>NC_089882.1:2121182-4521182 GCF_040182565.1 Anser cygnoides
TAACCCTAACCCTAACCCTAACCCTAACCCTAACCCTAACCCTAACCCTAACCCTAACCCTAACCCTAACCCTAACCCTAACCCTAACCCTAACCCTAACCCTAACCCTAACCCTAACCCTAACCCTAACCCTAACCCTAACCCTAACCCCAACCCTAACCCTAACCCCAACCCCAACCCCAACCCTAACCCTAACCCTAACCCTAACCCTAACCCTAACCCTAACCCTAACCCTAACCTAACCCTACATCTCCTATCCATCCTAACAACTACATCAACCCTAAGTCCCTACACCCAACCCTAACCATCTAACCCTAACCCTAACCCTACCCTAACCTAACTACATCTAACCCTCAACCCTAACCCTAACCCCGGAAACCCTAAGAACTCCTAACCCTAACCCTAACCCTAACCTAACCCTAACCCCTAACCCTAACCCTAACCTAACCCCAACCCTAACCCCCCAAAACTCCTCCCTAACTCCTAACCCTAACCCACCCAACCCAACCCTAACCCCCCCAACCCCCACCTAACCCTACACCCTAACCCTACGTCAACCCTAACCCTAACCATACCACCCTAATAACCTAACTAACCCTAACCCTACGGCAACCACGGATCTAACCCTAACCCCTACCCCAACAAACCCTAGAAACCCTAACCCTAACCTACAGCCCTAACTCCACACTCCCTAACCCTAACACCTAACACACTTCCATTTACCCCCCCAAAACCTCCCCTAACCCTAACCCTACACAACCTAACTCTAGAGTCCCTTCCCAATTTAACTCTCTAACTACCACTTTTGACATTCCTTTAACCAACCCTTCAACCACCTTATAACCTAACTTGACTAACCCTAACCACGGATCCAACCCTAACCCCTACCCCAACAAACCCTAGCCCTAACCCTAATACACCCTAACCCCAAAATTTACCCTCCTGAACTTCCACATAATTCTGGAATTTCACACTTCCATTTAAGTCTTCTTCCCCCCAACTTGGTTCGCCCACCCAATTTTGGGGGTTCCTCATCCTACCCCTAGAGTCCCCCACCCTCCCCAATATCAACTTCTTCATTTACCCCACAATTTTGACGTTCCTTCCCCTAACTCTTCAACCCTTCAATCTCCCACATTTTGGCCTTCCCCCTAATATAGGCCTAACCCTAAGAACCTTGACCCCTAACCCTACGGCAACCACGGATCTAACCCTAACCCCTACCCCAACAAACCCTAGAAACCCTAACCCTAAAAACCCTACAGCCCTAACCCGATAAAATTTACCACACTAACCTATGCCTACCCTAACCCTAACCCTAACCCTAACCCTTTCCTAACCCTAGACCCTAACCCTAACCCTAACCCCACACCCCTAACCCTAACCCTAACCCTAACCTACCAACTAACCCTATACCCAGCCCTAACCCTTCCTAACCCTAACCCTAACCCCAAACCCTAACCCAACCCTAACCCTAAACCCTCCCTAACACCCTAACCAATACTAAACCTGAACCCATTGCAACCTCCACATAACCAATCCTAAACTAACCCCCCTAACACACATTAACCCACCCACACAACCACCAACCCTAACCCCACCACCAACCTAACCACCTTCCTTCCCCTAACTAACCCTACAATACCTACCCTAAAAACCAACCCTAACCCTAACCACAACCCTAACCCTTAACATAACCCTCCAAACCCCAAACCCTAACCCAACCCCACAAATCTACCCTACAACCCCACAAACCCAACCAATTAACCCCTAACCCTACACATCCCTAACCCCAAACCCTAACAATAACTCCCCCCCATGCAACTTAACAGCTCCCAACCTTGAACTGGACTGCAGGCCCCAGCCACCCCCAAACTCTACAACCTAACGTAACTCCCCCTACCTCAGCACTGTACAAGCATTCTCCCAGAGGTTATCTACAGCATAGAAGCATAATAAACATGCCCCATACCCTAACCTATAACTCACAAACCAAGGCTTCAATAAACTAAATAACAACCAACCAAACACCCCCAACCAGTAATACAAGCTCTAACTCCAGCACCCCCTAGCAACCAGCTCTGAATACAGGCACCAAGTCCACAGAGGCAGGCCCTAAGCAGCTCACAACTAACCCCAGACCCATCTCAACCCTCCCACTGCAGGCCCCAAAGGTGTACAACCAGCTCCCAACTGCCCCAGACTCAAAGGGAGGCTCCAAAGCCACGCCAGAGGACCCTAGAGTGTACAAGCAGCTCCCCCAACCACCCCCCAGATGCAAGTCCCAAAGGTGGACAAGCAGTTCCCAACCCCTCCAGATGTAGATCCCAAAGGTATACAAGCAGCTCCCAACCCCCACAGATACAGATCCCTACATTCTAGAACAGCTTCCAACCCGCCCAGATGCAGGCCCTGACCCCCCCCCCCCAAAACACAGTCCCCAAAGGTGTACAAGCAGCTCCACAAACCCCCAAGACACAGGCCCCAAAAGCCTAAACATATGCCAAGCAAGTACTAATGCAGGTGCCAAACGCTACAGACAGGCCCAAAAGCACAGGCACACGCCCCAGATGCTCGAGGCCGAGACGTAACTTGGCTTTCTGAATTACTGGAAAGCGGCTTTCGTTCTCAGCGAGGTGTGCGCAGGCTAGACAGGATGGGGCTCCAGGCACCTCTTCACCTGTGGAAACACACTGCCATCAGGCACTGCCATGCCAGACAAGCTTTTTCTGTTAAAACACCCTTCTCAGATGCCCCGCGGCATTCAAGTGACCTGCTTTGCTCCGATTCTAAAGACTACTGTCACAGCCCACCTTGCCTGTGGCACCTGACCAACAGAAGAGAAAGCAACCATACCGTTTGGAAACCGTCACTGCACGTGCCGCTCCTTGATGCTCTGTAACCTCTTCTCAAATCCTCAGCCACTTCTGTGTAGAGCCTGCCATGGCACCTGCAAAGCAAGATGGAAACCCTTCGCAGTCACCTTGCGCAACTTGGCCATTCTGCTCCACTGCTCCACTCACGACCAGCCTGCCCTTCTCGTGCTGCTCTTCAGAGTGCAGCTTGGCCCCTCTGAGTCTGTGCAAGGCACCTGCGAAAGAAAAAGAAAAGCATAGGCCCCCAAGACCCAGACCCCTACAGCATAGAAGCAGCTCCCAACCCCAACCCCCCAAGGCACATGCCCCAACCCCCACCCCCAAGGCATGCCCTAACAGTGTACAAGCAGCTCCCACCCCCCCCAGACGCAGGCCCCAAAGGTGTACAAGCAGCTCACAACCACCCCCCCAGAGGCAGGCCCCAAAGGTGTACAACCAGCACCCGACCCCCCCCAGATGCAAGTCCCAAAGGTGCACAAGCAGCTCCAAACCTCCCCCCCCATCCCAGGCGTCCAGTGTATGAGCAGCTCCCAACCCCCCCCCCAACGCAGGCTCCTATACTGTACAACCAGCTCTGAACCCCCCCCACTCCCCAGATGCAAGCACCAAGCCCCCGCAGAGGCAGGCCCCAAGGGTGTGCAAGCAGCTCACAACCACCCACCCCCCCCAGAGGCAGGCCCCAACCCCCCCCCCAGATGCAAGCCCCAAAGGTGCACAAGCAGCTCCAAACCTCCCCCCCCCCCCCAAACCAGGCTTCCAATGTACAAGCAGCTCCCAACCCCCCCCAACGCAGGCTCCTACACTACAACCAGCTCTGAAACCCCCCCCCCCCCCACACTCACCAGACGCAGGCACCAAGCCCCCGCAGAGGCAGGCCCCAAGGGTGTGCAAGCAGCTTCCAACCCCTCCCCCCCCCGAGGCAGGCCCCAAAGCCCCATAGAGGGAAGCCCCTAGCGTGTACAAGCAACTCCCCACCCTCCCCAGAGGCACGCCCCAAAGCTGTAAACACAGCCCCAACCCCCCAAGACCCAGACCCCTACAGCGTAGAAGCAGCTCCCAACCCCACCCCCAAGGCACATGCCCCAACCCACCCCCCCCAAGGCAGGCCCTAACAGTGTACAGGCAGCTCCCAACCCCCTCCAGATGCAAGCCCCAAAGGTGCACAAGCAGCTCCCAACCCCCCCAGAGATGCAAGCCCGAAAGATGTACAAGCAGCTCCCAACCCCCCCAGATGCAAGTCCCAAAGGTGTACAAGCAGCTCCCAACCCCCCCCAGATGCAAGCCCCAAAGGTGCACAAGCAGCTCCCAACCCCCCCCAGATGCAAGCCCCAGAGGTGTACAAGCAGCTCCCAACCCCCCCCAGATGCAAGCCCCAAAGGTGTACAAGCAGCTCCACACCCCCCCCCAAGACACAGGCCCCAAAAGCCTAAACATATGCCAAGCAAGTACTAATGCAGGTGCCAAACGCTACAGACAGGCCCAAAAGCACAGGCACACGCCCCAGATGCTCGAGGCCGAGACGTAACTTGGCTTTCTGAATTACTGGAAAGCGGCTTTCCTTCTCAGCGAGGTGTGCGCAGGCTAGACAGGATGGGGCTCCAGGCACCTCTTCACCTGTGGAAACACACTGCCATCAGGCACTGCCATGCCAGACAAGCTTTTTCTGTTAAAACACCCTTCTCAGATGCCCCGCGGCATTCAAGTGACCTGCTTTGCTCCAATTCTAAAGACTAGTGTCACAGCCCACCTTGCCTGTGGCACCTGACCAACAGAAGAGAAAGCAACCATACCGTTTGGAAACCGTCACTGCACGTGCCGCTCCTTGATGCTCTGTAACCTCTTCTCAAATCCTCAGCCACTTCTGTGGAGAGCCTGCCATGGCACCTGCAAAGCAAGATGGAAACCCTTCGCAGTCACCTTGCGCAACTTGGCCATTCTGCTCCACTGCTCCACTCACGACCAGCCTGCCCTTCTCGTGCTGCTCTTCGGAGTGCAGCTTGGCCCCTCTGAGTCTGTGCAAAGCACCTGCGACAGAAAACAGAAAAGCATAGGCCGCGGCAGCATCCAAAGCCGCAGCACAGCTAGGACAGGTACTCTCACCTGCTCCCTTACTCTGCCCCCTCACCTGCCCTCGAGGCAGATGCTTCCATCTGCTCTCTTAAGCCAGCTACAACACCTCTGGAATATAAACAGGACTTTAACTGTATTTTGTGTAGTTAAGTAACTGCAGTGACAACCACACCCCTAAAATAACTGCTGCATCTGTTCATCGCTCACCTTGCCAAAACCAGCTCTGGTCGTGAAGTCCCAGGTTGTACGCTGTGTTTCAGCTTTAACAAATGAAAACAGTCAGAAAATGATCATTCAGCTGCCAGCATTAGCACCCATCCCTCAACAACACAAGGGACCCCATGGCTAATTTTATCATTTCAAAACAGCAGCCCCCTTGCCTCAGCACCTGGAAAGTAGATCAAGCCAGTCACCGGGTTGCCTACCGAGTCCTTGACAGTTCCAAAAGGAGCTCTTTCCTGTGACCAGTTCCTCCTAAGGTTTACCCCTCCTACTGCGGGGGGGAACGAAATACAAACAAAAAATCAAAACCCCGTATCTGCGAGCTTTCAAGATTCAATGACAGACCTCTCCTCTAGCACTATTCAAGCACTATGCAAACAGCTGCTCGCAAGCAGCTCAGGTCTCCCCCTCCACATTTGCCAAACACCACAGAGATGACTCTGTGCCAGCTGCCCTTCAGTACGTGCCCAGAGGCAGACCGGATGTCTTTGCCAAAACAGTCCGGACAATGTATTAGTACACCGATGGACCGCCACGTTAGTTACCATCACTAACTGCCAGGCAGGACAGCTCCAGGCCAAACACACACACACAGGCACGCTACAAACATTACGAACAAAACACAGAACACAAGGCGCAAAAAAAAAGAGGACTCCCAGAGGGAAGCCCTACAGCGACAGCAAGTCAGAACAGGTGCTCTGCAGCAGACCCAAGGAGAGACTCAAATGTCACGACATGCGACTGGAAGCAACTGCCAGAACTGGGATGATGGAGGCATAAAAAGCCTGCCTTCAAGACAAGAGACCAGAAGGATGGGGAGTGCAAACCCCAGAAGAAAAATGCTTCGGAAATGAACTCCCAAGACAGAGCTCCTGATGAAGCCCACATGACTTCCGCAACAGCGAGGATGGAAACAGATGCCATCTGAAACCGAATATGATGCACAAGACCTGAAACACATCTGCGCTTCAGGCTGTGACTGCAAGACAAGAAGTGCTCAGATCAGCCCTACAATGATGAAACAAGCATTTAGGACCTTTGGTGTGGCTAACAAGTTGCCCATCTAATCCGTCCAGTGGAAAAAGGCAATGAGGATATCAAGACCTGAGGAGCGCGTAACATATGATGATCACATCAAGAAACATTTGATACAAAAAAAATTACACGCACAGAAGAAATGATCTCTTTAAGCTCCCACTGCAAGACAAGAAATGCTCAGCTTCCGATTGAGCATCAGCATTATTCCAGTGAGGTCAAGTGTTCAACACCCTCAGGAAGGCTTCCCCAGGGCCTGCCAAGCACCAGGAGCAACAGCACAGACAACACAGAACACAGACACCAAGCTGGAACTGCCCTGCCTGGCACGTGCTCAAGCAATACCTGACAGAATCCCACGCCTCCACACACTCTGTCTGACCGTGATCAATCCTAAAAGGCCCCATCCACAGCAATGACTTAAAAGCACAGACCCTCGCCCTATGTGTGCATTCAAAACCCGAAAGCAAACATAGCACTTGCCCCACAACTTAGCATGGGAATGACGGGAGGCAGGTTCCATCCTCATCAAGGAACACGAAGGCTAGCCAGGACATTGCTTCCGGCACGAGGCTCCTCTTCACCTGCAGAAATAAAGCGCCATCGGGCACTGGCACACCAGCCAAACTTCTTCTAGTGAAACACCCACCTCAAAAACAAAACAGTAGTCCACTGACCTGCTCTGCTACTGAAGTCAGATAGACCAACTCCAGACAACTGCCCGCCTTCCCCTGCCAACCACCCCCAAACACACAGTATTTGCCCCTGGACTTAATTCTCAGGGGTCACAATCCATCCTCAAGGTGGACCACAGAGGCCAACTAGGATGTTCCCACTATCTTCTTCGTCCCCAGAAAAGAGGAGTCACCCAGAGGTGGGACCAATAGACTACCAAATCAAAAACAATGCCCTTTTCCCAACTTTTCTCCACTCACCTTCCCGATCCAGGCTTAGCACTTCCATTTACTGTACTGAGCCAAGGTCACGTGGCTTAGACCAAGGAGAAAGAACAAACAAAAATGACAATCCACAAAACAGTCTATACCCACTCCTCTTCTTTCCTCCCCTACCCCAACAGCCAAGAAGCCCCAGACACATGTTCCCCAACCCAGTACCACCGCTTCGCTCACCTAACATCCCAAGGAGATGCATCATCCTCGTGCCTCATTCAAGTGTCTGTGCCCATGCCCTGGGATACAAGAAACAAAAAGAGAAGGTCATATCCGTGATGGATACGCAAACAGTACAGCTCCTTGCAGAGGACTCAAACACAGAGACGAGAGCCAGAAAAAAAAAAAAACACGCCCTCAGGTCCACAAATGCCAAAAGGCCATGAATGCACAGCAGCCCCAACAGGGGTAATCACAGACTTCTCCTTTACAGATGAGAACGGTGACCCTGCTCAGTCTTTCCGTAATACTGCACTTATGCGGTCAAGCCCCTTCGGGTGCGTACTGAAGCTCCTTGTGAAGCCTCTGGACAGTTATGCAAATGGCTTGATATACCTAGAGATTAAAAGGTAACTCAAAAAAAAAGGAACCGTACCCCACCATTTCCCAAAAACAAGTTAGCCAGCAACACCTCCTAAGCACACCTCTATTACGTGAATTCCAAGCACTTAAAAACTAGAAGGCTGCAACATCTGAAGACTCTACAGCCACACAAACCACAGGCAAAAGCTCCAAAAATATAACAAACTGTCCCTAACCCTGAAAAAGACTACCCCTTACATGCCTACTGCTGCTCTTTTCAGACACATGCTTACACAGGGAGCTTCGATGATACTTATCTCCTAAACTCTGCTCCATCACTTTGCCACCAAGGTTGTAACTTTGATAATATTTGCCTTAATTCTGCAGAAATCATAAGGGACCCAGAACCACAAAGCAAACACACAAAGTAACATTGACATCCTATCCATAAACATGCTATAACAATTACTCACCTGAAGAAGAGCTGCATGCAATACAGGCACCTATTACTAGATTGGTTTACTCTAACAGGTCCTACTAGTTGTTACCCCACAAAGATGGGCGTACCGGTCTCTACTTGGAAACACATCACTCTGTAGACTCTGACCCACCTAAAGACCCCTGCAACTGACTGAAGGAAAAACAAAGCACTTACCCCAAAGTGCAGCCCAGGCAGAATGAGCTCTCTGATGGGATGCCTGCGACTCAATTACCACTAGGCCCTGCCTGGGACCCAAAGCCAATCACCTGGGAAAGGGGAGGGGCAAAGCACAAAGTAGAAAGAGGAGAAGCAACACCTGTGGTTTATGTATCTATTTATATGGCTTAGCTCAACAGCATGCAGGGTGCAGACAAGAGAACTGGGTTGTTTCTAGAAGCAACAATCCCCATGTTTTGGCTTCAGCTTTGAATATTGAAAGCTTTTCTCCTCTACAACACCTGCCTCAGGAACCAAACAGCATTGCAGTGACCTGCATTGCTCCTATTCTAAAGACTATCACAGCCCACCTTGCCTGTGGCACCTGATAAGCAGAAGAGAAGGCAACCACAGCAATAAAAGACACTGCACCCTCAGGACAGTTACTCTCATCCCCTCCTTTACCTCAGCTGCTTACCTACCCCACATGGCAGATGCTTCCACCCGTTCTCTGAAGCCGCCTATAGCACCTCTAAAAGAGAAACTGGAATTTTACTCTATCTGATGTAGTTAAAAAAATTGCAACGACAGCCGCACCCCAAAAATAACACCTACCTCTGTTCATCACTCACCAGAGTCACTCCAGAGGCAGCTCGGGTCGTGACGTCCTGTACTGCACACTGCGTTTCAGCCTGAACAAAGGAAAACACAGTCAGACCATGAACATTCAGCTGACAGCATTAGCACCCATCCCTCAACAACAGAAGTCACCCCATATTTAATGTTTTCATTTCAAAACAACAGTCCACTTGCCTCTGTACCTGCAAGTTAGATCCAAGCTCGAAAGGAACGGCCACCATCACCCATGCCACCTGGGAACACAGAAGGACAAAATGATCGCTCTGCTTGCAAGCCTCCACCTGCCACATTGCTCCTCTGTCCCAAACAGCCTCACCTCAGACCCTCAGAGGGAAACACCTGAATGTCTTCCCTTTGCTTCAGATCAGGGATCACCAGGCTGATAGAACTCTCACCTTCCCTCACTGCTCCGTGACACGGGGATTTCCCTGTCCAAGACTTCACAAAGCCCCTGCAGAGACAAGAGAAAAGCACACCCTGAGGCACCTCACAGCCACAGCGTACCTGCTGCAATACCTCTCTCTTCCCAGCTCCTTTACTTCAGCTCCTCACCAGCTCTGAGATTCTTCGCTTCAGTTTCCCCATTGACTGGGTAATCCAGGTTCACGATCTATCCGGTGCTTCACTGAAAATACACAGCTGCTGGCCTGTTACAAGTCAATTTTCTTTTTTCCTTGACTGTTTTCCTCTTTGAGGTGGTAATGTTTCTTACACCGTGATTTCCACCCAATTGCTCTAAGGATTCTGGTTGTCTGCATTTCACAAGGTTGTCTGGTAAGCTTTCTTCTCACTGCAAGCATATCTCAATACCACCTTCCTTCCCTCTAAACAAGGTAACTCTGTGCAAAAACATTTTTATTCCCACAACCTTGATCCCCTTACCCTAAAATCCTTATTCCCTTTAGCCCTAACAACTCTAACCACAACCCTAACCCTTCATATCAACCCCCCGACGCTAATGACACTGACTAATGATCCAAACCCCAAACTGCCCCAACCCCAGGCAACCCACAAAGAAACTGACACAAAGCTGAAAACTACAAAAAAAGGCAAAACCCTGGATACAGACCCCAAATCACAAACACGCGACCAAAATGCTACAGAAAAGCCCCAGACGCAGGCCCCAAGCACTACAGCTAGGCCCCAGAAGCTCAAGACACATCCCAAAGCCAAAATGCAAGCCCCAAACGCTACAGAAAAGCCCCCAAACACCAGACACCCTCCCCAGAGGCACGCCCCAAAGGTATACAAACAGCCCCAACCCCCCAAGACCCAGACCCCTACAGCATAGAAGCAGCTCCCAACCCCACCCCCCCAAGGCACATGCCCCAACCCCCCCCCCCCCCAAGGCAGGCCCTAACAGTGTGCAAGCAGCTCCCACCCCCCCCCCCCCCCAGGCGCAGGCCCCAAAGGTGTACAAGCAGCTCACAACCACCCCCCCAGAGGCAGGCCCCAACCCCCTCCAGATGCAAGCCCGAAAGGTGTACAACCAGCTCCAACCCCCCCCCCCAGACGCAGGCCCCAAGCCCCTCCAGACACAGGCCCCAAAGGTGTACAAGCAATTCCCCACCCTCCCTCCCCAGAGGCAGGCCCCAAAGGGATACAACCAGCACCCGACCCCCCCACACATACAAGTCCCAAAGCTGCACAAGCAGCTCCAAACCTCCCCCCCATCCCAGGCGTCCAGTGCACGAGCAGCTCCCAACCCCCCTCACCCCAACGCAGGTTCCTATACTGTACAACCAGCTCTGAACCCCCCCACTCCCCAGACACAGGCACCAAGCCCCCACAGAGGCAGGCCCCAAGGGTGTGCAAGCAGCTCACAACCACCCACCCCCCCCAGAGGCAGGCCCCAACCCCCCCCAGATGCAAGCCCCAAAGGTGCACAAGCAGCTCCAAACCTCCCCCCCCCCCAACCCAGGCTTCCAGTGTACGAGCAGCTCCCAACCCCCCCTCAACGCAGGCTCCTACACTACAACCAGCTCTGAAACCCCCGCTCCCCAGACACAGGCACCAAGCCCCTGCAGAGGCAGGCCCCAAGGGTGTGCAAGCAGCTTCCAACCCCTCCCCCCCCGCGAGGCAGGCCCCAAAGCCCCATAGAGGGAAGCCCCTAGCGTACACAAGCAACTTCCCGCCCTCCCCAGAGGCACGCCCCAAAGCTGTAAACACAGCCCCAACCCCCCAAGACCCAGACCCCTACAGCGTAGAGGCAGCTCCCAACCCCACCCCCAAGGCAGGCCCTAACAGTGTACAAGCAGCTCCCAACCCCCCCCAGATGCAAGTCCCAGAGGTGTACAAGCAGCTCCCAACCCCCTCCCAGCTGCAAGCCCCAAAGGTGCACAAGGCAGCTCCAAACCTCCCCCCCCCAACCCAGGCGTCCAGTGTACGAGCAGCTCCCAACCCCCCCCCAACGCAGGCTCCTATACTGTACAACCAGCTCTGAACCCCCCCACTCCCCAGACACAGGCACCAAGCCCCCGCAGAGGCAGGCCCCACGGGTGTGCAAGCAGCTCACAACCACCCCCCCCCCAGAGGCAGGCCCCAAAGCCCCGTAGAGGGAAGCCCCTAGCATGTACAAGCATCTCACAACCCCTCCCAGCTGCAGGCCCCAAAAGTGTACAAGCAGCTCCCAACTCCCCAGACGTGGGCACCTACAGTGGACAAGCACCTCTCAACCACCCCCCAGCTGCAGACCCCAAAGCTGTACAAGCAGCTACAAACCATGCCCAAGGCAGGACCCTGCAATGTACAAGCAGCTCCCAACCCCCCCCAGATGCAAGTCCCAAAGGTGGACAAGCAGCTCCCACCCCCCCCCAGATGCAAGTCCCAAAGGTGGACAAGCAGCTCCCAACCCCCTCCAGATGCAGATCCCTGAATTGTACAAGCAGCTCCAGCTCCCAACACCCACCCCCAAACGCAAGCCCATACTGTGTACAAGCAGCTCCCAACCCCCACAGATACAGATCCCTACATTGTAGGAGCAGCTTCCAACCCCCCCAGATGCAGGCCCTGACCCCTCCCCCAGACACAGTCCCCAAAGGTGTTCAAGCAACTCCCCCCCCCCCCCCCCCCAGATGCAAGCCCCAAAGGTGTACAAGCAGCTCCACACCCCCCCCAAGACACAGGCCCCAAAAGCCTAAACATATGCCAAGCAAGTACTAATGCAGGTGCCAAACGCTACAGACAGGCCCAAAAGCACAGGCACGAGCCCCAGATGCTCGAGGTCGAGACGTAACTTGGCTTTCTGAATTACTGGAAAGCGGCTTTCGTTCTCAGCGAGGTGTGCGCAGGCTAGACAGGATGGGGCTTCAGGCACCTCTTCACCTGTGGAAACACACTGCCATCAGGCACTGCCATGCCAGACAAGCTTTTTCTGTTAAAACACCCTTCTCAGATGCCCCGCGGCATTCAAGTGACCTGCTTTGCTCCGATTCTAAAGACTAGTGTCACAGCCCACCTTGCCTGTGGCACCTGACCAACAGAAGAGAAAGCAACCATACCGTTTGGAAACCGTCACTGCACGTGCCGCTCCTTGATGCTCTGTAACCTCTTCTCAAATCCTCAGCCACTTCTGTGTAGAGCCTGCCATGGCACCTGCAAAGCAAGATGGAAACCCTTCGCAGTCACCTTGCGCAACTTGGCCATTCTGCTCCAACCCCACTCACGACCAGCCTGCCCTTCTCGTGCTGCTCTTCAGAGTGCAGCTTGGCCCCTCTGAGTCTGTGCAAGGCACCTGCGAAAGAAAAAGAAAAGCATAGGCCGCGGCAGCATCCAAAGCCGCAGCACAGCTAGGACAGGTACTCTCACCTGCTCCCTTACTCTGCCTCCTCACCTGCCCTCGAGGCAGATGCTTCCATCTGCTCTCTTAAGCCAGCTACAACACCTCTGGAATATAAACAGGACTTTAACTGTATTTTGTGTAGTTAAGTAACTGCAGTGACAACCGCACCCCTAAAATAACTGCTGCATCTGTTCATCGCTCACCTTGCCAAAACCAGCTCTGGTCATGAAGTCCCAGGTTGTACGCTGTGTTTCAGCTTTAACAAATGAAAACAGTCAGAAGATAATCATTCAGCTGCCAGCATTAGCACCCATCCCTCAACAACACAAGGGACCCCATGGCTAATTTTATCATTTCAAAACAGCAGCCCCCTTGCCTCAGCACCTGGAAAGTAGATCAAGCCAGTCACCGGGTTGCCTACCGAGTCCTTGACAGTTCCAAAAGGAGCTCTTTCCTGTGACCAGTTCCTCCTAAGGTTTACCCCTCCTACTGCGGGGGGGAACGAAATACAAACAAAAAATCAAAACCCCACATCTGCGAGCTTTCAAGATTCAATGACAGACCTCTCCTCTAGCACTATTCAAGCACTATGCAAACAGCTGCTCGCAAGCAGCTCAGGTCTCCCCCTCCACATTTGCCAAACACCACAGAGATGACTCTGTGCCAGCTGCCCTTCAGTACGTGCCCAGAGGCAGACCGGATGTCTTTGCCAAAACAGTCCGGACAATGTATTAGTACACCGCCACGTTAGTTACCATCACTAACTGCCAGGCAGGACAGCTCCAGGCCAAACACACACACACAGGCACGCTACAAACATTACGAACAAAACACAGAACACAAGGCGCAAAAAAAAAGAGGACTCCCAGAGGGAAGCCCTACAGCAAGTCAGAACAGGTGCTCTGCAGCAGACCCAAGGAGAGACTCAAATGTCACGACATGCGACTGGAAGCAACTGCCAGAACTGGGATGATGGAGGCATAAAAAGCCTGCCTTCAAGACAAGAGACCAGAAGGATGGGGAGTGCAAACCCCAGAAGAAATCTCTTAGGAAATGAATTCCCAAGACAGAGCTCCTGATGCGACCCAGATGACTTCTGCAAGAGTGAGTATGGAAACAGATGCCATCTGAAACCGAATATGATGCACAAGACCTGAAACACATCCGAGCTTTAAGCTGCGACTGCAATACAAGAAGTGCTCGGATCAGACCCATGATGACAAAACAAGCTTTTAGGACCTTTGGTACGGCTAACAAGTTGCCTTTCTAGTCTGTCCAGTGCAAAAAGCAATGAGGATATCAAGACCTGAGGAGCACGTAACATGATGATCACATCAAGAAACATTTGATACAAAGACCCGAGGAGTGCATGACACAGAACACACACTGCAGAAGCAGCGCTACAAGACAAATAAACATATGGGAACTGTCCTGCCTGGCACATACACTCACACTACAAAATACCCCCTGCTCCTTCTATTAGCCTGGTGACCCAGCCTCAAGCAGCCTGAAGGTGACGCAGCCTCAACCACCCTCACAGTGCCACCAAGTATATTCAGCCGGCTGGCTCCATGCTGCTCCGGCTCCCAGCTCCCATCAGCCACACCACATATGCAAATACCAGGTGCCCCTCAACTTAGCTCTCAGATTGCTGGATGGTAAATTCCCTCCACCTCAAGAAATGCACAGACACTGAGAGACATCTTAGTCCATGGCCAGGCTCATCATCATCTGCAAAAACAGCGTACCAGCATTCACTAGCACACCGGCCCTGATGCCCACCTCCTCCGCAATACTGACTACCGCTGAAGCAACATACGGTTGTGCTCACCCGTTCCTCTCTGAGTCCAAGCTCCAACAGTACAGCCAGTATCACCCACACCACCTGGGAAAACAAAGGGATAAAATGATCATTGTGTTCTCAAGTAATCACCCACCACACTGCTCCTCTATCCCACCCAGCCTCACCTCAGACCCTCAGCAGATTCTGAGGAAGGCCTGCTGCAGCACCTGCTAAACCAGGGGAAACACTTCAAGGACTTGCCTTAGGGGGACCTTGCTTAGGGACACTGACTGGGCTGACGACCCTCTCGTCTTTCCTCAGCACTCCACAATGTGGGGATTCACCTCTCCAAGGCTGCAGGAAGCACCCACAAAAGAAAAAAAAGAAAAGGCAGATCCTCAGGCACCTCACAGGCACAGCCTACCTGCTGCAATACCTCTCTTTCACTAGCTCTTTTTCTTCAGCTGCTCACATGCTCCAACTCGGCCGGGCCGGCACCACAGACTGGTGGTGCTTTCCACACTGCTGGAAAGCAGGCTTTATCCTCAAGGCACGTGCAGGCTAGATGAGATGGGGCTCCAGGCACCTCTTCACCTGTGGAAACACACTGCCATCAGACACCGCCATGCCAGACAAACTTTTCCTGTTAAAACACCCTTCTCAGATGCCCTGTGGCATTCCAGTGACCTGCTTTGCTCTGATTCTAAAGACTGATGTCACAGCCCACCTTGCCTGTGGCACCTGACCAACAGAAGAGAAAG
This sequence comes from Anser cygnoides, assembly GCF_040182565.1. Lineage (NCBI taxonomy): Eukaryota > Metazoa > Chordata > Aves > Anseriformes > Anatidae > Anser > Anser cygnoides. Next base: position 2,136,459 of record NC_089882.1, read on the forward strand.
CAACCGCAGCGCTTGGAAACCATCCCTGCACGTACTGCTCCTTGTCACTCTCCGGCCTCATCTCAAATCCTCAGCCACTTCTGTGGAGAGCCTGCCATGGCACCTGCAAAGCAAGACAGAGACCTTTCATAGTCACCTCATGCTACTTGGCCATTCCGCTCCAACCCAGCTCATGACCAGCCCCCCTACTTAAGCAGCTCTTCAGAATGCAGTTTGCTCCTTTGAGCCTGTGCGAGACACCTGTGAAAGAGGAAGAAAAGCATAGGCTAAAGGCAGCATCCTAAGCCGCAGCACAGCTAGGACAGTTACTCTCATCTGCTGCCTTACCTCTACCCGCTTACCTACCCCGAGGCAGATGCTTCCATCTACCCTCTTAAGCCAGCTACAACACCTCTAAAACAGAAAAGAGGGGTCACTTAGAGTGACAGTGAGAACCGCAACCCAACTATTACTGCTCCATCTGTTCATCGCTCACCTTGCCAGAGGCAGCTCTGGGTACGAAGTCCCAGGTTGTACGCCGTGTTTCAGCTTTAACAAACGAAAACATAGAAGGTAATCATTCAGCTGCCAGCATTAGCACCCATCCCTCAACAACACAAGGGACCCAATGGCTAATTTTATCATTTCAAAACAGCAGCCCCCTTGCCTCAGCACCTGGAAAGTAGATCAAGCCAGTCACCGGGTTGCCTACCGAGTCCTTGACAGTTCCAAAAGGAGCTCTTTCCTGTGACCAGTTCCTCCTAAGGTTTACCCCTCCTACTGCGGGGGGGAACGAAATACAAACAAAAAATCAAAACTCCATATCTGCGAGCTTTCAAGATTCAATGACAGACCTCTCCTCTAGCACTATTCAAGCACTATGCAAACAGCTGCTCGCAAGCAGCTCAAGTCTCCCCCTCCACATTTGCCAAACACCACGGAGATGACTCTGTGCCAGCTGCCCTTCAGTACATGCCCAGAGGCAGACCGGATGTCTTTGCCAAAACAGTCCGGACAATGTATTAGTACACCGCCACGTTAGCTACCATCACTAACTGCCAGGCAGGACAGCTCCAGGCCAAACACACACACACAGGCACGCTACAAACATTACGAACAAAACACAGAACACAAGGCGCAAAAAAAGGACTCCCAGAGGGAAGCCATACAGCGACAGCAAGTCAGAACAGGTGCTCTGCAGCAGACCCAAGGAGAGACTCAAATGTCACTACATGCGACTGGAAGCAACTGCCAGAACTGGGATGATGGAGGCATAAAAAGCCTGCCTTCAAGACAAGAGACCAGAAGGATGGGGAGTGCAAACCCCAGAAGAAATCTCTTAGGAAATGAATTCCCAAGACAGAGCTCCTGATGCGACCCAGATGACTTCTGCAAGAGTGAGTATGGAAACAGATGCCATCTGAAACCGAATATGATGCACAAGACCTGAAACATATCTGCGCTTTAAGCTGCGACTGCAAGACAAGACGTGCTCAGATCAGCCCTACGATGATGAAACAAGCATTTAGGACTTTTGGTGTGGCTAACAAGTTGCCCATCTAATCTGTCCAGTGGAAAAAGGCAATGAGGATATCAAGACCTGAGGAGCGCGTAACATATGATGATCGCATCAAGAAACATTTGATACAAAAAAATTACACGCACAGAAGAAATGATCTCTTTAAGCTCCCACTGCAAGACAAGAAATGCTCAGCTTCCGATTGAACATCAGCATTATTCCAGTGAGGTCAAGTGTTCAACACCCTCAGGAAGGCTTCCCCAGGGCCTGCCAAGCACCAGGAGCAACAGCACAGCACAGACAACACAGAACACAGACACCAAGCTGGAACTGCCCTGCCTGGCACGTGCTTAAGCCCTACCTGACAGAATCCCATGCCCCCACACACTGTCTGACCGTGATCAATCCTAAAAGGCCCCATCCACAGCAATGACTTAAAAGCACAGACCCTCGCCCTATGTGTGCATTCAAAACCCGAAAGCAAACATAGCACTTGCACCCCAACTTAGCTTGGAATGACAGGAGGCAGGTTCCATCCTCATCAAGGAACACAAAGGCTAGCCAGGACATTGCTTCCGGCACGAGGCTCCTCTTCACCTGCAGAAATAAAGTGCCATCGGGCACTGGCACACCAGCCAAACTTCTTCCAGTGAAACACCCACCTCAAAAACAAAACAGTAGTCCACTGACCTGCTCTGCTACTGAAGTCAGATAGACCAACTCCAGACAACTGCCCGCCTTCCCCTGCCAACCACCCCCAAACACACAGTATTTGCCCCTGGACTTAATTCTCAGGGGTCACAATCCATCCTCAAGGTGGACCACAGAGGCCAACTAGGATGTCCCCACTATCTTCTTCGTCCCCGGAAAAGAGGAGTCACCCAGAGGTGGGACCAATAGACTACTAAACCAAAACCAATGCCCTTTTCCCAACTTTTCTCCACTCACCTTCCCGATCCAGGCTTAGCGCTTCCATTTACTGTGCTGAGCCAAGGTCACGTAGCTTAGACCAAGGAGAAAGAACAAACAAAAATGACAATCCACAAAACAGTCTATACCCACTCCTCTTCTTTCTTCCCCTACCCCAACAGCCAAGAAGCCCCAGACCCACTTTCCCCAACCCAGTACCACCGCTTTGCTCACCTAACATCCCAAGGAGATGCATCACGCTCCCAGCTCCTCTTGTGCTCCGAGCATCTCCAGCATTTCAGGAACTGGAACCGCTGACGCCTGGCGCGCCTCAGGAACGTGGCAGGAGATGTACTCTGCTCTTTCAAGGTGCTTCCAAAGCCTGCATAACAGGCAAAGCAGACTAACACAATCCACTGACCAACTCAGGGCCCACACTGCCGTCCACTCACCCTCGTGCCTCATTCAAGTGCCCGTGCCCATGCCCTGGGATACAAGAAACAAAAAGAGAAGGTCATATCCGTGATGGACACACAAACAGTACAGCTCCTTGCAGAGGACTCAAACACAGAGACGAGAGCCGAAAAAAAAAAAACACACCCTCAGGTCCACAAATGCCAAAAGGCCATGAATGCACAGCAGCCCCAACAGGGGTAATCACAGACTTATCCTTTACAGATGAGAACGGTGACCCTGCTCAGTCTCTCCGTAATACTGCACTTATGCGGTCAAGCCCCTTCGGATGCGTACTGAAGCTCCTTGTGAAGCCTCTGGACAGTTATGCAAATGACTTGATATACCTAGAGATTAAAAGATAACTCAAAAAAAAAAGGAACCGTACCCCACCATTTCCCAAAAACAAGTTAGCCAGCAACACCTCCTAAGCACACCTCTATTACGTGAATTCCAAGCACTTAAAAACTAGAAGGCTGCAACATCTAAAGACTCTACAGCCACACAAACCACAGGCAAAAGCTCCAAAACTATAACAAACTGTCCCTAACCCTGAAAAAGACTACCCCTTACAGGCCTACTGCTACTCTTTTCAGACGCATGCTTACACAGGGAGCTTCGATGATACTTATCTCCTAAACCCTGCTCCATCACTTTGCCACCAAGGTTATAACTTTGATAATATTTGCCTTAATTCAGCAAAAATCATAAGGGACCCAGAACCAAAAGCAAACACACAAAGTAGCACTGCCATCCTATCCGTAAACATGCTATAACAATTACTCACCTGAAGAAGAGCTGCATGCAATACAGGCACCTATTACTGGATTGGTTTACTCTAACAGATCCTACCAGTTGTTACCTCACAAAGATGGGCGTACCGGTCTCTACTTGGAAACGCATCAGTCCATAGACTCTTAACCACCTAAAGAAACCTCCAACTCACTGAAGGAAAAACAAAGCACTTACCCCAAAGTGCAGCCCAGGCATAATGAGCTCTCTGAAGGGATGCCTGTGACTCAATGACCACTAGGCCCTCCCTGGAACCCAAAGCCAATCACCTGGGAAAGGGGAGGGGCAAAGCACAAGTAGAAAGAGAAGCAGCAGCTGTGGTTTATTTATTTTTGCTTCAGCTTTAAATATTGAAAGCTTTTCTCCTCTACAACTCCTGTCTCAGGAACCAAACAGCATTCCAGTGACCTGCTTTGCTCCTATTCCAAAGACTATCACAGCCCACCTTGCCTGTGGCACCTGATAAGCAGAAGAGAAAGCAACCACAGCAGCAAAAGCCACGGCACCCTTAGGACAGTTACTCTCATCCCCTCCTTTACCTCAGCTGCTTACCTACCCCACATGGCAGATGCTTCCACCCGTTCTCTGAAGCCACCTAGAGCACCTCTAAAAGAGAAACTGGAATTTTACTCTATTTGATATAGTTAAAAAAACTGCAGCGACAACCGCACCCCAAAAATAACAGCTACCTCTGTTCATCACTCACCAGAGTCACTCCAGAGGTAGCTCGGGTCGTGACGTCCTGTACTGCACACTGCGTTTCAGCCTGAACAAAGGAAAACACAGTCAGAAGATAAACATTCAGCTGACAGCATTAGCACCCATCCCTCAACAACAGAAGTCACCCCATATTTAATGTTTTCGTTTCAAATAGCAGTCCACTTGCCTCTGTACCTGCAAGTTAGATCCAAGCTCGAAAGGAACGGCTACCATCACCCATGTGCCACCTGGGAACACAGAAGGACAAAATGACCACTGTGCTTGCAAGCCTCCACCTGCCACACTGCTCCTCTGTCCCAGCCAGCCTCACCTCAGACCCTCAGAGGGAAACACCTGAACGTCTTCCCCTGTGGTGGTTTTACAGGGGTAGGCGACCGAGCTCCACCAAAACCGCTCTCTCACTCTCCCTCCTCAGAGAAGGACAAGGAGAAAATACAAGGAAAAAGGGCTCAAGGGTTGAGATAAGGACGAGGAGATTACACAGTAAATATCGTGATAGGCAAAACACACTCAGCATAGAAAGATAGAAAGATTTATTGCTTATTACTACACAATGTAGAGAAGCGAGAAACAAACGAAAGCAACCAAAAGCACCTTCCCCCCCAACCACCTTCTTCAACCTTCTCCCCCCCAGCGGTACAGGTGATCGGTGTTTATGGTCAGTCTATAGCGCTTCTTTGCCGCCACTCCTTCTCGGACGCCCTCATCCCCTGTGCTGTGGGGTTCCTCCCACAGGATGCAGTCCTTGGTCAACTGATCTGGCATGGCCTTCCCACAGGCAGCAGCTCTTCCAGAACTGTTCCAGATGTAGGTCCATACCACGGGGTCCATCCCTCAGGAGCAAACTGCTCCAACCTGGGTCCCCCACGGGCAGCAGCTCCTGCCAGCTCACCTGCTCCTGCGTGGTCCCCTCTCCACGGTCTACAGGTCCGGCCCGGAATCTGCTCCGGCAAGGGTCTTCCACAGGCCGCAGCCTCCATCAGTGCAGGTCCACCTGCTCCACCGTGGCCTCCTCCACCAGCTGCAGCATGGAACCCTGCTCCACCGTGGTACTCCGTGGGCTGCAGGGGGACAGCCTGCTTCACCATGGTCCTCGCCACAGGCCGCAGGGGACTTCTGCTCCGGCACCTGGAGTACCTCTCCCCCTCCTTCTTCACTGACCTTGGCGCCTGCAAGGCTGTTCCTCACTCCTCTTGCTCTCCCAGCTGCTGCATGGACCAGCGTGGTTTTTTTTTTTTTTTTTCCTGTCTTAAATATGCTCTCACAGACGCGCAAACAACATCACTTATTGGCTCCGCTCAGCAGCGGGGCCCTTACCTAACATGGGGCAGCTTCTAGATTCTTCGCACAGAAGCCGCCCCTAGAGCTCCCTGCTACCAAAACCTTGCCACATAAACCCCCCACGTCCCTTCACTTCGGTTAAGGGACGACCAGGCTGACAACACGCTCGCCTTCCCTCACTGCTCCGTGACACGGGGATTTCCCTGTCCAAGACTGCACCAAGAACCTGCAGAGACGAGAGAAAAGCACACCCTGAGGCACCTCACAGCCACAGCGTACCTGCTGCAATACCTCTCTCTTCCCAGTTGCTTTACTTCAGCTGCTCGTTAGCTCGATCTAAGATCCAAAATGTGCCCGGGCGGCGCCGCGCCAAAATGTGCCCGGGCGGCGCCGCGCCAAAATGTGCCCGGGCGGCGCCGCGCCAAAATGTGCCCGGGCGGCGCCGCGCCAAAATGTGCCCGGGCGGCGCCGCGCCAAAATGTGCCCGGGCGGCGCCGCGCCAAAATGTGCCCGGGCGGCGCCGCGCCAAAATGTGCCCGGGCGGCGCCGCGCCAAAATGTGCCCGGGCGGCGCCGCGCCAAAATGTGCCCGGGCGGCGCCGCGCCAAAATGTGCCCGGGCGGCGCCGCGCCAAAATGTGCCCGGGCGGCGCCGCGCCAAAATGTGCCCGGGCGGCGCCGCGCCAAAATGTGCCCGGGCGGCGCCGCGCCAAAATGTGCCCGGGCGGCGCCGCGCCAAAATGTGCCCGGGCGGCGCCGCGCCAAAATGTGCCCGGGCGGCGCCGCGCCAAAATGTGCCCGGGCGGCGCCGCGCCAAAATGTGCCCGGGCGGCGCCGCGCCAAAATGTGCCCGGGCGGCGCCGCGCCAAAATGTGCCCGGGCGGCGCCGCGCCAAAATGTGCCCGGGCGGCGCCGCGCCAAAATGTGCCCGGGCGGCGCCGCGCCAAAATGTGCCCGGGCGGCGCCGCGCCAAAATGTGCCCGGGCGGCGCCGCGCCAAAATGTGCCCGGGCGGCGCCGCGCCAAAATGTGCCCGGGCGGCGCCGCGCCAAAATGTGCCCGGGCGGCGCCGCGCCAAAATGTGCCCGGGCGGCGCCGCGCCAAAATGTGCCCGGGCGGCGCCGCGCCAAAATGTGCCCGGGCGGCGCCGCGCCAAAATGTGCCCGGGCGGCGCCGCGCCAAAATGTGCCCGGGCGGCGCCGATCACAGACCTACCCTTTACAGATGAAAAAGGTAACTCTGATACGACCCTGCTCAGTCTCTTGGTAATACTGCGCCTACGTGGTGAAGCCTCTTGTAGTGTGTAATCAAGCTCTTTTTAGTCCTCTGGAGAGTTACACAAGTGCCTTCATACGTCTAGAGATTCAAATATGACCCAAAAACACAAGTGGATCCCACCACCCCAAAAACAAGTGAGCCAGCAACCTCTGCTAAATATCCCTCTAGTAAGTGATTTCCAAGCACTTAAAATCTAAAAATCCATAGATTCCAACCTGCCCAAAGAACCCTGCAACTGACTGAAGGAAAAACAAAGCACTTACCCCAAAGAGCAGCCCAGGCACAATGAACTCTCTAATGGCATACCTGGGGCTCATATACCATTTGGCCCCGCCCAGCACCCAAACCCAATCACCTGGGAAAGGGGAGGTGGTAAAGCACAAGAAAGTAAAAAGAGCACAAGCAGCACAGCAGCTGTGGGGTTTTTTTTTGGTGGTTTTTTTTTAGTTTTGTATTTTGTTTGTTTGTTTTTTGTTTTTCTTTTTTTTTTTCTTTAATCTGGTTTAGCTCAATAGCATGCAGACTGCAGACAAGAGAACTGGGGTGATTCTAGAAGCAACAATCCCCATGCTTTTGCTGCAGCTTTGAATATTGAAAGGACAATATGACCAAGCAAGTAACTGAAATTTTTTCACCTAGAATTAGCTCAAACCTTTATTTATATAGAAAGAAAAATCTGGGAGCATAACAGATTACATGCCAAAAAAAAAAAATCAATTCCATGTAATAACATCACTCGCAGGAAAAATCACGTACTTGAGTAGGCTATCTGAAAACCAAAAGGCTATGCTGATGGGTCAAAACACACTACAGGACAATGGAGCCTGGCCCTCTGCTGCACCAGCTTAAATCCTATCCCTACACTCACCAAGGTGCAACCCCAGCCCAAACACAGACACACCATTTCAGGCTATACGGGATGGGGCTTCAGGCACCGCTTCACCTACTGAAGAAGACCACCATCAGGAGCTGCCACGCCAGACCACCTTTTTCCTCTGAAACACCTTTCTCAGGAACCAAACAGCATTCCAGTGACCTGCTTCGCTCCTATTCTAAAGACTATCACAGCCCACCTTGCCTGTGGCACCTGATAAGCACAAGAGAAAGCAACCACAGCAATAAAAGACACTGCACCCTCAGGACAGTTACTCTCATCCCCTCCTTTACCTCAGCCGCTTACCTACCCCACACGGCAGATGCTTCCACCCGTTCTCTGAAGCTACCTACAGCACCTCTAAAAGAGAAACTGGAATTTACTCTATTTGATGTAGTAAAATAAGTGCAGCGACAACCGCACCCCAAAAATAACACCTACCTCTGTTCATCACTCACCAGAGTCACTCCAGAGGTAGCTCGGGTCGTGACGTCCTGTACTGCACACTGCGTTTCAGCCTGAACAAAGGAAAACACAGTCAGAAGACAAACATTCAGCTGACAGCATTAGCACCCATCCCTCAACAACAGAAGTCACCCCATATTTAATGTTTTCGTTTCAAAACAGCAGTCCACTTGCCTCTGTACCTGCAAGTTAGATCCAAGCTCGAAAGGAACGGCCACCATCACCCATGTGCCACCTGGGAACACAGAAGGACAAAATGATCGCTCTGCTTACAAGCCTCCACCTGCCACATTGCTCCTCTGTCCCAAACAGCCTCACCTCAGACCCTCAGAGGGAAACACCTGAATGTCTTCCCTTCGCTTCAGATAAGGGATGACCAGGCTGATAAAACTCTCACCTTCCCTCATTGTTCTGAGACACGGGCATTTCCCTGTCCAAGACTTCACAAAGCCCCTGCAGAGACAAGAGAAAAGCACACCCTGAGGCACCTCACAGCCACAGCGTACCTGCTGCAATACCTATCTCTTCCCAGATCCTTTGCTTCAGCTGCTCACCAGCTCGAACTGAGATTCTTCGCTCACAGCGCCGCGGCAAACTCTGCCCGGGCCACACAACACACACTGCACAAGCTACATTGTTTAAGACACACGAGCTGGAACATTCCTGCCCAACAATCAGTGGCATCGCACAGGAAGGATGCCGCACGCTCCTAGAAACCAAACCTACTAGTCCTGAACAGCTCCCCTGCCAGACAATTCCCCACCTCCTCCTGCCAACCATGCTCAGCACACACACTATTTGGCCTTAAAAAAAAAAAAGTAATAACATACACACACAAAAAAAACTACTGAGCTCCACAAATGCCAAAAAGCCATGCACACACAGCAGCCCCTGCAGGGGTATTCACAGACTTACCCTTTACAGATGAAAAAGGTAACTCTGATACAACCCTGCTCAGTCTCTTGGTAATACTGCGCCTACGTGGTCAAGCCTCTTGCAGTGTGTAATCAAGCTCTTTTTAGTCCTCTGGAGAGTTACACAAGTGTGTAGAGATTCAAATATAACCCAAAAACACAAGTGGATCCCACCATCCCAAAAACAAGTGAGCCAGCAACCTCTGCTAAATATCCCTCTAGTAAGTGATTTCCAAGCACTTAAAATCTAGAAATCCATAGACTCCAACCTGCCCAAAGAAGCCTGCAACTGACTGAAGGAAAAACAAAGCACTTACCCTAAAGAGCAGCCCAGGCACAATGAACTCCCTAATGGCATACCTGGGGCTCATATACCATTTGGCCCCGCCTAGCACCCAAACCCAATCACCTGGGAAAGGGGAGGGGCAAAGCACAAGAAAGTAGAAAGAGCACAAGCAGCAGCAGCTGTGGGGTTTTTTTTGTTTTTTTTTTTGTTTTGTTTTTTTTTTTAAATCTGGTTTAGCTCAATAGCATGCAGACTGCAGACAAGAGAACTGGGGTGTTTCTAGAAGCAACAATCCCCATGCTTTTGCTGCAGCTTTGAATATTGAAAGGACAATATGACCAAGCAAGTAACTGAATTTTTTTCTGCTGGAATTAGCTCAAACCTTTCTTTATACAGAAAGAAAAATCTGGGAGCATAACAGATTACATGCAAAAAAAAAAAAAATCAATTCCATGTAATAACATCACTTGCAGGAAAAATCACGTACTTGAGTAGGCTATCTGAAAACCAAAAGGCTATGCTGATGGGTCAAAACACACTACAGGACAATGGAGCCTGGCCCTCTGCTGCACCAACTTAAAACTCATCCCTACACTCACCAAGGTGCAACCCCAGCCCAAACACAGACACACCATTTCAGCCTCAACACAGTTTTGGAAACTGCTGGAAAGCAGGCTTCATCCTCAGGCTCCACGGCATGGGGCTTCAGGCACCGCTTCATCTACTGAAGAAGACCACCATCAGGAGCTGCCACGCCAGACCACCTTTTTCCTCTGCAACACCTTTCTCAGGAACCAAACAGCATTCCAGTGACCTGCTTTGCTCCTTTTCCAAAGACTATCACAGCCCACCTTGCCTGGGGCACCTGATAAGCAGAAGAGAAAGCAACCACAGCAATAAAAGCCACTGCACCCTCAGGACAGTTACTCTCATCCCCTCCTTTACCTCAGCCGCTTACCTACCCCACATGGCAGATGCTTCCACCCGTTCTCTGAAGCTACCTACAGCAGCTCTAAAAGAGAAACTGGAATTTTACTCTATTTGATGTAGTTAAAAAAACTGCAGTGACAACCACAACCCAAAAATAACACCTACCTCTGTTCATCACTCACCAGCGTCACTCCAGAGGTAGCTCGGGTCGTGACGTCCTGTACTGCACACTGCGTTGCAGCCTGAACAAAGGAAAACACAGTCAGACGATAAACATTCAGCTGACAGCATTAGCACCCATCCCTCAACAACAGAAGTCACCCCATATTTAATGTTTTCGTTTAAAACAGCAGTCCACTTGCCTCTGTACCTGCAAGTTAGATCCAAGCTCGAAAGGAACGGCCACCATCACCCATGTGCCACCTGGGAACACAGAAGGACAAAATGATCGCTCTGCTTACAAGCCTCCACCTGCCACAGTGCTCCTCTGTCCCAAACAGCCTCACCTCAGACCCTCAGAGGGAAACACCTGAATGTCTTCCCTTTGCTTCAGATCAGGGATCACCAGGCTGATAGAACTCTCACCTTCCCTCATTGTTCTGTGACACGGGCATTTCCCTGTCCAAGACTGCATGAAGCCCCTGCAGAGACGAGAGAAAAGCACACCCTGAGGCACCTCACAGCCACAGCGTACCTGCTGCAATACCTCTCTCTTCCCAGCTCCTTTACTTCAGCTGCTCACCAGCTCGAACTGAGATTCTTCGCTCACAGCGCCGCGGCAAACTCTGCCCGGGCCACACAACACACACTGCACAAGCTACATTGTTTAAGACACACGAGCTGGAACATTCCTGCCCAACAATCAGTGGCATCGCACAGGAAGGATGCCGCACGCTCCTAGAAACCAAACCTACTAGTCCTGAACAGCTCCCCTGCCAGACAATTCCCCACCTCCTCCTGCCAACCATGCTCAGCACACACACTATTTGGCCTTAAAAAAAAAAAGTAATAACATACACACACAAAAAAAACTACTGAGCTCCACAAATGCCAAAAAGCCATGCACACACAGCAGCCCCTGCAGGGGTATTCACAGACTTACCCTTTACAGATGAAAAAGGTAACTCTGATACAACCCTGCTCAGTCTCTTGGTAATACTGCGCCTACGTGGTCAAGCCTCTTGCAGTGTGTAATCAAGCTCTTTTTAGTCCTCTGGAGAGTTACACAAGTGTGTAGAGATTCAAATATAACCCAAAAACACAAGTGGATCCCACCATCCCAAAAACAAGTGAGCCAGCAACCTCTGCTAAATATCCCTCTAGTAAGTGATTTCCAAGCACTTAAAATCTAGAAATCCATGGACTCCAACCTGCCCAAAGAAGCCTGCAACTGACTGAAGGAAAAACAAAGCACTTACCCTAAAGAGCAGCCCAGGCACAATGAACTCCCTAATGGCATACCTGGGGCTCATATACCATTTGGCCCCGCCCAGCACCCAAACCCAATCACCTGGGAAAGGGGAGGGGCAAAGCACAAGAAAGTAAAAAGAGCACAAGCAGCAGCAGCTGTGTTTTTTTTTTTTTTTTTTAAATCTGGTTTAGCTCAACAGCATGCAGACTGCAGACAAGAGAACTGGGGTGATTCTAGAAGCAACAATCCCCATGCTTTTGCTGCAGCTTTGAATATTGAAAGGACAATACGACCAATCAACTGATTTTTTTTCAGCTGGAATTAGCTCAAACCTTTCTTTACATAGAAAGAAAAATCTAGGAGCATAACAGATCACTCATCAAAAAAAAACCACCCATTCCATGTAATAACATCACTCGCAGAAAAATTCACGTACTTGAGTAGGCTATCTGAAAACCAAAAGGCTATGCTGATGGGTCAAAACACACTACAGGACAATGGAGCCTGGCCCTCTGCTGCACCAGCTTAAATCCTATCCCTACACTCAGCAAGGTGCAACCCCAGCCCAAACACAGACACACCATTTCAGCCTCAACACAGTTTTGGAAACTGCTGGAAAGCAGGCTTCATCCTCAGCGAGGCGTGCTCAGGCTCCACGGCATGGGGCTTCAGGCACCGCTTCACCTACTGAAGAAGACCACCATCAGGAGCTGCCACGCCAGACGACCTTTTTCCTCTGAAACACCTTTCTCAGGAACCAAACAGCATTCCAGTGACCTGCTTTGCTCCTATTCTAAAGACTATCACAGCCCACCTTGCCTGTGGCACCTGATAAGCAGAAGAGAAAGCAACCACAGCAGCACAAGCCACAGCACCCTCAGGACAGTTACTCTCATCCCCTCCTTTACCTCAGCCGCTTACCTACCCCACATGGCAGATGCTTCCACCCGTTCTCTGAAGCCACCTAGAGCACCTCCAAAAGAGAAACTGGAATTTTACTCTAATTGATGTAGTAAACTAACTGCAGTGATGGGCACGAAAATGTGCCCAGATGGCAGCAATCACAGACTTACCCTTTACAGATGAAAAAGGGGACCCTGCTCAGTCTCTTGGTAATACTACCGTGCTTATGCGGTCGAGGAACCGTACCCCACCATTTCTTAAAAACGAGTTAGCCGACAACACCTCCTAAGCACGCCTCTATTACCTGAATTCCAAGCACTGAAAATCTAGAAGGCTGCAACGTCTAAAGACTCTACAGCCACACAAACCACAGGCAAAAGCTCCAAAACTATAACAAACTGTCCCTAACCCTGAAAAAGACTACCCCTTACAGGCCTACTGCTACTCTTTTCAGATGCATGCTTACACAGGGAGCTTCGATGATACTTATCTCCTAAACCCTGCTCCATCACTTTGCCACCAAGGTTGTAACTTTGATAATATTTGACGTATAATATTTGACATACAGCATACAGGCAAAGACTCAAGTAAGCCCCGCAATTCGGCAAAAATCATAAGGGACCCAAAACCACAAAGTAAACACACAAAGTAGCACTGCCATCCTATCCGTAAACATGCTATAACAATTACTCACCTGAAGAAGAGCTGCATGCAATACAGGCACCTATTACTAGATTGGTTTACTCTAACAGATCCTACCAGTTGTTACCTCACAAAGATGGGCGTACCGGTCTCTACTTGGAAACGCATCAGTCCATAGACTCTTAACCACCTAAAGAAACCTCCAACTCACTGAAGGAAAAACAAAGCATCTACTCTAAAGTGCAGCCCAAGCAGAATGAGCTCTCTGATGGGATGCCTGTGACTCAATGACCACTAGGCCCTCCCTGGAACCCAAAGCCAATCACCTGGGAAAGGGGAGGGGCAAAACACAAGAAAGGAGAAAGAGGAGAAGCAGCAGCTGTAGTTTATTTTTTTTTTTGCTTCAGCTTTGATTATTGAAAGCTTTTCTCCTCTACAACTCCTGTCTCAGGAACCAAACAGCATTCCAGTGACCTGCTTTGCTCCTGTTCCAAAGACTATCACAGCCCACCTTGCCTGTGGCACCTGATAAGCAGAAGAGAAAGCAACCACAGCAGCAAAAGCCACGGCACCCTTAGGACAGTTACTCTCATCCCCTCCTTTACCTCAGCTGCTTACCTACCCCACATGGCAGATGCTTCCACCCATTTTCTGAAGCCACCTAGAGCACCTCTAAAAGAGAAACAGGAATTTTACTCTATTTGATGTAGTTAAAAAGAACTGCAGCGACAACCACAACCCAAAAATAACAGCTACCTCTGTTCGTCACTCACCAGAGTCACTCCAGAGGTAGCTCGGGTCGTGACGTCCTGTACTGCACACTGCGTTTCAGCCTGAACAAAGGAAAACACAGTCAGAAGATAAACATTCAGCTGACAGCATTAGCACCCATCCCTCAACAACAGAAGTGACCCCATATTTAATGTTTTCATTTCAAAACAGCAGTCCACTTGCCTCTGTACCTGCAAGTTAGATCCAAGCTCGAAAGGAACGGCCACCATCACCCATGTGCCACCTGGGAACACAGAAGGACAAAATGACCGCTGTGCTTGCAAGCGACCACCTGCCACACTGCTCCTCTGTCCCAGCCAGCCTCACCTCAGACCCTCAGAGGGAAACACCTGAACGTCTTCCCCTGTGGTGGTTTTACAGGGGTAGGCGACCGAGCTCCACCAAAACCGCTCTCTCACTCTCCCTCCTCAGAGAAGGACAAGGAGAAAATACAAGGAGAAAATACAAGGAAAAAGGGCTCAAGGGTTGAGATAAGGACGAGGAGATTACACAGTAAATATCGTGATAGGCAAAACACACTCAGCATAGAAAGATAGAAAGATTTATTGCTTATTACTACACAATGTAGAGAAGCGAGAAACAAACGAAAGCAACCAAAAGCACCTTCCCCCCCAACCACCCTCTTCCACCTTCTCCCCCCCAGCGGTACAGGTGATCGGTGTTTATGGTCAGTCTATAGCGCTTCTTTGCCGCCACTCCTTCTCGGACGCCCTCATCCCCTGTGCTGTGGGGTTCCTCCCACAGGATGCAGTCCTTGGTCAACTGATCTGGCATGGCCTTCCCACAGGCAGCAGCTCTTCCAGAACTGTTCCAGATGTAGGTCCATACCACGGGGTCCATCCCTCAGGAGCAAACTGCTCCAACCTGGGTCCCCCACGGGCAGCAGCTCCTGCCAGCTCACCTGCTCCTGCGTGGTCCCCTCTCCACGGTCTACAGGTCCGGCCCGGAATCTGCTCCGGCAAGGGTCTTCCACAGGCCGCAGCCTCCATCAGTGCAGGTCCACCTGCTCCACCGTGGCCTCCTCCACCAGCTGCAGCATGGAACCCTGCTCCACCGTGGTACTCCGTGGGCTGCAGGGGGACAGCCTGCTTCACCATGGTCCTCGCCACAGGCCGCAGGGGACTTCTGCTCCGGCACCTGGAGTACCTCTCCCCCTCCTTCTTCACTGACCTTGGCGCCTGCAAGGCTGTTCCTCACTCCTCTTGCTCTCCCAGCTGCTGCATGGACCAGCGTGGTTTTTTTTTTTTTTTTTCCTGTCTTAAATATGCTCTCACAGACGCACAAACAACATCACTTATTGGCTCCGCTCAGCAGCGGGGCCCTTACCTAACATGGGGCAGCTTCTAGATTCTTCGCACAGAAGCCGCCCCTAGAGCTCCCTGCTACCAAAACCTTGCCACATAAACCCCCCACGTCCCTTCACTTCGGTTAAGGGACGACCAGGCTGACAACACGCTCGCCTTCCCTCACTGCTCCGTGACACGGGGATTTCCCTGTCCAAGACTGAACCAAGCACCTGCAGAGACGAGAGAAAAGCACACCCTGAGGCACCTCACAGCCACAGCGTACCTGCTGCAATACCTCTCTCTTCCCAGTTGCTTTACTTCAGCTGCTCGTTAGCTCGATCTAAGATAAATGTGCCCGGGCGGCGCCGCGCCAAAATGTGCCCGGGCGGCGCCGCGCCAAAATGTGCCCGGGCGGCGCCGCGCCAAAATGTGCCCGGGCGGCGCCGCGCCAAAATGTGCCCGGGCGGCGCCGCGCCAAAATGTGCCCGGGCGGCGCCGCGCCAAAATGTGCCCGGGCGGCGCCGCGCCAAAATGTGCCCGGGCGGCGCCGCGCCAAAATGTGCCCGGGCGGCGCCGCGCCAAAATGTGCCCGGGCGGCGCCGCGCCAAAATGTGCCCGGGCGGCGCCGCGCCAAAATGTGCCCGGGCGGCGCCGCGCCAAAATGTGCCCGGGCGGCGCCGCGCCAAAATGTGCCCGGGCGGCGCCGCGCCAAAATGTGCCCGGGCGGCGCCGCGCCAAAATGTGCCCGGGCGGCGCCGCGCCAAAATGTGCCCGGGCGGCGCCGCGCCAAAATGTGCCCGGGCGGCGCCGCGCCAAAATGTGCCCGGGCGGCGCCGCGCCAAAATGTGCCCGGGCGGCGCCGCGCCAAAATGTGCCCGGGCGGCGCCGCGCCAAAATGTGCCCGGGCGGCGCCGCGCCAAAATGTGCCCGGGCGGCGCCGCGCCAAAATGTGCCCGGGCGGCGCCGCGCCAAAATGTGCCCGGGCGGCGCCGCGCCAAAATGTGCCCGGGCGGCGCCGCGCCAAAATGTGCCCGGGCGGCGCCGCGCCAAAATGTGCCCGGGCGGCGCCGCGCCAAAATGTGCCCGGGCGGCGCCGCGCCAAAATGTGCCCGGGCGGCGCCGCGCCAAAATGTGCCCGGGCGGCGCCGCGCCAAAATGTGCCCGGGCGGCGCCGCGCCAAAATGTGCCCGGGCGGCGCCGCGCCAAAATGTGCCCGGGCGGCGCCGCGCCAAAATGTGCCCGGGCGGCGCCGCGCCAAAATGTGCCCGGGCGGCGCCGCGCCAAAATGTGCCCGGGCGGCGCCGCGCCAAAATGTGCCCGGGCGGCGCCGCGCCAAAATGTGCCCGGGCGGCGCCGCGCCAAAATGTGCCCGGGCGGCGCCGCGCCAAAATGTGCCCGGGCGGCGCCGCGCCAAAATGTGCCCGGGCGGCGCCGCGCCAAAATGTGCCCGGGCGGCGCCGCGCCAAAATGTGCCCGGGCGGCGCCGCGCCAAAATGTGCCCGGGCGGCGCCGCGCCAAAATGTGCCCGGGCGGCGCCGCGCCAAAATGTGCCCGGGCGGCGCCGCGCCAAAATGTGCCCGGGCGGCGCCGCGCCAAAATGTGCCCGGGCGGCGCCGCGCCAAAATGTGCCCGGGCGGCGCCGCGCCAAAATGTGCCCGGGCGGCGCCGCGCCAAAATGTGCCCGGGCGGCGCCGCGCCAAAATGTGCCCGGGCGGCGCCGCGCCAAAATGTGCCCGGGCGGCGCCGCGCCAAAATGTGCCCGGGCGGCGCCGCGCCAAAATGTGCCCGGGCGGCGCCGCGCCAAAATGTGCCCGGGCGGCGCCGCGCCAAAATGTGCCCGGGCGGCGCCGCGCCAAAATGTGCCCGGGCGGCGCCGCGCCAAAATGTGCCCGGGCGGCGCCGCGCCAAAATGTGCCCGGGCGGCGCCGATCACAGACCTACCCTTTACAGATGAAAAAGGTAACTCTGATACGACCCTGCTCAGTCTCTTGGTAATACTGCGCCTACGTGGTGAAGCCTCTTGTAGTGTGTAATCAAGCTCTTTTTAGTCCTCTGGAGAGTTACACAAGTGCCTTCATACGTCTAGAGATTCAAATATGACCCAAAAACACAAGTGGATCCCACCACCCCAAAAACAAGTGAGCCAGCAACCTCTGCTAAATATCCCTCTAGTAAGTGATTTCCAAGCACTTAAAATCTAAAAATCCATAGATACCAACCTGCCCAAAGAACCCTGCAACTGACTGAAGGAAAAACAAAGCACTTACCCCAAAGAGCAGCCCAGGCACAATGAACTCTCTAATGGCATACCTGGGGCTCATATACCATTTGGCCCCGCCCAGCACCCAAACCCAATCACCTGGGAAAGGGGAGGTGGTAAAGCACAAGAAAGTAAAAAGAGCACAAGCAGCACAGCAGCTGTGGGGTTTTTTTTTGGTGGTTTTTTTTTAGTTTTGTATTTTGTTTGTTTGTTTTTTGTTTTTCTTTTTTTTTTTCTTTAATCTGGTTTAGCTCAATAGCATGCAGACTGCAGACAAGAGAACTGGGGTGATTCTAGAAGCAACAATCCCCATGCTTTTGCTGCAGCTTTGAATATTGAAAGGACAATATGACCAAGCAAGTAACTGAAATTTTTTCACCTAGAATTAGCTCAAACCTTTATTTATATAGAAAGAAAAATCTGGGAGCATAACAGATTACATGCCAAAAAAAAAAAATCAATTCCATGTAATAACATCACTCGCAGGAAAAATCACGTACTTGAGTAGGCTATCTGAAAACCAAAAGGCTATGCTGATGGGTCAAAACACACTACAGGACAATGGAGCCTGGCCCTCTGCTGCACCAGCTTAAATCCTATCCCTACACTCACCAAGGTGCAACCCCAGCCCAAACACAGACACACCATTTCAGGCTATACGGGATGGGGCTTCAGGCACCGCTTCACCTACTGAAGAAGACCACCATCAGGAGCTGCCACGCCAGACCACCTTTTTCCTCTGAAACACCTTTCTCAGGAACCAAACAACATTCCAGTGACCTGCTTCGCTCCTATTCTAAAGACTATCACAGCCCACCTTGCCTGTGGCACCTGATAAGCACAAGAGAAAGCAACCACAGCAATAAAAGACACTGCACCCTCAGGACAGTTACTCTCATCCCCTCCTTTACCTCAGCCGCTTACCTACCCCACACGGCAGATGCTTCCACCCGTTCTCTGAAGCTACCTACAGCACCTCTAAAAGAGAAACTGGAATTTACTCTATTTGATGTAGTAAAATAAGTGCAGCGACAACCGCACCCCAAAAATAACACCTACCTCTGTTCATCACTCACCAGAGTCACTCCAGAGGTAGCTCGGGTCGTGACGTCCTGTACTGCACACTGCGTTTCAGCCTGAACAAAGGAAAACACAGTCAGAAGACAAACATTCAGCTGACAGCATTAGCACCCATCCCTCAACAACAGAAGTCACCCCATATTTAATGTTTTCGTTTCAAAACAGCAGTCCACTTGCCTCTGTACCTGCAAGTTAGATCCAAGCTCGAAAGGAACGGCCACCATCACCCATGTGCCACCTGGGAACACAGAAGGACAAAATGATCGCTCTGCTTACAAGCCTCCACCTGCCACATTGCTCCTCTGTCCCAAACAGCCTCACCTCAGACCCTCAGAGGGAAACACCTGAATGTCTTCCCTTCGCTTCAGATAAGGGATGACCAGGCTGATAAAACTCTCACCTTCCCTCATTGTTCTGAGACACGGGCATTTCCCTGTCCAAGACTTCACAAAGCCCCTGCAGAGACAAGAGAAAAGCACACCCTGAGGCACCTCACAGCCACAGCGTACCTGCTGCAATACCTATCTCTTCCCAGATCCTTTGCTTCAGCTGCTCACCAGCTCGAACTGAGATTCTTCGCTCACAGCGCCGCGGCAAACTCTGCCCGGGCCACACAACACACACTGCACAAGCTACATTGTTTAAGACACACGAGCTGGAACATTCCTGCCCAACAATCAGTGGCATCGCACAGGAAGGATGCCGCACGCTCCTAGAAACCAAACCTACCAGTCCTGAACAGCTCCCCTGCCAGACAATTCCCCACCTCCTCCTGCCAACCATGCTCAGCACACACACTATTTGGCCTTAAAAAAAAAAAAGTAATAACATACACACAAAAAAAACTACTGAGCTCCACAAATGCCAAAAAGCCATGCACACACAGCAGCCCCTGCAGGGGTATTCACAGACTTACCCTTTACAGATGAAAAAGGTAACTCTGATACAACCCTGCTCAGTCTCTTGGTAATACTGCGCCTACGTGGTCAAGCCTCTTGCAGTGTGTAATCAAGCTCTTTTTAGTCCTCTGGAGAGTTACACAAGTGTGTAGAGATTCAAATATAACCCAAAAACACAAGTGGATCCCACCATCCCAAAAACAAGTGAGCCAGCAACCTCTGCTAAATATCCCTCTAGTAAGTGATTTCCAAGCACTTAAAATCTAGAAATCCATAGACTCCAACCTGCCCAAAGAAGCCTGCAACTGACTGAAGGAAAAACAAAGCACTTACCCTAAAGAGCAGCCCAGGCACAATGAACTCCCTAATGGCATACCTGGGGCTCATATACCATTTGGCCCCGCCTAGCACCCAAACCCAATCACCTGGGAAAGGGGAGGGGCAAAGCACAAGAAAGTAGAAAGAGCACAAGCAGCAGCAGCTGTGGGGTTTTTTTTGTTTTTTTTTGTTTTGTTTTTTTTTTTAAATCTGGTTTAGCTCAATAGCATGCAGACTGCAGACAAGAGAACTGGGGTGTTTCTAGAAGCAACAATCCCCATGCTTTTGCTGCAGCTTTGAATATTGAAAGGACAATATGACCAAGCAAGTAACTGAATTTTTTTCTGCTGGAATTAGCTCAAACCTTTCTTTATACAGAAAGAAAAATCTGGGAGCATAACAGATTACATGCAAAAAAAAAAAAATCAATTCCATGTAATAACATCACTTGCAGGAAAAATCACGTACTTGAGTAGGCTATCTGAAAACCAAAAGGCTATGCTGATGGGTCAAAACACACTACAGGACAATGGAGCCTGGCCCTCTGCTGCACCAACTTAAAACTCATCCCTACACTCACCAAGGTGCAACCCCAGCCCAAACACAGACACACCATTTCAGCCTCAACACAGTTTTGGAAACTGCTGGAAAGCAGGCTTCATCCTCAGGCTCCACGGCATGGGGCTTCAGGCACCGCTTCATCTACTGAAGAAGACCACCATCAGGAGCTGCCACGCCAGACCACCTTTTTCCTCTGCAACACCTTTCTCAGGAACCAAACAGCATTCCAGTGACCTGCTTTGCTCCTTTTCCAAAGACTATCACAGCCCACCTTGCCTGGGGCACCTGATAAGCAGAAGAGAAAGCAACCACAGCAATAAAAGCCACTGCACCCTCAGGACAGTTACTCTCATCCCCTCCTTTACCTCAGCCGCTTACCTACCCCACATGGCAGATGCTTCCACCCGTTCTCTGAAGCTACCTACAGCAGCTCTAAAAGAGAAACTGGAATTTTACTCTATTTGATGTAGTTAAAAAAACTGCAGTGACAACCACAACCCAAAAATAACACCTACCTCTGTTCATCACTCACCAGCGTCACTCCAGAGGTAGCTCGGGTCGTGACGTCCTGTACTGCACACTGCGTTGCAGCCTGAACAAAGGAAAACACAGTCAGACGATAAACATTCAGCTGACAGCATTAGCACCCATCCCTCAACAACAGAAGTCACCCCATATTTAATGTTTTCGTTTAAAACAGCAGTCCACTTGCCTCTGTACCTGCAAGTTAGATCCAAGCTCGAAAGGAACGGCCACCATCACCCATGTGCCACCTGGGAACACAGAAGGACAAAATGATCGCTCTGCTTACAAGCCTCCACCTGCCACAGTGCTCCTCTGTCCCAAACAGCCTCACCTCAGACCCTCAGAGGGAAACACCTGAATGTCTTCCCTTTGCTTCAGATCAGGGATCACCAGGCTGATAGAACTCTCACCTTCCCTCATTGTTCTGTGACACGGGCATTTCCCTGTCCAAGACTGCATGAAGCCCCTGCAGAGACGAGAGAAAAGCACACCCTGAGGCACCTCACAGCCACAGCGTACCTGCTGCAATACCTCTCTCTTCCCAGATCCTTTACTTCAGCTGCTCACCAGCTCGAACTGAGATTCTTCGCTCACAGCGCCGCGGCAAACTCTGCCCGGGCCACACAACACACACTGCACAAGCTACATTGTTTAAGACACACGAGCTGGAACATTCCTGCCCAACAATCAGTGGCATCGCACAGGAAGGATGCCGCACGCTCCTAGAAACCAAACCTACTAGTCCTGAACAGCTCCCCTGCCAGACAATTCCCCACCTCCTCCTGCCAACCATGCTCAGCACACACACTATTTGGCCTTAAAAAAAAAAAGTAATAACATACACACACAAAAAAAACTACTGAGCTCCACAAATGCCAAAAAGCCATGCACACACAGCAGCCCCAGCAGGGGTATTCACAGACTTACCCTTTACAGATGAAAAAGGTAACTCTGATACAACCCTGCTCAGTCTCTTGGTAATACTGCGCCTACGTGGTCAAGCCTCTTGCAGTGTGTAATCAAGCTCTTTTTAGTCCTCTGGAGAGTTACACAAGTGTGTAGAGATTCAAATATAACCCAAAAACACAAGTGGATCCCACCATCCCAAAAACAAGTGAGCCAGCAACCTCTGCTAAATATCCCTCTAGTAAGTGATTTCCAAGCACTTAAAATCTAGAAATCCATGGACTCCAACCTGCCCAAAGAAGCCTGCAACTGACTGAAGGAAAAACAAAGCACTTACCCTAAAGAGCAGCCCAGGCACAATGAACTCCCTAATGGCATACCTGGGGCTCATATACCATTTGGCCCCGCCCAGCACCCAAACCCAATCACCTGGGAAAGGGGAGGGGCAAAGCACAAGAAAGTAAAAAGAGCACAAGCAGCAGCAGCTGTGTTTTTTTTTTGTTTTTTTTTTAAATCTGGTTTAGCTCAACAGCATGCAGACTGCAGACAAGAGAACTGGGGTGATTCTAGAAGCAACAATCCCCATGCTTTTGCTGCAGCTTTGAATATTGAAAGGACAATACGACCAATCAACTGATTTTTTTTCAGCTGGAATTAGCTCAAACCTTTCTTTACATAGAAAGAAAAATCTAGGAGCATAACAGATCACTCATCAAAAAAAAACCACCCATTCCATGTAATAACATCACTCGCAGAAAAATTCACGTACTTGAGTAGGCTATCTGAAAACCAAAAGGCTATGCTGATGGGTCAAAACACACTACAGGACAATGGAGCCTGGCCCTCTGCTGCACCAGCTTAAATCCTATCCCTACACTCAGCAAGGTGCAACCCCAGCCCAAACACAGACACACCATTTCAGCCTCAACACAGTTTTGGAAACTGCTGGAAAGCAGGCTTCATCCTCAGCGAGGCGTGCTCAGGCTCCACGGCATGGGGCTTCAGGCACCGCTTCACCTACTGAAGAAGACCACCATCAGGAGCTGCCACGCCAGACGACCTTTTTCCTCTGAAACACCTTTCTCAGGAACCAAACAGCATTCCAGTGACCTGCTTTGCTCCTATTCTAAAGACTATCACAGCCCACCTTGCCTGTGGCACCTGATAAGCAGAAGAGAAAGCAACCACAGCAGCACAAGCCACAGCACCCTCAGGACAGTTACTCTCATCCCCTCCTTTACCTCAGCCGCTTACCTACCCCACATGGCAGATGCTTCCACCCGTTCTCTGAAGCCACCTAGAGCACCTCCAAAAGAGAAACTGGAATTTTACTCTAATTGATGTAGTAAACTAACTGCAGTGATGGGCACGAAAATGTGCCCAGATGGCAGCAATCACAGACTTACCCTTTACAGATGAAAAAGGGGACCCTGCTCAGTCTCTTGGTAATACTACCGTGCTTATGCGGTCGAGGAACCGTACCCCACCATTTCTTAAAAACGAGTTAGCCGACAACACCTCCTAAGCACGCCTCTATTACCTGAATTCCAAGCACTGAAAATCTAGAAGGCTGCAACGTCTAAAGACTCTACAGCCACACAAACCACAGGCAAAAGCTCCAAAACTATAACAAACTGTCCCTAACCCTGAAAAAGACTACCCCTTACAGGCCTACTGCTACTCTTTTCAGATGCATGCTTACACAGGGAGCTTCGATGATACTTATCTCCTAAACCCTGCTCCATCACTTTGCCACCAAGGTTGTAACTTTGATAATATTTGACGTATAATATTTGACATACAGCATACAGGCAAAGACTCAAGTAAGCCCCGCAATTCAGCAAAAATCATAAGGGACCCAAAACCACAAAGTAAACACACAAAGTAGCACTGCCATCCTATCCGTAAACATGCTATAACAATTACTCACCTGAAGAAGAGCTGCATGCAATACAGGCACCTATTACTAGATTGGTTTACTCTAACAGATCCTACCAGTTGTTACCTCACAAAGATGGGCGTACCGGTCTCTACTTGGAAACGCATCAGTCCATAGACTCTTAACCACCTAAAGAAACCTCCAACTCACTGAAGGAAAAACAAAGCATCTACTCTAAAGTGCAGCCCAAGCAGAATGAGCTCTCTGATGGGATGCCTGTGACTCAATGACCACTAGGCCCTCCCTGGAACCCAAAGCCAATCACCTGGGAAAGGGGAGGGGCAAAACACAAGAAAGGAGAAAGAGGAGAAGCAGCAGCTGTAGTTTATTTTTTTTTTTGCTTCAGCTTTGATTATTGAAAGCTTTTCTCCTCTACAACTCCTGTCTCAGGAACCAAACAGCATTCCAGTGACCTGCTTTGCTCCTGTTCCAAAGACTATCACAGCCCACCTTGCCTGTGGCACCTGATAAGCAGAAGAGAAAGCAACCACAGCAGCAAAAGCCACGGCACCCTTAGGACAGTTACTCTCATCCCCTCCTTTACCTCAGCTGCTTACCTACCCCACATGGCAGATGCTTCCACCCATTTTCTGAAGCCACCTAGAGCACCTCTAAAAGAGAAACAGGAATTTTACTCTATTTGATGTAGTTAAAAAGAACTGCAGCGACAACCACAACCCAAAAATAACAGCTACCTCTGTTCGTCACTCACCAGAGTCACTCCAGAGGTAGCTCGGGTCGTGACGTCCTGTACTGCACACTGCGTTTCAGCCTGAACAAAGGAAAACACAGTCAGAAGATAAACATTCAGCTGACAGCATTAGCACCCATCCCTCAACAACAGAAGTGACCCCATATTTAATGTTTTCATTTCAAAACAGCAGTCCACTTGCCTCTGTACCTGCAAGTTAGATCCAAGCTCGAAAGGAACGGCCACCATCACCCATGTGCCACCTGGGAACACAGAAGGACAAAATGACCGCTGTGCTTGCAAGCGACCACCTGCCACACTGCTCCTCTGTCCCAGCCAGCCTCACCTCAGACCCTCAGAGGGAAACACCTGAACGTCTTCCCCTGTGGTGGTTTTACAGGGGTAGGCGACCGAGCTCCACCAAAACCGCTCTCTCACTCTCCCTCCTCAGAGAAGGACAAGGAGAAAATACAAGGAAAAAGGGCTCAAGGGTTGAGATAAGGACGAGGAGATTACACAGTAAATATCGTGATAGGCAAAACACACTCAGCATAGAAAGATAGAAAGATTTATTGCTTATTACTACACAATGTAGAGAAGCGAGAAACAAACGAAAGCAACCAAAAGCACCTTCCCCCCCAACCACCCTCTTCCACCTTCTCCCCCCCAGCGGTACAGGTGATCGGTGTTTATGGTCAGTCTATAGCGCTTCTTTGCCGCCACTCCTTCTCGGACGCCCTCATCCCCTGTGCTGTGGGGTTCCTCCCACAGGATGCAGTCCTTGGTCAACTGATCTGGCATGGCCTTCCCACAGGCAGCAGCTCTTCCAGAACTGTTCCAGATGTAGGTCCATACCACGGGGTCCATCCCTCAGGAGCAAACTGCTCCAACCTGGGTCCCCCACGGGCAGCAGCTCCTGCCAGCTCACCTGCTCCTGCGTGGTCCCCTCTCCACGGTCTACAGGTCCGGCCCGGAATCTGCTCCGGCAAGGGTCTTCCACAGGCCGCAGCCTCCATCAGTGCAGGTCCACCTGCTCCACCGTGGCCTCCTCCACCAGCTGCAGCATGGAACCCTGCTCCACCGTGGTACTCCGTGGGCTGCAGGGGGACAGCCTGCTTCACCATGGTCCTCGCCACAGGCCGCAGGGGACTTCTGCTCCGGCACCTGGAGTACCTCTCCCCCTCCTTCTTCACTGACCTTGGCGCCTGCAAGGCTGTTCCTCACTCCTCTTGCTCTCCCAGCTGCTGCATGGACCAGCGTGGTTTTTTTTTTTTTTTTTCCTGTCTTAAATATGCTCTCACAGACGCACAAACAACATCACTTATTGGCTCCGCTCAGCAGCGGGGCCCTTACCTAACATGGGGCAGCTTCTAGATTCTTCGCACAGAAGCCGCCCCTAGAGCTCCCTGCTACCAAAACCTTGCCACATAAACCCCCCACGTCCCTTCACTTCGGTTAAGGGACGACCAGGCTGACAACACGCTCGCCTTCCCTCACTGCTCCGTGACACGGGGATTTCCCTGTCCAAGACTGAACCAAGCACCTGCAGAGTGCATGGGGCTTCAGGCACCGCTTCACCTACTGAAGAAGACCACCATCAGGAGCTGCCACGCCAGACCACCTTTTTCCTCTGAAACACCTTTCTCAGGAACCAAACAGCATTCCAGTGACCTGCTTCGCTCCTATTCTAAAGACTATCACAGCCCACCTTGCCTGTGGCACCTCATAAGCACAAGAGAAAGCAACCACAGCAATAAAAGCCACTGCACCCTCAGGACAGTTACTCTCATCCCCTCCTTTACCTCAGCCGCTTACCTACCCCACACGGCAGATGCTTCCACCCGTTCTCTGAAGCTACCTACAGCACCTCTAAAAGAGAAACTGGAATTTACTCTATCTGATGTAGTAAAATAAGTGCAGCGACAACCGCACCCCAAAAATAACACCTACCTCTGTTCATCACTCACCAGAGTCACTCCAGAGGTAGCTCGGGTCGTGACGTCCTGTACTGCACACTGCGTTTCAGCCTGAACAAAGGAAAACACAGTCAGAAGATAAACATTCAGCTGACAGCATTAGCACCCATCCCTCAACAACAGAAGTCACCCCATATTTAATGTTTTCATTTCAAAACAGCAGTCCACTTGCCTCTGTACCTGCAAGTTAGATCCAAGCTCGAAAGGAACGGCCACCATCACCCATGCCACCTAGGAACACAGAAGGACAAAATGACCACTGTGCTTGCAAGCCACCACCTGCCACTCTGCTCCTCTGTCCCAAACAGCCTCACCTCAGACCCTCAGAGGGAAACACCTGAATGTCTTCCCTTTGCTTCAGATCAGGGATCACCAGGCTGATAAAACTCTCACCTTCCCTCATTGTTCTGTGACACGGGCATTTCCCTGTCCAAGACTGCATGAAGCCCCTGCAGAGACGAGAGAAAAGCACACCCTGAGGCACCTCACAGCCACAGCGTACCTGCTGCAATACCTCTCTCTTCCCAGATCCTTTACTTCAGCTGCTCACCAGCTCGAACTGAGATTCTTCGCTCACAGCGCCGCGGCAAACTCTGCCCGGGCCACACAACACACACGGCACAAGCTACATTGTTTAATGTTATAAGCGAGACCACGCAATTTTCTGGTCTATCGAAGATAATTTATTTATTAAGTAAGCAGGTACAAGCAAAACAGCGCTGGGCGGCTGGGGAGTCTCCGCTCCATCACAGCACGCAACTTTCCCTTTTCAGTGTCGCCGTTTTATAGCATCCAAGTTCGGCTTGTCAGGACTTGTTGAATCTTCTGAAGCTGTGCAGTTCGTTCTGTTTCTTTCAATGATCATGCGTTGTGCTCGTGTTCAAGGGTAGTAAAGCAGCAAACAGTATTTCACAGAGTCTTTGTTTTACCAAGGACGTTTATCCAACACCCCCTCCCCACTATCTACTTGCTTAGTCTTCCCCCTCAACAAGGTCGTAAATTGCAAAACCTTGTCTTCTCAGCAGATTCTCTGAATTCTTTTTAAAGACAATGAACAAACACCTGCTAATTTATCACAATCCCTCCTTTTTCTTTTTCTAACATATTTTGTTCATTGATGAATTTTTGAAGCACTTGTTTGCTCAATATTAAAGTTGCTGCGTCATCCTCCTCCTGTTCAAGAGATTCATATTTCGCACACACAAGCATAAGTTGAGCTGCCTCTAATCGGTTTTTTACAATTGTGATTATTTGATTGAATATACGTGGTCCAAAAGTTAGTGTAAATATGAGCAGCAACAAAGGTCCTGCTATAGCTGATAGCAGTGTAGTGAGCCAAGGTGAGTAATTAAACCAGGATTCGTACCAGTTTCGGTGGGCTTCATTCTCCCTTTTTCGTTTTTCTAGCCCTTCTCTCAATTTAGTCATTGTATCCCTCACCACTCCAGTATGATCAGCATATACACAACACTCCTCTCGTAGGGCTGCACACAATGCTCCTTATTGTAGAAAAATCAGATCTAATCCCCTACGATTTTGTAGTACTACTTCAGATAAGGATCGCACAGATTTCTCTAAAGCTTATATAGATTGCTCGATACGGGCCAAATCCTCATCTACAGCAATGCGTAACGAGGTAAATTCTTGGCTTTGTTTTACCAGAGAGGTAATTCCAGTTCCGGCTCCTGCAGCCCCCAGAATCATCAGAGTGGCTAAAGTAAGAGCCGTAATAGGCTCTCTCTTCCTTAAGTGGTTTTTTGCCATAGCATGTTGGATGTACATATACTCCTCAGAATGGTAAAGAATCCTTGGGATAATTACTACCTGTACACAGAAATCATGAGACGAGTTGAACAATTTCAAAGATAACATGGAGTCACCCCCAGAGACGAACATACCCATCTGGTGTTATCTGCTGGTATTAACCATTTTTCTTTGTCTAATTGTGTAACATTTTCTGTAATATTGCATAGATGGAACTTCTCACCAGGGACCGTGCCTACGCATCTGCCATTCCCAGTTACTTCCGTTAACGTTATTGCTACATCCCTTCCCCAATTGCATTGAGGGGGATCGGTTTCGTTTGAACGGGTGGTCTCTCCCAGATCCCCAATGGCGTCGTAATATGGGGGCCTTATATCAAGACATAACCAGCAAGGTCTAGGCACGTCTGGATTTGTTTGATTCAACAACTGATAACTAGCATTCACGATTCTCCATATGTTATTCCCGGTCACCCCTTCATTTCTAATCCCGTACTCCGGGTTTACTGATTTATTAGCAACCTCCAGTGGTTTAGGGCTATTAGGAGTGTCCTGGTTCCAGTTAGGACAGAGTTAATTTTTCCTCATAGTAGCTGGTAGGGTGCTATGTTTTGGATTAGGATGAGAAGAGCGCTGATAACATGCTGATGTTTTAATTGTTGCAGAGCAGTGTTTACACCAGGCCAAGGACTTTTCGGCTTCTCGCTCTGTCCTGCCAGCGAGCAGGCTAGGGGTGCAGCAGGAGCTGGGAGGGGACAGACCCTGGACAGCTGACCCAAACTGGCCAAAGGGGTATTCCATACCATCTGACGTCATGCTAAACAATATATAGGGGTGGCTGGCCGGGGTGGGGGGCCGGCTGCTCGGGGATAGGCTGGGCATCGGTCAGCGGGTGGTGAGCAATTGCATTGTGCATCACTTGTTTCTTACACATTATTATTATTAATACTATTATCATTATCACTATTATTACTATTGTTATTATTATATTCCTGTCTTAATAAACTGTCTTTATCTCAACTCACAGGCTTCACTTTCCCGTTTCTCTCCCCCATCCCAGAGAGGGAGGGGGGAGGGTGAGCGAACGGCTGTGTGGTGTTTAGCTGCCAGCCGGGTTAAACCACAACAAGGAGTTAGCATTCTAAAAGCTTGTGTAGGCTGAATCCTCAAAACACTCCCCGACAGTTTCTGATTTCGTCCCACCCGTTGGGGACTCTTCGTCTCTTCCTTCTTTATATAGATGATGCCTCCCCTATCAGTCCCCCAGCAGTAGTTATCTGCTGAACAACATGGTGATCTTCCCATCTAATCAGGCTCCATTTAAAAGGTTTGTGAGGGTGCGCAGACCCAGGAACAGTGTAAACAATCGTACCCATTACTATGTATCGCAAAAAAAAAAAATGGCTAGGGCCCATTTTCCAGAGTTCTTTACCTGGCCACGTAATTCCCCACCGTTTCACTCTCTGCCTCGCTTGTCGGTTCGGTTGCAGCGAACTACAAGGTGCAGGTTCTTCTCGGCAGCAGCAGTGTTCTTCAGGGGAGTTTTTCAGGTAACCGCGACCTTTTTCTGATCAAACAGGGTCCCCTCTCCTCCTTTTTACGATACATAGACAGTTAGACCATACTTATCGAGTTCGTTTCAACGTGAGCTTTAAGTCATCAGGGCCTGCGACCACTTCCCATTCGCTTTTCTGGATCGGTCCTTTCACGCCACTGGCATGCGTTCACCCCTTCTCAGCCGTCCGGATAGCCGTCTCTGTGATAAGTAAAACAACATAGGGGCCTCCCCACCGTGGTGTTAAAGACATTTCTTTCCATGTCTTAATTAGAACCCTATCTCCAGGTGGTATCCTATGGATTGCTATATCTAGCCACCAAGCCTTTCGCTTGCAACTCCCTCCGTCGGTTCATAAGCTGTATTAAATAAGGTTTTAATTGGATATCCTGTACCTGGGGATCAGATGGCATCTCTAAATCATAAGGCATACCATACAGCCTTTCAAAAGGTGAGATTCTGACATCGGCTCGGGGCTATGTCCGGATATTCAATAGTGCAAGCGGTAAACATTTCACCCAGGAGGTCTTAGTCTCTATCATAAGCTTTGTTAGTTGCTTTTTAATTTCACCATTCATTTGTTCTACCTTTCCCGAACTCTGAGGATGCCAGGGAGTGTGATATTCCCATTTAATTCCCAGAGCCTTCATCGTGTCTCGGGATACCTTTGACACAAAGTGTGGGCCTCGATCAGAGTCAATTGCTTCTATTACCCCGTATCTGGGTATGATGCTTTCTAATAATATCTTTACCATGGTTTGAGCTGTGGCCCTTGCCGTAGGGAATGCTTCAACAAAGTTTGTGAGGTGGCCTACAATAACTAATAAGTATCTATATCGCCCCGTTTTTGGAAGTTCAGTAAAATCTAATTGAATCTTTGCAAAAGGTCGATGTGCCAATTCTCGTCCTCCTCCCGGGACCCTTTTTCTCATGTGTTGAGCATTTACCCTCCAACAAGTTACACAATCATTTACGATCCTCTTTGCTATATTATAAATCCCTATACACATATAATATGTGGCAAATTGATCCACCAACACCTGAGTACCCCAGTGCGTCTGTTCATGAAATCTCCGTAGCACCCTCATAGCTACTGATTTTGGTAACACTTCCCGTCCATCAGGCAGTACCCATTTCCCTTTATCGTTTGTTTTTTTTTTTTTGGAACCCCCATTTGTGTCATCTTGTCTTCTTCTGTAATAGTGAAACAGAGTAAGGGGAGGGGAATGGGTCCATTCGACCACAGGGAGTTAGTCGGCCTGCACTTGTAGCAGTTTTTATAAGGCGGGCTTTCTTCCTCAGAACAATTGCATTCAATCCCATCAACTCCCCATTCACTCCACAATCATAACATGGAAATTCCTTTAAGTCTTTCCCACAGTATTAAGTATCATATTAAGCACTATTATATATTATGTTATTAATTATTATATTAATTATTATATATTAACTATTAAGTATAAGTATTATTTCCCACAGTCTGGGCAAACTTCCTTCGTTCTTATAATTCTTCTACTCATTAATGCTGCCCTTTTTGCCTCCTGATCTGCTCGATTATTACCCCTAACCTGAGGGGTGAGGCCTTTTTGATGCCCTTTTATATGTACTACGGCAATTTCTTTGGGCTCTCTGATAGCTTGTAAAACCTGGGTAATCAATTCCTGATGTATTAAACCCTTTCCTTGTGAATTGATGAGCCCCCTTTCTTCCCATATTTTACACAAATGTATGTACTACCCCATAAGCATATTTTGAATCTGTATATATTGTACCGCTTTTATTTTTCAGCAATTTTAGGGCCCGCAATATGGCATATAGCTCGCAAGTTTGGGTGTACCAGCTAGGACTCAAAGGTCCAGATTCCACTACCTCAAAAGTTTTCCCATTTACTAACGGGAAGGTTTACTACCTTCCCTGGGGCACCTGATAAGCAGAAGAGAAAGCAACCACAGCAATAAAAGCCACTGCACCCTCAGGACAGTTACTCTCATCCCCTCCTTTACCTCAGCCGCTTACCTACCCCACACGGCAGATGCTTCCACCCGTTCTCTGAAGCTACCTAGAGCACCTCTAAAAGAGAAAACTGGAATTTACTCTATTTGATGTAGTAAAGTAAGTGCAGCGACAACCACACCCCAAAAATAACACCTACCTCTGTTCATCACTCACCAGCGTCACTCCAGAGGTAGCTCGGGTCGTGACGTCCTGTACTGCACACTGCGTTTCAGCCTGAACAAAGGAAAACACAGTCAGAAGACAAACATTCAGCTGACAGCATTAGCACCCATCCCTCAACAACAGAAGTCACCCCATATTTAATGTTTTCGTTTCAAAACAACAGTCCACTTGCCTCTGTACCTGCAAGTTAGATCCAAGCTCGAAAGGAACGGCCACCATCACCCATGCCACCTGGGAACACAGAAGGACAAAATGACCGCTGTGCTTGCAAGCCTCCACCTGCCACATTGCTCCTCTGTCCCAAACAGCCTCACCTCAGACCCTCAGAGGGAAACACCTGAATGTCTTCCCTTTGCTTCAGATCAGGGATCACCAGGCTGATAGAACTCTCACCTTCCCTCACTGCTCCGTGACACGGGGATTTCCCTATCCAAGACTGCACGAAGCCCCTGCAGAGACAAGAGAAAAGCACACCCTGAGGCACCTCACAGCCACAGCGTACCTGCTGCAATACCTCTCTCTTCCCAGCTCCTTTACTTCAGCTGCTCACCAGCTCGAACTGAGATTCTTCGCTCACAGCGCCGCGGCAAACTCTGCCCGGGCCACGCAACACACACTGCACAAGCTACGTTGTTTAAGACACACGAGCTGGAACATTCCTGCCCAACAACCAGTGGCATCGCACAGGAAGGATGCCGCACGCTCCTAGAAACCAAACCTACCAGTCCTGAACAGCTCCCCTGCCAGACAATTCCCCACCTCCTCCTGCCAACCATGCTCAGCACACACACTATTTGGCCTTAAAAAAAAAAAGTAATAACATACACACACAAAAAAAACTACTGAGCTCCACAAATGCCAAAAAGCCATGCACACACAGCAGCCCCAGCAGGGGTATTCACAGACTTACCCTTTACAGATGAAAAAGGTAACTCTGATACGACCCTGCTCAGTCTCTTGGTAATACTGCGCCTATGTGGTCAAGCCTCTTGCAGTGTGTAATCAAGCTCTTTTTAGTCCTCTGGAGAGTTACACAAGTGTGTAGAGATTCAAATATAACCCAAAACCACAAGTGGATCCCACCATCCCAAAAACAAGTGAGCCAGCAACCTCTGCTAAATATCCCTCTAGTAAGTGATTTCCAAGCACTTAAAATCTAGAAATCCATAGACTCCAACCTGCCCAAAGAACCCTGCAACTGACTGAAGGAAAAACAAAGCACTTACCCTAAAGAGCAGCCCAGGCACAATGAACTCCCT
This sequence comes from Anser cygnoides, assembly GCF_040182565.1. Classification (NCBI taxonomy): domain Eukaryota; kingdom Metazoa; phylum Chordata; class Aves; order Anseriformes; family Anatidae; genus Anser; species Anser cygnoides. Next base: position 2,169,800 of record NC_089882.1, read on the forward strand.
AATGGCATACCTGGGGCTCATATACCATTTGGCCCCGCCCAGCACCCAAACCCAATCACCTGGGAAAGGGGAGGGGCAAAGCACAAGAAAGTAGAAAGAGCACAAGCAGCACAGCAGCTGTGGGGGTTTTTTTGGTGTTTTTTTTAGTTTTGTATTTTGTTTGTTTTTTGTTTTTCTTTTTTTTTTTCTTTAATCTGGTTTAGCTCAATAGCATGCAGACTGCAGACAAGAGAACTGGGGTGATTCTAGAAGCAACAATACCCATGCTTTTGCTGCAGCTTTGAATATTGAAAGGACAATATGACCAAGCAAGTAACTGAAATTTTTTCTGCTGGAATTAGTTCAAACCTTTATTTATATACAAAGAAAAATCTGGGAGCATAACAGATTACATGCCAAAAAAAAAAATCAATTCCATGTAATAACATCACTCGCAGCATAAATCACGTACTTGAGTAGGCTATCTGAAAACCAAAAGGCTATGCTGATGGGTCAAAACACACTACAGGACAATGGAGCCTGGCCCTCTGCTGCACCAGCTTAAATCCTATCCCTACACTCACCAAGGTGCAACCCCAACCCAAACACAGACACACCATTTCAGGCTATACGGGATGGGGCTTCAGGCACCGCTTCACCTACTGAAGAAGACCACCATCAGGAGCTGCCACGCCAGACCACCTTTTTCCTCTGAAACACCTTTCTCAGGAACCAAACAGCATTCCAGTGACCTGCTTTGCTCCTTTTCCAAAGACTACCACAGTCCGCCTTGCCTCTGGCACCTGATAAGCAGAAGAGAAAGAAACCACAGCAGCACAAGCCACAGCACCCTCAGGACAGTTACTCTCATCCCCTCCTTTACCTCAGCTGCTTACCTACCCCACATGGCAGATGCTTCCACCCATTCTCTGAAGCCACCTAGAGCACCTCCAAAAGAGAAACTGGAATTTTACTCTAATTGATGTAGTACACTAACTGCAGTGATGGGCACGAAAATGTGCCCAGATGGCAGCAATCACAGACTTACCCTTTACAGATGAAAAAGGGGACCCTGCTCAGTCTCTTGGTAATACTACCGTGCTTATGCGGTCGAGGAACCGTACCCCACCATTTCTTAAAAACGAGTTAGCCGGCAACACCTCCTAAGCACGCCTCTATTACCTGAATTCCAAGCACTGAAAATCTAGAAGGCTGCTACGTCTAAAGACTCTACAGCCACACAAACCACAGGCAAAAGCTCCAAAACTATAACGAACTGTCCCTAACCCTGAAAAAGACTACCCCTTACAGGCCTACTGCTGCTCTTTTCAGACACATGCTTACACAGGGAGCTTCGATGATACTTATCTCCTAAACCCTGCTCCATCACTTTGCCACCAAGGTTGTAACTTTGATAATATTTGACGTATAATATTTGACATACAGGCAAAGACTCACAAGTAAGCCCCGCAATTCGGCAAAAATCATAAGGGACCCAGAACCACAAAGTAAACACACAAAGTAACACTGCCATCCTATCCGTAAACATGCTATAACAATTACTCACCTGAAGAAGAGCTGCATGCAATACAGGCACCTATTACTAGATTGGTTTACTCTAACAGATCCTACCAGTTGTTACCTCACAAAGATGGGCGTACCGGTCTCTACTTGGAAACGCATCAGTCCATAGACTCTTAACCACCTAAAGAAACCTCCAACTCACTGAAGGAAAAACAAAGCATCTACTCTAAAGGGCAGCCCAGGCAGAATGAGCTCTCTGATGGGATGCCTGTGACTCAATGACCACTAGGCCCTCCCTGGAACCCAAAGCCAATCACCTGGGAAAGGGGAGGGGCAAAACACAAGAAAGGAGAAAGAGGAGAAGCAGCAGCTGTGGTTTATTTTTTTTTTGCTTCAGCTTTGATTATTGAAAGCTTTTCTCCTCTACAACTCCTGTCTCAGGAACCAAACAGCATTCCAGTGACCTGCTTTGCTCCTATTCCAAAGACTATCACAGCCCACCTTGCCTGTGGCACCTGATAAGCAGAAGAGAAAGCAACCACAGCAGCAAAAGCCACTGCACCCTCAGGACAGTTACTCTCATCCCCTCCTTTACCTCAGCTGCTTACCTACCCCACATGGCAGATGCTTCCACCCGTTCTCTGAAGCCACCTAGAGCACCTCCAAAAGAGAAACTGGAATTTTACTCTATTTGATATAGTTAAAAAAACTGCAGTGACAACCACAACCCAAAAATAACAGCTACCTCTGTTCATCACTCACCAGCGTCACTCCAGAGGTAGCTCGGGTCGTGACGTCCTGTACTGCACACTGCGTTTCAGCCTGAACAAAGGAAAACACAGTCAGACCATGAACATTCAGCTGACAGCATTAGCACCCATCCCTCAACAACAGAAGTCACCCCATATTTAATGTTTTCGTTTCAAAACAGCAGTCCACTTGCCTCTGTACCTGCAAGTTAGACCCAAGCTCGAAAGGAACGGCCACCATCACCCATGCCACCTGGGAACACAGAAGGACAAAATGACCACTGTGCTTGCAAGCCACCACCTGCACACTGCTCCTCTGTCCCAGCCAGCCTCACCTCAGACCCTCAGAGGGAAACACCTGAATGTCTTCCCTTTGCTTCAGATCAGGGATCACCAGGCTGATAGAACTCTCACCTTCCCTCATTGTTCTGTGACACGGGCATTTCCCTGTCCAAGACTGCATGAAGCCCCTGCAGAGACGAGAGAAAAGCACACCCTGAGGCACCTCACAGCCACAGCGTACCTGCTGCAATACCTCTCTCTTCCCAGATCCTTTGCTTCAGCTGCTCACCAGCTCGAACTGAGATTCTTCGCTCACAGCACCGCGGCAAACTCTGCCCGGGCCACACAACACACACTGCACAAGCTACATTGTTTAAGACACACGAGCTGGAACGTTCCTGCCCAACAATCAGCGGCATCGCACAGGAAGGATGCCACACACTCCTAGAAACCAAACCTACCAGTCCTGAACAGCTCCCCTGCCAGACAATTCCCCACCTCCTCCTGCCAACCACGCTCAGCACACACACTATTTGGCTCTCAAAAGAAAAAAAAAAAGAACATACACACACAAAAAAAACAACTGAGCTCCACAAATGCCAAAAAGCCATGTACACACAGCAGCCCCAGCAGGGGTATTCACAGACTTACCCTTTACAGATGAAAAAGGTAACTCTGATACAACCCTGCTCAGTCTCTTGGTAATACTGCACCTACGTGGTCAAGCCTCTTGCAGTGTGTAATCAAGCTCTTTTTAGTCCTCTGGAGAGTTATGCAAGTGCCTTCATACGTCTAGAGATTCAAATATAACCCAAAAACACAAGTGGATCCCACCATCCCAAAAACAAGTGAGCCAGCAACCTCTGCTAAATATCCCTCTAGTAAGTGATTTCCAAGCACTTAAAATCTAGAAATCCATAGACTCCAACCTGCCCAAAGAACCCTGCAACTGACTGAAGGAAAAACAAAGCACTTGCCCCAAAGAGCAGCCCAGGCACAATGAACTCCCTAATGGCATACCTGGGGCTCATATACCATTTGGCCCCGCCCAGCACCCAAACCCAATCACCTGGGAAAGGGGAGGGGCAAAGCACAAGAAAGTAGAAAGAGAGCACAAGCAGCAGCAGCTATGTTTTTGTTTGTTTGTTTGTTTTTTCTGGCCTAGCTCAACAGCATGCAGACTGCAGACAAGAGAACTGGGGTGTTTCTAGAAGCAACAATCCCCATGCTTTTGCTGCAGCTTTGAATATTGAAAGGACAATATGACCAAGCAAGTAACTGAAGTTTTTTTCAACTGCAAGCAGCTCAAACCGTTGTTTTTATACAGGAAGAAAAATCTAGGAGCATAACAGATTACACACCAGAAAAAAAGATCAATTCCATGTAATAACATCACTCGCAGCATAAATCACGTACTTGAGTAGGCTATCTGAAAACCAAAAGGCTATGCTGATAGGTCAAAACACACTACAGGACAATGGAGCCTGGCCCTCTGCTGCACCAGCTTAAATCCTATCCCTACACTCACCAAGGTGCAACCCCAACCCAAACACAGACACACCATTTCAGGCTACACGGGATGGGGCTTCAGGCACCGCTTCACCTACTGAAGAAGACCACCATCGGGATCTGCCACGCCAGACCACCTTTTTCCTCTGAAACACCTTTCTCAGGAACCAAACAGCATTCCAGTGACCTGCTTTGCTCCTATTCTAAAGACTATCACAGCCCACCTTGCCTGTGGCACCTGATAAGCAGAAGAGAAAGCAACCACAGCAGCAAAAGCCACAGCACCCCTAGGACAGTTACTCTCAACCGCTCTTTTACTTCACCCACTCACCTAACCCCCGAGGCAGATGTTTCCATCTGCTCTCAAGCCACCTAGAGCACCTCTAAAAGGCAAAATGGATTTTTATTCTACTTTTTGTAATAACTTAACTGCAGTGACAACCGCACCCCAAAAATAACTGCTACCTCTGTTCATTGCTCACCTTGCCTGAGGTAGCTCAGGTCGCAACGTCCTGTATTGCGCACTGCATTTCAGCTTGAACAAAGGAAAACACGGTCAAAAGATAAACATTCAGCTGCCAGCATTACCACCCACCCTTCAACACCACAGGTGACCCTATATTTAATTTTATCATTTCAAAAGAGCAGTCCACTTGCCTCTGTACCTGGAAAGTAGATCCAAGCTCAAACGTGGCCACCTGCAAGGCTGGGGGGGGGGGCATTTGGCAGCCACCTGCAAGGTGGGGGGGCACCTGGCAGCTTTGCTCTAACAGACCCTACTGGTTACCTCAAAAAGATGGGCTTACCGGTCTCAATTTGAAATGCATCAGTCCATAGGCTCTGACCCACCTAAAGAACCCTGCAACTGACTGAAGGAAAAACAAAGCCCCTACCGCCAAGGAGCAGCCCAGGCAGAATGCCTGCCCTAATCATGTGGAAAATGGGAGGGGCCGTGCATGAGAAGAGATAAAGAGAGCAGGAGGAACAGCAGCCCTGGTTTTGGTCTGGCTTAGGTCAACAGCGTGCAGAGTGCAGCACAGGCAATCAGCCTGTTTCTCCTGAAAGACTTACCTTAGCTTTGGTGAAGGAAACTGACCGGGCTGACAACCCTCTCACCTTTTTGCACCACTCCACAACATGGGGAATTCACCTCTCCACAGCTGCACGAGGGAACTGCAGAAACAAGACAAAGCACACCCTGAGGCACCTCATAACCACAGCCTACCTACCTACTGCAATACCTCTGCAATACTTATACCTCTCTTCCCAGCTGCTTTACCTCTGCTGCTCTCCATCTCCAAATCACATTCTTTTAACTGTCACACAGAGCGGTGGTCCTCCAGGTGCCATAGAGCAGCGCCATTATTTTTTTTCTTTTTAAATTTCAGAACAGCTTCCCTTCAAAACAGCTTTCCGCTTCCCTCTGGAAATGGACAGTAGGTCAAGCCAGTCACCGAGTTGCCAACGCAGAGCTTCACAGTTCCAGAAGGTGCTCTTTCATTCGACCGATTCCTCAGAAGTGTTACCTACCACTAGCAAAAGCAATAAACAGACTGCAAACAGGCACTGCCACATTTGACAAACTTCATGTTTTTAATTTTATCATTTCAAAACAGCAGTCCGCTTGCCTTTACATCTGAAAAGGCAGATCAAACCAATCACCAAGTTGCCGAACAAGAACTTGACAGTTCCAGAAAGTGCTGTTTCCTTTGACCGGCTCCTCCTAAGGTTTACCTACTGCTGGAAAAAAAGAAAAAAAGACTCTGTGCCAGCTGCCCTTAAGTACTCACCCAGAGCTTGAGTATTCGCCCAGAGACAGACCAGATGTCTTTCCCAAAAGAGTCAGGACAATGTATTATTGCACTGTTGGACCACCATGTTAGCTACCATCACTAATTGCCAGGCAGGACAGCTCCAGGCCAAACACACACGTAAAAAGGCACACTACAAACATCATGAACAAAACATGGGAAAAGAATTACTTTTCATGAATTACTTTTTCAAGAATTACTTTTACATGTCGTCTCAGGGAGGAAGCAACTACCCTGAGCAACGTGCCCTTACCCACTAGGAAGCTGAGCGGCAATGTGAAAAACTACATTTCCCGGCATGCCACGGAAACCAACATGGCCGGCAGGAAGCTCAAAACCCAAAGACCACAACTCCCGGCATGCTGCGGGGCACGAAGCCTGGCAGTTGCTACAGCGCATGCGCATCTCCTCCGTCTGCAGTACCTCCCTTTCGCCAGCAGGTGGGAGCAGAGAGCCACGCGTCACCGCAGCGCCTCTTCGCCTACAGCACCGCCCGCTGTTCGGCCACCAGGTGACACCAGGCGCCGCCGCGCCACCCTGCTCCATGCATGGGCGGAAACAGAACGGCAGGCACGGCTTCCCAGGACGTCTGCTCGTTAAGGGAAGCGGCGGGAGCCGCGTGGAACACCACACAAGAACGGCAAGAAAAAGCATCCCGCTCCACGGGCACTGGGGAAGTAACTGCCCATCCTAAAAGGCCCCGTGCTGAGCCGCAACGTGAAACTACAGTTCGCAGCATGCTCTGGAAACCAATGTGGCCGATCAAAAGCCCGGAGCCCAAAGACCACAACTCCCGGCATGCTGTGGGGCAAGACGCTCCCAGCCACCTGACCCAGCTGACGCCCCGCCCCAGAGTCAAACCCGTGCTTTCTGATCCGCCGCCTACTACCCCAGCCACGGGTCCCGCAGGACCCAGCCGCCCCAACACCCTTCCCTCCCCTCTGCCACGGACGCCCAGGCCCTCCCTCACCTGCTGCTCCGCAGCAGCCACAGCCTAGGTCATGCTCGCCAATCACTCCCTCTGCGCAGACCAGTCCCAGCACACCTGGCCCAGGGAGCAAACACAGCACAGGCCTACCCCCACCATTGCTGCCCTTGCCCCCCCCCCGCCTGCAGCCTCCCCAGCAGGGTGGCCCCCACACCCAGGTCGCTTGTCTGTGTCCATTGGCTCCCCCATGGACAATAAACACGGGGCCAACACCCCAGCCCCTGCCCCCTCCACACCCAGGAACCTGCACCTAGCAGCACGGCCACAGCCACTTACAGTGTCCACAAACACAGAGGGCAGCACAAGCCAGAAAGCAAACTTTATTAAACTCTTACGCAGGACTCCTGGGAGGGAGACTGCGGCAGAACTCCCTGCCCAGACATTCTCCCCTTCCCCTGGGGGGCTGCGGGGCTCAGGCATCCAGCAGGTCCATCCGTCCGTCTCAGCATCCATGCCCTGGGGAACAGCTGCCTCCTGCAGAAATGGGCTGTGAGGCACAGAAGGAGGAAGAAAAAGGAAAAGGGCACAAGTGGGATACAAGCAGCAAGAGAGGAACTGGGTGGACAGACAGACAGCAGGGCAGAGGGACAGAAGAACCACCGGGGGGGCAGGGAGCGGGACAGGGGTGATCAACGGGGTTGGACAGAGAGTCCAACAGAGGCACAATTGCGACAGCCAGGATGACCGAGAGTAATAGCAGTTTTACTGACATCAGACAGCATTAGTTTGGGATGAAATCAGAGTTTTGGTTTTTGGATCAGAGATGACTCTGTTGAACAGTCTCTGCCTTTCCAGTATTTGAAAGGAAAAGGCATGAGGATAAGCACACAAGTATGAAGCTATTATTACCAACAGAGATGCTGGAAGTAGGCTTCTCAATATCGCTTCTGGTACTTGTGGAGTAATTGCCTTAAGTAACTAGGCAAATTAAACTAATATTCACATTTTAAAGAAAATGTGCAGCATTGAAAAAGCTTTCAGGGTGGAGGGTAGCTGCGCTACCTAAGTGTTCCCTAGGCCTCCAACTTTACATGCTATTGCACTAGGGGAACTTGGTGTGCTGACTCTAAGGAACAGTACAGAGCGTAGAGCAGAGTGGAGACACCACGGATAGGCTCTGTGATGAGACGGGGACCTGATGCTCTTATGCACACCAAGACTGATAAGCTGCATGTTTACCATCCTTGTGAGAAAAATCTCAAATAATTTTCTTCAGACAGGATCTTCTGTGAAGCTATTTTATTCGTGATTGCAATGGCGGGCATCCTGTCAATCAGGAACGCATTTTAGTAAACAAATCATAACCTTTTATTCCCTATTACCCGACGCCTGATCACCTCCCCTGTTTCCTCATTGGCTAAGTACTACAGGTTCACAAGCTACTCGACGCTCCTCTATACCACGTATGTACAATTTTTGTGTTTTTTCAACCCTTTAATTTCTCCTTTCTTATGTTTTGAGAACTTTGTGATCTTTGTTTTACTGTTCTCACACTGCTCATCTTGTTTTTCTCAAGCTTCTACCTTATTTTGGAACAGTGAGGCCTTCTACTGTCCACTTATCTACAGGTGACCCATTCGGTGATAAACTGGAGCTGATTGATACAGCGGTGCACTAAGGGTTAAGAAGAAGGTTACTCACAGGCATAGAGTGGTAACCAGGCTAGAATAAGAGAAAGTGGGAACCAGTAAGAAGTTGCTAGGCTCGGACGGGCCTATAGAGGGCTATGCATGATCAAAAGGAATGCACTAATCAGAAGTCTGTAACTACGCACGCTAGCTGCGTGCAGTGCATGTAGCTGGTTCAGAAAGCTATATAATATCTGGCATTGGAACAATAAAGGGTCTCCATTTCTCGACTATTTTGGAGTCTGTGTCCTCATTCCCTTCACTTATCTACTTAGCATTTCTCCTTATTATGACTACACGATTACCTTGGAATACAGAAAAGTAATTCTCTACTGCAAAAACACAACTTTGTTTCTCACACCCTGAGCCAACCACCTGTCATGGTTTTGACAGAACGCTGTACTCTAGTGAACTTTTGCTCATTATATCATCACTATAATACCAAACCACACCTCCATCCCAAAAGCTCCATGCCTCCAAGCTGCGACCGCCCCTCACTGAGCACACGCTCTGAATTTCTCAGACCCCTATAGCTTTAAACGAAAGCAAGAAAACTTTACAAATCATAACCAAGATATGCCTGACTAGAGTCACTCAAGCTCCACCTAAAAGGGACAGAAAATAATCACAGAGTCATAGAATATCCCGAATTGGAAGGGATCCACAAGGATCATCGAGCCCAACTCCCGGCATCACACAGGTCAACCCAAAAATTCAGACCATATGACTAAGTGCACAGTCCAAATGCTTCTTAAACTCCGGCAGACTTGGTGAAGCGACTACCGGCCTGGGGAGACTGTTCCAGTGCTCAACAACCCTCTCAGTGAAGAACCTCTTCCTGATGTCTAGCCTGAACCTCTCCTGCTGCAGGTTGACACCATTCCCACGGGTCCTATCACTGGTCTCTAAAGAGAACAGATTGGTGGATAATGTAAATTGGCTTAAGTGAAAGGGGATGTTAGGGAAGATACCATCACGAAGGATACCTTTCTGACTTCCGGGATCAGTCGACGGGCTGAGCCTCTCTTCCCCCCGCACTGGGATGTCGTGGGGTAAGATCTGAATGCTTGGTTGTACCAGGCGTCTCCGTAGAAACTCAGAAATCTCTAGAGCCTTTGTGCCTTTTAATGCGTTAATAGCCAGGACGAGTACCCGTGTATTTCATGCGTGCTCGCTTGCTTTTGCGGACAGTGAATTTATCGCCGGCAATTCCAAAGAACCTGTGTCCCTGTTGCTGTAATAAACTGCCCTTCGTTGCATTGTTCCTAGCTGTGACAGTTCTCATTGAACACAACTAGAGCGAGGGTGTCCTACGTTATTGGTGAATCCGTGACCGTGGTAGTTCAGTACCCCGAATCCGACCAGACCCGTAACAGTTAGTCAGCTACGCCCCTTAACACGACAGTATTTCATAGAGAAAAACATTAAGCCTAAGATTTCTCATCCCTAAGGCCTTAGGGGGGCAGGCCGAGAAGGAACCAGAGATGCTTAGTATGTCTCCTGAGAATCGCAGCTTACAGTTACTACACGTCTTCTGGTCTCATGGGATGAGGCAGAGGTATAATTAATTCCTTCTCCATCTCTCTCTAAAGAGTTTTCCTCCTATCTGTGACAAAGGAGAAAAATGTTATGGTCGTGGAAGTCGTTATACAAAGCCACACTCAGTGAATTCACTATTACAGTTAAGATCGTTTTTAATCGAAAACACCTCAGCAGCAGTGTTACCACTGCAAACATAGCGCTGCACAAAAATTCAACTCAAGATAAAGGAAAGGGCGAGCTAAAAGGACAAATGACGTGACCGAAGGCATCTTCAACAACCATCTGGTAGATGGTTGTCCACAGCCCTTGGATTCCATGGTTGTCTTCCCTGCCAAGTGAATCCTGGAAGAACAAGAAAAGATACACAACATGTCCACAAAAACTTTTGGGGAGGCTACTGAAAAGAAAAACAAAAAAATAGAAACAGCATGCAGCTAGTACGTCAGTTTTGTTAACAGAGTAACATTAACATACTAGAAATTTCCACATTCTATGTAGCCCCAAGGTGGTGCTGGGTACATCCACTGATATTAATGGGGTGGCACAATGTAAGAGATAGTTAATAGACAAGGTACACCTGAGGTGCACAGATTGCATATTCCATGCGACAAAAAAGGCACAGCTTGGCACCCAGTTTGGATCAGCTTGTGTATGAGTCTGCTGATACGTGAGTATATACAGCAAGCAGACAAGTCTTTTACTCCACAGACTCAGTTTCATTTATGTATATACATACATATACATATGTGTATGTATCTCTCTCTCTCTCTCTCTACATATATATATATATAAACAAACAAACGTTGGGAACTTCATAACCACTTGAATAACAATCATTAGCTATGCCTACGCTGAAAGCCAGGACTATGCCTAAGTGATTAAGTAAACACAGAGTCTTATCTGTGAAATGCTGAAAATGCCCCATAACCACTGGGGGGCTTATGCACGGTGTACATAATTTTTACGCAAACATGCATCTTAATACACAAAGAGGAGGGGTGAGGCGGACAAAGGTTTTAGGGACGCGTCAAGACCAGAACAGCCACTGGGCAATCGCTCAGATGTGCAAAGCTCAGCTAAAACCTGCACAAATCCACCAAAAGAAGGAGGCTACCTACTTGTCTGCTTAAAATAACCTCTACAAAGAACGTATTACAAAATCAAAAACGAAACTATCATCCAGCAAAGCAAACGTCTGGAATACAATGGGCTAAAACTGACAGCTGAGGTTTGATTCTTTAGCAATTTCAAAGGTCTTCAGATCCTACCTGACTTCTCGTGCATGGTGGCATTGCAGCACAGAAATGAGGGGAGCGGGAAGATCGCAACAGGCCAAACGCGGTGCTGAGCTCCTACAGGAGCTGGTGGGATAGCACTGACAAGAGTGAGACAGGCTGTCAGCCTTCTGCACGAGCTGAAGAAGAGGAGCGCCAGTGTCCGAAGAAGCTGTTTCTTCTCATACTTCATTTAATACACACCGTCTTTAAATCCAGGACGTCTTCTTAGGGAAGAGATAAAGAAGTAGAGTTAGCGGCTCCAAGGACACTTTAGGATCTTAGTTCTTTCTATAGTTAGCTGCTATCCACAAAACCAAACCAGTTAAAATAGAGAGTTACATTAAAAATTCTTGATAATAACAAAAGTATGGGATTTAAAAAAAAAGACATGCACGGAAAAGAGGTTAAATTATCTCATTCGTTTCTCAATTCCGCCACAAACTCCACGCTCAGCTCCTCTTAACTCACTCACCCCACTTACCCATCCAAACACAGGGCGGACGCAGCAGTTCTCATCATTCTTGGTAAAAAGACAACATTTTCATGTTTGCTGTCAAATATCATCTCTTTCCAGCACAATTTCCTGCAAGCTATGCTAACTCCTCCAGGCTTTTTAATATATGCTAGAAACTTCACTGTTTTATATTAATGACCATCTCGGTGGAAGTCGCCGAGCTGCTATCTTTGATTCTGCTGTCTTCACAAATACAAATAAAACAGTACTTCAGCAACAATCTATGACAAACTAGGCAATACATGCATCTACCTCTTACATAAGAAAGGAAAGAATTTGTAGACAACATCCAGAAAGTATTACCTTGTTAGATATCAGAGTGGTGGGGCAGAATGACAATGCTACACAAGACTGTACTTACACTCCTGGGATTGCACAGGTTTGCTGGAATACAAAAACAATAAAGTAAGGTCACTATGCGGAACAAGTTCACTCACTCCATTATTACTGTGAATGACAAGAATATTTCAGTAAGCGTTCTTTTAAACCCATGGGAATTTTCAGATTTATGTCAATTTGGCTTCATGAAAACTGAAACTTGCAGTGCAAAGATCATTTATAAAAGCTGTAGCAGGTGAGCTTTTTAGGCACGGATTTTGTCACCTTTTTGGGTAATGTTCGTCTCTCTCCCTCATGACCCCCCTTCCCTCCCCTCCCCCCCCCCAAAAAAAAAACAAGAAAAAAGATTAAAGACCACAAACTGGGACTTCTCAGAGGTATGACTCCATTTTTCACCTTATACACACAGTTTCTTCGCTATGCTAAACTTTCACAATGACTGTATAATAGAGTCTTACTAATATTGTTTCTGTCTGTGAGTTTGATACTACTTCCCCAGGTTGGATGAAACAAGCATTTTTCATTGTGACGGACATCAAAACAAATAATGTCTCTCGTCAGCTATGGAGTCCTGCTGGCAGTATTACCAGCTCACACAGAATCCCATCTAGTTTTTGGGGTCCACCCCATCTATCCTCAGCAGTGGGAAGTTCTTCCAGAGGCAGACAGACTGTTATTCGTTCCTCAATGGAGCTGAGGCTCCGTAAGGCTTTGCTTTTTTCTTCCCTCACTCCCTCTTCTATTTCCAAGCTTTAACTTAAAAGCTAAGCTTGTGGGGCTGGGGGGAATCCCCAAATCAAATCCCAGCCCCAACATCCCATAGTCCCCTACTCTCAGGCCCAGCAATCTACAAATGCACACAATGCTACAGACTGTGGTGGGCAGGTCCTTCAGGGCAGGGATGTCGTCATCTTTTCAGGTGACGTTCAGCTCCCTGAAAGGGCTGAAATACCACATCCACACTCACTTCCCCTACTTGATTCGCACAGGTGTAGTCAGAGGAACAGGGCCACACCAGCACTCCCTGCTCACAAAGCTCACTGCCTACCTCCAGGTTTGCATCGTTTCCTTGTATTACTGTTAATTCTGACACATTTCTGCTATAAAAGCATATCTCAGTGGCATTAAACAACCAAATGCGTGGACTGTGCTGTCTGCAGTATTTTATCCCACACACTCCAATTACTTAATCAGCTGTTGAGCCCGTGCCTCGAGCAAGCATTTTGCTGGGTAACCATCTCCTAGTCTTGAGGGGACACGTGAGAATAATTTTTTCTTGGATAGTATTTACTTCAAATACTCCTGCCAGGCCAGTTTAAGGAATCCACAAATTCCACGGGAGAGAGGCTTGCCTAAATTGATTCTGTCTTTCTGATAATTTGCTCAATGGAGCATTTCTCCCTTCGGTATTTCTGGGGTAATGACAACGACTTGGATTTCAGAGAAGCAAGGTTTGAAAGGATAGGTAGTATCTTGAAATAGATCAGATTTCAGGAGTACAATCTCAATACATTCCAAAACCTAAATTCCACAATGCTGCTTCTGCAATCTGAGGGACAAACTCTTCTGCCACAGATGGGCAGGGATATCAGACCAGCGCATAGGAACACTTCAGGAGTCAGCAGAAGTGGTAACGAGAGCTGCATCACTCTGTGATAGATACCTGTGTCCGAACAAGCTTTCCTTCCGCTCACAGAGGAAAAGAGCTGGCGTCCTACAAAACGTCTCGCGTCTACCACTTTGGAGTGTTCTCAGTCAGCTTGTCTGTACTTCAACTTCCCTTTGAAGGAAGTACCAAAGTACATAAAAACCTCCTTCCGGTAGCTCGGCACTGACCTGCAAGCCAGCACCAGGAGAAGGGCTGTGTCACACTTCAGCCCGGAGAAGAGAAGGCTCTGGGGAGACCTCATTACTACCTTTAAACACGTATAGTGGACTTACAAAAGAGACAGGCAAGGACTTGTTACCAGGGCCTGTAGCGACAAGGCAAGACAAGTTTTAAACTGAAGGAAGATAGATTTAGATTGAACAAAAGGAAGAAGTTCTTCTCAATGAGGGTAGTAAGACACTGAAACAGGCTGCCCAGAGAAGTTGTATAGGCCTCATTACTGGAGGTACTCAAAGCTGGGCTGGATGGGGCTTTGAGCAACCTGACCTAGTGCAAGACGCCACTGATCGAGGCAGGGGGGATGGACTAGATTATCTTTAAGCGTCCCTTCCAACCCAAACCACTCTACGATTACGTGAAAGGAATTGCCTCCCAAGTCATTCTTGACTGACTACAATTAGCATTCTGGAAAGCCCTGCAAGCACTTGTTCATTATTTCTAGGGTAATTCTTAAAGCTGAAGCAGACCAAAGTTTTGTCAACAAAAGCCTTTCGGGAGACTACTGAAAGGAAAACCAAGCCAAACCAAAAAAACAGAAACAGCAAGTGGCTATTACATCAGTTTTGTTAACAAAGTAACATTAACGTACTAGGAATTTCCACGTTCTTTACCCTCCACCTTTAAAAGGTCACCCAATTCTGTCAGTGTTCACCATTAGCATTCTTTAAAACTTTCACATGGACATCTGAGAAAAACATTTCAAGTCCCTGTCATCGAGGGAGAAGAGGAAAAAAAATAGGGATGAGGGGGGAAGAAGCACAGCCATTCCTTTCCTCGGTAAGGTGAGCAAAAAGCTCAGGTGCTCAGCAAGAACATTCTTTGAAAGATAAAACAGAAGAAACTGCAGGTTATTTAACCTCAGCTTGTCCTGGTTTCAGCTAATATAGAGTTAATCTTCCTCCTAGTAGCTGGTAGGGTGCTATGTTTTGGATTAGGCTGAGAAAAGTGTTGATAACATGCTGATGTTTTAATTGTTGCAGAGCAGTGTTTACACCAGGCCAAGGACTTTCCAGCTTCTCTTTCTGTCCTGCCAGTGGGCAGGCTGGGGGTGCAGCAGGAGCTGGGAGGGGACAGACCCAGGGCAGCTGACCCAAACTGGCCAAAGGGGTATTCCATACCATCTGGCGTCATGCTAAACAATATATAGGGGTGGCTAGCAGGACTGGGGGGACCAGCTGCTTGCGGATAGGCTGGGCATCGGTCAGCAGGTGGTGAGCAATTGCATTGCGCATCACTTGTTTGTGCACATTATTATTAGTAGTACTATTATCATTATTATTATTATTTTCCTGTTTTTATAAGCTGTCTTTATCTCAACCCACAGGCTTCACTTTCCCATTTCTCTCCCCCATCCCAGAGAGGGAGAGGGGAGGACAAGCCAACGGCTATGTGGTGCTTAGCTGCCAGCTACGTTAAACCACAACATGGCTATAGAGTCACATGTATTTGTGCCTGCTCATTTATTCATCTGCCAGTTTATTTTGCTACAGACCGTAGAAACTGCAAGGTTACCACCTTTTGTAACCGATGGGATCTTCGGTAGGAATAGCTGTCTAAAAGAGCCAACAAAATCCCCTTCATCGACAGCCATTTGAACTTTCGTCGTCTAAAAATAGTCCTACAAACATTCCCCGGGATGCTCAACTTCAGCATCTTTCCATTCAACTTGAGGCAGAACAAGCCCTTACCCTGAACATCTTCATCTGGCTCTCCTCTGCTAGCAGAGTAGTACTCTGATACTGACCAGTACGTGCTGCAGCCTACTCGCTTACGTGTATTTACTGCAATCTGGTTCGATATGCTCACAGAGAAACCAATGAAAAATCCGCCCTTTCTTTCAGAAAAAAAATAATAAAATAACTACGACACGGTAAGGAAAAAAAGCTGAACATGCGGTCCTTTACCAACGGGCAGATCCAACATCAGCACAAGGAGTTTTTGGTCATGTGAGCAATCACCTACACCAGCCATCAGGACAAGCCAAACGCACGCACATGAGACTCCATTTAAAAAACATGTAAAGTTCCTTTATAGCTTATGGAAGTAACAACCTACATCTTAGATGCAGTTAGACTGCATCGGTTTAGGGACTGCCTCCTTCCAAAAAAAAAAAAATCCTCCAATCTGTTCATCCGTTCACAGTTATGCAAATTCAATCAGGCCTTTGAGCCTGAGGTGCAGGAAAATTACTAAAGCACACCTGGATTTCACCCGGAGGTCGCTGCGACTTACCCGGACAGCTGGGACAGACGGGCTTCTCTTTCTCCTGGGACACCTGCGACTGCAGCACGCCAGCTGCAGCTTTCCTCCCTTCAGCTGCTGCGCCACCTTCGCTCGGCGACAAACCCCGCGGGGGTCCCAGCGGCGGGGAGCTGCTTCTGCCCTGGTGAGCCGCAG
Source organism: Anser cygnoides (assembly GCF_040182565.1). Classification (NCBI taxonomy): domain Eukaryota; kingdom Metazoa; phylum Chordata; class Aves; order Anseriformes; family Anatidae; genus Anser; species Anser cygnoides. The sequence continues at coordinate 2,186,227 of NC_089882.1, forward strand.
GAAAAGGAGAGAGCCGGCCGTCAGCACGCGGGGGGAGGAAAACCTCCGAGGCGCAGCCCGACGATCGAGCGCAGCGAGGACCCGCGCCCGGCCGCCGCAGCCCCCACCCCTCCCGGCCCGACGCTCCGGGGAAGCGCCCCCGAAGGCTCTCGCTCGCCTCACCGCCGGCAGCCGCGCTCGCAGCCAGCGGCAACCTGCGCCTCCCGGCGCGCACGGCCCGGCCCCGGCCCCGGCTCGGGGAAAGACCGGCCGCGCACCACAGAACTACAGCTCCCAGCATGCCGCGGGACGGAGCAGTCCATCCGACGCAGAGGGGAGTCGGCCAAGCGCACGCAACCGCCCCCCCCCCGCCGCTTCGCCCCCTTCCCCCCCAGCCCTCCGAAGCCCCGCGCAGTGCAGACGCCGCCGCACGCCCGGTCCGCTCCGCTCCGGCGCGGCGCCGCCCCCGCCCCGCACAAGGGCCGTTTCCGCAGAAGCTGCCGACCGCGTGGCGCCCCAACCGCCCGCCGCCTCGTCCCCTCCCGGCCCGGCCCGGGGCGGCACCGACCACCAACCTCGTTGCGGCACCGCGCCTCGGCGGCCCGGCCCGAGCTGAGCCCAGTGCGGCCCGGCCCGACAGCTTCCGCCCATAGCTCCGGCAAGCCCTGCACGGCACCTCCGCCCTGCGTTCCTCCGAGCCAATCACGGAGCGTTTCCGCCCTGAGTTAAGGCTAGCCGTGACGCCACTTCCGCCCTCACGGTCCAGCCAATCACGGCGCCGCTTCCGTGTGGGAAGGCGACTCTCAGGCTGCTCCTGTGCTGCTTTTTATTTATTTATTTATTTATTTTTTTTAAAGAAGGCGCGGGTGTTCTTGGTCCTCCCTCGTCAAGTATATCTGCGAGAAACGTCTCAAATAATTTTCTTGACACACGAACTTCTCTGAGGCTATTTTATTCGCGGTTGCAGTGGCGGGCGTCCTGCCGATCAGGAGCGCATTGCAGTAAGCACAGCATCAACTTTTATTCCCTATTCCCCGACGCCCGATCCCCTCCCCTGTGTCCTCATTGGCCGAGTACTGCAGGTTCACAAGCTACTCGACGCTCCTCTGTCCCATGTATGTACAATCTTACTTCTTTTTCAACCCTTTAATTTCTCCCTTCTTTTCCTTTTTTTTTTCCCCTTTCTTATGTTTCAGGAACCTGTGATCTTTGTTTTACCGTGCCCACGCTGCTCAACCTGTTTTTCCTCAAGCTTCTGCCTTATTTCGGAACAGTGAGGCCGCCTACTGTCCGCTTACCCACGTGGCGTTTCTCCTCATTATGACTGCACAACTACCTCGGAATACAGAAAATTAGTTCTCTACTGCAAAAACACAACTTAGTTTCTCACAGTTCCCTCCTCTCCTTTCCTTACTCCTACTGTTGTTTTTGCACCTCTTCACGTACCGCGCTCTTGAGTTTCTCCAACGTTAAGGCGCAATAGTCTTCTACGGATGTCACGGGGGATGGTAGGCGTACAAAGCCATTATTTTTACAATACCAACAAATAGTGGTTTGAGCCAATTCTGTTCAGGTAACCACGAAGTTAGTTTCTCCCAAATGTTTCTAAATGCCCAGGAACTGTCATCTTGAGCTACTCTATGTAGGATCTTTCCTCCCCACGCCCCCCCAGTATACTTTTTTCCCCCCAAATATCAGTCAAATTCGTCCCGTTTGATCTACATATATACAGCAACTAGCATTAATTACAGTGCACGCTCCTCCTTATGAGGTTATTAATGAATCGAATACTATTCGATTCTACAGTCCTATTTTTGCAAACTTATCAAACTTATTTTCTAGTTCTTCAGTTATAGCGGAGATATTTACAATAGCTTTTTCTAATTCACCCACCCCTAACCAAGGTAAAAACCACCTTGCAAAGCTGTGAAATACTAGAGAATTTTACTAGAGAATTGTCTGGAGTCCGCTTAATCCTGCGTGTGGTCTCAAGGGGCCTTTGGCTTTGTGGGTCTTCAATAATAGTTACGTTTGGAATTATTGCCTCCAGGGTGCAAGCTCCCTTCCATCCCAGGGGCAACACCTTCCTGGCTTTATTGCCACGTAGCCAGTACCACCTCTCGCCATTTGGGACAGGCCATCCAGTTGCAGGATTCTCACGTTGCATCTGGCGTGCGCTATGTATATTGGCGTTCCTGTGGCTACCATATTTGGTGCAGTGTGGATTATTCCCTGCGTGGATAGTTCCACACCCAGGGTCAGTACTATCGCCCCCTGAGTTTCTATCAATGTTGTTTAAAAGGCACCTTCAATAACGCGGTATATTGTAGCCAGGATTACGCGCAGGGAGTGTGAGAAACACTCCGTAGCCAGTAGCTTAGGCTCAGGCGAGGGTCTCAGTGAAGCAGTAATTTATTCGCGATCGCAATGGCACGCGTCCCACAAGCAGGAGCGCGCCTACTAGTCGCACAGTACGGTTTATGTACTTTCTTTCTTGACGACCGGGACCCTCCCCTGTTTCCCCATTGACTGGGTATTCCGGGTTCACAACCTATCCGACGCTTCACAGACACTACGTGGCCTTCAGTTGCCGGCCTGTTCAATTTCAAATGTCTTTTGACTTTTTTACTGTTTGAAGTGGTAATGTTTCTTCACTGATCTGACTTGACACCGTGATTTTCATCTAGCTGCTCTGAGGAGTCCGGTTGTCTGCATTTTACAAGGTTGTCCGTTAAGCTTTCTTATCACTGCGAGCCTCAACACTGCATTACTTCCCTCTAAACAACGTAACTCTGCAAAAACAACATTTTTATTCCCACAATTCCCCCCTTTTCTTCTTTATAAATTGTTGATTTTTGCAAAACTTTTCTCTGCGGTGTAATTTGGTAGATCTCTTCCTCTTCTTCACCTTCTTTGCTTTCCATCCCCTCTAATATCATCACCTTACGGGAGTAAGGTGGTGGCTCCACGGTCATTTGTTTCAATAGCGCAGTTTCAGTGAACCGCTGTACTAGTCCTTTTACACAGGGGATAATGCAACAACCAAGGGTCGTCAAAACTCCTGCTGCTACGATCAAGGATGCAGATACGCACGCCAGGATCCCTTCCCATTTACCAGACCAACATTCTGAACATCCCACGAAGCAACAGCCGGTTCCTAATTACTCTGCCAATTCACTGGCAGAAGCGGGAAGCCCCTGCAACCCTCCACTTACAGCCCCACCCTCCAAACCACTAGTGCTGGGCATTAAAGTGCAGCAAACGACAACCCAACCTCCCACACACACACCCCCTCCCGCGCCCACCACCCCCACCTCACGGCCGCTGCTCCACCGCTCGTCCCCGCCCTCCCGGGGCTCAACTCGCCGCCCTCGCCCACTCTCGGGCGCTCCGGTCGCAGCCGTGACCCCCGAGCGCCCCGCCGCCGCGTCGCCGGGGCCACCCAGCGGCCCCTTCGGGCCCCCGCGCGCCCGATTCGCTCGGCCCCGCGCGAAATTTGCATGCCCCGCCCCCGGCACCGCCTCTCCCTCCCCGCGGCTCGCCGCCCGCGTGCCCCGCCCACCGAGCCCCTGCGCCCGACCTCCGCTCCGCGCTGATTGGCGCAGCTCGGCCCCCTCTGAGCGGTCGCCCCGCCCCTTCGCCCGCCCTCCCTCCCCTCCCCTCCGGCGTGATTTGCATGCCCCGCCCATCTCCCCGGAGCCGCGCCGCCGCCCGCCGCCTCATTGGCCGGGGCCCCGGGCCGCCCGCCCCGGCGGCACCGAGCAGCGCCGCGGGACCTGCGCGCGGCCGGCCGGGCCGGGCTGGGGGGCTCTCGCCGGCAAGGAAGGCTCGGCAGAAGGCTGCCGCCGGCGGGGGTCCTCCGACCCTCCGTTCAGCGCCTGCGGACGCCTCCGGAGCGAGGCACGGGGCCGCGGGGCTCGGCCCGGCGCGGCGACCGGGGGAGCGGAGCCGCCGCACGAGGAGGGGCTGCGAGCGCTGAGCGCGCTCGAGCCGGAGGGGAGACGCTTTGTCTGCTCCGGGAGCCGGGAGGAGGCGCGACCGGGACGGCGACCCGAGCTGGCCGCGAAGGGGTGTCCGGAACCGGGAAGGACGGCCGGGGGGCGGCTGCTGCTCAGGAACCGGCCGGGCAACCGGACACGCGTGCGGTGAGCAATTGCAGCGTGCGGCGGTAGCTTTGCGTGTGCGTACACGTTGGTGTCGTTACTTTCTCTTAATTTGCTGTCCTATTAAACTGTCTTTATCTCAACCCGCACGCTTTACCCACCCCACCCCACCCCCTATTCTCTCGCCTTTCCCGGAGGGGGGGGACTGAGGCAGCGAGGAAACGGCTGCGCGGCGCTGAGCTGTGCGGCAGGTTGAAGCTCGGCAGCCGGAGAGGCTCCCGCTGCCCCGGCATCGCGGCCAGACCCTGTCGCCTTCCCCTCCCCCGACAGCCGAAGGGCCGCCCCGCTACATAACCTGCTCCCGTAAAGCTGGCAAGCGCCGTGTGCTCGGGGTGCTGGAAGCAGCCACCGCAGGGCCGGAAACATAGCTTTCCACCCGGAACACCATCCTGGGCTTTGAAAAGCAAGTCTTGCGAGAAAAACCTCAGTAACTTGCTCAGACAGGGTCTTCTGTGAAGCTGTTTTATTCACGATTGCTGCGGCGGGGGTCCTGCGAGCGGGAGCAACCAGCAAAAGTCTATCGTAACCTTATATTCCCTCTTACCCAACGCTTGATTCCTCCCGTTTCCTCACTGGTTGAGTACTACAGGTTCACAAGCTACTCAACACTTGTTGCTATACCATGTATATCCAATTTTACTTGACCAACTGTTAATTTCTACCCCCCATCTTGTCTTGTGACCACAGGGCCCACGATCTCTTGCTTTTACTGATTTTGCACTGCTCGTCCTGTTTTTCTTACCTATCCTCCTTATCTGGGGACAGTGGGACCTTCCCCTTATCTGTTTAACGTCCTCTCCACTGCAGTGCTGCTGTCATGCCTGCACAATCACTTTTGGATGTGCAAGGTTAGTGGAATGTTCCACCGCAAAAACGCATTCTACTGCAAAAATGCAACTTTTTCTCACGGTCTCATGGCAACACGGCACGCCAGAAATAATTGATTCAGACAGTGGCACTCGTTTCCACAATGACCTCGTAAACATCTGGGCCAAACAGCATGGCATTGAATGGGTATACCACGTCCCTTCTCCCGCACCAGCATCCAGGAAAACAAACAAAGAAACAAAAAAACGCAATACAGCAGACTGATAAAGAATATGCTGAAAGCAATGGGTGCTGAGACATTCAAACATTGGGATGCTGTACTGGGTCTGGCTGGGATGGAGTTAACTTTCCCTGGGGCAGCCCACACAGTGCCGTGCTCTGCACGTGTAGCTAGAACAGCACCGGTGTCACAGCGGTGTCGTGTCTACTGCTGAGCAATGCTGGCACAGCATCAGGACTCCCTCAACCCCCCCCCCGAGCCAGCACCAGCAGGCTGGGGGTGGGCAAGAGGGGAGGAAGGAACATCAGCAGGGCAGCTGACGTAAAGCAGCCGAAGGGATGTTCCGTACCATATGATGCCACACTCAGCAATAGAAGGTGGAAAAAGGAAGAAGAGGGGAGGGGTGGGCTCTCACTGTGAAAACATCTGTCCTCCCGAACAATGGGTACATGCGTTGAGGCCCTGCTTCAAGGCCGTGGTCAAGCATCGCCCATTGGTGGGAAGTGGAGAGTGATTTCTTTCCTCTGCACTTCCACACAGCCTTTGTGTGTTTTTTTTTTCCCCCCTTTCCCTTTAGTTAAATTATTTAATAACAATTTTCCCTTAATAATTATTTTTCCTTTTAATTAAATTATCCTTATCTCAACCCATGAGTTGTTTCTTTCTGTTTCTTCTTCCCCTCCTCTTCTGAGGAGGGGGAGTGAAAGAGCAATTGTGGTGGAGTTCAGCTGCCTAGCAAGGTAAAACCACCACAGATGCACATGCAGCAACAGCCACCTGGTTAGTCTGCCAATCGAGCTAGCCCTGCCCAATCAAAACTCCTACACACATAGAAAGGGATAAAGTCCTTGCAGCGCATTTAAAAAAAGCAACCAAACAAACAAACAAAAAACAAAACATACTGGGGAAGACAGTCTGACTTATTCCTGCCTCAGGCAAAGGCAAAGCCATCCGTGGGATTGCTTTTGCTCAAGGACCTGGGTGCACTTGGCGGGTGATGCAGAAGTATGGGGCAGTCTGAAAACCCTCAAGGGTGTCTGGGGTGAGCATAGGCAGTCCTTTGAGTTGTACAATGTTAGTTGCCGTGTAACACTGTATGTCATCTGCAGTCGCTATATGTCAACGGCATTACAGTACGAGTCGCTCAGATTAACGAAGAATGACAGCACGTGCACAGACACGCGGGGCTTTCCTTGCATACAGGGATCACCGTGCCTGCACGTGCGCGCACACACCCACCCCAACTTTCGGCGAGTCCTCCCGCTCCCAGCCTCAGCACACAGGCAGCCCTGCTGCCCAGGACTTCCACGATCCTGGGGACTCCTGCTTGCACTCACCTTCTTCCTTGCCGTAGCCCCAGCAACGCTCAGTAACCTCACCACGCTCTAAGGTTTCTCTAAGACCCTTCTGGACCCAGCTTGGCTGCCCCCAGGCAGCAAAGGGGCCGCAAGGCAGACAAACTGCAACTGCAGCCTCCTCATCGTCTTCCTCCTCCACCAGCCCTGCAGTTGCCATCCGCACCCAGGTGCAGCCCTTCTATGAGGAGGGGCTGCTGGGCTCACCACCCTCATTAGCCACACCTGGGGCTCCAGTGATTGGGGGTCCAGTGACAGGTTTTTAGTTTTTAGGGTTTTTTTTTATTTTTATTTTTATTTTTTTACTGGGGCCCTGTGACAGGTTTTTACTATCTTTTCCTAATCTTCTTCCCAAATGTCCCGGTTCTCTGGGATTAAACTCTCCTTTCCACATACAAACTTTACTATTTCAGATTATTAAAGCGCCCCGTTCCAATCGTAAATCCACAGGACTTCGGGAAAACACCTGAAGCACTCGGCCCTCCGTCTTCTAGACAAACAATACCACCGTTTCCACAAAGTTTACATTTCAACAGGACCAAATTTCAAGCTGAATGCCAATTTTTCTCATGCACTTTGTTAGTAAGCCCACGCAAAACAAGGAATCACTCCTACGTATCCATCAGTATGGGGGTTTAAAAAGGTACTGAGGCCTAAATAAATTCGCTCTCCCCCTTCTTACCAAATTCCCAGGGCTCAAGCCCGAACCGCCAAAGAAGTGACTCTCCGTTCTACCGCTTTGATAATCAGTCAGCCCCGCTCCCCCCCCAGTACTTGGGAAACCGACCAAACACCACAGCGAACATACCCAAACTTCTCAACTGTTCCTTAGATAATGCTCCCGCCTTTCTCCTTGTCACACTCGAAACATTTAAGAGGATTACAAGCTACACCGGCGGGCCCGTACATTGGGCACCACCAGTCAACGCTGGGATAAAGCAGCGCTTCCTTTCGGTCTGTCGTGCGCTTCGTTCGTCTCCGGCCGTTCCCCTCGCGGAGAATACGGAACCGCGGATCGGAACTCCGCGCTCGCCTCGCGGCGATGCTGCGTCTCACTCACGCGGCGCAATCACGCAAAGAGGCCCCCCCGCACTTCTCGTTCATCCCACAGGAATATATCACTTAAAACAACAACCAGACTTGTTTGTAACTCGCTTCACGACAATACTTTGTCTCAAACGCATACGCTTACACAAATGCTTTCAACACGACACACCCAGACACCTACAAATAAGACATACAATTGTTGCCGCTCCAATTAATATCCCTCCAGCAGCTGCAAATGTTACCCAGGTAACCTTGTCACAATTTTGAGAGGCCCGCTTACCCTTCTCCTGCTTCTTATACAGTCATTAGCGGGTCTGTCCCGGCTCCCAAAACTGGGATGCAGCGGTAACCTCGGATTTGCTCGATCTACTCCCAAGATCGCCAGCGGCCGCTCGGTCGGTCAGCCTGTAGGGTACCCTCCTCCCATACGGGGACTATGCTGCACGCCAGACGTCTCTGCGCGATTTACCGGCCGCCCCGGCCACACGTACGACTTACAGGCCCTTCCCGTACTGTAAAACGCACCGTTTGTCCGCGGCGTCAGGAGGTCTTGGCCTGCTCCCGCGGTGAGCGGCTGAGAGCGGAGGCTCCTCCGAGGAAAATACTCGGGGTGCACCTAGGGGCATCCGCTCCGCAGTCGATCCCGCAGCCGAGCAGAGCGTCTCCTGGCTGGCTCGCCAAACTGACTTGTGGCAAACGGAGTCCACAATCAATAAGATCGTAAAGTAGGTATGTTTATTCAGCACTGGGCAGCACGGGGGGTAGTCCCACCAAAGTCGTGCGCACCCGACGCAGCAATTTGCCGTGGTTGTATGCAGCACAGGGTTACGTACGCATAAAGTTTCACGGTACGCCTATACCTATTCATAACCTGTCCCCGCTTCGCGTTAAAATCGGTTCCAAGGAGTTATTTCCATCAACTCCTCCCATCTTTGCTTGCGCAGTGTCTCCTGGTGGGGTTCCTCGGGGGGATGAAGGTTGATGACTCTTCCTCGTCACCGCTAGTTGACCTCTTGTCTTTGCGCGGACTCAGTCGCTCCTCGGCTCTTGTCCATCCGCAGGACCGGTTTCTGCCAGTCTCTTAAGACAGGCTCACACTCTTATCGAGAGACTAACCTTGGAAAGGGGCCCAAAGCTTCTTGCTTTGATTGATTTGCACAATGCGCAAGAGTTAGCAAAGACGCTAAGCAGCATCCACTAGTTTAATGCTGTCGGCGCTCTCTCTCTACTCCGTAAGATTCTCCTAACTCCCCCTCTCAAAAGCAGCCCTTCAGAAACGTGCTGCCCCCCCCCCCCCCCCCCCCCCCCCGTCCGCAGTGCGTGACCTGCTGCCCCGGACGCCGGAGACGGCCGCTTACCCAGCGCAAAGGGACGGCATGCGCTGCCAGGAGCGCAAGCGAGCAGAGAGCCGTTCCGCCCCGCGGAAGGGGCAGCGAGGGGGGAACCGAGCGCACGCGCTGGGCCGCGACCTGCCCTCCGCGGAGCCAGGAACCCTGCGGCGCTCCCTCACCCCCGGCGGCGGCTGGGCGGCAGCTGCCGGGGCGCCGCGCCGCGGAACGGAGGCGCTCCCCCGCCGAACGCCGGCCAGCTCTGCCTTCGGATACCCACACCACCCTCCCGGGGAACGGCGCACCGCCCCCCCGGGCTCCACACCGAACTCCCAAGCCCAAAACGCCGCTCAAAACAAACTCCTCTCGACGACGACGGAGACACACAGCAAACTCAAAGCAACGCACACTACACTTCAGCTGAGCCAAAAGGCCCACACGCAGGGGCCGCACTCTCCCCCCACGACACCCGATCCCGCGCCCACCACCCCCACCTCACGGCCGCTGCTCCACCGCTCGTTCCCGCCCTCCCGGGGCTCAACCCGCCGCCCTCGCCCACTCTCGGGCGCTCCGGTCGCAGCCGCGACCCCCGAGCGCCCCGCCGCCGCGTCGCCGGGGCCACCCAGCGGCCCCTTCGGGCCCCCGCGCGCCCGATTCGCTCGGCCCCGCGCGAAATTTGCATGCCCCGCCCCCGGCACCGCCTCTCCCTCCCCGCGGCTCGCCGCCCGCGTGCCCCGCCCACCGAGCCCCTGCGCCCGACCTCCGCTCCGCGCTGATTGGCGCAGCTCGGCCTCCTCCGAGCGGTCGCCCCGCCCCTTCGCCCGCCCTCCCTCCCCTCCGGCGTGATTTGCATGCCCCGCCCATCTCCCCGGAGCCGCACCGCCGCCCGCCGCCTCATTGGCCGGGGCCCCGAGCCGCCCGCCCCGGCGGCACCGAGCAGCGCCGCGGGACCTGCGCGCGGCCGGCCGGGCCGGGCCGGGCCGGGTGGCTCTCGCCGGCAAGGAAGGCCCGGCAGAAGGCTGCCGCCGGCGGGGGTCCTCCGACCCTCCGTTCAGCGCCTGCGGACGCCTCCGGAGCGAGGCACGGGGCCGCGGGGCTCGGCCCGGCGCGGCGACCGGGGGAGCGGAGCCGCCGCACGAGGAGGGGCTGCGAGCGCTGAGCGCGCTCGAGCCGGAGGGGAGACGCTTTGTCTGCTCCGGGAGCCGGGAGGAGGCGCGACCGGGACGGCGACCCGAGCTGGCCGCGAAGGGGTGTCCGGAACCGGGAAGGACGGCCGGGGGGCGGCTGCTGCTCAGGAACCGGCCGGGCAACCGGACACGCGTGCGGCGAGCACTTGCGGCGTGCGGCGGTAGCTTTGCGTGTGCGTACACGTTGGTGTCGTTACTTTCTCTTAATTTGCTGTCCTATTAAACTGTCTTTATCTCAACCCGCACGCTTTACCCACCCCACCCCACCCCCTATTCTCTCGCCTTTCCCGGAGGGGGGGGACTGAGGCAGCGAGGAAACGGCTGCGCGGCGCTGAGCTGTGCGGCAGGTTGAAGCTCGGCAGCCGGAGAGGCTCCTGCTGTCCCGGCATCGCGGCCAGACCCCGTCGCCTTCCCCTCCCCCGACAGCTGAAGCTGTTATGTGTTATGTAGCCCCGCTACATAACCTGCTCCCGTAAAGCTGGCAAGCGCCGTGTGCCCGGGGTGCACGCTACTCCGTGCCCGGGGCGGCACCGACCACCAACTTCGTTGCGGCAGCGCGCCTCGGCGCCCCGACCCGGCCGCTGCCGCCCACAGTGCCGGCAAGCCCTGCACGGCACCTCCGCCCTGGGTTCCTCCGAGCCAATCACGGAGCGTTTCCGCCCTGAGTGAAGGCTAGCCGTGACGCCACTTCCGCCCTGGGTTCCCAGCCAATCATGGAATGCTCCTGCCCTCAATGACGGCTCGCTCGGACACCGCATCCGCCCTCACGGTCCAGCCAATCACGGAGCCGTTTTGGCCCTCGGTGAGGGCACGCCCTGACGTCACTTACGCCCCCGCTTCCCTCCCACGTAATGGGTCTCAAGGCAGTTTGTTCCGTTAAAGCGCGGCTGTGCTTCAGAACAATTGCATTTCTTGAAATCTATAGGAAGCAGTCCGTGAAATATGATCTCGGAACCTCGCCTTTTAAGCATCAGAGGCAAACGTGCTATTTGTATATGCTCCTTAGAAGCTAAACTGTCAGTCTGCAATTGTTTTACCTTTACTGCGACTCAGGACTGCACTCGGAGCACTGACTCAATGCCGTGTGTGCTGTCTCCAGCTAGCTGTCAGGCACACACTGCTCCACGGAGAAGTCAAATTTCCTCTGAAATTGCTTACCCAAACCAGTATGAGACGCAATAGGAAACTAGGGAGGAAGCAACCTCTCCTCTGCACTCAGAGTCCGTCCTGCCGTCAGCTACAGCATGGGACAGAAACCGTATTATTCAGATGCGGAGGTATCAAAGATGATCCTCTGAAGTCGCATCGGAGAACTTGAGGCTGGGGGCTGGCAGGAAGAAAAGTAACTAACAAGACAAGCCATCCTAAGTCTGTAAAAAAAAAAAATAGAAAAAAAGGAAAAAATAGAAAAAGGTCGGGGGGTGGGGGTGGGAAGCCAGTAAGAATCAGCCTGATAAAAGGTTTACAAATGAGATGAAGAAGAGGAGAAGGGGAGAGATTGTCTATGCAAGGCAAGAGACCCAGGAGGCAAAGGCTGAAGTCTAGGAAGGCAGACTAGAATGTGACGAGGAAACATACTGGCTTTCTATGAAGAAAGCTAGCAGCAAGGAAGCTAGCAGCAAGGAAGTAATAATGGCAGACGAGGGAGACTAGTGCCTTTTCCTTTCACGTGAACATACTCCCTTCACTAGAGCATACTCCCCTTCAGTATGAAACGAGGACCAACACTCACAAAATTCAGTTATAAAATAGGAAGCTGCCCTTTGGCAGCCTCTTTCTAAGTGCCCATACCCATCACTTGCTCCTCAAACACTTGCTCATATGTTAGAGAAATGCTCAATCCGTCTTGCTAAAAATACTAGCAGTGAGAGCCTAGACTCATCGCTCCACAAGTGAGTAAAAGCAATCATTCTGCCTCAGCGCAAACATGCAGTATCAGTATGGGACAGACCACTCACAGCCTAGAGCTTCTACTTTCTGTGCTTATTTTTTTTAGCATATATTCTTAACAGTTGCGATTTGTTATTAACAATCTATATTAAACATTTGATGTTTAATGGTAGCCTGCAACTCAGCTGCGTTCGGCATGGACAGGAAAGTGCTCATTGGTAGGAACCTCATAAATTGCAAGTTAAGCAGGGAACCTACGTTATAAGACACGTGCAGAAACCGCAGCACCTGAATGTAAGCTAACTCCTTCTCTACGCTGGGTATCAAAAACCAACCCTGCATAACTCTCGACATTGCAGAAGCAAGTCCCAAGAATGTGCCCGTAGAAAAAAAAAATTGGGATGGCAACAGAATTCATTTCAGAAGAGTCTTTTGAGGCAAGACTTCTTGCAGCCTTCCAGTAACTCACCAACAGAAATACGCTTTTGTTATCAAAGATCTCTCTGCATTACAGTTTGTGACGTGCCAGTTTCACACATTTTCTAACCCAAGACCAGCTTCTCGATGCACCACTCGAACACAAAAGAACGGATTTAGTCTATGCTGCCTGAACTGTACTTTCCTCGGTCAGAAGGTAATATGGTTCGTTCTGGAAAGCATCATTTTTAAGTAACAACCTTCCCCACAGGGGCCAAACATTACGTTAACCAGCCCAGGAGATACTCATGCTATTTCATACATGACGATAACAGGGCAGATACTTTCTATATTCAATTTCTAAAGCGAGCCTCCTTTGGCAAAAGAAAACGCTATTTATTTATTTATTTAGATTTTTATTTTTTTTTAAACAATGCCGTGGGTTGCTGTTTTCAAAGGCCTCTCTGTCTTCTCTGATGAAGACATCTCTCATGTAATTATGGAAGCTGCAGCTGTTTCCACTGACAAGCTCTCAAAGTCCTGGGCTCACTAACCTGTGACAGCCATAATATCCAATTGCAGGTGACAGAATATTCTAGTTCTGCTCATTTCCTTTGAGGCCCAGAAAAGCTCATGACAACAGGAGTACCATGAAAGGACCCATAATATTACCTTTATTTTCAGCTTCTTCTAAGTCCTTCTCGTTTGCCAAGAGAATTTCTTCTCTGTGATCAGGTAATAAGTCAGCAAGACGATAAATAATCTCCGCTCTCCGAAAGAGAAAAGCTTCTGAACTGCATCCTTATATGAAGTCCATGGTGTTTGACATCTGGCTCACTTCAGCTCATTTCTGCTGACACGTCTTCTCACTGTCTTGACTCCCTGAATGCTTGGAGCCAGCTGATTTTTTCCAGGACCCATTTGTGTTATAAACCTGTATTTTAAGACTTGCCACGTGTTCCCAACCTTATAGAGTGAGCACATACTGTTCTCTCACCTGCTCAGGCTGCAGAGCTGCCAGGGTCCTGCCACCAGCTCGAGACCTTTCACCCTGCTGCTCTGCTGGAGGGCCTGCCAAAACAAACAAACAAACAAACAAAACACAACCACAAGACATGCAGACAAAGGTTACAGCCCATGTGGGAGGAAAGGAACGCTAACCTTTCATCTTCCAACTCCTTACTCAAAGCAGGAAAACAGGTACGGTCCTAATAGACATATCAAAGAAATTCACTGTATGCCAGAACAGGAAAATCTGTATCAGATACCAAAATGCTGCCACGGTCCCCGAGCACAGCCCTTTTCAAGGCATCACGGAGATTCAGCAAGATCATCCAGGTCATAGGGGACAAACAAGCTTGTATCAAAGCTGAGCAAAAGAATAGAAGGACGGCTAAATCTCAGGGCGTAGGAGAAAACTGAAAACAGGGAGGCATCCTTTGAAAAAGTTTAGTTAGACAACTAACGAAAAGAGAAAAGATTGCAAAACAACACGGGAATGTACAAACAGCACTGGAAGCCAAAAGTGGCCTGCGTAACATCTTGCAGAATAGCTGCTCTCTCCACGCCTCTCCCTGTGCACACTGAAGGGTTCTTACAGAAGAAAGGTTTTCTTCGTGGCATGGATATCAAAGAACCTGTCTCAAACTGAAACGATACAGAACAAGTTTTGAAACAGAAGCAGAAGTAACAAGTCAAAAGGCTCACGCAGCATTTCACTAAGGAGTTCTCAAGTAGCTCACAGATAAGCTACATTTTCATTTTTAACTCTCTTGAAATTGTCTGTAGGACAGATGACTTGAAATGTGACTAATAGGCCCGGACTTCTATTTCAGAAGCGTCCTACAGAAATTGCCAGAGCAGGAATTCCCACGTTAAGGAAAATAACAGGAGTTAAGAAAAGAACTAGCGGACACTTGATTAAGAAGACTTAATTAAGGAGTGTTAAAACAGCTTTTTAAAGCGAGGTCATACTTTATAAAGTAGAGCGTATTTTCGTGTTCTTTGAAAAAGAGTGACACGCGAGGAGATAAGAGTTCATTTTAAAAAGTTACCTGAGTATTTAAAGTGTGTTTTGGAAGACAGAAGACAAAAGAAAGAATGGGAGTAACCACGTTCCATGGTAGAGGAAGGGTCGCAGTAAGATTTCACCTTTACTTTTGCTGTTCACCATATTTGTAATTGTCTGAGACGTGGGGTTACAAGATGAAAAGCTTTATAGCTGATACAAATTTATTGCAGTAGGACAAAGTGAAAAGCGCTGATATCGCACTTTTTCCCAGAAAGGAACTTCTCGGAAAAGGAGCTAAGTTTCCTGGTGGACACCAACTTGAACATGAAACAGCAATGTGCCTTTGCTGCAAAAGCAGCTGAGGGTATCCTGGGTGGCATTAGGCAAAGTATTGCCAGCAGGTCAAGAAAGGCGATCCTCCCCCTCTGCTCAGGAACGGTGAGGCCGCACCTGGAGTGCTGGGCCTGGGCCTCCCAGTACAAGAGAGACCTGGACACACTGCAAAGAGTCCAACGGAGGGCCACGAGGATGGTAAGGGACTGAAGCACCTTTCCTATGAGGACAGGCTGGGAGAGCTGGGACCGTTCGGCCTGGAGAAGAGGAGGCTTGGAGGGGATCTCATCGATGTCTGTAAATACACGAAGGGAGGGTGGAAGGAAGACAAAGCCAGACTTTTCTAACTGGTACCCAAGGAACAAAAAAGGAGGCAACAGACACAGGCCGAAACATAGGATGTTCCCCTCCTGTGGTTTCCTGAACATCAGTAAATACTTTTTCGCTGTGAGGGTGACTGAGCACTAGCGTAGGCTGCCCAGGGAGGTCGTGGAGTCACAGTCTTTGTGAGGTTTCAAAACCTGTTTGGACGTGGTCCTGGAAAACCAGATCTGGGTGGCTCTGCTTGAGCAGGGGTGTTGGACTAGGTGACCTCTGGAGGTCCTTCCGACCTCAACCAGCCTGTGATTCCTTTGCAGCCACTATGCAACCAAATAGCAAGTACAATTCAAAGCAGATAAACGTGAAGAAATGCAGAGGCAAAAGGGGAAATCAGGCCTTGGTACTGCACATAATCCTATGAAAACATCACCTCAATGCTCATCAGCATCGAAGAGCAACTTACACGTTTAAGCTTTTGGAAAAGGCCTAGGAAAGGCAACAAGAAACATCACCAGTCTAATCAAAACTCAAAGTTAGCCTTGCTATCTCATAAACTGAGGGTTCATTTGCATCTTGGATGCTACACAGAATTTTATTTTTGCCTATCTTAAAAAGGTCACAGTAGAATAAAAACAGTTTCAGCCAAGAGAAACAGGGATCACCAAACTTTTGGAACAGTTTCTGTAGAAAAGGACTAAGAAAAAACCTTTTTCATGTGACAAAGAGACGATGAGGGAAAAGACGATGTCTCATATCATAGAAGTTGAACAGAGATCGATCACCCATGTTCTCTTTCCATACAGAAGGCGGGGGCATCAAAAGCTAGCAGGAAGCAAACTTCAACGCTCCTCCTGCCCACAAACACACACAAAATAAAGGAAGCAGTTCTCCACATAGTGCTAGCTCCAGAGTTTACGCACAATACCTAGTTAAGGCTCGTGACTGCTGTGACCCACGGGTGCTAAGTGTTTACATGGGTTCAAAGGATATGGCCGATTTTTACAAGAAACACATTAAGCGTTTTTATACTCAAAGGCATTGGCTTGTCTTAAAGTGCAAGTCACAAGTATCGCTCTATACTCGTTCCATTCTGCTAAGATCACTGATCTTTGGTCTGACTTTCTGCGGCCCTTGTTACATTGTCACAGCAACACAGAGGCAGGAAAACATTCCTACATACGGTAACAAAAGACCGAGTCATTAAAAGAACTTACGACAAAAACCCAAACTACACACTATCTTAGTTCAGCCGTACATTCTATATGCACGCTTTCACCCTGAAATCTTCAATAATAGATGATAACCTCTAAGACTAAAAGCAATACCAATTCTACCTAGTTCTTTGAATGCAAGTCTGATGCAGCAAGTCATCAGCTGGAAGGAACCCGAGCAGAGGATTCAAGATGTTCTATTCCAACATTAAAAATTACCTTTCAAAAGCCGTTTGTCAAGCAGAGCGTAGTTTCCCATTTGTTGAACAGGCAGGCCTAGCCAAATTTCGACCCTAAACTTCCAGGAAATCTCTACAGCTCCCAATGTACATGTTACTTCTGTACTCACCTGCAGGTTTTACCTCTGAAAAAAAAGTTCCAACTTTCTTCCCTTCCACAACATCTGTGATGACATGACCCGAGATCTTTGGGTGGGTTCCACTTGCAATCACTGCAGAGGTGCCTCCTTGGAGGGCCCGCAGAGCTGCTTTCACCTGCGATGAAGGATAGAGCCAGTTCCCGAAAATGCACTTGTTATTTGAATCCCCATGCTCAACACGAATTCTTGCTCCACTTTGATCGCTTACGTTTCCCACCTGGGATTTGGTTCCAAATGTCACAGATTGTTGGTCTCCTGGGTAGGATATGTCAGTGAGCTTTGCATCATCGGATCCTGGAGGGCTGTCAAAGAGTCCTGAAATGAATACTAAAAAACTGTTAATGTTACATATCTTCTGTTCCAAAGCTCACCAGGGAAAAAGAACTAAAGCCTTTGAGGCTAAAAACCTGTATTCCACTCTACAGGATTCAAAACTTCCACTGAACCCTCCTTTTGTGGAACTGAAAGGATGAAACACTAACATGCAGGCTCAAGATGTGTAACTTCACCGGAATTGTAGCTAGTGTGAGGAAACAGAATATCCACATGCTGAATAGTATCACATACGCTGGGAAGTACCCACACTTCAGTGAGGTTAGAGAGAAAACCGGAAAGAAGTTTCCAGCTTTTATACGGTTCAGAATCAGGGCTGACACACAAGAGTGCACAACTGAACAAAGGACAGTCCTCTTCACCTAAAATCTCAGATGATATTCCCGAATGCTGTGTTGTACACTGATAAACCGGGCAACTTAGAAATATGTATAAAGGCTAACTATTGAGTTCTGCAAAGAAAGGACACAAGACTATAGACACACACTTATTCATTTTAAATAAATATTGTACTTTTATTTAACTATGTTCTGAGTTGATCGATACTTCTGTTTACCTAACATGTAAACCCTAAACTCTACCGCCAAACTTCCCAGAAGTTCTATGCGAACAAATACGTCACAGATTAAAGCGCACAAGTGAAGAGTACCTGAACTCTTCCTTTACAGCTTGGGAAGGAAAGGACACTTCTTTCCATAAAGAAGATACCACAGCAAATGAAGAAGCTGTGAGGAAATGGGAGCGGTGTTTTCGTTTGTTTTTTATTTTTATTTTTTTTAAGTTGTTTGGACTATCATTTTTGTTATTTTTTTTTCCTGAGGCAGTCATTTCAACTAGAATCAACCATGAAATCCATCTGAAACAGCTGGAAGAAACTGTGGTTATGAAAAGCCAACCTCCTTCCTTCTCGGGGCCTACAATATGGACCAAAGTCCAGAAGCCACCGAAGGAAACACGTCTGGAGATAATAAAAAGAGTACGTGATTTTGTTGATGTCCTGGTGTGAAACTGTACCTACCACCTTCCTCTTTCTAGAAAAGTACCTTCAGCATCAACAGGTGACAGACTTCACGGCAGCACAGCTCACAAGACTAGACCACTACCAGCCACACGTCTGGGAGACAGAAAAGCTAGCAAGCTCCAGGTATCTGGAAAGCAATATCCAGGACATGTAAAGTACCCATAAATCACTGAAAGACAGAATCCACTGCCGGAAGAAGCAAACGATTGTAGAATAGCGTTCGGCTTATATGCAGGGAAAGACTATGTATTTAGAATCAGGAGCGTTACTCATGACTATATACAATTCCGAGGAGCTAGCAGAAGTACCATAGCGTCCACACAGGGCGTGCCTTCCAATCCTTTTACCGGCTTGGTTGCCCTCCTCTGTACGCTTTCAGGGATCTTAACGTTCTTTTTATATTGTAGAGCCCAGAATCGCACACAATATTGAAGGAAAGGCTTCGCCAACGCTAAATACAGTGGGAGAATCACCTCTTTTGACCAGCTGGCTACGCTGTGTTTAATATATCCCAAAATGCTAGACGATAACCTGTGCTTCTGAATCCTTTAGCTATCTTCCCAGGGCCCTGAAATTTATTTTGATTGAACAGAGACTTCTTGCTGCAACTTTGTTGGTACCCACGTGAAAGAGCAGGAGTAGGGAATAATCTGAAGTTTGAACTAAGCTCGTAAGCTCGCTAGCAATGTCCCTGATCCAAGCCCCAGGCTGGTAGAAAAGCTCTCGGTAAAGATGGTCTGGTCTGCAGATGGGAGCCTCTGTTCCCTTCAGAAGGCAGTCACCTGTGACTATAACCTGGCACTATTTCTTCACAACGCTGGCCTTGATCTCTCGATCACTCTGCAATTCCACGAAAGGAATTGCCTCCCAATTCGTTCTTGACTGACCACAACTAGCGTTCCGGAAAGCCCTGCAAGCACTTGTTCATTATTTCTAGGATAATTCTTAAAGCTGAAGTGGGACAAGTTTTGTCCACAAAGGCCTTCGGGGAGACTTCTGAAAGGAAAACCAGGCCAAACCAAAAAACTAGGAACAGCAAGCGGCGTGTACGTCGGTTTTGCTAATAGAGTAACACTAACGTACTAGAAATTTCCACGTTCTTTGCCCTCTACCTTGAAAGTGTCACCCAATTCTGTCAGTGTTCACCATCAGCTTCTTTTTTTTTTTTAAATTTTCGCATGGACATCTGAGAAAAACATTTCGAGTCCCCGTCATCGAGGGAGAAGAGGAGAGGAAAAAAAAGGAAAAAGAGAGGGGGGTGGGGAAGAAGCACAGCCATTCCTTTCCTCAGTAATGTGAGCAAAAAGCTCAGGCGCTCGGCAACAACAGAATCATAGAATATCCTGAGTTGGAAGGGACCACCGAGGATCATCGTTAAGGATCACCGAGTCAAACAACGCGCTTTGAAAGACAAAACGCAGAAGAACCTGCACGTTATTTAATCTCAGCGATGAAGTCACGTGTATTTGTACCCGCTCATTTCTTCACCTGCCAGTTTATTGTGCTACAGATGTTACAGAACACACAAACTACAAGGTTACTACTACTTTTCGTAACCGATGCGATCTTTGGTAGGACTAGCTGTGTAAGAGAGCCACCAAAATCCCCTTCACGCCTGGATTTCACCCGGAGGTCGCTGCGACTTACCCGGACAGCTGGGACAGACGGGCTGCTCTTTCTCCTGGGACACCTGCGACTGCAGCACGCCAGCTGCAGCTTTCCTCCCTTCAGCTGCCGCGCCACCTTCGCTCGGCGACAAACCCCGCGGGGGTCCCAGCGGTGGGGAGCTGCTTCTGCCCTGGTGAGCCGCAGGGAAAGGAGAGAGCCGGCCGTCAGCACGCGGGGGGAGGAAAACCTCCGAGGCGCAGCCCGACGATCGAGCGCAGCGAGGACCCGCGCCCGGCCGCCGCAGCCCCCACCCCTCCCGGCCCGACGCTCCGGGGAAGCGCCCCCGAAGGCTCTCGCTCGCCTCACCGCCTGCAGCCGCGCTCGCAGCCAGCGGCAACCTGCGCCTCCCGGCGCGCACGGCCCGGCCCCGGCCCCGGCTCGGGGAAAGACCGGCCGCGCACCACAGAACTACAGCTCCCAGCATGCCGCGGGACGGAGCAGTCCATCCGACGCAGAGGGGAGTCGGCCAAGCGCACACAACCCCCGCCGCACTCTCTGAGCCCGCCCGCCCGCCCCCCCCCCCCCGCGCCGCTTCGCCCCCCTCTCCCCCAGCCCTCCGAAGCCCCGCGCAGTGCAGACCCCGCCGCACGCCCGGTCCGCTCCGCTCCGGCGCGGCGCCGCCCCCGCCCCGCACAAGGGCCGTTTCCGCAGAAGCTGCCGACCGCGTGGCGCCCCAACCGCCCGCCGCCTCGTCCCCTCCCGGCCCGGCCCGGCCCGGGGCGGCACCGACCACCAACCTCGTTGCGACACCGCGCCTCGGCGGCCCGGCCCGAGCTGAGCCCAGCGCGGCCCGGCCCGACAGCTTCCGCCCATAGCTCCGGCAAGCCCTGCACGGCACCTCCGCCCTGCGTTCCTCCGAGCCAATCACGGAGCGCTTCCGCCCTGAGTTAAGGCTAGCCGTGACGCCACTTCCGCCCTCACGGTCCAGCCAATCACGGCGCCGCTTCCCTGTGGGAAGGCGACCCTGAGGCTGCCCGTGATGCCTTTTTTTTATTTTTTTATTTCATTTTTTTTTTAAAGAAGGGCGGGGTGTTCTTGGTCCTCCCTCGTCAAGTATATCTGCGAGAAACATCTCAAATAATTTTCTTGACAAACGATCTTCTCTGAGGCTATTTTATTCGCGGTTGCAGTGGCGGGCGTCCTGCCGATCAGGAGCGCATTGCAGTAAGCACAGCATCAACTTTTATTCCCTATTCCCCGACGCCTGATCCCCTCCCCTGTGTCCTCATTGGCCGAGTACTGCAGGTTCACAAGCTGCTTGACGCTCCTCTATACCATGTATGTACAATTTTACTTCTTTTTCAACCCTTTAATTGCTCCCTTCTTACTTCCTTTTTTTTTTCCCCTTTCTTATGTTTCAGGAACCTGTGATCTTTGTTTTACTGTTCCCATGCTGCTCAGCCTGTTTTTCCTCAAGCTTCTGCCTTATTTCGGAACAGTGAGGCCGCCTACTGTCCGCTTACCCACGTAGCGTTTCTCCTCATTATGACTGCACAACTACCTCGGAATACAGAAAATTAGTTCTCTACTGCAAAAACACAACTTAGTTTCTCACAGTTCCCTCCTCTCCTTTCCTTACTCCTACTGTTGTTTTTGCACCTCTTCACGTACCGCGCTCTTGAGTTTCTCCAACGTTAAGGCGCAATAGTCTTCTTCGGATGTCACGGGGGATGGTAGGCGTACAATGCCATTATTTTTACAATACCAACAAATAGTTGTTTGAGCCAATTCTGTTCAGGTAACCACGAAGTTAGTTTCTCCCAAATGTTTCTAAATGCCCAGGAACTGTCATCTTGAGCTACTCTATGTAGGATCTTTCCCCCCCACGCCCCCCCAGTATACTTTTTTTTCCCCCCAAATATCAGTCAAATTCGTCCCGTTTGATCTACATATATACAGCAACTAGCATTAATTACAGTGCACGCTCCTCCTTATGAGGTTATTAATGAATCTAATACTATTCGATTCTACAGTGCTATTTTTGCAAACTTATCAAACTTATTTTCTAGTTCTTCAGTTATAGCGGAGATATTTACAATCGCTTTTTCTAATTCACCCACCCCTAACCAAGGTAAAAACCACCTTGCAAAGCTGTGAAATACTAGAGAATTTTACTAGAGAATTGTCTGGAGTCCGCTTAATCCTGCGTGTGGTCTCAAGGGGCCTTTGGCTTTGTGGGTCTTCAATAATAGTTACGTTTGGAATTATTGCCTCCAGGGTGCAAGCTCCCTTCCATCCCAGGGGCAACACCTTCCTGGCTTTATTGCCACGTAGCCAGTACCACCTCTCGCCATTTGGGACAGGCCATCCAGTTGCAGGATTCTCACGTTGCATCTGGCGTGCGCTATGTATATTAGCGTTCCTGTGGCTACCATATTTGGTGCAGCGTGGGTTATTCCCTGCGTGGATAGTTCCACACCCAGGGTCAGTACTATCGCCCCCTGAGTTTCTATCAATGTTGTTTAAAAGGCACCTTCGATAACGCGGTATATTGTAGCCAGGATTACGCGCAGGGAGTGTGAGAAACACTCCGTAGCCAGTAGCTTAGGCTCAGGCGAGGGTCTCAGTGAAGTAGTAATTTATTCGCGATTGCAATGGCACGCGTCCCACAAGCAGGAGCGCACCTACTAGTCACACAGTACGGTTTATGTACTTTCTTTCTTGACGACCGGGACCCTCCCCTGTTTCCCCATTGACTGGGTATTCCGGGTTCACAACCTATCCGACGCTTCACAGACACTACGTGGCCTTCAGTTGCCGGCCTGTTCAATTTCAAATGTCTTTTGACTTTTTTACTGTTTGAAGTGGTAATGTTTCTTCACTGATCTGACTTGACACCGTGATTTTCACCTAGCTGCTCTGAGGAGTCCGGTTGTCTGCATTTTACAAGGTTGTCCGTTAAGCTTTCTTATCACTGCGAGCCTATCTCAACACCGCATTCCTTCCCTCTAAACAACGTAACTCTGCAAAAACAACATTTTTATTCCCACAATTCCCCCCTTTTCTTCTTTATAAATTGTTGATTTTTGCAAAATTTTTCTCTGCGGTGTAATTTGGTAGATCTCTTCCTCTTCTTCACCTTCTTTGCTTTCCTTCCCCTCTAATATCATCACCTTACGGGAGTAAGGTGGTGGCTCCATGGTCATTTCTTTCGATAGTGCAGTTTCAGTGAACCGCTGTACTAGTCCTCTTACACAGGGGATAATGCAACAACCAAGGGTCGTCAAAACTCCTGCTACTACGATCAAGGATGCAGATACGGACGCTAGGACCCCTTTCCATTTACCAAACCAAGATTCTGAACATCCTGTGATGGAAGTGCCTGTTCCTAATCATTCTGCCAATTCACTGGCAAGGGTGGTAAGCCCTTGCAACGCTCTAGTTACTGTGCCATCTGGGGCAGTATTGTTGGGTATAAAAGTGCAACAATGGTTGCTCAGTATCACACACACACACACACACACACACACACACCTCCTTTCTCCGCGATCAACATATCTAATCTATTCTGTTTTCCCAAGCCATTTTGCTGGTGGCATCTAGTTGTTCAGCGATTTCTCTTATCGCATCCCTTGTATGATTTATGAATATCTGCTGACTATAATAAATACTCTTATTGATTGTTACCCACCAGAACAGCGACTCAAACCCTGCAGCAATTTGATTCCTGGCTTTCTGTTCATCGGGAACTCCTCTAGGCACCCCAAGAGAATCTATGTACCCTCTATCATCAAATGATATTCCTAAGCCTCTTTTACTTCTTCTGGGTATTTGTGATGTTTCTCTTTCAAATGCCAGGGTGAAGGGTATAGCTAATTGAACAAGTGCAAAAATGCCTCCCGAATTAGATGGTAGGGTGGACCATAAGATCTTCCCTCCGCAGTACCACCACAGATCTGCCCTGGGGATCTCAAGTCTTGAGCAGTTTCCCATCAGGTCCTTGGTAGCGTTCAAGGTCCTCGTGCACAAGGCAAATTCTCCCAGATGCCGGGTAGCGCTCACACCCTGCCCTGAGAGGCAAGCTGCATGGTCACCTTTAGCTGTAGAGAATGCAGGGGGAACCCTGATATTGCTATCACGCAAGGAAGGGAACAGCAAAGAGAGAGACTTACAGGCCTCATTTCCCCAGGCAGTCTTTTCTTGGTACAATGCAATCATACATCGCATCCCCTGGGAATCCCTGGTCCACCCCAATGGGAAGGGCACTATCCGGGCAGTCGGTCGTCCCGAGGCACAAGCATAGCAAGTGCTACGGTTGAGACTCTGGACAGCATATTTGACCCATTCTATCCAGGCATTCACATCCCCATACCCTGTTTCAATCTCAAATGTTTGAACTGCCACATTTCAAAGAGAGCCTCCTGTTTTCTCTCCTGTTTTCTCCTTGAGTTTCTCCCTTTCTCTGATGGCAATAGAGGATCGTTTCCGTACAGCTGTTCTCAATCTGGCTGTTGGGTCTCTCCCAGTTACTTGTTCTCTCTGCTCAGTTGTCATTGGGCATTTAAATCTCCACAAGCTAACACCTCACAAGCATCAAACATGACAGATTGTGGTACATAACCCTCTGTCACATTCACCCCTATTTTGACGGGGTATCCCATCTTACTATTATCTGGTCATGCCTTTTCCAAGTTGCCAATTGACCAAGCCCTTCTCTGAGGCCTACAGTCACTAGAAACAAAATTAATAGTTGATTTTTCCCGGTCATTATTTTTAACCCTTAGGTTTCCAAATAATTACCAATACAAAGAGTAAGATATATGTACCCTACTACTAGAACAAAAACCCCTTGGGAGCACTTTGATTCGCTATAGGCCAGTCCTTTCTCACATGATTTCTGTGTTGTGCATTATTATTATTCCAGCCAGGATCAGCAAGGATCCTACTAGTTGTTACCTCACAAAGAAGGATGTACCTATCTCTACTTGGAAACGCATCAGTCCGTAGACTCTGACCCACCTAAAGACCCCTGCAACTGACTGAAGCAAAAACAAAGCACTTACCCCAAACTGCAGCCCAGGCAGAATGAGCTCTCTGATGGGATGCCTGTGACTCAGTTACCATTAGGCCCTGCCTGGAACCCAAAGCCAATCACCTGGGAAAGGGGAGGGGCAAAGCACAAGAAAGTAGAAAGCAGAAAGAGAGCAGGAGAAGCAGCAGCTGTTTTTCTTTTCCTTTATTTTTTTCTAGCTTATCTGAACAGCATGCAGAGTGCAGACCGGAGAACTGGCGTCTCTCTAGAAGCAACAATACCAATGCTTTTGCTTCAGCTTTGAATATTGAAATGACAATATGAGAAAGCAAGTTACTGAAGCTAACTGGAATTAGCTCAACTTTTCTTCTGCACAGGAAGAAAAATTTAGCAGCATAACATATTACACCCCAAAACCAAAATCAATGTAGTAACATCGCTCGCAGGAAAAAATGTAGTAAATGATGTAGTAACATCACTCGCGGCCCCGGGGCGCCTGCAGTACCCACTTTTGGCCACCAGGCGGCGGCAGAGGGCGCCAGGGGGCGCCACCGCGCATGCGCGGCCCCGCGGCGCCTGCAGTACCCACTTTTGGCCACCAGGCGGCGGCAGAGGGCGCCAGGGGGCGCCACTGCGCATGCGCGGCCCCGGGGCGCCTGCAGTACCCACTTTTGGCCACCAGGCGGCGGCAGAGGGCGCCAGGGGGCGCCACCGCGCATGCGCGGCCCCGGGGCGCCTGCAGTACTGACTTTTGGCCACCAGGCGGCGGCAGAGGGCGCCAGGGGGCGCCACCGCGCATGCGCGGCCCCGGGGCGCCTGCAGTACCCACTTTTGGCCACCAGGCGGCGGCAGAGGGCGCCAGGGGGCGCCACCGCGCATGCGCGGCCCCGCGGCGCCTGCAGTACCCACTTTTGGCCACCAGGCGGCGGCAGAGGGCGCCAGGGGGCGCCACCGCGCATGCGCGGCCCCGCGGCGCCTGCAGTACCCACTTTTGGCCACCAGGCGGCGGCAGAGGGCGCCAGGGGGCGCCACCGCGCATGCGCGGCCCCGCGGCGCCTGCAGTACCCACTTTTGGCCACCAGGCGGCGGCAGAGGGCGCCAGGGGGCGCCACCGCGCATGCGCGGCCCCGCGGCGCCTGCAGTACCCACTTTTGGCCACCAGGCGGCGGCAGAGGGCGCCAGGGGGCGCCACCGCGCATGCGCGGCCCCGCGGCGCCTGCAGTACCCACTTTTGGCCACCAGGCGGCGGCAGAGGGCGCCAGGGGGCGCCACCGCGCATGCGCGGCCCCGTGGCGCCTGCAGTACCCACTTTTGGCCACCAGGCGGCGGCAGGGGGCGCCACCGCGCATGCGCGGCCCCGGGGCGCCTGCAGTACCCACTTTTGGCCACCAGGCGGCGGCAGAGGGCGCCAGGGGGCGCCATCGCGCATGCGCGGCCCCGGGGCGCCTGCAGTACCCACTTTTGGCCACCAGGCGGCGGCAGAGGGCGCCAGGGGGCGCCATCGCGCATGCGCGGCCCCGGGGCGCCTGCAGTACCCACTTTTGGCCACCAGGCGGAGGCAGAGGGCGCCAGGGGGCGCCACCGCGCATGCGCGGCCCCGCGGCGCCTGCAGTACCCACTTTTGGCCACCAGGCGGCGGCAGAGGGCGCCAGGGGGCGCCACCGCGCATGCGCGGCCCCGCGGCGCCTGCAGTACCCACTTTTGGCCACCAGGCGGCGGCAGAGGGCGCCAGGGGGCGCCACCGCGCATGCGCGGCCCCGCGGCGCCTGCAGTACCCACTTTTGGCCACCAGGCGGCGGCAGAGGGCGCCAGGGGGCGCCACCGCGCATGCGCGGCCCCGCGGCGCCTGCAGTACCCACTTTTGGCCACCAGGCGGCGGCAGAGGGCGCCAGGGGGCGCCACCGCGCATGCGCGGCCCCGCGGCGCCTGCAGTACCCACTTTTGGCCACCAGGCGGCGGCAGAGGGCGCCAGGGGGCGCCACCGCGCATGCGCGGCCCCGGGGCGCCTGCAGTACTGACTTTTGGCCACCAGGCGGCGGCAGAGGGCGCCAGGGGGCGCCACCGCGCATGCGCGGCCCCGCGGCGCCTGCAGTACCCACTTTTGGCCACCAGGCGGCGGCAGAGGGCGCCAGGGGGCGCCACCGCGCATGCGCGGCCCCGGGGCGCCTGCAGTACCCACTTTTGGCCACCAGGCGGCGGCAGAGGGCGCCAGGGGGCGCCACCGCGCATGCGCGGCCCCGGGGCGCCTGCAGTACCCACTTTTGGCCACCAGGCGGCGGCAGAGGGCGCCAGGGGGCGCCACTGCGCATGCGCGGCCCCGCGGCGCCTGCAGTACCCACTTTTGGCCACCAGGCGGCGGCAGAGGGCGCCAGGGGGCGCCACCGCGCATGCGCGGCCCCGCGGCGCCTGCAGTACCCACTTTTGGCCACCAGGCGGCGGCAGAGGGCGCCAGGGGGCGCCACCGCGCATGCGCGGCCCCGCGGCGCCTGCAGTACCCACTTTTGGCCACCAGGCGGCGGCAGAGGGCGCCAGGGGGCGCCACCGCGCATGCGCGGCCCCGCGGCGCCTGCAGTACCCACTTTTGGCCACCAGGCGGCGGCAGAGGGCGCCAGGGGGCGCCACCGCGCATGCGCGGCCCCGCGGCGCCTGCAGTACCCACTTTTGGCCACCAGGCGGCGGCAGAGGGCGCCAGGGGGCGCCACCGCGCATGCGCGGCCCCGCGGCGCCTGCAGTACCCACTTTTGGCCACCAGGCGGCGGCAGAGGGCGCCAGGGGGCGCCACCGCGCATGCGCGGCCCCGCGGCGCCTGCAGTACCCACTTTTGGCCACCAGGCGGCGGCAGAGGGCGCCAGGGGGCGCCACCGCGCATGCGCGGCCCCGCGGCGCCTGCAGTACCCACTTTTGGCCACCAGGCGGCGGCAGAGGGCGCCAGGGGGCGCCACCGCGCATGCGCGGCCCCGGGGCGCCTGCAGTACCCACTTTTGGCCACCAGGCGGCGGCAGAGGGCGCCAGGGGGCGCCACCGCGCATGCGCGGCCCCGGGGCGCCTGCAGTACCCACTTTTGGCCACCAGGCGGCGGCAGAGGGCGCCAGGGGGCGCCACCGCGCATGCGCGGCCCCGGGGCGCCTGCAGTACCCACTTTTGGCCACCAGGCGGCGGCAGAGGGCGCCAGGGGGCGCCACCGCGCATGCGCGGCCCCGCGGCGCCTGCAGTACCCACTTTTGGCCACCAGGCGGCGGCAGAGGGCGCCAGGGGGCGCCACCGCGCATGCGCGGCCCCGCGGCGCCTGCAGTACCCACTTTTGGCCACCAGGCGGCGGCAGAGGGCGCCAGGGGGCGCCACCGCGCATGCGCGGCCCCGCGGCGCCTGCAGTACCCACTTTTGGCCACCAGGCGGCGGCAGAGGGCGCCAGGGGGCGCCACCGCGCATGCGCGGCCCCGCGGCGCCTGCAGTACCCACTTTTGGCCACCAGGCGGCGGCAGAGGGCGCCAGGGGGCGACACCGCGCATGCGCGGCCCCGGGGCGCCTGCAGTACCCACTTTTGGCCACCAGGCGGCGGCAGAGGGCGCCAGGGGGCGCCACCGCGCATGCGCGGCCCCGCGGCGCCTGCAGTACCCACTTTTGGCCACCAGGCGGCGGCAGAGGGCGCCAGGGGGCGCCACCGCGCATGCGCGGCCCCGCGGCGCCTGCAGTACCCACTTTTGGCCACCAGGCGGCGGCAGAGGGCGCCAGGGGGCGCCACCGCGCATGCGCGGCCCCGCGGCGCCTGCAGTACCCACTTTTGGCCACCAGGCGGCGGCAGAGGGCGCCAGGGGGCGCCACCGCGCATGCGCGGCCCCGCGGCGCCTGCAGTACCCACTTTTGGCCACCAGGCGGCGGCAGAGGGCGCCAGGGGGCGCCACCGCGCATGCGCGGCCCCGCGGCGCCTGCAGTACCCACTTTTGGCCACCAGGCGGCGGCAGGGGGCGCCACCGCGCATGCGCGGCCCCGGGGCGCCTGCAGTACCCACTTTTGGCCACCAGGCGGCGGCAGAGGGCGCCAGGGGCGCCACCGCGCATGCGCGGCCCCGGGGCGCCTGCAGTACCCACTTTTGGCCACCAGGCGGCGGCAGAGGGCGCCAGGGGGCGCCACCGCGCATGCGCGGCCCCGGGGCGCCTGCAGTACCCACTTTTGGCCACCAGGCGGAGGCAGAGGGCGCCAGGGGGCGCCACCGCGCATGCGCGGCCCCGCGGCGCCTGCAGTACCCACTTTTGGCCACCAGGCGGCGGCAGAGGGCGCCAGGGGGCGCCACCGCGCATGCGCGGCCCCGCGGCGCCTGCAGTACCCACTTTTGGCCACCAGGCGGCGGCAGAGGGCGCCAGGGGGCGCCACCGCGCATGCGCGGCCCCGCGGCGCCTGCAGTACCCACTTTTGGCCACCAGGCGGCGGCAGAGGGCGCCAGGGGGCGCCACCGCGCATGCGCGGCCCCGCGGCGCCTGCAGTACCCACTTTTGGCCACCAGGCGGCGGCAGAGGGCGCCAGGGGGCGCCACCGCGCATGCGCGGCCCCGGGGCGCCTGCAGTACCCACTTTTGGCCACCAGGCGGCGGCAGAGGGCGCCAGGGGGCGCCACCGCGCATGCGCGGCCCCGCGGCGCCTGCAGTACCCACTTTTGGCCACCAGGCGGCGGCAGAGGGCGCCGGGGGGCGCCACCGCGCATGCGCGGCCCCGGGGCGCCTGCAGTACCCACTTTTGGCCACCAGGCGGCGGCAGAGGGCGCCAGGGGGCGCCACCGCGCATGCGCGGCCCCGCGGCGCCTGCAGTACCCACTTTTGGCCACCAGGCGGCGGCAGAGGGCGCCAGGGGGCGCCACCGCGCATGCGCGGCCCCGCGGCGCCTGCAGTACCCACTTTTGGCCACCAGGCGGCGGCAGAGGGCGCCAGGGGGCGCCACCGCGCATGCGCGGCCCCGCGGCGCCTGCAGTACCCACTTTTGGCCACCAGGCGGCGGCAGAGGGCGCCAGGGGGCGCCACCGCGCATGCGCGGCCCCGCGGCGCCTGCAGTACCCACTTTTGGCCACCAGGCGGCGGCAGGGGGCGCCACCGCGCATGCGCGGCCCCGGGGCGCCTGCAGTACCCACTTTTGGCCACCAGGCGGCGGCAGGGGGCGCCACCGCGCATGCGCGGCCCCGGGGCGCCTGCAGTACCCACTTTTGGCCACCAGGCGGCGGCAGGGGGCGCCACCGCGCATGCGCGGCCCCGGGGCGCCTGCAGTACCCACTTTTGGCCACCAGGCGGCGGCAGGGGGCGCCACCGCGCATGCGCGGCCCCGGGGCGCCTGCAGTACCCACTTTTGGCCACCAGGCAGCGGCAGGGGGCGCCACCGCGCATTCGCGGCCCCGGGGCGCCTGCAGTACCCACTTTTGGCCACCAGGCGGCGGCAGAGGGCGCCACCGCGCATGCGCGGCCCCGGGGCGCCTGCAGTACCCACTTTTGGCCACCAGGCGGCGGCAGAGGGCGCCGGGGGCGCC
The DNA here is from genome assembly GCF_040182565.1 of Anser cygnoides. Classification (NCBI taxonomy): domain Eukaryota; kingdom Metazoa; phylum Chordata; class Aves; order Anseriformes; family Anatidae; genus Anser; species Anser cygnoides. Next base: position 2,216,398 of record NC_089882.1, read on the forward strand.
ACCGCGCATGCGCGGCCCCGCGGCGCCTGCAGTACCCACTTTTGGCCACCAGGCGGCGGCAGAGGGCGCCGGGGGCGCCACCGCGCATGCGCGGCCCCGCGGCGCCTGCAGTACCCACTTTTGGCCACCAGGCGGCGGCAGAGGGCGCCAGGGGGCGCCACCGCGCATGCGCGGCCCCGCGGCGCCTGCAGTACCCACTTTTGGCCACCAGGCGGCGGCAGAGGGCGCCAGGGGGCGCCACCGCGCATGCGCGGCCCCGCGGCGCCTGCAGTACCCACTTTTGGCCACCAGGCGGCGGCAGAGGGCGCCACCGCGCATGCGCGGCCCCGGGGCGCCTGCAGTACCCACTTTTGGCCACCAGGCGGCGGCAGAGGGCGCCACAGCGTATGCGCGGCCCCGCGGCGCCTGCAGTACGCACTTTTCGCCACCTGGCGGCGCAGAGGGCGCCACAGCGTATGCTTGGCCCCGCGGCGCCTGCAGTACCCACTTTTCGCCACCTGGTGGCGCAGAGGGCGCCACAGCGTATGCGGTGCCCCGAGGCGCCTGCAGTACCCACTTTTCGCCACCTGGTGGCGCAGAGGGCGCCACAGCGTATGCGCGGCCCCGCGGCGCCTGCAGTACCCACTTTTCGCCACCAGGCGGCGGCAGAGGGCGCCACAGCGTATGCGCGGCCCCGAGGCGCCTGCAGTACCCACTTTTCGCCACCTGGCGGCGGTAGAGTGCGCCACAGCATATCGGTGTCCCGAGGCGCCTGCAGTACCCACTTTTCGCCACCAGGTGGCGCAGAAGGCCCCAGGGGGCGCCACAGCGTATGCGCTGACCCAAGGCGCCTGCAGTACCGGATTTTCACCAGCAGGTGGCGGAAGGGGGCATTCAAAGGTGCCACCGCGCATGCGTGGCCCCTCGCCGCCTGCAGTACCCGCTTCTCGCCGGCAGGATGCGTCCTGAGGGCAGCAGGGACATCTTCCCAGAGAAAGCACAAACGAAAACAGCAGAAATTTGCACCCCACGCCGCCTCAGGGAGGAAGTGTCTGCCTTGAGCAACGTGCCGCTCACGGCTGGGAAGCTGAGCGGCGGCAAGCTGAAACAGTACATTTTTTATCGGGACAAAAAAGGCAGGGAGATAATAACAAGGAACCCAACATGGGCAACGGGATGCTCAGAGCCCAAAGACCACAACTTCCGGCTTGCTGGGGGAATGGTGCTCCTGGCAGCTTGACACTGCAAACACCACAGAGCCAGCCCCAGGCTTCCCCACCTGCAGCCCAGCACCCACAGACCTGTGCCTGCCACCCCGTGCCACCCCCGCCTGGGCTTTCCCTGCCCTAGCCGCCAATCCCCCGGGACCCGGCCTCCACAACGCCATCCCCTGCCCTGGGGGTCCTGCCGGGAACCCCCAGCCCCCTCCCCACTTGCGCCTCTGCAAGCAGCCCCCGCCACACAGAGCAGTCCCCCCAGCCCGGGGAGCAAAGACAGCAGCGAGCTGCCCCCCCACCCGGCAGGGCTGGCCCCGCACTCTGAGGGGTTGTCAGCATCCCGCGGCCGGTGGACACGGGGCCACCCCCCCCCCTCCACACCCACCCCGCTACGGAACCTGCACCCACACACAGACAGCGACAGCCACTTCCCCCAATGGCAACCACCAAAGGGGGCACGGGCCGGAAAGCAAACTTTATTAAACTGCTGTGCAGGACTCCCGGGAGGGGGGCTGCGGTGGGGCTCCCTGCCCAGTCGTTCTCCCCTTCCCCTGGTGGGCAAGGCAAAGAGCGGCGTCCGTCTGTCCGTCCGTCCGTCCCTGCGTGGGGAGCGGATGCTGGAAGTGGGCTTCTCACTGTCGCTGCTTTGGGCAGTTGCGGAGTAATTGCCTTAAGTAACAAGGCAAATTAAACTCATATTCACCTTTTAAAGAAAGCGTACAGCATCACAGAAGCTTTCAGGGTGGAGGGCAGCTGCGCTACCTAAGCGTTCCCTAGGCCGCCAACTATCGGCCTAAGCTATCGCACTAGGGGAACTTGGTGTGCTGACTCTAAGGAAGGGGACGGAGCGTAAAGCAGAGTGGAAACACCACGGATAGGCTCTGCGACCAGATGCTCTTGTGCACACTGAGACCGATAAGCTGCACGTTTGCTACCCTGAGCCAACGACCTGTCATGTTTTTAACAAAACACTGCACTCTAGGGAACTTTTGCTCATTCTAGTATCATCGTAATACCAAAACACACCTCCATCCCAAAAGCTCCGTGTCTCCAAGGTGCGACCACCCCTCACTGAGGGCATGCTCTGAGTTTCTCAGACCCCTCTACCTTTAAACGAAAGCAAGAAAACTTTACACCAAACATAACCAAGGTATGCCTGACTAGAGTCACTCAAGCCCCACCTAAAGGAGAGAAAATAAATGTAAACTGTCTTAAGTGAAAGGGGGTGTTAGGGAAGATACCATCACCAAGGATACCTTTCTGACTTCCAGGATCAGTCGACGGGCTGAGCCTCTCTTCCCCCCGCACTGGGACGCCGTGGGGTAATATTTGAACGCTTGGTTGTACCAGGTGTCTCCTTGGAAACTTAGAAATCTCTAGAGCCTTTGTGCCTTTTAATGCGTTAACAGCCAGGACGAGTACCTGTGTATTTCATGCGTGCTCGCTTGCTTTCGCGGACAGTGAATTTATCGCCGGCGATCCAAAGAACCTGTGTCCTTGTTGCTGTAATAAATTGCTGTTCATTGCATTGTTCCTAGCCATGACAGTTCTCATTGAACGCGACTAGAGCGAGGGCGTGCTATGTTATTGGTGAATCCGTGACCGTGATAGTTCAGTAACCTGAATCCGACCAGACCCGTAACAGTTAGTCAGCTACACCCCTTAGCGTGACAGTATTTCATAGGGAAAAACATTAAGCCTAAGATTTCCCATGCCTAAGGCCCTGGGGGTCAGGCAGAGAAGGAACCCGAGACTCTTAGCCATGCGACTCCTGAGAATTGCAGCTTACAGTTAGTCACTCACCGTCTTCCGGTCTCACAGGATGAGGCAGAGGTATAATCAATTCCTTCTCCATCTCTCTGGAAAGAGCTTTTCTCCTATCTACGACAAAGGAAAAAAAAAAAGTTGTGATCATGGGAGTCAGTACACAAAGCCACACGCTGTGAATTCACTACTACAGTTAAGATCATTTTTAGTCAAAAAACACCTCGGCAGCAATGTTACCACTGCAAACATAGCGTGGCAAGAAAAATTCCACTCAAGGTAAAGTAAAGGGCAAGCTAAAAGGACGAATGACGTGACCAAAGGCAACTGCAACAACCATCTACCAGATGGTTTCACAGCCCTCGTCCACAGCCCTCAGATTTCACGGTCGTCTTTCCTGACGAATGAATCCTGGAAGAACAGAAAAGATACACAAGGTGTCCTTTGTGGAGCCTTTAGGGAGACTACTGAAAGGAAAACCAAACCAAAAAACTAGGAACAGCAAGCGGCGTGTACGTTGGTTCTGTTAACAGAGTAACGCTAACGTACTAGAAATTTCCACGTTCTTTGCCCTCTACCTTGAAAAAGTCACCCAATTCTGTCAGTGTTCACCATCGCCTTTTTTTTTTCTTTTTTTTTTTTAATTTTCACGTGGACATCTGAGGAAAACATTTCGAGTCCCTGTCATCAAGGGAGAGGAGGAGAAAAAAAAAAAAAAAGAGAGGGATGAGGGGGGAAGAAGCGCAGTCATTCCTTGCCTCGGTAACGCGAGCAAAAAGCTCAGGCGCTCGGCAACAATGTGCTTTGAAAGACAAAACACAGAAGAAACTGCATGTTATTTTATCTCAGCTGTAGAGTCACGTGTATTTGTACCTGCTCATTTATTCATCTGCCAGTTTATTTTGCTACAGACGCTACAGAACATAGAGACTGCGAGGTTACTACAACCTTTTGTAACCGATCCGATCTTTGGTAGGAATAGCTATCTAAAAGAGCCAACAAAATCCCCTTTGTCGACAGCCATCTGAACTTTTATCGTCTAACAATAGTCCTACAAACATCCCCCGGGATGCTCAACTTCAGAAACTTTCCGTTCAACCTGAGGCAGAACAAGCCCTTACCCTAGACACCTTCACCTGGCTCTCCACTGCTAGCAGGGTAGCACTCCGATACTGCCCAGTACGCGCTGCAGCCTACTCGCTTACACGTATTTACTGCGGCCTGGTTCGATACGCTCACAGAGAGACCCATGAAAAATCCACCCTTTCTTTCAGAAAAGTAAATAAAGACATACATACATATGACACAGTAAGGAAGAAAAGCTGAACACACGGGATGCCGTCCTTTACCGAGGGGCAGATCCAACATCAGCACAGGGAGCTTTGGGGCACGTGAGCGATCATCTACACCGGCCATCGGAACAAGCCAAACGCATGCACACGAGCCTCGATTTAAAAAAAAAAAAACAAAAACAAACAAACAAACAAACAAAGTCAAGTTCCTTTATAACTTATGGAAGTAACAACCTACAGCTTAGATGCAGTTGGATTGCATCAGCTTACGGACTGCCTCCTTCAAAATTCGCGGGGGGGGTGGGAAAACCAGTCTCGAAAACCTGTTGCCTAACAGGAGACTGTTGCCTGCTCCTCCATAGGTTACGTTCCTCCAAGCATCGTCCTGTTCCTGGATTTTACCAGCCACAATGGGATGGTCCCACTGGCATGAGTCGGGGACGCTTCGCACAGGGTTTATTTGACGCTGAAGTAAGTCTTCTGCGGGTATAAGTAACGCAGCACGAGATGGAAAGTAAGCTAAGGCACCGTCTGCGGCACAACGCTTGTGCGATATTGGACCTGAGGGGACCAGTCAAAGCCTGCAATAATCGCTGAACGGGTGGGTAAGTAGGGAGCCCTACGGGAAACAGAGCTCATGTTCTGCGAAGCGCTTTTCCCGTCAAGAAGAGGACCTTTTCTATTCAGCGTCTTTACTGAACTTTAGGCTACTTCCTATTCGCTTTGGCAAGTTAGCCTCCGTAGAAGCCAAGAGATTTTAAACTGCCAAGCACCATTGATAGCTCCTGTTCTCTGACGACAGGCAATTTCAATCGGGGCGCTAGTTAATAGGAACGTCTGGCTCTGTTTCACGCAAATCAAGTACCTAAACCACAGACAGGAGTCTGCAGAAAGAATGCTTTAAAAGGTGAATTTAAAGAGAGGGATGATACTCACTTTTCCAACATTTCTGCAATGACTGTGGCAAAAAAGGCTGCACCAGGGACGTCTCTATCATTCCCTCTAGGATTTAGCAACTCCATACAGTTATGGGTCAAACACCACAGCTTCAACGCAAGGCAGACCTCGAAGGTCACGTTTCTGTCTGCGTATCGAGTTCCGCTGGAAAGCCCCCAGCCGCTCAATTCCCAAGCAACTTTGCCACGGCCAGCGCTTACCTGGAGTTTTGCTTTCTCTCGCTGCTCAGTACGGGCCCAAGGCTTCTTTTGTTGCACACAGTTCAAGCAAAACTCTCAGGACATAACCAATAGACAGACAGACAAGCAGAAATTACCTCTCACGTCTGTCTTGACCGACCACATCCAGCGTTCTGGAAAGCCCCGCAAGCACCGGTTTATTTCTAGGACAACTCTGAAAGCTGAGGCGGGACAAAGGTTAGCCTCTCGTACCACAGACTGAGCAACAAAGAGACAGAGGTCGACAGGCCAATTCGTTCTAGGTCTAAGAAGCTACTACAGCTTGGCAGGCACTACGCGGCTTTCCTTTGCGCTTCCCCGCGCCGAGTGGTTCATGCTTCTGCAAATTCGATTCAGCCTTTGAGCCTGGGCTGCAGGAAGTTTACGAGCACGCCTCGGTTTCACCCGGAGGTCGCTGCGACTTACCCGGACAGCTGGGACAGACGGGCTGCTCTTTCTCCTGGGACACCTGCGACTGCAGCACGCCAGCTGCAGCTTTCCTCCCTTCAGCTGCTGCGCCACCTTCGCTCGGCGACAAACCCCGCGGGGGTCCCAGCGGCGGGGAGCTGCTTCTGCCCTGGTGAGCCGCAGGGAAAGGAGAGAGCCGGCCGTCAGCACGCGGGGGGAGGAAAACCTCCGAGGCGCAGCCCGACGATCGAGCGCAGCGAGGACCCGCGCCCGGCCGCCGCAGCCCCCACCCCTCCCGGCCCGACGCTCCGGGGAAGCGCCCCCGAAGGCTCTCGCTCGCCTCACCGCCGGCAGCCGCGCTCGCAGCCAGCGGCAACCTGCGCCTCCCGGCGCGCACGGCCCGGCCCCGGCCCCGGCCCCGGCTCGGGGAAAGACCGGCCGCGCACCACAGAACTACAGCTCCCAGCATGCCGCGGGACGGAGCAGTCCATCCGACGCAGAGGGGAGTCGGCCAAGCGCACGCAACCGTCCCCGTCCCCGTCCCCCCCCCCGCCCAGCCCCCCGAAGCCCCGCGCAGTGCAGACCCCGCCGCACGCCCGGTCCGGTCCGGTCCGGCGCGGCGCCGCCCCCGCCCCGCACAAAGGCCGTTTCCGCAGAAGCCGCCGACCGCGTGGCGCCCCAACCGCCCGCCACCTCACCTCGCCCCGGCCCGGGGCGGCACCGCGGCCCGGCCCGGCCCGGCCCGGCCCGGCCCGACAGCTTCCGCCCATAGTGCCGGCAAACCCTGCACAGCACCTCCGCCCTGGGTTCCTCCGAGCCAATCACAGAGCGTTTCCGCCCTGAGTTAAGGCTAGCCGTGACGCCGCTTCCGCCCTGGGTTCCCAGCCAATCATGGAATGCTCCTGCCCTCAATGACGGCTCGCTCGGACACCGCATCCGCCCTCACGGTCCAGCCAATCACGGAGCCGTTTTGGCCCTCGGTGAGGGCACGCCCTGACGTCACTTCCGCCCCCGGTTCCCTCCCACGTAACGGCTCTCAAAGCAGTTTGTTCCCTTTAAACAATAACAGAGCGCGGCTGTGCTTCAGAACGATTGGATTTCTTGAAATCTATAGGAAGCAGTCCGTGAAATATGATCTCGGAACCTCGCCTTTTAAGCATTAGAGGCAAACCTGCTATTTGTATGTGCTCCTTAGAAGCTAAACTGTCAGTCTGCAATTGTTTTTACCTCTACTGCAACTCAGGACCGCACTCGGAGCGCGGACTCAATGCCGTGTGTGCTGTCTCCAGCTAGCTGTTAGGCACACACTGCTCCACGGAGAAGTCAAATTTCCTCTGTAATTGCTTACCCAAACCAGTATGAGACGCAATACAAAACTACGGAGGAAGCAACCTCTCCTCTGCACTCAAGAGTCCGTCCTGCCGTCAGCTACAGCATGGGACGGAAACCGTATTATTCAGATGCGGAGGTATCAAAGATGATCCTCTGAAGTCGCATCGGAGAACTTGAGGCTGGGGGCTGGCAGGAAGAAAAGTAACTAACAAGACAAGCCATCCTAAGTCTGTAAAAAAAAAAAAAAGAAAAAAAAAGAAAAGAAAAAGGTCAGGGGGTGGGGGTGGGAAGCCAGTAAGAATCAGCCTGATAAAAGGTTTACAAATGAGATGAAGAAGAAGAGGAGAAGAGGAGAGATTGTCTATGCAAGGCAAGAGACCCAGGAGGCAAAGGCTGAAGTCTAGGAAAGCAGACTAGAATGTGACGAGGAAACATACTGGCTTTCTATGAAGAACAGAGCTAGCAGCAAGGAAGTAATAATGGCAGACGAGGGAGACTAGTGCCTTTTCCTTTCACGTGAACATACTCCCTTCACTAGAGCATACTCCCCTTCAGTATGAAACGAGGACCAACGCTCACAAAATTCAGTTATAAAATAGGAAGCTGCCCTTTGGCAGTCTCTTTCTAAGTGCCCATACCCATCACTTGCTCCTCAAACACTTGCTCATATGTTAGAGAAATGCTCAATCAGTCTTGCTAAAAATACTAGCAGTGAGAGCCTAGACTCATCGCTCCACAAGTGAGTAAAAGCAATCATTCTGCCTCAGTGCAAACATGCAGTATCAGTATGGGACAGACCACTCACAGCCTAGAGCTTCTACTTTCTGTGCTAATTTTTTTTAGCATATATTCTTAACAGTTGCGATTTGTTATTAACAATATATATTAAACATTTGATGTTTAATTGTAGCCTGCAATTCAGCATGGACAGGAAAGAAGACAGAAGACAAAGAAAGAATGGGAGTAACCACGTTCCATGGTAGAGGAAGGGTCGCAGTAAGACTTCACCTTTACTTTTGCTGTTCACCATATTTGTAATTGTCTGAGACGTGGGGTTACAAGATGAAAAGCTTTATAGCTGATACAAATTTATTGCAGTAGGACAAAGTGAAAAGCGCTGATATCGCACTTTTTCCCAGAAAGGAACTTTTCGGAAAAGGAGCTAAGTTTCCTGGTGGACACCAACTTGAACACGAAAGAGCAATGTGCCTTTGCTGCAAAAGCAGCTGAGGGTATCCTGGGTGGCATTAGGCAAAGTATTGCCAGCAGGTCAAGAAAGGCAATCCTCCCCCTCTGCTCAGGAACGGTGAGGCTGCACCTGGAGTGCTGGGCCCGGGCCTCCCAGTACAAGAGAGACCTGGACACACTGCAAAGAGTCCAACGGAGGGCCACGAGGATGGTAAGGGGCTGAAGCACCTTTCCTATGAGGACAGGCTGGGAGAGCTGGGACTGTTCGGCCTGGAGAAGAGGAGGCTTGGAGGGGATCTCATCGATGTCTGTAAATACACGAAGGGAGGGTGCAAAGAAAACAAAGCCAGACTTTTCTAACTGGTACCCAAGGAACAAAAAAGGAGGCAACAGACACAGGCCGAAACGTAGGATGTTCCCCTCCTGTGGTTTCCTGAACATCAGTAAATACTTTTTCACTGTGAGGGTGACTGAGCACTAGCGTAGGCTGCCCAGGGAGGTCGTGGAGTCACAGTCTTTGTGAGGTTTCAAAACCTGTTTGGAGGTGGTCCTGGAAAACCAGATCTGGGTGGCTCTGCTTGAGCAGGGGTGTTGGACCAGGTGACCTCTGGAGGTCCTTCCAACCCCAACCAGCCTGTGATTCCTTTGCAGCCACTATGCAACAAAATAGCAAGTACAATTCAAAGCAGATAAACATGAAGCAATGCAGAGGCAAAAGGGGAAATCAGGCCTTGGTACTGCACATTCTATATGCACATATATATAGTATATATATACCATATATATAGGTACATTCTATATGCACGCTTTCACCCTGAAATCTTCAATAATAGATGATAACCTCTAAGACTAAAAGCAATACAAATTCTACCTAGTTCTTTGAATGCAAGTCTGATGCAGCAAGTCATCAGCTGGAAGGAACCCGAGCAGAGGATTCAAGATGTTCTATTCCAACATTAAAAATTACCTTTCAAAAGCCGTTTGTCAGGCAGAGCGTAGTTTCCCATTTGTTGAACAGGCAGGCCTAGCCAAATTTCAACCCTAAACTTCCAGGAAATCTCTACAGCTCCCAATGTACACGTTACTTCTGTACTCACCTGCAGGTTTTACCTCTGAAAAAAAAGTTCCAACTTTCTTCCCTTCCACAACATGTGTGATGACATGACCCGAGATCTTTGGGTGGGTTCCACTTGCAATCACTGCAGAGGTGCCTCCTTGGAGGGCCCGCAGAGCTGCTTTCACCTACGATGAAGGATAGAGCCAGTTCCTGAAAATGCACTTGTTATTTGAATCCCCATGCTCAACACAAATTCTTGCTCCACTTTGATCACTTACGTCAGAAAAGACCCTTCAGACCATCGAGTCCAACCATCGACCTAATGCTACCACTAAACCATATCCGTAAGTGCTATGTCCACATGTCTCTTAAATATTTTTAAGGATGGGGACTCTACCGCTTCCTCGGGCAGCCTGTTCTAATGTCTAACCACCCCTTCCATGAAGAAATGCTTCCTGATAGCCAACCTAAACCTCCCCTGGCACAACTTGAGGCCATTCCCTCACACCCTATCACTTGTCACTTGACAAAAGAGACTGACACCTTGCTACAACCTCCTTTCATTAGCTGTAGAGATCAATGTGGCCTCCCCACTGCCTTCTTCTCTCCAGACTTAAATCCCAGCTCCCTTAGCTGTTCCTCACATCGTTTTCTAGTTCCTTCGCCAGCTTTGCTGCTCTTCTCCGAGTGTATTCCCAGAAACTCAGTACCTTTATTGCAGTGAGATGTACTGGGTCTGGCTGGGATGGAGTTAGCTTTCCCAGCCCATGCAGTGCTGTGCTCTGCGCCTGTAGCTAGAACAGCACTGGTATCGCACCAGCGTCGTGTCTGCTGCTGAGCAATACCGGCACAGCATCAGGACTCCCTCTAACACCTCCCAGAGCCAGCAAGCTGGGGGCGGGCAAAAGGCAAGGAAGGAACATCACCAGGGCAGCTGACCTAAACCAACCAAAGGGATATTCCATACCCTATGATGTCACACTCAGCAATAAAAGGTGGAAAAAAGAAAAAGAAGGGAGGGGTGGGCTCTCGTTGTGAAAACGTCTGTGTGTTGAGGCCCTGCTTCAAGGACGTGGTCAAGCATCGCTCGTTTGTGGGAAGTAGAGAGTAATTTCTTTCCTCTGCACTTTCACACAGCCTTTGCCTGTTGTTTTTATTTTTTTCCCTTTAGACAGAGTAATTAATTAATAATAATTTTTCCTTAATAATTATTTTTTTCCTTTAGTTAAATTATCCTTATCTCAACCCGTGAGTTCTTTCCTTCCTTCTCTTCTTCCCCCTCCTCTTCCGAGGAGGGGGAGCGAGAGAGCGGTTGTGGTGGAGTTCAGCTGTCTAGCAAGGTAAAACCATCACACGAGGGGACCAACACCAAGCACAGTGCTCAAGGTGCGGTCTCACCAGTGCCAAGCACAGACGGACCATCGCTTCCGTTGTACTGCCGGCCACGCTATTTCTGATACAAGCCAGGATGTTATTGGCCATCTTGGCCTCCTGGGCATACTGCCGGCTCCTGTTCAACGAGCTGTTGACCAGCACAACACCCCCAAGTCCTTTTCTGCCAGGCAACTTTCTAGAACGCTGGTTGTGACCAGCTGACAACTGGATTGAACTCCAAAGACCTTCTGAGCCCAGACATACAACCACCAGTGCTGGTGAAGAGAGTTGTTCCTCCCTAGGGGTAGGGCTTGGCATTTCCCTCTACTGAACTTCAAAAGGTTCCTGCCTGCTCCTATCTGCAGCCTGTCAAGGTTCCTCTGAATGGCAACATAATTATCTGCTCTATCGGCCACTCCTCTCAATCTTGTATTATTAAGTCCCCTTTCCACATCTCCCTTTCCTTCTCAGTAAGAGAATAAGTGTTCTACATTTCTACCTTGGCTTCCATGCCTCCCATTCCCACCTGGGATTTGGTTCCAAATGTCACAGATTGTTGGTCTCCTGGGTAGGATATGTCAGTGAGCTTTGCATCATCGGATCCTGGAGGGCTGTCAAAGAGTCCTGAAATGAATAATAAAAAACTGTTAATGTTACATATCTTCTGTTCCAAAGCTCACCAGGGAAAAAGAACTAAAGCCTTTGAGGCTAAAAACCTGTATTCCACTCTACAGGATTCAAAACTTCCACTGAACCCTCCTTTTGTGGAACTGAAAGGATGAAACACTAACATGCAGGCTCAAGATGTGTAACTTCACCGGAATTGTAGCTAGTGTGAGGAAACAGAATATCCACATGCTGAATAGTATCACGTAAGCTGGGAAGTACCCACATTTCAGTGAGGTTAGAGAGAAAACCGGAAAGAAGTTTCCAGCTTTTATACGGTTCAGAATCAGGGCTGACACACAGGAGTGCGCAACTGAACAAAGGACAGTCCTCTTCACCTAAAATCTCAGATGATATTCCCGAATGCTGTGTTGTACACTGATAAACCGGGCAACTTAGAAATATGTATAAAGGCTAACTATTGAGTTCTGCAAAGAAAGGACACAAGACTATAGACACACACTTATTCATTTTAAATAAATATTGTACTTTTATTTAACTATGTTCTGAGTTGATCGATACTTCTGTTTACCTAACATGTAAACCCTGAACTCTACCGCCAAACTTCCCAGAAGTTCTATGCGAACAAACACGTCACAGATTAAAGCGCACAAGTGAAGAGTACCTGAACTCTTCCTTTACAGCTTGGGAAGGAAAGGACACTTCTTTCCATAAAGAAGATACCACAGCAAATGAATAAGCTGTGAGGAAATGGGAGCGGTGTTTTCATTTGTTTTTTATTTTTATTTTTTTATAAGTTGTTTGGACTATCATTTTTGTTATTTTTTTTTTTCCTGAGGCAGTCATTTCAACTAGAATCAACCATGAAATCCATCTGAAACAGCTGGAAGAAACTGTGGTTATGAAAAGCCAACCTCCTCCTTCCTTCTCAGGGCCTACAATATGGACCAAAGTCCAGAAGCCACCGAAGGAAACACGTCTGGAGATGATAAAAAGAGTACGTGATTTTGTTGATGTCCTGGTGTGAAACTGTACCTACCACCTTCCTCTTTCTAGAAAAGTACCTTCAACATCAACAGGTGACAGACTTCACGGCAGCACAGCTCACAAGACTAGACTGCTATCAGCCACACGTCTGGGAGACAGAAAAGCTAGCAAGCTCCAGGTATCTGGAAAGCAATATCCAGGACATGTAAAGTACCCATAAATCACTGAAAGACAGAATCCACTGCCAGAAGAAGCAAACGATTGTAGAATAGCATTTGGCTTATATGCAGGGAAAGACTACGTATTTAGAATCAGGAGTATTACTCATGACTATATACAATCCTGAGGAGCTAGCAGAAGTACCATAGCGTCCACACAGGGTGTGCCTTCCAATCCTTTTACCGGCTTGGTTGCCCTCCTCTGTACGCTTTCAGGGATCTTAACGTTCTTTTTATATTGTAGAGCCCAGAATCGCACACAATATTGAAGGAAAGGCTTCGCCAACGCTAAATACAGTGGGAGAATCACCTCTTTTGACCAGCTGGCTAGGCTGTGTTTAATATATCCCAAAATGCCAGATGATACCCGTGCTTCTGAATCCTTTAGCTATCTTCCCAGGGCCCTGAAATTTATTTTGATTGAACACAGACTTCTTGCTGCAAATTTGTTGGTACCCACGTGAAAGAGCAGGAGTAGGGAATAATCTGAAGGTTGAACTAAGCTCGTAAGCTCGCTAGCAATGTCCCTGATCCAAGCCCCAGGCAGGTAGAAAAGCTCTCGGTAAAGATGGTCTGGTCTGCAGATGGGAGCCTCTGTTCCCTTCAGAAGGCAGTCACACGTGACTATAACCTGGCACTATTTCTTCACCACGCCGGCCTTGATCTCTTGATCACTCTACAATTCCACGAAAGGAATTGCCTCCCAAGTCGTTCTTGACTGACCACAACTAGCGTTCCGGAAAGCCCTGCAAGCACTTGTTCATTATTTCTAGGATAATTCTTAAAGCTGAAGCGGGACAAAGTGTTGTCCACAAAGGCCTTTGGAGAGACTTCTGAAAGGAAAACCAGGCCAAACCAAAAAACTAGGAACAGCAAGCGGCGTGTACGTCGGTTTTGCTAACAGAGTAACACTAACGTACTAGAAATTTCCACGTTCTTTGCCCTCTACCTTGAAAGTGTCACCCAATTCTGTCAGTGTTCACCATCAGCTTCTTTTTGTTTTGTTTTTTTTTTTAAATTTTCACATGGACATCTGAGAAAAACATTTCGAGTCCCCGTCATCGACGGAGAAGAGGAGAGGAAAAAAAAAGAAAAAAGAGGGGGGGTGGGGAAGAAGCACAGCCATTCCTTTCCTCAGTAACGTGAGCAAAAAGCTCAGGCGCTCGGCAACAACAGAATCGTAGAATATCCTGAGTTGGAAGGGACCACCGAGGATCATCGTTAAGGATCACCGAGTCAAACAACGCGCTTTGAAAGACAAAACACAGAAGAACCTGCACATTATTTAATCTCAGCGATGGAGTCACGTGTATTTGTACCCGCTCATTTATTCACCTGCCAGTTTATTGTGCTACAGATGTTACAGAACACACAAACTACAAGGTTACTACTACTTTTCGTAACCGATGCGATCTTTGGTAGGACTAGCTGTGTAAGAGAGCCACCAAAATCCCCTTCACGCCTGGATTTCACCCGGAGGTCGCTGCAACTTACCCGGACAGCTGGGACAGACGGGCTGCTCTTTCTCCTGGGACACCTGCGACTGCAGCACGCCAGCTGCAGCTTTCCTCCCTTCAGCTGCTGCGCCACCTTCGCTCGGCGACAAACCCCGCGGGGGTCCCAGCGGCGGGGAGCTGCTTCTGCCCTGGTGAGCCGCAGGGAAAGGAGAGAGCCGGCCGTCAGCACGCGGGGGGAGGAAAACCTCCGAGGCGCAGCCCGACGATCGAGCGCAGCGAGGACCCGCGCCCGGCCGCCGCAGCCCCCACCCCTCCCGGCCCGACGCTCCGGGGAAGCGCCCCCGAAGGCTCTCGCTCGCCTCACCGCCGGCAGCCGCGCTCGCAGCCAGCGGCAACCTGCGCCTCCCGGCGCGCACGGCCCGGCCCCGGCCCCGGCCCCGGCTCGGGGAAAGACCGGCCGCGCGCCACAGAACTACAGCTCCCAGCATGCCGCGGGACGGAGCAGTCCATCCGACGCAGAGGGGAGTCGGCCAAGCGCACGCAACCGCCCCCCCCCCGCCGCTTCGCCCCCTTCCCCCCCAGCCCTCCGAAGCCCCGCGCAGTGCAGACGCCGCCGCACGCCCGGTCCGCTCCGCTCCGGCGCGGCGCCGCCCCCGCCCCGCACAAGGGCCGTTTCCGCAGAAGCCGCCGACTGCGTGGCGCCCCGACCACCCGCTGCCTCGCCCCGGCCCGGCCCGTCCGGGTGCAGCACCGCGCCTCGGCGTTCAGTGGCGTCCCGGCCCGTCCCGGCCCGTCCCGTCCGGTCCCGAGCCGGTCCCGAGCCGATCCCGGCCGGCTCAGCCGCTTCCGCCCTCGTGCCGGCAAGCCCGGCACGGCACTTCTGCCCTCGGTTCCCAGCCAATCACGGAGTGTTTCCACCCTCAGTGAAGGCTAGTCGTGATGCCACTTCCGCCCTCAGGATCCCAGCCAATCACGGAGTGCTTCCACCCTCAGTGAAGGCACGGCCTGACGCCACTGCCGCCCTGGGTTGCCAACCAATCATGGAGTGCTTCCGCCCTCAGTTAAGGCAGGGCCTGACGCCACTTCTGCTCTTAGGTTCCCAGCCAATCACGGAGTGCTTCAGCCCTCAGTGGAGGCACGGCCTGACGCCACTTTCGCCCTCGCTTCCTAGCCCGGTATAGAGCCGGCGTGGCTCCCGCTGCGGAGAAGGGCGCCGCCATTTTGCCGCGGGCCTGGGTCCTGCGGCGCCGCCCCACTCTCCCTCTTTAGGCGAGCCGGCCGGCAGGCATGGCTTCCCGGAGCAGCGCTGATGTGCGAGCTAAAAAAAAAATAATAATAATAATAAAAAAACGCCACTCACAGGTTTATGCGTTTCCACAACTTAGGGCAGAGGTTGCCCTTGTAGTGCCTTTTTTTTTTTTTTTTTAAAAGAAGATCCGGGTATGCTTGGTCCTCTCTCATTGCTATGGCGGGTGTCCTGCAAGTATATCTGTGAGAAAAATCTCAAATCATTTTCTTCAGACAGGATCTTCTGTGAAGATATTTTATTTGCGATTGCAGTGGCGGGCGTCCTGCCAATTAGGAGCACATTACAGTAAACAAAGCATAACCTTTTATTCCCTATTCCCCAACACCTGATCCCCTCCCCTGTTTCCTCACTGGCCGAGTACTACAGGTTCACAAGCTACTCGACGCTCCTCTATACCATATATGTACAATTTTACTTTTTTCAACCCTTTAATTTCTTTTTTTTTTTTTTGTTATGTTTCGAGAACCTGTGATCTTTGTTTTACTGTTCCCACACTGCTCAACCTGTTTTTCCTGAAGCTTCTGCCTTATTTTGGAACAGTGAGGCCTTCTACTGTCCACTTATCTACATAGCATTTCTCCGTATTATGACTACACAACTATCTTGGAATACAGAAAATTAGTTCTCTACTGCAAAAACACAACTTAGTTTCTCACAATTCCCCCCTCTTCTTTCCTTACTGCTACTGTTGTTTTTGCACCTCTTCACATACTGCACTCTTGAGTTTTTCCAACATTAAGGCGCAATAGTCTTCTTTGGATGTCACGGGGGATGGTAGGTATACAATACCGTTATTATTACAATACCAACAAATAGTTGTTTGTGCCAATTCTATTCAGGTAACCATGAAGATAGTTCCTCCCAGATGTTTCTAAATGCCCAGGAATTGTCATCTTGAGCTACTCTCTGTAGGATCTTTTTTTTTTTTTTCTCCAAATACTTTTTTTTCCCAAAAAATATTTCCCCCAAATATCAGTGAGATTCGTCCCATTTGATCTACATATATACAGCAACTAACATTAATTACAGTGCACGCTCCTCCTTATGAGGTTATTAATGAATCTAATACTATTCAATTCTACAGTACTATTTTTGCAAACGTATCTAACTTATTTTCTAGATCTTCAATTATAGCAGAGATATTTACAATAGCTTTTTCTAATTCACCCACCTCTAACCAAGGTAAAAACCACCTTGCGAAGCTGTGAAATACTAGAGAATTTTACTAGAGAATTATCTGGAGTCCGCTTGATAATGTTCCACTTAATTGGGTCAAGATCCAATGTGTCCTGAAAGGCATTTAACTCACAGAGGCTTCACTATACACTTAAAGAAAGGCAGTAATAATCACCAAATGTTTACACAAGTAAGTCCAGGTCCATAGTTGAGCCTGGTAGCCTCTTTCAAGTATGATTTAATATTAGTACAGCAAGTGTCTTCTGAAAATTTGAAAAAAATGAAAGAAAGTTGAAAAAGTCTCGAGAAAAAAAAAAGAATCTAGTCCTAGAAAATGTACGTGTATGTGTTCCTTGTCTACCTGCAAAGTATGACTGCAAGTACCTCTGTAACAAACTCTGTTTATCATTTCATTATTCAGAGCTATCAGCCTGCACTAGCTTTATGAAGTTTCACTCTTCACTCTTTAGGGGTTCTGTGGAAGTTAGGCTGATTTTATAACTTCTCAGAAAGAATACGTTTGAAAAAGGAACTTACTGTGCTCAATAAACGCCAGCATGCGTTGGTTCTCTCCCCATCCTATCTCCATTATTGTTCTCATTAATTCATGTGTTATTCTACACATATTGTCTTCTTCTCTGTATACGCTGCTCAGACAGCGACCTAAAACCATGTACCACTACCAGTAGCCTCAGTGAAGTCCTAGTCATTTTTAGTTGTCCTACAATAATAAATTAAGAGTTCCTTTTAATTCTGTATCAGCATAGATCTCACCATGCATTACAGGAATAGATAAATACCATTTTATCCATTTTACAAGAAGCGATCACTTAAGATAACGTGATGAGTCACTGGCATAGCTTCAACAGCATCTACATTGGAGCACCATCAGCACAGCTGCCTGAGAACTCCTGGTAGGATGTTATCTCATCTGAGAAGAGGAACAGGTTGCAGTTCCTGCCTAGAGGATGAGGCAGTAAATGTCTGTCTTTGTTTTAAGTTACAGAAGTGTCCTCTCAGCGTACATAGCAGTTGCTCAGAAATGTGACCCCAGCAGAACATAAACTATGGGCATGCAGAACAAGTGTCATTCCAATTTCCACCAGAAAATATGTTTTGTTTTGTTGTTTTTTTTTTTTTCAGTGGGAACAAGAAAAATCGAGACCTTCAAGAAAAGTTTTTGGTTATGGGTGTGTTTTTTTTTGGCTTGGTTGATTAGTTAGTTTTGCTTGTGGTTTCTACTCAGAAAAATTCTTCCTTTTTTACTCTGTAATGATACCTGGTCTCATCTCTTGGAGGGCAGAGATAGATACTTGCTCACTTGTGTATAGACACTGCATACAAGACACAAAACTGTTACAAAGCATAGCTGCCCAGTGACTTTGGTTTGAATGATTAGTAACTGAAGTACTGTGTGACAGGGGCTTATGTGAGGTCTGCACCACACTGTGTGTGGAAGTCGTGGGTCCAGCCACATCTAAACAGACCAGGAGATGAGGATCAGATGCATAATGACATCAGTGAGGCAACTGATGGAAAAGCTTACTGTGAGGACCTTGGGGCCTGGCGCACCAGACCCGTGACCCTGTGCTCACGTGCTGTGCCTGGATCCCACTTTCTGATTTGGTGCTTTAAGACAGGTAAGAAGAGCTACCACTTCATGCTTCTCAGGGGCAAGAGGATATTGTTATGGTGAAAACTCTGGATCTTCGGTTTCTGGACTTTCTACTCATGAAGCAGCTGTGAATGCTCTTCTTTCTGCATCTCTGTTCTGTCATTGTAGAATAGCCTTTCTGAGAGACGCAGGAAAAATCTGGGGAAAATTTGGAGTAGTAAGAGAAGGAAGAGTCTGCTGTGGAAAGGGTTATCCCCTGTAGTTTGGATAGGTGCAAGATCTACAACTTACCTGAGAGAACTTCTCTTTCACTGGCTGCCACAACTGAATTTGAAATTTATGCAAGACTTGAAGCTTTGGGAATTTGTTTATCTTTGCCTTTTTTAAGTCGTCTTCATTTTCCCATGTGTCTGTCCCTCATCTGCACCCACACAAACAGTATCCTCTCAGCAGGCAACTTAACAGGAGATGAGGCAAGTCAGGAACATGAGGCCTCGGCAGAGCTTTGTAGGGGACTGGATGAATGCAAGAATGCATGTCTCTGTGTCACAAGATTCTAGTGCATTGGGAAGAGACTGGCTGAGGATGATCTATAGAGTAAGCAGAAGAGCACTTTTGCTTTGGTAGGTCAGCCAGTAGGTGCATCAGTACAGTGGAACCAGTGCCAACTGGTGATGGCATGGAAAGCTGTTGTAAATGACACTGCCAATAAGCAGATCAGACACCTGTTGTAGTGGGAATTTGGCTTTAGGATTTTCTGAAGGAAGAAAAATGTCATTGTTTGGAAAACCCCAGAGTGCTAATTTTTAGTTTGCTACTTTATTTCTAATTAAAGAACACAATCATGAGGTAGTGTTTTGTGTGTTCGTTCATTCATTTTCAAAGTCTGTGTAACAAGGAAAGGAAACAGACAACTGATCGAAATTCTGATTGGAAAGCCTGTGCAGTCTGTGCTTTCCAGAAGAGTTGAATCTCCTTTCTGGACACTGAGAGTGCAGAGGAACATAGGCTTGGTCTGAAAGGCATGAATCACTGCACAGAACTGTATTCCATAGCCAAGAGCTCTGTCTAAGATGTGAAGGGTTGGAATGAGGCAGCAAGAAAAACACCAATGAAAGCCACCAAGGTGTTTTTTTGTTTGTTTGTTTTTCCTGTGTTTTCAGGATTTGTTTTAAATACTTCCTGGATTTTCAGTTGAATCCGTAGGTTTGGAATTTGTCCCGAATTACACCCCTTCATGTTATTTCTACACTGCCTATATTCTTTTAATTTGTACATTTAAAGGTTGCTGAAAAAGTGAATCATCAGGAGTTGGTATAAATACATTCTTAAAGAGCAAATGTTTGTGGTGCAGTGAGTGAATGGCTAACGCGCACACCCCTGCAAAGCTTCATCCCTGGGGATACTGAGCTCCTCCATAAAGACACTGACTACCTACAGTAGCCCAAGGGAGACTGAGTGCTCAGGACTTTTGGGGAAATGCTCCACATTTCTCTGTGTGAGCCCTGTCCTAGCATTTCTGGAAATCACCTCTATGTTTCAGTAATTGAAGGAGGGCATAGGGCTGACAAGAGGCCCCGGCTGGCAGCTTGGTGTGCTGATTTTATTCTTGGCGTCATCTTATTATTTTCGCTACCATGTTCTGTTAGTATCAGCAGGGAAGAAAATTGGTGCCATAAACTATCCATCAGACTATAAGTTGCTCTCCATGCCAAAACTCTCCATTATTATTCAGCTGTTACACATATCCTGTGAGGACTGACAATGTATGGTCAAGGGAGTGCAAGGGAAACTAAACAGTTGTCTGAAATAGACCGTGGCTTTTATCCC
Organism: Anser cygnoides; assembly: GCF_040182565.1. Taxonomy (NCBI): domain Eukaryota; kingdom Metazoa; phylum Chordata; class Aves; order Anseriformes; family Anatidae; genus Anser; species Anser cygnoides. The sequence goes on from NC_089882.1 coordinate 2,236,403, forward strand.
CTTGTTACTTTTTTCCCTACCTCTCCCCTCCTTTTTTTTTTTTTTTTTTTTTGTCCTCAAGGAGTAAAACAGGGATCTTTAAATAGAATGAAGGACACAAAAATACCTGCCATAAGAAAAATGTTTGTTGAAATGGCACACTACAGCACAAGCTGCAGTGGTAGAAATTGTGGATTTAAATCACTGACCTTAATGATGATTTGCTATCAGCAGTGAATGGTGGTTATCAGGGCTGTCAGGCCTGCCTGATTGCAAAAACTTTTTTTGTAGCGTATGTTATTTTACAGTACTATAGTGCAGTTGAGAAAAATAATTAATCCCATTTCACAACTTGCAGAGAGATCTTGATAAACTAGAGGGCGAGGCAATCACCAAAAATATGAAGTTTAACAAGAGCGTGTGCTGGATTGTGCACCTGGGACAGAGCATCCCTGTCTGTACGTGCAGACCTGGGGACAAGAGGCTGGAGAGCAGCCCTGCAGAAAGGGATCTGGGCGTTCTGGTTGACAGCAAGTTGAATATAAGTCTGCAGTCTACCCGGGCAGCCAGGAGAGCCAACTGTGTCCAGGGTGCATCAGGCACAGCATGGCTAGCCACTCGAAGGAAGTGATTGTTCCGCTCTGCTCTGCACTGCTGCAGCTTCACCTCAAGTACTTTGTGCAGGTTTGGGTACCACAGTATAAGAAGGACATAAAGCTATTAGTGAGTGTCCAAGGGAGGGCAACAAAGATGGTGAAGAGTCTAGAGGGGAAGACAAATGAGGAATGGCTGAGGTCCCTTGATTTGTTCAGCCCAGAGAAGAGGAGGCTGAGGGAAGGCCTCATGCTGGCTTGCATCTTCCTCATGAGGGGAGCGGAGGGGCAGGCACTGATTTTTTCTCTTTGGTGACAGCGACAAGACCCCAGGGAAGTGGTCATGACACTGAACCTGTTGGAGTTCAGGAAGCATTTGGACAACACTCTCAGACATATGATCTGATTTTTGGATGGTCCTATGTGGAGCCAGGAATTGGACTCGATGATCCTTGTGGGTCCCTTCCAACTTGAGATACTCTATGATTCTATGATCTAAAATAAATAAATAAAACATCAGTTAAGGTACTACCATGGTGAAAGTGCAATCTCAAAGTACAGTCTCATTGGCTGCTGTGTATTAGTGATGCTTTGGGAAAGCACACTGATCTGGTGTGACGACTTCTACGACTGTCATCTCCTTTGCATTCCTGGTTGGGTTTTGACCTCAGGCCTGCATGATGTCAGCAGTGCAAACAGCTGGTTTTTGTTTGTTTGTTTGGTTGTTTTTTTTTGTACCTCCTCACACAGGTCCTACACGTGAAAAAGATGATTTTTCCAGGGTAGTGTTGCCTTTGCGCTGTGTGGTCTCATGAGCCAGATGCAGAGATGACAGAGGAAAGAAGGAATTGCTGGCCACAAGTAAAGGCAGAAACTTGTGGCTTCTTGTAGGTCAGAATATGCTGTGATCCATTTGTCTCAACATTTCACCTGTCTGCATGTGACACTTACCTCCTAAGTTATAACTCCAGCTAAGACATATGTAGCTTTTGGAGTCAACTGCAACTTCTTGAATGTACCTTCCCCATATCTGAGAATGCCTCATACTGCAGTGAGAATTGGAGAGAAGGCTGTGGGCAAACTGGCTGTACCAGGGGACCAACCACATTGCTCAAGGAGAGGAAGGCTACACAGGCAAATACTGTATGTATGAACTACCTATCATAATAGACATTAACTAGATCTTGAAAAAATACACTTTTTTTTTTTTTCCAAAAGAGTATGCTTTAAATGGCTTTGGGCCAAATCTATGCAGTTCATCACACCTAGATCTCGAGGCCATTGGAAAGGAGACCAGCACTGAGGTGAGTAGCAGTGCTAGTCTTTCAAAGTGTGGGTGGCAAGAATGCAGGCAAAAATTAGCTTCTGCACTGGGCCTCTATCATCTGGGCACTGTCATCACCAGGCTATGTTAGCCACACAAGAAAATTCTTAAGAGCTGTGGAATTTCATCACTCTTATTTCCATGAGGAAAATTTTTCCATTGCTCTCAGTTTGGTGCACATGGGACCCTGGATCCAATATGCACTGACAAATACATCATCAAGCTTCTGCAGCTATGGCAAGGAGGGTGGACATGGCAGGGATAGAAAAAGGGACAGGGACATGCTTTTGGGGTGGAGTATGACATCAGTGAAGTCCAAGTTTGCAAATGAAGGGAATGACAGAGAGCAGAGTGTTTCTTCAGCCTGCTGGGGTCCTGGGCCCCAGTAATAAGTTGTCAGCAATGACTGGCTGATGCTGCAATGGGCAGAGATACGAGATGCTGTGCCTGAGGACTAAAGGATGGCTTTGTCATTTTTCAAGTCAGCTTGGTGGGGGCATTTCTCATATCTAATTCCTTGAGTTTTCCTTTGCTGACAGCCCCAGCTGAAATCTGGTGATACAGAAGTAAGTTCTTGACATGGCAGAGTCTGGGAGAAATGGGATGTAAAGTTCTGTTAGGAACACAGGATCCAAGCCCCTTGAACTTAAGATTACAGTCAGAAAATAAATTTACAGTAGGTCTATGCCTAATTTCTGCCTCTCTTCATTTATATCACCTATTCACAGTTTGTGCTGGCCTAGAGTATCAAAACTAGACAACCTGTTCCTGAGACAGACCTGGATTTCACATCAGATACTCATCCTGACTAACACCATACTGCCTGCAGACTTCCCACCTTTTCCTTTCCAACTACAAGAAAACATCAGGTCTACGTTTAAGACTATACAAGTCAAAAATACTGGCTGTTTCTCTGTTCATCCAGGCATAGTTTTGTATATTCAGTACAGACCAGCCAGGAAAAGCAAGGAGTCCAAGCAGACTCTCTGGTATGAAACTCCACTTACCACAATCACCTTCGTGCATATTGGCTATTTTCTACAGGGTGAGAGGAGGAGTGTGTATTCCTCTGGCAGCAGCTATGTTATGGTATGTGACACCTGGGCACATTCTTCAGCATGCCTCTGACAGCTGCCAGCACTCACTATTGCTCAAATAGCTCTCTGGGCTATGGGGACTTTCAGATTTTCATGTGTCTTCCCAGGAGATTGTAAGTGAACCTGACGGAGCAGAAGGTGAAGAGGCTGTGTCTCCCTGGGCACTGGTTTGGTTTGGAGCACGAGCACAAAGTTGAACTTCAGTTCAGCAGTCTTCTGTAAATATCTGCCAATGCTACCAAACTACAGCAGAGGCTGTGAGCAATTGAAAAGGTTTCTTACACTTCCTTTCTCATTTAGAAAACAGAAGCTTCATGGCTTCATGGGTGACAATAGTATTTAACAAGAATGTGAAAAAATGCATTAAGAGAGAGCAATAAGAGAAGGTCCTCCTCCTTTTCTACCAGGTTCACCACTTTCCTGTCCCTCTTTAAAATCACCATTTTTCTAGATCTAAGAGACACAATTTGACAATGAAATGAGTTTGCCTGCGCGTCTCATAGGCAGGAGACAGGAATGTGTTTTAAACACTGACTTTACTACACAGGAACCTTCCTCATACAACCACAGGGACATAATTTATATCTCTGTGTCTTATCTTCCCACTGTAAAATGACTTCCGAGCCCCCCAGGATGGGAACACAAAGGCAAATCCAATGCTGTGTGCGCGCTGCTCATACCCTCTGTCCACACAGAAACATTTCCCCACTGAGAGCGAAAGATATGGAGCTGGTGTAGAGTCCCAAGAAACGGCACACAATGAAGTAGGGGGTGGCTCAATAGGCAATGTATTTCCAGCATAATCAGGTTTTTCAATAGCTTTTAAGTGCAAGAAACTTGTCTGTGACTCTTAGTATAGAGTGACAGCTAATGGCACTAAGATATTGCAGTCTTTGATTTTCAGCCCCCACAATATTACCCTGAAGGGGAATTTATGTTTGATAGGTGTTTGTTCCTAAAGTCCCACTATCTACTGATAGCGGTTAATCCCCTGAGTGACTTATGGGCATCTCATGTGGTCACTTTTATTTAACGCTCTCCTGTTACTGCCAGAGGCTTTCCTTCTCTCACTGAGCTACTGGAATCAGGGGACCAGAGAAGGAACACGTGGATCCTGCTTGTTTATGTATTCATTCCTGCTGTTGTGGATAAACTTGATGTGGAAAGCAGAGCTCTAGAAGTTACTATGTGAAGTTAAACCTTGATTCTGCCTCTGTTTGTGTTAATCCGATGTAAACATATACACAGTCTGAGGGAACCTGGCATCACAGCCCAGGTCATTCAGGCTTCCCACAGTTCAGAGAAAACGCACAGAAGCCCATACACATACACAGTGGTACTCAAACTGCCCCACTCCTTCAATGTCATTAAATTTAGAGCTCTGTAAAACAAGTGGCAAAGCAGAAGTGAGTGAAATATCTAGAAAGGTGACAGAAATGCTTTTGATTCCAGTTTTATGAAGTAGTTTCTATCACAGGAAAAACAGGTGGAAAGATTGAAAGTTTTCCTGTTCATATAAGTGCTATTTCCAAGTAAAAATGTGTCCATATTGCAAGACTGCAATGTCACTTGTTTTTTCCACGTTAAATGGTTGAACCTACAATGTCACTTTAATTCATAGCGCTGGTAAAGGAAGAGAAAAACAGCAAGTACAAATTGAAAAAAGCACTGTGCAGACCTTAATTTCATACCTGTGATGAAGATAGATGAAAGCGTATTAAATGCTGGCACGTGTATTAGGTGGCTGTGAGTAGCATTGCATGTGCTGTGTTCAGTCTGCACTCTGAGAGTATTGACTTGAAAGTGACTGGTTTATCCAAAACTGGCACAGTCCTTTTACACAATTTATACATATGATCACTCTGTGGTCACCGACCCTGGTTTCAGAATTCAGTCTGTACATTAGGCTGTCAGCTGTTGGGGACCTGTACTGACAATTTTTGACTGAGTGGCAAAGTTAGATGTGTACTCATGCAGAATAGTAAGGCATGGTTCAAATCAGGACCAGGAAAAAGCTAAGTGAGGCAAAGGGGAATTCATAAGTTACAAGCCAAGCGGCTTCCAGGAAATAATGAATGGTCACTACTGCCTATTTTAACTGACATGATCTTTCTCTTAGGAGGCACATCGAAATTTGACATTGCAAAGCCAGCGTTGTTACATTTGATGTTCTGATGAAGTTATAAGTGTTTGTTTTGTAGAAGTGGCACAAATTTGATAATTTCTACCTTTTCCCCCTACTCCCCCTCATAAAAGTTTCTGCTAAACTCACTTTTTTTCCAGTAGAAAACCCTCTTAAGCAAAGTGTCATGAGCAGCTCTATTTGTGTATAAAGCCTTGAGATATCAGGCCATAGTCACAACAAGGTCTCAGCCCTAAGGTAATTAAAATCTTGAATGGAGCTGGATCCCCATCTAAGGCACCAATGTACTGAGGCTGAAACAGTAACATCACATCCCTATTTAAATAGTTCGGCTCTGGAATAGGGGTAGCTAGGTAGAGGGGTTTCTCAAAACTCATCAGCCTCTTGTCACGCAAGAAATTAAATAAGGGTCTTCCCACTCTTTTTGCAGGGATAAGATAATTCATATAAGGGTAATTATTTTCTGAGTATCTTGGAAATATAGTGAGAGGTACCTAAATTTTCTCCTCAGTTGATACCTCTATAGGCTAGAAGAAAGTTTAAAAATGTCTCAATTTGTACAATATATATATATATATGTATATACATATATGCTTTCCTTTATTTTTCTCCCCCCCCCCAAGAAAGTTTAAAGCCAAATGCTTGATTATAGTTCTCCCACTGGGAAAGTGCTACAGCATCAGTGGACTTGCTTCCACTCACTGTTATCAACCTTGCTCAAAGTCTCACACTGAGTATTCAGAACCAGCTCTTAACCTATAAATGTTTTTAATATTTAAAAAATTTGCCACCTGCCTAAAGACACTGCTCCAATTTATCTATTTCTTCATTATTAATTGGTATATAATACTCTGAATCAGATTATGCATATGTGCAAAGTAGTACGTAAAAAAGGAATGAATCAAATGCAATTCTCTTGTCTCTTTGGTTTGATATCAAACTCTGATAACAGTTCTACTTCTGCCACACATTTCATTATTTAGCTTATAAATTCATGATTTCCACTGTAGTATCACTGAGTGTTGGAAGAGGTGTAGAAAAGGCTCATGATCAAGCTGAGCAGTAAATAACTAAACTACCAATCATGAGAACTAATGTCTACACTTCCAAGGCCATTTCATAGTGCTCTGTGTTGAACCAAGGCATGAGATCTCCATTCTTTTATTAGCCCTCCTGAGAAAGAGAGGATTTAGAGTCATTAATATTCATCTTCCTCTGATATGATTTGGTTTCAGAGACTCCATGGGAACCAGTGAGATTAGAATAATAAAATAATAGTAAAGTGCCTGTGGCAGAAATTGTATATAAAATCCCTCTTATACATACAGTCTCTGGACAGCAACAAGAACATGATAACTGAATTACACTTTTAACAAGATTTTGACGATTGATGAAGCAAGTACAACCCTTAAAAAAGAGTAATCTATCCCCACACACACCCTCCCCCACCCCCCGACACATCTAAGCTGTCAGTAGAGACATCTGGTCCACCTCCTTCATGAATTAGTCACTGCATTTATGTATTGCCTTTCTCAGTGTTCTCATTTACCACAAAACAGGCCAACCCAGCTTATTCTGTTCTGGCATTATTAAAATTGCTATTACCATTGCAAATGCTTCCAGGGAAGATAATATTAATAACAGTCTCTTCCATCAGATCCTGTCAGTTCCTGGGGTGATTTATATTCTTGTCTGCAAGAAGCATTATATAATTTAGAGAGAGCATATTGCTTGGCTCATAGGCTATTTTTCATGGTCTATGATGAGTGCATTGTGATCTGACATTATTGCATTACTGTTTATGCAGCTTGAGATGCATCATAAAGCAGCTAGGAATGAGCCCAAATTCAGATAGATTCTGATCTGGGAAATGAGAAAACCTATCACAAAGATCTTCGGACTGCTTGGCCTTCTTCAGCCCCCAAGTCACGTCCCTTCTGTCTATTGCTGACATCCTTTCCCTACCCAGGATGTGGATGGCAGCTGTTTCAATACGTATCGCCACTGAGCCAGTTGTTGCAGGAGTGATCAGAGGCATCCTGCCAGCCCCAGAACATGATGGGCTCCTTAGGATTGTTCTCTACGTAAGCACCATACTGTGTCTGTGAGGCGACAAGTCACTTCAACTCTTTGGCAAGAGCTGTCTAAGAGGAATCAAGATCAGTTTTTATTTCCATGAAAACAGATGTAATCTGGATCTTGCCAGGAAGCCTGGTGAACACCTCTCATTTGTATAATACAGACTTGAATGGAGCAATCTTATTTTAAACACAAGGTCATGGCACTTGGATTCTATTCCTGCACACTCAATGAAAGGTACACTTTAATTTATGCAGTTTATATACAGCACTTAGGTTCTATAGCAAGCTGCCGGGGCAAATCTTGTTTCCAAAAAATTTGGACTTGTTATCAAGTAGGAGATCTCAGGTCCTATTGCCAGGAAACTGGAGATGGCTATTCCTCTTCATTTAGCTTTTAGAAAATAATAAATTAAACAAAAAGTGAAACTTAATGTGTACTAGATTTACTCAGGTCTGACAAGTTAGTTCAATTTTTAACTAAATCTAAGAGAAGACCTTTCTGAAAAAAAAAAAAAAGAAAAAAAAACCTTCAATGCTTCTTAAAGTTGCTTTTAAAAATGCTTTTTAAAAATGCTTTTCTAAATCAACCATTTCATCTGGGAAATACAAAAACATTTAACCTCAGTGTTCACCCAGCCAAATATTTCCAACTCCTCATTTTGAAGTAGTGTTTTCATTTAAAAATCTTTCCTCAAGGTGCAAGAAATAATTTTGAAAGATAGATAATCACAAAAATAGAAAAAAAAAAAAGTTAAGCATTCTATTCTAGTTAAGGCACTTTGGATGGATTTTGAGATGACGTTTTCTGAGCTGGATTTCTGTCCTCACCCTAAACGTTCAGTTTTAGTTTAGCTTGGAATAAACTAATTGAACTGGGTTTGGCTAGGTGGAGTTAGCTTTCCCTGCGGTGGCCCATACAGCATTGTGCTATTGTGCACTTGTAGCTAGATGAGCATTGGTATCACACCAATGTTTTGTCTATGGCTGAGCAGTGCTGGCACAGCATTAAAGCTCCCTCCAAACCCCTTCCCAGAACCAATAGGCTGGGGTGGGCAAAAGGTGGGGAGGGGACATCACCAGGACAGCTGACCTAAATCAACCAAAGGGATATTCCATACCATATAATGTCACACTCAGCAATAAAAGGTGGGAAAGGGGAAGGAAAAAGGGGGGGGGGGGGGCTCTTTTTATGAAGACATCTGTTCTCCCAAACAACTGCTATGCATATTGAGGCCCTGCTTCCCAGAACATGGAAGAACATTGCTTGTTGATGGGAAGTAGTGATATTTTTTTTTCTCTCTCTATGCTTCTGCACAGTCTGCTTGTATTTCTTCTCTGGTGGTATTTTTTCTCTGGTGTGTATTTTTTCTCTGGTGGTGGTGGTGTAGTAACTATAATCCAATCCTTCCTGTATGGGCAAGTTTAGTCTTTTTAGAGAAAGTATACCCGAGGTGTCTTTCTTTTCTTTTTTTTCTTTTCTTTTCTTTTCTTTTCTTTTCTTTTCTTTTCTTTTCTTTTCTTTTCTTTTCTTTTCTTTTCTTTTCTTTTCTTTTCTTTTCTTTTCTTTTCTTTTCTTTTCTTTTCTTTTCTTTTCTTTTCTTTTCTTTTCTTTTCTTTTCTTTTCTTTTCTTTTCTTTTCTTTTCTTTTCTTTTCTTTTCTTTTCTTTTCTTTTCTTTTCTTTTCTTTTCTTTTCTTTTCTTTTCTTTTCTTTTCTTTTCTCTTTTCTTTTCTTTTCTTTTCTTTTCTTTTCTTTTCTTTTCTTTCATCATGAATAGTTGTTTGACACAAGTAGTTTGGCTATTTCCCCAGTAAATCATCCTCCTTGCATTCTTCAGGTCAGTCTGCTGTTCAGGTCATGACCTAAACACCTGATTCAAGCTGGAATCATATCCAACAAGTCCTTTCTTCCAAACCAGCCATCCACCTGCACAACCCTGCAAGAATCACAAACATGTCTCTGCCCTCATTCTGATAAAGAGCTTCACTCGCAGAGATTCTCACTAGCTGCTCTTTCAGGCTCCTAAAACAATGAATGGCAACCCCTGTCTTAGAAGTATATATTCTCTAATTTGAAAAGCTGTTTCTATCATGGATCTTACATGATAAAATATACACATCCTCTGACTTCAGATCAATAGTAGACGTGTGTTAGAATACTATAAGTGCTCTGACTCCAGCATATGTCTGGGTAGACAAAAGCGTTTCTGATACCCAGCAGACATCAAAGCCTAGAGTGCATTTCAGGTGGTATAGATTTCTCTCATAAACTGTTAATTTTATTATGTCTGTTGACTTCAACAGACATGAGAAAAACAAACAAATAAACAAAAAACAACAACAACAAAACAGTTTTGTTTAGATCCTGGCTTCCTTTAAGGAACAAACAGTGCTACAGAAGTCCTGCAGGAGCTGACTACATGAGTGTGGCTGCTCTGCCACCCTTCCCCATTCACCAATGAATATATAGCTCACAAATTTGCTGATATATTTAGATGCCTGACAGTCCAGTCAAACATGATGAAAACCTCAAATCTTCAAAACTAGTCTGTAACCTAACAGAACACAGCCAGTGTGAGGTAGTTAGGTGGTCAGATTATACCAATATGTTAAGATACCATATGTATCAGCTATCAGCTGCAATTATTAGTCACTTGAAAAGACTTGGCCAATTAGTTGTTTAACTGAGGTCAATTACATAACGCCTAAAGTCCTGTAATTACAGGAGCATATTCCTGGAAGGTGGCTTGAAGACAAGTGTAGGGCCAACTGCCTCTAGTGTAATGCTGGTGAAACCACTGGAAACCTGCTGAGAATGAGCATGTCCCAGTGCACAGAGCTGTGTTCTTGTCAGCTGCACACTAGCATCAGGCAGTCAGCCCTACAGCACGCAGCAACAGTTTGGTCTCCTTGTCTTTGCAGTGCATCCTAGTAGTGCATCCACGGCTTCATTACTGTGGTAGCAATCCTTGCAGGACTACATAGCACTGCAAAGGACAGCTTTGGTAGCCAGGCTGCTAAAATGAAAAAGCTGTGTAATACTTTCTAGGATGTGTCTTTTTGCTATTCTGCCTTTTAGGCACAGAGTCCACCCTAGGATATATCACATTGAATCCTCTTACAGGTATTCTGCTCACAGAGTGCTTACAACTGAGACAAAAGAAACACAAATAATAAAAGTATCAGCTTCTTGAAGATGTACCAGTCTTATTAAGAAGTCATTTCTCCGGGCAGGAAATGCGTATTTTTCTCTGGCATGCTTATCTGATAAAAACAGTGAGTTGACTGAGGATATATACTGCACCTGTACATATGCTGATACTTTGTTCCCCAGTAGATTCTTGTCATAGGTTTTAAAATATCACAAATAATTCATTTTTGCCCACATATGGACAATGTAGACGCATGCTGTATAGACTGCATTTCAACTAGTTATTTTAACACTGTTTGCTCTATACCCCCCAAAAAAAAAAAAAAAAAAGTTTTGTGCTTGATTAGCTCAGATTAACCAGGTTAGGGTCTAGATGTGTTTGGGCAGTGTGTATGGTACAAGTGTGTGTATGCATAAGCATACCTATCCCGGGCTGCATCAAAAGCAGTGCGGCCAGCGGGGCAAGGGAGGTGATTCTCACCCTCCACTCCACTCTTGTGAAACCCCACCTGCAGCACTGCATTCAGCTATGGGGCCCCCAGCCCCAGGACAGTGACCTGTTGGAGTGCATCCAGAGGAGGCCATGAGGATGCTCAGAGGCTAGCTGGGGCTTTGAGCAACCCGGTCTGGTGGGAGGTATCCCTGCCTATGGCAGGAGTTGGAACTGGATGAGCTTTAAGGCCCCTTCCAAATGCAACCCATTCTATTGTTCTATGATAAACATGCACATCTTTTTCCTTGAAATTGGTTTCTTTGCAAATCACTTTCCTAAATTGTCCTTCCTGTTATTAAAGAAAATTATTAATTGATTAATCTATACCTGGCCTACAAGGAAGAAGGAGGTGGTTGAACAATTTCAGGAGTTTACTCCTGGTGTAAGAAAGAATGGAATGTCCAAATTGTCAAGAAACTCAGCTAGGCAAGGGAGTTTGCTGGCAGATCATATAAATCAGGGGACTTGCATGCAGGAGAAACCTACACTTCGAAAAACTGTAGAGACAGACATATGAGTGCTGAATTAATGATGTGAAGCAGCAGACAGTGAAAAATGCACTAAAAATGAGGAGGCTACAGTAACCTAGATAGAAATTACTAAGATTTGGGGAAGTTTTCTGTCTGGAAAGAAAAGAACAGTTAACGAAAATTCCTAGAGATAAAAACTGTTCCACAAAATCAAGTCACAATTCCCTCTTAGCATTCATAAATAGCCCAAGATCTTGTTTACAGTTGTAATTTCTATTTGATGGAGTTATCGTCAAAGAGATTAGCAACTCCTTTCAGTTCTGAGCCATTTAAATTTAGCAGCAGGAAAAAGAAGTTTGTTGAGTGTGGAATCCACCCCTGCTGCTCCAAAACAATCAGAAACAGGAAAAAGTAATCAAAAGGGAGTTTTAATGAATTATAGGGCCATTGTTTATTGGAGAGGGCTGAAAGCATAAAGCCCAAGCCTGGAGGACCTCTGTGACCCTGCACTGCCTCTTGGTGGCAAAATATTTGCTTGAAATTACGTCAAAACAACACAATGTGTGTGTCTGAAGGCCAAGGGAGGGGGAAGTGTTGAGAAAAATAGTGGAAATTCCCTGTGTTTCTGAATGTACCGAAGGCTTTCCTTGAAAAACAAGGCGATAAACAGCAGCTGTATTTATATGCCCAAGCTAGTGCCGACAGCATCTCCCTCGACAGTGTGAAGGGGAAGGCTGCATCTGCCAGACAGCCTGAGAAGGAGTTGCAGTCCCTTGCTCCACGGCAGCCTAGGGCAGGGGCTGCAGAGCTGAGGGGCAGTGCCTGGGGCAAGGGACACGGGCAGAGTCAGCTGCCAGGGCCTCGGCCATCCCCATGGCAACTGCAGCTGGCAGCCCCAGGCAAGGAGCCGCCAACACTGTCTGATGTGCCCATCAAAGTGAAAGCTTCACAGGGGGGTGAGGAAGCTCTTCTGACAGACTGAAAACAGGAAATTTGCTCTTCCAAGGAAATAATTACACAGCAGTGCTGGGTTTTTGGTTAAGGAGACTTCTGTTGCTTTCCCAGAACTCTGAGGTAAATAGGTGCAACATTAACTCATAATTTCCCTGTGGTGCTCACCAGCAGTTACTTGATCAGAAGCATGTGTCAGAAAGCAGTCTGCTGCACCTGCCGGGTCAGGGAAAGAGAGTGTTCATCTCTGTGTACCACTGGTGACTTTTTTGCTGGAGAAATCTCTGCCAAAATGCTCATGACTTGAATGTAAGGCTGCTCTAGGGAATGGGTCTAGACCCCACCAGCCTTTCCAAAAGCATCTCAACAGGAGGAAGTCAACAGGTATTAAGAAGAAAGCAGAATGTTTCTCAGGGAAAATGGGCACACTGAAATCAACAGCAGATTGAATGGCTCAGAGAGCAGCTTACGCTGCAGTGGGCTTACGCCAACTGACCTGCTCAGCCACACTCTGCATGACCTGGAGAATTTGTCCGCCTGTCAAAGTTATATCCCCAACATGCCTCCCAGATCCTTGGGAAAGGTACAATAAATGTGATGGTCATGAGCTGAATGACCTGTCCAGGCATTCATCCCCTATCTTTCAGAAATTGCACTCAATCAGTCAGATGCACCATGCACAGCTTTACAGCACCCAAACAGCTGAGAAGGGACATGTTCTGCACACTGTGGAACTACATAGGAAGCAACTCACAATAGCATCCACATTAACAGTCTCTATGCATTTTTTTTTTTCAATACCCAGCTAAAAAGCAAGCTTTCACCTTGCATATTACACCCGGGCCAGCATGTCACTGACAACACTTACATTTTGTTATTACTGCTATTACTGTTATTAGCTAATAACACATCAGCACAATATATCACATAAACGACCAACTGAAGGAGATGGAACTTCATGCCGTTCATTAAGACTGGAGGGATAAGTGTCAGCTGCCCCAAAAATAACAGGGAATGCTATTTGTCACAATACTTCAGTTCTAAGATGCATTAAAACTACTGTTGCTTTGTATTTCAGTTTCACAAGACAGACTGTCAAGCCAGACCAAGTATTTGTATTTCACCAAGACCTACTACACTATGAACAGGTTTGCTAAGACCCTAGATTTTATTTCACTTTTACCTTTTTAAAAATTCCAAATACCCATGTTTTATCTGAACAAGATCACTTATCTAGGCATATGGCTTTTTGGTCAAATTCAAAACCATAGCTCTGTCCAAATTCGTATAATTTGCTATTCATTCTTATTACTCCACCAAGAAGTTAAAATATTTTAATTAGATAGAATGTGTAGATTTAGGTTGCAAATAAAAATTGTAAAGCGGAAAACACCCATAAAGAGACTTACAAGTGGCTACTAAAATTCAGATTCTTCAGATTTTTGCAAGCCCAGTTAAATATTTTTGACCCATTAACATCCACAGCACCTACAGCTGCCACTAGAGCTGCAGACATCATTTCTGCAGGCCAAGATCAAATGACCTCACACTGGACTCCACAGAATTAAAGAACAGATTAGAATATTCTAAAGCATTCAGGCCCACTGACTGCATCTGAAAAATTCACACACACTCAACTAAAACATGTTTGTACAGTTACATACATGTAAAGTGATTTTATAGAACAGGCACAGTACTGTCATTCTGACCTGAGGTCTTGCACCGCTATAATTAGCAACTGTAAACACAGTTCCATTTGGTTTATCTACATCATATATATTAAGAAAAGCCCACCTTGATGTCATGCATTTGTCTAAATAAGACCCAAGATGTTTGTTACAAGTTACTCTGTTAGAAGTGTAATCCACAAAAAATGCAATATACATAAGCTAATACTATCCAGTTCCTCTGCTTTCTCTAAGATGGTAACTTCAGAGCCATTTCTGAATTTAGAATTAGATTATGGATTTGCACAGACAAACCAATACTTATAAGAACATCATAGAACCATAGCATGGTTTGGGTTGGAAGGGACCCTGAAGCTCATCCAGATCCAAATCCTGCCATAGGCAGGGACACCTTCCACCAGACCGGGTTGCTCAAAGCCCCAGCCAGCCTGGCCTTGGACACCCCTCCAGGGATGGGGCATCCAGGGACAGGCCATCCAGGCCGCTCCTCAGGGCAGCCTGTCCTAGTGCCTCACCACTCTCTGAGTAAAGAATTTCTTCCTAATATCTAATCTAAATCTCCCCTCTCTTAGTTTAAAACCATTGTTGTAACAAAACCCTAATTACAACGTTTCTTCATAATTTTTGTACTTACTCTCCAAAGCCAGAAGCTCTCACAAACACTCATTCAGATGTCAATCTGGAAAATACTTGCATGTTTAAAACATTATTTACAAACGAAATGCAGGTCATCAGCTTGACTGTTGGAGCAGAAGTGTGTGTGTATATATATATATATATTTATATATATATTTTTTTTTAAGCTGGCAGAAAAAGTATCTGTCTGTGGTTTCCTTTCTTAATGAAGGAAAATGTATTTTACCTTGTCTTACGTCTGTAAACAAAAGCAGATCTAGGAAAAAAAGAAAAAAAAGAGCTATGGTAAAAGGCACAACTACCCCCTCCTTCCTCACTGCTCACTCTCTCTTGTGATTGTGTAAAGCAAGGAAGTTAAAGGCTGGTAGAGACTGAAAAACATGTTTTTCTTTGAAAGTTCATCCACAAGAATATTTATCAGCTGTTGGCAAAACACACAAAAAAATAATATCTTTTTAAAAAGCCATAAACAAGTGGGTCACTTTTTCACTGAAAAACGGAGGATGTTTGAAGTCTGCTGTGAAAAACATGTTTTTTATTTGATTTTTTTTTTCCCCTGCTCACTGGAAGTCACTCAGGTCTTGTGCTGCTCAGATCTTTAGTACTATACAGTGTATTTTTGTCTCGTGGTCAGACAGTTTTCCTTCCTCATGGATGAATGTCATCAAAGCTATCCATGGAGAACAGAATCTAAAAACCCACTTGTTTATCTGGCTTCTGTAAATAACTGGCTAGTAGAATGGTCAGACAAAGATGGGTACATGGGCAGAGACAGGCTGTGTCCACGCCATTCAGAGTAGTCAGAGCAATATTGCTGGAGGGCTCCTGGCAGACTGCCCTCCAGAAAGTTTCTGGTTTGGAGGATGAAGGAGCTACTTCTCTGAAGCCACCATTTTTATGTGTATTCTCTGTAGCCACTATTCTCTGTAGACTACATCAGGTCCATAGTCCAGCCAAAGCCAAAACCCAAACCTTTCTCTGGTTTAATGCAAGCAGCCTATCAGCTCTCAGGGTCCAGGATGGCCTTGTGGATGTGTAAGGACATGATAAACTACGGGCTGTAGACCTCTCACTTGTTCTCTGAGTCCTTCTATAACAGTGCTCAAAAGGATCTTCCAAAAATGGATTAAAAATCTTCTCCCACAAACCAGTGCCCAAAGAAGAGAACAAGTTAGAACAAAGTCGTTTGTTTTTCTTTGCCCAGTTAATTTCCTAAGTGTTCAGTATGCTGAAATCACAGCACTTCACAAGACTTTGAAGAGTGCTTCATTATGGTAGGAAGGACATTTAGAAAATATGGAGTGATGAAAAATGTCCCAGAACTAGCCTGACTTAAACTGTAATGGCTTCAGTAAAGAGGTGTGCAGAGCACTGCAAGAAGCAAAGAGGCCACTCTATCTGTGTTGTAATGATCTAGAAGTAATGGGCTAAAACCACACTGACACATAACTGGTTCCATCACTATTGCTTAAACTAAGGCATATAAAAGATGTTGTCTGAGTGATTGTGAAAATGGTCTGGTTCAGACATAGCAAAAGGTGCCCTGAAGTGATAGAAATGCAGGTAAAATATTGTCTAGCTTCCTGAAAAAAAAAAAAAAAAAAAAAAAAAAAAAAAAAGTGCAAATATCCTAACTTTAGGAATGCAGAGTACTTTTAACCACATTGAAAATATATGAGCTAGTGGGTGCTCCATAGCTCTGAAAAAACAGCCAAGTAAAAGAGAAAAAAAACCCTATAAAACAGTGCAGGGCAGGAACATTTGGGAATACAGTGGAGACTCCTGATTAAAGCACTGTGAAGAGATAGAGACGATGAAGCTGTCTCCATTATTAGAATCAATTACATTAATGGATATGAGAACAGGGTGCAGGTAAAGACCAACTGCTTCACAGGCATATCAATAATGAGGTGTTAGTGTTTCATATCTCTCCTTATAAATCAAACCACTTAAGCAAATTAAAGGCTTCTTTATTGTCACTTGAATAAATTGTGTCCCTCTTTTTCTCTGCTTGGATCAAAAGTGGGCTCTCAGATTTCTGACCCAGCTTTAGAGGTATCATAAGTACTACCATCCAGCATACAAATTTATTGTGTCTTGTCACGTGAGTCCTCCATATTAAAATTCTTTCAGCTGGACTTTTCTCCTCTTCTTTTGATAGCGTGTCACTGAAGACATGAATCTGGGACTGGCATATAGAAGAAAATAAAGTATGGGAGAAGTTGCAGTGTGTCCATGCTTTATCAAACAACAAGGAATTCAGAATGTTTTTATGTTTAACAGCCCAGCCCAGGTGCAAAGAAAAGTTCTAAATCAAACTTCTTATTACCTCTGACTTGAAAGGCAACTGTGATACAAATTTATGAGAAGCCAAGTTTCATTAATTCCAGGGCTCAATGCTTCTGACAAAAAAGTACTGCCAGAAGTGAGAAAGAAGATGTTTTTACTCTACTTTGACAAAACTGGTGTACCTCCACTTCCATGTTTTGTGTATCTTTCCTTCAGTGATGCTAAAAATGTTCAAAATATATGACTGGGGGCTCATTCATTCAGCAGTAGCATTTATATGGTAATTGTGCCTACAGAACAACAAAGAAGTGCTCCTAAGAAGCAAACTGCTCAGATACTTTCCACAGAGAAGTCCTTGTGAAGTCTGGACCAGATGTTGAAATTAAGAATGATAAAGGAAATAGGATTTTGCCTGCTGTGTTTGCTCTTCCCATCTGCTGCCTTTGGTAAAACCTCTGGGTCCCACCTGGGAGCTGAACTGACCCAAGATGCATTATGTGTCACCAGTCCTCTGTGGACATCCCAGGCTAATCTTGGGCAGCCTCTTCTAATTCACCCTTTGGTTCACTGTACAAGATACCACCTACATGGAACACTTGTAAACTAAACCACAGACAAAAATGTGTGATCAGTCAAAAACAATTTAGGTAAACCTTCGACAGATAACTGGGCACAGGGGGATGACTGAACTGAGTCAAGCCTTGGTGATCCTTCCAAGCCTTATATGTTCGTGATCCTATTATTACTGAGAACAGCTCCTGAACTGCAATGAGATCATATGGGATATTTTCATCCTTGCATAGCTGAAATGCTTTAGATATGCTTGCTTATAGGCAAAGCCATGCCAGGCAGAAGGGAGAGATTTGAGTGCTAATGATCCAGACAAAGAACATATCTGAGTGCATTGGCTCCATAAGGCTTTCATGCATCCTGTGTTGCTTACCCAGCAAACTGTGCCCAGTGTTGGTGGGGCTTCCCACATACATGCCAATGGCCAAGAGCAAGCTGAAAAAGTTTTGTCTGGTTCAATGAGAAGTGAGTTAGCATTGCAGGAATGCCTCACACCCTTCCTCACATGTGCTTCCACTTGAAGCACTTTGACTGCAGCCAGGCCAAGCAATAACACCCTGGGAGCTGGGAGCTACTTGGCCTGCTCTAGACATGGACGCATACAAAAAAAAGTCTTGGCTGCCTACAAGAGAGACTGAAGATGGAGAGCAATGCTCAGGATAAGACCAAAATGAAATTTTTGGCATTACAGAACTTCTTCACGTCAGTTTCGGCTCCCAGCAGAGCTGCCTCCAGGTGGTAGATATATCACAAGCAGTCCTGTAATTTGGGCCACTGAGAAAAATTGTTCCATAATCTGATCACATAACTTTACATTACCTTTCCTCGTGCAGTACCTCATAACCTCAAGTTTTAAGAGCTAGGTTTAGGCTTTCTCCCCAAAGAACAAGTCACAGAAACAATGTTGAACTGGAAACACTTTAATAGATGTCTTGTGTCTAACTAGTTCTCCTTACATTTATAACTTGTATTTGGCTTAAAACATACTTCACTGTATCTGGTGAGGGCGCTGAAGGTGAGCTTGTCTGTTTATGACCCAGGTCAGTCAATATAGCAAAACAAATTGGTTGTCTCAGCAAACTTTTCTTCTACCCTTAAAATAAAAATAACTTCTAGTTAAAGGATACACTTGCTTCTGTGTGTATGAAAATTAGAGGAAATTTCATGAGAAACCCTTCTGCTGTAAGGCTTCTCTACCCACTAGTGGCAAGGGCATTCAGGCAGCCTGGATTACAGCAGACATAACCCGGTACATAACAGCTTCCCCTGTGGTCAGTAACACAGCATATCACTGTAGGTACAAACATATATGAAATAATCAGGGTAGGTTTTGAAGGCAGCCATTCTATAGTATCAACAGCATAGCTTGCTGGAAGGAAATTGGATAGTCTGAGGAATCCTCCCCTGTAGTACTCTACTTTCAGTATTTGGTGAGAAAGGACCTGAATGCAAAGGAAGGGATAACTTTTGAATATTGCTGTATACTACTGTTGTTTGTTTGGTTTGTTTGTTTGTTTGTTTGTTTGTTTGTTTTTCTTAAGCCTGAACACTGGAAAAACTACTTGAATATCCAAATGGCTCAGTTTTATGGGTAGAGCAGACTGGGACAACTCTGTTGCATTGCATTTGCTGTGAAAAGGTGGGGAGGCAGAATTTGTGTTCAAAACCAAAAAATAAGAACAAAGACTTCCCACTGTTTACCATTCTCATCTATTGCACTTGCTTTTATTCTGTGAACTACGCTTTAACTCCCTATCAGATACAGCTGACCTGTGTGCTCTTTTGAAAGAACCCACCAAATCTGAACTTTAAAGCAAATTTGTGACTGTCTGTACAAATACAGAATTGCAGAAGTTAATACTCATTTCAGGTAGGCTCAACTGTCTCTGCTAGCAATGGTCCTTCCCTGATGTAAAATCACAAATATAAGTATAGGTGTAGTTTTCTCGCTGCATTCAAACTACAAATGATTTTCTGAAAGCTCAACTTCGGACTTCTCTAAGTCTGATCATAATAGGGAAAATACTCAATGAGCAAAGCACAAGATGACAATACTTCTTAGCCATAAAATGCTCATGGGATACAAGAATTTGTCACTTTTTAAAAAATGGACTGCATAATGTTAAGATACATCCTGCAAAACACCTGAGAGGGTGACAATGTTGTAAGATTCAGTTGCCTCTCCAATAAGATGGAAAGAGCATATTGTAAAATTTTTCCAGGAGCTGCCAACACAGGATCAACATTTAGTCATGAAGATGAAAAGCGTTTACAAATGCTTCTGATGGAAAGGATTATCATCTGCTAATTAACCTCCAGACCATTTAACAAGGCAGCAGTGTGGGTGCAGAGGTGGTGGGAGCAGTGGTGAACAGAGAGGCAGATTCCAGCCTTTGGGGTAGGATTATGGCTTGAATTACAGCCTCCTGCTGTATCTGTTATGGCACCCCGGTGGTTAATACGAGCCCTCTTTGTCCAGGAGTTGCTGTGGAGACGGTTCCTGTACCGCAGGAAGCAGGGAGAAGAGAAGTTTCCTGTTTTGAAGAAGGTTTAAGAATGATTTTCCTCCAATCAGGCAGCAGATGCCTGGGCAGGAAATGGAGAACGCAGCTGCCAGCCCGCTCTGGGTCAGTGGCTGCGCTAATCAATGCAGGCTGGGTTTCATAGCCAAAAAGGCCCCAGCGATAAGTGGGTTGCAGAGGTAAGGGAGTGACTGGAGGTAGAAGGGGCCTAGAGGGAGACTGACCCTGGAGTGAGACCAAAACAAACCCAAATACTAAGAGGAAATGGGCGTTTGGCTTCCTCCCTATATGTACCTTTCACATGGCACATTGCACCCAGAATATGGCCCTGATAAAAATGAGGCATGTCATTAATTGTTGTGGTTCAAAACAATGCTCTGAAGTAGCAACAATCATTGTTGCTGTAGCTTTTTCTCTTGGTGATTCACTGCTGAGGGAGACTTGCATATATTGGGGGTGTCAAACGCATGGTCCCATCAAACAGGAAACCAGTTATAATTTATCCATCATCTCGATATTTATTTATTTATTTTTTCCTTTTTCAGATGAAATTTAGTGTGTGTGTTTGCTGACCTCCAGGAGTGAAATTCAACTCTGGTCCCAATGAAGCTAGAACTCCTGTTGACATTGTTTGTGCCAAGACAGTCTTTTTGATTCAGTGCCCAATTTTCTTTAATTGACACCAGTTTTATACCCGCATGTTTGACCCTCAGTGGCATTGCTCCTGACTTAACCTTCAGGTTTACTTCGACTGATGCCTGAAGCAGCCATCTGCAATCCTTCCTCTCCCAGTCCATGGTTTGGTTCTCTGCGAAGTTATTTCCTCCAGTGGTTTATGTAACAGCATTTGGGAGGAGGTGAAAGGCTGGAGGAAAACAAGGCTGACTGCAGTAGGTAAATCCACACAAGTGTATTTTTAGCTTCTGTTCTGCTTGTTGTCTGCAGAACTCATGAGCTCTACTGACATAGAATCATAGAATATCCCAAGTTGGAAGGGACCCATAAGGATCATCAAGTCCAACTCCTGGCACCACACAGGTCTGCCCAAAATTTTAGACCATGTGACTAAGTGCACAGTCCAATTGCTTCGTAAATTCAGACAGGCTTGGTGCAGTGACTACTTCACTAGGGAGCCTGTTCCAGTGCGTGACCACCCTCTCAGTGAAGAACCTCTTCCTGATGTCCAGCCGAAACTTCCCCTGCCTCAGCTTAACACCGTTCCCGCGGGTCTTATCACTGGTGATAACAGAGAATAGGTCACCTTCCTCTCCACTCCCCCTCGTGAGGAAGTTGTAGACTGCGATGAGGTCCCCCCTCAGCCTCCTCTTCTCCAGGCTGAACAGGCCCAGTGACCTTAGCTGCATATTGCAAATACAGGTACTGCATGCTTTTGGAGTGCAAAATAATCATGTCCCACTGAGTAAGGATAAATGTGTTTCTGGACATGTCAAGACATGAGTTGCTCAAGCTAAGTTAAGTCAAAGAAAGCTTTGCTTGGGTAAGACATGAATCAAAACTGAGCAAGGATTTGAGAACTAGGCATCTGGGCAGTTGAGAAGGAAAGAAAATCTCCATGACATCGAGGAATGGATGGACCCAGCTGTGGCATTTTGTAAGCTCTCAGATTTTGTACCATTGCCTACAAATATTCCTTTTTTACCAAAATACTAAGCAACAGAAATTTTAGAAACTTGGTATATAACAGGAACCTTGATGACACCATGAACCGTAGTGGAAGCACATAAACCTTCCTGAGAAGACTGGTGTTCTTGCTAGGGGCCCTTTTCTGAAATAAATAAATAAAGAAAGAAAGGAAGGAAGGAAGGAAGGAAGGAAGGAAGAAAAAAACTGAAAGAATCAGATGCTCATTTGCTTAAGCTAGAGTCAAAGACATATTTAGATAATTTCACAGCTTTATTTCTCTCTCTCATTCCTGGGAGACTTCTCTATCCACAGTCCTTCCATCCTCCCCTAAAGCGTTATGGGGTCTGTGTACATCAACCATTCTTCAAAATATATTATCTCCAGCAGTTTGTCATGAGCTCTCTTACTCAGATAATGGACAGCATGTTTTCAATGCTATTCATAAATAACTGGATATTGTTATCCCCTTTTTCTTTTTGCAAAAATATGTACTGCAAAGAGATATGCTACAAAACCAAGTAGCAATCTGCCTAGATGCAGGAAAGAATATTCCTCAACTTCTACCTATAACTCTCCCATTCTTCTCTTCCTCTTCCTGCCTTTGTGCTTGCCTTCATTTGCCTTCTCTTGGTTTTGTTTAGGATTTAAATTCTTCAAGACCAAGGCTGTGACACATCTGACAGGCTCTTGGTTTGGTGTACAGCACACCCTACTATTCTGGTTCTAAGCCTCCTGGTGTCAGTCAGGCTTTTGAGCAGAGAGGAGAAAGAAACCAAGAGTGGAGGAAACATTACGCGCTAGTCTCTGCAGAGCATACAAAATACCGCAGCCATGGGAATTTGTCATCAGGCAGCAATGACATCACTCTGCAACAGCCCCCTAGTGCTATTCCATTCTAAAGACAAATATCCAATAAGTCTTTACTTACCAGTATTTACCTTGGGTGGCTATTAAAATATTCAGCTCATCACAGCTGCCACATTTTAAATTTCATTTTATGCAAGGAATGCATCTGGTTATTGGCCTGTATTTACTATTCCATCTTGCTTTAGTGAGTGATCTCACTTTATGTAACACACAGCACCATTTTTCCCTCGAGTAACTGCTCACATACATATATTTTTTATATTGTATATATACAATGTATATTGTATATATTGTGCTTACGTACAATAATGCTAAAGCAGACCTGACCAGCATTAATCCATGCCCATATAAGAGACTTTCCCCCATATAGTAAGCTTTTCAGGTAGTCTAGACACACAAAAACAAACACAAGCAATTAACTGTCCTATATATTGTGTCCTTTGAATCTACACACTTGGGCTTTGCCAGACCACCAACAGTAATGAGTGCTGTTGGACTGATTCTCCCTGTCCCATGGTTTCCCAGGTGGTGTACTACCTGATAGAATGCACCAGGAAATATCAAAATAACATGAAAGCGTGATTTCTTGGGCAACTAATACCAGATTAATGTAAAGATTTATAAGGTAATGTCAGTTTCTGAAATTGTTCCTAGGAGGAAGTAGCAGGTTAAGTTCTGTGTGATTTGGGGGTCAACCTCCAGTGAAAGATGATGAAAAATGTTCTGAAATACAGCTTTGATGAAGCAGACCTCATCTTGAAGAAGATCTCTACATAGGCAGAAAAATAACAATTAGGATGCGTAAGTAGTGTAGTCTGATAGAAAGAGTCTCTAGATCTTCATTAAAATGGCAAGTAGAGTGCTAGTTTGTTTCAATGATATAAAATAAGATTCCAACATGCTAGACAACTCTAATCTACCAGGGCATGTAAGTATATAGAGTAGACCTGCTTTAAATGGATTATCCACTTGCGCAGATTTAAGCACATACATAAATAACCTACTGGATAGGGACCTACAAGCCTAGAAAGAGTTTAAAAATTCATCAAACATTAAATGGATAGTTTGATTATATTTTGAAGGAAATCCTTTGCTAAAAGTCATCTTATTAAAAAATAGTTGGAATTATTCAAAAAACATATTTCATTACCATTTCAGTAATTGAGTAATGAAAATAGATGTGTCAATTTCACTTCTAGTCAATTAAGCCATGGATTCTCCCTGAGGAAGAGGATTCCTCTGTGCTGGACTCTACCTGCTGCAAGGAGCATTTTCCATGATGTGGCCTCCAGTTCTTCAGTACTATTCCTTGCTTGCAAAACACAAGCAAAAATATACATGCTTGCAAAAGTCGTGCTTCCTCCTCTGGTTGCAGAAGTTAAATTTGACCATTCAGCATCTCCTGAATATATTCACATTTGTTCACCTTCCAATTGTAATACAGATCATTTCCCATTATTTTTGAAGAGGGATAGAGGATAAAGTGATAAATTTCAAGCAGATCTTTTATGGCTATGACTTGCATTTAGATATAGAGATACTAAAGCTTTTCATTCTGTTAGTACAAGTTAGTACAAGAAATTACACCCTGGATTGTCTTTTAGACTGACAATGAAGAGAATATAAGCCTTTTGCTTAGTAAATATACTTTAGTTTTTTTAAAGGTAATGATCACTACCTTTGTTTCTTTTTCCCTATTGCACCCAAATTGTAGCTTAACTGCCCATCAAGAGGCCTTAGGGCCGCACATTACTCAGAACTGCTCAAGGATACATTCCTTGATGTACAGTGCAGTATCTTAGCAGTGTATATGTTGCATTTTTAACCAACACAAACCAATTCAAAGTACAAACCAATCAGATCTGACTGAGAGAGAGGAGTCAGTGACTCCTGGAGGTACCCAGGAACCCTGCCCTTTGTGGCAGAAGGCAGACTTGAGAACAGCCAGCCAGCAACTCGTGAGAAGCGCTTGGCCCTTTCAAGATCTGGGTCATGGAACTAAGGACAGGTAATACGTGCCCTCAGCCAGGCTCTGAGCTACTGACATAACACCAGAAGTGGGAGTTGTCTCGTTGTCATGAAGTCTAGGGTTCAGCTCCTTTCACAGATAACGTGAGAGAGAGAAAATTAATTCTTTGCTCCAACAAGTTGTCCACAGACTGGGGGTTTTGATCTAAACCTATGAAACATCATTGCTCTTTGCCCTATAGCAGACCAAAAAGGATTTGGAGTGAAGTATAGATTAGAAATAGCACAGCAACTATAAGATCACCTGGTTTATCTGCAGATATATATATATATTTTTTCCAAATGTTTTGTTTAGCTACCAACATTTTCCATTATGTATCTAGCCCTAGGTATGAGAAAACTTTGCTACTTAGACTATGTTTTTTCAGGTTCTTAGGAAAATCCCCCAGTTCTACAGCTCTCATTCTTAGTTCTATGAAAACATGTTTCTTTCCTTCCTAATGCCCCCTCCTGCAGTGCATTATTTTTCAGACATATAACAGAAAAGCTATTCTCCTGGGAAACAGACAATTTTTCCAAATCATCTGTACTGTGCTTGCTGTTTTTTTTTTTTTTTTCCTACTTGTGGTTTCTTTTCCATTGTTTCATATAAACTTTTTTTCATACATTGCAACACCATAAATCTGTGCTCCTGAAGCTGCTTCACCGTATGCAATTGTCATTCATTACTTGCGTTGACTGGCACAGGCATCAAGGCTGCATGCAGGTGGGAGGAATCAATGAGGAACCAGTACATGAAGACAGCAGAAATCCATATGACTACTAGTGTTAAGTGGGCCAGGGAAACCCACTTCATTCCATGCAGCTGGGCACATGCCAGGCATGCTGTGCCACAAGGATGTAAAGACCCCGGCCTTTCTGTCTCCTTATCTAACTCAGAGAAGTAATGAAAGAGTTGCTACTGTGAATTTATGCATCTTCAGTACCATACAGGATTTCAAACGCTTAGAGGTGTAGCGATACAACCATGATCTCCTATAGATCAAAACCAGTCATCCCCAAATACCAGCCTCAGCGGGAGAGACTCAAGCCCACCAGAACTTTGGCTATACTATAGAGCACCTGCCAGCAGGATGATTAGTTACTTTTTAGGTACTTGCCAAAGCAAAGCTAACAGCACCTAAAACCAAGTTGCTCTGGGTGGTGTCAGCAACGGTCCTGATTTATATGGGATGCAGGATGCCTAGGCATGACCCGACAGCTTCATGCACGCAGCAGCCTGGACTCTCCAGGCACTGCAGCACGCTGCTGCCCAGCTGCTGGCCTGAGGGGCTCTGGGGTGGCCCCAAGCGTCCGTCCTGCCCGGAGGGAACGGCCTTTCCCTCGCCTTCCCTTGGGGCAGCTCAGCCCTCCAGGGGTTCCTCTGCCGGGGTAGGGGTTTTGCAAAGCTTTGCTTTATTGTGCCAGCAATGCCACCTTCGTTGGGAAAGGAAGCAGGGGTGTACCACGCCTCTAGTGCGAGGAAGGGGGCGATCCAACCTTGTCTGGGGGCTAGCGCCGCTGCTAGCCCGACAGCGGGGAGAAGCGCCCAGACACAGGATGCCCGCGTTAACGTCAGCGAGCCGAGAGCTGTTTTACAGGAGAGGGGAAAAAGACGGCAGCCTGGTGCTGCCTGCAGCCGCTCCAAGCTAGCACGGTCCGTGGCTCCGCCGCTCCCAGGCACCGCTGCGGCGGCTCCAGCGGCAGGTGCTGGGGGCGGCTGCGTGGGGCGCGGCCCCGGTCCGGTCCCGGGAACGGAGAGAGGGATGGGGGCGAAGGGGAGGAAGGGCCAATGGGAAAAAGCAGCTGGAGACGGGGGAAAGAGCGAGGAGCGAGGGAAGGCGGGCGAGGAGACGGAGGGAAGGGAGGGGGAAGGAGAAGGAAGGGGTTGGAGGGGCAAGGGGGGGGGTGCGAAGAGGCGCGGAGGGGGCGGAAAGGGAGGTGGGGAACACGAGGCGGGGGCAGGAGGAAGACGGGCAGGGCGAGGGCAGCCGCCGCGCCGTTAAAGTGCCGCGCCCTCAGGCACCCGCGAGCGTCCCCTGCCCCACCGCTGGGGCCGGGGGGTGGTCCCCGCCCCGCGCGGACCCGCCCCGCGCGCAGCCGGCCGTACGGGGCCCCGCCGCCCCCGCCCCCGCCGGGCCGCGCGCGGGGCAGGGCGGAGGCGCGGCGCTGACCGCCCCGAGCCGGCTCCGCTGCCGCCCGCCCCGCCGGCTCCGTGCCCGTGGCCCCAGAGGGGCTCCAGCGCCGGCGCGTCCGCCAGGGGCGAAGGCGGCGGCCCCCGGGACCATGCTGTGAGCAGGCGGCAGGCGAAGTTGCGGTGGAAGATGAGCAACGCCGGTAAGTGCGCGGCTCTGCGGGCACGGCTCTCAGCAGCCGGGCATCTTTTCCCCGGTGCTGACAGCCGCCGGGCGGTCGCCCTCCCTCCGGTACCGGCATCCTTCCTCCTGCGGCTGGGCGCCGCTCCCCGCCGCCGGCACCCCTCGGCCCGGCAGCCGGCGCCCAGGGCCGGTCCTGCCCGGCCCCCGCCTCGGGTGCTGCCCGGTTCCCGCGGGCTTCGGAGGCGCCCCTCGGCCGGGCCGGCGGCGAGCCGAGGGCTCCGGGAAGACCCAGGCCGGCAAACCGGGAGGGCTGCGTCTTATTGCGGGACGTGGCTCTGCCTCGGACATGCTCGCGCCTTCACAAAGCCCCTGGGAAATTTGTTGTGACTTCCTTTGGGAAGTCTGGAGTTTTGGGGTGCTGTGTTTTTGCAATGGACAAGAAGTTTTGCAAGCCCAAACCTTTCCTTCTCTCTTCTGTTAATTTCCCAGAAATTTTCCCTGGTGGAAACCGGGGAGGTGAGAGAGACAGGATGAGAAGGGAAGAGCTACTAGAGAGAAGGCATTCAACAGTTAGACATTAAAATAAGTGACTGAAAATTTGGGGCAAACTTCAAATTCTCCACCGACTTTCTGATTTTAGGGATGAGGCCTGTGTGTAAAAACTGTGACTAGACAGGAAATAATTACTACTGACTCCTGAGTTAATTAGAAAAATCTAATGCTGCACAGAGGTAGAGAGGAAAAGAAACAGCCCCTTGGTGTCAGCCCTAAAATTTTCCTCCACAATTCCTTCTTGCAGAGAGTGAATGTCACCCGGCACCTCACTCGCATGGATATGTCCTGAAGCCTAGAGATCTCATGGCTAGATGGCTGGCCCTGCCATTGTCATATGTTGGGAAACTGTGAATCACTGTTTGCCCAAGCACAGGAAGACTGTATTGGAAAGGATCACTTAGGTCCAAGCCAGCCCCCTGCTGTTGTATCAGGTTGTCATACCACTCCTCTGAGCTTATAGCTGTCCTTGGAGTGGGGAATAGGACGCTCTCCTACCCAAAAGTGGTGACATTTCCATGCTGTTTCCTTGTTCTTTTCGGACTGGACTCTGGCCCTCCCAGGAGACAAACTCATTTGAAGGTTAAGCAAGCCAGCCAAAAATTGCTTGAGTTGTGATGCTCCAACCTCTTTTTCTTCATCTTTCTGTTATTTAAAAATGAGCAGCTCTAATTTGGTGTGATCTTGGTGGATGCGCAGTGTAAGGAATGTCAGATTATTCAGCTCTAAACTCTGAAATTTTGTTAGTAGTTTTCTTTGTTCAGGAGCATGGGGCTGAATGGGACTACCTTCATTACTGAAAGCAGTAACCTATTGTTACAAATCACAAAGTCATATTACTCCTTTTATCAATTCATCAGGTTATACAAACCATTTTAGGCAGCTCTCCTGCTACTCCTCTCAGGAAGCTGAGAACTGCTTACTCTTGTCACTACTCCTAGTTTCCAAATCAATTTCATGGCCATTTATTCTTGGGATTACATTGTCCTTTTGCTTAAAAATAGTTCTTTTCCTCCTCTGGTGTTTACCTCCAGGTTGTATTTATAGAGAGTGTTCATATCCCTTCTCAGCCTTTGTTTTGTGCATTCACACAATGCAAGGAATGTCTCTCCCATCAGTGCAAAGCAGAACTTCCTATTGAATCTGAAGGAGAGGGGTGTTTATTAACCGGCACAGCTCAGGGACCCGCATCAGTGGTCTTTGTATTACAATAACACATAGCACCAGTAAGCAGTCATACATGCAGGCACATAAGGCAGCTTTGATCCCACAGAAGTTAAAATAAGGATGGACAGAAAACAGGAAGGGAGATATGGATTATCCTCAGAGATGCAGAACTGATATGAAAAGAAAAATGAAGCAATCCAGCAGGGTCACAGGAAATCTGTGGTAAGTGACAAGAGAGAGCCCCATCTCCCAGCCTCACGCACAGGACCTGCCAGGCTCTCCATACGTGTTTGTTTGCTGGGTGCTGAAATGATGCTGCCCAAAGGATGAAGGTACAGATGTTAGAATCCAAATTGTTCATAGGCATAAGCAGATTAGACATTCTTTCAGCTGCTACTGAAATTGGTAGAGGAAAAGCTGCCATATGTACCTGTAAAAAAAAAAAAAAAAAAAAAATTCTAATCCCTGTCTTCTTTGGCTCCCAGGAAGCAATATATGAAACAGCAGGTGAATATAAGCTGTCTGCTGCTGTGTGAGCTTCCTATGGTGAAGTCACAGACAAATTGGAAACATCACAAACATTTAAAGTTATACTGAAAAGAAATACATGCTAGTAACTTAGAACCAAGATTTTTTGTTATCATACATACAGGGTTTTTCACAGACAGCTTCCATGGCCATACCAAGACATGTATGTACAGCCTGTTTAGAGACAGTGAAAATGCTGGAGAATTTGTGAAGGATCAAGATATTTGGTGTTGAAACTTATCCTTTTCTCATTATACTGTCTTTATATTTTTCCATTTCCCCAGCAGTGCTTCTCTGTGGGATATTATGCTGTTATATTATATTTCCAGATGGCTGCAATGAAGTTAGATAGTAAGACAAATTTGTAAACTGTTGATCAGACATCCCAGAGTCATAATGCATTGATCTAATCATTGAGGATGAATTCCAATAATTGTACAGTACAGCATTTTATTTCTGCAGGGTGGGATGTCCTCTGACAGCCCAGATGATAATATTTCAATTAAGATATGTAAGGAGACAAAATTCCCTTGGGATAGTTACTACTGTCTTTGGGTCTGTCTCCACACTAGTGAAACCTTCATGCTGTGTGGACTTGCAGAAGACTTTTGATCAGTCGCTTGAAGGATATACATTGTTAAGAGAACACAGATTCTTTCCAAAAATACCAGAATTATGGAGAAGCTGAAATGCCATTTTCATAAATGAAAATGGCTGAGGCATTTAGGAGCCCTTGCTGGCTTTGAATAGGACCTAAGACCTGAAGTCCCAACTCTCAAAAGACTCTTAAGTAGCTAGTTCCTGTTAAAGTCAAAGTGGAAGGTGGTGCCTAAATCTGGACTCAGGTTCCATTTGAAAAGAAGACTTGCAGTCCTGTACCATTAGAAAATCCAAGCCTAAACACCTTTTCCATTTCAAGTGACTCCCCTGCAACTGTTTTCATTTCTTAGGTAACTGCTGTTATTTTAAACCTATTATTTTTCTCTGACTGTGTGAAATGAGTGATGAATTCACATGCTATAAAACAGAGATTTTTGCAGTGAATAGTACAAAAATTATGACATCTCAGTTATTTACAGTATATCCTGGGGTCCTACCAGTGACAGCACTAGTGTTTTATGAGTTGAGCCCCCTCAAAGGGATTATACTTTCATTGTAAATCATGCTACCTCATCTTTTTTATCTCCAATGTATTGAGGCAGGTTACACAGCTTATGCTGGGTACTTACCTCAATTCAGAATGACATTAAAATGGCTTATCTGCATAAGCAGCTTAAACACACCCTCACTGGCTGATTCGGACAGCTGGCAGAATTGTAATTACAGCTTGGAACATATAGCTTCTTATACTGCAAATGAAATAAATGAGTTTTAGGAGTCACTTTTCTTGTCTTGCTTTAAATTTCTGGCAGAATTACTGCAGTGGTTGGTGTCCATGTCCTGTCCAGGTCCAAAGCCAGCTCTTCATCCATAAAGAAGAGCTGTCTGTTTCATTTACCATGAAACTCCATGTGTTATTTTGATAGGAAGTTTTGTCTACCATTGAATTGTAGAACAATTTCTTCTCTAAGGAGTAGGGACCATGGTGAAAGCATAAAACCTTGTGTTAGACAAACTGAAATAGACACAGGTAGAGAATTTCTTCTCTGTCCTGCTTTGTAAGAACTTGGTGTTGTTTTGGTAGCTGATGTATGGAAACTTCTGCACGTGACTGTACAGAGCAGCTGCACTGTTTCCATTAGCTCCTGGATTTGTGCAGCACTTGGTGCACGTGGCTTTTGTTCATAGTATGAGCTCTTAGCACAGTTATTCTCTGATGTGAGAGAGAGTGTGAATATGATGGCTGCTGGTATAGGCAAGGTTTTTTGTTGTTTCATGTTGTTGTCTGGTTGATAAGATAGAAGAAATTCTACCATGAAATAACTTGTATCCTTTTGGGTCCAAACCATTTTTGTGTCTATTATAGTGTTTGGGCAAGTGACATTCTGTGATTCTGTGACATGTAAATGAATTCCTATATTTACTACTACTCTTAGGGTTGCAAGTTCTTATTTTCTCAATAGTGGGACTTCACTTGCTTGAAGTGGGGAATCTGATCCTCATCTGTGGAAGAAGTTACAGATTTGAATTGAGGTGACTGTATAGATGCAAAAACGTACATTAATGTCTGTGTATTATTTTAGCAGTGCACTGATTTTAGAGAGAAGCATTTATATAACAGGAATACACTCTTGGTTAGTTAGGCTGAAGACTGGCTAACGGGCAGTAGAGAATCTGTTTAGCAGTTATCTCTGTATCGTTATCAAATGGTAGTATGTATAATGCAGGGATAAGGAACAGGTTGATACTGTTCAATATTTTCATGGTTGGAAAGCAAATAGAAAAGTATCAGATGACAAAGTTCACTTTATGATGCAAAAATTGGTGACAGGGTAATTAACAATGTAGGCAGGGCAGTTATAGAAACAGATCAGGATCATTAAGTTGGATCCAGTCAAACTAATTACACTTAATGTATATTATAAAGCTATCAGTTAGAGACAACAAACAGTGAAAACATAGCCTTGGGAACAATTGAGAAGTCATAATTTACAAGCAAGTCAACCTGACATATTAACAAGCTAATAAAGAACAGTGAGAACCAGGTCTAAGAAAGTACAGAGCTGTGTAGATAGCATCATCAGTACCTGCTCTGGAACTCCTCTTATAGGTCTGCACTATATATCTTACAGGGGCTCCTGGAAAATTGGAAAAGTTCAGGAAAAAAAAATCTAAAAGAAAAGACTTCAGGAAAGGAGAAATTGTCCAACTGCAAAGATTTAATGAGTTCATCTGATCAATTTACCAAAACCAGGATTGTACAGAGATGTGGCTGTAGGGAAGTATATGTCTTCTCCAGAGAAATACTGAAGAATAAGAGTCTTTAACCTGGCAGAAAAAACAATAATAAATGCTGGGGATAGAAGCCAGATTGCGCTGACTGGAAATAAAGGCTTTGTTTTAAAAATCTGCAATTCATTACGGAAATAAGGTAAGGAATATACTAAGGTATATACCCACCTTTTACTCTCTTCAGACCGAAGCTTTCTAGAAGACAAGTTTTGCCTTTATTTTGATATAACTGAGTGAAATTACACAGCTTCTGATTAGAGCTGAATAATACTTTCTGGTGCCATTTCCCAGACATTTTCCCTCTACCTCCTGTTCCTCATCCACTTGCTGTGGATTTGAAGCCTTTGTTCCTGGGCAGGAGCATTGAGAATCAGGACTTGGGTGTGTTGGTTCCCACTGAAATTCTAGGTTTGGTGTGGTCTCATCCCACTATTGCAGTGTGGTCTTTCTATCTGCACGGTCACTTCCATTTAAAAGCATTTCTGTCCTCTTTTCTTTATGTCTCTCTCATTTTAACTTGTATCTGAATTGAATTAATGACAAAGGAATGAGGAAACCACAGGCCACACAAGTTTGTTGGTCAGAAAAAGCTACTTTAAGCATCATAAGAGATGCTCGAACTTGGCTGTGGCACCAAAGATAGAACTAGTATCTACACTGTGGAGCTAACTCATTTCTTGGGCCACTGTCAAAAGACCATGGGCCTGGGACAAGTCTACAGAAGTCCTTGTAAATGTGAAACCTCAGTATTTAATTAAGTATTCACCCCAAACCAGTTGTTTGACGGGGTAGAGATGTTGGTAGTTATGGTCTCTTATTAGTCTTAACTAAATTCTAGGCTAATTCCTAAATTAAATCTGGAGAACACCTGAAAATGGGTAGTTGCAGTGTTTCAGGCAATACCCCACTTTTCAAAGAAATGTGAACAGTGAGGGCTATGTGGGTTGACTGGTATTGTAGGAGAGCTGCTAGGCTTACTGTCCACCACTTAGAAACTTAGATGCAAAGACAGACCGGGTGGAGAGCAGAGTAGTTTTGTGTGGGCCATGGCAGGAACAAAACCATGCTGAAATGCAGGTTTGCCTGAAGGAAGGTGGGTAAGGAAAGGAAGCCGTCCTTGTCAGTACAAGGAAGCATCGAACAATAAGGGGAGGAGCAGGCTAAAGAAATTCCTATTCCCCATGAGTTTCCTTTTAAGCACAAGGTGGGTGTGTCTCCCTCCAACATAAAATGCATCTTAAAATAAACATGAGCCATTATTTGTGAACATACACGTTTCTTATGGTGCAATGTTGTTTTTTATCCATTTAGAAGTTACAGCCAGATTCTTTTAAATGGTTCAGACACCAAAGGAAGCAGAAATTGGAGCAGTGAAGTAGTTGTGATAAAAGGCAAGTGGTGGTCCATTGTGCTTGACAGATTTGCTCTCTTTTCAGTAATTGTTAGGGTTTATTTTGAACACTTGTATATGCACTCAGCCCCAAAAGGGGAAAATTGTTAAAGGAGCCTCATGGAAGGTAAGATCAACACATTGAGTAGTTAGAAAAAAAAAAAAGTATGGAAGAAATTTGAAGTGGCCAATAGTTGGCCCAGTGGGAAAGAGTAGGACACCACAATGCCTATTGTCAACATACTTTGAACAGGGCCAGTTATCATAAATTCTCTTCCCCAGCAATGTCACTGAAGGCAGCAGGAGGAGGAATTCAAGATTACTTAATTCTTGCTACAGAAAATTTACCACTGAAGGGAAATCGGGTCACTGTTTTTAAGCTATATCTTTTTTTTTTTTTTGTGGATTCCTGCATGGCTATTTTGTGTAGAGAAAATGAGTTAATTATTTTATATCAAGTTTGTTTATAAGCCAAAGCTTAGAAGATCCAGGCATTCTTCATGCTCCAGTCTTTTTCTCACTGCTCGTTGTTTCAGTACAGACAGTCTCTGACAAGAACAAGGATAAGAATACGCAGACTGCTGCAGCCTTGTCACGTCCCAGGAATGAAGCAGGACATAGTATATTTGTGTCCTACTCTTAGAGTGACATTCCTAGGAAAAGCCAAACAATGCAGAAGGTGTTATAATGCCTCCAAAGCCATGTTTCTCTCTTGGAGTTAGTCCTAAAAATGCCTTACTATGACATTAAGGGGTCTATTGCTGATTTCTGGTGGGAAAGATCTATAGACTCAGTTGCAGCTAGTAAAATATCATGCTACCATCCCTTTACTGCCAAAAAGTTAGCGTAGGATGTTCAGTTGTTGCAGTAACTGACTTAAAATTGCCAAGAGCAAAACTGTCTGTGGAGCCAGGCTTACGAGATACTCAAGCCACTCCTATTCCCTCCCTGTTTGTAATTGGTAACAGTTTTCAGCACTCTGCAGATTTGAACTACTGAAGATTTGATGCTGGCTGCAAGAGCAGTAATGGTACTTAAGTGTTTGGCACATTACATTTCTAAAGTGATCTGGAGGGCAAGGTTAGCTACCCATTCTGTGATTTCAATAATTAGGCAGATGCCCTGCAGCTCAAAGAGCAGTGGATACTGTGAAACAAGAGTATTCACTACAGTACTGGAGGCTGGTGAATATGTATTTATCTATCCCTCCTTCTCCACAAGTAGCTTCAAACCTCCTATTCCCTCTTCTGAACATGAATGATTTTAATCAAAGCCAGTAAGGGCATGTACCTCCTACAATGTGCTATTTCTGCAGGTCAAATCAAATTGTGACATTTCCTAGTGACTTCCAGCTTTGAGTAGCAGGGACACAAAATAAAGCAAGGAGCTAAAAATGTCGAGATTACAGGATCATGGGTCATCTGTTTCATTCTTTATCCTACATCATAATCTCCAGGTTGACTATTGCTGTAGAAGCAAAGGAGGAACAGCAGGATGTTCTCTGCCTGCTGAGGGTCTGCAGAGCACAAGGGCTCTTTAGGGAGAGCCTGCATCACTGGAGGGATCTTGTGCTACAGAGGATGTTTTCTGAAAGTCCCTACAGAGCTACTGGTATAATCACAACCTGGAATCAGAAAAAAATGTCTGGGCTGTTCCCAGAAGTTAATTTATATTTTGAGTTTATTCCTTTTCAGGTTAAAACTATGGTGACATTCATTTCTAGAATCTGAAGTGACTGATTAGCACACAGATCACAGATGTTCACTTCCAAGCTGAGTAAGGTGTTGAAGATGAAGATGGAAATAACATATATGCAGCTAGCTCCCTTTATCTGCAAAGCAACCTTGCAGATAAAGCAGCAGTGCTGCATGGAAGCTGGACTCCTTCTGCATTAGAATTCACTGGTATAAGATAAAGTGTAGTGTAGAATATATTCTGGTGTATTTAATAAGAAATCAAGATGACTAACATGTCTTCTCTCTCTTCTCTCTAGAAATCACAAAGCCACCAGTAGCACCGAAACCAAAAATTATCGGTCATCTTTCTCCAGTAACTGTCTCCAAATTTTCTTCTTCACTGCCAAGGGCTGACATTCTTCATAACCCAAACTCTATGTCTAGAGGTCCCAAACCACCTATTGCTCCCAAGCCAAAACTCTCTGCTGACACTGAGGGCAAATCCGGTGTGTATACCAACAATAACTTAAATAAATGCTCAAATGGTAAATTGATCTTTCTTGATGGAGAGCTGTATGAAGGAAATCAATGCCATGCCGATTGCCCAGAACCTGAAGCAGATAATGAATACATTGTAGTTCCTGAAGCTCAGCTGACCAGGAAAGACTGCAATGACTTGCAACATGAGCTTGATCAGAGCTTAGATTCCTCTGCAGAGAATGAAGTTTTGGAAACTCCAGAAGAGGCAGAGAAGGAAGAGGATAACGTTGCTAATGATGAGGACACAAGCAATCAAGAAGTTGAGCGCCATAACTCTTTGGATAGTGCTGAACCAATAGAACCAGACTCTGAAGCCTCAACTGTAGACTGTGGCCAGTCTGAAGCACTTTGTGAGGAGACCTCGGATGCCCCTGATGAGAATTATTGTTCTTCCGAGAATGTAGATGAAGATGTTGTAGGTGATTGCAGTGAAGCCAAAAACAAGGAGGAAACTTCTAGCAGTCTTGAACTGGTTGAAGACTATAGTGAGATTGACAGTGATAACATTTTGAATAGAGGTAAGGACCTAATGGGTGATATCTGTGAAGATATCATTCCAACACCGCTTCCCGCAGATGAATCAATCCCAGGTTGTGAAAAGGCAGGGGAGGATGAGGAGGAACTGCCTGAGATTTTAGAAAATGGAAATGGATGTCCACCACATGATGGTGATCACAGTGTGTATGCACAGCTTGATTTGAATATGGAAGAGGAATTCAAAAATGATGATAGTGCAAGTCTTGACATGCTGCCCAATGAGACCAGTGAGGAAACAGCTCTTGGCTTAGAACTGCTTGAAGGTGAACCCAGTGCTGAGAATAGCTTGGGAGATTCTACCCATCAAGCAGCAGCTGAAGAGGAGAAAGCAGACACAGATGGGTACAATAATACAAACACAGAAAATGCCAGTGATGGCTGCCAGATCACTGAGAGGAGAGATGAGGAGACATCAGAGGTAGCCTGTGAAACAAACCAAGACTCTGTGAAAGAGGAGGAAGAAGCTGTGAATGCAGAAAATGTGGATGACTGCTGTCAAATTGCTCCTTTTGAGAATTACTGTGGTGAGGAAATACCCACAGAACATTCAGATGAGAATCTCCAAACAGAAGGGACCTCTCTGAACGGAAATTGTCAGATTTCTGGTTCCATCCCTGGACCACTAGGTAGAGTATCAGAGCTGGAAGATATGCCTGTTGAAGAGCATAGTGAAAGGGTTGTTGAAACCTCTAAGTCAGATGAGCTGCAACTTGAAGACAATGAAGTGGAAGCAAAAAGCCTCAGCAAAAGTGTCCCAAGTCCAACTCAACAAGTCCCATGTGAGGAAGAGTTAGAAGTCTGTAAGCATGGTAAAATGAATGTAAAACATGGGACCAAAAATGTCTTGCATGAAAATCTAGCACTCCCTGAAGTAGTCATTGTACCTGAAGAATCAGAGGAAAGAGCAACTAGCAGTGATCCCCTAGATGACCCATATGTGCTTCCCGCAGAAAATGAAATCGCTTGTGATGGGCAGACTGATTCAGGAGCTGATCACAATAAGAGAGATGAATTAGGTATGGATGGTGAAAACAACTTGCTGACCATTGATCGTAAAAGCATTGTCACTAGAACACGGTCACTCTCTGGGAAAATGCCAGGCTACGTGCCAGAAACAGTTCCAGAAGAAACTGGACCTGAAACTGATTTACTGCCTTCCTGCAATGACTCTGGGGCTGAAGATGTAAGCAATAATTTATTTTCAGCGGAAGGAAAAACAATGGAAGCCAACAGGGCATTACCAACCAAGTCAAGACGTTTTATTTTATATCCTCGGTCTTATTCTGTTGAAGGGAGAGAGATACCTGTCTCCATTTACAAAGAAAGTGATGGCTATGTACTTGATGATGGTAGAATAAAAAGGACAGAAGACAACTTGTCTTTGCCTTGTGTTAATGGTTCCTCAGGTAGTTTTTCCCAGGGAAATCTTTCAT
This sequence comes from Anser cygnoides, assembly GCF_040182565.1. Taxonomy (NCBI): domain Eukaryota; kingdom Metazoa; phylum Chordata; class Aves; order Anseriformes; family Anatidae; genus Anser; species Anser cygnoides. Next base: position 2,273,939 of record NC_089882.1, read on the forward strand.
CAGGTGTATCTACTCCATCCTCAGTTGTTGATATACCACCTCCTTTTGAACTTGCCTACATCACCAAAAAGCCAATCACTAAAAGTTCCCCTTCACTTTTGATAGAGAATGAGTCACCTGATAAGTATTCCAAGAAAAAGAAGTCTTCCTTTAAGAGGTTCCTCACTCTAAAATTCAAGAAGAAGACGGAAAATAAAGTCCATGTAGATGTTAATGTTTCCTCTTCGAGGTCCTCATCAGAATCCAGCTATCATGGGCCTCTGAGGCTGCTGGAGCTGGACAGGAGAAGCCTAAGTAGCTCACCTCAACTAAAATCACATGTGGGGAAGCTCCGTGCATCTGAGTCTCCCTCAGCTGTTCTTTTCTATAAGGATGGTAAGAGAAAAGGAACACCGAAGTCCTTCAGCAGGAGTGTGTCAAGGGTGGAGTCCTTTGAGGACCGGTCCAGACCTCCTTTCATGCCACTCCCGTTAACAAAACCTAGATCCATTTCTTTTCCCAATGCTGACACTTCTGACTATGAGAACATTCCAGCTATGAGCTCTGATTATGAAAATATACAAATTCCTCCTCGAAGATCCACAAGAGCAGGAACTTTTACTGAGTTTTTTGAAGATCCCAGCAGGGCATTATCTGCTGCTAATGAGAATGACGGCTATGTGGATATGAGCAGCTTCACTGGCTTTGAGAACAAGCAGCAAACCACAGACCAGGAAACAGAAAGGTATTGTAATACATTATTATGTAAGACCTGCTAGCTTTGGCCAGAAAAGCAAGGCCTCCCCTGCTAGGTACCGTAGGCAGATCTTCCATGTTGCTTGGCTTATGTCCCTCTCAGGAAATGCTCACAAAGCAAAACTAGAAGAGTATAAATTAAGTCTTTATCAGTGAAGAAAAAAAAAAGACAACAAATTAACTCAACTTTGTAAATGCGTGCCAGCAACAGTGGTGGATCTGGATCCTATGGTTTGCAAATACAAGCCAAAAGATCTTTCACTCAGACAGTGGTGAGGCACTGGAACAGGTTGCCCAGAGAGGTTGTGGATGCCCCATCCCTGGAGGTGTTCAAGACCAGGTTAGATGAGGCTCTGAGCAACCTGATCTAGTGGGTGTTATTTATATACGTGTAATTCAACTTTCAAACTACAGCAGTTAAGTATAGACCATAAAATCCCAAACCATGAGCTAATCAGACTAAACAATTAATTTTAAAAGTTGCTTTAAAGCCTATCGTTAAGGATCTTTGACAGAGTTGCTGATTTCTGAATGAATTAAATAGCTCTGTCTGAAATCATACACATTGCTAGGATTAATAATAATCTTTCATCCCCTTTCCATTAGGTTATTTGCAAATACAAAAATGTTCCAGAGATATTCTTTCGATAGTTACATAGGAGCAATGCACTCAAGATGTTTGAATTAATATTCCATTATTACATTCCTATTGTCAGATTATAGCATACAGTCAGTGGAGTGCAGAGATATAAATAAGAAGGGTATTTTCAATTAAGATCATGGTAACAGGTAGAAAACAAGGTGCAAAACGAATGAAAAGGAATATTTTTAATGCAGTCACATTTTGTTAGGGCTATGTGAAAATATAAAAATCTTCAAAGGTATTTCAGACTTGGGGAGTGAAAAAACTCTTTAACACCTCTGAGTCTTGCACACTCATTCTAATACAGCACTTTTGTCTATTTGAGAGAGGAAGAGTTGTTGGTGGGGCAGCATGAGGAAAGACATTTCATCAGTGTTTAAGATGTGGGTCAAACGTGCCTGAAGCTGAGGGTTTTGGGATGCAGGCCAGCTCTTTGGAGATATGGTCTACCTGCGGTGTTGGGATCCCCATTGGTGCTGACACTGGGACATACATGGTGGAGTACAGTGCAACTTCACAACACACAGCCACATCCCCACAGTAGAGCTTAGCAGAAGTTGCCCTGGCAGGGCCTGACAGCCCGTTAGTCACGTTCCTTTCAGCAGTTTGCATTGCACCCAGCACACTGACGTTTGCTCTTGGAAGAGCTGGCCAGTTCTTTGTTTCCATGAAACACCGCCCATTTTGGGTAGTTCTCGAAGAACCAAGTTAAAAATATTAAAAGTACGTAAATTGCTGTGACTTGAGTCCATTTATGAACTTCCTGTGGAAGCCTGTTGTTTCAAGGGGAGAGCCAATCCAAACTGGTTCAGGAAGTCTCAAGGTCAAGGCGTGAACATAGTTTTTCAGGCTGCTGCTTGTTGTGCATGAACTTCTTGCTGTCAGGGAAGAAATGAAGGCTAGGTTCTCCTGAACGACCCATTTATCAAAGTAACTGGGGTGGAGGGGAAGAGCAGCAGGCAGACAGCAATATACTTATATTGCTGCTGAGAGAGCTATGATTTGATGTATTTATCAGGATGTTTTGGACAAAGACATGACTGAAAAGCTTTGCTGAAAAGTAAATGGATAACACATCCAAAAGCATAATGTACTTGGAGACAGTGTATGGTCTAATCTTTTAAGAGCAAACCAAATTGTACAAAGCATGTACATGAACCCATTTACACAATCATACGTGATGTATAGGTATGCATGTTTTATTTCTTGTAAAAGCAGTTCTCCGTAGAATTTCTCTCTTTCTAATACAAATAACTATCAAGCACAGCTCTACCACAGCCACACAGGGATAACATTGACTCTGAACTCTAGTCTTCTCATATCCTGAGGCTTACTTCAACTGTTTGAGAGTACAAGTGTGTTGGACTAAACCCATGTAATACATGAGGCTTGAGCCCATTAACTTCTCTTTGGTGCATTCACCTGTGGAGTGCTGGTGTTTAGCATCTGCTCGTACCTTATGGTATTGTGACTTCTTTTTGATGAATGGTGCAGTACAAATCCTTTATTACGTTTTAGAGAACAGAATGTGAGAAAGCTGTAAAAGATTGTAATTATCCAAGAACCTTCACTGGTGTGTGTGACAGGGGAAAAGTGGAGCGGGGGGCTCACAGGAAATGTCAGATGAGAAGATTCACTGTTTAATTTTCTTGTTTAAAAGGAGAAATCATGTGGAGTAGATTTAAACCAATAATTTCTAATTAGAATCAATCAAATTTATAGAAAAAGTCCAATAATGGCACTGCTGGAAATATATCTTAACTTACAGTTACCATTGCCAGGATAGAATGGGGAATATTGTCTTCTGAAGAGCAGTTACTGTGTATCCCCAAAATTTAGCAATCTGGTGTAAACAAACTAATTCAGGTGTATGACAATGTAGAACATCATTATCCTTCTGTACAGTGTAGAAATAATGGGACATAAGTCAAATCGGACAAAATGCCTATCTGCTGAGACTTGGACTCTCAAGTGAATTCTTGTGGGGGCAGTGCAGAGATCCCAATGCTCTGTGCAATTATACCCAGGCTCATGGTAATTCTTAATAACTCTAGAATTGAAGGCTCGTGCCTGTAAGCTACCCCCAAGGCTCTGACCTTGTTTTTCACTGCTTTTCAATAGGCAGCCATCTGATGCCTCTCAGCTTTTATACAATAAGGAAAGCTGATCACTCTTCCATATCCTATTCCTCTGCAAACATACTTTTATTCCCAAAGAAATGTACTTCCTCAAGAAGAAGATGGAGAAAAAGTTGTCTTTAGTAGAAAGCCAGGATAACAATGTGGCTTGTGTGAGACCTTTTCTTTAATTTGGCCAGTTTGAAGAACACAGGTGTTTCGGGACTGATACATCCGTGCTAGATTCTAAAGAGCTAGCATTGGAGATGATGCTTCATGAGCTAGCAGCTACATTGAATACTTTGTAAGCAATGCTCTTTGTAGGTAGTCATAGTAAGTCTGGGCTTGTGCCAAGCATGGGTGCAAGATGATACAAGGACTGTGTCAGTGCAGACTGTTTCTAAAAGGTATGCTAAAATCAGATTATAGCTACAGAGCAGTAGAACCATTGCCTGTAGCTGATGGGCCATAGAGAATGCAAATCACCCTCCTCTAAAAGTAGAAAAATCCAGGGGGTGAGCAGTCACTCACCCCTCCAGTGGCTATTTAGCTGTTCCCCCTGCCCCACCACTGGATTCATTAACCTGTGTTCTATCAAGTTATGCCACTTAAGTTGTTATATTTTCTCTGCTCCCTGCAGGTCATCAGTTACTGATTTGCTCCAAAACTGCATCCAGGGACAGTCTGCATGACCCTTCTGAAACAGACATACAAAAACACAATAACAAAAGTTTAGCTATTGTTAGAACTATTGCAGAACATGATTTCTATGCCTTAAAATGATCAGGATAACATACTATTCAAAGTTACACATGTTTTTAAGATTAAGGTGAAATTAAAAACATTAGAGTGAGTTTTTCCCAACATAGCACATATTTTTAACCAATAAAATCAAGATGTTATATCTCTTTCTCTCTCTGGTCCTTCAAAGGAGAAGCATGGTTTATATAAGATAAAATCACCCACTCTTAGAGAGGCACAGTGTGGTATCTAAGCACAGCATATGAAGGATAAGGTGCAAGTGTGTAGATAATTATGTAATAGAAGCTTCAATATAAAAGGTCCACACCCCAAAATAGCAAAGACCAAGGAAGGACAATCAACGTTTTCATACTTAAAACAGCATGAGAAATATACAGGAATATTTTGTCAGGAATCTTTTATATAGTCTTTCATATACAGGAATCTTTTGTCATGATAGTGAATTAATGCTATTTATATTAACCTCAGAGAAATTCACGGTGCTGTAATCTACATAAAAGACCAGTAAGTTTCCAAATAGAAAGAATGACAGTGATACTGCTATGTTTGTCAAAGTGGCATCGTGTCAGAGATGCTCAGATACTTCAGTGAGGGACAGATAGGCACTCAGACGAAGGCATGCTTATTCGGAGACAAGCACTCCTGAGGTTAATAAAGGTATTTCGTATGATTTGAGGAATAATTATTGAAAGAATCAGCTCTTTATCAAAAGCTGATGTGTAATTCATCTCCACTCTCTAACATGTTTAAAAATGAAGTAAATACTTGCTGAACTCAGGCTCAGTAAGGGTGACTGTTAACCCACAAGGCTCTCTTATTGCTCAGAGCTGGGAGGCACATCTTAAAAGTCTGATGCATACAAGGTCAGAAGCAAATGCTCAGGCTTGTTGTTTTGTTAAGTCCAGCTGAGTGAGCCAAATTATGCCTTCATGAAACTGCATCGATTAAAGCAAGGGATGTTGAGGATGCCACCTCTTAATTTCTTTTAAATTTGTTGAATAAATGATTTTCTTCATCAGTTTATCCTCCCCAGTTTATTCTCTTTTTCATTTAATTGGTGAAGACATTTGAAACAATTTCATTTAACTTCTAAAATAGGTCAAATGATACCTGCACCACAGAGTTAATCTCCGAGCATGATATGACTGAAGCCTGTAAGCATCTGCCTTCAAATGCCTGTAATAGATCATAGTCTTTTTATGCTTTCCCTGTTGCTGAAAAGTTCTGGAGATCAGTATTTTGGAAGGTTGTGGTTTGTATGCTCAGTCTGTCATGCATGAAAACGTAGCTGTACTTGTGGTTCGTAAAACAACTTCCCTCCCTTCTCCCATTAGAAAGGAAACCACAACTCAATCTGAAATAGTGGTCTGTTTTACTGCTACCTCAAATTAAACTCACTTAAACTACCTCACTTAAATTCATTCTAAGAGAATTAGAGTTGAAAGGGTTTCTGTAAAGGATCTTAGAAGAGTTACTAAGACAGTAACTGTAGCCGCACATCAGTTTTATTCTTTTCACTGAACAACCAGCATATGGGCAAAGACCCTGGAAGGCTCCAAAGGCACTGCAAACATCCCTGAAGCGTTCAAGTTTGGAGATGGGACGAAGTCCCGTAAAAATGGGATAATAGCTTCTGATGTAACAGAGGAAATATGGATCAAGGACTGGGTCTAGAGACAAGGGAGAGAGACATTTTCACTTGTGATCTGGTGAATATGATCGAAAATAAAATCCCAGTAGCTTTCATCCATTGTTGCACTTCACAGCATAAACCTTAAAGTTGATTGCAGAACAGGGGCTCCCAGTGCTATACCCTGACTTCAGGCTGTGCACAACCTATTGAAATTCTTGACAATAGCTACAGCCAGCTCTGACATGAGTCATGTCTTTATTTCTGTTTACCTTAGAATTGTCTGAATTGCCACAGGGAATTAGAAGTTGATAGCAGTTAATACAGGATTTCCAGCTGCTCAGAGACAGGGAGCAGTCTGCAGGAGATAACCCCTTGGTGCTCAGATCCGGACACAAGGCATGCTTTACCTTGTATTGTTGGGCAATAGAGGGGTGGAGAATTGTCTTTCAAAGACAGCAAGGACAAAGATGGCTCTTAAATGCTTTTTGATGGTTGATCATTTCAAGCAAGCAACTTTGAAAAGTGTCTCTGGACAGTGTTGGTAATGTTATACTGCTAACGAAGGAGAGGTTTTAATACATGTCCAGCTTTAGATGTCAAGCTGATGGTGGCAGCATGGTCTCTCTTCCGTTTCCTCACATCCATGGAGCTGTTTGTCCTGGTTCGTGTTGGGGATACAGGTGTGGGGGGACAGTACAGGTAGCCAGGAAAGCAGCATGCTCCCCCAGCACAGCTTTGCATTGCACATCACCATTCTGCACACACAGCAGATGTCTCAGCACAGCCTCAGCATGCTGGATACAGCCCCAGCTTTGTTAGGAGAAATCACTGTGCCATATATATCTTGGGAAATGATCCCAAGCCTCAGTAGATGGTTTTGTTAGCAGCTGGATTTCATTCTGTTGGCAACTTTTCTCATCAAATTACAGTGCAGAGAAGGAAGAATATGTACACATGTGATCTTCTTCATGTCCTGAGGAATTATAAGCTCAGGTAGTCCTCTTTGTGCTTTCTGTTTTTGTTACATTGGCCAAGAACCTATTTCCAGTGGGGTTCCGTGGGAAAGGGAGTGAGCCTGCTGTGGCACAGCGTATTTGCCCTGGATTATGTTTACAGGTCATAGAAAGTCATATTGGTGTGTTTTAAGCATTCCTAGCAGCACACAGAAAAAGCATGTACAGTGCAGACAGGGTGATGAGACTGGAGACAGCCGAAATGTAGCATTGTCTGAAATAGTCAGATCCTTTACTGTCAATTTGTGTTTTGTGCATGCCTTTCTCCTCTTCTGCCCCCACCCTGAGCCTTCCTGAGATTTACTGAATGAGAGATTGCACATTACAATTCTGCAGCCTTTCCAGAATCCACTGGTCAATAATATAGGCTCTATCTCCTGTAGCATTAAAAATGCAATAGTACTCTGTTGTTGTTACAAATCTAATCTAATAGTTTATGGTTTACTGTGCCATTTAACAAAGTTATTTACAATGTACAGTGCATTTTTTATTATCCTGCAAGAATTCTGCTTTTTCAGACCCAAGGGGGTTTAACATAAAAGCTACCTTAAGACTGGCTGTTCAGTGACATACAACAATTAATTTCATCTTAATGGACCAATTAGAGCTGATGGATGGGAGAACACATTTAAGAGGCATTGTCTGTTTTGCCAAGACACCTATTAAAGAGCTTATAAAAGGACCCTTTCGCTTGAGTAGTTTACTGAATTAATTAGATGGTATCTGTTGAAGGCCTAGAGCAAGCAAGCTGAGACCTATCATCCTTGAACACCGTCTGTTGCTCTGTCAGACTCATGCTACAACAATTTTATCTTTGGCTTATCAGTATCACAGGCATGTCCTCAAACTTGTCCTTTTTTGCAAAGGAAGTACAGCTAGGTACTAATGTACAGAAGCAAGTGACAGTTTCTTGGATCTGTGTTCAGCAGTCTCCAGCCAGCCATTTTCAACTATCTCAAATTAAATACCTATTCAGTCTGTTGGCAGTTTGTCCTCGTGTCTTGAGTAGTTAGTAAATTGGGGTCCAAAACTCTGATAATATCACATTGCATCTTCCTGCTAGGGTCTCTATGCATGTGGACCTACTCTGATGTCTCTGATCAAAGTTTTTCAGTGAGGCTTGTAAATCCTGTTATGTTTTGGGTACCAGTCTATACATTTAGATCTGGCTAAAAGAGCATAGAAAGCTTTCCTCCGTAGCATACATGTCTTCAGAAGTAATAGACTGCGTGCAGTACAATATATCCTTGAAGTCACATCTTCTGGTCCTTAAATAGAAAAGGAATATGAGAGCTAGAAGTGAGCATCTAAAAATCTTCCCTTTAAACTTTCTGCCTTCATATTTTCAGGCTTAAAAAATTCAGACAATGGCAGTGATGTGAAAACACATCATAGTGAATACACTCAGGGTAAAGAGCCACAGTGAGAGTGACATATGGATTTTGAAAAGTCTGCAGAGATGACAAAAAAGTATTTTAAATTGTGCTGGACAAGCAACTTATCTTGCCATTCAGTTGAAGTTCTAAGAAAAATCATTGTTTCAGTATCCCCAAGAGAAATAGAAGAATATATGTGGCTAACTGAAAAGACCAAGAAAAAACATTTTGTATAAAATAATTCTGTTTGGTTCCCAACATTTTTTTCTAATTGTTTCACTTGCTAAGTAAAAAAAATATATATATATACAGAGATTGAAGTAAATTCAGAACTAAAACATATTTTTGAATTGCAAAATTAGGATGGTTTTGATTTTCCAGAACTATTTGGGAACCAGGATTAATTAACAGAATAATCCCAACTAAATGTCACAAGTCTACAATTTATTAATAATGCTAGGTCTTTTTTTTTTCTTTTTTTTTTCCAACTGAAAAAGCGTCATCCAAACAAAATTGTAGCCAGCTCTAATTTTAACCTGGGGACTGATACTGATGTCTTAGGAGACAGAGCAGAGCCACTGAGCATTTTGAGTCTGCCCTACATGTTAGTAGTTAATCTCTGTTTCTTTCCTTCTGAAAATATTCTGCTCTAATGACTGACTGGATGAATCTCTGAAACAAACAAACAAATCAGTTCACTCAGTGTTTCCCCCAAATATCAGGAAAGAAATGCCAGATACAAGGTCTTGGTTAGTTTAGAATTCCAGGAACACTATGTGTTTTCCTGGTAAGGCTGCAGAGTAGGTGAGTCTCAAGTCCAATATGCACTTTCTAGTCCAAAGGGAATCCCTGCTGGAAGGACGAGTATGAAGATAAGAGTTTCTTAGTAGTATTGGTTCCTTCTATATGTTCTCTGTTCTCTCTGAAGACTGACAGGAAAAGCCACAAAACATTCCTGCCTTCACGACAGGGAGATATTTATGCACCCAGCTTGCAGGAGCTCAGGAACATTAAAACCCAAGAGACTGGGTGCTGCTCTGTCCAGGACTGGCCTGTGTGAGGGGCAGAGCAGCATCCCATACAGTCTCCTCAGACTGTCTGAGGTCACTGAACCTTGCAGCACGAGCACTAAGAAGCCCTGTTACAATGGTACAGGAAAGACGACTGCATTGTTCAGTGTTTTCTCAGCCCATAAGCAAATGACAGAACAAGTGTATGCTGGACAAGCAACAGACAGCTCAGTTTTGAGCTCATGTTTTGAGGGATCTGCTATAAAAACCTCTCCAACTCTCTCATGGTAGCAAAATGATGTTGGGGATCTTAGCATGAGGCTAAGGCACATTTAGCACTATCACTGCTTCGGACAGTCTCTGTGGGGGAGGCTTAGGCCAGGGCTGGCAATCTACAACAGCCCTCAAGAGTGAAGGACATTTTGGTCAATAACGAGGGCGGGTATATGATCTGTACAGATTCCTTCATGACTCTGGCAACACAAACAGCTGGAATAATGCTTACAGCAATAAGAGAGGAGTTTGTTTAAGTCTCACTCCAGTCAAAAATACTTTGTTCAGTTTTTGTTTGTTTGTTTAAATAGGGAATATTACTACTGCCATTTTGACAGGTTTTCTTGTGATCCCAACTTCACTGCGTTTTCCCCCTGGTTTGTTTCCCAGACCTGGCTGCATGATGCTGATAGAGCAACTGACCCTGCTAGCACAGAGAAATGACAGTTCCCCTTCCATCTTGGACTCCTCCAGGGCATTGTGATGTTCATTACACTGAAGTTGCTGTGGGAATTCTCCATGGAAAGTATGGGATAAAAAACTGGCAATAAAATGAAAATAGAACATAAAGATTCTGGTTCCAACTTCTAGTGACTAGGTTACACTGCCAAAAATAAACAAAGACAGAATAATCAGGAACATACCACTGTCTCTGATCTAAGATATGCGTCATGTCACCACACTGTTTCTTTTCATGAAATATATTATCTTTTGCTAACTGGATCCAGAAATCATCCTCAGAAAAACACTGGTAAATGTGTCGTAGTCGGAAAAGTAACTACATAAGTGGAATCTGGATGAGAAAACAATACTGTGCCAGATGCTCATTTTCAGTACATTGGTATTCTCTGTTGACTTATGCCTCTGAGGATCTGAACATCTATTTATCATTTGACTGCCCTGATAGTTCAGGCTAGCACCTGAAAATAGAACAAGCTGGCACATATTCCACAAGGAGAAAATTCACAAAAGTGTTCTATGTGAACAACATATCTGTTCTGACAAAAATTTAAGGAAGTTTTAAGTTTACTTCTATATATTGTAATCTAAGATTTAGAAAACCCAGTCTGTATGTATGTCTGGTTTTCATCCTATATCACCTTGGATCAGTCCAAGTGATCCCAGTCAGGAATGGGAATCTGAGTTTCTCACAACCAACAGGTTTTTTGTCTCAAGGTGGCCAAAACCAGGCACAGTTCTGCTTCATTTCTAAAACATATGAAATAATTTATCTTCAGTTTTCTGAGGCGCAAAAATAAATTTCTAAGCTTCAGAAGTTCCAGCAAGGAAAAACAGTTGGCTTCTGGTAAAGTCCTCTGCAAACTGAACTAAGAGCTCAGATTCTGCAATAATCAAAGTTTACCATTCTACATATAACAAATAAAATATGTGATGGGCCAGGGACTTCCGAGAGCAGGGCCATGATGGGAAGTTGGAAAGATTTGCTGGAAATTCTCAGGGCATCTCCAACTTAAAAATGCTGATTCTCATCTGAGTCATAACTGAACAGATTGTTTACAGCAGAGACCACTATATCTGCTGCCAAACCTCATGCTACATCATGTGGTAAAGGGCAAACAGATATTTTCATGGTGGTTAGAGTTACTACCTCTTGACCTTTTTTTTTGCCAATGGCTTCAACACCACAGTTTGTAAATTAGTACCTATTGGCAAAGAGGTTGTTGAGTATTTCAGCTCAACATGACTCATGGCATGCTAGCCATGTAGCGAACCTCCTGGTAGTGTCTGAAGCACTCAGGTTATCGCATCTCTTATTCTTATAATATACATTCATTCCCAGATCAGGGAAGGAACTAACAGCCAGGGTTTGAATCAGCAGGCAGAGGAAAGATGCAGAAAATCACAACACAAGCTGGTGGCAAGGCATACCTGGATATTTTCAGGGCTGTAGAAGATAGGCCATTTCACTGCATTTTCCATGCTTCACACGCATACTGTCTATCCCTGCACTGTTCTGCTTTTTGATCAACTGTATAATATGTTGGTCTTCCTGCCCATGGTATCTTCTGAAATACACTGCAGAGATAAGCAGGATAGTACATAATGTACATCCAGGACGCACGTGTGTGTACACCCCATCAGCCCATGGCCTTTTGCAGACCACGTTAAAGTCCAGAATGTGGTTCTAAAACAAGCTGATCTATTTCAAAACTGCCTCTCCCCATCCTCCTCCCTGACCTTGGCCATGCCCTCCTCTTCCTCATTGGTCTAGGGGCTTGTCTGACCCAATTCAAATAAATAAACCAGCAAAACCTATTTGCTTTTCTGGTGCTGATCTAGTTTTAGGTTCAGGATGCAGGCCGTGCTCACTAGCTTTATTGGTCAAATGATAACAAAAGCCCAGCCAGACTCTCCATATATTATACATATGCTGTCAGATCTCTGCAATAGGCACATACAGAGAGAAAGGGTTTTGCTCCCTGGAAAGTGAAACAATAAATGTAGAGCAAATCCTAACTCTGCCTTCACGCAGAACACTTTATTACAGAGATAGAATCAAGGTTAAGCCACAGAAAATCCCTTGATGAGTGCCAGCTCTTGTCTTTCATATTCCTGCTTCAAGTTGTCATAACTGGACTGTGGCTTCTGGCCACATCATTGCACAAGGTGCCTGGGCTGACAGTTCTGATGCTGTTTATATTGCTATCTGCTTCTGCTCACCCCCAGAGCAGGAGGCTGTGCTGTATGTTCCGTGCAGGTCTGTTTGCTGATCTCTCTGCTAAATCAGCAGTGTCAATGAATGTGCCACTTGAAGAATGATGGCAAGAATCGGTGATAATTTAGTCTGCATGGGAGGTGTGAGCACAGGGTTATTTGAACTGGGTAGCGGGAGAGAGGAACACTGAAGCTCTCTTGAGGAATTATTAGACTGTATTTAAACTGCTTCAGAGACTTGTTTCTCTTTCCTGTAATGTCCTTATTGCATGGAGCACTGTTTCCTAGCAAAGCTCATTCCTCATCTGTTCTTGTTCGTTTACAGTTTATACATTGTATATTTTCATCTTTCAAACCTCTTACTCCTAGGTCAGGAATTCTGCCACAAATTCTATGTCTGTCTAGGCATTTAGACTTATTCATTGCTTTAATACATGCAGCAGATGAAAGTTCTAGTCCCATTTTGAGATTCCCTGATATCTATGCATTAAAATTTCACCCTTTGGGACTAATTTATGTCAGTATTCCAGTTTAGAGATGAACAGTAAAGATACAGGAGTGCTAAACATCTGATTTCATGCAACAAGGTGTTGTTTATCTGTGGCATATTTATAATCTACCTGCAATTTGAGTGCTGTGAAAAATTCTTCTTCAACTTTCCATTAAAATCTGAAATCAAACAAGCATCCAGATCAATATAAGAAGGACATAAAACTATTAGAAGGTATCCAAAGAGGCCTACAAAGCTGGTGAAGGGTCTAGAGGGGAAGACGTATGAGAAGTGGCTGAGGTCCCTTGGTTGTTTGTTCAGCGTGGAAAAGAGGAGGCTGAGAGGAGGCCTCATGGCGGCCTGCAGCTCCCTCACGAGGGGAGCGGAGGGGCAGGCGCTGAGCTCTGCTCTCTGGGGACAATGACAGGACCCGAGGGAACGGCATGGAGCTGGAACAGGGGAGGGTCAGGCTGGGTGTTAGAAAAAGGTTCTTCACCGAGTGGATGGTCGGGCACTGAATGGGCCCCCCAGGGATGTGGCCATGGCACTGAGCCTGCTGGAATTCAAGGAGCATTTGGACAATATTCTCAGACATATGGTCTGATTTTTGGGTGGTCCTGTGCAGAGCCAGGAGTTGGACTTGGTGATCCTTGTGGGTTCCTTCCAACTCAAGAGATTCTCTGATTCAATGATCAAAGTAGGTTGTATTTTTTTTACTTTCTCATGTTGATCTAGGAACTTTGATGGACTTAGCTGTTTTGAGGCAAATGTAGAATGCTGATTTCAGGGTTTGAATTTGAAAGGAATATTGGTCAATAGGTTTCCAATATTTTGTCTTTAAAATATTAAATGTCACTTTGGGGCCCCACCCAAATCAAAAGTATTGGGTTCAAAATTAGCACTTGAAATTTGTCCTATAAATCCATGTCATGATGGCTTTTTTTACCATAAAAATTACTTTGGAGATCCACTAAAATTATTTGGAATCTTAATATCATTAATTGAGCCTCAAAAATTCTGACAGGGTCCAACCAAATTCTTATTTTGACTTATTGAAAGCAGAAGTCATTCCCATATACGTGTCTGCAGTCCTACATGTGAGCTACTGGTTGGTTGTTTTTTCTTCTGCGTAGTCAGTAGCCTGGGGTGCATTTTGACACCTTGTCAGCATCCACTACCTCTCCATTAACTCCACTCTAACCTCAGTGCCATTCTCAGCCTGAGGTGCATGTCAAATGAAGGGTTTATGCTGAGTTACTGCAAAGTTAACTCTTTGATCACAGCACAGAAATATGTATAACACTGTGAAAGTCCCTTGCCAGCTGCTACTGAAGGCACCCACACTGCACACTTGTTGTTGAAAGAAACACCTTGAAATTGCACGACAAGTTTTATCTCTACTTTGGAAGTGGCAATCACAAATCACAGGTATCCTGCTGCTTCTAATAATACTTCTGAAATTCTGTAGTCTGTTCTTATTCCCCCCTGTACATAACCAACTCTTCTACTTCATGCATGAATGAAATTGAAGTCAATAATGCTGTAACAATGCTTAGAGATAATTCTCTTATTTGGCCTCATTACCTTATGAGGTGTTTGTAATTTCACTTATAAGCAAGGCAGTACTTTCAAGAGATTCATATATTGTCTGCATCTGGTAGCAGATTCAGACATGAAGAACTAGTGGTGTGTCACTAACAGCAGCTACTTTTCTTCATTTAAGAATGAAATCTGCTTTTTTAAAAGGGAGGAAAGGAAATCTGAAAACTGCCTTGACCTTCTTTGGAAGTGTCATTTTCTCTGTTATCTAAGAAGTTTTAGGAACACTAATTTTAAGTCCTTTCGTGACACAGCTCCAAACAGTTAAAAAAATCCAAGAATGTTTTCCACCACAAAACCAAGCCCTCTGTCTTCCGCCAGTTCTGCAGGCTCTTGGAATTGGGTTCCAAGAATTCAGATTTTTGTTAATAAGCAGATCATTAAAAATTCTGTCTGCAGCGAATGTTTAATTCAAGTTCAGTTCTGTGTTTGCATTCTACCAACACTGTTTCCAAAATGACATCCTCTTTTGAGTTTTCATGTCTATTTTTGCTTAAGAATTATGCCAAGCTGGATCTTCTGTGAGGGTTAGGATGAGTTGGATCCATTCCATGTTGTAATAATCACATTTGCCTAATTGAAATCTAATCAATCTTGGTGACTAGATTCCAGAATCAGAAGTGTATTCTAAGCAGTATTCTGAGTTTCATGACCGCATGTGTAAAAGTACAGAGCAGCTGCTGTATTGTACAAACCTAGGCACCAAGGAACAAACAGGACGTGTAAAGATACTCTAGTTCTATGTAACTCAGTGTAGTCAATAGCCTCCTTGTGCAGCCACCACACAGATCAGATCTGGACCCAGATTCTTACCTATTTAAAATTTTAAAACTCTGTTATGCTTGTAAGACAGCAGAACTTTATGTCGGACTTAATAGTCCACAAACACCAAGCATCTCCAGGAAAGTCCACTGTGTGGTACAAGGATGTCTTTGTTCTGCCCAGCACCATTTGTAAAACTACCACAAAATGATTTATGCAGAACTTTTTCTGAAGTGTCTATCTGCACTTTTTAATAAATTGCAATTCTTTGGGGAAAAAGCACTGCCTAAATTGTTGGTGTTTATCTCCAATGTGTGTCTTTGTGCAGAAATCATACCAGCTGCCTGCCTGCCAGCAATTAGGGGTGTGTAACTCAAGAACACAGCCTCCAACTCATGAACGTGCTGCCTCCTCCTTCCCCCCCCCCCCCCCCCCCCCCCCCCCCACGTCAGGGTGAATTCCTGCTAAATTTTACACCAGTATATACAATGTCAGTGTCACTAAGGTCAGTCATTTAATACAGGAGAATAGAGCAAAAGTGCTGAGCAGTTTCACTGTCAGAGGCCATCTGTACTGTCACTTAGAGGGTGCTCAGCAGATCCCTTGAAACCTGTCCTGATAATCAGTGGACGTTTTCCTTGTAATCTTCTGTGCGGAGAGGAATGATGCAGATGTATGGCCTGCACTGTTTGATAGATGTGCAGAGAGGAATGATGCAGATGTATGGCCTGCACTGTCCGACAAGGAAGATTTCACAGCAAAAAATAGAGGCCATTGTTGCTGCCAAGCACTCAGGGCTTCACTCCACCTGTCTCAATTCAGGTTTCCAAGCATTGCAAGGATTCAGCCTAGCAAAAGGTGGCCAGAGATGGGGAACAACATGGGTGCTGGGGGACAACATGGCTGGGATTTAGCAAGGGAAAAAAGAAAGAGAAAAAAAAAAAAAGGAAAAGGATAAGAAGATCTGCACTGATACCTTGAGGAAAATTTCTGCTGGTGCTGTAGGACAGAAAAGTTTTGTGTTTCTGTGAAACTAATGATTTAATAAAAGTAAAAGCACTGTGGTGGTGGACACACAATATAAATAATGTGCTCAGATGAATCTATAAAAGGCAGAGTTGCCTTTAATAACCTATTATGTATTATCAGCCGCCCCATTGTACCTTCTGGCATGGTGGGGCGCTGGGTGCGGTGCAGCTGAGCGTCAGCCCTCTCCAGTTCATTGCCAGGTCATCTCTGGGGAGGAAGTGTTCCCTGTTTACAGGAAATGCAGGACAAGGGCTGGAGGACCAAGCTGAGCGCAAGCTGAGGTTGCTGCAGCTTGCTGCCTCTCTGGTGAGTCTGGGAGCAGGGAGGGGGTGTGCCACTTGTCTGAGGCCCAAGGACGAAGTGTTTTGTTTTCATGCATGTCCAGCTTTTACTGTTGCTTTGTTTTTCTAGTTGTTTAAAGCCCCGGGATCAGGGAGGGTAACAGTGCTGGCAGACACTTGGGCACCCCAGGGTACCTGAGACTGGTCATGCAGGTTTGTGCGGGCAGCCTGATGTGCACCATCCATCCCTGTCCATCCCAGCACACCTGGGCCATGATTAGTGAAACCTCACTGTCAGGCCTTCTCTTATCCCTCCTCCACTTGTACTGCCACAGGGTGCACCAGGATGTTCCCTGAGATGGAGCCCAAACCCCTGTGTGCTCCTCTGTAGCCTGCCCTCCCTTACTGAACCAGAGCTGCACCAGTCGGAGTGCCTTTGGGAGCAGTTGCTGAAGGTGGGAGGGTTTGGTCCCTGCAGTTTTTCAGAGCAAAGTGAAAGCCTGACACACTTGACCAGCAGTCCACTTCCCCTCTTCCATGCCAATGCAAGAAAGCAAAATTCAAATGGTGAAGCTTACGCCATGAGGAGGAACTCCTTTCTGAGTTTGGCAACCAAACAGCTTATGCCTTAGAGTATGAAATGTGATTATCTGTGTGCTACCTTGCCTTGTTAGGGTATGTATGGTACTAGTAGACAACATTTTTTCCTGCCCTTTTCAGACTTCAGCTGCGACATTTGTCTTGTGCTATAACACGGAACTGATTGGTTCAACACATCCTGTTCTAATAGGCATTTCCTTTTATTGGCTTTAAATGCATTTTGACTTTAATTTCCTTCAGTAATGAGCGTTCCTTTTGCAGAGGGTATTCAAAAAATAATCATCTATAAATAGGGCAAAACCAAGGAAATAAATTACCAATTTTAATAAAACAGGGTCATCCAGCACCCCATTGACTCTCCCAATTACCATCAATCCATTTGGTTTATTATTGCTTTAATTTTATACAGTAAGGATGTCATTGTCTGAGAGAGAGTTTGAACTAGTAACTCTTGGGCACATGACTTGAAATAAAGCCAGGGATACTGTATGTAGAAAAAAGTTGAATTCAGTCCCTTTGGTCCAATAATAAAAGGCCTGTTTTTTATTTTTTGCCACTGAATGGAGGAGATTTTATGTATATGGGCTTTGCATAAGCCAACTGTGTCCAGGTGAGATTCTGGTCTCCCTGTTGCATGCTGAACATTCTATTCAGTTATGAGCTATGAGACCTGTGAAAGAAGAGTAGGAAAGCGCACAGGCTATGGCTGTGAAGGTTATAGCAGCAATTTACAAGTCATTTGTAAACTGCATATCTGATTTTGGGGTGATGTTAAGCTCATCACCACTCAGCTGGCTTCAGGAAGGTTTTACTTGTAGGGGACTTACCTCAGGGAGAGAGAATGACTGTATCTTCCTAGGTAGTTCCATCAGGGATGCTTCAAGTCGGCTGCGTTGCTGTCTCTGGGCAAATAATTGCCAACACAGCCAGTCACCAATACACCCAGAAAAAATACTTATAATTCACATTCGTTTCAGAGCTTTGGTAGATCTCGGCCTAACTGAATGCAATACAGCTGCCTTTCCTTAAAGAATTGGTGACCCTTAAATCTAGAACCCTAACAAATCGATGAAACATCCTAGGGAAAAAATATAAATAAATAAAAATCCTCTACAGAAGGCAGAGCAGAAGTCAGCATTTACCCCCAGAAAACCAGAGAGTTCACTTACTTCCTACTCTTACTGTAGGGAAACAGTGGATATGGTCAGAGATGTGTTGATAATTACTGGTAAAACCAGTTTATAATAGCAGTTGTTTTACTGGAGGAATGGGACCGAGGATGTGGTTTCCAGCCTCTTCTAATGTTTTGCTTTTTCTTGTGGTGACATTTTGGACTAAATACTGCTTTGATCTTTACTTACTTGCAGGCACCTCTGAAACTATGAGAAATGTGCAGGAAATAAATCAGTGGGTTTGGCCCTTTAAGTATGTTGGAGGTAATAAAGTTTCATCATCCAATTTACAGTTTGCAGCAGATGTAAAGAAAAGAAATAAGTGCGATTTGAACCCTGCACAAAAATTCTCACTTCTTTGGAGAGATGCAAAATTGATTTAGCCTGGCCAACAGATTTGTAGCACACTTAATGCTGTCAGAGCTGGTTCAGTTACAATGCAGAAATACCTTGTAAATATGTTCCAACAGAAATGATCATACTGCACAGGCATTTGAAAGGACGTTGCCAGCCAGGACAGCCTAACCAGATGCCTTGCAGATGCCTAAAGAGCCACTTGTTGGAAGGGATGCATACTTGACAAGTATCATAAAGCATAACTGAGAGCTGAGTTTGTAATTCAGAGCACTAACGCTTGCCGATGAGGTACATAACTGTGGTCTCTACTGCAGCTGTACCTGTTCACACTTAACTCCTCTCCAGCTCTCCCAGTTGTGCTTGCCCAGTCTAGGTGGGTATCAGTATACAATCTGGTCTGTATCCAAGGCTGCAATGACCTAATCCCAGATTCAGAGGTAGTTTTCCACAGTCCTTCCTGTCTGTTATTTTTTTCCATCGTTCCTAAGCCCATTTAATTGTGAAAGACAAGGAACTGCTTAGGTTTTCTTATCAGGACCCGCTGAGCCTCTCCTCCCCTAGAAGCCAAAGTGCATTTCCTCTGAAGCTCAGCCTCACTTCATGTTTTGCGACTGGCAATGAATTCTTAGCCTTAACCAGACTTCCTATTAATGACACTGACGTTTGCAGAAGACACTTGATCATGAATACATTATACTGGAGATATCTCATGCAGTCTGCCCAACTCCAGCTGACAAACATCTCATGATCAACTCTGTCTCCATGCTTTCCGAGCAGAGTCACAACCCTTGCTGCTCACTCTTCAAAGAAGGAGGGAAGACAATGTCAGGGAAATGACAGGAGACAGAAGAAAAACAAAAAATATATCCTTTATGTGGAAACAATAAAACCAAAATCAAATGCCTGTAAAAAATCTATGCTCATCTGGAGGCAGACAGGTTACATGTGAGCTTAAGTCTTGCTACCTTAAAAGCATGTTTAGATGCATGGTGTAATTAAATGGTGGGTGAGACACAGGAACTATATAAATGTTAGTTTTCAGGGACCTGCAGTCAACTGTTTGCTCACTGCGGCTTTCCCCCAGGCTCCTGCCACACAGGCATGACATAGTTCTGTCTGCATTTTTACTGGAATGGCAGGAGCAACCATCTCTCATGTTCTAGAATCTGAAGTGATATGCCATGGGCATCTTCACATGGTGATCAGTTCTGTCTTCAGGAGCAAGGACTACTAGGAGAACACAAGCACGTAGGTTTATAAAATGAATGAAAAGATGTGAATTAACTGGAATAAAAAACATGGTAGGTGTCAGGAAAGGTGTACTGCCCAGGAGCTCTATGACAATACAGAACTCAGAAGTGAAAACGCGAATGCTGCTGGAGTGTCTGTAGGAGGGTGGGATGGGAAGGGAGGCACAAACACGCTTTTGCACATCCCAAGGGCAAAGGAGATCCGTAACATTTTTGGGAAGTATCTGTAAGCACTAGCCAGTGCCACTGCACTGCAGGCCTCCTATAAGTGAAGCCCGTGCAACAGTTAGGCAATATTGCAAGTTTTACTCCTGTATAAGTCTTTAATAGCACCATTCATAATGATTACCAGACTAATACAATGAGGCATTCTTCCCAGATTATAATGTGTTCTTACACTAACATAATGTAGTCATTTATCTTCTGAGGGAGAAAGAAACTTAATTCCGTGTCTGCTGGGATAAACAATTAAAAATTGCAGAAAAGCTGAGAGTGTAAGGAGAGAGACTGGCTAAATTGTTAATAAGCCTCCTGAGCTGTTCCTGTGTCTGCCTTGCTCTTGCTTTCACTTGTGCTGAGCGAGCTCTGAGCTGGGAGCCATGACACAGCATGATCTTTTGCTGCTGCTAGCTCATCCTCTTTGAAGAATTTGTTATGAGGGAAATTACGGAGTTACTAAAACCCATCTGCAAGGTAAGCAAAACAAAAGCATCATGCTATTTTGTACTCCCTCCTCTGTACTGGGGAAGTGTTTTCCCACAACCATCTATTTCTGCCATAAATATTATTTCTAAGTAATCTTTTTAAGATCCAAATATCTTATTATCCCAGCAGTCTGACAATTTGAGACATAAGAATAGTGTAAAAAAAATATTAAAAATTTGGCAGCTTCATTGGAACTTATTGAATATCTTCCATTAATAAGCAGAAAATCTTTTGAATTAAGGTACTGCAGAACTGTAGCCAGAAACATTTGCATTCCAAAACCTGGTTTTTGGTTCAAAAGCATTAAAAACCCAATTCTTCCATTTTGATTTTTTAGCTAACATGAATGTTTTTCCTGAATGCTTTTCGTCTATTTTTTCATCAGCAGACATTTTAACATCAAAAAATATATACCAAGAATATAGAAGAAAGAAGACAGTGCAGTGTATCCATCTTTTACAGGTGGGACCAGATGAACAGTAGGATCCAACAGAGACAGCTCTAACCAGCAGGTCTGAGCAATTTGTCCTTGTACTACCTGTGGACTCAGGGAGATCCCTTATCTTACTCACTGTAAAGTTTTTGATTTTCATAGCCCTGGAAAGCAACATGAATAATAGATTATCCCTTCAATCACATTTCTTCTCCTTTTTGTACCCACAATGGGAGAGGAGTGCATCTAAATACCTGAAATGTTAGATCAACAAAGAATTAATACGTAATTATAACAAGGACTTAGATCCAGGACTGGTTATGCTTAGTAGTTATGTTTAGTTGTGCAAACAGTTTGCATGTATTACTGGTGAATTACTAAGAAAGAGCATCTAGACAGCCATATGTGAAAGACACAGGATTTTCAAAGATCCTGAATAGTACTTTGCCTTACAGTACATTGCATTCCAGCATACAGTATTTTCTTTGATTCATGGTTTCATGCACCAAAGAGGCCTACAAGGCTGTAGGAAGCATCCAGAAAAAATAACACATTTTATAGGCAACTTTCCTTAGTTCTTTATCCTGATACAAGATGAAGTTAATTTTGTCTACCCTTGCCACAGCTAATGTGGCAAAGCAACTTTTAAAATGGCCCTAGGGGTAGGTCTTGACTCTTCTGTCACATATATGTTTTCTTCCATGGTCACATTCCTATGTCAGTGGAATAAGACCTGGCAGATGCACACACAAGCATGGAGAATCTCAGCATCAAGCATGCTGTGCCCAGAATGGTTTCTGTAGGAGCTGAAGCACAGATCAGTTCTTTAGTCACCTGTGGCTGCCATTATGGGTTCTAGGGCCCCTGTGCAGAATGTGCCTACTGCTTGAGGACGAAGGAGTAAACACAGCAGCATGCAAAAGCTGTGTGTTCATCTGAGGTGGGAGAAGGAACTGTAAAGCAGGAGTAACATGCTGTTTGTTCATGCCAGGGAATAAATGAGGCCTTTCAGTTACCTGTGCACTGATATTACACAAAAGACTCAGGCAGTTATTAGATCTGTCATCACTTACCACAGCTGACACCCTGAACCACACTTCTGTATGTGAAAATGTGCCCTGAGAAGCTGGTGTTCTTACCTCCATGCAGGGGCAGACCATGCATTTATTCACTAAGACATATAGAATCATAGAATCATAGAATATCCTGAGTTGGAAGGGACCCATAAGGATCATCAAGTCCAACTCCTGGCACCACACAGGTCTACCCAAAAATTCAGACCATGTGACTAAGTGCATGGTCCAAATGCTTCTTAAACTCCAAGAGGCTTGGTGCAGTGACTGCTTCCCTGGGGAGCCTGTTCCAGTGTGCGACAACCCAATATATGCAATTTCGAACTGCCAGGCCAGTATTGCTCACCATTTCTTTGCTCTACTGATATCTTGTTTTCCTCAACTCTTGGAGTGAGCAATATGAGAGATTTCAAGTTGCATGGGGATTTGCCTTGGTAGACAGATACAACACCTTTCATCAGAAAAATTCCACTAGCATCAAGGCACTGAGGGTAGTCTAAGGTTGGCTAAGGATAAGGACAAAGCAAACAGGTCAAAAGAGCAATTGAGATGGAGTTTAGATGAATTGTAAGATGAAAGCGGAACAGAAGAAAGAGCTTGAGCCGGCCTGAAGTAAAACCCAATGAATCAGTGGTGCTGCCTCTTTCTCTCTCTCTCCCTGTCTGACCTCTGTGAGTTTAATAATATCAATTTATTAGTGAGGGAAAAGGTTACAGGATGAAAATCAGAACTATTCCAAATGCTGGACTGAGCTTGAGGATAGACCCAGATATGGGTACCAGCTGGGAGTAGGAGATCCAATAGAGAAATGCCCCTTAAAACAAAACAATTTTATCTAAACATACCTGGAACAACTCACGTGTCCCCAGTTTCACCCCAGCACTACTTTTAGTATGAGCAACTCTCCATCAGGAGGTTTTATTTTATCATTACTGAGCGATGAGGCAGGTTGTCTTTAGAGTCATATGCATGTCAGGGTCTGGGAGCATGACAAGCCTCCTCTTTGGGTCCAATAATAAAGCAATTAGCATCAACAAAAGTGTGGAAGTCAGGGGTGGAGCTGATCCACAGAGGCCCCTTTGTTGTTGTAGCTAGGCAGGGTTTCGGAAGTGCTGTGATGCCGCCCACACTGAAAAACTGCAGACACTAATAATAAACAAGAGAAGACAATGGTGAGGAACAGTGCAGCTGCTCAGTCCATCCCGCTGTGGCAAATGCATGGGGCAGCTTGTGGGAGCTACTTGCCTCTGCACATGAAGGAAAGGCGAGCAGCCACACCTGCATGGCAGACACAGACCACTCTTTGCAGCTTGGAAGTGAGTGCAGAAATGGAGTTTCCTTTCTGAAAGGAAATGTGAGTCTGGTCAGCGGCTTCAGGAGTCTCTTTCTTCATTGCCCTCCCACTTATATTAACCCATAATTGCCCAGCTGCCTGTCACTCTAGCATTGGCTTTGAGGCTTTGGATTTGCTCACAGCTGGGATCCCCCCCTGGAAGGCCAAAGAAAAATAAAGAAATAAAGAAATGAAGCAGAGCTGCAAAAGCACATTAAAAAGATTTCAGAGGCAATGAAGACTAAAGAAATCATAAACACTAAATAAGGCATGCTGGTGTTCAGACCAGTTCGGCTGGACAAGCCATCATAGAATATCCTGAGTTGGAAGGGACCCACAAGGATCGTCAAGTCCAACTACTAGCTCCACGTGCGACCACCCAAAAATCAGATCCTATGTCTGAGATCATTGTCCAAATGCTCCTTGAACTCCAGCAGGCTCAGTGCCGTGACCACATCCCTGGGGAGCCTGTTCAGTGCCCGACCACCTTCTTGGTGAAAAACCTTTTACTAACACTCAGCCTGACCCTTCCCTGAAACTCCCCAGCATTCTACTGTAATACCCACAAATGTCAGGTTTTGTCTAAAGACAACAGGCTTGCCCTATTGGCTGAACACTGGAACCGACTCCTGGAAATATGTAAAATACTTAAGGCCACTGTGGTGAATAAGCTGGATATAAGCTCCCACAGTGATGCTAAGGCCAAAACCACCAATCTGATCCATGAATATAAAAGCAGAGTAAAGTCAGGTGGGGAATAGGTTGGTGTTATCACTGTTATACTTGGCAGTCCTATTACCAGTGCTGTAAAATCAAGTCTTGTGTTGAAGCACCAACAACTGCACCAAAACTGTCTGGTAGTAAAAAATGGTACTAAAATGGTTAGTAAAATTGGATAATGCTAATGGATTATTAGATAAAGTTCAGAGATTTTAGAATGATTAAATGATAGGAGGCATAGTATGACACTGATACATTCACCCATTTCATTTAAAAGACCAGGCAAGAGGATAACCTCAACACAACCTGTGAGCATCTGCGTGGTAACCATATTTGGAAGACTGCAATCCAGGAGACAGGGGTTTAACCAAATCCACTGTCTGCAATTTGTCACTAGGCACATCGAGATCAGCAATAAAAGACACCTTTCAAACACAAAGGGCAGGCACTATCTGGAGAACCTACCTTTAGTCATGCTTTGTGAAGGATTTGAAATAACTGGCAATTTAAATCTAAATATATATGTGTGTGTGTGTGTTATATTTTCCTGAAAGAAAAATAATGCTGGGAAATCCTTGGACTGTATTACATTAACAGATTCAGCACTTTCAATCGCATTGCTTTTTCTGGATTTTCTGGATTCCCTTGAAACAACTCAAGGATGATGAGATCTGAGTTACCTTGTGCTGTAATTCCAATGGTATTATAATTACACTTTTCTTATCCTTTTAATGTTTTCACAGAAAACTTACAATGTTTAATTTCCATTTCTACTAAGCACTGAAATGTTAGTATGATTTTATTACATCCATTTTGAGGGATGTCTCAGGAAGAACAAACAAGTTCTAGTTGCAATTATGTATGCACCCAGTCAAACTTTTTGTTCCAAACTGAGCCAGAAAACTGATCCTATAGGTATACTTGAATGAGTTCACTTAATTTCCCACTGCTCCATTCAGATTCTTCTACTTGTCTAAATGGTTGCTGTTTAACTTGGCAACAAAACACAAAGCTTGAGAAATCTTGCTTCCAAGCCTAGAGGGTCTGCGGGGACACCCGGTCCCCTGAGTGTTTAGAGCTGTGCAATGTGTGGATTTGCTGTGTCTGAGCAACAGCAGGTGTCTGGGAATACTGCCGATGAGCTGGTCTGTTCTTTCTCTACAGTGCCTACACTGAGCCTTACAAGGTGTGCCCGGTCTCTGTGATACCCGTGGAGGTCATCACATCAGATGAGGAACAAAAGAGTTCAGAAGACGAGGAAAGCAGCCAGGGTGATCCCAGCCTCATCAACAAGGTAAAAGAGCTGCACTAGCAACAATTTACCCCTGTAGCATGTGGCAGAGCCAAGGAACTGCTGTTCTAAGATGGATAGTGGAGGCAATATAGCCAATAGGAAAGGCTTGACATGAATGTAATGAAAAACTTCTCACTTATGAGAAGGATCTGGATGCAGTCTTGAGAATTTTAAAGCTACACTGAATAAAACAATGACAAACATGCTGTTGGAACAGATTGTGGTTTGAGCTCTTTGTTGACTTGAAACAAATGAAATGGTCACAAGCAATCTAATCTTTTTTTTCCTCTGATATGTATGATTTTTTTTGGCTGCTTGTTTTCACACTGTTTTGGAAAGGGAAAAGCCCTTAAAGTTGTGACAATTCCTGTTAAATGAAAAATATTTTCCCTTCTAGTTTTACTAGTTAGCTAGCAAACCATGAGCATTTACAGAGCACACACTAGTGTGTTACCTAAGCCCATCATGTTTCTCAGCATTTAGTTG
The DNA here is from genome assembly GCF_040182565.1 of Anser cygnoides. Lineage (NCBI taxonomy): Eukaryota > Metazoa > Chordata > Aves > Anseriformes > Anatidae > Anser > Anser cygnoides. Next base: position 2,299,761 of record NC_089882.1, read on the forward strand.
TGATGCCAGTGGAGAATTGACAAGAAAATTGTGCCTCAAGTCCAAATGGGAAATGCATATAACCACCAAGCACTTGGAAGGAAATTTAAGGCTGCTAAAAACAATTTTATTGACATTTTTGTAGGTTTTTACTGAAGATATTAGGAAATTGCATTTTTATTTCCCTTACTGCATTTCATGCCTTTTTATTTTTTGTTGTGCTGGGGTAACCACACTTTTTAGCTGTCACAGCAGAAGGCAGCACTTACAGAGCAAGCATGTGCTTTAGAGTCTGTCTGGAGGTATCCCTCTAGCTCTTAGGGCTAATACAAACCAAATCTCTACACATGCCTGATAGAAAACATGAGCACAGGACTGTTTGTTTGATCAGACTTGGTTTCCCAAGCTGATTGTCAGCAAGGATCACGGCACGCAGAAGACCTGGCTTCTCCAAGCTCCTAGGGAGCTGTCTTAGAACAGCCACATCTGAATACTGGCTGTTATTTCCAAGCTGGCTGATGAATTAGAGCATGTGGCTATTTAGCCTGACAAGAAACAGGCCGGAAGGGTACACATAACCTTTTCTGCCAGGTTTAATTCTAGCTGTAGGAGGATTAGCCCTCCTGCAGTCACTGGGCTCTAGCTACAGACTGTAAAAGGAGGTTGGAGCAGCAGCAATTTCATTCTAGGCTAAGCCCTTTGTTTAATATGCCAAGTCAGGGGCCTGTGCTTGTATGCAGGTCCAAGAAAAGATCTGGAATTGACACAGGGAGACCTTTGAGCTTCTTTGTTCTTGTAGCCTCATGAGGGCCAAAGACACTGCAGGCTTCACTTTGGACAGACTAAGGAAGTCCTGGGAACCATCCTGTCAAACGCTGCATGTCCCAGCTGTCCCCAGGACCCAGGCTCTTAACAGGAGACACCTGATCTGGGCAGCCAGAGTTCTGACATCAGAACTCTCCACCCTCTAACAGCTTCAGTGCTGCTACTGCAGGCTGTGTGAAGCAATAACCGAAAGATGCCCATGAAAGGGCCAATTTGATAGGGAAAACAGTCAGTGCAGGGTCCTGAAATGAAGGATGCAATATATTTAACTGTACTCTTTCTCCCATGCTAGTAGCAGAACAGTAACGGTATGAGAATCTTCCGATGTCCCCCACAGCCCTCATTGAAGATTCTGTCAGAAATAAGGGCTTCCAGTTCACCGTAATTAAGAGTGAATGGGATAAATTCCATCCGTTCACAGCTCTTGCCTCAGAAAGCGCTGGTATCTTCACAAGGGACAGACAGGACTGTGTTTTCTACCTTACTGCTCCTGCCTCCTTTTGTTGTCTTTGCACGCAAATCTTTTGGGTGCCAAGGGAACATTAGCTGCCCTGTCAAAGCCTGACTTGGCAATGACAAAGGGCAAACAAGTTGTCCAGCTCCCCAGTGAAGTGATGTATCACTTGGAGCAAAATCCTCAGGACAACACAGGGTGGCTGTAAAACATGAAAGAGTTCAGAAGCACTGTCACTTGGGAAGAACTGGCAAAAACATGTTGGTGTAGATGCCAAAAATAGTACCATGGATTTGGAAATGAGTTAATTTTGTTAAAATAACTGTTTTGGGCTGGCCTACTAGGAGCTGAATTTGGATTTAGAAAAAAACACATATGCAAACACAAAAAAGAACCCTCTGGGGTTTGTTGGTTTGATTTCTGGTTTTCCCCTCCTTAGGGAAACTTAGTTTAAATGAAGACCTGAAACAACCCAGATGATCAAATCTCCTACCCGTGTCCAGATGTATGATTTGCATTTGCATTGAGCTAGATTCTACTTATTGCCTTTCGCTTCATCTGTATGAAAATGAAAGCATAGTGTTTCATTTTTTTTCTCACTTGCTTTCTCCTAGCCTTCTTGGCAGAGAATTGCAAGATATCCAGTTTGCAGCAGATTTTTTTCCTGTAATGTTTCTTTTTAAGGCTCATTTTTTAAAGTAAAAATAATTTTAAAAATCAGCTTTGTACACACTTTTCCTGGAATTGTTTCAACAGCTGGGCTTCTTTGAATCCCTGCCCTCCTGGGGACCAGATTCACATGAGTGTGGAAAAATTTTTAGGGCCTGCTGGAACCCCTGTTCTGTAAACAATTTGAATCATAGCCAATAGTATATGTTGAGGTAGTTTTGACATTATCAACTTTACTTTAAAAAGCAAAGAGGGGCTTTCATCTCTATTGTGTTACAAGAAGTTTCACTACTAAAAAGCCTTTCTGGAATGAGGCAGGTTTAAAAATGTAGAACAGGAGGTGGGGTTCCAGATTTTGCCTTTATTCCACTAGGTGTACCGTAGACCCTGTGAAGCAGAGCATTTGTCATCAGAAATCACGTGGTAGTTTTGATTCTTCTATGTAAGACTGACAGTGAAAATTCACTCTTTCTGGTTAAATGAGCATGTTATTTCCTTCTCTCTTCATTCTGCTGGCATGCAATAACAACCTAGAGAACTCCCAGGTGGAGAATGCTCTAAGTATTCTTAACCTTTATGATTCTATATGGCTGTATTATAAAAAGTGATGCCCTTCACTTACATTACAGATGAAGCTTCACACTTTTTTTCCTCCTGCTAAGCTAATTTGCAAGAGCTCCTGGGCCATTCCTCATTCATTTGTCTTTTATATATGCTCATTTAATTAAATTCCTTCCAATTTATCAGAAGGTGACACATGACTGTTCTGTATTGGGCTCTCAAGGTTATATGATGACATTTGAGGTGCACACAGAGAAAAAAAAATGGAGTTAAGGATTCCAGTTAAGAACAAACCACTTAAATAAAATAATGACCTTCCCTACATCTTCCACCTCTGAACCTTCTCTCACTAGACAAATGCTCCAAGTCCAGGTTGTAGAACCCCAGATTTTTCATGTTACCATTGAGCTGGATTCAAGCTTTTTTTTTTTTTTTTCTGCTGAAAACCAGATAAATCCTGAGCTTAACTGTTCAGATTTGACTAGAGAGCAAATCCAAACTGAGCTTGGAAAGGGGCTGCCAGTTTAAGAATTATTTTCTTGAGTGTCTTGTAGAAGAGCCATGTTCCTGTAGCAACACCAGAACATGTTGCCTTGGACTCAGCTTCAAGAGCTATTTCCATCACGCTGTTTGACCCAGACTGTATGTCACATGTATGCTAAGGGGTGTGGATTGAACAAAGTGATGGGCTTAAAAACGACCCCAGTAGTGAATGGAAGGCATTTAGACTGAGATCAACAATTTCCACCACTGTGATAAGAGTCTAAGTATTTCTTTACAGGGTTCCTTTGGAAGGAGAAGGCAATGGCTGGGTAAACAGAGAATGCTAGGAATATTGTAGCAGCATAAGCTATTTTAAGAACTCTGTTGTATTTAGGAATGACATAGAGCAAACCTTACATTAAAACACTAGGCAATGGAACAATTACAAATGTTCTCTTAAACCTGTCTATAAACACAGCAGGGAGTTTGACCTGAAGAACTGAAGGGATCCTCAGAAGAATAATAAGAAAAGAATGTGATTAATCTGTGTGAGTACCTTTAAAAATTATAGTCTATCGAGTACTCAGGAAATAAATTAATACAAATCCTAAGACAAGTAATAAAGCCATAGCTGGAGCATAAAAGACAGTTCTCTCACCCAGAATACAGATATGTCTGCCAGTTAACTCTATGGGAAATCGAAAAGTAAACCAATCTGTATGCAAATACTGTCTAGTTTCACCCTAAAACCAGCAATATGTTACAAGGAACTGTACACAGCCAGGATATGAGAGATGTGATCTTCTCTTACCCTGCTGGCAAAATGGGAAAATCTCTAGTGAGGTAGATAACACATAACCAGAATATAATGACATAAAAGAAAATGAATTCATACCAGATGTGGCTGGATTTTATGGCAATGAAAACTCAAAGCATTTTGACTAGTCGTTTAAGACTTAGTTTTTTCATGCTGAATCCCAGCGAGACCAGAGGGGTGCTCGTTACAATTACATGGTGCTTTGCTGGGGGGGGCACAAAGGAGAACTCCATACAGAAATGATCCCTAGCACTGTGCTTGTGAAAGGGCAGCCCTAGAGGTAGGCTCCACGCTACTCCCAGGTACCAAAACAAAAGGCAGTGTCCAAAAAGGAGGGCCGCAACCCAGCATGGCACGTGGAGGGCATCTGTGCCACTCACAATGAGGGAACACTGAGCTCAGTCACAAAGGTCTCACAGCAAGCAGGGCAGCTACTGTCTAGTGGTAGCTGTACGCACAACTGCCTTTGCTGCTCCTTATGCATTTCCACTGGGTGGGCTTGGTTTCCAGGCTCCATTAATCATTCTGTTTTGCAAACCTTTAACCTTCACGTACACAACCCAAACATATGCTGGAGTTGGGAGTGACAGATTTGTGTGCCTTGAGGAAGCACCTAATTCAGACGCCTTTCAGGGGACAACTCTTGATTTATAGCATTACACAGTTTCCCCAGGGGAGCTGCAATCTAGCTCTTCAAGGAAGGGGCCTTGGAGGCAAAAGATGTGGACTGCGTTTCCTCTCACTGATTCACAGACCCAGCTTGAAAAAGCCACTTGTTCTCATAGTGCCTCAGTTTACTGTTGGCACCACTGTGACATCATTGTGAACTACTAGATAGTTCATAATAGTTACAAAAGGGGCATTATGAAGTCACTCAGCTCAGAGGCTGAAGCTTGCAAACTGCTCTAAGCCTCTGATAGCAACAGTAGCACTGTTGTGCTGGGTACCATCCAGCACAACGCTACAACACACCTACCCTGAGGGGTCTGCAAAATAAGACACACAGATGTGAAAATGGACAAAGGGATGTAGTTTGTCCACGTCAGCATGGTAAGGCAGCAGTAAACATGGAAATGGAGCTGCTGATTTGGTGTCTTAGCTAGTTACCCTGCTTTTCAAATGCAAAGGGTTTCTTCCTGAGTACTCAAATGGCTTGTGCAGTACTAATGCTTCAGCTCTAGTGAACAGTTCTTTGATTTGCCTGTGCTGCACTTAAGCCATATAACCCTGTTTCAGCCCCATGGAGGCAGATTTTCCCTCAGCCCCATGATATTTAACCTGGATCAGAACGGCAATCTGGTTCTCATCATGGTTCTGCAAACAGCTAGGCCAGCTCAACTGTGTGTGGGCACTGGGCTCAGAGAGCAGTGACTGGCACAGGCACTGTAGTACCATCTCATCAAAGCATGGCCGTTGAGGGTCCAGGTCAAATGCCTTGGCATTGCCCAGAGCAAAGCCAGAGTGTATAAATGACTCCGTGGGGAGACATCATCCCTACAGTAATGGGATGCCTACGACACAGAGAAGGGAAGGTGATGTGCCACATCAGTAGGCTCTGCATGGGCAATTAGCCATCATTCACAGGCATACTGTTCACTGCTTGCCCCTTCTCAACCCAAAAGTTTTTTTTCTGTCAGGAGGCACAAAAGGGACATGAAACCTAAAGCTGTTCAGTTCAAACTGCCTAAGACTAATAATTAACTTCAGCTGTCCTCACATGTGTGCTGTGTTAAGACCTAAAAGCTTTTAGGTTTTTATGCTGTTGTTCTAAGGAAAAGATTTCTGATGCTTCATTATACATTGGGATACTCTGGCTTTTGGAGGAGAAACTCTGATCAAGTCACAAGATACCTCTAGTACCCCACTAGACAACTCTAGTTTTCCATCAGTAAACTTGATAACCTTTTGCAGGCCTGTTGGGCTTAGTTCAGTACCCTTTGGAGAGATAATTGCACAGTACCACCTTTGTCTAGCAAGTTACACTGATCAGCTGAGCTGTAGCAGCTGTACAAGCTCCTAACTTGGTTTAAGTGCTTTTGTATTTGCAACCTTCCTAGCACCAGCATGTTTTTCAGAGTAGAGAGAATGGGGAGGATGAGGTGATGAAGCTCTGAGACAAGAAGACTCAAAGTGGCAGATTGCCAGGGTTTCCAGATGGCCTCCTGGCCTCTCTCTGCTAAGCAGAAGCTCTCAGCAGGGCCTGGAGCGCAACCTCCAGTGGGAGGTTCCCAAGTGGGAACTGGAAAGGTCCCACACCGCGGGGAGAAAAGATTACCAAAAAGGTGGTACTGTGGCTGTGTTGTAATAATCACTTGGATTTTGTTTTAGAAACCTTATGGTTGAGGGACCTGCACCCCCTCTATTCCCTGTTCCCAGAAGTCTGTCTCTGGACACTGTCGTCAATCTCAGAGTTCATTTCCTGGTTAAACAAACAGCAATTAAATAACACAAGACAGGCAACGCCTAGAGACACTGTCTCCAACTTGCCCTAGACAGGTCATGTGACACCGGGGTCCCCGTGTTTTGTCTCTTGGCTAAGACATATTAATCACAAGAGGAATTACGGAGTTCAACAATGTGTGTATGCAAATGGAGAGACAGCCTGGATTGCTGGGGAAATGGACTCCGTGTCTTGGCAGTGTGGAGCCAGGCTTGTCCACAGAGGATGCGCTGGGCAGCCAGCATCAGTCTAGGTGACCCAGACAGAGACACTCTCCCTTCATTTGCTGTGCTCTACCTGTGTAGAGGAAATGAGAGAGGAGAGAAAACTCAGTGCTTCTGGTGTGTTCCTCCAGCAGTGGGGACAACCAGGAGGGGCACACTGTGATCTTCGAGAGGTGTTCACAAACTGGAGCCGGGCGAAATGGGCAATGAAATATTTGCTGACAGTGTAGCCTTAAGCAGAAAAGTGAAACTATGGAAAAAACAGATGTTCCTAATGCATTTTATTAAAATGTAGTGTAGTTCTCCAAAAAAAGTGATTCAAATAATGTTCTTTGGCCCTTATCAGGCAGAAGGAACAAAGCACTAGGGGATATATACTTAGACTCCTGGTGCTAAAGGAGAGATGCGTCAGTCATCTGAGATTAATGAACTGTTCATTCTCTATTTCCTTTGTCTCTTGCAATCTTCAGCTGTCTCCCAGTAGAAGTACACGGCAGTAAGCTAAAGATGCAAAAAGAAGCTCACAGACTGGCAGAGGTGGGCAGGGACCTCTGGGTCCCTCTGGTCCCCCCTGCCCCACCATGGCCACCCCAAGCAAGGTGCCCAGGCCCACGCCCAGGTGGCTACTTCAGACCCCCAAGGAAGAGACCCCGCAGCCTCTGGGCAGCCCGTGCCACGGCTCCGGCACCCAGCCAAGCCATTTTCACTTGTGCCAGGACACCTGCATCCCAAAGGAGTGCTGATAGGGAAAAAGGACAGAGAGGAGAAAGTCTGTATTTACCTTCCACTGGCTTAGACATTTTTTACTGCTTAAATTTGTTGTTACAATGTGAGTACTTAACTGTTTATTGATCTGTCAAGCCTGGTTTGAGATGTCAACATTTATACTTTTACGAGGGGTCTCAATTAAGCTTCATGTTTGTTTCCTGACACTTAGCAGCCCCCTCATGCAGAATTGGTGGAGAAGGTGTAAACACCAACTTTCCACCTGTTGCACCAAGAGACTGCATCACATCTCAGCAAGTCCCAGTCTCTCCTGAGTAGGCTTTCAGAAGCAGGATCTGTAAGCAATGGGTTTCCAGAACAGCTGGTCTGGCACACAATGTCACTAACTCTTTCTGCTGAACACATTTCCCCTGACCCACTTTAGATCAATGAAGGCTGCTTTTCTTTACTACTGCTAGACTGTTCTAGTTCCCTACTTCACCACTGCTACTTAAGTCCAACTTTCCATAGTAGATTCCTGTCAGTAAATATTTCCACAATTTGTTCATTTCTTATCATAAGAGTGAGTCATGACATAGGACCAAAATACCCTTATTAGCCACTTGCACCTTACAGCTATACACTTTGGTTCTTTCACAGGTTTCTGTGTCTAATGAGGTGTCTGCCAGTTCTGTAGATGTCACTGAGATTTCAAACAATGTTGCCTGCAGGAGTAATGAACTGCTTTCTGGAGACGCTTATGACCATTTAATTTAGACATTTTGTTTAGTAAGCGATAAAGTCATTTGCCTTGTTTGCTTCCACAGGTCTCACAGCAGTCAGAATACTTTGGAATATGAGCATTTTGATAACAAATTCCCATTTCCATTTGATTGAGAGTAGTAAACGTGTTAAGAGCCTTTACAGCCATGAAGCTAGCTTATTCAAAGCTAAACATTTTCTGCATCTCTGACAAATTTTGGACTTGTAAAAATCAACAGAAATTTTCTCTTTTTTTTCCATAAGAACACAATTTTTTAAACCTTAGCAGCTATTATGTTGTACTATACCATTAGTACCTGAATTACACAAACATGTCCTGGAGTCCTTTCCTGTCATGGAAAGGACTCCAGGAAGCCAAACACTGAACAGCAAAGAATAAAAACCTGGTCCCTATCTTTACTGAAGGAATATGTCAGTTCAAAGTGCTCTCTAATACTGTTTTCCTTCTTGGTGTGAGACATCTCTTAATTGTTTCTGGGTTTTGCTGTTGACAGAAGGAAGGCCAGTCCAGTGCTTACCTCATTGCCCAGGAGCTGATGTCTTCAGAAAAAGTGTGAGTTTATTGTTACAACCTGTCTGTTGCTATCCTAAAACAGAACCTGTGCAATCTACCCTTATTTATTCAGCAATGGCAATGAATAAAGTTTGTTTCTTTCCCCAGATATGTGGAGATGCTCCAGCAGTCATGTATGGTAAGTAAATCATTTTAATCACTGAAATCTAATTGCTGTCTTAGCTGCAATTTAAGAGACGTAAAAGCATTGAAGGGACAGAAGTGAATTTGAGGAAGAATGGCTTACTGTGGAGCAATGCTTTTTGAAGCATTGTAAAGGAATATGTCTGCCACTGATGTGCTCTTGCTTTGGATTCCAAAGTCTAGCATTTCTCATTCATGTGGAAAAGCATTGGCCAACAGCACTTACTGGGGCTCTGAGACTGGTGTAATATGCTGAGTAAGCCTAGTTCTGAGAAGGAGATGGTGATAAACGGGTAAACCCTAGAAATTTTTAATTTAGAAACATTTATGGATGCAAGTGCCTACTGTTCCCCTCCAGCTGGATGGACTCCAAGCTATTGGTAATCCCTAATAAAAAGAATCCTCATAAAAATTACAGCTCATAGGTTAGTTAAGGAAAAGTCTGCTTGAATGCTAATTTTATCTGCTGCAGCACTCCGATGTTGGCTCAAAGATATGAGGGAATAAAACCAAAGAGTTTTCTTGGCTTGCCCCAAAAATTTGACGACTCTCTGCTCTCCTGTTGGGGAACTCATCCACTTTCTAAGCAGAAATGTTTATTACAGAAAATAATAAGCATTATCCAGAGCCTGGCCTGTCAGTCCTGGAATTACAGTTATAAGGCATGAGGGAAATTGTCTCTGCTTTTATGATACTTAATTATTAGGTTCGGATTAGCTGGTTAATGTATCAGGGAAAAGATACTGGTAACAGCTGTGTTATGATGAGAAAGTTCTTCTATTTCTGCCGATCATCATGTTTATTTGTAAGCACTTGTTTGGGTTTTATAGATGTTACAGTCTTGTATATATAGTCCAGAATGCTCCACTGAATCCTCTTTTGCTGGGATTTTGTTGCCATGCCTGCCAATCCCACTCCAATAGAGGGATCTTACCAGTGTTCTGCATTATTTCCTTAGGTATGAAGGTTAGAGAACCAGAAGAGGAGTTAAAATTTTCAAATTAAAATTTTAGATGGGCCTAAAATAAACATTGAGTGAATGCAGTGGTTTGCAGAGCCACTCAGGGGTTGTGAAATGTCAGTTTCCCTGTCCCAGTTCCCATCATCTCAAGTTAGAAAGATCAAAAAGATCACTATCTTTTTCAGAATGAGATTTTGGGTGCACTGTTTTGGTTAATGATTTTTTTCTGCAGTGGAAAAGTATCCTTCCTCCCTCATCGCCAAATGCATGCATTCCTTTAGAAGCTACTGGAGGCTTTTTCCAGCAGAGTCACCAAGAAAGATAAGATTTGATTTTTTTCTATGGGTTGGCTTTTTCAATTGTGAGGATATATGAATGGCACCTTGGTTAGAGACTGAGGTAGAAGAGACAAACGTTTTCACACTCCACAGTTTAGAATAGATCAAAAATCTTTATAGGAATGGGATCAGGGTTTAGTTTCTGTGTTTTTATCAGGTGCCTATATCCCTAGCATACCCCATCTCTGCTGCTATCGGCTGGTGTACCTGCTGTAGTGGCATTCACAAATAACTTGCAGGTTTCTTTCTTGCAATCACAATCAGTCTAGAAGGCCACAGTCACAGCAACATTATCTTTCCCAGCCCACCAACTGTTGGATCTTCATGTTCACCTGTTGCCCAATGTCATATTCAGGACATCTAGAGAAACCACTACCAATTTTACAAGTAAGTCCCTCAGACTACAGAGATAATATTGCCTACCTGAGGCTTCCCAATACTATCATAGTGGTTACAATGAACTAATTACTCCTTTCTGCATATTTGAATAGCATTAGGAATAATCACATCAGTAGAAAATACCTCTTCACTGTGCATTCACTGTTGACACAGGTCCCACTGACAGATGTCACTAGCAGCCACCAGTGACCACACAGTCAACAAACTGCACTCAAGCTGCAAAACACCGTTCATGGCCAGCTAAGACCAAAAGCTTCCGTGTCAGCACCTCTCAGCACAGGCAGACATTTCTCTCTGTTCCTCACCACCACCTTTCTCAAAAAAACAGTTTCTAAGTGCTCATCTTGAAGTCTCGAGACTCATTTTCTTAAATAAACCCATATGTTAGTGAGAAAGGCAAGGAACTAAACCACACCCTAGCTGCTTTCAGAAAGGAAAAAAGGCTTTTCTTAAGCCTGCAACAGGAGCAGTTTCCCATCTCATTTCCAGGCTCAGCTGGAGGAGCTATTCGTTCAGCATAACAGGAATCTGGTCATTCAGCAGAGACTTTAATAAATTGATTGATTGCCAAAATGATGACATTTCCATACATCTACTCTGCTATTGAACTGAAAGAGTGGAAACATTGTGTTAGCTCACAAAGTTGGTATCAGTTGGTGTGGTAGTAGTGATAATAACCTAAAGGGTTAGCTGTTATTTGCCCTGCTTAAATGCAATGCAGTTCTTTGGAGCTGGGAGTTAAGAACTCATTCTGGACTGAGCAGATGGGACTGGCTGGGCCTTGCAGTCCAAAGCAGTCCCTGATCTCTTGTTATTCAAGATTTAGTTTTCTGAAGTTGATTAACCTTTGCATTTATTCCATAATTATTTAATCCTCAAATTTTGATGTTCATGTCTCCTATTTTTTACCCCAGTAATGTAGTCTGCACTTGTCTTCATTTTAATGCTTGCTGCTGAACAAAAATGTTGCAGGTTGCTTTCTGATGTTTCACGCATCACCTTGGAGGACCAGGAATCTGGTTTATTTGCTTCCATTCAGCCAGTCTGTTTCCAATTACTTTACTAAATATATACAGAGCAAAGTTAGTGTGACTTAGAATGCCTCAGGATCCCACTCTGCATGGGATTAAGCATTTGCTTGATAGTGTATCATGTTCATGTTCATTTTGTCTTTTGCCTTTGTACAGAACGTCTTTTTTTTTTTTTTGTGCATAGAACCCCTTAAAGTCATTATTACTTCCCTCCAAAGCGTTTAGCAAATTAAGGTACCCAAAAGGGCAGCACTGCACTGAAAGAACATCTGCCCCAAATACCTCAGTGTTCAAATTCCTGAATCCTGATTTGCATTTTTGTCATAACAATGGTACACAATTCTTCCAAACATCAAGACTCAGATTTATGCTTCCTTGGCATTTGGAGATAGTCTGGAATAAAAATGTGAATAAATATAACGTGCTGGTTCCCCTGTCTTTGCAGCAGTATGGGATCTAGTCCTGCACTGGGAATTGCAAGACTCCTGACTGCAAAGTAACTCTCAGAAAAGAACAAAATCATCTTAGTTCCCAAGTCATTAACTTAAAAGGACCTAAATGCAGATTATCATGAAGTCAGACTCGCTGGTTAATCTCTACTTTCAGAATTCTTGTGGGTAGCACATTCTCAAGAACAAAAAATAAACATTATCTGATTCAGGAGCCACTATTACATTAGACGAAACAGAACTCCATCTTTCTAAGTATTTACACTCCCAGTGTATGATTGGCTGAGCCTTTTTTACTGCTGTAAATTTCTTGGATGACATTCAAAGTTCTTCTGGACCAATCAAGTCATTATTTTCCAAATGAAATGCTTTAGTGAATGGACTGGGCTGAATAAATGAAGGGATAGTTGGCTGTTAAGCCTTCTGAAGCTATTATAAAAGCCTGAGATGCAGTGCCACAAAATAATGGCCTACCCTCACTTACAGTAGGCTGATTTTTTTCTCATTCATTTATTCATTGTGGCCTTCAGCAGTGGGAAAATAACCATGTATCTTCCAGAGAGCTCCTGCAGTGGAACACTGAGCCAAAATAGCTTTCAGATCATCAGTATATCTCTTAAAAGAAGAGGGAAATCATACTACCTCACTTGGCACAAGGACAATTCCCTGGTAATAAGCCCCATTGGTACAGTATTTGCAATGCACATTTTACAGTTTGCCAGTTCTGACGCTGATTTACAGAGGATGAATGTGTGCATTTGTCTGCATGTGAGTGTGTGCTGAAGTCAGGGTTCCTGACCTAGATTGTACCCTGCAGGGGCAGGATAAGAGACTAATTGTGTCTGCTGTGGTAGTCTGTGTTTTCTGCTGTTCATCTGGCATTGTTTGTGCTGGGCTCAGTAATGAGAAGTTTGGGAAGATCAACTGTTCAGTGCAGATCAAGGGTCACTCATTCTGCTACAGGAGATGTGCCACTTTTTAATTCAGGGCTGCCACTTTTGCTTTCATAATTAGGAGAGCAGCTGCTGCCTGTAATGATGATACATCCATGAGGCAAACTTGGCATCTCATGCCTGTGTTCAGCTCTACTATGGATACCCTTTTCTCTCCCTTTGAACTTTTCATCCTCCCCTCAAGTGTAATGCCTAGACATCTAAAAGAGACTTGGAGCCTCTGATATATAGTATCTGTTGAATCCACCTTCATTTTAGAAGTGTGAGTGGCTGTAAAAGTCTGCACAATTTTATGTGATCAATGTAGACTTCAATTATATAAAGTCTGAGCTGCAGAAGGATTGTCTGTTGTCCTCCCTGGCTCATTCACAAAGGGTCAAAAATACTCGCTTCCTAATATTACCAATGCATTAAAACATCTGCTTGACTTGGGAAGCATTTGCGATTCTAGATATGAAAAGTGATTTCTGGATGCATGCATGTGCCATTATTATTTGAAAAGTATAGAAGTCGAGATGTTAGGTGGAAGTTGTGGTGTGGGTACGGTAAATATACTGCGTGCAGTCATGATTTCTGCGGTTAAAGTGTCACTATCTCCACCTGGCAACTGAGGCAGAAAAATGGTTATGGTTTTCCACTAACAAATCTGCTCTATTCACTCCCTTTTTGCATTTTTTCTCAGCTTTGTTCCTTATATGGAAACTTACAGATCTCCCCAGCCAGGATTCTCCCTAAAAACTGTGAAAATATCATAGGTGAATTTATTCAATCATCAGTCTTTTTCAGTTCTTTAATAGAGTTGAACTAGAAGCAGGAAAGCTGATACAACCATGATAGCATTAGAGGTCAGACCTTTGGCTGGTATAAATTTACAGTTTTTCTCTGACAGATGACTGCAAGAATAGCGGATTATTAGCTTCTTCAGAGCGCTGTAAGAGTCTCCATCCGAATTAAGATTTCTTTCCCTCCTTATCAACATCATGAAGATAATTTGGAATCTGGGAAGCAGTTAAATTCTTTTCTGGTCTATGCATTATTGCAGGTGGAAGCTTCTTTGTAACAGAGCCCTGCTGCAGGGAATATCTTTTCATGGGTGAAAGAGAGAGAAAAGGGTGTCTACAAAAAGGGCATATATATGAATGCTGCCAAAAGTGTGGGACACAGTTCGTGGTGGTTCATTGATGGGTATAACAGGTAGGCACATGGTGCTCTGACTGCAGTGAGACCATGCAACAGGGAACAAACAGGTAGAGACTTTGCTTCAGCACCCAAGACCTTGAACATACTACTGCAGGCATTCAGACCTTTTCTAGCCCAGTTACAGAGTCTAGCAATGTGACCCTTCTAGTTTCAATGAACACTTTTTGGTCACAGAAACGTTCTTCCTTTCAAGTACTTCTCTTGAACTGTTAAGCATGGATTTGCTCTACAGTCATCACCGCACACTGTAAATTCATAATTTCTGTCTGGCTCAAGCGCAGACCTGATGTTAGGAGCACAGTGCTGAGAGCCTATGAAAAGGAACCTCCAGTCCTGCCGGCAGATGCTGTCTCACCTTCTGCTCTCTGATGCTGTCTCACCTTCTATTACATTACAATGGTGTTGTACACCTTTCTCTTTTTCTGCCAATGTAAACAATATACAGGAACTAGGATTTCCATTATGATTGGATTAGCAAGTTATACACTGCTGCTTCTGTAGACAAACAGATAAGAACAGAAAACAAGGAGATCTAGCAACTGATCAGCATTTCTTGAGCAATTTTAACAGAAAAAAAGCAAACATAATCTAGATCCAGACTGAATTACTGTATTGTTAGAATATTTTCAAGTAGAAGTTAAAGAAGACAAGTCACCCATCAGAGCAAATTAAGATAATTTACACATACATCCAGGCAGTTTTTTTCTCCTGGGTAAACTACTTGCCTAAAGCAGTAATATATCTGACAAAAGATTAGTTTTGGTTCCTGTGACTATGCTCCTCTGAGGTTAAATATTCTCAGGTTGATAAAAGCTAACTGGGAGCAGGGCTGAAATGCAGAAAGGACTGCAATATGTATCCATCTTGTAAAATGACTTTTGATATGCATACAGAATTGCTACAGTTGATTTGAGCTAAGCACCTAAACAGCAAAGTGAAGTGGCTTTTCCAAAACTATCTTATACTAAATGTGTCCTCTTAACATTGGCACTGCCAGCATCTCTAAAGTGCCTCATATCCCTTCACCCTACAGTGAGCCTCACCACCTCACAGAGGGTACCACGTTCTACTCCAAGAGCCAGACATGTGCCAGTTAGGCAACGCTCCACCTAAACCATAACACCTTGTTGAAACAAAAGCTGCATTCCTCCCTGTCTGATGCCTTTATAACAGGCTCCAGGATATAGCCGCCATTTCCAGAAGAGAACCGAAATTCTCCAGAGGCATTCTTGGTGAAAAAAAATTTAACTTGTGTTAGTGATGTGCACAAAGAAAAGGGGAGAAAGAAAAATATTTTTGGCCGTGGGTTTTGGTCCTCTTTGTTTCACTAAATTATTTGTAGAGTTTATTTATGGGATGTTAGGGAATTAATTGGTCATTGGATGGCTATAAAGGGTTTATTTATGGGTACTCAAAATATAAAGAAATGTTTTGTGTTTCAAAAATGCATCTTCATAGTACAGCTGCTAACCTTCTGTGTCACCTAGCCAGCCTGGATAATGCTTTCACATGCATGCTTGAACACTGATGCAGGAACAGGTGTAAGACAGGAGTAAGCTGTGAAGGCTCACATACCCCTGGGTGAGATTGAGCTCTGTGGCCACCATGTCACAGCCTCAAACTGAATGACTTTGGTTCATGTGTGTCTTCTAAACAATTTTTGACTCAACAGAGAATTATATGAACTTTGTGTTTAGTACCTTCTGTGTTCAAATGTGGCGAATGGGTGACAGACTTGGAGACCTTCAGGTGCCGTGACTGATTAGAGTTAGTGGGACCGGAAAAGCACTTTGCATTTGATTAATGGCTTCCCAGGCACTCAGCATTTTCAACAGTGACACAATTTTTTTTTTTATGTTTATAGTGCTTACTGCTCTGCACCTCCTTCTTTTATTAATCATTAGAAGGCTAGCTATCCAGGCAACTGCCATTAAATAATTTGTCTTAGAATTCATTATGATCAAAGAAGCCAGCAATTAGTGACTAATTAAATCCACTGAGATGCTATGGGAAAGGAGTGTTAATCTTGTTGCACCACTATGATGGAAAATGGATAGACACAGAGCTGTTCAGTTATTTTGGAATAAATGACATTTCTATAACAAAATAGGTTACTTAAGCACATCGCTATTCACTTCCCCAGGCACAGTGAGTTGAAAGAACCCTTTGGATTCTTTTTCTTTCCCCAGTCTGGATTAATTATGATGACTGAGGACTTTGAGAAATTGCAGATTCCTTTCAGTTAGGAAAAGTACCCAGAAGATGGTTTGACTGGCTTAGATGGCTGGAAAGTATCTAGAGTATACAGTTGCTGGAATACATAGATAGCCTCCCTCACACACCAGAAAAAATGAGAGCTAGAATAGCACAATGTTGAGATTATTTGTTGTACTGGGACAAGACACATGGAAATTAGACCCAGGTAATTAGAAAACATAGTAATACTCTTTCAGATTTTTTTGTGATGTCGTTTTATCCAGGATATAGTTAGTTAGAAAGAAAAATATCATCATGATGATTTTTTTTACCTAGTTGTAGTGGCTTTTCAGAAAACAAATGCTTCATCCGTCATAGTTGCTGAAAAACTGCAGCTCATGTGCAACTTTTCTTTTGGCTGGTGTCTATTAGATATTCCAGTTCATAGTGAGTCGGTGTGTGCCTTGCAGTCGACAGCATTACAACAGAAAAGCCAGGAATGCTGTGAGGAGACTAAAAACTTATCAGGAGCTGGTTCCTATAGGTGAGGAGAGAGGAAGCTTGCAGTAATCTGCTCAGAGGCCCTCGGGCTCCTTATGGAACTTTTCAGCAGGACCACAGTTATACCAGCCAGATTTCCAGCATGCTGAAATCAATACAGCTACCTTGATTTAATCAAACCGAAGTGAACCATCTAGTGTAAAATATGGATCCCCGGTGAAACATACTCAGAGCTTCTGAGCTGTTCATACCTGGACGTTACCAGGTTTCATGGAAATTGTTTCTTTCAGACTCCTCTCTAATTACAGCGTGTACGTCTAAACTTTTTAATTGACAGAAGCCAGATTTGTAAGAAATGCTGTGGGAAATCCGAGTACAGACCAGGGAAACTCATAAGATTGTCTCTAAAATTTCAAGGAACAGAATTTGACTTTTTGGCAATAGGTTTCATGATCACTCGATCCTGACAGAGGATACTCAACCTATCCCATCCTGGTTCAGGGCCAGATTGAAGGAGCTTGGCATCTTTCAATGTGCTGTGTGACCTTAGAGGTTTCATTTTATCAAGCCCCGCTTCCTTTCACAGCATATTTGGCCACACCACATACAGCGGGGTAAGAGGCCAGGAAATGGTCTCTGAGTGGAAAAATCTAGCTGCCATTTCTAGTAACTCAACGGGTAGAATCACCTTCTCAGCGATTTTTATGCAGCTGCTTTTTTTTTTTTTTTTCTGATGAATTGGCGTCTATGGACAGAGAATGCTTTTAACATATCTTTGGAAAACATTGGTTTCAATAATAACTCACTGTTTACAGAGTAGTGTGTGAAAAAAAAGTCATTAACAGCACAAATCTGGCCAGACTGGTTGGACACTGAAGCTTTTCTTCACAATAGATTTTGGACTGAGGCAGAGCTCAGCTGCAAACCTGCTGGAAGAACAACTCCTAGAACAACAACTAGATGACCTTTAAGGTCCCTTCCAACCCAAACTGTTCTATGATTCCTGATGTGATGGCTTTAGCATGAGCAGGACGCCAACCAGGGCTCTAACACTAGCTCTGCTGTGAGTAGATACTTGGGCTTTATATGTGGTTAGGATCTACCTGACCCTTCATGAGATCACCAAAAGCATCTTTTGTGGCTTTTTCCTTTTTTTTTTTTTGTTTTCAGGTTGCATTGTTAGCATATTCATAACAGATGGTATATATAGTATATTCCATCATAAATCAAGATTGGTTGTTTTGTTATGAATGCTATATTCTGCTAAGTCTTGTGATCTGTACTACAGACCAGATTACACTAGACCATATCATACCAATATGCTCCCTCCTGACTTCAAAGTCAGTCAGTCTAAGTCTTATTCAGCCACTAAGTCCCTGTTCAAGTATTTTTAATGCTGAACTTAAAAAAAAAAAATAGAGAATTGACAGATTTCTCCCCTATGGCTATTAGAACATCTGTCTGTTTGAACACAATAGTACAGCAGTTCTCAAGTGATCATGTTAAAAAACAACCACCAAAACCTTCTCCAAATAAATCGTCTTTTCAAACTGTGGCCACAGAATAATCATTCATTACAAAAGCCTGACATTAGCTGATACAAGCTTGATCCACATTTGTTACCATGCGTCAAAAACCACAGGAAAAAAAAAAAGAAAACCAACACAGATGTATAGAAGTGATGTTAGAGTCTGTATCTTCCTAGGGCCTCATGGGCTGTGTTCTGAATTTGCGTGTCTGAGTATTTGATTCAAATCCTTTAGCCTTGGCAGATTTCTGTCATCCCCAGAAAAGCTATCTGCCAGCACTACATTCACTGCACAGAAATTTAGCACACGTTGGAGCTGGCAAACAATCTAGTCAGTGCTAATCATAGAACATAGCTATGTCCAGAAACCTTTAGTTGTTTCAGGTGGTTCAGGGGGTTTTGGATGAAACACGTAGTGACAGATGCTTTTAATGCTTTGCTGTTCGTGCTGCTGTGATCTGATGGAGATAGAGCCTTGTGCATAAAGTGTGCAGTTGAACTGCCTCTTCTGGCTGAAGAAATTATTTAGACCCCTCCTGCTACTTTACTCAGAGCTGCTTTTGTCTGGACAGTATCTTTTGGGATGATGAGCAGCTGAGACGTGGCTGCAGCTTGCATAGTTACTCTAATGATCTAAGGCAACAAAGTCACAGAAACCATCAACACCATCAGGCTGACAGGATCAGTGGAAAGATACTAACCTGGCTTCCCCACTTGGCCCAAAGGCTGACAAAATTTAAGGTACTTACTGGAAAAAGCCAGCATGTGTAGACTGGTTAGCAATAAGAGAGAATGCTGCAGTCCCCTAACCTTTCCTTCACAAACAAAAAGGAAAGGAAGGTCAGATAAGGACAGATAGTATTTTTATAAGGCAGGAAGCTTTGCAACCTCCTAGTCTGCAGCTGCTGTGCCAAAACGAGTCATCAGGAGCTTTCAAATCTCACAGTTAATGTGGCCTCTCTACTGAGGTGGTGTTTTGATTATTTACTTGGTTTTTCACTCTTACTCCTTTTTTCCTCATCTTGTTCAATAAAAACTCTACACACTTCATGACTTATTGGGATGCAGAAAAAGATTGGAAAAGGCACTCACAGAACAAGTTTCTGGGCCTTTCTATATGACTGCTCAGTTTCTGCTCTTATCACAAACTGGGAGGCACGTAGGTTTCTAATTGTTCACTTATTTTCATAGAGAAACTGAGATTCAGATATTTTGCCCATGAAGACCTGACTAGCAGAAATGTGAAATCCAACTGTAAGCCCAGCTGACCTGCCCATCACACCGGCCTGACTCAGTCATCTATTTGCAAGGAATACAGAGAAGAATTAAACCTGTAACAGTGCTGCAGAATCATCCCCAGAAAAATACAGGATACTATGCTAATGCTATTCACGTAGTTTCACTCTGTAGCAATACTGACAAATCAGGTGCTGAAATTACAGCCACTTAATTTTACCGAATGAAGGCTGCTGCTTTTGAACACCAGATAGTGCTATGAAGATAAACTATGTGGTTGCAGTGGTCTAGCTTGTGGCAAAGGCAGCCAGAATCTGCCTTTGTTAGCAACAGTTAGCAATACCTCTACACAGTGCTGGCATTTCTGCCTTGCTGTGTCGTGCATTGCCTTAGATCCTACTGCCATGGTTTGCATTGCAGACTTCAGCAGAGTCAGGCAGCTCTAAATGCCTCAGTTCCTCTTGCCACTGCTTGTAAAGAGGGAATGCATCTGGCAGCAGGAGGCAGAGGAAACAGCAGTGGCTGGTAGGAACCTGGAAAGAATCAGGGCATCAGAGTGGCTAAAGTCTCTTGAGGTATAGCCAGGTGCGAGCCAGAGCACCTTCACAAGTTTGAAGCTGAGAAGATGGATTGTGCAGGAATTTGGCTTTGACCTGGAAACATTTCAGCATCCAGAGCTCTGGATTAAGGAGACATTAAACAATGTTTTGGACACACACAAAAAATTGCTGTATGCACTTGGAATGATTTTCTAATCCCTGTGAATCTAATACAAATTATCCCTGCAGTTTCAGATGGATGCCTTATTCCTCATCTCTAGGTCTAAGCTGGGGAAACATTTCACTATGCAGTCTTAAAAAAGTGTGCTACTGTATACTAGAGTAGAGTAGAGTAGAGTAGAGTAGAGTAGAGTAGAGTAGAGTAGAGTGGAATGGAATGGAATGGAATGGAATGGAATGGAATGGAATGGAATGGAATGGAATGGAATGGAATGGAATGGAATGGAATGGAATAGAATAGAATAGAATAGAATAGAATAGAATAGAATAGAATAGAATAGAATAGAATAGAATAGAATAGAATAGAATAGAATAGAATAGAATAGAATAGAATAGAATAGAATAGAATAGAATTCAGTGGGAAGAGACCTACAAATATCATTTACCTACAAAGTCCAACTGCCTGAGCACTTCAAGGCTAACTAAATGCTAAAGCATATTAATGAGGGCATTGTCCAAATGCCTATTTAACACTGACAGGCATGGGACATCAACTGCCTTGCTAGGAAGCCTGTTCCAGTGTTGGACCACTCTCACGGTAAAGAAATTTTTCCTCACGTCCAGTCTAAACCTCCCCCAGTGCATCTCTGTGCCATTCCCCATGTGTCCTGTCATCAATGACCAGTGTCTGCCTCTGTGCTTCCCCTCCTCAGGGAGTTGCAGAGAGCAAGGAGGTCGCCTCTTGGCCTTCTCCAGACAGCCCAAGCATCCTCAACCTCTCCTCACAGGACATGCTTTCCTGCACTTTTGCCAGCGTTGTTGCCCTCCTCTGGATGCTTTCAAGGACCTTAACATCTTTTTTAGATTGTGCAGCCCAGAACTGCACGGAATATTCAAGGTGAGGCCGCACCAATGCTAAATATAGCGGGAGAATCGCCTCTTTTGACCAGCTGACTAAGCTGTGTTTAATGCACCTCAAAATGCAGTTTGCCCTTTTGGCTGCCAGGGCACACTGCTGGCTCACATTGAGCCTGCTGTCAGCCAGCAGTCCCAGAGCCCTTGCCAGAGGTGGATACATTTTAATATTGAGGAAAATACTCCCGTGCACACTGGATCAAAGGCACGTCTAAAATGAGGAAAAAAGGTCTCAGTTTCATATGGAAAATTATTTGTTTCATAGCTTAAACTTACTGCTTCTTCCTCTCTTTAAATTTGGATTTGGCGACAAGTGCAGCAATTTTCAACACAAGACATGTAGAAGGTTTTTTTATATATATATATATATCATGGACCTATAAGGTGATGACATTCTCATCCTTCATTTTTTAAAATTATGTTTCTGGTTAAGAAACACTAGAAAATGAGATCAACTACACCCAGAAAAGCAGGGGAAAAAAACGAAGGTAAATAAAAAGATAAGAAACTCATTGTATACATAAGGTCTGATGGCTTGGTCAGGTGAAATGTTAAATTTTGTGTTCACAGCATTGTGGAATCAGATGAAAATGTGTATGAACTAATGGATGCAATAAAATATATGGCATTATCTCCTTGCTCTACTGAGTACAATCTATAACTATGGATAGTGTAACTTAGAATTCCTAGAAAGTGGAGTTTAGGATTCAAGAAATTGTAATAATAATTTCAGAGAAGAAATTTTGTCTGTCTGCCTAATTTCTGTGTTGCTATTCACAGGATTTATATGAAGGTATCATGAAAGTGCTTGGAGAAGATGAACAGGAAGAGGTTGAACTCAAGCAGGGCTTAAGTGAACTCTCTGAGATTTATGAATTACACCAAGAGATCCTGGGAGAGCTGGAAGAAAGAGTTCTTAAATGGTAAGTAAGGAATGGCACAGCTTGACAGCCTTAACATAACCTCTGTGACACAGTGTTCCCTTGACCCCCCCAGCAACAAGGCTGGGATACCAGCAGGGGTGAAAGGAGAAGAAGCTGAACTACTTTGGCAGATTTTTCATACAGAAAAGAAGTAAACATACAGATTGTTAGGCTGAGAAAGCAAATACTGAAATACTTCCACAGTGCACAGCCCACAGCTCTGAAATGGCCTCGTTGTAACAACAGTCTGTTGCATATACATTATCCTCTCTTTCCTTTGCCTTGCATGTTTAGTCAAGCTAGTTCACACTCATCACCAAGTGGCTTCACACACATAGCCTGTAGGTCACAGACTCGTGCTGTGGAAGGCAAGAACAGCTTCAGACATCAGAGCTGACTCTAAAGAAGATTCTTCACTTACAGAAATCTACATAGCAACTGCATAGCTCTCAGATGAGGAGTACCCCTCACTCCAACCCCAAAGCAAGGCTTCCAAGCCAAGCAGACCCTACCAGCCTGCAGAGGGACTCCACCTATGCCAAACACCCTCACAGGGTTAATTTCCATTTGCCAGCAGTCCTTGCTAACCTATTTTGTGATTTTGTCCTGTTTTCTCCTTGTACATGCTGTACATGTACATGACATTTGAGTGTCATGATGTGACACTTGCAGGGCAACCAGGCGACCAGGCCCAGTCAGCATGGGTTTATGAAAGGCAGGTCCTGCTTGACGAACCTAATCTTCTTCTATGACAAAGTGACGCGCTTAGTGGACGAGGGAAAGGCTGTGGATGTGGTCTACCTTGACTTCAGTAAGGCTTTTGACACCGTTTCCCACAGCATTCTCCTGAAGAAACCGGCTGCTCATGGCTTGGACTGGCGTACGCTTTGTTGGGTTAAAAATTGGCTGGATAGCTGGGCCCAAAGAGTCGTGGTGAATGGAATCAAATCCAGTTGGAGGCTGGTCACTAGTGGCATCCCCCAGGGCTCAGTACTGGGGCCAGTTCTCTTCAATATCTTTATCAGTGATCTATATGAGGGGATCAAGTGCACCCTCAGTAAGTTTGCAGATGACACCAAGTTAGCTGCGTGTGTCGATCTACTCGAGGGTAGGAAGGCTCTGCAGGAGGATCTGGATAGGCTGGACCGATGGGCTGAGGCCAACTGTATGAAGTTCAACAAGGCGAAGTGCCGGGTCCTGCACCTGGGGCACAACAACCCCAAGCAGCACTACAGGCTGGGAGATAAGTGGCTGGAAAACTGCCTGGCAGAGAAGGACCAGGGAGTATTGGTTGATAGTTGGCTGAATATGAGCCAGCAGCGTGCTCAGGTGGCCAAGAAGGCCAACAGCATCCTGGCTTTTATCAGAAACAGTGTGGCCAGCAGGACTAGGGAAGTGATTGTCCCCCTGTACTCGGCTCTGGTGAGGCCGCACCTCAAGTACTGTGTTCAGTTTTGGGCCCCTCACTACAAGAAGGACATCGAGGTGCTCCAGCGAGTCCAGAGAAGGGTAACGAAGCTGGTGAGGGGTCTGGAGAACAAGTCTTAGGAGGAGCAGCTGAGGGAGCTGGGGTTGTTTAGCCTGGAGAAGAGGAGGCTCAGGGGTGACCTTATCGCTCTCTACAGTTACCTTAAAGGAGGCTGTAAAGAGGTGGGGGTTGGTCTATTCTCCCACGTGCCCAGTGATAGGATGAGGGGGAATAGGCTAAAGTTGCGCCAGGGAAGATTTAGGTTGGGTATTAGGAAAAACTTCTTTACTGAAAGGGTTGTTAGGCACTGGAATGGGCTGCCCAGGGAAGTGGTTGTCACCATCCCTACAGGTATTTAAAAGATGTTTGGATGTAGAGCTTTGTGATATAGTTTAGTGGAGGTCTTGTTAGTGTTAGGTCATAGGTTGGATTAGGTGATCCTGGAGGTCTCTTCCAACCTAATTGATTCTGTGATTCTGTGATATGCTTCATAAATAATTCAGTACTGTGCTACTGGGTGCTGAGGCAGCCAATGGTGGGGCGGTGCTGAGCAGGGGGCAATGAAGAAGAAGTGAAGATACAATATTACAACTGAAGACATGATGCTATCCTCCACAACCAGTGCTCAAAGCCCTGCAGCAGCTGAAAGGTCTGTTCAGAGAAGCAGAAGCTGTGTCCAGAAAGAAGACAGCCTGCCTGCTACAGACACATATGGCTGCCATGACACTGGCATGGCCAAAGGATTGACACCTCAAGGTGCCCGTTCTACAGCAGCCCATTTTGTTGTCCAGTGTGTTTGGGAAGTATTTCCTATTTCCTGCCATTTAACCTAGGCTTTAGCTGCACAATGTGCCTAGCCACTGTGGGTCTGATGAATAGAACTGCTGCAATGAGAAAGAAGCAGAGCTTTTCTTCTTTAATTTTTTGTTTGCTTTTTTTTTTTTTCTTTCTCTGGCCCTAGGGAGGAACACCAGAAAGTTGCTGATGTTTTTCTCTCCAGAAAATCAAGGCTGAATCACCACACAGCTTACATTATACAGTTTGATAGGAATTTGGCTTTGCTAGATGAAACTTGCCATAAATATTCCCAACTGGCTACCATCATTCAGGAGTTTGAGGTAAGGCCCTTTTGTTTTTTTACCTGCAATGATGTATAGCTGCACCACAGGACTTATTCAAGGCATTTTTTCTGCAATTCCACCAGTGTTCCCAGAGGGTAGAATGGGAGAATAGCTCTCCTCACACATCCTGCTGATAGAACTGAAGTAAGATGTTCACATGTGCATGATGTGCTTCTGTGTCTGCATCTGTTCCCCACGCTCCCATGTGATACAGAATGTATGTTTGAGTCCACAGATCTGTGAATATATTTTGTTGAAATATATGCAGATAGTGGAATAGTTTCTCGTTCATATATCTAACATCTCAGTCCCTCTGAGGATGAGTTAAAGTTAATAACTGTTATTGTTACTGTGTCTTCTTATCTATTCTTCTTTCACTGCATTTTCTGCCTTTTCTTTTGTACTGGGTCTGGCCAGGATGAATGTTAGGGTTAGGCTGCATGAGTGCTTATCTGCTGGCTGGGGTCAACCCACAACGTCTTTAGAATTGCAATTCTCTGCATTTTTAAATGCCTGTTACTGCTTCCTCTGCTTACAGAGGATCTTGTGACAGGCAAACAATTGAACTGCAGAGGAAGACACCACCTCCACTAACCAAATACAGGGTTCTTTTCCTCCAGACCCCCCTGAATGGTCTGTAACCTTTGGGCCTGTATCACTAAGCAAGAAACATATTTTCCAGTTGTGGTAACTTAACTCATCCCTGTTGAGTGACTGAAAAATACCATCAAAATGCAACTGACAGAAACTGAAGCCACAATTCTTGATAGCATTTTAAGGTATTGGCAATGTGGCTGGTTCACACCATTTCAAAAGTGTAAAGCCATAAGTGGATAGAAAGCTCATTTGGGCTGTACTAATACTGTTGAGCTAAAATGGTCAAAGACATGCTGCTTTAATGTTTATCCAGAATCCATGTTTCTTATTATCTTTATCTGGTACAAGAAATAACAACGATTACTTGGGTGTAAGAGGGCATGTGGGATAAATTAGTGATTGGACCTTAAGGGTTATTTAGAATACCAGCTCTAAGGAGTACGGATTGTTTTTCTCTGCAGCACATGTGAAACATTAAGGATAACAATTGATTTCAAAAGACATTTGGAAGTCAGCATTTACAAACAGATACCTTGTAGTCACCGCATTTGTTTCCTGTTAGCACGTGAGGGTAGCTCTGATGGCTCACACTGCTGTGAACATGAACTTGTCAAACGCAGGTTTTCTACTGATGATCAGTATTCCTAGCATCCCTCCTGGTTACGTCTGTGGACTTCTGTCTTAAATTTCAACCCTAAAATCTGTCTCTTATATCTAAGAAAGCAGTTGGAGCTTCACCTAGGATGAGATCAGCAGGACTTTAATCTAGAATAAGTGAGCTCTGTTACTTCTTGACCTTTTTGCATGCACACACACACACACACAAATTTGGGGTAGGTGTCTATCAGACCTTTCCTATTGCATTTTTAAAAACATGGCCACTATTATCTTCCTAATCTAACAACAAAGAATTTAGGTCCTCATCTTGTTTCTGTTACCTTTGAATTGAGTATGGGGGCTGGTAATACTCAGCACAACCCTGAATGCACATTTAGTAAGAGCAGTCTGTCAGTTAGAGGAGTAATACAGTAATATGAAACATCTTTTCTGCCTGAGAAAATACTGTCTCTTCCCAGACTTCCTTTAAACAGTTAAGATTCCTATTCCCCCTTTTGTCCTGTCTCCCTTCACAAGTGGCAAACACTGCAGAAATTTTGGTCGATGAACATTGAAACCCTGTGAGACTTGACTGGCTTTCAGACTCAGACCTCATAAAGAACCAGCTGGGTTTTGTGCCATTCCGCTCAGGTCCTGGCAAGCTTCTGCTTCTTGGTGCCTCTGGAGATGGAGGCTTTTGAGGACTGAGTTTTGTGGGTTGCTGTTGGTTTTGCAGCAGTGTTGCAATGCTTAACAGATACACAGCAAGTTTCCTATTTTAACTAAGACCTTATGAGGCCATATGCAATGGGCTGAATCTAAAGGGAAAAGGTAAAGAGAAGAATGCTACTTCTCCATTTGTGTATTAAATCAGATCACAAGCTCCCTCTGTTTTGTTGTAAACACTCTCCAGACACTCAGTTCCAACTCCATCACAGAAAGGTGCTTTGCTGTATGCTGCTCAATGCCATTTCTTGAAATAAGATACTAAAAATTTGTAAACAGAACAAACTTTCATCAAAAAAACAACAAAGATGACAAGCTTCACTGAGATCTGATGCTTCTGGCTCTTTATATGCCACCCTAAAATCTTTATCCAACCTTTACTTTCTAAATGGTGTTCACTTTCTTCCCTTTTCCCTCTGAGTCCAAACTATTTGCAAATGATGCCATAGAAAATAAATTGTTAGAAGTACTTCTTTAGAGTTACAAATACCCCTTAGCAACTTGGTAAATTGGGAATGGTTCAATAGAATATGTGCATTTGACTGTTAGCAAAATATCAAGTGGACACATCAGGTGGAGGAGATGACAGTTTGCTGCTGAGCTCACGCATCCATGATCTTTGTGTTTCCTCTCCTTTCCCTTGAGGACAGAAGAGCTCTGATGGAAGCCCACAGAGTGTGAAACACCAGCTTTTGAAAGTGGTGCAGCGTGTCTTCCAATATCGCGTGCTGCTCACAGGTCAGTAAAACTAAATAATTCTCAAAGGTATTCAGTGGAAGCCCTCCCATGTTGGCCTGTGCTACACATTGATGCCATGACTCTAAATTAGGTCTGGAGCTGCATGGGATTTCCTGGGAACTTCAATCTGCTTAATACAAGATTCAGAGAGCCTGGCACTTCTTCAGCACAGCCATACTAAAAGGTCACTAAAAAGTGTGAAGTCAGGTGCTTTTAGCCATTCCTTCCTGGCTTTTCCCTTCCATGAGTTAGGACAGGCAGAACTCAGGAACCTTGCTGCCAGCAGACAGGTTTGATTTTATGTATGTCAAGAGCAATTATCAGAGGCAATTACCAGAGGTAGTAGGGCACAGTAGTCCCCAGCAAGGGGAGGCAGTCTGCACTGTATCCTATATGACAGTGGCAGGCACCATGTCCTCTTCCTCCATCAACAAAGCAGTTGTACCCAGTACTGCACCCTGAGCACCGTGTACAGTACACCTAAGGCAGCCCAATTTCTCCATGGTCTAGGAGGCAGAGATCCAGATTTACAATGACAGTACCTTTACAGATCTTACATTTACAGTAAAACCTTCCCTTTATATTCCCTTTACATATACATTTCTCCTACCCAGAGTCTCTCCAAGGTGGGTGGTTCTGTTCTCCCCAGTGGCTTATTCTGTGCAAGCCATTGCAAATAAAGCAAGGCCAAGGCTGTGAAGAGAGCAGTCTTTCTGGAGCAGGATGTGGGCCCTAAAAAAATTGTGAAGTTCAGGTTTGTTACTAATGAACTGGTTATGGAAGGAAATGGTGAAATGTAGCCAATGAATCTCAGTGTTGTCATGTAATTTTGTCAGATTGAAACCCAAAAAGGAGGGATCCATAGACATAAAGATGGTGAAATGTTTTAGGAGTATGTATATGCGTGGGTGGAGAGGGATGCAAGATGAGTTATGTGTGGGACAGTAAAAAGGAAACTATAAATCCTGCCCATACTCAACAGCTGGTGAAATGCAAGGCATATTATAAGAGACTCCTATAAACACAGCAGAACAAAGGGACCATATGAATTTTTATTCACAGCACAGATTAGCAGCAGTTTCATCTTGCTCTAGACACTTTGATCAAGGATGCAACTCATTTTTCACAGCTGTTCTTTTCTTTTTTAGTAGCAGCAATACAAATGAACACCGGATGCCAATAGTAGAACTTTTTCTCTGTCTGACTTGCTTCCCTCTCTGGGTGTGTCTACATTAAGGGCAACTTTCCAGATGAGTGGGGTGCAGAAATTAGTTGTCTCACATGATACTTACAGTGTTTTTAGTGCATGCACACAAACAATGCCTCTGAGGAAATGGGCTTGTCACATCCCTGTCAGAAATACCCCCACCATACTCCATTTTCTCTGTCCATTTCTGTGGTCCATGGGGCAAATTGCAAACATGAAGCACTGTATTTTGTGAGAGAGCTGGAAGAGTCTGAATGAAGCTCCAGTGGCTGGACATTCCCTCCATGCTTGAAGCAACTTGAGCTTTTCCTTAGTGCCCAGGTATTGGCACTAACTGGAAAAACGAAAGCTTTTGTGCGCTCTGGGATAAGGTGTGCTGGTTCAAAATGTTCCAGAAAATAGCTACTACAGTTTTTCACCTCATGAAACCAAGCCCTTCTTTGGCTGCTAGGACAGGGTGAGTCTGGAAGAGTGCAGTCCTTCAAATTCTCTAAGTAGT
The DNA here is from genome assembly GCF_040182565.1 of Anser cygnoides. NCBI lineage: Eukaryota > Metazoa > Chordata > Aves > Anseriformes > Anatidae > Anser > Anser cygnoides. The sequence goes on from NC_089882.1 coordinate 2,328,700, forward strand.
GGTAAAAAAAAAAAAAAAAAAAAAAAAGCAGGTGTTTTTGCGTGTTCATAACTGGCTGTTTCTACCAGATAAAGAAGGGTATTTTATCAGGATATCGGTTGCCAGTTACTGTACTACAGCCAAAAGGAGTTGCCCACTCAGTTAAATGTCTGTAACCAAGGACAGAGCTTGCAGCTGTAAAAAACACTAAATATTGCCTGATAGCACTGCAAAACCCCTTCCTATCTGCCTGGGTGCAGGCAGACACTTTACTGAATGTATGAGAGAGCCAAGCAGATTTGGGGGCTGCAGGGAGAGAACAGGACCAGAAAGAGGAACGCGTACGGATAGGACATTCAAGGGAATGGATATCCATGAGCATCACAATTCCCAGCTCATGGGCCTGTTTCTTGGATGCAGAATTTAGGAGCTTGGATTAATCAGAGAGATAAGAAAAAAGTATTTCATGATTAGGCTTTAAAAATGGTGGTGCTCATATACTACAGCCATTAAAGGAATAAAGACCCAGACAAAAACATACAGATGATTTATCATAGAATCATAGAATCATTAAAGGTGGAAAAGACCTCCAATATCATCTGGTCCAACCATCCCCCTACCATCAATATCACCCACTAAACCATGTCCCTAAAGTCAAATAGCCCAAATAAAGCTGACAGGTTAAAGGTCTGTAGATGATGCAAAAATAATTCCTGTAAATGCAAGTCCTATTGTTTAGAATGTGATGGAGTTCAGAAGTAATCATTGAACTCTGCATGCACAGAACCACTCTCTTTCTTATATCTACAGAGTTCAAGTAATAAATTTTATATTAATATAGAAAATAGGTCATTATAGCCAACACCATTCATTCAGATGGGAAACTAGAATTCCTGAGAAGAACAGTTATTTGTCAAATGGTGCTACTCAGCAATTCTTTTGGCAGAGAAACCAGGAAATATTATTGTCACTCTGTTTGTTGGTTTATACCTGCCAAATTATGTGGTGAGTCCAAGTCTGAATCAATGCTCTTGCACGGATTCTCAAAGTAGAATGCTGCCGAAGATGTTTCACTTTGGAAAGAGGCAATATAAACTTAATTATTTGGGAATAAAGTGATACAGGACATTAGGATTTTATGTTTTAGCTAATCCAACAACAGATTATATGGGTCTGAATTCTAATTATTGGATGTCTGTGTTTGATTATTTTCTACAGATTACTTGAATAATCTTTGTCCTGATTCTACAGAGTATGAAGCTACACAAGGTAAAATGAAATGGGTAGAACAAAAATTCTGCTTCACTAACTCTGGTTCTAAAGAGGTGCAGGATCTGTATTGCAAAGATATAGAACAGGTTTATTTTCAAGATTTTGTATTTATAGGTTAGATGTAAGGTCTACAAGAACTTAACTACTAATGTAGATGAATTATGTAGGTCAAGAATGCTATCTTTTTTTCTCAGTGAAATATGTGGGCTTCCAATAGTTTTGACATGATGAACTTACAGAAGAAATGATCTTGTATATAAGCATGGTGCTGACGTTGTACTTCAGCCTCAGCCACCTGGAAAATCCTAGTCCTCTCTGGCTCCACCCATGCTTGGCCTGGTCATTGTAAAGCCAGTTGAGATTGGTCCACCCACTTGTTTGTATATCATTATCCTGGGTATGCCTGATGTTCTCTCAGAACTTTGAAGACACACAGGTTTGAAACGTGTATCTGTCTTCTGTATTCCTTAAGTCTAAGTAAACTTGAAAGACATTACATAAAAATCTGTTCTGCTCAATCAAGAATAAATCCAGATGTTCAGTTGCTAACACCATCTTTCCCACCACATCAGATGGATAAAGCAGAAGTGTCTTACTCCCACTGAAGTCAAAGGGAGGTTTAGCCTGGGCTTGAGTGGGAATAGCTTCCAGGATGAAATAAGAATAGCATTGTATTAATGAAACCAGTGCACCTCCTTGTCATAGTGAATGTGAATACAAAGCAACTCACAGCAAGAAGGTCTAAGATTGACTAAGGGTCATTCTGTTCTGGCCAAGAGTAGTATCTCGTGCAAAATTTTGGACCCTTGTCACTGACAATGATTATAGCTATAGCAGTAATTTAAACAGAGTCAGGGCAGACATTCAAGCCCTGTAGCCACATTTGCCTATCTTGTTTGTCCTTAGCATACTTGTCACATTTCTGGACAGCAACGGCTAGCATGCTCCCAGATTAAGCTTGGAAATGGGTAGGATGCCCTGTTCCACAGGAGAAAATGAGATCTGAGATAAGGATCTAAACTATGTTATGCCATTGCCGTCAGTGCCAGCAAACATGTCCAGGCCTGGGCTTTTTGCCAGTGGAGAATCCAGATGTTAACTTATGTCACACATGTCAGTCAGAAAGGGATGGCCTGTCCTCTCCCTTGGTAGTAAGGGGAAACAAGCCACCTTGACTGCCATGCTGTTAGATGGTTGAAGCTGGATTACATGAATCTCTCTCTACCACAAGCTCCAAATGTCAAAAATCTGCAACTAGAAAACATTACAAAAAGATTTTGTGCTTAAAAGGAACCTCATGAGCTCTCTTGGTCAACACAAGCATGATGCAGAGCTTTGCACAACAGGATGACTCTTCTGGGTCCTAAATTTGCTGGGCAGTTGCATCCTGGTGGTGCCAAAATATTTAAGGAGCTGCTGCTGCTGTGGGGTTGTTTTTTTATTAAAGATGTCCTTGTAAACAGAAAGGATTGGGGTTATTTTCCTCCTCTCTCATATTATTTGTGGTCTTTGCTTTGCTTCACCCCTCAGCTGCCTTATTCATTGTTTCTGAAATCACGGACCGAGCCAACGAGAGCATGCTCCAAGGGGTGAGTCCTATCATGATGCACTCTCTCCTAATCAATAGTGTTTTTTTCTGCACATCTGATGAAATGTATCTGTTAAATTCTGAAACCTCCTCCAGGGTGAATCTCAAAAGTTTATATAGGTCTGGCTTAGAGCACTGCAGATATGGAGCAGGTCTATGCCCTTTAGTGCAGCTGTACAAGATGTAAGTCACAGTAGCAAGCAGCACAAAGTTTTTCTTCCTCTTAGGATTTCCAAAATGACATATGGTGCAATGAAGTGAGAGACGGGAATTTTCATGGTTCTATTATTAGTCTGGGATGGTTTTAGATATGAAATGCTGAAGATATCAAAAATGTGCTGTCAAAGATACATTCTGAGCTCATTTACGTAAGTTTTCTACCATTCTGGAATCCCGTTTTACTTCAGAAGAATTGGTCTGGGCTTATAGTCTTGCAAATGTTCAAACAGTCAAATAGACTGTCTACGACTTTCATAGGTTACAGCTCATATCTAAATTTAGATACAGATATCTAAATAAGTTATGTAGTTCACCAAAAAAATGAACAGTTCCAATAAGTTCACTGTGACTTACTAATGCCTCTTGCATGATATTAGAGTCCTAATTTACAGGCAAAGGTAGCCTGCACATAGCTAGTCTTATGACTATTTGTTTCCAAGGATCTAGGTCTGATTTTTAGGTAAGGTGACAAGAGTTTTGCTATTGACATTAGTAAGAAGCAGTGTTAGGAGGCATAGAGACAGCAGAGAGATTGTCAGACACAGGATGCAGAAGAATCCAGAGGAATCTAACTTGGTGGACATCCAGATGCTATCATAACTAAAGGCAGTGTCTTTCATTTTGTTATACTATCCACCCACACCTGCAGCTAAATTCTCTCCTGAGATGTTTGCAGAACTTCAACTTCAGTTGCACAGACCTAGCATCCAGCTGAAGTAGTTAGTGAAAAGTACCTACAGCGATCATAGTCTATGAAATGTTGAGCGACAGTCATAGTAGAGCCCGAAATTTCAAAACTACCATCTTCAAGCAGTTCTTTTCAAGGCATTTAGTTTGATTGCCAAGCAGTGCATGTAGTTGCTCTGGAAGATGTCAACCATTATGTGGTTTGTGTTCAACACCATGAATGTTAGAGAACAAAGAACCTAATTCCAGGCATCCTGCATTTCACCCAATAATGAGCGGTTACACTGAAGCATTTCTTTCTCAAAAAGTGACTCTCTTAAGTATTTTGTCATTGCATTGAGTCACAGCAATTCCAAGTGATGGGGAATGCATCATATCTTTTGGGAAGCTGTCCACATTTTATTACTCACTTGAACATTTCTGACTTTAACATCCTGCATTGGGATTTGGTTGTGCCTTTGCTAAATTAGAGGTCTCTGGCTTTGCAAACACCCTTCCTATGGTTAATTACAGTTGGCAGTCAAGTCACTTCATTATTTCATTTACTGAGCAGAAAGAGGGTAGTTAATAATCACTGAGACACCAAAACACAAAATCCAAGGGACAAAGAGGAAAAACACCTAAGCATTAATGTGAACACGGGGAAGAAATGCAATGAAATATCAACCCACCTTAGTAAGAATTTGTTTTCAGGTAGGATTTTAAAGTTGAAAGAATGAATGCACAGGAACTGATAGGGAAAGACATATGCTGGGGGGCCACCATGGCCACATACCAGCACTTCTGGCTCAGCATGCTTCCTTTAATGCCTTTGCCTTCTGTATGGGGAATGGAGGCACTGGGTGAGGCAGTGAATTCAGACTGCGTGACATGGTAAAAATGTAGTAGGTCAACTTGATGAAGGATGTTCTTTGCAGCAGCTCAGGAGGTAAAAATGAAAGAGTCTCAAAGTCCAGGGTGCCCTTCAACTTTTAAAACTGAAGCTTTCATGCTCTGTTCAGAGAAGTAGAAGCATCTGCTTGCAGCAGATGAACCCAAGAGCCAAGAATGTCAACTTTTGCTCACATCTGAACATCCCTGCTGTGCAGGTTTAAAATCCGTGTCTCTGATATGTGTGCCAAGGTCATAAATGCAGCCCATGTGTTCACAGGCTGTTTTAGAGCACCGAGTTCAGTGATGATCTCCTCATGGCCAGAGACAGGAAAAAAAAATCTTGTAATGTTTGTATCAGAAAGGGATAAGTTGTAGTTAAAACTATTTATTATTTCCTGAATAGGGAAACCTGTCTTCATGGATCTGCCTCTTTCCCCTTCTGTTAGCTAGAAACTGAGATCAAGGTTCTGAACCTGCTTCTCCTGAAGTCTTTGGCAAAATTACCACAGATCAACGTGAAGCCCAACTAGTAGATTTCTTTTCAGATCTACATTATTACTCAATGCAAACTTCAAAAAAGCTTGGACCTACTGATTAGGTTTAAGTCCATTAAGTCCATTTCCGCTTTTCTGTTTCAGGTTTCACCCCACACTGTCCTGCTGCATGTAGCTCAGAACACATTTCCCCTTCACACAGTAATGTCAGCCCAATTGCTGTGTTAATGTGGTTCCATGACAATCCAAAACCTTCCAAGCCTTCCTTTAAAGACAGCACTTCTTTTACTTCTCCTGATTGCTACGGAAAAGTTCCAAATGTGAGCCGTATGTAAACAAAGCAGCACACTCTGCTTCAGCAAGCAGGCAGCATGAACACCTTTGATAAGTGTAAACTCTTAGCTACTCTTGATGTCTTTGGTTATTTACTCTCAAGTTTATTTAAAGACACTTTAGCTCTCAGTACAAACTATTTTGGCATCAGCCATTATGGTAGGTAGGATGGGGACAAAAGTTGGCAGAGAAATTTTTGCAGATGAAAAGGTAGGTGCATTACAGCCAAACAAAATGGTGAAGAAGGAAAGGAGAGAGAAAGAAGCATAGCAGAAAAGCAAGATGCATGGAAATGATGTTTTATACAGACTGTTTCCAAGATGTTCAACAATAATCAATAGTTAATTACTATATAAACACTACACTGTTACCAAGTCAAAGGAACACATGTAGATTACAGGGAGGATGTGGTCTGACAAGCTTAAATTTTAACATAAAAAGAAACGTAATCTGGCCACTTTACAGATTGACTCTGAAACCATGCACTTACTGAGCAAAGGTTTCAACAGATTTGATTTTCTATCTCCTCAGGGAAAGAATTTACAGTTGTACTTTCCATTAATAAATAAATAATCATTTGTACCAATATAACAAATAGTTCATCATAAAACTGAGATCTCAGGACAAGTTTCCACAGTAATCTCAGAGCTTTAAGGGATACCTATATTAGAGGCTGAGAAATGCAAGAACTCAATTCCTATCAGTTCCACATCTTTTTCTGACACCTCAGCTTCTTTAAATTTTGTTCAAATACATGGAAGATTTGTATGGATATTTTTTTCTGAAGTTACATGTTTACATAAGTGGACAAAATCAGATATCCATTGCATATTGCACTGAAGTCAATGGAGTTATCTTACTGGTGAAAATAGTCATGAAAGTTCGAATTCTGTTTTTGCTGTACCATGGTCTTTGACTTAAACCAAATATCCCAATTTTGGATTTTACCTAAATTCTGTTCCTTACTTCTGTTCTAGGCACCTCACAAGCCATGCAGGAAGGAAATTCGGTAGTAAGCAAAAGTTGTCAAAGGGACAAATAGAGATTCCTTGATGTCTATGGCTAAGGAACATACAGCTTCATTTGAAGTGGTAGTGGTTAGCTTGCAGCTCTTCCATATTTTGAGGGAAAGACTTACATTTGCTGTGTTGCATTACTGTGCAATGATTTTATGCTTTCATTTGAAGAACATCACCATATCCTCTTGAGTTTTACAGATGCAATAGACTTTATAATAATTGCTATTAATAATGACTGTGTTGGAAAAAAATCATCACACATTCCACATTGATTTCTATACTTCATTTTTTCATATCATCAGAGCACATCTGCTCTTTTTGAAGCTATGGCCTGGAAGAGATGAAATAAATTTTCCTTTTTTTTTCCCATCTGTGCGAATGCTGTGGGTTTTGTGAAGAGGTCTGTTCATGAGAATCATAATTCAGTATTCTGTTAAATCAGAGATTGTCCTCCTGAATTAATATCCCGTACATAAAATCCATAACCAGCAATTCCGTTCTTTCTCTCAGATTTTCAAAAATGCAAAGAATTTAAAAAGCGACTCTAATTACAGAGCAAACTGAACAATGTCAGTCAATATAGAACATTAATAACTTGGCGTATACCCAGCTGATGTTCTAAGTAATAATTCAGATTTGACATGTACATGGAAAGAGGAAGATTTCTGCTGCCATTTATTAACTCATCAAACTACAGTCCAAAAATCTGACAGGAACACTGAACTATTATCTATGTTTTCTGCGGAATATCAAAGATTCATTATTAGCTTTTTTGTTTTATAATAACGTTACAGCAGTTTTTCCCCTTGGAAGTATTAACCCAGGATTTTCAGATACTTTGTTATATTAGCTATCTCCATAGCATTTTTATCAAGTAGAAAAATATTATTTGCAATTTATAGATGTATAAACAGAGGCATAAGGCATATTATCACCACATAGTACTAAGTATATCTGTAACTCTAGGAGACATTCACTACTTGAACTAAACAGGGTTTGCATTAATCTCTGAAATTCTACCACCTGTTAGAGGCCCTGAGATGCTGAGAGCTGTAAATCATTGTTGCTATTAACAGCTGGTGAATTTCTTGGGGATGCAGCGCCCCTTCATAGACACAATGAAAATATGTACCTTGCCTCATGGAAGTTGCAGTCCACTGCTAAGCTGTTTAGAGAAGGATTTCAGTCACCCCACATCTTCAGTACTAAGTGGGTGGAGCTTTGTCTTCATTTTTGAATCATCGCTTGTGGAGGGTATTTGAAAGGAGAATGATCAGAGTTTTGAGCAAAATGAAGAAAACTATATAAAGAGTTTTTTAGGGAACCATAAGAAAACTATGTCCTCCTCAGCTTCCTACATTTCCAGATAAATCACAGTCCTTCAGATGTGATGGTCATTTGACTTCCTACAGGAAATGAGTTTGATAAATCTCTGTCCATTTCCTGGTGAACATGTGTCTATATTGCAAAAGTCATCATTATTACAGGCACCTCTACCAGAAGTCCTAAGAGAAGCTGCGGTGTGTTTGATCTGCAGCAACTGAGATCTCCCCTCACTCTTGTAGAAACCCCAATGAGTAGTACTAACACTTGCTGGGAGTGTGCTCACAAGAAGGCACTGCTTTTTCTGGATATGAAGTGGGGTTGAGTGTGCCCTCAGCAAGTTTGCTGACAACACCAACCTGTGAGGGAAGGGATGCCACCTAGAGGACCCTGGACAGGCTTGAGAGGTTGGCCTGTATGAACTTAGTGAGATTCAAACAAGGTCACGTGCAAGGTCCTGCATCTGGGTTGGGGCAAACCCAAGCACAAATACAGATTGGGTGGAGAATGGATTGAAAGCAGCCCTGAGGAGAAGGACCTGGGGGTGTTGGTGGATAAGAAGCTCAGCATGAGGCAGCAATGTGCACTTGTAGCCCACAAAGCCAACCATACCCTGGGCTGCATCAAAAGCAGCATGGCCAGCAGGGCAAGGGAGGGGATTCTGTCCTTCTACTCTGCTCTTGTGAGACCCACCGGGAGCACTGCGTTCAGCTCTGGGGTCCCCAGCACAAGAAGAACATGGAGCTATTAAAACGAATCCAGAGGAGGACCACAAAGATGATCAAGATGCTGGAGCACCTCTCCTATGAAGACAGGCTGAGGAAGTTGGGGTTGTTCAACCTGGAGAAGAGAAGGCTACAGGGAGGCCTTACAGCGAGTGGCCTTACAGTGCCTAAAGGGAGCTGCAGGAAAGCTGGGGATGAACTCTTTGTCAGGGAATGTGGTGATAGGACAAGGGGCAACAGCTTTAAACTAAGAGAGAGTAGACTTAGATTAGGTATTAGGAAGAAATTCTTTAATCAGAGTTTCTGAGGCACTGGCATAGGCGGCCCAGAGGAGCTGTGGATGCCCCATGCCTGGAAGTGTCCAAGGCCAGGCTGCCTGGGGCTTTGAGCAGCCTGGTGTGGTAGGAGGTGTCTCTGCCCATGGAAGGGGGTTTGGAATTAGATGATCTTTAAGGTCCTTTCCAACCCAAACCATTCTATGAAGAATGGGGCTCCATTATGGAAGCTGTCAATTTGACAAGTTTTGCAAGGGCTAAAATACCCTTTAGTTATGGGAAAGTCCTTTGCAATCTTCTTTTGCAAATGTCAGCTGTCTTATGATCCCTGGTGTTTCCTGTGCTCTGATATTAGTTTATATATCTGATATTATATATATATATCATATATATATTATATATATATATGATATATATAACTGATATTAGTTTATATATCGTTTCCATTTTGCTAGCCTATATTATTTTTGAAGTGACCTAAAAAATTCCATTTGTTAGTTTCTGCATTGCAAAAGAGATACTTGATGGCTGAAAGTGTTGAAAGTGTGTCAACTGCCAGTTATATTGCATGGTCACGATGCAGCCCTGAGCTACTCAAGGCTTGTAGGTGTTTCAATGTGTTTAGTATGTGGTTTCTGAACCTAATATCATATTTAACAAGTGTAATATTTCTTCAGAGCAGTAACATACACGGGCGTTTCAGGCTTATCTCAAAAAGCAAGCTGAGATAGCTACATTAATTGATAGATGAAATCCAGCATATATTAGCCTTGACAGACCATCATGCTGATATGGACATGCTCCTTCTGTTATCTGTGATAGCTTTCTTAATTAGCTGATTCTATAGACACCACTGATTTGTATCAATCAGGCAGATATATCCTTGATTACATTGTTCAATCTATAGAGTCTAACTAAGCCCAGGGATAACTTAAGGACAGTCAATGGAGCACAGGTAAACAAACTGTTATCTGCCATAGCAGAAAACAGTTGTCAAGGGCTTCCAGGTAATGAAGGTATATCAAATGTGGTCCTTAGTCTGTAGTTTTTCTGTGTATGTAACTGAGGATTTAGGACACAGTGGCTAACTCGGACAAGAGAGACATAACTTTTAGACATATTCTAGTGATTGCTGCAGTGCAGCCCATTCTACTCTCTGGACTAGATAAAACCACGGCCGAATCCTATGTACAAGCATGGGTTTTAGCAGCATTAACTACTAAGTGGAAGGAGATTTGAAAAGACTACCAAGATTTCATAGATACAGACCCCGCTTCTATCCAATACCATCTTTTCATGAGAGCAGAAGCTTAGTTAGATTAAATTTATTTACCGTCTTTATAGATAAATTCATGCCACGTGCCAGTGCCCACTGTCTGTGCTCTCAAGTCAAGTAGGCAGTTAGTAGCATCAGAGTTTGATAATGGGCTTCCTGATCTTTGCAAAGCATCAAAAAAGAGATGCAACTGTATTGCCTGCTTACTAGTTAAGCTTCCAGATTCCCTAGTGCAAAGCCACTAATCTGTTAGCACAGAATATAAACCTCCAGATAATCCTAGCAATGATCTTCTTGTATCAAATCATGCTTTGGATTATCTATGTCATGCCACTAACGAACAAGCCTTTGGAGCAAATATTATACTTTGTCTCTGTTTCCAGTTTACTGGTTGCAAGAGAAAGAAAGTCAGCAAAGAGACCAATGTATAAATACTGCATGGAGTAAGCAGGCTCTTTTGAAAGTGAACTGAGGTACAGAGGAAGTGTTAAAGAAGTATCAAAGGTGACAGGAGTGTAGAAGGCCACAGCAGATGTGAATGCAGGCGATGAGGTTTCATAAAACTTATGAGGCTGGAAGAAGACTTTCTGCACCTAAATTCCATGAGCTCAATTCTCTCTGAAACCCACTTCTGTAATATCACTTTAATGTATTTGAGAAATAAAATGGTGAGGAGGGTTGAGGGAGGGTTTGCCTGCTTTTCTAAAAGTAATCACCATGTGGTCTCCTAAACGTTGTTTCTCTCTCTTAGGAAAACCTGCAGAAGCTGGTACACATTGAGTACAGTGTGAGGGGGCAGAGGGGCCTCCTCCAGCCAGGAAGGGTGAGTACTGCAGGCAGACCTATGCTGATAAGGACATTGTTTCCGGCCAGCTTTATCTCTGCCTCTGTGGATGGCCAGATTTCAGACGTCTACAGGTGTTGTTTACTGACCCGCTGTGATAAGAGTTGTAGCACTGGTTTATGTAAAAAGCCATCACTCTGGTAGTGTTCAGGAGCACTGCATGCTGAGAGCCTTGCACTTGCAAAGACAGGCATTAGCTGTTTCTACACAGAGCGGCCATTTGATTTTTCACTCCAACTGTCCTCAGTCACCCCATGTAGCGTGTTTTGGAGGAGCTGCTGTTTTCCTTCTTACATATTTTTGTTGAAAGGTTTGAAATACGACCAGAAATTGCTTACAGCCTGGAAAGGCTCAAATTTTTTTGGGTAGGTTAGATCCCTAAATCAGGGGAAATTACCTATTTTCAATTTTCTATTCTTACCATTCTGCAGTGGTGCTTTTCATAGAATCACAGAATCATTAAGGTTGGAAAAGATCTCCATGATCATCTGGTCCAACCATCCCCCTACCACCAATGTCACCCACTAAACCATGTCTCTAAGCACCAGGTCTAGCCTTTCCTTGAACACCCCCAGGGACGGTGACTCCACCACCTCCCTGGGCAACCTGCTCCAATGCCCGACTGCTCTTTCTGAGAAGAAACCTCCTAATTCCCAGCCGGAACTTGCAACTTTTAATGCAAGACATCACTTTTAAGCAACACATGAACAGAAAGTGGGGAAGTATATAGCTGTGTCTTGCCATTCACACCAAATACAAATTTATCCTCCTTTCTTTCCAACCTTTCCAGTTTTCTCAGGCCCAACCTACCTCTACACTTGAAAAGATTTATTTCTAGAGTTCTGCAACCCTAAATTCCCCTTCAGCCCACTACTGTCCTTAACAAAGCTCATGAAGAAATTTTCAAGGCATGCATACTCCTAGTATGTGAATCCTCATCAACCAAACATTGCAATGATCCTCTTATTTTTTCTCCAACATCAGTATCCTCATTTGTCCTTGTCAAGTAGCGAATTAATAAATTCTGCAAACCTCAGTGCAGCTCTAGAATAGAAGATTACACCAGATCCTGCTCTCCATTAGAAAAGAGTAGATGTCTGTAAATCCACTGCTGCTTTAATTATTTTAGACCTTTTCAAATGTTATTGAAATTAAGTTTGAGTATGCTGTTTTAGCTGGTTACATGTACAGTCCTGTTTACACACATAGTAACAATATGGACAGACAAGGTATGCTTGCAAATATACACAGGTTTAGTGTAGGCATAGTATGTATGTGAAAAGGTTTCAGCATTTCTTTTTGGTTCGTCTATTTTTCATAATCAGAGGATGAGTTCTTTTCTGAAGCCCATTAAATGTTACTTTTGAAATCTGTGACAGTCTCTTTGCAGTCCATGGTACAGACGCAGTGGGCTGAGTACTGCCTGGTGTCTGACACATGGGTTTCCGAGTCATTCAGTACTGATACAAATGCAAGCCATAAAGTCAGGCTAGAAGCAGATGTTGAGGTATCCATCTGTTACTATGCTGATGAAAGCAGTTAAGAGTGCCTCCTTCTACATGAGGAATGTTGTCTTTTCTCAGTAAGTTTCAGAATGCAGTCTCAGGATTACAAGTTGTTTTTTTTTCTTTTTTTTCCTTTTAGGTCTTTGTGAAAGAGGGAACACTGATGAAAGTCTCTGGGAAAAACAAGCACCCTCGGCATTTGTTCTTGGTAGGATTTCTTTCATATTTCTTTCATATTTTTACTATCTCTTTCATATCTTCTCCTGTGCTTACACATCTGTAAACCAGAGAAGAAATTTCAGGGCTGCGAGTCATTTAATTCTAAGCAGTGATGTGGTAAGCGGGTTTCTGTTGCTAACAGGACACAGAAGACTGTAGCCTCTTTCACACATGTACTTGTATGCCCTGCATATAAGAATAAGTGCTGTGCAGCCCTCCATTTGTACCACAGCTCCATTCAGCCTTGACTAGGCCATAATTCTGCAAAGGAGAGTTCAGGTTTCCAAGGTGCTTGGGAGGAATACTTTCAACAATTAAGTCTCATACTTAAAAATCTACCTCTAAGGCCTTAGGAGATCTTATCAGAACCAATAGAGAACACTACTGGTAAAGTTTAGGAAAGCTGTCTTTGGGTGAGTTTTGTATCCTTGAAACTCTAGGGCTGGGTTTTAGCTCCTGATATCCATGTCTTTTTAAATTACTTGATAATTGTGTGCACCACCTGGGTATAGTCCCTCTGAACACATATCTCCAGTTCTCTGTTGATTGAAGCAGCAGTTTTCGATGAGGGTTTGCAAAATTCTTCTAAGATAGTTAAGAAAAATTAACCAGTTATCAGTTACTGGAAAATTTTAAGTATTCACAAATCAAAAGAGATGAAAACCCACCATTTTGGAGATCTGCTGTTAACACCCATGTTTTCCTTTTTACTTTATACACTACATTGGGCTGTATACACTACATTGAGACTCCATGCTCCTGAGCATTGTTCTCAACTTTGCAGGTAGCTTATTGTATAACGACAGTTACTTTTATGCTTTTATCTGTATGAAGGGGAAAATAATATTTGCCTGTCATAGGATTTTGTGATGCTTACCTGTTAACGTTTGAAAAATTCTTTAGAATTTTAGAGATTTTAGAATTCCTCCCTAGAAAAGCACCATAAAGTACTGAGCCTTACTGCTGGAATTAACATCAAAGTACTTGTTTGCAGACTTCCTTTTAAAATAAGGGGGTTACATGTCTGGAATACATACTTGCTGTGGCCTCTGTAAGTGCTGACAGCGTTTCACCCTGGGATCATTGTGAGAAGGAGAGATGGTTTATAATAGAAGGCATACATTTTGCCATTAATTCTTCTTATTTTTTCCTCTTACCAACATTTTCTACTTGTACATGAGCAGGATGGTGAAAATGCAGGAAACAGAACCAGTGTGGAATGTGGTAATTCCTGCATTAACATCTGAATGGTTTTGCATTATCTCCTAACACTGTGAAGTCTCTGTTATGCCACCACCACTCAAGTGTTTAATGGACTATTCAGTCTATGAATACATTAAGATAACTACTGCACAACTCTACCAACATATTCCATCTTTGCATGTAGCACCTTTGCTACAGCAGTCTTAAGGCCCCCACCATCCATCACTGCTGACACCTTTTTGTAACAGCTAAGATCTGCATGAACATATCCTTCCCTTTGCCAGTACATCTAGCCTAACCCATGTGCTGTCTTGATTCAGATGTCCAAGGGAAAGAAAAACACACACAAACCTCCAAGACTAGAATAACCCTCTAAATATTGTCTCTTAAAACCTACATTTGTTTAAATCCTTCATATTCTAAGGACCGTATCTAAATCCTTTGAAGACCTGGTAAAATACGGGTAGGATAAGAATTTACCCTGAAGTATTTATCAAAAAACTTTCACACTGTTTTTTTTGGTTTTTTTTTTGTAATTATATATATATAGTTTTATGATGCTTCAGTTGCCACTCCAAAAGATTATCAGATGTGAGTAAGTACAGGTGTGGTTTGGTTTAGATCTGGATGAAATAAGTGTTTACCTTAGCTATCCAAAACATTTTTACATTAACACCGTTTTCTAAATTCTTTGTAATGAACTTTGTCTATAGCTGAGTCAAGCCCAAGACCACGAGAAAATTTCAGCGGAAGAGTATACATTGAAGGATAAGTCTGAGAATTTAGCCCCTAAACATCTCAAGAGATGAGCCCATCCAACTAAAGTTGTAGTTAGAATGCACCATAAAAATTGGGTGTGTGCCAAACTCTTCTTTGGCCTTTGCATTCAGGTTGTGCATTGGTGGTATGCAAACTTGTGCTCTGAATATATAAGGAGAGTTGTATATCTGTGCACAGGTCCTATATGCATGAGTGTGTAGCGCATGCGTTTAGGGGCTTTTGAGGTGTACACTGTGTGTATCACAAGTTTACTTGAGCTGACTGTTTTGTGCAGGCTGATGATATTGTTGAATGTGGTGTTTCCTGGCAGGATGTTTGGTGAGCTTTGCTGGGCGCCTGTTTCCTGAGTCCAGTCTCTGTTTACAAGGATGTTGAGGCCTCTTTGCAGTGCAGTATGGGGCTGCTGATGCTGGCAGGCCCCTGACTGCCCCCCAGCCACAGAACTTTGCAACTCAGACACTGTCTCTTATCTCACCCTTCCAAGAATTCCTCTACAAAGACAGCTTGTGCTGCAAGTGGGGTGTGGGAAGCTGCTATCAAATGGGAGATTGTCTAATGCGCTAGCCAGCAGGGCTGGAGCATAGGGGAGGTTTCTGAGTCAGAGCCTGGAAAATGCAGCCCCACCACACGTTCAGGCTGCTCCACTGACACTCAGAGGATGTTTAACACTTGAATTGAACAGCACAGGGTTCACAATGAACTATCCTTTAAAATATTCAGAAAAAAACAAACATGGTAGGAGCTTTTAGACACAAAGTGCACTACATACAGGTACCAGCCATTCAGCACAGCATAAGCTTGTTTGGATCATTAAATTTGAACACCATAAATTAGACAATTTGGTCTGACATCTAATTCTACTGGGTTCCCATTACAACAGAGGGAATTATAAAAAGAAGGAGAAAAAACATTAAGAGAAAAAAGAAAAGAGCAGAAATATCCCTCTTTGTGTTATGTTTTGAGGACTGTGTGTGCATGTGGTAGTGCAGAAAAGGGGTATTTGCTCCTATAGCAATATGTATACAGTTTGGGAATCCCAGCTGTTCCAAAACTTTTCTGGCAAAGTGTGTAAAACCCAAGAACTTCTGGGAACTACTTGGGGGTTCTGTCAAGCTGTCAAGCTCTTCCGCCACAGATTCCTGAGGGACTGCAAGATAGGATTATATCACATTCCTCACAGGGAACAGTGTGCAGCACGAAGCAGGAGGATGCATGAGCCCCAGCTACTCAAGCTAGTTCTGTGTATACCATTCATATAGCCACCACTCAGGTCTCCAGTGTAGACGTGGCAAAGGAGACAGCAGCGAGTGCAAACCCTTTCTTCATGAAAATCTGCATGCTTTGCCTAGTAAGCTTTGAAATATTTGTCATAATTTCATTGTGACAAGCTGTGGCTGGTGAGATTGCAATTAGAATCACAGCCTACCTGTGCAAAATATACTGTGCAAAAAAGCAGAAGGAGGTAAAAAGCCTCTGCTGGGCAATTATAAAACAAAGTCATCACTAATGTTTAATAAAATCTTGGGATATTGATTTGAGCTGCCATGACAATGGTGGGCACCAAGATTTCTTTCTTAATCAACAGTAATGAAAGGATGAGCTGCTTTG
Source organism: Anser cygnoides (assembly GCF_040182565.1). NCBI lineage: Eukaryota > Metazoa > Chordata > Aves > Anseriformes > Anatidae > Anser > Anser cygnoides. The sequence goes on from NC_089882.1 coordinate 2,344,922, forward strand.
TAAAGAAACACAGAACTTTTTAAATAAATAAGTTAAGTGGGGTTTTCTGTCCAAGAAACCCAGTAGCACATTATACCAGAATCCTAAAGATCTCTCTTAGGATTTCACTTTCTTGGGCTTAGTGCTCATAATTAGTTACCTTTTCTAGTGGTTTGAAACAAGTCTCAAGTACTGGCACCTACAACTGCTTTACAGTGAGGTTTACATTTGCTCAGGTTTTCCTAGCTTAGCCTCGTAGATGCTCAGAGTTCAGCAGGTTGAGATGAATTTTCTGTTTATGGATAGCTGTAATTAAACTAGGAATCATCATGTGGTCAGTACTGTGCAGGCGTCACTGAGCTGGTTGGACTAATGTTAGCAGGGAAGGTAAATTATGGAGCAGTAAGCAAATGGCATAAAAATACAGTGACAAGCCATTTGTCACCCTGTTCTAAGGAAATTCTATTGTTTTGTTGCAAAGGAGTAACTATTCCACTTTAGACTAGACAGAGACTAGAGTCTGAGATGCCTTTTCTGACTTGATAGTATGTTTTAATACCCTCAGTTTAAAAGTGTTATATTAAAAGAGCTTTAAATTCTGCATCAATTATAACTTACTAGAAGGCCACAGAGAACTGAACCCTAGAGTGGCCAATGGAGGAAAGCTTGGGAGTCTTTTTGCTAAAAATAATGGAGAACCAAATCTTTCTTTTTTTTTTCTCCACTAAGCAATGTATAATAGATGAAAATCAAATAGTTTATTTAATCTTAGGGATGCCTATATAACCCTTTCGCTTATCATCCTTTAATTTTAACTTATATAAAATCCTAAATAAAAAGAAACACCATTTGAATCAAAAAATAAAACTTCCTTTTCAAAATGTTAGAATGAAATATTTCATAATTTTCCACAACAATATTAGTTGATCTTACTCGTTAAAATCAATTCAATTTTAAAAAGAGTAAAATTTGAGGTAAGATGTTTTAGAGAAAGTCACTCCAGTGTATTTTTCCCCACATTAGTGGCAATGTGCATTTTAAAGATGGGCAGCTAATGCACGGAAACTTGATTTGCTGCTTAACGAACTGGTACCCATGAGTTAGCTCATGACCCCTAACAAAGGCAACAATTTTGCTGTTAACTTCAAGGTGATAAAGATATATCCCATGTCATTTTTCTTTAACTACTATTACTGCTCTGTAAGAAAGCTGAATTATGACCTACTAAGAAAACATCCATAAGGCTCTACTTCCATTTTTTTTTCAGACAAGCGAGTGAATGAAAATCTCACAACAACAGTTTTAGGCAGTCGGGCAGTGATAGCAAGACCCCAACAATTCCAGTCATAAAGGATATGTTATTTTATTGCCAAATTTAAAAAATGACATGTATTCTACATAAATAGGTCATGTTCACAATCTGGTTGGACAGGCTGCCAACACAAGACAAGGGGGACTCCTGTGTTCAATTTTCAATGATTCTTTAGTTTTCTTCCTTCTTCTTAGCCTCTCCCTTTATTATAGTTTTCCTTCCAAAATGCAATACTATTAGCATCCAATTGGCTACCTTAAAATGTCCTTGCCGCAAAGGAATCCAAGTGAAGCTGGTTTCTTTTTACTTTAACTTCTCTTCAGAATTTCTGCATTTAAGACATGTTGTCTCTGGCATCACACAGTATTACCTGTGCCTTGCGACTTATGCATATTGGTATTGATGTGAGAGAAAGAAAACAACAGAACATGATCTGCTCGTTCAAGTAAAGCAGAGAATGCAAGCATGCAAGCGTTACCTTAGCAATGTTGAGGCCCACTGACACAGCTTTTCCTTCTGGTAGCATGGGAAGGAGAGGCCAGCAAAGACCTGCCAGGTCCAGTTCCACTGTTTCATTTATTTGTTTGCTGGCACAGAGGCAAAAGGCTGCAATAATGTCTATTAAGATAGGCAAACAGCAGAGAAGATCTGATCCTATTCTGTATGAAGCTGTCTAATAAACATGCCAAGAACTGTGAGAACTAGGGAGAAATTTGGGGTGTTGAGTTACAGATGTTTTTTTCCTCATAAAATTAAAAAAAATGTTTCTAATTTTGCCATCCCATGGTCTCTGCTGTGGCACATGGACCCAGCAATGTTGTTGTGTGTCTGGGAGAATTCTGCTAGCAGAGAAGTCTGGTTACTTCTCTCAAATATCCAAACCGTTCCTCCCTGAATCATTCCTCCAGACCCTGACAACTCTCCTACCTCCACTTCCTTTTTGCCCTGAAAACAGAAGTCCATGAAACCCAGCCCTACCCACCACAGCTTCGCTGTCTTGGGGGCAGAGTCAGAGCATCAGCATCCTGGGCAGTTAGTTGGTATTGCCAGGTAATAAATGCAGAGCCTGTCTTCCCAACTTGAACACAGCACTGCCCTTAAAACAAGCATCTGTTTCACCCAAGCTGAATAAGAAGGGGGCTGAATATCTACTTGCTTAGCCATTAGCAGCTTCAAAAATGGGAAGGAATCAAAGTCCTGGATCCAGACTCCCCAGAGCTCTCTGTAAATGCAGGTCTTGACCTAAGCTGTGCAGCTTGGGCTTGTCTGTAGCAACAATCCTGACAGTTCATCAAGTTACTGCTTGTTCTGGGTATCCCCCCCAGGAGTAATAGTCAGGCCTGCAAACCGTATTGCAAATTATTGATTTTGTCTTTCTCTTCATGTAGATGAATGATGTTCTGCTGTATACATATCCCCAAAAGGATGGCAAATACCGACTGAAAAACACATTGGCTGTGTCAAGCATGAAGGTAATGCCTTATCTGTATTATAGGCTAGAATCAAAGTTGTACAGTGAGCAGTTAGTGCTTTGCTGGTTTATGTCTCATTTCCAGTTCATGGCAAGGGGAGAGAAGGAATGGACCTGCTATCAGGGGATTCCATTCATTGCCTCTTCCAGGAGATAGAAGGAAAAATAATATAAACATAACATTATCTATAAGGTTGTGGTTTAGTATGACAGCCTTACTCAGGCTTGTAATGAATAATGCAAGCCAAAATCAGATTTACTATCTGATCATGAAACTGGAGACAGAAAAGATTTATTATCCTATTTTGTCCATTCCCCTCCTCATGTCTCCAGACAATGCACAGTTGTTCCCTACAACACATTAACTAGGACTTAGGCTACCAGATTTTAAACCCATACCACTTAGAATTTACATAAGCTTTCATTTGCCTGGTTTTTATGTGACCTTTGACTGTCTTCATCAAAAATGTTACTGGATTCTAAAACTTCATGGGGAAATGGTATATTGGGTGCTGTTACATGCAATGATACGGAGATAATCTCTTGTTCAGTAAATTCCTTAACTGCAGATTGCAGAAACTGGACACAATTGTCCTGTTCTTACGGTCTTTCCCTAAGCATCAGATGGTACTGGTACCTGTGCAACAGGAGATTCTGGGCTGGAATGGTTTTTGGCTCTGACCTAGATGGCCATTACATACCTCCCACCAGGAACCTTCCTAACTGTTTTATGGCCAATATGCCAAGTTGTATTTTTATGAAAGAAGACTTCAAGTGGCAAGCCAGGAGCTTGGTGCTCTAGGAAACAAGCAAGACGTGAAGTACTAGTAATGAATTTCAGCAGAATGATACAAGGTGTATTAGGGTTTTATGAAAAGGTGGAAGGCTAATCACCCTAAAGACCTCATAGTCTAAAATTAACTATGAGTTCCCATCTGACATAGGAATTGCCAAAAAGTACCACCTCTAAGTAGAAAGGAATTGCAGAACAGGTACTTGTTAGTACATTTGAAACACTGAGTCATTAGCATAATAGTTCCAGTACCATGAAGCTATGTTTCTCTTAAGTGCCTGTTGCTGTTAGTAGATGACTAATACACTACATGGCAGGAATTTTATCTGAGCTGTAGCTTTTAAGTATTTTTTGTTCTTAAAGAGCCTGGCTCCAGGCAGGCATTCACTGATCTAAAGGACTTCTCTGTATATGATCTACCTGTCAGGAAGAGAATTATTTCCATTCATTCCAGAAACAGCCAAGGCTTCTTCCCAAAATACTCTGACACTTGTCAGACTAAATATCTCCTAAGATTATCATATTAAAATTCTACCCTGACTGATATTTTATCCTTACCTTTCAAGTTGGATTAAATGATTTTATTTTTCCCTTTTGCACCACCACCATATTGAAATAGAAAGCATTCCCAATTAAACCAGGAACAGAATAGGTAGAAAACCCTACCAGCCCATTTCTTGGCATTGAAGTATGAAACATATGGCTGGGACATCAAAGATCCGTTTGCATTGAGAATTGTACAGTGTACTGGTTATAGACAGTTTAACTCCACCTTTATGTTCATGGCATTTGTTTCCAGGTCAGCCGCCCTGTGACAGAAAAAGCCCAAAACGTCCTGAAGATTGAATATGATGAATATTGCCTGATGCTGTCAGCAAGGTACTGTCCCCAGACTGCCATGGCAAAAGGTGTTACATTCTAGTTGTATCTCTAGATTAATCTAACCAAAATTTAAGCCTTAATTAGTCTCTCATTCTCTTCTAACTGGTTTCAGTCTGTGCTGTTGTGACAGACAATGGCTGAGCGCTTAATTACACAATGAAGATATAAATGCAAAGCTCACAAACTGTAGCTAATTCAACTCGTATAATGAGTAATGATTAGAACTTAGCTTTTGAAAACATTTTAAAGAGAGAGGAAAGAGAAGAAAATCTTACTAAGAAGCCTGAGGATTTTCCATTGACCTCTCACACTCTTTCCTTGTAACACCATGAGCATGTTATCCTTCCCTTTCACAATTACACTTTTTAGCTCATAAAACTAGTGTTGCAAAATTGCTGGAGAACATTGTAAATAGGTAATACCATGCAATAGACGTAAAAGCACTTAATAATGCCTAAATGACAAAGATGAAATTAAACTTTATTGGCAATCTCATGGGTCTTTCTAATAAAAGGAATTTCACTAATGAGTTTGTGTAGTGCTAGTACTGATTGCAACTGGAAGCCAGGATCTCTATCCTGGGATTAAAAACTAATGGTAGAAAGAGATTGTAGGTTGGTTTCTGGTTACAAGATTGCAGTGTACTGTGTTTTTTCATGCTTCTAGACCAAAATTATCCCGCAAATATACTCAGAGGTGGATTGATTTTCAGGTGTAGTTTACTATAAAAGACATACCATCCTAGCAGTGGTATTAAAATTAATTCTTCCAAATAAAAAGGTCTTCAAAACTTTAAATACCAATTTTCTCACCATCAGTCTCCAACTACAGCATGGCTGGAAACACAGCAGACTTCCCTAAACTACACAGTTTAATAGGTAGACAGGGAGACACTTTCTTACTCAGAATTTGGAACTTTTATATTTCCAGGAAGATCTGCCATCTGTGGACAGTGCTTAGATATTTGTCAAAGTCTTTGTCTGTTTCCTTTTACAACCGGCACATGAGAAAATATCTGAGGTTTTCTTAGATCTGCACACTCATCACAACCTTCAAAATATACACACGGTACTTCTGAATCACCTGCTGACAGTTAAAAAAGCAAGTGTATGGTGCTTCTCTGTTGCAGAGGGGAAGTAACTACTGTATGCCCCTTTTATCCAGACCAACTGAAGCTGGCATCCCCAGGAAGCAGCATGGGATGCTCTGCTTATGTGGTCCTTTGCCTTTTGCGTTCATATATATGAAGTCTGTGTTTAGTCAAAACAAATACCAGAAGGCCTCAAGCATCCTTAAAAACTGTCTTTTATTGTTCAAACTGAGGTGTTGCAGGCCTGCACTGGAGGCCAGTTGTTGATTATCAAAAAACCTCAGTGCTTTTAAATTTGCATGAGACAAGGTGAATGTGCATTGAGGAAATGCAGCATTGCCAGGAGCTAAAGGCAAAAAAGTTGGCGTGCCTATATGAGAAGGTGGTGCTGTAAAGTCTTCACATCTTGCACTAAAAATGGCTGGCTCGCCCAAAAAGCCATGTTCTGGGCTTGCAGTGAGCTGGTGATAGATCTGGGCACAGAGCTTTTATAGAGAAGGCTGATACTGCTGTTACACCTTTATTTACATGTCAAAAATATTCCTTTTGGACACAGGGGTAACCATCTGGTGCCCTTATAGAACAACAGAGCACTGGGAGAACGCAGTCAGTGTATCACCCTGTGAGACTAATTCAGAGCAACAGTGGGTAGCACTGTGACAAAATCCCATCCCATTCAGTTTCTCTTATGAGTAAACAGAATGACTGCTGGTGTTCTTGACAGATGAGAGCTTATGTTCAGGGTGCAGAGGAATGCCAAGTCAGGGATCATTGATTAACTCTAGTACTTCGTCTCTTCTGCCCCCCCCCCCTTTTTTTTTTTTAAGACCACAAAAGACAAATTGGACAAATTGTCCTTAGATGTCTTGTTTGGTGGCCTTCCTGAGCATAGTGTATGGAAATCACAGATGAACAGCAGCTGGCAATGACGCCAGTGCTTAGTTTTAAAAGGAACTGTAGTGGATAGCTTTAATGTGAGTAGCTAGTATGACTCAGGGAGGGGGGAACAACACATTGAGCTGCATCCTCTCCTTTGACTGATGCTGAAAACAGCTAGAGCTGTTCACAATTTCAGACGGACATTATGCACACAGTTTGAAGTCACAACAATTTCAGACGGACATTATGCACACAGTTTGAAGTCACAACATGAAAGCCAGCTAACATATGCAGGACCAGCTACTGGTCCTACAAGAAAAAATGCATCTGGGAAGTAACAGGCATTAAGAGCCCTGTTGCTTTTCTGGGGCGGCTGGACTGACAAGGAAGCACGAAGTGCTCCGTGTTTTGTCTAGTGCAAAGGGGGCATCTAGGGGCCATTTCAGAGAACTACTAGCCTCCACGCATAACTGCAACTAGAGGAAATGCTGTAGAGATGAGCACAAACACGCTTATTCTGAGCAACCCATGCCAACACTACATGCCTTAGAGTGCCTAATAGCTAGGGCAGACATGGCAGAAGAAACATTTCATAGTCTAATGTGATGTAGGATTGAGCAGCTTATAGAAAAGTCAGAAACTACTTTGAAAAACATTTCTGACCACTTATTTCCTGCTTGGTCACAGTCATAACCATTGATCTACACTAATCACCCAGCTGAATAAATACAACAGTCAGTTTTGTTCCTGGTTGAAAACAACTGGTTCAATGCGTGAGTGGGTAAAATCAAACATTCATAAAGTGAAGATTTTCTCCTCAGATCCAGACCCGTTTGTTTTGGTTCCTGATGTGCATGGCATTGACTGCTTTGCTGTATTTCATTCCACAGCTCTTGCTTGGAAAGGGATGACTGGTACAGCTGCATCAGCAGGCACATCCCTGATGACTACAAAGCTCACAATACTTCCACCTTCCACAGCAACGTGGAGGTAAGAGGAAGCCAAATCTTTCAGTGCTTGAAGGGGAAGTGGGAGGGCAGTGAGGACACACACAGAGGGAGAGGGGGTGGGAAGGAGGAAAGGGAGGAGGGTTATAAAATGCAGAGTTTCTGGGGCAGGACATTCTTACTGTTTTCATTTAAATCGGTATGTCAAGCCTAAATAACAAACCTCATACCACAGTTCATGGTTTGAGAGGCCACCTGAAATGTTAATCACACTCTGTATTCTGTGGTCTGTGCTTAAATATGAGTTCTCATGGAGGAAGACTAGCAAAATTTGGTCCTAAACAGTAACTATCCTGGATGATCAAAAAATAGGTACGAACTCTGTAGATGTAAGAAAACAAAACTACCCATTAGTTATATTATACAAACAATAAAGCCACTGCCAATGCAAACCTCACCAGCAATATTCTAATTGAACCTGCACAATTGATGCATATTGTTGCTTTCTCATTGATTTCAATTGTACTGCTCTCGGTTATGAAGGCAAAGAATGTGCTTGACAAAAGTAAAAGTGCTATTTTAGATTAAGCAGAACCCTATGATTTTACTAAATAAAGAAAACTAAAAAAAAAAAAAGAGGGGCACTTAGTTTTTGAAGATTTCCAGAAGAAAAAATCCAAAAACAAACCAGAATTTTCTTGCTGCCCTGAAGTTAATCTGCTTTCAAATTTTTAACAATAAAAATTAGAAATTCTATTGCATAGCAACTTAAATAAAAGCCTTTTTCAACACATGAAAAAATAGTTTCTTTTGCAGCTCTACTTCTGATGTAAATCTTAATGTGCACAAGAAGAAATTTGGAGGGATTACATCCTATTTACTTGCAGGAGTCTATTTTCCTCATAGCAAACCTTCCTAGCAAACAGTCCTTCAAGGGCACAAGAGTGTGCACTACCTGTGCCAAACACTACACTGTTGTGAACTGAAAGTGTGGTACCCCAGATATTTCTGTGCTGAACCAGAAGTAACGCCCGCATCTCAGCAGTGGCTTATTAAATTAGGTTCAGTTTCACATCGACCGTGGCTCCATGGGCATGGAGAACAGGCATAGGCACTTGCATAACTGCAGCCTGGTGCATTCCAATGTAATATGAATAGTGAATACATTTCCTAAAGCTGCTTACATATATTTGGATTGTGTGGGGATAAATTCCTCTTTGTGCACATCACAGTTTGCTTTGGAAAAGAAACAAGTTTTTACTGTTTTCTGTCCTTTCTCTTCCCCAGTGATAAAACTGCTCCAACTGCTCCAAGGTATAATGAAATAATGAGCTCAGCCCCTTTTCAGCTGAAAACTATGGAGCTTTTTAGGGATGCTATTTCAAAAACTGCTAATAAAAAGATGGCTTTAACTCATGTTCTTACCCACAATTTACATACACAATGAATAAAATCTTTGTCTGATGTGGAAAATTGTCAGTGCCTGACCAGTAACAACAGGTCTGCATTGATTCTTACCTGTTGTGACTCTGGCTTTCACAGCACCATGTACTGATTGGCCATAGACTTCCAGTGCTGAAGCACCTCCATCTCAATGTGCATTGAGAATTAGAAAAAATGGGGATTGTAGCAGGTGGACTGCAATGAAAAAACTGTATGAGGGAAGTCACTTTGTACTTTGGAAGTGTGGATGCTTCTTAATTCATTCTTGTTGGATTTTAAGCTAAGGGAGAAGCTTGGAATAACCTTGGGTGAGAGGCCTCCTACTTTGGTACCTGTGTCCCATGTCATGATGTGCATGAACTGTGGCTGTGACTTTACGCTCACTTTGAGGCGACATCATTGCCATGCCTGTGGGAAGGTAAGAGATGTACAGCTCCTCAGGGGGGCTGTATTCACACTTCTAAGACACTGGCTGCCACTGGTGTAATTTGTACAAACTTGTAGCAACATTAAGACCAGAATTTGGCTTCCCAAACTGTTAGTGCTCTGTTAGATTAGGTGATTAGGTTTCTAATGACTAGTAGGAACAACAGCAACCTTCCCTTGAGAGGCAAATTAATTCCCAAAGGCTGGTAGTTGAAGGCTTACATGGTAATTGTTGCTGAGTCCAGCTGTCATATCTGATCTGCAGCTAGAACTGGAGACAATGAAGCAATACACTAAAAATACAGGTTAAAGATATGGACCAGAGCAGTCCAAAATCCATGTCCTGTCCCTAATAACAGCTACTAAAATTATCTTCCCAAAAAAGGGATGAAATTCAGTGACAGGGAATGGTTTGGTCAGTAACCAAAGGGAAAGCTTTCTCCAAGCACCACTGATGAGCTGCTGCTGTTTGCCCTAAAGCCACGAGGATCTGTAGGCTTCCCAGTGTTCTTGTTCCTTTATCACTCCTTTCTCTGACTCCAGAGATTTGTTTATACATACAAATTTACAGTCCTGTTTTGAACCAAGGTTCTCTTTTAGTCTCAGTGTTTTTTTATTTTGTTTTGTGTTTTATTTTTAATTATTACTTTTAATTTTTAATTTCTGCTAGTGTGAAAAAACATTTTTTTCCCAAATTCACAGAGAAAAATCAGTCAGTACGTAGACAGGGATAGTGGGAACATGCAAGTTTGCTTCAGAAAATAATGTTACTAGCAAAACTATGAAAACAGGAGTAATATTAAAGTGGCTTTTCTGTGCTTTAATAGGGGGAAAGGTGTAAGTTCCTGTAGAGATAAGCATAGAAATGGTGTGCAGCTAAATTCTGTGATCAGTTCTGCTTGGCTTACAACAGTGTAAATCTACAGCAATCACAGTTCAATCAGTAGACTTACCCGGATTGACACTGATGTAGCAGAGTCATATCTGCTCCACTATTCATCTTCCTCTCCAAAACAACTCAAAGGATTTCTTCTGTATATGCATATGTACCAATTAAAATTATATTTACATGTATCTCTCCTTTCTGGAACAGATTGTATGTCGGAATTGTTCAAGAAACAAGTACCCTCTGAAGTACCTCAAAGATCAAGCAGCCAAAGTCTGTGACAGCTGCTATATGGAACTGAAGAAAAGAGGTAAGATTCCTTCATTCTTGGCAAAACTGACAAATCTGGTGCCTGTTTATATAACAGGGAGGGTTTTAGGACCTGCCTACTATGTTAAGTTTTGTGACAGGATTTCTCATTTCAAGCATGAGGCATGTGTATTGACGTCCCAAGAGTGGCAGGCTGTATGGCAGCTAAAACTTTATTAGAAAGCCAGACTGTCCTCGAGGGTTTCTCTGGCCTTTTGATAAGCCAGAATTGCGGCAAGAAGTGTGAGATGCAAACATTATATAGCTGATAGCTATTCCTTGTCATTTCTACTGAATTACACATTATAGGAAAACAGTGGCTTTACTATTCCTCATTCTGTCCTCACCCTTGTAGCTTTTACAAGAAATGCCTAAGCAAAGTGCAGAGCCTCTAAGAGCTTTTCTACATGGGAAGTTAATCTTGGAATAGATGAAAGCACAAATTCAAAGCAGAAGAGCTATGGCTTAACTAGAACTCTGTATGTTTTTGTCCCACTGTGAGTCCGTGTTCCATTTTAAATACACATCCAAATCAAAAATAAATTGGGGTGGGGGGGTTATATATATATATATATATAATACCAATATTAAAAAAATGTGTATATGAACAGAGAATGAACATGAAATAATGTTCTCCCACAATTATTCATGTAGACAATCCCTAAAAGTAGGCACGTTCCAGTGTCACAGCTAAAATAACAGGGACAGGTGAATTTAGTTTTCCATTCTGATTAAAGAAATTAACACTAGCCAAGCAAACACATGAACTGATGCTATCACAACAGCCAAAGCATTCCCAAGCCATTGTGTGCCCAAGAATTGATAACTCAGATTTGTGCTAAAACAATGCTGAGCTTTACCAAAACTTCCTGATAATGTGTGTTGCCAGAGGAGAGGATCATGAAGATGTGAACTCAGACAACAAGGGGTAATGAAGACTGACAAGCAGACAGAAAAACTGTCTCCCTTGCAGAACTCAAAGCGTTCTTAATACAGAGTTCTCAAAGAGTTTTATACAGAAAGAATGTCCCATTGGTGAATCCATCCTGCAGAGATGTTACAGAACAGAGAGTGAGATGGAAAAGCCATTTGGTTAATTTTGATTTTAACTTAGAAGAAAACACGCTGTGTTTAGTGCCTTGTCAACTTCTTGCAGGCTGCTTTCAAGAAGCTGTAGGTTATTACCATTACCCTAGGGTGCTATGAAATCCAGCAAGCTAGCCAGACTTAAAGGGGTAATTCAAAAGAAAAGCTGAAATAAAAAACAGCTATGGAGGAGGCATTGCATTTTCCATAGCTGGTTTGCATTAGTGTATCACGTGTCTCTTACGCCTACTATGATATGTACCGATTCACCTATTTCCCCCTTCCCTTCTGAATTTTCCTAATCTTGCAGAGCGGCCACTAAGTGTGAGCTTCCCTCCAACTTCATCCAGGTGTTCAAGCAGTGCCTTCTCTGTCTTCCACAATATCCATTACTCATCTTTTAAGAAACAGAAGAAGATTCCTTCAGCTCTTATGGAGGTAGGACCAAGCTGCCTGAGAAAGGCAAGGAACTGCACAGAACTGTGTGCTATTTCAGCAGCTATGTTTATAATTTATTCGGTGTGCAGTGGGCTCAGCCCATGCCCTGGTCTACTTGCATCATGCAATTATCTTTTCTATTTTTCACACTAGTATTTCAAACACAAAGTACTCTGAGCTCTGAAGATACCACAGAAGCTTCTTCAGCCCACTAAGAAACCCGAATTAGAGCAGCTTACTTTAATTACTTCATCAACCTGTAATGTCTTCAGAAAAAACTAAGACCACCTCACGGTAGTAGCTAATAAAAGAAGGCAGGCCGTAGACCTTCACAAGTATCAACAGAGCATGATTTGCTGTCAGTCAGTTACTTTTTATGACAAGATACTTTCTTCTGAAATTTTACTTCGATTTCAAAAAATAAAATACGACTTAGGGAATCGACTCTACTCTTTGGCAAGTAATTCAGGAGTGCACATTTAATCAGTCATTTTCCCCCCAGCTCAAACCAAAGTATTTCAAATAAAACTGATAAAACCTTGATTCCACCAATGTAAACAAGCAAAATCCCCACCTGTTTCAAAGGGACCACAGTTTCTCCAGCTATATTAATTTTCTTTCAAGGAACAAGGTGTCAATCATGTTGATGCAGTCTAGGTAGCAAAGTTGCCTGTTGAACCTGAACACAGTAAAGTACTCACATTTCACTGAAATCAGCAAGTATTAATCATAGCTTCTTCAGAAACTCAGGAAGAAAAAGAGAGTTCATGAACTCTGGAAGAAAGCAAAGAGAACTCAGGAGGATTACAGAGGTGTCAAGTTGCACAGGGAGAAAATTAGAAGGGCCAAAGCCCAACTGGAACTCAATTTGGCTAGTGCAGAAGAAGACAAAATAGACTTTTTTTAAAAGAATCTCCATCCTTTATTGGATGTGATGGAAAACACTGTGACAAAAGATGAAGTAAGGCTGAGGTATTTAATGCCTTTTTTGCCTCAGTCTTTATTAGTAAGGCTATTTGTTCTCAGGGTACCCAGCCCCTCTGAGTTGGAAGATGGTGACAGGGTGTGAGATGAAGCCCCTGTAATTAAATGGGAAACTGTAAGTGACCTATTACATCCTTTGAATGTTCATAAGTCTATGGGGCTGGAAGGGATTCATACAAGGGTACTGAAGGAGAGGGTGGAAGTGCTCAACAAGCCACTTTGATGAGAAGATTTTAGTAACGATCTTAAATGCAGGGCACAGGTCTCCTTGTCAGCCCTGAAATTTCAAGTTGTAGCACACAACAAGGAAAGAGAAGGCTACAGGGAACTGCATATTGGTTTGTGTCCAACATGGGACTGTTACAAATGGCAGAAAGGCTTTAAAATAATAAAATAAAATCAATGCTTTATGATTTATGTATAGAGACTTAACACAGAGGTGGTGTTTCCAGCTGGGATCTAAAATGACATGTGCCCTAAAGAGGTCATATCCCTACTCCAGCAGCATGCTGGCTGTTCCCTGAGGCAAAAGAGAGACAGATGGAAATGTCCTGAGCTGCTCTCCAGAACAAAGTTACAAAGTCCTAAAACCACTGTGGCACAGGCGAAAAAAGTGTGTTATGCTGCAAATGCCACCTCAGCACAACAGAATCACGCATGGCACAGGGCTGCACTCAGGTTCCCAGGTCATGACTAAAGCATCCAGTAAGTCCTGCCCTATATCTGCACTTCCCCAGACACTCTGTTGAGATTATATTAAAGAAAATAAGGTGAAAACATCTTGCTGAACTCATTGTTATGTCAAGACATGGGAAATTCTTGAGGTTTATTTGTACTGAGGTGAAACTAAGCCAAAAATACAAGCATGTAACACAAACACAAAAACTGGATACTGCAAAGAACTGAGAAAGGCCAAAATCCAGCTGTTATGACAATAGTATTGTCTTTCTATCCACAAGGTGGCAGCACATGTTTATTAACGTGAACTGTCTCATGGTAGCATTGATGCATAACTTTTTTCTAATTTGTTTTACCCAGGTCTTGGAATATTTTTATTCTGCTACAATACACTGTTGTGATACTGCTCAGTCTTCTATTCTGGCAGTGTTAGAAAGGCTGGTTTTGAACCTCTGGCCTTTGTTTGTAATTTGGTATAATTGCAGTTAACTACTGCAATTGATGATGCATACTGCATTATGTGCAGGTGTGCGTGTGCATAGTTCCATTCACTCAAAATGTGGATCCTTAAGATCGTTAATGGCTTAGATCTCAAAATACTTCTGTGTAACTTTCCTCAGAAATATTACATCACAAATGAAATTGTCACTATCAATTTATTAACATAAATGAATATAAAACTATTGCAAAGTCCTAAATGTACCCACATCTTAGACGTGTTCAGCCAAAGGACTGTCTTTCCATATTGGAAGCATGTACTTTCAGTTTACCACCTCACCCCCCTCAGCTGCCTCCTCTCCTCCTCCCCCCCCCAGAAAATAAGCTGGGAAAAAGGACAAGTACACCTTCTCAGAACACAACCGTAAACTTGCTGACCTTAGTAACAATTTGGGTGCATATTTTCTAAACTAAATTCAACCAAACATCTTCTAACAGTAAAAAAAGAACAGTAAAATCACACTTATGCTTTTGATTTCTCCATATTTTTAGTGGTCTACTTATGGTTTCATGGACATAGCCCTAGTTGCCTAATATGAGATGAACATGCGTAATCAGGAGGGGAAAAGCCTCTGCTGTCACAAATCCTGCTTTCTCCTACTCTCCTCCAGGTGGCAGCCTCGGGAGAGGGAGCTACCATCAGTGGTTACCTCAGTAGATGTAAGAGAGGCAAAAGACACTGGAAGAAACGCTGGTTTGTTATCAAAGGCAAAGTCCTCTATACTTACACAGCAAATGAGGTACTGTGCAATCTGACTTTAAATAGTTTCTTAACTGACTTTCCTCTTTTGCTCTCTGCAGTCACCTCTCCGCAGAACCTCTGAGAGCTGGTTCTAACAGACTGAGTTCCTGGGCAGCTGTCCTTATCAGGGGGACTCAGCCACAAACCTGGGTGGACCTCAGTAACCCTCTTAACAAATTGCCCTTCATTATTTGACTTTTTGCTGGTGTTGCTATATACTGTCAACCTTAGTCTAGGTATTTACATACAAATACTTCAAGGTAACTGCCAGATTTTTTATAGATGGCACTGTAATCCATTTCTGGTGGTGAGGAGAATCTTGTACTTTTGCAAGTATAAATACGACGTATATATATATCCTACTAGTATCAACAGGGAAAGACAGGAGACAATCTGGAGAGGCGAGAATACTGCTTTCTGTATTGGCCTGTAAGCTCCTCCTTGTAGCCAAGGAGATTGGGTATCAACTAAAGCATTTTTATGTACTTTTTCTCTTCCTAGTCCCTTTTCATATTTTAATTTCTTCTCCTTTGTGAATAGCTGCAGTCCAGTAAACTTGAAGTAATTGCAATACAACGGGCGGTTATGACTGACAGATTTCATAAGTAAAAGCATAAAAATTAATTTTGCTAGACAAAGGACACAATACAAGAATTGTAGTAACAGCAATATTTGATATTTTAAGCCCTCAGAACACTTTGCAAACGTCAGTTATTTAAATTTTCTTCACCAGTGTGAGGCATGAAGCATCATAATGCCCTTTAAACAGATGAGATTGAGGCACAAAAGAGTTCATTTGGCCATCATCAGAAACTAACTTATCGATTGCTTCAGCAGTGCTGCTGTATAGTTAGTAACCTCTTATTTTTTCTGCCTGCTTCCTTTACATTTAGACCATGTAACTTTGAAGTAGACTTTTTTCCAAGGCCCTGCAGCCTCTTATGACTTTTGCTGAACTCAGCATTTCAGACTATTACCATCAAATTCTGTATCCAAGACACTACTTACATCTTTGACTTTTGAAATGATCTGGTTCAGTGATAGGGAAAGAGCAGTGGATGACTAACTAAACTTTATGTTCCCAGTTTGCAATTCAGTTTCTAAGAGCAGAAGCAAAGGCAACATACACACACTGAAAATGTTATACACTTAGAGAAAACATTACCCAGATATAGTGGCCAAAACTGCAGCTTTCAGTGACAGGTAAACGACAGTATGAATAATGCTTATTGTTTCTTTAACTTATAAAAAGCCGTGTTTGGCAAGCAAAATTCATGGCTGTTTCTTGGGGGTAAATTAACACTGAACTGCATTACCAAGTCAGAAGTTTTGAAGCCTCGTTGTTGAGTGTGAGCATGCTATTTGACATAGTGCATGTTTCTAAAAAAAGTTGCTAGTTGCTATGAAAGTTGCTGTGAAAGGAAATGACAAGGTACCAATCAGACTACTGTTTGCATTCAGCAAACAAAAGTGGTTCAGAGTAACACAACTGAGACTGAGCTGTCTCTCAAACTTTCAGAAGTGTTGCTGCACGTCCCATACTGTCAGCAACCTTGCAGTTTACCTTGTGGACCATTATGTCGAAGGTAGCCATGAAAGTTACAGGCAATTTGACCTTGTGGATGACCATGAATAACTGGACTTTTAGAGGTGTTGTTGGAATTCAGGACTAAGACTAGGTGAACATGTGCAAGTATGCACCGGCACTGTTCCTGTTTAAGAGCCACCAGTCCAGCATAAGACTGATACTACTGCTTTTGCAGCCCAGAGAGGGGTTGTATCATGACTGGTCTTCAGAAAAAAGCCCACAAGCTGTTACAAGCCTTCTAATTTTTGGTTCACTTCTTGTTTGTTTTCAGGACAAAGTTGCCACAGAAAGTTTGCCTTTGTTGGGTTTTACTGTTGCCCCAGAAAAGGAGGAAGGAAGTATGGATACAGTTTTCCATCTCTACCACAAGCAGACTCTGTTTTATAGCTTCCGAGCAGAGGATAACAATTCAGCACAGAGGTATGGGGATAGACTTCCACACTTGGAAGTGTGCAGGTGTAAAAGCTTCAGTAGGGTTTTCCTCTCCTTCACTTCAGAACTCCTACCATAATGAAGTAAACAAATGGCTTTCAGTGTTGACTAAGCCCAATTGCATGCGAGCGATGTGGGTGATTACAAATCTGTTGTGTTTTTGCTCCCTTGAATAGTTGGAAAGGAGGCTGAGTCTCAAGAATCATACCTAGAAGTCTGTCAAATGTGATTTTTGTACGGGAGCTTCCCTGATTTGTGTGTTCTATTTATCCATCTCTTAGTTTGCTCATCAACAAATAATTGTTCAGATTTCACAATTTATTGCTACTGCTTCCACCTAGTAAAATAATCATGACATTCAAAGTAAAAATGCCAGCACCTCAGGACACACAGGGAAGGAAATTGATGTTTATGGGAGGTTTTGTTGCTTTTAAACATACTTTAGTGGTCTCATATTTCCTGTTCTAATCACAAAACCATAGTTCCTCGCTAGAGCTAGGATGAGAAACACAGTCCTCTTCAGGCTTTATGTTCTTCTATTTCCAAAAGAAACCTGATTTTATATGTAGCACTCTTTCCTTCCTGCCCTTTTTAGGTGGATTGAAGCCATGGAAGAAGCATCCATTTTATAGCAGCAATCACCCAATGGACTTGGAATAAATTCTCAGATTTCTATACATTCCCAACAACCTTTTATACGTCTCACAAAACTGAACAGTGTATTTCAGGCAAACTGGTTACATACACTGGAGATATGAACTGTTTCCAGATTGCTCTCTTTACTTCCTTCCTCTTACCTCCACTTTTTTTTTTTTTTTTCCAAAAGGAAACTTTAAAATAGGGAATATTTATGGTGATCTTTATGTCTGTGCAAGTTCAACCTGTGTTATAAGCTTCTTCTATGATCTCATGGTAAGCTAAGTTTAACATCAAGACAAAAAAAAATATGGAAATACTGACTACAGTAAGCAACAGGGTCAATTTTACTTACTGTAGAGCACTAACATATTTCATTCGGTTGGTTTTGGTGTCTACCATGAAATGAGAACCAATGTAGTAAATGACAAATGCTCATTTAAAGCACTTTATTATTTTTATTCACTACAGCTTCATTCTTTCATGTTTCCAAGGAGTTTGGTGGACCAGTTCATTACTCATCCATTAACAAGTACCAGCATGAAATCATGCCCTGCATATGCTAAATTGTTTCCACAGAAAATGAATAAATAAAAACATTCACCTGGTCTACCAATGCTGCACTAGATATGATCCAGGATAATTACTTACTATCCCTTTATAATTATACACAAACCACTGTATAATTTATTTCAAAGGGGCTAATTTCATACCACTATAGTACTTTGAAATGCACTATAGTAGCTCTACAAATCTAGACACTGAATAGTATAAAGTCTCCCTAAATATTGCATCAGACTCAAACCCAAAGGATATGTTTAATTTATTACAAACCTACAGACTGTTTTTATTTAACACTAGCCTACCTAGTAGTGTTAAGATTTTTATCATCTATTTAAATAGTCTAGCTTTTTTTTCAATCCTCCTGATGTTTCTGCTGTTCTCATGAAAAATGTCATTAAAAGTTTAATCCATATAACCAGCGCACCATTTGAAACATGCTGGTGGGGTGAAATGCACTTGTCTGTATCTGCTCTGTTAAGAGTGCTTTGAAACTCCTGTAGCTAAATGTATCTTACTCCACCTCCAGGGCTGGATTCTCAGCAGCCAAGTGTCAGTATGACTTCAGAGATGTGCTGCTTTATACCAGATGAAGATGTAGAACTCTGGAGTTTTTTTGTTGTTGGTTTTTTTTGTTGTTTTGTTTTTTTAAATAAGGTTGAGAAGTGATGTTATAATCATTGCAATAAAATGGTTTTGTGTCCTATATTTGTCATAATACTTGACTGAGGAATAGAATGGCATTTATGATTAAAATATATCTTTGTATAAAAATACCATGCTCAAGAATTTACTTACATTACAATACATTGTGGGAAGGGGAGACTTTACTACTTCCATTTTTGCCTTTCTTCAATAAGTTTCATGGATACCTGAATTTTTGATATTTCCATATTTTTAAAGGGCTATAATATGTATCCAAATGATAAAGATAGTTCAATTTATCACCTGGAAAAACAAGCTTAAAAAAACAAATACAAGTCTACCACTAAATAAAAATATAGCTGTATTGTTTTTATTTTTTTTAATACATCTGAGTCTGATAGTTTCATAAAGCACAGATTATCATATGCAAACAGAAAACAAGTATAAGAAAAGTAAAACTTTTGTATTCTTTCATTAATTGATGAACACCAATGTTAACTCTTTGTTTCATGTTAAAACTATGGCCTTGCTACCAATAGACTGTTTTTTTCCCCCTTATAATCTTTTTGCACTGAGAGAAAAATAAGAGAATGTTGAATACAGAGAAAGATTTCTAACAAAAATTTCTTTTCTCAGACAAAACAAAAATGCACTACAGAACAGTATTATGAAGATCTAGGTGCTGACATCTTCTAACTGTATGAAGTTTTCAGTGATAAGCAGGAAATGAATACATGAAAGTATTTTGTTGTAAAAAGTAACATACAGTGCTATTAAACATGTTTTAAGTAATGTGGAAAAATAAAAGGTCAAAATATAACTGCAGTTCTACAGGCTTTTCCTTTACATTATTTTCACTTCTTTAATTCCATCTTTGCATTTCCAGTTATTGTTAGCACACACGAATTAACTGATTCTCTCACAAACTGAGGAAGAATATCAAGTCAGGAGACAGCGGTTGAGGCCTTCTGGTGGAAACAGGATTTAGACCTAATTGCTATGCTCAAGTGTTTCGGTCAACAGTACATGTAACCACTACAGAGCCACCCCACCTGTCAACACTGCTTCAGTCACAGATATAAATGGTCTCAGCAGAGGAAGAAAAAAAAATAAAACGCCCTCATAATTTCAGACCTACTTGATCTAATTTGAGCAAAGCTAGGCACAAAAGACAGGAATTATCTTAATTTCAGAGATAAAACTTCCTAAAAAGTGATTACTGGATTAACATGTTAAATTTAGATATCTAGATGGTTTACTGTATGCTGTTCACTTATAAGCAGCTCAGTAAATTTTCTTCCTAACTCTTAGCTGTTATTGTTCTCTCTCAAAAAAAAATATTTTGTTCCACAGCTTCATAAATGATTTAAAAAAAATCAGTAATAAGGCACAATGTACTAGCTAATCATTTGATAATTCAGATGCAAACTGACCTTATTTGTTGTTTCAGTGTTTTTTATTTTGCCACCTGTTGAAAAGCATTAAAATGATTAGCAGTTATCTGCAACTAATATTTAGATCTATCTTACAGTACATTCCTGTTTCAAAATCTTTTTTTTAAACAGTTATTATAATCATTTTCCCAAATCAAAGTGTAAATCATGCAGCAGAGTTGAAGCGTTCCAACATGACAAGATCCCCTGCCATTGTAACCAAGCTCTGCTAGGTCTGGAGAGCCCTGGGGCTACTACCCTTCCTGAGATCATTCTGAATTACATTTAGGGTGGAAGAACAACACGCAGCTATGAATACCAACCAGGCTTTTCTTGTTTGCGTGCTGCTTTGATACAAAAGCAACAAAGACCTCTGGCTGTAACCACTTTCAGTAACATGAAAGTAAAAGCAGTGCCAATATTCATCCAGGGGAAAAGGTATTTCCTTGCTACTGTGCGAACCTCCTACGTGCAAGACTTAAAACTGACTTCACACATTATTTGGGAACATATCAAATAAACCTCAGTGTATTAAAAACAGCGTCATCCGGATTGAAGGATCTTATTAAAACATCAATTTTGACCAAGTTTTAACAAGAAAATCACTAGACTCCAGGGCAGGATTAGTCTCTTTCAGAGAGACCCAGTAAAATAAAAAATAGATTAAAATAAATAGATTTTTCCTAAAACTGCTGTTTCACAAATATTCTGAAAGTCTTCCTTTTCCATTGAATAAAACAAACACCAGGAAACCTATAAAGTTACCATGAAACAACAACAACATTGTCATTCTTCACCATGCTTTCTTTTTATTATTTTTACTAATTGACAAGGATCTTACATTCTTTTGATTATTTTAATAGTTGTTGATTTTTTTTTTCCAGAGAAGTGTTGCAGCTTGTTTCTAATCTGTGTGCTTTGGAAAGGCATGGAACAGTTTAAATAAACATGTTCAGATTTTTTTCATCTTTTTACTTGTAATAACACATTCTTGTGTCCTTTTCCTCACTCCTCTTTCAGTTAAAAGAAACTAGAAGGACAGTTTAATATTTGTCTGTGTTTTCATTTCATATACTATATGCCACATTATTAACTGTAGTACTTGCCAGCAGACAAATTTGATCTTAAAGAAAGCACCAGAGGAAGTGGAATTACTTTATATCAATAATGACAGCCCTTACTAAACAGATATAAATATTTCATACTGAAAGCTCACTTCAGGTGAATTTTGGGGCAGGGTTAGGATTTTGCACGGCTCTTGCCTTTCACAAACCTCAATATACAGCAGTTGCATATTTTTCTTAAAGCTACTTTTTACAAATACTAATATTCACAAATGAAAATAAAATTTAATATATGAAATTAAATAACAAAATGAAAAACTTTCTAGATTATTCTCTTCAAAATTTCATTTTAAATTACAATCACTATATGATAAACACCAATGATTTCTGAGAACAAAAAAAATTAATTTCCTATAAACAGGAATTCAATTTTCATGAGCAGTAAATAAAGCAAGCACAAAGTAGAAAAGAGTACACAACCACAAGAATTCACTTGGGTCTCAACCATCTGGTTTCCCAGACTACACTGTGGTATCAGGTACATGATACTTTCCATATTTCTGCATGCCATCTAGAATATTTTTGCCTTTCTTCTGATCTCTCCAAACCCAGATGCAGCATGCTGGCAAGCCTAACAGCTGCAGTCAGTGTGGGACTTCGTTGCTAAGCAAGATCTTTAAAAAAAAAAATAAAAAATCATGAGGCCATTAATAAAAGATGTAAACCAGGAAAAAAAAATGCATAGCCTTCAAAAAATGTCTGCTAAGTCCATCAGCTTTCACAACACTTGGTTCAGATTCCTAATATACCATTTCTGTGTCCAATTATATCTGTTTCACCACAGGGCAATCCAAAGTAATTCTGAAAGCACTTAACCATGTTAAAAGAAACCTTAATCTTTGGATTGTCATGAATTTGTGTTTTGCCTTAGAAATCTTGAAGCTGCTGTGCACCTTCCTTACTATGAAATAAATCTTTGTTGTACCATATAATTGTCTTCCCTTGTCTCAAATATTTTTAGATGACAAACACGATTTAAAAAATGGGTCAGTCCACTTGTATTTTCAGAAAGCTGTAGTGCAGTAACAAGTTAAAAAAAAAAAAAAAAAAGACCATGTACGTGTTGGAATGTGCACCCAGGAAGAGCTAAGCAATGACCTCAGTACCATAAAGAGGGCCACCAAACAGGTTGGAGCACAAGACAAAGGGATCAGGTGAGCTCTGATATAGTCAATTACATAAAGGAAAACAGCAGAAACTACTCAAATTCCTGAAAAATATGCAAATCTGATGGCAATATAAACATGGCATTTCAGCATGGAGGGAAGTCATTGTGTTCTCCTGCTTTCTCAATATCCTTGTAGAGTACTCTCTCAGTGGACAGTTTGTCCTCTACCACTTTCTACTAAATTTGACTGCGCTTACACTCACAGGATCACTACAGAGAAGTTCAAAGGCAAACGCCACAGACTGTAAGAATACTTGGACAGCATTGCATCTTTGTCCGTGCTCATTCAAAGAAAGGAATGCTTTGAATTTTTGTACTGTGCTGAAAATTGTTTTCCCTCAGGTTTATAAAACTTTTTTTTTGTTTAATTTTAAATCAATACGTAATCTAGGACTAGCGTTTTTTTTGCTAGTCCCAGCATCGCTCTGTACATAAGCCTTGAAGTTTACTTTAAAAAAATATATATATATATATTATACTTCACAGTGTTTTTCTCAGTATTTAACAGATTTTCCAAGTTTAGGTATTTCTTCTTCAACATAAAGCATATAACAAATAAGATGCAGACACTTTTTTATTATTCACTGGAACAGTTCCCACTGCACAAGCAATATATCAATTCTGTCCAGTACACAAGCATTGCAAGTCCAAGGAATTACACCTCCTTTCCAGAATAAAACAGCACGTCAAAAGCTGAATAATCACATTTCCAAATAAACAAAAACAAACAAGCAAACAAACACACCGCTAAGACTATTCAGAACTTAGGTTGAAGTAAGATTCTTCTGCAGTCCACAATGCCTACAGCAGAAAGCAAGCTCACATTTTCTAAGAGACAACTAAGGACAAATGAGGGCAAAAAAACAGGATAAAGATCACAAGCATCCCTTAGTGCTGCCCAGCCATGTACAAACTTGAACATAAGGCACAAGAACTCCTTTCAAACATCATCTACTAAGCACTTAAAAGAGAGATGTAAATCAAATGTGGCATTAACAAGACCAGTTTATGTTGCTAAAACCTCAGTCACTTACAACTCTGTTAAATTCACATTCAGGATGAGCTCTTCCATGCTAGATATCTGCTTTGCTCATAACATTTTAATAGAAATTTCAAGAAAACCGTATCAAAATTTTAAGCACATGACAACTTGAAAAAGTTCAACAGAGCTCTGTACTGTCAGTCCCAAGCATTAAAAAAAAAAAACAAAAAAAACATAGCCTTAAATTCTGCTTTCATTTTGTAGTTCTTGTCCTGGGACTTATTTTTACTGCCAATGCCACCACGACTATCAGAGCGCGTGTTTGTGGCCTGTGTCATAAGTACCCTTGCAGCCCATGATCACAGTTCAGTGGTCCTGTCCTACACATCTAAACCAATCCTCCCCTCCCTGTGAGCGTGCACACCTCCCACCTCGCTTCTGGTCTGCAGGGAAGTCGATCTGTCCTCCTGGCTGAGAAGCAGCTTCCATGGGGTCTCCACTTCTATGGCAGCTTTGCAGAGTGTTTTTTCTTCTCAGTCAGATATCCCACAGAAAGAACAACCAAAAAGGTCTCTGGTATTATCAGGAGAGTTTGAAAGAGGCCACCACTAAGATCCCTATGGCTGGGAGTGGCTGAATGCTTCCTGAAGAAACGGCCGCCACGCAGAGCAGCCCACCCTGGAGCAGGTCTTCCTGACAGCAGCAGCAGCTGTGGAGAGCAGCCCAGGCTGGAGAAGGGAGAAAGCATGAGGAGGAGGAGGAGGTAGAGAGGAACTGTTATGTACCATCCGTAAGCCCACCACACACCACTCTGGGGCTGGAAGGTTGGCAGTGAAAAATAGAGAGGCATCGGTGGTGAAGGAATGAAGTTGAGCCTGGGAAAAGGGGAGCAGGGGTAGATGATGCTTTAATTTTTGTCTTCGTGTCTCACTATCCAAATCTACTTTAACTAGCAGTTAGCTCAATTAATTTTTCCCACGTCGAGTCTGTTTTGCCCGTAACAGTTACGTGTTCTCTCTCTTCTTCCCAGCCTATGAGCTTTTTCATCCTATTTCCTCCCCCTGTCCTCGTGAGGAGTGGGAAGTGAGCAGCAGGGTCAGTATCTGGCTGCAGTTCAAGGTCAGCCCTCCACAGCGTGGCAGACAGGTCTCTCTCCTTTGCTCTCAGTACAGACATTAACTTTTACTTGTAGAGGATCTCAGTTCTCTGATCTTTTTCAGCCCCAGCATCTTGTATTTGTTTTCTCTTTCCAGTCATAACTAAAGCCAAAATGGGCCTATACAAACACCTTCTACTAATGCCCCTTCAGAAGAGCGTATATAAATTTATCAAGTGTCAGCATTATCTAACAATATTGTTTATTAAACAAGGGCATACAGGATAATTCACTTAAGATCACTTAAGTTCTTGCAATAACCTGCAGCAAAACTCGTCACACTCTTGATGCAGCTTTATTACACTGTTTGTTGCCAACCCCAGTGAGCACGGCGCAGATGCACAGTAAGACTGCACTCCACACTAGAGTTTAGAGTAAAACTGCTCGAAGGGTGTTCTCCTCTTAGTAACAGAAACAAGAACAAGGAGAGAACTCCTCCTGTTCTCTACACCTTTCCTCAACCTGCCGAGAAGGCACCAGAGAAGGGCAGAGCACCAGTTCCCCTCTGGCTTTGGCAAGTTTACACTTCCGTTCAGTCGGATACTTGTTGATAAGGGTGGATGAGAAATTTGAGAAACGGGAATGAAAGAAAATGGACAGCAACTGAAGAAATGCCAAGGAATACATAACCATTTGTTATCCTTAATTTGCTATCACAAAATGTTGGAGTCACAATGTTTTTCAGCTGTTTCTAACTTTAAATAAGGCAAGACATCTCACTAGAGCACAGGCAGTATGTTTGCATTGGCTATGTCTAGAGGCATCCCAAAAATAACAGTAATAAAAATACCAGCCTATCACTACCACAATCAATTGCTTGTGAGCTGAGAATTTACCATTTCCAAAATTTCACGTAGTTACAGAGATTAGTACAACACTACGTAACATAGAACTCAGAATCTGTTCACTATTTTCAAACATGGGAAACAAACTACATCAAATACACAAGTTAAGAGATACCAGTATATTTATTTGCATAAAATCACAATACAATCCCTCGTAAAAGCATATAGTTTTAACTTCTGATAACATTTTTTTTTTTTTACCTCAGAAACCACACAATTATCAATTTATACCTTGGAACATTTTTGTAAGATGGCACTAGGTGATTTTATTTGGTTTATTTTCAAATTACTGTGCAAAACATTCAGTACGGTATCTACAGGCTTTGTTTATCAAGATATACAATTCTCGTAACTGCATTTTCATTTCCAATACCACTCAGAGAGAGGAAGATGCATCTTTAAAGCACTTCCCCACATGTTGCCTTCCAGCAGTGTCAGTAACTGACTGACTCATTGGTAACATTGAAAAGCATACAGAATTAGTGGTAACATTCAAAACTATATATAATTTTGCTTTAATGAACTAGACCACTGGTCTAAGTGCAATATCCTACTTCTCAAAGTATCTCAGACCTTAGGCTTTAACAAATACATACAATCCACATGCTCAAAAGCACAGTGATATAAAACAGATGAATATCCCACAAAAACAAACAACGTAATGACAAAAATAACCCTCTGTCTTGACCACCAGATCAATTAGGTTTCAACACAAAAAAATCTTCAGTGCAACCTCCTCTCAAACCAAAATTCCCACAGTGTACAAACTCTGGGAGCTGTGGCTAAGCAGGCTGTATGCTCCGGTACACATCCAACAGGATCAAGAAATAACATGCTCAAAAATCATCAGCAGCACACATCTGCTTTATGTGCATAGCATGCCAGCGATTGCTGGTCTTTTGTCATCTCCTGCTCCATTATGCCACAGCAATCCTTCCACAGCACACGTGGATTTGGTTGCCAATATATACCGTATTATCAACAAAAATCCCTTAAAGCCCAAAAACATCAGTTTAAGGAGGCAAATGTTTTCATTTTCTCTTAAGCTACCAGATTATTAATATATAGTGAAAGGATATTGCACCTTTTAATTGTTCAGATTTACATAAGAATATTTGACAGGACTTGATGGCCTTAGGAGACAGTTGTTCATATTTCCAGTTCTTCCTCAGACAAATCTCAAACTTGCTTCAACAAGAATTTTATTCATATCAAAAAATGTACTGACAAGTCAGTAAGAAAATTCTCTGAAATACATTTCTACCTAACCATGAACATAAGTGATGTGGGAAAAAAAAAAAGAGTAAAATTGATTATGATTCTGATAAAAACATTTTAGGATAGCAAATAGAAGGAAAAACTAAGGATTTGTTTTAAATTTGCCTACACCATCATCCAAAAGATGAGCATCTCACAGTTTAAAGCATTAAATTGCCATTTTTCCCCCAAATTCTCAAAGACAAGCGGTCAGAGGCTGTTCCACAAGTCATACCCTAATATCTAACCTACTTCATAAATGCGGGTATTATGAGAATTTTGAAAATTTTTACATATATGTTTAAAAAAGAAAAAATAAATATTTACACTTCAAAACTATGTTTTATGTAGAAAAAAATCTGCAAATGTGTTTTCAGTAATCGGCTTTTGGAGGTATGTACATGTCTGTGTTTTGAAAAATTTGAAAAATCGTTGTATAAAATATTTAAAATTACAGTAGTAAATAGGTACCTAGGACATTTTTTGAAATGTTTTCCTTTATCTATTGCAAGCATGTTTGTACATCATGTGCCTTAGCGTTATTAATTCCAGTCTTGTGACACCAAGGCTATCAGACACAGCCAGTTCTAATTAAAATCAGGGTGCTTACTCTAACTATTCAGACTATAGCATCTCCTGTTTAAGTCATCGTTGCTTCCAGCTTCTTTCTTCCACACATTTCAAAAGTTACTGTTACTTCACATCTTCCAGTTTTAATGTCTGACCACTCCTTAAGTCAGCTTCTGTCAAAATGACCAGACACTAAAGAAACTTCCTAGAAGTACTAAAATTAAGCTAGATCATTTTGATAGGTGTAGGTTAAAAATCAGCTACACACAATTATGACAGAGAACTGGGCCCATGAGTCAATATTCAATAGCCTCGGAGAGGGCTATTGATGACAAGCCCTTAAAGGCGGTAAGCTCTTAAACCACCGCGGACGTATGTTGCAAGAACACCTCACAACCCCCTATAATCACACGTTCAGAAGCAGAACAATCCTCACGGCCAGCTCTGCTGGGTGAGCCCTAGTCAGTGACAGCAACCTTACAAAACGAAACAAAAACTCACGATGGTCTGAAGGCAGCCTTAACAAAAGTCAACACCAAATCCTTTGACTCAGGGTCTTCGGTAAAACCTAAGACACGCATCCCACGTACCCGTGGGATATTTACACCCACCCCTGCACAGAGCAACCACCCCGTACCAGTTAACTCCATGCCACAGGAGAGCCGCGCCGCCAGGGCTCAGAAAGGGCTCCACCTAAGCAGGGCGCTACCCTGCCCTACCCTACCCTCCGTTTCAGAGGAGGGAGCCCGGGCGCAGGCACCCGCAGGCACCCGCAGGCACCCGCAGGCACCCGCAGCCCCTCTCAGCCGCCGGCCCGGGCGCACCGGCCGCCCGCCACAGCGTTGGCGCGAACGCGGGCAGCGGCGCAGGTAGCCCCTCCCCTCCCCGCCCCGCCCCGCCGCCGTCCCGGCCCCGCCCCGGCAGCAGGATGGAGGGGGCCGGGGCCGGCGTGGTGCTGGGAAGAGGAAGCGCGGAGACGCTCTCGGGCGGCGGCGGGCGGGGTCACGAACTCTGACCTTTCACAGGGGCCCGGCAAACACCGTAACACTAAGCGCCCCCCGCCCCCCGCTCGGTGGCACAGCCCCGGCCCTCCCCCCCCCCCCACCGCCCCCCGCGGACCCCGCCAGCCCCTCACCGCCGCCGCCCTCGCGGGGGGAGGGAGGGCCGCCGCTGGGCGCCTCCACCCAACGCAGGCCCGCCCGGGCCCGGGCCCGGGCTCGGGTCCGGGTCCCCGCTAGGGCACGTTTGGCGCCAACTCCTGAGGTAAAAATCGCTTTTTAGAATCGAGCCGGGCCGCTGGGGCCGCTTCCGTCCGGACCGGGACGGGCGGGGAGCATCGGGACCTTGCTCGGGACACCCCGCGAGCGGCGGAGGAGAGGGGGGGGCGTGAAGGCTTCAGTAACGTGCTGTTGAGCGGCAGCCGGCCGTGCCGTAGGGAGGCCTACAGCTGCCGGAAGGAGGGAGGGAGGGAGGGAGGGTCTCCGTGGCTCGGGGCCGGTCCGTTGCGGGTGTTCCAGCGCGGAGCCGCTGTGCTGGGATGTGGGCCCCTTGAGGTCGGAGCCGGTCCGGTCCCGGTGAGAGCAGTCCGCTGGCCGGGGGGCGACGGTCGCGGAGATGACGAGTGCGGGACGCGGAGAGGGAAGATGGAGTCTGAGCGGGCGGAGGCGGCGGCTTGAACCCGACCCTTTTACCTTTGCCACCGGGAGGGCGGAGGGGAGGGGGCGGCGGGTACTTTGCATACGGGGCTGAGGCCGCCGCCATCTTACCGGCCGCTTCCCTCCTGCCGCGCCCGGGCCTCTCGTAGCCTGACATAAGGATATACCGGGGGGAGGGGAACGGGGGGCCTAATGGCGGCGGCAGCAGCCCCGCCTGGGACTTGGCCGCCCGCCAGCGCCGCCATCTTGTGCTTAGTCGCGTCCCTCGGTGTTTTCCCTCTCGCTCGAGAGGCGGCGCCAGCGGCCTGATAGGCGGCCCGCGCAGCCAATCGGGGGCGCGAGTGGGCCGGCTGCCTCTCGGATGGCGCCGCGGCTGGGGCGGGGCGGGGCCGGCGGTCGCGGGGAACGGCGGCCAATGGGCGCCGCGGGAGGCTGCCCGCGGGCCCGCCCCGGCCGGGTTCGGCCGCAGGGCTCGGCCGCCGGCGTCGCGGTGCCCTGTCGTGCCCTGTCGTGCCCTGTCGTGCCCGTTGTCGCGGGGCTTCTGCCGCCTCCTGCCGCCTTCCTGCCAACGTCCCGCGGGGTCCGGGCAGAGCCTCACCTGCCTCCCCCCCCCTTCTCCTCCGTGCCGCTGAGGAGCCGCTTGCTGCCCTGCTGCCCGGCCTGGCCGAGTGAGGCGTGCGGTGTGAAGAAGGCGGCGTCGCTGGGCCATGAGCGCAGACGGCAGCGCAGCTGGGCTCGGCTGCGGCCGTCCTGGTGCGGTCCCACCCAGAAAGCATTTAGCTGGAGCGTGTGACTTTCCTCTGAGGTTTGCCTGCAACTTAGGGGGAGAGCTGGTTTTGCACGGTATTTTGTGCAGTAGCTCATCTGCGTGTACTGCAGTTGGCTGCCACCCTGTTACATTGGAAATGTTATCCTGGTGGTCCAGCTGCCTCCTTGCTGTTATAGTCTACTTTTATTGGTTTGTTTTGAGAACTTTTTTTTTCCTTATGAAGTCTACTGCTCAGGGGTTTTGCTAAGGAAGCAGATTTTGCTTCTTACGTCGCTCCGAAAGTCAGTGTTATGAATGCTGGCATGTCGATCTGGTCTGTGAGCTTCCAACTGCATTTGATCTGATTGCTTCAACTTACTGTTGTCTTGGGAGGGTAGAAGGTGCAAAAAACTTTGGATAACAGCACCACCAGCAAATCTGTTAGAGACTTACCACAGCAAAGATATCATTGGGACTTAAAAAGGTACTCCTACAAAAAAAAATTTCATCTTCAGGGTTTTTTTCATCTTAAAGCACTGAGAAAACATGTTATAAGCATATATTTATTTTTCATTATGAACTTAAAAATGAGAAAACAATGAGAAGGAATTACAGAACACATCGAGAAACTATCCATAAGCTGCAATATTAGATAGGTCTGGTGGAAATGGTCTGTAAACTCGCTATGCAGGCTGAACACTTAAAATAAAATAGAAAGCTGTGTGGGAAACTAGCATATCCGTGATTTCCACAGCGGATGTGTCAGTTTTGGTTATGCATTGTTACAAATGATCTTCCATTGACGTATACATGTCATTTACACATTTAATTTACCACAATAAGATTTAATCTTTTTAATTTAATGAATGTTGACATCTTCAACAATGTTAGCTATGTAAAAATTGAGTTTGGAGAGGGGTATATGGTGCTGGGGACATGAATGCGTTTTCCTATTATGTGTTTTGCTATTGATAGTAGTATTTATTTTTAATTTTATGTGAAATGGTTGCTTTGCAAGTATCAGCAGAAAGTTTAATAGAAAACGTATGTGCTGGTATTCAGGAATGCGTTTTTGTTACCTACTCTTGGGTCATGATCTGAACTCTGTCTCTGTAACAAGCAAGTCACAATTCGAAATGCACTGCATGAATTTGAAGCCTTAATTAAATTTACCCTTGGGGAGGCACAGCGCTTTTTTTTTTTTAACCCCTGAAGAGCATGAAGCTCAAGGTACAGACACTTGAAGTAGTATAAAGCAATCCAGTAGTATTTTCCCCTCAGAGTTACAATACTATTACATTATAATTACAATGTATTTTCCATTATCTAAATTATTATTTTTTTAGATGTGATAGCCTATTTCCTGCATTGTGCAAGATGTCTGTAAGAATATGGGTGATCATGGCACTTTGACGGATTGACTCAATAAAAATTTGCTCAAGCACCATACTGAGATTGCTCTTTCCTAGTTCAGGGCATGGCTTAGTGGTGGACTTTAGTACTAGGTTGAAGGTTGGACTAGATGATCTTAGAGGTCTTTTCCAACCTGAACGATTCTGTGAATACATATGAGTAGACTTAGGGCGCTCTAATGGCGCTGTATTTTGCACCGTATCTGAAGAGATGTGAAGAGCATGCTATTAGAGTTAATGACTTTTGCAGGGCATAGTCAGAAGCCATTTTAATCATAAAGTTTCTCTTCCTTTGAGTTCAGGACAGCTCCTTAAAAAGTCTGTATTCCACAAGGTGCATCAGTAGTTGACATTCAAATCAGTCCTTTCTAATTTATGAAGTTAGTATCTCTTACTTGCTGCTTAAATAATAGAGAAAAAAGATATATGACAGGCTTTATAAAGTAAAGGAATGAGTATGTGCCTATAATAGTAGAACTTAGCTTTCTGAGTACTATGATTCCTACATGCATGCACTGTGCGTATATATGTGCGTACACACACATTCACACATCCATGGCATATCTTCTTATTTGTCAGATAAATCGAGCAGTGTTGTAAATTCTTAAGTCCTATCAGAGATTTCTTTAATAGTAAGGAAAAGCCCTAACTTTTGTGCCTGATGGAAGTTGCTGGCATCTTTTTCAAACAGGTTCTCTAATGATCTTGCTTCACCATGGCAACCAATATGGAGGTGCTGGCTCAGCAGGTAGTGGAGGCTCAGCAGGTGGCTGAGGTGAGTGACAGATGATACCACTATGTAAGATTGTCGTTGCTGTTTACAATTTATCATAAACGGAACAGGAAATCCTTATAGAGCAGTATTGCATCACAACGGGGAACAAACAAGAAACCAGTGCAACCCATACGTGGTTTGTTTGCAGTTTTTTTGTTCTGGTGGCCTCTGTAGTAGGAATGCATGTAGAAAGTTCACCATGAGCTGTAGAGAAACTTGTCTGTATTATGGAGTTTTTTGGTTTTCGTTTTTTTAAATATATATATATATATATATATTTATTTTTTTCTGGTAACATGATAATTATTTAATCACTTTAGCCATGAAAGATTTCTGCTCATCTCTTGAGTTGCCATCTAAATCTGGAACGATGTTTGAAGATAGCTGTTTTACTTATGTACTCTACTGAATTTACAATAGGGTGATTAATTTAAATCAGGCTTTATATTTTGCGTCTACATACATGAAATACAAGCATTAAAATCTACTCAAAGTGATATAGTCATGTCTTAAACGTATAATCAATGAAGTTTGGATGTTCAACGGCTAATATGTTTAAATTGACTCACAAACACTCAAACTGCATATGGCCATAGAAGATAAATAATTTCTCTTTCAGTTTGCAAACTTTAATCAAATAAACTAGTTTTTTGTTGTTTAAAGTTATTTGGTTTAATATATTTGGTTTAATATCTTTCAAAGTTACTATGGTTTAATCATATGATTTTATAATTATAGGATTTCATAAATAATGAAGGGCAAGTAGGCTAAGAGTCTTCTGTAGACAAGCCCATATCTTAGATATTTTGTTGGATTTTTGACTAATTGAACTAAGGTTATACCTTGATATTAAAAAAAAAAAAAAACAACCCAACCTTCAGTTCAAGAAGAAGCTCTATGTAATAAATGTCATTGGATTTTCAGAAATAGATTACAAATTCCTTATTTACAGCATTTTTTTCTAAAAAATGTTGGTTCTTTTAAAGTATATAATGACAATGATTGTACTACAATGTGGAAAATGGACTACTGAGTATGATGGAAGTAAGACCAAAGGAGTAGTTCCAAAAAAACTAAAATTTCACACTGGAAACTGACAAGTGATTTTTCATTCAAATTTTCTATATCAGATATCAATTTGGCAAGTATATTAAAAAAAAAAAAAAAAAAGTCTTCCAAAACATCTTGGAAATAAAAATATGTAATGGAAACACTGCAAACCATGTAGTATTTTCATAGAATTTGAGGTCTATAATCACATCTAAGACACATAAAATATGTGACATTTGTAATTCCTCGTGCAGGAAATGCACCGTGGTAACATAGTGTGATGGTTGTATCTTACCACTGGAGAGATCGCTTCATCCCAAGAATTTATGAAGCTCTGTGATTTCTTCCTGGCCGGTGGGTAAATAGAGGGCTTCATCTCTTTATAGTATTCGCCTCCTCCTTAAATTATACACTTGTCTGCTGCATAACCCCACAAAAACCAGTTTTCATGGAAAAAGAGTTGCAAACAGCAGTGTCTCGTTAAGAGTTGATTGATGTTACCTTTAAACTTTGAACCATTTTTTTATGAATGGTTGGGTGTCTGCAGTCAGATACAGGTTTTAATACAGCTAAAGACATTACTAATTTTCTTGAAGTATGCTATAATACTGTATGTAAAATCTAGTGTAAAGCTTGACATTTGCTTTAAATGAGAGGCTTTTTTGAAAAATTACTTTTTATCAGTGAAAATTAAGTGGAAGGAAAGTTATTAATCATGTACTGAATTTTAGTTTATGAATGTTGAGAGACAAGTTTTGAACAGGGTAACTTAATGCAGATATTGGCATGTTCAGCTGTATCCGTGTCAGTTTTTCAACATAATAGCCACATAGGTATTGCATGAGTTTATTGAAAACTTTGATGCCTAGCACCAACTTGGACTGTTGTGCAAGTAGGCCATTTTTTTTCCTGAGTAAGAGTTCATTGAGTTTGTTTTCCATGATACTGTGGCTGTATCACTGGAGTTAACTGAGTATTCTCCACTATTGTTTGTATTTTGTACTGAATATTGTTTTAAGGGCTTTCTAAAATTGTCCTTTTAATGGTTCTACTGCTTTTGCTTTCTTTATAGCAGTGTTGCTGCTTGCATTTTTCCAGCTGTGTATTTCTGAAGAGATTGGATAAGTGTTTCATTTTTAGTGTCTGCAGTTGACTATACTTCTTGTTCATGAAATTGGAGGACAGAGAGCAGCTAGGGAATTGAGAGGGAATTTCAGCTACTTCTCTTCATCTTGAGTTGCTTTTGAAAAGCATAAAAAATACTTCAGTCTTAATTCAAAATAAGTAATGCCACTTTTATCGAGTATTTATTTAGTACTGTCACTATGCAATATATCAGTGGCCCAGGTTCAGTCCCAGCACCTACTTAGATTTAGTTTTCTTATTGTTTAAGGAAAATGTATTTTGTTATGAACGTTTATTGTCTGTGTGGCACCTTAGTTTTAACATGAAGTATTCAGGTAGAGCTGTCACTACGGGGAGGAATAAGGGCGATTTCCTTCTTCCAACATCAGTTCTGATGTGACCAGGAAGAACTTTTAACAGTAGCTAGTGCTGTCCCTTTCCTGTTCCATTGCGTCCTTCTCTTTCCCTGCTAGAGGCTATAGGGGGAAAATCACAGGAGTTGGATATCTTGAGCCTTGTGCTTACTGGGAGCTTATTTAGGCCGGCTGCATTGCTGGAGGATTTAAGTTTAATTCAGTTTCCCCAGTGCCCTGAAAAGAACTTATCAAAACCTTGGACCTTTCTGAAAGTACCTTTTGCAATGGCACTAAAAAAATACTGGTTATCTTTGTCACATATTCTCTTCAGATGTCTCTGACATGTTACACCATTGATAGATCAGCAGTTTAGACTTACATCCAGGTGAAGTACTATGTGATGAAAAGTGAGAGTAGAAATGCTGCCAATCTGATCAAATATGTTTTTCACTGTGTTGTAAGAGTTAGTAAAGTGCAAAATAAGGCCATTTATTTTCAATATTTTATTGTTATCAGTAGCCATATTCTCATTTTGGATGAATTTTCAAAGTGGAGTTTTGATGCTGAATGTTCTCAAATCATTCTTACTTCAAATACAATTCACTGTTGATTGTTAAGACCTAGCCATACTCAGTCAGACTGAGGTATCTCACACAAAGTACATATTGGAGAAAGGAGATTCTACATACCTTACACAGCTTGGCAGACTCTGAATTCAAGATGTTACCAGATGTGATAATCTCTGGTGTAATATAGGTCAGCCAGGCGTTTATGTCAGATGTAGTCTGAGGATTTTTTGTGATGCAGATGAGCCAAGAATTACAGCTTTTTCCATGACCTTTGACTTAAAATGTCTTGTACAAGATATTGCAGCAGAATACTGTTAGGGCAGTAATAGTATGGATGATCTCTTTCTGAATCTGAATTTATCTGCCGTTCTACAAAGGGTCCAGGTGGTCGGCACAGTTCATTCTAGACAGTATCACTGAAACTTTTAGAAGATACAGATATTTTTCATGTTTGTGAAACAAATATTAATTTCCAGGCAGTACATACGCTTTTCATAAAGGCCTATTAGCTTAGTAGCTAAAGACATTCATTAGGAAACATATTTATAGAAAAAAAGTCTTTCTGATATGATTTGAGATGTAGCAGGTTTTTTTATGGTGTAAAAATTGGTACAGTATCTTTCATTGAAATTCTCTTTAACTTTAATGAGATAAAATTTGTAAAAAGTTTCAATTTCAGGGTACAGTTGAACATACTTGGTTTGCAGTTGCTTTAACAATGCCATAATTTCTGTTTTCTATAATAATAATAGTACCTCTGCAATTGTTTTCTACTTAGTGATACCTGACCAGTGCATTCAGGCAATACATTCACTTTGAGTTTTAGTAGCATGATTACAGGAAATGTTCTTCTATTTGAGTTAGAAGAACTAGAGGCTTTAGCGAAATTATGAATTCAAAAATTCCTCCAGTCTCTGGCCTATTGATTTATTCCCTTGATATATTTGTCAGATAATTCCTTCATTATCACTTTTGGTGGTAGGGGAATAAGCTATTAAAAACAAACAAAACAAACAAGCAAGCAAAAAAACCCTGTCCTTATTAACTAAATTTTCAATAGGTACGTGTTTGTATGAGCATATCTACATGTGTGTGTAAAGAAAACACTACTGGCAAGTCAGTTTAGTAAATTAGTAAGCAATTTAACTGAAAGGCTATGAAGAAATCTTCATTATTTCAAAGAGCAACAATCATGAAATTTCTAGAGAACCTTCATTTCAAAGTCCTGTTTTTACACCAACACAGGCAGATATCAGAAATACAATGTAATACGATTGCAACTAAAATGTAGAGTTAGTTACTTTTCTAAAAAAAAAAAAAAAGGTAGGAAAAATATAAATATATACTTTATATATATATAATTATATTTATATAAAATGACAATAAATAAGTAGAAGTAGTCTAATTTAATTTTGCCAGCCCTAGAAATGCACCTATTTGTCAAATACTTGTTTTTCAGCTTAATGATGCAAGGTAGTGGATATATATGTTTCTAAGTATATATTTTTTATTTCCTGGAATTTATGCAGATCCTCTGTTGCATTTAATGCAAATAATTAATGGATTTCCAAACACTTCAGCCTGTGAAATTATCACTAGTGAAACTTGGTAGTTTGAGAGCCCAGGTGAATGAAGTCCTCTCTTGATTGGTCCAAATCAGACAATTCTCCATGCCTTGCCACTTAGCTTCCACTTCAACTCCATCTTCCAGTAGTATACACTTGGCATGCTTTGTGAAGTTTTCTTCTCCCATTCTGCCTACTTGTATCTAGTTGCTCTGTGGGTACTAAAATTGAAATATTGGTTGTGTCCTCATGAACTTTTAAGGGAATCACATGCATAGAAGAGCATGAAATGTTTTTAATCAATACCAGATAGGATTGGTTAGTGCAGTGAATCTGAAAACTGCTTACATAGATGTCAAGTCGTCCTAAGTCCTAAAATTACATTTAATATTGATGGCTTATCTTTTCTGCTCCCTCCAGTTGATATAGATCGAATTCCATAATCTCTCTACACAGTAGCGAAAATTCCAGTACAAGATAGGTCCTGGTCTTCTGCAGACACATGCAAGAGGTATTAATGACATTTCCAATAAGTGAAATACATACAAGAACAAAAGTTAGATTCTAAGCAGAATGATAGATATCTGAATTCAATTCTGAGTAGTTTTACTGTGAAAATTACAATTCACAATAATTTCAGAATCTTCTTGAGAGTCCCGCTACTGTATTAAGCATAATATGATTAATATTAAACATGATCCAGTACTTAAAGGGTGGCTACAAAGAGGATGGAGTTTTTCTCTTCATAAGGACCTACGTGGAGAAGACAAGTGGCAGTGAGTACAAGAAGTACCAGATGAGGCTTTGTCTTGGTGTAAGATTTATTTATTTATTTTTTTAACAGTTAGAAGAGGCGATCACTGGAACAAACTCCCTAGGAATGTAATAGAATCCCCATCACTGGAGGTTTTAAAGATGCAGTTCAAGAGGGTGCTGGATTAGGCTCTCTTTTCCTATGAAAGGTTGGATGTGATGATCTCGTGAGGTCCCTTCCAACACAGACTGTTCTGTAATTCTTTGATAATAAACTCATTATTAATATACTCTTGCAACATTGTTCTATAACAATGTTTCTGCTGATATTAGAAACTCTAAAGATACAAAATAATAATTCTGCTTTACTATGGATGTTTATTACAGTAGCATATCTGATGTCATATAAAAATGAATGAAAGTCTTTGTATTATATCTGTGCAGCATATAATACTTAGTGTTTTTTTGATGGAACTAAAAATCTAACCCCAAATGACCTAAAAATCTAACATCTCATAGTTAAATATGCATTTTGTATATATATTTCTTGCTCAAGTCTTTGAGATTTACTAGGGCAGATAGGCAATACATTACAGGACACTATATAGCTGGTTGGTTTTATATTTTAATTCGGATTTCAATTACTCTGCTAACTTGTCTTTCAATTCAAAAAACAAGCAACTTAGTCTTTTTTTTTCTTATGTGTTCTTTATAATTTCTGCTCAAGTCTTACAAAGATTCCACCTTTGCAATGCAGCTGTTCTGAACTTCAGAGATGGGAAATATATTTCTGAGCAGAGGGTTATGTAGTGATAGAACATTATTATATTCAGGATTCAATTTTTGTTCCAGGAAAGATAGCTGCAAATTAGATATTATAAACCTCTTTCTTGAAAGGCAAATAAAAGTCTAGTGTTACAAGGTTATTAAGTATGGGGTCAGATATTTAGCACAAGAATAATAAAACTATAATTTCGGTGGGTGTTCTTACATGTTTAAGATTTCATGTATAATAGTTTCCCCCACACTACCTAACAATTAGTTGACCTGACGTTTTAAGTTGTATCTGTGCTGTAAATGCAATGCTGTAGTTACAGTAATTATTCACAGTTACTATTTTTAGATAGTTGTACAGTAAATAACTGTGTTTTCTATCAAGTAAAGAGCCTGTTTTCAATAATGAGCACGTTTTAGAGCTAAGGTTGGGAGTCCTTGAAGTTAAAATATAACAGATCAACTTAAATATCCCCAGGTCACACATAAGACTTGCTAATGAAAATTCACTGTATTCAAGTTTACTTGCAAAAAAACCCCAAAAACAAAACAAAAAACACACACACCAAAAAAAAGAGACCACAACGTCGAGTACAGTCATTTTTGCCAGAAGTTCAGGTAGCATAACTTAAAATTTCTCATTTCTAAGAATTTCTAAATACTTTATTTTGTTTTCATTCATCAATCATCATTGCACCTTCATCCAAATGTTTTGCGATAGAAATTAATCACAAGAATCACCCAGGCATAACAAACTTAGTGCATTAATTCTTAAGTGTAGCAAGATTGATCATGCTACTTCATATTTGTGGGATCTGGACAAGTTTAGAGTGGCCTACGCTCCTTTAAATACATTAGGTTAATAAACTTTAAGGCTAAAGATGCTCCACAGGAAACGTGGTGGATTTTCCTTTTAAATTTTGCCAATTTGAAAATAATTAAAATGCAGACAAGCTCTTTTCTCAAATTTCGTTTAAGAAATATTCAGAGTGCAGGTTGAGGAGCTTAAGAAAGGAGGGGGGAAGCTTGATAAGCTGGGAATATCTTCCCCAGATGAAATTAATCTTATTATTAGACAAACTCCTTCAGCAGCTGGCAAAACAGCAGGAACACGTTGATTCTGCTTCCTTGGTTACAGGGAATGATAGTGCACTTGACCTTCAGAGGAGCAGGGTCATAGAGAGGGCATTTTAAAACAATTCTGGTTGCTTTCTTTGATTGGAATCCTCATTAATGGAGGCAGGTATCTGTGATCTCACTGAAAGTGACTTCAGCATTTCTTTTGGATTGATTTGACCTCAGAGGTTTATTGAGAAAAAATGTAAATAAGTCTGCAGGAAGGATTTGACACTGTAAGTACTAGAGTCTGTACAGTGTATAGCTAGGGAGCTTCAGGAAGCAAACAATACTAAATCTATTAAAACTTACTGTTTTTCCCTGTCTTTTAAAGTTTGTGTTTTGATTTATAATTATTTTTTTTTGTGTGTGTAGGGAGATTAGGGTCTTTTGAGCTATCTTTTACGTTATATGAATTTTCTGTCTATCTCTAAGCCACGGTATTAGTTGTTACTTTGAAATTATTGTTGATAAGCCTGTGTAAATTGCACTGAAGTTTCCTATGAAATAAGGGTGACTTTGTTTCTTTCACTATCTCTTGAAAGACTTCCAGTCTTAAAGAAAAGAAAGTGTATTTAATTTTTAAGAACATATTTTAGAATTACAAAAATGTACCATTGCTGACTTTGGAGGACTACATTTTTGTATATACAACTTCCACAGTGGCTGCTTTAAACAAGTAGTAGAGATTTTTCATGGTGTGGTGTTTCTTTTGAACAACACATTAGCATAGTCAGTGTTATTAAGTTCACTTACAGGATTACACATATAATGCGAGTCTAACAAGTGTTGCATATTCTCGGACTACTGTTGCTTTATTTTTATTTTTTTTTACTTAAAAAGTCAAATTTGTTGCAATTGAATGGGTAGGACTATAATAAATCATCAGAAGTTTATCCTTTCCTGTCCTTTATAGGTGTGTAACAATGCAATGTAGAAATTCAGCTGACAAACAAAATTGCAGAAGAATTTTTTTCTCTTGTTAATTATGTATTTCAAAAAATATGTTCCCTTCTTGCATTTGACTTTCTACTACGGTTCTTGTCCTGCTGTCAGCCAATGGCATAAGTATTCAGTCTTGAAAATAAACTTGAGATTTTCAGCAGTCAGAAATTTAAAACTCCTCTTCTTTCACTGTATTAAGTAGGCAAGCCTGAAAAATGAAGTTCTGTGTTTCAGGGTCCTTTTCCATCCTGAGTATGTATGGGTATGTTAATAAGAGTATAAAATTAACTTATATGTGCACACTGAAACCTTTATTTATAGAAACATTCTTCATTGTGCACCATATCTTCTCAGCCAAGATTTTGGCTAACATATTGTCCTTTTTTCAGTTTAATAAATACGTTCTTGACTATTTAAACATGAAAGTGACATATTGGCAGTTGGTCTCAAACTTATGCAACTTTATAGAGAACTCAGTGCTGGAATTAAGATAGCTGAGTAGTCATAGAATGAAGATGAGAAATAATATGTATATTAAAGGAGACTGTCAAAAAAAAAAACCAAACACCCTTTATACGAGAACGTAGTCCATACTATTAAAATTGAGATTTTTTTTGTATTGACGTCGTACTTAGAGCCATAGCTGTATACCAGGACCTTTTTGCAGCAAGTATATTACAAACCCAGAAAAAAGAAATGGCTCTTCAGTCGCCAAACATTTACAGAATTTGTGTATTTACCATGTGTGTATATAGGAATTATTTTTATAAGTTGCTACAAATCCTTGAACAACGTGGGAATACAGATCTGTTTCAAAGCTCCCAGCAATTTGTTGTGTAAGGTTCAAAGGTGCTTCTAAAAAGGCTAAGAAACCTATAATTGAAGGTGAAAAGATCTTCCTGCTCTAATTTAGACCTTTTAAAGGGTTCATAGTTTAGATAATAACGTGGCATGAAAGATAAGGAGGCTGTTGTTCAAATGTGTACGGCTTCATTAAAAGTCTTGTGTATTTTAAAATTGTTTCCCCAGAGACTGTGCAGTAAGTTTTCCTTTCTGTCCAAACAGGTTTTTATTTCCTTAAATTCATTGTAAATTATATCTTTGTATATTAAACAGGAAATGACTAAATTGACACTAACTTGTTGTCCACCTGTACAAGTTTTGATAAGTCATTCCAAGGGTATTCGAAATAAGAGGATTTAATTAAAAAACAACTTGTGAGCTTCCTGGTTTTGACCACCTGGCACTGCAGATATTAATGACTTCTGATACTCTCAAATTCCTTTATAGAATGTAATTATTGTAATCAGCCATATACTAAAACTGTATCCTGTAGATACTGTGGGACAGTGTAAATGTGTATTTAGGAGGTATTTATGAAAACATAAATTGATTAAAATTGAAATTGTAATTGCAATTTTAATTTACAAATACTGTGAGTTGCAGAATTTACAATATGAAATTCCTAAAATTCTGAAATTATAAAAATGTAAAATCTGTTAAAATTTAAATAAGGTTTATTTAGCGTACAAATCTAAGTTTCTAATTCATTGAGATTATAGAACATTTTTTCTAAAGAATTTTTGGCCTATTCATCTTGCTTTCAAGTAAGTATGGCTTAAACTGAGTGTAGAAGAAATCAGGAGTGCTGTATTCTGTTCTCTTTTTATAGAGTACATCACTGCAGAGTCTTATGCACATTCAAGTGGACTATCTGTATAAATTTATACTGTAACAATTCATAATACTTTGTATTCAGATATGTTGTACTTGTAAAATTTGCTGTCGGCAATCTTCAAAAATTGTTGTTTTTTTTTCCCCCTCATTTTACATAATAACTTTCAATTAAGAACGTGACTGAGAAAATATCCATCTCATACTGTTGTCTGTGGTGAACATTTATTTACTGTTTAGAATTCTATTACTTGCCCTTTCCTTCAGCCTGTCACAGCAAAATAGTACTCTTGTGCATACTGTTACTCAAATATTTTTGTAACCTTTCTGAAAATATTGGTGAACATGTGCAGTATAGGGCTTTAGAACAAAATTATCTTTTGTTTTGAATTTTCTCACAAGAATTAAAGTATTGATCAACATCATAGATTATTGACTTGTAAAATGCACCAGGAAAGCAGAGCGTTCATAATGTCACACTAGTGAAACCCTCACTAGAATGACAGGAGTTACCTACATATACCTCAATACGTGCCGAGATCTGTTGAACTGCGTGTTCCAAAAAAAAGTTGCACCACTATGAAGTAGAAAAGCAGAACAAGTTGGAAAAAGAAAACAGGAAACAGTATGAGCACACTTAACAAGTGGAATTATATTAAATAAATAATTATAAAATAAACATTATATAAATATTATATAAAACAAATATATCCAGATAACCAGCCATCTTTAAATTTATCTTTTTACCTTAAAAATAATATATTGTTAATATTCTTGCTTTTACTTGGAAAATGAAGAGACTATGTTGTTCAAGTGGGCTGTAAAGACACCATACTTTTAGAGAACTATATAGATGAGGTAAGGTCAGAGACATAAAAACTAAATGCCAGTTTGGTCAGATGGAAGGCATGTGCACTCTTCCAGCAGAATCTGCATATCTACTGACCCATATATGTACTTGGGATTGAGGACATTTTTATTTAGGGGCCTAAAGAAAGCTTTAC
This sequence comes from Anser cygnoides, assembly GCF_040182565.1. Classification (NCBI taxonomy): domain Eukaryota; kingdom Metazoa; phylum Chordata; class Aves; order Anseriformes; family Anatidae; genus Anser; species Anser cygnoides. Next base: position 2,387,683 of record NC_089882.1, read on the forward strand.
TAAATTTGGGCTACCTGAAAATTTAAAAGATGGTTCATAAAATACTTTAAAAAATAATTAAAGGGTGAAATATTTCACATGACACATTGAGTGTACAGTGTGTTTTTTTACAAAAGAAAAAAAATGGGGTGAATGCATAATTGGAAGTTGAAAAAAGCATATTTCTGCATTTCAGTAAACTGAAGAATCACATGGTTTAATTACATCTTGTTTGGTTGAGGAAAATAATAATTATCCAGTGATTTGAGGTGTTTGTCCTTTTTTGGGGGGGGGGGAGTGTTTTTTGGTCATCTGTGAGATTCATTCAATTCCCAAAGAAAACAATGTTCTGATAATTCATTGAAAATGAACTCAAGTTGGTTTAGTGACTGTAACCTTTTCAATAAATACAAGTTGCATGCTAGGGTCATATGCTGTTTAGTAAATAAATATCTGTGTTTTAAAATGTTTAAATCAGAATTCTGTATGTTATTTACAGGTGCAGACTGTTCAGGCTTCACTATCTGAATCTCCAGTGATGACCAGCCCTTCCCAGCGTATCCAGATTATTTCCACGGACTCTTCTGTAGGTTCACCACAACGCATTCAGGTAAAAATCTATTGATTATGTGGCAAACTGTTATAACTTAATTTTTTTTTTTTCATCTTCCTGCTCTCGGTTTATACAAAAGCATACTAAAGTCTATGGAAGATTTCTTTAAATTTTGTATGAACAGATCATTTTTATTGCAAATGAAACTTTCTCCTGAAGTATAGTTTAGTGATGACTAGTTGGTTGTATATATTGAATTGATAATGTAGTCAGTGAGGAATATTTGCAGAATTTAAACTTAGCCTGCATGTGTAAGTTGCCTGAGCTCTAACCATAGCGAATGGGCAGACGTTGTCAACAGACAATTCAGAACACCTGAGATCATCTCTAAAAGCATTCTTCTCTCTCCATGTCATCTTTAAAAAGAGCCAGTGGGAGACTAGCCTATTTAGGCTGAAATTAGCCTTGGGGATACTACACAGTGGATTGTCATTACTGATAGATAATATAAAGATGTATGTAGTGACAAGTAATACGAAAATTGTTAGGTATTAATGTTACGAGAGTGTTACAGTACTGATCTTTTTGTCCTCCTCCACCTTGTTCTGTGCCAGTACAATATTCCACTGTACTTTTGCCAGAGATGATGCTGGAGAAGAGGATCTTGTACTTCAGGGCATTTGGAATGGTCCTGGCAATGCAGCCTCTGTCACAGGATGGACTGTCCTTGAGACATGTTTTGATCAGGGTGGGAGGTACTTGGTCATTGTGATCCAGGAGAACCCTGCCCCTGTGAACAGCCCTGAAAACGTTTTTTTTAAATGACATTATCATTTTACTTAATGGTATCATGATGTAATTTTTTCACTAATATTTTTCAAAGACTCAAATTGTAGCATTTATAATGACCTACATTTTTTATGAACATAAAGATCATCCACTTCTTATTCAGTCATTACTATCAGTGTGTGTCTGATACGTGAAAAGTTACAAAGTTGTCTCTGATTTTTCTTTATAGATAGCACCACTGAGATGTTCTTCATTTATCAACATATTTAGCTATGTGTTTTAACTAAGATGTATTCCTTTAAAATATGAACAAAAGGTGGAATCAGGCAGCGTTATTGTTTCATATGCTGATTCTCGAGATTCTGTTACGATGGAAGTTTTCCATTTTTGATTCAGTCATCTGGTAACATAATCTCTATTTTGCCTGGTAGAGTAACCAAATCAATATTTACCTGCTATTTCATTGCAAGGTAGATGTTCTCACAGCATGTATAACTGAAGCATACTGCATATTTCATCATTCATAAGGTAGGCAACTTTTGTTCAATTGTGCAAAAAAATCTACCTCCTTATATTGCTGATATTTCTGGAAAAAACAGTTAGAGGAAGGAGCGTAGTAGGAAGAGAAAAGAGTGTTCCTGCTTCCTTAAAACATATATACAGGTACTATAATAGTTGTGTCAGTTATAAGCTGAGATTAGATTTCAGACTAGTTCCATTCGTTAAGATCTATATGAAAGTGATGGTGGCTGAGGAAAACATGTCAGGGAAAACTCAGAGGGTTTAAGAACTTAACAATTTAACAACACTGGGACTGGGGGTTGATGATTTTTCCTTTTAAATTTTGAGTTTATTCAGCGCTTCTTTGAAGTGAACTGGATTGGAAGTCATCCTCTTAAGCACTGAAACTTTTATGCAGATGAGACCCAAAATGGCTTATTATGTTCTGTGAATATATGACTAATAAATCCCTACAAATGTGTCTTGTCCAGAATTTAGTAGTAGACTGGTTTCATCCCCAACTTTGGGTACCTACTTCCTACATGTTTTTTTAGGTTTGTAATTACAAAATCTGAGGTGAGCCTTTCCTGAAGAGTTTCTGTAACATAGAAAAATCATCATCTCCATAACTTAATTCCTGTACTCATTGTGGCTTGCTACTCTAATGTTGTCTTAAGGCATTCTAACTCAGTAAAACCATTAGCATATGTTTAGAATTCCTGTAAGGCTTGTTATACAAAAAGAACATGACAACTGGCTTAAGAAGTCTAGTTAATCAAAATTTAGGAAAGTAAATAAGTAAATAACTTTAAAAAAGTTATTATGACACTTAATGCAGTCAATTTATTAGGAATGTCACTGTGTGTAAACTCTGAAATTTTTTTCAATAGTAATTCTTACCCTGGCTGTAAGATAAATACATAAATGTACTAAATCAAAATAGTTTATAGTCAGGTGTATGCAAAAGAAATTAAAATCTCAAGAATGTACCGTTGTGATTTTTTTGTCAGCTGGAATAATTTATAATTTAATTATTTATATGAGGAAAATTCTACGATGCTGTCTCACTAGGCAGAGCATAGGATGCATTTATGCCTGCCATTCATCAAGTGCAATGTGCTATATATTGTCCTTTTAGAGAACTGAGAGAATCAGTAAGGAATACAGGGGTCCTTAACATTACACTTTGTTCTTATTCTGGTTGGGTTCCACTGTGTCTAATTTCTCTTGAACAGTTAAATGCAATTACAATATCTCCCCATCTCTCCTCATTTTTAACAGTATCAGTCTCATACTTTTCACAAGTCTGTTTAGTATTTTCCTTTTGTGTGGTAGGTATGTAAATACAGAAATATTGTAAACATCTGTTTTAGCTTTGATTCTGTTGTTTTGCACTTATGTAGGTAGCTGTAATAACTTTGCACCAGTCTAATAAATTTACAAATAGCAAATTAATAAATAACAAGGGCTATTATGAAACAGTATCATATAATTCTGAGACAGAATCATAAAATTCTTCAATATGTTTTACAGATTGTGACAGATCAGCAGACAGGTCAAAAAATCCAGATAGTGACAGCAGTGGACTCATCTGTGTCTCCAAAGCAACAGTTTATTTTAGCAAGTCCAGATGGAACTGGTACGGGAAAGGTGATACTGGCAGCACCTGAGACATCTAATGCCAAACAGCTTATCTTTACGACCACAGACAACATTGTGCCAGGCAGAATTCAGGTAAATACAGTAACTGAGATAAACCACAGATTTGTGTATTTCAGTTACTAAGTTTTAGGTGCTTTAAAGTATAGAATTGTTTTTAAGAGACTGGCAATTGCAATAGTTTTCCTAAAGATCTAATAACATGGATATAGAATATATGAATTGTAGGCTTTTTTTTTTTTATTCAATCCTAAATCTGCCTGTCTTCACGTTCCTCATGCATTCCATTGCATTCGTCATTCCTTGTTGTGGTTCTCATTAAAATTCTAACTATGCAAAGACATAAGCAAATACTTAAGCTGGAGCTTGTGAGAGGTGCCAGGATTTCAGGTGGTCTGATAGAGATTCACACGTGCAGAGATGCAACTTAGCTGGGCAAACTTATGTTCATAATGCAGTACCAAAGCATTGGAGTAGAAGTTCTTTGGAGCAGAAGCTGTCCTTTGTTACATTTGTATGTGGGTCTTGAGCATAGTCCAGATCAGTGAGAGCTTTGCAAAACAAATTATATAAACAATAATCCATCTCTAGTGAAATTTGAGATTTTTTCCTAGCATTCTTTTTTCAGGGGAAAAAAATGCCTGGACCCTATTGCTACTTTTAGAATAGAGAATATCATAGAATCGTTCAGGGAGTATTTTACAGGGAGCAGTATTATTTTTACACAAATATTTGAAAAATTGTGCAAACAGTCTTTTAAAATTTATTTTACAGTGCTACATGCTTTATATATTGTTACAAATTGGATTTTTTTTTATTTTTGTGTTAAGTGGGGTGTTTTGAACTGAAGTTTTGGGATTCAAGACCTTTGGAAGCCAAACAGTTTTCACAGAACCATAGAGTATCCTGAGTTGGAATGAACCCATAAGGATCATTGAATCCAACTCTTAAGTTTTCTGTAATGGATCTCTGTTTCAGGCTGTCCCCTGTAAACTATGTATGCCTATTAGCTACAGAGAAGATAAATGGGAACAGTGTATGGAATACAACAATTTTAGACATCTTTGGCTAAAATAGACAGTAATTTTTTTTGACAGTAATTGCAAGAAGGGAAGACTACTGTTGAGTGCACAAATGAAGAAACTTACTTCTCCTGAACAAAGTGGGAAGTTCAATTTGGAATTCATGTTTCGCTATGGCTGCTTTAACAGTCCCATTACTGACAGTAAAAACTCCCCTTAACTTATATTTTATGCCACTGAATTTCATTCCACATCTGTCATACCTGTCATACTCTTTCCTGTTGATACACTGGTCTTCTGTACACAAAGCTTCTTGCTTTCATGTCAGCAGAAAATACTGGCTAATTACCTCCTTTTGTTCTGAAATTTTGTCTCAGATAGTGACAGACACTGCTTCGGTGGAACGTTTACTGGGAAAAGCTGACGTTCAGCGGCCCCAGGTAGTAGAATATTGCGTGGTCTGTGGTGATAAAGCATCAGGTAAGGAAGCATAGAAAGCGGTATTCAAGATACCTGACTGAAAGGATTACTAGGATGAAGGGAGGTTTCGTGACTTTTTTTTTTAAGACTGATTTTAGCCATGCTGTTGGTAAAAGCACTTGAGTCTAAATTGGAAAGAGATAACGTTATACTTCTGTATCTATGCATACGGAGTAGTTCAGCTCTGCTTGGAAGAATATTAATTTGTACTTCAAGTAGATTGTATGATGAATTGGCTCATGCTGAAAGAGAAAATGATTGTGTAGCTCCTAGTAACTGAGAGACCATTTGAAGCATGAAGTCTGTTTCCCCAGAGCTGTAAAAAAAAGTCTACCTAATCCAAGAAAAAAAACAGTTCTCGGTGCTCTCTAACAAACTTAAGACTTCTTGGTAGTTTTTTGCTTTTTATGGTCACAGAAAAAGGCAAGTAGATATTATGCAAATCCTTGTGTTTCAGAACCATGCAGTTACAGGGAATCTACTAGATAAAATTTCTACATTAACCAAGGGAGAAGATTGTGCTTTCATGTTACAGAGAGAATGACCCCCTCTCTTCTTCATCTTCTTTTTTTATTGTTTTCAAGTGTTTGTGTAATTAAAATGATACCAGAATTGATGTGCACAGGAGTTTTGACTTAACATCGCATTTCTGATTTTATTCAGAAATTACTTATGTTCTGAATTTACTTAAATGTTTACCATGTGTGTTCTTTTAATGTAACTTTCAGCATGCAATATCCTTTGTGTAGTTTGTATCCTATTGCCTGTAACAGCAGATAGAATTGCATCCGTACTTGGCCAGAACGGGAACTACCATTTCGCAGGCCTCTTACTCAAATGTAGGCTTAGCCTTCCTCTCTTTTTTCCACTTACCAACCTAAAAGGCCTGACAATAGGTAAAAAAGAAACATCCCGTAAGACTGCAATGATGCTTTTACAGTCCAAAATGATGGCAAGAAAACAAAATAAACGTGAAGGGTGACTTTTGCAATGTTTTACTTGGCTAAGATAAATATTTTTATGTTAAAATGAGTAATTTCTGTCTGATAACAATATATATTCTTCCTAGGTCGTCACTATGGTGCTGTCAGTTGTGAGGGATGCAAAGGCTTCTTTAAAAGGAGCGTGAGGAAGAATTTGACCTACAGTTGTCGTAGCAACCAGGATTGTATCATCAATAAACACCATCGGAATCGCTGCCAATTTTGTAGGCTTAAGAAATGTCTAGAGATGGGCATGAAAATGGAATGTGAGTGTTAAGTACTCAATGTGAGACTGTGCCTAACAAGTAAAAAATACGTGGCCTACCATTGCTTTTTAGTGTGTTTTCTCTATTTCAGTCTGTTGCCTGGAGGAGACAAAACTCGACAGCCATCTATTTCACCTTTCTTTCCTCACTATTTTGTGTTTGAGGTGTAACACTGATTTGTTTTGAACCATGTCTCATATTACTGCAGTTCTTGTGAGGAACCCAGTTAGATCCTCACTTAGAATGCATGTTACAAACAGTGTATGTTTATAGTACAAAATATTTTAACGTAGGTGGACATATATCTGAGTTTAACGTTACATGTTCAGAATATGCTTTCCTACTGGTTTATTTTTCTCCCATTTTATCCAGTGATGAGAAGTGGTTGATGTCCCCCCCTCCGTTTTGTTTGTTTTCAATATTAGTTTGATCATTTTTGAACAGCATTATATTATGACACATTGTATAAACTGTTATATTTTGAACAATATACTTTTCCTGTTTGTTTGCAGTACTCACTACAGCTTCAGCGCTAGCATCTGAACACCTCTTTCAATGCATTTTCATTACAATTTGTAGTACCCCCTGCTTCTGCAGTCAGAACTTCACAAAGCCTATTATGTTTGTTGGTTTTTTTTCTGTGATAAATTTAAGGTGAATTTAAGGTGAAGCAAATTATTTTTCTACTGTCATCTAGGCAAGATGAGTTCCATCCTCTGAGTTACTATGGAGGCAGAATTTTAAATCTGTAAACAGAGAGATCTTTGTTGTATTTGCACTTTGGATCTCCAAAAGCATAGTTAGGATTCTTGTGCTGTGCACACACTGTGCTGAGTGTAGTGGGTGACACTTGTGCTGGAGAGACTGTTACATTTCTAGAAGGTAAACCTTTCTTAGCTCAGTGTGGCTAGGATTCACGTTCACTAATTTTTCTGGGCACTGGGTCAGGTTTCTAATTAATACTCATGTATCCACCAAGCCAAGAAGATGTATGCACCTACTTACTAATTCTCTAAACTTCCCTGACACTTAGCAATATTAGTAAAAATAGGATCAGGAAATAAATAACTTCCTGGTTATGAGGATACAGAGAAGTGTATCTATGTATTTTAGCGTTACATTCAAAAGGCCTATACAGTATGGTAGAATTTTTTCTGTTTGTTAATAATGTTAATTTTGTAGAGTAGTAACTGCCGTATGATTAATTGGTAAAATGAATAGCACAGAAATATTGTCTCCATTTATATTGTACCTTACATTTGCAAAGTATTGTGAGAATTAGTACAACGCTTTAAAAAATTCTTTGTATTATTGCCATATTCTTTTATTAGTTTTATTATCCATATTTTCAGGTGAGAAAAATGTACGCAATTCAAATGTTGTGCCAAACTATAGAGGAGTTCATAAAGTTCAGTGACCTAGATGCCAGATATCATTCTGTAATCTGCTTAATAATAATATTGTGATATTTTAAATATGCACTTTTCAATTCTCTTAAAATAGCAAAATTACTCTTTTACTATTTTTATTAAATGATTCACTGTGCTTGTTTGGCACGTTGGAGACTAAGCCTATTTTCTTCCAGTTTTCAACTTGAAATATTTTAAATTCTGAAAAGGTTAATTTTAGAAAACTGCTTCCTAATTGTCTGGAATGAGTGAATGAATGAGTCAATTGCATATCATGCAGAGACTCCTCACCCAGGGAATTAAGCTGCATCTCTCACATAACGTTACGATTCAGGAGCTAACTTGCCTGTCTTGACTTTTTCTGGGTTCATTCTGAGTTTGTGTTGGTTTTAGTCATCTGGAGTACGACTTAGTCTTGCATTTGAGTACGACTGAATCTTGCATTTAAGTATAGCTTTACCTGTAAAACAAGCATTTTTTTTAAATGTATGTTGCAGAATGTTCTGTCTTTTTAAATACCAGTGAAATAATAAGCTTTGCTTGTAGTTCAGTAAAACTTAAAGCAAATGATCAATCTGTGCCTTCCTTAGTTAATTATACTTGGTCATGGGTATAGTAAAATTGGAACCCAAATTTCTTTAGTCGTCTTATTAAATTTCAGTTTCATGCTGAACTGACATACCACCGTAATGATTTAAACATAAATCCTACTATGAGATTTTTTTTTGTAATATTCATATTACTTTCTTTCAAATCTTTGTGTTTCTATCCTTCTGTAGCGGTTCAAAGTGAAAGAAAGCCTTTTGATGTGCAACGTGAAAAACCAACCAACTGTGCAGCTTCCACCGAAAAGATATATATCAGAAAAGACCTACGAAGCCCTTTAATAGCAACTCCAACATTTGTGGCAGATAAAGATGGGGCACGGTGAGTAACTCAATATAAAACAAATCTTGTCTAAGGTTATTTATGCATTGCAGGCAGAACTATTCTGTCTTTTCCCCTGTGCTCTAAAGCATCAGTCAAAAAGAGCTCCGTTTCACAGGCCATTGGTTTCCATTACCAAGATCAACATAGTATGCTCTGCTTCTCATCAAAATTTTTGCCTGAGTACAGCTAGGTGGTTTTCAATTAAGTACTGGCTGTTGCCCAGACAGATCAAAGCACAAGTGGGGCACACGTGATACGTAAATAACAAACATGTAGACCTACTGCATGATAGACTCACGTCAGCACTTTTCTGAAATCAAATCCACCAACAGCAGACTCAGCTTTCCCCCTCCTGAATACTGTAGCAAAAGAGGCTGCAGTGACTGCTGATTCAGATCCCCAAAAAATGGTCTTAACAGTGTCAGCAAAAGAATAGTAGTTTCTTTTTGCTATGTGGAAGATACTCCTAGATGGTTCTCATGCTCTCAGTTTTCTCCATAGGTAATGTGTGTGGAAATGCATGATATTCTATCATATTCATAATAGAGAGAATTTTTCTTTCTGAATAAAATAGAACTCTATTAAAATACCACATTTTGAAAACTATCAGTCCAATTAGTGAATGAATAGATGATAATCACCTAAAGATACTGGATCTCTATATTCAGTTTGTTTGCGTGTATATTCTTTGTTGAACAAGTAAAACTGCAGTTAGGAGGGTTGAGCCACAAATTTCTTTAGTTGTTACAGTGTTTCTTGTTTGCTAATCAGTTTGTTCACAAATACTGCTCATAGACACATTTGCTACCTCAAGATCTCCTTGTGCTGCAGATGCCTTTCCACACTATAAATGATATTATATTCCTTAAGTGTGACTCTATTTATGTAGAGTCACAACGTTAGTGTCAGACCCCTTAAACTATCAGCTCCCAAAGGCCTGAACCAGTCATGCATTACTCATTTGTGTTGGGTTATGCAGATCTGGACTGTTGCAGAAGTAACAAACTTCTTATTACTGACTGCAAAGACTTCCCACTGCCTCCCTTAATTAGATAGAGCAGAGAGAAATTATGTTTGGTCAAAAAGAAGAAAAGGCAGCAGAGATTTTATGCAGAACTTTATTATACAACTATTTTGTAATGTAAAATGTATTTCCTTGACTCAACTTTTTTTTTTACTTAGTGCTGTCCATCTAACTTGGAATGCACAGTTATGCCTTCTGCAACTCTAAGGCATAACTTTAGATCTGCCATTTGGCTTCTGAAGTCATGAGAAGACAGCAGCTTTCATAAGACGGAATAAACCAGTGTCAAAAGCAAATGAGAGGATATCTCCTTTGGGAAGTTGTCACTGCTTTTGCACAGGAAATGAAAATGTATTCCTGTCTTTCAAGCTACATTTTGGAAGCAGTTTCAGAAAGGCTAAAATTCTGATGGAAAAAATTCTGAGCTTCATTAAATTGTAAATTTAAAAATTGGTAATCCTTTTACTCTGACATGGGTTATTATATATTTTTCTGATTAATACAAAGCACTATTAACTGTCAGGTGCCTTATGGTTTTCAACAGGTCAGCAGGTCTTCTTGATCCAGGAATGCTTGTGAATATTCAGCAGCCTTTGATCAGGGATGATGGTACAGTCCTCCTAGCTGCTGACTCCAAGGTATGAATGCTTTCAGTTAAGTTCTGAACATAATCTACACACATAGATTGTTTTAGCTATGTACATAGATGCCAAGCATTCTTGATCTTGAGAGGATAAGGTTGGGGTGAGTCTGAAGATCTGTAGGAATGCAGGTAATAAGCTGATCAACAGGGATGTGATTTCTTTTCACAGGCATATTTATGCCATAGCTATTCCCCACATGATGTGCCAGAAGGGGTTAGGATTGATGATCACAGTAGGGTTTAAAGATGATTGTGAATCAGATGTGATCCATTGTTCTTCCTGTAGGTGTTTCAGGGAAAGCAAAGGAAAAGTACATTAGGGAAGAAGAACAGAAAGATTAAGAATGGGGGAAAAGATGTGTATCATATATCACTTATAATTCTTATCCACTAATACGGTTCTTCTTATTTAGGCTGAGACAAGCCAGGGTGCTTTAGGAACACTAGCAAATGTTGTAACATCTCTTGCTAACCTCAGTGAGTCACTAAATAATGGAGATACTTCTGAAATTCAACAAGAAGAGCAATCTGCAAGTGAGATTACACGGTATGCATTTGTATTTGCATCTTATTTAGCAGTTTGTATTCTGTATTGTGCACTCTTACACTCATTCATCCATGTAATTTGGTGTTGTGACATCAAATGCAGTAGAGATTGCCCAGTACTTTGAAATGCAAAGCCAATTATTGGAAATCCAAGCTTGGCTGTTGTCCTCAGCCTGTAGTCCTCTTGGGAAGAACTATATCTTGTGTTATAAGTGTAGTTATGATATGGCTAGACCAGATTTCATGATAAGAAAAGTAATCATAGAATCATCTGCTTTGGAAAAGACCACCAAGATCATGAAGTCCAGTCATCAACCAGGCCTACTGAGTCCCATCACTAAACCATGTCCCCCAGTGACATGTTCATGCATCTCTTAAATATCTCTCCAGGGACAGGGACTCCCCAGCTTATGTGGGTAGCCTTTTCCAATGCTTGAATAAATGCCTAGTTTGTAAACTTGACTGACTCTGAGAATAGTAATACTTTGGTACTGCAGTATTTAATAGGCTTGTTATATGGAAGTTTTTCCTGTGAAGTGTTCACTGCCCTTAGATCTACTCCTTGAGAGTCTGTATTACTGTTGCATTCTCTGTGTCATTGTGCTGCCAAAATACCTTTTGGTAATGTAGGAAAAATGTTGTAAAACTAATCTTAGTAAACATCTTGTTTAATGTTTAGAAGGAATTTGAAGACTGTTACCTTTATTAGTGATGAAAACCAACACAGAATCTTAAAGTTTCCAGCAAGGCTTGAGATTTTTAGGAACAGGGTGATGGTGTTTGTGTTTTTGTGTTGTTTGTTTGTTTGTTTTGTTGGGGGGGGTTGTTTGCTTGTTTTATTTGTTTTTTGAAGGAAAACATACATTGGTCTTATAGTGAAATATGAAAAATACTGGGCCTCAAAACTGTCCAGTGTCTCTCAGGTAGATTTTTAAGAGGCGTTTAACTGTTTAATCAAGTCCATATCTTGTCTTAAGGGGAAGGAAATTAAGGCATGCTGTTTAGAAGGAGATCACGGTGTTCTCTGTTGTTCCAAAAAATGGATTAGTAACAATAGGGACTGCAGGGTGTTCTCCAGAGTGCACCTGGGCTTTGTGAGGTTTCACATAAGCTATTATAAATTTCCAAGGTGAGAAGAAGCAGGTAGTGAACAGTAAGTGGAAGAGTCCCATTTACTAGTACAAATACTAGTATAAGACAATTAAAACAGGATTTATAGTAGTAAAAAGTTCCCCCCTTACATGGAAAGCCTTTTATCAGCTATATGTGGGCAGTCCCTGTATAATGTCCAAGCAGTACAAAGGAACCACGTTGTAATGAAAAATCTGGCTTGGTGTCTTCGTGGTTCCTGCTTATACTGAGTGGAAATGCTTCACAGTGTTTTATATGATGAGTACTCTGAAATTTTTAAAGGTGTAAGGAAGTACTCTTTCACTGTCGGTTATTTCTTTTTGCAGGGCATTTGATACTTTGGCTAAAGCACTTAATACCACAGATGGTACAGCCGCTCATAACTTGGCAGATGGGATGGATCCTACAGGAGGAGGGAATATTCATGTAATCAGTAGAGATCAGTCAACACCAATTATTGAAGTGGAAGGACCCCTACTTACAGATACACATGTCACATTTAAGGTATATGAGTCTTGAAATGTCTTACTAAACAAGCTGACATAAAAGATATAACCCAAAATGAGTTTACCATGTCTTCTTTATATTAGCAAAATTAAATATAACAATCTAGAACACCTGGTGTTAGCATCTAATGCAGTTTTCACTCTTGCAAGCTCTATCTGAAGTGTATAGATACTATTTCATAAGACTCTTTGATAGACATCAGGATGCTTTAAAATTTATTTCACTTTCCAGTGCCATTGATGGTCACTTTCCGTATCATCTATATAGTATCATGTCTTGCTTAGTTCATTTATAATTCTAGGGAATGTCGAACTTTCCTCTAAAAGGCTTTTTCATATTAAGAGAGGTTACAGGGCCTTCCTGGTTTGCTTCAATTACACAACTCAAACAAGAACATGTTGATGAAAATTTTGAGATAAATAATGAGGGTGTTCATCTTGCTGGTATTACATTGCACTGTTTAAAGAAATAAAAAGTTTGAAATAGCAATACTTAATGTAGTTGAATGATAATCATAATCATAACCTGCTTATTCCCATTAATGGTGTTTTGTGATTGTAGATTCCTACTGTATGATTTTCCCATTTTAGAGTTTTGTTTTACTTCTTTTAGAAGACGAGACGTTTTAGAAGATAGTTTCGTAGTACTGTGGTGCTAGTCAACATTCCACCAAACAATTAAATGTATAGATTTAACTGTTATTACATGAAAATTAAAATGTTTCAAAAAGAAACATTTGAGCTCTTTCCCACATTATTTCTAATCTTGTTTTCTATCCTTGTTTTGCACTCCTTGCAGTAGTAATGGGTTGTTTAGTAAAGTTTTACTTTGACAATTTCTTGTTATGCGGTTACATTATGACAGACAATGAGAGTGGGTTGAATGTTTTCACTGGTTATTTCAGTGATAATAAAAATTATTTTATGCCCTAACTGTACATACTTTTATTTTTTTGCAGCTGACAATGCCCAGTCCAATGCCAGAGTACCTTAATGTACACTACATCTGTGAGTCAGCGTCACGACTACTTTTCCTGTCTATGCACTGGGCTAGATCCATACCTGCATTTCAAGCACTTGGGTAAATGGATGTTATACTGTTGCACAGTCTGCTTTCCAATTAATGAAAGCACTGATCTCAACACTTTTCAATTTTTAAACGACTAAATTTGTTTAATTTTTAATGAATTCTTTAAAATGTGTGAAGGCTGTGCAATATTCTTTTTTGAAGAATAAAATAAAATATTGCCATCTTTGCCAAGATGATAACTACCATATCTGATGTTACTACTGTTATGGAAGCTAAAGCTGAATCCAAAGCCAGCATTTAATTGGTAGAAATATATCTTGTTAAAGAACTGATGAGCACCATTTTACAGATAACCTGAAATGGTTTCATGTAGTTGGTCTATTCTTGCTTTTTGGAATACTTGTCATATGCTGATATATGCCTTTTAATGGAGTGGTTTGGAGTATGTTAATCTTTATTGCTAATTGTTATAATCAACATAACTGTATGTAGGATAATACCAACCTAATATGAAGACTAGCTAACATTGTTTGATTTTGTGTTGTTTATAGGCAGGATTGTAATACGAGCCTTGTGCGTGCCTGCTGGAATGAGCTGTTTACCTTAGGCCTGGCACAGTGTGCACAGGTGATGAGTCTGTCTACTATCCTAGCAGCTATTGTTAACCATCTCCAGAACAGCATACAGGAAGGTACGTATTCAGTGTGTTGTTTTTATACATACTCAGTACAGGGTTACAAACTGGAATTTGAATAACATTTCTCACAAGGTGTTTTCTAGTTGATAGCAGAACTGTTCTCCAGGATCCAGGGAAAGAAGAAACCTTCTCTTGCATGATTACATTTCCTCTGATGATCTGTTGCACTGTGACCTCACAGAGATTTCTCTGTGAGATAGAGGTGTCCTTAGAAGAAATGTGGATATGTCTGGAGGATATAAAGCCTTTTTCTCCTCCCCTCTTCTAGATATGACTAGCAGTATAGAGAAAGACAAGTATATCCTAAAACTATAGTTTGTTCACAGAGCTTTCCTCCCATCTAGATGTAAATATTTTTTTTCTCTTAGAATAATCATGCCTTCTCCTGAATCACAACTGAGCTTTATTCCTTCCAGAGTTTTTCATCTCTCTACAGTGTAAAACTGTAGCATTTGCCAAGTATCACAAGTGTATTCTTACAAGTGTAACCATTTTGTTGTATACTACTATAATACAGTAATGATTACTGTATTTTGAAGTACCCTTTGAAGCATTAAACAACCTATTTTCTTGACGCTTTCATGAAGATTTGTGTAATTCTAGTTTTGAGTTCAGTGTTGGCCTGTGATAATGATGACTATATCTAGAATGAAGGATAATCTGTTACAGCTGCTTTCCTTTTTTCTTTCCTTTTCTTTAAGGATGCTCCCTATCAGAGTTGATTAGCTTGAGAATAACTTTTCACTTTTAATAAGATAAAACCCCACAATACTAGCAGCTTTAAACTCTGCAAATATAGTGTATTTTTAATTGCAGAAGGAGAACAGCAGAATATATATGCAATGGCCAAATGATAGAAAATTGTATAATTTATGCAGGTAGCCATTTTTTTCTTACCAGAATGTTGTGGTTTAAACCGGCTGGCAGCTAAACACCACACAGCCATTCGCTCACCCTCCCCCCTCCCTCTCTGGGATGGGGGAGAGAAACGGGAAAGTGAAGCCTGTGAGTTGAGATAAAGACAGTTTATTAAGACAGGAAAATAATAATAACAATAATAATAATGATAATAGTATTATTAATAATAATGTGTACGAAACAAGTGATGCACAATGCAATTGCTCACCACCTGTTGACCGATGCCCAGCCTATCCCCGAGCAGCCAGCCCCCCCCACCCTGGCCAGCCCCTATATATTGTTTAGCATGACATCAGATGGTATGGAATACACCTTTGGCCAGTTTGGGTCAGCTGTCCTGGGTCTATCCCCTCCCAGCTCCTGCTGCACCCCCAGCCTGCTCGCTGGCAGGACAGAGCGAGAAGCTGAAAAGTCCTTGGCTTGGTGTAAGCACTGCTCTGCAACAATTAAAACATCAGCATGTTATCAGCAATCTTCTCATCTTAATCCAAAACATAGCACCCTACCAGCTACTAGGAGGAAAATTAACTCTGTCCTAACTGAAACCAAGACACAGAAGAAAAGGACTAAGATAAAAAGCATGCTTATATCTACATAAAAATGAACTACCACAGAAATTTGAAAATAAAATATTTTTCCAAGAGGAATATCGGAAATAGATGGTAATCCTCCTTTTTTACTTCTGTAAAATTGTAAATTCTTTTGGGGAAGAAACTCCTACAAGCACAAAGAGCCTGTTAATATACTGTAACTGATGTGGCACTGCTTTTTATACCTAGGTGAATGCAGCAAATAGGAATCAAGCAATCCAAAACAGCCCAGGATTCTGCAGGTGATGGAGGAGCTAGGTCGCAGATTTGATACGTCTCACAGAACAGTCATTTCCTTTGCCCTTCTCAAATTACAGAAGCATAGGGAAGCTGGAAAATGTAGTTGCAAGTATAGAATACTTCCCTGAAGGTTTTTCCCTAACTTTAAACTTTCACACTGCAAAGCACATTCTGTGTCACCTACTATTGCTAAATCATATGTGCAGTGTAGACATGAGTAGCCCATATTAAATAATTATTTCCAATAGCAATATTAAATGATATAATTACATGAAATCCAGTTTCAATTTAAATGTGAGTTAAAAGTAGTTATGGAATACTGTTTGGTACCAGTTTGACAATTTTTGTGATTTGGTTACTGTGCATACAGTGAGAACTGGAACAGACTTACTGAATAGAGTGAAACTTGCGTGTAAAACTATAAAATGCACAAAAGTAGATAGATGATATGAAAAATACCTTGAATCTCCTTCAGTCCTAGTAAAGTACATTTGCTTTAATCTACTTTTGTTAGCTTTATTATGGTAAAATTGGACAGAGGTTTGATTTTTAAATGGATAGTATCCTTTCATGAATGTTTTTACTTTTTTATAATTTGATAAAGCTTGGACAGCCCTCAAAATAAAACAAATTGACATTCCTTCACAGAAAGAGGAGCAAGAGTTTAAAAGCCCAACAGGGAAATGTGCATATTATGTGTTCTACAAAGAGTTAAGCTTTTAATTACATCTGTCTCAGAATAAATATGTCAGTTCCACATACACTCCAGGTGATCAGTTTGTGGAGGAGTAAGTGGTAGGGCTGTTACACTCTTAAGCTGGTCTCACTTCTGTTCCTATGGCTTAAACCTATCCTTTCAGTCATACAGTGTTATCTGGGACTGGACAAAAAGAGAGGATGAGACTACATTTGTTTTATTCAATGCTATTCTGTAAAGTTAGGTTACATTTATACTACACCTTCAAAACTCAAAGTGATGAAATTTCAGAACTTTGTCTAAGAAGTATGTGAGTGATGAGGTTGCTTGAAAACTGTGAAATTCAAATTTAACTTTTTGCATGTATTTCTGCACCGTTGTTTCTCATATAACGCTGAGATATTATATAATGTGTATCTTCATCCATCTTGAGTAACAAAAAATCAGTATTACAGTTTATGTATTGTAGAAGATTAGATTATACTTTCATATTTGAAGACATTATGCAAAAAAATGTTTAATTTCTTCTTTTGTTCTGCTCAATTTTCTATGTAGTTGCATAAAATATGTAAAAGGAGTCATAAATGACATAAAAGATTCAGGTTAACACACATGGATCTAAACAATCATATACACTATTATCTGTTCAGACAAAGGTAAAATATTATGAAGTTATAAAGATACAGTGTAGTAGCACTGAAGATTGTGAATGGAATCAATTTATTCTAACGTATTTCTGGAGGGGAAAAAAATTGCCTCTTATGAATTGACTTCTCCATGAAGCTTAATAATGGTAATTATATATTCAGAGATTTGTTTTAATATAATCTTTAAGGCTTTCATTCTTTGACCAGTTTACAGATGTGCAGTCAGAGAAGTTTACTAAATTTCACTGAATTAGTTACCTTTATTTACCAAATTAGAAAGCTCTCCTTCCCTAGCTCAGCAACCAATGCCACTCAATTTTAGCTTATCCATAAATATTTTCTAAATTAATGTTTTAAGAACATGAAACCAACATAAGAAACATGTTTCAAAAGATAGAAGAATCTGTGTACGTGTATTTGAATGAATTTGCCCCTTCAGAAGAAAAGAAGGCTATGTACCACTGTGAATTAAAAGTTTACTTCTAAAGTACAAACAGAAAAAGAAGTATCACTGTCATCACTGATCTTGCATTCTGGAAGAGCTAACTCAATACTGTTTGAAGTTAAAATTAGGATTGCATGATAGCATTTGTTTTGTAATTTTTTTCATTCCCAGAATCACGATCTATTTTGTAGAATAATTCAAACTGTAATTTGAGAGTCTCTTGCAGTACATCATTGGAATAGGATTGGTGTCACGGATTATGCTATTCAAGCAAAATTATGCAAAAGAGTTGTTGTTTGCTAGCCCTCTGATTTGGCTTTAGAAGTCTTCACTTCTGTAATCATTCAGACCATCCTTACATGTTAAGTGGTTTTTAAAATACCAAATGAGACAAGATACTTTGAAATGTTACTTTACTTTTTTTGTAAAAGGATGTTGGTTAAGATATTGGATGTACTTGAGCTCGCATGAAATAATAAGCAATATCTTTTTGTAGATAAGCTTTCTGGAGACAGAATAAAGCAAGTCATGGAACACATCTGGAAACTTCAGGAGTTCTGTAACAGCATGGCCAAGATTGATATTGATGGATATGAATATGCATACCTTAAAGCTATAGTCCTCTTTAGCCCTGGTAAGGAATTTCATAACAAACTATTTTTAAATAAACATTCATAAGTTACCATTTTAGTAATTATTTATAAGACTAATGACTTGAGATGAGGCTGTTCTATTAAGTTGTAGATAAAATGAGTATTCAATAATAATTTATCACAAACAATGTGTTTTAAAAATAACTTTGGAGCAACAAATTCATATTATTTACACCTCCAGTCTCTCAGGTATTTCTTGTTAACCTACCTTAGGAGACTAGACGGTCAATTATCTTCAGCTGGGGGTCCAATATTAAGAAGTTATCAGGCAATATTAAAATGGTAGGAAGGATTAGAGGAAGTACATTCTCAAAGCGACAAAAAGAAGTTGACTCCAGTGTTAATATTTTTATGACACTCATAAGGGGAATACGTGAAATATAAGCAGAAACACCACTGTATTTTATGTGGAGTTTCTGCAAAATCTCCAAAACTAAATGTAAACAGGCGGTCTTCCATTTGTTGCAAAAAATGATAGCAGACAACTAAAGCATGATCTACAGTGTTTATGATACGAGGATTTCCTTAAGGAAGACACTTGAGATTTTCTGGAATGATAAGGTAAGGACATCAAAAAATGGGAAGTAGTAGTCTCTTCAGCAAAAGCGTAGAGATGTTTCTTAAATTTAAAAATTGCTTAAACTTAAAACTGCTGACAGGCTGATTGAAAGGGGAGGACTTGCTCTGAAATGTAAATTATTTGCTACATTCAAAGTGGTAAGCATCTCTGAATTAAAGTAAAATACCAAGAAAAGGAATAACTTATCAGGTTTTTTTTTTTTTTTTTTTTGCATTGATATTATTTTTCTCTTTGTAATAAAATTTGCATTTAATTGGAAGATACTAGTGTCCTGAAATACGCTTTTGGAAATTTTCTGCAGATTCTATTATTAGGGTTAAGTTTATTAGGATTTTAATGCAAGTCTGAGGAGCAGTGAATTTTCCATACTCAAGATATCTCTGTCCCATTTCAAGGGAAGAGCACTTTGAACACAACACTGAAGATATTTGGGTATAGTCAGATGTGTGGTATTTTCAGTTTTTCTGATCATGTCACTGTCTTTGAGGAGCAGAGCCAGGAGGAATTAAAGCATAAGACAGACTTAGGAAGGTCAAGAAGTTGATTTGTCAAGGAAAAAACTAGATATTGCTCAATAGTTGGTTGAAATTACAGAGGAAAACACATTTGAAAAAGCAGGGTTAGAAACACAAACTGTTATAGGCATTGCCTGGTATACACCTACAGGATTAATTTTTCTGATTTCTTCTGGATATAGCCAGCTATGGAGAGAAAATTGAGTATGCCAGTTCTGAAGCCAGGAAGCAAATACTCAATTAAATGTTCCATTTTTTTACAGCTAATATGTTAAATATCACAATACAATATTTAAACGAAATTAAATGTAAGAATGTTGTAAGTACATAAATTTTGCAATGTATAGGGAAACAATCAACATACAGAAATGCTTTGTTTCTTTAGATCACCCTGGTCTGACCAGTTCAACCCAAATAGAAAAATTCCAGGAGAAAGCACAGATGGAATTGCAGGACTATGTCCAAAAAACTTATCCAGAAGATACGTATAGGTACTTGTTTTCTATAATACCCAAAATAATGTTGTGAGCTGAAGCTGGCAAAAATACAAAATAGCATCATGATATATTATTTCCTTTTTTACATCTGGTGTTGGTTTTTTGACTATTGAGGTGAAAGAACCAGAATCTTGTTGATAAAAGCAGCAGGTTTGTTGAAAGATAAGAATCAAGAATAGCTGTCTGGCTTCTTCCACTTAAATTTAACAGTATATTCTCCTATTTTTAGTGTTTGGAATCATAGAATGGTTTGGATTAGAAGGGACGTTAAAGATCATCTCTTTCCAGCCCCTCATAACACCTTCCATCAGAAAAGGTTGCCCAAAGCCCCCATCCAGCCTGACCTTGAACACTTCCAGGGATGGGACATCCACAACTTCTTAAGTAACCTGTTTTAGTGCCTCACCCCACCCTCTTAGTAAAGAATTTCTTCCTTATACCTAATCTAAACATACCTGTTTTTTACTTCAAAATCATTACCCCTTTTCCCGGTTGGGTTGGGTTTGGTGGTGTGTTTTTTTTTTTTTTTTTTTTTTTGAGGGAGAGTTTCATTGCCATGTTTAGAAAAGTAGACAGACTTACTGTCTGTATTAGAAGTCTCAAGAATAGCTTCTTTAACTCAGACTTCTTTCTTTTCAAGTTAGTTCAAGAAGCTTTGAGATAATAATATGGTTAAAGGATGATGATAACCTTTTTCAAGTCACATGTGCAGAAAAGTATTAAAATTATCAGTTTAGAGACCTTGAAGCACTAAGGATTACATATGAGGACCAGTTCTCTATTCTTAACCAACTCTTAAGCTTCTGTTGTAGGAAATTTTCACTTCCTACTTAGTTTCTCTCTCTTTTTTTTTTTTGTTAAATTTCCAGGAACTTCATTTTGAGAGTACATAATTTGTTTTGTCAGCTCTTAACTGTTCCTGTGTATTACTTGCTGGAAATAATTAACTTCCAATCATCTCGATCGAAACTGTGCTATTTTTAAATTTCACCAACGTAATCATTCTCTGCACTACAAAGGAAATTCTACCTTCTGTCTAGTAATCTATCCTAGAACTTACTTTCTTTTACTGTGAAAGCTATCTCCTTGTAAAGAAGCATGCAAACCTTTACATTTAAGCAAGGTGTGAGGGTTGTGTTAACATTTAAAAAAAAAAAAAAAAAAAAAAGCCTCTGAAAGAGAGATTCTCCCATCTTAGAAACAGGTCTCTGCACTGATCCTATAGAGTTAACACTGTGGGACATCAGTATTCCCAGTCAGGTGCAATGGAGATAGGAATTCTGCTTTGGAAATATCCTTAGATCCCACATTGCTCTTCTATTTCCATATACAGCTTAATTACTCTGATTTTTGTGCAAAAGAGGTGGACTTCTGCAGTAAGAAAAAATACAGTCATGCTTCCCAAATACTGTTCTGTATTTTAATTTATATTGTTTATACCCCCATGCTCATCCTTGGATAAATTTAGAGTACAAATCTGATTTTTCTGAGCAAGTGAATGCTGGCACAAATTGAGATAGAAGCACAAGTGTTATAATTTTCACGGAATAGCAGCATGTCTTCACTCTTTTTGAAAATTTTCCCTGAAGTTTACAAGATCTGATATATTAGCAGAACGGTCTTTATATTTTTTTCTCCATAGATATTCAAGCATTTTCTAAAGGCCCGTGTTCAGTGCTGCCTAAGTTTTGTTATTCCATGCCTCCAGCTGCGGGAATTTATTTTGGCAATTGTGATGTATATCTGCAATACAAACACAACAGATATGCTTCCAACGTTGTTCTAAATTTAAAACTGCATTGAAAGTCCAGAAGTGCAATATGATCACTTCATTATATTGGATGTCTGTTAACATCCTAATATACAAAAAAGCACAACACTTGGAAGTATGTATAAGTAACAGCAGATTCCTCCAAATTCACTTTCTCATCAGACACAGATCCTCTAATTTCTTTTTATAAAAACAGAGCCCCATCCTTACTATCTGGCTTCTCATTAAGTTGCTAGGTAACTGAGGAACATACTGTTTATGGCTTCAATTTTAATTGAGCATTTTACTCTTAAAATTGTAGAAATGTCAGTGTGTTAGTCATTATGAATATTACTTGTTTTAACATTGTCCTGAACTCTGAAGTGTTTCCAGAGTTGGGAATTTCAGAAGCAGACCGGGAGACTGATGTTTGTACATACATGTTATATCTACAAAGGGCATTGATACGTTAATACATCATTTTCACTGGAGAAACCTCGGAGGACAGAAGCTTTTTCATTTCACTTGCAGGATAGAAAAGTAATAATTCTTTATATGGTAGCCTCTTTACTCCCATTCATGAATTATGGTAATAATAAAAACAAAAACATCTTTTTAGCCTCACAGTATTTTTTTTTAACTCATATTTTATGTATTCATAATTCACTCAATTTCTTTTTCAGGTTAGCCCGGATTCTAGTTCGCCTGCCAGCACTTAGGCTGATGAGCTCTAGCATTACTGAGGAACTATTTTTTACTGGTCTCATTGGAAATGTTCCAATTGACAGTATAATCCCCTACATTCTCAAAATGGAAACAGCAGAATATAATGGTCAAATAACTGGCACATCTGCGTAGTGGGAACAACACAATTTGATGGATCAAAGTAATTTTCTTAAAAACGTACAATTGAGAAGTTAAAAGAATAGCATTTTGGTATGTACAAATATTTCCAACTTATTACGCATTTCCTATCAGATTTCTCCTTGTCTGTTTCCCAACATTGACAAAATTGAAATGGCTGTTAAAAGAGCTGCTACAGGACCTTTTCTGCCATAAGGAATATTTTGGATGCCTTTCATTCAAAAGGCTATAGAATTACTGAACATAATTTTCATGTGCTTTGTATTTAGAAATTATCAGTGGTTAAAAATAGAGTTTTATAATATCAGAGACTAGTAATAAGATTACTTTAAAAGTAAAAATGACCAGTATGTATATATTAAAAATAACCTTGGAATTAATATCTAATAATTGCCAGGGAGTAATACTAGCACTTTGTAAACACTTGTCGCTGGAACGGTAATATCATCAATGTCCTGCTTATGAGTAGGGAGAATGAAAAAAAATTACTTATGTCCTTAGTCAAAATGCTAGTGATGTATGTGAAAATGTAGAATGCTACAGGAGACAATCATTTATTCTACAAAAAGTCACTCCATCTTACGTTATACGTTAAATAGTAATGTGGATTCTTAAATTAGATATCCACATTATATGGAACTATATTGTTAAGTTAGTGACATTGTAATTAATGGCATGGTGTGACCATAGTGACTATTACATGCTACAGAAATTACCCAAACTAGGAGAAAAAAATGTATTTCTTGCCACAGTAGTGGTGAATTATTCAGGATTTGTTGAAGTTTCTATTCAGCCCAAAAGTCATGATAAATGTTATTCTAGTAGGAAGCCTTTTAACTGTGGGGAAGGACAGTCATTAACTGGAAGAACACTCATTTTCAGTTAGAGCTGTGATGCACTTCGAGTATGCTCTGTGTATTCCCAAATTTATTCCTCTCTGTACTCCTTCACACTCTCATCATCCAGCCAAAGATACAATTTAAAACCTGAAATAGTGGGAACCTCTGTTTGTCAGCAAGAGTATATTATAAAGCTCTCACTTTATTTCTCTCCCCTTCCATGACAAAGCGCTCCCAGTCTGCAGTGCTTTCAACCTTCCTGTGAATCAGTTTGAAACAGAAGTATAGATGGGATTTCTGTTTTCATGTATCATTGCAGTTAATGACTGATATACCATAGAGTGTTAAATTAACAACTTTTTTTTAACTGTCTGAAGTAATGAGCTATCTACATGTTTTCTAGTACTGGCCTGCAAGTAATGCATCCAGCATTACTTTTGTTTTAGTATAATTTATTATTGACATTAAGTATTTTAAATAATCAAAGTTGTGTGTGTTTTTTTTTAAAAAAAAAAGTTATGGTGGTTAATACCTTCGTCAGATCCTGGCATATTAAAAGCATTAATTAGTTTAATGATTTGTTTGGTAGAGGCATTTTCTATTTGTATATTTTTATGT
This sequence comes from Anser cygnoides, assembly GCF_040182565.1. NCBI lineage: Eukaryota > Metazoa > Chordata > Aves > Anseriformes > Anatidae > Anser > Anser cygnoides. The sequence continues at coordinate 2,411,684 of NC_089882.1, forward strand.
GACAAAAATCTAATGGTGAATTCAGCATATTTTTTTTCTTCCAGTAGTGATCCATATTTAGAAACACCAGGCAGGTTGGTGTTTGTGTCCTAAGAGTCTCTAGATAAGGCTTCTGATATGCTAAAAATTCTGACGTGGTATACTTCATTCTCATTAGGAGGCTCACATTTGTATAGCTCTTTATGACATGAGTGCTACATGGCTACGGCTATGTAATTTTCACTTCTGGATGCATTAAGGTCTTGTACAGTCACCATCATTAGAGCATTCAGAGTCTTCTGTTCTCAAAAGGTTGTAACAAGGAGACCAATATACATGCAGAGATCTAAAATACTGCACTTTTCTCTCAGCTTTTGCTATAACAAATGACATTCTTACATTTCTAATGTGATGGAAGGCCTGCACCCTAAACATGAAGTCAGCTGGAATGCAAAACTTTGTACTAATTGTTGTATTTCAATATAACTTATTGTGTGATTGTGTCAGCACTTCTGATGCAAAATCCCCGTTTTAAGGGTATAAAAACTATTTGTGGCTTTAACAAGAGCAGAAGTACTGACCTTGGAAAGAGTTGTGGCTGGTTTTGATATTTTCTTTTAAAAAAGTTATGTCATTGTTATAAAACTGGTATACATTGAACATGTGATTTTTTTCTATGAAAAAACAAAACAAAATTAGTTTAATTTTACTTCAGTAATTTGTAAAAAAAAAAAAAAAATATATATATATATATATAAAATAGTAATTCAGGCAATTAAGTAGGCATTGTTAAGGACAAATTAAATATTATTAAGCACAAAAGATAACCATTGAATTTTTTTTCCAAATTTGAATACACAGCTGATATTTTTTCATGGCAAGCGTTGTTTTGACTTCAGCTTTTAAAGTAAAAGGGTCCCATTTTCAATGCAAAAATTTGTTTTCTTTGTTTTTCTGATTTATGCTGTGACCATAATTGTTCAGGGAACAAAATAAAGCCCACTATAGTTTTTTGTGTATGGAGGGATCACGTGAAGTAAAATTTAAAATGTATGCATCGCATTACATTTATAGATCAAAATAGTAAATACCATGCAGCTCTGTTTACAAATAAACTACACTCCCTACAAATGCAAGGCCACATACTGATATCCTTGATAGATCTCTGTTAGTCCCTTACTCTGCAAATAGATTCTTGGACTGTAACATGATTTTACCTAAGATAAAACATTAATTTATGTAAATGAAATTACCGCAGTGCAACACATATCTAGGGTTTATTTGTCATGTGTGCATTTAATTGATAGAATTAAACAGTTACATACAAAAGATTCTGGTAATCGCCTAAAATAATAATTCTCTTTGTGTAGCATCATCAGCATGATTTGCAGACTTGCATTAGTCAGAACCAATATAATTTAGTCCTTATGCCATTAACGAATATGTACATCCTCCAACTATACACTGTTTTGATTCTAAGAATAAGTTTGTTTTGTGGAAATTTGGACTGCAGATGGTAGATTCTTCAGCTTAAGAAATATTCAGATTCTAAAACGTTTTTGCCTATTTGAATACTAACTATAAATTCTAAAATAGTTGTGATGAGTAACCTAACACTTTTTTCTCACGTGCTGCTCAAGGGCTGACACAAAAATGAGGTTTGGCATGTGAATGAGCCATTGAAAGCAGTCCCTGCCATATGAAACTATAAACCATCTTCTCCAGTGTAGCTGCACTAAATTTAAAGTGTAATCTGTCAGTGAGGCTATTTTATTTAACATTGAAATAAATGTTTTTCCTTCCCTTACCTGTCCGTTAACAGAAAACAGATGTTCCAGAGACACAGAACCAGCAAAGAGGTTCTTTCTGCCACCAGTTTAGGTGTTGCTTGCTAGTGTCAGCAGAAGGGCACACCTGAGGAAAATTGGTCTCATGAAATTGTTCCTGCTCTATGTTAACCTTTGTTACTATTTTCAACCTCTTGAAGTAGTTGGGCTTTCAGGCCACTCTAACATAGTGAAAGCAGAACAACAGACGTGGTACAGCTGCAAGCTTAAGAGTCTTAAATCATCTTTGCATGACCATTATCTAGTTTACAGTTTGGCTGCATAATAAATTCTGATCCCATATAATCCAACTATGTTATATAAGGAAGAGGTTATTACTACTGCAAAAAATACTACGAGGCTAATGTAGTTCCTGTCATATCTGAGTTTGCTAGTGACTGGAAAACACTCACAGACTAATCTCATTAACTTTGCTTCTAAATGACTTTTACTTTGTTTCTTCTTTGCAAGTGTGAACTTTTGCTTGTGAATATGGAGCAGGATTTTTTTAATTATTGTCACACTCTTTGAAAAAATATTTCTTGATTTTTAAGTATGGAAATAGCTTCTTTTCATAAAGGCCTAATTTCAAGCCAAAGTTATGTTTACGGAACTAGGGCTCAAAGGATCACAGTCTGAAAGTGATTCTAAGAAAAGTAGTGTCTTGCTGAAACTCTACATAGTGCCTAAAACATAGTGTTCAGAATCTTCTAGGTCCTGTTCCCATTGCTGTTAAAATGAAAATATTTTAACTGGGTAGAAAAATATTGATAAACTATTTAATTAGATCTATCTGAACTTGATTACATATGTATATTGGTAATAATTCATTCATATAAATGTTAAAATTCTGTACTGACAAACTGGTGTGAGAAGGACTCTTGAGAAGGAACTGGATTTGGATCTTGTAGATAAAAAAGATAAATGAGCAATAATAGTGTAGGAGCGTTTGGGTTTACCTTTGTAATAATTATTGCTTTTGTCACAAAGGCAAAAATGTACAGTAATTTACTTAAATTGAACTAATGGGATGCAGGACTAAGACCACATGCAAAAGTCATGTTTCTCTGCCTATTTACGTTTGTTGTAAATTAAATACAATGCTTTTGGTGCCAGTGGAGCTATTCTGATGTGAAACTGGTAGATAAGGAAATAATCATCTCCAAGAATCTTGAGAGAGATCCTTCAAACAAGCCTCTATTTTAGCTGCCATAAAATGTTATATTATTAAAAAGGCTCAGATTTCAGAGTACTCTGAAATGGGAAGATGGGAAACTATTGTTGGTCACTGGTGATTACTTGGTATCAGTTACTAAGTCTTTTTACTGTCATTTCTGAAGTACTTGGTCCTCCGGGCAGCCATAAGGCCTCCAGTGAATAGTACTGACTCGAGATTTCTGTGCTGAAAACGGCTGTCTCTGCATTCTCATTATAGTACCCTTCAGCAAAGGGCATATTCTGAGGTGTAATAGGGAAAACAAGTCAGGGCTCAGCTTCCAGGCCAAACCAGTCTCCTGAGGGTGCCACTTCTTTGGTAGAGACTGTGAAACACTTCAGTGTTTCCATTGTTATGTGTAATACACAGGACTTTTACAGGTTCCTGGATGAGTTCATTCAAGATACTGAAGATGCTAGTGCGTTTCCCTGTCCATTCCAATTAAGAGGATAGTTGGGATTCTTCTCTGATTACCTGTTGTTTAATAAGCAAGTGATAATTTTAAAAAGCACCAAACAGCGTGAGTACAAAGGATATCAGGAATATAGTTTAGTCAGGAAAAGGGAATTTATTAGGCTGAAGATTGTAGCAAAGAAGCAGTGATCGAAGCAGGTTTCTGCAATAACAGCACCATTGAGGGGGCCCTATCCCAGTTGGGTGACGTGAGCAGTAGAACTGGTAGGTCAGTCAGACATACGCTTCCGGCAAGTGTTTCAAAAAACTAAACTCTGAGTTGTGATAGAATCATTGCTCAGTTCCACAGCATTTACGGCACCTATAAAGTAAAAGTGAAACTGCACAACACTGTGTAGTTGTTATTGGCTTCAACTGCTGCTAACTGTAGTTTTCTTCGGATGCCTATAAATGATGTAAGTGCGCAGTCATTTGAACGCTGCTTAGTGAGGAAAGAAAGGTGCACCAGTAAACACGTACAGGATCACACCCCTAGCAAGTAAATAAATTCCTATTTGATATCTCTCTCCTCTCCTTTGTTTATTCTTTAGAGCACAGAAGTGGGGAGGTTGATTCTTTTTTCCTTCTGCTGTTGCCACAAGTGAAAAAGCAGAAACATCAGGCAAACAAGTAGGTTCCCATCTGTCCCAGTAGTTTGTCATTCTTGCCATACAACAACGTTACAGCTGTTGTGATGGCTTGCTCTGATGATAAACATGGGCCTGTTGTGGCAGCAGCACACAACATCTGCAGGCCTGATACCTCCATATATCCAGGTGGAATCAGCAAAATGAGGCTATGTTTCACCCCTTAGATGAGAATAAGGGGCAGACTAAGGACAAATTGTCAGCTTCTACTGAATTTTGAATGTCAGAAAGCAATTTAAAAAAATGGCTTTATATGAAAATCAACAAAAGAGTGTGGTAAGGGGGAGCAAATGCATTTGCTTTTTGCACCTTCTAATTCTGAAGTCGCTGAGTCACTCATCAGTAAAATCTCCTGAATTAAATTCAGGCTTATTGTTCGACTAAAGATGCCATAAGCCCTCTTGTTAGATAATGATACAATCCTACTTCTTCTCCAGTTAATATTATCAACATTATATGGGAAATAATTTGTACTAAAAAAATATTAGAACATTGTGTACCAATGGTGCAGCTAAAATAAATTTTTTCATAAAGTTTAAATGCTGTAAGTCTAAATATATTAGACTTGGAAAACATCAAGCCCCAGAGTTACCTTATTACTGGGTTTTTGTTGTGAAATCATGGTAAGTTCATCACAGATAATACTGTCATAATGTTCCATGATTCCTATGGTCTGTTCGATCATTTGAGTTACATGAACGCTTTGAAAATGGCTTATTGTTAAATTCATGCCATTCTTCTTCCTCTCTTTTTAAAGAATTTATTTTACACATCTTTGTGCCTCCCACCAGTGTGCATTTCTTCATGTTCAATACTAAAACTCAATCAAGCAGCTAATGCCTATGTACATAGTTGTATGTGTGTATGAATGTATATGTTTATATCTGTCTAAATACATTATGTACAGTGTATATAAAGTGTGCAGTGTATGTATGTATATATGTACAGATACGTAGCCATGTATTCATGATATTCTTTATGTTAAACTTTTCATTCATTTTCTAATCCAGAGCTTTTTAGCTGTCATTTCTTAGCACAAACTAAGCCTGGCTTAAGCAGGTAAATCCCTATGATTTTCAGAGCTTTGCACCTTTTTCTAAACCTAGCTTGAATATCACAGAATCACAGAATTGTAGGGGTTGGAAGGGACCTCAAGAGATCATTGGGTCCAACCCCACTGCCAAAGCAGGTGTATGTGGTATTTTCTTTTCAGTACTGACAAATAAATTCAGTGAAGCTTGTGTCTTCTACATTTTTCCCTTTACGTTTTCATGTTTGATGGGTGAGGTCAGCCAGTGAAGAGTAAATAGAACCTAAAATGTCTGTTAAAAATAAGTGTATGAATAAAAAGACGAGAAAGAAAGTACTCATAGAAAGTGCTTCCACATTTCAGTATATGCTCACTCATTCTCTTTCAGCTTTCTGAGAAATGTTTTTTGTGAAGTTTTATTCCACAGTGAAACTTGGTAAGAGATTGATTGTTTCAAGTCTTCAGGTGTAGCTATAACTGAAAGAAAACCAAATTGCCTTCTATCATTGAACTGTAGCACACAGAGCAGGATGCAATGGATGCCATTTAAAAAATCAACACATTACCATAATGATTACATGAAACCAAACTTAATTAAACAAAGGCTATATCATCTGTTCAATGAAGCAATTACACATAGTGGTAATGAAGTAAGAGGGAGGTCACAGTTTGTTTCTTAGCAAATATAAAGACATTGGATTTTCACAGTCCGTTTCAATTGTGTATTCAGTTTCCAAAGGTACTGTTTTTTGTCTAGCTTAAACTAAACAAAGGTAGTTAGTTTGTTTAGTTGCCAAAGCTAATGTCCATTTTCATGTTCTGTCCTTTTCTGAAACTGCAGTCTGCAGATCTTAGAGTGTGTATGAAGTTTCCATCATTCACAGTGGGAGATGGGCACATGGAGCATTAATGAATAGACTTGCAGTAAGACAGTGTATTACTTGTAGGGAGTACTCAGTTACTTAAATTATCAAAATGTAAGTTGTTCTTGTGCTTTTTCCCTTCTGATGACTTGAACTTGGATAGAAAACTTAGAGAAGTAATTATATTAATGTTATTAAAAATAACAATAATAAAAAGTTTACAAACTGCTTAGGGTAGTTCAGCATGTCTTTTGTATTGAAAAGGTGAAGTGGAATTTTCTGGGCATTTGTTTCCACCTTGTAGACTCAACGTGGTGAAGACTTGTGCATGTTTAACTTTGAGCAGATGAGCAGACACTGATTAAAATAATGTGAGTTTCTTGCATGCTTAAAGTAAAGCACAAGCTTCTTTCAAAGTCAGGCCCTCTGCGTGTAAAATCTCTGCTGTGAAGAATGCTAAGAATGTTCTCTTGTTTCTTAATATATTGTTAGTAAGCATTTGTATGCTTTTGTTTTAAATATAGGACCTGTAAAACATCAATCTTTAATATTTCAAGCCCTTTTTCTGAGATGTTCAGCAGGAAAACTATTTAATGGCAGGAATTCCTGTGACAGATGGTTCTTCATTGGTGTCATGACAATCAGTGTGGTTTGAATAATGTTTGCTTTCCTCTTTAAAGGCTGAATGGAAACCTGAATGTCTGTTCATGTCATTGTGCTGCAGTAAAATTTTAAAGATTAGGAAGTGGATTGAGGTATTGATCTGGACTGAATCTGTTTAAAAAAAAAAATGTGGATTTATAAAATTGTGGATTGTGGAAATCCAATTGTGGATTTATAAAAAGAGCATATTTTAAAACTGCAAACTTGTTTTATATACGTTTGAATTGTTTTTATTCTGAAGGGCAACATGCACTCAAATTTAAGTGGTGCTATGTTGTCATATTCTACAGAAACTGTGTAACGTGAAATCAACTTTCTCTATTTGATGTCAGAAAGCAAAAGTCTGAGAAGCACACCTATTGCCAGGTATCTAACATCCTTGAATAATCAGCTTCTTGTACATTATTTTTTAATGATCTTAGATAAATGACAAGAAGGCACAGGTCCATTTTAATATATTTTCTACGACTGTGGGTTGTATTCTTTAAGAAGAAAACACGTTGCTTACATATGTTTTACCATAAATTGAATTCAGGTAAAATCTGGGAATATTTTTCATAATTAATCTGTACTCTAAAATACATTGCAAGTCAGTGTTCAGTTTTGTAATTGAGAAACTGCACATTGTGTAAGTGTTGTATCTGTTTGGCATAGGCATACCAGGGAGCTCTGAGCTCTTATAAAAAAAAATAAATCCCATTTTTATAAAAGGAATGATCTAATTTTAATTCCTTGGGATATTTTCTGGAAGTCTCTGCTTACTATCCTCTAGAAAGCTATTGTTTATGCTATTATATTTTAATTTCAGATTCAAACCGCACAAGAGTTATTCATTTATCACAGCTACTTTTGTGGAATCAACATTGTATGTGTAATAGCATATTAAAATAATAGCATGATTTTTTTAATCTGAATTTTATATCTAATCAATGTCTTCAGTCATGAAGAGGAATTTGCATTGTTGTGTTTGTATATAGAGTATTTGCAGTGCATGATTTAGCTTATGCATTTTATTAAATGCTGTTTAAATGTGGCATTATATTGTTGTGGCTTAAAACTACCACCTAAATGAGGTTTATACTATTAAAGTGAATTACAGATATAAATGCATTCTTGATTTTTATTCGTAAGCTCACTGAATTTCTTAAACATTAGGTGTCGAAGCCCAGTGCTCAATAGGAACAGAAATTTCCCTTCACTGTGAACAAGCTGAGAAGGACTTTTTCCTAAAAGCTTTAGTTCATCTTCAGCCTTCTGCATTTCTCCTTTTTTTTTTTTTCTTTTGGTGAAGAAAATATCTACTAACAGATAATACTTTCATCTGTTACTTGCTTTCTACTCCCTGGATTTTAAATTAGGGTAGTGTGTTAGATTTTAGTTCCCTTCAAACACACTTTATAGCAAAGACAATGAAATTGAACTCTTCCCAATGCTAAACACGATGTTATTTATGATGTGGTTGAGATGCACCACATCTTTTACATCTATTTTTATAGAGAAGATGGTTAATTTCAGTTCTCCTTTTCTGCAATTAGGACCCCTACAACTTCAAGGATTTTCATTTAGCAGAAATGAGGCTCAAATGATTTTAGGTTTCAGTTGTCAAAACTAGGTGCTTAAAAGAAAAAAACATACATGCAAAAAACAGGTAATTCTCAGTTAGGGGCCTACTGTGAAGCATGTGGTCTTGTCCCCTAAGCTGAACAAGTTCATCCTCTGACCATTGAGTTTGTGTCCACGTTTGTCCATAACTGGAACTGTGTCCGCATAACCGAGCATTCACTCTGTCAGCCACCAGCGGAGCCTCTAAGAAACAGAACTACTGGAGCTCAGAAGCGCGTTACTGTTCAGGGTCAGCGTGTGTTGCTAGAACGTTGTGGAGCACTTGTGTGCTCTGGGTGTGAACTTATGCATGGAGGTAGGCATATTTTATTTGACCACAAAATGGATTTTTTTTTGGCATTTGATAGAGCCGCGTGGCTTGTTGCAAACAAAAACATACATTCAACCATGCCCTGCCAGCTGTATTAATTTAATTGCTTTTTATATTTCTTATACTATAAAGTATTAGTGACCAAAAGAAAACCCTTGCCCCTAGCATGTTTTGAGATGTCTTTTCCGTCGAGGTACTATGTTACTAGGAAGGAAATCGCCAGAAATAAAGTGGAAAATGGTTGTGGTTATCCTTTGTTTTGTTCTCCCGGGGAGAGGAGGGGCAGCCCCGTCTTTCTTTCGTTTTAGTTCGTCCCCTGCCTCGCGCGCCCCCGTCACCCGGCCGTCCCGTGCTCCCCTCCCCGGCCGCCGCGGCGCGCCCTGCCTCCCGCTGCACCGCGCCCGGCTGAGGGAGCTGGGGGCGGCCTCGCGCGGGGCAGCGCCGGGGGCCCGGCCCGCCCGCGCTCCCGGCAGCCGTTGGCCGCGGCCGGTCCGCCGGCTGCGGCCCGCGCGGAGAGAGGGCTCGCGGGCCCCGACGCCGGCCGAGCCCCGCGCCGCGGGCGCCCCCGGGCCCGCCGCCCCGGGCCCCGCCCGCCCGCAGGGGGCGGCGCCTCCCGCCCTTCCGGCCGCGGCGGCGCCATGCCGATGAAGGGCCGCTTCCCCGTGCGGCGGACGCTGCAGTACCTCAGCCAGGGCGACGTCATCTTCAAGAGCGCGGTGAAGGTGATGACGGTGAACTACAACACGGCGGGGGAGCTGAGCGAGGGCGCCAGGTGAGCCCGGGGCTGCGCCGGCAGCGCGCCGCGCCTCGGCCGTACCCCGCGGGACCCGCGGTTTAATTTTCCTCCCTCCTTCTAGAAAGTTTGTGTTCTTCAACGTCCCCCAGATCCAGTACAAGAACCCCTGGGTGCAGATCATGCTCTTCAGGAACATGACCCCCTCGCCCTTCCTCCGCTTCTACTTGGGTAGGTGGCGCCGGGCCGGGCCCCGCCGGGAGCCTCCCCGGGCCCCCAGCGAGCGCCGCCTGCGGGGCCGGGGGCGGTGCGCGGGGTCCCGGCGGCGGCCGCCGCGTCTCGGCCTTGCTGCGCGGGGCGATGGCTTGGCGGTGCCTGGTGAACGATGTGCGTTGGTATTAACTGCAGTAGGGCAGCAGGTTTCACACATTTTTTTTTTAGTTTCGTGCTTTTTAAAACGCTTTTTTTGTAGGCACGGTGAAATTGCACGTGGTGGGCAGGGAAGGGGCTGTGGGGACTTCCGCCATAGTACCATGATTTTTTTTTAACAGACAGCGGAGAACAAGTTTTGGTTGACGTGGAAGATAAAACCAACAAGGAGATAACTGAGCACATTAAAAAAATCTTGGGGAAAAGCAAGTAAGTAACAATATGCTGATGTACACACATCATAGGATGTAGCATACATCATAATACAGTCCCTACAAACTTGTCGAGTATATAGGATTTTTTTTTCCAAATAAATTGTCAAATTTAACTGGATAAAGCCGTCCTTCTGGTAAGTTGTGTATCGGGAATGGATAGGAAAGGCTGCCATTCAGGCTTCCGATAGTAACAAACTAATCTCTTTTTCTAGAGAAACACTTGAAAAAGAGGAAAGAGAAAGAAAAAAACTATCACATCCTGCAACTTTTGGGCCCAAGAAGTATCATCTGCGAGAGTGCATGTGTGAAATTGAAGGCCAAGTTCCCTGCCCTGCCTTTGTGCCACTACCCAAAGAGATGAGGGGAAAATATAAAGCTGCTTTGAAAAATGAAGCATCAGCCTGAAATCTCGAGCCATGCAGTTGTTTCCTCAGGGCTGGGTGATCAAGGTGCTTCAGTGAGAGACAAGGGTTAAAACATCATGGAAACAGGAACAAGCAAGTTTGTGTGATACTGACATTCTTGTCCCATAATTCTTACAGCTACAACTAGAATAATTAAAATGAAAAATATTAAATAAATGTAAGTTAAAAAAGCAGCTTTTGTTGTGCCAGTTTTACAAAGTATTGCAGTCAAAGCTGTGTGAAAGCAAGAAGGAGAACTGACCAGAGCCATGTTTTGTACTCATGCCTACAGATAAAACGTTACAGCAAAAATAGCAGATTCACAGCATGGCTGATGGTGGAAGGGACCTCTGGAGGGCATCTGGTCCAACCTCCTCCAGCAGGAACACCTAGAACAGGCTGATGGTCTTTGATGATCTTGAAGGGAGACTCCACAGCATCTTGGACAACCTGCACAAGAACTCCATCACCCTCACAGCAGATGTCTTTTCTGATGTTCAAAGGGATCTCTTCCCGTGTTCCAGTTTGTGCCCATTGCCTCTTGCTTGACACTACCATCCTTGAAACTTCTCTTCAGGTATTTGTGTACATTGATAAAATTCTTCCTCCCTGCCACATGCCTTCTCCTCTTTAGGCTCTCAGCCTTTCTTTGCAAGAGAGATGCTTCTAGCCCTTAATCATCTTAGCGGCCCTTTGGACTCTGACCAGTAGCTCCAAGTCTCTCTCATACTGGGAAGCCCACAACTGGAGCCAGAACTCCAGCTGTGGAGTAGCAGTACTTCTTACTGGTTCTATGGGGAAGGATCACGCAGCCTGCTGGCAGTAGTTTGCCTGATGCAGTTCCCAAGATCATGTTTGCTTTGAGATAGAGAAACTAGGGGTAAAAGTCGATTTCTCTTAAAAGCAGCACAGGGTTCCACAGACTCTCAGAACATTTCAAATGTTTCCACCCATTTCCAGCTTGTACTAACTGAAGACAGCCAAATGACATACTCCCAACTGAAACTGCATACTGAAATGAAGGCCAAAAAGAAAAACCCACAAGCAAAGGAGACGCATAGCTAGACAACTTGACTTCCAGGTAATTCTAGTCAGCAAGTTCAGTGTGCTTCATAGTCCAGTGCTGCTGCTCTGTAACTGCTTTTCCTTCAGCTGCTCCTTGACCCTGAACATGATCAGAATAGCTTCTGCCTCACCAAACAATTACAGTGTACCTATAATAGTATATATAAATACATGATAGATAGTACTACAGTGCTTTGAATTATGTCGTTGCATATAGTATTAAGCCAGGATTATCTATTTCTGCAGTAATTTGAACATATACTAGCATTTCTGAGCAGGTGGTTGAATACAGAATTTCACACCTACGTGAATGAGCAACCTCTAAAAATCATCAAGGGCAAATACAGCACAAAATAAATGTTTATTTCATCTCTGTTTACAAAGTTTTCATACAGAGTAGTGCATGCAATGTTAACAAATGTCAATGCAAGTTATTTATTTAGCTTTATGGTTATGTCATCTTCTTTTTGTTGTGCCTTGTGAGCCTTACAGCAATCCAAATACCAGTGAATGTCTTCACATTAGAGATGACTTTAGTATCAGATTGCTAGTCACATTTAACACTGACACTGATCATGAGGTATGCTAGTCTGTTACCTGCTTGTAAAAATATGTTGTTACATATACAATAAGGATACTTTATTAGTGTATTAGGCTGAAAATACAAAGAATGCAAGATAGTTACAACAAGGAAAAAACAATTCTAAAAGCAAAAGCTGAAACCACTGAAACATTCTTTTTGCATCAACATCAAAAGAAGTTTTGGGTTATAGTGCAGGGAGCAGTCCTCTTGACTCACAAACTAGTCTGTCTTAAATAGTTACCCTATACTACTACTTTTAAAACAATTCTGTGTATAAAGGGGATAAAGTTTAGCTATCTTAATGTGTTTCTTTATCTTGCTGCCTTCCTAAGTCTGGTGCCACAGTGCACTTTTGTGCTACTTTACAACCTTTCAGAATCCTTTGTTCTTTATTTCATTTGGTGCAAAGTAACACTAAGGGACTCAATCAACAATAATAAAACACCTAAGTATAAACCCTCAGGGTCTTATGACAACCCATTCTGCACACCTTTCAAACTCAAATTTATGCTACAGTAAAAGAACAGCTATGTTCTTCAAGTGGCTGCTCTAAATTATTTTGATCATTTACTAGTGTTACTGAGGATATGTTTTCTTTGTTTGAAACAGAAGTTCTACAAGTCCATACCTCCACATATTTACAAAAAAGTAAAACTAGGGTTCTTGCTGTTTAGGTAGCACGATTATATCTGTGTCTCAGAAATATTACGTGATGTTCACATTATAGCTATGCTATTCATGTTATTGGAGACATAGTTAAAAGAAGTGTCCTGTTCCATACAACTGCACTTCTGTATAAGCCCACCATTATTAGTGCTGTACAGTGCGATCTGCCCAATTCCTCTATTTCAGCTTTAATTAAATACACCCTTTTGACTAACTCCTCCCAACCACCTTTTCAAACACCAATGCCTGACAATGGACCTCTGCCTCTCAAAGGCAAAAATCAAAGCAGATCAGGCACAGTCTTTTGCAAAGATACATGCTGACTTAACATTGAATGATTCTACATTTCGATATCAGTATCTACGTTACCAATCTTCAGAAGCCCAGTATTAAGCCTCCCTGCACCACAGATGCTGGCCATCCTCTAGCCATCCCCCAGGTCACAGGTTCACACCAAGACTCCAATCTGGAGCTTCTTATTTAAGACAGCTGTGCCTGATTCTCTTAATTTCTTTTGATGGGAATCAAGTGTAAGATAGGATCTGCTATTTGGCACCATCGCAGCCCAGCTTTCACTGAATTCCAGTTTAGTGGCACTTCAGCTCTCCATTATAAACAGAACTTCTGTTCTCTAAATGCTATGAAGAGGGTTCCAGTCTCACAGATAAAACAAACATGATCATTCTGTTACCCAGAAGACATAAAGGAATATACAAGTTCCACAATACAGTTAGGGATTGCAGGGTCACCTTTTAAAACTGTAGTTTGTGCTAGCCTGACATTCTTCTCCCTGTGAACGAGCATTTAGGTATTCATTCCCACACAGATTGGTCTCTGAAGCCAGTTCAGCTTTCTCTCTTACACTGCAATTTGTGCGTAGAGTAACTGGGAAATTAGAAATGATGAAAGGGCAGCACCCAAATTTTACTCATGAATTTTTATAAACACTTCTAAAAAGTTACTCATGTTAAGATCAGTTACAAAGTTTTTCCTCATAGTCTTAAAATCCCTTTTATGTATTAGCATTGCACAAAATTGATCTGCAGCCTGGGTATTCTGTATCTCAAAGAATCACAGCAGCCTTTTAACAGCACTTTCCTGTAACTCCATTAGGGCAACTAGGCTAGCCTGTAACACTTGTACTGTGCCATTATCAAAAGACGCATACATTTTAGAAACATTTTCATCTCTTTAGTCAGAGTGCCACTTGAAAAACCAATAATACACCTAGTACAATAACACAAGAGAAAGGAGGAAAGATGACGAACCAACCCTGAAACCATTTCCAAGTTGTAGTTCCCTGTTACCACTTAACTCTTTTGACCAAATACACAATAAGACCAATTACCACTAAGAGGGTTGTAACAAGTTATTGTAAAATTTCTTAGCATAAGTGTTCAAGACTAGCAGCATTCCTCAATTTTCTTTCTTCAAGGCTGAGTAGTAGTGGAAATACGTAAATGAAAGTGCGTAAAAAAATCCCACAAGATTCTCCCAATTCCCTCTTGTAACCTGTACTCCTGTTTATCTGTTCTACTTTCCCATCTTTAACAGTGGACATGAAATAATTATTACACAGCCCTACTGCTGCTTCAACAGTTGGATTTCTCCTTTTGTTTTGCTAAGGTGCACTTCAATTCCTTCAAGTTCTCTGTCAGTACCTCCACCTCATCCATTCGCCCACTATGTTTGGCATCAAATATATAGGCTTTAATATTATCTATCTGTTGGAGAAGCAGTTCCTCCTCTATAGCCTCCTCTTCTGAGATCTCATTGCCATCCTCCACTTCAAAGGGATTGGTAGAAGATCCCTCTTCAAATGGATTCCCAGAATTCCAATTGCCCCCAGACTCTTGACATGGATCTTCATCCTCTTCAAAGGGGTTTGAAGTACTGACAGATGCTTCATTAGTTTGTTCATCCTCCTCAGTCTCAAATGGATTATATTCTTTTTTATCACTTTGTAGAACAGCATTAGAGAAAGAAATCAGCGGAGAAACGTCTTTGGCAAATGGGTTAGCAGGATCTTCTTCTGATAGAGGGGTATCTGCTTCATCTTCAAAGGGGTTTAGACAGGCTGCCCTATTTTGGTCTTTGTCGCACTGTGGGACATTCTGGGGTTTGACTGGAAAGATAAAGTACTCTTTAGCTGGCAGCTGTTGAACAGCAGTAGTTTCAAAACTTGGGTTCCCTTTCATCTGAGTAATATCCAAATCCAATCCATGTGCTATCAAGTTCTGATTTTCTTTTGCAACTTCATGCTGATGCTGCTTGACTTCTCTGAAGTCTAAGGAGTGTGTCCTTGCATGTTGAGACATGAATTTGTGGTGTTCTCTTTCCCATTCTTTTTCACAAAGGACCTGAAGTTCCTCCCTCTGCATCTCTTCCTCTTCTGCCTGTTTTCTAGAAAGCTCAATAGCTTTCAGAGTTTGTTGTTGATCGTATTCATCCTGAAGCTGCCTCAGGTTCTCTTGCAACATACGGACCTCGTCTAGCCGATTAGCTGCTTTTGCTTGCTTAATAAAGGATGTGATGTTGTCAATCTGCTGAAGAAGTGGGTCTGCTATCTCACATTGTCGAGATACGCTAGATGTAGGTAACCAGCCTTCAGATTTCCTGACTGTTCCTTTTTTTAGGTGACTTGCATCACCGTTAACTGCAGCTACAGATCTGGAAGTCGAGTCCTTCTGCTTTTCCTCTTGTCTTCTGTGTGTTTCAAGAGCCGCCTAAAACAAACATGTAGGGAGAGAACACCACGATTTTTTTTTTAATATCCGTAGGTACAAAAAGTTAGGCTTTATCTACCTTAGACACTGCTGTCACAAACAGATCAGTTCCACTTTTGCTTACTCTGCAGAAAATGGTCATTTCCGTAATATTGCCTAGATGTTTCCCTTCAGTTTATTTGTGAAAGTACTTAATATCCCTTCATATCTGCCTGTACAAACTTGAGGGCAAGGAGGAACAGTGACAGCGTTATACATAGAGCAGAAAATGCCTAATCCAACTGTCCAAAGAGTGGCCTCAAACTGATTTGTACAGTAACTGTATCACAGTCAACTATAGCAGGTACTTCTGTAATAGAGCATCAGTGTTAAAGATCACTGATGATACTAGCTTTTGGAATGCAATGATTTTTATTTCTCAACTTCTACCTCAACATAAAGTTGGTTTATTTTACATTTAGTGATGTCCTCCCTCCTAACTGGAAAAAAAATAATCCCAAACCTCTCTGAAGATGCATCCTTATTCTAGATATTTTTCTTCTTTTTTTTTTTTAACCACCTAAAGAAGTCTCCGAATTCTACTTGTGCAAATGAACTCCAGAACACAATTTGAAAATCCACATAAGCTAAGATACTTAAAGGCTTTCTGCTGCAGTACTGCAGAGCAACAGCACGAGTAAGCAAGTCGTTGCTACTTTCTAGAAGTACCCAGCTCTCAGTACTGACCTCTGTCTCTCTGTTCTAGGTAGAAATACAATGACTGTATTACACACATCCCTGAAAATGGACATGGAATGATCAACACCAAAAAATTTTTTTTGAAGTCCAATGTTAAGGACAGCTATTCATTCATATACACAGAGGTACTAATACATTGAGATTAACTCTGAGTTGTAAATAACTGTGCATTTCTTTAAGACCTTGAAGGAGGCCCTCATACAAGATACAGATCTTAACCTGTCTTACCATATGCAGTCTTCTCTTCTTCAGTTCTTCATACTGATCTTTGGTTGGCAGGGACATTAGGCCAAGCAGTTTTTCCTGGCAAAAATTGAAATATTTACAGTTTTATTTGCAGGCGTTCAGCCAAATTTTCAGGATTTTTTTTTTCTTGAATATAGAAATACCACCAACAGAACACAGACAAATAAGAGGGACTTCTACACTATAGTTACTGCTGCAAGTCTGAGCATATCATGGCTGCCTTAACTATACCGCTAGCTAGGCTCAACCTCCACCAGAGACAAAGCAAAGATCTCTCAAGCCCCGGAACACAATACTGCTCTGACTACACGATCCATTCGGTGGAACTACAGAAAAATCCACAGAACTAAACATTCTGTCAAAATAGTTTTAAACCATGGGGATGCCCAGCAAAGATGACAACACTACATAAAACTTAAATTCAGCTCATAACATATGTTTAATTTACCTGAACAAAAAGTGTAGCTGAGTATCTTATCATTCTCTGAAGCTGTAGTGTTTTAGGATGAGGTTGGGGCTCTTCATGCAAGCCTAGGTTCAAAATCTTCTTACTGAATCAAAGCAAATGTACGATCTGATCAGTTCAAAAACAAAGGCCAAGGAAAATACAACAGAAAATGAGGCAGACAATATCAAATTAACATTTTCCAATGTTCTTTTAGGTAAGCCATTCTAGATACTACAAATTGTAACACTTAAAAAAAACTATGCCTCTATTTGTCTCCTCTGCATTTAAGTTATTTTCACTACAAAGGAATGTATGGTTGGAAAAGGAAGTAGAGCTTGATAGTGCACAGGAACAGCATCTACCTTTCAACATCCTCATTACAACTGAGCAGACAAGTTGACTATGAATAAGCAGGTAGATGTTACACAAACATAGGCCCCAACAGTTGAGAATAAGAAAAACTACAGAAAAGTCATCACAGAAGGATATACAGCACAAGCTGTATTGGAAGAGGAAAAAAAATCCTGTTTTTCTTTATTGTTATGATGCACATGAGAGAAAGCAATAGGCAGCTCGTGCACACTTTCTTTACCTTAAGGCATCTATAAATTCATATACTCTTTGAATCTCCACTCTCAAGTCATTTGCATGTTCAAGATTGTAAGTCGTCTCCCCGGCACTAAGAAATAAATACAACTTTATTGTAAGCCATGCATCAAGCTAATAATAAATACAACACTGGAAGTTATCCCAAGGAGATGTCAACAAATGTAAAGATAGTTAATCCTTTAAAATGCTTTTATTTTGAGCTCATTGTGTTTAAAAGCCTTTTCATTCTGACAGAAGTGGAAAGTGATAATCAACTTATGAATGTGAAGATTTAATAGATCATTTTATTTATGATTTTATTATTTACACTTATAGGAGAAATTGGATTTTAATACAAGAAGAATCCCACTCTATCAATAATATCTAAAATGTACACAACCTAACAAATACATTCATTCTGTGTTTTTTTTCCAGGCCACTGGGTGCAGGAAAAAAATGAAACAAAACACTCACTGATTGAATAAGACGACTATACCACTAAAGTAGTTCTCTCTGCTTACATTTGTCAGAAAGCAAAAGTCTACAACCCCATATGGGTGTCATACTTAAGATGCTAGCAACTAACTGCATCTACACGGAGATCCAATCACTAGAATCCTGTATTTATTGAGAAAACGAATTAACATTTAACAGGGAAGACTCTTCACCAGTTTTTAAGCTTCCCTCTCCTTTTATATCTCAAATACACAAAATAATGATCATGCCCTCAAAAATAACAACTTTTCAGGACTCAGTACTAGTCAGAATGAAGTACGCAATGCAAAATCCTTAGTGTAATACTTATCTCTTAATCTGCAAAACTTGTAAGATCCTTAGTGGGTCAGCTAAGTCACAAGTGACCATACCTTAACATTTAAATATCTGCCTCTGTAAGAACTGAACACAGACGTATAGTTGTATCTGTGTTTAGATTTACTAAGTGAAACCTGAATAAAGGAAGGAACCCCCCTATTAATTCAACAACACAGAAAGTCAGGAAGTCAAGTAGGGAAAACAAAACCACTCACATTTTTGTAAGGGTTTAAAGAAATGCAAAACGTGATTGTTGTTACAATCCTTTTGAGGGGAGATCCTAGTGCTCTTTAAGAGGTGATCAAACATTGTAATTTGGGAAGGAGTCAGGATCCAAGTCAGCACAGTATACACCATGTATGCATTTCTGCATACTGCTAATTCTCTGAAATTTTCACTATGTTATGAAAAAAATATTTTTAGTAGTACAAATTCAGATTAAAAAAACCAACCCTCATAGTAGCCTACTTCACATCTCCTTTGGAACAACTTCCAGAAATTTGCTGTACAGCTTCCTTCTTTGCCCTATAAGCTCCTTGAAATCCACCGATTTCAGCAATACCGCAAATGGCAGAAGTGACTTTTTTATAGCCAAGAAATGTACTGTTTTTCCCTCTAGTCTTCACTACTCTATTACATTTCATACATTAAGCACATGTGGCAGTCTTATATTACATTTATTCAGTATGGCAAGTCTTTCAGCAGGTCATTACAATTAAGGATGTAAGTAACGTAAGTCCTAATTATATTCAGTTCTGTAACATTAAATTCTGACTATGCTTAAATCAGAAGCTGTATTTAAGACTGATAAAACCATAGAATTTCTCCCATTCTACAAGTTGAAAGCATAACCCTAGCATTATTACTTTTTAAAAATTATTTTTAAATACAAATTTATGGGAAGAAAATATTAATCCAGGCACCCAAGTGATGCACCAAAACTCTGGAATTAATAAGTCATATGTTAATTAGTAAGAGATCACAGGGATGACACTCATCAGCTTTAATACTTGCTTTAATAATCTATTCCATTAATCAACATGGGGTTTTGACAGGTATTTGTCTAGATTTTTAAAAAAAATAGAGTACTTTCTCATGACCTACACAATCTTGTAGCCTTAGCACATCACTTCTTTACTACTTCTCACTTTTACAGCTGCATAAAAACGCATATATTCACAAACAAAATTAGTAAATAGGGCTTACTTTAGCGATTCTGCCATCTTTATATATTCTGGCGCCTTCTGGTCAACCTTCTCCATACAGAGTCGGAGTTTCTTATTTAAAACAAAGTGTATAAAAAGAACTCGCGTCAAAACACAAATGTAAGCACATGCTGACATAAGCCTTTCAATGTGCCTATGCACACTCCAAGCTAACAGTGATGAAAGCCATTTGACTATTAAGGATCACAGCGCCCTTCAGCTGTCCTCAGAATACAGATGCCATGGTCAGGAACAGAGAGAATCTCTGTACCCCTGCAAGGTGAACTTGAATTCAGAAGCTGTTCTAATGGGAAACTTAGGCAACTTCTAGTCTTAGTTTCCTCATAGAGAGCATCAACAGAAAGTCCCATTAATACTAACCTTGGGGCTGGGAGAAAGGCTTACAGACTGTATTGAATACCCAATGACTGTCAGTACCTGCTATCAAAGCATATTTGAACATAAAAGTTCCAGCCATACGCTGTTGGTCAATTTAGATGGTTCCAAAAAGTATTTACCACTGGTGTGAGGACAGAGTGCTGACAACATGAAGTCGTACAGTTCCAGTGCAGCCCATTAACAAAGCGCACAGCACATCACTGGTTTAATAAGGACTGTTCTGAGGAATCCCAGTTGACATAGTTCACAATTTCAAGAGGCAACTCAGAACTATTAGTTTCAGATGCAGAGAATAAAGCTGTGCCTTAAAATGAGGGTTTAAGTTATCATGGGTTATAAGTACTACATGGCACCTGGCTCCATCATTTCAGATTTTTCTTTGTTATGTGGCATCAACACCCAATACAGTCTATCATCTGTACACAGGCAAATACTAAGCCATAAATAGCTTGGACATGAGAGAACAAGCCAAAAACCAGGTAGCAACAACTGCAGGTATATATACTGAGTATGAAAACAGCAAGGAGCTTGATTTTACCTCATAGAGTTTCACAATCTCTGGAGTGTATTCTCTCTCATCAATCTGTTGTTCTCTTTTCAGCAGGGTGTCTTTGCAGTGCTGACAACAACGGATTCGGTCATCATCCTTCTCATCCAGAACTGAGCTTACACTGCTTATGCTGCTAATGCTGCCACGGCGGGAGCCATGGACGCTATTAGGTGAAGAGCTTGGGCTAGTATGAGAACTCAAGGCCTCTTTGCTGGCACTGGTGAGTTTGCCTAGAAGTTATACACAGGTAATTTTACATTGATTGGAGAGACCAACAGATTTTACCAACACAAATTAATTGAACTTTTAACCGAAGCTAGTATTACCTGAAATACTAGAAAACTGTCTTGAAAAAGTTTGCTGAAAGACATGCAAGGAACCCATGACAACCAGATCTACATGTCAGAATTTGGGTCTTCACTGTAAGATCCTGCTCTATTCTAAAAGCAGCTAGAGAGCACTCTACTGGGAACCACTTGCATACTTTATGCCTAGAAACATTCTCACATTATCCTGAGTTGAACGTTGGAGCTTGCATAGTTACAAAACAGTGTGTGGAGAAGAGGTATGTTAATGCTGTACTTATTTTGTGCTTGAATTCTCTGAAGATCCCAATTAACATCATTTATTTCCACAGAACATAGTTTCCCCTCCAATGCACTAGATAAGGAAGGAAACTAAAGTTGAAAGTGCTTCGTAACAGGCTTGTGGATAAATTACCTTGATGTCAACAGTTGGACAATTGTGGGCAAGATTTGAAATATCCACAGCAGTTTTAAATGTCAAGAACTTCTGGAGTTATAACTCCAAGAATTAATACCTCCAGAGCTACGGTACTCAGTACAATTTTGGAATATGCCACAACTAGTAATACTATGTACTAGTATATTCTAGTAACTTTTTCAGCATTATGTAACACTTCCCAATCTGATGAAGGAACAGAGACAAAGACTGTAGAAATCATTCTTCTTACTCTGTTTTGCAGACAAGTGTCTGCAGGGAACTGACTGGCACACTGAAGAATGAGTTTCCCATGCAAACGGAATATTAAGCTTGTTTTCTTGTTCCAAAAAGCCAGGATGCCATTAGCACCCTGAGTGAGATAAGGAAAGGAGGAATTAACACTACCCACTGCACTTACTTGCCAAAGGAAGACCGACAAGTTCCATGCACTTCTTGCACATAATAGACCCACAAAGGCGGCAATGGTGACGTCGATTTCGAATACTGAACTTACTGCCACAGTCTGGGCAGAATGGAACATCCTGATCATTGACCCAAGGCACAACAGACTTCTCTATAGCTACAATCGGGTGGAGAGGGAGGGAATACACACAATGTAAGATATTCAATTAATTCCTTTGCTGGTAAACTATAGCAGCAAGTAGTCTGAGGTAAGCTCATACCAACCTCTTATTTTAGTGGACTCGGTATTTGCTCTGTCAAACGATGTAAGCTAGTAGAAGACAAACAACACATTCAAGAAAACTGCACTTTTGTAAGAAAAAAAAGGCAAGAACTCCACAACCTCCTAACCCCCCATCCCATCCCAACAAGAAAAGTCTGCCATCTTTAAAAGCCTGTTTTACGTTAGATTCCTGCAACCTTCCTGATTGTTTCTAATGCTATATTCAGACAAGTAGTGCTAACCAATTACCGCCAAACCTGCTCCAGTCAGAGCATTTGGACATAGTTCTTAGATCATCCAACATTATTGCAAGTAAAAATGCAAATAAATCATATGTCAGTGGTGGATTTTGCTGAATGACGAGCTGGAAAAGTCCTGACACATTAGGGAGAAACTTTGTAAGGTGAAAGATGGAGAAAACATACAGAAAACACAGATGGTTCTTAAGTACATGAAAACAGCATTTTCAGTTTGAAAATACTGCACAGAAACAGAATTCATATGTGCAGTACAGAGTCAGACCAAACTACATAAGGATAAAAAAAGCACAGTAACTTGTAAAGAGTCATAATTTAGTATCCTTTAAAAAGTGCACTTCTGCATAAATGGGCACCCTTCACACTAAAACATGACTATATGTCTAGGAAACATTTAAGAGACTAGAATATTAAAAAAGCAGCAAAATTACCTTTTCTAACCTGATTATTAACTTATTGACTTCAACTACATAGTGATCAATCCTGGCTGCTCGGTGTTTCTTAAAATCAGAAAGATGGCTTCTCATAGCACCTTGGGAGAGAGCAGAAAGTTTTCAGAGTCACCTAGGTGTTTTACATGGATTTAAATGCATATAAATGCCTCTTGAAAGGCAGCTATCCCTTATTTTTCACCATTTATTTCTCAGGTTCAAATGGCATTTTAATGACATTAGGATGCTAAGTTTTTGCGGTTCTGCTCCACATAAAACATGTGGATTAAAGACTAATTAATGGTGTTTTATTTCTACTACAGAAAAACTAAGAACACTACGTTAAAGAGAACAACTGCAATATTTTTTTTTTTAATCTCCATCCCTCAGTTACATTTGGCAAGCTATTATCAGCTAGCACTTATCTCAAAACCAGCTCCCATTATTTCCTGACTACATCTGGAACAAAGGCAAGATGCAGGTCCAGTGATTATTTGAGGTCTACACAACAGCATCTTCTCTTTCAGATTTCTGATCATCCTTCTCACTTTTAGAGGTCTGAACCAAATCCTCAATCACAGTTCAGGTCTACAGAAACGTCATCACCAAGTACGCAGAAGATCAGTACAGCATCTATTTAAGAAATACACAATTCATTCTCAACAAAATCGGGTTTAAGTTTTAATCCTTTTCTTAATAACATAAACCAGATACTGAAAAATCAAGACACAGACAAAATAAGTTATCTTTCTTCTGACTGGTAGAACACAAAAGCAGATGTTGCTCTTTGACACTAACTGTACAAACAAAGGACGTCACTTCCTCATTCTAACAAAAAGATGTAAAAAACCCTCCATAGCTGAATTCAGAGGAATGGGAGAGCCCCTCTGGATAACTGAATTCAATCTCTGATTTGGAGACATTACAGGACCCCTTTCACAAATCCACCAAATCCTATCCTAAAATCCCTAAGGTTCATATTCCCCACTCTGATCAGAAACCTTCTGTTAATTCACTGCTTCAATTTATTCTTAGCTACTAATTTTGACTATTTCAGCAGCAATCATGGTATGAAGTCAAAAGTACAATGATCTGCAGAACTCAGACTCAAAGGACAAAGTCCTCATCTGCCAGCAGCACAGGAAAACTCCCAGGACCCGCAAGAGACAGTGCCGTCTCCTCTCCCTGAAAATAACCATAAAATTTCTGCAATAATAAAAGGCAATTTCCAGTAACAGTATTTGTAATTAATGGCTCAGTCAACATATTATTTAACTTTTGCAAAGTTTAAATCTATAGCCATAGTTGTTTTATTTTTGTTTGATTAATTTAAACCTCTTTTTAATGTGAGATTACCTATACCTCAAATCCAAAGAAATAGCTGAAAGTTCAAATCAGGGGACAAGCATTTTGTCAGGCATATAAGCTAACATCTACTTGAACAGTAACCCAAAAGGCAGAGATTTAATATGGCGATAGCTTATTAATCAGTGGATTATCTGTTTTGTTAAAAGCCACAAGATGCATGCAGAACACCTCAAAGCTAGATGAACAGTGCTAAATATATATCCAGCAAAACTCAACAGCTCAGGTGCAGTGAAATAACAATTAACCATGCTCTCAAGGGGTTTGAGTGTTGATTCTATAACACACACACGTATTTTCCACATCATCCCACACAACATAGGCAGGCTGCACAGAATCAATATGCAAGCCATAACCCCATGCTACAGTAAATCAAATGTAATACAGACAATTCCATGCAGCTTCAGCAAAACTGTTCAATTTCCCCAGCGAAGATTAAAATAAGAGTTAACCCCCCTGCGTATCGCTCTAGCTCTCCTACCTACTTCTTGGGGCTCCCACATGTATGGATCTATTCCACCATAGCTGAATGATTCATATCGTTCCTGACATCCAGAATCAGTTCTGCCATCTCCTTCTTGTTTCAGTAGTTTCTTCTTCGCTCTTTTGGCCTTCTGGACTAGATCTGAAAAAGATAAAACCACATACCAAACAGGAGGCAGTTAGTTACCCGGTATTTGCCATGTGAAACCAGCATGGAATACTCCCTATCTTTCAACACAAATCTTTTTCCATGATAATAAGTCAACACGTCCTGTTTAAAACCAGAGCGTGGAGCATTCTAACGAAATGCTCTTTGTTATCTGTCAAAGTAGTGCTAAGGCCCTAATAGCAAACCAGTAGTCTTAGGCACTCCATTCAGGGACATCGCTGGAAACAGTAAACCGTATTAAATTGGGGGACCCCATGCCACAGCACACGGGGACACCGTGTACGTACTATCTCTTAGTTCCCAGTGATTTGTGTCCGATTCGAGTGTGTTCAACACTTTCTTTGTATTTTGGCACAAAGTCCAAGTTAAGAATTTCAATATGCTTGTACATCTAAATAACTTCAAAAGTATTAAACAGATCAGTGCATTATTTTCATGCAAACGCTAGTGAGAGGAGAGCAGTCTCCTGGGCCAAAAACAAGACTGGGAACTTGAAATTTGAGCATTTTTATTGCCCTTGCATCTGTGCTCTCCTCTGGATATTCTATCTCCTAGAATTAGTTCAATTAGAAAAAAAAAAAAAAACAGAATGCAGATATTTTATATTCAATAAAAGAAGCATTTGGGAAATCTTAGGAAGACTAAGCTGTTGTTTTCTTCTTATCACAATGAAAACCATATTGCTGTTCTGGCTTAAACACTTGACTGAAGCAAGCGTCTGTAATTCACCTACTTATGACAGCGGCGTGCCCATGAAGAGAACACGACTGCACTACTGGCCAGTCTACCTCCACTGTCCGAGAACAAGACAGTGCTAACAGCTGAGACGTAACCAGACAGATGGAAAGCAAATTCAAGACTTAAGAAATACTCAGCTGTGGTACTCTTAAGATAGGCTTATTAAAAACACGAACTTTCCTCAGAAAAGAAACTTTTGAAGTAATGACCGTTGATCTCCGAGGGAAGGGAAAAAAGTAAAAGCAAAGACTTTTTATATGGGACACACAGACCTACCACCAAATTTTGCATACTCTTCCCTCCATGTGAAGTGATACTATGTATGCTTTGGGGGGGGAGGGTTGTATTTTAGTTAACAGGAGTACAAAGGGATTTTCCACACACCAGTAAAAGCCAGTAGTCCATAGCAGAACTCAGGGACACTCCCTGCATCTACTGCCAGCTCCACCATACAAATTCTTTTCCACCTTTTCCCCCCCACCATCCTTCCTTAACCAACCCCTAGAGTTTTAGCTGCTGTCAAACCAAGGGACGAGTGAATTGGTACCTGACAAGTACCAGAGATCGCCCGTGTTCTGCAAGGTCTTTGACTAATGCTTGGGAATTCACTTGCCTTACAGTGTAAATCGGAGGGCTCTCTCACTGAACAAACAAACAAAGAAACAAAAAACCACACCAAGACCCCCCGGCCACCCGCGCCAGTAACAAAGCCCACGCGTGCGGTCAGACATCCGGGGAGCGGGGCCTCTCCCGTGCCCGCACGCCGGGAAGGGCGGGGCGCGGCGCCAGGAACCGCGCCCGGCCCGGCCCCGGCCCCGCCCCGGCCCGCTCCGACGAGGCCGGGCACCGCGCCCCGCAGCCCGGTGACCGCGGTGCTCCGGCGGCTGAGGGGCTGCCGCTGCCCGGGGCCCGCCGCGCCGCGCCCTTACTTCGGAGCTGCGCCCTGACGTCCCTGTCCTCGCCCGAGTGCTCCTGCTCGTAGTGCGCCTGCAGCTGGTGGAACGCGCGGAGGTCCTTCAGGCACAGCGGGCACAGGAAGCCTTCCCGCACCTCCGCCGGGTCCCCGAAGGGCGGCGGGCAGCCACACGCCATCGCGCCGGCTCGGCTCAGCTCAGCTCAGCTCAGCTCAGCTCAGCGGCGGCCCCGCGGCGAGCGGCGGGGCGCGGCGGCATCGTCCTTCGCGCTCCTGCAACGGGGAGACGCGGGGCGCCGGGACGGGACGGGACGGGACGGGCCCTCCCCGACCCCGCGGCCTTTCCCTGCTCGCCGGGGGGGGCCGGCACAGCCGGAAGGGACCGCGGCGGGGCGGGGCCGCGCAGGCGCGGGAGGCGGCACGCAGGGGGCGGGGCCGCGCCTCGCGCCGTCGGCCGAGGGTCCCCGCCCCGCCCCGCCCGGCCGAGGGGCGCCGCCGGCCCTGAGGCCCTCAGCTCACCTCGGCTCAGCCCGGCCCGCCTCAGCCCGCCTCGGCGCGGCCCGGCCGCCAGGCAGCAGGTGCGGGCCTCCAGCGGCAGGGGGCCGCGGGCCGCCGCCCGCCCCGGAGCAGCAGCGCCCGGCGGAGGGCGGAGCGAGCGCCGGGCCGTCGGGGGGCGGGGGCCGGGGCCGAGGGAGGTGCCCGCGGGCCGGGCGGCGGGCGGGGCCCGGCGGAGGCCGCCCTGCCGGGCGCCGAGCTGTCCGTGCGGGCGGCGGCCGCCCCCTGCCCGCGGCGAGGCGCCCCGGGGCTGTGGCGCGCGGGGCCGGCGGCGACGGCGGCCGGGCCGGGCCGGGCCCGCGGGTTCGCAGCCGCCTGGCGGAGGACGAGGCGGGGCAGGAGCGGCGGCGGGCGCCGAGCACCCCCGCAGCCCGGCCGTCCGCGAGCTGCGGGGCCCGCGGCGTCCGCGAAACCGGCACGCGGGTGCGTGGGGCCCGGGCCGCGCCCCGCCGAGCGCCCCGCGCCGGCCGCCCCTCTGCCGGCGGCCGGAGCGCGCTGTACCTCGGGTCCCCGCCCCGCCGTTGCCGGCACGAGGAGCGGTGCCGCCGACGTGCCAGGCCCGAGGCCCGCGCCTCCCGTCAGAGTTGTTCAAAAGGGAGCGTCGGACGCGGGTACGCCGCGGCGCCGGGCGGCGCGCTTCTCGGAGCCGTAAGCGGCGTGCGGGAACCCCGCTGCTGCTCGTCTTTGGCACCTGAGCAATCGTGTAAATCAACGGCAAACCCTTTTAAATATCCCCTTTCTGATGCTAGTTTCTGTTGAATCTCAACTGGCAGAAATCTGTGCTGTCCCGCGTTCTCCAGTGTGCGGAGGAAATCATAGGAGGGTGTAATTCTGCTTCTGTTTCACCTGTTAGAATTACAGGTTTGGAGACAGAGATTTTCTTACGTGTCAATGCTCGTTATACTCAAGCCCTGCCTGCCTGTTTTGGGTGGATTATCACAGCTAATGTCCCCCAGTCTCATGCTCAAAGTTTGGCTGTTTAAACTGTTCTCAACAAGGGTCATAGAGGGGGGTGTACTTCCGAAGGCATACGTTACAACTAGATGCTGGACTCCTCCTAAGGACTTCAAATCTAAGCTAAAAGATATCGGGTGGTTCCAGATGGGGTAAGTGATTCATCTGCAAACTGTTTTAGTAGCTATTTTAAATTTTTTCACATTTGTGCAGCCTGGTCATTGTGGGCCGACTATTACGTGACCACCGTCAGCACCGTGTCACATTATTGATGAATTTGACCTGTTTTGTATTTATAATTCCACCATCCAGCAAAGCATTGTAGGAAATCAAAGTCTTAAAACTGAACTGATTTAACCACAAGAGTAATTGAATGATATAAATAGTCAAACTCACTGACTTTTTACATATACAGCTTCCTGTTAAGAATTGTTATACTCTACTTTTCAAAACTATGCAGTCATGATTCAGTTATGAAAAGAGAAACAGGCAACTGTGCAAATAATGAGGGCTGTGAGATCTGTGCTTGGATGGGAGGAAATGGGTAGAGAAGGGTGATAGTGGAAATAAGTTAAAAAGATAAGAGTAGATGCAGGACTTGTGACGGTGTGTCTTTAGGCGTTTCTGTTTGCTTGTTCCTGGTGTGTGTGTATTTTGTTTTTGTAATCAGAAGTGTGGCTCTCTAACGTGGATGTAAGGAAGGGACAAGAAAAGGGGTAGGGGAAGAACAGAAGAAGTGGCTGTCACTAGATGGCACAACAAGCATGGCTGAGAGCAACTGAGGACCTGCTGGGGGCCTTTGCAGTGGATTTTACAGCACATAGGGCTGCTTAGCCATTTGTTTTACTTTTTTTTTTTTTTTCTCTCTCCCCTCTTGCAGCACACAGGATAATCCTGCCCGTGAGCCGTAGGGCCTTCATGACCCTGGCAGCTCCATCCTCTCCTGTTCTGTCATCCAGAAGTAGTAAGAGTCAGGTAGAAGGAAGAGGGACACTGTTCTGAACAGCAAGCTCTTTCGTTAAATCTGCTTTTCTCTGTAGCGTCAGTAATTGCTCATTTTCAGCAGGGTGGTTTTAAAAGCTCCATAAAGAGGTAAATGCAGTGAGTAAAGTCCCATAGCCTAATGTTGGACTAAATAGTGCAGTGTGAAGGACTGTTACAGCAAGTCGTGATGAGGATGACAACATTCTGGGATGTGCACTACAAATCAAACATTGCACGCACTGAATCTTTAGTTAACTGTATTCTTTTGCATGTTCTGCCTTTGACTACAGACCATGACAGAGCATTTCACCAAATGAGTCTTTCTGAACTACAGATAAAACACCAAATTGTGTCAGTCGTTTTTGAAAAGAGAAATTTCATTCAACATTTTGAAACAAAAATGCCATTTGTTTGCATATTTCTGAAGATAAATTGTCTTTAGCACTTTCTAAGGAACTCACTCCCCACTAAGTCATTGATCTAATGTCATTTGGAACTTTAGGAGAGTATGAGACTGTGACAGAGAATCTCTCATAAGATGTCTCTCAGGGAGAGTTACAGAAGCAACAGATAAAGTTAGCATGCCAGATGTAGCAATATGTTGACTGGTGTCCATTCCCAAAGCAAAATCTGGACTTACGTACCCCTGCTAAAGTGGTGGGAAATAATCTAGGTTTGTGCTGATGTCAGTGAGAATAAAATGTAGCTGCTTGTTGCTTGCTCAGACTCATAACACTTTGCCAGGCAGAGGGTGTTGATAGAATGAGAAAATCTAGGTTGGCCTAAAACAATCCAGTTTACACTACTAAAAGAAAATAAAACAAACATTTATTTGTGCAACTTCCAGCTAGTTGCAATAAGGAGATGGTGATGGGGGACAAATTAAACCTTACTGAAATGCTACAGGTGCTGTGGCTTATTTGTGAACCAATGTAAAAGAGCTATGACACAGGAAAGGAATGCGTTCTAAAGACTTGCTCAAGAAGCAGAGTCAGAAGTCAGACACTACTTCCTCATTCCTGCCATTGGAATGTAAAAACTCAGCCTGCAAAACCCCACTGCCATTACGTACCTCCTTCTACCCTGACACACACAAAGTCCTTAGAAAACACTGATTAATTAAGTTGAAAAATATGTTTGTGAGCTGTTGTAATACCTAAAACTGAATTTTAGGACTCAGTCGGGTGCTAACTTGGTAGTTGCTACTAATATACAAGAGTAGAGACTTTTGTGGGGATAGAATTGAGAAGATGGAAACTCTCAGTCCTGTAGCCATAGTGCAATCCTGTCAGAAATGTATTACAGTTAGGCTCACTTATGCTCTTCCACTTCTTTTAATACCCTTAGTGGCATTTAGAGTGTAAAATAATGGAAATTGATCCCAGCAAAAGAGTGGTAAGCGTAAACTAGAAGTAATTCTTAATAATACCTGTCTGCTTCTCAAGGAATGCAGTGGAACATCTATGCACAAATAAGGCTTATTCATCGGGAAAAAAAGAAAACAAAACAAAACAAAAAGAAAGAAAAATAGGCGTTGAGTTCAATATAGATTTAGGGTGGAAGCAAAGAGTAGAAAATAAGAATGTTCTTCCTAAATTTTCCCTAAACTCAACAATTACTTAATCTAAATAAATGCTGTGTTTTGAAATTGACCTACATTTGATTTTGTAATTTAATGATAAACTTAAAAAAATAATAATTTTAAATCTTCTAAAATTGAAACAGGTAACACAGATTTTTTTCCAGTAACCCAAAATGATCACAGTTTGTTAGTTTTTGATTATAGGTGGATGCCAACCAACATTTTCCGTAGTTTTTGTTCAGAGTACTAAAAAAATTGTGTATTTGTCACTTTTAATGAAACTCATACATTCAATATACTCAATCTGCTTATAGTAAACATTTTGATACAAAGCAAAGTTGTTTAATTAGTCTGCCTAGAGAAGACAGAAGCTACATTTCCATGCCAAAACTATGGTTTTCCTGTGTTTGCAGACTCATCAATCAAAATTGACAGCATGATTTGTAAGAGCTGCAGCTGACAACTTTTTGAATCCCATTTGTCTGATATGCCTATTAACTGCTTCAGCACCAGCAGGACAGCAATCTACACAAATTCATCTGCGCCCTTATAGCAGAAGAACCTGGCATATTGGTCCTGGGTATAGTGGAATGTCACCACTTTTAAATATAGTAGTTGAATTATAAAGAGGAGAGGAAGATTCAAAATTCCCACGTGTTCACATTTTATTTAGTGTTGTAACTGTAGGATCTGTACACACCATCATGCCTAGGTTGTGCTCAGGATTCATTTCAGATTTCAAGCAGACCCATATTTGGTTGCATCTCATGTCTTCTTTTTCCCCTACAAGGTTGCTTGTACAACAGTCAATTCCCATCCTAGTAGCATGTCTAAAATCGATAAGCAGAATACCCTCTATCTACCCCCTTGTTTCACAGAAGGAGGAGGCTACTTGGCAGAGAATGATTTGTGTTTCTTTTGCAGGGCTGTAGTTTGTATCATCTTCATCACAACCTGCTTGTTCAAAGACCTTCTAATGGTGTGTTTGCTTTTTGTCTTGACTGCTTTGGCTCTGAGAACCTTTCATAATGTCTGATTATGTTTTTCATTCGTCTTGGCTTTTCTTTTTCCTCCTCGCTCTTTACAGTAGCTTATTCAGGCACCCCATAGATCGGTACCAGTTTCAGAATCAAGAGGGAACTGATGCTGGAAACGTATGCTTCTCTGTGAAAATTAGTTAAAGCAACAATCGTATTTCAGGCATCCTTTTCAAAGCAGGTCACTTTCCCTTTTTTCCCCATTCGTTATCTGACATTTTCCACATTCCTGTCAGCTATTAAAGTGTCTATACTGAATCATAGTTGCATCTGGGTAGCATATCCATTACAGACAGCAGATGGCAATAAACTAACTTCCTCTGATATGGCAAATTGGATCCTGGTTTACCTCCATCACATTTTGCAAGAGTATTTCTGTGTTTTCCAGATTTTCCCTCTTCCCAGTTCATGAGAAGGCACAGTTTCATGGGCTGTGAGTGAAGGAGGAGGGCATCCCCTGAGTCACTGAATGCTTCTCTGTCAGGGTGTCTGCGATGCCGCTTGCTTGTCTGGATCTCTAGCTGCCAGTTCAAACCACAGCAGCTGAAAGGAACTCTAGAGCTGTCTCTGCCTTTTGGCTAGGATCAATCCATTAGATTAGTGTCTGATGCCCCCCTCTGTCAGGGACATCACGCTCTAGCATGCCAATGTAATCTGTGATCTAGTAAGATTTTGTTTCTCATTTACCTCCCTCCAAAGCCTTCATCTCGTGTAGGCAGACAACGCGAGTTGGCAGATAATTGACAAATATCCCTTTCGTTGTTTCCTTCTTAGGGCTTTTAAGCTGCAGTAGTTTCATCAAGGAAAACAAAATACAAATGTCTTCACACAGCTCTAAAAGTAGTCTCAAGGCCAGCAGATAACTTGGTGTTCTCAAGGAATTTTCCCAGTTGTTTTTACCAAAGGTCTCTGTGCTCAACTCAAATCCTTCCTCGTTACCCTGTAGGAGTGGGCTTCACGTTGTTCACGTTGGGAGGGAAGTGGGACTTCTGCACTCCAGTGAATGTGGTCTGCACATCCATTTCCCCAAAACAAAGATTGTCCCCCTTGCATCTCTTCTATCATGTCTCTGTTCAGCCTAGACTCACCCTCCTTCCGTGCTTCCCTTCCACTTGACTGTTTTTGATCACAGTTTTTATTTATAGTGGTGTCCTGACAGATACTTTAAAATTGCAGTTGGACATTTAATGTTAACTGAGTGAGTTACCAGGCAAGCAGTGACTCTACTTCAGCTGTGGTGGTGATGTTTTTAAACTTTCTCCAACTGAGAGTCATTAGAAGTAGCAATAAAGGGGTTTGTTGAAGCCATGTGTCCCTTGGAAAGACTCAGCACATGCTAATTAGAGTGGTTTAGCAAAGAGATCAAGGCTGGTAAGTGTGTGGGAGGGGGCACAGAGCAGTAGTGGTGAGAGGAGTTGAAAATTGCAGGAAATGTTAATTATGCAGCTTATTCCCTTCACCTTTCCCCTACCTTTGAAAACAAACCTCATTTTGAAGACACTTGTGTAAGGCGTTGTTTAGGAATCAAATTCCCTTATGTCTTAATAGCTGGTAATATACCAGAAATGTGAAATTGGTGTAGAATAAACAAAGAACTCATCCATGCAGCATTGTTGTAATCCCAATTAGATCTGGAAACAAGAATTTGCATGCCTGGGGTGCCAGATTAGGGCCAGTGCATAGCTTTGATTTTTTGTTGTCTATATCCAGGTTCTGCAGAAGACGAGGGATATTTTTCCACTGACCCTTGTGATCTTTGGACCAAGTCTGTCACTTGCTGTTGTTACCCAAGGGCTCACAGACAGGCAGTGCGCTCAGGGAGCTTTTCCACTTGGAGGCAGAATCAGAACGTGTAAGTACATTTGCACGTGTGCCTGAACAAAGCTGGTAACACATAGATATTTGCATAGATGTTAAATTCTAATAAAAGGTGACAGTGAAGGGAAGGTATAAAATAAAAATAAGGTTATGTGAGATGTGTAGTTAGCAAATTGTTATTTTATAAATAAGTAGTACATATCTGTGTAGTTTGTGTTGCTAAGGGATTGTGCTGTATTTGCCACTCAAAGAAGCAAAGCATTCCAGTGCAGAAGCTTCTTCTTTTCTGGCTAGTCAAAGTGAAATGCTATAGGCCTAGACCCTGGATGAGCTTGACAGCTCTGTAAATACTCAAGCACTCAGAACCTAAAATATAGCTGATAGAAAAAATAGACTTACATAAAATCGGTTATGCTAGCTCTCACTGGCCACATGGAGGATGGCACATGCCTTCCTTTTTAGTATGTGGTTGGTTTATTGATAATAAAGTTATTCTGAGAATTAGCAGTAACTGAACACAATGAACCAGCTGGTTTTGCTGCACATTAACTACTTTGACCTGGGCAGTTGTGCTTCTCTCCCTGCCCCAACCCTGGCTTTTTTGTAGCAGTTCCAGCAGCATCCTTGTCATGCAGGAACTGTGTTGTGTTTTTGCTGTTGCCTGTATTTATCCACTTGGTAATCTTTTCTTTTCTTTTCTGTTTTTTTTTTTTCTCCTTATTTTGGACATTTTATAGCAAGTGTTGGTAGCCTTGTGTAGTACTACTGATCTTTAAGAAGCATCAATTCATTGCAAGAAATGGTATACGAAATGGTAATCTTTAGAGAAATCTTTTTTTTCATTTGTGAAATGAAACTTGAGCATTTTAGAAAGCACTGTATAGAGAAAACTTGCTGAAGGAATTTGGAGTGTATGGAATGTTACTAGCTACCTCTTCTGAGGATTTGTTCAGCACTTTTTAATTAGAAAACCCCTGTCAATAGAAGAGGTCTGCCAGATGTCACATACATTGAACAGTACGTTCTCTCCAAAGTTAGAAATTGTTTGACAGACCAAGTTGAGTGTTGATCAACCTGGGAGCATCTATCTTCCGTCAAACTTGCTGAGATCATTAATTATTCTTCCTTAGGGTAATTAAGTCATATGGAGGAATTAACTTCTATACCAAAGGACGTGCTCTGAGGCAGAGAGTGGGGAAACAACCGTTTTTAGAAAGAACACTCAAGGCACATAACATGTTTTGATGGTATTGAGAAAGGTGGATGTGAATGGAAAACATACTCATTTGTTAAAAAAAAAAAAAATTCTAGTGAAATATTGACATGCTCTAACTTCTTTGAGTGTACGAGAAATGATGTGACCAACTCTCTGCACTCTGTAAATGTGCATTAACTGCAAGAACCAGTAGACCTTGTGTTTAGATGTGAACAGGAAATTGGACTTCTATTTTTGTTCTTTCTACTGCCAGTACAGTGAACGAAGTATGTACCTCACGTAATGGTGTCTTTCTCTGACAGTAGAAACCTTGAATAAAACACACAAAAGATTTCTGTGTTTGCAGCCCATAGTATGAACAGTGCAAGCCCATGTAGAAGTATTTTAATTTTGTATAAATTGTTTATACAATTCTGTGTGTTTCTGTGTGTGTGTGTGCAAACATAGTAATCAATCACATCCCGTAGAGCTTAGCTACAGCAAAGCCATCCAGCAAGCATACAGCACAAGACTGGTGAGATTAATTTTTTCTTCTACAGTGACTCGTATGTCTGCATGTCTTGCTATATGTTGCA
Source organism: Anser cygnoides (assembly GCF_040182565.1). Lineage (NCBI taxonomy): Eukaryota > Metazoa > Chordata > Aves > Anseriformes > Anatidae > Anser > Anser cygnoides. Next base: position 2,446,587 of record NC_089882.1, read on the forward strand.
CAAGATTATGGAATTGAGAAGGTTTGAGCAGGTAGATCAGTCAACCTTTCTTCCTTTGTTTAAAATAAGTCTGCCTCAAACTTAAGCCACGTTTTGCTTGCCAAGATCATTCTCAAACAATTGAAGTTCCCAGTGAGCTAGGCGATAGGGTTTAGCCCAGATCTTTGTACTTGTGTATCATACAGGTAGAAGATTAAAAAAGGGAATATATCTATATGCAAATCACCCTTCCACTTCAGTAGCAAACCAGTTTTAGATATAAACATGGGCTGACCAGCATGCAAAAACTTTCCACTGAAAAATATCCCTGGGTGTTCATTTATTTCTGTTTAGCTTGGGTTGGTTTTAAGTTTTTCACTTTATTACAGTATGTTTTGCACCACCTGTAAGGACACCTGGAGTTTACTATTGATGTTTATTGAACCATTCATATCAAATAAATACTTTTGGGAGTCTGAACACAGAAAGGAAAAGCGTTCCTTTGAGAGGGGAAAAATCAGAAATCTGTATCCGAAGAAAGCATAGCTATCAGAAAGAAAATTTGTTTCAATTTTAAACGTCTAAGGAGAAGGCGTGATTTCAAGGGGAGTGATTGAAATGTGGACACACCAGGGTGGGAGTTCTAGTTTGGGGTGTACACAGCAAAGTTCACAGCTTGGGTTGAGTTGCTCTGGAATGCGTTAACCCTTTGCACTATGCAGCCTCCTAGATGAAATGATTTTTTGGTGCAGTTCCAAGTCAAAGTATGAAGCCAGTCATCTAATCTTTTGCACTTGGAACAGTCCCTATCTCTGTTCAGTGCTTACTGTCTAGATAGATTGTAGTGCACAAGGTCTCATTAATGTATCATTTAGAATTGAAAACCTACTCAATTTCATTTTGAAATAATTTGCATGTTACTCTTTTTTCTCCCAATTCATGTACTGATTTCACTGACATGAGAGGAAGCCATGCAATTATTCTTCTTGTGTAGCAGCTGAACAGATATTAAAGATCCTGTTTAAGACCGCGCGTAGGATTATTCTGGGGTCTAGGACCATAAGGAACAGAGCACTCTTAACTTCACAAAGTGGGGGAGTTGAAGACTCTCAGTACTTGCCTGGGCCATTCAACTGATTGCTTCTGTTCCATTACTTTAAGTGTGTGACAAAGCCATTAGCCTAAATGGGGACACTCACTCACTGGAAGGTAGTGCAGAGGTCAGCAGCAGGAAGCCAAAAGGGAGTGAACAGAATTTTTTAGTGTTCTGGCAATTTACTTCACCAAATGCAAATGATACACAATTACTTTTCTCATTCCTCTGTTTCACTCTCCCATGTTGATCTCCTTCCTGGGTGCTGACGTTTTTCTTCTACCCTGTCTTTGCTAAAATTTTCTGGTAAATCAACCCACAACCTGCCTTTGTTACAGGAGGAGGACTCCTGAAGGTCACAGGGACCTGCATAATCTGGGTTGTCAGTATCCCAGTGCCTTTTTCCAGGGTGCTGGCGTTTCTCCCCATCATGGTCGCTTAGGTCTAGCTCATCATTCCAGCCTCTCTTGCTAGGATGCTGATGTTTATGCATCAGATACCCTCTCCCTGGTTGCTGTCTTTTGGATAACCCATTCAAGTAAGTTAGCTGTGCACTAGAGATGTCAGCATATTGGTCCCACGGTGACCTTCTGCCAGGATGCTGTTGCTTTTTCAGCTCCAGATAGCTGACAAGGTCGTCTTCTACCTCCCTTTTCCCTGGATGCTGCCTCTTCTGAATGTCTCCGTAAGATGCTTCTTCCTTGACATCTCTTTTTCCAGGATGCTGTCTCTTTTCCAGGTCGCTCATGTATCTTTTTCCAGGGTGTTGTCTTTTGGAAAGCCATTCTGGCAGAGGGGCATTTAATTCTGTCCAAGGGAAGAATAATGTTAATGAACCCCCATAATCCTCTCTAAAGAAATGTGAATTTGTGGAGTTCTACAGTGCAGATCATAACCTGTTGCTCATTATACCCATTTATTTGCACTGGTAACTGTGTTGTCTTGAATTTGATTACCCTAGATGGCCTCTGTCAAAACAATTCTGGCACTTTTTTTTTTTCCAAGGGTAGATTGATATATTAGGAACTAGGTGCAAACCAAGTGGGAAGACATGCAGTGACAAAGTGTAATGTGTTGGTTGATTTAGACTTCCTGGAAGCAAGTCAGATTCAGGTAAAGGTGTAGCAGGGTGAATAAAAGATGCTGGGTAGATGGAAGAAATCAACTGCAGTACCTGGGAGCAGGGAGGAGCTGGATACAGCATGAGATAGAGAAGGGGCAGGGTTGAAACACAGGTAGAAGCAGGAATGTGGACATTTGAATGCCAGCTCAGTATTTCCAACAGCCATAACTCTATTAGTATCTCTTACTTACTCTTAAGCTCTGCTTAGTATTTCATGTCTTAGATTGACGTGGCCAGCTCTCAGCATTCATGTGAGGAGGGAGGAATTCCTTTTCTATGGGGCCCTTAGGGCCAGCTCCTCTGCCCGCTCTGTGCTTTTTGTTGGTGGCAGGCCCCTATGTGCTGCTATAGTCTCCAAGTGTGATCTGCTTCCACTGCTGTGACTGGTGGGAGCAGAGCATTTGCGAGCTGTCAGGAGGGGAGTGGCACTAGGACAGCCTCTACATTCCCAGCCACGCATGGAAAAGCCCACCTCTGTTGGGGTGTAGAAGCCAGAAGGTTGAGGTAGAAGGTGAATGGGAGCACTCCCACCTGCAATTAGCATTAAATACAGGGTCCAAAACTGCAGAATGTCCTCCCATATGTCCTCTTGGAGCTTCCCTAGGAAAGTACTTGCCAGACAGGCAGATGTTCTGTGACAGGCTTCTACCTTTTTTTATGTAGCATCTTACTCAGTGATGGTGTGGCATTGCCTAAACTAGGAGATAGTAGAGAAGAAAGCGCCTTTTGAGAACTGCGCCAGTATATTACAGCAGATGGTCTATCCTTCCCTTTACCGTAGTTGGAGTAATAAATATATACATTAGAACCTGGGAAGTAAATACATTGGACCTAATAATCTCAGCCAAGAAATACACCAGCATCACCAGAGGGATGTACCCAGTATTACATATACCTTTATTCATCTCTTCTTGCTTTTCAGCTTTCTTGAGGACAGACTGAAGGATGAGGCTTTCAGATCTCTGCAGGATGTCATCCAGGGGACTTCTTCCCATGTTCTCACTTGCTTCTGGAAGGGGCTGCCCCCCATTGAGGCAAACACTGGACAAGGTCAGGCAGAGGAGTAGCAGTGGCAGCTGGATAGACAGCATTGTGAGACAGGGGTTCCTGCAACTTCCGTGGGAGAGAGAACAACAGGGGAGGAGGATGGAGCAAAAGAATTCTAGCGATAATAGCCATATTGCCAGACACTGAGAAAGAAATACGGCATTGCTGTAGGGATTGAAGTCTCTTACGAAGGTCCCTTCTTATTTGTTACAGACCTCTCAGTTTAATTTATATTCTTCAGAGAATCTGTAAATTCTTCATAACTGAGACCAAGTACTCATTCATTTTTTCTGGCAGTATAAATACGAGCATTTCAAACACCTAACTTCATGATATACAGATGATTTGGAAAACCAGTGATTTTGCTCTGCCTTTTGCCAAGAGGCAAAAATAATTTCCCTATTGAACCCAGTATTAACTGTGCCTACATGAGGTACACACATGTAAACCTGCACTAACAATCTCCAACAGGCAATTTCTTTTGCCAAGGGTTTATTTTAAAATAATGTGGTTTACAACACTTCCATTCCACCTTCAGTAAAAGTCCAACTTTAACAGCCAGGCTTTAAATATCTATTTCTATATATTTAAGGTACTTGTGTGTTTTTGTATTTGCCCATATAAGAAGATAGCTCTGCTGTGTTAGTTAGGGAGATTCCTTGCATTCTGAAAGCACCTAACATCTTTTGCAGAGACAATAATAATTGTATCCTCTATTACCACTTGCCTAGATAGCAAATGTTTTTCTATTTCTACCAGCTAACACTGGAATTCCTAAAGCACTTGCCAATGATTTATTTTCCAGTAAGCAGACTTCCTTCAATAGAATGGAATATATCTTTAATATTACTATAGCAATCATTTAGCTTAGTTACATCCTAAGAACATAAAAGAAATACACAGTGTTAACAAGTTCTGTGCATTTTTAAAATAGATGAGTATATTATCATATTGGCAGGTTTCTATCACCTCTGATAAAGTCCTTGGATAACAGCCCTAAGAATATCACATAGGCTATTTGGCTTAGAGCAATCTTTAGAAGGAAAGTTAGAATCAGCTAAAAAGGAAATGATTTAATAACTTACCTGGTTTGTAGTTTCAGATTTTTGCTAGATGCGTCTGGCAAGAGATTGCAAACAGCTTTAAAGGATTGAACACATCTGAGCTTTGAAGTTGCCCTTTTTCTGCTACAGACACATGCAGTATCCAATAGAACTGTTGCTAAGTTCTCTTTGGATGGCTTGTGTCGCCGTACTTATACTGTACTGCCTCTGGACCCTTTATGCAAATAGCTGTGAGGTAATGTAGGTGATGTGTTTTTTTTTTCTTTTTTTTATTGATGTCAGAGATCTGCATTTTGAATGCACTTTAAAACTGTGATAGTTATTTGCTGACTTCCTTATATCCTTACTGGACTCCTGAAACCTTCTGTTTTTTCCATTCTCCAAAGAGATTGTGTTGAATTTTATGTAAACCAGCAGAGAGAAAAGGAGTTGTTTTTTTTTTTCCTGCTTAATAAAAAGAAGCTTGTGTATCTTCTGTTAAGCAAATACTGTGGAGTAAATGCAAAGAGAGAGGTAATTTATCAAGCTAAGGAAGAAAATTTAAAAATGTAATGGATTACGTTTAAATAAGTTTATACAATGGGTTCTTTTTCTGAATAACACTAAACAGTTTCTGTCTCAGAATTCCATATCTTCTTGGCATAGATTTTCCATAAACGGTATACTAGAATACAGGTATGTAGTGTTAGATATGAAAACATGTTGCTGCTTTATGCTTCAAAAAGCATTATGCTATTGTAACTGGAAATAAGGCTCCCTCTCTAACCTATCTAAGATGTTCTTCCATGCAGTACTACTAAAAACAGATCATGCAGGAGGTACAGATAAAGGGCTAGTGATTCTTTGGTAATCTTAGTGATGATAACGTTTAGGACTAAAACTGAAGTAAGGATTGCTTACAGTATTGAAGCAACGCAGGCTTCAGCTCACTTGTTACTACATGGAAAGTTTCAACCAAGAGAAGTCAATGGTTTTCTTCTTCCCATTGTCACAAACACAAAACCACCTTTGTATGTCCTCATCACTGCCATCGAAGTGTCTGAGTTAAAATTTGTCTTCAGCAGTAAGTAATGACAAAACCTAACAACCCCTCACCTTGAGAACACCTTTGGTAGGACACTGGCATTTTAGTACCTCTCTAGGGTGCTGTGTCACAGCCTGAGACACAAGGCATTTTGGTGATACTCTTAAAAGCACTGCACTTAAAAGTGGATCCGTTATACTTACAGGTAATGTGGATTTTCACGTGGCCTGTAAGATTGCCTCTACTGCTACTCCAGTTAATTTTAAGTTGACTCTTGCTGGCCTGTGGAGCAAATTCATGCAGGGCATCTTCTCTGATGCATAAAGAAGGGGTAAAAATCTCCAAATCTCTCTTTCCTTTCTGTTGTCCAGGATTTGTAGCTCTTGCACCATTTCAGCTATGTTTTGGGCAACAAATACTGGGCATAGGTGAAGAAAGGCACCATTTTACATCTGAACAGATAATGGAAATGCTCCATAGAATTAAAAAGTGATGAAGTTAGTTGTTTTGTTATCAAAGTGACTTACTACCCATCTGAATTTAACAGAAAAGGGTCACCTTGCAGAGCTTTTTCCCCTACCCCATTCAACTTCATGTGACGGGCCAGAAAATACACAAGAAGAGCCTTGTTTTCAGTTCTTTGTGAAATAAAAGCTGACTTTCTTGGAGTGACTTTAGTGGAATGCAGCTATTACCTCAGCCTTCTGCCGTGAGAATGTCATCTCTTGAATTTTGTCTTAATATCTCAGGAAGAATGTATCAGAAATCGTATATAGATGTGCCTTTTGATATTAATTACCCTGATATAATTTGAGAATAGTCATGGATGTCAGTGTACTTGTTCCAGATTTGCTGAAGGGTTAGAGATTGGGGCTCACAACATTTTAACTGTATTTCTAACAATTATATCGAAAATGGAATCTATTTTACTTGTTTGGATTTCTATAGGAGCTTGCGACATCATGCACTATATGTGCAGAACACATCTGTGGCTTTATGAGGGTGTTGTCCTTGCCAATTTAAGAACGTGTTGATACTGTTTTCCTTAGCACACATCCAGGCTAAAGATCCGCAAGGCAATCAGATTCAAAGATCAGTCCACAAATTACTCCAGCTGACCAGTAAACAATGGACAACTAATAGTCCCTAATCCAAAACAAAGATCCCTGTAAAGACAGTTCCTATGTGTTTTTAGTTTTAAGCAGTGCACTAGGGCTTTCAAGGAATATAAAGAATAATGGAAAGTGCTTTAAATATCTTCACTAATACCAGAATTGTATGTTTAACAAACCAGTACCTGTCTCTGTCATAGTCCCCGATTTGTCCTAACAAAATGCCTAATCCAGGGTCCACTGAAATCAGCCAAATTTTTCATTTAATTTTACTATGGCTAGCCTTAGAATTTGTCTCTCTCTGATTTGTAATGATTCATATATTGAATTGAATTTTAAAAAATCCTCTTGCCCTTTGAAGCATGGCTCTTGAAAAAAGATAGATGGGAAAAACAGAAGTTTAAATAGCTGAAACACTTTCATATATACAAAGCCATATAGTAATATTAATTCAAGGAACAGCTAAGAATCTGATATTAAAAATAGCCTCCCATATGAACGTATTTAATCTTAGCACTGAGTGAATGAGTCAGATTTCACTTGTGGTAAGGCAGTTGACATACTGAATTTCTTGGCTACCAAGAAATGATAGGATTGCTAAGACTTGCACTTTGGAAAAGTGCAATTTAATAAACCTTCACTTGACACATATCTCCAGTGTGAAAATCGTTACAAAGTCTGAGTTGGAAATAATTCTTAGCATGCAGTTCTCCCTCCAGTCTGAAATTAATCTGGACAGCATAGAATGCTTGCATATGTAGCTCAAGCTTAGGTACAGTAGGAGCTGTTCCTCGCAGAGACCTTTTACTGATTCTCAATGCACATGCAGTAATTAGACATGCATGTGCATGGTCTAACGCACGAGATGCAGTCATTGCCCAGTCTGCCACCTAACCCTAGGTTATTTTCTTTGTAAGACTGTCCACCCATCAAAAACTGAACAGTGTCCCCTGAATTTCTCTGGACAAGCTGACAGGTCTTGTTCTTCATTACTACCATAATCAAATACTAATGCCATAGATTTGGGAGCTCCTATTCCGTCAGTCACTGTGAGCCTCATAAGGAGTGACATTCACTTTGCACTAGCTGCCTGACATTTCCTGGGTGTAATAACTCCTTATGGTCTCTTATGATACCATACCTGCGTTTAAAAAACTAATTTACTGGGCTATAAATTAAAGTGGGCATAGATGGAATGAGAACTGCATTTTTAAACGTCTTTCAAAAAGTGAAACAGAACAGTAAAGTTGTTAAGAATTCTGTTGCTAGCTCCCTACAAGGCTTTCTTGATAAGCTGTTAAGCCAAGCATGCCTTCTAAATTAAAAAAAAATAAAAAATTACAACACGGATGTTTTAGTCATGTGTTTGAAGGCTTCAGTAATTCTGAATAGTTTTTTAATCTCACTTTGTTACAGTTTTTTCTTCATTTAATCACATTTTCTCGATGCTTTTTAACATAAAAGATTTGGAACGAATTAAGCATTGTGACTAGCATCTGTCACATAAGAGCTTATTCTTGCTGTCTCTTCCCCAAGGCAAGAAGTGTGTGATGTAAATTGGCTTGTTTGTCAGGACTTTTTAAAAAGTAGTTTACACGAATAGCTAGGTTCACACATACTAATAAACATTTATCTTGCCCTTGGAGCAAAAGGTGGAGTTTGTACCGATTATGTTCCAGTGGAATTTTTCCTTGAGTCTTGGGCCGATGCCTTAATCCCAATGGGATGTTCTTTTACCTGCACATCAGGCATCTTGGAGCAGTCAGGAAGCTCTAGTGTCAGTGGATTTGAGCAGTCCTCTTAATCCTTACACTGTGGGCATTGCATCTTTAACAGCCATGTTTGAAAGCTGCTCTCAAAACTAAATTGATTTTTCTTTTTTTTTTGCAGGCAAGATGTATTTACAAAGCATTTCAGTTTTGAACAAGCATTTTCTGACAGAAACTTGTTTGTGTGGTACATCCCCAACGAGCTATTGCACATGGGATGTTTTTAAGCTTTCAGCTGCAGCCTTCTAAGTCACAAGTAGAGGCATAGATTTGCAAGACAGGCAATATCTTCCATCCCATAATCTCTGTACTAACAGTTGACAAAACAATACTCCCCATCCCAGACAAAGCTAGTGTCACTCTGGTTAAAATGTTGTCCAGCTATCATCCAGTTCAGTTTAGCATTCACAATTTATCAGAGAAGTATAAGGTGACTTGGTTACTGCATTTATGTCCTTGTACATGGGGAGGATAACAGGGGGGCGATTTCTGCCTTTATGCTAGTAAAAGCATAAGAAGAACTAGTACCTGGAAACTGAGGTTAAACGAATTGAATTCCGATTCCTTGCTATGATGGTAATTAGACAGGGAAGTAATTTTCCATATATAGCCTTGGTATTGCTTGGAGATTTAGAAATTAAATTATTTTTCTTTTGGCAGGTCAAATGTTTTACTAAGACTGTTTCCATTTAGGGACGGTTTTGTTTTCCTCTGAGAATGCAAGAATCTTGGTGGCAGAGAACAGAGCTTCTGCTCTGTGGGCAGGATCATCGGGGCATCTCAGAAACAAACGCCTTGCAGCAGGACTGAGATCAGTGTTTCCCCAGCACAAAGCTCTGCACTCTGAGAACATAAACACTTCAGTCCAACAAAAAATTTTAGATCTGATTGAAAGTATCTGGGTGAAACCTGATGAGATTAGATTTACGTAATGATCCTTTCTGGCCCAAGACTCGGAAAGCAGAAACTGCCCAGCAATGAACAGCTACATTCTGAGACTGCAATGTCGTTTTCATAAGTGTGCTTAGAAACAGCAATAATACAAAGAGAATGTTGAAGTGAGTAGAAAGAGTTTTGCAGACCTGCGTGTCTGGCTACAGTAGCAACTTGATTATTTGATTTCAGATTCATAAATGAGCAGGGCATCTCCAAAGAAGGGTGTTTTTTTTTTGTTTTTTTTTTGTCTGTCCATCCGTCCCCCCCAGGTGTTCGACGTGGCATAAAAAAGCATGCAAATCCCTCATTCCAGCAGTCAGGGTCTAGGAATTCCCTTTCTTTTAGGAATACCCTCTGTGCCAGAATGAACAGGAGTACAATCTGATGCTAGGACAGAAATCCTACAGTACTTCCTGCACTGTCTAGGGATTCCTTTCCCCCAGGAGAAAACTCGAAGGGAAGGCTTTCTGAGTATTTCAGATCCAAAAGCCAGGCTCAGTTGAATTATACAAAGTGAAATTTGAAGAAGAGTACAAGTCTGTATATCCATTTGATAACTGTAATTTCATAAAAAGAAGTTCCTTTCTCCACTGATGGAAACTGAATGTCAAAAATTATTCAGGGAAGCCCGTAAAGTCAGTCTGTTTTCATTAAAATATTTTTCTTGACACTTTTTGAGCTGAGGACTCCCTTTAGAGAACACAGGGATTAAACCCGGTGTTCCAACTACATTTCCATGCAAAGCTTCTCAGTAGGTTCAAAATTATATCCACAGTACAATGGCCAGGACTTCCGGACAGTTTTGGACTGATTTGACTTACATTTGGGCTGATCTAGAAAGCATAATGAATTTAGTAGAGCTTTAATGCGTTGTTTAAAGGAAGAAAGTTAAATTTAAGCACCTCAAAGGATCTTTTGTTTCATGAACAAAGCCTTTTCCCTATTTCACAGCCGGAAATCTCTTTTTGGTATGTTCCTTGTTTTTTAGTGTTTGTTGCTTTTTTTTTTCTTTTTTTAATTTGGCCAAGATTTTTCAGTTTTGTTTTGTTTTCCCTGCAGGTGACTTTTTCTATTTAAATGATTTCTGGAGGTTTATTTCATAAGTGTTAATGTCCTTTTCATCCCACTCAGTGCACAGTTACTCATGACACTGTGAGTTGAATTCACGGGTATGAGGGAGAGTTTCTTTTCTTATACTCCAGAGCTGCACTCTAAGCTGTATTTTGCTGTCTGTCACAAGCCCACTGATACCCAGATTTGCTCAGAGTCTGTGTCAGCATAGGGTTTTTCTCCCAGTACATGTGCATGTCTGGTTTCTAGAATTGCGCAAAGATGTACAGGTACCACATTTCATACCTGAATATAGCATTTCAGCACCACTGCAATCCTCAACCCCCTTGTTCAACTGCTGTCTTTTATCACAGGTCTTTTAAGTCCCCTGAGGTTCTCCATCAACTCTACTGATGAATTTCCTTATTTTATAAAAATACTCAAGGAGACACCAACTTCTGAAAGGTCTTCCAACTGGAGGAACCAAGAGGCAGAAACTCCTTCAAACCCAAAGCAGATCCTGACATCCTAGTTGTGAGATTTGAGGTTTGTGTCCCTCTTCTCTCCAACTTTCTTGTTGGGTGGATTGCTGCACACAATGTGTGCTGCACACACTCCCCCACGTGTGCGCAGGAGCATTGGTCCTCTACCCGTGCTGAGTACTTGCCCAGCTCAGTGTCAGTGTTCCTAGCAGTTAGATCTAGCAATGGGCACGTGGCTGTCCATTGATCCCTAAGAAGATATTGAAGGCGAGGAATGAGAAAATCTGCTGTTAATCCAAGTCTGATGTCTATTCTAAATAATATAAATACTCATGTTTTGTGCTATCGGTCAGCTGTGACAGTCTGGAGTTAAGCAGAGATTCTCCATGGCAGATTTTTGCAAAATGTATGTTTGGGACATTTTTGCATCTTCTTTTGCATCTTTGCATCATTGGACCTTGATGGTCCACCTTGGTCTGGTCACAGTCAGAAATGCGGTACGTTAGTCTTGTTTAGTACAGTCATCCCTTTAGAGATCCTGAAAATGTAGAAGTTGCTATGGAAACTGTTCTTTTATTGAACTACAAGATAAAAAGATGTTGTGTGAAATTAATGTACCAACTACCAGTGCATTTGTTACCAGTTTCATTGAGAGGTGCTAAATGTTTAAGTGGCTTGTCCTAGGTCACACAGCTATAGTGGTAATGGCAGAAAAAGAGACCAGAATCTATTCACTTGTTCCAATCACTTAGCGATCCCTTCTTAAAACAGACTTTTTTTCATCGTAAGTCACACATCATTCTTATTTAACATATTGCCTGCAAGACATCTGTATATAGGCTGAGAGAAATACTTCCACTGGCTATTTAAAGCACCCCATTATTTTTTATTAATTAATTAATAATTAATTTTTATTAAGTTAATTTTTATTAAGTACATTAATTTTTATTAAGTACACATTGTCACTGGGACTGTAGTTTCTAACTTCCTATCTCTTTAAACTGTATCCTCTGGGTTATTTTCTGAATTGTACTTCTTGCATGTCTGCAAGTCCGGGCTGTTCTGTCCATCCTCCTATTTTTAAGTGTTGTAAATTAAGAATGACTTGATTGCTAACAGAAGTGAGGGGCAAATGAGCTTTTTTGTTTTCTCAGGAAAATGCGCAGCTTATTTAGATCACTCCTCCCAGTTTGTTCCTTGAACTAGCCAGGGAGAAAATGAAGGGGACGCATATCATTAACAGTGGACATTTCTCTTCTGATGTGATCCTTTTTAAAATGCAGTTTTTCGCGCAACAGAATATGTGAATAGTTTGCCCCGCAAGAGGATGCACTGTATTTTTCTTTGACACATTTAATTCTTGCTTCTCTTCATCTTGTTTTGTGTAACATGAGAATGCCAGAGATGCCAGAGTGGGTATAGCCAAAATGATGTTATTATAGTTCCTGTTATTAAAGCAAAGGTGTACTTGTACAAGGCAGGCAAACTTTCAGGAATACAGACCTTTCTTAGAGCCAAAGAAAGGCATTTGTATCAAAAAGTTTATCTCACTTCTTAGGACTGGGAAAGGACTTATGACCCCCCAAATGGTCAGCTTTTTCCAATGATAGTAGTCACTATAATAAAAGGTATTATACCTAACCTACAAATCTTGTATTGAATATTAATTGTTTTTGGGAGCAGGTTTCCAAACAAGTTGTAGCTACCTAGTTCTCAAAATTTGTTTGCTAAATAAATGGGCCTAGATATTTTTCAGTGGATTTAATGACATGTGAACTAGGTTTTAGAAATGCAGCCCAGCGTAGTCACAGCCACCACGGTGTAAGAGTGCCCTGTTGTTGCAGATGTACACAATTGTATGAGCTTCACTATAGTCAGTAGCAGAGCATGTCACATCCCAGTTGGTTTTGTTGTAGTTTCGTCAAAACCCAGAAATAATGAGGATTAATGATGCTTTTTCCATTAATTTCAGTAGTTGGGAAGATAAAATCTAGGAGTGGAAATGAAGGCATCTCCTCTACCATGGACTTTATTTCTTCCAGTATTGAGCCCCCAGCATTGGCGCTGCTGCTGCTGCTTACTACAGGCATTGGAGGTGGGGAAAAGCTTGTTTCTGATATGAGATCCAGGGCCGTTTTTAAGGTAGCTGCTAGTTAAAGACAGTCAGCTGAATTGTCCTAGAAAATCTGGTGAAATCATTAGAAGCTCTGCTGGCTAATGCTGAGTATCACTTGAAATGTGACCTGAAAACGGTGAGGAACAAATGTAAAGGGCCTGTTTTGAAGGCTCTGGCACTTTCAATTGACTCTCCTTTCAAAAAATTCCAGAAATGGCAAAACATTCTGCTCAAACTGTAAGCCCAAAAGTTTTGTAGTTTTGCAGACACAGAAGTGTTGAAGCTTAGTCTCATGAATTCCTTGAAACAAATACAAAATCCTTTGAGGAAACTTAATATAGGGAGAGATTAGGTATTCTATTTTAAATAATGAATAGGACAAGTATTGAATGAGATGAGGACATTAATTTCTGTGCAGGGATGCTCTTAATAGAATTACTGAGTAAATTCCATGTGGAATGCACACAGCTCGCCTCACTAGTTGAAATCTGTAAAGGCTAGGGAAGGCTAATATATTAGAGGGGAGGAGGGATATCCTGTGTAGCATTAAAACTTTTGCTAGAAGGAGTATAAATAGCATGTTGCGTGTATCAGCAAAATTGTTTTGTAGTTTCATGAGGAATCAGAACCAAAGCATCATTTTATTAATCCTGCATACTGGCTTACTGATAAACTTTTCAATACTAAACAGCATATTATGGAGTCAGAACTTGACAGGCTTAATTGTATACTTAAGAGTCAGTCTAGCTCACAGTTTATTCCTTCTGGGATGGTGGCAATTTGGAATTAAAGATCTCAATGGATTCACTGTACTGTTGTAATTAGTTTGTAATTATCTCAGTAATGTTTATGCAGGGTCATTTCTGTAGTTTTCTAATTGAGAGAGAACCCTGTTATATGGAAAGAAAGTGGTCATCTTCAGAAAGAGTATCATTGTGCCTTGTCTCTTGCTCCAGGGACAGTCCAAGATCTTTCAAACCAAATAATGTCACTTAATGAAACAAGACCCTATGCCACCAGGCATCAAAACCAACAGCTTCCCAGCCTGTTGTTTTCTCACAGCTGCTAATAGCAGCAATCAAAAGATTCCCTGCTTTGTTCCAAGCAGGGAATTAGTCATTGGACAAAACAAATTTCAGCAGTTTGGTATACCTTGCCAAAATTTTGCTTTTAAGCTGGGGAGAAATTAATGATCGAGAAACAAGAGATTAAGGGATATTTAGTTTGGTATGACAGAAATGGTGGACATTCACCTTCCTTTTAAGAAGCAAGCCTGATTGACACTGTCAAGTAACTTGGAAAGTCAGTTGAAGGTTTGTAAATAAGTCACTGCTTCCCATGGCAATTAAAGTAGAAACATGCTTGTTTCTTCTGTGGTGTGCCTTTACACTTGCTGCTAACACATCCTAATTATGGTGGAGAAAGCATAATTGGATGTGAAAGGAGTAAATTTGAATGCAAGAGAAGAGGCGATAAGAGATTTAGTGTTTTGCACAAAGTATTTGAAAATGCTAGTTAGGATGTTAAAGTTTCCAGTTGTCAGCTTGCACCTAGCTCTTCTGTCAAGTTCAATGGGAATTATCAACACAGCACATTTAAAAATCTCACCTGACAGTCCCTGCTTGTTCAAATGGCAAAGACACAAGGCTCAGAAGCTCCTGATGGTTTGGCGTACCTAATGCATGCCCAGTAGGTAGAGATCAGAGGCCACAGTGGGAACATGAATAAGACTGAGTAAAAGTAGAATGAAAAGGTCCAGAACTGGCCCTTGTAGCTGATGGTAGAACATCTTCCTTTCTGAAATGCGTAAGTTTCTATAGCTGCTTTAAAAATAAATAATTTTATTTATTGTTGTTGCTTTCTTTTGCTGTAAAAGGCAGCAAGCTATTCAGTGGTATATTCAGCAAAGCAACCTCAAGCCTTGCTTTAAGGATACAGTGTGAATGTGGTTTGGTTTCATGTTGACCACATTGGTCTGATAAGAAAGGGAAGTGGTGCCGGTGACATGACCCTGTCGAGAAGCCAGATCTGTTTCTGCCTACCTATATACAGTACCCAAAAAGCAGCTATTCTTAAGGGAGCTGCAGCTCGGAATCAGATGTAGAGAGGAATTCTGAACAGATATTTGGCATTATTAACAAAGTTAATTACAGGTGCCAGTCATATCAGCTGAGGTCATTGAATTGGATAACGGTTTGTTCAAGTATTGCTCCCTTCCTCTCCTTGTTTCTGTTTGCCTGTATGCATATGTTATTATGTGTGTGTTTGTTATGGATGACCTGCTCCTGACTTGTCTTTATTGCTCTTAATAGTTACTAAGTTAATTGGCCGTCTCATTTTCTGAAGGCTTAGATTTGCTTACCTTGTGTTTCTCTTCCTGCAGTAAGACTGGTCATTTTATCTTTTAGGTTACTGGTTGTTAAGAGTCCTGTGGTACAGCAACAGTGAAGGTCAGAATCCCATTATGGTAAGTACTATACAGAAGTAAAAATGGGAATGTACATCCTAAGACAGTGACAATGATGTGTTACAAGTGTATGAAATAATTTAGTATAAATACGTTATTTCAGGGGTTTTGGTAGCCATCAGGATAATCAGAGCTAGGTACACTTGGTTTGTAAGTTTTGCTGCAGTGTTTCAAAAGGATTTGGAAGAAGGAAGGATGGTAGTTCTATAAAATCCGGCAAGGAGTTATTCCCACTTGTAAGGACAAGAATATAAGAAAGCTGGTTGCTTGGTATTACCAGCAGGAGGAAGACAACTGCAGTTCTTGCTCTCCAGTTCCAGCATGGATCTTTTATGAGAGGACCTTTGCAAATAGTGATACAGTTCACAGTTTCTGTTATTGTCCATTAGCCCCACCCCATGTCCTTAAAGCCTATGAACAAAGATAATTAGGGGCTTTTTAGTTTATCAGTTTTATCTATCACTAACGTCACTAGTGAAAATGGAAGCCGTTACTTAAAATTCAGACCTTCACTATATAAAGCGTATGGGTTAGTGGCCAGAAATCAGGCAGGGATGTCTGCACTGTACTTGGCTAACCACAGAAGCCACTGGAGGTGTAATGCAGTGCTGAGGTGCTCATGTTCCAAATGTGTATTTAAGGATTGTGTAGAGCACAATAGGTCCTCAAGTCCCCTCTTTGGAGGGCTGAGTGAATTACCTGGCTAATGTGAGGGGAGTTCATTGAGTACTCAGTTTAGAACTGTGCCCAAGCCCATCATTCCTAGTCATCTAGATGAACCTTGATGCACAGCAAAGATACTTAGGGGAAAAAAAAAAGAAAAAAAAGATCCCCATAATCAGTTGTTCAAGTTATGTGGTTTTCATATTGTACTACTAACTATGAAATGACAGACCTTTATGTAATTTGCATCTTTATAATAACTTCCATAGACATTATAATAGCAGTAGACTTTTACACTGGTGCTTAATGGATTTGTTTGCGAACAAACAGCATGAAGTGAGAATCAATGGGTATGTAGCTGCCATTTGGGGACAGAGATTATAATTAAAGCTGTTCTGTAGGCCAAATAATGGGTATCATGCTTTATGGGACAATAAAGGCACAAACATAACCAGTGAGGTATATGCTAAGACCAGGAATAGTGCTGGCCTTTAGGAATCTGTGATCTCCTTATGGCTTCCTATTCACGTAATTCCAGCTGGCATGCTGTACATCCCAAGAGAAGCTGAGTGAGTGAACCCGAAACGCTAGAGTAAAAATTCTTGGAAGGATTTCATACCTGCTTCTGCTGAGAGGACTGTGAGACACAAAGCTTACGTGCTTCTCATCTCTTCTGTCAATCCTCTCCTGGGCCTTGGGGGCTGAGCCTGGCTATGAACAAAGATACATTTAAGATTAGTTAAAGAATGGCTTGCAGATGCAAATTACAGCAGTTGGTGATTTTTGTAAGCACCAAGCTGGGAGGCTACATGGTCATTTGGTTAGAATGGAGTCTGGGAATTGGGACAGCTGTACTCTATTTCTGTATCTCCCATTGAATTGTTCTGTGACTCTTAGTGATGCATCAAGGCAGAAATCCAACTATAGTTAAAATCAGTGAGACTTTTCTTAGATATTAACTGAAATAACATAGGCCCTTAAATATCTGAATTTTGTGCTTCCTGTCCACCAACAAGGGATAGTGATACAAGATGCGGACTCTGATGTCTATGACATGCTTTGAAACTCTCAGATGGAGACAAGAGAAGTCAAAGCACTGTTAATAGTTATTCTTTGAAAAGCAAGTAGAATTCACCAAGCCCAGTGGGCCTGATATGCAAGTTTAAGTCAAGAAAACAGTAAATAGAGAAGTTGTGTTTGAGTGGACTCACATGAAGCTTTGGTGTGACTGTGATGTGAGCGCTTTTCTTGGCCCAGGAACAATGCTGTAAGATCCTGCTTGATGAGCGATTTCTCAGAATTCTTTCTACAGTCCAGTGATGACTTTAACAGTTTTCTCCTTCTTCAGATACTAGTACTCATTTCCTTCTTTGTCTATAGTTCCCATCAGATTTGAAATGTTCTCTGTTGGCCCCTAAAACCTGGTATGGTGGAATTCCATCATTCTTGGAATGTCTGATGACGGTCTTCATATCCTTTGGTGTAGAGATGGCTGAATCACATCAGTGGTTTTCAACCTGTATAGAACAATGCAGGGTTTGGAATGAGTTGAAAGGGATGAGTAAAAGGTCACTAATAAAATCAATTCTTTAGTTAAATTTGCTCTTTGATGATCTATATCTTCCCTAGAAAATGCTCATAGATCTGCAACTAGAAAATGTAAGAAATATTTTGTATTCTTTTGAATATATTTTGAATCATTTTTAGACCTTCATTTCAGTAATTGTGTGATTCAGAGGCCATAATGGAAGATGCAGAGTTAAGACTTTAATAACTTTACATTTTTGTAGTTATTATTGAAAAATACAACAACCTTTTGGCATTCTGAGAGGAAATGGCTCATCAGAAATAAGAAGCTGCAAGACTGTTTTTAAAATACCATTTGGAAGATCTCAGCAATAATCTATGATTATTTCTGAGCCTCCCATGCTCATGTTGCGTAAGCGAAGCTCAAGTCTTATTGCATGGGGAAATTATGGAAATGCCAAGGACTACCTGTTAAACGGGTGGTGCCATTGATCATTAACTCAACTTTATAGACACAGCATCTTTTTGTCATTTGAATAACAAATGATCTCTAAGCTTATACCAAAGTAAATCTTATTGACCTTTTACAACTACTTATGCTTTTATTGAAAAACAGTAACTCCATCTTCATTAAAATCACTTTCAATTCTGTATGGAGCAAGGTACTGAGCAAAGTAATTCCATAAACGCATACTTGCATAGGAAGAAAGAAGGCATGTAGCAGTTTTCTTTACTTGAATGTACATAGCACTGACCAGTCTGTAATGGGGAATTGAGAAGCATCGCTAAACAGTTTAGAACTGTGATCAGTTGCCGTGATCAGTTTGCTTCTGATGCCGTCTGTTTGCCAGAGGGTTTGGGTCCTCTGGAATTTCAGCAGCAACAATCGTGAACGGACTCACATAGAAAACTTGCCTGTTGCAGAGCACAACAATACCTGATAGAATTTACTGCTTTTACAAACAGTGACTTGACAGCCCAGCTTCCAGGTGCTCATCTGAAAGCCTTAGGAAGAGCATGTGAACAGAAACCTGGCATTTCCCTGTTTGCTGCCTCTACCATGTGAGAGTAATTCTCTACCTTTCCAGTTGCTGTGATGGTTGCAGGCCTAGTGATCGGCTTGCCTGTACTCCAACAAGCTGAAAGGGACCGAACTGAGACTGTTTTACCCCCTGAGGACTTGCTTTTGTCATCTTCCTCTTGAACTGTGAAGGAGAGATGGAGAGAGAATCACCAGACAGGTCAGCCTTGATCTTGGTTTCAGTGTGCATCACAGTAATTACGCAGCTACTTTTGCAGCTCTCAGCATTGTTGCTTTTAAAAACAACAGTCATGGGAATACCACCCTCTCACCTATGTGGCCTGGTTGTTTAAAATAGTCCTACTACTTAAAGGAAACATACTTCCTGTTTATTAGAACACATAAGGAAACAATCTAGCTCTGCACATGGACAAAATAGTTAGGCCAGGCTTCTGAGAGAATACATTTTGCTTGACAATATTTTACATTTGTTACTGTGTTTTTGTCAGGGAATGAATTGCAATGCAAAAAAAATTAAAAAAAATAAATTCAGAAGCGAACATAAGATCCTCTGGTATGGGGATGTATCCTTACCACTGTGTCAAAGTTCTGTTCAACTAGGGTAAAGCTTCTGGGGGAAAAACGTGTCATCAGTTTGGGAGTCTACCACAGTATAATGAAGGGTACTGTAGAAGGGCAGTCTTAAAGCAAAAGATTTCAGATGCTCAAAAAGGTACCAGAAGAGTTTCTGATTAGAAGGCAAGAAGAGAAGGCCAATTAACTGCAGGCCAATTATCTGGTCACAAGCAGCAGGTTATATTGGCCTCTATCTGAGCTGTGTGAGTACAGTTGTCTCGGGTGTGATGCCATGTAGAAACATCCAGGATGTTTTGAACTTTTGAATTCATTGCAAGGTTTATTTTTTAACCTGATCGCCATATCTTCACATTTTCCATATCTTGGCAAACTCTGATATGATATACTTAGCCTCCATTCTTTACTTGGAGAACCAACAGGGTTCCTTTACGAACACAGAAGAAAATAAGTAATTTTAACCAAGAAAGGCTCTTGATATGCAGCTTGAAAACTCATTACTTTACAAATTAGCCAAGTCTTCCACAGTGTTTCCTCTTTTGCAAACACAATGGGAGAAAATGCACTGTAATGCTGAGACCTTTCTTTTTCCAGAAGGCAAATGTAGAAAAGATGTGGTATTGTTCTGAAGAGCTTGTTCTTTCTCCTTTAGCCTCCACTGGAGTCTGTCACATCCTTCTTTAATAAAGTCCATTATTAGTACAATTTCTGAGGTTCACAGGGAAAATGAGATCAATAAAAATTTCTTCTAAACCTGATTGAAAGTAGCAGATTATTGAACTACCACTGTTTTTAAATGAGCATTTAAATCTCTGGCATAACGCTGTTGGCAAATTCAGCAATCAATTCCACAGCTGTATAAGAAAACCAGTCAGATAAATGCAGAGCTTCATAAACTCATGCGGTTCAACATCACGTCACTAAGCAGACTGGAGTCACACATCTGAGAATGCTGTACTGCCTCAAATCCTGGAGGACCATCCATTCACACTGATATTCTAACAGTACATTCAGACTATTCATTTAAATACACTTAGTTTATTTTCTCTGTGAAATTCTTTAAATATAAGCTGCATGTCCAGCCTCAATCAGATAAGGTAAGGATATAAAGTACTTTTATTACTTTACTCTGCTTAGCAGAAAGGCTAAAGTATTTTGTTCCTTCCTTTCTGCATTGGACATCAAAATTTTTCACCTGAGAATATCGTGGGCACTATTGATTACAATGAAGACATGTTTCTGTAGACTTCATTGATGATCTGCATGTGAACTCTAAACAGTAGTTCTGAAGTTCTCCATAGTCACAGCCTGACCAACATCAGAAAGACAGGATCAGCTTCTAAGTCTGTTCACAGCCAGTTAATCCTTTTGGTGCAGGACTTTGGACTTGATTGTGAATGGCAGCAAACTGCAGCTACCTCATTGATTTATTTTGTCTCTTCAGATTTGTTTTCAGATAGCATTTTAATCTTATGAAGTCCTGCATCTCCATTTCTTTTCTGAAGGGGGCTGATAACACAAGACAGCGTTCTATTTTTTGGCAATCGAGAGCACACAAATAAGATTTTCCACTGTCCATCACATCACTCATACCTGATAATATGATACCAAAACACTATGAAAAGCAGACAGAAAGGATTTAGCCTGTATCTAAGAAAAGAATTAGGCGAAGTATACTATTTCAGAATTTGTCTGTGACGTTTTTTGGAAATACAAAATAGTAAGCAGTAACACCAAAGTTGTGCAAACCAATGCAATGAAGAAAACTGCTTTTTCTACTTTCTTCCCAAATACTAGCCTATACTAAACAAATTTGAAATTGTGTTTTGTTTCTTCCCACTGTCTGTATGTAAATGATGATCCATTAGTGTATATTAACAGCTCGTTAGGATTTTAAAGGGCTTTAGAAGTTACTTCAAGATCATTAAATTAGAAATTAAAAGGATAAATGAACACTGTGTACTTTACTAAGAAAGCAGTTGTGTTCTTCCTCTTATGAGACCTTTTCAGCTGCACTGCATATACAACACAGTACCTAAGCAAGGCAAGCAGGATAAATCTGGAGCTGGTAGCCAGGTCTAACTAAAAAAACAGAGCATAAGGCAATAACGTGGTGACAAGGCAGGCCTAATGTCAAGTCTGGAAGACAGTTCATAGGTCAGGGTTAGAATCGGGTTGAGATTGCCAAACATGTCTGCAGTGATGAAGCTAGACCAAGGTCAAGCCTGTCCAAGGGGTGAAATCCCAGTAAAGGGGCATTATATCCAGGCATTGCTGTAACGGGGCTGGAGACCATCATGTGTCTAACAGAAACTGAAAGGAGCAGAGCTGATCTGAACAGCATTCCTGGGCTGTGGGTGGAGGCCCCAGCTGAGGCAGGTCAGGGACATTAAGGCTTATTAGTGTGCCCAAGGCCTAGATTGTTGAGGAAGAGTTGTTGGTCTTGCTCTGGGCTGTTTACTTACAGTCTGGTTTAGGCTTCCTTTCTGTGTGTGTGCATATCAAAGTTATGAGGTACACTTCAGTCAAGGTCTTGACACGCTAAGAAGTAGTTCTAGTTGCAAGGTATCTAAATGTGACACTTTCCACATTGCAAAGAGCAGTGGCACAGTTCACAGGAACCTGGAGCTGTTTCATCCTTCTACATACCTTAGCACTCCAGTTTTTAAAATGGCATGTAAAGCATGGCCTATCTGGGATCTGCCTAGAACATAACAATTTTGCAGTGTCACCTTTGTAAATCCCAATAGAAGTAATTTACATGAGTGATATACTAGTACCTTTTCATGTCTGAAAGTATGGACCTGTGACTAAAGGAGAATCTATTAGAAGCATCGTGATCTCTTGGAAGTTTTGACTATGTGCTGGGATGTAAAGCCTACAGTACAATATTTCGATTTGCATAGTGAGTCTGTTTGCAGCACTATGAAATCAAAAAGTCTCTGTATACTGTGACAAACTCCTTAGTTCCCTTTAAAGACAAAAGCAGATGCCTGTTAAGTAAAGCATACTGCTTGCTGAGCAGTGAATACCTCACTTATAACACAAATTGTCTTACCATGTGATTGACTTGTTTATGTTTCATATACAGCTGACTACAGTGTGTATGCATCTTGAGCTCTGTACTCTCCACTGCTGTTAGAAAGGAGTCTGTCTGCAGGAATAAGCAAAGGATGGGGCAAGAATCCCACACATGTTCAGTCAAATAATAGCACATTGACAATTTTAGATGAGGAGTTATTTCTGTATTTTTGTACATCACTCCGCACATTGAATGTGTATGGTAATTCTCATTGCTCAGCAGACCTTTTTTTTCAACAGGTAAGAACAATGTAGATTTCAAGAGAGAAATTTAAACAAGTATACCTATTCACCTCAGCCTTAAATCACCACTTACTTTACAAGGTCTTGGCTACAGGGAATATCTTTCTTTTGCACATGCAAAAAGTGTGATATGCTGTCACTTTGTGGGGGGTTGGCATACTTTAATGTGTGCATCTTAATAATACTTAGCATTTGGGTGTCTCTTTCCAGCTCTGATCAAGAAGTACTTTTCCTCTTTGTAGATGAGGACAGTGAAACACAGAGAACTTAACAGCCATCCAGAATTCCACAGTAGAATAGGATGCAGCTGAGCCAGGAGTGTGTAAAACTGAAGTGTTTTACAACTTGAAGAGCTACAAGAATGTGTAACCACACCTCAACCATAGTAATGTCATAGCAGTCAATCACAATTCTGTGTCATATTAATAGTCCAAACATCTGTACAGCCTCTTACTATTCTTGTAAGGAAGTGTTCTTCTGATTTAGAAGTGACTGTGGAAGCAAGAGACATGTTTAAGTATCAAAAATAAAGTCATTTCTAACTATATATTTGTAGTCATTAGCTAACATTTATGGCAGCAAGTCCATGAGTTAGTGAGAGAGACCTCTTTCATGTTTGCCCTCACAAACTATCACAGTGGATGGAAGAGCTAGTGCAGGACTTGTCTGACAGCATTACCATGTTAAAGCAGGCAAACAAGAAGCTCGACCATCACTACTTTATTTTCTTAGTGAGAATGGCATGATCTAAGTTATGTACCCATGCTTCATAGGTGTCTTTTGCTACCAGAAGCCTACCTGCTACTAAAACATGGCTCAACAGATCTACAGCAGTGGCTGCATGGTTTTAGGTGCCCAACTGGAGAAAGCTCAGGTCTGTTAAGGTACCAGTGCCCTCACTTGCTCATCTCTGTTTAGAATCTTAGGAACATCAACTTTATTTTTTCCTCTTGCCTTTTTGTTTTTTAATACCTTGTGCCCTTCCTCAAAAAAGAATGCATTTTTGATGCATTTGGTCTTCTACTATGCAAGCAGAGGAAAGTTACTACAATTTCTTTGAAATACTGTTCTTGTCTTCTAGGGACAGGTGACTGCAGTACTAAAGAAACGGAAGCAGCTGAGGTCCCTTCTCTGGTGATGCATGGCAGTGTGTGGGGGTAGCAGTAGTCAGTGCTTTCACCATTGCAGAGAGGAATACTGGGAAAATGCTGTAACAAACATCAAGTTCATTGTACCTCTAAACGGAGTGAACAAACTTTATCTTGTCTTTGGCCTCCCTGGGAAGGTGTTTATTAGGTATTTAGGAAAAAGAAGTTAAATATATCATTAGAAATCAATGGCTGTCTTGAGCTGTGTATACCAAATGTTCTTTCAAGCTTGGGATTTCATGCTCAGCTTTGTCCTGATGGAAATTCCAGATTTCCCCAGAAAACTGATTTCAGTGGACTTTTGGTTAACATGTCTAAATGGGGTTATGTGCAAATATTACCTGTGGAAGCAATAGAGTTGATCATAAAAGGTATTTCTTACTGTAACTCAAGGCTAGCATCTTATTTTAGTAGAATCAGAATGTATTTACGAGAACACATATGATTGGCTAAAGATCTAGCTGACTGGAATTTCTCATATTTATGGCAGAAATGGGTTTCTTCTCACTTTAACCATTTTAAACTATACCATTATTATCTTTATTTATAATTTTCATTCAGAGCTGCCTCTTGCATGTCATTTAATTTTAATAAAGCACAAGATCTTATGAAAAAAACCTTTTGTTTTTCATAGCATAGAGTAATTATGCCCTGACCTTTTCTGGCTGTTTCTTTTTAAAGAATCTTGATTCATTTCAAAAATGAAAGCAAAAAAACAGAGGAAAGATGCTTTCACCTTAGTTCATACACAGGCTGTTTTCCAAGCAATCATTCCCAGATGCATAATGACTGTTCTCGCAGCACACTGTGAGAATTGGAATCGTTTATTTGGAGAAGAACTTGTGGCCCAAGTACAAGAAGTACTATATACAAATAAATTTTATTCTTTATTATAAACACTCCTGAATATTCATGACTTTAAAATAAATGTGAGAATAAAAACAGTCCGCATACAATTTGAGCTGAATGCTGGTGAAGAAACCAAGTAGTAGAAGTCTCCCTAATGCAGTGGACTAAAATGGGCCGAATTTGATTATTCTGAGATCAGCAAATCATCAAACACAGTGATGCTATTGCTTTCATAATACTAGAGGTGAACCCAACCCGTGGCATTGAGTATATGCTTGAGATTTGGAAGTATTAAAACCACTTGTCTGATACATCTCTAAAAATGTGTACAGGATATAATTTACTTCCTCAAGATTAGTCATTGAGCTTCAGAACAGATTTTTTTTGGGGGAAAAAAAAAAAAGAAATGGTTCAGCAACCAGTCGTAGCAACAGCTGTGACCTATTGATGGGGTCAGGGTTTGGTTATTAAAAGATCTTGTGCTGTCATTCTGGCTTTGCCTTTTTCCCCTTCTCCATTTGTGAATAATAACAGTTGCTTCAGAGATGGAAGGATTAGGGTAAGTGGTCACTACAAACCATATATGTTCTTTTTAGTGAAGACAGAATATATAGGGTTTTAACGTAGATTAGCAGCTCAAGTTATATTCATGGATGAGATAAGACTGGAGTTCTATGACCTACTCAAAATACCTCTACACTAGTTAGTGTGGGTGAAACCCAAAGAGAGTTTCTCTCTGTACCTCAACCTTCGGTCAGGGGAAATCAGCATAGCTGTGTGAAAGTGTCCACCTTACTCCTGTGCTCACGGTTTCAAGGAATAGGGAACAACAACAGCATAGAAGGTGTGTTTCTACACATGCTTGTTAGGAGTGGAAAACACCGCTCATAACACTTCTGTCCTGTTCTGATGGATAGCACACTATGAGTGTCTTAATGTTCTCTCCTTTCAGGAGCTAATTACTTTTATATAACATTTATTTGAGGACTTAATTTGCTCTTACTGTAGGATGGGAGCAACATTTCTGGACGTTCTTCCCAGAGAGACTTTGATTATAACCTTCCCAGTATGTTGGCATGATTATATTTTTCTGCCCATTACAAATGGAAGGGGCTTTTACAGGTTTCTGCAGCTAATCTGTGCAGCTACTGGGAAATGTCAGTACATAAATACATGATTATATTTTCTGGCTTGGTTCCTCTCCATGGTCCTTGTAGATGCTGCTAACCAAGCAAAGCGACAGGAGTTGAACTTCTTTATCTTGATTCAGTGGCAATCCTCCTGGTTCTCAGGAGTGTGAGAGTTTAGGCTTGACTTAATTTTTATTCCAGAAATGTTGACATAAGCCCTTTAGCCTGTCTGGCAACAGGGACAGTGCACAAATAACAAACCGTTTCTACTTTTAAAGAGACTCACACATCCAACTAAGGAAAAACAATCAATGACCATTTAGCTGTTTCTGACTGAACAAGATGTCTTTAAATTAAGTCTCTCTGCTTCTCATATGAGAAAATACATGACTTGAAAATAAGAACACTCCAACTTCCTAATTTAACTACTAAACAGCAGAAAAAAGGAGCTTTATTGGATTGTTTGGCCAGGTGACAGGCCTTGTACTACTACAGGGTTCTTAGTTAGGGAAGGAAGCCTTTTTCCTTAGTGTATCTGTCACAGTGAACAAGCTAACCTTAGGGCAGCCTAAGGACTGATGAGAAAACTAAAATACTTGGTTGTTAGCCTTGTAATTAAACCGTAATTGATGGTATTTCTCAGATTATTGTCTTGGTTGAAGAAATTCATTAGGCTAAGAACTCATTGCTGGTACAAGGGACGGAGTGAAGTCACGCAGAGGGAGGGTGGGCCCAGGTGGGCCCAGTTTTGGGCAGCCTAGTTTTGGATGAGCATCAGCTGGGCCACTGTTAAGCATAAGCAGATCTAGTTGCAAGTAGTCACTGAAAAAGACAGTCTTGTCGTTCTTCTTATCATAACATATTCTCACGTGCATAAGTTGTAGGGACTGCTCAACTCCAGTGGATTCAGTTTAGTGTATTGATCAGATGGATCAATAGGTCCATCAAGAAGGGGTCAGGACTCCTTGGCACGAGGCTAGACGTTCTTAGGACAGAGACTGAAATACTTATTTTGCATTCATCCTGGTGTATTAAGACCTGATTCTCAGTGCAAGTAATTCTAGGACTGCAACGAATGGTGCTGTTGCTCTTTGCTTATTTTATTAAAGGCAGGGATTATTGTTATCTGCTCATTTAGAAGAGAAAGATCACGAACACTTATTTAATTACAGTTTCCAGAGAGAATTCCAGGGCTTCTAGGCCTGCTTTGTGACATTGTTCTTCACGGGGTGCTTCCAGGTAGAATTGGAACACAACTCAATTATATTTGAGTATGGAGAGGCAGTGAAGTGTGTAGTAAATATTATTGTTTCATTAGCAGTACTGCATTTAATTTAGATAGGTATTTCTGCACAAATGGGAAAATGTGGCATTTCCGTGATAGCACTACCTCACATAATAATTGTGGTTGGTATCCCAACCAAGACACTGACAGTGTGGGTCCCACCCCGCAAAGCACTCAGTCCCTGGGGTAAGGAGGGGAAGAGTAAATAAAGCAGCATATTGGGAGAGTGTCTCAGACACCCCTTAGATGTTTGCTCTCAGAAGGAAATATCTTTTCCGATTCTCTTTTTGGCATGGGTCACAGCACCTGCAGGTAGTTCATAATCCAGACTTCTTGCTCTCTCTTCTTCCTCATTACAGACAATGCGATGACCAAACAAGGCAGTGACTGTTGAACCAGAACTCCCGTTGGAAGGAGACACTTACTGTTCAAACTGCAATGCCTTTGCTTCTTCCATTCTTAGATTGTTCTGTGAGTTGCATCTTCAGAACTGATAAACTCCCTCTCAAAGCTATTTTATGAGACATCTGAAAACATTGTACCAATTACCAGTGTGGCTGATTAGCAGTGATTTTTTTATCAGTCATTCTTTTATCAGAAGAAAATTTAAATTCTTTTCATGCACTATTCTTTTTTTGCTTTGATAACAACAACCCATTTGCAATTGTAGGATGGCAAAAACAAAGAATTTCTGATAGCAGATTTTTGCATACAGTTTGTATCTAGCAGAAACTAGACAAAAGAAGCAGCCTATATCCTTAACTAGTAATGAGAAATTACTTGCCAGAAGTCTCCGCTGTGTCCCAGCTATTTCTATGTTGACAAATCCAAAGAACTATTCACATTGCTTTCAGGGATGCTCCTGGGATCATAGAACCTGGCACAACATGAGAAGCAATCGTTACGATGGTTTTTGAATGAACAGTTTGACGTTGAGCCTTCCCTGACATTGACATGGCTCCCTGGAAGTCAGCAGACGGCCAAAGAAGGACAACTGCATTAACCATGTGTGGCTTGGAAACGATGACCGAGACTGACTGATGGCATTGCCATGTGCCACACTTATTTATGTGTAGTAACCGTGTTACCCTGCATGGTGCTGTATCAACATGTAAAAGTGTCACTCAGAAATCGTTAGCTGTAACACTTTATATATAGGCTTCATTTCTCTCCCAGAGGGGGCTATGATTTTTGTTTCTGTCTAATTTATGTCCTAGTTTACCAGTTTGTTCATCTCTCAGTCATGGCTCTTGGCCTCTTTACTCTTGAAAGGAAAATGTCATCTTTATAGTAGCTTTCTTATGTGAAATTCAGTAATAAGCAGTAAAAGAGTCCTTTCCACTTTCTTGTGTGATGGGCCAAATGTCTGTTGCTTTTAGGTTTTAATTACAACTTTCCATATTAATCAAACAGTTAACGTGTACTGCAGTTGGTAATTGTTGAGCAGAGGATGACGTGCACAGGAATTCACCCGTGTGTAGGGAGATTACAAAACGATTTGTAGGGGTGCCACTGGCAATCTTGGCACAAAATCACTGGCACGCAGTTTGCCATACAAGTACTGTCTTAGACCAGTGGTCCATCAAGTCCAATTTCTTGCCTCCAGCATTGCACAAGATGTACTGCTGTACTTTACTTACTCTGTTCAAAATACATTAACACCTTATAAGAGAGAAATGAAGACAGCCAGAATGGAAATACATGAAAACAAGTGTTTCCTTTGCAGTCACGAATTCTCTAGTCATCAGACTTCTTAAAATCTCCTTCCTGTCCCGGTGCCTATCCGCCTACCCATTGGCTTCTCCTGAACATCAGCAGGCTGTGGTCCTGAAGACTGAGAATATTTCAAAGGCGAATATGCTTTGAATATCCTGTTAGTGGGCTTCTTTCTTCCAGTTTTATCCTATAAGTTAAGGTAGTGAAATAATATAGAGAGATAAGTGACTTCTTAATGAGGATGGAACGTGTAAGTTGGGCTTTAAACATCAGCATCTTACTCTAAAAATGCTTCTATACTTACATAGTAAAATAGGAAATAATGGAACTGTACATTACCCATTTATATTTTGTGGCTCATTTTCAGCAGGGCTTAATCCAGTCTTTGTTTGATTGGGTATCTCTCTATACCTCCTGCTTCTGACTTGAAATAAATCATACATACTGGTATTAGGAATTAAAAGCCTTTAAAAATCTTTTGGACCTACTACCCATTTGAACCACAAAAGGGGAGCTGCCAAATTGCTCTCATAAATATCAACAAGTTAAGTCTGGTATGGAAATAAGAACTAGAGTGATTAAGAATTGATTTGCAAAGCAAGGATTGCAGACTCGTTTGTTTTCCCACACCTGCGCTCCACTTCAGAAGTACAAGGAAGCAAGGCACAACGCACCTTTCCCCTAATTGGATAATGTACTCAAGGGAATATGATCAACAGAGGCTTTTAAGATCACACCACCATTTGCCCAATTATCATACCTAATGACAACACATTGTTCCTGCAAAATGCATCTTTATTCCCT
This sequence comes from Anser cygnoides, assembly GCF_040182565.1. Classification (NCBI taxonomy): domain Eukaryota; kingdom Metazoa; phylum Chordata; class Aves; order Anseriformes; family Anatidae; genus Anser; species Anser cygnoides. Next base: position 2,475,910 of record NC_089882.1, read on the forward strand.
GGTAGGTTACATTTCCTTTCAGCCTTTTACCTATTGATCCAGCAGTACCTCATGTAGAACAAATTTCTTTGTTGGCAAGTCTTGATTACAAACTCAGAAAAATCTTTTATGTCCTCTTCTCAATATCTGACTAAGTACGTAAGAGAAGGTCAGTTTAGCATCCTTGGAAACAGACTCCAGTGCTGAGATATTAGACCAGCTTAAAGAGCTGATAGAAAAACAATTAAAGTGACGAAGAGGTATTTTATTTAAAGACAATTCATATCCTCCAGAACAAGTAAAAAATACCATTTTTGGAACTACTTTTGGCTTTTATCCATGTTTGTATTTTCTCATTTCTTGTTACATACTTGGATCTAGAACAAAAAGCCTGATGGTCTAAGATTCTCAGGATGTGGACATTAAATAGGCAATTTTATACACAAATCAGTCTTTAAAACTTGCAACCTTGATGTTATTTTTGTCCCTTCTTCCAGCATTTCTCCTGAAGTGCTCCCTGTACAGTGGGCTGCTTCTTGTAAGAACATTCATTTTTGTTCTGACAAAGGTTCCTACTGGTAAATTGCACTAGGGGAGCATACATAGGCTTTGCATGTCTCTTATGAAGCCTAAAAGCACTGAGTCTCTGAGAAACACAAGTGAGAACACTGTGCTCACCTGCTTGAATCCATTTTGTCTTCTACGCAGACTTCATTTTCTGCATGCAACCTCCGGAAGGTGGCAAACCCGACAAGTTTTACTTCGACTGAAAAATGTAAACATGTTTTTTCTCTCAGCACATGAGAACTGGGAGCTTACCGCTCATTGTCACAAAGAGGGAAACTTATTATGCCACCAAATCATTCCTCCCAAGCTGCCAGTTTGAGTATTGATCCCTTGTTTCTGAGTAAGCAAGCCCTGTGGTTGGTCATCATTATTCTAGGACATCTCATTCTAGTGACCAGATCAATAATGTCTTTCATGGCCTCCTGCTGTCTGTTCGTGTCATGCCTCAGCACCTCTGCATCAACTGTTGTTCATCAAGAGACAGTGAAATGATTAGCAGTGGTGGTGAGAATGCTGTCAGCCACTTCACACTCATTTAGGTCTCAGCTCGGACACAACACGAAGCTTTGAATGTACATCATTTGTAACGAGTGTCGATATTAATTTCACGCTGTCCCACACATTGAGGCGGGAAGATTTCCACACAAAGACACCCCAGGCCAGGTGTAATGCCAACGGGCTGCTTGTCATGAAGCTGCCTTTGAGCACAAGCAGGGATAAATGTAAGCGTTCCCCTTTGCTGTCCAGAGGTAGTCAGGGAGCAGAAAGGCCTGCTGCTCGCCAAGGGATGGAGATGGCACCAGGATATGCATGTGGTGGTAAGGCCAGCAGGGCTGACAATTTTAAAGCTGCAGTTGTAAAATAGAGTGGGGCTCTTTCACTGGCTTACCCACAGTTCGATGTGTGTTAATTTCAAACCCTAAGTTATTCCTGAATCTTCTTGAATCAATGAGGCTACATCCACGTTTGTTAGTCACAAAGCTTGATAATTCTAAAGTTTTTGAACACGGATACAGGTTTTGTTTGGGACTTCTTAGGTTTCTCGGGAGTGTGGTTTCTTGTTCTTATCTTCATACTGCTGTGGTGATACAAATCCCATCTCTTGTCCAGATGTGGTTATAGAGAAATCAACTACAATCTAGTATAACTCTGTCCACATGAAAGTTTATGCTAGTTAACTGCTGATCCCTCCCACCAGCTTCAATGGTTTTAGCACACTTTACACGTTTGGAGTCAAAGGAATATTTGGATCTGCCCTAGAAATGTAAATTTCTAAGTTTATAATGGTAGTGCAGAAAAAAAGCTTTACAGAAAATATTTTAAATACAAAAATGCACTTTGCCCCATACCTTCTCAGTCATCACCACATGAAAGAAAAATTGTGTTTTTAGATCATAGCTTGGAGCCTGAAAGAGGCCACACAAAGATTGTGCTCTGAGAGAAAGGATGTCTGGCAGAAATCCAATCTGAGAGCACTTTGTCTGATCATATGTATACACCAATGTACCCTGGATTTTTTGTCTGCATTGTTTTGATGCATGCACATGGGATTTCTGGCTTCGTTCAAGAAGAGGCCCTGTAGTTTTCTGGTGTCCGTCCCTTCACCTCATGGTATCAAACACAACTATACCCAGCTACTTCTGTCATTCTTTGGGGAGAAATAGAATTTAATGTAAGAGGTTAGAAATACCACTGAGACTTAATCTGCCAAGGAAATACACAGCACAGTGACCCATTCAAATTATGCCCAGCTATTGTTCTAAATACGTTTCGCCTGCATGCAGACACGAAGACTGGATTAAGCCCTGCTGAAAATGAGCCACACAATGTGAGTGAGTAATGTACACTTCACAGCCTCACTCGCCTGTCTGATTCGCTTCGCTGTCTTCTGCACGGCACAGCCCTGCAGGGCCTGGACCTCCTTCAGCCCTGTAAGCTTGGCAGTTGCATTTGGGCAGCTTTGGCTGGGCCTGTAGTACTGTACCCCAGTACTGAGGTGGGAGCTGGATTCTGATGCGGTGCCTGTATGACAGACTTCTGCGCAGCTCCAGAGGCTTCCTGGGGTCCAAGAGGCTGATCTCCACCTGGCCTCCCCGCACGGACAGACACCTCTGGAGCACTCACAATGTACCTCATTTTATTCAGGTCTAAGGTAGCTGTTTATGTAAATTTATGCCATCCACAAGAAGTTCTCTGTCTATATTACAAAAGGGTAGTGTTCCAATGCTAGTAAAGTATTTCTAATGAAAACATGGGAAAAAAAAACACAACAAAACACGTGGTTTATCTCCCATGATGAGATCATGACAAAAATGACTATAGCAGTGAAGCTCATACCTTAATTCTCATCCTTCACACACTTCAGCACATGTGTTTTAACAGTGTGGATTAATTATTAAACAGGTCAATACAGTTTGATAAGGGAGACTCCCAATCTTGATTAATTATGCTGGTATCCTACTCTAGTTTTGGACCTTGGACAAGTGTCTCATGTGATGAATAAATTAATCACCATAAATTGGTGATTAATTAATCTAGTTGTAAGCACTTACATTTTAAGGTATACTTCAAAAAAATTACAAGTGGATCTGTATTAGATGACTTACCAGTGTTGGGGATTTTTTGTTGTTCCCCCTAGAGGCAAATCAAACAGGTTGTGCTTAAATATAAAAAGATTTAATAAGCAATGCATTGGACAGATCTGCCATAAGCAGATCTACGAGGAGTCTGCAAAGACATGGCATTAGCTGGTTCCTTTTATGCATTAGTACCAGCACTGACCATGTGAGCATCGGCATTGCTTTAACTGCTTTTTGGTTCATCCCCCCAGTGCCAGTTCTGTTCACTAAATTCTGTTTACCAAAAGTGGCCCCTGAGCACACACATTCCATGATTGTTACAAGACAATCAATCCTGTGGCTTTTCTTACCTCATCAGAAAGGAACCTTTGCTCTCTTGCATGGAGTTACTTTGTCCCTGATGTTCCTGCTTCCTAGGCCTTCTTGTCCTACCTTAGCTCGTTCTTCTGTCACAAGGTACCATGCTGAGTTACAATTTGAATTTCCCCTTTACCTGTGGGTGAAAAATTGGACTTGACTGAACACATTGTTCCCATCCTCTGTTTTTATGGTGTAAGTTTGCTGCAGGCTCAGTTCCACACTAGTAAAATATCTGGGGTATGTCAAAGGTGATTTTAGGTTAATGCCCTGGGTTTGAACTACATAATATTACATAGCCTTTGTGTAGCAGTCTGAATAGCTTGTTAAGTGCTCTAAATCTTGGTGCAGTCCTGGAAACTGAATGAGGTTGCAAATGGTCAGGTAGCTTTTATAAAGAGGATTCTGAGCACTTCTTTATTTAGCCTAGAAATTGAACCATCAGCCCTTTTTTATGTTGTTGGGAAAATGACTAGTGCTTCTCTAAAGCCTTTATGTGAGGATCTTGTCTTCACAAAAGCAAATTTTTTTATTGCTACTTGGAAACATAGGAAACTGAGGTACAGAAAGGTACAGTTACCTCATTCCTGTCTGCAGAATTTAATTCTAATTCTGGATTCAAATATGCCAAATTCAGATGTTTCTGTCCAGATCTGAACTTCGTAACCTCAATTCATCACAAAATCCAGCATCATTTGCACACTTCTGACCATCTTTGAGTTCACTGATACTGTACACTTCAGGGAACGTTGTGTGCATACACTGCTCTCAAGCCAACCTCATTCCCTTGGACTCTCTTACACACACACTTAAAATGGAAGACAGAAAAAAAGGACTTCCTGCATTCATTTTTTTTTCCCCAGCCTGATTTGTGCTTCTAGTGAGATTGTGAATATTCAGCTCACGTAGTACAGCCAAAGCAGAGCCTATACCCACCAGTCTCTTGCAGACAAAGAGAATATGCTCTATAGAAGTTTGTACTTCACAGTCTGTTCCTGAAACAGCTCATGTGGCCTGAATAACTCAAAGGCCGTTTCCACATTTCAGCTGTATCCTGGTGGTAGCTGCATTTTAGTGGATGAAAAGAAGTCCTTGGGTATTTCAGCTGGAGTTTGCAGAGAACTTTGTGTGGAAAAAGCGATGCAGAAATGTATTCATGAATTAATAATAGTGAGTTTTCTTTATGGGTTTCTAACTGACCTGAATCTTTCCATGGTTCCTGAATCCACTTTGGCACTAAATTGGTTTGAATAAGACCCCATTTTTGCTAACCCAAACCTGTCCTTGTCTGTACTTCAATGCTGCAAGTTTAGCTTCATATATAGCCTTTATGATAACAGTACATGAAGTGTGAGGCAGGAAAAAACATTGTTTAGACAGCAAGAGCTACTAACAAGACATTGTGAACGGGCAATGAAGTTCCTGTGGTCCCAGACCAGGACAAACGTAGTCAGTCTGAATGATGCAGTGCTGTTCAAGATGTTCAAAAGAGTTCAGACTAATGAGTCATATGTTGACATTTGATTAATCGTCACTGGTTATGATGTAGCTGAATACTGCATCAGAGGAGCGGTATGAACTTTAGGGACAGAAATATGAACAGTGTCTACCCACTTGTTCAGGGTACAATTCTGTAGTAAGCAATAAAGGATTAACATGAAGTCTTAGCCTAGAAACTAGGTATGAAATACAGGTTTCAGGCCCAGTTTGAGTGTTTGCTGTTCCTGGAAGTTGTCAGTATGTGCAGTTCTGTTTTGACCCTCTTTTTCTTTTGTCTTCATAGAACCCACTATGTACAATAATCTCTCTGCAGCAGACTAGTCATGCCAGAAAGAGTTACGAAGTCGTATGTCTGTTCCCTGAGGTCTGTGGTTTAGACATATCCTAAGCAGTTATATCCCAGTCTTTCGATTCTTGTTTTTCAAAGAAATGCAATTTCATTTTGTCAACGGTTGAAAAATGGTTCCACATTGCCAATTGAAAGACGGAAGCTCTAGGCTAAAGGAAAATTGAAGAGGCATACCTTGTTTCTGACATGAGTGCTGTGAATTGTATACATGTTGGCATTGCTCTTGATGAACTTCAAGGGCACAGATTAATACCCTTGAAGGAGCATTAAGGATCTGTCCAGAAACAACACAGTGATGTTTGGTCAAAGAAGTCTTTGGATTTTGTGTAGTCTTAGATGCTGTATTTGATCACTTCAGAAAAGCTGTAGGAAATTTCTCCAACAGTTCTTAAAGTTACTGAAGTACTAAATGAAATTGTACACTAATTTAGCCAGTTAAATTCCAATGGAGGAGAGCGTCATATCTGTTCTTGTTCTCAGTAACTGGGTTTTGTGTTCCTTTACACCAGGCTGTGACTCTTGCGGCTCATGGCACAATCAATTTTAATGAGACCTCATAGTGATTCATCATGATTATCATTCATGATTCTTAAGGAATCAGAGATTAAATTGTATCAGAAGTACATACAGTTTATCTACATCAACCACTGTCAGTCTTCTTGGCATTACAATGATTGCATGAGGTTGGCTGGTCTATATAAAGTCTGCTTATAGCAGGAGGACTTTGTCACTTAAAAATGTGACTGGATTTGTGCTTGCTAGAAGAGGATTTCCAGCACACCCAACTTGTAAACTTCACTGTTAATAACCATGGTTGTGAGCTTCTCAGGGACACTAAAACGTTACATTGCTTCTCTGGACACTAAAGTGACTACAGAGAAATGAGACATTTTGCTTTTTTTAACTTTTCCTTGTTCACTGGGGATTTATTTGTGTGGGAGATTTTCCAGCATGTCTGTGTTTGGGGCAGACTTGCACAGGCACTCAGCTTGCAGAAAAGCACCTAGATATGAGGAGTCTACCTGTTTTCCCAGCAGCGCCTCCCTGATGGACAGAACAGAGAGAGCCCAAAGGGAAGCTTTATCCACGGTGTTCCTGTGAATCACCTTTGCCCACCTACCTTAGCTTGGACAGTCCAGTTTTCTTGTATTTGCAAAGTTGGTCCACGTCCCCCTCCTTCCCTCCTGTGTGAGCTCACACAGATGCTGCTTGCACAGCACAGCGCAGCGCAGCACCATACCTCACTGCACCACGCTTCACCGCATGGCACTGCACGACATGGCACCTCACCGCACTGTGCCTCACTGCACTGCAGGACACGGCACCATACTGCACTGCATTGCATGGTACCACACGCCATGGCACTACACTGCAGCAGGGACTGGGGCAGAGCACCTTTGGGCCTCTGGGCCTGGGTAGTACTGCCCCTTGGTGCAACCACCTAACAGACCTCCCAGACAGAGAACAGAGCACCACTGTTACAGCAATGCAGGCAGGCTTGCCCTCTTCAAATTGGGCTTAAAACCTGCTTAAAGGTCTGCGCTTCTCCTTACTGTATTCAGCAATCTGGCGAAGCAGGTGGCAACCACAGCCTCCATGTCCACAGCCTGCCCTGTTGTCAGGCTGACCGCAGGGTGCAGCATGCACCAGTATGCACATCTGCACCCCTGGATTGATTCCTGGGTGCATTCTGGACTTGGGAGGATGGGAGTTATGGGTACACATCCATTTGCTGTGTGGCCATTACCAGCTCATTTTGAACTGCTGAGTGTGAAATACCGAATGAGCCCGCAGGTCTGGTTTTTAGATATTTATGGAGTGCACGTAGAATTTGTTCTGCCAAGCGCCGGTGGTATTGCAGGTCAGGCCAGCGCCACGGCTTTTGTACGCAGCTGCAAGGCTCGGCTTTGCCGCGTGCACCACACCTGAGGCCCCCACGCACAGCTGGAGCGCGGGTGCTGGGGGCTCCCCTGCCAGCGGCTGCTGCACGAGGTGCCGCGAGCCGGCCGGCCCCCTGCCGCGGCATGAGCCCCCCGGCGGCCGGGGCAGGGGACGAGGGGAGCTGCTGGGCTGCAGGGCCCGGCGGGGCGGTGGGAGCCGTGCCCGGGCTGCCCTCGGCACCTGAGGCCCGACTGTGAGGGGAGGGAGTGGCCGGCGGGCACTGCCCAGGGCGGCCGGGGGCTCCTGTGCCAGCCCGACCGCGGCGAGCTGGCGGGAACAGCAGGTGGCACTGCTGGCTTCGACACCGGGAGAGCGCACGGCGTCGCTTTGTGACGCTCGCGCTCCTCTTGCAGCTGCTATGCCTCACCAAGGGGAAACAAAAATGTCCAGAGTTTTATCCTAGTTCTCTGAAGACTGTTGGGAATCATCAGTAATCTCTTCAAGAAATAAGAGGAAATGTACAGGCATACACAGCGAGGTGTATGATCGGCAGCAGGGCCTAAGTGTGTTCCCTCTGGGGAGCCGTGATGCTGAACGTTGTGCTGGACTGGGCCCCTGTCCTCTGAGCTTCGAGCTCCCTATGCCTGGAAATTTGGGAAGCACTCACCCCCTACCTTGACTGGTGTAATGCGATTCAGTTGGGAGTGGATCCACCGACATGAGAAGCGCTCTATCAGCTCTTGGTATTCTACGCAGATTCTGCGGAATTTGGACTTGGCTGGATGAAAGGCCTTTGAAAAATCAGGAAATCCTGAAACAGAGTGAGAAAGGCATGAGATTTCCTGCAGTGTTGTAGGCAGAAACAGGGCTAGTCGGCAGGGTGCCAGGTGACCAGGGAGGCAAACAGCAAGTTTGCAGATGACACAAAACTGGGGGAAGCGGCTGGTACGCCACAGGGTTGTGCTGCCATCCAGACAGCCTGGAAAAAAGAGCTGACAGGCATCTCAACAAGGAGAACTGCAAAGTCCTGCACCTGGGGAAGAACAGCCCCATTCACTAGTAAATGATGGGGACTGAACAGCTGGACAGCAGCTCTGCAGAAAAAGACCTGGGGATCCTGGCAGACACCAGGGTGAACCTGGGGCAGCGGCGTGTCCTTGCCGCAAAGAAGGCTCGTGTTATCCTGCGCTGCGTCAGGCAGAGTATCGGCAGCAGGTCGAGGGGTGTGATCCTGCCCCTCTGCTCAGCACTGGAGAGGCCACAGCGGGAGTGTTGGGTCCAGTTCTGGGCTCCTCAGGACAAGAGACGTGGACATACTGGAGAGAGTCTGTCAAAGGGCCCCGAAGGTGGTGAAGGGTCTGTAGTACCTCACATGTGAGGAAGTGCTGAGAAAGCCGGGACTGCTCAGCCCGGAGAAGACGAGGCTCAGGGTTTCTCTAAGAAGCTCTAACAAGATGGCTCACTAACATGTTAGTCTGCACACCTGCCGTTGCTCTAGAATGAAATCCAAGTCTTTAAACCAGGCTAAGATTAACAGGAAAAAACATTCTTACTCTTTCCCATGTAGTTGGAAGCATGGAACAGTAGTTTTTTTTTATTACTGCTACCAGCAGAGCCTTCATCCCAGAAAGGAAGTCAGGAAGAGTTATCACAGAATCACAGACTGGTTGAGGGTGGCAGGGACCTTTGGAGTCCGTCTGGTCCAACCCCCCCGCTCCAGCAGGGACACCCAGAGCAAGGTGCCCAGCACCATGTACAGTTTGTGCCCATTGCCTCTTGTAATGGCACTGGACACCACTGAGAAGAGCCTGGCTCTGTCGTCTCTGCACCTTCCTTTCAGATATTTTTGGGAATCAGTGAGATTGCCTTCAGCCTCCTCTCCTCCAGGCTGAACAGTCCCAGCTCTCTCAGCCTTTCCTCACGTGACAGATTCTCCGGTCCCTTGATCATCTTTGTGGCCCTTCCGTGGACTCTCTCCAGTATGTCCCTATCTCTTTTGTCCTGGGGTGCCCAGAAATGGGCACAAAAATATGGTCCAGCCCTGTAGACCACCTTTTTCTGTGGCTGTCAGGACTGTTATAGGGAATGCATTCACTGGAAGTAGCCAAGAGCAGTATACTTTGGATCCCATGCTTAGAGGACATTTTCATTGCTTTTTGTGACTAGCTATTAATCCCTTCAGAGCATCACTTCCTTGTTATTAACCCAACACCTAAGCTTTCCTCACCAGTGTCCCCAGAGAAATAATGCTACCTGTATACTCCAGAACCATTACCTCGTACCGTATGTGTTTTGCTGGTCCCCTTCCTTCCCCATTCCTGGAAATGTGCCAACCCTGTTACATGTTGCCTGAGCTCTGCTTGTGGGAAAGTGGTTTGGGACATTTGCTGGTCGTCTTTGCCTTGTGAACTGGTCAGTCACTTATTCCCTGTCCCTATTTGCTTGTTGTAGGTATCAGTGAGAGTTTTGCCTTTACTTTCCTTAGCTACTGAATCTGGAGATGGCTCCAAAAAAAGTCATCTGGGGGCAGCAAAAGGACTTTTTTTTAACTGCTCAGTAGTTTGAAAGTTTGCGCTCCCAGCATCAGGAAGTTAGTAATACTGGTGGTTTTTTTTATTTGCAGTAGTTGCAGTTGTTTGATGAGCCTCAGATGGAGTGGATCTGTATTTTTAATCATTGATATTAGTGATTTTACCTTTAGTGTAGGAGCTTCTGGTTGCTTACAGGAGGCAGAACACTTCAAAAATCAAAGTGTATTACTTTTCATCGTATTGTTGCATTACACTGCTATCCAGAGAATGAAGTGAGCCATTCAGGAAACTATTTGTAAAGCTGCTGGCCTAACAGTTTGGTAGAACTTTACCAGGGCTAAGAAAAGGGGATAAGCCCTGGTAAATACAAACATTAAAAGAGAAATTCCTTTATCTCCCCCCCTCTCTCATGCCTACTGATTCGTAAAAGAATGTTGTAATGCAGAAATAAACTATCCTCCTCATTCTGTGGGGCCAATAGTGATTTTAGCCCAACAGTTCATCAATCTGTTGTTGTAACTCTGTTGAAGCCAGAGAAACTAGTCCAGTGACTCATTGCTCTGTTGATCCTCTAATGGAAAAACACAGAATAACTTCCTTGAAAAATTCCACAGTCTTTCTTACGTATTTAGCTGATTATTTGCTACCCTCTCTGCCTCTTTAGTGAATGGCAAGTGGATGATGTTCTGCACATCCATGAGCTACAGGTATTATTAGTCTTTGTGAAAAACTCAAACTTCCCTTCAGCTCAATGCCACATTTTTTTAATACAGCATCTCGTCTGCAGAGAAGGTTGGTCATATTTATCTAGCTCAATAGCATCGATATGAGGCTGACTTGTTTGGAAATGGCATGTGGAAAAGGCTTATTTTTTTATTACTATTTGCATTAATTATTTTTGCTTTATTAACTTCCTAGGCTGGATTGGAGCACTTACAATAGACAGAGCACTTTGCAAATGAAAGTGCATTATTTTTCGTCACATTATTGCATTACACTATTATTCTGAGAGTAAAGTGCACCCTTCAAGTTATAACAAGCTGTAATTTCATTGAAGGCTCCCTAGTATTTCTGCAACACAAGAGCAAAGCTGCAACAATTTAGTCACAAGAGCCAGAAAATCAAATTGTAGACCCTTTAATACCCAACTGGGGATACTCTATTGCTCTAATACATCCCAGCTTGGGAGTGTTTCTGATGTACTGAAACTGTATGGGTTGTACCTTTTAAAGACATTTCAAGCCGTAGTAGTCATTCAGAGCCTACTTGGCATCACTGTCCCTTTCTGCTCCTTAGACGTAGAGGTTGGAGCCAAGAGTCTGTTTGGCAATGAAGGGGTTGTTGTTTTCTCCTGCTCTTTGGGAGGCTGTGCTCTGGTGCTTGAGCCATGAGGAACGAGAGTGAAGGAGATCTTGAGAGAATGCTTTCTGCAACTGAAGGTAGCTGCTGACTTTGAGATCTATGGAAGCAAGCCAGGAAGCAGAGTTTATTGGAAGTCTGTTTGCTTACAACACAGTGAAGGAATCTCACTGCAGTACAGTAAGTGCTTCACATTTTGCAGCACGCATTTTGCTTTCATGCTGGTGTTGTAGCTGGGTGCACCTCATTCTCACTGTTTCCTGCAGATGCCTTGCGAGCACTCATGGATTTTTGATGCAATGCTCAGCCCAGCCTGAAACACAGAAGTGTTATGATACCTGGAGCTTGGTTTGAACTCATTGTTGAAATATAAACCGCTGTCTCACTAGTACAGTAATGTGGCGTGGCTCTGTGCACATCAGTGCAAGAACAATTTCTGATTTGGGATTTTGTAAGCTGTTCATACATGTACCTAGGACTAAGCGAGTCCCTGATGAGGAACCAGTCCTGAGGAATTTCAAAGCAAATCTCTGTTACCATTCCTGGACTTCTGGGATTTAGCCTGAAAAGATTTCCCTTGAAGCACTTTACTGCCTGCTGATTCTTGGCTGTAAAATCCTTCTAGCCTTTTGTAATTTGACAGTTTTAATAAAATTTACTCCATTGTTTTATAAGAGAATTTTCTCTCATTCTGGTAGCTGGCTTCTGAGAAAAACAAGGTTTAAATTCTACCCCTTTCAAATTTCTTCCAGTGGTGACTATTTTATCAGTGCACATTCTGTTTTGTACTCCATCTTTGTTATGCTGCAGCTCACAAAATTTTCATTCTGTTGCAAAGCAACATGATTTCACTGGGCTTTTGTTTAACTGATGACTTGCAGTCTTTCTCTAATTACCCTAACTGGGACTTTGTTTATCATGGGGGTATCACACGCCTCCTAGATGTTAGTCATTGCTAAACACAAGAGGGGAAATAGGATGTAAATCTCTTAAACTAATATTTTGCAGAAGAGATTCCCCTTTGATCTTTAATTACTTTGCCACACATACAAACATTTTTACAAATTTTGATTAATTTTTGATTCCTTCAGCTTCTTCATACTTCTGTAACCCGTTCTAAGTGAACACTCTGAGAGAGACAGCTTCTGTCTGGGTGAAATGGAAAGAGCCGGTGTGGAAAGTGTCCCCAGATTTCTCATGTGGAGACTGAGCCAGGCAAAATCAAGTCATAACAGCCACCTCCTCTGCATCAGCCCAGTACATAACAGAGCAGGCAGGATACAGAGCACTTGTTGGGATGTACATCCATCAGTAGAAAGTTTTCCCTCTCTCTCTCGTTACTTCTGTTGAAGTAATGAGTAAAAGGCTTAACTGATGTCTGTAAAATGCTTTGGCTTCATGCTTTGCCCTCTTAAGGGTCTCTCAGCTTCAAAGGTACATCAGACTGTGAAGGGTTCATCTGGGTTTTGGCTGGTGAAGGTGCATGTTGAAGGGAGTCTGTGGAAAAGCGCAGCACTCACTGCGTCCTGCCTCCTGGGAAAGGTGCTGCTCTCGCATCCAGCGTCACTTTTTCTTTCTCTCCAAGGGAGGGTCTTCCCACTAGGTAGTCTTTGCTTCAGAAATCTTGCTTCTGCCTTAGTGATTTACGGGTAATAAATCCAAGAGGTAATGAAGAGGGCATCATTATGCACCACAGGGAGCACCTGTAGCACATCCTAGCAGGATGTGTTAGCCAGCGCTTGCAGAGTTTACATGCTACGTAAGGGCCACCCAATTCAAGGGAGATAGATGCACTTCTTGGCTCCCCTCTCCCCAGTGCCTCCTGCACATGCAAAGCCACGTGGAAATCAGGCTTAATTTACAGCATTTGCAGCATGCCCTGCAGTCTCTGGAGCATGAAATTCACTTGATGTTGTCCCAGTGTGCTCCATTATTTTCTGCAGAGTTTTCTTCTTTGTTGAGAAGTTTCAAAGCAAGGAGTACCTTTTAAAACCAAGTGCCTTTCAAAGCAAGGAGTACCAAAGTGCTGGGTGCCTTTTCCCCATGTGCAGTGTTGCAGCATATATCACTAAGGTGCCTGTTCTGAGGACAGGCCCTCCTCCATGGGAGGGCGAGGCGATAGAGGTTAAGTGGGTGTCTGTGGGGAAAAATATGTCCCACCCAACATAGTACCTGGCCCAAACACAGGTGTTTCCCACTGCCATCTCTGGTGCTGTCGGTCCCTCAGCAGCACAGCCTGCTGCATGGTGGGGTATGTACCATGTCACATGCTGGAGCATGTGCTCTGCCCAAACTCATCCCAAATGAACGACCCACTCTTAATTACTTTTTCCTCACTGGTTCCAAATCTGTTACATCTGTACCCAAATTTGGTGTTTCTGACACTGCTACATAGGTAATTTTGGCCTGATATCACTGATACAGGTAACCTAGATGAAGGTAGCCTTGCTTCATATCTCCCTTCTGATCCTGGGGTCCATGCTGGTTTATTGCACCTCTGGTTCCCATCAGAGGTCTAAGCTAGCTTTGAAGCCATTCCAGTGGATGCTCATGCTCACAGTAGTATTTTGAGCAGATGCATGTCTTCATTCATAAACTGATTGGCATTACTGATTTTACCCTGCAGTTTTGTTTTCCTTAACCCATGATGCCATAAAAAGCCTTTGTGCTAGAAAATCCCGAGTCTTTACCTTCTACAAAGCAAATTCCTAAAGGCTGTTTCATATTGTAAACCCCAAAATGGAGCCATCCAGAATCCCTAATAGCATTTGAAGTCATAGGCTACAAAGAATCTAGATAAGTATGTGGTCGAAGAAGATCCTTGTTGTACCTGACATTTCATCCTTGAAAGCAAACAAAACTCCCTTCCGGAAGGTTGTGTTGCATGGCTATGAATTAGAAGAGTAAATACTAGCAAAATTAAATCTCATTCAGTATGAATCCAGATTGCCCACAGCATTTGGTATCTTACCTGTGAGACGTCTAAGTCTACTGAGTACGTTCGAAGTCCACATCTTAAACAGAGTCCTAACTTCCTCCAGGAGGCCTTTCCTAGGATCCGGTACTGCCCTAAGCACTGATCTGAGATGACCTAGTCTCTCTCTGAATTGGTATTTGGGTCTTCCTGTGTCCTAGTTTCCAGTGGAACAGTCTCGGAGAGACTTACCTCCTACGTTAGCCAGTCTTTCCAGATTTACCCAATTAACAGGTGTCATTTTGCTATGAAATCACTGAAATCACGTGTGTATTTGTAAAAATCCTCTTATCGAATGCCTGATCCCTGTCATGCCTTCTATACTTTCAAGTTGATGGCCTGCTTTCAGTTAAGCCCTGCAGGATAACTCCCCCCCCCCCCCCCCCTTTTTTTTTTTGGTGTGCTTTGCAGTTCAGCACTTTATACTTCTGTCATGATAACAAAAGGAACATTGTTATGACTGCTGACATTTGTGTCAGAGCATGCCAATGGAAGTTTAAAAGATATGCCAAAGCAGTTGCTGTTGTATTTTCAGGCAAGGCTCAGTGTTCTACTTTATTTCTTATTTTCAAGGGATGCAGTCTATTCCTGCTGTTGAGAAAATGGTGCTGTGGGTAGAATCTGTGAGAGAGCAGCAACTTATTTAACCTGAACAGGTTTAAAATTATTCTCCTGTCTTTCATTATGCACTACTTTGTTGTATAAATTTACATGCCAAATTTTTTGCTTGCATACATGAGTTACTTGAATTATTCTTTTTGCATGTAACATTTTGCATGAAACTATATTTGCTGCATGCATAAAAAAGGTTGGTGCCTATGCAACAGTTCATACCCATCCTCATATGAGCCCCTACAGCACAGACACTGATTTTGACCAGTCACATGCCTAATAGCAGAAAAGAAAAAATAGACTGACAAATCCAGAAGGCAAAGTCCGGTTGAAATAATAGCAGGTAAGTCACAGAAAAAGAGCATATGTATGAATTTTCAGGGCCTCTTTCTTATCTGTAAGCAACAGAGACTTTGATTTACTTTCCCATGTGAAAGGCAGGAATTCAAGCCAGAAGTGCTTCCTCCTGCCGTTTGAACAAGGCACTGAGTTTGGCTTGACTCTAAGGGAAGTGTCAGGTGCTCAGTCATCCAGCATGTATTTTCCTAGACATCTCCAGTCCAAGTATCACTGCTTTTCCTTGTTCTACCTAGCAAATCTGACAAGACCACAGCTCAGAGTAGCCTGACTGTGGAAAAGAAGCCACTGAAGTCATCAGGAGGTCATTTATTTTCTGAAGACCGGTGTCTTACCAGGGTTTTTCAAGTGGTATCTACCAAACAAGGGAATAACGGAGAAAAGAGTGAGGAGGAGAAACTCAGATATTGTGGTGTCAACCAGTTAAAGACTTTGGGATAACTGCAGTAATTACTACTACAGAGTAGGTGTCGTAGAGTGTGGTCAAACCGTGTGGGAAGAAACCTTCAAGCCCAGCCCCATCTATCACCACATCAGTTGCAGTATTTCTTCCACCCCTGGCAGGGCTGCCCAGGTTTCCTTCCATAAGACAGAACCCAGAAGGAAATTCTGGCTCCAGAAGGTTGACACTCGTCCAAGTATTTATTGCCAGAAGTGCCTGTCTGGCAAGTGTCATCCAGGATGGCCCAGAGCAGGCCAGTGTGTCCCTTGGGAAGGCCTGTCCTGGGCCTGCTGGCCCCAGAGCACCACTGGTATCATCTGTATGCTCCATCCAAAGACAAAGGCAAGGACAGGACTTTGGAGGGCAATATTCTGCCTGGTTGTAACAACAGCTGTATTGCAACCCTTTGCAGGGCCCTGGCTACTGGTTTTTTTTTTCCCCTTGCTTTTGTCTGTGCAGCTGCAAGACTGAACAGAAACTCTGTTTCCAGTTCAGCTGGCTGTGCTGGCTGAGGCCAGCTCCCCTGTAACTAAAGCCGGCTTCCCTGTGCAAAGTCCTGCACCTGGGAAGGAACAATGCCAGCACCAGTATTTATTGACCTTGATAAGATCCCCCTGAGCCTCCTTTTCTGCAGGCTGAGCAGTCTCAGCTCTCTTGGCCTCTCCACATAGGAGAGGTGCTCCGGTGTCTTCATCATCTTTCTGGACCTATGTTGGACTCTTCCTAGTATGTCCATGTCCCTTTTGTACTGAGGGACCCAGAACTGGACATGGTGCTCCAGGTGCAGCCTCATGAATGCTGAGTACAGGGGAAGGATCACCTCCCTCGAGCTGCCGGAAAGACAGCAAATGCAGCCCAATGCAGCCGAGAATACCATTACCTTTCTTAGCGGCAAGGACTCACTGCTCCCCCGGGTTCAGCTTGGTGTCCACCAAGACCCCCAGGTCCTTCACTGCAGAGCCACCTCCTACCATGTCCTGGGGCTGGGGTTGTCTTACGCCTCCCATTACCCATGGGGCATGTGACAATGGGATCTTCTCTGGACCATGGTCCAACTTGTTTGTGAACCACTTGATACCGTAAAGACAGACGGCACTAAACTAAATGGGGCGTACTCTACCAAGCTCACCCGCACTGCAGGGGATATGGTCTAAGCTTTGAGCAAGAGTCACTTGCTCTACAAAGCTGGGAGTCAAACAACTTGAAAACTTCCTTGTCTAACACCGAAGCCAGAAGGTTTGCTCCAAGTGATGGCCAAGCAGGCCTGTGCTGAGTGTGCTTTGAGCTGTCTGGCATCCAAACATTACAAGAAACCCTTGCAACATATTGGAAATTGTTTATGACCACTAAAAATGTCATTTTTTCTCCTTTTGCCCAGAATCATTCCAAACCCTATCCCCACACATCCATTTATACATACAAAAATAATAATCCTCTCATTGTGAGAGCAGTGCAGAACTGAATTATATTGCCTGCATATAAGGAGACATCTGTGTTGCAGACATGTCTCCTACATATGCAAAAGTGAATGAAATTGGCTTCTGAATATAAAGGGAAACAGATTTCAGGAGGACGACAGCCACAAAACAAGCTCATGGTTGTTGCTATAAGGCCTCCGTGAGAGTTGATGCTGAATTAAAAGGAACACTTTTCTAGGTCAGATCAGCAAAGGTTTTTCATCATTCTAACCCAATCTGCCCTCCTGAGCTGTGTCTTTCTCTGTAACAAACTCCCAGGGTAACTCATGGCCTTTAGTCACCATCTCCAGCAGTATAGCTGATGCCTGCTGCTGTTTCTGGAATGGTATCCCAGCAGTCAGGCAGGGTTAGTTTCTATAGAGACTGGAGATTGAAGAACTAAGGCTTAATCTGAATGTAATCTATCAGTCCATTATAATCACCTGGTTATTTCATGTCCTTGTCTTCAGTCTGTTACTCAGGTTCTTCCCAGCAACTCCCTTAAGAAAAATTGTACAAGGACAGGACCAAGAAAGCATGTGGAGGCACAGTGGTCTGTATCTACAGGACTGGGGACTCTCATCTTACTGAAGGGCCTGGCTAACAAACCAAGGATGGTATCATAAGAACTGACCAGGATAGTGTAAGTAATATTTTGGGGAAGGTACAGAAAGGCAAATCTAACTAGTTCACAAGCTGTTTTTTTCTCCTGCAGGAATCAAAATCAATTCATGAAAGCACAGAGGCCCTCCTCAATTTCAGCTCCATGAAATCTGTTTGTTCTGGTGTTTTATCCCAACTTCATCCTCTTGCATCCTATTTGAACCAATGGTCCGTCACAGGAACTTCCTGTGCAAATGAGCATTAATTAAGAGCTGTGCTGAATGCCACCAGCTCAGAAATGTAATTGCTATGCTTATTTTGCATCCAGTTTGCACTGGCACAAGACACTGTGTTGGACAGGGACCAGTGAGCCCCAAAATGTTTTCTCCGTTGCGAGGAGTGAACTCATTTTACGTTCGCACATTGATTGCCTGAAACTCTAGAGTTCTATTACAGCAATAGTTCAAGTAAGTGTCCAAAACAGAAGTCTCTGTAATAAGTGTTGGGTGCTGTCCATAGGTACACATAGTTTGACAGATCTGAATTGTGCATGCACAAACACATTGTGTTGTCAGGCTTGCAAAGATACTGACCTCCTTTGGCTTCAGCTGTTCTGAAAAAAAAAAAAACACAAAAACAAACAAACAAACAAAAACAGAGAAGATGCTCCAAAGCTGTGATATAAAAGCCATTCCCTGTGTATTTGTTTGTATGTTAGAAGTAAAAGCCTCTTTGAGTTACTAAATATAAAATATTTTTTGAAAACATGTTATACAATTCAAGATAAAATATGTAGAAAAATATTGCAGAAAGACCCATTAAAAGATGTATAAAGAATATCTATAACTACTAGGCCAAAACATCAATACCCAGTCTCTGCAGGGAGGGATAGTTGCACTTAAGTTACTTCCTAGGCTTCCTACTTCATCACTTCTGTGGACGCCTAAAACGACAGATTACCTGTGAATTTTTGAATCTGATGTTCTTACTATGTTGTGGTTTTTACTTTTGTGTTTAATGACAACTGGAGATCTAACACTAGACATTTATTTGTATATTTCTTATTAGTAAACACTGAATATAATTTTGACCATATATGCTGTTCATTTACATAGAATACTTCTCTGAAGTTAGGCAGTGAAATTCAGGTGGTCTGGTTCACTTTTTGTTTGGTCATTCTCCCTTTCTGGTTTTCATGTGCTGACACAAGATTCCAGTGTTTGGTTATTCACCTTTGAAAAGGAGGAGGGGTAAAAACCTGTAACAAAGGTTTGAAGAGAAACTTTAAAAGACCTCTTACTGGTTCTGCAAAGTGCTTTTAGGAGATTGGGGAAGGCACAAAGTTCCTCTCAACTTTAAATAAATTGGACTTGTTCCTAGACCCTAGAAATTGTGCAATGCCTGGACAGACCTTAGATGACCAGTTGTTTATGGGAAGGCATAAGGCTTATTTGACCATTGAAGCATCGGAGGAGGGCAGTGAGGAGAGCGGGACCCTTGACAGATGATAAATCCATCACAATCACACTCCTCAGCAGGGCTCTGACTGGGTCAGTGGTGTATATTCACTTCAGCAGACAAAGATTCCCCATCTCTTCCTTCTTTCCTTTAGGTTTTCTTGCCATGTCTGGATCCATGTCCTCTCTGCACACCCTGTGACTGTAACTTCAAGTGGCAGTGCTTGAATTCAGCATGCAGCTCTTGTCTTCCATGTACACCCGGGCATGTCACAGCCAGGGCGTTGCTCTAAGTTCAGGTCACACTTGAGAGTGTGAACTGGGGGAGGAATGGGGAGAGAAAAGAGAGCTGGGAGGGGTAAGGAAGGGACTTGGGTGGGAAAGATATTGGCTTGTGTTCGTTAATTCTTGATCTTTAAGGGGGAAAAAATGTAAAAGGTAATGAGTGCTGGTTTGAAATAAAACAGTCAAATTGTATAGATTCCAACTTTTTGCAGCTAAATACATCAATTGCATCAGACAAACACAGATCAAGGTAATTTTTTCATCGAATCAAATTCTGGAGAGGGTGCAGCCTACTAAAAATACACAAGCACAGTCACCCTCGATCACATTTGTGTACAGATGAAGAGCAATCATCAGGTCAGCGGAAGCAGTCTCCTTGAGATCCTGCTCTTTGGTATCTTCTCAGAGCATCTCTGCCACAGAGACATCCCTTTGCTGAGCAAAGGTCAAATCCCATCTGCCCCTCACATCTGCACAGTTTCCTGTTGGGCTCCATTGCTCAGTATTAAGATCATTTTCTTCTCAGAAAGGTGGAGGAAAATGGAAGGAAAGAACACAGGTGAGCAGGCTGAAACCAGGACAGGCATGGCAATGGGGATTTGTGGAGTCATCCCAGCAGTGACTTCAGTCTTACCTGGTGGATGGCAGCATATTTTGTACAGCCTGCTTCCACGAGGTGCTGGGCAATGTGCTGAAATGATCTGGGGAGGCCTAAGTATTGGTCTACTCTCAGGCAAGTGTTTATTAGGAAATGGCAAGCGCATTCTGGGTAGGACCCTAGCTTCAGAAGCGCTCGTCTCATCTCCAAGAGGGAGTGATTCTTCATCTTGGAACGGTAGCAGATGTGTCAAATCAAATTCCAAGCACGGTCACAGGTAGCTGTCGGACCTCGGCCCGCCCAGGCACCCAGCAGGAGGCAGCCCGCAATCACCTGAAGCTTTCACGTTCTCTGGTGCGGGCAGCGTCCCGCAGCGGGGGTACGGGCTCGCTCGGGCTCAGAGCTGCAAGCGCTCAGTCCGAGGGACCGCTGAGGCGGCCCAGCCAGCGCTGCTGGCGGCGGCAGCGGCACCAGGTGGGCACCTCACAGGGCCCACGGGAACGCGCGGCGCGAGCGCGGAGGCGGTGGATGCGCCCGGCGGCTCTCTGCCCGTCCCCGGTCGCGGGGCCCGGGAGCTGGTGCGCGCCCTCGCGTTCTGTGGTAACCCGAGTCCCGCTGCGGTGGCACCGGGGCATTTTAAGCCCCCGAGATGCCCCCGGCAGGCGGCGGATCACGCCCAGCGTAACGGCCGGCCGCTCCCGAGGCTTCCTCGCGGCGGGGCGGCGGCAGGCGGTGCAGGCGCCCTGCCGCACCCGCACCGCGGGGCCGACGGTTCGGAGGTTTTGCTGCGGTTCCCCCGGCGCTGCTCGGGGCGCGGCGGCGGCCAGGAGCCGACCCGCAGCCGGGCGCCGGGCGCCGGCACCTCCCGGGGCGGTGGCTCCCCGGGGCCGGCCCGGCCCCTCCGCGCGCTGCCGGGAGGCGGTCGCAGGGCGGGGGAGCCACCGCCCCCAGCGCGCAGCCGCAGAGGCGGGCGGGGCGGGGCGGGGCCGCGGCCTCGCGTGGTCCCGCCCCCGCCGGCGACGCCGCTGCGCGCTGACGTCGCGCGCGGCCGGTGCGAGCGGTGTGGCGGCGCGCGGCGATGGGGCAGCCCCGGCGGCGCAGCGGGGGCGCCGCGCTCGGCCGGTGAGTGCGGGACGGGGCGCGGCACCGAGCGGCCGGCCGCGGGGCGGCGCGCGGCTGAGGCGGCCCCCGCGTGCCGGGCCGGGCCGGGCTCGGCTCTCCGCCCGCCCCCGCCGCTGTCGGGCCGCGCTCCGCCGCCCTCCCGGCCGCCGCCCCTCGCTCCGCGGCCGCGGCCCAGCCGCCCCGGGGCCGCCCCCGCTGCGGCCGGCGGGAGCTCGCGGGCCAACGGGCCGGGGCGCGGTGGGCCGGGGGCGGCCGGGCGGGCGGCCGGGCCGGGGCCGGGGCCGCCTCCCGGCGGCCTCGGGGCTGGCGCCGGCAGCGGCGGGGCCGGGGCAGCGGGGGCTCCTGGCGGCCCGCCGGTGCGCCGCTCCTTTGTTCGAGCGATTCGGCGGCGCCGACCCGGCCTCATCCCGGCCGGCTCCGCCAGCTGCCCGTGGCGAGGTGTCCGGGGTCGGTTTCCTTAGGCCGGTGCGCAGGGGAGCCCGCCCGCTGCCTTCCTCAGAGGGGGCTCCCAGGAGCGGGCCTTCAGAGCAGGGAGCCCCGCGGGTAGAGCCGCGGCGTCAGCGCCGCGTGGGGACGTGAGGCCTGGGCCTGAGGCTGGCGCCGTTACCAGAAGTTCCCGCTGTGCGTTCGTAAGAAATAGCCAAAGCCCGTGCGGCGGCATCCCCGTCCCTGCAGGAAGGGCGAGGGAGGCCCCTTGGGGGACCGGAGATGTAAAGCTGTGAGCTGAAGGTCCCAGCGGAGGCGTAGAGGGGAGCGATGCAACCACCTCTGTGTCAGGGGCCGTCGCCTCAAACCCAGCGTCTCTGCGGGCTGCGACCCTTTCGTAAGGCACGTCTGGGCTACAGGCGTGAGCACTGAGGTGGTAACGCTGTGAGCCCGGGCCGGTGCGATACAGTCCTCCCAGTTTGTGGGGCAGTTGTGCTGTCCTTGCTGCTGGTCCTGTCCTCAGCAAGATCAGTGGGCGGCTTCGCGTTTAGTCGGTAGGACGATGCACGTCTGGGGATGCACCTGGAAACGTGAGGAGGGGAAGGAAGCCGGGTGTGGTAGCCCGGGGGGCTGTTCTCTCAGTGCTGGGGAGCTCTTGTCTCCTGTGTCTGTGGAGAACAGGGCCCTCCAGCTTGCGGGACTTCCGCTGTTCTGCGACTGCCGTGGTCCCGCAGTGTACCTGGGCCAAATAGGCTGGTTTGGTGGAGTATCGTATCCGCCTGCGTCTGCTTCAGTTCCAAGATAAATCCTCTCAAGCCATCTAGAAGTATTTCAATATATGGAAGCAACTTGTAGATGGAGGAAGATCTACTTTGTCTAGATTTTGCCTAAGAAAAATAAATGGGGATGTAAGGCTTTTGTGCCATTTTTTTTGAAGTGTTTTGTCATTTGATTTTTTTTATTAGTTTTCCCCCCAGCATGTACCACGTGAAACCACGTGTACCACCTGATTTTTTTTTAAGAAGCTCTCTGTCATGGTTGGAGATCACTCACGTTTTATTTGATTGGAACTAACAATCCACTAACTGAAAGCAGCATCTAACTCAGATATACTACTAGCTGCATTTTATTTTTCCTTCAGAAATGTTACTCATTTCCAGCTTTGGTGTCAGTATGAGTGCTGGCTTTAGAAAGTTTATTTTCTGACAGCATCTATTAGACCTACCACTTACTGGACTCTGATACTAAACGTGTCAAAGCAAGTAGGAACGCAGTCTTTCAAATAAGAGTTGATTGCCCTCTGGAGGAGACTGGATCTGTGGTGCTGTTCTGTTGCTGATCAGATGTTGGTGGGTTTTCTTACTATACTTATTAATTTTGACAGGTCCTTCTCCTCTACAAAGAAGTTTTGTTGCCAAGATTTACTCTGAAAATGACCTGCGCTACTAAATGCAGCTGTCTGCAAATGTAAAGCCAACAAATCATATCTCCCTCCCTCCTCTGAATTTCCTATTTCCTGTGGAATTTATATTTCAAAGTATTTTTGAAAATAGATCTTTATTGAGGACATTTGGATCACAACTGTGAGCATATCTATGCAAAGAGACGAGCGAGTCTGAGCAATTTCAAGGTACGTATGCCTACTATATCTTATAACAAATGGATAATCAAAGTATGCTATTGAAGTCGGGAATAAATGTGTTTGGGGAACGCAACTTTACTCAGTCTGCCCAAGAGTGGGAAGTAACAAAGCCTTATAAAAGTATGATATCTGAACAGAATACAAGTTCTTGGAACTTGGGCTCCCTGCTGCCTTTTGGTAAACTATGTTTATTCTCACACGTTGGAGAAGGAGGGAGTCAAGGTGGGAAGACGTGGAAAGAAAAGACCATCTGATTAGAGGGGGCAGATAACTCCAGGTGTACGTTTTCTTGATTCAGATTGCTAAAGCTTCTATGAGTAACAGTGTAGATCAATGGAGTACACACGTGTACAGTGAGACCATGCAAGCACCAGCATATCCAGCTGGCATTGTATGGCAGTTGACCTCATTTGAACCTGCCATAGGAATCCTTGAAAGGTGCCTTTCAGAAGAGCAGTCTGCTTGTGGTGTATGACCTGAGCCTTCATTGCTTTACCGTTCAGTTCTCAAATGCTATGAAGCTCTGTAGATTTCTTCTTCTGAGCATTTGACAAACATTAAATAGTCAGTGAAATGCACTTGGGAGACATTGGTGATTTCTCTGGTTAGGTAAAGAGAAAGCTTTCAGATCAAGTTTTAAGATAGCTGCCTTGAATTGGAAAGCGTCTCTGGAGAAGACTAGAAGTGAAGCAGGGCTTGCTTGCCTTCCTGCGCGCAGTCACAGCACAATAATCTTTTGCTCTGTGTAACTTGCTTAGGAGTTTGTAATACACTGCAGAGTATTCGGAGGTTTGAAATACCTACTTGTGAGGCAGGTGTGTAGCAACTCACAGCAACAGTCTCAGAGCGATCTGCCTGTAATGTACAAACTAGCAAAGCTGCGACTTCACTCTGTGGCTGTACAGCTTTGTCACGCCCAGGTAACGGAAGATGGAGAAACTTTCCTGTTTAAGAATTGCAGAACATTTGCCAGTTTGCTCAGCTGTATTTTATCTTAAGGCTTTTAGCTGTAATTTCACATTGAATTCTAAAGCTGGAATGAGGAGGTCAGCTAATCTCTTCTGTGTCGGCTTGAAAGAGGTTAGTGTGCGTTGATACTATTTGCTCTTTCATAAACTACTTGGAAATGTCTCTCCCGTGGGATGTAGGTGTTCATGCTAATATTTCTGGGCCACGGCAGTCTATCAATTAATTACAGGTTACAGTGAAAGTCAGACAAACATCTCAGTTTTATAGAAGAGTGGACTATTCATTAGTCTTTTTTTAATGAAAACTGATGTGCTGAAAGCAGATACTTGACTGAGTACTCTGGCATGCTCTGCAGCTGCACAACGTGTCTTCAGTAGACAAGCTTTTCTTAACAGCTTTCATTCATGAGCTCCATTGACCGAAGGGGAGATGGTACAGGAGGAAGGGACTGACTTAACCTGCCTGCCTTAATGATACAATGTTACTGTTCCTGTAAGGGGAACACAAAGTGGACTGAATAAAATAGGGCTGACGGTGCGCTGTTGTTGAGAAGGGGACCCTTCTCATGGCTGCAGTTATCCCTCCTGTTGTTCCCCTGCAAGCAGAGTTAGGATCTACAGGTGGTAGCTTGTTAAATTTCTCCATTATATGTGGGCGGAACTTATTGCAAGAATCTTCAGAGGGGTTCCTCAGTCTGGCCTGGGCATTGCTATTTGTCTATGGTACTATACTAAAATACCATTTGGCAGAAAAGTCGCTGTTTCCCGTGACCTGGTTTCATGAAAACTGGAGAAACACACTAGTGAAATAGTTTGCAGAGCTGTCCGTATCTTAGTGTGTGTTTTAGATAGTGTAGCGGGGACTTGGATTAGGGATTTGTTTTGTATTCTTTAAACTAGGTGCCATTTTAATCATATATAAATAAGCTACGGTCTTTGTAATTCCATCAGTCAAAATTGATGCACGTTGCCCAAAAATGCTGTTGTTCTGTGAAAAATATTTAAATGAACAATTTTTAGTCTCTGAATATTGGTAAAATAACGTAGATTGTTTGACACATCCCTAATCAAGTTACTTTTGTTTCCTTGTCTGTAAGATGAGATTGATCTACCTTTTTAGAACACTCAATTTCATGAAAATCATTGTTTTATTTGCAATAACTGTATTTTCATTATTCAATTTCATATGACTAATAGCGAATGTTAATGTGTAGAATGGCAATGAATTTGAGTATAAAATAAAATTTTCTTTTGGCATAAATAGATGGCCTGAAAGGTGAATTTGTACGCTAGAGAAATGTTGCTCTAAAACTACCCTAAAAGGGGACAAAAAAACTTCTAAGAATGCTAAAGGGCACTGAGATGTTGAGACAGGTGGTAGTGTCACTGGTTCAACTTGCATGATGGGTTGTGGTGAGAATTTTGCAGACACCTCCACTTGTGGTTTCTTCAGAGAGAAATCTAGCAAATTTCCATATTTCTCAGATTTGCGCGTGCTGATTGGTCTCCCTTAATAAATGCTTTCTAGGCTTGGTTTTTTGTCCTGGACTTGTTGACTGTGATTTTCCTGGAAGGTAGTTGCCATGGCGATTGTCCTGTTAGCAAATAAACGTGCTTTTTATGGTCTCTGGGTATGTTGGTGTGGAGTAGAAAGACTGTAGTCTTTTCTGGGATCAGTGGAAGTAGCAGACCCATAGAGGCTTCGTGTTTGTAAATCACTGCCTGTGGGAGAGAGTTGAACAAGCATCTTATGCTTCAGTGGGTAATAGCAGTGAGAAGTAATATCGCTTGTCCTGTTGGTAAGGAGCAGTGACACAGTGCATTGCACGAAGTCTGAGGCTGAATAATGATTAAAATTGGAGAAATGAAAAAAAAAAAAAGGCAGCTTTTATTCAGGGTCTGTTATAGCTGAACTTACCTGATTCAGGCCAAGAGTGGCTGACTGACTCAGTGACACGACAGCATTTTTGATGGAAATTTCAGGGTGCGTGGCCGTTAAGATCCTTCACAATGCAGGGTTTCAGCTGGGATAACCTCTAGCTCCAGTCTTTTGCTTTTCTGTTTGTACTGGCATGCTGTTCGTGCTGCACCTGAGCGCTGCTATCTGGTTTTAGCTCCTTAATGCTGGGGCAGTGAGCTGGGTTTCCAGCTGAACCTCTCCACACCAGTGCTGGGGCATGGGAGCCACAGCTCACTGCAGACCTGACAAATGGGTGTGTTCGTGCTTATGCCAAGTGCAAGGTCAACACAAATAGGTCTCAAAAGCAAGACATAGCTGTGTTTTTGCAAAGGGAAAGCCCAGGTTGGTATGGCTCCGTGGATGTTAATTAGCTTTTTTTTTTTCCCCTTTTCTGTGGAAGAGCATGCGAGTCTTCTGGAGCAGCAGCTTGGTTAGTTTGCAGTGAATACCCGTGAGAAGTCAGGCTGATGGGTCTGTAGAATGATGCTATGGCACAGCAGCAAGGGCTTGTTGCAGTGTGGTGGGGCTGGAAAGGCTGTGACAAACTGCAGCTTTCTGGTCTGCAGGGCAGTTTTCATCCTGCTCACACTTGTACTGTGGGTGTTGGTTTTCAGACGGTTTGTTCTGGAAGAGTAACTGGGTGTTAAGTTTTGGTTCTGGTTTGGCAAAGTCATTTAAATGCTTCAGGTATTAATTCCAGCTTGTGGGGGGAAAAACAAACTAGTTTTAGTGTTGGTTTAACTCCTTTATCAGTGTCCCAAGCTCTCCTCTCTAAGAGGAGTCTGGTGTAGCTGAGGCAGTCTAAGGAAACATTTTTTTGAAAAAGCAAAATGTGTGTGTGTCGCAGATGACACTCCCAGGGAAACACTTGAAGGCATTCATTAATTTTTAGGATCTGTTCAGATGTAGCCCTGGCAGCCTGGAAGATGCCAGTTCTAAATACTCTGCTAGGTTTAGGAACTCCCCTAGTTCTGTAAAGAAACATACCTATTTAGGGTTCTTTTCTTATGGTGTCTGTCACTTGCTGGGAGTGCGTCCATTTTCATGGCATGTTCCGATAACCGCTAGTTTCAGACCTCTTCTACTCTTCTCAGCATGCTGTGTCTATTCTCCAGGTAGTTCGCCCAAGTAAGCCTTTAAATGTTCGTGTAAACAGAAATTCCAACAAATTCCGTAATAGTCAGATGTGTTTTTTGGTTGCTGCTAAAATGAGTGAAGGAATTGTTCCCAAGCTAAGTTTTTTCCTAGTCCCCATGCTCTGGTTCCTAACCTAGTTTTATTTTTAAAGTTTAGATCAGTTTAAAGAACAGAGTTAGGGAATTGAGTAGACCAATGAAGCATACCTTCCATCGAGGAAGTCTTCCTCCGTCATTTTTTAGGTGTTTGCTGAAGAAAAAGGTGAGAGCATGGACATTCATCGAAAAGGGGAGAAACTATCGTGCAGCAACTTTAGCCATTTCTCATGATTTTTTGTGTGTTTGTGGAGACGGCAATAAATCAGCTGGAAGTTGACTGGAGCTTGGTATGAGGCTGTACCAACAATGAATTTTGGCGTGGTCTTTGCAGGCAGTTTCTACTTATTGCAAAGTAAAACAATATACTTGCAGAGAGAATGGCTCTAGGCGCTGATGGTTGTGAAACCTGGAGGAGGATCTTTACCCCTTTACTTTTTTAAAAAAATGCTTCTACTTTAACAAACTTCAGGAACCAGCTGTGAACCGCTGTTGCTTTTGCTGACCTACTTTTTTAGTGCAAGGTTATTAAGGAAGTGCTGGTATAGCATGGGTTTTCTCCTCTGTGGGCAGGCTATATAAGAGACTTCGAAAAGTTAAGCATGTGTTTCAGAAAGGAAAGCAGTATTGCTGTCTCTAACCCTCTTCAGTTGCCGTGAGGATGGCAGCTTTTAGATTGAGAACAACTGTGCTCCACTAGGGCCAGAGACCTCACGCCGGATTTGTGAGGAAGACCAACGTGTGTGTGATTGGTGCCGGAGGTGTCGCCTCATTCAGTCCCTCACTAGAAGTCAATCAGTCGTCATTTGTTATATATTACTAATTCAGCGTTAGCTCTTTATTAGCTCTTACAGGTAATGGTTAAAGACAGGATTGTTAGAGCCTATTCTTGGGCTGGCAGAGTAATTTCATCTGCTTGTTGGTGGGTAATGCAGTGGGACTCTCCTAGTACCTAGCTAATCTAAATGCTTCTCTATAATATTGCAGTTCATAACATGGTATAGACCTTATGTAAGTTATACCCTTAAGCAGTACTGAGTAAGTTATTTGATTTCATAGGCTACCACAGAAACTTAGTACCATGTTGCATCCTAAGAAGTGTATCTTTGTCCTATTAGAAGAGATAAAAGGGAATAGCTGACTGGAGTGATGTTTCTCCATTTGTAATAGTCCCCCAGATAGGGATCTGTGTTACTGATGGAGATGGCTTAAGAAAACCCGTGATTTGGAGGTGTTCGGGATTTCAGTTGTTTCCTCATGTATTCATATTGACTTACTGGCTGAGATGTTTTGTCTTCATGCTTTGCATTAGGATTGTGATTGAGTACAGTTATTGATCCTGTTATCACTGACTGGATGATCTCAAGACTGGATAACTGCTGTGTCCAGTGAGGCTGTGCTTGAAAATAGCAGTTTAAGCATTTCCACGAAATGGCTGTTTGCACTGTGGGAGGAACTTCCCCATCCATCAGTATAGGCTGAGGGGCCTGGCCAGCTGGAAGGCAATTCTGTAGAGAGTGACTTGGGAGTTCTGGTGGAAACCAAGTTGAACAAAAGTTCAGGAACCAAGCACCTTGTTCTTGCTTGGTTTAGGATCTGGTTATAATCCATTTCCTTAGTGGTAGGTAAACCTGAGACTTATTTCAAACAAATCCATTTCTGTGTTGTCTTGGGTGTATTTGTGTATTTTTTTTTTTCATGTGGACTCTGCCATGAATGTGGGAGGAAATGTTCTGGTTTTTGGCTGAGGCTGTAAATGCATGACTGCTCAATTCCCATTGGCAAGCAAGTTGTCGAGCACGATTTCTGTATACCTGAGTGGCTGAGGTTGTGGAGGTGGATATTGAAGAGCTAGCATATTTGTGTGTGTGGCTGCTTAGCTGTGCAGCATTTATGAAATTTGTGTATTCTCTAAAAAAGCATAATTGAATCTACTGGAAGTAGAGGGCTATGGGTGGGCATCAGTATTTTTATTGCTTGAGTCTAGGAAGTATAGTCCTTTAGTTCTTTAAAAAGCATTTTCAAAACTAGTCAGCTGAAGTTGAATTTATTTGACCTTGCAGTGAAATACTCATTACATCCATGCCAAGAAAGGTGGTTAAAAGTAAATATGGAACAACGATCATACCTTTGATATATCAAAACTTGGGCTAAAAGTGTCTCATATTAGTGCAAAACTAAAAAAACAAACCGCATTATGTTTCGAATACACATGTTCATGTTTAATCAACAAAGCATTAAGCCACAGGTTTCATACAGCAACAGTTGCATCTACAGCAAACACTAAGCACTGTTCCCAAATGCATGCTTTTGTGCTGTAATGGTGAGTCGTTGCTACTTTGGGTCCCTTCCTTTGCTCTAAAGAAGTGCAGAAACTTTTTAGAGGTCTGGCAATAGGCCTGTGCACTTTAGGACAGGTACTTGTGACCCTAGTCGGTCTGTGTTCCTGAGGTGTGGGGGCTAGTTTGCCACTATTTCTGCCTGGTGGGGCACATGCATACTCAGTGTTCCTTGTCTCAAACTGTGCTTGAGATAACTGAGATTTACAAAACTGGCTGTAATGAGTCAGGTTAAAAATATATTACACTTGTATCCTATTCCTGTCAGCATCTGGTAGCAGGTTCTTAGGAATGAGTGTAGGTAAGGAGGTGTAGATAGGGTAGTCTTTCTGCTAGGTTCTCCCAGTCCGTCAAATGTTGTCTGAGGGAGTCTGGGCAGTGTTTAATGGGCACAACCGGACATCTTTGTAGCGCTGCAGGGAGGGACTTATATTCAATTGGAGAAGAAAAATGTTTAAAAAAAGCAGCCCCAGATAAAGGCCATTACAGTTATATTAATAAAGTTTTTAAGAGTTGCACTTAATTAAAAGCTCCCCAGACCAGTTCACTTGAAAAAAAAAATCTGTAAAGAAAATCGCTTTCTGAAGAGAAGGGATGAAACTGTCGTATCATGCATATGAAAGTTTGGAAGTGGTAAAGCAGTGTAAGCCACTGGTTTGTTAATGAGTCCTGTTACCCTCTGATCAGAATTTTTGTCCTGCCTGTTTTGTGTCTCGTTTTAAGTAATACTAATGCAATAAGCTGCCAGGTTTTGCAGCAAGCAGGTGTTTTTTAATGACAATGGTCTTTAGACAGAGTAAAGCTTTTTGGGTATCTTTCTCAACAGCATGAAGGCAGCTATCACATACAAGATGGATATTGCTTCTTTTGACTCCAGCTTTGTGGAGAGTGGTTAGACAGTGGTTAGAGCAGACGTGCTGAAGATCTGGGGTGAAAGTACAGAGATGGTTACCAGTGGTCTGGGTTAGAGGACTTTTTCCCATTTTGTGTTCAAATATGGTTGAGTTAGTCTTCGTAAATTATTTAAAGTCTAAGTTTCTACTTTTTAGCTAATGTAATGCTATATGTCAGTGGAAAGCTTTCATAAGTATGATACTAAAAGCAGCTGAATCAATAGAAAAAGCATGATTTTGCTGAGCCAAGTGAAAATTTCCTTTGATCCGTCTTTTAATACCAGTAAGTCAAGTCAACACTGCTGAAAGATCAGAGAATGAATACTGTTTTTGAGTCATCAGGGGGAGTATTTTACTACTCTGTGCCAGGTTAGTTCTACTTTCTTCTTTCACAAGTCAAAGTAAATGCGATGCTTTCCGAGATTCAGGGATAAAAGCACATGTTAAAATCGCACGTAGCGTGGGTTGGTGGTAGGTGATATCCATCTTCACAAGCCTGCTAATTTAACATGCATTAACCCTCTTATAACTTCAGGCTTGGAATAAAGCTTTCTTTTTAAAACTGGAGGTCTTAAATCTGGCCAGCCTCTGTGCTGGTATTGTTGCATATGAATCTGCGAGGAGTTAAAATGAGACACCATCTGTTTGACTAGTATGCTTATTCCTCTCTGTAATGCCCAAAATAGTTGTAGTGTAACCTTTTATCTTCTCTTGGAAATACATGTATTTTCCTTCCAGTTCCCAGTCTTTGTGATTTACTTGTTCATGACATTTGAGTCAGCTTTGACACATTGAAAGTAGCAGCATCTCCTGAAAGACAGGCAATGAGAGTAAGAGCAACTTTGAGCTTTCTCTCTACCCCCACTCTTTTCTCTCCTGAAGAAGTACTGCCAAAATGTTTGGCGTGGCCTAGTAATGTATTTTTCGAGAGGCTGGAAAATCTGATCCAGATAATGCAAATAGTGCATGCAGAAGTGGATATTAGTGGATATTAGGAGTGCAACTGGCCGCAGAAAAAAAAAATGAAATGCTTCAAGGAGTAAAATCTGTTTCAATGAATGATTTCTTTAAAGAGGAGTAAGGTAAAAGAAACTGAATTATTCCTGTTCACCTTTGTATGTGTGTAATTAATTTGGTATTTGAAGGTAGGCTCTTTTCATTGTTGTACTGCTCAGTGCAGCACTAAATATAGGCTTCTGACTATGAAGGAAGTACTTCCATAGCTGTTCTCAACCACATTGGTGAAACGATTGGCTCCGTTGCACTGAAAGTAGAAAATTTCTGTGCTGCTTATATATCCCTGCAACAGTGAAAACCGATTAAAGCATTTTCTTCAAATAATGAACTGTGGCGTGTTTTGACAAACAGTTCTTAAAGCTGCAAGCATCTAGTTAAGTCTTTCTTTAACCTTGATTTAGCTTTCTTGAGGTATTAATTCAGTGGAAAATAACCTGTGCGTAGCCTTTGCCAGAAAGGTTATTTTTAAAGTGATTGTGGGAGGCTCCAGATGTAGTACTAAACACTACCTGCCCATAAGCAAGTCAGAAGGTGGCAGCAGTGAGAGATGGTGTAGGTGTGGCATTACCCTTACTAAGTGTTAAGTTTGCTGGTTCTATGCTCCAAAGGTCTTAGATAACAGTAAGCCACTTGACCGTTGCGTTTTGCTTTTTCATCTGAAAATGAGGGAAGTAATAGTACTGCAATGCAATGTAGGAGCATTCCAAGGGTAAATACATAGATTATTCACCTGCTATGGTAATGTAAACCTATCAATAAACTATATAGCGAAGAATTTCATCAGGGTGCTTTAAAGAAAGCCAGTGCTTTCTAAGGAGGGAGAACAACAAACTCTGCTAAACTGCAGAAGCAGTAACGTTGCCCCACAGTCTCACCGTTATGGAATACCGTAACTTTGCATACTGGAAAATACCGGGCTCAGAGACTGACTTGCTGAAGTTTTCATAACAAAACTGACAAAGCCAGGTTGACCTATGATGTCTCTGTTCCTGTTGCATCTGTGGTATGAGAAGGGAGAGCAAGGATAGCAGAGATGGCATCTTGACATCTGGGTAATGTTGGGAACAGGTTGGAGGATTTAGGGAAATATTCAGGCAGAAATCAGTAAAACCTACGTCTATCTTACTGTGTTCTTTTTGATCTGTAGCACTGTACAGTTGGCTTAAAAAACAGGCTATAGGTTTCTTGCTTTGCTGTGTGTCCCTTGTTCCTATTAAAGTGGCAGTTTCTCTCCATCTGGTACCTCCTGTCTCGCTCTGTGGAGTGGTGCAGGCGCCTTACCCAAAGCACTGTGGGTTAATTCACTGAATGTCTTGGGGCATGCTGCCTGCCACTCCTTACTGTGTCTAGCAGTGTAGCTGGCTTTGGGCTGTTGCCCTTTTCTAAATTCCTAGGTGCAGAGCTTAAACAGAGGTTTGGTTCACATTGCATGTACTCCAAGCAATTCTTTCCTCATCTCCCAGCTCCATTGTTTAGTTTGAATCATCCCATTTTTGTCCTTCCATTTGTTCTTTCAGCCATACTCCATTTATTTTCCTGCACCTTCATTGTCAGGGTTATGGCGAGGTGTGGGGCAAAGGTATAGTTGTTGTCCCTTGGTTTTTTTGGAGCTTCACTAGAGTTTAGTTAAGTCTTTTCCTGCATGAATTTTGGAGGGGGAGGATGAATTCTGTCTAGAAAACTGTTGATGTTCTTTCCATTCAAGATAGTGTTGTTTTGGGGCCCTTATTAACTTTTTTCTGCTGCCATCTCAGCTATTATATTTAATTACTACTTCAGTTTTATTTATTCATTTAGATACTATGACTTTTTTTTTTTTAAACTAAGAGTGAAGAATTTGGGTAAAAATCGAAGAAAAAGAATTTCTCCTGATATTGGGTAGTCGTGCTACTATCCAGTTGTTGTTCTGGGTCAAATTATTTACTCTGTCATTGTCATCTTCCTCTCTGAATGTTCTCCAAACCTCAGTCCCTTGAAGATTACACCCGTTCTGGTTTCTCTCGAGTTCCTCGTTTTTAAGGGATTACTTGTGAACACCCAGAGCTTTCCATCCTTATTTGCTCTGCTGCTTGTTGCTGTTGCCAGGGTTCCCATGATACGTTGTTTTCCAGTATGTGACTATTGCTCCTCTAGTTTTTCTGGCTAAATTGTTTGACTTGATACAGAATCCATTTCAGGATGAGTTTCTCAAAACGATCTGGGATTTCTCAAATTCAGATTGTTGTTTTTTTTTTTTCCTAAAAGTCGTTTTTCCTCAGGACAAACAAAAGTATTTCTGATTTGCTAAATAGGAGAAATAGTAATCGTTTCCTACATAAGATCCCTGCTAACTGTGGTCTACAACTCTGTGATGAGTTACTAACCTGACTTGTTTATGGAATAAAACAAATGTGAGAGTTCCTTAGGTAATTGTACTGGAAAGTTAATGTTAAGGATTAGGGATGCTTAAATACTGCACAAATAGTAGATATTAGAAGGCAGAATCTTTTTATTGAAAACAATTTTTCTTTCCCAATTTCTATGGTTCTATACTGTTTGAATCTGTAACAAGTACTCCAATTGCAAACAAGCTAGCTCTGAGTTGTTTCAATGCCGATTTCAAAGTTCATTTTTTTTCTTAGAAGTAACCCATAGTGCTGTAGGGCATGTCTATGAAGACCCAATTGTTGGAAGCTCTTACAGTACATAAAAGTAAAAAATAATATTTAAACTTTTATATATTAAAAAAAAAAAAGTTGAATGGCTACAAATTTATGGTAGTGGTACCTCGTCTCTTAACAATTGCCTGCTGTGCTTACTTTGCTACAGAAACTATTATAGAAATGTAACTTCTATGTCAAGATCTTGTTCAACAAAATGGTTTCATTTGTCTTCCCTCCATCTTTTTTATAAGTTCTTCATATTTGCTTTCATCACTTGTCTCATTCTAGCATACTGTTTCAGTGTGTGTTGTTAACATTTTCTTTCTCTGCAGTCTTTCTGGAGGTGAGAATCCAATATGTAATAAAATGGTCAAAATCCTCCAGTTGTGCAGTCTTGTAATATTCTGCTAAGCGCTGATGTATTCTGAAGCTTGTTTTGTATTTGTTCTGTAATATATAATAATGCACGTAAATAAGAGCCCTAAAATTTAAAGTCCTATGTTAAAGAATAGATGCAGTTTGGAGAGCAGCAGTTTGTTATTGTGTGCTTCTGTGCCCTGCAGCACGGGGAATTTGATCTCTGTTGGAAAGACGGTGTTTCACCCTGACCTCCTAATGCTCTCAGCTTTGCTAAAACTGCCCAGAAGAGTCCGATTGTGGTTGGCTTCCTTATGATCGAGGCTTTTCCTTTTGGAAGCTCTAACCGATTGCCAAATTCAATCTCTGTGGGTGACCAAAGCTTCAGTCACAATCTTGGCTTGTTCTCAAAAAAGCTCAAATAACATTGTGTACATAAAAGTTTAACAGCTAAAGTGTCCGGTAACTACCTGTTTCCATGGCTTATCTCTAGATCACTACTGAAAATAGAGCCTTCATAGAAGGCACCAACATATTTTAGTGGTTAGCTGTAAGTGAATCATATTTTGTTTGCCTATAGGTAAATATTCCTTCACACACAAAAAAGATCAAACATCACACTTATCTTTTGGCAGGTTTATGAGAGTACCAAGGATGCCTGTCCCACACCAGACAGACCCATCAGTTTTCAATAGCTAGTTGAGTAACCGATTGTCTTCGGAAAATCGCTCCGATTTAGCTGTTTTAGAGTATCGCAGCTCTCCCAGGAGTCTGTCGAGAGAAATGCAGACAGCACATCTGTTCCCAGCTGTCTGTTGTCATCCTCTGTCGTGTTCCTCTAACAAGTGTCCGTCCTTACCTTGGCCTCGTCACAGGAATCTTAAACAGATTGTCAAAATGCTCTTGGAATATTTTGTCCCCTTCTCTAGGAAAGGACAGCAAAGCCAGGATGGTGTCCTTGGGAGCGGTGTGCTTTGCCCAGGTTGGCCTCAGACTTTGCAATCCTTCTGCGCTCGTTCTGCGTTGAGGTGGTGACTGGGCCCTTTATCGCACCTGCGTACGGGGGGCTTGGCGCGTCCAAGCTGCATGGCCATGTGTCAGTCCCCTGTCGTTAGGGAGCGGCGCTGCGTGGGTGTTACTGCTGTGGTGGACACTGGTTGTTCTCTTGCCTGCTGGCGGAGATTGCTAGTGAGCACAGCTGGCAGCTCAGCCAGGGTCACAGAGGCCCTTACGCAAGCTTCCTTGTCAAGTGAGCGGAAAGGCACTCGTATTTCAAAGTGCTCGCAATTCTCGTGTCCTGCTAGGTGAACTCGAGGTAAACAAGAGCAACCTGCTTGACCCGTGCCTGGAACATTTGAATGACTGAACAGGAGGAGAAAATAAAATTGGTACAGACCAGCCTGACCTTGAAGGCTCTACCCTGAAATCTAGCTGTGCCTCCAGTACATCCAGGTGGCCATAAATCCCAAGAGAAAATGTTTCTTCACAAGAACTTCTTGATTATCCTGTAAAATTTGGTTTTAACTTCAGTTATATTTGTATCCCTTCAGTTACTTGAAAGAATTTAAAGTAGCCTGGCACTTGCATGCACTTGCATTTAAAAAAATATCCAGAAGTTGGAATCATGCTCACTTTATTGTTTGTGTACATCTTTACTCCCATTTTCAAGAATTGCATCTCATATCCAATTTCTTTTTGCAGTTTTGTTCAGTGGAGGGACTGCTGTATGTCAGCCATGCTAAAGGGCAAGTGATGGAGGCAAGTATTAGTTTATATATTCATAGTTATCTAATGCTGTTTTTGCCAGTTTCTTCTTTTTAACTGCTTTGTTTTCCACTGCTGCTGTGAAATAATTGCACAAATGAAGGTCTATATGAGCATGTTCTGGGAGGTGGTAATGTTATAACATCTGCTCAGTGTGACTGTGTATATAGAATTAATAATTTTGTTCCTGATATACTGTGTTCTCATACGAATCAGAAATGTATATTCCTGAGCTTCACGCTATAAGGCTCTCCATTTCCTTCCTCAAACAGAGAATATAAAGGCTTTTATAAGTGGAAAAAGCAAGCACAAAACTTGAATCCTAGTGGTTAATATAAATAAATGAGCTAATTTATTCTGCTGATTCACAGTTCATGAGTAAAGCAAATCTTTCTCTGCAAAACTAGGTACTAGTACAAATAAGTAGTTTTAAGTATCTTCATACCAAAAGTGTGGTTTGAAAAGTTCTTATCAGGCTCGTAACAGATTTATCATATGGAAATATGGACAGATGACCGCAAAGCTCCTGTAGGAGCATTTTAAAGATGCAAGTCAGTGTAATTTCGGAAATCAGTCACAGAATATGCAGTCATAGTAGTGACTTGTTTGTGAATTAACTAGGCTGATCTGTTTCAGGTGAGTTTGTAAATTGAAGCAGGACAAATTTAAGTGGCTAGTGGATTCCAGCAGATCATGAATGCCTGGAACTCCAGTTAGACTGAAATGATGTTATTTTAGATCAACGTTATTATCATCGGTAATTTGGATAGACAACACAAAGTGGGTGGTAAAGATGCTGGTTAGGGAATATGTTAGGCATTTTTGTTCTGAACTACAGCTCTTCAGTGAGTCCTGACTGAAAAACGAATGCTGAGGGAATTAGTTAAAATGAAAAAGGCAGTTATGGGTCAACTGTCAAATTCGTATTTTACATACCAAATAATGTTGGGACTCTTGGTTTTTAGCCAATAAGTCTTTTTCATTGACTGTTTGTCTTTTGGATGAAAAGGAAAATTG
Source organism: Anser cygnoides (assembly GCF_040182565.1). NCBI lineage: Eukaryota > Metazoa > Chordata > Aves > Anseriformes > Anatidae > Anser > Anser cygnoides. Next base: position 2,513,176 of record NC_089882.1, read on the forward strand.
AGTTTTGCCTTTTTCTCCTCAAAATGTAAATTGAGTAGGAACCTGCAGTTCAGCTTTCTGAGAAACTGTTTAATTAGAAAAAAAGTAAAAGCAATGTTAAGAAATAAAGATAGAGCTCAAAAGTCCAAGGATGATAATCGTAAAGGCATTTCAAGGAAGTTTTGAGTATGTTTAAAATAATAATTGGTTTCATTCTGCCATATTTTCTGCGTGAGTATGGGCAGATACTTTTTCTGGGATGTGGTTTATTACTTTGCATTTAGTGGTTTATTGATTAAACTGGCAATATATTTTATCTCAATGATTATGTTTTCAAAGTATTCAGCTAAAATACGGTATGATTTTAGTGTTATGCTTTCTGTAAGTACTGAATTTCATCTTGCCTCCAGCTTATAGCAATGACACTTGAAAAAAAAAATGGGAGTGTGAGGCAGCTCTTTTGATATGTTTGGATGCCAGCTTGGAAAGCAGTTTTGGAATATCTGTAACCCGTTTTGTCAGGTTTCAGATGCACAAAATCGAGAGCTCTCTTAATCGTAACTTCAGTGCACTATGTTTCTGCAGCTGTTTTAAGTTAAAAATGAATGCTCTCAAATCCTAAACATGTTGTATTTCAAATAAAATGGTTTTTAAAGCACAGGCTGCCTTTTGCCAAGATTGAGGTAGACCTCTCTGGTCTGGTTTCTATATTTATAGAAACCTAATCAAAGCATTTTCCTGCAAGAAAACAATGATCAGCTTCCGAGCATGTGATCTCATGGTGCTGATGTGAAACTCTTTCAGATACTGTGTCCTTCCTTCCTTCCTCATTCCTTTGCTGTACTTCTCCAGTAGCGCGTTGCTATGTAAGTTCTCAGTTGCAATGTAGTATAACCAACTGCTGTCAAACCCCAGCTGATATGAGAGGTGAGGTTGAGATCTTCTGGAGCAAAGCTGGTTTTTTTTCCTGTGTCAGAGGCTGAGCTACACATGTATGGTGCTGCTCCCTCCCCCCGTTCAGATGGGTTACTTAATCTGCTTAAGACATTTTTGTTTTCTCTGGGAATTTTGAACAAGACTATGCCAATTGAAGTCGTTTCACTTGCCTCTTCGTGCATGAAGACAAACTTTCGTATCTAGTTTCCAGTGCCATCAGTAGATGCTGGCCGTAATAAGGCGTTTCTTACTGCTTGGAGATGCATAACTGTTTTCTTGCATATATTAAGTATAGTTGAGTTAGGCTCTCTTCAGGAAAATCAGGTAGGCAGAGCAGACGTTACATTTGAAGCATGAAAGATCAGACCTTTGGTAAGGATCAAAATTAATTCTGACGAAGAGACTAACATGCTCTATAGAGACGTTTAACCTCATGTTCTGTTAGATATTATGAGCTTTGTTCTTAACAAACAACAACAAAAAAACCCCTACTGGTTACCCCTTGCTTTTCCCCCCTTTTGAACAGCCTTTTTTTTTTTAACCTTTCTTGCTTCCCTTTGTGCTGTGCTTCTTCCCTTAGGCAATAAATGAGTTGTCTCATACAAGCTTTGGCTTCTGCATACAGCCTAGATGCAACTAATACGAGGATTGAGGAATGCTTGGAAAACTGATAAATTTTGTTTTGTTAGTGGCATGTTTTGTATGTTGGATTTTTTAACCCACTACTTTCTGCATGGATTTATAATAATGGCTCTTTTGTTTAACATTAGATAAGCATGAGATCACCGTGGCACAGCTGCATGTGTAGTCACTCTTGAAGCAATTGCACACCTAATTGGCTGACAATCTTGGCATTTTTAAAACAAACACAAGCCTTTTAAAGACAGGGGACATACTCATGTATGAATAGTCAAATAAACCTGTTGGGTGTCATCAATGGAGCCCTCTGGCAGTGAACAGTTCTGTGATGACCCTGATCCTGGAGGCAAATCCCAAGATCAAGAGACCAAAAAACAGCATGAATCAGAGCAAAAATTATCCAAAATAACCCATAATGCTTTGGAGAACATTAATGTGATTGGTCAAGGCTTGAAGCACCTTTTCCAGCATCAGCGCAGGAGGTCGTCTGTTTCTCCACATGATGTTCAGCAAGCTCAGGCTGATCTGGAGGCTGACATGGATTTGGAAAGCCAAAACTCCTGTGCTGAAATTGATGGTGTCTCCACCCACCCCACAGCTCTGAACCGAGTGCTTCAGCAGATCAGAGTACCACCTAAAATGAAGAGAGGGACAAGCCTGCACAGCAGGCGGGGCAAGACGGACCCTCCAAAAGGAAGTCCACAGATCAACAGGAGGTCTGCCCAAGATATTCAATCAGGTCGGCCCAGATCATCATCTACTACAGATGCTCCCACGAACTTGTCTGTGATGGAGATTGCTTCTTCCCTCTATGTAGGTGGAGAGGAGGCCGCAGCAGCAGCAGTAAGTTACTCAGATTTACCTTTGGTCTTTATCATCTCCTTGTATGTTTTCTTAAGACTTCTGAATCTTCTTTTTAAAAGCAAGTTTTTCAGCAAATGCTAATGCTACTGTGTTCAAAATCTTATGTGATGAAGCAAAGAGCTTAAAAGATGCATTAGTCATTTTCTCACATGGCAGGTGGCTTATTTGAGATGTATTTGATCACTGAAATAAGAACTACTTTTGAAGCACGTTAGGTTGATCAGATGGTGCATCACCATCAAGCAAAGGATGTTGGAAAGAGCAGCAGTGAGATTAGTCCTTGTTAGCAGCTGTTACTTATTGCCTGCAACAAAAATTTGTACTTGTATGTCTCTTTTCATCCCTTCTTGTTATATTGTGTATTTTATAAAAGTGAGGAATTCCAGTTTGAGCGAATGGAGCTGTGGATCATTTAGGCTGTTGAGATGCTCTGGGAATGCTGACCGCAACATGCATCCCAGCAACAGTGCCTGGCCAGCTGAATCTGATTTAGATCAACCTGGCTACTGTGCTATGATGGGATCGCTGCTGTCATTTTTAGTTTGTCTAGTGTGTGCAGAAAATCCTTCTCTGAGAGGAGAGTCTGCATTCTGTGACATGTTCTTTGTGAAGCTATGTGTATCAGTTTATTGATGATATCAAGGAGTACTGTTTGTCTTAACATTTCTTCTTTCTCAGACCAATTTTGCTGATGTGCTCCTAAAGCTAGGAGGAACTGTGAAATGGATTTCTGGTTCATAAGATCTTTATTAAAGAATAATAAAGAGAATGAAGCAAAGCAGATGCAGAATCAATTCACTATAGCAATATCATAAACCGTAAGTTCAGAAAATGCCATCCCTTAGCTGCTTCATCTCCTATGATTTTTTTGACAGAGATGAATCTTGAAAGACGTTAAACATTCTGGTTTATAATTGTGATCTATCAGCTGGGTAAAGATTCCTCTTGGAAGGAGCACTGAAAGAGCCTGCCTCTATTTGATGTTTTTGTTCCTGCCAGAAATTAAAAGAACAGAAATAGTAATAATTGGGAAAAGCGTACACTCTCCTGGGATGGGCTAAGTTTGCAATTGAACGGTATCAAAAAGAGCCGTCTTATTATCTTCAATTTTATTTGCTTACTGGCTCTCTTTTGTAATTTGAGTGACCTCATGATCTTTGTTTCAGATGAATTTTGCGGAAAGCCAATAATTTTCCAAGTTTGTACCCAAATCCAGCAATTTGAGTCTACGAAGCATGACAGCTGGTATTTGGTTTGCTGGTTTAAAACTGTAGGTAGCTCTCTTACTTCATGAGCAGGGAAATTGAACAGGCCTAAGAATATTCGGTAGGCAAGATCACATGCCTGGGAAAACACCTGGAGTCATTTGTCCTTTCTCCCAATTCTATCAACTGGTCTGATGAAATACTAACACCTTCACCTAGATCAGTGGTCTGTAATGTGGAGTGTGGGTTGGGTTGTAAAAAAAAAAAAAAAAAAAAAAAACAAGAAACAAAACAAAAAAACCACTTGTACTATTAAATAATTTTTAAAGTGTTTTTCTCATCCCTTTTTAATTTCTATTTCTAGGTGTGTTTTATAATATACTTAATATATTAGTACAATGGGAAATGTGCAGAATTTATAAATACACGTCTGTGCTCAAAATGTTTTAGTGATGGGGTGCACAAAGTTTAGAAACCGCTGGCCTGGATGAATTGGGTCACACAGCAGGGGTGACTGGAAAAATGAAAGCTTTTAATCCGATGGTAACTGCATTCTGCTATAACACCTGCTATGCTTAAGAACAACCTTAGGGTTAATTTTTAACAGATATGGCCTTTGATTCCTGAGAAACAGCTGTGGTAACTGCTCTTCTGATTGAGAAACATTTTCTGGGAACAGTAGCTCATCTGCTACTTAACCAAGCAGTCGAATTCACAAAGAGGTGGATGCTGGAGTGATTCTCGCTGCTGTTTGCCATGTCCTCAGCGGGTATGCCCTATGACTTGAAGAAAAGGAGCTGCTGAGGCTTTCTTTCCTCCTTAGTTAAAAGAGAAAGGAGGGGACTGAAGTCTGAAAGACATTAAATGCATGTGAGGAAAAAGACTGCTCTGGGCACTAAACTTCTGAGAGATCTCCATAACCAGATGTCTCTGTAGAGGTTAATGAATTACCAGCTCCTTTTTAGTATCTTTTTAGTATTTTTCTGGTGGTCAATGAAGATGATGTATTCTACGGGTCTAAAGTGATATAAGCAAGGAAAAGCTGCCTTGCTTTGGGTAAATACACCTTTGCCTGATGCTTTTCAGTCTGGTGGAGAGCCTTTGTGTAGCGTTCATGCCTGAACTGATCCAAATTTAGGTTCTGTCCTAGGGGGTTTTCCTTTGCGATAACAAACTGATGGAAATAGTGGGGAGAAAAGGGGTCTGACGGTGAGACTGTTGGAGCAACAAACTAACATCTCTGCACTGCATCTGCAGCACGGTCCCTGGACTGTGACCTGAAGGTTTTCAGGAGAACAAGTGTCATCAGTGGCTGAATGGAAATTAATCTTCTAAAAATCTTTGGAAAATCAAATTGGAAAATCTGATGTACTTGGTGTTTTTAAATGTAGCTTGCTTGCTTATAAACCAATATTGCAAGAAAGTGGCAGCTGCAATCTCTTTGTATATGGGCAAGAGAGCTGTTCAGCTGTTTTGGCAATGTTCTCGTTTTCCTTTGTATCTCTGTGTTAAGTACGTGTAGTGTGAGGACCTTTTGATGCAAGGCTGAGAAAAGCTGTGGGAAGGAAGTAGTGCACTTCAGGATAGCCTCTATCACATGATCCAGAGCACACATGCTGCTTTGGGACTCAGTACCTCATCCTCCTGAACCGGAGTCCTCCACTTCCTCTGCTGTAATTTGGATTGTTTCCTAACACGTTCTGAAAAATACGGTTATTATTTTTTTATTATTTTATTCTGGAGTGCCACAGGTTCCTTGTTAGGCTTCATTCTTTCTTTTCTAGGAGCTTCCTCTTTCTCCAGCCTGTTTATTTCATGTGGCAGGGTCAGCTTTCAGCTGTCTCCTGATTATATACACCTATACTTTCCTTTTCATGCTTATAACCTCATCACATCCCCCACACTAAATACACTACCAGGAAGCTTAGGAGGTTAATCTTCTCAAAGTATTGTTTCATTAACCCAAGAGGGTTTTTTGTTTGGTTGGTTTGTGTTATTTATTATCACCGTACACTTCATGTGTGTGTGGATACTGCAAAGTTTTGGAGAGAAGAGTATTGCTTATTTGCTTTGCAAATACGTCCCCTTGAACACAGTCAGGACTCTGTGAGGTAGCAAGTTCCTTGGGTTATCAGGTCAGACTGAAGCATTTACTCTATTATTGCTGTTGCTTGAACTGAACGGGCAGTTTAATTGCCTTTGCAGTATTTTGATGTAATTTAGAAGAGATTCTCTTACTATGCAAACAAAAGCATAAGAACATCTGTTCTGTATCTTTGCAGCACTAGTTTCTGAGAAGAACAAGGTTAAGTCTGGGGCAGCTGTTCAGGTTTTTATCAAGAGTTGGGATAGTCTGATAGAGAACAAAGCAGAGATGTATTTCAGATAAACTTTTTTTAACTTTGCTTTCAAAGAGATTGCTTTTGTAAGTGTTAACTCATGTTTACATGGTTCTCCAGAATGAGTACTGGATGAGCCCAATCCTGTGTGATGCTGAGATCCCCTACTCCCAGTGGGAATTAAGGACACTGAATGCTTGTGGCATAAGGGAAAGTAAATTCTTAGTAATCCTCTCCACACAAAGTATTTTTAGCTCAGTGTTCTCTTCTCTGTTCTTTTGATATTTGTTGAAATAGAAGGGCAAAATGTTATCCCAAAACCAAGGACTGGATTTGTTTGGACACCTCATTTGCATACATTTGCATGTGTAATAATCCTGCTGCTTGTTGTCAGGCTTTGTAAAGAAAATGAGAAATGAGACTGGCATGGCATGGGAAATAATGTAATAATTAAAGTCTTACTGAGACTCTTCATTTGGTCTTGTATTTCAAGCACTGTAAATTTAAATATTTTTGCATAAATCTCCCTGTAAAGGTTCTCAGCTCACTGAGCTGAGAAATCAGGATTTTGGTGGTTTGGAAATGACTGAGATTGCATGGGTGTCGTCTTGTTTCACAGTACTTTCCGAGCTTTTTGTTGGCTAGCAAGTTACATGACCGTGACATGAACAAACAGAACAATGTTCAGGTTCCAGAGATATAAAAGTAGTAGTAGCAGTTTGGTGAGAAATTGTGTCCACTTGAACTTTATCAGTGTCGTGAAGGTGAAGACAATGCTCAGCCATTGTGGTGTTGTGCTGCCAATGTCTCTGAAACTGGTTCTGGCTCTTGCTGCCCTGAAGGGTGATACTTGCTTTGAGAGAGACAGGGATTTCTGAATGATGTTCTTCATCTGCTTAGTTTTGCAGCTAGCAGAAAAACATATGGGAGTGAACAGTCAACAACAAAGGCAAATTTTACCCTGAAGCTCTACCATAATTTTGGTAGGAGTGGAAGTACTTTGGGCACTTTCAGATGACAACTATACGTGCACTGCTGAGTGGCCTCCATGCAGGTGGTGCCGTATAGAGCTGAGCAGGTCTTTCCCTCAGAACACCGGTGAAGTTGTAGCACCCAGTTCATCTGCCTCCCTGCCCTTCCACCCTCAGTGAGTTCTCTCTTCCTGTTTAAAGTTTGAAATGTTGACGCTGTATCTGGATAACAAATATATTTTAGCAGTCATCTTTTTGTTAGGTTTGATAAACAGTGTGTGTAGCAGAAGTATAGTAAACAGCCAGTAGATGAGCAAATAGGTAGCAGTGGGATGTGGGAGGAGTATCAGAGAAATAAAATTATTAAGAGGTTAAAATGACTTAACAGAAAAGTGGAGGAAATTTTATTCTCTTTAATTGAAAGAAGTCCAAGAGACCTATACACTTGTAGAAACATTATTCTTCTGTAGACATCTAAACGTGAATAACGAAGCCTTTTGGCGTTGTTAGGGTTATGGGAAAAACAAAACAAAAAAAGTCTTATTGAAATAGAAATTCTTAAAAATGTACAACACAGTTTTCATTTTAACCACTGAGATCCTTATATGGGAGTGCTTGTCTTCTTAAACTCTAAGCATTGGTGTTAGGGAGAGATAGTGAGGTCAGCTTATTCATTCAGGAATCAAGGTTTTCTATACAGTGAATTGTTTTGGAATGGTGGAAGTCCTTAGCTGATACATTCTGGTATTGGTAGGAAGATAGACAGACCTGATTTCATTTAGCATCAAATTTCTCAGTGGAATTTACAGTTTTTGTCTCTATAGGCCTGAACTCTTCCAGGTTACAGTTTCTTTGCCTCACGGTTACAGAAGTAGTGGCAAAAAAGGTTGAACCAATATTGACCATGTAATACTCGATCTCCTCAAATTGAAATGATATCCTGGGGACTGAACAGCTGGACAGCAGCTCTGCAGAAAAAGACCTGGGGATCCTGGCAGACACCAGGGTGAACCTGGGGCAGCGGCGTGTCCTTGCCGCAAAGAAGGCTCGTGTTATCCTGCACTGCGTCAGGCAGAGTATCGGCAGCAGGTCGAGGGGTGTGATCCTGCCCCTCTGCTCAGCACTGGAGAGGCCACAGCGGGAGTGTTGGGTCCAGTTCTGGGCTCCTCAGGACAAGAGACGTGGACATACTGGAGAGAGTCTGTCAAAGGGCCCCAAAGGTGGTGAAGGGTCTGTAGTACCTCACATGTGAGGAAGTGCTGAGAAAGCCGGGACTGCTCAGCCCGGAGAAGACGAGGCTCAGGGGGATCTCGTCCATGCCCATTATCACCTGAAGGCAGGGCGCAAGGATGACAGCCAGGCTCTTCTCAGTGGTGCCCGGCACCAGGACAAGAGGCAGTCGGCACAGACTGGAGCTCAGGAGAATCCCTCTGAACATCAGGAAAGACTTTTTCCCGGTGTGGGTGATGGAGCAGTGGGTCAGGTCACCCAGAGAAGCTGTGGGCTCTCCCTCTTTGGAGATCTTCAGAAGCCCCCTGGACGAGGGCCTGGGCACCCTGCTCAGGGTGGCCTTGCTGTGGCAGGGGAGGACCAGAGGTACCCAGAGGTCCCTGCCCACCTCCTCTGGGACTCTGTGATAGAGAGCTACGACTGCTGGTTATTAGGTATTAAGATCACTGAACTTCTTAACAGTTTTGCTTGAGAGGAGTTGCTGAAGATATAAAATGAAGTAAACCCTGAAAACAGCAACTTCAAAGGTTGTCAGTGCTCGTGCCAGCACTTTAATTTGCATTCCTTCAGTGAGATACCCATATGGCAGCTCTCCAAGGCACCATTCACTTAGTTCTGCTGTGTTCTCATGGAACTTTGTGTCCTCATCCTGTTTTCTGTTTTGGTAATCAGTTTTTGTAAATATTTCAAATATCTTTAGATATTGTTTATCAACTTAAATCTATATTCTGTTACTATCCATATTTAAAAATAAATAAAAATGTCTGCATGTGCTTCTGCAATAGCAATTCCCAGTCCTTAGTTTGTAGGCTCCTCAATATTTTCCAGTGATAGTATTGACCTTGTGAGTGTCAAATGAAAACCTACTAACAGTAAGGTCGCTTTTCTTAGTTACTTTCTAATGACCCTTTTCAAGTACTGGTGCTGATTTATGAATTGTGTTAATGTAAACAAGGTAGCATATTCAGCTGAGCCACCACTTCCGTGTACGTAGCAGAGGTGTAGGAGACTGCATGAACACTTTCTCTCTGACTGTAAATAGTCTTTTAAAGCAGTGATTTATTTGTCTGCCAGAAACCTTTTTCACAAACTCATTTGTCCTAAATGCAATGCAATGTTCCTGGGACAACCGCCTTTTAAAAGGCGGAAGATTGCATTTTTAATGTCATTAAAGCTGTGTGGAAAAGTTACTGTGGCTATTAACAATGTCTGAGATGTGTAAAAGATGACTTAGTCCATTTCCCAAAATAATAAGTAGTCTTCTTAACATCATACTTAATGTTTGCTCTCATTCAACATGTGTAGGTGGTAAACGTTTTTGGAATTTTATCATAACGGATCCTGAGTGAAACATTCTGTTGCTTTCCCCTGAAGCACTGCTTTTATAATGAAAATAATATTTGTCATATAAATGGATGAGGTTAGTCACAAGCCCTTCTGGAAATAGTACATAAGATATTACTTCCTCAGTAATTTATTCTCTCTCTTAAAACTAGTACTGCAAACACCTGGAGGTACAGGTCTGGGCTTCCGGAAGATCTGATTCAACAGCTGTGTGCAGCATATGAAAGCGTGACTAATGCAGCCCGAGCCCGTGACAGCGGCTGCTTTTTTCCTCCTTCCCCAGCTGAAAAGCCACAAGTCAATACTGAGGCTTTTTTCAGGGGTAGGCTTGCATTTTTGTTGCGTCTCACAACAAGATAAGATACCAACAGGTCACTGTAATGGCTTAATTGCAGAGCGATAGGCCAAGAGCAGGCTGAGGGTTGTTTCACAAGCTCAGAAATGGCTCTTCAGTTGCGTACTTGCTTTAAGAGACCGCGCGGTACCAGGCGCTGCATTTCCCTGCCTGGTAACAGTAACCTTTGTGAAGCGCCAGTGGTGTTACACTCGAAGTCTTGTTTACGGGCGAAGAGGAAACTTACTAATATGCTAGGACAGCCAAGAATTTAATTCTAGTATAATTGAGATCTTAAGAGTTTAATCATTATTAGTCCAGATTTCTCACAGGAAAAAAATAACGCTGTTACAATTGTTGTATATGCATTTCCTAGTTTATAACCCTTCTCCTTGGGTTGTGCTCCCCCTTCATTGCTCCTCTGGGTCCTACAGTTGGCAGTCTCATTCTGGCAGTGGGTATTGCATCGAGATGGCAACATCTGGAGCCCTTTGCCACTAGGTATTTGATGTTCAGGTCGGTAGTTTCTTCATCTTCACCCTAGGATACACTCTGGGGACTTTTTCATATGTATGCTTTCACACACACCTTTCTCTTTCTTCATTGGTGTGCAGCTCTGTGTACATCCTGACTGACTACGTACAGTGACTTTTGCCTATACTGCACAGTGTTACAGGGTTATTTATGAATGTTGTCTGTAATTTTGAAAAGTGGCAGCTATCTGTAGTTTTCTTCATGATTTTCCTCTTGGAGTCACGGAGGAAAGCTGTAGATCCTCAGAGTTCTAAAGATTCCTTTCAAACCTATCTTTTGCAACTTTTTTGCTGTATATGCTCTTAATTTTGAAGTTTTCCAATCCTGACTATTTTTTCTTCCATTTCCAACTTCCAGTACTTTTCTATGTCCGATTTGTGAAAAGATAGGTTTTGTTTTTTTTTTCAGCTGAGAATTGTAGACACGATTCTTATGCCCAGGCGTTTTTGTTTTTTCTTTTTGTTTTTTAAGGTCCACTGACGTTTTTGAGTTAGGGAGACTTTCCTTCCCCTAGCAGTCCAGAAGCCTGCATCCACAGATGCCAGGGAAGCTCCTTGCTCTTGACAGTCCAGGGTGCAAAAAAAAAAAGGGAAAAGTGCTCTTTGCAAGGCATGTCTACACAACAAGAAATTTAGTGGAACTGTAATTACAGATGTTATCATACTCTTAGCTCACAGTTATGTCATCCTGGTGAAACTCTTACTCCACAAACACATTACGAAAGCCATAGTAACATAAGTTTTGTGGACGTGGGCAGAGTCTAAGCTGGGAGCCTGATAGACAGTGTCTGCAATGATACGTATAAACTGTGCCGATATGTATTTATGTTTTGTGTAATTGTGTAAAGTACTGATACGAACCCATTTCAGCTGCTTGCTACATGTGTACTACAGATACGCAATAGCCGACCTTTTCAGTCTGTTTAAATTTTTTGCTAGTATAGTTGAGGTCTAGTAAAATTCCTCAAAAGGTCTGAGGTATGGGCTCCAAATCTTGGTGTGCCTTATATTTTCAGCTGTCTTGGATCAAAAAGTTGTGAAAAGACACCTGACCACAGTAGGTATAAATGTCTCAAAATTCTGTGAAGCATTTATGAAGACAGACTTACTACTCTGTTAAATAGGACTTGCACTATAGCATCATTTAAAAGAAAACTACAATTTATTCCATGGCACCAGGTTATAATAGGCCTCAGTCTTACCTTGTCTAAAGGGCAAAGTCTGACTTGGATTTATTCTACTGCTGATATGGTATAATTCTACTCCGTAGTAATTGCTATAGAAATAAAACTGTTAGTAAGTTGTATGGTTTGGCAACTAAAGTTCGATTTAATGCATACCAAATTCCCTAAAAGAAAAGGAGAGAAGTACAGAAAGCAGGAAAAAATGAATGACTTTCCACTCATTTCCATAAACTGTGAACATTTCCTTAAAAGGTGGTGTGTGCAGGCGGAAGGATTGTCAGCTCATGAGCTTAGAGAGATGTTTGCAAAAATGTAGTTGAGACAGGTGTGTGACTCTTTCCTGAAGCTGCTGTATGTCAGTGCCAGGGCCAGGCCTGAGTCTAGAGCATGCTGTCGCAACTTGACTGTGAAAATCTCTTTATGAAAGGATTGGTAACTGAAGAGTTTGACATGTTGATCTCCAGTTGTGACAGATTGCTGCTGTGACAGAGTTGCTGATTTTTGTCTTGACAGAGTTCAGATCCATTCTCTGGGCTTTTAGATTTCTAGTTTTGCAGGAAGATGGGTTCGGTAATCTGCTTGCAGAAGAGGTGGATCACAAGAGCTGGTTAATTCCTACTTGTGCTTTGCAGCACGAGCTTATAACGTATATTGCCAACAGTGTTCCTGAACTTCACAGTAAGAACTTCTGGTTTGCAGTACGGAATTAAACTCAGTTCAGTTTCAGTGTGAAGTTGATACTTAGTCAGGACTCGGGAGTTTTTCTTTTAACTCAGGAGTTTTTCTTTTAACTTGAAGTGATTTTGACTTCCAGATTTAAAAAAAAAAAAAAAAAGAAAAATCCAAGCAATATTATGTACATGTCCCAGTTTTTGTCAGTACTGGATGTGTGCAGGACATGTGTCGTAGCCAAAGTAAGACAGCCCACAATAAAGTGGACAAGGAAGCCTCGATTAGCAGTTTTGTACTTTGTGAGTGAAGCAAAGAAATTGTAATGGAAAAAGCAGCACCTAATGGCCAAGGCACCGAAGTGTAAGGGTAGTAGGTTTCTGTTTTTTGCTCAGTCATTAACATTTTCTGTATACTTGGTTATTTTTGCGTTGAGATTTTCTTTAGATGGGAATGACATCTTTATATCAGAGTATTTTAGTGACCATTATATGTGAAGGGCTTTTATAGGAAAAAATATGATTTGGTAGAATGCAGATAAAATTTCTCCTCTGTGCAGGGTGTCATCCCTCATGTTACCTCTTAAACAGGAGTGGAATGTTAAAAATAAATAATAATTTTTAAAAAAAACTGTTTATGAGGTTCCCCCAGTGTCTGTGGAGAATATTTGCATAGCATCAACACTTTATCGCTTTATTCAATAGAGGGAGCTATGACTTTTCTGAAAATCTGTATATAAACTTCATTCATGCTGAAAGTGAATTGATTCGCGCTATTAAATCAGCTTTTGGAAATAGTGTGTATTTTGCATGCAATGGTTGATAGTTGTCTTTTCAGAAAATATTTAGTTTTACTATTAAATAGAAATGATTATGAAACGAGTTTAGCTTTAAAAATAAAATTATTTAAACACCTTTCTTGAATCTAATTTTATTTTCCTAAAGCAATTTATGCCCTGTTGCATGCAGAAAACCATAGCCTGACAGCAACAAATTTAGCATGTATACGTATCTTTATTTTGTTTAGAATTCTACATAAATACAGTGGGTTCATCCTGAAAATGTGCGTGTTTGAATACATGAGATTCTTATCTTCCAAACTTTCTGCTGTAAGAAAATTTCTCTCGTGTTGGCTACTCCAACCGGTCCTTCCGTAAAGGCTGTCAGTAAGATATCTACCTAATCACTTAATCGTAAAACCATAGAATGGATGGGGTCGGAAGGGACCTCAAAGCCCACCTGGTTCCAACCCCTGCCATGGGCAGGGACACCTCCCACCAGACCGGGCTGCCCAAAGCCCCATCCAGGTCCCATCCTCGCGCACCGCCAGGGATGGCGCAGGTTGATGTTTATAAAGTATTGATCTGACTTCCAGGTATAACATTTCTGCTCATCCTACATAATGGTAATAACAACAAAAAGTACTGAAAACTGAATTTGGAGTGCAAGTAAAAAGTTGTAGATGATCTAAATGAGAGGCATATTGAAAAAAAATCAAGGGTTACTGAGCATTTTTAAAAGAAAAGTGGTTATGAGATATTTTGTACTAAAAATAAACTCATTCTAATTGTGCTTTATGTCCTCGCGAAAGGATATCAGGCCGAGGCACTTGTTCATTAGGGCAAGTTCACTTAAATTTGAAAATCAATTTTGGTGGCTTTTTACTAAAATCTTAATTTTCTCCATCTGAATGCGGTAACAGTATTTTTGCACATTTGGAGAACAGGGTCAGGGCCTGGGCAGAAGACTGCGTAGACGTAAGAATTGTATGTAGTAAGCTGCTATTTTCACAGAAGGCATCAGTGAGTTTCCAACACTACTGAATTACTTCTTTAGCTGTATCTCCAAGATCCCTAGTACTGTCCACCATGAAATGGTTCAGACGTTATAAATGAGGTGGTATAGGCTGCTGCTGGGAATGTGCCACCAGGAATTCTGATGCGGTAAGCTGTTCAGAATACCTGTTCAGAGGTTTGATATTTCAGGATTTTTTACATTACTTCATTACTCTGTGGCTTTGGAAGTAATGTATGATAAACAGCTTTGGAAGTGCTAGCATGATGAGAGGTTATTCTGAATGGGTAAAGAGTTTCATGTCCCTGAACAGACGTACAAGAATTCACAAATTAATCTATTGAAAGAGAAATGAATTGCTATAGGAAGGTTAAACTGGGGGAAAAAAAACAGGAAACCTGTGATATCCTGGTGAAAGAAGACTAATGAAAAAACATGCATGTATCTCTATCTGTGTAAGAGTAGGAGACTTTCGTTGTCTGTAGATCACAAAAATCTGTTTGGAAATGCTGAATGAGAGGTCTTGGTTACAGAGGCAAAGGAGAGTGTTGCTATCATCAGTTTTGCTAATCTACCAATTCCAATCTTGTCTGATGTGGATTAAATTTCAGCCAGCTGGCTCCTTTCCCTTATCTATATCCTTATTTTGTCCAGACTCTAAGCCATGCAGCCTGATGGGGAAAAGAGATCTGGGTGTCCATTAACAAACTGGAGACACTGTACATCAAAAGCTATGGCTAGAGGAGGTACTGGACAGTACTTGGGACTTTTGACACCGTTCCCTGAGGGTGGGAGTGTGATTACCCCAAACCACCCACACTTACTGTGGGACAGCGTGGAAACAGGAAGGTTTAGGTGCAGCGGATGAAATGGCAGGATGGGTCAGCCTGCCCTGCCCTGCCTGCTTCTGGTGATTACTTCTAACGCAGTTGTGGAGGGAGTTCCTCTCGTATGCTGTATTACAAGATGTTCAACTGCATCTCCTTCACATGCCGTCCCACTGGTTGCTGGGCTCCCAGATGAAATACAGAAGTACTAGGGATATACCATAAGAGATGGAGAGAGTTCTTTGGACAGGCAATTTTCAGCAATGGGTGGATATTGTCACGGGAATGCTTGAAAAACCTGGTGGTTTTACCAGCAGTAAGTGTGTGGCAGTTTTCCAGACATGGAGACTGTTCAAAGTGGTATAGATTTCCTACACCAAGCATTAAATGGTGTGCCCAAGGCTTCTGAATATAGTCAAACTGAAGAGCAAGAATTACTGACCATGTTGAGAGTGGAGAATGATGCAGCTGCTAGATGCAGGACCCCTGAGCATCTGGTATGTGCTTCCCCAACATGAGGAGGTTTTTCTAGTGTTTGAGTCCTGTCAGTATCCTTTGCTCTTGGCTCTAAAGGATCACTGTAAAATTGAGACCAGGTAACAGGGTAACATACTGTGTATTTCCAGGAAAAGTGAACATTTTGAAAAGGAGTTCAAGTTCTGGCAGGGAACAGTTCCTCTATATAGACACAGTTATGCATTTTGAAACCTCTGAGTTACCACTGACAGTGACAGTGCAACCAAATAATGCTCTTATGTAACAGCTGGGGTTTCCAGTGCTGAAATATGCATCTTCAGATGTTAATGTTGGATGGCAGTTATAAAATAAACACCTCTGTTTAATCTTTTTCTAACTTTCCCTTCGAGTTCTATGTAGAGAACTGTACTGACCCTTCTCATAACCCTTCCTGGCCCACTGCCCTCCAAGTCATTTGATGACTTTAAAAATAGGCTAAAAATATTTTTTCTTAATAAGGCAAGAATGCTGGCCTAAGTCACCTCTCTTTTTCTGCATAAATACGCAGCCATGCACGGGAATGTGGTGTACTTCTCCAGTGCATACCGTGAAGAGTAGTTTTTTATGAGTGCTGTGTGCCACTACCTCCAGCCAGGTGTATGTCATGCCATGCCATGGGATCCTGGTCCCTTGATTTATTATAGCTGGAGCGTGACATGGGCTCCTTTTGGCCATCATGACAGGGTTTCCTTCCCGTTGAAACTACGGTCTCTCTGCAACATGGGACTATATGAGCGTTTGAGAACACAGAGGGGAGTATCTTTTTCTCCTTTAGATCAAAGGATCTTCAACTCAAGGTTCTCTGGAAGTCCACAGCTGGAAAACCATCTCAGATCACATAAATCACGAATGGACTCCGTTTCTTTCGCTATCATATGATTCATACGCTGGAAATATTTCCATTGTAGATGATACGGAATATGTTTTTTTAACCCTCTTTAAATCTATGTAACGTGTATAAAAGAAGAAGTAGGAAAACATTCCTGCTGGCTTTTATTCTGTAGAATTTTAACACTCTAAGGTGTCATTACTTTTTTTGTTCAAATGTGCTTGGTGTTTTCCCTTTAAATACTGCGTTACTGCTGCAGCGGATCGTTGTGTGAAGGTTGCTGCCACGAGCACGGTCCCGAGGGGCTGGCGGTGAGGTGCGAGCGCCGCCGGGGCCGGTCGGGTGTCGGGCGCCGTCGTTCCGAGCCGGAGGCGTAGGAGGGGACGAGCGAAGCCTGAGGCAGAAGGCAGTTACAAAGAGGCTGAGAATGCTGAGGCAGGGCTTTGTGCGGAATTGACTTACTGCTGACAGCTCGAGGCCTTCGCCGTATTTGTGGGTTCCGTTTTCCCCTCCTCCTCTTCCAAACGCCCCGGTGGGTGCCCGAGCCCCAGCCCCGCGTCTGAGCGGCGCGGGCGGCTGGCGGGCGGGTCCTCGCTGCCGGTCCCGAGCCCCGGGAGCCGCGCTGCCGCTGCGCCCCGGCGGGGCCCGGTGACCGCCCCGGGCGTGCGGCGGGCGCCGAGCGAGGATCCCGAGGGCGCCCTGGTCGAGGCGCTGGACGGCCGCGGCCGGCCCCCGCCGCGCGTCTCCGCGGGGGGCGAGGGAAGCGGTGCTCGTAGCGCTCCTAACGGGCTGCGGGGACAGAGCCCCGGGGGTCCGCCGCAGCCGGCCCCCTTTCCCCGGCTCCTGCCGGCCCCGAGCTGCCGCGGCTCCGGCGGCCTCGGAGGGCCGGGGGCGGGCTGCGGGGCCGCCCGGCGGCGCCGGCGGGGGCGGGCCGCGCTCTGCGGGCGGGGCCGGGCGGGGCCGGGCGGGGCGCGCGTGCCCGCGGGGGGGCGGGGCCGGGGGCGGGTGCCCGCGGGGGGCGCGGCCCGGGCTGGGCGCAGCCCCGCGCCCCGGGGCGCTCGGCGCGGACCATGGTGCAGCGCTTCAGCCTCCGCAGGCAGCTCTCCAAGGTGGGGCCCGGCCCGGCCCGGCCCGGCCCGGCCGGCGGCGGGGGGCGGCGCCGCCTTTGTTCGGCCGCCGGCGGTGCGGGGCGGTGCGGTGCGGGGCGTGCCGCCGCCGCCTCCTCGGCTCCCGCCGCGGGCACGGCTCCGGCTCCGGCTCCGCTCCGCTCCTCTCCTGTCGCCGCCGGCCCTGGGCTCGGGCTGCAGCTCCCGTCCGGGGGGTCCCGGCACTGCGAGGCGGGCGCGCGGGAGGCGGGTGGTGCCGCGCCGGGGGGCGGCGGTGCTGGGGGCGGCCCGCACCTGCGGCACCGGGGCGCAGCCGGGCCGCCCGCCCCCGGGCTCGGCGCTGTCAGCGCAGCGCTTCGGAACAAAGGGCCGGCCGGGAGCGCGGTCTGCGGCGTGCTGACGGGGGCCCGCGGCGCCGAGGGGCTGCTCGAGGGCAGGGAGCGGTTGGCGCCTGCGGGCCTGCGGCCGTGTCCCGGACCCCGTCCCGGGCGGGCGGCGTGAAAAACGCTCGCACAAAGAAACGGATCCGAGACCAAAACGCGGCTGCGGCTGCGCCTCAGGTGGGAGCGCTGGTCCTGCAGAGCCGCCGCGCGGCCCTGTCCTTGCGGCCAGCCGCTCGCGTTGAGCTGGCTTTGGCTCTGCACGTACGACTTAAGGTGTCGGTCGGACACGTAAATAACACGCTGAGTTCTGATGTTACCTTCAACCTCTTTTTTTTTTTTCCCATAGTGTATTTCAGATGCATTTATCGATAATTTGAAGTGCTGTTATCAGCATTTAAAATAGGTCAAAATTCACATCCTGCAGACTGCCTTGGGAAAGGCTATGGTTTTGCACTAAGTTGGTGTCTTATTCGTTTCTGTTTGTTTGAGTGTCTGCTCATCTTAAAGAAAACAATACGAACCTTCCAAAGGAGCATGGAAAAGGGAAACCTGCGTCTTTTAGCAATTTACCTTCTTCCGTGCAGAGCAGAAGTCCGCGCAGGCGCTGCAGAGTTTTACCAAGACTGTTCCGAGGGGATGATCTGGTTGGTGTTACCCTCTGTTGGTATGGGGCAGCTCAAATACTTTTGAATGAACTCTTTTGGATAACTCATTTTTAATTCTGGTTTACCTGGGGCGAGCAGTGTGATTTGGGAAGATGTTTACACTGATTTTTACTCTAGGAGAACTGCTTGTGATTTGATTTTCCAGCTCAGTCTCCTCAATTGTGCCTTGCACTGACTTAACCCTGGTTATGCCAAGCCTGCTCGGATTTTTTTTTCTGGAATGGGGAGTTGTTTGATGGTTCATTTCATGTTAGCTGCTCTAGGTCTTGGTACTTAAATAGCAAAATAAAAAATCTAGTTGTATCAATAAATGATCAAAACAGATTGTGTTTTATCTGGATTTGGATGTAGGATAAGAACTCCATCCGCTTGTCTCCTCGCTGTAGGGTGGGATTGGTAAAGTCACTTGTGCTTGAGGCTTTGGGGGAAGAGTAGAAAGTGGCCATTATAAAGCACTCTGTCTTCTCTCGTATGGAAACAATAGAAAAGACATAGAATTTTGCTAATCTGTTTATCAGCCAAAACGTTAATGACTGCCAGTCTACATAAAATAAAGTAGCGCTTTATTAGTATTTATGATACAAA
The DNA here is from genome assembly GCF_040182565.1 of Anser cygnoides. NCBI lineage: Eukaryota > Metazoa > Chordata > Aves > Anseriformes > Anatidae > Anser > Anser cygnoides. Next base: position 2,532,107 of record NC_089882.1, read on the forward strand.
AGTCTTGACTCCTTGGATGTTAGCTAACACTTCAGATTTGGCACATGTCTACAAAAGGCCTGGAGCACCTGCTACCAGGGTGTATTCACTTCTTGGATAAAACAGGAGGTTATTAAATAGTGCGTGTACGTAACACGGTCAAGGTCAAAATCCCAGTGTCTAGCTGTATTTAATGGTGGATGTTTCAAATGCAATGTGACTAAGCTGAAAAATGCTGTCACCAGCGCACGTAAAACTTTAGCAAAGAAACCGTGGGACTTAATGCAGGAAGGAAAAATAAGGTCTCATGATGCAAGGTTTAGCCTCAAATAGCTGGTTTCACTTTCCAACATGACTATTTGCACTGCATGGCTTTGATCAAATCCTTTAAGCTCTCTGAGTCTCTGTCTTCTTTCTATGAGTGATGTTAATGCCTTTCTTATTTACATAATGGTTGTCAACTTCTGAAATACCGTTCTGGGGAGAGCTACATAAGCACTTAACCTTATACTAACTTATGAAATGTTTGCATTTGAGAACCTAAATGTGTCAGCAATTTCAGAAAGTTTTACACAGACCTATCTTAAAGTGTTACTACTTATTTCACATATGCCAAATCAGCATTTAGTATTTGTGTGTGATTGCATGGTTTCTGTGTTAGTTTGCCAGCTTAAACATCTGTAACTGTTAAAACTTGGAGCCATAAATTACTGCACCTTTATTGTTAAGATGTAAGACAAAATACTTGATGGCTTTCAGTTTGGTTCAACAAGTACCTTCCCGAGTCCAAACTCAGCTTGTTCACTTTGTTTCCTTTGTTTTCCCTCAGTATCAGGAGTGTCTTCCAAGTGTTTTGGTTCCCACCACTCTCCATCTTAGACTGTTTAGAAATCCTTGGAGGGCCTGCAATTACCCAGCACCTCAAGAAGTTCTGCTGCTTTGTTATAGTTCAGTTGGGGAATTCCCTCACTCCTGGAGTGATAGTACAAAATTGTATCCAACTTCTACTCAGCTTGATTTTGTCCAGATGTTTTAGCTGCATTTATGAAAGTAAAAAAGTGAAACAAAACTTCCTTGAATACAGTTCAATTTTCTAAGTTAAAAAGCATACCCTTTCTTTTAAAGGCCTGCTTTCGCAGAAAAGATTTAGGTGAGCCAAATAGTGCTTTCGTATATGGCTGAAGATTTGACTAGAAAAGGCCAGGTCCAAGTTAAAGGAAGAAAAGGCCATGGAAAAAAAAAAAAGTGTTTCTTGTGAACTGCAATGATACTCAATTCATGTAACCAGCCTGTTAAATGTTGTTAAAAAGCTGTAGACTGGACTGTTTAGCTCTTAAGTACTAAACTGGTTTATAAGCATCTGAACTATGCGCTAATGTGCATTGAGTTTATTTTTGGGAGAGGAACTTCAGTGGACTGTGCCTAAACAGGGTTGGAGAGCTCACTCCAAGGTAAGAGTGTATGAATTTGCTGTTGTGTAGACAGTGTAGTCTGCACACCTTGTCATTCACATAGGGAAAGTATCTTCCAAGAGTGCTTTGTTGGCTTTATGCGAGTCCCTCTTTTGCATCAAATTTGGTCTTGGGAGAATATGACCAAAGACTTGATGTCATACCCCAGATGGGTTGCTCTTTTTCCAGCTCTGATCATTAGCCAGTGTTGGTGGATCACTTCCCATATTCCCTATGGTACCGATCTCTTATTTTTGTGGGTATAATCAATGGGAATCTTTATCCACATATAGAAATGATATGGTAAAGATGAATGTTTTACAGAGTAGATTTTTTTTAGCAACCTAAATTTCCTGTAAACGGACATGGGCTAATACAGAATATTAAAACAAATAGCCCCTTAATACTCTGTCCCTTACACTGTCACCTAAAGACATTCTCACGCAGACTCATGAAGCTTAGGATCCAAGAATTGTTTGTCACAGAATAAAACAGTCTTTGCTAAGTTCTGTGGATTTCCAGAGCATAACACTTGAATTGTTTGTGCCTCTATCCTCCTTTCTTGTGCGTCTGCTTCTGGCTGGAAAAGGGAAAGTCCTTAAAGAAGCTCGTAATGTAGAAATAAATTACTCGGTCGTTTCTTGAGTCAGTAAAACAGCTACCCAGGAAGGTAATAGCAGAGTTACCTCGTACTCCTGAGCTGAGGAGCCAGTTGTTTGCAGCGGCTCCCCATCTACCAGTGTGCTGGATGAAGAAACACACGTATTGTTAAGATCTGCTATCAAAGGTTCTCAGCTCTGAAGAATATTTTCCTATCTGAAGTAAGCTCATTTTTACAGCAGCATGTTTTATTTGTAAGACCTTGCCAAACATACAGAAATAGCAGTCTGTGCTAACCAGTTTTATCAGAGCAGAGCTCTCCTGATATTAAATATTCAAAGCAGAAATTTCATTTATCAAAGATATGGTGCTGATTTCACTTTCATAGCTAAAAAGGTCAAGAGATAGATACTTCTGTTTGGCCCGCTGATTTTTACAACATAAAAGCATCAAAAATTCTCTCTGTGTTCAGAATGCACGTTTGTGATTAAAATATATAAAATAATAGGTCTCACGGAGTTCTCAGTGAAACTGTTAATTGAGCTGATACCAGTATAGTTTAGAGTAGCATGGCAAGAGTCAGAAGTAAAAGGAGAATTTGGAAATTTGGTGCATTTCAACCTTATTCTCATGTTCAATAGAAGAGCAGACCAACAGTTTTCCTGGGGCTCTTCAAACTCTGCACTTTAAACAAAACTGAAGTAATGTTGCTGTACCTATTGCTGAGCAAAGCCAGCTGGACAGTTCACTCTAACGGGACCTTAATGGGGTAGAAATGCAGTTTACTACATCCACTGCTCTGTGGTAGAATGCCTTTAGATTTTCGGTAGATTACCTTCTTCTTGTGGTTAGATCCCCCAAATCCAAGCCATTTGGGGGATCCCCATGTACTACTCACCACATTTTTGAGCTTTGAGTCTTTCCTGCAGAAATGCTCTGTAAGGTTTACTGGACGGAAGGCTTCTCTAAATAAAGCCGAGAGGCAGCGGGATGTAGCTAAGTCTGCAAGTGTTGTTAGCTGTGCAGGTGTTGAAAGGGTACTGCCAATAATAAGAAACAGCCATGAACTTTTCTAGGTGAGATGGGGCCCTTGAGAAGAGAATGAGCTTCCAGTGCATGATCTTGTTCCTAGAAATGCGTGGAGAGATGTTACAGACATGTTTTTATCATCTTACAAAGGAAAATGAGCTTCTGACCCTCTGTTTAAAGAAGCAAAAGTAACAGGTTTTGTGAGGAGTTTGTCCTGTCTCAGTGCGACAGCTTCATGAATGCCGTGACGGTGCAAAAGTAAAAGAGATTTGAAGCATCTTCCCAGATCTCGATGTTGTTAATTAATGGGGAATGTAAGCCTGTATCTGTGGAGATGTTAGAGGTAGGAACAGAGATTTTTCTTCACGAAAAAACATTACAAATAATCCAAACAATTACCCATATACGTGCCAGCTAGGGGTCTGGTAAATTGCATGTGATGGCTCCTTGCCAAATAGACTTACAATGTTCAAGGATGTAAACACAGTCTACAGATGGAACACAGCTTACATAAATGAATATTTTCTTTTAATAATAAAATTCCACTGCTCATGGCAGTTTGCTTTGCAATATCATCATACTTTCTAATAGGTGCTTACATGGGGCTGGATAACAATAACAATTGGAATTTCCTACCAGCAGTGATCAAAGGAAGCATTAAAAGTGTTGGCATCTTTACTCTGAATAAGTTACCGTTAGGGGTCCTTTGTAGAACTTGAAGCTCATGCAGTATTTGCTCATCTCCTCACAGTTTCCCATGCTAAGTCAGCCAGTATTTCTTCACAGGCGGAGAATAGTTTGCTCTCATTTTGTAAATCTTTCTATTTTGTATATTTTCTGTATATTGTCTATTTTGTGACAGTCAGTGATAAAAATGCATATGTAAACTAGTCCTTTTCAGAAAAGCTTTTCTCGCTGGAAGAAGGCCTTAGAAGTTTAGGGAAAACAAAATAACAGGAGCAAGGGAAATTGAGTGAACTTTTTAGTATTTATGTGACATCCAGTTTAGGACTCCCTGTCTTGACAAGGGATGTGACGATGGCCTCCAAAGTGATTCTTACCAAAGATGAACTGTACACGCTGGTGAGTAGAGAAAGGATGGTAGAGGTGTCCTGCTGAGGATTTGGGTGTTTCAGTGATGGGGTGCACCTGTTCAGTACATCAAGTTTGCTCAGTTTTCCCAAAGCTGCTCCTCTGAGATGGCCACATTTAGTGCAGGTGAGCTGGTTGTTGCAGTCCTGTTTGCACCGGGCCATCACTTCGTTGTATCACACGTCCGCAAGTGGCGCCTGAGCACCTGAATCGCCTAATAAGAGTGTAAGTATCTTTTCACACCGCTAATTTCATATTTTGGGCTACATGTAAGATAAATTGACAGATGATAAGGCTCCTCCTTGAGTTATCCGTCCACTAAACTGGCTTTTGTCTTTTGAGCTGTAATTCAAAATAAGCACAGCTTTTGCTTCAAGAAGAGACGGATGAGAAAGCAGGTCTCTGGCGCTCTCGGTTTATAGAAGAGCTGACCCTGGGTCCGTTTCCCACCCCTGCTCACATCCTACTCTCCTCGCCATGCAGCGTGCTGGGCGCTCCCCAGTGCTGGAGCTGATCCTGCAGGAGCGGCCAGGGCCATGGGGAGCCCTTGGGCACCAGCAGAAGCCTGCTCGAGAGCATACACTGACACTTGCAGTCATAAGAAGGTTAGCAGCCAAGCATTCCCAGGAAAATGGTCAAAAGCTTTCATAGCTCAGAATAAATAATACGTTAGAGTTTCCGTTCTGTTTGACAAACTGAAGGGAGTCCAGCGTGCCAAAGTAACTCTTCCTCAAGCTGTCAAAATGCTGTTTTTAGTAAGAAGCTGAGGATGTTTCTTTCTTACGAATATCTGCTGAACTGTAGATTACATGGTTTACAACTGTCTGAGAATGCAGCGTTGCTTCTGAGCTGCTGGGTCTCAGTAAATCTGTTGGAGCATCTGTCTGAATCAGAGTTTGGCTAAAAACTGAAATTCTTCTCCACAACAGTTTCCTTGTCCCTTCTCAGACCCCTTACTAAATAAAACATACGTGGGAAAAACAAACAGATGGTGCAGTGGGCAGGCTGTGCGCCATGGGCTGAAGCACAGAGCTAACCCAGGCGGGGCTGCCGCTGGGGTGTTTCTGGCAGGCGTCGGTACCTCTGGGGCAGGGGGGCTGCTCGTTTGTTCCGTTTCTGTTTTTAAATTTCAGTTACGAGAATATAAACAGATGATAGAACAGGCTGTTTTCCTGGCTACTGGGTTGTAGATGTCCCTCTTATCCCATCAGCCGTCTTTAAGGCAACTGTAATTACTGGACAACCTGTTATTTTGGTGTAAAACTACATAGTCTCTACCACGTTTTTAGCTGTTAATATTTTGTCTTTTTTGTCTTTTGGACACAGAAATTAATTAGTTTGAAAATGTAGTCTGAGTTCCAGGACGCTTTGAACGACATTGACAGAAAAAAATAGAGAAGCAAGCGGGTTTTTTTGTTTGTTTTGTTTTGTTTTGTTTAGCTTAAGATGCAATTTGGATGCCACTGAGATCAACTGTTATTTGAATCAGGAATTCAGCTTAGAAAAAATTCCCATCTGCACATTAATAATTAATTCCCACAGCACATTAACTTCATTTTCTACATTTCTCCATCTACGCTGGTGTGACAAACTTGCTGCAGGCTGCGGCACCATCTGCGGGGCCTTGGTTGCGCACGGGTGCGTGCCGGGCAGCAGGCTGAGCCGCTGAGCTGCCGGCCCGGTTGCCTCGACGCCCTGCCTGAGGGAGGGGCGGAATCGAGTTGGTCTCCAGGGAGGGCACTGGCACGTTTCTGTTACAAAGCGCGACTTTTGAAAAATACTACAGTCCCTCAAGCAAGGTGGAGACAAAAATGCAGCATATGCTGGTGGGCATCTAACTTACCCCAGCCCGCTTCCCCTCGTGCCAGTTTGCTCTGTCCCTGGATTTCTTTCCCAGGGAACCAAGGAGCTCCTGGCTAGTACTGAGGACACCTTGCTCCCAGAGGTGCTGCTGGCGCGAGCGCTCTCGGCCTTCTCCGGGCTCGGCCCCTGCCGCAGACGCTGCGTGGGCATGGCGTGAGGCCGCGGCCTGCGCTGGGGAGGGAAGGGCCTCCTTGTACTGCGGCGCCGGGCAGCTGTAGCCAGACCTTGCTCTGGCTGCCTTGCAGGTGGCAAAGTGCGGCCGCAAATGAGCGTGGTCTTTCCTCTGCCCCTGCGCCAAGCGTACAGAGAAAAAGTAGAAGCGCCGTGCTCGCTGTCCTGTGCGGGAAGGGAAGCTGGAGGAGGGAGGGCAAAAGAAAAGGGTTGGTAAAGAAGCCAGAAGAGGCCTAGCAGAAATACAATGTGGGTAGACATTACGTAGTCACATGTGGTATCTGCCAACAGAAATTAACCTGTTAAAATCTCCGGAACAGACTGGAACTGCCGTAGGGATGTTGGAGTAGGTCAGTGGACACACATTTCCAACCTTCTGGAAATCAGATGTGGTTGAAGCTACAAACTGTGAAGCTGCAGCTCATGGGTTCTGTGCCTCTATGATCTTGAGCAAATGGCTTTAATCTGCTGTTCCTCAGTTTTGCTATCTGGAAGACCAACCAAACCCACATGCAGATTCCCCTACCACTGCTGCTCCTTCCGAACAGTATCCAGCTAAGAAGCTCCATGTGGGCTGCAGCTTGTTTTTGTACGCTCTTGGAATTGCAAGCTAATGTGAGTATGGCTCAGACACAATCTGAGCAAGACTTTGTATTCATAACATTTAGATGAATACCTTGCTGCCTCTTCCATTTCCAAGAGCAAAAAAAAAAGTCACTGTTGATGTTACATGTTGAACTGCTTTTTCACAGTGGTACCTTGACTGTTAAACACGAGTTCTCTGGTGGTCTTTGTGCCGCCTTTGCCATGTAACTTCTGAAGCAGTCCTCTTTGAAGAGAACGTGTATGCTAAGTGACTTTTGAATGACTAACAGGCAAATCCACTTCAGCGTTGCTGTTAGCATTAATGCAGTTGATTGAAACATCCCGGAGCTTTGAAAGAGTAAAGGTCTTGCATGGGTCACACGTGATCCCTATCTGCAGTGTGGGAGTACAGTGACACTCAGATACAGGACTTTTTCTTTTCTTCCTTTTAGCCTATAAATAGAGGATTTTTTTAGCAGGGGAAAATGAGACCAGGGCACCCACCTATACACTGATAGCTACGCTTGCCATTATAGTTTCTAGGAAATTCCCTGTAGTATTAATGTGTCTTACTGCTAGGTAAGGTTAGTGGTTTTCTTCCCGCCCTGTGGTATGTCTCACTCTCCGTTTCTCCTTCCCTTTCCCTCTCTGCTGAAAGTTACTTGTAGTTGGACACATCCTGTTTAAAAAGAAAACAAGAAACGTAGTTGGAAGAGGAGGAATAGTAATGGGTTTATGGGTTTAAATCATGCTGATTTTTAACATAACCAAATGCATGCTTAAGTGCATTTTTTTAATGCATCTTGACACTCAGAATAGCAAAACATAAACTTCAGGGTGCATCCCCTCTGTATGTTGTTATCCTAACTCTTGGATTGTTGGAAGCAATATGGAACCATGGAGGTCTGAGCTAATCTACTGTAATTTGAAAGTAATTAATTGTTTATTTATGCTTAAGTATGCTTATTTAGCACATGTATTGAAATTCTCTGAGCTCTTCTGCCCACCAAAGAGAAGATAGGGTATTAAGTACTCTAGCCTGTAACAAGGAAAAAGAGTTGATAAATGGACTTCCAAATACGTGCTTTGTCTAGCACTTTGGTCCATACCAAGAAAAGTCATGATGTGCTAGTATCTGGGCAATTTAGACTAAAGATAGATAACTCAGGACTGTATTATGTCTCATATTACTGTGCTTAATATTCATAAAATTCAATATACACTTTACTGATGTTTACACACGCACAAAAAAAAATAATCTCCTCTTTGAGATTCTACAGTATCAGAGTAGCCAAACCAAGCGCACAAACAGTGGCTCCCCAAAAGTTTTTACCAATAGTTTTTTGGGTATCCCAAACATCGAACCTAAGATAATAGACGTACAGATCATCTCATTTCCTCACTGAACGTGGAACTTGGTACTGCTGCTCCGAAGTGTAGAAAAGGGACCTTACTCCAGATGTCACTGGAGAGTCTTTAGTTAAACTTTGAAATTTATTCTTTCAGAATCCTTTTGTCTGGCAAAATAATTATACCTTGTGTAAGTAAAAATTGCAGTTCAAAGGGTGAAATTGTTGTAGATTCGTACATAGTATGAGTGTGAAAACCAATGGGCAGCCGTTTGCAGTCACACCCACCTTGTCTTTCTCTGATAACCCCGCTGTGATAGGTTCATGCTACAAATAGTTCTCTGCAGTGTTTGTTTCTTTGCTATCTAAAGAAATGACCTCAGTTAGCATGAATTTGCACCTGAAGAATACACTTTAAATGTCATGAAGTAGCTGTCTGTGGCAGTTTCTTGGAATGGGTCAGCTCCTGTTCCTGTTGCTACAATCCTTTGCACTTCAGGTCCTCTACTGGCTGCAGAGAGAGCTGTTGTAACGCAATGTCCTCATCATCTGAGCTGGAAATCTTCCCTCCCTCATGCCTCAGAAAACATTGGATATGTTGGGCAAGAGAGACTGAAGAAGAATTCTCAGTTGTCCACCACCAATAGCATGCTTTCATAACTTCAGCAGTCTCTTCCCTTGGTGTTTTTCTCTGTGGCTGTTGGGCTCAGCTGCCTTCCAGAGTAGTAGTTAATAAGACAGATTAGCATCCTAATGTGTTTTGGAGAGGTGTAGTTATTTCCTTATTTTTCTTCATCATTTCAAGCCCAAACTCTCTTTCTGCCTTCTCTCTCCCATAGCAATACTTTGAGGTATTGTTCCTTTTCTGGTACTATTTGATTACATATTCCAGATAGTATTTAACAGAGCCTTGTGCCATTTAGACCAGTATTTCATCTTCCAGTTCTATTGCTTTCTTATTTTGCAGTAATCAAGCTTATCTGAAATGTTTAAAGAGAGAGAGATTTTAAAATTAGAAAGTTCAAAATTAGAATTGTTAACAAACTGAGTGAGAAGAACATTAGTCTCTTCTGCTGTTCTGGTACGAACAGAGCAGGCTTGTATCTTGTAATGTTTGTCTTCAGTCATTAGTATAATCTATTTAGGGAAAGAGTTATAACTCCTGTGGTAGCTTGGGATGATTCACTATTCTGGCATTTAATTTAAAAAGACAAACACATTTTTGGATGCTTCAGTGCATGCACCGTCTCCTGCCAATGTCTAGTTCAGTCTATGCCTGCACTGTATGCTACACTTGTGTGTAGGGGAAGTAGAAGCCCACGCAAACTTGCCTTGGTTAGACAGCTTCACACGAGTGAGTGAAATGATTATATCCATTTTGAAGTGCAAAGCTTGATATGAAAACCTGACTTTAAAGTAACTTATTTTTTGTTCTGCTGTGTTTCTCTAGTAGTTCTTTAGGAGTAGATGCACTGTCGTACTCTGAGTGTTGCTGTTACTCAGGCTGATGGTTGAGTTGCTGGATGACGTGAGCTCGTTTTTTGTTGGGTTTGTTTGTTTGTTTTGTTTTTAAACCTTCTGTGTTAGCTAGGTTAAAATGTGTATATATACTGGTGAAAGTATGGTAGTGGGATGCATTTTAATGTTGCTGTGGTGTTAACTAAGGAAACCTTTGCATTCAGTTACTGTGGACAGTTTGTAGGCCGTTTTTTGCTGACATTGATCGTCTGCATCCCTGTTCTTTGCTGAGTTACTTGTGTAATTCACCCTGCTGTCTGGATGCTCGTGGAGCTGGGATCAGGTTCTTGCTGACAGCTGTTCAGGATTGGATTACCAAGGAGATCGTGTGCCCTGGTGGGGATAAGGGAGCTTGGCTCTCCGTGCTCGTGTAGGGGCAGCCTCGCAGCTGGTGCTGGTTCTCACGGGCCCTGGCTACTTGGTTTTGGAAGGAAAATGGCTCTCCTGCTGGTAAAGGACAGAAAATGTAAGGCTGGGGGAAAACTGGGGAGAAGAGACAGACCAAAGTGCCAGCTTATCCACACATATGCAGTCTAGGTGTAGAAGTCAAGGAGCTCTGACCAGTCTGGCATATGATGGACGATTAGTGGAATTGTGCAGCTTTACATGACCAGTGCTTTATTTGGCATGCTTTTATTTTGCTGACTCAGGTGCATTAAACCTGATTGTTCAGGCTGTTGCGTAGTTTCTAGATAACATCTTCATGAATTCTTGTCATATTTTGTCTAATGTACAATTCCTGTTATACTTGAACATTTCTCAAGAGTCATTCTGCTGTTACCTGCTCGTTGCCTGGCCCTTCATTATCAAGTTTTATTGATAGTATTTGTTTCAAGATGTTTTGTTGATCTGACCTTCTAAAGTGTGACCTTTGTCCTTTTTAAAATTATTTATTAATGCTCTATAATTAACCATTTTGGCAAGGTAAGGGGAAATTTTACACATCATTTAACTTCAAAATTTGGAGAGAAAAAGTGTTTAAAATGCTAAGATTTGTGTCAGGTTGTATATGCATACTCTGTATCCTGAAGTTTGGGTGGTTCAGTTTTGCCAGTCAGTGCAAGAACCTGATCCTAGGTCTGTGACCTTCTCAGGGCCTCTCCTGTCAGGACATCTCCCGGGTCAATGCCCTGTGCTGTGTGTGGAAGGGGAGGACGATTCCCAGTGTGGGGACAGAGCAGCATGTTCTCTGCACCGGAATGATGTGAAGGCAGCATTTAGCGATAACACTGCCATTTGGGACTGCCCCGCCTGCAGAAGAGGAGGCTCAGGGAAGGCTCCCCCATGTCTGTGAACACCTGAAGGGAGTTGCGGAGAGGACGGAGCCTGGCTGCGCTCAGCGGTGCCCGGCGCCAGGACAAGGGGCAGTGGGCACAGCCTGCAGCACCAGAGGCTCCACCTGAGCACCAAGAGGCACCGCTGGGCTGGCTGGGTGCCGGAGCCCTGGCACGGGCTGCCCAGAGGCTGCGGGGCCTCCTCCTTGGGGGTCTGAAGTAGCCGCCTGGGCGTGGGCCTGGGCACCTTGCTTGGGGTGGCCATGGTGGGGCAGGGGGGACCAGAGGGACCTCCGCCAGTGTGGGACTTTGTGATTTGCCACCTGAGCAGTCATTTAGTATCTCCTCCAGAGACAAGGTGGGATCACAGGTGAGATGATGCCTATTCTTTACCACTGACATACTGCCATACAATTGAATGTCACAAGCGGCTCCACGAGGAGCTGGTTCACACTGCCTCCAATCTGATGTCACTTTACAACAGAGATTCTTCAGTTCGGTAAGATTGTTTCCTTCATAGTAAATTATGCTGTGTAGACATTATTTGTGCGAGGTCAGAATAATTCCTTGTTGACAAATGATGATCTGGTGGCCTGATTCATTTGGCAGTAGATCCAAAACTGTGTATACTGAAGAATTCAAAAAGCATTCCAAAAGTTACAGAATTGCAGAATCATTGAAGTTGGAAGGGACCTCTGGAAGTTGTTTAGTCCCAAAGCCAGAGCAGCTAAAGCAGGTTGTCCACAACAGCGTCCAGCTGGGTGTTGACTGTAAAATACAAGCAGTGTGCATGAAATGCAGGGTCTATATGACTCTGAAAACATTGCATTTTGCATGTTGCTCTTAAAACTGTATGTATGCCTTTTTTTTTTTTTTAAATGTCATTGTACATCAGCTACTAGCTGTCACTCTGTCTAGCCACATTTTTCAGGTTAATGAGGATTACCAGTCTAGAATTTCTTCTGCTTCCTTCTCGGTAAACCTGATTTCTAGATCAAACCACTGGCCTGTTCCAGGAGGTAATTACCTGAAAGATTAGATGGCTTGTGTGTAGTTTATGGTATTGATATCTTGGCAGCCTTGGTGGTGTTTCAACTAGAGGCTTGCTGCACAGTACTATAATTTTTTTTTCTATTACTTTAATTGCTGAAAATTAACAAACAGTATTTATATCACATCGTATAGAAAGGACGTTAAATTACATTAGGTATTTTGTTATGCCATGGAGAAGCAACTCTTAATTATTCAAGTAGCTGAGTAGATATTTCGACTGGAACTCCATCTGTCAATGTAGAAGAAATTACTTGTATTTTTAACAACATGAGGCACTCTTCTGCAATTATTCAGCAGAGTTGCTTCTGAGATGGTATTTTCATGCGCTACTTCTGTCTTCTGGGTGAGGTTTGTGTGATCTTCTGTGTATACTGTTTGTTCTCTTACAACAAAGCTGAGCTGTCTTCAGTTAATCAATGACAGTTTTCATTAAAAATGTGTGGAAAAAACTCCACTCAGGAAGCAGAAAACATCTAGGTGCTTTCAGAAAAGTTTTATTGTCTACTTTGAGGCCAGGTTTTTGAATGAGTTGTTAAGCAGTTAGAGTTGGTACAATTAGTAGGCAGGACTCAGAGTCCTGCTCTTTGGTACATTGCTGCTTTGTTGTACACTGCTGTTTTGTTTGTTTGAGGCTCCTTTTCATAGATGGATGCTTCAGTTTATACAGCTGGAAAATGGAGTTAGTGCTTTTGCTGGAATTTGCTGTGCAACTTCAACTCCTCTTTTAACTCCCAAGCATTAGTCAAAATAAGCTGGGTTGATAAAAAAAATGCTCTGCTTTCACTGTTTAGTTAGCCAGGGTAATTTTACTGAAAAATCAGTGAGTGACTCTGGAAGTGGTTGTGAGCAAAATAAATTAATTCCCATATTAGCAAATTTTGCTTTAGTGCCAGCTCAGGGCTTTGGTTGATTTGGGCATTTTTGGTGTTGTTGAGTGTATTTTTGTTGTTGTTGTTAGTTTTTGTTTTGTTTGGTTCACTGTTGTCATTTTGTTTTCTTTTTCCTTTTCTTTTTTCATAGCACTGCCATGCAGCCACAAAACCTTTGACTCTCAAAGCATGTGCTGAGGGCATTCGTGCGCATATGCAGCAGCCACAGAGGGCCGAGCAGGGCGTGAGTGCCAGTGGGCAGTGCTTGCAGCCGTCTGGCTGGCCTTGGGGTGCTCTGGTGCAACTCCGTGCAGCTGCTAGTGCTGCTCAGCCAACTGTTTGGAGCAGTAGCCTTACCTGTGGAGGTTGTTATGGCCCAGGTGGGATGTTATCTCATCCGTCTGGGCAGTCATCAATACCAAATACTAGGTAGAGCCTACACTGTAAAATGAGAGTAAGAATGAACTAATGTGTATTGGGATCAGTGCACCAATACAGTAAACCTTAGAAATGTACCAATCTGAGGTATACCAAAGCTTCCATAATGCATTATTACAGATTATCAGAACATGCTTTAAATTTGCCCAGACTGAGACAACTGGAACTTTGATCTGTTTTTCTTTTTTAATGAAGCACAGGAAAGGACTCTTCTTAAAGCACATTGAGGGAAAGGAATAATGTGATAATTCTGGAGAATTATAGAATTATCATCATCAATCCCACTGCAGTGGCTCCTGCAAAGGTTCACACTCTTGTCCTGAATTTAGAGCATGCCAGTCCTAAAACTACGTGCTTGCTGAGCAAGAAGATGGGATGAGATTCCCTTTTAAAATGACTGTAGTTACTGATCTGTTGGCAGGGAATGCTATAAGAAAAAAAGGTGTGCTCACTGGCTAAACTTGAAATGTGTTTATCTCCCAAAGTTGTAAACCCAAGTGATGTAACCCTTAAGTCAAAAAAAGGCAAGCTTCTTTTCTGACATTGAGGGGGGAGTGGAAGGAGGAACTCTACACTCATTTTTAAGACCATCTTTTGTTGTTATCAATTTTTAAAAATACTTCTGCAGTTCTTGCATCTCTTTCTTTTTTCTTGCACCTATTTTATTTTCCTCTCCTTAAATAAGGGCCTTTACTCATGCTACTTTTTGCAGGGCTGTTCAACGAAAGCAGAAATTGGGTTGGTGGGAATAACTGGTGGATTGACATCTGCGTTTGAATCCTCATAGGCCACTCTTGGAACAGTCTGTAATAGAGCAGACTCTCCTCTAAAATAGGAGCATCATAAACTACTACTAAGTAAATAGTTACTACAAGTCCCGAGAATATCCTAATGTAGATTGTCCATTTTTGTCATCCAAAAAATGACAAGGGAAGTATACAGCATGATATCACTTAAATTTAATATCCACCTCTGCTTTCTTTGAATGAATAAGGTACAGACAACCAAGCTCATTAGCAGCCAACAATAACCCATGTGAAAACATGCCTGGTGAATAAATTAACATTTCTTAAAAGTAGCTGTCTTTTTAAGGTGATGGTAAATGTTGCTGTTTTACTGCGGAGCAGTAATCTGTGGAGGAACTTTGCTCAGTTCTCCTTCCCCAGAAGGATTACTTGTCTTGCTACCTAACTGTCTCCCAAAACATACAGGGTAAGCTTGCTGTGCTTACTCAGAACAAAATAAAAGCCTCATCTTGATATGTTTTCCCCAAAGGGCTCATTCGCACTGTCAGAACTGCTTGGGATCTTTCCTTCCCAAGGCAGGAGGAAGGCTCCCCACACACGTCTCAGAAGTGCTTCCCTGCCCGTCCCACCAGGCAAGGACGGAGAGCAGATGTATGTGTATTTTAGCCGTGTTTCCAGTTGTTCAGTTCCTTCTACTTTTTTCTGACCATCCCTAACTAACAGGGGAACTGTGTGGATTGCAGCAGCAGGGTGATAGTGTTTCATTTGCCTCTCCTGGGGCCAGGTAAGTCACAAGGCTTCCACACTGTCTTCAAGCATTCAGGTTCAAATTTGTTATCAATTAGCTCTTTAAATTGTAAAAGGAGCCTGAGCAACCTTGTGTTGCAGGTTTCAGATTCTGAGATTACAACTTGCCCAGAATTCTAGGAAAAATTTAAAATATGTCACTCAACAGAGCGGTATTCCTGTTTGAAGGAAGTATAAGGTGTTTTGCTGTTCAAAACTAGCTTTTTTTTTTTTTTTAATTAAACTTCTAAGACCATTGTCAGCTACATGTATTTTCCTTTTTGGTTTTGCTGTTTTTCAGAGAGCAAGACTCACTTCAGATGTGTTCCTGACGGGGTCAGTGGTGAAGTATTTTTAGCAGGCTCAGTAACTCTTCTGCAGTGCATTCATGCCTCACTTGCTTGGAGTTGCTGTTGCTTTCTCAAACATGCATTCAGGGCTTCTGCCAACACACCCAGGGTACTGCTGCTTCATATTACAAGATCCTGCTTTGTCAGGGCAGAATTCAGCCTAGCAGGGCTGGAGCCAGTCTCTGCTAGCGTAACTGCGGTACAGCATGTTCAGCCGGCGGAGCGGTGCTGGGGTTAGACTGCATGCTTCCTTCGCTTCGCACCCAGCATGGAGGGCTCGCTGCCTGCCTCAGAAAGAGTACGTCTTGGGGCTTTCCTCCTTTCTTGGGTGTTGGTGGTATCAGAGCTGTGAATATGGCTAGTTTGGTAGGTAGAGCCCTGGGTCATCAGTGAGTGCCTATGTTCAGCGTTTTTGGTAGTTGCTGCTGCTGGAGTTTGCTTTTTAAAATTCATTTCACTAGCTGCTGACTATTGCAACACTGGAGGAATGAAATCAAGTGTCTTCTGTCTGTCCTCTTGTGATACTGTATTCTTTTTTTTTCTCTGCTGTTGCTCTGTAGTAAGCAATGTTTGCTTCCTAGCTTGGGCTCGGTATTAAAGCAAGGAAAACTGTTTGCACTGCTGATGTGCTGTTTAAATATTTGTTCTGTTCTTACTGGGTGGGTGAAGATTTCATGTTGGGAGATTCCCCATGAACGCAAAGAAGCTGCAGTTTGAATGGTTTCATGATTAGAAGAGATTATTCAGACGAGAAGTCCATGTCATTTGAGCCTGTGGTTAGAGCTTTTCCAGTTATGGTAAGTGATTTCTTCCAGGGAGCTTTGAGGTCCGGCTTCCTCGTGGTAGTCCTCCGCAAAGCATTCTTGAATTTGTCACAAACAGCACAGCATGCCGAGAATTTGTCAGAAGGTGCAGCGTACAGATTTTGTGAACAGTAAGGAATGTGAACAGCAGAGGAAACGCATGGCTAAAATTAATTTTTAATATTGTTTAAAATCTCATTAGCATTCAATGATTGTGTTTTATTGGAATATTAAAGCAGTTCTATGAAACTCTGTTCTTCAAGACAGAAACGCACTCTTTTGAATGTCTACCTAAGTATCCTAGTTTCACACAAAAGATTTTGGTTGATCGTGTAAATCAAGTGCTTCAAATCATCTGCTTCATTTAAACAATAATAGTGAATGCCACAGTAATTCTCTTGCCTCACAATAGAAGCAATTTCCTAAATCTTCAGGTCACAGCTAGCATTAGCACTGATTTCTATCTCCCCATCCATGCTGTGGTTCTGTGTCTAGCTAATTTTCTGGGTTTTGTTTGATCTTCTGAATGGGGGCTTTGTTTGAAACCAGTTCTGTTCCACTTTGCTTTGTAACCGGCAGACTGGTGGGGCTGGGGCTGGGGCTGAGGTTACAGCAGGTCCTGGGTCCGAGAGGTGGGGTGAGCGCATCAGCGGCGCTGCATAGGAGTGGAAGTGGGAGAATGACACACTGTATTTGGCCTGTGTACTCTTGTTCCCAGAGGACAGAGCTGCATTGTTAGGACAAAGAAAAGTGAAAATACTAAAAGCATTTCAACTATTTTCTTTTTATTGGAGAGCTTTTTTTTCTGTTGCGCTGAGTTGCTAGCCCAGAATGTAGAGCCAATTCCAAAATTTAAAGGTGAGCTGAAAGTAGAAAGGAAGTCTTGGTTTGTACAATTTTTGCTTTTTTTGCAAGTTACAAGGAAGGGTTTATTATATTTTTTATATTTTTATATGAGGCATTATCAAAGCCAGGCTAAGATGCCCAGAGAAGTAGCACAAAAGTGACAACTGAGCTATTTAAAAGGAGAAATTATTTTTAGTCAGTCTGTTTTCAACCCTATTTTTGTAGCACATACTCAATTTTGATGACTAATCCTTGTGGTTTTAAAAATACAGCTTTCTTGTGTCATCAGTTTAACTTCTAGTATCTAGATCTTCAATACCTCTCCAAGAAAACTGGGAGAGATCAGAATTTCCGCTATTCATATTGCTACAGTATAAGGGGACAGTTAAAGGGAAGAGTTTATGTAGTGGAAAGGACATGGTTCTACGCACTCTTTTATAAACTGTCAAGGGAAAAAACAGCACACAGCTGCATGTTTTTTTAAAAAAAACACTTTTTGTAGGTCATCTGCAAGAAAGAATTGCATGTTAGTTGTCAAAAACAATTCTGAGTTGTGGGGCTTTCTTTTTTGGTAAAACAGAATAGTGGGATCTGGTTTTATTTTTAATACTGCTTTGACATTCCACTTTCACCATGGCCACCAAGAATAGTCAGCCCAGAACAGTGACTTATTGTTCAGTATGATCTGTCATTGCTATTCGCAGTGCTGCAGCTTCCTCCCATTATCCAAGCTATTAAATTAGCTGGGTATTATCACTTGGAAGCTTCAGTATTATCCAGAGAAGATAGCTGTTAAAATAGGGCAAATAGCAGTTCATTTGCTACAGAACTAGGGTCCTATCCTGAACGATGCAATTGCCAGTCAGATTTGCCTTCCTGTGAAACAAGCTTAAGACCGTAACCCAAATGAAAATTAAATCTTTTTTTTAAAAAAAAAAAAGACCACACACAAACAACAATCAAACAAAGAGAGGGCAGCAGGGGAAAGGGAAGTCTCAGAGCAACAGAAAAGCCTTAGTAAGCACACCTCCACAATGGGAGGTTGATGTGTGAGAGCAGAGAACGGAAATTAATCCAGAGTGGAGCACCTGGAGCCCAGGGCTCGAGTGTCAGGAGGCAGAACAGGATGCGTGCTGGAGAAGGGCCTGGGCTGTGGGGATGGGGCTCCGGGGTGCCTGGGGAGCTCCTGTCTGCTCTGCTTCTCGGAGGGTCGTCACACCGAGGGTGCTCACTCATGCTCTGAGCTGGGATTTAGCAAACAGGCAGAAGTGCAGAGGTTCAGGGGGGAAGCAGAGCGCAGGTCAAGCTTTCCTCATGAGCAAAACCGAGCCGAAGATACTGCATCTCAGTGAGGAGGCAGTATAGGATGTTCAAGGGACGTTCCCATGACATTTGACTGTCAGGTAGGGGTGTGAAGAGTGAAGGAGGGGGCGCTCCAAGGCTAACATTAGATAAGAGAGCTTCTGGAAGAGGAATGTTGTCTAAAAGGACAGATCTAGCAATAATACGTTCTTAGGGTGTCTAAATGCATTAAGCAACACTGAAAGTCACTGCTACCAATAGGAGTAACGTGGCTCTCAAACCAATGAAAAAAGGTTAAATACAGTGGTATCTTGCTGAGCAGTCCACAGTATTAAAAGATTTTTAATCAAATATATTAAAGAGAACTGCAAAAGCTAATGCTTCCTGCTTTATCAAGAACCATCAGTTTGGCAATTTCTTCTCCATCAATAATGTATCGCTTTGGATTTAAGGTCATGTACGCTATAACCTACAGGCCAGTGTTTATTTGGAAAGTAAGGGGATGCTAATTTGGGGAAGAGTGATGGAGAAGACAAAAATAACTTGGAAATAATCAAACACAAATGCTAGTTTCTGTGATATCCCTTCCCACAGACTATAAAGGCAATTTGCTAAAATTTCCTACCTTCTGTCAGTGAATTAAGCTAGAACACATCTTGAGAACATTTCGTCATTAGATGGCTCTCTGCCCACATAATGTGGTCCAGTATGATGTAGTTTCATAAAGCTTTGGATAGGATTACCATGAGCAGTTTATCAGAGCTCATGACTATTGGATTAATCAATGAACTTGTTCAAATTATTATTTTGTTTCTTAAAAAGAGGAATAAAATAGGGATTGTTGTGTGCCAGTCACTGACTTTAGCAGCCTCTTGCACGTTATGAACCCAGAGCACACATAGAATGGAGTCCACGTTTTATTCAATACTTGCTCTGAAACCTACAAGAGCAACAATATTTTCTTTTGTTTGCATTTGTTTGTGCAATCAGTGGCCCTGTTCATAGTTTGTATTTGCATCTTGGTTTTGTGTTCTGGAATAAAGGAGCCTTCTATACAATGTATTGACATCTTATTTGTGGCTTGTAGGGAATCTGCTTTCCTTACAACCGATCTGCTGTGACATTAGTTCTGACTATGTAACTAATCAAGAGTTTACTTCATAAATCATATTATGCAAACCTGAAAGATGGGCGTGCTGATACCGGTGAATTACGTCAGCTTTTCTGCCATTAGGATTTTTGTAGAAGTATTGCATGTTCCAAATATCTCAGTAGTTTCAGATTTTCACTTACACCTTGACTTTGGTCTACTTGCATGGCAGAAGAGCATTCAGAAACAAACCACCGCTAACAACAACAAAGGGAGAAGCACAGCTACAAATGACCGTGGACATTAAGCTCCTTTAGAAATTGTGAAATGGGTTCTGATGTTCTTTCACTTTTGATCTGAGAGGAGAAATATCAAATTAAATGTATGCAAACCATTTTAATGAATGTCAGACCTCAGATCTATTATTGAGTTAACAATTTATCCAATGTCAGCTGAAATGTAGCAACCCATCCTGTCATGTGCTTACATGAAGTTATTGCAAGTTGGGAACAAAATGTATCATACTAAATCAAGGGCTACCGCCTTTTGGTTCCAGCAAATGCATTTTGCCTCACCATTGCAGTGGCTTAGGCAACTCGTGTTTTTAAATACTGTGACTAACATAGAGCAACTTGGTGTGTCACCTTGGTCCCTTATTGACACTTTAAGGGAAGTCAGATCTCTGAATGCTAAAAGCTAAAACACCAAGACACTTATTGAAAGCTGAGAAGGTGGCCTTTGGTTCATTTGTGTGGGCTTTTTTTTTCCCTGTAATCTTAATAAGAAGGTGTGAGAGTGTGAGCTTTGCATGTGCAAATATCTTTCACAGTGTGATAATTGGAAATAATAATCTTGATATATAGATATCCAACATATATGTGTAATCTGACAAGTAAAATTTGCTTGAAGGGAAGTGAAAGCAGTTTGAACCGCAGCTGAGAAATGGGTTTTGAGGGGTGGATGTATTGTGTATCAGTTAGACTTACGTTGGGCACTGTGATGGTGTACATGCCAGCAGTATTGAGAAATGAAACACCAAGCCTACTTGGAATTTTTCCATTTCATCACTGTGCAGTTTTTAGATTGCAGCTTTATTGGTAAACTTAATCCTTTATACAGACTGGGCAATTTGCCTTGAATATGGTTTCTGCTGAACCACAGTGATGTTGCATAGTATGCTAAAAGTCTTTACTTCATATTTTACCACGTTGGGAAGAAGTAAAATATGTTTATATGCAGATTCCTAACTGGTTAAACATTTCATTGCCTATTTAAAAAAAAAAAAAAGATTAAAACAGATTATACCCAATTTGAAAATGGGTCCTGGTTTTTATTACATTTGTAGGCTCTAAAATATATCAAAAAATGAAATTGGACTCAATGCTCAAATTTTATATTTGGTGTCATTTGAGGAAAAACAGAGCTGTGAGTAGATACGCACTGAATTGTTCTGAATACGGTGGTGGCTCTAGTGTGGCTCATGAGACTCTAGTGGCAGCCTGTTGTAGTTTCACGGGACGGGACAGTAGCATAAGGTGCCCTCAAAATTAAGTGCTGGTTTTTGTAAACAGCCAGGTGCTTCAAGTGTTGGTTGGCAATGGTGGGTCTGCTCAGGTTGGACTCAGGAGCTCAGTGTGTCTTCCCACTTCCCTTTCCATTCACCAGAATCAACAGAAGGTGCCCCAGAGTTTGGAATTGATTGCAGGTAAGGATCAGAGCGATCTCTGTGCTCCTCCATCTGCAGTTTCAACCTGCAAGGACAGCCTGGAGGCAGGGAGGTGGACCTGGAAGGTGAGAAAGGGGGTCCCTCACTGTGAAAAACAGGATGCCACCGTGCTTAGTGGGGCATGTCACCTCCTCAGTCAGGTGTCCCTCTGTGGCTGTCGGCACTGGGGCAGGCGCAGTGCTGGAACATACAGGAACGCTGGCAGCCATCCCCGGTGGGTCTCCAGGCCAGGCAGGGCCATCCCTGAGCTGCCCCTGGGCCAGGTTTGCCACCGGGTTCCCAGGCTGGGCTCCGGAAGCTTCTCTGGCGGTTGGGGCGAGGGGCTGGGAGCCACCGGCCATGCACTGCCCCAGGCTCACCCGGAGCATCACTGGTGTGTGCACCGCCTCTGCTCCGGAGAAATCAGAGGTAACATAGAGGTCTTCCTTCTGCCTGTTGGGACTTCACTTCCAAAAAGTCGTATAGCAGACACCCCCAGTGATAGCCACAGCTGCCCAGAGGGGATTGTCATCAGCTGTTATCAGCCATAGGATCACAGCAAAAAAACATAGCAGTAGCTGAGAAGCATAGTGTCAGGACATCTGAAAACGTGTTCATTTGGATCTTACATCCTAGTCTGAGGGGAATCGAGCCCATCTTGTGCAGAGCCATCTTCTCTCTGGTGGCCCTGCTTGCCGCCGCCGCCCTCCCAGCAGCCTGCCTGTCTGGTAGCTGGAGGAGAAAGCCCGTGAGCCCGGAGCGGCCCCTTTGTGCTGCGGGTTGCGGATCTGACGTACGTGAGCTTCGTTTTCCCCTTGCTTTCCCTCATGTCTGGAAGTTGAGCGTATCCCAGATGGCCATGAAGCAACAGCAGACAGTTAATCCTCTGGCTACTAATTCTGAGTTTATGTGCTGACAGTCATCTTGAATTTCTTAATTTTTTTCTGTACCTGAAAAAATCAAAAAGAATGGAGACTGAGGACAAATGGCTCTCTTCTCCTTCCAGAAGGGTGTCAAAGACTGTCTCCAGAGCTCTGTAGCCCTAAGGCTGGTCACCAGGGACTGATCCATGCCAGTGTCCTAGTACCAGCTAGTTCACACAACTGAGGGCTAAATCTTTGCAAAGGATTAGCCACATCATAGTACTTGGCCAGGATCACCTCTGAACTAGTGTGGTACCTACCATGTTGCCCTTCTTTATCTTCACGTGGCTTCTAAGCTGAAGTGCAGCGAGCCCACCAAAGCACGCAGCACAGTGCTGAAGGAGCGCACTGGGTACTCTGGGAAGTGACGTGAGGGACTCTTGAGTGTGGTGGAGACCTGCTGGGGTAATGTCGGAGGGGGGCCTTGGGCAAAGGCTGCCCAGCACAGACCCCCAGGGGTCAGTGTGACTCCAGATGTTTTTGTCAGGGGAACTGTTTGGCTCTCTGCACATGGGACCTCAGGAGCACATCAGCAGGCACGTAAGTGTGGGCAAGAGGGGAACGGGCAGCCTGCAGTTAAACAGGATCTGGGTCTCCTGACGGTGTGGATACACCAAAAAGGATGGATGATGAGTTTCTCATGAGGAAGAAAAAAGCAGGTCAGTTATTTCCATTCAAGAGTAACAAAATTCTGACTTAACCTTACACCTCCCAAGCTAGAATTTTCTTTTGCATCAAGATCTCATTCGCTTTAGTGGGATTTAATGCGGTTTTGCATGTACATTTATGCACGTCCTTTGGACTGAAATCTTTAAAGTCGCACTTTAGATTTGAAAGTGGAGCTTAATCAGTACTAACAAGTTTGTTTAAAGTGAGGTTTTGGATGATCACATGAGCAGCTGGAATAGACAAGCTCAGCAAGAACAGCAAAAGCTTTTCAAGTCTCCAGACTAGGATGTGAATACTGAGAAGCCCTTTTCTGAACTGTCGTCATCATAGACAAGTGTGTGTGTCTAGTAGCAATGTGGCGGGCAGCAATTTGAGTTCAGTCATCAATACTGTTGGAAAGTTCATTTGATGCAGCAGTAATCAGTCAGTATTCCTTGTAAAATGCCTTTAATGTTGATAGTCTCCTAAAGGATGGTCTGCCTTTTCATACGTAAGTTTAAACTCTAACCCAGTTCATGGAGCCATCTACTGGCTAACAACGGCTCTGACTGTAGATTGTCATTTGGCAGTACTTTAGTTTTCAGCTGCATCAGTACAGGCTGCTTTGGTGTCTTCCTTGAGATTCAGTATTGGTATTGTGTGATAAACTAGTTAAAAAAACATAATCAAGGCTGTTGCACTCGTATCAGTGCTATAGGATGTGCTACAGTATTTGTGGACTAACCTTCTCCAGCCTTCTTTTTTTAGTATTAAGCATTAGTAGAAACATTTTAATGCCTTCTGAAAAAGGTATGTGGGGAAGGTAAGGGCTGTTCTTCCTATGGTGATTAACACTGGGGCAAGAAGCTGCAAATAGTAGAAAGGTAAACCAGTCCTATGTAGAGCACTGTTTGAATGAAATAATGAAATCTACAAAAGGCAGATAAGTTCAATACTAACTTTATCCCAGTTGGTATTTTCAGAGGAAGCGATCTTCAGTTCTGTGCACTGACTTTGAAGCCTACAAATTTAAATGAGAAAGTAAATGTTAAATAATGATTAGCTTAAAGTGCTTCTGATCCAAATGGTACCTTATACCGCTAGGTTATTGCAGCTTTTATAATCACACATGGTTTTGTGATTTGTATGTGCCAACAAGAATGCTAAGGTGGCTTTAGCCCTTGTGCCTGGGTAGTAAGCATGGGAACAGCCTGTCAGCTTTCAGTTCTTGGGGGGTTATTATGGATCAAGCCAAGATAGCTGTGATTAGGTCTTCTTGCAGCAGTGCAGAACTTAATAATCACTTCATAATTAACCAGAAAACCTTACGCAATATTCCTTATATCACTGAGATTGTTGACCTGGGAGTAGGGCTTGACTGTTAACTCTTCAGTGGCTATTAAAAGCTCTAGTTAATACTGGTGAATTTTGTGGCATTGAATTTTCAGTAACTTATGTTCATTTTAAGGCTTTATGGTAGCAAGCCATTAATTTTTTTCGCCTGTTTACTTATGTGAAATAATGTACGTTGATTTACTGTGTAGATACTCTTACATCCTGCTAGCATTATTACTGTGTTGCCCTGTTTAGGAGTTCTGTAGAAATTTAGCGAAACTATGAATTCATACTTAATTATAACCAATTTCTGTATCTGGACAAAATGTAGAAGTGAACATCCAATTATCTGAGAACTATTAAATATTTAATAATCCATTTTGCTGAAACAGATAAAAATATTCAAGTAAGTATTTAGATAAAATTATTTGAAACTCCATTTGATCCTTCCAAAGTCCTACTTGCCAAAGTCTGATTTCATGGCTCTTTATCTGCATTGAGACAGTGGAATATATCAATACCTCCTATCAAGAGAGAAACTCATTGTTCAGCTTGAAGTCCTTACAAAGTTGTCGGCAGCTGCAAAATGGGCACAGAACCTAGACTGACGTGGCTTGTGAGGTGATATTTTCACTCAGTAGTAGGCTTCCTGAAATCTTTACCTTTGATGAAGGCTCAGTGCTTTAAGTAACTGCGATGGAAAATATTAGGTGACGTGCCCCATTTTAAACCTTCACCACAAACTGTAGTATTATGATGGAGTGTTATTTTATACTAAAGATACCTTTTATTTTTCCAACAAATACTGTTTTGAAGTCAGTGGATTTTTAGGGGAATACCTGCACTGTAGTCCTTACGCAAGCAGTAATTGTAGCTTTGCAGAACATAAGGGAGAAAGGTTTCCTTTACTGAGAGACAATATCTATATGTGGGCCCAAAGTTTGGCTGCGCGTGGGAAATCAGGTCCCTTTCCTTCCTATTTTTCCTTCCTCTACCCTGTTTTATTCGGCTGGTAACTTCAATGCATCTCTACCCCTTTGTACAAGGAAAACTGTACTCAGAAAACCAGAACTTGCAAATAAGCAATGATGCAACCCCAGCAGTCGTAGCCACTGTAGAGGCTGTAAGATAGGAAAACTTCTCTGTTCATCACTGTGTCACACAGCACTTCATAAACTAAGTTGAAACGTTTTTTAGAGATGAGCCATGTGTCTATTGTAGCTTCCTCCCAAGCTAAGGATCCCACGTACCCTGACTTACAAAAAGCCACAAAGCTGAACCATTCTTCAGGAACTGAGCTAATGAAAAGAGGGATTACGATTTTTGATGATGGATTCAAGTGCCACATCAAGAATAAGGTTTGCAGTGTTAGTAAGAGATGAAAGATAGTTCCTAAGATCACTATTTATAGGGAGCCCGTGTTTCGGTTAAGGAGTTAAACTGCTTGAACATCTTCCTGTGTGCTATCTATTTAAACAGTCTTTTGCAGCTGTAATTATGTTTAAATACACTGTAGAGCAGATGTCTTGTACTTCTTTTATAAAAGTACAGTGATTTTTGGATTTATATAGAAGGGATTTCCTAGTTTAGTTAGAAGAAAGCCTCTTACTTTTCAAGCAGATCAGGAGAACTGTGAATTCTTCAGGACTTCAGAAAGAAAACGTTCTTTCTGAAGTCCTGAAAATGAGTTCACTTACGTTGTGTGTGCAGTCACAGTTGAAATCTGGCAATGTTTGCCAATTTTGAAGAGCTTTGTTTTTAGTCTGTGTGCTCCATGCTTAGTTGCAGATACATACCTCTTGTTTTGAACTGACAGAAAAACCACGCTAAATAATATAGATAATTAATTTGAAAAACACAACAAAGTTTGTGGTCATTTTACTATTTTTCAGCTGCAACTGGATAAAACTAATGTATGCACTATACAGTCCAGACATATTCTGGTATCAACTCATGTTATGTTTAGCTTGAATATGAATAAGCATTTACGGTGTACAACCACCAGATTTAGTCAGGCACAAAAAGGAGATGGTGAAGAAATCAAGTTAATTAAGAAAAATATCACTCCTGCAAATATCAGGATTTAAGAAAATGATAACCTAAATAAGCATCCATGCATAAACAGCTGGAAGTAATACTTGCTTAAAAAGTGTTGGCTGCTGAGCAAGTCCTTCTGTTTTCTTCAGGTTTTAAAAATCAATTGTGCCCTTGCTTCTCTCCTCCCTTCCTTCCTCCCATACATGCACTGCGTGCGTGCACTCCCCTTCCTTCATTCCTGTGCACTTGTGCACGCACCCCTGCTTTCCGCCCACGCCTCTGGGTTTGTCTCTGCCTGCTGGGGGTCACCAGTCGTGGTCTGGCCTCTACAGCCCTTCCCAAGGACCATGCTGCCTGCTCCCCTGTGCCAGGCAATTGTGTAGCTCCTCTTTCCTTGCTGGGAGGGCTGAAGCTGCATCGTCCATGTGTGAACAGCTGCCTAATGCTCACGTTTAGCAGAGATTCTCCAAAGTTATGGTCTTGAAGCTGTTGGGAGTGATATAGTGACAGAAGCAGGTTCCTCAGCTGGCTTTTCATAATTAAAATTCAGAATTTGTGAGCTTTATGTCTGTTAAAGTGCCCCATTTGAGACCAATCAGAGGTGGATTTTTTTCCCTAACACAACTCAGTTCTCCCTCTTTATAATTATACTTTGAAATGTGAAAAAGTTCCAGATGTGTACAGACAGAAGTTGTATCATAGGAGTCCTTACATACCTGGAAGTTGAATTTCTCATGGTCTAGCCCCATCTTTAATCAAATCTGCCTTAGTCATGCAGTTTTGCAGGAGTGTGTTTGCCCTGCTTTTGTGTCTATGTATGGAGCTGAAAGATTTCTAACCTGCTTTAATGTCTGTGATTAGTTCGTCTGCATTGAATGCAGAAGAGATGAAATTACTTGGGCATGAGACAAGGGGGAGTCTGAAATTTTTTCATCTGTAACTTGGTTGTGTGCTGTCTCCAGAAATCCAGTGTAATATCTGTAATTTGATGTGCTGATACCAACTCCACTTCACCGCCTTGTAACTCTCCTCCCCCTTACCTGTCACCCTTCCCGTGGAGAGCCTGACTTGGAAGGCTCAAAGCAGATCTGGATTTCATGAGCCTCGTGGCTTTTATGTACCCAGAAAGTGTGAAGGGAGCTGATACCCCAACTCATTCTACTTTTATTGATGTTCTGTGTGCAATGCTAGGTTGGCCTCTTAGTAGCCCTTCCTGAATCATTTAAGAAGTAGGATCAATGCAAGTATAAAACCTGTGTCTGAACAGGTATTCCAAAAACAGGACTCAGATTGATGACTAGTTTCAGTACTGGATTTCAAAAATAAAACAGAAAAATACAACTATACATTTACTTTGCCGTGGATTACTGAGGCTTCTGATTTGCAGTTGCTGAATGCAGAGCCCACCCTCTATTTCTCCAACTGTTTCTCTTTGATTTTATGTAACTTAGTATTAAATGGAGTAATCTCCTTTCTCCTGCAGATGAAGGCTGTACCAGGGTAAGCTCTGATAAGGATATGGTTTCAGCAATAGCAAGCAGGTTTTGAGCATGTGCTTTCTTTTCCCACTTGCCTCATGCCGCGTGTCAGTTGGACCTCGTATTCCAGTGTGTTTATATGCAATGGCCTCAGAGGTGAGCAATGAAGTTTAGTAATCCAAACCATAAAGCTTTACAAACAGCAATGACTCAAGCTTGATAGTACAAAGATAAATCATATGTAATAAGTTAGCAAATTGTGAATCTGATTTTTCTCTTAAACTTGCCCACAGTACTGTGGGCCTGGAGTGATGTGAAGTACTACTCAGCACACCTGATGCATCTGCAGTACTGGCATTCAGCTGCATCTTCTGAAATACTTGGTTTCAGCCACGAGCGGGTTAATCCTGTTTTTCCCCTGCCTCTGACATTTTGGCTATCTGTGGCCTGCAGCAGGAGTGTTTGTGTAGTTCCAGGAAGTCTCACCAGATAAGCAGCTCCTGAGCCCTCCTGCGCAGCAGGAAGGTGGAGGAGAAGGGAAGATGGAGGAGAAGGGCAGCAGGTGCGTGGCCACACATCTGCTTGTCTTGGTGCTGTGCCCAAGCCCCAAACAGAGCCTGGTGCTGTTTTTGCAATGAGACTCTCCTGAGCTCCCTGCTGTTTGTGTCTGCTGAGGACTTGGAGCCAAATTAAGGATGTCCTCCTAGGGTGCTGGCCCAGTTTTTTTCTGGTAATTGTATTCTGCCTCTGTAGGCTCCTCTGCTCTTTCAAAGATTCTTCCCCCCTGTAACTGCTACTTGTGACCTCGTTTTCCCAATTTTACTGATATGACGTGCTCTTAAGTTCTTGCTGTGAGGAGCTTGCTAAAGCTCACTTTTCCTATCACTTAGATGGGCACCTCAGGTGTTCAAAGATATTTCACATGTATGAAATACTCTAGCTTAGGAGGAGGGAGTGGAGGTTATGAAATACTCCAGATTAGGAGGAGGGAGTGGAGGTCACCTTTTCTTCACAGTCTGAGCACCAGCTCGGGGAACAGCACAGGAAGGGTATGATCGCAAATTGTTTTTTAAATTTTCTTCCAATTTCTCTCTCTCTTACTTCATATTTTGTATTATTTAATATTTGGCAACATTCACATTTAACCAGATATATAGAGCTAGCTTCCATGTTATTTCTTCCCTAAAATTCTTGGTTTCAAGCAGTCTTGAAAAGAGTCCGCATCTTGTTACAAGGGTCATATGACCACCTAATCTCCGGGAGTTTTTAAGCTGCATCAAAGCTCATGTGCCTTTTTTCTTTTTTCTGTCCCTCCTCCCTCCAGTTTTACCAAGTAACTTCAGGAAAGAAATGCTGTAGAAAGCAAGTGGGCTGCCCTTCGTTGCCCCCCCTTTGCTGCCAGCGCAGTTAGGAAGGACTCACCGTCGGAGGCCGAGAGAAGGCGTGTGGGGTGAGCACCCAGAGCAGCGAAGAGCTGCAAGCGAGCCTGGGTGCTCGGACCCTCCATCGCCTTCCACCCTATGGGACATCCCCTCTGGCTGTGCTCCCTGCTGTCTCTCGAGTTCTGAGTCTTTTTCTGTTCTCATCTTGGACAGTGGAAGCGTTTGTGGCCCCACGTTATGGAAGGGCTTCGTCAGGCCATCTGGTTTCTGCTGTGATAGTCGTCACCTGCTGCGCAAGGCGTGTGGAGAGCCGAGGCCAGGGAGTCAGCGTGGCCGGCAGCAGGGAAACCTCACAGGAATCC
Source organism: Anser cygnoides (assembly GCF_040182565.1). NCBI lineage: Eukaryota > Metazoa > Chordata > Aves > Anseriformes > Anatidae > Anser > Anser cygnoides. The sequence continues at coordinate 2,561,171 of NC_089882.1, forward strand.
TTGCAGCAGTGAGGCTCGCACAGAGCCTGAGTTTTCTGAATTTTGTTTACATGGAAGAATAGCTTTTGGAGCACTTCTGTGATGTTTCTATTTTTCTGTGAGTATAAAGGTCCACTTTAAACATCACGGAGCATCAATGCACCATAGCCACGTTTTGGGAGTGTAACAAATATTAATAAGAAAGCATGCGTTCCTCTGAGAAATGAAGCTGATTGCTCTTAATGGAGGTGATACTCAGCCTGGTAGGTTGTGGTTTTTTTCTTTGTTTTTGTTGTGGCTTTTATTGCTCTGCAAAACTTGTGAAGGCTGTCTGATCATATTAAGTAAAATAATGACCATATTTGCATGTATTTTCCTGGATTTGTTTGTTGCTTTATGTGGTGAAATGATCTGTCTGAATAGCAATAGAATTCCCATGAATAAAGCTAGGTTTTAACCAACATAAATTGCTTCCTAAATAAGGCTAATTATGTTCTTTGTGCACAAGGAGTTTCACCTCCCTTCCCTTTCACTTCTCTTAGGTGGGATCCACTATTATTAATAAATAAAAGGTCTTAGAAATCTGAAGGTGTCTCGGTATAGATGTTGTTTCTCTAGAGTGAGATCTGCCATATGAATATAAAACAGTCCCTTGAACAAGGGAATCATGCCTCTTAATTTCTTGTCATGTAGACTGAGGTTCAAAATCTATTGTGTGCGCTGAAAAGCTCACACAAGTGCAGAAATTGTTTTAGTTTCTGTATTTAGCCTGGACAAGCTTTTTAGTTGAGATTTCTCACTAGACTCTTGCAACAGGGTGGATGCCTTTTGGTCTGGTTCTTTCTTCTGTCTGCTCTGGAGCGCAGCCGGTCACCTCAGGAGTTATCTGGCAGGCTAGAATGCAGTGTTGTAAAACTCCTCTGTGTGCCCTGGATGGCTTGTTGATGTCAAAGATTTTGCAAATGTAGGGTGGGATCTTCAGATGGTGTAGGTAAGTAGCACAAACTTATTTTATGAAAAGCTTTCTTTACAACAGCTTTGCTAGATTGAATTGTGTGCTCTAAAAAAAGGGCAGTGCTCTTGTGATCAGAGTCTCAATATAATATTCATATAAGGTGAATCAGTTTATAGAGACCACTACCCATTTAAACCTTACTGATGGAGAATACCTGTATAGAAATATAAATGTCAGCTGTATTAATTTTTCTTTAAAACATCCAGAATTATTTCTGTGTGTTTTTTTTTCAAACATTTTTATGGCAGTACGTTGCAGTTTTGAATATATGGTAATATGATAAATTATGTCAGTTTCATTTTCATTCATGTTCAGCGTATGCTTCTGCTTTGGTTATTGTACTCTAGTTTCTTGGGATCTCTTTACCCAACGTGCAGACTTGCTGAAGAGGGAATGGCTTTGCAGCAGCCTATGTTGTAGCGGTGTGTTGCAGAATGGGACTAGGAGCAGACATTACTGATGCAGCAAGGCTGGTACGTGTTGCTACGTGATCATGTTAGGCAAAATGGTTGTAATTCTGTTCTGCAGAGCCTGGATCTATACCACAGACCTGTTCCACATACTACAATTGGGTGGCTGTGTGCAGCCCAGTCACAGAATTGCATTACATATTGTTTTGGTTGCCTGCTTTCTTTTTCATTTTCCTTAATCCTTTCCCCTTTGTATCCTAACCTCTAACATCACAAAAATGACAACAAAAGGCTTTTGTGGAAATATCTTCTCGTATCTCTACACCAAGGTTTATGTTTTGCATGGATCAGACTTCTTTGTTCTTGTTCCATGTGATGTTTACGTTTTCCATTCTTATTCTCTTAAAATGTACTTGTTCTTTTATAATAATCAGAAATGCTCTCTGAGGTACCATTATAATTTAAGGGGATGTTTTTAGCTGTTTTTCCTCCAATTCTGGCCCCAATAAAACCTGAATTTTGCTCTTTGGAATATTTTTTTCCACATTGACCATGTTTTGGGTCAGTCAAAAGTTTTCTTCTCATTTATAATACTGAAGTTTATAACATATAAATTAACACGTCAGTGCTGGATTCCTTCACATCAGAAGACTTTGGAAAGCAGTATGGGGTCAAACTTGTACACTACCTGTGCATTACTGCAAATTAATAGAATTATTAAAAAACAACAACAAAAAAAATCAAACCCAAACACTTAAATGCCTGTGAGCATCTTTAAGAGTCAGCTGGCTCAAAGGGACAGACAAAAAGGAAAACTGTATCCTGCATCTAAGCTGGCTGCAAACATGCTACGTGTCTAAGGCAGCAGGAAGCTCCTAAAAGTCCATGTTCATTCTGGTTTTGTTGGCTCCCAGTATTTTAGCCTTGGAAACATCGTGCTGGGAGATATTCTGAATTAATCTGAAGATCTCAAGCTTGTATTATACCCAGCTTAGCTTTGAGATCATCTATTTCTACCCTAGGTTAGTAATATTTGCTACAAACAGGAAATATCAGTGAGACAGCAGAGAAGGGCAAGGGGAAAAGCAGCCACAAGGTGAGAACGGCCCTCTTCAAATGTCTGAGGGAGTAGGGCTTGCTGGCAGTTGATGCTCTGGGTTAGAGTGCCTGCCTGTGCTTCAGGTGGTCACAGGGTGATGTACTTTTGCTTTACATCTTTTAAATATGACAGTAAGACACGTTTTCTTTGACAAGGAGGTTGAAGGCAGTGGTTAAGAGACGGTGAGGTTTCTTCTTGCACCAAGGACAGCTATGGTTAAAATACTGTTGCTGGCACTGTTTTGTGCTCCAGTCCTTACATGACAATTGCTTTCTAACTGGAGTTCCTGCCTCACGGGACATCACACTAATCTTCTGAAAATTCTATTTAGTGATTTTTAAATAGCAGTGTTTCAATGGTGGTATAAATAGAGCATATACTTTATAGCTGGATTTATGTCTTGCTGTGCATCTTTGAATCTCTATTTTTAATTCTGTTTGAATCTTGCCACCAAGTGCACTGCTTTGTGTCTTCAGAGGAACACACATGTCATCTTGATTCTATTAATTTTCTACTGATTTGTCTGCCTGTTATCCTGTCCGATTTTTTTGGCTCAAACGTGCAGTTTTTAAAAAAAGCGTCGTCCGTTGGACATGGAATGGGAAGCCCTGTAGCTTTAAATCCAGCGGTCCCGGCCTTTTTTCGCATCTAAAGCAAACGCTCCGTCCGAAGGAGAGGCGCGTGGCTGGCGCGTGAGCTGTAGCGGAGCTCGGTTCGCATCGGCCCGGGAGCGCCGCGCACACAGCGATGCTGCGCCGGGCTCTGGGCAGCGGCGCCCTGCCCGCCTCGAGATGCGCGGAGCGGGGCGGGCGGCTGCAGGGCAGCGCCCAGCGCTGGGGCCGGGGCTGCAGGCGGCCGTGCGGCGATGTTGATGTGGTGCTGCTGTACCTGCGTGTGCTGTGAAAGGGACTTCTGCGAGCCCGTGAAGGTGAGAGGCTCGTGGAGCGTCGCTAGGATGGCGTTAGTTATCTTACGTGGCTGTTTTATTTAGCTCTTGGGTAGAGCTTGACCTCGTTTTGTAGCGCTGGTCTTGGAAACGCTGCCTTTTCCTCCGGGCGCTGCTGGTGAATTCCGTGGTTGTTTTTATATAGCTTTTCTTCAGAAGCTGGGAAGTATGAAAAAGGCTCCTGTCTGAGCAAGTGTTACAATCTATAAAGAAGATCAAATGTGTTGTTGGTTTTGGGGGTTCTCTTTTTTGTTGTTGTTGTTGTTTGTTTGTTTGTTCATTTGTTTTTGCTGTTTTGGGATTTGGTGTGTATAATGTAAAGAATGATGAAAGAAAAGGCTAGTAAATGCAGCCCAATGTCAGAGAGATGTCTGAACCGGTAGCTTTTTAAATGCGACGGCTTGTTTTGCTGTTTTAAGTATGCAAAATGTATTTTCAGGAAGTAGTAAGCAAACTGCAGAATCATAATTTACTTCAGGTGAAAAAAAAACAAGAGCATATAGCTTGCCATGGAGTCGGTGACCTTCAGAAATGAGTAAGTAGTTTTATTTGGTCTCAGTTAGCAACCTAGCTCGGCATTGCTGTTTCACAAGCCTGAGTTAACAGTAAGCTTTATTTCCCCCCACATTTATTCAATACTGTAGAGAGACAGTAAGGGCTTTGAGACTCTGATTTCCAATGCAAAATAGAAGATATTTCTTTTCAAGTTGTTGCAATTAGCTCCCTTGTGCATTGTGACTCCAATGCTTAGAGAAAAAAGAAATACAGGATCCAGGCATTTTGCCTTTGCTGTAGATCGACATGGGCCTAGAGTTTATCATCATCTGCAGAAGACCTGGTAGAGAAATTGCATAGTGTTACTGTTGTGTTTGAAGCATGTGTGTCTAATCACATTTATTTAATAGACTCATTATATTCCTCTGGGAAGATCTGGATCTCCTATACTAGATATTTACGTACCAAATTCATCAGTCTCTATAATAAAAGTGACACGCAGGTGGCTCTTGGGAACAGCTCTGTTAAAAATGCAGAGTTGAAGTGGTTCAGACAACAGTGAAGACAGAGAACAGTAAGAAAGAAGGGTTTTTATTTGTATTCCACATTCTAGTTTGATAGATCTGTGTACTTTGCATCTTGGCGTGTGTAACATCAGGCTAATGCATCACCTCCTGAGAACTGAAGAAAGGAATAAAAAAATAGGCTACTGTATCCTTGCTCTCTAAATCAGATATGGGCAGTTTTGCTGTCAGCGTAGTTTGTGGATCTTCTGACGTTGGGTTCTGGAGGTGCTGCTACAGCCAGTAGTGTGTGCTGTCAGCACTAAGACTTGTTTCTAGATGGAGTTTGAGATGAGGAATCTTGGTTTTATGTGAATACTGAAAGCAGCATACTGACTTCAGTATTTAGTTAATACAGTATTTGGTATGGATTTCTAGACAACTACCGTGTTGCCTTATTCTCCTGGGTATTCATCATCCCCTCAGTGCAACAGTCTCTTTGTTGTCTCGTTGTTTGCCATTTTCTTCCAGATTTCTGCAGGCATGTGCCACGGGTGCACAGCCAGTCTTTTCCTTGTGCTGTACCGACTGCCCTTGCGACTTCGAACAGTCTCATGGGTTTAGCTGGTGCTAATGTAGGAGTGCCCTGCAGTACTTAGAACTAAACAGCAAGCTACATTTGAGCAGGGAAGAAATGTTTGAGGCCAACTCTATTGCACAGCTCTCTAGCAAATGTAATATTTGCTTTAGTGCTATCTGTATGTTACATTAGAAAGGCTTTAAATAGGGGAACAGTATGTCAAGAAATTGTATATAAGAATGACAAAGAAATGCATACACAGGAAATACAAATCTTGATGTTGTAAAATGTTTATCTTTTAGTATAAGCTGTTAATAGGTTCAACTTTGAAACATTGCTTCCAGGATGGACTTTGGTTACAGTCACACTCTGTGTTGTACTTGCAGAAAATATCACAATTGAAAAATAAATAAAAAGAATTGAAGTGTAGAAGCATGGCTGTGCTCAGGAACGTGAGCTATTTAAACTAAACACTTAGCAATGACTTGCATGCTAACTTTCAAAAGAAAAATCTCCTGAGAAGGGGGAAATCCTTGTTCTCTCATGTGTGCTCATTCTGTACAGAGTGATCACAGAGATGTTTGTTCTCCCAGATTCCAGACCTGTTTTGCTCAGTTGCTTTACAAGTCAAATTTAACTTGCAATCTGAAAATTAAACTCTTTTCTTTACTAATGAATATGTAAGATGCAATGATAATCTGCATTTATAAAATAGCAGCTTGAAGCATGAGGAAAATAAACTGTACTCTCTGGAAAGTGTTAACAATAGTTTTGTCTGTAAGTTAATGAGATGTGATTTGAACATACTGGGGAAACTAGAATGAATTTTAAAAGGAAAAAAAAAAGCCCCAAACAAATAAGCAAAAAGGTCATTTTACATAGCTATTTTCTGATGAAATCTTGTGTAAACTTGTTTCCAAATCTGCCCTTTCCTCTCAATCCCTATACTTAACTTTTGTTCAGCTTTACCTCATTTCCTATCCTTATTATTGTAACTTCTGGCCTGATTGGCAGGCCCCTCTTGATTAAAAATCTGCAGCTGCTAAAATAAACGTCCATGAATATTATTTTGGCCATATTTTTACTGTCATCCTCTTTCGCCTCAAAAATCAGGTTCCTGCAAGGCCTTGTGTATTATTCAGTTCCTTCCTATTTTTCTATTCCTATTGTTTTATTCGTTCTCTTGGACTCGTCTTATCCATAATGTCATCATCGCTGTCCTGTTTATTCAACTAGCACTTCTGATTTACTTCTTGACTTCTCTGTAGCTTTGGAAAGACATTACTGAATTGGACCACCAAGCATTACTCTCTTGCATTCAAAAATGTCTTTGCTCAAAATTTTTAAAGTTCAAGGTCAAGAAGGTAAGGACTTTGATATCAACTGGATTTTAAGAACTGAAGGAGCCGTAGATGTTATCTCCGGAGTCCTGTTACGCTGTTGTCATGTTCCCTTCTGTCTTTAGGGTGCAAATGCTCGAGGGCAGAGTTGGTGCCTGGTGCTGTGGCTTCATCCTCTCTGCGTAATGCCCCTTGCTTCTGCCCGCCACTCCCGCCAGGTCAGCAGTCAGGGTTTTATGCGCATTACCTCAGCAGGGAGAGGTGCAGGTCAATTTTGTAGCATTAGGTACCTCATAACCAGTGAGTAAGTGATAGTGTTTGCTTCATGAGAGGCCTGGGGCAGCCAGATCCAAAAAGTGGGATGACATAGGGCCTGCCCAGCTCTGCTGCACTGGAAATGCTATGCAGGGAACACCCATGCGCAGGGATTGTGTTGTCCCGGTACAGATTTTCCTGCAGCTTCACTGTGGAATGAGTTAAGCTACTTGTGATCGGTGCCCCACGCAATTCTTTCTCATAGAGCAAGTCAGACGTCCTGTGGTAGCAGCGATCTTCTGCAGTTCCCCCTGACCCCACCAGCTGGTGAGCTGAAATGCTGGTCTCTTTGGGGGATTTCTGCAGCCAACAGAGATGAGGAGAATACAGCTGCTTGCTTTATAGCCAAACTCTGTCACTCGAAACAGCATATGAAGTCGTATCTCCATTTCACATTGAATTAAGTGACAAGGCCATAGGAGAGTCACACTGCAGCTGTCTTTTCCAGGTACACTTAAGATGAGTAAGAAACACTTGTGGAAGAGTGTTTGTATGCATACCTCAGGCCATAGCTTGATGTAAGTTTCTTGCAGCAATAGCACCGACTTAGGCAATCCCTGGTCACGTCTTCCTTCTAGCGGTGGTCCTGCAGACCTGCTGATAGTTTGTGGAGCCTTGCGGTGAGCCAGGCGTGGGAGCTTACTGAGAGCAAAACACCTCCTAGGTCCTCCTGGCTGGGTTAGGCCTAGTGCAGGTCAGACCCCAGTCTGGCTCACCACTCAGCCCCTCAAGTTGTTGTTCTTCCCATCCCCTGCTCGTGCCAGCACAAAGTTAGGCAAGGAACTGCTTACCTTGGCACTGTCACCAAAGAAAGGGAACACTAAATCACATGGAGGTCTCTCGAAATTATTGTAAAATGTTGTTTTCTTGAGGCTGGTGTCTAACCCTTCTGTCCCTGGTTAGGTGTCTGCTGTCTCTTCCCCTTTCTAGAGGACACACTGGGCACGTGGGAATGCTGAGAACCACGTGCGTTCCTCTGGGTTGGCAGATGTAACATGTGAGTGCAAATGTTTTACTAATCATCACTCGTCATTGTTTGACTGCTATGAGTAAGGTATAAGACCATTTCCTTTTGGTGTTACCAGTGTTGGTTCCTTGCTCTAGTTGTTATCTTAGGCAGACAAAGGGATTGTATGGGAATTTTTATTGTACTTTTTCAGAGTCATTTTCCATTTTTGTTTTCTCATGGCATTTTTTGTTGTTGTTATTGTAACTAGGCCAGTCTTCCCACCGTTTTGAGGGTTAATTGCCCACAGGCAAAGATTGTTTATCTCTTTTAGAAATCCTAATTATCGTCTAACCAATGAACTGTAGTATGAAAAACACACAGACTTCTTTGAGCTGTCCATCTGTTCACATGCTTTCCTTAGCCAGTTTTGATTTTGATTTTGATTTTGGTTTTGGAGTGTAATAAGGACTGCTCAAAACAGTTGCTGGCAATGACCAGCAGTTCCTGTGGGTAAGTAGACGGAGGCCTCTTAAAATACGAAGTTGCTGCAGTTTCTGAAGATTGAATCAGTCTATAAATTTTTGCAGAATAACTGCACCGTGTGTCATGAGGAATCATGCTGGACCTGTTCTGCTTTGTTTTCCTTTTGTATTCATGTTGGGAGTAAAGCCAAGGCAGGTGTTAAGTAGTGCAGGAGCATGTATGTGCACTGGACACTTGCTAGGGAAGGCGGAAGGTGTAACTCACTCTTCTGTGCATTCGCACGTGAGGGAACTGTTGTGTTTCTAGGGGTGGTTCGGTACAGCACTATTTGGATCTTCTGTCTGTATTTAGTCTAGAGGTGAACGAACAAAAATCTTTTCCCTTACATCTGCTGTTCCATCTGGATCAAGAGGCATCCTGGACACAGGATTTGCAATGATACAAACATGCAGTTTGCAACAAATAGTGAACCAGAGAGTTGATAGTATCAAACATGTGGCAGTGTTGCAGTAGACAGAGTAAAAGGGTTGCAGGCCCAAGTTTTTTGTCTATATAAACATACCCACAAGTGTACTATATGGTTGTGCCATCTACATCCTGGGAGATATTCAAAAGCTGTCTGGACGCGGAGCTGGGAAGCCTGCTTTATGTGGTCCAGTTTGAGCAGGGAGCTTGAATAAGAAGACCTCCAGAGGCCCCTCCAACCTCAGCCAGTCTGTGGTTTTGTAACATCCTATCAGAAGCAAAGCATTAGAAAAAAGCTGTCTCAACCATAGGTCATAAATTACTTATTACAATACCAAAGTAGGTCAGACAGAGTAATTTCTAGTATTTTTTTCTTTATTTCAGGACCCACAATAGATTTTACAACATGGTTTGTCTTTACTGGATCCAGTAGGAGCATCATACACTGTCTACTCACCTGACAGTAGAGCTGATGCCACCTTGACTCAAACATTATTTAAAGAATTGTGCTACAGGTGTTATGCAGGAGGGTGATATCTGGCTGTTGACTGCAAATTACACTTAACTGAATATGTTGAAGGTACCTCATAGTAATTCATGATGTTTAAATGCTTCTTCGCTGTACCTCACAGTGATTCTATGCATGGCTTTATAAAAGTGTACATTTAGATGATTTAATGCAGTTATATAATTGTTTGGGGCCTAATGGAGGTCACTTTTCACAATGTACAAATACTGACATGTAGGGAAATGGGGGAAAACACAGGGCCAAATGAGAAATTACAGTGTCATTATCATAAACTGAGGTTAACACCTCTATCCTATTATCAAGAGCTGTGGTTTTTCTACAGCCATAGTTTGCCAGACTGTCGGTTTCATACCTCTTAAAAACACATCTCTCCTTGAAGTGCAGGACTCCTGGAACTGATGTGAATTTGGGGTATATTACTACTTCGGTGGAAACTGCAGCAGCATCCAAAAGATTGATTCTACTTCATGTGACGCGTGGTTTATTGAACAGAAGATGTTTGTCTTCTACTGTTTGTCACCCCTGTGTTAAAGCAATAAAAGCTATTCTCCTTAAGCCACCTTTGACTCCTCGAAACAGGAGATGTTACCAAAAACATGCTGGGATGGAAACAAGAAAGATAAAACTAAATTTGAGAATAATTTATTTTAAGTAATCTCAAGCCCCTTTCATACAGATACCTTCCTGCTCACAGAATTTCTTGACTCCGAAGCGACTTGATCCTGAACATTATCAAGATACAGTTTTTCTGAGTCTTATGCATAGTGCAGTTTGCCATCTGTTTGCTTTTAGAAAGGAGAATATTATACAGTATCCCACATGGACATATACAGGAATAAGCCCATTGGAAATGTGAGAATTTACTGAGGTCCATTCACCAACTATGTTTTAGAGCAAAGTAGGAAGTAAAAGGAACTCCTTTTCCCTGGCATTTGGTTTCCAGCAGCAGCACACCATGGACAACTGTAGTGCAGAACAGAGCACAGCAGTACCTGTGGAACACTGCACGTGTACCTCTGACCCAGCTGGTCCGAACGTACGAGAAAACATCCTCCCTGAGTAACAAATGATAATTCTCCCCTGTTAATATGGGACCGCAGCCAAAGTGGCTGCCATGGGATCACAGACTTGTGACTTTCTGAAAAACTTGTGTATTAAAGAAATGGGAGTTCCTACCTCTTGTGTCTTTTGGTGTGGCTGAAAATCAGTCATAAGTGCTTCTTGTTTATAACCTTACTTTAATGGTACTTTAAAATGAAGAGGAAATGGCTTACCCAGTTGGACATTAGCTGTCTGAGATCAGTTTCACTGTTTTGGATCTGGTATTGAATTATTTTTAGAACTGTATCTTGGCATTTCTGTGAGTAGTTCTGCCAGGCTTACAAGAATGGTATCGCAAAATATCTGTTCCCTCTGATGAAGTGTTTTTAAAAATTCATTACAGCTAGCAACAAAAAAGTGAAGTCTGGTGGTATAAAACCTCTCTTAGGGACATCTAAGATAATTCTTTGCAAAACATGACTGTATGTTTGAATAGGAAACTGGATCAGTTTTAACACTCGAGTATCCAATTCCAAAATCCACTATTTTTTGTGTTTGTTGCTGTTCTCCAGAGGTCTCAAGAGCTTTTATTTTTCACTGTTTTGTTTATCTGCATTAGTTTGTGTGTATTCTTTTTCCCCCCAAAGCTCACTTTTTTGGCACTGAGAATTGCACATAAAGGTGCCTTAAAATAATCTTTCAGGTTGGTGTTCAGAGCCACTGCAGATCAGGGTAGGAAGTAAATAATTCTATATCCAGCTGAAAGTATAAGGAGACTTGAGAGGCATCAAAAGGAGTTACCTATTTCAAGCATTACATAGTTTTAGTAAGTATAGAGCGTGTTTGGGGGTTCAAAGAACAAGCAATCTGGATCTCACTTGGCATCTCAGTTCAAAGGTGCAACTCCACGCAACCCTCCTGTCACCCCGAGGCCCTGGCCACGTCGGGTCTTGCAGGAGGCTGGGCTCCATGTGCTCTCTGCAGCCAGATCTCAGCCTCCCACTGGGACGGGGCCAAGCTGAGGCTGGAGGGGTCGCAGTGCAGGCACCCGCCTGTACGGTGTGGTAAATCCGCAGACACAGTCAAACATGAAAGACATTCTTTCTTTTTCTCCCCTCTAATTTTTATTCCCATAAGGTGTTAATTACAGGTCATATTTACTAATGAGCTAACTGTCTTGCATCCATCACTGGAGTCTGCAGTTCTCCATGCTTCTTCACGCCCACGGCAGGCGACCATCTGTCCACCTGACATGGAGCGGTTCGCCCGAGTCATCCCCTCCTGTCTGCTGCGTCCCAGGGAGCAGCCAGTTTCTGTCTGCACCTACAGCACACCCATCTTTGTCAGCCCTGCGCTGACGAGTCTGTTAACGAGGAGTGTTTCCAAACAGGAAATCTAAAACTTACTACTTTCTGTGAGTCTCCTAAGTTCTTCTGATGATATCACTATACTGCCTTCAGTACAGTGGGGTGGAAAAAAAGCACTGAATTTTTTAGTGATTAGTTTTCTATACCACTGAGAGTGCTCAGTCACTGGGAAATATGACTAATCCAGGCACCCAAGAAATCACTCGGTTTCCTTCCAGGGCTGCTCATTTCTGTTGTCATTCTCAGTTCACCTTTCTCACCTTGCCCTATATATTTTTATTCCAAGTAACATGATTCTTTGCAGTCACATTTTTAAAACTCCAAATACGGAAAGAAACGGGAGCGGAGCAATCTCCTTAAAGTAGGCTTGTTCTGAATTCTGCTGCTATTTGCTTAAGCCAGCTGCCCTGCTTGTTTTAAAACAAGGTGAGAAAAAAACAAACAAAAAAAAACCAGACTTTGTAAATTTACTGGAGTAGCTTCTGTAGAAGGTTGAAGCACCTTAAAATGAACACACTTAATCTTCAGTACAGCCAAAAGAGGCAGAATCATAGGTTCTGTATGGACTGTCTATTGCAAAACAGATAGAAAAGCTTTTACAGAAGGGAAGGCACGATAGTTTCAAAAGTGCTAGGAATTTGATAAGATCTTGAGGAGAAGCAAGAAGGAAGGTCCTCATGTGACTTAATTTGATTGATGGCATAATGCCAAAGCAGTTTTCGGTTACCTCCTGGTTGGGTGGTCATGCAGATCCACTCAGTTTGGACTGACTCAATATACTGCAAAATTGTATTGCAAGGGAGATTTTCAAACTGAATTGTAATGCCTATTTTTATACAAACATTGACCATTAAAATACTTCATTTACCAGCATCTTTTCAGGACAGATTGCCAGTCATCTTAAATCAATAATATGTCACCAGCATTTCCCGGTGTTCCGAGGGGCCGCGTTTGTGCTGAGTCTTCCCTTTCTAAAGCACTGTCGATACAGTGAAGGTACTTATCTCTGTTCTGGTCCAGAATAGCACTTTGTACAGTCATTTGCTTTTTAATTGGAAGAAACCCTTTGTATCAGTCCAGAGTAATGTCCACACAAATGGTAATTCTGAAATAATTAACCCAAGATGGTTTACTCTACTACAGCTATTCTGGATTATTTTCTGTCATGGGTATAGGAAAATAACCTGAGAATATATGCTGAAGTAACCGACTTTAAAAGGGGGAAAGAGAAACGTTCTGTGGAATTTTTCCTCTCACAAAACTCTTGTCTGAGAGAAGAGTGTACTGGTAGTTTAATTTATAATTACCCACACATGCTATTTAGACCCAAATTGCAGCGAATTAAGTCAATAGAAACTCGTTATTGCAAAGTAATGTTGAAGTCCCATTTAGTTCTACAACACTGAAATGTGCCAGTTTCAGCTTGCAGCACGTCTGTGCTGTGCGTGAGCTCCTAGCCCGGTGTGGTTCTGGGACACTCGATCAGACCCACTCGCACCCACCTTTACTACTGCCAGGTTCAAAAGCATTTAGTTATGAAACATTGAGTTATCTCAAGTTACTTTCTGGGGGAAAAAAAAAAAAAGCATCAAGTTTGTGGTTTGTTCTTTTTTTTTATCTGCCATTTATACTAATATTTAATTCTTGAGTAGATACAGATCTTTACAAATGGGTTGGTAGGGTTGTTTGTTTGTTTGTTGCTTTTTTATTATTTTTTGAGAAGCCAGCTTGTTTTTGTAAGGCAGTTTGGAGGAATAATAAGATTGTGTTGGTGTACGGAACAGAAAAGGGTCTACACTGTGCTGCTTTGCAGATTATGTCAAGTTGGAAAAGCAGTAAATCAAGCTGCGTGCTGATGATCGTAAAGGATCTGTTGAGAAGGAGCTAAGCACTTATGCCTCAGGGCATTGGTGGCCACCACTGTCTAGGTCAGGCGTGCCTGGTGTGCACAGGATCTTTGTTTACTTCTAGACCATATGAAGAAACTGGATCAGTGATAATCCTATGAAAATGTGAATGAAATTGCGAATTCCAAGAAGGTATCTTACCAGTCATGTCCCTACATCTCGGAGACAGAATGCTCTCTGTACAGTACTAACGTCATGTATTGTTAGTCCCACTGATTTAATAGAAGTCCTCTGCACTAGTCTTCCACTAAGCTATCTTGAGATCACGGGTTTCTACAAATAAACCTGTTTGAGAGAGTGGTTGATATTTCTGCAGTCACTACAGATTGAAAGCTGATATTCTGTGGTTTCCAGTACCCGACCTCCCCTTGAAAATAAATCAGCCGAGCGTTCCATACAGCTAATCGTCTTTCCTTTCAATGTGATAGCAGAGAGCCTCCATGCGAAGCTGCTGGGAAGGACTGGCTGAGCCCGCTCAGCACCAGCAAAGCTGCTGCAGCACACGCAGCGCTGCCCCTCTACTGCAGGGAACTGGCTTTGTTGTGGTGAATCACAAATATAAATTATTGAAACCAGAGGGGTACAATTAACGCTAATATTTTGTTGTTGTTTTGTAAGTATATATTCACAAGACAGATGTGGAAATGCATTCTGCATTTGGTGGGTAAGCCATGAATTGAATGGTAGTTGTTTAAGGAATCAGCAATGCCGTCCATTGTTTAAATCAAGCTGCTGGTTCCGAGGAGAAAAAGAAATGTGTACCATTAAATCTTGTTTGCTGAATGTGTAGAGCGTGAATCACAGCCTGTTTATCCAGCGTGTTACAGAGCTGTTTGCTGTGTCTGTAAAAGCCAAAATGTTTATTTTGTTTTGCGTGGCTTAAAACTAATTAAAACGGTGGTGGTGGTGGTTTTTCTTCTTTTTTTTTTTTTTCTCTCCGTGTGAATAGAGGTGGTTCTAAGCATCATTTTTAGACTTTACCTTTCAAAGTATTACTAAGCTACCGTCAGCACGACAGTGGCACGGATGAGACGGTGACAGCGACGCGGTCCGGACAGGCGAGTGGCCAGGCTTCCAGCCGACCGCGTCCAAAGGATAAACAGGGCGAGGAAGAGGAGCGCTCCCCGCCAGCTGCGGGGCGAGGCCTCGCCTCCGGCGCTGAGGGGCGCGGGCGGCTCCGGCCGGGGCCCTGCAGAAGCCCCGCACCCGCCGCAGCACGGGGCCGGCGCCCGGGGGCCTCGTCCCGGCGCGGGGCGGGCGCTGCGCCTCAGCCGGGCGGGGCGGGGCGGGGCCGGGCCGGGCCGGGCCGGGCCAGGTGGGGCGCGGCGCGGGGCCATGCGGGCGCCCGGCGGGAGCCATGCACTGGGAGCGGGCGCTGCTGCTCCGCCGGGCCAAGGTACCGGGGGCGCGGGGCTCGGCGGGGGCGGGCCGGGGAGCGGAAGGTGCCGCGGGACGGCTTGCTTCGTCAGGCCGGAGGAGAAGGCTCGGGCGCCTGTTGCGGTCGCCTCGCGTGCCTCCTTCGCGGTGAAGCGGCGCGTAACGTCCTCGTCGCGCGTTGTCCTTCCGCTCGGAGGCACCCGCTCGCGCCGGGTATCGCTAGCAGCATGAGCTGCGGGCCTGGGAACGTGAAGCAGGGCATGTTTTCTGAGGTCTGAAGGTCTGTTTATTTCTGCTCTGAGCGCTGAGCTTAGTAGGTCTTTTGTTTCACCACGTCTCGTTATTTCCTTGCTTTCATATAAATAAATGAAGTGCTGAGAATAATTTGGGTTTTCTATTTACTTGATGTATATGGCTTTTGCTCTTTCACACTCACCTTCTCTACCTTTTTATTCTGATGCTGATGGAGATACTGGCCACATATCAAAACTTCCCGGAAGTCAGCCTGCCAAAGCTGGGTTCTCTGTCTTGCTTTGTGCTTGACTTTTTGATTGTTCAAGGCCATCAGGTATTTGGGAGTTTGCTTTCCTTTTCCTCTGCTTTTACTACCTGCCCGTCAAACGCATCATGCTCAATTTTTACGTGTAGAGACTTAGAGTTTATTGATACTATACCCTGGCCAGCTGAAAAAAGGTGCATTTTTGTAGAATTACATCCACGTGTCAAGATGGTTGGTACAAAAAAGGACGGGTTTCTGTATTAGTAAAACTGGTCTTTAGTGTTTATATTTCTTTCTTTCCTCATCTAGATCGAGCGATTGGAAGTCAGCAGCCTAGCGCAGACCTCTAGTGCAGTGGCCTCGAGCACTGATGGCAGCATCAACGCAGACTCTGTTGATGGGACCCCAGATCCTCAGCGTACAAAAGTGGCTATCACACACCTGCAACAGAAGATACTGAAGTTGACTGAGCAGATCAAAATCGAACAAACAGCCCGTGATGACAATGTGGCAGAGTACCTGAAACTAGCCAACAACGCAGACAAGCAGCAGAGCGCCCGTATTAAGCAAGTGTTTGAGAAGAAAAATCAAAAGTCCGCCCAGACGATCTTGCAGCTGCAGAAGAAACTAGAGCATTACCATCGAAAGCTACGAGAAATTGAACAGAATGGCATGCCACGGCAGCCAAAAGATGTCTTCAGGGATATGCATCAGGGATTGAAAGATGTTGGAGCGAAAGTCACTGGCTTCAGTGAGGGAGTAGTAGATAGTGTTAAAGGTGGGCTTTCCAGTTTCTCCCAAGCCACACATTCAGCAGCAGGAGCTGTGGTTTCCAAACCCCGTGAGATTGCCTCCCTCATAAGGAACAAGTTTGGGAGCGCAGACAACATTGCTAATCTGAAAGACTCTTTAGAAGAAGGCCAGGAAGATGGGACAGGAGGCAAGGCTCTAGGTGTTATTCAGAACTTCCAGTCAAGCCCAAAATATGGCAGTGAAGAGGATTGCTCCAGTGCCACGTCAGGCTCAGTGGGAGCCAACAGCACAACAGGGGGCCCTGTGGGAGCTTCCAGCTCCAAAACAAACACTCTGGATATGCAGAGCTCAGGGTTTGATGCAATACTACATGAGATTCAAGAAATTCGAGAGACACAGGCAAGACTGGAAGAATCATTTGAGGACCTTAAGGTTCGCTATCAGAGGGATTACTCACTAATAATGCAGACTTTGCAGGAGGAGCGGTACAGGTAAGTACTTTTTTATTAGTTTTTCTATTAAATATTGTGAGTTGCAGAGCACGAGAGTCCTGGATAGTAGTACTCAGCAGCTTGGTTCAAGTAGGAAGCTCTGGAGTCATCTTAGGATTTTGCCCTACAAACATCGTGCTTTGTAAATATGATCCTGCTGCTCATTTCCTTCTCTCTACAAGAAAGACACAGAAAAAAAAAAGGCCATTTCATGATTTTTTTTGAGATAAAAAGTCAAGTCAAAAAAGTTTAGAAAGGTGTCCCCAGAAAATAGGAGTACATTGATGCAGTTACTGTTACCCAGGAAGTGCTTTACCCAGGAAAAAGCCCACAAAGGTCTGGGGCAAGGCGGGGTTCAGGAGGGTACAAGTGGGCAGTATCCTGACCCTGCCTCCTCCATTGCTCAGATCCACATCTACCAGAAAAAGAAATAACCAGCATTCTTAAGGCTCTCCAAAAAGACACACTCTTGCTCATACACCAAAACTAGGATTTACGTTCCCTTCCCTTCTCTTCTCAGCTCTGCCCCACAGCGGCAGAGTTCAAAGAAATATTAAATGTTAACTAGTGGCAGAGGTAATATGCTGTTACTTCTGTTCTTTTTGCAGAGGTAATGTGGCTCTGGAAGTGGGTAACCCGGTGTTCTGATCAGTCTTCCCCTTGCTGGAAGGGATGGGAGGGTGGTGGGGCTGCTGCAGTACTACCAGTTCCTGGCTCTGGGCGTCACAAGGGGCAGCCTAGCAGTATGGCAGCCACCACCTCTGGCCACCTCAGTTCCTGAGGGGAACGATTTCCCTTCTCCTCCCATGCTGGCCGTGAGAGCTCTCAGCAGGCTGCCCCCGTGCTGCCCTGCAGATTGTGCTGCATCCCTATCGCATGCTGGGAGCAGGGGCTGCTCCCCAGCCTCCTGTTGGGGTGGGTAGGAGGAGTCTGGCCTTCTGCCAGCCCTTCAGGACCTAAATTCAGTATGGTTCTCCAACTGCACTTTCAGAACTTTAGATAAAAAATTCAAGGCGCCCAAACCCTCATTCTGATGGAGCACAGCAGGCCTTTGTAAGGAGCTTGTTTGTGGCCTTCACCAGTTAGACCAGGCTGTGAAGCACAAACTGAGGCTCGGTGCGGCTGCTGGGTGTGGGGCCAGGCTTTCTGAAGTACCCTGTGCCATTTGTTGTGTTGGTTTGCACGGTGCTACATCGTCACCCTACAGCTTTTCAGACATGCTGGTGCCAGATCATTGGAAAAACATTTGAAAAGGCTTAGCCTGCTAGGTTCTTGTAGTGACAGCAGGCTTTCTGTGTGTTTTGCAAAGCTTGGCTAGACAAAGCCAGACCAACATCACTTTCTAATCCCACGTTGCAACCATCAGCGATTTACTGAAACCGGAGCCTAACACAGCAACTTTGGTTCCTAATACTTCATTGTCATGAAGTCACGCTGTGAAGCGATGTAGAGTTTGATCTTCTGCGCCCCAGAAGAGAGGGGTCCTGTTGTCTGGTGCTGTGTAGGTTGTTGTTTCACACATACAGCAGTAGCCATTCCTAGTGGAACGCTATATGCAAGCACAGTCCAACTGAAGGAGTGACTTGAAATTAAAACAAAAGACCTTGGTTGGGGACTGATGTCTCTTGTCAGCTAAACCGACTAGTTATTCCCTGAAACCGTTCAGCAAGGTTCACATAGGTCCTTCTACGAGTCCAGTATGAAGTGCTACCTTGAAGGTGAGCCCATAGCCTAACCAAGACAGCCTGGAGTGAAAAGCTTCTAGGAGAGTGTGTATTTAGCTTATAAAGGCATAAAACGATAGTGATTTAGACTTGCCATTTGGAAAGCTGATGCAAATTAATTGAAGGTGTGACCTTTAAAAAGGACCAGTTGAACCACACTAAGTGCTCTTGTCTCTACAAGCTTTCGGAGATGAGCAGGTAACTGCACGATCCACAAGGAGCTCACGGATTAATCACATTGAGAAAAATACCTTATGTACAAATCTAGGTTCTTGCTGGATAGCTTCCATATTCTAAAATATCATGAAGATAAAAGACAGCATTCCCCCGAGAAATGGAAGGCTGTGCGGTATGCATGAGGTCTGGGAGGACAGCGCTGCCTCGTCTGAGGAGGCCAGCCCCTGTGCCTCTGGCCAGTAACTCTTCTTCTTCATCTCTCTTCAGAAAAAAAAAATGGGAAAGAGAAATGGAGGTCATGGTTTGAGGCTGGGGATTCAAATTAATCATAACTGGTTTTAGAAGCTATAAATACCTCACAACTCTGCTCTGTTTCTGGGAAGTGTTCAAAAACAATCACTGAGTCCAGTTAAGGTTTAAAAAAAATTATTTTAGAGAAGCCTTTGCTTATAGGGCTGCACTGAGTATTTGTATTGTACCTGGAAGCTGGAAGAAAGCGAGTGCTGTACCATTTCTCACCCAGTCTTGATCCATTTCCTCTTTCATAGGTTTCTGCTTTTTTTTGCAGGTTTTAGTCTTTTCTCCTTGCGCGTTCGTTTAGCTTCTGTTTATCACCCATGGCTTGCCTCGCAGGTTTTCCTTGACCTACTCCATCTCCTCCCTCTCTTTCCCCGCTTCAAGACCTTGCTGTCGGTGGCACGGCTCTCTTCGTAGCCGGCGCCAGGGCAGGGCCCCGCTGGTGCAGTCACCCCAGCTCCGGGCTGCGGGGCGCGGGGGCGCGCAGCCCGGCCCTGCCCTGCCCGCCCGTTGGCAGGGCGCGCTGGCCCCACAGCACCGCGCCGCTCGGCCGGGGCTGAGTCATCGAGGAAGGAAGGTCCTGGCCTGCTCCTCTGCAGCCGCCGTGTTGCCCCCGCGCTGGGAGCGAGCCCTGGGACGGCCTGTTGCTTATCGTGGCGGTAGAAGGGTGGCGGTTGTTTACTGATACGAGCAGGGACTTTCTGTGCTGTTGAGACCAAAATAAAGTTCCTGCTGAGCATTTTCATCTTTCTTGTCCCTTTAGGAACCTGTTTGTACACAGTGAAATCCATGAGCTCACACATTTGGAGTGTGGCCAGTCTGAGCGTTTGGGTTTCTGCCCAACCCAGCATCCTTGGAAAGTGCATTTAAATCTCTCACATTCCTGTCAGAGAAATCTGACAGCCAAAATGCTGGAAGCTTGTGCTTTCGTTTTTGTTACAGTCTGATCGCTGGGCTTCAGTCTGTTCTCATTTATTTTCAAATAGATCAGATGTGCTAAACTTTTGAGGTCTAGAATGGTTGAACAGTAAGCCAGGGCAGCAAAAGCTGCATGTTCAGTGTCGAAGGACCCTCACCCAGGTGCAGAAGCACTGAAACATTCCTGCAGAGCTGTTTTCTCTCACCAGGAGAGGCTTTGGAGCTGAAAGCATGGCATAAATACTGGCACAGAGTATTATTTGGAGCGAGCTCTGTCCCTTGTGTATCCTTTAGGTAGAAGACATGCAGTATATTGCAAATAGATACTGCTTCTAGCTATTATTCTGCTATTGATAGCAGTGTGTTCAGTAGCATAAAAAATGTATGTGGATGACAAATAAAGGCTAGAGGAGATTCTGTATAACATAGCCACCGAAAAAAAGTTTTAAGGGATGTTTGAGGAGAGATGTATTAAACTCAGTTCACTGTGTGCTGTACAGATCTTTTACCGTAAGTTCAGTCAGTTTCTTTACTTGCCAGAGCACTTGCTGAGTACAGATAAAATGTCTTCATCATCATGTATCTGCCATAAATATGCTGTATTAGCTGTGTATTTTGCAACTGTTACCTGAAAATGCCTAGACGCGCTTAGAAAATGAAATTGTAATAATTGTTTTCCACAGTCATTTTCAAGTCAGTTTTCTGATTTCCAAAGAGTGAGCCTCAGAAAATGTGTGGAAATCTGACGTGACTTTTCTAAACAAAGTATTTCCGTATCCCATACTTTAGCCAAACACCCCAACAGTATACTGGATGTCTTCCATATGGGCATCTCTGATAATGAAATACGTATGATGATTATCACTCGTCTATTACATAGGAAAGTTTCTGTGTTATAGCTTGTTAATCTGTGCTGTAGTAATTTTAAGGGGAAATTTCACGTTTTAGGTGGTGATAAAATAATGCTTAGATTCTAATGAGAAATTTCAGTACCTGGAGTGGAATGGGATTTGATCAGCAGAGGCACTGCTATTTGCACAGGCAAGTTTAGAGTCTGTTGCAAAGATGCTGACACTTGTACATTGGAAAGGGATGTATGAGTGTAGTCTTAACCCTTTTGGCAGGTGTCTTGTCCCTTTTGTTTTTGTAGTGCCTCTAAACTAAATCTGAACCATCCTTCGACAGAAAACCCTGGCTTCTGGCCCTGTAAGTCATGTGATCCCCTTTTAGCTTTTCAGATTTGAACACCAATATAAAACTGTGGAAAAAAGTCATTTTCTAAATCGTAGGTAATGGGACTAGGAGTGAAAAGGAGATGAACAGAGGACATATAATAAGAGGACAAAAATAAGTCATTTTATTATGATTAATAATAATAATAATAACCCAATTCCAGCAGTTGTCTACAAAAAAAAAGGCGTGTGATTGTTGTGTGCAAACCGTAAAAGCTCTTGAGTCGAGCAGGTGGGACTCCTTGGAAAACTAAGTTTGGTTCTGGAACAAGACAGTAGTCCACCTTTCTGGGCAGGGAGGACTGGAGCCAGCCTTTTAGCTAATCGTGTTAGCAAAATCATGTGTTGATAATCATGTTATCCATATAGTTAAGAATTTTGCTTGAACTCTTAACTATATGGATTTGAAGGGTTTCCTTATGTTTCCTGTAGTTTGAGGTAGTTTTGAAGTTCTTGAAATAAAATTGTTTCTTGTTAAAGAACAGGATATAAGCTGCCCGGCAACAGCTGTTTTGTGAAGGGTGTTTATGTGGGAGAAGGTTAAAAAACATAATCATGGTATTTTCAGGTATACTTAAGCTCCTTTTTGTGTAATAAACTCAATGGAGAATTTTGAATTACATTAACAAGCTGAATAGATTTCAAGTAATTTATGCTGCCTTTGGGACTTAGAGTGAATTTAGTTATGATTTCTCAGTTGTTGGCAAGTTTTGTTTTGTTTTGTATTCTTTTTAAACTGGGTGGGAACAAATGGCAATATTAATTATCCAGGCTCCTTCTTCATTAGCCAGTCTTCACATGGCTGTTCTCATGTCTGCAGCTTGTAGTTCCTGGGAAACCAGTTCTTGCATGTCCTGCCTTGGTTGCACAGAGACTCTGGCACCATCCTGGGCTGAGCCGTGTCAGCAGGTGGTTGTCTGAGTCTCGCTGCTGGTTGACCACACGTATTTCATTGTTGGAAATGGTCGCGCTACACCTGACTCCTCCTTTTTAGATTAAAGGAATATTACATGGGGAATGTGAATGAAAATTCTCTTTAGACTTCTCAGTTAAAAACAAAAACCCAAGAACATTGTTAAAAACTAGTTTATGCCTGCAGATTCTGAATATTTAGTTCATGAAGCACCAGAAATCTTGGAATTAAAAAAAAAAAATAAAAGGATTTTTGTTTCAGTTTCAGAACTTGTAATTAAATTCTTGTTTGTAGATAAATATTGTTTATTCATTTTATGCATGTGGATATGTGTATAAATTAAATTCAGGTAGGGTCAGAGGGGAACTGAAATTAAAACAAGAAGTTATCTACGTTGAACTCCTTACAAATTTCTCAATTACTAGTATCAAGGGTCAGGTGATAATAGCTGTACTGTAAAGTTGTTCCATGCTGTTACAATGAGTAGACAGTCAGTGGAAATGAGCGTAAGAGAAGTCTGGCGGCCACAACAGCTGTACCCATACCTTAGCTGCTGTCAGAGCTATCACTAACAGTGGACAAATAATGAGAAATTAGTGGGGAGCATGGTGGAAGAGGCTGGTGTGGATGGCACCTAGCTGGGCGTTCCTGACCCTTGAGCTAGTGGCCTAAGCTCTCTGAGCATGTTTGCCTTTTGAAAGAAAGACAAACACTTGCCTGATTCTTAAAGGGTATTGAAACATGAGTTGCTTGCAAAGCACTTGAAATTTCAAAAATTAAGTGCTACATACAGACATGAAGTATCCCTAATGTATTTTTTTGTTCAACCCTCTGCCTCCAAACTGTTCTTGGTCCGTTCACTGTAGCAAACTGAAAAATAAGCCTGCAGGTTAGTGATTCATGTTCCCTTCTTATAAATAATACAATGATCTTTGCTAGTTAAGCTGAATCATTCAATGGAGATAAAGAAAAAAATAAATCAGACATCTCTATGACATCTCTCACATGGAAAGACCAGACAAGGCCATCACGTTCTCCGAGGCATCAGTCACATGTTATTTCATTGTAATTTTTGCGCAATTACTGTTCCACGTATAGATGAAAATGCTTAAGAGTTTACGGTATTAGAAGGGAACTTAGTCTGGTTAAAACAGAAGTTTGGGGAATAAATATTCTAATTCTGTCCTTGATTTCTTCCATCACTTGACTGTTGTCATCTGACCTTTCTGCTTGTTTTTCCCCAGGCTTAAAGCAGGCTTAATGTTATCTTACCTGCTAGAAAGAATTTCCTTAATTCCCAATGAGAAGGCCTTATATTGTTTGCAAAGCAGACTTCCATAGCAATTGAGGTAGCCACACTAGAATCATAGAATGAGAAAATATCCTTAGTTGAAAAGGACCCACAAGGATCACCGAGTCCAACTCCTGGCTCTGCAAAAGACCACCCAAAAATTAGATCATGTGTCTGAGAGTGTTGTCCAAATGCTCCTTGATCTCCAGCAGGCTCGGTGCTGCGACCACTGCCCTGGGCGGCCTGTCCCAGTGCCCGACCACCTCTGGGTGCAGAACCTTTCCCTAACCCCCAGCCTGACCCTCCCCTGTCCCAGCCCCATGCCGTTCCCTCGGGTCCTGGCGCTGTCCCCAGAGAGCAGAGCTCAGCGCCTGCCCCTCGGCTCCCCCCGTGAGGGAGCTGCAGGCCGCCATGAGGCCTCCTCTCAGCCTCCTCTTCTCCACGCTCAACAACAAGGGACCTCAGCTGCTCCTCATATGTTTTTCCCACTAGACCCTTCGCCAGTTTTGTTGCCCTGGTTTTCAATAAAAAGTCTGTGGTGTTCATTGCTCAATTGTTGTTGTGTAATTGTGCCTTCCTCTTCTCATTAAAGCTACTGTACCGTGTGTCTGATTTCTAGATGTGAAAGACTCGAAGAGCAGCTAAACGACCTGACTGAGCTCCACCAGAATGAGATCCTGAATCTAAAACAGGAGCTGGCCAGCATGGAGGAGAAAATTGCCTACCAGTCTTATGAGCGAGCCCGGGACATCCAGGTGGGTGGCAGAAACAAGGGCACTCAAGTCCAGTCTTCCACCTGCCCTTTCAGTAACTGCTTTGCTTTTGAAATACTTCTTTGATTTAATACTTGTTTTTAATTGCTGTAGATTTATTCCCAAACTGCATATTAAAAATAACTGAAGAAGGCAGGATCACCTTAGCAGGCTTGGCTTTTGTCACACTTCTGGGTCCAGCTGCGAGTTGTGTTGAGTTGATGTGCATTCAGGCTTCTTGTTGTTTGAGGAGGCTGATCAGTTTTACCCATTACTTTCAGGTAACATAACTAAAGAGAAGCCTCATGCTTCATTGACAGACATTATGCAGTAGCAGAGAAATGTAACAGGTGACAATGACCTTTAAGTTAAGCTTAAAATAAATCAGTGTTTGTGGACAGTGGTGCCATGGCCTCTCGCAGTAAACAGCAGCCTCTCTGAAGAATGTTGCAATATTCAGGTTTCATTCTCCTTTCTCATTTAACACAGCAGGAAGAAGTAAGGTTGGAAACTTAAAATGAAGTGGGGGGTTCTCAGTAGCTTTTTTTAATCTTCATTTATGATTCAGCACTTCCGGTGTAAACTTGCAAATCGGTTTAGACTGTTCCTCAGCATTGCTGAGGAAAAGGTAAGCATTAAGTTTTCTTGCATGAAAGAACAGCTATGGGCATCGGCTGATGTTGCAGAGGAACACTTGACAGAGCTAGGTCTGTAGGCAGAACATCCTGGTTCCTATCTGAACATCAGTCTGAGGGACACTGCTGCTCTCTGCAGACTTTTGGTTGTTACCCAACGTTGGCCTTTAGGTCATGAGAAAAGCAGTTCAGAGGGAAGATTAATGGCAAAACTGTGATTTTCTATCTCCGAGAGAAGAAATGTGCCATTGCAAATTGTCCTAAAACCCCTCCTGCTTGTCAGTAGCCCACCTGCTGCACGTTGGCCCACTTGCCAAGGCTTGCTGCACTCTGGAGGAGATCTTCCTCCCATGACACCAGCTGTGCAATCCCAGCCCTGGCACTCCTCAGACCTTTCCCTGAGCTCGTTCAGCTTGCTAACCAAGCAGAATAGGGCTGAGCCTCTTTGATTAGTTACTTTGTTGACTCCAGTTTTTTGCCAGATTGAGCAGAGAACTGATTGGGCTCACAGAGGGGTCAGACGAGCACAAGCCAGGGAAAAGAAACTGATGGAAATGAGAGGCTCTGGTAAGCAAACAGAGTGGAAGAGGAGGAGATGCGGGCTGGACACGGCGCCTTTGTGCCCTCAGTGTCTCTTGAAACCAAAGCTGAGGTGAGCAGCCCACTGGGTAGCCCCTGCTTTCCAGACAGATGAAGGTTGTCTGGTTGCAGAGGGCTATTGGTGTCCTCCTCTGTCTGTGTCCGACCACAGGACAGGAGGGATGATGAGCTCTCAGGTGACCTTTATACCACCTACAGGGACAGACAGCTGACATTGCAGAGTGGCAGCTGAAATGCATGTTTCAACAAAGGCTGGCTTCTGCCCAAGCTGTCACCTTTCTCTGTCAAGCCTCAGTCATGTAAATGAGATCACATGTTTTGTTACAAACTGTAGTACCTAGTTAAATGAGGGACTCCTCAATCACATGAAATGGCACAGCCTCTTCTACTCCTGCTGCAGGATATGAAATCAATGTAGTGACTCATATCCTGCAGAGAGTGCGTGAGGAAGCTGGCTCTGGTCTGGTCTAATCAGTAAGATGAGTGCCATGGACCACCACGGGGGTGGGCTTGTAGGGTGCTGGCAACCGAGCAGTGTGTTCTTGCCGACAGGAGGCACTGGAAGCGTGCCAGACCCGCATCTCCAAGATGGAACTGCAGCAGCAGCAGCAGCAGGTGGTGCAGCTGGAGGGTCTGGAGAATGCCACAGCCAGGAACCTGCTGGGGAAGTTCATCAACATCCTCCTGGCTGTCATGGCAGTCCTCCTTGTCTTCGTCTCCACTGTGGCCAACTGTGTCGTGCCCCTCATGAAAACTCGCAATAGGACGTTCAGCACTTTATTCATAGTGGTTTTCATTGCCTTTTTGTGGAAGCACTGGGATGCCATCTCTGGCTACTTGGAACGGTTCTTGTCTCCCCCCAGATGATGGCATGAGGAATTGGCTGCGTCGCTCCCCTCCCATCACGCTCAGTGAGCAAGCGTGGCAAAGATTAGTCAGCAACTACTCCGCTGAAGTTTTAAAGTGTCCGAGTGAATTTGTTTACATTTAGAATAACGTTTTTTCTCTGCAAGATGCATTGCAATAGTATTTTTTAGATTTTATTCAAGAACTCTTTTTTGGCGAGAATCCTGGATAATTTTTATGTAGCATGGTTCTCTTTGGATGCAAATCTTAAGATTCTTTAAAGTGTACAAAAGAAATAAATAAAACACAGAAATTTGAAGCATACCAATGGGCAATTTAAATTGTGGCTTGAACTACTGTACTAAACCTGTCAGGAAGAGGAGAATGTGTTTAACTTAAGATGAGCAAAGCTAAATGTAGTGCACAGCCTTGAGGGATGGTACCACAGCAAACCTGTAACACTAAACTTTTACTGTGAAGTCTGCTCACATTCCATGTCCAAATATATGGGTTCAGAGTGGTTTCTTTCCTTAACAAGAGAAAATACAACGCATGGATCTCTTTCCCAACTCAGCATCTGGGTTTGCCATTTGTGCTAACCTGGCTTAGAGAAACTTTCTGTAAGGCTGATCAACTTTGCCAAGTATATGAAGTGGAAGCATCATGCCATACACAGTAACCGCACAGTTGTGCTACAGTATTTGAAGTAGTCCTTGAAATACTTATCTTTAAGCAGAAGCCCTTGGTCGCACTTTTAAGGTTTTTTTTATATATGTATATTCACAGATTTAAAAAAAATCCAAACAGCATACTTGAAGAGTGTAATACTCAAACTCTCAGTGCTTCCTTATTGTTTCTAATATAGGATTTTTTATTATAATTATTATTATTATTATTGGGGGTTTTTTTTGGAAGGGGTTGGGAGGGACATTACTTTTTTTTTTTCCTTTTAAATAAAGAAGTGATGTTTTTAAATGAAGAAATGCGTGAATAATTGTGAGCCGTCTTGTCCTGAAACAGTTTTGAGGAGGGCAGAAAGCAGTTTCTAGTGCCAGCCTGTCTGGAACACAGTGATGTTCATATGCCATTTACCTGTCCTCCTGTGCATACAGATGCAGCATCACGAAAAACATCTATCTTCTCCACACATTCTTGTCATGCAGGGTTTTGTTTGTTTGTTTGTTTTGGTTTTTGTTTTTGTTTCCAAATGTGAAAGAGAATATGTTTGTATTCCTCATGGTTATCATCTCTCATTCCTGACCTCAGGATAAGAATAAGGAATTTCTTTTCATCCCTTCCTAGGGAACAGATGGATTCTTTTAAGGAAAGAAATACTGATTCAACAGTCCACGTAGAGGAATGATTGTCTTGGAAATCACTCTGACTTAATTTTCAGATAAACTCCTAAAAATTGAAACCAAAGTTTTCCTCCTGTCAGGCTCTGATAAGATCACTTGTGTGTGTTTGTAGCAATCTCCTTTGTAGATTGTATCAGTGCAGTGTGCCATAGACAGCATCCTCTTCTTTAGCTGCAAGGGCAAGTACTTGGTATAGGTACCTTTTCAAAGCTCTAAAGGAAATGTCATTTTCAACTGTAGCTGTCAAGTCCCGGCAGCATGCTTTGCTGATTGTTGGTACAGGCAGTCAGGCTTCACATCCAGGGAATCTGGATTCACTATATATATATATATATTTTTTTTTTTTTTAATTGGTGCCCCTTTCCACCGTAACAACATCAAGATTCAAATTCCATCTCTGTGAAATCCAAAAGGACTCCAGGACTCTCTTTCAACACCATTTATGGTGTTTAGTTAGATCTTGCTGGTTTTCTTCCCTCTAGGCTTAAATTCTGTCTAGGAACCAAATGTTGCCCCTGTGACCTAAACCAGTTGAGATCATACATATACATACATGGAACATGTACATTATATATATGTATATGTATGTGTGTGTGTATATATAAATATAACGCTTTATGCTCTGATGCAAATTCTGAACTTCAAGAAATTCCCCCAAAATAGGTTAACAGCCTTGAGGGTATTCTGACTGCTGGCAGGGGCAAGCCCTCCACTGTTCAACCATTCTTCTTCCTTCAAAGATTCTGTGTATTCTTTCCATGGTCACAGTAAACTCAGGTACACCCCCCCAGGGATTCCAGCACACCTGCCTTTGTCACCATATGCACAAATCTGCTCTTGTCCTTCTTAAAACGCAAATTGCCAATTGCAACTTAGTCAAGCCAAAAATAATCATTCTTTCCACAGTTGCAGACAGAGCAAAGGTTGCATAAACATTCCCTATCTGGACCATGCTTCTATCTCAAGTGAAATTCCATTCTGTTTACCACCTTTCTCTGGCTGATTCAAATTACGTGGATAATTGTCTCCTTCCCATTACTAGGTTTTGTCAGAACCAAAGGTGTGGATAACATAAGAAATAAATTGGTACGTAGTTGAAAAGTTTTGTTGCCTTTATTTCTGATACCTAGCTTTTGCACCTGTCTTTTTCTCAGTTTTGATCACACTAAATAGTTCACGGTAGGTTCTTATGCGGTCAAAGTAGGAGGGAGTTGAAAGCCAGTGGATTTGGACACTTAGTGCCACTCATCTGTAGTATTCGAAGGAAGTGTTTGTCCTTCTTTATATCCAAATTTCATTTAATGTCTCAACTGTGTCATTTTCAGAAAATGCCATTTGATAATTTGCCAGAAGGTGCAGGCTTAATAGAAACTTATCACCTCAAAACTGTTCGGTGAAGGCCATGTATATATGGCTCTGGACAATGTCTGTTTGTCTGTCTCTTTCTCTCTCGACAGTTTCTTCCATTCCAGAAAGTTGTCTGCAGTAATGCCATATATGATGCTGCATCCACTTTTCATATCCTAACAGAACTGCCATGTGTTTTGCCTTTTGCATTAGTAGAATGTTTTGGGGTTTTCCTCCATCTTCAATTCAAAGGTCTGTGATGATTTCTGATAGCTTAACAATGATTATATTGTTGGAAATGTGATTCTAGCTTTAAAGCTCACTTTCCTTGTAAGTGGTTTTGTTTGCTTTCTTGATGAAGCATTCCTGGATGACATGTAGAAGACAGTTTCCACCATGGATGCGAGTGTGCATGTGTGAGTACCTTTTATTAGCCTTCCTTATGGATGTCAGCTTTTTAGTGACCATCTCTGAGTAGCAGAATGTTTCCCAAAACATTTCATATTCAGAGTTGAAGCAATTCTGAAATTGCTTAGATATGTTTAGCACATATCAACTTGGCATATAAAAAGGGAAGAATATAATGGACTGTGTTAGTTAAAAAAGCAACAGCTCCTCAGTGAAATTCTGTGGTTCAAATGAAGTTCATCTGTTTTCCCCCATTTGCTTTCTCAATGTAAGAAAGAAAAAAAAACATGCAAAAAAAATAACATTTTTAATTTTATGAAGTTCTCTTTCCTCTCAGCCTCATTAGTTTAGTTTAATGATTCTGAGCATGCTCACAGCAATTATTTCATTGGTTTATTCCAGTCCTGTGAGATTTTAAGGTCTGATCAGATGAAATGTTGAGTTCTGTACATGTTGCACTGGGACAGAAAAGCACTGTCTTTCAGCTTTGAAAAATATGCATTTTTTAAATTAAACAAACAGGCAGCATTGTAACAAAAGAAGCCAAGCTACAAAGGGGTTCGAGATCGGGTAGTTTTACCAGTTAAGTGAATTCTGAATGTGGCTAAAGAGTTAAAAACCCCGTGTGTCTGTGTTGTGTATGCCAGGTGGTATAGTAGTAGGCAATTGACTTAGCTGTAAGTGTGTTTTAAAAGTGTAAAAAATAAACAGAAAAACTCACTTGCACGGATTGAAAAGTACAGAAATGACACTTGTGAACGTAACACTGTAGTTTATAGATCTTAAGCTGCTAATTGTTGAGAGAGATTTACATTTGTCTTGTCTGATTGTTGCAGATTTATCTGCAACACTTTTACTGTATATAAAAAAATTTAAATAAAGACCTCAGCTATTAACACTGGCCTAATTTGCATGTTTCCATGGGTGCTGAGGGAGGGGATCAAGAAAAAAAGAGGGAGGGTGTGAAAAGTGTGCTGAGCCCTTGCCTGAGAGCTTCAAATTTGAGCAAGTTCTCCATAAATCCTATTATCAAACTTCATCCCATGTTCAGACATACACCACCTGGCCATGGTGAGAATAAATTGGCTGTTTTGTGCAGAGGAGGAGGAGCATCACTGCATTATTCTTCATCCATTTTGTTCCAGTCCCCTGATACTCCCACAGCCCGGGACAGCCCCTGGACAGGGGTCACTGCTGTTCCCCACAGGTATCTGACCAGTTTGTACCGCTTGCACGTCACAGGGTTTGTTTGCCCTCCTGAGCTGCAGTGCTGTAAGCCTCAGTTGGATCGTGGGTACAATTAGATGAAATGACTTGCCTGAGAGCTGTCTTTGAAGAAGGAGCTGGTCCTGTCTGTAACCCAGATTGCCTCAGTGGAGATGGCTTTGGGGCTGGCTCTCACGTCTTTGGTCTTCTTCCTTACTGGGTTTGCAGGATCAGCTCAGTGCTGGGCTGCACATGCAAAGGAGGGTGCATTTCCAGCCACCTGCATTTCTCACGTGGAGATTGTCGTGGAGCAGGTCCTGGCCCCAGCTCAGCTTTGAAGAGGAAAAATTCAGCTGGTAGGACTGCAGTCACTGACCAGCAACCCATTCCCTCTTCCTCTGAGGAAAGGTCAGAGAGCCTTATGGTGTTGGTTGGACCACCACTGTAAGTATAAATATTTTGTCTACCAAGTTTTGCAGAATTTTTCAATTCTTTAGTATTTGTACAAGCTGGGAGCGGGCAGATTTCTCACTGATATGGAGAAAATACTCATTCTTCTTGGTTTTGGTGAGCTGGCCTTGAGAGCAAAGAACCAAGAGGGGAATGGCAAAAACTTTTTAAGGGAAGGAGATTTTTCTCTGTTTTCACAGAAAGATACAAATGCTACAAAAGATACAAAAAGATGAAAGCGCAAAAGCAACTGTTTTCAGTTGTTTTCTCCCCACAGTATCCTGGCAACTAGAAGGCAAATTCCAGCAGGTTATGGATGGAGCAAGTGCATGGGCCTGCTTTTGCTAGAACTGACTCAGGACAGGACATGGGTGTTGCTTGTGAGGTTTAATGTTTCGGCATTCTTTTGAGGGTCACCTGATAGGGGCTGGTTGGACTGACTATGGTTGCTGCATGTGGCCCAGGATCAACAAGAGGGCACAAAGACCAAGGGTGGCCTTCTACATCCAAGTCAACAGTTTTAATCCCACCATTTAGAGGATTAGGAGTCATTACTCAGCTTCTGGTTAGTCTGTGGGAAGTGGTTTGATAGCTCCACCCAGGTCGCTGGAGACAAACAAGGCTGTAGCAAGGGTACAGCTATGCTGGGTTGCAACATGGAGGTGGAGGAATGGCTGACCTTTCTCACTGGAGTACACACTCTTTCAGGTCAAATGGAAACATGATGTGTTGATAGTTGAAATTTGGGCAAACAAACAGTGCTCTACAACAAGACGTGTCTTCAAGTTGTTTCTTAACAAGCAGTAAGTCCACTTTCTCCTTGAAAGGGTTGGTTAGTGGTTCGGTGGCTTCCATTGGAATCTCCCGCACTGACTTCAGAGGTCACCAAAAATGTAAGGAAGTGGGTTCTCTGCTGCCTGAGCTAGTATGCAGTGGAACACCCCTGGTCAAACCAGCTTCCTTGAGGTGTTACGTCCTTAACAAGATTCCCTTTGGCCTTAGGGATAAGAGTCCACGTGCTCTGCCTTTCACACCTTGTACCAGGCCTGTGCCAAGGGGCAGAACAGGTAATGCTGAAGCAGAATAGGGAACGCTGCCTGAGGAGCAAAGCAAGAAGAGGACGGAAAGCTCTGGTGGTTTTCAGCCTCCCTCCACACTGCAGGTTTGCCTGTAGTGCTACCTGTGTGCAGCTGATGTTCAACTTGCTTTGCTACACACAGTAAAGCACTTAACCCTTAAAGGGTTAAATGTCAGTATCTGCAGTGACAACTTCAAGGACATCCCTGTCTCCAATTTCATTGTTTAAGGAAGGAATTCTTATGCCTAACACTATCCCTGCTGAGGGAGTAGGAGCTCAGTGAAGCAGCCGAGTGCGATGCATGACACTGCAGTAGCTCTCCATGTGCTCGCTCAGCACCCCATTGCCAGCAGGTTCGGGCATTGCTGCCGCACCTGCACCTCACCCGCGTTTCTCCAGCTCCTGGATGTGAATGCAAGCTCCGGGTCAAGACAGCTCCCCTCCAGGCTTGTCCTTTAAGTGCCATAGCAGCCAGGTGAGTGGGCTGTAGGTGAGAACGGAAGGAGCGAGAGCTTTCTGTTTGCTCAGGGAGGGAGCCAGGAACCAGGAAGCACGGTTATCTGCGCTCAGACACACCCTGAGAGCTAAGTGGGCATTTTGGAACTGAACAACCTGCTCGCGTGCGGGGGGATCACGAGGCACGGCGGGGATCCTAGGAAGCGCATGTCACGTTTCACCCACGGGCGCTGCTCTGCGGAAACGTCGTCAAGGAGCCAGCACCCCTGGGCTCTGCGTGTCGCCTCGCGCACGGTGGGGTGGCGTGGATCTGCAGGGTGGGAATAGCGGTGCTCTTCCAGACCTCCCGGGAACTTCGGTTATGTTGCTTCCCAAAATGTGCTTTTGAAAGATCTTTTTACTTATTGCAAATAAGCAGGCAGCAGGCAGGGCGGTGACGGGGAGCGGGGCCCAGGTGCAGCGCTCCGTGCACGGACACCGCGGCCCTTTCCAAGGGAGAATCCCGACCTCTGCCCTCTCCTCGATGCAGGGCACCTTTGCCTGGGGTCCGAGGTGCCCGAGCAAGCCCCGGGCGGGGTTACGGACCGTCCTCACCTCGAGCGTTTAATGAAAGATTTGAGCGGTGCGAATCGGATTCACATTAACCCGAGGAACTCCCAAGCAAAAAGCCTCGACGGGGCCCTCCCGCAGGGGCCCTCTGCCGGCTCCCGCCCAGCCGAGGCTGCCCCGGGCCCCCCGGGCAGCTGCGCCCCGCCCGGCCCGCTCCGTGCCGCCGGCCCCGCGCCCGCCCCGCGCCGGTCTCTGGCGCCCCCTGGCGGCGGCCGAGGGAGGCCGCGGGGAAGCCGCGGGGCCCGGCCCGGGAACGGCGCCGCCTCCCGCCGCTGCCGCGCCTCGGATCCGCACGGGGGCCGCGGGACCTGCCTCGGCCCCGGCCCAGCCGCTGGCCGCGCACAAACGCACCTCGTCTGCGGTGCGGGACGCGCTCCTAATTAAAAATAAATAAATAAAAACGAGAGAGAAAAGCCACGAGACGTGGAGGTTCTCTGGGGGCAGGACAGAGAGCGCAGGGGCCGTGGGCGCGCTGACAAGTCCCCGTCTCCCGGTGCCGCGGGGGGAGGGATCGCGGCGGCAGCGGGGCCGGCAGGGAGCGGCCGCCTCGAGGTGCTCTTTGCAGCAAAATGCCGCGGGCCTCGCCCCAGGCTCTGCTTACAGCCAGCGCCTCTCGCCAAGCGCTAACAGTGCCGGTAATTCGGGGGGGGGGGGACGGACGCGGCACAGAGCGAAGGTGGGACCCTGCGGTGTGCGGCAGTGAGGTCTGCCCCGTGGCTGCGGGCTGTAAGGCTATACAGCTGTCCCGGGCAGGGTGCTGGCAGCGATACACCTGTAACGGGGCTGCGGAAAGGTCGCCCGCTCTCCCTGTCAGCAAAAGCAGATCTGGAAATCTGGGGCTCCGCCCTCCCCTCCCTTTTGACTTGTTCTGGCACATCAAGAGGTCACAGGAGCTGCCGTGGAGCCCCTCACAGCATTTCACTAACTCAGGAACTGAGCGAACGGGGATGTCCTGTCTGCACTCTGAGTGACCCAGCTCCCTACGTGAGGCCCTGCGGGGACAGCCCAGCCCTACGGCCGTCACCCAGCTCCTGCCTGTGAGCAGAGGCCTAAGGCCGAGACTCGGTGCCTCTGGGCCCGTGGCTCGGGACTGGGCTGGGTACAGGCACGGCCGGGTCTCCCATGGCACCGCCAAGGGGGGTGCTCACAGGGCGGCCAGCTGGTGTGGCGACCTGCTGCACAGGGAGAGCCGGCTTTTCCTTTCCACCACGCTGACTGATAAGCACAAAATGTACCAAAAAGAGAGGGAAAGGTGAACTTGCCCAGTCTCCACAATTGGTATGGAAACACAGGCAAGGCACAATTTGTAGGTAGCGATAACAGCTCTTGTTCGGCTAACCTAAACGTGTTTTGCACACAGACAGCACCAATCAGGAATGCTGATGGCAGTGAAGTACAGCTGGATTGCTACTATCTGAATTAGAAGAAGGTTTTTATTTATGTTCAGCTCGCTTCCTCTGCCCCTGGACGCCTGCACTGCTGACACTGGGCTGGCCACTGCCTGCTGCGGGTGCTGGCCACCCAGGGACCTGCCCTGGCGCTGGCCTCCAGCCCCAAGCCTGGTGCCTGTGGCTGGGTGCTGGAGCAGCAGCGTTGCCCGACTTGGTGCAGCGGTGCTGTAGGACCCCTCGCGTGCAGGCAGCCCCTGGGATGGCACCCGGTTGAGCCCATGCCCCTCCGGGCTGGCTTGGATCAAGCCCCATGCTGCATTTACTGAGGCTGTGGCACCTGGCAAAGCTGGCACGTGCTCCACTGCTTCTATTTTTAAGATGTTCCTATGAGGGTGTGCATGGTATAGCTGCCAGCCCCAGCTTTTTTAGGTGGGGCGATGGCAGAGCACGGCAGGTCAGAAATGGCTGCCCCTGCCCCAAGAGACGGGGTAGCCAGAGGTGGCACAGCCCCAGAGACAGCTGTAACCATGCAGGTGCCCTGGCCAGACCAGTGTGTTTCACACTTTGGTCCCCCTGCCGAGACATCTCCCCCCACAGGACCAGGGCCAGGCAGGATGAGGTCCCTCCAGGCTGCCTGTGCAAAGCTGGTGAGCAGGCAACCCTGCTGAGGCCCCCCGAGCTGCACTGGGTGGCCAGACAGACGTATCACAGCTCACGGACCTAGCTGGCACTCTCCTTGCCACTGACACCAGACATGTCCCTCCAAGTGCACAGTGCAGAGACCACAAGAGCCGTGATCCCCCTCCTGGAGAACCCCAGGGCTCCCTCCTGGCCCACGGCAGCACTGTAGGTCCCACTGAGCAGACACGGTTTTGCTCTGGGAGGCTGGGATCAGGCACTGGACCCCAGCCAGGGGTTTTACCCTGTGGGGATGGGTCTTGAGCAGGGAGCAGGGGCAGAGCAGAGCCAAGAGTCTTTTTCTTGCCACACTTCCCATTTCTGCCATTTGTGTCCATCTCTGTGGTCCAAAGCCAGAGCACAGCTTTTAAAGGTGCTCTTTTCGCTTCTCCATCAGCACACTCCAGCTCTGACTCACTTCCTTTCCCATTGCTGATCTATCTTCGGCCAGTGCTGAAGGAGGTTCCACTGTGAGCAGCCACAGGCGTGCTTTGATTTGTCTCCTTCAGCAGGAACATGCTGAGTAACTCCCTGGGTCACACACAGCTGCTAAGGTTCAGGATATACCTGTGCTCCTGCAAGCCCTGTCCCCTGCCCCCCCCGGCTGCTTAGGAGCAAGCCCACATGAATCAGCGCTGTGTTTGTTTGTTTCCTTTTTATTGTTGGCTTTCAGCTCATGTGCGCTTGCCTGGAATGTTTGATTTTTGTCTGGAGCATCTGGAAACGTTCAGAATTTTGGACAATGCAGGTCATTGTCACAACATGTAGGTCATCCATCCCTGCCCTTTCAAAGTAGGAAGATCTGGGCAGGGTTGATTTTATTTATTTATTTATTTATTTATTTATTTATTCACCAGTGAAGCCTCTAACGTGCTCAGAGCTCTGGCTCAGGATGCATTAATTAATCCTCAGGGCATCCTGCCAAGCAGCCTGGAAAGAGCAGCCCTCCTCCAGCCAGGTAGAGGGAGCCGGAGCCGCGTACACCGGGCTGCCGGCTGCGGCTCTGCGGACCAGGCTCCTGGCGCCCTCGGCCGGCGGCTGGGCCGGACGGGGACGGGGTCGGGGTCCCGTGGTGCGGGGCGCGGGGCTCCCGACGTGGGGGCTCGGAGCCTCCCGCGGCCCGGAGCCGTCCCGTGGCGCGGCCGCAGGTGCCCGGTGCCCGGTGCCCGGTGCCCGAGGCGCTGCAGGGCCGGCCCTGGGCGCGTCCCCTCTGCCCTGCGAGCTGGGGCAGGGGCGGTTCTTGTCACGCTCAGGAAAAGTCAGATGAAGCCTGGTGCTTTTCCACCTTGATTTACTATCAGCTTTGACAAGCTCTGTCTCTTGGCTCCTCCGATAC
Organism: Anser cygnoides; assembly: GCF_040182565.1. NCBI lineage: Eukaryota > Metazoa > Chordata > Aves > Anseriformes > Anatidae > Anser > Anser cygnoides. The sequence goes on from NC_089882.1 coordinate 2,597,416, forward strand.
TGCCAGCTATGTCTAATGCTGTTGATTTGATAATATATCTAATCTGGCTTTCTTGAAAACGGCCAGTATCTTGGAGCTGCTGTTCTCCTACTTGAACCATCTTCCTTCCTTGTGCTCTTTCTATCTTTCCCAGCTGGGGCCAATCTGTCCGGGAAATAGTCCAATTTGCTTCCATCTGATGGGAGCGGATCCCAGCTCAGTTCCCTTCATCTACTCCGGAGTCAAAATCAGCCTGGGTCATTATTTTGAAATCATTCATATTCCTCCTCTGCATTTTTGCTGCTGCTTTTCTCCCTCTGTGCCGTGTCCTGCAGGGAACAGAGGCAGTGGTGAAAATCTTTCTTCCTCCAGGGTCTGCACCAAGTCACCACTACCCATTCAGTGCAACACAGGTGCTGCAGCCCACACAGGATAGTCCCGTTTTTAGCCCCTCTCGTCGCCTGAGGAGGAGCACCAGTGTCCCAGTGCATCGTCCCAGCAGCGAGCACGTTGCAGGGCCTTGGCTCCCACCTGTGGGGCTGCTCCCAGAGGAGGGGTGCGGCAGCCCTCGGCCAGGGGCGAAGCTGGCGCTGGCCAGGGCATAAACACCAGGGGCTGGGCCCTGCTGAGCTGGACTTGCCTCATTCTGGGGGAGAGGGAGAGAAGGGAAGACTGGTGCTTTCTGAGGCAGGGGGGACGATCACAGCCAGGCTGTCCCTTGCACTGGAGCATCCTTGTCTCACAAGCACCCAGCTCCAAATGTGCACTGGGGATGAGCCCAGACCTTAGGCATGAGCACAGCACTGCAGAGCTGGGGGGTGTTGGTGTGAGCTCAGACATTGATCAGGGCACCATCACAAGCCGGTCAGGTTGGAGGCTGCAGAGGCGTCCGTTCATCTGCATCACTTCTCGGGCGGTAACCCCGCTCCATCAGCGCCGTTGGATGGGACAAGGGAGCTGCTGGAACTCGGCTCTCATCCTGGGCACGGGTCTGGTGCCCAGCACCAACAGCCCCTAACGGCCCTGATCAACCCCACCTGGAGCCCCAGGGGCCAGGAGCTCGTTTGAGCTCAGGGCTTAAAGGCAGCGGAGGGGGGCTCTGCTGGAGCTTGTCCTTGCTCAGTATGGAGGGGCTGTGTCTGCGGCACCCAGGTCTGTTCTGCAGCTGCTGAGTGAATTGCTGGTGGCTGTGTGCACAGATCCAGAATCAAACAGCTGGGGCTCTCAGCCCCGAGGAGCATCGTCAGCAAGATCAAGAGAAGTTGCTTGCACCCAGCTCTGAAGCACAGCCATGCTGAGAGCTGTGCGTGGTTCCTTGCAGTGTGTGGAGGCCAGGGCTGTGCTGGGGGCATCCCGTGGAGCTTCAGGTGGGTGAGGTGAGGCATGCAAGAGGCTACTAGGACACCACCTCTTTCTGGGGGGGCCTTTGAGCATCATAATTGCAGTAGTGCTTGCCGTGTGTGCCTCCCATGTCCTGGGGAGCAGAGGTTGGTAAATGCTGGGGCAGCACTCCCAGCCTGCCTGCCTGGGGGCTCCCGGAGTGCCACCAGTCACCATGGGTTGCACAGGAGCTCGGCTGGCATGGCCCTTGGCTGGCCGATGTGTTTAGGCGGGTGCCTGTGACTGCAGTGGCTGGGCGTTGCAGGGAATGGTGTGTCTGTTTGGTTTTCTGTTTGTGAGCTTGTAAGCAGAGTATTTTTAAGCTTGTAAGTAGATGAATGCAACCTGTGGTGGAGTCCAGCACTCCTGAAGGAGGAAAATGACATGGCATAAAGTGGGAAAAGCAGAACATGGTGCATGCGTGTGCTGACTGAAATAGGGCTGAGTGCAGCATTTCTCTGTGATGCCTGTAGAGGATGCGTGCTAAAAACAGTCACTAAGCTTTTTGTAACTTGGTGGTGAAAAGAGAATTGCTGCTGAATTGTCTAGTTTATGGATCCACTAAGTTAATTAACGGTGATTGATAAGCCTATGCCAGAATGAACTATGCCGTGGGCTTATCTGTATAATCCCTGTTTGTGCATCTAAAGACTGATAGAGCCAAAAATCTAGACAAAAAGATAGGGCTGAAGATGTATGGTAATGTTTTGGAAATTTAATTTAGTGTAGAAAATATCCCTTTTAAAGATGTTATTAACTGCTGTCAAGTGACAGCCATTTGGCCTTCACGTGCACTAGATGAATTCAGTGAAGTTGTATCAGACCTCTTCTGAATGTACCATCTATGCTGCTAACCAGGCTTCTTCCCTGGCACGCTCTGGATGCATGAAATCTGCATGATTGCTTTGTGATGGGGCTTGTCAACAAAGACTGCAGCTGGGTTATGAATCACTTTAATTTGTCATGTGAGCTGGTTTCACACCAATGTCTCTAGAGAGAAAATGCTGGAAGGTTGGGGGAGGGAGGAGAGGGGATGTCAGACACAATCCCCCTACCCTGGTTCTTGATGGAAATGTTTCTCCATCTTCACCAGCTAATGACTAGTCCTAATTTAATGGAATGAAGTGAAGTGGCCAACATAAAATGTATGTGTTTTGTTTTCACATCTGAGTCTAACATAGCCACAAGTCACAGTCTGAAATGATTGGGGGTGTTATCAGTCACACAACCTGACATTTTGCCAAAAGGTCTCTTTTGTCTCTTCTCTGAAGTGTGAAAATGAGGGATGTTATTTCTTGTGTTCTGTAAAGAAAAATGTGGGTTGCTGAGTCTTAAGAAGCCATTAGATGAAGGAAACAGAAAAAGGAAGAAGACAGGAAAGAAAAAATCCTACTAAACAACAACAAAAGAACAACCAGATGCCTTCCTTCTGATAATCACGCAAATACTGGACCTCTAGGGATGCTTAATGGAAGACATTTTAGGAAGCACCTGAAAAATTGCCATGGAAGTTTCCCAGCCGTCGTATTGTCTACTGCATCCTTTACTGGGATGGTTGGGGGGTGGGGAGAGAGGGAAGACAACAAAAAGTCAAATTTGATTGTTTTATTTTGTATTTATTTATTCAGTTGTCATTAATAACAAAAATGAAACTACCCACCCCTGACTGAGTTCCCTTGGCACTTAGTTAAAGTATACAATTATGCAAAATAGCCAGACTCCCACTGCACATTATCCCAAGCAGCAAAAACATAAACCAAACATAAGCCCTTCCACAGAGACAAATTACTCACCCATCAAAAGAATTACTCACTATGGACAAGTAGACTTTTTACAAGGTTGACTTAAGTGTGAAGATGAATGTTACAGCTGGTGAGAATTCATTAGTCAGTGAATGTGCAGCAAAGGGGGGGAAAAAAGAGATAAGGAGACATGGATTTTTTTTTGAGGGGAAGAGGTCTTACAGTGTGCTGCTCAAAATGAAGTCTCTTCTTCCTTTCCCAAATCAGAGAGATAAATGATCATGTGTCAAACTTTAAGGTCTTAATTATCCCTAATAAAACAAAAATACTTTCCTCAAGTATATTTGCATCAGTAGATAGCTTGCAAACAAGACTTTGCTCCCTAAGAGAGCGGCAATGAGTGCACAAACCCCTTTTTCTAATGCTCTCAACGTGTTCCCTTTTTTTTCCTGATACGTACAGAGCCAGGGATCTGTATGGCCACCTTGTGATCTGGCTGTTTTGTGGCTCTCTTGGCATTTGCTAGTGTCAGGGCTGATTAATATGCTATTGAAAACCATCCTCTGCTTGTCCTGAGCAGCCAGTACAACTCCACGGCTCTTCCCAAAAAATTAGGAATCTGGCCTCGCAAGGAGCAGCTCCCCACAGCAGCCGTACTGCAATCCTGGTAAACAACATATGTGACGATGAGCTGCTGAAGCTGCTGTAAAGGCATTTGATGCTTTTGCATTTCTGTTCCTGCGCTGCAAGCAGAGCCCACCTGTTGGCAGCATGAAAGGAGAGGCTAAAATTCAGCATCCGTGCGTGTGATGACTGCAGAGTATCACAGTCCCTCTGGATGAGGGTGTCAGACCCCACAACAGCAGAGCACACCTGGGCACCCAGCTGCATACCCCAAGCTGAAGCCAGCTGTGTGGCCAGTGGGCAACGTGCCCGGAGTCTGTCTGGCACCTCTGCTGGGCATTACGCAGGCCTGGGGCTGCTCCAGGACAGCTTCCCTGGCTACCTGGCGTTTCCTAAGTCTGTTCATGCTGCAGTAGCTTCCAGGGATGCCTCCCTCTGCTGTCTGAGTCCACAGAGGTTGAGCACATGAGCAGAGGGAAGAGCTGGCCCACTTGTAGCAAGCAGACCTTGGCTTTTTTTGTCTGATTTGGGAGCAAGGAGCTCTAGCCAGTTGTTGTGATTAGGTCCCCGTGCAAAACAGATGCAAAGTTTTGTGCAACAAGTGAAAAGGCATAAGTGAACCGATACAGCTTCTCTTGCTCTCTTTCCCCATCTATTGTTTAGGATCAGAGCTATTAGATCTGAAGCTAATTAAGTATGAGACCCTAGCACAGGAACAAAAGTATTGGCCACTGGTTCCTTTAATGATTGTCTGGGAGCTGGAGTGTGATGTTCCTTTGGCACAGGGGCCACAGACAGTCTCTTGTCTCTTTTGACTTCCCCTTCCCCCAGCTTTCTGTGTAGAAAGAAGGAAAGAAAAACAGGTTTGCTAATAGTGCCAATCTGGAGGCAAGAGGTACATTTACATTCAAAACCTGGCATGAATGTCCAGCCGGAGGAGTTTCTAAGCAAGGCAAAAGCTAGCAAATGAAAGAAGTTGGGCAATTACGCTCATTTGTCTGCCTTGTTTTCACTGAAATAATTCAGGCAAGGCCAACTGTGTTACTCAGATTCTCTAAGGTATAATTTAGGCATGAGTTGTTTACAATCAACTCTCATTTGCATCAACTGGGAGAAAAACATGGGTTCTGTTGGATATTTCAACCAGCGAGTTAATTACTAGTTTAACCACTAATATTTATTCAACCTTCTGCATCAGAACAGCCAGCAGGCCAGATCTGCCACTCTTGCTGCTGCGCTTACTCTGCAGGTTTCATGCAAGAGGGAGAGGAGTGCAGTATAATTTTGCTGAGCAGGGACTGGTGCCACAGATGGGTTAAGTGAAAGCCCTGGAAACACTGGATCTGCTGGGAACAACATGCACTTCCTTTCTGCAGTCCCAGGAATGACCTTAAACAAAACTTTTGTTTGCTGTGGGCCGTGCTCTGTCGTCCCTGCTAGCCGTGATTATCGAACGGCTTAGCAAACGGCTCGATGGAAACAGGACTGCTTGTGGGATAGGAAACCTCAGCGTGCGCAGGAGCTCAGGGACTGGTCCCCAGACTCCTACTTTTGTAAGCGTTGCTCAGAGGAGGCTAAACACTGCTCAACAAGGCTGAAATGAACAGGGCAATTGATTGATGGCTTTGATTGAAACCAGAAGTAAGTTTTGCTGTTTTCTTTTTAAACATGGGTTTAAATAGACATCACTTAGAAGAATAATGTCGATCAGAAGATAAACCCTGTGCATGAGAGGACCCTGAAGGTGAAGAGTACCATTAAGGAGGTTAAAAGAATCTGCCCCTGTATGACAAGCTGTTCTCTGTGTGAGAGGACAGAAAGCACCGGGAGGGAGATAAGGAGATTACGAGGTCAGATTCCAGGTTACGGAAACCTCGGTGGCTTGCTCTGTCCTGGGCACCTCTGCACGGGCTGCAGGCAAGAGCCTAATGTGTGCCAGCTGTAGTGGGTTTAGTGCTGCTCATGTCGCTCCTCTGGGAACTGGCCCAAATCCATCGGCTAATTCTTGCACACCAGCAGCTCTTGGGGTAGGAGAAAATTTGGGGTTTGTAGCTGCCTGGCCTGAAGGAGCCTGACAGACAGGGAGGGGAAAAGCCCAGTATTTTGTGATAGGTCCCCTGAGTCATCTAGCAAAACACGTTTTCCTGCCATAACCCCGGCAGACCCGGGGTCACCTCCCCTGCTGGCTGAGGCTCAGGGCTGGGGTCCTGCCTCGGGTCGGTGCCGCAAGGCAGGCGGCAGGAGCTGCGGGTCCGCGGCTTTGGCTCCACGAGGACCCAGAAGCTGCCAGAGCCCGAACCTGGCCTGACAACATCAGTAAAACGGGTTTGTGCCAATCCTGGAGAAGAAACCCTACTGCCACCCACCCCCAGACTGCCACCTTCAGCACTGAGCCAGCACCTGCAGCTTGTTAGCCCTCGTTAGTATTAAAGCTTCTTTTTGCTGTCTCCAGATGAACACGGTGAAGCACAGGGCTGGTGCCATTTTCCTAGCCTTTCCAGGGACAGGGTGGCCCCAGTTCAATGAAGCGGTTGCTCTGCTCTCTGTTATAACACGTCACTTGTGTTAAGCTTGGGTAGGGCGACGTTGTTTGTATGACTCGTTCTGTCCTGCTAGGGGTAGAAGACCCCCCTAGAAGGGGGAGTTCTCCTGTGACATCCACAACCCCTGAAATACATTGTATGCCTATGTACAATGAGATGTGGATGTGAAAATAGCAAAAAGACCACTGCTTAGGAAGATGGAACGGCTGATAGTCAGGGGTCAGAAGTACCCCAGTCTTTATGGTGTTTATGTTTTAAAACAGTGAGTTTTGAAAGGTCATTTTAATTATTTAGGCTGTTTGTTTGTCTCTTCTTTTTCACTTTCCCCAGCTGTACCAGCAGGTTGCCCCTTCTTTTTGCTTTACCACTCTTGCTGCTCAGTTTCAGGGTCACAACTGCTTGTGAGTGTAGAGCAATGGGTGTCATTCTACCAGGCTATCCACATAATCCAAAGAAAAAGCTCTTTTCACTAGTTTAAAGAGTCACATGAATGTTTCCATTAGTATGCAGTTTTTAAACTTTGTTTTTTTTACAATATTGATTTTGTGGTGAGTTCAGGCGCAAATACACTCACATGCATGCAGGCATGCTTATTCTACATAGCCTATTTGCAGCCTAACCTGTCTGCTAGCTCTCCTTGCTAGTGCTCTTCCGCTACAAAATCTAAAATGCTACAACCAATCCAACATAGGACTTGCTGACATTTTAAATGTGTATGTGCTTATGTGTTTTTTTTAGGTATATATGTGTATATACATGTGTGTGAGAGACTTAAATTTTGGCTTATCTTTAAGATTAATGGATGTGTTGACTGCACATAAGAAATGTGTAAACCTCTAAGACTGTTGAGGTCACTAAGGAAATGTCAAGAACGAAATCACACTGTTTACAATATGTCCAAAAATATACAATACCAGACGACACCCCACAAGCGACATTATACTGAAAGACAGCTATTAGAGGCAATGTAAAACATATGCTGTTGGACTCCGCACATCAAAGATTTATCTAGAAATCGCAGATAGCAGGCCATTGTAAGATATAGGTATGAAAGTATTTTAGGTTCCCTAGTAAAAAGTAGTGGATGAGTATGTTTGTAACTGACACCTACTAATTACTGGTAAGATACTGCAAGAGGCTGACCCTGTATCTCTATTCAAATGCCAGGGCACAGTGCAAGAACTGCAGGACCTGATCGTCCCATGCGGAGAACAACGAGGTTGAGGAGGACCTTCTTGTAACAGCCAGGTACTACCTTGCCCTTATTAGAAGTGGCACAGGCATGTTCCGGGCAGAATTTGTGTCCAGGTGGGGATGCAGGGTAGGGTATGGGTCTGGCAGCAGGCGGGTTGGCTGGTGGGGGGCCCTTGGCTGGAATTCAGGGTGGGATGGCGCTGGGGTAGAGGTCAGGGTGCTGGAGGATGGGACTGTAACGCCGTGAGGCCCCCGGCAGGGTTAGGGTTAGAGATGCTGATACGCTCAGTTTATTGCTATGAATGATAATTACTGCCAGGATAAGCCCTTGAGATGATGCTGTCAAGGGCTATCTTAACAAGGGCCATGGCTGGGACTGGCTGAGATGGGGAGGCTGGGGTTAACACCAGCTGGGGACTGGGCTAGCAGAGACTGTGAGTCAGCGTTACAGCTGGATACAGAAGCTATGGGACCATGTGCTGGGCTGGGCTTGGCAAGGGCTGGATGCCTGACCTAGACCTAACGCATTGACAAGTGACTTGAAGCTAGAGCTGACCTTGGCAGGAGCCCAAGAATTTGCACGGGCCCTGGGTCCAGCGGTGTCTGCTGGGCTGGGTTCAGGGCAGGTGGTGGCTGTGGCCGCTGGGCTGGCACCAGCACAGGCCCTGTTGCAGGGCTGGGATGCCACCAGGGACGCATACAGGTTTGCCGGTGGCAGGGCCTGCTAGGCTGAGGATGTTCCTGGAGCTGCTTTTGGGGGTTTGCTCTGTGCAGCAGAGTGCTTAGAGCCGGGCATGCCAAATAGAGAGTTGACTCAGCTTGTGAGGTTTTAATCAAAATGCTTAGGTTTGTATTAAGGTGTGCAAAGCAAACAGTAATTATAAAGTTAACCACATTTCAACCCTTTCACTTAAAAGCACATAATGAACATCAGTGCCGAAGCCTCAACAAGTCCTGCAAACATGGGAGAGAATAGTGTCAAAACTACTGAGGTAAGTCAAATCGCTCTGAATTAACAAGGGTGGTGTGGACCGTAATAATATATTTACAGCCTGGTGATTATTCTGTGAGAAAGAAGGGAAGGGTTTAAATCCTTGTTTAGTTTAAGCTGCATTTTAGTGCAGCCGGCCCTTCAGTAGTACACAGTTAAAAATGTAGTCTGTCAAATCCCGCTGACATATTTTGGCAATAGATATTTCCTCTAATTGAAAGCAATTGTTGTGCTGTAAGCTTTCCTCCTTTCCCATTTGTTTTGGTTAACGGGTAGTAGTGGCCTGTCTACTTAAGCACGTATTGAGCAACTGCTCACTGGAAAGTTAGCATATTGCAAAGAGTGTGGCACGATCCTGCCTGACTTCATAAGGAAAAACTTCCTCCGGGCTTTGGCGGGGGACATTGAACAAAGCTGGTGGGATCAGCCCCGCTGGCTGCCGTTGCAGGGCCTTGCCGCTCGGGTCAGCTAGGGGCTTCGTGTGCGAATCCTGGGGTAAGAATCAGGCTCGCTTCCAAGGCGGCCATGCTTTGTTTTGAACAATCAGCCCGGCCCCCGCTGCGAATCCCACGAGGGGATGCTCTGCTTTATGTTGCGTTCGCTTCCTTTGCTGGGAGCCAAATGCTGCATCCCACGCTGCTGGAATTCAGTCAGAAGTAGCGGGACCAGAGCTGGGGCCTGACATGGACGGGACGCGGCCGTCCCTGCGTCGGGCGCTGCCGTGGCTCCGGCGGCAGCACCGGTCCTTGAGCGGGCTGGGCCCCCCGCTCCGGGCACGCCGCTGCCCAAGCAGCACCGGGGGCTGCTCCCTGCCCCCCCCGCACTGCCGCTGGCCCCGGTACATGCTCAGTTTCTTGCAGAGCAGAGCTGGAGACATGTTTGAGCTTACTGGCTGTGCTTCCAGCCCCGATGGGCTCTGGGGGGCAGTGAGCGCTGAGCACTTTCTTAACCTCTAGAGAGAAAACCAAAAAGCAGCAGGCCACAAAGCGGCCCTGTGGGCAGGTGGGGAGCCTGCTGCTGCTGCTTCCCAGCTGAGGGCCCAGCCTGTAAAACCAAAACTCTTTTCCACCCTCAACACTGGTGTCAAATCCCAGCACAGCCTACAAAACATACATTTTTCATTGCCTGGTGATAAACCTCCTTGTCTGGAAAATCCTGCCATTATTGTGTGTGTGCGAACTTTCACCAGCACTGAATCCATCATTAACCCAGAAGGAGACCTTTTCATGCTCGCAACCTCTGTCTGCACAGCTCCTCTCTGGAGGCGAATCCCTCACGGTGAGCACGTCAGCCGGCTGCACGCTGCAGACAAGGTTATGACTGCATTACACACTCTGCTCTATATTACGCTGGGAAAGGTTCATCTTCGAAAACAAAGAGATTTGAGGGGGGAAAAAAGCATGATTCTTCTCAGAAAGCGCCACATGTCCCCATAAATCCTTCTCACCCTTGCTCAGACCAGGGCTGGAGGCCAGCAACACGGTGGCAGTGGAGCCTGCCAGTGCAATTCCTGCAGCAGCCATTTGCAGTGAAGCCTGAGCCCACACCACAGCTCATGCTTAGATTAAAGGACGTTTGGGAAGGGACCTTGCCTTAATCTTTCTGCTAAGCACCTAGCAGAATCCCAGTGTGCTAAATCATTAGTAATAACAGCAATGACAGTCTGGCCTCCTTCTCCATGAGCTGTGCTCACAATACAGATTAGTAACAATAAAATAGGGACTCAGTCCACGCTCATCCAAAAATATACTGAGAATTGCTAATCAGTCTATTTCCAAGCCGTCTGTTATTTCTGAGTGCCCTGAAGTGTGTTTTTGAGCACTTTGCTGATGCATCCAGCCTGATGACACTAGGCACTAACAACTAACTGGACAAAGCAGGGTGGCAGGCAGGACTGGACAGCATCAGATAAGTGTGGTGATCAGGAGCAGTTCTTGTGCAGGTAATGATTTCTCTGTGTCTGAGCGCATCTCTGCTCACCCTTAGTTCCCCTTGCACTTCCTCAGCACCTGCAGACCTCCTGGCATCCTCCGTCCTGCCTCTGGAACCCTTTCCTCAGAGAGCCACCAGCAGCCTCTCTCAGGATGAGGACAGTGCGTGAGCTGGACCCCTGCTCTGGTCCGGTACAGCTATCCATCGGCCATTTTGCATCGTTATGTATTTGAGAGGGAAAGAAAGCGGCCAAATGGATTCAAAACAAGTGCTGGTGAATGTGAATCTACCCCATGGTCTCCCACTAGCCTGCCCTGCAATCTTATAGAAAATGAACCAAAGATCCCACTTAGAGGCAAGGTGTGAAGGAGATAGACAAAAATGAGACCTGGCTGTCTGGCCCGGAGCAGCGGTATATTCCGATGTGACCTGGTGCGGGCGGGCGACTGCCCAGCGGCAGCTCCTGTGTGACCGAGGCCGAGCGTTGCCTTTCCTCTGCCAGGACGTGAGGAGCCCACCCTGTGGGGGCGTGCGGTCCGCGGCTTGTACCCACAGCAGGACCGTGGCTGCTCCACGCAGCCCCGCACGCCTCTGCCCTCCTGTGCAGCCCAGCCCCAAGCACCTGCGGTACCCACGGGGTGCCCGCACAGAGGGAGAGGTAGCCCCGCGAGCACGTCTGCTGAGTCAAACCCCACCATCTCCCATGTGCAAGGGTGAGTTTTCTTCCCAAATCCACAGGGCACTTTATGGTTACCTTGCACACAAACCCCACTAAATAAATAGATGTTTATGCCCCCTGTATTAAAGTGATTAGGTCCCTTTTTTTTTTTGACAGTGTTGAGTCAATATAACCTGAGTAATTGCATGAGTAACTCATGTTTCCCCTAAAGGGAAACTGTTCTCGTGTAAATATTTATTAATAATTAAAGTGTTTTTGAGTTCTTATGCACACAGTCCCTCTCCCCCACAGAGATATCTGAAAAGCTGTTGTCTTTAAACCTGCACAGGAGTCACACAGGAAGGGATTTTGGCAGGGGGGTGAATGCCTATTGCAGGAGGCATGTGGTTTAATTTTGACCTTTCCTTTTTTCTTCCTGAACAAAAAAATAACGGTGAGATCTGTGTATGAGAGATTTAAAAACCTCTACTACTCCATTAGGAGCATTACCCTGAAATACTCACTAGAGCTTCTAACAGCCCAGATAATAGGGGTGGGAAATCATTTCTGGAAAATATTCCCCTCAAAGCATCTTACCAGAGGATTGTTTCCTAACAACAACAATAAAATCTTTGTCAAACAATCCTTCAATACCACAAATATTTTGGCTTTAATTGTATCAGTGTAGCTAACTGCTCACCATAGGAAATGGGAGTCAGAGCTCCTGGGGGATTTTTTTTTTCTTACAAAGCAACTACTGAATACCTTTGGGTAAGTCAAACATTTTTCTATGCTCTTTGGCCTATATATTTTTTTTTTTTTATTTTTAACTGACTGTAATCTGGAACCTAATTTGATATGCCTTAAAAGGCTGATTCCACATGGAAGATGCTCTACTATCAGGATAAGCAGCCATAAGAAATCCTAAAATAGGCAGATTAAGGGTTTGGGATCATGGGGGTTTATTTCTATGCAATTAAAGACACGATCACATTTAAATATTGCTATCTTGTAGTTTAAAAAAAAGATCCAACAACTGGGAGTCCCACATTCAGAAACAGCTAATAACTCTACTAATTAAGGATATGATTACCAGAGACAATGAGTTAGATAGCACAAAAGCACAACATTTAATTCAATGCACATTTTCGGTGGACATGGCGTGGCCAAAGCAGTTGCGTATTAATTAGTGCTCTGAAGAGAGCAAGGAGGACAGGAAGGGGGTGAGGAAAATTGGCAGGTGTAGAAATGAGATTAGACAACGACAGAGGATTTTCCTCTCCAGAACAGAAGTCGTGCAGAATTCTCATCAGCCTTGCTAACATGTTTTGTATAAATGAAAATAAGCATCACGAGAACGGGCAGGGTGGCAAGGCACAGCGTGGGGACAGGAGGGAATGCAGTTTTCCAGGGCTCGTCTGATTTCCTACCCTTGCTTTAAATGCTGACAGCTATTTGTGGATGGTGAGGCGCTTCTGTACTCAACCCTGTGCAGGGGACACACTCCCCTACGCTCCCCTGTTGCAAGGAGACCTGTGCTGTTGTAATGATACACAGTTGTAGCTGCATGGTGAAAGCAAGGCTACAAGCTTCCCCTCTGCTTTCCTCCACACGTGGGTGCTCCGGCTAGGTCTCTGCTCATAGTGGAAACTCAGGATTGAGACGAGGACACTAAGGGTAAAGCTATGTGCCTGGCTTTCAGCTCTGCCCTTGTTTTGGCTGGAAGCATCCCCAGGGTGCCAAGGGCCGGGGTACCACAGCGCACTGCAGCGCGCTGCAGCCCACCCGTGCCCCCTCGGCACCTGCCTGCGGCCTGGGCGGCTGCGGGGCTGCAAGCTCTGTGAGCAAACAAGGCGTCTGTTGCACAGAGCGCAGCCCTAAGAGGCTCCTGCCGCAGGATCGTTCGGAGCTTTCTTTGTAGTCTTACCTGGCCGCGCTCCTCGGTTTAAGAGCATCCCTCCCCACGACGAGGGAGTGAGCACATGTGCCCACGGACGTGGGAAGAACTGCCGGGGATGTGAATTTACACTTTCACCCACCCAGGTAGAGCGTTCCCACGCCGATAACGAAGGGTGGATCAGAGGCTGCGCTATCTCGGGGCCATCCCCCCCTCCCCCGTGGATTTCAGTGGGTGGAATTTGGAAATACCAACACTTCTTTCTCTTTTTATTTATTTATTTATTTATTTATTTATTTATTCCCTTTCTACAGTTAAAGAAGAGCCCGATGGAGGGCAGAGGAGACGCACGGTCCTGTTCCGAACTCTGCCTTCGGCTCCTCGTGCGGGCAAAGCTCCCTCCGGAGGTGGGGCCCCGAGGAGCCGCACGCCGCTCCCCGCTCCCCGCGCCGGGGGCCGGTGCCCGGGGGAGCTGCCCGCGGCCGGGGCCGGGGCCGGGAAACGACCCGGGGCCGCGGCCGTGCCCGGCGACCCTCCGGGGCCGCGCTGCCCCCGGCCCCCCGCTCCGCCCGGGCTCGCAGCCGGCAGCGGGCGCGGCCGCCCGGACGGGACGGGCCCGGCAGCCCCGGCCCTGCCCGGCCCGGCCCGGCCGCCGCCTCCTCGCGCCCCTGCCCGGGGCCGGCCGGCGGGGGGCACGTTCCCCCCGGCTGGCCGCGCCGCTCCGCCGCCGGGGAAGGCGCCGCTTCCCTCGGCCGCCCCTCCGCCGGTTCTGCGCGAAAACGGCTGGGGAGAAGCGGGGGGGGCGGAGGAGAGCCGTGCCCGGGGCAGAGGGGCCGCCGCGCTCGTGCCCCCGCCCGGTGCGGGGCCGGCCCGCGGCGCGGGGAAAAATATCTGCGACTTAATCATCTTCACATGACGAACCCCGAATAAGAAAGAAGTGAGTAACGCCAAGAAGGGCGGGGGCGGGGGCGGGCGGAGGGAGGGAGGCGCGGCCGTGAGCGCGCCCCGCCGCCCCCCGCCGCGCAGCGCCGCGCACCCGCCGCGGCCGCCACTTCCCGCGGGCGTCGCTCGGCGGCGGGCGCGCAGCCCCCGCAGGAAGCGGCCCCGCGGCCCGGCCCCTCCCGCCGCTTGCAGCGGGCTCATGCACTCGGCGGCTCCGCGGCGGCGCGGGCGGCGGGATGGCTCCGGCTCCGGCCCCGGCCCCGGCGGCGGGCGCTGAGCCGCGGCCCCCCGCGCTGCTGCCGCTGCTGCTGCCGCTGCTGCCGCTGCTGCTGCCCGGCCGCGCCGCCGGCCTGGAGGTGCAGCGCAAGTTCCTCTCGCCCACCCCCACCAACAACTTCGCGCTGGACGGCCCCGGCTCCCGCGTCTACCTGGCGGCCGTCAACCGCCTGTTCCAGCTGTCGGGGGGCGAGCTGGCGCTGCAGGCGGAGGCGGCGGTGGGGCCGGTGCTGGACAGCCCCCTGTGCCACGCGCCGCAGCTGCCGCAGGCCTCCTGCGAGCACCCCAAGGTGCTCACCAACAACTACAACAAGATCCTCCAGCCCGACCCCGAGCAGGGCGTCCTCGTCGTCTGCGGCTCCATCTACCAGGGCCTCTGCCAGCTCCGCAGCATGGCCAACATCTCGGCCGTGGCCGTGCGCTTCCCGCCGGGCGGCAGCGACGCGGTCACCGTCTTCCCCAGCATGCTGAACGTGGCGGCCAACCACCCCAACGCCTCCACCGTGGGGCTGGTGCTGCGCCGCGGCGGCGGCGGCGGCGGGGCGCGGCTGCTGGTGGCCGCCACCTACACGGGCTTCGGCAGCCCCTTCTTCCCCCGCAACCGCAGCCTGGAGGACCACCGCTTCGAGAACACGCCCGAGATCGCCATCCGCGCGCTCAACGCCCGCGGCGACCTGGCCAAGCTCTTCACCTTCGACATCAACCCCTCCGACGACAACATCTTCAAGATCAAGCAGGTCGCCAAGGCGCGCCACAAGCTCAGCTTCGTGCGCGCCTTCCTGCAGCGCGGCGCCGCGCCGCCCGCCCGCCGCCCCTACGCCTACCTGGCGCTCAACAGCGAGGCCAACGCGGGCGACAAGGAGAGCCCCTCGCACAGCCTGCTGGCCCGCATCTGCCTGGGCGACGCGGCCGAGGCCACGCTCAACGGCAGCGGCGAGACCAAGAAGCTGACCGAGTCCTACATCCAGCTGGGGCTGCGCTGCGGCGGCGCCGCCGACGCCTTCACCCGCCTCGTCTCCGTCTTCCCGGCGCGGGCGGCCTGGCGCAGCCCCTCGGGCCCGGCCGCGGCCCCGCCGCCCGAGGAGGAGCTGCTCTTCGGCGTCTTCGAGCGGGCCGGCCCGGGCGGCGGCGGCGGGCGGCCGCTCTCGGCGCTCTGCGTCTTCCGCTTCGCCGAGATCGAGGAGACGATCCGGGCGGCGCGCAACTCCTGCTTCGTCAGCCCGGCCGCCGGCATGGTCACCGTGCTGGACAGCGTGGTGCAGGGCACCGGCCCGGCCTGCGAGAAGCGCAACATCCAGGTACGGCGGGCACCTGCCGGGCCGGGCGGCGCCGCGGGGAGCGCCGACGGGGAGCGCCGACGGGGCGCCCCGAGGCTGCGGCCGGCGGGGGGGCGGCGGCCCCGGCCCGCCCCGTCCGCCGCCGCCCGAGCGGCCCCGCTCCGCTCCGCGCCCCGCTCCGCGCCCCGCTCCGCACCGCCGGCCGGTCCCGCCGCCTCGCCGGGCAGGCGCGCACCGCGCTCGGCACGGCGGAGCGGGGGGGGCGCGTGTGCGCTGCTGCGTGCGTGCGCGGCGGGGCTCCGCGGCGGGGCAGCGATGTTCCCCCGCTCCCTGCCGCACCAGCCGGCGGTGACTCAGGGGCTCGGCGTCCGGCCGTGCGCCCTGCACGGCCCGGAGGGAGGTGGCGGGGGGAGCGCCGCCAGCCGCAGCTGCTCCCTTCCCACGGCCCGTCCCGCCGCGGCCGGGCAGCCCTGCGAGGGGAGGCGCGCACGCGGGCGGCCTTGTTCCGTTGCCTTCGGGGGAAAAGTTTGCCGTTGTCACGATTCGTTACCAAGCGGACGTAAATGTTAACGCCAGATAGACGGCTGTTTTCCCTTTCGCTAAAGACGTGCGCTGTTTGGAGAGAAAGACAGAGAGAAAGAAACAAAGAAAGAGAGAAAGAGCTGCTTTAACACTGCGTTTTTCCCTTCCTCTGGGAAGGATGCGTAACTCAGCTCCATCAAAGATCGTAAAAACATCTGTTGGATTTCAAAGGCAAGATAGAGCATTTGGGCTTGGGCTTCCCTGTGCAATGCCAGTGGCAAAGAGAGAAAGGTTTCCCATGGTAACCGAAGTGTTTAGCGTGGCATCTCCATGCTGCGTTAAAATATGTAGTCTTAATGCACTGGTTCGTAGACCTACTCTAGCAAAGTTGAATAGTTTTTCCCTGGTGGCAAACTACAAGCTGCCTGACAGCCAGGCAATCTGTAGCTGTCCTGGCTTTTGAGTTAATTCCACAAAGAGTCAGTGCATTAAACACTAGGAGCCCAGTCCTCAAGTTTTGGCATGGTCACGGCTCTCAGAGGAGGCACTGGGGGTCAGGAATCCTATTTACAGGGCAGGAAAGCACCCGCAGGTCTTGCTGGCTGGGGCTGATGCTCAGCATCCCTGCAAATCTGACACTCAGCACCTCGCAGGATTCTAGCATCTCTGTCAGACGGGTTGAGAGGAGGCACTGCGGCTAAGAAGTCTGGAGAGTGCTTAAGAGTTAGAGGCACAGTTTTAATTGAAACTCAATGGCAGAGAGACACCTGGTCCCCTAGAGCTTCCTCAGCACTTCTCGATGGTTGAGAAAACACTGCTTTTTCTAACTTTTGTTATTAAGGAAAATAATTGCAAGTAACAGCAGTGTAATAAGATTTGAAATATCAAGTGCTATATCCAATAAGCTATTCAGACAGCTAATTCCCTAGTGATTCCAGAGAGACCCTGAGTTCACTGAGATGAGATTTCTCTCCATCTCTGAATCTGGCCTATAATGTGGATGCACTGCGAAGTGTAGTCCTGGTATCGGTTCTTTCCTCTGAACGTTCCGTGGGTGGTGGAGGAGGACAACCAGGAGTATGTTGTCAGTTCATTCTGCGAAGGAAGTCTGTGTTCCTGAAAGGGTAAGCAATCAGGTATGTGAGGTTCAGGGGAGCGAGCTAGAAAATGCTGAGCCTCCAGTCCTATGGAAGTCACTAGACATCCGCTGTGCTTAGCTTTGTGGTGAGATCAGGCTGCAAGATTTGTTTAAATGGAAACAGCAGTGTGGCTGGTGATTATAAAGGGTGGACAGGGAAAACGGGGTTCTGGTTTATCTAGATCCTGGTGCTGAGCGGCTGTCCTCAAGCCAGTCATTTAATTGTAAGTGCCTCAGTTTCCTGATTTGAGGCACACTCCTGTATCTATTACTGTTATTCAGAAGCCTGACTCACGTGTTGTGAAAGATTACATTTGTAAAGCTGCTTTGAGATCCTTTGATGTCAAGTACAGCAGGATATAAATGAAGCATACTATTAATATTCGTTCATGCCTAATATTTCTACGCTTCCCATTTATTTGAAGCGTATTCCTCTAAAACCGCTGACCAAGCCTGCTGGGAAGCCTTCCTACCAGTCAGAAGGAGAGCCTTTCATTTTTTTTTTCTTTTTCCTTTACTTAATCATTAGAATTGCCAACAAGTTAACAAGCTGTTTTCGTTTTCAAGTCCCGGAGTGGCAGTGTCAAGAGAAGAGTTGTAATATTGTGTTTCTTTGTGCTGCAAAAATCTAACATCAATTTCCACCTTCAAGACAATGAAATACTCTCATACATTTTCTGTCCCAGCCCTGGGAACGCAGCAGGAAAATGTATTAAAGCAGCAGCTGGTTCAGTGGTGCAGATCAGTGTCTAGCTGCCTTCCCATTATAAGCTCCACTTTTCCAGCCGTTAGTGGGTTTCCAAGTTTTCTTTTGCCTATGCATCACAGATAGGTGCACCGGTATTATCAAAATTGTGGTTCATTAGTTCTTCCTGTAGTCTAGGTGGTTGGGTTTTAAGCTCCTTCTGGAAAAAAAATGAAAATCTAATGATGACCTGATTCATTCCGAATACATGTTAGGCTGAAGTAGTCGGTTGTTACAAATAGGGAGCACTGGCTGTTAGGCGTAATGCGGTGTGAAAGGAAAATCATTGTCCCCTTGTGTGTTGTTCTGTCTAATTGAATGCTCCTCTCCTGCAGCACTTAGCTGTGACTCAGCCGGGGAGCCGCGGCACTGGGCACGAGGGATGGCTTTTGGGAGAACGGGGCGATGGCAGGTCAGGCTCGTTACCTTCGGCGTGGTGGCAGGTGACACTGTGGGAGGTGGGCACCATGCGAGGGCTCGGACCCGGTGCCCAGAGTGCTCCCAGGCCGCTGCCGCCAGCCCTTGGCTCCAGCCGCGCCAGCCGCGTCTCGGGGCTGCCAGGACAGCCGGGGCAGCGGGAGCTGTGGCCACTGCGTCTCCCCAGGCTGGTGGCTGGGCCGATGTCTTGGGGGCACCCCGTCCCTGTCGTGGGAGCACTGACTTGCAATTAAGCACGTGCTTAATGACTTTGTGAGACATGGGGAAAGTGTGCAGGGGACCATGGTCTAGGTCAGCAGGTTGGTTGGTTGTTCTCGATGAGCGCCACCAAAAAGTCACTGCGGAGGTGGATAAGCAGAAGCAGCGTAGGGGAAGGAGGATGTTCCAGGGAAGGATTTGGTTTGGTTTGGTTCTTGATGGGCAGAGAGTGAGGAGGTGAGCTCTAGGTTTGGTTTCCCACAGCAAAAGTAGCTTTTTTGTAATTAATTTTATGTCAAATAGCAGGCTGTGTTTGTAACACATGCAGCTGAGATGAAATACCTGCCTGAAGTCACTGCCCTGTTTTTACTGCTACAAGCCTGGATCAAATTCGGACCTCAGCCTCCAGAATGGAGGAGGGTTGTAAGCTCTCTTCAGCAGCCTGTCTTTAACGTCAACAGCAGCAATGTGCTGACAGTGCTTACCGAAGCCTGTGGACACCGAGCGGGTTAACTTCATCTCTGAACTATTCTTCCCAGCCGGATTGTGGCCCGCTCGGTGTGAAGGGCAGCCCCGTGGCACAGCCGGAGCGTGGCGCAGCTGCCAGGAGCCAGCGCCCTTGTGAAAACCGGCCTGGGGAGGCCGAGCAGGGTGCCTGCAGCACCACAGGAGAGGAGGTGATGGCCAGTTCTCCACGCTGCCTCCCTGGGTGCCCCAGTGCAGGACAGCCTCATGGCACCCTCTGGCCATGGCTGGTGTCTGTGTGTTGCACCGTCTGCCTTTCTGGACAGGGAAACTGAGGCAGCTACCAGGCTGTTCTGGCTCCGTGGTCCCAGCTGTGGCAGCAGCAGAAGGGTAAGCGAATGTGGATGTCCAGGTGTCCCTGCAATCCTTCCTGCTGCGTGCCCAGATGCTCGCTGATGTAGGGGTCTGAGATCAACGTGGGATAAAATGCACTGCGTGGCCAGCCAGGACTCTTGAGGGAAGCCGAGCTGGTAAGCCTGCCCTGGTTTCACCAGGCTCCTTACTTGCCTTCTGTGGTTTTCCATGTCAAGCCCCATGCTCTCCTAAAAACTCCCTGAGAGATAATGAGAGAAAGCAGACTCATATTCCTTAGATTTAGATTTGCTACCCAGGGATCTGCATCACTCCTGGGAAATGTTTTGGGGTCTGCAACTCTAAAAAGGCTGAAAAACCCAATTGTTTTCTATGCTGAAAAACTTAGGCACAGCGGCATGGGATAATGATGCGTTTCAGCATTAATTCTCAAGTTTCTGGCTCTTGTGGCTTTGTGTCAGATCCTGCATGCTCATTGAACACAGTGCTTTGTGGCGTAATGATGAGATACCCACCAGTGAGTTTTACTATAACGGGCTGTTAAATAAAATGAACTCCTTGGGTAGACTGTATAAACAATTTCAGTATATGAATGCTTGTGCATGGAAATGTGGTTTGAAACCAGTAAGAAAATGTTCCCAAAGAAAAAAAACTCATATACACGTGGGAATATGACAAAGCAGCTACTCGCTGTCCAAGCACTGGGGCGTCTCTGTGGGATTGGGTTTTATAGGAGCTGAGTTACTTTGAAGTGCCGGTTTATACGAATTTAGAAATTCCAAACATGAAAATAAATGTGCTCTAACCTTACATCTACTCACATAAATCCAGAGGATTAGCCAAAGAAGGGAAATTGGGAATTTACATTTAACTTGTACATTAAGAATAAGGCAGGAATTCCTGCAGCAGACTTCATTTCTGCTTTTCACAGAAGGTGCTGCGTTGGAGGCGCTAGCACTCACCTGAAGAGGAGAACGCCCCGTTACTACAAAGTTAGTCGTATCAGTGACGTCTGTTTTAGTTCGGGGTGTTGCTTTACAAGACATCAGTGTCCCTTGCCTGTCAAGGTTTCCTCCCAAGCCTTCCTTGCCTGGGCAGCAAGTGGCCAGTCTGCCTGAGGGGCGGCTGCTGGGACCTCGGGTACCCAGGGGAGAGGCTCGGGCCAAAGCCTGAGCTTCGCTGAGATTTGGAGGACGTCAGGCTTGGACCCTGAGCTGGGTGCAGAGCACTTGCTCTGTCCCTCACCAGGTATTAGCTAGGCACGGCAGGTGTTAGCTATGTTTCCTTGGAAACTTAAGTCACTGTCAGCCTTTTACTGGGAATCAGGCACACACGGGCAGCTTGCAAATGTGGGACAGGAGCCGTGTGAATCTCGTCCTTCCAGGGAGGGGCTCGGCTCGGTGCTCCATGGGCTGAGTGTGCCTGGGGGCAGGCGAGTGCCCCCGCTCTTGGTGTGGGGCAGGGGTGTCCCTGGGGAGCCGAGGGCAGGGTGGGAACGTGCCCACGGGAGTCCCTGTGGCTCACACCTGCTTGCATCTCACGTGAAACAGGTCGCAAAGGGGAATCCAGTCAAAGTCACGGAAATGTCTGTGCCTGGAAACCAGAGGCTGTGTCTGCTTTAGGTGAGAGAACAGAAGATGGCTCCTGGCCTGCTTCTGAACCCTGGGGCCGGTGCTGCCGGCTGCTGCTGGCCCAGGCGGGATGGGAGCAGGGCACCCTGGCTGCGGGGAACCAGAGCCACCCCTGCAGGCTTCCAGAGAGCCACAGTCAGCCGCACAGGTATTGTTGTCCTTGATAAATAGAAACTCAGACTAATTTTGATCCATTGAGCTCATCAAATCTCCTGTAACTAAGTAATGGCTAAGGTGGAATACAGAAGAACCATTTTTGCCAAGTCCAGTGTTTTACGTGGAGGTACGATGTCAGCCACAGTTGCTGACTGTCACGGCCAGAGGGATGCTGGAGGAGTCTGGAGAGGTGATCGCACAGGCATATGAAGGTGGTGAGCACATCTCAGTTGTCCGTTCATTCAGGGGTTTCAAACCACTTGTGTTTGCAGAGCCCTGGATGTTTTCCAGGGCAGGTGTTGAGCTCACAGACAAATGTGAACCTGCTCCTCAGGAGATCCAACCAGTGCTAGCTTGGCTGTGAGGTCTTGGCGGGTGGAAGTGAAGGAATTGTGGCATCTCTTTTCTGATTTTTGAAAGTCTGTTTTATTGTGATTGAGACGGAAGATGAGCAGGGCTCAGGGCAGAGGTGAACAAGGCACCTGGAGACGTGGATAGGTGCCTGGGGATGCTATAAAAACACCTCGCTCAGCCTGCTTCTAAATCCCGCTAGGCATCTATTTAAACATGTAGGCAACTGCAAACTTGTGATATTCTGGTCTGATGACCTCTTCCAGCAAGCTGCTGGAAACATAATAAGTCTGAGCCCCTGGCTGTGGTAATTTAATGCAAACACAAGGCAAGCTGGAGCCAGCAGCAGTTGGAAACGATCAGTTACGAACACCTGAGTGCCATCGCACACTACCTACAGCAGCGTGGCTGGGAGTCCCAGCCCGGCCGGTGCCGCAGTGTGCGAGCTCGTGCCTTGCAGCCCCCGCAGCACCAGGGCTGCAGGCGTGGATGCGTGACCAGCCCTTTGCACTGTGGTCACAACACCAAGGAGGTGATGGACGGGGTAAAAGCTCTGGGCCACGGGGAAGAAACGTGGCTGATGTTTGAAGGCTTTTTTCCCCGCACTGTGCCCCTTGCACAAAGGGGAAGAGGAGCTGGGATGCAGGGTGCTGCTGCAGCCCTGCACACCTGTAGACATGCATCTCTTGTTGTGAACCTCAGGGCTGTGCACAGGTCTGTGCTTGGGGAGTGCTATTGCTCTCATTTCACGTGGGGGACATACGGTGGTAGACCACCCGATCTGTGCCTTGTCATTGATCGGATGGGCGGCAGTGCCAGGACTTGAGCCAAGGTCCCAGGTGCTGGGGTGCTGCTGTGCCACTGTTTTGGCAGGGCACAGTGTGGGAGGGGGATGACCCGACCAGGCACCTGCTGGAAGGATCTGCTTTGCTTTTTTCTGTCTTTATTTATTTATTTATTGATTTTGTAGGGTAGGTAAAGAAAATACTGCAGTCCTTGTTTTCTTCTCAAGTGGGGATCTAACACCTTGCAGCAAATGGAGGAGGTGGCAGACTGTCGACAGCAATCTCCAACTTGGGAGAGACCAGCAGAATTTATTGGCATTTTGGAGCAGAGGAGCAGTGCTGGTTCCCACATTTGGGCAGCAGCTCTGCCAGCAGCCATGGGGATGGCTTGCTCCGAGAGGGCCTGTATCAAAAAGAGCCTGGGTGAGCCCTTGTCAGACGTGGTGTGCGGATGAGACAAGCTGATCCCAAAGCCCGTGGTGATTTTGCCTCGTCACCCGCCAAGTGACAAGCAGGGCTTGTCCAGTGTGGGGAGTGCATGGAGACACCAAATGCAGACCTGTGCTGGGGGTGGGACTAGGACGTCCCCGGGACAGGGGATGCAGTGTCCTGTGGCAGCAGGAGTGCAGCGGTGGCTGTTTGTGCGTCGAGCAGGGCTGACCTGCAGCTGCCAGCCCTGTGCTTCCCTCTCCACTTGAGGACGTGTTGTTTTTCAGAGAAAGGGTGGATAAGGGTGAGCGTGGGTATTCAGGCTTTTTCCTTATTGTCTTGCTGGGGCCTCTTTCTGCTTTGTCCTTCTCGGAACGCAGCGTGATTGTGAGTAGCAGCAGTCTCATGGGGCTGGACTGGTTGCTGGAACAGGGCTGCACATTTTTTGAGCCCAAACTGTTAGAGGGTTGCTGGTCTCACGGGATTTCAGCAGCTTGAGTGTTATTAGTGGCATTGGAGCATTAATCTCTCAATTCTAACCCAGAAGCAAAATTGTCTAAAAGTCTGGATTTTACAAGATGTACCTCTGTTATTTGAAGGAAATTTGGAATTTGTGTTCCTGTTTCTGTCTCATCTCTGTTTAAAGTATTACGCTGCATCACACTCCTCGCTTCTGGAGCAAAAACCCTTCAGCTATTAGATTTTCATCCCACCGTCTGCTGACCGCTGCCAACATTTAACGGGTTGGGAGCTACTAGTGGCCAAAAGCCATCTCTGGTGGATAGTCTGATTAAAATGAGCCACTGAAAACCTGGTGTATTCTAGAAAATGTCTGCGTATGGAATTCTCTCTTTGGAAAGAGCTGGGAGAAGTTTATAGCATGATGATAGCACTCAGTGAGAAGGGTGAGGTTTGTTGTTTTTTAAATACTATACAAAATAGCAGTTTCCAGAGATGTTGGACTGTGACTCCCTGTCATCCTTTGTTATTTCTCATAGATCACGATTTTAACTGGAAGGTGCTGAAGTCATGTGCTGCTGCACGTGGTTCCCTGGGCAGCTGCGGGGTCTGCGCCGGGTGGCAGCGGG
Source organism: Anser cygnoides (assembly GCF_040182565.1). Lineage (NCBI taxonomy): Eukaryota > Metazoa > Chordata > Aves > Anseriformes > Anatidae > Anser > Anser cygnoides. The sequence continues at coordinate 2,621,169 of NC_089882.1, forward strand.
TTCAGGTGGGGCTTTGGGCAGTCGGTGTGGAGGGTCCTCACTTGGGAAGGAAACGGTAGCTGCCTCGATTCCCCTGTCCGGAAAGGCAGCTGGTGCAGCACACAGGCACTGGGGACGGACATCCACATCTGGAGAGCAGCTGACGCAGGTGGTGTCCCTGCTCTTGTCCTTGAGGATCCTGGGGAGGGGGGCGCGTGTCCCTGCGCAGCTCTCCTGGGGCAGCCCCCGGGGCAGCTCTGTGTCAGCACACCGCCCCCCCTGCGCTGAGGAGGGCTGCTCGGCCCCCCTTCAGCAAGGGGCTGAGGACAGGCTTCAAGCTTTGGGGAGAAACTGTAATTGTGATGCTAGTCCCTGGAGTCTCCTAGCTGTAATGTAACGTTGTGCTGAAATTTGGTGCCACGATGGGCTGCAAAATGTAGTGGGTCTTCCCAAATAGTTTTGGAAACATTGGCCCCTGCAAATCTTGAAGGCAGCAGAGAAAAATATAAAATGATAGAGAAAGAGGAAGCTTTCAATGCTTTGACCAAATAGGAGAGGTGATTGGTTGCTGAATCCAACAGGACCATTTATTTTAACAAATTTTGAAATCATTCTGCAGATTTTAATTTTCTAATTGGGGAAAAAAAAAAGTACAATAAAATAGGACGTCCAAAGAAGAAGTGAAGATATAAAATATGGGTAAGTAAATAAGCACAGTGCTTTCAGATAGAAGCCTGGAGAAAGTCTTTTGCTTCACACAGGTGCTGTTTGTGCGATTGCTTGCGTGTGAGTTCAAGGGCTGGCTGCAGGTCAGAAGATCCTGTGTCCAGACCTTGATCCTTTCTCACTTTCCATAGCCATCCACTCAAGTTATTACTTGGATTTCCTCAGTCCTAAAAATGAGGGCAGAGGTCTCTATCTCATGTACATTAGTGTCAAAAAAAGGTATGTTTGTGAGCAGCATGTGTCCCTTAAAGCATGGTTGTTATGCCTTGATCACTTGTATGTTCAGAGGGCTCGCTTAATGAGCAGAAAGACTTGCTCTAACCTTGCATGCCAAGCTCTCCAGCTGGCTGGGTGCCGGGAGCAGGTGGCGTTGCTTTTTCTGACCGCCCCTACCAAGACTTCTGAGCGCATGCTGCGCGTGGCAGCCCCTGCGGAGGACTCCTCGTCCGCATGCTGGTGTGGGAGTGATGCTGCGAGTCAGGGAAGCACCCAGGTTTTATTGAGGATGCATAAAAGAAGAACAGAATTCTGCTTATTATCTCATAGCTTAATTGATTTGGCAGAACTAATGAGGAAAATACAGGAAAATATTTACTATAAACTATGGCTAAATGAAGCAGATTTGAACTGACACATGCAAAAGACCAGTTGTGTTAGGTAAGAAGTTGTTACTCTAATGGATGCTTTTTTCAGCACGGTTGCACAGATGCCTTCAATGCACTTTGAAGATGTAAAGTGCTAAGTATTAGCAGTAGCAATAAGAAAAAAATAACCTCTGAAGATCGAGGAGCCAAACTGACTGTTCACCCAGGATTCCTTCTTGTGGGAAGGAGCTTGAATATTTTGAAATTGTGGTTACTGAAGCCAAAGCTAAGCATAAATGAGAAACACAGCTCGCGTGGTAGAAGGGGGCACTCTCCTCAGGAAAGAGCAGCTCAGAAAATACAGTCTGAATAAATCAGATGTCTTATTCCGAACAATTTCAATGGGGATGCTTCAGAGCATCCAGAATGCCCATGGAAGGAGGCACTGATAAATTCTCCTCTTTGTCCCTGCAGAACTGGTCAGAGGAATGGCGTTTCCAACAGGGGGGATTTAAAGGACAAACATACAAACTCTTGCTGCTCCAGTACTTGCTGTTTTGACTGTGACAACCCCTCTGGAGCCTGTTGTTCGTTAATCCTTCTGCCTGCCCATTCCAGGGGGATTTGATTGTATAATCTGAAGTATTGTATTTAATGCAGGATGAAGACCAGCATAATAAGCCTGACCAGTCTTCCTGGCAGCATGAAGGATATGCAATTTCAGTTAAAGGGCTGCATTTCTCTGCTTCGAGTGGTTCCCCGTTCAGTTGCTGGTGCTGCCCGTGGCTCTATCTCTGCAGGGTGCACGAGAGCAGGGGCACGGTGCTGAGTACCCCTGTGGGCGGGTGCAGGGCTGATGTGAGCAGTTTGATCTGAGCTGGCTCTGGCCATCAGCTGGTTGAAGGTCTCGGTCCATCTGTGCCTTTGCAGGCTCCCTTCTGAAACAGCTCCTCATTTGGGTTTGGGCAGTAGGTGGGCTCGGCTTGCTAGGTCAGCCCTAGTCCCATGTCCGGCTACAGATGCACAGCGTGCTTAGCCCAGCATTTTACAACAGATGAGCATTTCGGTCTTTGCTGGAAACTCCAGAAACTAGTGAAAGGCAGAACTAGTGATATGGGCACTCTGGGATGAACAGCAGCAAGGCCCTCACACACCTCTTGCTTCTGCTTGTAATGAATCCTGATTAATCCTTGTGCAACTGCTGAGCAGGTTTAAGGGGATGAAAAGTCCCAGGAGAATCACTTGTCTGCAGTGTTTGCTGCTGCTGGCCTTTCCTAATGGTGATTGTTACTGTGCTTGCTTGGTTTCACTCATTATTTGCTCTGCTTGCTTAATCTGAGGGACACTGGTCTGAATTCCTTGGTCGTTTCAATCAGGTGAGTTTCCCAGGGGAAACTGCGAAGAGTGAATGTCAGAAGCGGGAAGGAAAGAAAAGGGGTTGAGTCAAGAGTAGGGAGGGGGAAGAATGAGTTTTATAAGACAGGAAAAGAAAAGTTCTCCTGTAAAATAAAAATGAAGATAAGAGGCTGAAAAACTGCCAGGCATCAGGAACTCTGCAGAAGCCAAGGAGACGCTTTTTGGCGTGGGGGTGACATTTGTCTGCTGTGGAGGGGAGGAGCTGCTGAACTGATACAGTCATTTTTCTCTCTGTGCAACCGATGCATCTATTCTGCTGGATGCCGCTGGCTTTGGTACAGTGAATGCTCGTTTGTCAAGGGAATGGTGATTCATGGGGATTTGACAGAGGGAATCTGTTGATAGTTTTTTATAAGCAATTACTGCTATTCAGCAAGCCGTTAACTTTCCTGTCTCATGGCGGGAAGGCTGCCGCTGGGCAGGAGCAGTTCGGTGCTGGGCTGTGAGCAGCCGGTGCCAGCCTGGCTTTATTTGAGGCAGGGGAGAGCCTCACTTGTGTGCGCAGCGCGGCGGCCAGCCCAGCGCGACCTCCCCATTCTCGAGACGCGGGCTGAGAATGCAGCAGCAGAAGTGACATTCTGGTAAAACCTGGGGCAAAGCTGTCATTAGTCCCCTGCCCTGCTCCCGTCCGCCCTGCCAGGGGCAGCTTCATGGCAGTGTGATAAGAGCGCCTTTCCCTGCGATGTTTGGGATTTGTCCCCAAGCAGCGGTGGTGCCGGGGCCGTGGTGCTCCCGCTCGCACCCACGCTGGGTGGGAGGCAGCCGGGGAGCGCGGCTGCACGCAGTGGCTGCGGCTCCTGGGACATAAATAAACACGGAGGTCGGCAGAAGTGGTCCCGAGAGCCGTGTGAGTGGCCTCTCGCACACACTTCAGGCCCTTCAGGGTAACATCTGGGCAGATGCTATCTGCCGGCATCGGTGGGGTTGCGCCGGTTTACGGCACCAGGAATCTGCCCCCTGTGTCCGGACAGCGCTGGGCCGGGGCGGCCGCTGGTGCGGTGGTGCCATGCCCTGTGGCTCCCCGCGGGCGGGACGTGGTCCAGGTCACAGCTGAGAGCAGACAGATCCTTGTTTGGATAGCCCGTTAGTTGTGCTACGCTGGTGGCTAGCAGCGCAGCGTGGGCCAGGGCTGGCATTGTGCAAAACACAGCAGAAATGGCCGCTTCCTTGCTCAAGAAACTTGTAGTCTGAGTAAACAGCAAAAACAGGGTGCAAATGTAATTTTAAGCCTTTTATAAGGAAGTCTGCTGTGCAGTATGGGTGCTGATTGCTCAGTGTGGATGATTCTTGAGAAAAATGCAGCGAGATTGCATTTTTCAGTGGTGCTCAGCCTGAGTGCCTCAACTGGTCAAGAGTGCACATTGATTTGCCTCCCATTGCCTAAAAAACATGATGGGAAGTCAGAGGAGCTCTCTGATAATGCCCGCCTTTGCGGCAGCACTACAGTTAGAGACCGCTTACATCTCAAGTGCCTTAACAGTGGAGTCCTCTTCTAACGATGACATTTTCCTCCAGGCATCCTAAAAAGCCTGTTTTTGACAGCTCTGGTTGCAACACTCTGGCAGATAAACGCATGATTGTGTGTACAAACTGCTGGCAACACTGGGAGGGCTCCGAAATGAATAGGCTGTGCCTGGGGAGGGATTCTGTGGCCGAGTCTGGGTTCTGCCGGACACAGAAGGGGGCTTGTGCTTTCTGTTTTCATAATGCGACTGAGTCTGCTGGCCACCATCTCTCACTCTGCCCATTTTGTTATGGTGCTTGTGGAATATTTCCACATTGGTTTTTAGCTTCTCTCCTTGTTCAGCTTTGAATCCATGCCCTGCTATTCTCTTCGGACAATATCCAAATTATTTTCAATATTCTGTCTGCAGTCAGAGATTTCCCTGAGTCATACCTAAATGTTAATAAAAGCCTAATGGTTTATGTTAAGGAAGGCGGGAGATAAGGCTAGAGCCCTTTTATCACAGAACTTAATGGCCTGAAAATGTCAGTTGTGTGGGAGCAACTGCCAAATTTTGAGCCTATGAAGACGATTGCTAAGTCCCACAAATCAACAAGTTTGGAGCGGATTATCGGATACTGGCTATGTCATTTTCCCAGGACTCCAGGCATGTTAGGAGCCAACACTTTAATCCACTCTGATACGATGCATGAAAGGGGTGGGTTTGCTTTCCTCTCACTGCTGCACTGCAAAGCTTTCAGGCTCTCTGTAGTACAGTAAGGAAGAGCTTGCTTGCTGAAAGCAGAAGCTGCAGGGCTTCTTTCTGAACTGCAGCCTGGTTTTGATTCAGAAATAAACTCCCATCTTTGCTTAAGAACTATTTTTAAGGTCACAAAGACAGGATACAAAAATCAGTACATTTCATGGTTTTCCTGAGTGCTGCCTCACCACTCCTCTTCCTCCTTCTGTTTCCAGCAGACTTCCTTCCGAAACCGACATCCTGCGAGCCTGCCTCTGGGGCACAGCGCACAGGGCTGGGGGACTGGTAATGGAAATTCTGGTAAATTGCTTCTTCAGTTTGTGCCGTTCTAGGCCTGGGATAAAGGACTGAACTTGCACTGCGAAAGCAGCTGAACACTTGAGCTCTGATGTGGTTGGAAATGTTTCATCTCTGTCCCGTGTTGTCTTTCTGATCACACTCGGGTTAATCTGACTAACCCTCCTCTTAGGAGTTGCTCCTTGGTTTGGGTTCATTTGCCCCATTTTTGAAATTTTGTAGAAATACAAAGTACACCCTCCTTGTGAGCGTGTGGGACGGCAGCGCCGCTGCTCACTTTGTGCTGGTCTTGGGCTGTTGGCGGCTTGTGCCCGGGGCTGCTCCCCTGTACCCTGAGAGTGGCAGGGGCAAATGTGTTGGGTGCAGAAGGACCTGGTTCTAGGCCCCCCCTTCAATATTTCTGTGAGTTACTCAGTATCCGCAGCGTGTAGCAGAAGAATAATGGCAATGCAATAAATGCCCATAGGGTTGTTTTAAAATGCAAATGATAGAAAGGTACTGGTTTGGGAAGAAAAGTTTTATTTATGTCTTCCCCACTGCAGGGTAGGTCACTGTGGCTTAAGACGGAGCAAGATTTCACCCATTCTGTATCAAGAATGCCTTTCAGCACAACTTCTAAGTGAAATTTCCCAAGCTGCGGTGATTATCTGGAGTGATCGTCTGGTGCCTGCATAAGGATGTGACTTGGTCATATCCTGTTTACCCTAAAATGACAGAGTTAAAATATCTCCTCGGTGCTGTAGTTTACAGACAGAAGCAGCATATTGTGTCACCCCACCCTGGAGACCATGTGAGGGAAACACCATATGTCTCCTGCTTGTCCTTTGGAAGAGCTGATGTCATTTAAAGAAAGGTGTTTTAAAGGAAGGATGTATGTGACCAAAATAATGCCTGGCCTGCATTAGAACGGTTACATCCTGTTTACCATGAAAAACACTTTGCGTTTATATTGGGTCTGTAAAGCGTGATTTATAAACAGGCAGAGAGAGCAGATAAGGAGCTCCCATTGGCTTCAGCCATCTGTGGAAGGAAAGGCTTGTGCCCCGGGCTGGGGGAGGCCGGTGGAGGACCGACACCGCTGCCCCCAGGAGGCTCCTCTGAGCGTGCCTCCTGGTGCCCAGGCTGCCCCGCGCCTCAGCCTCCAGCAGGAGGGAGCCCTGGGAGCCTCGGTTCCTTGATGTTGGTAAAGAGCGGTGAAGTGGAGCTAGAGATAAGTGTCCCCAGAACAAATAAATAAAACCAAGTGCCTTTCTGAAGGTTTGTCTGTGAGTGGAAGGAACCATTAAATCAGAAAAATGAATGGCTTGCCATAGCGTGTGTGTAGCATAAAGAAATTGCGTTGCCCAGTTACACGGGAAACACGCACTTGAGAATTTGGGCTGCAGTTGGTTTTTTTGTTTGTTTGTTTGTTTTGTTTTGTTTTAAAAGAATGAAATACTGTGAAACTGCAAAATATGTTTAGCAAAGTCACTTGCATCCAGAACATTTGATCCTTTCATCTCACGCCTGTATAAACCAAGCCGCAGCTCCAAGTGTGTCGCCTCCTCTTGGCGCTGTCCTGAGCAGAGGCCCAGAGGCTGGCCTTGTCCTCCAAACCTGCGATCAGGAGCTGCTTCAGGTCCAGTGGCTTCAAACGAACTGAAGAGAGGGTAGAGCTGAATGCAGTCTGGTTCCGTTAGTGAAATAATACTGGTACTACAGGAATTGCGACACAAGACTGGTGCGCTCAGCCCAGGAAGGGAGGGATGTGCTAAACAGGCTGCTCATCAGCTTCTGTGTGGTAGAAGCATGTGGTCCGGTGTCCTAACAGATACAGCCTCAATCCCTGCATTTGTTCTGCTTAAATAGCACTCCCAAGTATTGTTTCGGAAGGGATATCCGTGGTACATCTGACTTCAGTAAGGCATAAAACATGCTTGGTGGCGGGGGTGTGGGTTGAGGTCCGTCAGCGGTCTCCTGCCTGACACGGTGTGCAAGTGCTTCCCACAGCCAGGGCCGTAATCGCCTCTGCTTTTAGGCTAGCACCAGTCTGCAAATACCTGCAGTTGTCGTCCTGTGTGCTGCATGCCAACACCCAGCGAGGGTGACAGCGCAATTGCGGCTTTTGAGATGAGCCTGAAATGACACTGCAGATGATGTGGTAATGGCCCTCGAAACATGCCCATCATTTGAACGGCGCCAGCTGCCCCCACAGCACTTCATAAAAGCTGCTGTGGGAGTGACAGCAGGTAAATTGTCGGCAGCAAGACTGTTGTGATGTTCAGACATTGTTGAATCCATCCACATTGTCTGAGAAGAAATTATAAGGAGAATCTCAGAGGATTCAGGGTGAGAGCGGTCGTAAATCTTGGGTGCGTCTCAGCAGGGAAGGAGAAATATGAAGCATCAGGCTAGTTTTTAAATGCTGCCGTCATGCAGTGGCGGTGCTAATTAATTTAGCACAGAATGGTCGTCTGTTGTCTTGCTGTGGGCCAAGTAAGCCAAATACCTGCTCACAGACTAGATCTAGGTGACGTAGAGGAGGAGTCCTTACATTTTTTCCTCTGTCATTGTTCTTTTGCACCTGTTAACGAATGGGAGCGGGAGCCTTGGTACCAGCCTGGACAGCTCTCACCAGCAGCTGGGCTTCTGCTGGAGCTGCAGCTCCTGGCTCGGGATATCTTCGGTTTAACTTTTTGTAATACAGCCAGCTCCTGCTCCCTCACAGCTTTGGGAGCAATTTGGCAAAAGAGACTGGAGGCAGATATTAAGGGTTTTGTGGTCTCATGTGCAGGGCACAGCTCGTACTTGCTCACCAGGGCATGGTGGGCTGCGAGCGGCTGCAGCCCATGGGGCCAGGCTGGGTGGTCGTGGTGGTTCCAGCATTTCTGGGACAAGTTTCACTGCTGCTGCTCTCCCCTCCGTGCCCCAGGCTGTGGGGACACCTCCATCGCTGATCTGCTCCTGCCTGGCTAGCAGCCTCCTGCCTTTTGTGTCTGCTGGCCTGATCCTGCTCCCAGGCTGCTCTCCTCGTGTCTCAGCCCATCAGTGGGCAGCGCCTGCAGTGAAGTGTTGCATGACTTGGCCAAGCATGTGAGGATCTGCCCAGTGGAAATTTTGCTGTTGACTCCAGCAGCAGCAAGATCGGAGCCTGGATTTACAGTCCTGAGGGTCTCCAGTGAGCCTGTCTTTTTTCCTCTCCCTTGGCTTTGTTCTCACTCATTTCCTCACTTGGTTGCAGGGAAATAATATTCTAACTTCTTTTACTTGATGAACCTTCCCTTCTCCTGCCCAGCTCGCAGCTGCCCGGCACAGCAGCGGTGCCCATGGGGTGGGGGCAGTGAGGCTGTGGCGGTGCCCCGGGAGCAGAGCGGGTGGCCATGTGCGGGGCTGGTCCCTGGCCGGCTGAGACCTCACCAGGGAGGGCCGGGGGCACGCAGAGCACAGGGAGGAGACCTCTCCCCGCCTCCTTCCCACCCCTGCTTGCCCCTGGACTTTGGTGCCTGGCCCCACAGGCTCCTCGCAGGATGTGGGCTGGGACAGGTGCCGGGGCAGGGTCTGGCTTCCCCTGGGCCGTGGGTAGGTGTGAGGTGGGCTCACGGGCAGCGTCCCCGTGTGTGGCACGGAAGCCCCATGCTGCTGTGGGCAACGGGACCCTGCCTGGCGGACGCCTGCCTGAGGTGCCTGTGTTGGACAACCCCAGCAGCCGTGCTGGTGCTGCCCTGCTCTTTCCTGCAGCAGGGCCAGAGCCCTCCATTGGCTTGTCCAAGGCAACCTGGCGAAGCCTGTTCCTTGGGCTTCATCAGGTCTGGCTCTGGCTCTGAGGACAGGCCTCGCAAGCACGAGGGAGGCTCCATCGTCGCTCCTGCCCCCAAATGGATCTGCATTTTCCCGTTGAATGGCTCGGCAGTGAGGCCTTTTCTTTGGGCTCAGAGGTTTGAGCCGTACTGGCGGAAGGCAGGACCTGGCCTGGTGCAGCCGCTAACGCACACGTGTGTCCCCACAGCTGCAGCCGGAGCAGCTGGACTGCGGAGCAGCGCACCTGCAGCACCCGCTGGCCATTGTGAACCCCATCACCGCCACCCCCGTGTTCACCTACAACGGCCTCACCGCGGTGGCGGTCGCCAGCGTCAATAACTACACCGTGGTGTTCCTGGGCACCGCCAGCGGAGGACTCCTGAAGGCAAGTGCAGGGTGCAGAGGCCGGGGGGACGGGGAGGGCCAGGGGCTGCCCCTGCCGATGTCCGTTGTTGGGTTTATCTAACACCTGCCTTCGTTTGGTGATAAAGAAGTAATTGGACCCTGCTGTGATCAGTACGGCGATATATGCTGCCTGGGGACTGGTGGCTGTTAATGACGGTTCTGCAAGCAGGATGTACTTGATGAAACCTGTGCTAGAAATGTTATTGTGCAGCATTTAATTATTAGCAGCTCTTCTAATAAATTCTCCCCATGAGCTGATGGCTTTTGAAGGCTCCATATAGACAGGGGAATCACTGAGCAATACTTTGCCAGTGCTGAGTCCAAAGCAGGTGTGAATCCAGGCATCTGATGGAGCTGAAGTATCTATTTTAAACAATGTGCCAAAGGCAGTGCAGAGCAAAGCAATGCCTGGAGCCAAGATGCAAGGCCGAGGTTTCAGTAACTTTAGCGCTTGAGGTCTGCCAAAGAAACTTTTGATTCCAGCCAGACTCAACAGTTTGGTGTATTCTGAGTGTCAAAAGTCCATAGAGAGAGGGGAGAGAAAGCCCTGGAGGAGAGAGATGGCTGATATCTGCTTTGTCTCAGCCTGGAGTAAGTAGTGCATAATATGGAATATTGGATCAAAATGCTTGGAGAAAAGAAAACTGATCCCATCTCTTCCCTTGCTTCCAAGTGCTCCCGGCAGAAACGTGGGAACAATCACAAAGCAACTTGCTGCTTTGATTTTTGCCTGAAGGGGCAAGTAATTCAGGAGGGTGGGAGGCGGCTGGCATCCTCGCCAGGTGCACTGCGCCGGGAGAGAGGCATATACCACACGCAGAGCTGCCCGTGTTCACACAGTATTAACAGCTCTGCTTCCATTACCATTTCAGAGAAAGCAGCCTTATCTACTGAACCTCCATTAGGGAGAGGCTCCTGGCTACCCTTCGCTGGGATAATTTGCTCAGATAGCTCTAATCTAATTCTACAACACAGCTGCATAACCAGAAGCCCTTTTACCTTCGGGGCTCCTTGTTATTTGGCACGGGATACAAGATACTTTGCGTGAGTTATCATTCAGATTTGCCTGAGAAAAGACAGCAAAGGGGCAGAAATAGTGCTCAACCGGCTCCTGCCAGCAGCAATTATGGCTGCCAGGGTATGGGGAATTAATCAGGTAGGCTGCAGACGGGCATCTCACGAGGGCCATTAACTGTGCCACATCCAGCAAAGTCATTAAAGGAAAAGCAGTGCTTGGAAGGCAGCGGCCGGCGTAAAGGTGTGGCAGGGTGTCCCATCCCTGAAGGAGGCGTGGGTGCAGCAGGGCTTGGCGTTCTGGCAAGCCACCCTGTCTGGAGTTATGAGTCTGTAGAAAGTGGTGCTGTGGTGGGATCACAGAACTCCAGCCACCCCGGCTGCAGCCACAAGCTGGGGACATGGTGTGGGCTGTCTGTGCTCTCACCTGTTCCCCCTGCTCTCATTAGCACCCGTGCAGCCCAGCTAGGGTGGTGGATGCATGTGCTTGGACAGACGGGCGTCCCCCGGCACGTCACTGGCCCAGCTCCAGTGGGAGGACCGGTGCTCTCTACACTGCTGCTGGGGCTCTCCCGGGGCTGTGCAGCTCCGTGTGGATCCGGGGGAAGTGTCCAAGTGGTCCGGGAGGCAGAGGGACCTAGGGACAGCACCTGGGAACAGCCAGGGGTTAGAGGAGAGCTCAGCAAGAAGAGAGAAAGAATCGCTGCAAAACTGAGGTGGAGGTCTCAGGGCTTGGTTCTTGCGTGTTGTGGGTGATCTCAGGCAAATTATTTATCTTCTGGATAGCCAGGTTTTAAAATAGGGATAATGATCATTCTCTTTTTCTACACAGCTGCTTGCAGTGCCTGCATACAACTTCTAGCACAGGGAAGCCCTGTGCATTGAGATTGTGTTAGCTATCTTACTAGGACATGTTGGTGCAGCTCTAATATAAGAATTAATTAATCCTGTGTTAATTAATTAATCTACACTTTAGAGAGAACAAGCACGCTTGGTCCTTACAATTATTGCCTCCCTTTGCTAGTAAAGAGGTAGGAATTTTCCTCTCTCCCTTTCTGTTTTAAGCTGAAAAGTGACTGTCACGCAAAATTGTGTAGCTCTATTGTTATTTCCTCTCAGCAATGCCACATTTAATTTGCTGAGTTTTCAAGTCAAATGCCAAGACATTCTGGGATCTGAAAGGCAGGCTGATGCTTTGCAGCCTCTTCCATCACTGCCAGCGGTTCAGCTGGTGATTCATGAGGCAAGGTAGGATTCAGTTCTCTTGCTGCAGCTGCTGTGGTCTCCTGGTGTTAGCAGGGATAAAAGCTTCTTCTGGCCGGGAATGACAACACTTATTTTTCAAATATACAGGGAGACGGGGATGCCATGTTATACAACCACGTTGCTGATTTTTGCTGTTTTTCATTAAACGTTGGAAATAAATGTTCTTTGTAACAAAAATGCACGTATGTATGTAATGAGGGCTGAAGGCTGATGCCACTTACATCAGGGTACAGCGAGAGCAGCACGGCTGTGGCGCGCTGGCGTTTCACCGACATGGGAACCGTCATGCAGCCATGTAGCCAAGCTGTGCAGTGGGTAGAGCCTTAGGGTAGAAGTTTTCCAGGCAGTCTCTTAAATAGAGGGCTTTAGACGGAGAGACCAAGGGGTGTGAGGTTTGCTCATCATGAGGTATTGCTCCTGGCTGTGGCATGGGCTTTCTGGACCATGTAGCGGCTTCCCTGTGCCACAGAGCTGGCTTTGCTATAAAGCTCTACATGTGCAGATTATAAAGCATTTAGAGATTTGCAGCACTCAAAAATGTGGAACGCCTTTAGATGCCATTTTGGTTCTTGTTTATAACTGAGGAAAAGTAACCTCCCCGTAGTGTTTGAAAAATGGTCTCAGTGAGTGGCTTCTTCTCACTACAGATTAACCTGGATAGCGCCATGAAGGTTGTCAGCAGGAGATCCATTTCGGTGGCTTACGGAGAGCCTGTCCACCCCATCATGCAGTTCGATCCTTCTGATTCCACCTTCCTCTATCTGATGACGTCCTATCAGGTGAGATCTGCAGTTCTTAGGAAAATCGTCCACTGAGCAAAGTGTGTTTCACCTAGCCTTTAGCATTAAGCTGAGAGCAAGAAGGAAATAAACAAACAATAAAATTTGCTGTAATGTTAATGGACAGAGCAAAGAAGCCGAGAGCTTTGACCGGTGTCGAGGAACATCTTGGACCTATCTGGGGCTGTGCCTGCTCCCCCGGCCCGGGCAGCAGTCTGCCGGCGGGCAGCTCGTCAGGAGCCCTCCGGCTTCCCCGTGCCTCCCGCCCGCCGTTCTGAGCAGCGGCTGTTTTGGGCCTCTGTGGCCTCAAGCTGGGCAGTGGGCTGCAGTTGAGTTATGGTGTGCCAGCCTTATTTTTAGAGCAATATGAATTTAAATGCACACAACCTTTTTCCCTGCCGTGCAATGGTTTGCTGGAGTCTGGGGCAGGCAAGATTCCCATTATCCGCATTGGCTTTCCTGTCTTTGTGGTGGCAAAATGAAAGGAAGAGTAAAAGATATCAAAACTGATCTCGCTTATGGGAGTGTGGAAATAAGCAGAGGCTGTTGCTTTATAGAAAACCGAAAATTATGGCAGATGGTCTTTGAGAAGGCTTTTAGGAGACCCTACAAACAAAAAGTTTGCCTGTCAGGAAGGAGCCATAGGGGCGGCTTCTGCGTTCCACGTGGCCTCGCTGGAGGGATAGCTGGGATGGGGGGGGGATCTTCAGAGACCGCAGCAGGTAGAAACAGACAGTCTCATCTCCATCAAGTGAGCAGAGGAGGAAGATGAGAGCTGAGCGCTACAGGCTCTGGTGGTTTGTCCTGAATTACATTTTAATCTGTCAAAACAGATGCACAGCCACAAATGTTATATGTTACATTTGTATTTTCCAAGCCCTAATTCCCTGCAGATTGGTCATTATCATTTCACAGAACACTCCCAGGATGCTTCTTCAGCTGATATTTCAGACTTTCTCTTCTCAGCTCTCAGGCTGTGCTGTGGTCCTTATTCATGGCTTGATAAAACACCGAGTGCAGCACATTTGATGCTCTCGTCTGCCCATTCCTTTCCCAGTAAACCAGATGAATTCATTTGTCATCGGTGCAATGAGTACTCGGGGGCAGCCGAGTGCAGCAGGGCTGGGGAGCAGCAAATAGCCACAGGCGACGTGGGGCTCGGGTGCAGGAGCCACCAGCTGGGCTGCGCTGCTCTGGTGGAGCCTGGGGCTGCTGGAACCTCCTGTTGTTGGCCCCTGCATTACCAAACTACTCAGTTTTCCCTCCCAGATGTTCAGAAATTGAGAGAAGAAAAAGCAGAAACCAACGCATGCATGCTTTACCTCAAACCCCCAGCAGTACTGTGATTTCTTTAGAAATTAAGGTTTCCAAAATGGTGTCGCTTTCTGGTCATTTTGTGAACAGCCAGGTACCATTCGGCTCTGTTGAGAGGAGCTTTCTGCAGGCATGAGGGAGCTTTTCGCAGTCAGGGACAAGCTGCGAGACTAGCCCAAACCATCTCCATCTGAGTGACGGGTGAGGTGGATACACATCCAGGTTGAGTGTTTCTCTGGCATTTTAAAACATTTGGATGTAATCGTGTTGTTGTTGTGCAGATGACGCGAGTGAAGGTGGCTGTCTGCAACCAGTATTCAACATGTGCAGAGTGCCTGGCTGCAGCCGACGCTTACTGCGGGTGGTGCACGATGGAGACTAGGTAGGACTTGTGTCCTGGTGTGATTCGGCATGGGCTTTGGCCCTCAAGCCCAGCCAGGGATTTTTGGTGCTTTCTGTATTTCCACTGAGTCACACTACCTCTAGCCTTTGTCCATTCCTCACAAAAGACATGCTTTTAAAAACAATTGCGTATGGTCTCAAACTGTTGGGATGCACTTTTGAGCCAGCATTTAACTGTAGCAGCATTGTTATGCTGCAGTCAGTTGCCAGTGCAAAGAATATCTTGCAGGCATCCAACCATGGAAATCCAAGCGCCAACACCCTGCTAAAGAATGTCTTTACCCCTGCAATTATTATTTATGAGTTGGAGACGATCAACATTCAAATAGGAGTTTGCAAAATTAGACTCCATATTTACAAACTGAAGATGTCAGACAAAATGTCACCTTTTCCTCCCGTGTTGTGGATTGAGCGTGGCCTGCTCTTGCTTACCCTAAAATGCAATGCCCCATTGGTGCTGCTGGGAGCACAAGCAACCAGACTGTTCAAACACAGCAGCAAAGCTTTAGGCTTAACTGAGTGGATGGGGGAAAAAGATGTAGACATGGGATTTTCTCAGGCTCTTTCATCACAGGGATGTCAACGTTTTTATCAACTGTTTTGAAAATAATCAACCACAAATTGTTTGCATGTGCGCTACAGGTGTTCTCTGCAGCAAGAGTGTACGAACTTCACAGAGGCCAATTTCTGGGCGAGTGCAAGTGAAGGAGTGCAGCAGTGCCCTTCCATGACCATCTTGGAGCCTGAGATTAATATTGACAAAGAGAAACCGGTACGTTTGATGTCAATACTAAATTAATAGTATGTGGCATTACACAGAGTCATTACCTGCTCTCAGGGCTGACAGACACCTGCGTGCCCCGGTGCAGCACCGCTCTGTGCAGTTCTGAGGTGGACTAAAGCAGGTTTTTGTATGCACATGGCTTTTTAGAGTTCAAAATGTGCAATACGAAAGAAAACAGCTATCTGTGGACTTGTTTTGGAGTTGCTAAACTATGCAAACCTTGTAAAACACTGACAAATTCTAAATATGATTTTCTAAGCTAATAACTGATTTTTTTCCCCAATTATAGGCCCTGATAATACAAATAAATGGGACTATTCCAAACCTAAATGGAACAAACATTTCATGCGATTATGGAAATAATATCCACACAGTAGCGAGAGTTGCGGGAGATTATGCAAACCAATTTATTTATTGCAGTTTACTTCCACGTGAGAAATATCCAGCATTTCCAGACGACCAAGGTATGTGGCGGGAAATAAGCTCAGTTCATTCTAGGCACTTTTACGGAAATAGTCTTTCATAGGCTTTTTTATCGCAGTTGTATGTGCATATAATGCATAGGGGAAAAGAGACACAAGCTGCTTCTGTTTCACAGGGCACATGACTTTAAAGCGTGGGTGTTCCACCATCTTAACATGAATTGACAGTATGTCATATCTATCAATTTTTGTTCTAACAGCAGAATTTAAAAGCCCATTCCTGTGCTTATTTTATTAAGTTTTATCTCATTAAAGCTTCTGTTTTAGATTCAATAAGCACTAAAACAAAAAAGGTTTAGCCCTGTGGAAATAATATGTCTACTTATATTGATACTTTCAATTGCTTTTGCTTAATCTCACTTCGAAACATACAGTGCTCTTCAGGAGAAGTTCTGGAAGAAGAGCAAATGCGTACCTAAAGACAGCTCAGAAACTCTACTCCCATTTATGCAACCAAAAAGCAGACTGAGATCTTCCAGTATTCCCCCTGGTTTTAGATGCATCCAGAACGTGATGCCCATCTTGAGGTTACGTAGAGCAGTGCTCCAGAGGAGATGGGCACCTGCAGCTGTGGTTGAAGTCAGATGAGCCTTGCACTCCGGCTTCCAGAGCTCGATGTTGGGTACAGCCCCATTTCGATGCCCCTCTGAGAGGTTTGGTGCTTCCTACCAGAATTCAGTGCTTGTTAAATTTTTATCTTTCAAGCCTGGAGTGAATGCTCTATTGAAGATGATTGACTTCAGTAGGAGAAGAATTAGCTAGTCCTTTTGAAAATCCCATTTTTCATAGGCAAGTTTATAAAGCTGCATTGTTTTTCTCCATAGCTATCCAAAGAATGGAAGATTATTAACTGTTCTGTATTGTTGGTTACGGCAATGTCGAAATGAATTTCTGGAATCCAATGCACTGATTTATTGTACATATTCTGAAAGAGACATTGTCTCTTGTCCCTCTGCTTATATGGCAAAATTGGGAAAAAAAAAAAAAAAGGCAATTTTTCTGGGGGGAGGGGGGACCTAGCATAGCAGAACTGTGTAGCCAAAAAAGGGATTTCCACTCACTCTATGGGTTTGTTGTCATGGGGAAAGTGAGCGGGGTTTTAAAACATGTTAACTAACATGTTTTAATTACCACATTTTTAAAAAAATACGATTTAACACCTACTGTTAGAGAAGACAATAATTAACTCTGCTAATTAACACTTGCACAACACACTGGAATTTTCTGCTGAAAGTCGCAATGTTCTTTTGGTGAGGGTGATGTAAAGCATTGATTTAAGAGGGAAGAACTTGAAGTCAGAGGGCACAAGATGAATAGTCCAAGCTCTGAAATCCAGCTCAGAGGAAACCCTAGAGAAAACAAATCAGATTTAGCCGTTGTTTTCCCAAGGGTCTGTCTTGTCTTCTAAAAGCGAGCACGAATGAGTGAGGCTCTTGCAATCCAGTATTCTTTGGCTTGATTCTCTCAGACCACGTGATTGTTGAAACTGCTCTCCGGGTCAACAGCAAAAATATTATCCGGGCCAATTTCACCATCTATGATTGCAAAAGAACTGGAAACATTTACCCAAAGAGAGCGTAAGTGATCTGGGTTTGCATGTGGTGGAGCTGCCTGGTGCCACGGTGGGGAGGGCGGTGGCTGGGTGCGGGCAGGATGGCGACAGCTCTGCTGTGCCTGTGTCTTCTGCTCCTGTGCACCATGCAAATGGGCAAATCTGACGATATGAGGCCAGAAAGGTGTGCAGAGGCTGGTGAAGGCCCCCCCGCCCAGGGTTAATTGAGCGAGCACAGCCCCTGCCAGCGGGACGCTGGGGGGCCTGGGCAGGATTTGGCAGGAATGCGGCTGCTGCGCTGCCAGGGATTTAAAAAGAAGGGTCCTAGCGGCATCTTAAGCCATCTGGACATGTTGGCTTTTTTAAACAGCAATAATATTTTTATTTAAAACTTGTTCTGTTAACCCTCAGGCAGCCGAACTGGCCTCCCTCGCGATGCCTGTGGGGTTGCTGAGGCCCGTGTCCACTCCCTGCTCCCGTGGGTTACTCATGGCACAGTGGTGGGCGATGGAGATGTCGCCGGGGGCTCGGCCGGAGCATGAGGGCAGCACTGGGCCGTGGGGAGGGGGCTGCCAGCCGTGGGGATGTCCTGGCGCCTGCCCCCTGACCATGTTCCTGTTGGAAGAGCGTCACGGCGCAGCCTGCCATGGTGATCCCCCGGTCCTGCCCACTGGGGGTCCAACAGCATGCACGGCACGACTGGGAACTGCAAGCCCACCTGGTGACGGGATGAAAGCATTTCTGGCTGCACAGGGGGAGACCAGAGCTGGTGGCTCCAAGCCTGTCCGTGGCCTGCAGCCAGGGTGGTCGCACTGCAGGCAGTGACACTTGGGTGCTCCCTGTGGGGAGCGCTGGGGACGGGCAGCTCTGTGTGTCCCCAGTGAGCTCCAGAGAAAGGAGGAGAGAAAATGCCAGTGCCTGCGATAAATGTTTTTTTCCTAGCCACATCAAAGACTGAACACAATGTGTGAAGATTTAGTGTGTGACTCTGATTTGGCTCCGCTGAGCAGCCTGAAATCTACTGTTCTCATTGCACCTTTGGTGTTTCAGGTGCACCAGCTGCCTCTCAACCAAGTGGAAGTGTTACTGGTGCCCCTCCAAGTACATGTGTGTCTCCAACCGCTCAGAGTGTGAGGACGCACTGCAGATGAAGGTAAGACCCATCAGATGTTGCTGTTTTATGAGAGCTCCTATACTGCCGTGCTGTTGCTGTCACCGTCTTTCTCCCAGGCGACGCAGGTCGATGGCCTCCATTTTGCTCGCTGTGGTGTGGGGCAGCCCCAGGGACCAATCCTCTCTGTGTCCCTGATGCGTCCTGGGGTGCAGACCCACCTCGTCCCCAGGGCGCCTGGCAGGGGGGTGGCGAGGGCAGCTCCGATCGAAGCCTTGCTGCCCCGTGCTGTGCTGGCCGTGCTGCCGGGCACGGGGACAGTGGCAAGGGCGCTCGCAGCCTCACCGCGTGGTCCCCAGGCTGAGACACACTTCATGTAGCACGTGCAAGCACGCTGCAGTGTTCAGACTGCCACGCAGTGCATTTTGATCCCCTTTTAAAGGCAGGGGAGCAGAAGTTAGAGGAGGTGAATGGCCTCCTGTGAGAAAAGGGGCCTGGGGCAGGCTGTGAGTGCTGGCTGCACCTGCGAGATGTCGCACGGCCCCATGGGGGGACCGGTCCTCGTGGGCTCCCTGGGCACCAGCCTCAGCATGGTCTCTACCCGCTCCTTGCTGGCCACAGCAGCACAGTCATGGCTTGTCCCAGGCTGCTGGTGTTGAGGAGGGGGACGTGCGGGGTGGGTCAGCTGCAGCTGAGCTGTGTCGAGCTGTGCTGCGCTGTGCCACGCTGTGCCGTGCCGAGCCGTGCTGAGCTCTGCTGTGCCGTGCCGTGCCGAGCTGAACTGTGTGTCCTCCTGGCTCCCCAGCCACCGGCCCAGAGACCTGTGCATGTGTGCCAGCGGCTAACAGTCTGGCGAGGGCATTCAAGCTCCCTCAGAGGCTTCAGCAGCCTCTGCCCTTTGGTTCTTTATCACCACTGAAGTCTGGAGTAATGCTGCTAGTTCTCTACATCCTGGGATGCCTGGGTTTGAGTAATAAATGTATCAGTACTTTACAATTCAGTTAGCTTTGACTCGGCTGTTGTGGTATGTTAATAATTTGCTAGAGCACCACTGGCGGTACTCATCTGAAGGAGAAAATCACCCCTTTCCAAATTATGGTTTTTAATAACCCAGAGGCTTGGTGTGTTCCTGCTTCTGAAATTTAAATTGAAGTTAATTTAAATAAAATTGGCTTTTTAGCAATCAATCTGCTGTAGATGTAAGCCAAGCTTTTGCACTGTAAATTGAATATTCCTTTGGCACTGGTTTGCTGAGCCTCATCTAAACTCTTCCAGAGGCTCTCCGAGCTCATTGCCGTGAGGAGTTTGGCCCCGTGTCAGACCCTGGAGCCAGCCCTTTGCACCCTCTCCCCTTTGGCAGGAAGCGGGTAGGATGCTCCAAGTGCCTGGGACGGGGCAGGCAGATACGGTCAACACATGGCAACTCTGTACAGTATTGTCTGCTGTGAGAACAATATGAAATGTTTCCTGCCACTGGTGGGTCACAGCTGTTTGATTGTTCCTTGGGAATGCAGGACATATTTCTTCTGCTTTGTGAATTGTTTCTGAATGGATTGTGCTTTCTTGTGAATATCTTAACTGTTCATAATGAACGGTTTAATAAAGTACCCTTTGCTTAGCAAATTTCCCAAGCTCCATAAAATACCTGGCATTTTATCTTGCTGTATGGATGGGAGCTGAGCAGTTGAAAATCTTCGCCATTCAGTGCTCAGCACATGGGGCGGATGCACAGACGCTGCATGGTGCCGCTCGGTCCCGTGCCCAGACACGGGCAGCTGTGAGCGGGCTCCAGGGGCCGCTGCCGGCTCCGTGCGGGGCAGGGGTCCTTGTGCACAGCCTCGCTCCGGGACACTTCGGCTGTGGGTCAGGGGCAGTGGGGAGGGGCAGCCAGCTATGGGGGTGGCCGAGGACCGCAGAGTGATCAGTGTTTTTTGTCGTGTCTGGTGCACAGGACGGTTCTCATTAGACCTAAAGGAAGAGCTGGGGCTGTCTGTTAGAGGACTGCTAAAGAAAGCCCTGTGTTACTGGATTGACTTTTTGCTTTCCTTGTCAAATCACTGCGTAACCTGCAATGTTACTGGGAAATGCAAAAACTGCCTGAAATAATTTGTGCCCTTTCACATAAGTGCAGACGCTTCTTGAAGCGTGACGGGGCAAGCGGCTATGCAGCGAAGCAAGAAGTGTTTGCCGCAGCTCAGCCCCGGCGTCCCGGCCAGGCAGGGGATCCTGCGGGTGCTGGCACGGCTGCACCTCGCCTGCCTGGCACCAGCTCCATGCCCCCAGGCCGTGCAGACGGGATGGGACAGCATGGCATGGTGTGGCCACCTCTCCTCCCAGGGCAGCTGTCTCGCCAGGGCACAGGGCTGCGGGCAGGGGTCTGGAGCGGCCGTGCGTGCCCAGAGCACGGAGCCTTCCCTCGCGCGCCCGTCAGCTCGCGCACTGGGAAGAGCAGCGGGCGAGAGCCCGAGGCACCTTCGTGGTGAGGGCAGCTGCGGCTGACCTTCCTCATTTGCCTCTGGTGCCTTGCTCCAGAGCTACAGTTTGGCTGGATGTCGCAGCCAGTTTAGGCACATCCCCCTTTTATCTCTGTGCTCTTCCTGAGCACTGTCCCCACCGACTGCAGGGAGCAGCCTGCAGGGTAAGGTGCTCTGTAGCCCTGGAAACAGGGCTCCTCGAGCTGCAGTCTGAGCTGTTGGCAAATAAACCATTGCTCGTGTGGTTGCACCTGAAAACCGGTCCACCGGGAAGCAAGCATCATACTGACTTCATCCGCAGCATTTTAAGCACTCAGACCCTTCGCCCTGATCCAGACATGAACGATACAGTCAGCTGGAAAGCTCTATTTCTAGCTGCTGATGAACAGCAGGAGAAGGGACTGCAAGACGACGAGTTAATCAGTCCTCTAAAGTGTATTTATCTAGCAAGCTATGTGACATGCAAGGACACACCAGGCCATAGGAGCATTAGCATGAATTTCCAGTGGTAGCCCCACTGGTTTTATTTTAACTCTTTTGATTCTCCTTGAGGCAGCTTGGGACTGAAATCTCTCTCCATTGCTTTGCTCTGTTGTTTTACTTCTCTTATCATGTGCATCTCTGTTACTTAATCTCCTTGTTTAGGCAGCACCAACTGTGCTTGGTTAAGATGAGCGTCATGATAAGAAACGAATCGTGTTTTCCACAGTCAAACAAGCACTTTCAGACAGTTCCCTGGTAGCTCCCCCGCTCACTGCGGGGAGGGCAGGGGAGGAACCTCCTGTCCATTGCATGCCTGGCACCAGGGATGCTCTGCCATGCATCTTGGCGCCAGGCTCTTGCCTCTCTGCACACATCAGGAGCAGCAGCAGCCTCAGTGGGGCAGCCTCTAGTGCAAGCAAAGAGGAAATCTTGCCTGCTGAAAATTATTCTGTGTAATAGGCCAAATATTTTGTTGTCTTTTACCCCAATGGCTCCACTGTCAAAGACATTAATCTGGATATACCCTGGGGCAGTGGAGAATCTAGCTTAATTTTTGCTGTAGTTTTGCAGTGTAATTTACATCTCATGAGAGAACAGGATGGGCTTGTCGTAGAATTGAATTCTGAGTCAGCTCCAGTATCTGAGCCATCAATTTAAAGTGAGAACAAAAGTAGGGGGACAGATGACCTTTCAAAATTATTTTTCAGCTTCATTTAGGCTTTTCATTTCAGCTGTCCTCCTGCTGCAGTCCCCTTCCTGAAGGCCCCTACAGCTTGCTATACCCTTTCCTCTGCGTGCACATGCACAAACCCCCACACTTCTGAAATAACAGCGTGCAGGAGGGAGACCTCTGGAAAGGGAAATCTCTGCAGGGGCTTGCAGAAATGAGACATATTTCTGCAAGCATATGAGTGTTGCAGCATATGAGACATCGGCGTCATGCCAGCAGATCTGCCCTTGTAGGCTGCAGTGCACCCTTTTAGTGTCACTCCAGCCCCAGCTTCTAACACTTGTGTGTGTGTAAAAAGGGAGCTGCCCAGACTGGCAGCTGTGAAGCACGTGCAGGTCTGTGTTTTGGCGGGGAGTACATCTACTCCAGTGCAGAAGGATGAGAGGTCCAGGAGTGACAGCTCCTCTGGGGCCCCTGATGCCCCTGTGCTGGCAGAGGCCCCCTGGCAGGAGCAAGGGGGAATTCCTGAACTCCTGCTCCTCTCCTCCCGCCTGCGCTGCCAGCCCATGACTGTGGCTGAGCCATCCTGGAGAGGTTGGCTGGGCTGGCAGATGGGCAGCTTTTAAGGCTGGACATAAAGCTGGTGGCTCAGGGAGGAAGTTTCCGTGTGTGGCTACTGGTCCCTGTGTCATGGTGCCATTGTGGTATTTCACTGTTTTGGGTTGCACTGTCATCTGTCTTTAAAGATTTAGTGAAATTAATTTTATCAGGGGTCCTGACACTTTTTCTTGCCTTGTCACTGCAGATGCTCAACATGCATTCTGCTAACATCTCTTTTTTTTTTTTTCTTGTTTTGTACGTAACAGAAGAAAATTGACTGTCCACGGATTGTACCTGTCTCTTTGGACCCAATGCCCACAGGAACTTCTCAGGACATTACGATCTCACTGGCTAATGCAACTTTCTCGAAGGTAAATGAGTTTCTTGAGAGAATGGAAAGGTTCAGATGAGCTCACATGGTGATCCAGAAATGAAAGTGCAAAGATAAAGCCCAGAGCAGTGGGCAGGATGCCCTGTGCTGGCTAAGCAATTGGTGGGAATACAGCAAGGAAACATGTTGTAACTTAACTTCTGGTGGTCACTGCGGAGTTCTTTTTTTGTGAAAAAGTCCTTTTCCATGCAGTTTTCTGGCATGGGAATTGTAATAGGGTGAAAAGTGGGAGTGGACATTTAATGCTGTTTTCTGAGATGTTTCACACCATGAGAATCCAGAGGAATTTGAGCTTCCCTAGAAGCTGGGCACTGGGAAAATATGTGACTAAGCTCTGGTATTTGTAGAAGATTGCTCTGTATCATCTGGGACAAGTCTTTTTTAGGGCCTGTGGGACACGTTTGCAGCATCTCTATGGAGGGTGCCCATACACTGGGCAGCCAGGTAACTCCTCTCTGAGAGATGAAAGGGTTTGGAACTGCGGGTGCAGCTGTGAGGCTCGCCTCTCTGGGGGCAGCAGGAGGGCGCAGCCAGGCGCTGTGTTAGCACGGCTGCTGCAGACCTTGCCCCTTCGGCACACCACGAATGAGCTCTTCCCTGCCCTGGCTTGGGCTGCCGTTTCCTGCACAAGGTCCGGCCTTTGTAAACACGAATGTGTTCCTCTGCAATCAGCAAAAAAGGGCGAGAAATCCTTCTTCCTCTGAGGATGCTGGAGGTGGCTAGAGAGGAAGCAATACCACATGTAACCTGATAGGAAATGAAGTCAGCAGGAAAGGGGCTGAGGCTCCTCTGTCCCCAGGGGCAGCTGGTGAGGCTCTGTCTTCCTCCTGCCACCATCTGCAAGGCTATCCCAGGGTGCTGGCAGGGATCCCTTCCCTGTTGCCCTCCGCATGTGGGATCCTGAGTGCTGCCAGGGCTGGGACATCGGGGATGTCCGCTGGGGCTGCTGCATGGCCGGAGAGGCACCAATTGCCTGCGCGCATGCATCTCCCCGAAGGAGATGCCTGTTCCCCTCCTGATGCTGTGGGTGTGCTCACTGAGCCAGTAGCTCCCTGCCAGGAGTCTGGTGCTGTCTTTCATGTCTTTTATCAGATCCATCCACTTTCAAAGAGTATTTAGACCTCAGTAGTGATGGAGCATCGGCCTGCTTGGAGATAGGAGTTTTTCCTGCAGTATGAGGACACAACAGTAACTGCGGGCAGGATACCATCGCTTGTGTTATCAGTAAAGCAGAATGGAAAAATCTGCCTTTGAACATACTCCCAGCTAGGTCCTCATTTGAATTAGAGATTTGCTTGGTGCAGTTGTTGGGAGGAGAAGAAAGACGGTTTTGAGCTCAAATCACTGACTGGTGTTCAGTCTGGCATGCGCAAGGCTGCTTGGGACACACTGGCTCTTGGAGCACGCTGCAGCTCGAGCTCTGAATGCCCCAGCAGGGGTTATGGGAACGTAGCCTGGCCAGGCTCATCTCGTGTGCTGCACTTGCCATGGGGCCCTGTCTGCGGGAGCAGCCGCCCCACGCCTGGCCATGATGCTTCACAGCAGCAAACGGGGTGAGAGCCAGGGGCAGAGCGGCTCCATGCACCATGCTCAGCCTGCAGCCAATGTGCCTGCTGCTGTGTAACGCAGCAGGATTCATCGGGCAGAAGCCCCAGGCCTGTTTGCAGTGTTGGGTTTTGATCTCTCTGACCTTCAAACACAGCCCAGGCATTTGTGGCAGAAGCAAGGTAAGGCACAGCACTTGTTGCAACCATCGGTTTTGATGGAGAACTGCAAAAAAAAACCGATTGCGGCTCTTCAGCCCTTTGTTTTCCTCCCCCCCAGGAGACAGCCCTGGAGTGCCATTTTGGGACAGACAGGACGTTCGAAGCCCGCTGGGTGAACTCCTCCGCTGTGGAGTGCGTCCACGTGCTGGTGAGTCGGGGGTGCAGCTGCCAGCCCCTGCTGTGCTGAGGGGCAGGACTGGAGGGCAGCAAGGGTCTTGCCCCCGAGCCCCCCACCCGGCAGCTGGGACCCTTCTTCCCCCCTCCCATCCTCCACTGCCAGCTGAAAAAAGCACAAACCAGGCTAACTTCCCCAACAAGAGGCTCTTTGCGCTTGCCGATGGCTGGAAGGGCGTTCACAGGTCGACGATGCTGTGTCTCGTGGATTATCTGCAGCAGCTTCAGTCCGTGCTCCACTGGGGTTTTGGGAAGGAGCTGCCTGTTTTACCTTTTTAAATGGGTTGAGTTCAGTAAAACAGACAGAAAAAAATTTGGCCACCTTCCAGTGTTGCTAATTCTGTTGCTCTATGTCCGAAATAGGATTTGGTCTGAGAAAATGCTCAGGCACTTACCAAAGAACGGTGTGCAGTTTTTGGAGGACAAAGTACACTTCGGAAATGCAGCAAACATTCGGGCTCCCACCTATGGGAATATTTAGAGTAGAGGCTGGAGAGGAGGCCTTCCCCATCCCGTCACCTGCAAAACCCTGTATTGTGGCTCAGCACTTGGCCAGGCTTTTAATTTTCCTGTCCGTTTCTACTAAAAATATCAGCAAACCAGAGCTCTGCTCTCACCACTGTGCCTGTTTGCCTTTTGTTGAGACCTCAGCAAACAATTAAGACAGAAAATACCCCTGCCTTTCTTTCTCAGCTACAGATGAGACTGTCCTGTACTGAGAAGAAGTGGTAAGAGGAGCATCAAGAGGAGCGTTAGTCAGTTTAGTGTGCGTATGTAACCTCGTATTTTACTAAATGTCCTCAGTTTTTGTTTATTTGTGTTTTCCTGCAGCTCCACACATCAGAAAAAAGCCATCTCTTCCCAGTAAACCTTCAGCTGAAGGACAGACCAGACAGATTTATCGACAGTCCAGAGATGATGACAGGTCTGAGTTGAAAATATTTTTATTCTGCTCTCATCCGGTCAGCTTGAATGATTCTAAAATCCTGGCAAAGTTTATGGGTTCAGGAGAGAGATCGCGGCTCAGATGGGCACAGCCCTTTTCTTTCTCTCAGGCACATGCAGAAATTGTATTTACCCAGCCTCGCGTGCATGCAGACGTATGCAGAAACCAGGCAGACTCGCACCCGCAGACATCTACTTTACACCCAGGAAAACTCAAGCCCTGTCCTTGAGAGTGTTTCTGGCCTGCCGGCTCTCGGTCCCGGCAGCGCAGGGGGTTGTCCCGGGTCAGCAGAGGAATGCTTCCCAAGGAGATAAGGGGCGGGAAAGGGCCCTGCCGTGCGCTGTCCCAGGAGCATGGTATCCAGGTTCCTCATGCTGTAAAAATCGAGCATTTTTTTTTGTCCTGTGCTGAGAAAGAATAAAACGTGTAAACACATTTCACCCCTGGCCCGCTCTCTGTCTCTGGGAAGAATGCTTGGATTCTTAAAAAAGCCCATGCTACATCAGCAAATTAAGTGAGGAAAGCAAAAAGTCAGATGAAAAGCGCACCCAAACAAGGCATTTAGATAGGACAAGCCCAGCCCAGGCAGCAGAGCCAGTGCTTGCACAACAGCCTCCTCCCCCTGCCTGGTCTGGGCTCAGTGCTTCACCTAACTACATGCTACAGCTGCATGCAGCGTCTCTGGGCTCCTTTCCCTCTCACCAGTGTCAGTAATTTTGGTAGAAGGAACTGATCTATACTAGATGCAAAGGAGAGCTAGTTCCTTAAATGTGAGATTATCTTTGGAGGATAGCTGTAGTATGTGGAGGGACATTAACGCCATCAGTCACTGACCCAGGTTAAAAACGTTTCCTGGTATTAAATCCCAGCATGTAAAGGAGACGCATCTTGCAAAGCACTCCACATGGGTGGAGTAATTTTTGAAACACATGCATAGGCCAAGCATGAGCCATTATTTCCTTGCAGAAAGGAGAGGGTATCAGTGTTTTTAAGGTACAGAGGTAACCCGGGAAGAGGGGTAGGACATTTGAGCTAAGATCATGTTGATTGCAACAGAAGATTCTTAATTCTAAACATGAGCATTACTGGGAGCTTGGAAGACAGTGCAGAGTGTGAAATCCACATCTCCTCCTGCAGGAAAAAGAGTTGACTTCTGTGGCCCGTGTTTACTCAGTTTGAATTTGCCAGAATATTTTGAGATCCTGTGGGAGTGCTACAGCTTTCTGGCTCCTCCTTGCCTTGAGCAGATTGGTGCAGTTGAATTAGGGAGGCTTACTTGCTAGCAGAGACAAAGAGCTGCTTGGCCAATTATAAATGTGTATATCTTTTATTCTGTCCTTAATGGAATTACTGTTATTTTCCAGTATTTCCCAATATTTATTAGCTTTTCTTGTAAACTGTGTTTCGGTAGATCACTGAAGGAATCACAGCTCATTGCTGTTGGGTGGAAAGCCAACACATGTAACTCACTGGTAGACACAAAACGCAGTGAAGTAAGCTCAGTTTTTTTGTGGAGCATGGCAGAGTTCCTCAGTGCCAGTGACGCTTTGTTAGGATGAGACAGACAGACCGTTGAAGGCTGAGGGACTCGTTAGTTGTTTATGAAGCACTTTGAGATCCTCCTGTGAACAAAGTGTCAAACGTGACTGTTTCTTTATTTTATGTTCTCCTGCAAACTCTCCTCTGGGGAAAAGGGTGTGAAAGCAACGTTTCCTGAATGTTTCTGGCTGTTTATCTCAGCGGATGCCCACACTCCAGTGGCAGCAGGCTTTGGGCTGGAAAGGAAATGTAACCTAGGGCACCAGCTAATGAAGAGGTGAAAGCCTTGTAGGAAAATGATTTGGAAGCTGAGCTGAGCAGATCTGAAGGGAGAAATTGATGAAGAGAGCCCGTGGTCACCAGGGGGAAGGAAAGGGAATGTAAACATTGTACAAAGCATTGTAACAATCACATTTGTGTCCCAGAGTATGGAAGCAATGTGATTGCTTTGCTAACAGGATGAAGCCAGCTTTGCCAAGCAGCTTCCCATGTGGATGCTGAGAATTGGAAACATGTAGCACAAATTGACAAAAGGTTCCGAGTTTGGGTGGTGTTTGTTTTTCAAGGGGGGAAAAAAAAGAGGAAAAGAAAGTGCTAAATTATATTGCAGTGAGAAAAAGCACCCAGTCCTTCTGGGAAATCTTCAGGATAGCAGCCAAACACTGCCTCATCTTTGCTGAACATACAAGCGCTTCTGCTATTCCACTGGATTTGGGCTGTTACTTGGATTAATATAGCCATGGGGGGTGTGTGTTAGACTGCCTAAATCTAAGCGAAGCTATGGAAGTGTCTGGCCCAGGAGCTCACTTTTCTGTTGTCTCTTGTGGTCTAGT
This sequence comes from Anser cygnoides, assembly GCF_040182565.1. Lineage (NCBI taxonomy): Eukaryota > Metazoa > Chordata > Aves > Anseriformes > Anatidae > Anser > Anser cygnoides. Next base: position 2,649,137 of record NC_089882.1, read on the forward strand.
GGAGGTGTACAACTGTGGGACTGGAAGCGCTGACTGCTCGCAGTGCCTGGGCAGAGAGGACCTGGGACACCGCTGTGTCTGGAGCGAGAGCAGCTCCAGCTGCAGGCTGAGCACCGAGTCCCCCCAGATCTCAGACATGTGCCCAGCTCCCGAGATTAAGAAGGTGAGACTCGAATGCAGTGTGGAGGGCGGGTGTGGCAGGGCAGGCAGTGGCTGTGCTGTCCCAGGCCAGGCGACAGACGAGGAGCCATTCTGTATCCCTGACAAAAGGCAAGGTCAAGACCAGTGCTGAATTATTCACTGACTTTTTGTGCTGTTAAGTCACCCGAAAGTATATGCCAAAGGCATCTCGCTAGTGACAAGATCCAATCTTCATCATGTTATTGGGAAAAACAACAGCACAATCAAAATGTGCTAGGGGTCCTGGGGTTGATAAAAGCAAGAAAGATTTGTAGGAACAGCTGAAGGATTCTTATTAGAAATAGCACTTATTGGTATATAGCTGAAAGGTGAACGTGAGCCCTATCTCCAAACGCATGTGCTCTGCAGTTCTGCTGAGATTAACAGTGGCAGAGGGACCTTTTGGCATTATGCATTTTGAAACAAGTTTTATTTAAATTGCAGTTGAATTAATGTTTGAGGGGGCATTTGGATCTGGAGTTCTGCTTAGATGTATGCTATGAGCCAACAAATTTGTCCCTGATGAGTAGCAAAGAAAGTATATGGAGCAAATCTTAAAACAAGCTCACTGGGAACGGAGACGAGGCTGGAGTGGGAAAACAGCCCTTGCAATTTTTTCAAAATTGGCAAAGATCTGGTGTCTCTGTTCTTCAGGAGGCATGTAGTGATACCTGCTTAAAATCCACACACTGTAACACTATGTGGACGGGCTGCAGGATCCCCACTGTCTGCCTATTCCCTATTACGGGAGAGAGCTGCTCCCCCATGAGCCACTCCTTCCCCAATACATATCAAGTGTTATCTGCACCTTGCCAGAAAATAATGGAAGGAAACCACAGTTCAGGTTGCAGAGCGCCACAGCTCTGTTGCTATTTCCTTAGCAAATAGTAGATGGTAAATCTGAATCCTCTGGTATCTTGGCCATGCTCCAGGTCACAGAACCCCTTTTTTTTTGTTGTTTTTGTCCTGAAAGACCCTGCTCTGTTCAGGACAGCCCTTAAAAATGTGGTGGCAGGGCTGTCTCTTTCCAGTGCGCTGGCATCCTTCCTCTAGGTTTCCGCGTCGCTGGGTTTGTCTCTCGCCACCTCTGTTTGAAGCTGCTGTGTGGAGAGAAGGGATGATGTTTCACCCCAGATGTGCTTGCGGCTGGAGTAACCCCTGGCCAAGCCCCGGCACCAAAGCCAGCCCACGGCGTGACCCCTCGTTTACAAATCTGCAGCGCAGGGCCCCTGGTGCCAGGCATGCCGCAGGGCAGCCGTGGCATGAGCAGCAGGTCCTCCCTCGTGGGAGGCCAAGCGGGACCTCGACACAGGCACAGGGACAGCTCAGGGGCTGAAGCAAGAAGCTTCTGGTGGTTCGCCTCCAACCTCTCCCTTGGTGCCAGCAGATCGAGCCACTGCGCGGGCCGCTGGAGGGGGGCACCCTGCTGACCATCCGAGGGAGGAACCTGGGCCGCCGCTTCAGCGACATCCGCGGCGCTGTCAGGATAGGGAGCGTGCCCTGCGCGCCGCTGCCGCACAGATACGTCGTCTCTGAGGCGTGAGTGTGGGACAAGCTGGGGAGGGGATGGTGTGGGGTGGGATGGGACACGGTGGGCCCTTCACCCTCTCCAGCTGGCCGGCTCCTCACCAACTTTGGGAGGGCTTGGGGCACGGTGCACGAGGCATGGGGCAGGGCGGCAGCCGGGCTGGGAGCAGCCCCCGGCGCCTGCCAGGCCCCGTCTGCAGCCAGGGTTCTGCCTGGCTCTGCTGGGGCGAGGTGGCTTCTGCACCCGTGCCCGCCTGCGAACCCCCCTCCTTCTGGCCTGCAGGATCGTGTGCCAGACCGGAGAGGCTCCGGAGGTGTTTTCTGATGTGGTAACTGTTAACGTCAGCCGGGAAGGAAAGTCCAAGGAGAGATACTCCTACGTGGTGAGTGACTGCCTACTGGATGCTTCTTCGGTGACTCTCATGTTTATGTGCCTCATACCCCTTAAAAAAATCCTAGAGCCCTCAGGCCCCCCGTTGGCTTAGGAAAGAGGATCTATGAGAAAACTTGTCAGAGTCTTTGAAGAGCAGATGAAGTTTTCTCTTACCTTTAGCTACCTGAACAATGTCTAGCAAATGCAAGCTTGAGAGCGAGAAGCAGGATTGCAGCCAAGGTGTTATGGCACACAATTTGCATCAAGAAACCTAGCTTCCAGTCTCAACTCTTGAAATGTTTTCTCACTTATCCTACTTGTATTTCTGCTTCTCCTGCTATAAAAAGGAGTTCATTTTTCTTCCTCTTCTTTTGCTAAAGTGCCATTATGACCTGTGAGATTTTATGCGAATCGCAAAGTCTCTTCTTGCTATGTAAGTTATGTACCATGAACTCACACTGTTTAGAACTGATGGTTTTTGCTGCAGAGATTGTCTTAGTTTTTGCATGAGAATCCTGTGTAGGGATTAGACTTGAGCTAACCCCGTGTCATTATGAAAAGAAAAGCCCTTTATAGCTTTGCACTGTGCCATTGCACAGAGATGACTTCAGTCTCTGTAAACCTAAAAGAAATCCATGCAGCTCTTCTCTTTCCTACAAGCACCCTCATCTCTGGCTAGACGCTATTCACGAGTAGCCCCATGCATCCAGGGCCAACACAACAGGGTGGGTGCCGAGGGCATGCTGTTTACTTGGAGTCTTTGTGCTTATGCTGTTGCTTTTTCTGGAGAAGAATAGACTATACTGCAGTCTAGTGGCTTGAAAGAAGACTTGAACCCCAGGAAATGACATTCGATTCCTGGTAGCTATTGTGAAGAATTTAAGACAGGATCAATGAGCTCCATCCCCCCACCCTTGTAGCTGATTGCATGGTAGGTATTTAGGTTGACACAGGCACAGCCCTTCCAGTGTTCTGTAGCAGAGCCAAGGCTGGCAGCACCCATCAAGGAGGGACCTGGCGAGGGGAAGGGCATTGCCAGGGCTGGCTCAGCACTACTTCCTGGGAGGGTGTTTGCTTTGGTACCCATTCCCAGCTTCTAGTTCATGTTCACATCCAAAATATTTAAGAGGTCCTGCAGTGTGGAGTGGAACAAGGTAGAAATGGGGTATGACCCAGTACAGACCTTGGGTTTGGGATTTCTGGTGCATGAGTCATCAGGATGTGTGTGTTGCCTCCAGAAAAGGAGTCACATCACCTGCTGCAGGGCCAATTGTCCTGTTAACAAAGAGAAGGACCTGAAGAGTGGAAAAAGGCTCAACAGCTTCTTAGCATCCAAGGAAAAGCCCTCTCAGGAAACACCTGTAAAAACACCAGCACTAAAGAAAGTAAGAAAAGCAAAAGCCAGTCTCTGAATGTGAACCAAGTCTGTGCCAGCTCCTCGCAGGCTTATGGCAAAGGCTCCCCTTCCTGGGGAGCAGGGAGAGATGTTTCTGCTCAAGTGCCACAGCAGCAAGCTGTCTTGTGTCTGTTCATCTCAGCCTGGTCAGCCTTCTTCTCAGCAAAGCTTGAAAACAGATGAGATGATGCCTTGCTGTGTGAGCATGTTGGGGGAGTGAAGCTGCACCACGTGTAGCTGCTGTCACCTTCCACACTGGGACTTCCACACCGCTTGCAAATGAAGCAATGTTGTCAGATTTCTTGGTTCTCTTCTTAGATAAAATGATCTGAAAATAGAGTAGGCTCCATCACATAAGGCTGGTGTCAGTGAGACCTGAAAGTGAGCGTTAATATCAGTTAACCTGAAAAAGTTTATAAGACTTTTAGAACAGCCTTTGCAAAGAAGTACTGATCCTTCGTAGAATAACAAATATTGTTTGCGTGCAATGTTCATCGAAGTTGCTATTAGACATCTAGGAGAGACAGTTTGGCTGTAACTCCTGAGGAGAAGGGAGAAATGTGTTCCAGAGACTTTTCCAGGACATTATAGCAGGATATAGATAAGCTGAATTTGCCTAATAAGCTGAATTTGCAAAGGTTGCGATGGAAGCAATGAATGCGGGCAGTATACTGAGAGCAGTAGCCACTGGCTGTTGCTGAGGAGAAGAGCTGGAGGGCTTTGGGAACATGAATAATCCTCTCTGTTGCTGTTGTAACTGTGCTGTTGAATACATAGGTTAGTGGCCAAGGGCAGGAGACAGCTGCCTACAGACACTCAGAGAAATACAAATTAACAAACAAATCCTGTGGAAATGGGTAACAAACAGAAACAACAGAGAAAATGGCTGTGGAGGAATAAAAGCAGTATGAGTGTAGGACAAGGGCAAGGATAGCTATTAATAAGCATGTTTATGCAGCTGAGATTGACAGGGAGGCACATCAGCACCAGGCGGTGCGAAGCAGCTTACCCACGTGTACTTCAGCCAGCCTCTGGGTGATTTTGTTCTCTGCAGCTGCAGGAGGATGGGCCATAGCAGTGGGCAGGCTGCAGCCACGCTCTGCATCTCTGCAGGTCTGGTGCCTCCAGGGTTCTGTGGTGTTTGACAGGGAATTACCAAGTCCTTTATGGAAGGGTCTTGAAGCAATTATTTGCTATGCCTTCAGTGTTCTATCCAAAATGGAGCAGGAAGGTTGCCCAGAAGACTCTCTTGGGGTGCTCTGTGTAGCGACATGAGGGCTCAGCGCTGTGTTAGTCATCAGAGCCTCAGGCTCATGAATCTCAGGGAGATTTCCAGGGGCTGCAAATGCAGATAACATACATGGTGATTTCTGCTGAAAATGGTGAGAGACTAAGTAACTTCCCCCTTAGTTCCTGTTGCCTCAAGAGACTGGAGTTTGAAGCTTCCTTAAGAAGGAGTTTGATATTCAATTATCTAGACCCAGGTGTCTGTTTTCACAGATCTCAAGGCCATCATCCAGCAGGGCTTTAGCATTAGCTTTGCATTCAGGAGGAAATGGATGTGGAAGGACAGAAATGGTGGGAGTTGTAATGAATGAGAAATTTCCCACCCTGATGGATCTTGAGTTGCTGCCTCCCAGCTCTGGACTCTGCGTTGGAAATCTCAAGGGATTGGTGGCATCCTGGGCTCCAGTTTGCACTCGTGTCATTTATAGCCAGAATTTAGGGACTGTTGAGAGTCACAGAGTTTATATGCAGTCTCACTCCTCAGCACTTGTGCCTCTCCCCTTGCTCTGAAACCAAGCCAGCAAAAGCTTTTGCCGTGTTAGTGTTTGAAAACCTCACAATGCTGGATACTTAAATTTACTGCGGCAATTCCCATGTGCACTCTGGAGTACCTGATTTTGAATTTACCAGGCTAGAAAACAATTAAGTTCTCCCTCTATTTTTAGCTTCCTGTGGTGCAGTCCATAGCTCCCCTGAACGGCCCAAAGGCTGGAGGAACCAGAGTGACCATCAGAGGCAGCAGGCTGGACGTTGGCTCTGAGCTCCGCGTCCTTGTCAACGGCTCCAGGCAGTGCACGGACCTCAGGTGGGGATGGCTCTGCGGGCTGGCGCTCGGACCTCGCTGTTGTCAGCTAGTGATAAGAGCTGGAGCGTTAGACAGATGATGTTGTCCCCAGCAGAGCCGGGTGGTGGGTGGTGGGTGGTGGGCACTGCATGCGGCTGCTGGCCTTGGAGCTAGCGCAGCATCCCGACCAGCCCCTTGCCTGCCGCCCTCTCCATCCCAGCACCCCACCAGCCCCGTGTCCGTGGGGCGGAGGCGCAGAGCTGCGGTGCAGCTGCTGGCAGTGGGGTGGGGCGAGCGTCCCTGGCAAAGCGCCTGTGTTGGTGTTGCTGCGACGTGGTGGCTGTGGCCAGCAGCAAAGTGGTTCTCATGCCGGATTCACAGTGGTGCTGGGCCCCTCGGGTGGTTTGGGATCGGGATTGAAACCCTGGGAGTGAAGCAGACACAGGCTCTGTTCCCATGTCTGCTGGAGGTAGAAGGCACCTGCCCAGCCGGGGTCCTGCTTCTGCCACAGCCCTCCGGTGGGAAGACAACCCTCCTCATACAGGCTCCTGTGCTGCCCGTGTGGAGAAGTAGGAGCCTGCCCTTTTCTGTTGACTATATGGGAAATCAGTCTGGCAGCCTGGGATAGTGTATGATTAGAATTGTTCGTTTGTGGGTAATATAACTGGTGGGCAGTTGGCATGTGACTCGACACTCCGTGCCTGTCTGCCGACCGCCTCGCTTCCAGGGGAGCTCAGGTCGGTGGTGCCTGGCTCCCCCGCGCTGCAGCATGCCCTGCCTTCCCCTGTGCAGCCGCAATGACAGCACCATCACCTGCACCATGCCATCTGCCGAGCTCACCACGGCTGTGAGAGTCTGCGTCCAGTTCGAGAACAGGTCTTGTGCCAGCTACAACATCACGTTCAAGTATGAGAAGAACCCGATTATAACCGACATCAACCCCAAAAAGAGCCAGATCAGGTGAGATCTCCCCTCCAGCAGAGGCAGCCAAATTTGCCATTGGTGTCCATCCTTTCGTGGCTCTTGTTGAAATCAGCCTCTTAATTTTGCTGGATGCAAATGTGAACATTGCGGTCTCATCAAAGTGCAGAGCTAAGTGGAGTATCCTGATGTGGCCCACTGCAGGCAATGTGAGCTCTCTCTGTGTTTCAAGCCACCCAGACACAGAGCAGCTTCTGAGCAAACCCCATGTCCAGAGCCCCAGCAGTATTAAAATGCAGCCAGGAGGCAGGGTGTGCAATCTGGGCCCTGTGGCGTGCTGTTCAGCATCACAACTTCCATTTCAGAGCAAGCTCCCGTCTGCATCTGCCTGCAAAGGAGAGGGTTGGCTCCAGGCTGGGAGGAGGGTCTTGCAGGCAGAAAGGGGTTTTCTCAGCCCTGGGGCCTGACCCATTGCCTCGCAGGCAGGTATGAAAGGGGCACTGCAGGGCACCCAGCTCTGGAGTAGAAGAGGTCTCTTGCACCAAGGCTGGCTGTAGCTCATTTCAGTGCATATGGGACATGGAAAAAATCAGCCTTGATAACTGTACTGTCTGCACCTGGTAGGTGCTTTAGGGAGTTTCAGATGGGGGCTGTATGAGACCCCAAAGATTTTTCTTGGCAATAAAACTGCTGAAGGGTAGCTGAGATTTGCTATTATGGTGTTCAGCATTCCCCGAGGCCACCATATTTCATTTTTAAAGCGTGTTGCTTTTAATTTCACATTTCTCCATGGAGCTCTCAGGCTGCTGTTCCTTTGGTGAAATCCCACCTTCCTCAGCTGTGGAGCCTGGCAAACCTAAGGCTGACCAAGAAATCTGAGAATCCAGCGCTGGTGCCTCCAGGACAGCAGTGAAGGCAGCACGCTCAGGGCGCGAGCATGCAGCAGACTCCAATGATCTGCTCCCCTTGGAGCAAAGCTGTGTCTCGGCATTCCCAAACGCAGAGCCAAAGATGCAGGCTGTGGGAAAGTTAATAACAAGGCACAGCCGTGACTCAGCCAACCTCAGCTCCCAGCCGGCTTGCAAACTATGCTGAGTGGCAAGAGCTGTATCTAAACACAGAGACAGTGGAAGAATGTCACTGCCCACAGTCAAAAGGGAAACCACCAGGGTATTTCTCCATCACCTTAGTCTGCTTTCTTAGTATTTACATCAGTCTCCAAATTTCAGACCACTGAGAGACAGCAGCCTCTCTCTTCAGACTGCCTGGTCACTGATGTGTTCTGACTGCTCTGTTGTGTTGCTGGGGCACTGACTCTGAAAGGTCAATAGCTGTGTAAAAATGCAGCTGGATCTGATTTATATTAGATTTATCTTAAGATTGCTAAAATGATCTGTGCAAGCAAAGTTTAAAACAGAACAGAAGTTGTAAACTAGTTTGCAGGTGTGACGGGCACTTAGAAACTTAGGTCTACATGGTAGTATCTACAGCACTGGAAGAGATTTCTTAGGGCCTTGGACCCAAACTCACTGAATATAGTGTGTTCTTGAGATAATAGGGTCTGTAAGTCCTGGCTGTTCCCTGACAGATACTTCAAATGTTGAGCATGATACCGAGAAAGGGGAAGGTAAATTCAGGGGATAGCTTGTTGTGGCTTAACCTGGCAGGCAGCACAGCACCACACTTTCCCGCTCAGTTTGCTCACTTCACTGCAGCAGGATGGGGGAGGGAATCAGAAAAAAAAAGTTAAAACTCAGGGGCTGAGATAATGACGGTTTAATAGGACAGAAAAGAAGGAATAAAATAGTAATAATAATAATATACAAAACAAGTGATGCACAATGCAATCGCTCACCACCTGCTGACCAGTGCCCAGCCAGTCCCCGAGCCCCCCTGCCAGCTCCCCCAGTCTGTAGTTCAGCATGGTGCGGAACATCCCTCTGGCCAGTTTGGGTGAGCTGTCCTGGCTCTGCCCCCTCCCAGCTTTCGTGCACCCCCAGCCTCCTTGCTGGCAAGGCAGTACGAGAAGCTGAAAAGTCCTTGACTTAGTGCAAGCACTCTTCTGCAACAACTAAACCATCAGTGTGTTATCTGCATTATTCTCATCCTAAATCCCAAACACAGCAACATGCCAGTTACTGTGAAGAAAATTAACTCTATCCCAGCTGAAACCAGGATACTTCTGCTGTCCAGAGCAGAAGAGCTGTTGCTTGCTCTCCACCCCTTGTTTTGCCTAGCAGTCTTGTATGTAGCAAGCCCTTTTGTTACCGTCACTAATTGGCTACACGTTGAGGCCCATATTTCACATTCCCCAGGCAGCAGAACCAAAACACAAAACAATTTTCACATTTTGATCTAAATCAGAAGTGACTGGGAGATGCAGAAGCCATGTCAACCTCACAGGGGTCTCTTCTCTCCCCAGGACTTAGAGTTCTTTGTGGGTCACTGTGGGGCAGGGACAGGGAATATCCCCTTGCTCTTTGCCATGTCAGAGGTTAACCTCTTACACCACTGGTGGCCCGGGCAATGTGCTTGTACCCTGGGCACGCAGAGGCAGGCTGCTCCTCTGGGCAAAGGGAGCAAAGGGAACAGTGTGCTGCAGGAAGAGATCGCCCCTTTCCATGAGGACAGCTGCTCCTCCTTCCTTCCCTTCTACCTCAGCAGCAGCGTAGATGCTTGTGGCAAGTAAGAGGAGGTCTTTGACTGTTGGGTTACATTTTCTGCTCACACAGCTGGGAGACATCCGTGGGAGAATGACAGGAGGTGAGACCCAGCCCTTGTGCCTCGATGCTGTGTGCTGGCATCAAGGCATCAAGAGCAACTCTTCTGCAATCACCCTCTCTTTTTTCCCTTGTCTTCAAAGCGGGGGCAGGATCATCACCCTGGAAGGAAGAGGCTTTGCGCTCGTCCAGAACGTGTCCATGGTGGTCCGTGGCATTGGCAGAGAGCAAACGGTGGGTGCCCTGCTCTATGTCACCCAGTAACTGGGAGCAGGGATGCATGCCCTGTGCCCAGCGACATTTGGGGTATGAAGATGAGCCTTAGTCCGTGCTGCAGATTGGGCTGGGAGCAAGGATGAAAATGTTATGATCCTTAGCCCAGCAGAGTGACAGGCCTAATTTATGCCCACGCAGTAATCATTGTTATCAACCATGTCCTTGGTGCTATCAGTGTGCTTGATGCTGAGCGGTGCCTGGGTGGGTGAGGGCACTCAGGATGCCTTTTTTGATGGATGTATTCTCACGTGCTTTCAGAGCTGTAAGGTTCACACTGACACTGTGATCACCTGCCCCTCTCCTGCTGCCTCCAACATCACTGCGGGGAGTAAACCTGCACCCGTCGATTTCTATCTCAATGGTCGCCTCTACACGGACGACCGCCCAGCTCTGGATGAGGAGATGTACCCAGAGGAGGCCCTGCACATCAGCAAGTTCAGCCTGGAGTACTATGCTGACCCCCAGTTCTTCACAGCCAAGAAGGAGAAGTGGATCAAGCACCACCCTGGCGAGCCCTTGACACTGGTTATACACGTAAGGGAGTGGTATTTACAGCTCTGCTTCTTCAGTGGCGTTGCTGTCCCTCACCGGGAAGCTTTTCAGCCTAATGGAGGACTAGTACAGTGTCTGTCCACAGCCCCAGTAAAGGTGGTAGATGAGGGTGGGAGAGGCAGGAGTTGTGCATAGGCAGGCAGCTCATGCTTAGCCTGCCGCGCCTGCCTCCTGTTCACCAGGAGATGCAGCCTGTCCGGCGATGCTCTTTGAGGCATCACAACAGAGAGCTGTGCTTGAAGGATGTAATAGCAAGCAGCTAAATAAAATGCCAGATACGTGAAAAAGAACAATAATGTACTGGCGTGAAATCAGGCAGGTACTCCAGAAGGTCCTGACAATAGATATTTATTCCTGCAGAAGCAAGTCATGCATTCTTCTGTTTTGGCTGCTGCTATCAGCTCAGTTAACAAGGAAGTCGGGGTACAGCAATTCAGAGTGGCTTGTACAATGTGCAGCACTAATTCAAAGGCCATTGTTCACTGCAGGATATCCTCACTGGTTGCAACGTGCTTCAGAAGCACACTCCCCCTTTCTCAGGCCCTGCAGTCACATCCCCTCGCTGTCTCCTGTGTTGTACATCCTTCCCCCTCCCAGGTGGATGCTCAGATCCTTATCTGCAGAGCTCAGCCAGGGTAGATCAAAGGCAGATTTTCCCAGGTTCCGAGAGGGGCTTGCTCGTCCCATGCACCATGCTGAGTGTGGAATGGGAAACAGGAAAATGGGGAATGGCTTAGTTCTGGGTTTCCTATGGAGTGCTGGAAAAATGTTCTCGGAGAGGGAGAGTGTTCCCAAGCCTGAAAAACAGCAGGGAATACAGAATGAAAAGCAGGAAAACCCACTGCAATTCCAACTGCTACTCTGGAGATTGTCATCCTGATTTTATTTTTGTCTTTAGAAAGAGCCTGACAACCTGGGCCTGGAAAGCAATGAGTACCAAGTGAAAATTGGTCTTATCTCATGCGAAATCCAGATTGTTTCAGACAAAGTCATTCACTGCTCTGTAAACGAGTCCCTGAGCACCTCGGAAAGACAGCTACCAGTGACGGTAAGTGCCAGAAGCCTTCAGGCTGCGCTTGCTAGGCAGAAGGGGTTGGTGCTGCATGCCCTGCATGCCAGGGAGTCGGTCGTGAAGTCGCGGCTGGACAGAGCCGCTCACAGGCGGCCTGGCAGAAAGCCGCATGGACGGAAGGATGGACAAAACACGCTGTGCTTGCAGGTGTCTCAAGGCTTCCTTGTGTGGTGGGATGTAGGGCATGCTGAAGCTGCCCCAGGTCATGGAGGAGGGCTGCCATGCTCCCAGCCATTGGTCACGGGCAGTTGAACATTGAATTAATTTTGCTGTAATTTGTGAGCAGGAGATCTTCTCAGCTCTTGTAAGGCACTGTAAAATCCCACGCATGTGATTTTTTGTCACTTGCAGTAATTTTCTTTCTGGCCCTTGTGAGATGAGTTTGGGGTTTTCCACACAGTTTTCAGTCATCAGGCCTCCTATTGCCAGCAGAAGAGCTACAAGCGGAGATGAAGACCTGAACCTTACTGCTCTGCAACAAACCACTGGAGATGGGTGCCTGTGGTGAGCATGGGAGTACCCAGGCCTGGGTAGTTTCAGGGTTCTTCCCAGGGTCACCGTTACGTCACTGCAGAGAGCTTGGTATTCAGGACTGTCATTTGTCTTTAAGTGTCTGCAAAACTCCCAAAACCTTGTTACGGTCTTTTTTCCATAGAGGGCTTGACTTCCTGCTGTTCTTTCCCTCAGTTTCTCTCATTTCGTATGCAGCCCACTGCCATACAGGGATGTGGTTACAGCTCTTCATACTTGGAGAGGAAATGCCTCCATCTCCATGGTCTGGGAACTTGCATCCTCTCTCTCAGCTGAGGTTGTCCCTTTGATGGGTTAATATCAAGTGGGCAGAAGCTCATGGTGTGGGCAGGGGGAGGACGAGTGCAGAGGGATTTGGGGCAACTGTGGACTTGCACTGCCCAGAAGGTGAGCACAATGATGTAGCACCAGCTCACTGGTGAGGTTATCCAGCGTGCTGGTTGTGGTCTGTTGCATGTGAAATTCTGTTGCAAACTGGAAACATGGAAATGCAGAAGTAGCAGGATTTCCTAAGACATTTGAATGGAAATTTTAAATAGGGTAATTTTGGCTTTTAGTGAGAACTGAGAAACAGAGAAATCCCCTTGGGGAACAAAGGGAATTTATGAGTTTGCTAGTTTGGGGTTTGACGTAAATCATTCAGGGTAATGCCCCAGTAGATCCTTAGGAAGCAGGAGAATGATACCCAGCACTGAAGTATTGCATAGCTATTAAGTGTACCAACAGTGAGAGTGCAGCTAAATAATCAGCTTGCATTCATCTCTGTGTGCACTTACTAAACCTTCATGTGTGGTTTGAGTTATTGCCTGCTGGCCATTTCATAGGCAACAGCTGCCTTTATAACATACTTTTAATAGCTTTGGTAGCACGGGGCCAGATTTGCTCAATGGTTCCTACCTGATCTGCATCGCTGGCAGTTATCGGAGCCTGCAGAAGTCCCACCGGCTCACTGGCTGATGCAAATTCTTCTGGTGAGCTGAAATGCCTGCTGTGACTGCCCAGACTTTGTTGTAGAGCTCACATCTGCAGTGAGGGAAAACAGCCCTTCAGAGCATGTCCTGCTGTTGATCTCTGTTCCAGCCATGGTCCTGAGGGTGCCCGTTCCGTGGCCGTGCTCTTGGGCCATGACAGCGCCCACAGGTCGCACGGGCAGCAGGAGCTGCGTGGGGTGAAGCAGTGGTGCTGAGGAGGGGGCTTGTGCTTCAGGGGCTGCTGGGCAGCTCTCCTGGAGGGTGCTGGTGGGATGGGGCTCAGTTCCGGGCTGGCTTAGTCCTGGTGCTGCTTGTGTCAGTGTCCTGCCTGGCGCTGGCTGCCCCCACTGCGGCCTGGCCCATCTCTGCACCCACCCTGTGGTGGCCACAGGAAGTGTTGCCATTTAACGTTCAGCCTAATTAATTCCACTTACAAAAATTGTATTGAATAGACTGTCCAAATAAACAAGGGAAGGTTGCTGAGGCCTTCAACCCCTTTTTTTGTTCATTACCAAACCATTTAGACACAAACAGCAAGCATGGGATTTCTCCTCTGGCAAACATGAAAGGCTGAGTTATTGGAAATAAATGGCTCTAAAGGTAGGCAGGACTTGCCATGCTGCAGCGTTTCAGATGAAACAAGTGAAACCCTCGAGGCTGGGGTGCCGTGCACAGAACCTGCAGGCACTCGTGGCTCCATCTCACCCCAGCGCCTGGGCCCTGCCTGGGCATCGAGCGCAGCGTGGCGGCAGCACCCTCGCAAGGGCCGTCCTTTCTCCATCGCCTGCGCAGGGACCGGCACCCTGTCTCACGCCATGGATGTGGTGGGATGCCCTGCCTGTGGCACTGCATGGGCTGGGGTGCTGAGAGCTGTCTGCAGTGTAACCACAATGTACACCTTTCGTGGAGATGCTCCGTGACACAGATGTAGCTGTAAGATCATTCCATCTCTTCCCTACTTTCTCCTCCCTTCTTTCAATATTTTGTTCAAGTTTCTCTCACTTCCCATTTCTTTAGGGAAGTGAAACACATTTCCAGAAGCGAAAGATATGTAGTATCATGAGTTTTCCTTATCAGATGATGCTGTTGAACCCTTTCATCCCAGAAGTGTAGAGAACCTTTTATAAACAGCGCTGAGAAAACTTGCCAACCTGCCTGTGATGTGTGCTGGCCTCTTCCTTTATGGTGGTCAGGAGACCAGCGCCCTGAGCTTGAGCAGTTTGTGCTTGGTGCCACAAGCAGTGTGGATTGGGAGCAGAGCCAGCTCCTCCTGACGTTCAGTCCACTGCTTTAACCACAAGATCATTACTTGTCTCTGGTCGCATTATTATTTATTTTTGTTCCCTTACTTTATTTGTATTTCAAAAACTTTCAAGTTTCTTTACTCTCCTTTTCCTGAGCAGCAGCCGTTCTGCTTTTGGAGGAGAAAGGAGAGTGCAGCTGGGACTAAAAGGCTGTTCTGAGGCATAACAAAGTTGGATGATTAGTGAAAGTGATTTTCTAGTAACAGTATTATGGCAAGTACCGTATGCTACCGTCAGTTCTCTAGGACAGGGTTGCCTTGTGCTCTGGGCTGGGTATGGTGGGGCTGTGATGTGAGATGGAGCCTGCAGCTCTGCCCTCAAAGCCCTGCAGTGGCACTGTGAGGGGCACAGAGCCACAGCCTGCTGTGGGTCAGCCTTGGCTTTCCACCAGGGCTTACAGGAAAAGACTTGGGCTGCTTTGACACACACACAATCCCCATGGGCTGGCAGTGAAAGGCACAACCTGGCCTCCCTGAGAAGCCCAGTGGGCTGAGCCAGCAGGGCCAGCGTGTCCTTGGGTGAAGGTCTGCTGAGCGCTGCCCTGGGCCCTTCCTTGCTTGACCTCTGAGCCCTTTGGTAACGTGCTGCTCAGCTCTTGCTTCTCCTTCCTCCTTGTCCCTCTCCAGATCCAAGTTGGAAAGTTCAACTACACAATTGCAATGCTGCACCTCGGGGGAGGAGAGACTGCAATCATCGTCTCCATTGTCATCTGCAGCATCTTGCTGGTTCTCTCTGTCGTAGGTAAGGGAACAGGATGATGTGTTTCCAGGCTATGTTGAGATTTTTTCTCTGTGCACGTGCAGAGGTGGAGATTGCTTGCTCATATGTTAGGAAACCTCTAAGTGCTGCAATTGAGCAGCATCTGAAACTGGTCTGGATGCAGCCAGTAGCCATTCTTCTTTGTGTGGGACCAAGCCAGCACCCAGGATCAAAGCTTCCTGCAGTGTGGAGCTTTTGCTGGGTGAATCCTTAGTTTAACGCTTTTACTTGAGGCTGTGGTGTTTATAAATAACTTTACTCTTTTTCCCCAAACACTTCTTAATAGTATTGAGTAGCTACTATAACACAAAATAAAGAAGGGTGTGAGAAACTGATCTTGGACTCTTACCAGCATGAATAGGACTCACTCACAGTCATGGCTGTCACAGAGCAGAGGTCCATCTGACCCATCAGTAACAGACAGCGGCAGATGCCTGACAAAGAGTATAAAAAACAGAGCAAGCAGCCTTAGCTGCAGATCTAGAGCGGACATAACAGTCTGCTAACCTCACTGGAAGCTGCACAGTGCACCTGTGTCCTTTGGCTAGGGTATTTTTTCATCATGTGCCCAGAATAACTGTGCAGTCAGAAACCCATCATTTCACAGCAAATGAGGTGTTTCTAATAGGGATTTGATTTGTTTTTAATAAAAGTTACAATGCACACTACTTATTAAATGCACTACTAGTCATTACAAACATATTTCTGAAGGTACGGGAAGAATGTCAGACATGAACACTGTAATACAGGTAGTAAACCTCCTAAAATCAATATTCATTAATGAGCTGGACTACATTAATATGCAATTGATCTGAATATAGACAGCCCAGAAATAAATTGAAGATGTCTGTGACAGCATGATCATTAAAGTCCAGCTGGTTTTACTTATTTACAGATAATTGACAGCTGCCTAATCAGTACCAGTTTTGTTATATGTGTTAAACCAACACTGAGTTTAGCTTTCTGCACCCACGTTAACAGAGGACCACTCTGGTCCAGCTTCAGCTGCTGTTAGCACCCTAGTCCAAGAGGCTTGTTCCTTTCCTCTCTTCCAGCTCTCTTTGTGTTTTGCACGAAGAGCCGCAGAGCAGAGCGCTACTGGCAGAAAACCCTGCTCCAGATGGAGGAGATGGAGTCACAGATCCGGGAGGAAATTCGCAAAGGTAAGTCGCCATGCTTGGGCACCATGGAGGAGCCAGGACTGGGAGGGAGATGTCAGAATAGCAGGGTTGAAGACATTCGCCTTCTTTGTAGAAATTTATAGAATTACTTATAGAAGAGTTTCTGTCATTGCCTTTGTGCTTCAGCAGGATTTGTGAATGAGGCTTAGTGGCTGGAAGTGTGGCTCTGCCCCTGTCTTGCTGCCTGACTTGGGCAAGCCACTTATCTCCAGTGCCACTGATTTCCCTGTCTCAGGGTTAGTGGCTCTCAGCCACATTGGAGGGTTGCTTGCAGGTCACACAAATCTTTAGTGTGCTTTATGATTAGGTACAACAAAACCGGCAACACGTTCCTGCTAGAGCAATGTGAGAAGTAAGGCAAGCGTCTGCATTTGCTGTCCACTAAGTACATGCTTCTGCCATGAGCACTGAAATCCTTCTGCAGAAGCAGACTTCAGGGCTGGTCTCCAGAAGGCAGGGGAAATTTTTTCTCTGTGTGTGCTGCAGGGTGTGATGTATAGCACTGACAGGTAAACCCTGAAAGTAATCTGCTCCACAAGAAAACCCTGCTTCAGCCCACTCAAGGGAGAAGGCTCAAGAAGGCAGAAGAGACAAGCAATGCATTTCAGTGCCAGCCTGCCTGCTCTCTGTCTCGGCTGGTAGATTATCAGCACTCTTACCATCTGCGGGTCTCTTTGCCTAAGGTTTTGCTGAGCTGCAGACAGACATGACAGACCTGACCAAGGAGCTGAACCGCAGCCAAGGGATCCCGTTCCTAGAGTACAAGCACTTTGTCACTCGGACCTTCTTTCCCAAGGTAAGGCAATACCACATTTCACAGGCACCTAATCACACCCAATTTCTTCCTAACCAGAACAGGGCTCTGCTCTCCCTCTGCCAGAGTTATTACAGTGTAACAAAATCATTCCACTGTCAAATATGCAGTTGTCATGTATTTCAGCCCTAATTATTATCAAAAGTGGAGCCACAGCTCCCAGGGTGTGAAGTAAGGTCAGACTTGCTCAGCACATGACCGGAGCCTGGCGGAGCTAGAAGGCAGACGAGGCATGGGTCTGGGAGTTGTGCTAGCTCACCGGTTTGGTGCCACTGGATGCCCTCCTCTGGAAGCAGCATCTCTCACATGAGGAGACAGTGCTGGGGACACCCCTTTGTTCCCAGTGGCTCCAGTTTTACCCTGCTGTCTGTTGAGAGGAAGCTGAAGGGCGTCTCCCGTCAGTGCTCAGGGAAAGGTGGCTTTTTGTTCCACACAGCTTGCCACCGAGAATTTCCAGCTGCGCTGCCAGTTCTCAGAGCTCATTAGATGTCTCTGTCTCTCCTTCTGGCTCCTCTCCGCCAGTGACTGGGCTTACAGTGCCCCCAGTAAGATGCCCCTTGGGCATGCAGGCTGGGTCTGTCTACCCACAGCCCTCCTCCAGGCAGCACCAGACGTGACAATGCCGTAATTCCCATCACCAGCTGCTCTGCCGCATTGCTGTGTGCTGCTAACCGCTGCTGTATTTCACCCCTGAGGCTGGTGCGTTTCGGTGGTGAGGAGTGAGAGGATGATTTATGACTGCAGAGTGTTTCATTAGTAGTTATTACTCAGGTTTTTAAGTTATCCAGTCTCTATACATCTAGGCACACTAGACTCTCTAAGATTCAGGCTGCTATATGAATGTTAGAGATTTAAACGTTTTTCCCATCTGTTTCAAAAGTTACATATGTTAAGACATCCAGTACTTCTCTATTTTGACTTACTCTCCTATTATGCTTTCTCTTCTGGGATTTTCTAGCTGTCACATAAGTCTATTTGCAGTCTCCCTACCCTAACAGCCTTGTGTCTGCTCAGACATCTGCCTCCCCCCCACTCCTGTGGTGTTTGCTCATTCAAGAGGCTCTTGCAAAGTGTTTAAAGGCTTCGTAAACCATTCCAATGCATTTCTTCATAATGGGTGGTCTTCAGTGCCGATGACATTTCTCTCCACCTCATTCCCTTGTGGTGTGTGGCACATGAGGAGGTCTCTGGCCTGGCTCAGCTGCCCTCTGCTAATGCTGTGTTTGGTTGCAGTGTTCCTCGCTGTATGAGGAGTGCTACATTCTGCCTTCCCAGCAGCTCAGCTCCCAGGTGGGGTCCCAGGTCCAAGAAACTCATCCGCTCCTGGTGGGGGAATGGAAAGTGAGTAACCCACTAACAAAACAAATGTTCTTGAGTGTTTGCTAACCATACTCACATGTGTTGACAGTACCATGCATTTTCTTGTGGTGTGTGGAAAATGCTCGATCACTCAAAACAATTAACACATATCGGCACCGGATCAGCTTTTACTGATTGGAGAAGATAGATCTGTGAAATTCTGCTCTCACATGAAGAAGCTCTGCCCGAAGATCCTCCCCAGCTTCACTGTGGGCTTTCTTCCCAGGTGTACCATATTGTATGTCACTTCAGTTCTGTACACAGTTCATCATAAATGAAATTAGTCCCACGTGGGGACTCAGTAAAAGCCGTTATCCCATAGCTGGGTTTTGTGTGAACAAGAAATCATGAACTGAAGAATCAGAGTGTCTTTAGGTTGGAAGGGATATCTGCTTAAAGCAGCTCCAACTAGATCAGGTTGCTGAGGGCCTTGTCCAGCTGATTGTGAAATATCTTCAAGGATGGAAATCCCACTGCCCCTTGGGGCTCCTGTTTCAGTGCCGGATGGCCTTAAAGGTGAAAACTTTCTTCGTAATATGTAATCAATGTCCCGTGCTCTATCTGGTGTCCCTCGCCTCTCATCCTATCACTGTACCTACAGACAAGAGCATGGCTCTGTCTTATTTACCCTCCCATGGTGCAGCTGAAGGCCATAGTAAGTTATCCCCTTCACCACCTCTTCTTAAGGCTGAATAGCCTCAGGTCTCTCTGCCTCTCCTTGTACACTGTGTGCAACCGTCCCCTAATTGTTTTGGCAGCCCTCTGATGCACTTGCTTTTTTTTTTTTTTGTCAATGTCCATCTCAAAGGGAGGGGGCAAAACTGGGTACACTACTCCAGATGGTCTCACAAGTGCTGAACAGAGAGGAACAGTCACTGCCACTGGCCTGGTGGCCATGCTGCTTCTGATGCAGCCCAGGATGCAGTTGTGCCTTCACCACAGAAGCATGCTGTTGGCTAGTATAAGCAGAGGGAGTACAGGGCTCTCAGGACAGTACCTCTCTGCTCAGCAGGGACATCCTTGCAGTCAGGTAGGATGAAGGCTGGGAGAAAACAACAAGCAGTGTTTTTCTTACACTGTTTTCTAATTTTTCCCCTTAGATCCCTGAAAACTGCAGACCCAATATGGAAGAGGGAATATCACTGTTCTCCACCTTGCTCAACAACAAGCACTTTCTCATTGTTTTTGTCCATGCTCTTGAGCAACAGAAGGACTTTGCTGTTAGAGACAGGTATGAGCTTCAAAAGACCATATGAAGAGCGACACAGGCAGCCAGCCTGTCTGAAGGGGGTATTCATGCCCTGCAGGAGTCTGGTGCTAGAGCCTTAGTAGCCTTGAGTGCTGCCTCATGGTCTCTGCTCTGAAAGGTGGCTGTATGGCTCCTGCTTTGCCCCAAGAGGTTGCTGAGGAGGGAGCTGTTGAGCATGTCACCTGTCCTACATGAACATTTTCTGTAGACCTGTGGCTTTTAGCCGCTGATCATTTAGGCTAAATTTGAACCAAAGACCTGGCAGCTGGGCAAGACAGATTGATCCCTAAACCATAAGTGATCCGGCCCCTGTCTAGAGACATGCATTTCACCTGAAGGTTGACTTACACTGGCATCCCACTTTTCTATTAGAAATGAATGGCCATAAACCTTCTCCATTACCCTGAAGAGCACCAAAAGGTGCAATGTGTGACCTGCTTGTGCAGTGTTTGTGTCCCTGAACAGTTGGCTTACTAGTAAGAGTGTGCAGGCTGACCTGAGGTCCTGCAGCGTTGAAAGAGGCTTTGAAGTTTAACACCATTGAGAGAGCTCATGAAAATTATCAGAAACACTGCCTTTGCGCTATTTTATGTTAATGATAGTTGTCAACTTAGTCTTCTTGTGTCAGTGCTTAAGTCATACACAATTCTGTTCTTCAGGTGTAACTTGGCCTCTCTGCTTACTATTGCGCTGCATGGGAAACTGGAATATTACACCAGCATCATGAAGGACCTCCTGGTGGATCTAATTGATGCTTCAGCTTCCAAAAATCCCAAGCTGATGCTGAGGAGAACTGAATCTGTAGTGGAGAAGATGCTCACCAACTGGATGTCCATCTGCATGTACAGCTATCTCAGAGTAAGATAAACAGATCAGTACTGTTGTAGGTGCAGGTTTGGCATTGCATGCAGGGGTAGCAAGGGACATGTCAGCTGAGGACCTAAATACTTGCCAGTTTTGCCAGTTGCCGTGTCACTAATGGTTGACAAACTCCAACAGATTGAAAGGTTCAAGTGTGAAAAAGCAACTGTGAGTTCGGTTGCTTCTCCATTTCTGCCTGGTAATTTGTTGTGATCAGACTTCATGGCAGGCTTCCTGGTGTGGCCTGCCTTTTGTAAGGCCAGAGCACTAGCTAGCATTTGTTACCATGCTTGAGAAGAGATTCATAGGGGAATTGAAAAATAACCACAATGGCTCGAGGTTTTGGGAACAGTTCCAATTATTTGTTGTTTTCCCTGCCCGGCTCACATAGCCTTACTGCTGGTTGCCAGCTAGTTCAGTATTTTGTCTCTAGTGCAAGAGCCCAGGAGGGGATCGCGGCGCAGGGGCAGGAAGGCTGCTGAGCTGCCAGTGCCCACTTGTGTGTGGTGTTCCTCGCTCTGGACATGTCCTTGTGGTTCCACGCTGCCCAGACGAGTCTTAGCAGGAGATGGGGGATGTCTGTCCCAGAAGCCTGACTATCTTCCTACAGTAACCAAAAAGGAATATATTTGGCATCTCAGAGCATCTCCATCTGCTCAGTGCTTTATCTCCAATGCTTGCCAGTTCTGGTTGGAATTTCCCAGAAGAATTGAGCAATAACATAATTGATTCCACAGCAGCTAATTGGAGGACACCCCATTATATTCACAGGGGAAAGCCTAGAAAAGGCCTTTTGAAAAATCTCTTTTGCAAAGTGTTTGCTATAGCCACAGAAGCAATACCTCATTGTCTTTGTACATATCATGTCTTCTGAACCCAGATGATGATCACTTTTTCTTCTAAATCTTGTGGCTTTGTAGTTCTTAATCTTTCATTTTAGCTCGCATAATTATGCACCATAATGAAAGAAAAGTCACGGGAATGAAAAGGGATGGCTGTGCTGATGGAGCATGGCTTTCCAGCCTGTCAGAGAAGAAAAGAGTGAATTAGTGAATTTTTTTTAATCTTTAGTTTTTGTGCCTGTAGTTTAACCATTGGGGAGAAAAAGTGCTGATCTCTCCTTTTGGAGAGTGGAGCCCACATGTGAGGCATCTGATCCAGCTCCAGTTCTGCTAAAAATGGACATTGTGCAAGAAGGCTTTCTCAGGGGAAAAAAAAAATAAAGAGGGAAGAAAGTCAAGTCTTATCACGTGGGCCTGAGGAAGCGGGCACGTTACAGAGCTAATTCATGGTGACGCAGCTCCCGAGCGCCTGTGCCACCACTCCCGCGGCACCTGGCGGGGAGGTGGCCCCAGCAGCAGGCCTCTCTGGGTGCCCGCCGCAGGGCCGGGGCCGGGGCTGCCCATGCAGAACGACACTGGTGCCCGCCGTCAGCTGAAGCCGCCCGGCCGCCTGCCTGCCACGGGCCTCAGGGTGGCATGGGCAGGCTGTCGGTGCAGTGCAGCCAGGGCCAGGTTGGTGGCATGCCACGGGCCGTGCTGCTGGGCTCGCTTGCCCGTGTCCAGCCTGCTCTGGCTGGAGCTAGTGCCTAGTGCTGGGCTCTGCGCCCCTCCTCGCTTTGTGTGCTCAGCCTGATGCTACAGCAGTCAGGACCATTGCTGCACCCCCTGGCGCAGCCTGTTCCCCATTTCTGAATGGCAAACGTTCACCGTAAGAGAGTGCGGTGAAGATTTGATTTCCAAGAGGCTTGTCCATCATGGGCTCCGCAGTGGAGGTGGGGGGCACAACTGGAGGAAAAGCTGCTGCCTGCTGACATGGGAAGAAGGGGATGGATGAGACAGAAATGTCTGGAGAGGCTTCTGTCCCTCCCTGGACGAGAGGGCTGCAAACAGACACGAGCCGCTGCTGTGCACAGGGATGGAGAGGTCCCAGCCCAGGGCCAGCAGCCTGAGCAGAGCCAGAGCCTTCCCTGCTGCAAAACCAAGTGTGGAGCCTCTGAAGCACCTCCCTGCATGAGCTGCTTTTAGCTCAAGAAAGCTATTTAAATATTAGTGATAGTCAAACACTCCCATGTGCCTTGCGTCCCTCCAGATCAAACTCTGTTGCCCTCAGAGAGGCATTCCTTGGTTAAAAAAAGAGGCTGCCCGCCTGCCTGCAGCACTGGGCTCTCAGACATGTGACGATGGGTCTGGTTCTCATTCCTGAATTATCCCCATTAATCACAACGTCTATTTGAAACAGCTGCTGCAAAGGTCCCTGCCGTTGTTCAGTGGAAAAATTCCAAGTGCTTGTATTTTCCCTTGTAAGTCAACTCTACATGCTCGAAACATTTGTTTTGTATTAATGCTCTGCCTAACAGTCCGTCCATTTGTGTTTTGGGGGAAAATGCTTTGAAGGAGCTGTCTTCAACTGGGAAGAAGTGGCAGGCCACAGTCACTCGTGGTTAAACATACGGAGGGCACCTGAAGGCAATGGAGTTACCACTTTGACAGGGTGAAATGCTTGCAGGAGATAGCATGAAGGAGTAGCGGGAGGCTTGCTCCTTGGGGTTGGAATTAGAAAGTGCTTGAAAACTTGCATCATTTACACAACTGTTGTAGATCTTGGATTCTGCAAAACTGTATGAGAAACACACATAAAATGATGGAAAAATGCTGAAAAGAGCCTTCCTTGTGCAATACCTTTGTACCATTTTGCCTAGCCCCTAACAGGATCAGGGGACTGGTAGCTAAATGAAAATTAAGGACCTGAAATACAGCACTTAGATCTGTGTCCAAATTTCCCAAAATTTTGCATGGGGGATGGAGCTGAGGTTTGGCACATTATGCAAATAGATAATCATCCTAAAATTAGCTGGCACCTGGGACAAGCAGCTGTTTACTGTGCTTTTCCCACCCCAGCCTCACCAAGACTTTTTGGAAATGACTGTAGCATGTTCCTGTGAGGACATCTCTAGTGACTGGTCAGCCTTGTTAGCAGGGCAGCAACATGTGAATCCAGTCTGCTCTGAATCTTTTCTTTTCCCAAGCATATAAAACCCAAGCCCTCCCACACTCATCATGTATGAAGGAGTTCAAGTAATGCCAGCCTAAACTGTGCTTTCCATTACTGTAAAGTTATTTGAGTGTCCTGGATAGCTTTAAGAGCCTGTAACAGTTCAGTCAAAAATGAAAATGAAGTCTCATTAAAATACATTCACAATAGGAGGAAAAAAAGGCCCCAGAGTGTGTTTTTTTAAAAGTAATTTTTGTCCTGAATCAGCACTGATCTCTTTTAGTTAAACTTCCTTTCTCCCAACTAGCCAAGTCCAAAGTCAGTTTTGATTTGTTTCCAGATGAATTTTCTGAACAATGCTTGAGGTTTCCAAGCTTGCCATTTTATCTCTCGTCCCTGCCTGCCAGCCCTTCTTTCCCCTCTTTGAAATTTGCTGTCTGATTAGCACTTTTGCAGATTTCCATAACATCCCACAGTTCCTGAGTCTGAAAGCCAAGAAGACAAACAGAAATAGTATCTAGCAGGCTGAGCACTGTAGTTTATTTCCTGTGAGGCGAGTCCTGAGAAAAGATCTTGTTCATTCACACTGCGGCAGGATTTGAAACACCCATTTCACCAGTTTCTCAGGCTGCCCCCTTTCCATCGAGTGTTTCCATTTGCAAGAAGGTGCCACATGATCAGTTTCGACCCATGCAGTGTCTGCTGGTTCCAGGCATTAAAGAGCCCTGGTATCAGCAGGACTGGCTCAGTTTTTATGTAGCGGTTCGCAGCACCCTCACTTCCCTCTGTGGCTGGAGCTGTGTCTAGGACCAGAGCTTCCCAAGGGGCACAGGGCAGGCTCCAAAAGCTGGCGCTGAATCTAGCCTCGGGGTCATCCTCACTGCGTGTTCGAGCACAAGCAGAGCTCCTGTTTGTGGCAGGGCTGTTGTTACGGTCTGTCAGCACCTCGTGCATCGGGTCAGTGTGGCAGCGTGCCAGTTTGCATCACACTAGTGATGCAAAGTAGTGCAACCTGGCGATGTCTCGGTGTCAATGTAATCCCTTTGCCTGTTGTCTCATAATCTTGCCTTTCTCTCAGAAACTAACTTTTCTTTGTGTCTTCTGACACTTTCTCCTCTCTGTTTGCAATCCTTGACTTCTCCTTAGCCACATGACTTCACGTGTCCCTCTGCTTTCTGGAAGCCATACCTTCCTCCATTTCAAGCACCAGCGACTCTGCTTCAGAGCACGTTTTGTGTTGTGTGCTCAGAAGGAGCATTGCAAGAAGTCATTAAACCCCAGCAGAAGGCCCAAGGAACTTCCCCATGTTCATAAAAAAAGTTGCCCTTGGAAAATAAAATGCACCATGGCACAGATGGCGCATGCCCACCTACAGCCCTGCTGCAGTGTCTTAATGTCAGTTGCTCTGAATGCAGCCGAATCAAAATTGACATCAAACTAATTGCTTTAGCAATTATAAGGCAATTAGAATAAAATAATCACCAAGTCTTAATTAAGAAGCAGATTGAACAGGATTTAGCAGCTCCTAGCTGAGAAATATCAAAATCATTTGATATCTGTTGTCTTGAGAAGGATTTCAGATGGCAGGAATGGTTGTGCAGGGGTGTGTGAGATGCTCGGATAGTACATAAATGTGCAATAATTTGCATTTGCCTCATTTGAAGGAAATTGCACATGAACATTAGGGAGAGTGGGATGTACTCCAGTACTGAAACGTTTCTTAAGAAAATTGCTTGTGTTTTACTTGCACATCAGTGTAACAGACATAAATGGATCAGAAATCTGGCATTAAACCGTGTAGCTGAACCGTGTCACAAATAGCTGGTCCCTATTATGCTTTTTGTTTTTACTGCAGCAGTGTCACAATTCACATCTATCCTATAAGACGAAGTTTGACAAATGTAAGGAGTGAAATGGTCTGTTTGATTGCCATCATGTGGGAACAGCTTGGTTGACCCTGATCCTTTCTCTTCTGCTGTGATCAAGGCTCTGCTGCGGTATGAGCAGTATGAACGCTGGTTCCCAGAGCCACAGGGTATGCACACAGTGGCCTTAGTCCCATGGATTCCAAGGGCAAACCAGGCAGCACAAAGAGAGGTTCAGCCAATACCTTTATGAGAAAGTTACGCATCCAGATGTCCCTCTAGATCTGGCTTTTGTGCACATCAGCCTCATTCCTTGTCCTGCAGAGTGCAATATGTTATACCGTATAGGCTCTGTCAGGCTGCAAGAAACATTGCTGTACAGGAGTATGCCAGATTCTTCCTGATGTTCATGTTTAATTTCCCATGTCAATTAATGTACATTTGTATTGTTGCCAAGCGTTGCGCGCGTATGTACCCATTGGCACAGCTGTGCTTGTGCCCCAGCCTTCTGAACAGTGACTAAGTCTCTGCCCATGATATAAAATGCTGGCATAGCCTTTTGGTGGTAGTTCACAACCTGCACTGCCTGTTGTAAAGTTGGATGGGGTACATTGAGGCTGACAATCACAGCTCATCCCCCCCCCCCCCCCCAAAAAAAAATTGCTCATGGTTGCAGCCAGCTGCAATGCCCACCTTCCTGTCTGCATTGCCATGTGGCCCGAGTCCGAGGGTTTCTGGGCAGCCTCTGAGAGTCTTGGAGAAGAGGTGCTGCAGGCATCCAGGAGCGATGGCCCTGAGCACCATGTGGGGTTGTAGAGCCAGGGGCGCTGGGGGGTTCGCTACCCCAGGGTCCCTGCAGAGCCTGCCCCATCTGTGCTGCCACCAGGTCCAGTTTGCTGACGTGGATTTCTCTCCCTTTCCCCAGGAGACAGTTGGCGAGCCATTCTTCCTGTTAATCTGTGCCATCAAGCAGCAGATTAACAAAGGCTCTATCGATGCCATCACGGGGAAAGCCAGGTACACCCTCAACGAGGAGTGGCTCCTGCGGGAGAACATTGAGGCGAAGCCGAGGGTGAGTATCCCCCCCCCAGCAGGGTGCGGTGAGGTAGCTGTGCCCGCAGGGGGCTCATGCCCACACACGTGTGATACCCGTGTGAGTTATGCACTTGTGTGGGCACCTCGCTGATGCCTGGGCTCCTGGCTGTGGAGCAAGGCTTGTAATGACTGCTTGTTTTCATGTCCAGCCCATGGTGGTTGTTGATGTGGTTAGATTAGGGGTGGAGGGGGGCAGGAAAATTTGTTCTGCCTTGTTCAAACTGTTGACAGAACCAGTTCACTACTACCAGCAAATCAGTGTCTTCACTACCAGTGAGAAGGTGCTGGCTATGGCCTTGCATCCTGGGCTGCGTGCAGAGTGTCACCACATGGTGCTGAAAAGCGGTTCTGCAAATTGCCTCCTGCAGCAACCAGGCAGAGCAGGGCTGTGTGTGGACTTCATTCCCTTCACTGCCTGACACATAATTCAGCAGACGCCTTTCCAGAGCCTGGGTCAAACCCTGCTTTCAATTACCTGGCATAAATCTGGAGCAGCTTCACTGAAGTCAGTGGGTTACCCCAGATGTGCATCACTGTAACTCAGAGCAGGTTCGAGCTCCACAGCCTCTCAGATTCCTGTTACCAATTGACCTGTAAATTTACAGCACAGACCAAGAGGGGTTAGCAGCAGGACGCAAAGTATTATCTTTCTCAGCAGAAATGGTAACTTCATAAGTCTGAGCAAGGAAGTACAGCTGCTTCCTACTTTGTTTGCAAGAAGAGAAGCAAAAGTATGAGCAGAGTGTGTTCGAGGAAGGCAAGCATCTGCAGGGCTAACTCACTGGCAATCCCCTGCATTGCTGGTAACCAAACCTCTGCTTTAAAAAACACCCACACAGTATACAAAGTGAAAATTCATCTTCATTTAATGCTATGGCAAAAATTGGACTCCATCTGTGCATTCACATTGTCATCACCAGGGGTGCTGGGTGTGTATCCTGATACTAGAAAGCAGTGTTTGCGAAGGAACCGGTAGGCTGTGAGAATCCCAGCCATCCATCTCACATTTACCGTATGTCCTTCTAAGAGGCAGCTGTGCTTAGATACAACAATGCTCCTGGCCTCTGCACAGCTTCCTGACCTGGGCTTGCGAATGAGGTAGCTAGCTGGCTTCAGAACTGCATTCCCAGCTAACCGAACGCACAGAGTGGCCCTCTGTTCGTACACACTGAGGAGAGGAGGACAGAAGCAGGAGGTAGCGCTGAGGCAGCCTTGGGATGAAGCCCCCAGCGGGCAGGTGGGCAGCGCTGTGCTCGTGACCTTTGGGTCTGCAGATCCTGTGCGAGGACATGTCTGTGCTCTGCATCCCTCTCCTCGCTTGAGTGGCATGGGAGCATCTACCAAAGAGGAGAGGATTTTTTGTGGGAAGAGAGTCACTCTGGTTGCCCTGCAGCTTTCTGCTGTGACTATAGCAGAAGCAGGGCGTCCCCGAGGTCTGAGTGGTATCTGCAGCAGCCCACAGCCCTTTGCAGCTGATGATCCCACTGTTCAGTTACCTTCTCCAACAGGTTGTTGCATGCTGGGGGTGTTGAATACCCGAGTGGCATCAGACCCAGTATGCAGTGTGCTTAAAGCTTGTTTAAACAGAGCAGCCTGGCCAATTGTGTTAGGGAGAGGCAGGGCAATGAGCCTTAGCAGCCCCATTAGTCGCTGGTCAGAGCCAAGAAGCTGAGAACATGGCTGGTGGCAGGGCTGAACTTCCCTCCCACCACACAGGAGGTCTCTGCGCACCAGGGCTCAGGCCCAGTAGTAAGGCAGCATGAAAGGAGGGTGCAGCGCTGCTCCCCACGTCCTCCTGGCTTCATCAATAAATTCAGTCATAAATTAGCGCTTTTCACTAGCGGTAAAATGATTCTATGATTCTATGATAAAAATGTAGCTGACCACATCTGCTCAGCCTGACTTCCAGCAGTGCAGCGCCCAGCAGGCGGCAGCAAGAGCTGTGTGGTGCTGCAGCGCCGCGTGTCCGTGAGAGCCAGCAGAGCTGGGTAGGTTGCCGCTCCTCACTCCTAGCTTGGCCTCTGCCCGCAGAACCTCAACGTCTCTTTCCAAGGCTGTGGGATGGACTCCCTGAGCGTCAGGGCCATGGACACAGACACACTCAGCCAAGTGAAAGAGAAGATCCTGGAGGCCTTCTGCAAGAACGTCCCCTACTCCCAGTGGCCAAGGGTGGAAGACGTTGACCTTGGTAAGGAACGGCTGCGTTGGACAGGCCAGCCCCTACCGGCGGATGAAGGCGCTGATGTTGCACAGTAGCTCTTGGTGTCTGTCGGAGGGTGCTGGGTGGAGTAGCACTGGGAGAGGGCTGGCTCAAGACAGCCTTTTCCTGAGGACTGTCTTCAGGAATAAGTGATGGGACCAGATCCTGGTGGGCAGGAGGGAGCCATGTAACTGGAAAGGAGCTTTAGGAAAGCCCAAGGTGAGCAGAGGGGTGCTTGGACTTGCGTCCTTTGAAGCCCGTATTAGTAAACCCCAGAAGTGGTATTCTCTAAAACACTCTTGGGTCTGCACATGGCTCATTAATACGTGTCTCTCCATAAGCAGCCATAAATGAGCCCATGGGCTCCTACCTGTCCACGGGTTCAGTTGTGTTATTAATTTACCCAGTGGACAACTCCTCCTCCCAGAACTTAAGAAGAATCCAAGCCCAGTACTGTGAAGAGAAAACCACGCTGGCCTCAGTGCCTCCATGCCACACAACAGCTGGCACAAGGAGCCGCAAGGCGTGGAATTCAGCATAGTCGGTGCCGGGGGAGTCTTCCTGGGAGAACGCGCTGGGCTGGCGCAGTGCCCGGGTCGCGCTCCTCTCCCTGGTGCTCGTGGCACGTCCCCCGGCCATGACAGGCTCTGCCCCGTCAGGAGCCGCCACCGACCTTCGGTAGCCACGTGCACAGCCCCGCAGCGTCTCACCCGCACAGTGTGGTGCGAGGCAGGTGCCTCATGGCCCCGAGGGACCAGACAGGGACAGGGACTGGGGAGGGGTGCTCCTTACCAGTCCTGCTGAGCAGAGCCTTTGTCACCTCTCCCAGGGCCATCCAGTCCTGCATTAGTCCAGAGATCCCCTGCTTTGGGCTTAGCCCTGGAGGAGTGAAGCACACCTGCTTTAGTTGCAGAGAGCCCCGGAGGCCTTTGCAGTGGTGCTGTGCGGCGGACGTGTGCTGCCTGGCGTGGTGCCCGCCAGGAGCCCTCGGTCCTGCTGCGCCAGCCTCCTCCAGGCTGGGCACTCACTTCTCCCCTCTGTCTGCTCAGAGTGGTTTGCCACCAGCACCGACAGCTACATCCTGCGGGACCTCGACGACACCTCGGTGGTGGAGGACGGCAGGAAGAAGCTCAACACATTAGCACATTACAAGGTAAACCTGCCAGCGCTGCAGAAAAGCTTTGCTTCCTTGGAGCCTGCCTGGCCTCAGGGGCGAGCGGCAGTTCCTCCTCCAAAAACAGGATTATCAGAAACAAGCAGGAAGGTTGCCATAGCTCCAAGAGAGCTTCCGGGGAATAGACATCTGCCCTGGCGAGAAGCTCGTTAATATTGCAACACACTGAAACTAATTAAACACTCTTCATGCAAAACAAGTTATTACTGACAACAGAAAGAGGAGGAAAAAAAAAAAGCTCCTATTCCCAATGGCCACCAGCTTGGCTGATTAGTATCACTCAGCTCTTGATCCATGCCCCTGCTGAAATCACTAGCACAATTGTCACTGCCTGCCCTGAGAGCAGAGGCTAGGGATGCCGCTGAGAAGAGGCCAAAAATTTGAGAAATGTGGCAAACCAAAATGTTCTCTTGACTAGTTTTCCTTTAAAACTAAACAAAACCAGAATTTTTTATTTGATTTCCCCATTCCTTGATACATTTGGAAGCATAATCCTCACTGCTCTGTAACAGTGCATGGAAAATCAAAAATGGAACTGAGTACTTATTAATTGTGTAACAGCAGTGCCACAGAGCCCCACTTCTGGCTCAGTGCCCTGCTGTGCTGAGAGCCAGATGCAGAACAAAGAGATGGTCCCTGCCCCAGTGAGTCCTCAGCCTGCATTTAGGTTCCTTCTCACTCCCTGGGAAAAGGCAAAGCAGTGTCTGCACAGCCCAACACTCTTTCTTTTTCAAATTACCTGGTGTCGACATGCCAAAAATTTATCTTGGATACATATATTTGCCTGATTCCCATCATTTGAGAATGCCCCAACCTTGTATTTGCCCTTAAAAAAGCCTTTCCCAGTAGGGCAGTGCCATTATTACCAGTTCCCATGCAGGGGAGCAGGGGCAGGGCAGTCGCAGGGGTATGCTTGTGGCAGAGCAGCCGCTGCACCAGCATCCCCAGGCTTTGGGAGCTGCCCGGGTCCATCCCTGGCTGGCTGGGAGGTGCTGCCAGGGTGCTGTCACCATTAAATGTCTGCTCACCCCTTCCTCTGCAGATCCCTGAAGGGGCGTCACTGGCCATGAGCTTGTCGGACAAGAAGGATGCCACACTGAGCAGAGGTAGTATCTCCCTTCTCCTCCCCTGCTGCTGGTGGCGGGGCAGAGGCACTTGTGTGCATGGAGGGGCGTCTCGGAGGTGATGCTGAGAGCTGGCTGCTGGGCCCCTTGCCCAGATGCTGCAGTGCAGCATGAGCCCATGTGGCGCTGGTGTTGGCAGCCCCTGCAGAGCACCACTTCCCAGAGGTGTGGGGCAGAGCTGGGCATCGCTCAGTTTCGTGCCTGGTGGCCGCTGAGTGTAACACTGCCGAGGGCAGGTCTTTGGATGCGTCTGTAGGTTTGTCTGCCTTTTTAAGGCTTGTCTGTCACTTGCAAAGATGGAAAAATCGACTGGGGTTTTGTGCCTCCTCTTGCTCTGTGGGAGACATTGAGGTCTGAGAAGTACGCATTTCTGATATACACATTGTGGGAGATGCAAGTGTATGTTGTTTGCTTTGTCATGTTTAAGTTCCCGATGTCATGTTTGTGTTTCTGGTTTAAAAAATTGTTTTCCAGTATCTTCCCCTCTCTGTTTGCCCAACCTTTAAGCTAAAGGTGTTTGAACCTTTCTTCTCACACGCTTGTTGGAGGTTTGCATTGAATCTGTGCTAACGCAGTGAAAGAAAAGTAAGAATCTGAAACCACAGGACTGAAAATCCCTTTCTCTCCCATGCTCAGTTTATTGCCAGCATACACCTAGGTTTCAGGTGCACAGAAAGTCAAAACATGCAGAAGGAGACAAAAATTCACATTAGAAA
Source organism: Anser cygnoides (assembly GCF_040182565.1). Classification (NCBI taxonomy): domain Eukaryota; kingdom Metazoa; phylum Chordata; class Aves; order Anseriformes; family Anatidae; genus Anser; species Anser cygnoides. The sequence continues at coordinate 2,680,422 of NC_089882.1, forward strand.
AAGAGTTTCAACCGCTCTGTCTTTCAGGCCATCTGCACACAGTCGGTCTCTGCAGTGGGATTCCTTTTGCCCGTTAGCGTGAGGACAGGCGGCCGGGCCGTGGCTGCCCCGGGGACAAATGCTGGGAGACGTAGCAGGCCATCGCGGCGCTGTGGGCACCCGGAGCAGGGGCGGCATGCAGGAGAGGCCCTGTGCTAATCCTGCTCTCACACCCTCTTAGGTTCCTCTTGCAACACCCCTTGGGAGACTTAAAGCACCCCTTAAAGTGCTTCCTGAGGTACCCACCTCCCCCCCGAGGAGGCAATAGATAAACACTGCCAAAACAAAGAAAAGTGCTGATATTGCAGGGGGCAGAAGCACCAGCTAGGTGTTTGCACTTCTTGTGGAAAGCAGAACGCACGTCCTGACACAGATGGAGTGTGCGTAGGCAGGTTTCGGTCCGGGTCCTCAGACTAAGCTGCTGTGTCTCTCTTGTTCTTCACAGTGAAGGATCTGGACACCGAGAAGTACTTCCATTTAGTAAGTATCTTGCTCCCCGAGCTGCTGAGCTTTGTGGCCGGCTGCGGCTGGTGGCTGCGGGGGTGGCGGTGCGGCGCGGTGTCCGCAGCGGGTGGGCAGCGGTGCTGCCAGCTCCCTGCCGCATGTGGCGGCTCCGGGCCCCCCTCCCCGCACCGCATGGCCAGAGCTGTCGGTAGCCTGAGAAACGCTGGGAGCAAGGGCGACCGGTAAGGCTGTGTGTGTACAGCCATCTCTCTCTTCACCTGCACTTAAGTCTCTGGGCTCCTATTTTTTTAGTGTATGTGATGAAAGAAGAGAATATCTTTGCAGCCTCTCTGATATTAACTTAATTCATCTCTGTGGGCTGAACCATCAGATGTGATGAACAGGCTGTATCAGCGGTCGTTAGTTTTCTCAGAGAGGCCCAAAAAGGAGCAGAAAGGTTATCTGTAGAAAAGCTTTAGTACTATGGGACATAATAATAAATTATCAAGACAGCAAAGTAATTATTGTGGTCTGATCCAGCTGTCAGTAGCCACGGAGAGTTCAGAAGTGCAATCTGAGCATGGAGCAGTGCCACCAGGTACATTCTGCACAGCCTTGGTCAAGTCACCTAGTAGGAGCTGCTGGCACTCTGCCTGCTTCCCAGGGCTGGGGAGATTTATTAGTTCCTGCTTGTGCACCACTCTGGAAGTACGAAGTGCTAAATGTTGTTAAAAGCTGTTAGGAAAAAAAAGTGTTAAGGACAACAACAGTATTGTATAGCTTTTTTTTTCTCTGCTAAAGTTTCCATGCTGAATACTCATACACAATGCACACATGCACGTGCACATGCACACATATACACAGGAGCGAGGAGGGAGAAGGGACAGAAAACTGAATGTGCACATATGAAACAATGCCAAGATGTACTTAAATGGCTTGCTAGGTCATTAGAGAGCAGTAATTAACCGACCTGACCTGTGGAATATTTATTTTTGTTTTTAAAAAGCCCAGGGTAGGAATATTGGCTGATTGTTCTTGCACTTTTTTTCCAAATCTAAGAAAAGCTGCTTTCCATGGAAGCCTTGTTCTTGTTTCTGGGAACCTAAACTGCAGCCACACAGGAATACTTCACAGAGAGCAGGAAGGCAAACAGACTAACTTGCAAAGTGAGATTGATTGTTTCATTTTCTTTGTCTAGATTGAGAGAGGCAATAAAGAGAGCAAGAGCAACAAATGTCAGAAAAACTGAATATTATGAATTACTTTTCTGAAGCCATATAAGGGTGTATTTATAACAAGTAACTGCTTTTTAATTGGATTGTATATGCAGTTGAAATTCTATAGTTAAATGAAAATTCAGTGTGACACTTCCGGGGAGGAGCATTCTGAACATATGTTTTATATTGGACCAGGTTCTTCCAACTGATGAATCAGTTGAACATAAGAAGTCCCACAGACAAAGCCATAGGAAGAAAGTCCTACCGGAGATCTACCTGACCAGGCTGCTCTCTACAAAGGTAGGAGGTGGGAACGTGGTTGCTTACAGCAAGTGGGAGTGTTCCTTGCAGCCTGTAGCAAGAAGACTGGTCTAAGACAGGAGTGCTGCAGGGCCAGTCACATTCAAAGGGCTTTGGGATTCATCTGTCCTGAATGTTCAGGGAGTCTTCAGCAAAGCTGCTGGGCTCCACTGGCTTTTTGGTCCCCTCTAGCTCTGCAGCTCTCCCTCTGAGAGCAGCGCTGCTATGTGAAGCCCCATATAATCTCCCTAAGTGCAGGTCTGGGGTCTCTAGACATGAAATGGATGCTGACCGCCTTGGGGCTCACAGTGCTCAATTCAGCCCTGAACCCATCTCCCCATTGAGTGATCCTGCTCAGAAAGGGAATGGAGATGCTCAGCTCTGCAAGCAGGAGGAATGTCTGTGTGATCTTAATTCAGATTTGAACTTCCCCACTCGCTGTGAGTGCTTAGCTCCAGCAGTTGGGCTCCCAGCCCATCTTTAATCCCAGCATGATGCTTCACTGGAGCAGAGATCACAAGAATGGCCAGCAGTCTCCAGTCTTTTTTGTATTTACTGTGCAGAACAATCACAGATGTGAGATCCTAGCAGTAAGAAAGAAAACCTCGATGCCAAAAGAAATTAAACCCAAATGCAAGCTAATTATATCACTATGCACAAACAAACCTTTCCCTCCTTGCTTTAGCATCCCCTTCCTCTTGTGACTTACCCAACTGGCAGCAAAGTATTTCCCCTTGTGTGTAGCAGTCACAGTTCCTCACACCATTTTTTGGGGCTCAGGTGCTGTTGCTTTCTGCAGTCTCGATCGTGTATGCTTGTCCCACAGGGCACACTGCAGAAGTTCCTGGATGACTTGTTCAAAGCCATTCTCAGTATCCGAGATGACAAGCCGCCTGTGGCCGTGAAGTATTTCTTTGACTTCCTAGAGGAGCAAGCAGAGAAAAGAGGGATCACCGATCCTGACACTATGCACATCTGGAAGACCAACAGGTTTGGAAGAGAAGACCTCTTCTTTCTTTCCTTACATCTCTCAGAGCAGCAGCTGCAAAGCCTTGGTGTCCTGGATTAACCATTAGGCTGCTAGAAGTAGAACCAATGAGGAACTTGGAAAACAGGGAAAGGCTGAAAAATGAGCCCAAATGAGTGGGTTCGGAGAGCTTTGAACAAATGCAGAGCTCAGGGGAGCAGAGAGCTGGAAGAGGAGGCATAGTCAGACAAAGGGCGGAAGGAATAGGCACAGTAATACAAATAATTAAAAGAAACAGAGGAGGGATGGGATGACTGGAGACAGCAGTGACATCAGTTCTAAGCAATAAAGAATCAGAGATAGATTCCAAAAATCACATAAGGTCTTAAAACATCATGGTGATTTTAAAATCATCGTATTTGGCTCCTTTTCGTTTGATCTCTTTTGATTTGATTTCATTTTCAGCCCTTTGGGGCCACTTTTCCTGACTTATCTCTGTAACCAAGCTGAGGCTCCAGGGCATTCACAGGACTCCAGGCTGCTGGTGCTGCATTCTGCTGGTACCAGAGCACCAGGAACCAGCCAGGAGCAGTGCTGAGGAATGTGATGAGCAGCAGAAATGGCATGAGGGGAGCCAAAGTGAAGGGGGAAAATAGAGCAGGGCAAAAACCAGGAGGAGAGGCTCTGCACTTCTGAGGCTGCAGGGACAGCAACTGTTCCCAGCCCAAAATGTGAAAATTAAAAACCAGTTTGGCTGGGATAGCAGGCATGTAGAACAACACGTGAACTACAGATTTGTCGAGCCTTCATTACCTTTAATTAGCAGTAGAACAAAGACATATAGCAGCTTTTACTCTTCAGCTGCTGAGGAGGGATGGTAGGCAGGGCAAGCAATATACTGAAACTGTGTGGCAGCCAAAACGAGCACTGAAATAACCAGAGAAGAAAATGATGAGAGAGCGGAAAAAAATCCATATGAAGTGTATTTCATGGGGCCAGGCTTACCATCAGAACCAGATGATAGTTACTGTCAGGGAAAATGGAAAAGGAGCTGACACCATTGCTACAAAAAAAAGTCAGCAAGTGAGGAAGCCTGATTCAAAAGCCCCATGCATGCAGAATGCCAGTGCCTCTCGTGGAGCACATCTGGCTCAGCGAGCTACTGAAGGAGCAGGGTGTGTGCTCACCTGGTTAAGGCTGTACATAGAGTCTCCTGTCCATGCCTTTTACCTCAGCCTGAGCAAGGGTCTCTTCAGGGTTAGGACGTGTGCCTGCCCAACCAGCTAGGCAGAGGAATGTACAGTGCCAGGATATGAATAAATAACAGAGCCTGGCACCTCATTTTTTTCCTCTCTTGTATTCAAGTTCTATCATCTTTCCTGCATTTCCTCTCCTCTCTCTGTGGAGTACAATAATTCACCTGGTGTGTTCCTGTCTTGTTTCCTTCACAGCCTACCTCTGAGGTTTTGGGTCAACATCCTGAAGAACCCCCAGTTTGTCTTTGACATTGACAAGACAGACCACATTGACGCCTGTCTCTCTGTGATCGCCCAGGCCTTCATTGACGCCTGCTCCCTGTCTGACCTGCAGCTGGGCAAGGTACAGTCCAGAGGGGACAGCCCATTCCTGCTCCGGCAGTCATAGGCACAAAATAATATGGATGGAAAAGGGACTGTCAGAGGTCACCTGGCCCAAACCTGTCCCCGGAAGCGGAGCTGACTGTGGGCCACCTGCTCAGTTTCGTGCACTTGAGGCTTCAATATCTCCAAGGACGAGTTATCCTCTCCTCCCTTCCCCTCTGCTTTGTTCAGGCTTAAGCTTAAAATTTGCACCCCACTCTGCCACAAGCAGAGGTCAGGGGGTGGGAATGCACTGCAAGATGGACAAAGAGCAAAGGCCCACAGCCTGGAAAGCTTGGAGGACGGAGGCCAGCCATTGCTCAGTGTTGCTGAGTGGCCGTACATGTTGTCCCACAGCTCTAGAACACCCAGCTTAGCACAACCTCTGTAGGGCCACCCCTAAGGCCAAGCTGGAGCATTTGTGAAGGGGGGGGCTGCGGCAGCACAGCCCCAGCCTGGCTCACACGTGGAGGCACAGGGCTTGCCTGGTGCCGTCCCGTCGATGCCGTCCATCAGCCCGTGGGAAGCACTGGCAGGTGCTGCCATAGCCCACCTGTAGAGCACTCGGTGCCGTGGCACAGGCCCCTGGCCGCAGCGTCGCCAGCACACGCTGGTCACCCCTTGCCCTAAGCCAACGGCGAGGCTGCTGGGCCAGGCCTCCCCCCCGGCCGCCAGCCCGCTGCATGCTGCCCCACAGGCTGGGAGGCAGCGCGCATGCTCGCTGCTCTCCCTCTGTCTTGGCTGTGTGGTGTTGACATTTGAAACTTCCCAACATAAATATGTTTTATTAGCAAATGCTGTAAATCATATCTTGCTGTCCCCCCCGCCCCAGAAGCTGGGTGTGTGACGTAGAGGGGACCCGACAGCGAGAGACGTGCGCTGCTCAGTGCATCCCCCAGACTGAGAGTGACAGGAAGCCTCTACTGGGAGAGATTAATACTGGAGGAAGATCTAATGAGCTCTTGATTTTTTGTTTGTTTGGGTTTTGGACATTTTTTAGCAAGTGTTACGAAACACCTACAATTTGTCCTTGTCAAGCTGCGGATGAGGGGAAGAGGGGTCAGCTGGAGTCAGACACCAGATGGAAACATTTTTCGGCAGTACAATAGCATAAGTGAAGGAGCTGTTGAGTAATGTGTGGAGAATAAATCCTCAGCATAAAAACCATCTTGCATATACACGCAGTATATCACTGAATTATCCAGGCTGAGTTCTTCCTCTAGTTACAGGGTGTTCAGTAGTGTTACTTCTGATACTGCAAATGAGAGAGCAGACATGCTCTGTACATCTGCAGTGTGTAATAAGTTAATAAAACACTCTCCATCTCTTTGTAATACAGAGTGGACAAACCAGACACAAATTAAAAAATAAAGAAAAGGCAGCATGGGAATCTTTTGTGTTTCCAAAGGAAAAAAAAAATGTTGTAAGCAGGCTCTGTAACTTGGCTATAATCCTGTAATGCCGTGTCATTGGGTTTGAAAATAAACTGCTGTGGGATCTGGTGCTGCAGCCTGTTGCCCATTTCCCCTGCAGCGTTAGCCATCCCACATACTGCACCAGCGGCTTGCAGTTACCCCGGCTTCCTTATTTACTGCCTGATACAGCTGGAGGTGCGGTCTCCATGGCTAAAGCCCTGCCAGGCTTGTTTTGTCTGCAGATCCTTCCTCCCCCTCCCCACCTGTCAGAGCACCAGGGAGCAGTCCCCACACGAGTGTCAGGGCAATGGGACATGTTGATCTTACTCCCCTCCGTGTCCCAGAGCCTGGGACTCTTTTTCCCTTTGGGATACAATGCTGGCGTCTGCCAGGTTCATTCCCAGGGTAATGATGTCAGTGGGGCAGCATTGCCTTGAGGTTAGAATCATTCATGCTTGTGTTTTCAAAGAGCGTGAGTGGGGTTATGCCGTTACTGGTACAACCCGCTCATGTGGCTGGGAGGTTGAGACTATTTTGTCCAAGCTGACATTAATCAAGAAAACTCAGTATTTTCTGTTAATTACTTTACATGCACTCAATATAGGTCATGCAGGCTGGGTTAGTCAATGCAAAATAAATCAAAGCTACATTAAAAATCCAAGAGCAACATTTCAACTGACAAAGTTCAGCTTGTATGAGAGCTTTGTTCTTTGGTTTAAATCAAGCTGGCTACTCAAGAGACCAGAGTAAATGCATTCAAAAGCCCATCCCTCATTACCAATTTCCACATGTGATGCCATGGAGCACAAGTATATTATCTAACGCAGTCGTGTTACATGTATCTGCAGAGTATCACCTGGCAGCAAACTGCCTGAGGCACACATTTTAGCTTGCCCTTGCTGCAAATTAAAATACATTCACTTAGACTACCTTCACCGGCATTGAAGCTAACCAATTTTTAGCTTATGACAGGGAGAAGGGCAGTGGACAGCCACATGCAGAGGGACAGTGCTGTGGTTCTGCAAGCAGGTGGTAACCGTCTGCAGCACCTTGACGTGTTTGTGCAAGCAGTGCTCTCATCAGCAGGGTTGTGCCTCGGTGCTGTCCCACCACACTCCTGTTTGTGTAAAGCCAGGCCCGAAGACAAAGCTGTTCCCTGAACCCAGCTGTAGCTGAAGGCCCTGTCTGATAGCCAACACTTCAGCCAGACAAACAGGATAAGGAGTTCTCAGCCAGAAGCAATATGGTGTCTGATTCCAGTATCTCATTCTCACTCTAGGACTCCCCGACCAATAAACTACTTTACGCCAAGGAGATCCCAGAGTACAGGAAGATCGTGCAGCGATACTACAAGCAAATCCACGATATGCCGCCACTCAGCGAGCAGGAGATGAACGCGCACCTTGCAGAGGAGTCACGGGTAAGAGGCGCTGGGCTGCTGGGGCTCGGCCGCGTGCACTGCCGCTCCGCGCACCGGGTCGGGCCACGGGCTGGGTGCCTGCGGGCCAGGAGCAGCGAGCCTGCTCTGGCTGACAGCACAAGCTGGGCACGGGCAGGGGGCGGGTAGGCTGCAGTCAGCTCCTGCTTAGGTAGAGGTTGGAGGAAGCAAACAAGAAAGGATATTTTGCCTCAAATTTCCAGGCACAAACTTCATCTGACCTAATTCCAAGCATCTTTAATTACCGCCAGACCTGCAGTAAACATCCATGAGTTTGCTCGAACCTAACTAGCTTTGGCACTGTTGGGAATTTAAAGCAAAATTCAGTGCCAAAGAGCCAGGAAGTCTGGAAGAGGATCTCTGCCATCTCCCAGCCCCCAGCCAGCTGTCCCCCAGGCCACCGAGTGCCAGGGCCGGCCCCGAGTCCCAGGCTGCCCGCTGGCAGCCAGCCCCGGCAGGTGGCCGGGCAAGGGATGCGGGCCCTGGTACCAGCTACAGGAGCTGGCAGCCATGCTCCGGATCTGAGCGCTGCCAGCACCGCGCCATGGCTTCCTCAACATCCAACCATATCTCCACGGCGTTTCAGCTTCAGCCACTGAGCAGGATTTTTCCGTGGGTGCTCTACCCACCTCTCATGCTGTCCCATCCTTTGAAATGTCTTTGAGCACTGACAGGTAAACAGGGCTATCAGCTGTGGTCATTTAAGGCTGACTTTAAAAAGACTAAGACCATTTCTGATGTAAGCAAATACAGCTTCCTTAAAGGAGGAAGGCAGAAGCCCAGCTGCATCAATTCTACCGTAATAAAAATAGCCAGTCTAAACCTTCTTTTAATCTAGTTAATGCCTGCTGATTGGACTTGAACTCACTTGCTGCATCAGGATAACATACCTCCCCCCCTTTGTTCTGTCTTTCTAAAGAAATATCGGAACGAATTCAACACCAACGTTGCCATGGCTGAGATATACAAATATGCCAAGAGATACCGCTCCCAGGTAAGTGGGTCTGGCTGTACTCAGGCCTCAGATTACCTGCAGAGGAAATAACAAGCAGTATTTTGTAACCAAGCAGGCAGATGCCTGCATCCAGTCCCACAGAAAAGGGATTATCTTTCTTTGCATAATCCAATACACATATGTAATATACGCATACACACACACACACAGATGTACTTTCTATCCCATCCCTTGGTCAATGACTTCTTAAAAGAAAAGGCCAGCTATTCCCAGCCAATTTTAACAGTGTTTGGCTGGGGGGATTGAGGCAGGGCTGACTGACGTGTAGTCCTGCCGATGCTCGGCGGAAGGCAGAGCACGCTGGTACAGCCCACACCCACGATAACTCAGAGCCCACCACTCCCAGCTGAGCACCAGCCCCAGCTGGTTCCGGACCCCACTGCACCCTGCCCTGCGGGCCGGCTCTGCGCTGCCAGGCTCATTACAGGGGTTGTTGGTTACATTTTGGCCCTCCACCTCGGGACAAGAGCAGGGACTCAGCCGAGCCCTAGTGTACCCGAAGGGCACAGGGGCCACGCTGAGCGCAGGAGCTGTGCCCCAGGGCTGGTGTCCCCCTGTCCCAGCTCCAGCTGGGATTCAGGCTTAACAGGGCTGGCAGGGGGAGCAGGGCAGGGACAGGGACCCTGACACTGCCTCACCTCTCACGTGCCCGCCTCTCCTGCAGATCGTGGCCGCCCTGGACTCCAACCCCACGACGAAGCGCACCCAGCTCCAGCACAAGTTTGAGCAAGTGATTGCGCTCATGGAGGACAACATCTACGAGTGCTGCAGTGAAGCCTAGGCCGACCGCAGCCCGGGAAGTGACCTCTAGAGTGCACTGCTGTAGGGAACCTCCTTTGACCGTGGATATACATTGGGCCACATCCGTCAGGGTCATTCTCAAACCAGCCTTGTGGCGGGGGTGAGCCTGGCCTGCGGCTGAAGTGCTCCCTCACGTAACAAGAAGCCACAAGACACCTTTATGAGCAGCTAGAAAACCCTCCGATCGGCACTGTGGCACCCATAATTTATTTGCTGTTGCAAGCCAGAAATGGAAACATGACACTTGTGGCAAGCTCAGTTCACCACTTCCCTCTAATCAGTTCCTGAGCAGTCGTCAGCTCCCTGCATCCCTGTTTGTGATTCCTCACGGACAAGAGACGAGGCTGCAGAAGCCATAACAGATGCAAAGCAAAAGGGTAGCCTAAGGAAGTAATGAGCAGAGATGGCAAAGGCTATCAGAGCAATGGCAGAGCTCCCTTCCTTCCACACCATCCCTCTGACATCCATGGTTTTCTGACACCAGGGACTATCAATTGTTCACTATCTGCTGCATTCTGTGTATTTTTGTGCCTTTTAATTTTTGTACTGTATGTGTAAACATAACCACTCCTTCATCTGAGATTTGGGCAACACAGGAAACTCGGGGCTGATACAAAGCAGTTGCTTCCTAAGTAGCTAAGGCATGCTGAAAGCACTTTATCTCCTAACAGAAACAGCTGTTAGCTAGCTGGAGGGAGTGCATTGCATGTTAGACAGTGTGGGAAAGGCTGTTCCCCCTTCCCCAGGTTCCCAGACCTGTCTGCACAGTGGAGTTTGCAGGAGGGTAGGCAAATATCCACTAACGATTCATTCTTCAGCCAGCTGGTCACAGGCATCATTTCTGCCTGGGAGCAGAAGACTAGATGTAAGTGGGTGAGGGGAAGGACTCCTGCCTCTTGCTCTGCTCTCCCAACCTGACTGGCTGCACACAGCTATGGCGCTTACTTAAGCTCATGTCAACAGTCCTCTGGCGGAGCAGAACTGAGCCGCATGCAGGACAAAGCATCCAGGTAGCATCTTCCCTCCCTTTGCCACACACACTCCAGTATCTCCCTATAATCATCACCTAAAACATGTCAGTGCTACAGAGGTGTATTCCCAAAGCAGCTTGTTCTGCTTGCCTTGGACACAGTACATGGTTATCACCAAAGAGCAACCAAGAGAGCAGTTTTGCTATGTGCTCAGTCTTTTTTTTCAGTCCATAAAGGCAAGGGACTAAACCTCAGTCCCATGACAGCACGATGTTTTTTGCTCACACAAGCCAGCAGAGCAGGTCGGTCACGCAAAACACAAGCTGCAAACAGAAGTAGAAAGTGTCATGCTCCTTGTTACGCTGGTGCCAGCAAACAGGGTCCCACTGCAGAGACAAATAGAACTTGTTCAAGACCAGAAACTTCACTGCCATAATGCGGCATCTGTGCTGGGGCAGACCTGCCCCATCCCGGCTTGGTGGCACACTTTCCTTTCTGCTGTCAACTTCTTTTCTGCAGCCAGGGGAGCTGTGACCACTCCAATCTTCTCCAGCATCATTCAGGCCCCTCTTTAGAGGCTGGACCACACGTGTGAAGCCAGCATTCCCATGCAGGCAAAGGCAACCTGCCCATGAAAGCTAAACCCAGCTGTAGCTAGGCACCATGTTTTCAAACTGCCAAATAGAAAAGGAAAAAAAAAGTTACTACCTCACTCCAGGCAGGGTCTTAAGGTGAGCCTCCATTACTCATCCAGCTGGCAAGGATGCAACCTGGTATTAGATGACTTTGGTCCACCAGAACTCCTCCTGGGTGACTCACTGCCATGGACAGGTGGCCCCCATCCCATCATTTCCAGTAAATGCCACATCTGTTAGAAGTTTGAACATCAGATTGTGTATGTGTATATAGATATCTATTTTAAAACAAATGATAGAATTTATCCAGTATGTTAAAAGGGGGTAGGGAGGGGAGGGAAAGGGGAAGAACAGATTTTTTTGTTGTTGTTTGTTTTTTAAAAAAAAACTACAGAAAAAGTACATACACTGTGGAGGTTTCAATGTTTTTGCTGAGGATGTGGCTTCAGAATAGAAACTCTAAGAATGTAGCTGGGCTACATTTTATTTTGAAACTGATTTCACAAAAAAAAAAAATCTTGATTTTTTTTTTCTTTAGAAACTGTGAATAGTTGCCAGAGATATAGGCAGGCCCAGCACAGGGAAGGCAAGGGTGAGAAGGATCCAGGTAGTAGGGAACGTTGAGCTTAGTTGGAGGTGGGGAAAGGGCCATGGAGCAGTAGCCCCATGTTGTTACAAGAAAAGGATACAGATGAGCCAGTAATGAGCATAATTTGCCTCCAGATGATGTGACTGGGCTGTATATTGGGGCCTATTGCTTTATTTAATTTTTTCCAAAGCAAAAAAAAAAAAGAAAGAAAAAATTAGTTGCTACAACCATTTTAAAGAAACAACTTTAACAGAGCAGATGCTAGAGGGTTTGTAGTGTTGCCTTGAACCCGAGCCCTTTGTAACATGTTTTTAAACTTTGGCATGTGTTGTGGGTGTAGTGCCCTTACCTGCTGTGTAGTGGAAGTGGCAGACTCTTGGAAAAGCCTATCTTTGTAATAAAACAAGGTGCTGAAACCCTGTATAGTGACGTTTCTGCCCATCTGCACATAGAAGACACCAGACATTGAGAAACACACCAAGGTCAGGCTGCTATCCTTTGCCCAAAGTGCCTCTCCTCCCACACTCCTTCACAGACCATGCAAGCCGCTACCCTGATCCAACACAGAAACACGGGCAGGAGGGCAGCTCGTGGGTCAGTTTTGCAATACAACACCCACAGTTCTCAGGGCTGGCAGCTCAGCTAATGACCACCTTGTTTCCATGAGACACGTTTTAACCCTTCTGGTCTGCAGCAGTTTACTACTCCTGCTTAGTTGATACCACGTGTTCCACCAGAACAGGCGCTGCTGTGAGAGAGAGAAAATCCATGCGAGGACTCAACTCCACACCCACACAAATCACACGTAAAGACCAGCAGCACCGCACTGACTCCTGGGGCTGGACATCTTTACCTCTGCCAGGTGCTGTCAGCCCACAAAGCTGCATCTTCTCCCAGCACTGGGGAGCCCAGTGTGCTCTGCGCCACCACTGATGTCCTCAAGGCTTCTGGCTTCAGCACCGTGAAACCAGCCCCAGCCTGCAGGTCTTGATAATCATGCCATTGCTAAAATCCTCTCACTTCTGCCTCCCCCCCAGTAAAAGCTGCTCTTTCCAGACACCAGAGGGATTTTCTTTTCCCACTAGAAAGTTGATTCTTAGTAAAGCCAAATCCAGGCATTTAATGATTTGCTCTCTCTTAGAGAGAGAGCCTTGTGTTTGACATTCAGTGCCTGGTGAGAGAGGAGGCAGCTCCTGCCCTGTTCTGCTGCAGGACATTTCCACGCTAATGAGCAATGTTTTGTGAGGTTAACCATCACCAAAGGAGCAGCTGAGCCCTTCTCCATTATTACTGCAGCATCCTCCACCCTGTCCCTGGGGAACAGGGGTTCAGTTTCATTAAATATGCATCAACATGGCCAAGGTTGAAGTTTAAAAAGTAGTTAGTTTACTCAGCTCTTGCTTAAGCCCCAAAGCAAGGCCAGAAGCCTTGGAGGGCATTGGCAAGGCCAGCTGAAGATTAGCAAAATCCTCTTTAGGAAGAGTTTTACTTCCACTTATTTTCTCCTGCCCAGGAGGACTGTAACCCTTTGCATTATCAAGCTGACCTTCAGAAGGGCTATGTTCTCTGCAGAGCAAGAGAAATTTGGGCATTTGAAACTCTTACATGAAAGTTTTCATACTTTGACCAACATACTAGAAGCTAGTGAGACAGGTTTAGAGGTGAGTACTGTTCACAGACAGAGAACAAGAACACAAACAGTTCTACACCCTGCTGCAAACACCCCAAAATCTTCTTTTAAGCCCCAAAACATTTCTGTCTTCCTCTTACTGTGGTTAAAGAACCAGCAGCTCCTCCTGCTGCTGGGGACCCTTGTCCACAGCATGAACCCACACCTCCTGCCCTGGCACTCCTGTAATCCAAGCTCAGCCAGGCATTAGCACAAGGTCAGCTGGTAGGGCATGAAGCTGGACACCTACCCCATTCCAAGGCTGTGGGTGCCATGGCCCCACATCAGCAGAGCTGGCCAAGCCCGAGCTTCCCAGTGCTCAGGGGTGCCACCATACTGAGCCCCATGTGCCCCTGAGTATCCCAGTGCACCCGGCTAGGCCACCACCTGATACTGAAGCTTACCACCAGCCTGCACACATGCAGCCCCCCAAAGCCACCCCAGCACTGCTGGCTGGCCAGATAGGCTCCTGGGAAGACCCTAACTACTATGTACTACTCCAGCCAGCAGCCAGGGATGTGGGGATGCACAGGACACCTCATGGGAGCTGGCAGCTGCAGCACCAGCTCACGTCCACTCCGTGAGTCCACATGCTGGCTCATCCCACTTAGGATGAGGCCAGGAGCAGGCTGGGATCCATGTTTACCCTGGGCTGGGAACTGCTAGCCTTGGGAGACAGGTACTCAGGAGCAGGGCAGTAGTCACACTATTTCATGATGAGTGAAGCAGCTTTATTAGTAGCAGGTGAACACAGAGTTAAAACCTGTCCTGTAGACTAAAACCAATTCAGACCCCATGGGTCTGGGCTCAGCTGGGCACAGTGCTGCACTGCCAGAGACCTGGGACCCCTAGTGCACCTTCTTGCCCACCACGGCAAGGGATGCCTCCTACGGTGCAGCCTCCCCGTGGCCAGCACCTCGGGCTGCCTGGGGTTTCCTTGTCTTGCCTTTAGCCCCCTTCTCCTTCGGGACAGCTTCCCAAGCCTCCCCAGGCACCTTCCCCTTAGTCTTGCCCACTGGGGCCTTCCGGGTCCCCTTTGCCCCAGCACCCTCAGGGCGGTCACCATCGTTCCCTCCCTTGTCCTTGGCAGCCAGAGCTGTGCGGGGCGCTGACCGCCCTTTGGCAGGGGCCCGGGGGGCCTTTGCTCCATCACTCCTGGGCTTCGCTGTTGCTGGTGCCGGCTGGGCCTGGAGAGGAGAGAGCACATCAGGCTGCTGCCATGCTGTGAGTCAGCAGCCTGAGCACAGCGCTGGCACCCCCAGCCTTCCCACAGGGCCATACTCACATCTGCAGGCTTTGTCCTTGGCTTCTGCTTCACAGCTTTTGGCTTCTGCTTCATGACTTTTGGCTTCTCCTCAGCAGTACCTGTGGAAAGGGGGGCAGCAAATCAACACAGGCAGGGGCCTCTCAGCAGGGTCAGGGTGCTCGTGACACCACCAGCCCATTACCTTGTCCTCCTTCGCTCTCCAGCGCCGCAGGGGCCCGGGTGGCCTTGGCAGCTCCTCTGCGTCCTGGCTTCGGGGCCTGTCCTCCGGTGGGATCTGCCTGGCCTGGCGGCTGCTTCTGCCGCAGCTTTTCAGGTGCCAGCTGGGTGCAAGGTATGGGAGTGGGGCTGGGCAGCACCTCAGCACCAACCCCGCAGCACGGGGTCCAGCAGCCCCCCACTCACCTTGAAGCGGCCAGTGACCCCCAGGGCAGAGGAGTTGTGGGGCCGCACCAGGTCCCCACGGCTCAGCCCCTTGATCAACGCCTGCTTCAGCAGGTACTTGAGGCGCACTGGGTCCACAGCGGGGTACTTGGCCAGGATGAAGCGTTTGATGGTGACGACGGAGGCACCTTTCTTCCCATCCTGGGCCCGCAGTGCCTCAATAACCATGTGCAGCGTCGGGGGGTGCCGCCGGCCCCGAACAACCTGACCGGACAACCGGGCAGCACTGCCAGCTTCATCTGTGAGGGAAGCAAGAGGGGCATCATGAGACTAAAGGGCTCACAGCCCCAAGGCCTGCAAGTCCCCTGAAAGCAAACAGGCATCACCATGCTCATCTCCACAGGCTCACAGTGACCAGAGCCAACAGTGCCCAAGCCCTGCAGCACCCAGCAGATCCCTTACCTGTCTGAGGCTCCATAACAGCACACAGCAACCCAAAGCCTCAGGCCCAACAGCCCCAGCTCTGCTTACAGCACCACTGACCCTGATCACAGGTTTACCTCACTTCCAGCTAATTTATCTGATTAGCACCATAACTGCAAGGTCTGGTTGGCAGCTGCTAACTGCTCTGGTTGCCACCCAGGGGGAGCAGGTGGCTGTGAAGCCAAGTACTCATGCCCAAATCTTTGTGAGGGGCTGGCAGGAGAAGGGCCGTGTCTCAGCAGATGTTTTGGAGAGGGACGAGAGACAGGGGGCTCACAGGGTGAAGGCTGTGACCACACAGTGCAAAGGCACCCACCCCGCTGCTGGGTGCTGGGATGGCCGCGTACTGGCAGCACACGCCATGGGCTGGATGGGGAGCCTGGCATGTCTGCTGGGCCCTTTGTGCAGGACAGTCCTGCAGGGAAGCAGGAGCTGCACTGCACAGGGAGCCCAGTAATGGGAGGGAGAAATGAACCCACAAACGAGAGGAGGAAAATGAAGAGCTATTTTGTCAGCTGGCTAAAGCAGGAGGAGCAACTCTCCTGCAGCAGCCCCAGGTGTGTGCTCATGAGTAGGATGCCACACATGCCCATGCTCACCACATCCTGCTGTGTTCAGGGAAGAGAGCACCCAGCCCTATGCAGGGGCAGCCCTAATGTGTCCCCTCCACCTCCCCTTCGTGCCAGCTCCTGGCACAGCAACTGCACTGCACTGCGGATAGCATCGTCCCATGGGCAAGGGACGAGCTGAGCCTTTGACCATCCAGGTCCCCAAGGCTCCCAGGGCACTTCTGTGTCATGGCTGTGTTTAAATTAATTCATCCTATGATTCCTGTGATTTTCCCTGCTGTTTCAGTGGGGTGAGACATTTGTGCTACTTTCTGTTCTGCATGTGCTCATGGGGTGAGCGTGTCTAATTCACTAAAACAGCTCTTTGGTGCAGGAACAGCATGAATGTCTTCACCCTGGAGACCGCTGTGTTTCTCCAGAGCATGCTGTGTCAGCCCCTTGCTCCTTACAAAAAAGTCATGAGCTTTTTGTGTGCATCGTCTGTGAAAGTCCCTGGGGAGCTGCAAACTTGTGGAAGGACTGGGATCATGTGTCAGCAGCGCTGGTTCATGGCCTGATGCAGCAGATGTGCTACTGCACCAATGAACATGCAAAACTCAGCCCAGACAGACCTCCTTCATCGAGGTCTGCACCGACCTGCTGAGCCTGGGGCTGGGTTCTGGCAGAGGACCGAGGTGCCAGCAGGAGCCTGGCCTGGAGCAGGGTTCTGGAAAAGGCCTGTGCCCAAGTCCCATGTGCCTGGCTCTGCCCAGACCAGCACGGCTGGCTCTTTCCCTGATCCATTTCCAGTCAATTTCTGAATTTGCCAGGAAGGAGGCCATGGGGGTGGTGGAAGGCCACAGGGTCCTGCACCGCAGCAGGGCTGCATTCGCTTCCTACAACCATCTTCTCCTCCCAGATCTGACCATCACCTCTCTGGCAGCTCTGTGATGCCCCCAGCACCCACCTGGCTGGCAGAGGTGCCCCAGGCCTTGCTGACCCCAGCAACACCAGCCGTAGGGCTGGGCGCGATGTGGGGAGACAGCCCGTGGGCTGGGGGCTGGTCCTGCGCGGGAGAGCCGCAGTGCCAAGCACCACATGGCTCCTGTGGAGCACTGCCTTGTCAGGCAGCAAACAAACACCAAACCCTTCCTCCGCTTCCCTCCAAAACCAGCTCCCAGGTTTGAAATACATGAATCAGGCATCAGCCTAAACACTGAATTATTCATAAACTGCTAATCTTCAGATTTCACTGAATATGCAGAAGTATCGATAAAAAAAATAATGAGAGAATTGTACTTGCAAATTGCTCTTTATTAAAGGTTTAACTTGCATGGGTTCTCTATGTTCCCTATTAGACCTTGCAAAGCTGCATAGGATTAGAAATCAGAGAGGATAATAATGTACAAAAATAGTTTCAAATGTTGATAACACTGAACAGCGAGAAAAACATCTTATTTGTATAACTGAGCTAAAAATAAAAATGAAGAACACTGCTACAATTGCAATATGCCATCTTGTAGTGCTTGAAACATATGTCGGCGTCTCTGAGCCATATGCTCCCATGTCTTGCCTGCTACAGCGCGGAGGGAAGCTTAGCGATGCACCGATCAATCCTCAAAAGCAGAAGCACTGGCCAAAACCTCCTACTTGGGCTGATGCCAAGCTGGGTTGCAGCTGAGGCAGGGAGGTGCGGGAGGACCGCGGCTCGGGGCATGGCCCCAGGCTGCAGGAGGGCCTGCGGGCGTCTGACAAGGGAAGGCCGTGCGAGGGGAAGGGGAAGCAGCTTCCTGCTGGGGGAGGCATCAAGAGGGGCTGCTGCCGAGGCGCAAACACCGAGTGCACGTCGCGATGCTGGGCGCCCGTGGAAATGAGCACCAAGCTCTCCGCGAGCACACCCAACCGCAGCTGTGCCATGCTGCGCCACGCCGCCTGCTCGCGGGTGGGGTCTGCACCATCACCTCTGCAGCACGGAGGAGCCCATGCGCACCAAGACACCCCCATCTCCCCAGAGGCGTCGCAGCGCCTCCCGGATCTTCTGAAATGCGGTGGTGGGGCAGGGCTGGGCCTGGAGCACCCAGCAGTGGCCCCAGCATGGCGCAGCAGGGCCCAGCTGCCGCCTGTGTCTGCCGGGCAATGTCCCAGCGGCAGAGCCGAGGGGGGCTCAGCCCCAGCCCCACTGAGGCCCTTGTGCGGCCGCGGTGAGGGAGGTAGCAGTGGCTCTGTCGTGGCCCGGGGTTCGCACCGTGTGGTGCAGGGCATGCGTGCACATGAAGGGGATGTCAGACCGAGTGGCCTGCACGGTGCAGACGGGTGTGAGCTCTCAGCAAATCAACAGAAAAGCACGGATTTACGCCAGCGGAGGAGCTAAGCCTTTGCATTTTAATTACAAAACGTGTACACATTCACAGCCTTGTTCCCAGGGTTCCTATTGTCAGGAGAGAGAAGCCCGCCCTGCAGGGCCGTGGTGAAGCGGGGGCAGGCGATGGCAGTGGTGGGACTAGGTTCGTGCTGGCAGGGCGGCGACGCACACCCTGAGGGCCGGCCGCTCCGGCAGGATCTACGCGGGGGAGACCTGGCTGGTGGAGACGGAGGAGGTCTCTGTCTTGCCAGCAGATGTGTCCTCGTCACCCAGCGGATTCTTGCCGCAGCAGAGGGTTGTGATCATGCAGTTACGGAACTGGAAGGGAAGGGAGACATTGGGTGAGGGCAGGTGGCCGCTGGGGGTTGCCTCTGTGCTGGATCCCTCTGTGCCGCCTGGGGCAGAGCCAGGGGGATGGCAAGAGCGAGCCCCAGCAGCACCGCAGGCTCTGCCCAGGCCCTGGTGCCCAGGCTCTGTCCAGCAGTGGGGCCGTCACAGCGGGAGCATCTCCCAGAGACACAGGCTCCTGGGGGCTGTTGCAGGGGGCTGTGTGGACGCCTCTGGCACGGCAGCGCCGGATGCACCGTGCAGGGTGAAGTTTCCTTCCTGCTGCCCGGGGCCGGCGCAGTGCAGCCCCACCTCTTCCACTGGGACAACATGTCTCATTCGGATGGGTGGGTTTGCATTTACAAGATCTATGCTGTGCGAAGGGATGAGTTGCACTGTCACCACCCTCCTTCACACAGGCACAAGGTTACCTGGAAGCAAAGCCCTCGCAGCTCACTGGTGCGCTGGAGGTCTGGTAGCAATCCCCAAGCTGCTATGAAGGCAAACACCACAAAGGAAATCACCTGGCATGCGGCAGTTACCTGTTTGTTCATTACGATGTAAATCACAGGGTTATAGATGGCAGAGCTCTTGGCAAAGAATGCCGGGATGGTCATGAAGATGGGCCCGAAGTCTGACCCCTGGTTGGTGAAGATGTAGAAAGCGACGCTGGCGTAGGGGACCCAGCAGATGAGGAAGGCAATGACCATGATGATGACCATGCGGGTCACTTCCTTCTCTGCCTTCTGGGTGGTGGCAGACTCCTGCTGCTGGGCGGCAGCCTGCGGGCAGAAGGAACAGGGAGGTGATGGATGTGGGGGAGGGTTCAGCCTGCGAGGGGTGTGGGGTCAGGGTTTGGGGTAGTTGGGCTGCATGCCCGGAGCTTGCGGTGCTCCCCTGCGGGGCGACCGACACGGTCCTTCCTGCCACCTGTCCGGAGCCTGGCGCGGCCCCGTGCAGCACCCTCACCAGCAGGCACCCACCTCCTTCACAGTGCAAACCAGGTTCCCGTAGCAGAAGAATATGACCGTCAGCGGGATCATGAAGTGAACCACAAACATGTAGATGACGAACGATTCGTTGTTGATCTCTGGCTTCAGCGTGTAGTAGTCGATCCCGCACGAGCACTGCATGCCCTCAGGGATGTACCTGCGAGGTGACACAGGGGGTCGGCGCCCCGCACAGACGCCCGTGGCCAGCCGGGGCCCCGCGCCAGGCGGCACCCTGCCTACCGTGACCAGCCGAAGAGCGGGGGAGCCGCGCACGCCAGGGCCATGATCCAGGAGAAGGCAACCCCCATGATGGCGTGGTTCTCCCCGAAGCGGAAGTTGCTCATGGGCTTGCAGACCACTACGTACCGCTCGACAGCCAGCACGACCAGTGACCAGAGCGCAATTTCACCTGAAGCAGGGAGAGAGGGATGGAGATACAGGGCCTTTGAGGGCCAGGAGAAAAGCTACTGAAGGCAGCACGGGGCCTCCTCCGACCTTTCATGTTCCCAGGGCAGACCCCTAAGAGCAGGTAAATCCCCACCCGGGTTCAGAAACAGCAGTGAACAAGGGCTAAGTGCTGACACGGTGGGAAGGCATCAGAAGGCACCTCCACACTGCGGTGCCGCCCCTGCAGTAACCGCCGTGCTCTGTGTGTTGGGGTCCATCGCCGAACCCCACTCTCTGCCCGGACTGCCCCCACACCCGCGGGTCTGCGGCCCCGCTCGGGGTGCCCGTCATGCCGGGGTCCTACTCCTACCCGCAGCTTCCCAGCAACTTGTGCCATGAGGCCCGAACCAACAAAACGGTTGCCTCGCTTGTGGCTGAGGGCTGAGCTGAACGGAGGAGGGCGTTTTTAGACACACAATTTCTGATTAACATCTGTTTCTGTCAAAGCCGGGCTGGCAGGGGAGCAGAGACAGCTTGGCCAGCCTGCGCCACCGAGCGCCGCGTCAGAGCGAGCACCAGGCTCAGCCCCGCCAAGCGGGAAGAACAAACTGCCGGATCTCCAGCCAGAGAGCAAGCCAAAAAGATGTGCAAATCCAGCAAAATCTGCTATTGGTTACTTTTCATTGCTACGTTGTTGTTCTCAGGATGCTGAGCAGGTGGCTACCAAAATAAGGTTTAAAAAAAAAAAAAAAAGTGTAATTTGTCACTTTCTTCACCTCCCACCTCCCAGCACTACCACTGCCTCAGCCCACACCAGCGGCAGACCGAGTACCTTCCAGATACCACATGTTTTTCCAAGAGCATCTGGGCATCCTCCCACCCTTTCCTAAAATCTGGAGCAATTTCTGGCAGAAGATTTTTGAATATTTGGAAAACTCACCACCCAGTGTAGCAAAGAAGCCTTCGATGTAGCACCCTGTTACTCCAAAGACAAAGTACCCATTCATCGAAGTGTACATGGTGGTCGTGAAGCCTCCGAAGACCATGAAGAGGTCGGCAACCGCCAGGTTCAGGAGGATGTAGTTTAGAGGTGTCCGGAGCTTCTTGTGCTGGATGGTAACATACAGCGTGAGGAAGTTGACGGGGAAGCCGAGCAGGATCAGCATGAACATGTAGGCAGCCAGCGCCGAGAACTTCCAGGGCTCAGCCAGGTAGTACTGGGGGTACTCGAAGGGGCTCCGCACCACCCCGGTCTTGTTGGACATGGGCACGTAGAAATCTTGGCCTTCTGTCCCGTTCATGGTTGCGGTTGGTGAGGTGCCTTTTGCTCTTACTCAGGTTTTTTTTGTGTGCGTGGGGGAATTGCCTCTGAAGCTGGGCTCCCGCCACCTCTCAGCCTTCGCCGTTACCCCGGGGAGAAGTGGCTACGCTCACCTCCGCGGGGCACCCCTTATAAAGTGCCCCCTGGGGTAAGCTCCAGGCATTGGTGTCAGCACGATTAGGGCTTAGAGAATTATTAATCATAATCATCCAGGAGTAATTGGCTTTCTTGGGAAGGTATTAAGGTGACACCTGTTTCTGGCCTGCACTGTCATTGTTGCAGACCGTGGTTCATGGTCATTATATATAAAGAGGTAGCTCTGCAGCACACTGCTCGATGGGGGGCCCAAACCAGGAGGCAGCTCCACCTGCACGGCCTCGATCCTCGGCATGGCTGCGCCGCTCCCCGAGGAGCGAGCGCTCGGGGCAGCCCCGTGCCTTACGTGGTCACTGCAGCCCGTGGCCCGGAGCGGGGTGCCCACAGCTCGTGCTGCCATCGCCCAGGGGAGGCACGCGCCCCACTGAGCACGCAGTCCACCCCCCAGGGGCACTCAGGGGCTGAGCTGCCCGCCAGTTGGACATGCCTCAGTTTCCCCACAGAGGGTTGGAAACGGGACACATCGCTACCGGGTCAGAGGGAAGGACAAAGCACGCAGGACCCTGCTCATGGCTGTGCTTGCCCAAAGCTCCCAGGCTGAGCGTTCAGCTCTTGCCAACAAACCGAACTCTTCTCTGCCCCCTGTGAGCAGGAGTGAATTCTGTGACTGAAAACCCCACAACCGTGAGTTTGGGGGCTGTAGTGGGTGCTGGGCTGGGCAGGTTTGGTGTGGTCCACCAGAGACAGAGGCCTGTTCTTACAAGAGGAAAGCTGTGACACCAGCTAGCCCCTGCTGCAGAGCGTCTCCATCACTGCTGCCGTTCCCAGGAGGAGGCTGGTGACAGAGTACTCTCAGGCAGCATGACCATCAGCCCTTCTCCCACGTGCTCTCAGCCATCTGCTTTTTCTGCTGCAAGATTTGACTGAGAAGGTTTGAAGAACACAGTTAAACACTGACCCTGCTGGCGAGTTTCCAGTTGTATCACTTCCTCCGTCTCTGGCCTGACATGTGTTTTGCATCACGCCAATTACATTGGTAGCACCAACAAAATAACCTAGCCCATCCGTCTTGGACAGGTATCATTCTGCATTGGTGCTGAGAAAGGTTGTGGGCAAGGTACAGAAGGAAATTTCTGAGCTGAAGCCAACATTCGACCTCATATTCCGGGTGACAGACATCTTCCGTCTCCCTGAAACTTTGCAGAAGTGTTGGATTCCATATAGGTGGGCATTAGAGCTGCAGGGGAAGCTGTTGTTGGAGCCCCCCATGTCCTAATGTCTACCTCCCCACTTGATGCACTCAGTTGTGCTTGAAATGTTCTTTTTGCCAGTCAGCACCTGAGTTAGACATTATCTGGTTTACAGTTTTCAGACAATAGGACAGCATGTACACAAGTGAACACAACGAAGCCAACCACAGATCTCCCTTCTGTACAAGGTGATTCCCTACAGTTCGTGCCACCACGATTAATCTTTCAAACTCCGAAGCTATTTTCCCCACTTTTTTTTTCCTTTCTTTCTTTCTTTGCACCCACTGTTTATCACTGTTCTCATGTACATATTACTCTCAGCACTAACAGCACTCCAGTCGGCACGCAAATTGCAGGCAGTGTCCCCGCAGAGGTTAGAGCAGACTGCTTGGCCCCTTGGTAGGGGACAGGGCTCCAGGGGACCTGAGCACCCCCACAGCAATTGCTTTCTAGGCTGCAGCCAGGGGCTTGGGCTTAACTTCCCCTGCAACCAGGAGCTGAGGAGAGGGCAACTGAGTGCCTCATGCAGCACGGAGGAGGATGTGCCAGAGCAGCTGGAGCTTGCGGGTGGGAGGTGAGCAGAGGCTCACGTCCTCTTGGCCTTAATAAACTTGCTTCAGTCCTGGCCTAGTTTTCACCAGTGTTCCCTGTGGGCTAGTTTAGCACATGCAAAACTGTTCAAAGGGAAAAAGCAGAAAACTCTGTGTTCTCTTCAAAAAAAAGGCCAAGCGGGGAAACCTTCCCTCTAAGTGGGGAACATCTTACAGAAGAACTGATGGACCTGAAGCGCTGGTACCACTGACAAAGACAGACCTGTCTGTCATCAAAGGCAGGTCGCGATCACCCCGGACAGCCACAGAAGTCTTCCTTCACGTCAGTGTGCAAATACCAGCTCCTCGCACATCCTCTGCTCGTAGTATGTCCCTCTCAATTAACTTTTCACATGTGTTGTCAAGGCCAAAGCGGTGCCACTAACTGCAAGTGCAGCTGTTCACACTTGTACCTGGGTGTACAAGAAGGATTAAAGGTTTATCTTCCCCATATACAAATATGCCACATTAAGCTCTGATGCAATAAGCTGCTGCTGAGGTTAGCAGCTGCTGCTCGGGGCTTAGGGCCTGACCTGCGTCACCACTGGAGTAAGGGCAGCGGGAAACGCAAGCAGTGACAGGGTAGAAGCTCAGGGCAAGTTGAAGAAAAGAGTTGGTGAACCACTCACAATTGGTTCAAACAAAAGCTGTGTGGTGGGACTTGCACATCCAGGGACTTCTTATCATGGAGTCACCAGAGAGCTTCAATGGCACAAGGCAGGCTGGAGCTAGAACATCTTAACAACTGACGAGATGTGCAGAGCCCAGCTTTGCCTGGAAAAGCCCAATACTCTTTTCAAACTTAGACTATTGACAGAGAAGGTGTTTAAAAACGCACAAAAAAAGCTTCCTTGTTTGATCTATTTTGCCTCTGTGTCATTGCAAACCCTGTCTATTTATTTTTATAATTTTTCATTCCTCCTAGCTCTACAAAGCCAGCTCAGTTCTGGAAGAACAAACTGAATTCCATTTTGGCTCACGTATCAAACAGCATTATTTACCAATGTCACTTGCGAAGTCTTTATTGCAAACAGTGATATACGAGTCAGAAAGCAGACAAGTGCCAATTAGAACACAATGTTTTTAAAGTGGTAAATTAAGCAAATTTGGTCAGGAACCACTGAGGGACTCGGAAACCCTGTAGTGCTATTCCATAGCATCATAGAATGGCAGAATGGTTTGGGTTGGAAGGGACCTTAAGGCCCACCCAGTGCCGCCCCCTGCCCCCAGCCCAGGCTGCCCCCAGCCCCACGCAGCCCGGCCGTGGGCACTGCCAGCGATGGGGCACCCGCAGCTCCTGGGGCAGCCTGCGCCAGGGCCTCACCGCCCTCAGAGTAGAGAATTCCTTCCTTATATCTAACCTAAACCTCCCTCTCTTAGTTTAGAGCCGTTCCCCCTCGTCCTGTCACCGCTCCCCCCGACAAAAAGTCCCTCCCCGGCTTTCCTGCAGCCCCCTCGGGCGCTGGCAGGCCGCTCTAAGGCCTCCCGGAGCCTTCTCTGCTGCAGGCTGAGCGCCCCCAGCTCCCCCAGCCTGCCCTCACAGCAGAGCTGCTCCAGCCTCTGAGCAGCCCCGGGGCCTCCTCTGCACCCGCTCCAGCAGGTCCCTGTCCTGGGGCTGGGGGCCCCAGAGCTGCAGTCCTGCAGGTGGGGTCTCGCGAGAGTGGAAAGATTTCGAAGTGTCACTTTCCAGAGGAACGCAAGCAGACAGAGACATCGCTCACTGATTTCACGAGCAAAGTGCTGCTGTTCACACGGTAGCTGCTTTACCAGCACCCACCAACCTCAGACAGTAGTTTAAGGCAGTAAATTAGAATATTATTTGCCACTCAAAACAAAGGGAGCCTTGTGACATACAGGATGTCATAATAAAACTCGTGCTAACAAGGGTACAACTTGAACTGGGTTAAAGTCAAGAGACCTATCGCTTCCCAACTCCAATCCAGCCCAGCTGGTTCCCCACACAGATCCTCGTGCTGTCAGAACTGCTCAGTACCCACCCTCAGATTCAGTTATCCACCAGTACTTGGTGTGCTGCATCTGGCTGGGATGGAGCTAACGTTCTTCATAGCAGCCCATGTGGTGCCGTGTTTTGGATTTGCTAAAATGGTGTTGATAAAACAGCAGCCCTTTAGCTATTGCTGAGCACTGCTTGCACAGAGCTGAAGGGTAATTTTGTTCCCTGCTCTGCCTCCAGCAATGGGCCAGAGGCGGGCAAGCAGCTGGGAGGGGGCCCAGCCAGGACAGCTGACCCAAGCTGACCAAAGGGGCGTTCCATACAAGATGACGTGGTGCTCAGAAACAAGAGGAGAAGAGGAAGACAAACACCGTAACCACCACTATGTAACCATTACTCATGCTGAGGCCCTGCTTTCCAGGAAGCAGCTGGGCATCTGCCTGCCACAAGGAATTAAAGAATAAATTGCTTACTGCTTTTCTTGCTTATTAAGCTGTCTTTATCTTGACCGACAAGTTTTTCTCCTTTTGCTCTTTTAATTATCTCCCGTCCTGCCAGCGTGGGGTGGGAAGTGAGCATACAACTGCACGGCTGCTTAGCTGCTGTCTGGGAGGGACCTGCCACATTTGGTCAAGCAGCTGCGCCACTGAAGTCCCCTCGCTCTCAGCACCTGGTTGGCTACACTAGAAAAAAACTCGAAGGCAGGTCCATCTCCTCTCACCTCTCCACTGTGCTTCCCATGGCTCTGGACCGGAACAATGCTAAGGAGCTACTGCTCAGAAACACTGCGTTAGCGCATCACCTCTGCCAGGGAGCGCAGCACGACAGTCAGCGGAGCTGTGCTAGCTCAGGCAGGCAGGTGGGCCCACACCACAAAGGTACACTCACATCACAGCAGCCACAGGAGCGGACAGGATGCCAGTATTCCTGCGAGCTACCCCACGATCTTAATAACAAAGCAAGTTGCATCACCTACAATTTTCTTCTCAGCAGATGAAGAACTCTCCTACCCTTAGGTAAAGAGGAGGAACTGTGAGAAAACAGTGGCTGACTGTGAGCCCTCAGCTGCTTTGGTGTTCCTCCCTGTCAACCCAATGTATTTATAAGCACGCAAACACATTCAGTTTAGCCCATTAGGTCAGTGGCTTTTCTTTCATTAATGGTAAACATGCTAATGTTACCAGAAACACATAGGCTGCAGTAGACAGATGAGGAACTTACACCTGGGTGTTTTTGCTAACATGAAATGGACACTTCCATACAGAACCTGTCATGTGGATTTTAACAAGAATAAATTCTACATAGGTTAAAAGGAAATTCTGAGACAAACAGTACTGAAAAATAGTCCCATTTATTTGAAGTTCTGACAATAACAGGTACATATTAAGGAACAAATTAAGTCCTAACACAAGTTGGAGTAAAAACAATTACTTCAAGTCTGAACTTGACCCTAGCAACCTTCCTGTAAAAATCCGTGGCACTTCAGCTGCTTGTCTGGGAAGTGTAGAGGACAGACATGCTCATTTAAAAAAGTTAAATTTCTTCAACTCAGTTCCACTCACATACAAAACAGAACAAGATGACAACTAAGTTGTTAGGAAAACCATGAATCTAACAAGTACTTTGCCAAGTCAATAGGGAAGTCTCTCAGTTGAGGTATAAGATTGTTTTTCTTCATTGGTTTGACTCATCTATTCTCCTTCGGCAGAACGGACAACAGTTATGCTGGAGCACGAGAAGCTCATAGTCTTCCGTGTGGAACATCTATGAATTAGGAACAAATTGAGGGACAAATTAGCCTGTGACTAGATCAAAGAAAATGCAGACTGAGCTCAATGGATTTTCTGACACATTCTGAAGCTACTATTACACAACAACTGGCCCTCTTACTTTCAACCGCTTGTCAGAGCTATAACCTACAACAGAGCAGCAAACATTTTGCAGATCACTGCCAGTGTAGCTGAAGATGCACAAACCAATGAATGACTGTTAGGAAGGATGAAAATTAGACTTTATGTAACCAAATGTGACTGAATTCCAGAATTTCAAAAAGCCATTCCTGAGAAGGGAAGAAGGAAAAGAGGGACTGAACCACAAGCTAACTTAGTTTACTGACTGATTTTCCCTGCTAGACCAGGCTGAATGTCAGAGAGGCAGACCAAAAAGGAATAAATACAAATCAGCATTTGTTGTTCAGTTGAGGTTTGCTCAACAGGTTCTGACTATTGCTGTCAGCGCAGCTTCTCAAAGTTTTCTTCCCAAACTCAGCTACCTCAAGGTTTTCAGAAGGCAGCTGTTCCTCTGTGCACCACATTGCTCATTTTTTCATTGCTTCTCTGTCTCTACACCATTCAGGAATTTACTGAATATATCTTAAAGTATGAAGTTATCAATGATTTGAATTGTTTCAGCTAATTTCTCAGTATTTTTTTAAACCTCTCTATGAAAACACTACCTGAAAACATGATGGACACATGGTAATGGAGGCATCTGGTAGCAGGGAACGGTAGTACTGCCATCGCAATGGCTTTGGCCAGCGTTTAATCAGAACGTCCCTCCGACTCAGCGACTGGAGAACAGCACGATTCACAATCACTGGAACAAATTCTGAGCCTCCTTGCTGCAGGTGAGCAGGTTTAGAAAAAAATTGTTACCAACTGCAAAGTCCTTTGAGGATTAATACGATCTTGTAAAATGCAAAGTACAATTCAGCAGGAAAAAATAATATACAACGAGCCTAATCCCACCGAACTCACTGTCAGTTTTATCAACATTTCCAGTGACAACAGCATCCAGCTATATCTCTATCTTCTTCTTAGTGAGTTTCTATTATAGATGTTAACACAACTCTTTGTAAATAATACCCATGCCCACAGGCACGTATTAAAACCTCACAGTAATGATTGTTTTATAGTAATACCCATAGAAGACAACCCCACTGCATGATGATAAAATCAAATTCCAGGAACATTTACTTTAAGATCTTTTTATATACCAGCTCCCTAATCTGTATCTCTCTTGTGATAGTCTACATAACACATTCACACTAGAAGAGCAGCATGAACTGTAAGTCAAGACTTTCTACTGATTTTTATTGGTAGCAAGAAAGAAGCTATGGGAAGACGCTGGTAAGGCTCTTACCTCAAAGCTCAGTTTTGCTGTAAAGGGATCATCATCTTCAATAACATCTGCATTGTCATCAAGCCTCAAACTCTGTGCATCTAAAGACGTTTCTTAAGGAAGAACCAGAGTTCTATAAAATTGGCTGTTCTCACTGTAGCTAGCACTCACAGAATAAATATAAAACCATTCTAGCAGGACTGGTATCCTTGTTGCTCCAGAGGGTTAAGGCATTCTCGGGCTGCTACAGTGCCTAGGTTATTATAGAAAGTACTAGAGAAGGGGTTACTCTGATTACAGTAACTAAGGAACTTTATAATTGCAGCAGCTGTAGACCAGCAAAACTGACTACAACCAAATATGACATCAGCTCTGCCTGATTTCTGGTCTGTCCGCATCTGACATTGCAAAAAGCAAGAGAAGCCAACTCTTTAAATTACATTTTAAGCAGTTTTATTCAGAGATTACGTTTTCTTATGCATTACTGTGCACCTAGTATTATATGGCCCCCACAGCAACTGGGAGCTCTGGGTGCCAAAACTTTACAAAAGAGATTCCAACAGGAATGAAAGTCCATGCTGGTTTCCCTTGCTTAAGAAGAAAGCAGCCTCTAAAGCAAGCCGTTGTTGGAAGTGAGTAACACGCTTCAGATTCTCCCCACTCTTTACTGAAAGCAGTTACAGCAGACTAGGTACAGCATGGCATTCCACTGTTAAAATGAAGTATTTCAGATAATTAGAAACAAGGTTTTGTGATGAAAAATCTTTATAAACATAGTAGGTTTAATTAATATATCACTGCTTGTTATAATAACTTGAAAAGGAAACAACATAATCGTACTTGCATCAGTCATATGACAAAAAGATTAAACCTACAAAAAATCAAAATTGCTTATTTATTCCTAAGAAAGGGACTGCAAACAGTTTTTAATCAACAGGATACTGTCACTCATCATCTCTTGCCATTTATTCTCTCTCTTATTCAGTCTTGGAGCTTCAAGATCAATGAGAGCTACAGCTTCTTCATCTGTGATGCCATCTTCCAAATAGAACTCAACCAGATGCAGCACTTCTAAAGGGGTGTGAAAAACAAGGAGCATGACCTACAAGGTCTCAGAAAACGCCTTCTAGAAAATACTTTGCCCTTTAAGAAGTGAACAGCCTCTGGCTTCTCCCCACACGTTCTCATGAAGGAAAAAACAAAGCAAAACAAAAGCAACAAAACAAAAAAATGCCTCAACTTCTCAAAGGACGACATCTGTGTTCATTAAACACTTTATACACTCAGTGTTTCAGAATAAAGCAATGCTTTGCTGCTGGTGTCTCGCAGTGAAATCCAACTACGCCTGGGACAAGAAGCAGCCACTTAGTCAAATCTAACAACACTGAAAGGGAAGATTTGCTTGTCCAAGTAACATTGCAAAGGGAACAAACCAAGTACTAATATATTCTGTTCAGTTTAACATTTATCTACATGAAAAGTACAACAAAGTATGATATTCCAACGCACCATAGGAGGACGCGGAGAAGACGAAAGGTTGTCTGCAATTAATGCAGACATTCCCCAAGTTATTTAGCAAAGGGTTGTTGGTAGAGCACCTATAACACAAGGGTACAAGCTCCTGCAAAGACACATACAGAGCACAGTAATCATAAACAGGCCAGCATATCTGGTACACTTTGGTTTCAGTTAAACAGGGGTTCCTTAGGTTTACACCACTGATATTACATCAGCCCTAATCGGAAGAAATATTGCTGTGAAATCAGATCCTTAAACATCTGAAAACGCTTTTCTTTTTTAATAAAACAGCAAGTTTTCACATTAAAAAATTGCTGTCTTCACCATTGTAACAATAACATTTTCACCTTGCCTTTGCAGTAACAGAAGCAAAATTTTGTATCAAATACATAGTAATAAAAGAAGTCAAAGGGAAGTTTACTGAGATTTTTTTTTTTAACTGAGAATTTTTTTTCTCCGCAGGTTTGGTCAAATTCAAGTTTTCCAATTAATTCATTTCTCTTCTTTTCAAGAGCACAGTTATTTTAGGCAGTTCTTAAGACTGCGTTTCTATTATTTCAGGTAGCCAGGTGCTTGTTCAGTGCACAATACAATTTATTTTTAGTGAGTACTCCATGAGACGTGGCTTTATAGAGCACTGCAGAAATTCAGGCTTCAGTTAAAGAAGAAAAGGTGATAAAATAAGACTTAAGGAAGGAAGGTCATTCAAGGGATAGGGGGAGGAGGGAAGGAGTGCTAGGAGTTGGGACAAATCAAAGTGACCTCCAGCTGCAGAAAGTCATAAAGACCATGGTGTAATTGCATGTGGATCAGAGAGAAAAAGGCTTGAAGGAATTAATAGGCAGAGAAGAAGGTAGACACAAGACAGGAGAGAGAGGACAGAAGCTGCCTATCAAGAAAGAACTGATTTTAGTTTGTTCTCAGGAGCAAATGGAAGCCTGACCTGAAGAATAACAATAAAAGGACTGCTTCCAGTGGAAATATAATTATACCACAGACCTAGCAGAATGTATCTCAGACTTTTGTGGATAAGGCAACTCAGATTCTTGGATTAGGCTACTTATTAACGATTAAAAGGAAACAATACAACTTACTTCACTGTCATGAAATGGCTTGGATCGGATTGTCAGGCTGCCCAACTCAATTGATTTCTGGAACCTAGCTGGAATCTGCAGTCCCTGTAACTTGTCATAGGCATGACGAGCCAATTTATATGCACCAAGAGCTTTACTCTGTTTTGCCAGGGCAAATAATGTATTACTATAATTAAATTAAGGAATAAAAATACATATGGCATTTAGGAAAAACTACAATGCTCTTTCCAGTCATAGAAACTGTGCAATGAGGCATATTCTACAACAGCAGTTCAAATAGGCCTTAACAAAATACATATACATATATATACATATAAACACATATACACATAACTATATACTTAACTCCATTTAAATAAACAAATGTGAAAGGACTATCAAAAGTGGCTGGGGGCAATTTTTAGTGAGGTAAGGAACTGACCCTCATCCTGGTTTTGGCTAAGATAGAGTTAATTTTCCTCCCAGTAGCTGGTAGGGTGCTGTGTTTGGGATTTAGCATGAGAATAATGTTGATATCACACTGGTGTTTTAATTGTTGCAGAGCAGTGCTTGCACTAAGCCAAGGACTTTTCAGCTTCTCGCTCTGTCCTGCCAGCGAGCAGGCTGGGGGTGCAGCAGGAGCTGGGAGGGGACAGACCCAGGACAGCTGACCCAAACTGGCCAAAAGGGTATTCCGTACCATATGGGGTCACGCTGAACAATTAATATGGGGGGGCTGGCTGGGGTGGGGGGGGGCGGCTGCTCGGGGATAGGTTGGGCATTGGTCAGCAGGTGGTGAGCAATTGCATTGTGCATCACTTGTTTGTACACATTAGTAGTAGTAGTACTGTTCTCATTATTATTATTTTCCTTTCTTTTCTGTCCTAATAAACTGTCTTTATCTCATCCCACAGGCGTTCATTTCTTTCTGACTCTCTCCCCCATCCCAGAGAGGGAGGGTGAGCGAACGGCTGTGAGGTGCGTGGCTGCCGGCCGGGTCAAACCACAACCGCCCTACATTAATACTGCTTTGGTTAAATTTTCTGACTCCATTTTGAAGTTAATTTTGCAGTGAATGGATTTTCCCATCCAAATTTTACATATATAGAGAGACAGATAGCTACGAACACCAGCAGTGCACTGCCACCTACTAAATGTACATGATCTGACTGGAAAGAACTCAGCACATGCTGTGGCAGTGACCAAGGGGTGTCTCTCTCATTAGCATGTAACAATAACTGCTGTTTAGAAAGCTACCAGTCATAATGGGCACAAGGAATGTTATGGAAGACTTTTTGAAAGATTATACGTCTGTAAGTGAGGAAGTTACTAAAAGGAAAGCAAATATCCCATCCAGAGCCAGAATGGAAGCAAAACCAAGAATATCACGCTGTCCCTAAGGCAACTGCTGACCCTTTTTGTTATTTTTTTTACAGACAGGTGCATTTCTACAGTGTTCACACAGGCCTTTTATGAAGTATTTCCAAAAGATGCAATATGCACTAACAAAGCTGTGCAAATGTTAGCTTGATAGACACTACACAGCTATAACAGCCTCATACAAAGCAAAAGCGCCTGTTTCTCCCCTCCCTCCACCACCTCCTGTCTCAGTTCAGTCTCCTTGCAGCAACACTGTCAAGATTCAGAGCCAACATCCTGTTTCGATGACTAGTATCCTAGAACTTGCTTCCCTGACAAAGGCGATGCATCAGACTGGGTGGGTGGCTGAGAATTACATGTTGGTTGATTTTTACAGCTCCCAAAGACTGGGGGGGGAAAGTAGTGCAGTTAAACACAACGGTTTGAAGGTGCTGATTATTTCCTTAGGGACACAAGTCAATTTCCATTAACTGTAACCAACAGCTGAAACTGAACATACCCTAAAGTAGATCTCTGCATTGTGGATCAACTTCAATTATTCTTTTCATGCATTTCAGCTTCTAGATTCTGTGCTGTATTGGAAGGATACACTTTTGAGATCCCCAAAGGAGTCTCCTTTGTTAAGCTGTGAAGCAGAAACCTGGAAATATTGAAGAGTGTTTCGGGCAAGTGGAAACTGAAAGGCTCCTCCTGCAGTATTAAAAATAAACAGACATTTCTAAGCTGGCAAACCAACAATTTCTATCACTAAGCATCACAACACTAGGCATCTCAAGTACTGTCTCTCTTGCATACAGCTGCAAAAAGAAGAGGTGCTGACAGAATATACCAAGTAGGTTTTACATGCCTAACACCAATGCTCATGCCTGCTACACACAGAAAGACAAAAAGAGATCCACGTAGTTAAAACAATCTTTAACAGGCTATTTAAAAACAGGACATACCAGCCACAAATGGTGTAGAGTCTCCACCACTTAAGGTCTGAAGTAGTCTGACCAGCACAGACCTCAGCTGCAGAGAGTCTTCTTTTGCGTAAGGGTATGGATCAAGGGTTCTCAAATGTTTTACAGAAGATATTTTCACCAACATGGTGGTAACATTACTGTAACTGCTGGAAGCAGCGGGAGATCCCCCCTCAAGACTGTATATCATTCTGGAGTAATTTATAAATATCGTTACTGATACAAGTACCACACTGTGGGAATCTCTAAGCTAGGGTGCCTTCTGTTCAAAACTGTTTTCCATGATTAAAGGAAGAGCCTACCATAGCCAGCGTAGGACTAGAGACCCAGTCACTGGAACCAAGTCAATACAGCTAGCAAAAAAAGGACTGGGGGTGGAAAGTCAACCGTTGTCATATCCTCTGCCCACATTGAGACAAACACAGATCTGCTAAAATTGCACTGCAGTTTTTAGGAACTAAGACAACAGAAGTTCTTGTGCAGTACAACAGAAGGCAAAGAAGTTACTATACAGTATCGTTGATAAATCATTAAATACCTCTAGTTATTTCTGGACTCCTAAAAGAAAAATGCTCATAAAGCATAAATACACAACTTCTAAGGTAAATATCTTACCGTATATCTTTGAATATAGTGGTAGACATGGTAAACTTCTGCCAAATGCTGGAAGTGATGAAACTTCTGTAACATTTCAGTCTTCTGTTGTTCATTCTCTGTGGGATGTAAAGGCATTAGTATATGTCTCCAAGATGAGTCTTCGAGACTCAGTGGGAAGAAAACGATGTATTACGAAACCAGTGCCAGCATTTCCAAAAGAAGTGCATACCAGTCCAGGTGTGTCCCATCTACTTGTGCAAAACACAGGTTAAACAGACTTGCTGTTTTTGTGAGCAAGTTTCTGCTTTAAAAAAGCATGGTAAAACACAACAGTTAAAGCAATAGTTTTAACATAGCTAGAGGCTAGGGCAGAGTTAAAGGCAGAAAATAGTAGCTGTGCATCACTGGGAACTTCATTCATGACTTCAGAGTTTACAAATAAAATGAGTTCTGAAACATTTGTTTCATAGATATTAAATACACTACTAAAAATTTGGAACAATTTGCATTTCCATACAATACCTCAGGGGTAATATGTCAGCACTATCATGCAACAGCTGAACTAAAAAATGTACTTACAGCACCAAGCATAAGACAGTATTATCAATCTTTGTATTCGTTACCAAGCTACATCTCTTAACTACTGGCTCCACTCCTCTCCCACTGAAGAAGAAGAGATGACAGCTAATAATCAGGTTTTTATTTGTTGTCAAAAATAGTTTGTAAAGTATCTCCCCCACCTGCATTCAAGTACTGGGCAGATCTTATGCTCCAAGGCCACCGTTTAGTTACTAGTATTTTAACCTGCCAATCAGTTCTCTAGCTGAAGTGTGTTGAGGGAAGGTACGTGAGGATACAGGATCCCAGGAGACACTATTTTGATTCTAGCCAGATTTCAGAACGAGGCCTACACATGCCGATGTTGTTGTTTTGCTCATCTGTTTTAAATAAGCACATGGGAAAAACAGGGGACTACAAAAATAGCACAAGCCAGAGCTACATACAGCACAAAAGAAGAAAAAAACAACAGTGAAGTAGTTGCAGCAACGCTATCACAATTCACTAGTTGTTTACATGCACAAGAAAGTAACAAATACGAACTTCCTTTCAGTTTTCAGTTACTTACCTTGGGCTATATCTAAACACTGCATGGAAAGCATCCAGTAATAATAGGCTGCATCATTAAATCGGCTTTCAACCACAGCATTGTGTGTTAGCTGCTCCAGCACTCTTACAGCTTCACTCTGCCTGCCAGCCTTGTGGAATGCTATGCAGAAGGCCAAAACAAAGAGGATTTTACAGTGTGATTATATCAATTAACTGAAATTAATGTTTTTAAATTAAGAGCAGCCTATTCAGCCAATATCAAATCATCTACTCAGAGAGGATGAAAAGGATTATACACTCATATTTTTCTCCTTGAAAGCAGCAACACTAATGGAACATGAGATGGATCTGTAGGTATTTCATGGCTTTTGCACTGTCTCAGGGGCTCTTGAGCTGACAGACATTGTACAGTGCAGGGCGTTCTGGTTTTTTCTTTAAATATAGAAAAGAGTAAAACCACAATGATCTTTAGATTTGTATACAAGCAATCTCTAAACACCACAAATCACACCTGCATTCAAAACTACAATAAACTGAAGTTAGAGCTCTAGTTTCTAATGCTGAATATTAAAAAAATAAATAAAAAATATACCATTTACTATATCATTCTAGCATTTATTAAAAGCATTTCTTTAACTGACCCTCAGAAGCCAGTATAAAGTTAGATCCTGAATTCTCACTTGATAAAAATTTATTTGGCAAACACTGTCTTCATATAGGGTAATAAAGGAAAAAAATACGTAAAGATAGCACAATTGCCTCCTGACTTTAGCTAGCTCCGATATAACCCAATTCTCATATATACCTACACAATGATCTCTAGCTCACCCAGTTTAGGGGAGTTTATATCAGCCAAGAAACTTCAGCATAGTCCTCTGTGGAACTAACTGGGAACTATATATCTGTATGTGCAGAGCTCTATGTGCAAACTACTAAGCTGCCCTAAAAGCAGATGCTCAAAGGTTTAGTGCTGAGACATATAAACTAGTTTTGTACAGACAGCTCACGTCTGGCATGTTCACTAGCTTGGCCCTTATATGCAAATGCAGTTATACTCTTAGATCCGAGCTGGCTCTGGAAATAGCAGATGCAACAGTCACATGGAGCTGCACCTGAGAAAAGGAAGTATACTAAAAACATGCTGGCTCCACATGGAGCTTGCTTCAAATCTCTTCTTATCCCTGGAACAATTTACGAATAAAATTTTGAAGCCTGTCCACATGATGGAAGGTTGACAGTTCTCTTTAAAGGTAATTTTATAAGCCTAACAAAAATCTATGAAAATTCTTAAAGAAACATGAAGATTTTACTTGTACAAACCCAACATTATCTAAACATAAGGAAAAACAGGTCTTTTCACTCTGGTCTGCAACATACTTGCTTGCTACACTTTGAATCTTATTGTGATGAAAATATCAATAAGAACAGTTCAGATTATATGCCAAATACCTGTTGCCACGTGTCAATCTCAGCTATGCAATGAGGTGGAAAAATCTGGAAC
This sequence comes from Anser cygnoides, assembly GCF_040182565.1. Classification (NCBI taxonomy): domain Eukaryota; kingdom Metazoa; phylum Chordata; class Aves; order Anseriformes; family Anatidae; genus Anser; species Anser cygnoides. The sequence continues at coordinate 2,716,757 of NC_089882.1, forward strand.
TATATTTGGATGCCATCACTTCTGATAGATCCATCGCATTTTCTAATTAAATAGAGACCCCGAGCTACTTTTCTTTAAGACTGGTCTGAAAACATGGTTTCTATTTGTTTTTGAATCTCACTGATAAGAAACCCTCGAGGGCAAAGACTGCATATTCTGTGCTGGAAAAGTACAGAGGACGTTTTGAGTATCCAGTGGTCTGTCAGCAAGTCTTACCTTTTTGGGCTTCTTCAAATCTATCGTTCTCTGCTAGCCACTGAGCATAAGGGACATAGACATCATCTTTGAATTCAGGATGCTTTTCACTCAAAGCAAATGCCTGAGGTACATAATAAATTCATTTTTTAGCGTACTGCATGGTTTAAACAGTTAAAGGGTTTAGCATACTCCATGGGATCAATCTTTTATTTCCAAGTAAATTCACAATGAAAATACATACACATAATAAAGATTATATCCATCTTTTCTCCAGTATGAAACTAAAGTATTTTAAAATAAAAAGCAATCACCAACAAAAGAAAAGCTAAGCATAGCAGCAGTCTGGATTATGAATTAGGGAAACTTGAAAGTGTATCTAGGAAATTTAGTAAATTTCACAGCAGGAAACATGAAATGTTTTTATTTTTTTTACTGAATGTGTCTTCTAAAGAGACTGAAGGAACACTATAAACACGGTTTGTTTCCTAAACTAACTGGTCAATAGAAGATTAAGCCAACAATTTTCAAAAGCACCTATATAATTTACAGGGGAGGTGAAGTGTCAGTTCTAGTGGCACTTTGAAAACCCTTCCTTAAGTTACACCTATCAAAATCTTAATTTGAAGAAATATGAACAGAACTAAGGTAACCCCAACTTTGAAGTATGCGATACTCGCAGACTCATGCTTCCATGGACAAACCCACGGAAGCCAGCAAAACTTTACCTAATCATAAGCATAAATCTAGTTTATAAAGTGGGGTTCACACAGCATACATTCATCAGATCTACATCATACATACCTCACTCATACATGTCCAAGTTATAAAAATAATGCATCTCAGAACAGAATTTCCCTGATATTTCCCCTGATATAATTATTTATATTTATATTTATATTTATATTTATTTTTTTATATATTATATATATCAATATTATATATATATATTATATATAATATTTATATTTATTCTAATGAACTAGAAGCATCTTATGGATTTGCATAGGAAATGGGCAACTATACCCCCAACAGGCAAAAAAGGTGTTCAGAAATGAAACCAAGAAACGTTCAGCCAGGACACTTAAGAAAAAAAAGCACACCAAACAAAAAACACCAAAACCACCCATAAACAAAATCAAAGAAAGAGCAATGAGCATACAAAATTAACCTGAGTACTTGGAATCACATTCTATGGAAGCCTTCACCCTCCTTGCTTCCCCCTTCACTACAGTGGTGGAGGAACCAGACATTTGTTTCGCTCTTTCAACCAGAAATAATAAGGAGTAGCAATTTTAAACACAGGAACCAAAGGCATGCTTACTTCTTCCCAGCGAAGAGTCTCCACATAGAGATGGACCAGTGCTTTCAGGTCACCAACCTTCATGTATGTTTCTGCTGCATAGCCAGGGTTATCAAGTTTCTTAAAATAGAAGGCACATTTTAACAAAGGCTCACGCTCAGCTTTATCCAGTTTCCGAGCAACTTCTATTAACCTAGACACAATAAAAAGACAACAAATGTTTTGGGTTCAGCTGCCGTTTAACTATTGTAATAACTTCACTTTTAATCAGTTATTATTTAATATTGTAATAGGAGTATCACGTGACATGCTGTTTGAATGCTTACTGAAAGGTGTTTAAAATCCTTTTTATCTTTTACAAGCTCAAAACCTGTTCCTACAATCCTTACTAATGCACGCAACTCCGTATCACAACAACCTGTCCGTGGGTTTGCTCAGTCATGAAGACAGAGGGAAGCAGTAGATCCTACATGACTAAGTCACATGGGACATGATTCCTTAACTTTGACCTAAAAAAAAAAAAGCTCATGAATAAACATTACTTCATTTGCCACACGGGAAACTGAGTCAAGGGAAGGCTGAGTCACCTGTCCAAGTTTTTATGTCAACTCAGCAGAAGACCCAAAGCATGAACTATTGCAAATCAAGAAGTATTTGATCAGGACAAGAGTTGCCCAAGAATTTATGTCTAGCAATTCCGTGCTCCAATTCTCAGTTGCAACAGTTTAAAACATAAATAGGCTACCAAATACAATCACTGCTGTGATGATTACTCTGCAACGCTTAAAGCATGCATATTTTAGAAGACAGTCTCATAATCCAGATGAACCCATTCACATTCTGTATTATTGTAACACAGTTATTTTCATAGCATAATGCCCCTATGCTCTAAACATTTAATGCAACTTTTGAAACATATTAAATTGTAGATGTGCTTCAAATACAGCTTATGCACCTTTGTTTATAATCAAACTGAGTGTATCAAACAGGTTTTGTCTTATTTTAAAGTTATGCAGAATTCACTCAAGTTTCTGTTATATAGTAAGTCTGAGATGGAATTAAAACCTACGTATCAACCCAGCCATGGTCCCCGCTGATTTCTATGGCTTTCATGTGCTCGCCTGCAGAAAGGTACATCTCCACTGCTGCTTTGGGCTCATTGATATTCTTGGCCCAATCTGCTTGCTTTTTTATTAGCATCTTTGTGTCTTTGGGATCTCCAGACCTGAGAAAATCCTGAAATAGCACAATACAAAAAAGTTGGCATTACTTTCTGGTCACAAACACTGTTACATTCCAAATTCTAAAATACATAAGGGCTTTTTTGATGAATATTGTTATGCCTCCTGAGAAAAGAGCAACAGAAATTGATCCAGCTTTCAGCAACTAATCCAAAACCAATGTTCAGTAGGAAACAATGGCAAGTCTCCCCTTTACATAGGTAAATTAAAAAACAGATAAATAAAAGTGAGAGATTCTCTGAGGGCTAGGAGAAGAATGACACAGATGCCTCAGAGGTAATCAGTAGCTTTCCAAGATATCAAGCTGGGAGGTTTCTCCCTGTTGATCCCGCTTAAGTAGATATAAACTACTTTTGTAGTTTTGTGTTTTGTTTTTTTTTTGTAGATTTCTGCATGCCATCCAGGAGCACACCTTTCTGAAACAAAATGGTACTAATCTTAAAGAAAAAAAAAAAAGAGAGAGAGAGAGAGAGAGAAATACCAATTTTAAGTTTCTTTTAAGAAGGTGCTTTTTCATTCTCAAAGATGACTCAACCCTGTGCTTAGGTAACAACAGTACGTCCACTTAAATCACGTGTAAGCATCAGGATCCCCCACAAATCAATTAAAGACTGAAATCTCATTTTCCACAAATACCCTTGATAATTATACTACCATATATCAAAGAAGTTCTTTTATAAGAATGGAATGACAGCTGCTCAAGAGAGCAACTCTGAACTACTGGCTGGACTTCTGCACAGTAAGGCAAACTGCAAGTCTGGATGCTGCAATGATGACCGTTTTGAAAGTATTTTTAATAGTTTGTTCAGCTTCTGCCAATACCAAAGCCCTGGCACCATGTGGTTCACATCTGTTGACATCATGCAGCAGGAAAAAAATTGTACTTCAAAACTGGAAGATCAATTAAAGGCAATTTTGGCTGTTAAGAGAACAGACTACTGTTCTTTAAAACAGCTTTTACCAAATGAAAAATTAGAATAGAGGAGGAATGGAAAACTAAGTAGATAGGAAAGATACCTTATCCTCAATGTTTCTATGAAATTCTGTTTCAGATTAAAAAACAAACAAGACCCACAACACAAAAAACACACGTAACAGAACTGTTCCAGTATCACAACTCACTGCTTTCCCTGATGCAGATAGTCAGCAGGTACAGAACTACAACCAGATGTCAGCTCTTAACACTAGAACAAAATCCTATGTCCTACTGCAACATAGCCCTGATTCAGGAGATTAACCATACAGATGTTGTGATAATCTTCAAATATGAAAAACTGAAGACAAAGAATTAAGCTGAACAATCTTTGATACAACTTCTGTTTGCCAGCATAGGTCATCAGAGTTAAGTCCAAAATCAAAAGCTCAGCTTCTTCGAGTATAAAGAGGGTTTTATTTTGTGAGTTCTCAGTAATCTGTGATCTGGTACTGTGATAATGAGCCTATGACCACATATCAAAGGACTTCCTGACCTCTGCCTTTAGTCTGGACTCTCTAGCTGGAACTAATCAAAGTTAACCTCAAACACAAGAAATCAGACTCTGAAAGGGTCCCTTTGCTTAATTCTGGCAACATTAACCCCCTCCTCCCCCATCCCCCATACATCTATCTTTCCTTAGAAAAAATACCTGGCAAGCAAGGGCGTTTCCCATGTTCTTCCGTGCATCATGCACTCCCTGCACAAAAGGCTTCCTTCAAATGCTAATAAGTACCTTTAGTTTCTTCTGCATGGAATTACTCTCAAGGATAGGAGGCACAAGACCTTTTGCTCTCCACTAAATATAAATGTGACTAGTGCCAAGAATTAAAAGATTCTTATGAAGGCTTATGGGAAAATTTTCATCCATGAATTACTTTATGTTCAAGAAGAGCCAAAACACTGAAGCTAACGAAGACTCACCAGCCAAAAATAGCAGCAGTCCAACTTACATCAGCCAAACCCCGAAGTATTTATATATTAAGCTCTTGGAAGAAGAAGCTCTCTGTAGCATAATTCATGGAATCTATGCTAAAACAGTTTGTATGCATGTCATGGTAAAGTCTTTGTCCAGTACTGGACAGAATACGGCTCTGACAAGTGATGAACAACACTAAACACTGCATGCTTTCTCAGTGATCTTCACATGAAAACACCGTAGAAGACAAAAGGTAAATGATGCTTTCTTATCACCGTATAAAAACATCACTTGTTAAAACGGTTCAATTTATTTCTACATGGGGACAGAGTTAAGAAAAAATGCCAAGACAGATTGATTCTTGGGAAGCAAATTCTCTAGGGAACAAAAATATATTAGTTTAGTATATTACACAGTTCATAAAATATATTAATACAGACTTAAATGCTTAAGTTCAAACTATGAAAGAAAAATATTTTTGTTATAACAGGGAAGTGAATTAAACACATGGTGCACATACCTCACGCCTCCACTTCAGAAGACAATAAATAAATAAAAGGGATTCTTGAGCTACCAGTGGGAAAGAAATCACTATGAAAACTAGATTTTTAGTTTTTGAAAAAGGAAAATGACTATGGATGACACCCTATAACCAAAATCCCGAAGTCACCCTTGGTAGTGCCTATTAAAAAATTCACTGAAAAGCCATGAGCCACATGGATACACTTGAGACTACACAATGCACAATCTGCTACCTCAGTTATAGACTCTGAAGAAAAATGCCACCATTGCTTATAGACACAGAAGACAGACGTTTTCCCCACCTGTAAGCCTAAATGGACTTCAGCCAACTAAAAGAGAAAGTTGGAACGCAAAACCTGCTTTTCATCCTGGCCTTTTATAGGATCATAGTTTGAAAACATTTACAGGTATGTTAGTATTTCTGCATCAGTTGTGAACTACTACCTTTGCATAGTCAAACATGCGTAAATCAGAGTACATGTCCAGAGCTAGGTTCTCATGCCCACTCTTTTTGTACAGCTTTGCTGCCTCGTGGAATTTTCCCTGGTAGGCATAAACATCTGCTAGGAACAGTTCATTGACATTTTCTCCATGCTTCTTCCGCTCCTGGAAAAAAGAAACAACAAGATGTAGAACATTCTAGATGATCAGGACCCAGGTGAGAAACAGGCATTGAAGGAGCTGGATTTTCAAGCTCAGATTTTAGCTGTTAATAAAATCCCATAACACAATACGATGATTATGCTTCTCCTACATTTTGGGTGAATTTATAATTAAAAGATTCAATCTCTTAATTAAAATTAGGAAAAGCAAAATTAAATGTCACTATACAAACCAAACTGTTGAAAACAATCACTTCTCTTAATTTCCTATATGAAAACGAACAGACACTATCGTTATGCTATTAAAAAAAAAAAAAGTATCTGATGGGTTCCTTATTTTCTCCCATAGAAACTCAGTAGCATATAATTTGGCTAAATTAACAATATGTGAGGGCGGGGAGAACAACAAACATGAAAATAACTTAGCAATAAGCAGAGTCGCAAAGCATGTTAACCTGCCTCTGAATCAAGTATAGCGCCACTAACTCTGTCACCACATACAAGAGCTCAGGAGGCACCTCAGAGCACCTGCACATATTCTCCTGAAAACTGGAAGTGCTCGTTCTGTGCAGCAAGCTACCACACATGCCAAGCATATGCAGTGCCACGGCAGCCTTTACGCAGATCAGACATGGAGCAATGCCGTACATACTGCACGCGTACAGGCGTTTGTTTTACCCTGCATCTCAGAAATGCATCATTGCCCGGCTTCGGATAGAATTGTTACGATTAGTCTATCCCATACGAAAATACATAGCTATGAACTAAATTCAACGAAAACTGCACTAAAGAGGCAAAAGCATTCCACATGCATACACATTTGAATCTCTGCTGCCAAAGGAGACCCTCACCACCACTGTTTCCAGTCACATTTATTGATTAAGCTGCTGTTGAAAGTTCCCTTTTAGAATTTCATTAAAATAATAATCAGAGGAATTGTTACACCATTTTTGAAAGATTTCACATAATCTTGCCAGAGAAAAAGATCTGGCAGTTATGTTTCCTACTGTCATCAATTAGAAAAAAGTGTCATTACCAAGAGAAAACAGTCCTATTAATGAAATGTGTGCTTAATTACACCCTTACAAGCCTGAAGAGGAATCTAATATACCACAAGAAACAGTAAGCAACGATGCAGAACTCTCACTTCAGAAGAAGCATCTCCAAGAAGTCTGAAAGTAAGTTTATGCCGATTTACAAGGGGAATCTTAATAATTAAACAGACTACAACATGACAGTACCAGAATATTCTCAGCAGATGCAGATCTGGAGAAGCATGGGTAAAAAAGAAAGGTCATTATTGGTGAGAGAATGCTCTCATCTACTTATTTACCCTGTAAGAAAAAAAAAAAGGGGGGGGGGGGGGGTGCTCCTAGCACAGAACTTGTCCCATGTTAGACACCAAGAAAAAAGTTAACTGCAACCAACAAATGGCTGACATTTTGACAGAACCAGGACAGCTTTGCAAGGAATGGAAGGCAAGGAATGTGTTCTTTCAGAGAAGGTGTAAATCTAATTAGCATGAGATAGAGGAATCCCCTTTACGCCATCTCAAGACAGATCTTCAAACCAAGCATTATCATCAAGTGGTCTTTGTAAAAGGACAAGAGAGCATGTCTTTTAATGTGCTCGTGACAGACAGTTATTGTCAAGTGAAATTCTATCAAGAAGTGTGAAAAGAATGAGAAGTAGTGATTAGAACACAGCATGGAAGTAAGGAATCCTAAATTCTATTTCCAGTTGTCACAGACTTGTCATAAGACCTTGAGTTTGTCATTTTATTTCTCTGGGCCTGTTTCAGGTTCTGCAGAGAAGAGATAATAGTAATTACCTACCTCCAGGGGGTAAGGAAAGGCTTAATTAACTCATGTTTATGAAGTATTCTGTACTAAGATCCATTAGCACAGTAGTATTCTACCAATTATTAGTTGAATATTTTTCCAGTTTGCTGAATGCTTCTAAGTTCTCATACAGTGCACTGTCCCACAACCGCATTTTTCTCCCAGTTAAGTTTCAGTCCCATGACTAGAATTAGAGTCATCTCTGCTAATCAGGATTTCTCACTCTGAACACAAATCCAACAGTCAGAAGCACTAACTGAACAGACATCTCTCCAAAATAGAAAGCACTTATTTCAGCACAGCGTGTTTTCTTACACTATCTTTAACGTTCTCTTACCTCAATACTGCTGATCAATTCTAGATATCTAAGGTCTCTTATTCTGGTAAATGCCTATTAAAAAAAAAAGAAAAAAAGGAATTTACTTGAAAAGCCAGGAAACCAACAAAATGTTGTTACACATAAATCCAGCTGTCTTCGTGCAAGTAGGACAAACAGCAACACGCCGTTTTTTGTGTCTGTGCAGCACCTGACCTGGTGCGCTCTTACTACAGCCGGGGCCCCTCAGCCACTACAATAAATATGACAAGGGGACAACTCGAATGGCTATCACTGAAAACAAACGGTGAAGGTAGGGACTAGTAGTCGTATTCACGTCAGTCTCACAGGAAACGCGAAATACCTTTTAAAATATTATATGCTTTTATTCTATTTTACAGCTTTTCTACTTTTCCGTTAGACAGGATACACACTAAAATTTAAGGAGACTATTACAAGTATAACATATAAATGACTGTATTGCTGAAACAATACACATATGCTTATAGTTTTTATACCATTCTGAAAAATTCAGTATAGAAGCAGCCCAGGGAGAAGAAAGCAAGAAGACAAGACAGAAGTACTGGGAGACGGTGTAATATCTTTTGCGAATGGAGATAAATGTGCAGCCCAAAGTCCCAAGTGGCAAAGTCACGTGCAAGTTACAGCAGCTTAGCACTTCTTCTTGACAGGCATCAAAAAATAGAAATTTAACTCTTTAGACTGCATGTTCAAGACTTCTAGCCAAACTAATGCTTAAGAGGGCATAGAATATTCTGCTTACACCAGATCGGACTAGGAACTACGAGAGCCTTTAATGTCAAGAAGCTGCTTTTGTTCACATTAATCCGCTCTAATTCTAAGAGGGCACTACTTTAAAATTCCAAGGAGGCACTGAAAACTTCTTTTTAAGAGTATCTATTTGCATAAAACCATCTATGAAACTGGAATTATTCTGACGCTTCCACCTCATGAAAAAAGAGAAAAATAAAGCATTTAATGTCCTAAAAAAAATAAAAATATGTTATTAAAAGATGCCTATCATTGCAGGCCATTCCCTGCATATTTTTAGAATGCTTTGTCTTTCATACAATATTTATGGCATTGAACTCAGTTTGCCCTCTCTTATTTGAAAAAAGATGCTGAAGGAAAAATAGGGAAAGTATTTTATGCCAGAGAAAACTGTTCTTTGGTATACACCCACCTACATATTACTCCCAAAAACGAGACATCCCTGATAGAAGGTGACTAAAATGATGACATGCTATCACCATCCTCAAAGAAAACTAACGTGTAAGTAAAAAACAATGAAATCTACACATTTAAACTGAGGTTCTCTTAAACACTTGGGGTGGAGGACACAAAGAATAGAGATTTATAGCGCTGGGGGGGGGAGGTGTAGCTGAGAAATTCTTTGCTGCCACCTGGTGGCGAGCAGCACCACTGAACAACTTCCCAGTTTTATTTCTCGAATTCATCAGCTCATTTTCCAGCAGATGTAAGAAGCCTTTCTTCATACTTAGCACTTATTTAGAACATGGCATTTATCTAGAAGAAAAAAAATGGATCTCTGTTTAAAACCTCATCCCAGATCTTGCATATAACACAGACCATGCCTAGGGCAAGTAAGATAGCAACACAGAAACACCACTTCGTATTCCAGCAATTAAAAAAAAAAGAAACTACAATGACAGCAAATTAAATAAATAAATAAATAAATAAATCTGCTAATCAAGCGAATAACTACCTTACCTTTTTAGCTGTTTCAAACTCCAGTCCTTCTAAGGCTTCCATGGCCAGTTCTTTCCAGTCAGCATCAGTCACTCCTAAACATGCAATTTGATACGCTTCTTTAAACATTTTCCGTTCCAGATATTGATACATGGGTGCAGACTGAGGATTTCCATTGGAAAAATGTGTATTAGAAAGCATAATACTGAGGTACATTTGTGAAATTCTCTATACACAGTCAGAAAAAAATACATTCCAATCACAACTTCTATGAAATTCCACAGGGAATAAATGTATGTTTTTGTACAGCATGCAGAATAACATTCTGGGGGAGTTATCAGTGTATCTGCAGACTAGCTTGGTTAATTATATTCCAAACTCATCCACCTTGAAGTCTTCACTTCCCAGCACATTAGGAAGTAGTTAATGAATTCTTCTGATTCCTCTGAGCATTGTACATGCTAGATATCATGTATGAAGGTTTTTTGTTGTTTTGTTTGTTTTTAAAGAAAATACTATGAAGACAGAGCAAAGGAGGGGGCAGTTTGTTCTCAAAGGCTCCAAGCATGACAAGTTACCCAACAGACCAGGACGAAGCATCCCTAGAAATATTCAAACCCAAGAGCAAGGGGCATCGTGAGGAAGTAACTCCACTGTGCCAACCTGACGACAAAGCTGTTTTACCAAGACTGAAACTATTAAGCCCAGAAGATGCTGACCTCTCCTAAGGACCTGCCCTAAAAGCAAGTTAAGGAGAAACGCTGTCAACTGCTGCAGGCTGATGCAAACAGAACAAGGCTCAGGGACCTGCAGCTGCAGTTCAAACCCTCTGAATGAGCACGGAGCGCTGCTGCTTCCTTAATTCTGGGTTTGCAAGTAAAGAAAGGATGCACATTGATCTCCATGTTACTTTTATCAATTTATCTCAAAACCATATACTTTCTGGTACTCTCTCCCACCAAAGTACACTTTTGAATAACCTGCCTAAAGCATTCCAAAGACAGACTGAAAAAAAGCACGCTAGGCTTGGTATATCTCACAGCTACCAACCATGCTGGACAATCCAGACTTCAATTAAGGGGTCTAATTAATTAATCAGCGTTAACGTCTACAGCACGGACAGGGATCTAACACAGGATACCCATTAGTTCAACAAAAGCACATAGCACATTTTTCTTCGTTGACCCTGAATTTCGACTCTTGCACAAAAATGTGGGTCAGAAGTGAGTCAGAAACTGTTTTTTTTTTTTCCTTTTTTGTTTGTTTCTTAGACTGCTTTATACTCTTCCATTGCTTCCCATAATACAGAATATAGCATTTTGTGGATGGCGATTTATAAACTTGGAATATAAAGACTACACGTGCATGATACAGTCAGACTAAAGCATGCAGCTTAAATATTACCTAAATACACTTAGATGATGCAGTATTTGATGTACTCATAAGGAAAATAAAATGAAAAGTTGAAGAAAGGTACACAGACTACATTAAAAGTACAGGAAGAGGTAACACCCGCACCATAAATTTAAAAGCAAAGATGAATATAAGTACATTTGCAAGTAGAGAAGTAGAAAGAATCAACAGCAAAAAGGAAATTAGATTCATTATGATCAAATAAAAATAAAATAGATCATGCAATATATCTTATATGGCAATAAAGAAGATTTGTAATTGCAATCATTTCGGTAACAGAATACTGATAAATTTCATAAAAGCTTCTTCACTTCTTAAACACTGATGTTTATGAAATGTAAAGCAACACTTAATGAGATAAAAGGATTACCTGTGGAACTTCAACAGCTGACATAGAAAAAACATGAAGACAGAAGATCTTGGAGCCGTTGTAACCCACAACAAAGCCTTGAAGTTTTTGTTGATGGACAGGGAAGTTACTAGCTTTGATATTGAGGTAACCCCCTCCAGAAAAGCAAAGCATATCCTCACACTGTGTATTCCAAGCCACACTGTTAGCATTGGGTTCCTAAAGAACAAAATAACTGATGATTACAACAGATACAACCACATAATCTGTCCTAAGAAATACGCATCCTTCAGATAGAACATTTGACCTATTATAGCCTGGGTATGTGCGCACACACATGCACGCACGTGTATTTATTATTTACATTTGCAATAATCTAAAGCCTCGTATATTCCTAAACAGATTTACAGAGCCATATTTTACATTTCAACAGCTATAATTGTCTTTTCTTTGTTTTGCATTTGGTAATTATCTATACTATCAAACTGTAGAACATACTATTCCGCAATAACAAACTGTTTGCTAGCTACCACACTGAACTGATCATTTTTGTGCCTGTAACTAAAAGAAAGTTACAGACCTTGTCTTTGTAGCACTTCATACTTTATATACAGTATTCTCTGAAAATACTTCAAATGAGTGAACACTCAGAGGGACTGTTAAGCTTTCAATAAAGAGAGAATTATTATTCATTTTATAGTCTGGGAATACATAACAAACAAGTTTAGGCTTTGTGTTCATATTATGATAAAGCCGAAATTCTTGTTAACACTAATACTTGAAAAGGAACCAGGACAGAGCTCTAAATTAACCTGAAACGGTCACTTGTTAAAGCGTTCTTTATTCAGCTGTTGCTCACACATCTCCTGTCTTCTAATTCCTCATCTACTAACTCTAAAACAGTAGTTTTCATTGAGAAATAGTTACGTTCTACAAACTGAGATTAATGGCTTAAATAAGTTATTTGAACTTAAAACTTTTGTTACGTTCTGTGTTCTCAATCTCTTCCTAACCCTCCCCCCCCTTTTTTTTTTAGGGAGTGAGAACAAGACTAAGTTTTACCTGAAACAGCAACTCTTTGGTATGAATATCATACACTAGGCAGGTATCGTTTTCATCAACCACTGCGAGCTTGTTTCGAGATGCACTCATATCCAGACAGCGCACAGCTGTGGATTGCTTCAACAGGACGATCGCAAAGACATTATCAACAAATATCTTCAGAATCTAGACATATTTGAAACCAAAATCAGTCAGGTTTTTGTTCCTAGAACTAGGAATCACACAGTGAGTACAAACGCTAATGCTGTATAAAGTATGCAATTGCAACTTTTTTTTCAGAGAAATTGTAAAATAAAATTATAAAAACACTTTCAGTTTGAAGTATCTTGAAATTCAAGACTTGTTTCCAGACATACTCTAGCTTGCAAGCCCATACAAATAGGACATTTGCTAAACATCGTGAAATTTTTAGTCCTCCACTTTAACAATTACATTAATATATGACTAAAGGAAAGTATAACATTGATACAGAAGACACTAAAGATCTCAAATTCCTTTCTACTTCTGTCCTTAACATCAATATCTATGGGCTCCAGTTTGCAACTCTCAGAGGACACACACATGCACACCACCACCCTCTCCAATGACAAATGTTCTCTCAGTTCACCAAGACCTCGTTTTTTGTCAGTTGTTCTAGCAATATATGGGCTTAAAAGTCAAGCAAGTTTGCGTAAATTTTGTATCCAGAGAAAATGAAAGAAAGAAGCAATCGTTTTTAAAAACAAGATGAGATTCCATCAAATAAAATTTTAGGTTATGAGAAAACATGCTGCTCTTCAAGGTCTCCCCCAAAGAGCGTTAAACAGGTTTCATTTTCAGTGAAAAGACACATACCAGACATTATGTGTTACCTGACCATTCTTTAGACCAACTAAGAGGCCTTCTCTTCCTGGAGGTCCTCCAATTACTTTAATATAACGAATAAGAGATTCCATCAGCCATTCCCGTTCTTTAACGCCACTAAATGAGAGGCACTGCAATCTTTTCTCCTAAAGACATAGTAACGTACACAATACTGCATAAAGAAAAAACCCTTGTGCCTCTGAGGTTTTGCATTTATACCTATGCTATGTGCGCCTATTTTACATACAAAAAAATCAGAATGTCAGTCAATTTAACAGAGTGAATTCTTTAAGGCTTCTTAGTGCTATGAACAAACAAACAAGCAAAAACAAAAAACCCACAGCTGTTTTTGCAGCTCACCTTTGCCCAAAAGTTTCCCTACATTGGGTGCTACAGTTCTCTATGGCAACTGTTTTACTAAAGCAGGGCCCCTGCAGCATGCCACAGCTACAGCTTAGTGTGTCGGCACTGTAACACATTGCATTGTCTAATAGTGCAAACCGTTACAGTTTTTCCCCTTAAGATACCAAACTTTTCCTACCACCTATTTGGACAGCTACCTTCAAGTTTGAGTACACCCCAAGACTACTTTTAATTTTAAGGCACATACCTGGCATAAAATTATGTGATCTGAACATACAACCAGCAAGTTGCATTCAAATTTCTTTACTATTTTTTCCTTCACCCGATAATACATATCTGAAGAATCATCTGAGTATAGCTCATAAATCAAGATTTTCTCTGGCATCTGGATGGCTAATCTGTTTTTGTAGATCGCAATTTTCTTTACAAGCTCTCTGCCTTTTATTCTAACTAGAGGGAAAGAAAAACAAAAAACACAGTATAGGCTGACATGAAATAACAGACTAAGTCAGAAAAACCCAGTATAAAGTTAAAATTTATTTTTTCTGAAGCACCTATATTTAAAAGCAGATTGCTGCTAGGATATGTTTGTTTTTCTGCATCTATATAAATTGTTACGTGGACAGAAGGTTATCTTCCTCCACTTTTTTTTTTCAACTGCACATTCCAGAACAGTATTTTGATCCCTTCCCATAAAAAGCCAAATGAGCACAAAAAACAAAAATCAGCACAAACCTTTGAGGTTGCAAGTAAAAAAATATCTATATCTATCTACCTATATATAGGTATTTTTATCTCATTTGCACAGATTAAAATCTTATCCTAAAAGCTTCTGCCCCTCCCATCATCCTTTCAAATCCCCACATCTTTCACTAAGCTTGTCAGCACTGATCCTCCAGAACCCAAGTTTGCACTCTCATCCTGCAAAAAGGATTCTCAGTTTTACTGTGAAAGTGACAACAATCTGACTGGTATATGAAGCATTTATTCCAAGCGTTCTAATGGATATTAATTTAAAAAAAAAAAAAAAAAGTAACGACAGTGAAGCTTTGGCCTGGGAGTGTGAAATTACCTTTTTGTTCAGTGATGAGGTGTTGGACAATAACATCAGTCATGCTGTCTCTGTAAGCATAGCGATCTTTATAAAGTCCGTGAACAGTGCTGAAAATCAACTGATAAAAGGATATTGTTCCATCCTGGCACCCTACTGCCTGAACACAAGGAGAAAATAATTTTAGTTAATTGGTACGTGTAGGTGAGAATTGGCAAAACTTGCACTATTGATGAGCATTATGTTCCTCTTCCTGCATAATGTATAGACTGAAAGCAATTACAGCTTACTTGTACTAAAACAGTGTCAAAATCGCTGTTGACCTTTGTAGTGCAAAGCAAGGATTGATGCTATCATAGACTAAGTTTATGTTTTGGGTTGTTGTTTTTGTTTGTTTGTTTTCTTTCGGTGGTGGTTTTAGTGCTTTTTGTTTGTTTGTTTTTAATCTGCTCTGCATCTCTTAACATTTGTGTATTAGCACAGACTGCAGCATTTATGACTAACAGTTGCCCTGCTGGTATTTTCCACGAGGTATAAAGCTAGAAACTCCACACAGAAACAGAACTCAGAACTTTCTTCCCATCATGGAACTTTCTTCCCATCACGGAACTAGATTTGGTCAACTTAGAGGTCATTATCTTTTTTTTTCCTCCTCCTTTTCCTCCCTTCCCAAACCCTCCTCATTGTAAATCAAAATGCAGCAAATACTTACCATCTGAAAGCAAGAATTACACTCATTTACTGCCATACTGCAGCCCACATTTTACTTCTGCAGGATATTTTTAATTTCAGTGGTAGCTGAAATATTTTAGGAGCTCACTAAACAGTGTTTAGGTTCTGCTGTCTCAGTAGGGACATACAGACTAGACAAATGAATTTGAAAATTGCCTTACGGCTCACTGTCTGTGAAAGTATCAGTAAAATGTACCTACTCACCACATAGTTGGAGTCTGGTTTAGCTTTACATGTCCACACCCAGCTACTTTGCTCTCCTATGGTTCCGAGACGCACACCATCCTTCGTGAAGAGTGAAACTTGTTTATCGGAACCTCCCAGTAAAATATACTCTCCCTTCGTAAAATAGCTGACACAGCAAGGGTCAAAATTGAGCATTCTGTCCTTCCCAATCTACAAGGGAAAATAAAAATACATAAATAAAAAATATTAACAAAAGGATCATTTCATATTTTCCCAAGACAACAATAACGGGTGAAAATAAACGCAAGGATCTTTTTCTTAGTGGCAACTGCTGTCACCAAGACCTTTCTCCTCATCTCTCCAGCCACGCACAACTTTTCAATACCTTAGAAACACTGTCTATCTTAATATTCCAAAAGGCAGTTCTAAATTACATCCAAAAGTCACAGAAGCTGTAAAGGCATTAATACAAGAATTTTAAGACAGTAGCTGAGTTGCCACAGGAGATGCAAGAGCTAGAGAAAAATCTGGTTTGGGGGGGTGAGGTGGTGGGGAATGACAGATTCATTACAGGCCTGGAGAACAGAAAACATTTAATGTAGCTCATAAAGCCTTGACATACAAGCACTTTGTCTACAGTACACAAAGCAGAATCAGAAATACCATACCACGTTCCAAAAACATACCTGTTTGCCACTAAGTTGATAAAAGGAAAGCTTTTGACCCCAGTCGGCTACAGCTAAAGTATCATTGCGTTCATCTCTAACAACAACAGAAAAAGTTAATGGTAATTTTTATAGTAACTTATTCGTAAATTTCTTAGAGCAACAGAACCAAGTAATAGGATAGCAGAATATATTTCAAATTACTCAAAACAAACAAAAAACTAACAAAAACCTACAACCACCAGATGGAAGTACAGCAGAGAAATCTTGCCATTTAAAACTGAGGAAGACGGCTTAGAGACAAAAGAAAAATCAGTCTCCTTTACAGGAATAACTGAAAAGCTTGATTCTGCTATGTAAGTAGCAGGTGCAGTGAAACTAGTGGTCCTTTAAACAAATGAAGCATCTGGGCCCAGATTCTGATCTTAGCTACAGTAGTATAAAGTCACCGTAACATCAAAAACAATACAGCTAAGCAAAACTGAACCACAGCTACGAGAACGCAAGGCAGAAAAGGAAATTTTTCCTGCCAGACCCGCAGCATACTGAGGAAAGGGCTCAGTATCAGATTTGTTAATTTTGGTACTCTGACACGATCTGTCCAACTTGGAACAAAACGTCAGAGTCACCTTCCCTACAGTCTTGCTTAGGAAGAAGGGAGACGGAAATCTGAGCATTCTGCTGCAAATAATGCTTCTAACCATAAGCTGAAAAAAAAGAAAAAAAAAACTACTGAAAAGCTAACTGTTCAGTAAGCCCCTTCCCTTTGCTCAGCGAGCAAGGTATGCGCTTGTGAGAAAAAACAACATGCTACCATGTGCTTAAGAAGTATCTCACAATGAACACATACTGGCAGAATAAATTAGTATTATACCTGCAACTCCTAATCCAGGATTTCCTAACTTCTGAATACCCGGTTTTGCAACCTGCGTAAATACTCTTTGCCTTTGCTGCTTTTTGTAAATTGCTCTTCCGGGTAACACAGATACACATCTGTCTGTCTGTCTGTCTGTTCCTTTGTAATTTCACTCACAAGTTGAAATCCATAGGGGTCTCTTCTTCCTCATGGTCTTCTACTTTTGTCTCACTACACTGCCTACTGCCAGGGCTGGATTTCAATTCTGGTATCTCCTCTACATGGCTGTTATCTGACTCCTCTTGTTGATCTGCTCTACTCCAAAATTTCTCCCACCTACTGCAATAGCAATAGTTTATTCACATATATGTCACAATATCGCCTCTGAATTGAAGTGTAAACAGGTTCCCCCTCCCTCCCCCAATCCAAACACAAACCCAACAACAAAGACAAAGATATGTTTATGACACCTAAGCGGAATTTGTTCCCATTTTTTCCATGTAATTAAACACTGGCAAAGACAAACCCCAATACATAATCACCAAAAAAATATAAAAAGTAACATATTCGCCATTAATCTGTTCCAGCACGGTTAAAAGTCAAGCCTTTCTGCTATCGATCTATCTGCTATCAAGAATTAGCTAGTCAGCATGAAAAAACAGGAAGAGTGAAATTATTTACCTGGATGGATTCCAACAAATTGACCATATTGGAGATGAAACACCCCCTGTACGCTCTATTTTAACTTTCTCTTCACCATTTTTATTCCGTATGCTGACAATGCCATTGAACATCCCCAGAGCAAGGTACTGGCCATCATTTGTCCAGCTGATAAAACATACACATACAGAAGAGCAAACTACTAAAAACAAGCATCAGGAAGGTAAAACGGTACAGCATACTCAAATAGGGACAATAGACTGAAATGTATTTCTAAAAGGGAGTTCTGGGATATAGCCAGTAATCTTTATAATTTGTTTATGCACCTACATCCACATTTATGGCACCAGCATGCACTTCACAGCAAGAACATTTTATTACGCACACAAATAAAGCAGAAAAAAAAATAAAGATATCATCTGCTTGCAATATTTCTATCGTGCTAATTAGCACATACATTTTTGAGAATGAGATCGTTGACAGTAGACCAGACTTTTAAAAGCTACATTTAGAACACTGAAACTGCATGGTGCTGGGTTAGAGGAGACCTGCTTCTATTCTTGTCTCTACTGCAGTAAGCTGGATGACTTCACACAAATTAATGTAGCCTTGCTTCAGGTTCCCCACGAAAGTAGTATCACCTTCTGCAAATACCAACAACACGGAAGATGAACAGCTCTACAAAAAAAGTATAATTATCTTTCCTCCAACTTCCCTGTGCTGTCACTGCACAAGTTGGCTAAACAGATGGAGAGAGAAATTAAGACACCAGCTCAAAACCAGAGCACCTCCCTGGTACTTTCTGAAGAACTTGGTTTTAACAGTACCAGATAAACCTCCCAGACCCTTTACTATTTAAAGTGAAACAAACAAACAAAAAAAGCTGCTCTCTGAGAAGACAACACAAGAAAGAACAAATCATCTTTGATGAGTATTAGTCTTATTTCTACTGGAGCATTCTAAATACTATTAAAATATTTTAATAATGAAAATGGCAGAGCAGCATACAATAGGCAGTGCTACTACTCAGCAAGTTAGGAGAGCCCCTCTCATACTAGGAGCCTGTCTTGACAGACATTGAACTACTTTGCTTGAACTTTTTTCCTTTAAGCTTGCATATTATTTGAGCCATTTGTACTGAAACTAACTTAAATGACACAGGTAATTATTAAAACTTACCTACAGCAAGTAATCTTACTGCTAGCTTTATGTTTAGAGACTGACTTCTGTTCAGGAGACCACAAACCTTGATTAAAACAAACAAAAATCCAAAGTAAATTATAGGTAAGCTTTTACCAGTCTTCAAATTAGAAACTAATATTGTCAGAAAACCCAGTTTGGACTTCAAAGGCATCAAAGTCTCAATCACTGTTAGAAGGACATTTAAATACACATTATATAATCAGTAAAGGGGGGAAATATCTAATAAAGGAAGGGTCTCTCTGGAAAAATCACAGTAACGTAGTACATTTTATTCTAGGACATGTCACTACATAGTCCTTTCCAACTGATTTTAAGTGATATAATTAAGAATCCAATGTTACTTAACTTTAGCTAACGTATCTCTTCTGGATAGAAAGAGCCGTACATATCTGTGGTTAGCTTAGCTACACAACTTTTATGGAATTCAGTGACTTAATGGAAAAGTGAGGAGAAGACATACCAAAATCACTGGAAGAGCAGGATGCCAACTGATGAGTAAGAGGATTGTATGAAACGCACTGTATAGAGTCATTATGCCTAGAATGAAGTTACAATCGCATTTCAATAAATCACTCTTAAATGCCTTCTTCTGACTTTCAGCGAGACAGCAGAAAGGCTCACCAGATGGCAGAAATAACTTGATCAGCTTCTATTACATCAAATTAATCTGCAATTACTGTAAACTAAATCAATAATAAAACCTGAAAAAATTGTCTCTAAATGGCAGGATTCACTGCGTTTCATCGAGACCACCTAAAAATGTATGTAGGTGGTGGTTTGTGAGATGTGATTAAAGGCTATATCCAAACTCTATGCTCCTAACCAGTGCAGTAGTTCGTGTACAATAACTAGTAAGAATTGTACACACACATTCAGAAACAGAATTTGAAGATGTAGCTTAAAAGAGATGACATATTAAACAAAGCAAGAGAAATATGGAAGTACGCTGAGAGAAAAAGTACCAAACCTTACCTTTAGTTTGGTCTTTGACCTAGTTATGTATTAAGTTGGTTTATTATACAGATCAGTTATATTCCGTTTCATTTCATCTCAACCTACAAAGTTTCCCTAGTTCTTTGCCAGCTCTCTAAATTCAGAGATTAATCTAAGCCTTCCCACCCTCTGTAATGCCTTTAATTGCTTTCCTGCCTCATTCGGGTACTTTGACTATTCTTTTCCTCTTCCCTCTCCCATTAGCCACTGGCATGTTCTCTGACCTTAGTTAACCTTCTTCCAACTCTCACATCACTTACTCTTTGACAGCAGAGGGCATAATCAAAGGCTGTATTTGACGCGCACAGAATTGAAAGGCATCACTTACGTGTATTTCAGAATTCCTTCTAACTTTGAAGTCCAAATTATCACGCTTTTATCAGCTGAGCCAGACGCAAAACGTTTGCCTAGGAATTAAATATAATTTAAATCGCATACACAAGAATCCTTTGCACTCCAATTATTCAACCAAAGAGAGAGCAAGATGTTCTTGAGCGGGACAAGGCTCAAGTAATAACGGGCCTAACACTGTAAGTGTCTTGATGCGGCTGCACCTCTCTATGTGGAATTCCAGTGGCTTTATTTTGATACTCCTTCGGAGACTGCCTCGTCAAAGCCCAGTAATGCAAGCAAGGAGATGGTCTTTCCACCGCTGCCAGTCACAGGTTGAAGATTTGTTACCAGTGTCAAGAGAAATGTGATATATTTTCAAAGGTATTGGCTCTAACTTAAATACTAGTGTTTGAGAGTACGTCCTTTGAACCCCCACACAGTACTTCCTCACAGAACGAGCACCAGAAGCAATGAACGAACTAGAAGCGTAAGATGACCTGTACCGAGCATGCTACCATACGAAGGATCAGAAAATTGGGAAGCTTTGGGAGAGGAACTACTGGAACAAAAATTCCAGGCAAGTGGAGTACTAGAAAGAGGAAACTCTAGGGCAAGCCTTCTCCTGACATTACCTCACGACGTGTAACGGGAGGGGAGGTGGGGACTACAGCTCCGGGATTAACGGGTAGCCGTACAGGTAAAAATACAGTAGTTCCTTCTGCACATCGCATTTGTGAGGCATTTCAAACTCCCGATGAAAAACAAACAAAACAAAACACCACATGCACAAGTGTTCAAAACGCTGTTACTAGAACAACCCTGAATTCTTTATCAATTTGCAGTAAGAAATGGGAGCTATTACGCACTTTACAAAACAAACTAATGATATCCTAAAAAAGGTGTATTTACCATCTTTAGCATAAGCCACACAGTATACCGTGTCCTTATGACCCTTCAAAGGTTGAATTAAGGTTCCATCAGAAGTATCATATACCTGTATAAACAACAGAAAGAAGAAAAAAAGTAATCTTCCAAATGAGGACTATGGCACAAAATTACCTAAGGCCAACAAGTCTGTATCTGTTTGTTTTTTTTGCATGCAATACAATTCACACAAAACAAGGCATTTTAAAGTGGAAAAGCAGCTTTCCTTATCGTAACGCTTCTCTTCCAACATTTGGAAAGAAAGAAGACTAAGCATTAGAAAAACACACGCACAAATGAAATTTCCAAACAAGTTGTTTGGCCTGTTCACCTTGCTTCATCCCTTTCCTTCCTCACATTAGATATTTAAATACAGTAAGCTACTGGAAAGGACCATCACTAAATGCACCATTCTGTGAGTACTGGAGATTAAGAAGCCTGCCTTCCTTCAGCTCCAACCATCTCTCTGTAGCTGTGCAATCCATCCAGCCATCCGGGCAGTTCTCACACCCATCCCGTCGGAAAGCTTTGGAGGAGACTGTGAGCAGCTCTTGCTGACGGGCGAGCGGCAGGCATGCTGACCCAGGGAGCTTGATGGGAGCCCTACTTGAAGCCGCTCTCAAAGTACGGACATAAATTTGCGTTTCACAGAAATTCTCATGGCACTTGTGAGAGCAGAGCGCTGCACGCCACGCCACCATGCAGACTCTGGATGAAGGTCAGCGGATCGCCAACCGCTCTGTGAAGCGCGAGAGTACAAGACGACATGAGCAACACAAGTCCATTACTTTTGGAAATTGAGCCTAAAGCTGGGTAAGAAACGTTAAAAAGCCTCAGAACACTTTACAGCGAGCCTGTGCTAATACATACGCAGATATCAGACTGCACTACCAGAGATAAGAGGATTTGGGGTGGTTTAAATTCCTAAGTTAACGTGAAAGAAATCACACTCGTACAGCTGTAACTGCACGAGAGGAGGACAGGAGCCGCTTCCCTACCAGGAGCCTGTTTCCAGCAGCAATTATCAGCTGGGTCCCGTCGGGCTTGAACGCCAGGTCATAAATGCTACGGGAAAGACAAACACACAACAGGATTAAGCGGCTCCCCGTGCCGGCAGGCGGCAGCGCACAGAGCACCCCAACTGCGGCCTTCGGCGTCCCGTCACGAGAACCGGGAGAGACCCCCGCAGCGGGCCGGCGGCTCGGCTCGGCGCTGCCCGGGCCGGGGCCGGGGCCGTGACCGCGGGGCCGCTCACCAGTGCTCGGCCTGGTCGCGCCAGGTCAGCGCGGCCCGCATGGCCGGGCCGGGCCGGGTAGGGCTGAGCCGGGCCGGGTCGGGCCAGGCTGGGTCGGGCCGGGCCGCCGCCGCCCGCGGCCCTGGCAACGCGCGTGCGCACCGAGGCCCGGCGGCAGGGGGCGCCCGGCGGCAGGGGGCAGCCGAGGGCCGGGCCGCAGCGCGCACGCGCGGCGAGGGCGGGAGGGCGGCGGGCGCGCGCCGGTGGGGCCGCGTGACCGCGGTGCCGGAGGCGGCCTGGGCGCCGCGCGCGGGCGGGGCCCGCATGGCGCCGGGCGGCGGCGTGACGTCAGGGCGCGCGGCGGGCGGGCCGGCCGGGAGCGGCGCGGGAGCGGCGGGGGGCGGCCGGCGGCGGGGGGCGGCGCGAGGCCGCGGGGCGCGGGGCGCCGAGGCCGGCGGCGAGCCGCGGGGGGCAGCGCCCGCGGGGGGCCGCCCCGGAGGCCCCGCAGCCGGGCCGGGCGGAGGCGGGCGCAAGAGGAGCCGGGCCGGCAGCCCCCGCGAGGGGCGGCGGGGGGCGCGCGGCGGGCAGGAGGCGGAAGGCGGCCGGACCCCGGAGGGCCGCGAGGAGGCGGGGAGCCGGCCCCGGGGCGCTCGGGGCGCGCGGGGCGTAGGGGCGCGGCGCCCGACTCGTGGGAGGCGGTCGGGCGCGGGGCCGGGCCCTGGCGAAGCGCCCCCCGCGAGGCCTGAGGAGGAGCCCAACGCCCTGGGAACCGGGCAGGCGGCGGGCCATGGGAACGCGGGCAGCCGGGGCCTTACGCCCGGCGCCGAGGGAGTCGCTGACGGCCCGCAGCCCGGCGACGAGGGAAGCCTCTCGGCAGTGCCGCAAGGTGCGGACGCGTCTCGGAGCAGAACGTTGCTCTCCCGTCCCGCCGGGGGTCTCCTGAACCGGACGGAAGCGTCTGGGGTCACGTCGGGCTGCTTCGACATTGCATCTGTCTCGCTTCCCTTTCGTTCCCCCACGGCATGTAGCTGAACGTAGAGTGGAAACTCTGCTGGTCCCCTCAGCCGCACGGCGCGGTAGCCGTCCCGCCCCTGCGCGGACTCTGCAGTGCCGTTGCCCCGTTGGTCGGTGTGCTTCCTGAAGCAGGCCACTTACACCTGGGCTGGCGCGGTAGGGAGCGGGCAACATTTAATTCTTGGCTGTAGATTGAGCCCGGCTTTCCAGGCCGCAGCAGAGTGGCGTTAATCGTCAGAAGGCTTTTCGTACAGCCGCAACACGGGAGTGCTGCGGGGAGTCGGAAGCACGTTGACCTAATGTACACCCGTGTGAAATCCTCGCGTTTCCGTCACAACCAAAAGGAAATGTTTTATGAGACATGGTAGCAAAATAGATGCTTTCCTTTTTCCGTTGTAATGCTGAAGTATTACTTCTTTACAGAAGGGTCTGTCCCACGAACACAGGTGGAGAGGAGGAAAACAAGTCCGTACTTCTCAAGTAAATACAGTAAAGAAGGTACAGCGTTCTTCAGGGAAACCGATCCTGTTGGGGAGGCAGGAATAGGCTGGCTCAGGACACAGCGGTGTTTCAGGAAACGTTTCCAGTTTCAGGCTGGCCACGTGCAGTGCCAGCCCAGCCCGGCTCTGCCTCCTGCCCTGGTGCTGCTCTCGCCCCGTTCTGGGCCCCGGGGGGCCGTACTCGCAGCCAGACGTCCCCCTGGCACCCGGCGGCTGCGGGGTGTCGGCGTGGGTGGGCTCGGGGGAGGTTCTCGTCCCGCTGGGGGTACTCTGCCCGTCATGGGGGAGCCCTGCGGCCGCTGCTCTGCGCTCGCACAGGAGCGCGAGGAGAGCTGTGGAGGGATGGCCATGGAGGGCCCCTTCGGGGGGAACGTACGTGGTATGGCACACGGGGACACGGATGGGCAGCCCCGATCCTGTGCCAGCGCTGCAGCGCACAGCGCGTGTTCCCTCGCAGTTTTGCAAAAGAGAGTGCGTGAGTCACCCGCACGTGGTGCCCCACTGGTGAATCTGCTTCACAAGTTCATTTTTAAAATTATTTCCCTTTAAGTAGGTAATGCCATCCTTTACTGCCCAACACATTTTCTTCTATTGCCTTTGCGCGCAGCTCCAAGCCCGCCTAGAAGGAAGGCCTTCAGGAAATGGACTCCTCCACGTTCTCCTTTTAACTTGGTCCAAGAAACACTTTTCCACGATCCGTGGAAACTGCTCATTGCAACCATATTTCTCAATAAGACGTCAGGTAAATGGGGTAATGCAGTTTTGTGTTGTATAGATGCTGGGTGGTGTTATCATAGGATCAGGACAGCTGCCAATTTTTTGTGGCATTAACCCAAGAATAAATACCTATGAGCTTGTGTTGATATAAAAAGCAAGCTTTAATATGTGTCTCCTGCCTCGGCAAAAGCTCACTCCAGGAAGTGTACCTTGATAATCAAAGGAGATGACGATTTCTTTGGCTAGGTAAAATGGCGATCCCTGTGCTCTGGGAGTTCCTTGACAAGTACCCTTCTCCTGAAATAGCCAGGACCGCGGACTGGAAGGAGATGTCAGAGCTGTTGAAACCTCTCGGCCTCTATGCGCTCAGAGCGAAGACTATAATCAAATTTTCAGGTAGATATTCCTGGACAAGTCTGTGGAATGCTCTAAATCATACTAGCGAGAAAACTAGCATTATTTTCAAACAGTGCTTTGTGGTGTTTTTCCTTGGCAAGTGTGGGTGGTGGCTTAGCTCAGGCAGCGTTGGGGTATGTTGGTTGTAGGTATGCAAAACTGTGATCGTGTGGTCTTAACTGAGTAACTCGGACTGTTAACTTGGCCGTGTTTTTTATTTAAAATATTGCAAAATGGACGTGGGGTAATATCCCGTTTTGATTAGACTTGCTTTCTAGGATCTGTCTGCACGCGGTGAGGTCTGTGACTGTGTGTTCTAGATGAGTACCTGACCAAGCAGTGGAAGTACCCCATTGAGCTGCACGGAATTGGAAAATACGGAAACGACTCCTACAGGATCTTCTGCGTCAACGAATGGGAAGAGGTGCGTGGTGCTGCTGTTCTGCCGGGGCTGGGGCTGAGACGTGCTGCAGGTGGCGGGAGTCTGCCGCCTTGTTTGTGGGACTTCTGCCTATGTACTGGCTTGGATTGAAAAATCAGAGAGCAATTTTTCTTCAGTTAGTTGAATTCGCTAAGTATGCCCTTCGCAAGTCTGAGCCTTTAAGTCAAGGCTGATGTCACCTTGATTTTTTCTGTAATTCTCCATTTTTACTGTTTTCTTACTTCCTTACGGTGGGGGTGAGGCGCCGCAGTGCAGGGTCGGGTTCGTACGCCTAGCGCCAGCAGGATCCTGCCGTGCCTGAGGCGTCCTCGCTGGGCTTTGCCGTGCGGGATCCTGTTGGTGCCGGCCTCCGTGGGGGGCAGGGGGAGGACCGGACCGTTTTGCTCTGTCACGGTGCCTTTCTGCAGCTCCTGCAGGCCGCGTTTGGCGGCCCGCCGGGCTCCACCTGGCAGCACACCTGCGGGGGGCGCCGCAGGAGCGGGCTCAGGACGTGTGGTTGTGCCGCAGGTGCAGCCGCAGGACCACAAGCTGACCACGTACCACGCCTGGCTCCGGGAGAACCGCGAGCAGCTCGGCGTGGGCTGACCGCCGGCGGGGCCCCGCGGCCGGGTCCCGGTTGTGGAGCGGCGCCCGGCAGCCCCTGCACCAAGGAAGCGCTCAGCAGCTGTTCGATTTCAATAAACGCCCGTGTTTTAGCCACCCCGTGTGCCAGCGCCCCCCGTCTGTCAGCGCCGCGGGACGGAGCCGGGGCCGTGCGGCCGCCGTCCCACCGTGGCTGCCCTGAGCCGGAAACGGAGCCGCGCGCTGCGTCACTTCCGGCGTGCCGGCCGGGGGCGCGGCCCTGGGGGGCGGTGCGTGCGCGCGGCGAGTGGGGGCGGGGCGCCGTGGGGGTGGGCTCCTGCCGCGGCCGCGCGCATGCGCCGCTAGGGGGCGCTGCCGAGCCGGGGGCCTGGCGGAAGCCGCCCGGAAGGGCCTGGCGGAAGCGCGGCGCCTGGCGGAAGGGGCTCCCGGCGGGTCCTGGCAGCCTCGTAACCTGCGGGCAGGCGGCGCGGGGCGGCCCCGAGCCCCTCTCCTCGGGCGTCTCCGCCGGAGGGACCCCGCGCGGCGGCACCGCCCGGCGGCGGCGCTGAGCTTTGCGCGGCCCCGCGAGGGCCCGGTGCCCGCCCCGTGCGCGCGCGTCGCAGCGTCGCCCTGCCAGGACCGCCCCCCGCCCCATAAGGCCCCGCGGCGGCGCCGCCTCCCTCTCTCGGCGGGCCCGGCCGCGGACGGCGGCAGCGCGCGGACGGTGAGGGCCCGGCCGTCGCCATCCGCCGCCATCCGCCCCGCCGGGCCTCTCGCAGCCGGCCGGCTGCTCCCACCGGGCGGCCCCCGCCCCGCCACCCGCCCGCAGCGGGGCCGGCAGCGGGGCCGGGAGCTCCCCGGCGGCCTCGGCAGCGGGCGGCGCGGCGGGGCCGGGGCTCGGGGGGCGGCGGGCGGGGGGCGCTGCCCGCCTGTGCCGGCTGCGGCCCGGGGCTGCTGGCGGGGGGAGACCGGGCGGGGATGTGAGGGCCGAGGGGGGCGGGAGCGGCGCGACCTCCCCGGATCGCACCTGGGGAGCTCCCCGTGCTCCTCCAGCCTCGGAAGCGGGAGGCAGAGCGACGGCAGGGCCGCGCCCATTCCCTCGCGGGCCTCGCGGTGCCCGGCGGGCGGAAGAGAGCCTGCGACAGCCGCGGCGGGCGGGCGGGGGGCGCCTCCGCGCTGAGCCCGTGCTCAGCCCGCTGCGTCTGTCCCAGGCACCATGCCGGCCCTCAGGCCTCTCGTGAAACCCAAAATCGTCAAGAAGAGGACCAAGAAGTTCATCCGCCACCAGTCGGACCGCTATGTCAAGATTAAGGTAAAAGCTCGCTGGAACTTCGTTTGTTGAATGACTGCGGGGAAACCAGCCGGGGTTGCCTTGGGGGCTGGTGACGAATTAGGGCCGGGCATTGGCGCTGGGGGTCGTGCTGTAGGATCGGCCTCTTCGGAGGTCAGTTTTGGCTAAAGCTGGCATTCCCATGTGGGCGCTTTCAGACTGATTCAGCTTCATGACTGAGCATCAATTCTTTCTCCTCTTTCTTCAGCGCAACTGGCGGAAACCGAGAGGTATCGATAACAGAGTTCGCAGGAGGTTCAAGGGTCAGATTCTGATGCCCAACATCGGTTATGGGAGCAACAAGAAGACGAAGCACATGCTGCCCACGGGATTCAGAAAATTCCTGGTCCACAACGTCAAGGAGCTGGAAGTGCTCATGATGAGCAACAAGTAAGTCCGCGGCTGTCAGGTTTGTTCCCTGCCCCGAGCTGCGGCTGTGTGCTGCCACCCTGTAACGGTGCTGGGGGCAGGGGGCAGAGGGGAGCACAGTGAGGGGAGACCTGGGGGGTTGCAGCTCTCAGAACACATGGGCTGCCTCGGTTTCCTTAGTGCTGCTGTGGCACCGGCAGGAGGCGTACAGAAAGCTGCTCGGGGCTGGCACGTTCACACCTCTGGTGAAAACACCACATTAAAATGGTGCTGACAGCATTGGTTTGGTAAAATAGCGACCAGCTGTGTCTTTGCATCTGTTAAGACACAAACCTAAATCTACTGCAGCCATCTACTCGTAGCACTTCTCCAACACAAAGTAACAAGTAGTCATTAAAAGATCTCGGTGACTCTTTGTTTGCGAGAAGGAAAACGAGGGCTGAGCTGTTCTGGTGCTGAGCACGTGCCTTCAGGTCTGGACAGCTGGGCACCGGGATGCGGGCCGTCATTCCTGTCTTGTCCAGGAAAGCTTCTGTACTCTGCCGCAGCCCCCTGCGCGCCCTGCCGTCGGGGCGCTGCACTGAGGCGTGCCGCGCCGTCTGTTTCCCGCAGGTCGTACTGCGCAGAGATTGCTCACAACGTGTCTTCTAAGAACCGCAAGGTCATCGTGGAGAGAGCAGCTCAGCTTGCCATCAAGATCACTAATCCAAACGCCAGACTGCGCAGCGAGGAGAACGAATAAACAGCCTCCTGCATCTGGGATGTATTTAATAAAGCGTGAACACAAACTCTGGTGAATGTTTTCAATGACGGAAGGGGAGGCTTTGGTTTGCGGGCTTCCTGGGGCTTGGCCAGCAGGGCTGCGGCCCTGCCTGCACCCCCAGCTGGTGCCCATCTGACAGTAGGGTGGCAGCAGCGCACTCTGCAGCTCTTGCTTTGGTTAAGGTGTTTGCTTCCGTTTGGGTACTTGTGCTTCAGGTGGACTGGGGCCAGATCCCCTTTCGGAGCATGCCTAAGGGGAAGGAACTGAATTCCTAGTAGAGCCTAAGGAAAAGGCACCTAATTCTTTTTTCCTTGTTCTTTAGGCTCCCGGTAGACCCAGTAGGAATGTAGTGTCATTATGATGGCTAACAAATTCAGGCATGCACACAGCTCCACAGCTATATTTTTATTTCTGGGTACCACTCAAACAGAACGGATGTTCTTTCACACTGCACTATAAATATTTCTCAAATCACCCGCTGTCAGAAATGGAGAAAGGAAAGCTTATTCCAACTCCACGGCTACCAGAAGTGTGTCATGGTAGTCTCGTTCTCTAATTTGCTGTTACATCCTTCCTGTTTCTTAAAGCTTTTTCCCTGTGCAAAGCTGCATTTGAACAAAACAGCCACTTTAGAGAAGGCTTTCAAATGATGGCAGAGCTGCTGTATGTTCTGGAACCTGGCGGCTGACCTGGAGCTCTTCTGCGATGCTAGAATACTTTTGTGAACTTTGCTGCGAATGCCGCTGTGTAATTTCATGACCAGAGTTCACAGCAGATCGGTGCTTTGGTGGCTGTCACTTGAGAGAAACACCGAGCTGCTCCACGGGGGGAAGAGGTCAGTGTTTCAAGCAAAGAAAAGCTTAGTGGGTGATTTATTGTTGTAATACAATCAAGTCGTCTCTTTTTGGAAGACAGCTCAGTGAGGTATTTTACAGTTAAAACCAGGAAACCATAAGCAAGGTAGTTTCGTATTACCAAAACACTGCAGAAATATTTAACTATCAGAACACATTTTACAAATTTAGCCCTGTGTGGGAAAGCTACGGCGTGATGAGCAACTGCAGCTCGGCTAATGCAAACCTCCTGCCTCTTGCTCAAACAGGCCCTAGCTGCGCTTGATGCTCACCAATTAAAGACATCTAGTTTTCAGCCTTCTTATTTAGTGAAACAATACAAATACATTCTTCAGGCAACTGGGGGGTAAAAAGTGCATATGCAGTGGTTTAAAAAAAAAAAAAAAAAGAGGCTTTATTTCTCTCTGTACTGCAGTAGGGAAATACTTCGGGAAGCGGTTTCCATTTTTCATGGAACCAGTCTGAATTCAGGTTGCTTCATAAGCCCTCTAAAAGCTTGCTGAAGACAACGTAGGTGTCTTCCACTCCCTCCCCTCCACAGGGACATGCTTCCCTTGACCTCCCACATTTTGAAATTCAGCAAGATGTCCCATGCTTTCAGCTATTTTCTCCTGTCAGCACTCGATGACTTCCAGGGGGCTGCTGCAGAAAGCTGACATTCTCAGCCCCCTGTGGTGTATCGGTTGGGTTAACGCGCGGTGAGGACAGGAAGGTGATGGAGCAGACAAGCAACACCTTAGCTTGTGTCCATCGATTCTGTGGTGGGCAGAGAAGCAGAATCTTTCTGAATACTTTCAAAAAGTGATGCCATTTCAGGATTGGATCTGATTTGAGATGAAAATTCAGCCATTGCTGGACTTTTCTCTACTTCGGGGATGGTCAGGAGAGCAGCCACTGCTCTCATCGCTGATCTCTTCAGTTCATCCTGCTTTTCAAACTCCTGTTTCACTGAACCAGCTTTTACCTAGAAAACAAAAGCACCATTTTTAGCTGGGATTTAGAACAGATGATACAGGCACAAAATCAAACACACCAGCAGGCGCAGGGACATGCATTTTCTGACCGAAGGAACGTGGGGAGCAGGTTGCTCGGAAGCAGTGACAGAGTAACAGCACAGAACCCACCCCTCGTGTGTCACGCTCTCTTTGCTCTTACCTTTGTGGAGCACGTTGCTCGCAGTGGTTCAATCAGTCGCTCGAGCCTTTGCAGGACTGCATTAGGACAGAGTGTGGACAGCCGAGCCAGCATGATGAAAGTCAGCATCTAGAGAGAGGAGGGAAAAGAGGAGCTGCTTCACTACGCCCTCCAGTCCCCGACACAGCAGTGAACGTGCATCTGCCTGACCTGCGGTGCCATGCTGCCTGCTGCTTCCATGGCACCTCTGCTGGAGTGGTTTGCTTTGCACTTGGGTAAGGGGTTTTAACAAGATTTTGGGCGCTACTAGAAATGCACCTGTTAGCAGCCAGTGCACAGCAGTAACCAGTTAGACTCTGGTCCCAGCTGTCCTCCTCTCCGGTGTCTGCAGAGTGCTGAGAGCTTTTGAGAGAAACAGATGCATTCACCACGGGGATTGTGCCACTGCTGCACCTCCTTAAGTGGAGGTAAATAGAATGAGAAGGATACAGTGCTTCCTATATGAGACCATCAACAATATATATATTAATTTTTTTTTTTGTATAGTATCACTGGCTGCGCTAAGTAAATGACAATTGACGATATTCTAGACTTGGGTAGATTTCCTGTAAAGCCAGCTACAGTACGGTTGTATTTTCAAGGCCACGACAGTCAAACTAGGGCTGGAAAACATTCAGAAGAAAGCTCTAGCAGATGTGGCAGGCACACTCTATGCCATGGTGACACATCAGCTCAATTTAGGCCCTGGTTCCCAAGAACTAACATCATCTACTTCACTGTCCTCCAGCAGTTCTGGCAAAGCATCTACCCACCCGAATGTCATAGTGATCCTTCAGTCCATCCTCCACATGGTTCAGATACTCATAGATATCCAGCCGGTCAAGACAACTTTCCAGCAGCGTATACATGCATTCAAAAGCAGCTTTCCTCACGTCAAGGCCATCGTCCACTGTGTGCTTGAATGGCCCCATTTCTACCTTAAACAAGAAAAAAAATACAGCTGTAACCTAACAGCAGCGTGACAGCTCCATCTCAGCTTCACGTGCACCAAGTCGCTGCCGTATTGCTCTCAAGCCAAACTAACGACATACCTCACGGATAAGCTCTCTTCTGACCTTTGTTTCGCTATACAGGCTGGGGAGAACTGCATTTAGTAATTCTCGTATTAAAGAAGGTTTGTTGTGAGCAGCAGAATTAAACATGGCTAAAGCCACGCGTCGAACATTCAGGTCTGAATCCTCAAGAGTTTTCAAGAAGTCCCCTGGGGGATACGAACACACCAGTTAGTCCTGCTGCAGAGTTTTAGAAGAAGCACTCGCAACTGACCCAAAACCACCACAACGTATTTTTGATGGAGCCTGGATGTGACGCATCTATGCCAAATAACTCTAGGGGCACAGTAACAAAGGCATTAGAGATGCTTTCATTTGGGATATAGTAAAGGAAAGAATCACGACTTTTCTGCATTTGGGCATAAAAACAACCAGCATGATTCTAGCTACGACAGACCTCATCCTAAAGTCAAACCAGAAGCTTCAGTATTCACGGAAGGTGTTCTTTCTTTCTTGCCCAGATCTAACTTGCTCAGATTAGACTTCTCTGAAATAGAAGGCCCAGTTTTATACAACGGATCCAAGACGCAGGCTCCCTAGCTATAAGGCCATTTTAACGTAGGTTACATTTTACGAGATCCTTGTCCGCACAATGCTGGAATCATGTTTGAAAGTGGGGTGAACTTATGCTCCCTGAAAATGTCACCAATGGAACATGCCCAAGAGCATTTAACAAGGATCCACGAGTGTCCTCCTCCTGAATGCCAAAAGCAGAGAAACACAGATGAAAATTAACTGGATTAGACGAGGTTCAGATAGATGTGAAAAATCCCTAAGCTGCTAAACAAAAGCAGTATCTGTTGCCAGATTACACTGTGATTTGTACTAGCCTACCTATGCAGCTTTTCAGGAGAGCATCAATAGGCTGAGGCTGATCTGCAATTGTGAATTTTACTGCAGTTACCACTGTGCTCCGGGCGTGTGGAGAGCCTGTGATGAACATGGAAAGACAAAGACACTGACAGGTCAAGAGGCAAAATCATTGCTGTAACTTTGTAGCACATACTCTGCTCTGAGTCTCATTACAAGCACACTGAAAACATAAGATTTGTCTTAACCTCTATTTAAAACCCGTCCCAGCACTATCTTCATGTGCAGTCCCTGTTGCTAACACCCTCCTGCATCCCATGCAACCCAGTGTTCCCTTTGACCTCCCTCGCAAAGATCCCTCACTTCCTTCTCGCCTCTACAGACTGGCTTTGCTCCTTGTTGTACCCACCAGCAGCTTACAGAAGCACCTTCCAGCAAAAAAAAAGTATTTCCCTACTCTCAGCAGTGCTCATCGTAACACTACCTGATGACAGCTGTTTTTTCAACCGGGGCAGCAGCTCAGAAGGATTCACCAGAGTCAGCTTCCCCAAGCATTCAGCCACCACGTTGCGCGTCCCTTCTTCTGTGCACTCACAGTGCTTGAAAAGCAGAGCCCAAATATCCTCCACGTATGGTTTGAGGCCATCGGCTGGAGAGGAGCTGATGACTTCTTTTAGAGAGTGCAGCAGGAGGTACTGTCTCTTGGGCTGGCTTCCAATCTCTTTCAGCATGAAGGGAAGATACTCCTTAAGATTTCCAACGCTGATGTTCCCCAACGCGTAGGAAGCCGCAGATTTCACCTCTTCGCTGGGAGAAGTGAATGCCTCCAGGATGACCGTTTTGAGCTCTTTCTGAGCACTAAGGTTCATCGTGCGCCCCATCTCTGCCAGGGAAAGGAAGGCTAGCACTTTTACAGCAGAGCTGGATTTGGGGCTTTTTACATCCTGGATAAACTGGTTCAGTATCCCAGGGGCTTCTTTGGGGCAGGCTGAGGAAAGGGCCGCCACACACTTCGCAACAGAGTAATACGCCTGCTTGTGTAACGACACTGACGCCCCAGCTGAACCCGAGGAGTAAATAGGTGCAGTCAGCTGCTTCATCAGCTCCGAGTAGCCCATGGCGGCCGTCTTTGTCAGCACCAGAGCCTGGAAGAAGTCTATGATAGCGTTCAGAGCCCCTCCTTGAAGCAAAGGTGAATGAACAAGCTGAAAGATTTCAGTAAGAATGGAACCACTGATCTTAGAGATGCAGGACGGATAAACTTTAGCTAAAGTAGTAAGGAATGTGATTGCCACCTGGGAAACATGCATGTCGTTCTCACTAATTAAAGCAGGGAGCTCCGTTAGCACAGACTCTATCATGGCAGGCTTGAGGCTGTCACTGTAGTTCTTCACCAGGATATCCAGAGCAGTCAGAGTGCTCAGTTTCAAGGCACGTTGATTCTTTCTCAAGAAGGAAGCTAAAATGGGGAAACCGTCCCCTAAAATAGGTCTCAAGTCTATTTTAAGTGGAGAACTGGCAATTAGGGTTAATGCTTTGACCGTTGTCAATCGGGTGATTTCATTTTTGAGCCTCTCCAAAAATATCTTCAAAGTTGGCTGGAGATCAGTGCTTAAATAATCTCCCAGATTGTAAATGATTTGTCCCATGCATGAGATAGCACGCTCCTTCACCTCCTGGTCAATGTCAGCTGCCTTCAGTCGTTTCAGAGTACCAGGGAAAAGGTCCTTCACATATGGCTTGGCATCAAAAGTGCAAGACTTGCCCAAAGGCCTGATAACTTTCACAAGTTGCTGAGTAACCAGCAGAGCCTCCGAAGTGATCTTATAGAAGGAGTCTCCAATACAGCTCACAACTGGAGGTAACAGGCTTTTGATATGAGGATGAAATACCTCTGGCTGGTGGTTGCAAAGAAGAACGTGAAGGAAAGATAGCGTGTCAATTCTCATGTTGGAGGAGCTGGATTTATCAGCCAATGAGAAAACAATACCTGTGCAGAAGAGACAAGAAAGAATGCTGCCTTATTTCACTAAGTGTTCTTAATCAAAACAAATAAACAAACAAACAGAAAATGAACACAGTTGGAGTCTGTTTTCTTTCTTTCCTCTGCTCACACAGAAGATATGTACCGTTAAAGAGAGCTACTATCCTTACAGTCCTTTTGCTTTCAGGGAAGTGGCAATTCAGATATATATATTATTTGTAGCAGCCATGGATAGCTGGCTACACAACTATTTAAAATTCAATTAGAAAAGTTATCCTGGGCTGAGATGGGGAGGGGTTGTTAGTAAGGTACAAATAAGCAGCAGAAAAGTGGCATGAAATTAAGACTGGGAAAATCTAACCTCAACAGGCACTCCATACAGCCGTAATGTCCTTTCACGTTTATTTCCTTTACTCTTCTGTGGGAAGTGGTTTGTTTGTTTTTTGTTTTCTTTTTTTTTTAAGGAAAAAAAAGCAGCAGGGACTTTTACATTTCTCTAGTTCAATAGATTGACTGCCTCTGTAGAAGTGACGTACTTCCAAGTCCATTTTCTATGGCACACATTTATGTTTCCATAAAGACTTAATCAGAAACGTTTACAACAGTACTGTTTGCCATCCCAGAAGTTATGCTTGACTCTTGGTTTGAATGCTTTTTGCAATCTATTAATTCATGAGAGAGGTGCGTGGCTTGTGCCCAGGAACAATCACAGGAGACATTTGGTATGTTTACTAATACAGACACTCCAAAGCCAAGACAAAACCTCAGTATTGTAAGCCTTCCAGCAGCCTGGGTTGCTTCATGAATCTACAGGAAAGGAAAGCTCTGTGGAAAATGTGGGGGTACACATAAAAGCTTCAGTCAATATGTATTTTTTTAACGCCACTCTATTTTGTAAAAGAAAATGTCATGTGTTACTGATTTCAGCATGCTAGCAGTGTAATTCCAGCTACTTTCAAAGGAGGCTGGAACAGGCCCTCCTAAAGGTCTCTCTTCTGGGGACTGTGGAAGTGAACTTAACATCCTGTCTGTCAGCAGTCGACAGAAACAAGAATTGATCTGGAAACTGTTGAGTGTATCAACAAGGAGCAGAACTTCATGCGTATGCCTTGAAACTGAACAGAGACAATACTGAGAAATAAAACATGCACGTAAGAAGAATACAGGTTATACTATGACCTAACGGAACCAACCCCGCTCTTCCACCCGCAGACCACAGATGAGCTTTACCAGGCACTAGTGCAGGGATGTGATCTGCCAGGCAACCAGGAAGAACATTGGCCAGTTCTGTCAGCAGGCTGAAACAACCCTGTCTTGACTTGATGCTCTTTTCTTTAAGCTGCTTATGCAATGCCTTGACGATGTTGGGGACCTGCAATTTGGAAAAGCAAACCAGAAAGAAACACATCGGTCATCCAGCTTCCAGGGCACAGAGCTATGCTGCCAAAGCAGCTTGCTCAGCTGAGCCAGAGGCACTAAAGGCACAGCAACAGAACTGACAAGAGACAGCAAGAAACAATGCAATTGCTCGTTAGAGGAGAACGGACTAGGGAAAGATTACAAGACAGTTCATGTGAACAAGAGATACGCGAACTAATGAGCTGGAGGGACTTTATTCTACTCTTCCACATTCTACAAACTGAATCATGAAGTTGGTGTTATCCCCTAACAAAGAAGATTAAATAAATACAATCAGATCATCGTTTTACCCCAAGATTAATGTGTCATACAGCCTGCAAATGTGTCAGAGGCTACCCAGGGGGGATAATGGAGATTATACCTCAGTGCTCCTGCACTGGCTCAATGCACTCTCCCCAGGAAGGGTGGGAAAAAACATGAACTGTTAACCCTTGGGATCTGGTTCCCCCTAGTTGCGTGCCAAAGGGCTCCCTCAGCTGTGTTCTCCAATTTACCCACTAGGCATACTCATCAATTTACCCACTAGGCATACTCATCAGTGGCACGGTATCTACTTCTCTTTATTGCTTTCTGATTTAATGCAGCCCACCATCTCCTCACACACCTGGTTCTGAAGCATCGTCAGGGGAACATCGTCTTTGCCAGAGGCATCTGAAGCATGCCGCCAGCTCTGGATGGGCAGTGTTTGTTTCAGCAAGGCGATATAAGCACTGAAGATGTCAGCTTTGACATTCTCCTCCCTCTCCTTGAATCTGCTTATCAAAACTGGGGAAAGAGTTTTGTAGAAATCCTGAAGGAGATCGTGCCTGCTGCTGACAATGGCCTCCAGGCACTTCGCTGCAGCCCTGCGGACTTTCCAACTGATGTCATCATCATCGCTGTACTCATCATCACTTTCTGGAAAGAACACAAGGGAAAACAGGATGCACCATGAGGAGAAAATCAGAGCTAGAGGGTCACTTGATGCCTCCGAGCTTCCCTCTCCAGCTACCCGACAAACAGATACCAGTAACTCACACTTATCTGGGAACATGGAATTGTCCAGAACAGCCTGTCCATACAAACGTCATTACAGACAGCAAGTACGCCTCGGGACTGCCCTATGCTGATGTCAGGTTCTTCTGTTCCAACTAAGAGCTGACAAAGAGCAAACCTTAATACTACTACACTCACTGGTGAAGCCACTTCGGCTCAGGCATCAAGGCTTTTGTTCTGAAGGAAGAACAAGGTTCCCACATTTTTAAAGCCAGAAATACGTAAATATTTGTCTTAGCAATCCCTGAATGGCACAAAACAGCATAACAATTTACAATGTTATTGGCAGAACATTTAACACACTCTCCAGGAAGACAGCCAAGATCGTACCCCAATTAGTATGAAAGTAAACAACTAACTTTTGCTCTTAGCTGTCACACTTCATACAGCCATAAAAAGCAACATTATGAAATGCTCTCTACAGCCAACAGGCTTTAAACACAGACCTCTCATCTCACCAGATCTTGACAGCCACCTCAAACTAAACAGAGTCTGAAAATAAACAAAAGACCCCTTTTAAGACAGTATCAGAGTGCTTTCACTGATGACTAACATGTTTTTAAGGGTGACACTTTCAAGGGTTCAGGATTGTAGCTTTGCTTTTTTCTGCTGCAAAGTAGTACAAAATAGTTACCTTATAGTAAAAACATAATTCTGTGGCTAAAATATTTGTAGGCTGAGTTA
Organism: Anser cygnoides; assembly: GCF_040182565.1. NCBI lineage: Eukaryota > Metazoa > Chordata > Aves > Anseriformes > Anatidae > Anser > Anser cygnoides. Next base: position 2,754,391 of record NC_089882.1, read on the forward strand.
GGTTGCACTGAAACTGTTAGATCGAAATTGCAAATATCTCTGTATCTCTTCCTGAAGAAAAAAAAAAAAAAAGAAGCAACCATTCTCACAAGGAGCATAGCTTCTGTAGCCTCCAGGTGACTGCGAAGTCCAGCTTTGGCTGGCCGTTGTTTTCACAAACAGCATGCATGTACTGAAAGCAGCCTAGCAGATGCAGAGACAAGAGGAAGCAACCCAGAAACCAAGTAAAAGCTCCACGCTGACAAACCACCATGGTTGTGACAAAACCTGGCAGGGGTGTCGGCTGCAACAGCCTGGGAGCAAGGAATGCTTGCCTGACCTCCCCTGTGATCAGGGAAAACAGGAGTTTGTCTGGTCTTGTAAGTAAGTGAGACCACACCAAAGATATCCAATGCCTTTTGGAACTCAAGTAAGCAACAAATGCTGGCTGGCTGGTTAAAAAAGGTAATAATACTGCGTAGCACCCCAGTAGATACAGTAAGAAACCTGCAGAGTGCGCAGCTGTTAGCTCCAATTTTTAGATCTGCCTCTAACATCTTTCTTTTCAAGAAACACCATTTTGTTAGGAACGCAGTAAGGAGACATCTCCCTCGCGTGTGCCTAAACCTACTAGAGCTCAGCTATCAGGACAGACAGGAACCAGGGCTACAGCTGAACCGAGCACTTGGTGCCAGCAGCGGAAGCTCAGAACCAGAGAGCATTCAAGAAGGACAGAGTTCACACCTCCCTTTGAAGAACAACCCCTGCAGGTCCCACCAGCTGCCTGGAGCAGCAGCCCGAGGTCTGCCGGGCAGGCTGCAAGCCGCGCTGACACCTTGCAGGGCACGAGGGAGCGCTTCCAGCGGTCAGGACGGCAGAGCAGCTACTCCTCGGGATCGCCAGGCGTCAAACCTGGCTGCTTGCTGTGCAAGCTCTAAGAGACTGCTACAGTCAGCAGGGACAGGAAAGGCAATGCTCCCTTCACCTAGCTCTGCACTAAGCTAGTTCAGAGCACTGTTTTCAGTGCTTTCCCCGTTCCCTAAGGCAGGCAGAGATCCGAGGTGCTTAGCAGCAAAAAATAAAACTAACAAGTTCAGAATTGTTGTTGGAACTTTGCACATACAGCTATGTTGTTACCACTGGTAAGCTGAAATAACCCATTCAACACAACTGTCTTGACACAGATCTTAAAAGAAACATCAGAGAAGGGGACAGCACGCAGGAAGGGGGGAAATGTTAACCAGTGTTCTGCTGAGCACAGTCATCCTCACAAGCAGGCACCTTGCTCTTCATCCTCCCCATTTTCAGTTTCCATCCTCTCTTCCTCTTCCTCCTCTTCATTATCATAGTTGTAGTTTGGGTCAAAGGTGATGTACTTCAGACATAACCCCATCACATTAGGGATGTGGGGGTCAATTTCCTTTGGGCACCTATCACGACAAATAAAAATCCTAAGAGTTAATAGATCAAATAATAAGCAGTTTTAAATATCCAAATAACACAATCCATCTCAAAAGGATCCCAAAATGTTTCATGGGCTATTTAAGCATTTTGCTAACATGAGTTAAAGCAGAGCTGCTCTTTCTCACTGCGCACAAAGCAAGGCCACATTCTCCTGGGAAGGATGCAATAATTTCTATAAGGGGAAAAAAATATAGCCTTCACCACCTGGTTCAGTCCTCTTCTTCATGGGAGGAAACCTCAGGAGCTCTGAAGGGCTCCTTCTCCAACACAAGCCCTGAACTTTTGACCAAACATCAGGAAAGCTGCAGCTCAGCAGCTCCTCTACTTGAGCCCCTTTCCTGCCTCCCACTCCCTCCACACACCAGGAATGAGGCAATTCCCTCTTCCTGAGGAATCCCCCAAGGACAAGGAAAACTTGTCCCACTCCTGCAAAACCAATACAGAAACATGCTCGCGCGTGTTGAAGTAAAACGGCTCGTAACTCATGTCCAACTCTGCATGTAAAGAAGAAATTTCACTTGTGAACTCCTTCCCCACAGGAACACAGGCACTCAGCCCTGGATGCTGGAAGTACAGATATTTACACCAGGAGGACACCGATGCACAGGACGGTGCACGGTTGTTCCTCAAGGGCACACACCTTCTTACAAAAGACTCGAAGGCCTGGAAGCAGTACTCTCTCAACTCATCATCTTCCACGTTACAGTACTGAACAATCAGAGGAATTATCTTCTCCAGATGTTCTCCTGGGAAAGACAAAGTAAGCAGCAGTAAAATACATTCCAGCGGTCACGTATCCAAGCTGCCAACAGCTCAGCCATCTGCCACTTCCTTCACGTGCCTGGCAGAGCATTCCTCCTCTGGATCCCTGGGGAAAGGAACCAGCAGCCCACCGAAAAACAGCCTTAAAGAGATTTTTAGCAGGTGACCCCTGCTCACTCTCTTCAGTTCTTTGTTGGCATTTCAGTCATGGAAAGAGCCGTGCCTAGAAATCTTCTAGGGCTGAATGCCGGCTCTGGCAGATCTTTTAGACAAGTAATCAAATATGCTGCCTTCCATTTAGCCTCTTATTTAAAGCGGGATGAATCCACTGACCTAATTCACAGAGGTATTAATTCAGACCAGGAAAGTGCTGAAGACCTTGGGATGAAATCCACTACAGAAGGGCAGCCACAGAGTTACTTTGGTGTCTCCTCCCTTACAAGTGGAGGTCAAAGCCAGATCAGAACCACGGAGGGAATCACAAAGCACAACCCACTAACACATCAGGAACAGAGCGAACACACTTCTTTTACCATTAAAAAAAAGAGCTGCTCTAAAATATGTGCACATTTCCCAGTATCATTTCAAGCTACTTGTCCTACCTATGCGGTGTCCAGCCTGCCTACTGATGCCAGCGATACACTGAATGTATGTCCTGGTAGTTGAGGTAGACTCATTCTTCTTCAGCTCAGCGAGGAGATGCTCTGTGAGCTCTGAGAAGATGTTCCCACTGCAGGTCAAGACAAGATGACCCAAGGCAACGATGGCCCTTTTACGTACAGCCAGCCTGGGGCTTGTCAGCTGAGGAAGCAGGCAGCTCAGGATGGAAGAATGGAAAGAGTAGAGAGTTCCCCCTAGCCTGCAAGCAACAGAACAAGACAGAAGTTGAAAGTCAATGTATCAGAGGAAAAGCTTCCTTGCCAGCAAAAAATGTAAAAAAACCCTTCAGCCATGAAGATTTCATACAGCAGGAGGGAGAGGAAAAGGGTGGTTTCGGTGTTCTGTACAACGCAGGGAGAGGTTATTTGCATTCATCATGGCGTATTTTGATTTTGGCTGTGCCCTTCTGGGTGACCTGGGAGTTTGTCAATAATTTCCTGCATGCAGCTGACATATGACACTGCCACTCTTACTTATATAACAGGAGAGAGAGGCAGCCAGGAAAAAAAATGCATGTGCAATCAGATCACAGGGCTAAAATAAACTTCCCTGGTTTGCCCTCTCCCTCCTTACACTTGCTTAAACTTAAACTGAGCCTCTGTGGGATCCCTCACCACCACTAATACTATTCCCAAGCACAGTAGGGCTCAAAATGTTGTCTCTCATCCCTGCTGAGGAATCTGCTCTGCTGAGACATTCCCCTGTAGCAGGCAACCCAAATCCTTTAGTTTTAAGTCCTCATAGTAAGATTAGGGAAATATAGAAATCAAAAGCAAACACATACAGAGCAGCCCCCTGCCGTACACAGCTGCCAAAGGAAATCCTTTGGTACCTGCTCAACATATCTGACAGGATGTCAAGAGCCTCCAACTGCACAGATATATCCTCCTGCTTGCCAATGGCTCCTGTCAGCTGGGCTGTGATCTTTTTGCATACATTCGCTGTCATGGTGGAGCCTGCAAGAGAGAGATTTTTCCCCACTGTCAGTTAAAAAGAAGTTTTTATGCTGTTAAGAACCATTCAACCCTTCCTACATTTACAAACAAACAATAAAAAAGCAACAAATTAGGTGAAGAAAGCACAGAGGGAGATGTCCAACCCTCTATTTTGCAGCAAACCGATACTGCTTTTGCTGCCTTCTACCCACACTGTGTCAATCCCAACCCTTAAGGAGATGATTTATCTGTCGCTACCCTGCAACAGTTTCAGTTCATGTGACGTGTGTTAAATAAAGACTTCTGAAAAGACGCCTCTCAAGAGCTTAACATTTTGCAAAATCTGAGAGAGGAGCTCAGCAAGTATTTGCACACTAATTCTCATTCTCCTCCCAACTCCTAAAGCAGGCCAGCAGCACTGCCACAGCCACAGATACATGAGATGGCTGCAGAAGAAACTTAACTCTTTGGAAGCCTTGGGTATCTCCTGAAATGCTGCTGGATTTTTGGAATACTTAGTTCCAAATGCAGGAGAAGCAGACAGGGCAGCTGTGGTGGCCAGAAAGCCTGGTCCTGCAGGGCTGCAGACAGGAGGTGGTGCAGTGCTGGCACTGCTGATGGCGAGACCAAACAGCCCTGCCAGGCTGCCTGAGCAGCAGCATCCTGACACACTGCGTGCTTTATGATTGCCGTGAACAAAAATGATTTTCTCCAGGAACTCAGATGTGGTTTCAGACATAAGCATCCTACGGGGGACCAGTTCAAGAGTCTTCATTTCATCCAATCTTTAATCATATTTCTAACTCAACTTCTGCTGTCCTTCCTCCTTATGGTATTTCTCGTCCTCCAGCAGGTGAATAAGGGATCTGTAACTTTTAGGCTCTGAACTACCCGCTTTCCTGTTTCCCAAAGGCTGGGGCTCCCTACCGCCTCGGTCTGACAAGCAGGGACAGACGTCTTACCTGTGGAAGCTGGTGGCAGCTCGGAGATGACCGTTTTCAGCCCGATGCTGGAGATGTCCCGCAGCTGCTCCTTGTCTGACAACATGTTCGTACACAGCGTGTCCACGATGGTTTCCACCTGGTACTCCTTCACCTTGCCAACCAGCGGGCCCAGACTGCAGGAGGAGAAGCCAGTCAGAACGAGCAGGAAGAAGGCTGCTTCCACCAACAAAAGGGATGCTCGGGCACACTCTTCCTTAAGGGCATCTCAGTCCCAAGTGCAAATATTCCCGTAACACCTGCACTGAGCACTGATATCCTGTACAATGTACACAAGGATGTACAATGCACATCCCTTCCTTCGGTTTCAGAAAACACAGAGGAATCGAACAGCTCCCGGTAATTCACGTGCAGTACAACCATTTCTAGTTTTAGAAATCCCATCGTGCTCCTGTTCCAGCGCAAAAATATATTTAGATAACCTGTTCATGAAGGTTTCACTCCCCCCCCCCCCCCAGTATGCTGTCCACACAGCCAGGTTAAGATGGAAAACAGAGTGAAGGAAAGGATTAATCTGCCTTTTTGGAGTTTTGCTTTTCCTTTTTTTTTTTTTTTTTTTAACACACTGCACAGAAAAGTGGGACTCGAGTTTTTGGCTCTGTATGCTGCCTCATCCTAGGGCACAACCCCTGTTCCCTGGGGACTGACCCATGCTACGTGTCCATACAACTCGTAACAAAAGGCTACCAACAGGCTATGGTCCCAAAAGAGACAGAGGGGCACGCAAGCTTCCTACATACCCTCCTCTCACTGAAGTTTACACACAAGACGGGTTCTGCTTCTGTCACCGTCAGCGATAAAAGCCCCTGACTTCCGTGAGAGCTGAACAACGCTGACAGAGCATCAGCCTCGATGATTCCCACTGTCTTAAGAGCTTGTATGAGAAGACACGGTGCTAGCCCGTTACAGCGCTTAGGGCCAGAACGCAGTTTATAGAATCCTTGAACAAAAACGCATTTTGACTTCTCTTTCTCTCTCCTTTCTGGCATAACCACAGTAATGCAAACTGTAGGGAACACCTCTGCACAGGTGGCTGTCCCCCTGCGGGCACACCACCATTACCACCTCAGTGCTTGGCCAGCACCACGTGCACAGCGCTTCCCAGAGCACGCGAACACAGCCTGCTTCGTGTGAGGCTATTCTTAAATTGACAAATCAGGACAGTAATAGCTTTTTAGAGGCCGAGTAGCTTCTCTGAGATACGGTAATTAGAAAATAAGAACTTAATAATAGCACTTTGTGCAAGCGCAAATGGTGTTCAACTTTATACCTCTAAGTACAGACCAGAAGAGAACTGTTTTACAGACGGGGACCCTGAAAGCACAGAGAAGCTGAGGAACTCATCTCAACGGAAACAAGACAAAACGCAGAACTGGAGTCAGGTTTTCATATGGATTTCAAATTTGTCAATTTACTGGATGCGAAGTGTGATTTCAGATTTCCTCTGAAGAAATAAGAACTCAGTTTTACACAATAAAATCAACTGCCAGTGTCCTTCAGAATGTCACATTTCTCCTCCTTAGAGATCCTTGCCACCCGGCTGGGTATAACTAACAGCACATTACTGTTATAAGCACTTCCTTAGGTATAAAAAGGAAATATACCTGGTTTCATTTTGATGTTTACTTTCTAATGATCACATTCTAGATGAATATGGACGTATTCCTGATGCAACCACAGATAAATAGGCAAATCAATTTATCTTTCATTTAGTGCCCAACAGTTTTCTTTTAAAAAACAAAAGAAACAAACCCAAAGCTGGTAGAGACATGAAGAAGGCCAAGAAAGCTGGGGAAAAAGTCAGGACAGTCAGAATCAAAAAGAAAGAGCCAAAGGTCACAGGGAAAGTACAGGGACAGAAGTAGCATATGACTGAAAAAAAGGGAATATGACTAAGATCCACAGTTGGAAAAAATACAGGAACCCAAAGTTGTCTTTAAATGGCCCACCTTTCTGGAGCCCTGTGCGTGAACTGACCCATTCAATTTCATTTCTAGAATGAACACTCCCATTTAGACATGCTGGGGGAAAGAGACAGGAAAGAACATGTCAGCAGTAGGATCACTTCACCAGACGACTCATTAATAATGGAACCTCCTGCCTTTTTCATTTGGGTTGAAAAAATATATTCAATTGGTACAAAGCAAAGCACAGACTACACTTCGAGTCAAAACAGGAAAAAAACAAACAAACAAACAAAAAACCAAGCAGTGCATTATAAACTTTAATGAAAATGCTCTTGAAGGACAGGATTTGGACCTGTAATTCAACGACTGCCATTTCTGAAGGGCTACACGTCATCAGTTTAGTACCATCTCTAACAAAGACAGGACCACTGGGAAATTCAGCATTGGATCTCAAAGCCCAGAAAAGGAGGGGAGCTTGATGTCCAGTATTTTAGGCTGAGCTTGTCTCTGAAGAAATAAAACCTTACTCATAATATTTTCAAAATGGTAAGATTCATAATACGAACGCTGAACGACTTCCAAAGTTGCCTGCTGCCTGTACAAAGGTATCTGTACATTCACCCTTTCTGAATCCTGACAGAGAAAGAAACTGCTGTGCCTGCAAGCACAGAGAGGGGAAGCCCCTTCAACGGGAGGCTGGAGCAAGGTGCCAACGCTGCAGGACGAGGCTACGCTCCAACACACTCTGGAGTCTGTGACGGCTTTATTATTGCCAAGGAACACGGTAGTTGATGCCAAGGCTCTTACCACTTCACAGCGAGGTTCTGTACTTCCCCATTTTTGTCCTCCAGCAATTTCAAAAGCATTTTCACAACTTTTTTCTCACTGTCTTCGTCTAGTTTTATAGAATCTTTCTGCAGTTCCATCATCAGGTCATTGGTGGCCATAAACCTGAAAGAACATAGGAAAAGTGGATCAGCTGATATACAGCCACAGACGAATCTCCTTCGCATGGCAATGAACAAATGAACATTTCCGATTGCACTTTCTTCTCCCATGAGCAGAACCAAGCAAGTATCTATCGTTCCAGCTTAGAATTAAAAACAAAATCTCAGCTGGCTCTTAGTCAATATAGTTTTCTAACAGGGACAAAGTCAAAACGGATATTGAGAAGTTCTGGTTAGGTATCTGTTTTTCTAGGAGAAAGGAAATGTAAAAGGTGCTGGCACAGAAGTCCGAGGTTCTGAGAGACGTAAGCACGGTTATCGTATATTAGCTGTTCTAACGGCAGCCTCGGCACAGGGATGGATGTCTAAGAGGAACCAAAGAGCAGCTCTTCCCCCTCATTTACCAAGTGACACATCCATTTTAAATCAAGCGTTGATGTAATTCATTCAGCATCTCAGAGCAAATGCTGCCCTAGTGTACGAGGCTAACTTCAGCGTACAACAAGCCTTTTCTGGAGTAGCAGCTGAGCACATCTGGAACGAGGGGCTTCTGTGGTATTAACCCGCCAGAAACCCAAAATGACAAAAACCGAGATTCTGACCTGTAACGTTAACAGCACGCCATGTATTTCTGCCTCTGCAGGAGCTCCTGGGCTGCGCTGGGTTCAGCGTCAGCACGAGACGAGCATGACCAACTACGGGCAGGGGCCGAGCAGCGCCTGGCGCAGCACCACGTCCCGCTTCCCCCCCGCTGCCGCCTGCCCCCGCGCCCTCGGGAGCTGCCGCCGGAGCCGTGCGTGCGAGGGGCGCGGTGCTGTGCCGGGAGGCCGGTAACGGGCCGCACGTCCCCGTGTGCGGCAGGGGCCGGGCCCGAACACCTCTGTAACGGGGCGCTCCTGGTCCGGAACGCTGACTGCAGGCACCGCGCCGCCGGCTTCTCCGAGAAGCACCGCGTGCGGTACCGGGAGCGCACCAGCTGCCTCTGAGGACGTCGCCGATCTCCTTCAGAGACCTCAAAGCACCACCTGCGGCACACGCGGTGCCTTCCAGGCTGACGCCGAGGGCGCGCTCGGCCGGCGGGCGAAGCGTTCCGCAGCCGCTAATTCTAACGGGCCACCCGGAGCGCATCCCGGCCCCAGAGCCCCCGGCCCCAGGAGGCGCCCCTCCTTCTCCCACCGTCACGAACACGGGCAGCAGCCGGAGCGCTGGTCCCGCCGGGGAGGCGTGCCGGCGGCCGGCCGCCCCTTCCCAGAACAGCCCCAACGCGGCGCCGGCAGCACCGGGCCCCAGGCCCCGCACCGGCACCGCCCCGCACCCCGTGGCGGCGGCCCCGGGCCCCGTTTCACCCCCGCGGCTGCGGCGCTCCCGGCCCGCGGGACGAGCGGGTCCGGAGCCGCGGCCGGCCGTGAGGGCTCGTGCCCCCGCACCTGAAGTCCTTGTCGCTGGAGGCCATCTTCTCCAGCAGCCCGGAGATGTGGTACGAGGCGCTGCACATGGCGGCGGCCGCGCGGGAAATGGCGCCGGGCCCGGGCCGCGCCGCGACCCCCGCTGCCCGCTCGGCCTCGCCCCCCCGCGGCGCTGCCGGCGGGACGGCACCGGCGGCGGCCGGGAGCGGCCCCGGGCCTCGGGCCTCGGGCGGCCCCTGCAGGCGGAGCGGAGCCGAGCGGGGCGGAGCCGAGCGGGGCGGCACGGCCGGGGGGCACGGGACGGGACGGGCGCTCGCGGGGCCGTGCCCGCCGTTACCCGCCGTTACCGGCAGCGCCAGGGTCCGGCAGCGCCGCGCCCGGCCGTACCCGCGCCATGTCCCGCGGGGCCCTGCCCGTGCCCGCTCGCGGGAGCGAGCACGGCCGGGCCTGGGCGCGGGGCGGGGCCTGGGCGCGGGGCGGGGCGGGGCGGGGCGGGGCGGGGCGGGGCCCGGGCTCGGGGCGGGGCCCGGGCTCGGGGCGGGGCGCTGTGCCACGTCGGAGCTGCGCGGCTGCCGGGAGGGCCGCCCGCTGCGCCTCCGCTGCTTGCCGCCGCCATGGTAGCACCGGGCCGGGGCCGGGTGCGGTGGGGAGGGGGGGCCGGGCCCCTCGGAAGGGCCGGGCGGGAGGGCGGCGGGGCGAGCGGCAGCTCTGGGGCCGGGCCGGGCCGGGCCGGGCCGCGGCCTCTGCGGGCTGCCGGGGGCGGCCGGGTCCCGGGCCCTGCGCGGAGCCGAGCCCCGGGCCCCGAGCCCCGAGCCGCCGTTGAGGGCAGCCCGGGCGCCGCCCAGCCCCGGCCCGCGGCTGAGCGTCCGCCTTCCCCCCGCAGGTCTCCGTGATCAACACCGTGGACACGTCTCACGAGGACATGATCGTAAGCGCGCGGGGCTGCTGCGTTTGGCCGCCGGGAAGCGCGGCCCGGCGCCGCCGAGGGCGCTGAGGCGGGTCCCGGCGGGGCTGCCGGCGGCGCCTTCAGCTCCGCGCCGGGGCGCGGGGTGCGGGGCGCGGGGCGGCCTCTGCGCGCCCTGTGGCGCTGCCTTGCTGCGCGTGGGCAGGGGAACGGAGCTACCGGGGGAAGGAGAAATACTTCAGCGCTTAAAATCTTCATGCCCGTGTTCGCGTGGAACCAAATAGAGGCGCGTACCGGACGGAGCACAGCGTCAGGAGGTGGAACTGATTTCCCTGCGCCCAGACGCACCTGGGAGCGGGTGCACGCGTGTGCGTGGGAGGGAAGATTTCAAAGCGATTTGTAAACGCAAGGACTGCTCTTAAAACGTGAAGTTTCAAACCTAAATAAAAGAGTTCAGTATTTTTACACCAACATTACTTAATTAGAAACAAAGCTACATTACTTGGTGAAGGCATTACGGCCAGAGGCACCACGTCCCTGTCCTCTCCTGGAGTGCTGTGTGTCACCGCTGCACCCCCTGTGCCCTGACCGCACAACGTCTGTGTACGGAGAACAGCAACTGGGGAAAAAAGGACTTGTGCGTTTTATGTAGATTGTTTAAAAACTATGCTTCTTAACCTGTCATGCTGAGACTTGGCGATCTTTTCACAATTCTTAGAGCTACTTTTAAAATGTAATAATACTTGTTAAGAAAGCAGGAGTTAGGTGTGCTGACAGCGCCTCTCTCGTTGCCTTACAGCACGATGCTCAGATGGATTACTACGGCACTCGGTTGGCGACCTGCTCTTCAGACAGATCCGTAAAAATCTTTGATGTTCGGAACGGAGGGCAAATCCTCATTGCGGACCTAAGAGGGTAAAGTGTCTTAAAAAGAAGTGGAAGCAGAAGTCTGTAGCAGTTTGTCATTTTCCCTTTCGGTAGCATAGGATGCACAGTAAATTCCTCCGGGGTAGTTCTTCCTGTGGCTGGTTGTTGCTAAATAACTGTTCGGAGCCGTGAGAGGGGACAGAGAGCCGGTTAAAAGTACAATCAGCTTTCTAATTCATTGCCAACTTCAGACTTATAATTTTCTAGAAGTAAGCTCACCATCCTAATTGCTAACATAAGGATAAATGGTTGGAATTGTTTTCCATGGTAATGGCTTTGCCTGCAGTCCTACGTGCTATTTTTCATCTTGGCGTTACTCATATTCTTTGTGTCACTGTCTCAGTTACGTGCAGAGCACCAGTTTACGATACGATGGCTGTGAAATAGCCACAACTGGAATGGGTTTCTCTCAGCTTTTCCCAAATAATGCTGTTTCTTGCAGGCATGAAGGTCCAGTGTGGCAAGTTGCCTGGGCTCATCCTATGTATGGAAATATCTTGGCTTCCTGTTCCTATGACAGGAAGGTTATTATCTGGAAGGAAGAAAATGGCACTTGGGAAAAGACATACGAGTACACGGGGCACGACTCGTCAGGTACGTGGTGTCCGGAGCTGGGATGTGAAACTGGGATTACGAGGGGGGGGTTCAGGTTGGAATAAATCCATCGTTGTTAAGGAAGAAAGCCTCTTTCAGACAGACTGGTAAATTAATGGAGAGGCAGTAAGTCTACTCAGCATGGGGGAAACAGTCATGTAGTGGCATACTGCAGGATAAGCCGTCTTGATTCATACAGCGTTTGCACAGGAGTTGTTTTACAAATAAATTAGTTTCAGATAAACAAGACAGGGTACTGAATTGTTGAGGCAGTACTGCATGCACTATGGGAAGGAAGGAAGAAGCTGAGTTTTAGTATGCTCTGTTTTGTTTTCCAAGAGAGACTGTCTTGTTGAAATGATCAGTCTTCCTACAGGCAAACTTAAGAAGTCTACACATTTCTTAGTATTCCAAAGCCCAGCGACACTGATACCGGCCACCAGAGAAGGGAAAGAGAGACGAGTCTTGCTGTTGAGTGTTATCCTCAAAGGCATTGACTAGAACGCTTTTGATCCATGCTTCTGAGGCTAGGCCTGGATTAAAAATGAGAAAAGGGCTTTTTCTTTGATACACGCCTTTGTTTTGTTACAAAACTAGACTTCCAGTGCTATGCTAGGCTGTCAGATTTTGCTCTAGAGTCAGTGATACTCTTGCAGAGGATAGGCAGAGTTTTTTATCTCATTAAAAGTGCCGCAGTGGTGGTCTCCTCCTAAAATGGGGCCAAAAATAGAGGCAGTTTTCCATTATTCACTAATAGTAGTCGGTGATTTGGTTAGTTAGTCTTAGTTAGTCACTGTGTAACAACCCAGTCTGTCTCACCCCTCAGTGAACTCCGTCTGCTGGGCGCCACACGACTATGGATTGATACTGGCCTGCGGGAGCTCTGACGGAGCCATTTCGTTGTTGAGCTACACAGGTGACGGGCAATGGGAAGTCAAAAAGATCAGCAACGCACATACTGTAAGTCTGCATCTTTGGAACAGTTCAGAGTTCTTGGAGCTACAGATAATGTATAGACTGGATAAATACTGAAATACAATGAAATAATGTGAAACATTTTCCAAAATCAAAAATAACTTGTTTTAAATAAATCCAGTGTAGGAAGGTATGCTTTGTAGTAAGTAAAATAAAGTAGAAAAGACCCATGAAAGCCGTTAAACAGCACTGCTAATATGCCTTTATTAAACATTAGTGCTGTTGTGAAAATGGCTTTGATACTAAGAACACGTCCTGCAATCTGGCTGTGAATAAACTAAAGCTGGAAAAACTGCAGGACTTGTGTTTTCCCCGAGTAGTGGGGATTTTTGCTTAAGCGAACCTTGATAAGTATCTAAGCCATTAATGACAGTGGCTTGCAATCGCAGGAAATTGGGCTGTGGACCCACAGATTCCTTTTGCTGCATTCCTAAATCTTAGCAACTGAATGTGTCTTGCATCTTTCCATTTTTTAATCTGTCTCCACTGTTTACGTATCTAAATGATATTTGCCCATAAAACAGTTACTTAGCTACCTAAGACTTCCTGAGTAAATGCCCTGTTGAGACTAGACTGTATCTGGAATTCTTATTCATCCAGTGTCCATCCAGCATTGCACAAGAATCCTAGTTTCCTAAACAGGGCTTATTTCTCCTCCTCCCACCCCAAAATAGACAGTATGCTAGGTGTCCTTTGCCCCCTCAGCAACTTTCTATTTATTTAGAGCAAGCAACTTTTAGTAATGACATTTTTTTTTCCCTTAACTAGATTGGATGTAACGCAGTTAGCTGGGCTCCTGCTGTTGTACCAGGCAGCCTTATAGAACAACCATCTGGTCAAAAACCAAACTACATCAAAAGATTTGCATCTGGTGGCTGTGACAACCTTGTGAAGATCTGGAAGTAAGTGCTCGGTTGCCAGTCTTCAGAACCTTTAAAATGTGTTCTTCTTTATAGTCTCTGAACATCCCTGCTGGCACCTCTATGCTTTCATTTTAAATTACACTTTTTAGAGAAGTACTTCAAAAATAGAAGCAACTTGGTGACTTCCAAATAGTTACAGCAATTCATGTCAGACCTGCTTAATATTGAAAAGTGGCTTTTTAATCACCGTTGGTTACATTTGTTATTTGGACAATAGCAGATCTCTGCACAGTAACTGAAGTCCAGTTACTCTTCTCCTGTGCTGCGTTCTGCCCTCTAGAAGGGATTTTGTGTAAGCCATAGAGCTTTTTGGAGAAGAGTAGGAAACGCTTGTGCTTTGTATTGTTTGGATGAACCAGGAGTCTGAAAGCTACAAAAACTGTCTTCCGGAACAAGAGCCGGAAAGTATGCCTGTATGCCGGAAATGTATGCTGCTGCCGCCACCCTTGTAACTGTATAAATGTATTTTCAGAGAAGAAGATGGTCAGTGGAAAGAAGAGCAGAAGCTGGAGGCTCACAGTGACTGGGTTCGAGACGTAGCCTGGGCTCCATCCATAGGTTTGCCTACAAGTACCATTGCTAGCTGTTCACAGGTGAGGCTTCCATCGGAGTGACAGGGGCAGGCTCTCATTGCCGCCTTTCCCATTTACAAGAGAAAAGGGGAAGGAAGTAAAGGGATAGTAAAGGTAGAACTGTTGTAACAGGTCCTCTTGGTAATCCTCTTCTGTATCCGGGCCTGTGCTTGAAAGCCTTTGAGTCCCGTTCCCATCAAACTCAGAGGCCCAGCGGCAGTATTTCTGGACAAAGGTTTGTGTGGGTGTGGCGCTGTGCCAAGTACTACCTTCTGGTTTGAAAAGCGTGAGCAGAAGGGGCTCACTATAAGGAAGGGCTTCAAACTGAAGTTGTATTTTAATGTCTCTAGACCAAGTTCACTGCACTTCTAGCGAAAAATACTGTTTCCTAGTAACTTGCATTCTTAATCGTTGTCAGCTCTGATGTCCTCACGCTTCATGTTGACTCTAGTGTTTTTGCTGCTAATAGGGATTCTGGAACTGCTTGATTTTATAGCAAGAGGGCGACTCAGTAAGCTGCCAAATTGCTGTCAGGAGATTGGAAAGGAAAATACCAGCAGATATATATGTATTTTGAGAGTATTCCTCTGGTGTTTGCAAGTCGTCTCTTGTGTGCAGTGTTCCTCATCAGAGCTGTACTTACACCTTGCCTTTGTCTGTAGTAAGAACAAAGCCCCTTCGCTGTGTTGAGTAAAAATCGATGTAAACACATCTAGAGCTGTGACTTGCAAGTACAGTCATAGTCGGAAATGTAAACAAGTTGGTTTTTCTGTTAAAACTAGTGGTCCAACCAACTCAGCGTTGTTCCTTTTATAGGATGGCAGAGTGTTTATCTGGACGTGTGATGATGCCTCTGGAAATTCATGGTCACCAAAACTGCTGCACAAGTTCAATGATGTTGTCTGGCATGTGAGTTGGTCCATTACTGCAAACATTCTTGCAGTGTCCGGAGGAGACAATAAAGTGAGTATTGCTGCCTCAGCTTTTACTCTTGCATGTCATATTTTCAGAAGAGCTGGGATGAGATAGGGTATTCTCACTTCTGTTGTTTGAATCAAGACTGTTAAAGATGCTGCTTTGCTGCAAGAGTGTTGTTTTGGTTTTTGTTTGTTTTTTCTTCTGAATGACCAAAAGGGGAGGAAAGACCGTAACCCCTGGCAAACTGCTCGCAGTGCATTCTTAGTCCTTAATGGAGACTGGAAATGCAGACTTAATTTCATTTTGTAGGATACTACCACCAGATTTTACTCTCTCCCTCTTCCTCCTTCTCCCTCTTCCCCTTTATCAGTGGATAGTTTAGTATACAGCAGTAAATAGTTGATAATTTAGACAACCCTGCGATGCCTGACTTCTGTAGTTGTAGCCCATCACCAAACTAGTGATGTGATCATTACAAGGAAACGAGAAACTGAGAATGTGTTAAGGCTGAAATTTCTTCATGCTCTGTTTTCGAGGTCACGCTGTGGAAAGAATCAGTAGATGGACTGTGGGCATGCATCAGCGATGTCAACAAGGGCCAAGGAGGAGTGTCTGCCGTTACAGAGGGGCAGCAGAATGAGCAGTGATGCAGGAGCGAGCAGTCCAGCAGCAAGAAGTGATCACTAATACCTGATTTGCAATGTTTCTTGACTCAGATGAGAACTGGTTTTATCTAAACTGGACATGAACATGGGAAATAATTATCCAATTTTATGAGCACTCTATAACCAGTGCTGGGAGGCTACAATGTGTTGATAATCAGCCTTAATTGACATTCCCTTAAATTAAAGGTGAATATCAGAGCAAAGTACTGTGCCTTGTGCTACTCCTTGGTGCTGTAAAAGTAGTACCCTGCCTTCTGGTTTAGGGATCGGATTTAATTGGGTATGCTGGGGTCAGACTTCAAGCACTTGAGTAGGAACAGGAGGAGGCAGGCTGTTGCAGTGCTGATGCCTGAACTCTTCTGTGCAAGGGGACGAGTGTTCTGGCCATTCAAGTGAGGGGGAGGGCTGGTGGAGTTACCAACAGGAGATGACGGCCTGGCAGTAGTGAAATGGTGCTTAGATCCTCCTGAAAATAACATGCTGTACGTGGGTACATGAAAGTCTCCATGTTTTCCTGAAGATGAAAAGGAGTAGTGGAATGCATATGTATTTTGCTTTACGGTAATCTCAAACTTGGTTATTTAACCAACATCAACAAATCAAAATACAATTTGGAGATTTTTTTTTAGCCACACTTCTGTACTGTACCTCAGATTTTTGTTTAGATACCAACGGAATAAAGTCTTATTGCTTAAAGCCTGGTTTGCTGTAATTGGTAATCTTTCACGGGAACCTTATCAGGTTTGTCTACAGCCTACCTTCAAATGTGCAACAGTGCGGTGGTCTCTCGTCTGTGGTACTAGCTTTGTAACAGCTGGGAAGTTAGTAGTCCACTGGACTCTAGCGGTACATTCTGTAAGAAGGAAAAAAATGAAAACATGTTTGAATATAGCTGTCAGGGCAAGTGATACCTCCTCCTGGAATAGGTCTTACTGAGGGCAAAACTTTATTCTCTTGCCTGAATTGCAGTGGCACGTAACAGTTAAGTGTGTAAGGCTCAAACAAACCAGTTTTCAGTACGTTATCAGCTAAAAGCTGAAGCACTCTTCACACCCCACAAAAGGGAAAGCACTTAACTAAAAGGTCACATTCTTCCTTTATGCTTTGTACCTGTTCTCCAAAGTAGTGGTTCCAATGCATGCTCTTCATTTTCATTTAGTCAAGGATGATGTACCCCTTTTCTAGAAAAACCTTATTTCTGAAGCTATCTATAATAACCAAATGATACCCTAGTTTCTCCAACAAAAACACAGAAGTGAATTACCTTCCTATATACCAACAGCAGTATGCAATATTTCTGTTCTTAAACGTGTTGTAGCCTTCACACAAAAAAAAGCATCTAAAAGTTCAACATTGCATTCAAACAGCTTGGTTTGAAGTTGCGCAGCAAAGCACTATGTTCTTTCATCTTCCATTTCTATTAAGGTCTTAACTGCTAAACTGAAAAGGCTGCCTTACATTCTCAGTATCTTACCCATTCCCTACTTTCTGGTATGCAATACCTGATCATCTAAGAAGGCTTTACATTGGTTTAACTGCTGTGAAGATGAAACGGTTTTGAAATCAACCACATTACCTCCAATTAAAAAAAAAAAAATCAAAATCAAAACCTGATTCTTAGTCAACTTTTATTATACTTCGTTCTAATGAAAAAGGCGCACTAACTTGGTAAGCACACAAAAGAAATGTTTTCATATGGAGGCATTAGGTTCCATGATAAACCACATTAAAAGTTCACCTTACATTTTATGAGTTTCAATGCTAATGCTGCTTAGGAAGGCCCAATTCTGCCTTTTATCCCTTCATGCTTAAAATGCAATCTATTAAAATGTTTTTTAGTAATGATCAAAGTATCGGGAAAAGAAAAAGACAAAAAGTACATACTCAACATAGGTTTCATACCGAGGAAGTTAAACGTAGCTACTCAGTCTGATTAATGCCAACACGCTCTCTCCTGCACCAGTGTCTCCTCGCAGTGCATCGCAGCTTTGCCGAGAAGTCCATCGCCTCCTCCTGTTGGCAGCTCTCTTACCATCACCAGCTTCCTTGGTTTTATCAAGTCAGCTGACGCCATGGGCATGTTTCAGAAGTGACTTTCTTTTAATACTTGGACCGTTCCATAAACCTAATTTGCAACATGACTGCACAGTGTTTGAAATTACCAACTTGGAGGCAGTGACATGACACGTGGGAAGAGGGAACTTCTTAAATCACGTTTGCAGAAAATAAATGAAAAAAAATAGAACTGCATCCTCAGATAAAAGTCGTTGTCCAAACCTGCAGGTGTGCTAAAGAGACCATCTGCTTCGGCCGGAGCACAGATACAGTGGTTGCTCCAGGTAGTGACGCTCCCCGTTAAATTTCCTCCAACAGCCAATCTGATTCAGTTGAAGTCCTCCTTGTCTTCTCATCTTCATGCATTCCCTAAGCCTTCCTCGGCCCTGCTACTGGAAGTCTGTGGTCGGCAGTGTAAAATAAATCTCACCAATTAGCCACATCATTCAAGTCTAGCTAGAATACAAGCAACAGAAGGTGCAAATCTGTCACCCGTTACCATATATTCCTTCTTTATTCCTGCTGTTCCTCAGGTTTAAACAAAAATCCCAATTCCTTAGCCATCACTCACTACTAATCTTCACTGAAGTTTTTAAAATGTAGTATTTTATTTTTAAAGTAATGGAAGCAATGTTTCCTAGGTATCATTTTCAGTTCCAGTCTTTCAGCAAAAGACAACAAAATTCGATAAAACAGAACCCAGTTACAGCGTATCAGACAACAATAAAAAGGCTTTGGGGCTTTTCCTTTTTGAAAAATATACATTACAGCTAGTAATTTTTAAAAAGAACAATGTTAACGCCATGGGAAGAAAAAAAAAAAAAAAACCACCTCTCACTCCACTCCCTACACAGTTTCATTATAAATAAAACCAAACGCAGCAACAGATGTATGCAGTTTCCACCTTTCTGTTGATTTTGTTAGCTTATAAGCTGGCCAAGTTTCCAAGGAATTTAAGTACATATCAGACTGCATTTCCAGAAATATCATGGCACAGAACAAATATTCCTCTCTATATAAAATGCTTCAGAAAGCAGCAGTTTGGTGAAGCTACAAAACTAACCAAGTGACGTTTCGGACGATCTCTGACTTCTGCTGGTTTTCCCGTGTAATTCCTCTCTGCTAACCCATCTGCGCCAGTTATTACAACTTAGTTACAGAAGAAATCACTGTAAGTAGTAATCTCTTCTTGTCCTTTTGCATGAAACAAATGTGTTTTCTTTACACATTCATTTTTAGAAATAATTTCAAGTCATACAAGTCAGGAGAAATATTTTCACCGAATTGGGAATCAATTAAATACAGAGATTATAAAATGAGTTTAATTTTTCAATCTGTTTTCAGGTTTGACACACCGCCTGGTGAAGAAAACCATGTTTCTCAGAGGCACTCTGCTGGGAATTCTCCTTTTCAGCATCCTCTGGACAGAAACTGCTTTGGCTGGCTCTAGTTTTTTAAGCCCTGAATTTAAAAAAATACAGGTAAAATTTTGAATAATACTTTTTCAAAATTGTCCTCGTCCATAATTCCTTAAAGCCAAGATTCTTTACAACATTCGGAGTAAGTTTTAGAAGATACAGTTTCTGGAGGAGGAAGGAGTTATTCCAGAGAACTATTGTAACAAACCATTAGCATAGAATTCATGCTTTGAGAATACACTAATCTCGCTCACTAAGAATTAATCATTTAAAAAAAGGACTGAAGACGAAGCAGCCATTTAAATAATTTGTTAAACTAAATAATTTGTTAAACCAAATCCCCGTTAAAGCGAATGCAGCAGTAGTAGTGCTGTTATTATATACCTACACATCCACCTAACTTTAAAAGAAGCCTATGATGCCTTTACCTAATTTGCAGTATCTGTGTTAATTGAGTTCTAATTCCCCACTACAGAGTAGTTTGAATATGGAAAGTCTACATGGATGTTATTTTGCTTGCTTTCTAGCAACAAAATGATCCAGCAAAAGCAACAGCAAAAATACATCGTCGAGGCACAGAAGGCTTTTGGGATACAGATAAAACAGGGGCAGAAGATGACGACAACAGTGTTGAACTCAAGGTTCGTATTTGTGCCCACATACAGGTTCAGGAGATGGGGCTGGGGTGGGAATACTCTTTCTGTCACAGGAGATAGTACAAGTGAAAGCCACTATCAGATTTAATTTGAAAGACAAGTGGAAGACACATGAAATCTGCTAGCACTGATGGTATGAAATAATTTAAAATTATCTGCACTAAGACAGCTCACAATCTGCTGTTAAGGATTCACTTACATTTCAGAGCTAATATATAGCAATACAAGCTTCTTGTCATTTTCTCTCTGGTTTACTGTGCAGTTTGCTCTGCAGCAGCCATATACTGTGTTTGTCAGATACTGATTACATGCCTCAGCACTATTAAATGAATAGATAACATTTTTATACCTCTTGCGTATCATCATGCACATGAATAAACTTAACCTGCAGTGTCCTAGTCCAAAAATTGTCCGTTAAACTCTGTCTTTTAATGTTTTTACAGTTTAATGTTCCCTTTGAAATTGGTGTCAAGATAACAGAAGAAGAGTATCAAGAATATGGACAAACATTGGAGAAGATGCTACAGGACATTCTTGAAGAAAATGCTAAAGGTACTTTCAACCAAATCATAAAAGCAGCAGAGATTTAAATATATATATATATCATATATAATATATATATATCATCTAATTTGTTATGTAAAGCAATCAGAGCAGCATTTTAGAAGTGACTGGGCAAAAGTTACCACTGAGAGAACCGCTAAAATATCTGATATTCAGAAAATGCAGAAAATGCTAATTGAGCTTTGAACAATCACATTAGAGTACGTTAGGAAGTAGGGGAAGGCTTTCTTTCCTTACACTACCCATCTCTCTCTTTTTTTTTCCCCAGTGCCATCAATTCCCAGCATTTCCATATTTTCTCATTTTCTCAGCTATGACCTTCACATTTTTCATGCCAAAACACGTCAAAAACAGCATCTTATCATTAACTAAAATAGCTCTAGCTGTTTCACTGATGAAGTTCTAATGACTAACTCCCACCACAAGCTGATTTTTTTTTTTTTTTTTTTTTACTTTTACAGCCTTTCTCTCTTTATTTGCACTCATCTATATTAAGCTGTCCTTTCCGAATCTTTTAAGGTTTATGTCAGTCTTCATATCTGTATTACACATTCCAACTACAAATCACTTCAGGCTTCTTCTTTCACCTTGCTTTCCCAAGATTCTGCCCCAAGCTCTTCTCTTTGTTCTTCTCTGAAGTCCTTTTGAAGGGCTACTTCTATGGCCTTTACACAGATAAGATGGTTCTGTGCATACCTGCCCCTGTAGAACGTAACTGTGTGAAAGGCACCTATCTTCTGTCTTCTATTGAGCGCTTGTGGCACTTCTGGACAGATTATCAAAACAGGATTTTCAGAAGAATACTACAATTTTCAAAATAATCTGTCTTTTTCCTTTTTAGAAACTCCAGTGAAAAACTGAGGCAAGCTGAAGGACAACCACAGCACTTGATGAGCCGATTTAAATTTTACTTTAAAATGAAATTATTACTGATTTCACAGGTTTTAAGAAGAAGGAAGTACATGAACCTGAGTAGTTTGCCCCGACAAAAGACATCACACGGACAAACTTTTAAGTAAAAATACAAGATCTACAACCAAAAATAGTACAGGGCAATGTTAATCACAGGCGGATGTGTAGGCTTATTTTCTCTTTTCCTTAGTAACTACTGTGATTATTCTAAATGACATGCTTGAAAGCTATATGCAGCTTTCTAGAACTGATGGAAACATCTTCTTACGCTTCTGTACACATCTATAACAGAAAATAAAGCTAATGCTGAAACTGCAATTACTTGTTATTTTTAAGAGTATCCCAAATTAGACAGTTCATGTAATAAACTGTGCAAACTAGATGCACATGGAATCAACTTTCAGTTGCCAAATTGCAAAATTGTCAATGGAGGTGTTAACATGGATATTATCAAGGAAACTATCCAGTATCTCTTCCAGTTAAAAAAAAATAAATTAATAATTTCCAGTTAACTTACTTGGATTCCAAACTATATCCATACTAATGCTAAATATCAGAGGGAAACAAGGTAATTTTTGTGCTACAAGCGCATACACCAGTATGCTCCACTGTAGCACATATTCTGTTCTGTACCTAAGCATTTGCATGCTTCCAAAAAGCCTAAATGAATGCCCATATGGAGATTGACGAATCCGTGAAGATTTTTTGGACTTCACACCTGAAGACATTCTACAAAGTACTCCTGAACAAGCTAATGTGATAAGGGTAAACACAACTGCAAGGGACAGTTCTTAGATGTGCTTTGTTTTCCTGACACAGAATTAATTGCCCAGATGAAGTGATTCCTCTCCTGCCCCCAGCACCGTCTTGTGTTACATACTCCACCCGAAGGCAAACAAGAATTGTCCAGCTTGTTGAGCAGAACATTGTAAGGTTGCCAAACAACAACAAAACAAACAAACTCTGTACCTAAATGTGTGCAATATTTTCTATTTTGCAAATACAACATCAACCTCAAGAGGGTAGCATAGCCTAGTAATGCGCTGCTTTCTTACGGACAAAATAGGTCTGACTTGCTCATCTGCCTAGAAAGCAAAGAGGAAGCATCAGATCCTACAACTACTCTGTTCAAATGGAATTTTTTTACAGTCTCTCTTCCTCTGGAGGCAGAAGAATAAGTAAGCAAAGCAGCGAATCCCACAGAGAGATCCGGAAAGTGCTGAGGAATGGTTCCACATCGCTGCAGGCGGCAGTAAAGCAACGGCTAAAGGTAAGAACGAAGCATTGGATGGGGATCGTTACAACCTGATCTGGAGAACGGAGAAAAGGACTTCGCAGTGAGAGGTCGAAGACGGCACATTTCTCTTCTGAGTTAACTACTTCCGAGCTCTCTAGCCAACTGTGAAGAATTATGGAAATTCAACTAGCAGGTTAAAAGCTTAAAAGCTAAGGGAAATTTTCTTAAACAAAATCACCTGTGACCTGTTTCCACATGAAATTAAGCTAATAATCACTGGAACCATTTTTGTTTGTTTGTTTTTAATGCAAAATGTGCACTTTGAATACTATCAGTTTCAAAACACTTTGTCACTGTCAGATTCCCTATAGTTTTGCTCTCATCACACTTAACCTCAGAGTAAAAGACATGAGAATTTGTCTATTTATATGCTAATATTAGCTGATTGTTAGACATCACGGGATAGTCAATGAGATTCAGACAACGTTATCGAATTATACAAACAAAACTAGGGTAAATAGTTAAAGAGCATATGACTTATTTTGACCAACAAAATACACAAACTCGATGTACGTTATGATTTCAGGGCCTCACTTCAGATAAAAATTTGCCTTTTCAAAAGCCTGATGGTCTACAGGAAGCAGACAAATACAGTAAGCAAAGCAAAAAAAAAAAGTGATTCTGTTGCAACAAAGGATTTTTACACCAGCTTCCTATGTAAAGAGAAGTCCTTTCTCAATCCATTATGCTCTTCACTGCAGTTTGTTGCAAGAACAGTGAGTGAAGATTTGAAAGACTTCCACGGAGAGGTATTACTCCATAACTAAAATCGGAGTGATGGGAACAGCACCAGAAGTCACAGATGACGTTAGATTGCCCTCCCAAGAGTCATTAACCAGAGAAAAAGGAAATGATGAGTAAAACCTGAAAGATGAATTTACACTTGCATTTATCATAGAATCATAGAATCATTCAGGTTGGAAAAGCCCTCTAAGATCATCAGGTCCAACCTTTAACCTAGTTCTGAAGTCTGCCGCTAAAGCATGTCACTAAGCTCTACATCTGTACATTTTTTGAAGACCTCCAGGGACGGTGACTCAGCCACTTCCCTGGGCAGCTTCTTCCAACACCTCACAACCGTTTCAGTGAAGAAATTTCCCCTAATATCCAACCTAAACTTCCCCTGGTTCAACTTGAGGCCATTTCCCTTCATCTTATCACTTGGCGCTTGGGAGAAGAGCCCAATCCCCGCCTCGCTACAACCTCCTTTAAGGCAATTGTAAAGTACAGTAAGGTCTGCCCTGAGCCTCCTCTTCTCCAGGCTGAACAACCCCAGCTCCCTCAGCCGCGCCTCACGACGTGCGGCCCAGGCCCCCCCAGCTCCGCAGACCCACCCCGAGCCTTTCCGGGCTCGTTTTCGGTGACTGCGCTCAAGGCTGGAAATGTCGCTGTTGACACGAGCTTTGCAGGCCTGACTGACGATGAGCAGTGACACCACGTAATTTCACTGTGTGTGTGTTTTTATAAGACTATGACTAAAGCTTTGTGCTTTCAGACACAGGTAGCTATTAAGCGGTAAGGTTTAGGAAAAGCTTCAGTTAAGACTAAGTTTGGCGTTGGCGCGGATCGCTGCCGGCAGGAGGGCGCCAGAGCCACCTGCCAGACCCGAGCACGCCTCGTCCTTCGGGTGTAACCACTCCCGGCGGACGCGAGCAGGGCGTTGCTCGATTCCCGCTTCCATTCCTGCGGGCACCGGGCTCCCGTCAGGCGGCCCGGAGGAGGCCCGCCAGCCCCGCTCCGCGCCCCGCCGGCCGCCGCCCCTCAGAAAGACAGCCCGGGGGCGGGACCTGCGGCCGGGCCCCCGCGCCGATTGGCTGGCCCGCGGCGGCTCCTGGCACCGATTGGCCGGGCCGGGCCGGGCGGGAAGCGCCGTGGGGCCGTCGCTAACTGCTTAGACGCGAGGCAGCAATCGCGTACTAATTAGCGCCAGGCACGCGACTCATCAATTAAGCGCGAGCTCATGATTAAGCGCGAACAAAGATGTTGAGGCGCTTCCCCATGAACACACGTTACTGCAGGAGGCTGGACTAGGGCCTTTGTCTGTGCTATAAATCACACAAAAGCAGCATGTAGAGACAGGGCTTTTTTTTTTTTTTTTTAATTCTCCAAAATATTATTGAGAGTATAAACTTGCCAAGTTGAGGCTAAAACATACACCATATTGAATAGCCAGCAGGTGTTTAACAGAGCATCATTACTGTAAGACTACGCAGTATATTACATATGTTACATTATACTTCTGTAACCCTACAAGATATATATTACCTCAGAGTATTTTAAAAATAACATAGAATAACAACTGGATTTTGTCACTATTTTTACAGCTTAAGTATTTTTGCTCCGTGGTATAAGGGGAACAAAACCTTTAGTCTTTTAGACACGTTTGTCGAAATTCGCTTTCTCCCTGTAGAAAAGTCAGGTTTCCCATTCAGCTCCGGGGCACGTCTCGGTGTGTTTCCTCCCTGAAGAGACCCAAGGTGTTACCTCACAAGGAGGAAAATTTAATATTGTTTTCTGTGGCTACGTTTTAGGAGCTCCAGAGGTATCTCAATTATACCTCAAACAGAATTAAGCAGTTATCGACCAATCCAAATATATTCAATGTTTCTTATGTCAGTACCAGCCTTTTCTTGCTTTTTATAAGGCAAAATAAATAAAAGCCAATAACTGGCACTGGAAAATATATAGACAGCATTGATGGAACTTAAATATGAAGATTTTAGTAGCTTTTAGTGTAGAAATCCACTTGATAAATGTGTAGACAATTCTAATACTCAGATCGTTAGTTAAAGCACTTACTAGTTCATAATAGTACCTCCAGCGAATGAGGTACTGTACAAATACAGAAGGAATGAAGCCTTACTCAGAGACCTTCATGTAAGGATAAGAACCCCCCCCCTTTTTTTTTTCTTTTTAAAAAAGATTCCATGAATTCTGATACAAGTTTTTAGACGTTTCTGTACCTCAGGCCTTATTGGCTATGCTGAGGAGGCAGCAGTGACGCAGGTCAGTACGCGGAGCTATACGGTCTGATAGTTCTTTTTGTTCATCATAAACCTGCATTTTCCTAGACTGCAAAAGAGTACAAAATGCAAGCAATAATACAAATAAACAGTCATAAAAGTGACATTCTCGTCAGTGCCTTTTTACTTGATAATAAGTATGACAGCACACAAGATTGGTTTTTGTTTTTCCTTCTCTTTTCAGAGTGATTGCTGAGGTTGACCTCAAGGCTGCAGTAGCTGGGTAAGCCAAGAGACACACAAAATGATTCTTCTCTGAGAATACTTAGTGAATGCAGCTACATGAATAGGTCCCCTTACTAGCTCATCTTTCACTGGTTGTTTTACCCATTGCCAAAATAAATAATCAAATTTCAACTGACCTATGACAAAATAAAGATATTTTAAATTAAAATTGTGTTCCTTATCCAAAATACACAAGTCACCAGTTCACAATTTCACAATTGTGAAATAATGAGAAACCTTAATAATGTTTTAAAGAACACTTAGATAAAATAACTTTGAAAAATACCCTTATGAAGTACTAAACACTGTCTTATAGCTCCTGACAGTGAAACTCAGACTTCAAATGGTGTCACATGAATATATTACAGCAGCCCATAGAGTAGACTAACACAACTTAATTTACTTATAACTATTTCCAGTGCAATTCAAATTGAGATTGGATCATATAGAATACATCTGAGAACTATTCCTTTCTCTGATAATGCAGTGTTTTTCAGTATGTGGAACTATAATTATATGAAGTAGATCATTTGAAAACTAAAATCTTTTTCAATCTCTTCAAAGATTTCTGTAACCCTGTATACAGTGGGAGAACAATGAGTATTGTGAACAGATTGCTGATCAATACTTGCCCTGTCAATTTGAGGGCTCCAATTTTTTTAATATAACACTTTATATGTGGATGCTTTCTGAAATACACTGCAAAATGACCTTAAATTATTTTGGCAATTGTGTTTGCCATATCTTTTTATAACGCAAACAAGAAGAAAGAAGGCATTTCTGTTCACAGAGTAGCATTGTGCTTAGATCTGCTTTAGAAAAGATGTTTTTGGGTTCTTCTCAGTGGGTTCACTTTTGTTTCCTTTGGAGAAGGCTGATGTTTCCGATCCAAACTTGCTACTTAATCTTACATGAAAGGTATACTTTTACCATCTTTCTAATGAAGAGGCAGTCCTTCTTTCTTCTTCAAAGTTGGTCACTGCTAATAAATCCATCCAGTTTAAGATTCAAAAAGTTCAGAACTGTTTAATTTGTCTTCTTCATACAGTAAAATATTTTCCATTAGCTTCTTTTTTTGGTCATTTATCTTTATTTTCCAAGATGTCTCTCTGGCTAATGCTGAAATACAAAACAGCCCAAATATTGAGAAAATAATGCATCTATGTCTAAGGAATAGACAGTAATTTTAAATAAAAAAACCTGGCTTAGAACAATGATAGAAAAACAGAACATTTTGTAGATTTATGGGTAAAATCATAACCAAGTAGTTGGTTGTAACAAAAGTAGTACTGAAAGGTTTTTATAAATGGGAAGAAAAGCCTAAGCAATTCTGGAGAAGAGAGTAAGTTGTTCCTACTATTATAATACAGAGCACTTTTACAAAGAGTTGGGTTATCACAACAGGAGCACAGTCAGATTTTACAAAACAGCTTGAGGATCGTATGCTTGAATGTTCTGCACCCACCCTTCGCATTTAGCTAGATTTACCTTGTGAAGAACATGAAGAATCAAGGTCTGCATTTTTTTGTTGAAAGGTGCTCTGTGCAGTAGAAGCTATTTCTAAGTTGTCATCACTTCTGATGCATGCCACGTTTCTTTCCCGGAGTCCGTTTGCAGTTTTTTTCTCCTTTATCCTGGAATCAGAGGTTGCGATATTTTCTGAATTGTTACAGCTGTTGTTAGACAGCTCATCTGTAGATTTGTCTTTAGGATTCCACATAAAATTCGTTGATTCATCTGATTCACAAGGGATCCTTGACATCGGTCCACAGTAAATGTCAAGTGACACAGCTCCTATTGAAGGCGTGCACTGACTGGCACTTGTCAGGATTGTTGGCTGTGCACTGTCCTCTTTATTCTGCCCTGCAGAAGGCGCATCCGTGCTGAGATTAGTTGTCTCATCATCAGTTTCTTCTGGAGTGTTCATGGAAAATCCAGAAGTGCTGCCTCCACAGATGTAATGCTCACTTAATTTATTTTCGGCCATTTCCATAATTTCAAGCACCTGTTTTTAACAACAAAGTCTGTGAATGGAGAATAATCCCTGTACCCCTGCTTACACAGATTCTTATCTGAATAAGGATCTCTAAGATAGCTTGGGCATGAATGTTGTAGCCTTAGACCTTTCTGTCAAGAAGATTAATCTCTTTGTCATGTTTTAAACATAATTACCTCTGCTATGTTGGAATTCTTCTTTCTCAGACAAAGGCAGATGGCTGAGGCAAAATCAATAGCAACCTCTTCCAGCAAGTGTCCTGCTTTCCTGTCTAGATATTTACAGCATATTTCCTTGGCAGCTAGCTGTTCAAAATTCTTGACTTTGGGGTATGAGGTTTCTTTTGCTGTTTTAATTTCATCTGCAATCATATCTTTCTGTTCAAAGGAAAGAGATACATTACTGATACATTACATATCTGCATCACTGGGAATATGAGTCTTCCCATTTGTTTGTTGTTATTATTTCTTCATGGCTGGTTTACAGATCTAAAAGCGTTATTAGTCTCCATTTAAGCAAGTGACAGGAATATTTGTTTTCATGGGAGAGAAAAGGCTAATGGTTTTCTTTGCACGTGTCTGATGTCAAATTCACTAAAACAGACCCAGCTGCTCTATGCTTATGCCAATCTAGAGGAAGGAAAAATAATCAACACTGTATATAGCAGCATTTTTGGACAACTTTTTCAAACATTTGTTAAAGAAATCAGAAACCTAAGATCCTTTGTTTTCTGAACCTGTTTGAACATTACTAAACTGTTTGGAAATGATAAGTAAGAATACTACCGTTTTCCCCTCATGTAACAAGATGGTAAACCAGAAGGAGTGTCTCCTTATCCTTACCAGATAAATAGGATGTCTTCCTTCATCCAGCGCCTTAATCCCTGTCAGTATTTCTGCTAAGACCTAGAAAATACATTTGACAGACAAAACAATTTGTTCAGAATAAATTCTGTTTTTACAAGTGAGTTCTCTAAGTACAGGAATATTGAACTACCAGAACACTTGGAAATTACTGGTTTCACTTCGCACGGCTTAATAATGCCAGATTTGGGCAATCTTTATGACAGGTTAGATCTACCTCTAAAGCCAACAGTTTGTAGTAGTTGATGTGGCAAGTCTGTAAGACTTCTGAGAATTTAACTAAAATCTTTATTTTTTTTAAAAACTATAAGCAGTATTTTTTTTTGCAACCTGTAACAATTTTGTTGTTCAAAAGATTCACCTCACTTTGCCGCATAATCAAGTATATTTGGAATGTGAACATAATTAAAAACATAATTTCAACACATTATAGTTAGCAATGATGATAGGAAATTGCAGGAAAAAACAACTATATGGGGAGCATGCTCATACATCTCTTTTCCTGTCTATAAACATCAAAAAACCACAACAGAACATGAAGAAAGGCAACATACCACACCGCAGGCAAATATGTCAACTTTTTCTGTTAACTGCCCATGCCTGATAAAATCTTCTGGCAGATAAGTAAGAGAAGCTTGCAGGACTTTGGTTTTCATCATAGTACACTCTGATTTTTTATCAGCAGAATACAATCGCAGACCTGAATGTCCAAGCTTTGGTGTATAGTTTTCATCCAACAAGACATTTGAGCTGTGATTAAGACAGACAAATAACCATACTGGTCAAGTAATTGCTTTAACTCGATGTCAAAAATTACAATTTTACCCTTTTAAATTTAAGGCAAGCCCTGAGGGGGAAAATTCCCAGCATTTGGCCCGCTGTGTAATAATGAAAGGATAAAGACTGCAGAAAGGGAGAAGAAAGAACACTCAAAATTATTTCAAAAGAATAGACTTCCATCATTTAGATAAGAGACAAATTAAACACGAACAGATTAAACACCCTGCAGAACAAGAGGGAGCATTGCAAACGGATTTCAAAATTACATAAGCTTTCAGCCACTATTGTCAAAGAAATCCTGGTGAACAAGGATGCGCTGATATGCCAACCCCCACCTTTTGATATTGCCGTGAAGAATTCCAAAATTGTGTAAATACTCTACAGCTCGGAGGAGTCCTCTGGAAATGCTAATTCGCATCTCCCAGGTCAGGGGAGAAGAATCATCCTGCAAAGAAGTAAGGAAAAAAAATGGTATTCTTATTTTTTTTTAGAATGAAAACCTACAAGGCAGTAGAAGTTTTGCAAGCCAAAGACTGTTTTAGTCCCCCTGCAATCATAAGCAGATCTGCTGCTGACCTACATGAAAAATTTCATCCAAGGCAGAAACTGATGATTCTAGGCCCAGAAAGGAACCTACTCTTACACGTTGTGCTGCACATTTTGTCTGCCGTGTGACACACTGAGATAAAGACACAGCGAAAATCATGCTTCTTCAAAATACATCAAGTACTGTCCACTATGGAGGCATACTACTGGTTTTGGTGGATTGTTTTTCTGATGTTTGTGTCTTATGACCTCCTCTGCAAATACTCTTTCAATAGGTATGAACATCTCAAACTGCTCTCTCTTAAGGCCTTGTAAAACATCGCAGAACGTTATGTCAGCAAAAATGACAGTGGATTCTCCAGGAAGATACTAATATTACAATGTGGATAGGCACACTTTGCAGATTAGGTATTATTTCAAAAATCTGAAGGCTGCAAAGGAGAAACTTTCTGTTGACCTGATCTGCTACGCTGTAGAAAAACTAAAAAAGAGCCTTTTCATACTTACAGGCAACTTATCTGGGTACGTTTTGGATGGTTCTTAGAAGTGAAAGAGATTTAATTGCTTTTCATACAGTAACAGGACAGGACTTGTAACAACAGACAGGTAACAGACCCATGTTATTTGCTTACTTGACACTGAAGTTGGTTTTGTAGTGATCCATTAGGCAGGTATGGATAAATCAGACAGTGCAAATCAGATTCTACTGAGAAACCCAGCAGCTGCAAAATATTGACATGACAACACCTGCAGGCACAGAGCAACAACGATTTGCAAACAACAACAAAAAATACATTCTTCAGCTGCAATAAATTCCTAAATTCAAGGCCGTTGTAAATTACATTTTGTCTTGCTGCTGGAAGCACAGAATGGCCCTGAGCGGGCCTGCAGAAGGCTAACCTAGCAGCAGAGGAGAGGATGATAGCACAGCTCTGTTCTGAGCAACCAGAGGGCACCAGGAGGCACCACCCCTCACAGTCTCAAGGACTGGCAAGGGGCTGCTTACTCAGCAGGGAACTGCAGCATCACTGGCAGGCGTGCTGTTTCCCCAGGGCTCCCACAAAGGCAGTGCATAACTCCACTGTCCCCAGTACAGGCCAGTGCCTGGGAGATACACACACGAAGTCAGGCCAAACACACCAGCAACACACCACATGCACAGACTGCCTTTGAAAGTCAACCACTCACCGAAAGCAAATCTGTACTTCTGTATGAAAAAATCTTTGGGTGGAATTTGGGCTTGTGCATTCCGTCTGAAAAATGAAAACATGCAATAGAATCGCGATGGTAATTATTCAGGTGCTGCATTTACACAGGTCTTTTAATCTCCACATGACAAACTACTTTAGAAAACAGGCAGGACACCGATGACAATTTTGTGTCACAGACAATTGAAAAATAGAAAAAGAACTGATGTGAAGACACCTTTAATCTAATTATTGATGAAGGTAGCTACTGCAGATGAAGTGAATAGATCTACCCACGTGAGTAAAATCTCTCTTATACGTGCTTGCTGCATTTAGGTTTACTTATGTTATTTCTCTTTTACTTCTCCTCTTGTATAGCAGTTCTTGTTCCCTGACCACAGAATATTAAGACAACTGCTAATGTTCAAGAATTTCTCATAAAACACCTCCTTCAAAGGAAAAAAAAAAAGTGGAGTACTTGCCTCTTTCAATCTTTTGATGACATATACCATGTTGTGCCTCTGACCTTTGTAGACATCTGCAAAAGTACCTTCACAAATTCTACTCTTGTCACTGAAACCATTTGTGGCATTAGTAACTTCCCTCTGGGTCCACAAAAGACTCCCGCTGGGGAGATCAGTCATCGTCTCCTGCTGAGGACTTGAAGAGCTGCAGGGCTACACATTTGAAGAAGAAACAAGTTCATCTCATGAAAATTTGTATGCTTTTTCCTTCTCGTTCAGGCATTGTATTTTCTTCTCCATGGGCTAAGTGAGCATTGTGGTTGTTGAAAGAAATCGTGAAAGGTACTGTGCAACCCCTCAATAGTTTCCCTTCGTAATATCTGTGTTGATTTATTTTGCTGATCTAAATATTTTGCACAGTAGAAGAGACTTGAGAACAGTTACCAGTTTGCATTTCCACCTTTCCCAAAAAAACATATTTAGCTTTGTTTAAAAGTCCATGTGTTTATCTGAAATGACATTAGCTTAAGCTGCAGAAAACATTACTCTTTAGGGCTGGGGCATATAGTAAGAAATGACTGGATCAGAAAGGAGGGTCCCTCACGCTGTAGTGCATTTTGTTCTGGTAGGAAGTTCACAACTACATCTGAAGCATCTGGCATCAGCTGCAAAATGGTCAGTTGCATCCAGTATGATCAGTGTTAACGCCATTTATTATGAGAACTCCACTATAGCCTACAGATCATCATACAGCTTTCACAGACTTAATGTCTCCAGACTTTAGAAAACAAGGCATGAACTCCCTTCTCAAGGAACTCTGGAACTACTGCATTCTTTGTAGCAATTTTCTCCTGTCTGGTACTCACTCTAAAACCATGCTCTTCTGGAAGAGTTAGAAGTCTTAAAGCAGAATCTTTTTTTTTTTTTTTTTTTTTTTAAAAGTCAAACGAAATGACACACAAAAAAAGATGCCAACGCAGAGCCAGGATGGGGCCAAAGTATGCACATGGATCTGGGAAACACTCTGAGAGCTCACAGGACAGATCTAGCTAGACTGCCTCGAAGACGAGAGCTACATGGAGAAAGAACAGGATGCTGTATGCTGAAATCACCAGGAACATGAGAAAAACAGTTCACAATGAGATGGCTGAGCTCTGGAACAGGACCTCAGAGAAACAGTAGAATCTCCATCCTTAGAGATTTTCATTTTTCAGCTAGACAAGGCTCTGGACAACCTGACCTAAATTTGACACTAGCCCAGTTTTGAGCAGAAAGCACATTTTAAGCATAAACTTAAACTAAATGTATGGCATTCTGACTAGTCAGTTGTTTATACCGCACTGTCCTATGATCACACCAGAGATGTTACGTCTGCCACAAAATCTATACAGGAAATTCCTTCAGAATTGCTATTTGTGGGCATGTTATCCATGCTCAGCTATGCAGTACTCTTAATTTTAATCCCTCACTGGCAAAAAATAAAAACAAAAAGTGAGGTAAACAATAACTAATCCAACTGAAGCATTAGTATTATATTCAGTCTAAACATATTGTAATAAGGACCCACTTATTCAGTAGATCAGTATTTTATACAAGTTGCGGAATAAACTTTTACTTGAAAAAAACAACGTCATAAAGGGAATTGGCATAATTATAAGCAATGTGTACTGAAGGGATTTACCTTCACACTTGATGAGACAGGAGGATTTGACTGTAAGGATCTCAAAAGGTCTCTTGGAGGAGGTGGTGGTGAAGGAAGTGAATACAAGGCTCCTTCAGAAACAGCATCTGAAATTGAATCACCAGCATTGAAAATACACATTTTTGTAATACCGCAGCCTGTGACTAATTATGAGGGTGTGGGATATTTTGTTGCATTTCGTAACCAGGTATAATCTATGACAAGCTGTCAAAACGTGAAATCCCGTGTGAGGATATGGAACTATTTTCCTGGTTCCTCTTTGTGAGATGACCATGAAGATCTCTCCAGTCCTGGCTCAGGGACGTGGAGCTTCCAGAGCCGACGTCTATACTGCCGGGCAGATGCTCTTGCCAGTACATCGCGTGGTTCTGCTCCCTCTCCCAGACAGAGCGGCCTGTTGACACATGCAGGGCTCTCTTCTGGCCCAGATTCGTTTTGCATTGACAGAGGGACACAGGGCACGAAGCGTACGTATAGATCTAGTCTTAGCATGGAGCCAGGATGGGACGAGACACGCGCCTGGGAAACGTGCTCTTGAGATCCCACAGAACAGATATAGCCAGCATCTCTCAAAGCCAGGAGAGCTATAGGAAGGAAGAACAGGAGGCCATGTGCTAAAGTTAGGAATAAACAGCTCAGGAGACAGCAGCAGTAGGCAAAAGGCAAATATTCAGAAGTGTGACCACTTTGAACAGCAATATATTCATTTATACTGTACTGAAAGCGAAAGGGAAGCAGTCTTGTCTTGTGTATACAATCATTCCAGTGTCAAAGCAAATCAGAATCTATTATTTCACTTACTACATGCTGGAGATATTCTCAGCTGTGAAGAGTCTGGTGATGGCAACAAGCTTATCTCATTTTCTCTCTCTTTATTTTTGTTTTCTGTAGGAGTTAAAGATATGTTCTCCTGTTTAGGTGGCTCTACCAGCTCTTCTTTTTCAGAGCTGGTAATACTAGAGGGTGATATCCCTGCAAAGGAGAACAAAGGAAAGGTGAAGAGTAGCAGAGAGAATAAAGTCTGTCTCTAATCAGTTAGGAGAATGGTTTATAAATTCAAATTAACATTATAAACCTTGCATTTATTGTTAAATTGCTTCAATAGTATTGGCATTTCAATTCAGACCATATTCATGACATTAACTACTCCTACTAAAATTAACAGCAAGTGATAACTTGAAATATACATCAGTGAGGACTATGCAAAATAGTCTCTTAGAATAAGGAATTACCAAGAGCATATTTATTTCGTCATTTTCCATGTAACATCCTTCAGCCAGTGATCTCAGACCACACCTATCTCACAGCCTAAAGAAGACATCTAGTTCTTTGCTAATTGTCATGGTACTGAGAGTTTGACAGAATTGCATTGGTTTTAGTCAGTTAAACACTTCGGGACTACTTTCAATTGTGTGGTTTTAATGTCATGAACAAGCTCATTCTTAGAAAACACCTATACAGAATTTATTTCAGTAAGGAATCAGTTTTTCACTTATGAACAGAAAAATAACAAACTGTATACAATTGAGGGAAAACATACAAATGGTCAAAGGTCAAAACTAGTTGATACATAAGGAAAAATGAATGGCCAAATTATTGACTCACTACAGCTCTAGAAGATCCTACACTGTATACAGGTTGGCCAAATCTCAGAATCAGGCCTAAAAAGGCAACCTTGAAGTCTCATTAAGAGAAATACAAAGATGCTTTCATCTTACAGGTACTTGAAGAGTACATGAAGATGCACATCTAAGACAGAATTACTAAAATTAAATTAGGCTACAGTTAGAACAAGAACAAAATAAAAGTAAAAAAAATTCAAGATGCTCTGATACACAAAGCTGTCAAAATCTCCTGAAAAAGCATCTGAATTCCCACCCGGGAAGACATTTAAAACTGAGGTGGAAAAGGAGTTTGGGAATGCTGAGTGTGCACTAGAGATGATACAAGAACTTTCTACTGCCTAATAACCACATTTTCCTGGTTATAATTCTAAACTCTTGTTTCTACCTGGAATCTTTTATCAGCAACATATTTATCATTTACTTAAAATTAAAAGTTAATCTTTTCTCTTGATAAGAAAGAGAATAAGCACAAGTACACAAGTTGGTTTTTTTGTCACGCTGTTCTATCAGCATTTTATCTTAAACATAGTATATATGGGAAGCAAAAGCCGCAGGCTTTGTTTGCATTTGAAATCAAGCAATAGCTTTTTGTTCTTTTTTTTTTTAAATGTACAAAGCATTAGGACTATCTGAAACAAGAAGGAAAGAAGCAGTATGTTTCATTTGCTATTTGCGCTTCTCATAAACAAGTTTCAGTAGACCCGAAGTTTAGGAAAAGGCGAGGCGTGACAGCTGCAGTGTCCTGAAGTTTGAGCAGTAGTGGTGTATGAAGAGCAGTTATGGTAGAAGTGGGCATGTTTTTGTCAGGTATGCTTTTTCCTTTGACTTCTGTCTGGAGTTTGCATCGTTGCTCTTCAACATCACCTATGAACAGAGGTTTGAACGAAAGCAGGTAGCCAAACTGACACTCGAGAAAAGTCAGTAATGGTTCTCTGTTCCTGTGCCAGAAAGCTATGAGATCGCAAACTCTTGGGGTTTTTGAAATTACTAAGTATCAACCAGTCCGCAGGCCGTTAGTTCAAACTGACAGTCCCTGTATTCTGAAATCACTTTTCCCCCCCAGTATTTTCACCTAGAAGTCTCTAAAATTAAAATCACTTCCCTCTTTGAACCTATTTTTCAGGGTTTTTCATGAATTTTGCAACTTCCTTTACATCAGACAAACAGGTCACCACTGAAACTAAAGAACTAAGATAGGAAAAAATTATTATGGACATCCAGAAGTGGGACTAGAGTGGTGCAAGAAATTGTCGAAGGGAGGAAGAACTCTTCTGCTAATAATCTGCCAGCAAAACATCTACCTGGGCGGTGCGTCTGATTCTTGTAAGTCAGACTGCATAGTTATGGTGACATAAGAACTGCTGGAGTTGGGACCAACTAGTTTCCTGAAGTGGCCAAAAGAACAAGCAATGAGTACTTCATCACTGCTGCTTGAGAGGCACCACCTGAGTAAGAATATTCAGATACAGATATAAAAGCAGAAGTCAAGGGTAAAGACTTAAAAGATTTGGCTGAACCTGAAAAGATGCCGGTACAAGGAGCTTCTGTTTGACTCAGCGCAGGGGAATGTCCGCATTGGGTTAAAACCAGAAAACACTAGCTACTTCCACACGGTAGAACAACCAAATTATCCAGGCTTTCTGCCACTTAAATTAATATGAAGCTTTGTGATGGACCTCAACATAAGAGAACACTAAGTCATTAAAAAAAAAAAGTTAGTTTCATTGTAGTTTTGTAATGCATTGCAGTTGAATTGATTTGGGGCAAAAGTGAATCTTGATCATCCAGAAACATAACTAAAAATGGATCAGTCCAAAAGATCCGTCTCTTCCGCTTTCTCAAAACCTCTTTATGTAACTTTCATATTGCCCTACGGAATTCAGAATCAAACCAAAGCCCCTTCTAGCTCCTTGCAATGTCCTGGCTGGAACAGTCCAATTTTGTAGTTCATCCATTGTCACAGAAGGAATCAGAAAAACAAAGGGATGTCAGATACCTGTTTTATCAGTGCAGTGTCTTCATGAGCTAGATTGGATATGTCCATTTCCTACCATAACTTCATAATATTTGTGTTCCTGCAATCCTAGCTAGCCCGCAGAGACAATTATAAAGACCCCTGTTTATTTCCATCAGAAAACTACAGTTTTTAGAACGCAAGCTTTCCTGTAGAAGTCACGACACGTACTCCTCCAACCTGCAGGAAGTTGATCGGGTTTTACTTTTAACAGGGGGAAACCCCTCAGTTTTTGCTGCCTGTGTCAAGTGAAGTCTAAAAAGTCTCAGAAACATTTTAAGAAAGCTTAAAGCGGGGGGTGGGGGGGGGGGGGTGGAACAGACAAATTAGAAGTAAATCACAGCAGCACAAGAGAAAGCAGATAAGCCCTTCCTCTACCGGGTGCTGAAGTCAGGTGCATATTGTGCAAGCCACTGTGGTATTTACGTACCACTTAAAAGAAAAGCCAGTCAGACAAACAGAAGGATGATGAATGTTTCTCTGCAGTTACAACGATTACCTCTGTTTGCACTGTATCCGTATCTTTCAAGGTGGTGTTACTGGAAGCTGCTCTTGGCTTGGAAGCCTGATTCTTTGCAGTTTACATAACTAGAGAGAAAAATGTTACTTGGTTCTTGTGCAAACAGTGGGCAATGTGCTGAACTAATCTCAGTCTGCAACCTGCTCATGGGGTCTTATTTTAAAGGCCTGTAAAAGAAGAGAAAACCCACTACACCTTGAGTAAAAACAGCATCTTGTTTTTTGTTTTTCCCCACAAAAGGGCAAAATTAACCCACGTGGGAAAGTGTAACATCACACCTAACTGAACAAAAAGCAGACTTTCCACGACATAGTTTCTATCTTGAGAGTAGTTACTGCTATTACCTAGTGATAAAACAGTCAGCAGTTTTTAAGTTTCCGTTTTTATGTTTCTCTGGAGGTGAATGCAGACTTTTTTTTATTTAGCCACAACACACAAAGTGGGATTACAGAAGTGCCAATGGACTCTGCTGAGGAATACACTGAAATAAGCCAGCTGTAAACAAAGGTGAGCCCCAGACTGCACTCTGGCAGGGCAAGAAGCTTTGGGCTGTAACTGATGAGTGTTTAAGGTGTGGCTGGTTGTACCGTGTTATGTAAAAGCCCCCGGAAACTCTCTTTCTAGACTAGGAACCGACTGCATGAAATACTCGACAGGTGCAGAGCAAAAAAAGTTACCGCATTACAGAGGTCACTGGCTACTCCAAAGAATCCACAAAAATACCATTTGGGGGGAGCCAGGCTTACTGCTTTGGTGATACCTAGATCAAATTTATTCGGTGTAAATAAATAAAAATAAAAAATAGACGAAAAATATGTTTTCAGTCCCGTCCATTCAGACTGGACCCTCAAAGTCACAGTCACTGTGACTAAATTAACAATTGGATTACTGACATACTAATTAAAGCAGATGGAAATTCACTTTCCTGTAGCTCTGGGTTGCTCTGCAGAAGAGCAAGGAGGAATTGTTCCCATCTCCTAAGCTGAATGATGTGACTGAATTCAGTCAGAAGTGGGTCTGCTGAATCAAAAGGCTGACATAGGTGTGACGCCAAAATCAACTATAATAACCGAGCATCACCCTGTGGTAGTTTTTGATTTATAGAAACAGAATTTACTTGAAGTCCATTTGTGCTGTAGTATTTAACATTCATCTTCAAGAAACAGAAATTTAGAATACCCTTGTTAAAGATATTCTTTGCTGTCCCAAAATGAGGGTTAAAAGTCACGCTAATGCCAGAAACCTACAGAAAAACAGCAATGCTATATAAAGAAATGCTGAGGCAAGAAAACCACAACGCATTACCGGAATTTCCATGAGAAATGCCTCTAGCTGCTGCGCAGCAAGTGCCAGCTGTGCCGCTGACTGTCGGTGGCCCTGCCCTGGGGAGGCAGGCTGCTGTTTCGCAACAGCAGCTCGTGATGCAACCCCAGCAGCCGTGGAGCTGGCGGCCTCCCTGTCACAGAACGCGAAAAGCAGGCGGTGCTCTGGCACATTTTCTGTCTCATTCAAGTGTACGCACTCACGAGCTTTGTCCTTTTCCCACAGCATTTCTCTAAGCATTTTTGGCCACCTAACAAGAATCTTATTTTTCTTCCTGATAATTCTCCCTGGAGATCTGGCAAAACTCACACAAATACCTGATTACCAAGAAGGTGGATTTGGAGTAGGAACGTGTATGAAGAGGGGAGCGCGGTCCGCTCTCAGCTTGTGGGGGCAGCTCGGGACAGGAAGGCTGAGTATGTTAGCCAGGGTTTAACAGACTTCGTGACAGAACCGAATTGTGGTACTATTTGGTTCATGCACATGGATAGCTGCAATTTCAACATAACTTTCAATGGAGAAAACCAGAAAGGGAGATTGTATTTAAAACTGCCTTGATTTCTACAAGGCAATGGTTTACCCTAATTAGGCATGCTGTGTTCAAACTCTGATCATCCTACTTCAGGAAAGATAAGTCTGAAATACAGCAAACTGGTGAGGGGTGAGAAGAATAGCAAATTAGGTCATCGATAAGCCTTTTTGTAACTTTTCTTTTCACGGTGCAGGAAAGCAGACTGACAATACATTTTTCTACCCTGACTTTGTTGACAGCGTATAATGAGAAAGTTTCACTGCGAAACAAGAATGTATGAAAAATTAACACATTCATAATTAAACTCTGTTGTAAAACCCTGCCTGATGCATTAAAGAGCTACCCTTCATTCAGGGCATAGCCAGTCTCCCTCTGGCAGCTCTTGAAGCATCCAAGAGGGACATTACAAAGGTGGGAAGATGAACTAGAGGAACCAGTGATTCCTCCTCTGTGTCGCCTCTTGCTTACCCACTACAAGTTTTATTTGCAAGAGTAGAAATTAAGAATCAGTACAGAAATTTTAGAATTTGGGTCTGAGGATTCCCGCAAAAGCTTCTTCAGCTAGCAAGAGGTTGTTACTGGGCTGGGTCTGGGTGCTGTGGCACAAAGCACGGAGTGCCCGCGGGGCCCTACTCACAGTCCAGGATGACCTGTGCCGCCCGGTAGAGCTGCAGTCCTTGCAGGAGGTCCAGGAGCTGCTGTACGGTCGCCAGCCTCACTCCCCACCACCACATGAGCTCTCTGGTTATGCTGATCCCCGTCTTCTCCATGCACTTGATCTTCCGTAGCTCTGTCTGATCAGTTATCACGTAGGAAGCTAGCGGGAGATAATGTATTTGTTTAAAAAGGTGGAGAAAACAAGCAAGTGCAAACAGAAAGGCAAGGTGTGATACACACACGCGTTGGTTTTTTCCCCCATTTACGCACTTCTAAAAGGATAACCATCAATTACCTACGCGGACCTGAGGAAAATTCATTTCCTGGAAGCAAGACGCTATTCTTATTCCTTTGAGTGTTACAGGAAGGAAAAAAAAAAAAAGATATAAGGGAGCCCCGAAAAGACAACCTCATCACGCTTTCCAGCCCATCGCCCCCTCAGCGTCCCTTCGCTCTAACACCCGGCCCCGAAGCACGCCCAGGGTGGGCTCCCGGTGCGGCTCTCCCCGAACAGACGCGAGGTCTGGGTGCCGCCCTGCCCCGTCACCGAGCACGGCCGGGTCACCGGGTGCCCGGTCCCGCCAGACCCAGCCGCGGGGAAACGCGGCTCCTC
This sequence comes from Anser cygnoides, assembly GCF_040182565.1. Lineage (NCBI taxonomy): Eukaryota > Metazoa > Chordata > Aves > Anseriformes > Anatidae > Anser > Anser cygnoides. The sequence continues at coordinate 2,794,902 of NC_089882.1, forward strand.
CGGGCAGCGGGGGTGGCCTCGCTAGCGCCGACCCCGCGCGGCCCGAGCCCGGGGCACACGGCCCGGCCCCGCCGCACGCGGCCCGCGGCCGCCTCGGCGCCTCCCCCCCCCCGCAGCGGCACCGCCACGGCGACCGGGCCGGCCGAGCCCCGGCTCCCCTGGCGCCCGCGGGGGCTGCGCGGCCCCGGGAGCCGCCGGGCCGGGCTTAGAGCGGCCCGGGGCGGCCGGCGCAGGCTGCGGAAGGCCGGGCGGGACCGGAGCCGAGCGGCGGCCCCGCTCACCGAAGCGCATCCAGTCGTGGTCGCCCAGGCAGTCCATCTTGTGGCAGAAGTCCTCCAGCACCCAGGCCGGCATGCTGTGCACGTAGGGCGACGGCGGGGCCCGGGCCGCCCGCCGCGGGGCCAGCTCCTGGCGGCCCCTCGCACCGCCTTCGGCCATCGGCGGCGGCGGCGGCGGCCGGGGGGACCCGGGAGGCGGCCGGGGGCGGCTTTTCTGGGCGCTTCCTCCCGCCGCCCGCCCGCCCCCGCCGCTGACGTGCCGGGAGGAGCCGGGGCGGGGCCGCGGCCGCCTGACGGGGCGCGCGGGCCGGGGGCGGCCTTTCAGCGCTCCCGTCGGTCTGTTCGTTTGTTGTTAATTTGTATTTATTTTACCCGGTTTTAGTTTATTTATCTTTACCTATTTTCCCTTCAGCGGCTGCAGCACCGTCCCGCTGCGTTACAAGGGCTCCCCTTGCCGGCGCACGCCGCCGGGGGCTCCGGGCCCGCGGCTGCCTCCCGCCCTGGGGCCGGGCGTTGGGACAGGCCTCGGGGCCGGCGGCTGCTGCGCCCCGTGCCTCGGGCATCGCCACCCCGAGTGCCGCTTAAGTCAGGAACTGCTTGCCCCCAGCGTGCCAAGGAAAATGTGACGCAAAGGTAGATACAATGTCGAAAGACAAAAACAAATCCGAAGCGTGTTGTTATTTAAAATACCATACCGTGAAGGTAATGTTTTGTTGCTGAGCTGTTCCGGCAACAGTATTTCAACACTAAGAGCCAGATCTGTTAGCTCGGCCATTGCCTGCCCCTCTCCCTCCCACACCCGGATTCCCCCAGCCGAGCAGAACGCCTCTGCTGAGATGTGAGACGCGAGGCAGAGAAATCCGCGTTGCGGGGAGCCGGACAGAAGCAGGAAGAGACAGGAACGGTGCTTCTTTCCCTGGGTACTGAGGGGACAAAAGGAAAAAAAACCTGAAGTCTTTTGGGTTGTCACGTTGGAAAATGAGGGTTTAAAAAAAAGGTATAAAGTTTGTGTGCTTTTGTTTAAAACTCATTTAACTGTGTTTATGGCTTCTTTTTGGTTCTAATCATTACCTGCAGCAAAATGTTTCACAAGGGAACTGAAAATTACCTCCTCAAACTGAGACAAGCGTGACCCTATATATTCCCATTTTGTAGCCTTCTCTTCCAAACAATGAGGCTGTCTGTACTGCTGTGCGCTCTCCCTGAACTCTTGAACACTAATGTCAGATTAATTTGTTATTTCTCCATCATTTTCCATGTTCACCTGTGACCCGTGCTTCCTGCAGAAGCCTGCAGTATCGTTTTCCCACCGCGTTTGGCACTTGTGTTGAGCTGGAACTTTCAGTTCTGATCCTCGCTTCCCCCAGATTGCCGCTGCTCTGGTGACTCAAATGAAACAATGCTATGAATCGGAACAAAAACCACCCGAGTTTCTCATGTCATTGTCAGAAGTAAATGCAACTTTCACTCATTGCTAATCTAGCTGAGTTACTGGTGGGAGGCTCCACTCGTGTGCCCACGTGTTGTAGCCAGCAGGGGTTTTCTCTGGTCTTCTTTATTCTGTCCTACAGGAGGACTCCGAAACAGAAGAAAAACACTTCCTTGCATACAGTGAGCGTTTCTCCAGTTTATCTATAACATGTTCGCTGTTTTTAATGGACTTTATCAATAAGAGTTCTTTAATGACCCCAAATTCTCAATATAGCATTTATGCACCTGCTATAGACTAGGCTGGAAAAAAAAAGTATTTCATAGTTTTTCAACAGGAAAATCTCTTACTGATCAACCACAATGACTTTCAGGAGCATTTCAGGAACACAAGTATATAGTCACAAGCACTGTGAAATTATTTGATAGAATTAGAGTCAAAACATAAATGTGCATTTATATTTTATGACAAAGATCAGTTCATACACTTAAGTAAAAAAAACAAGTCTACAAGAAGGGGAGACATTTCATACTTACATAATACATTGATATTCTCCATCAGTTTCACAACTGTATTTTTTAGAATACGTAACTAAAAAGAAGCTTATGCCACAGAAACGGCCTGCTATGATCTCTCATCAGTCTGCTTCTCTGAACACTGAACAGCACCTGCATCTGCTGCTTGGTGGGCAGCTTGTGTATCTGCTAAAACCAATGCTGCTTTGAATTACGTGCACATACTTGCACAAATGCACATTAAAATTGAGGTATGGGGGAACAGAATATAGGCAAGGGAACTTTTTATCTACTCCTCCAGGCTGCAATAAAAGCACGGACCTGTTTGAGAGGAACTAGCAATAGGCCTGCGTGAGCTGCTGCAGCCTACCAGCTGTTCCTGGGGAGGCACGAGCAACCTGAACGGCTGTGCTCCCCAGGGAGGCCTCTCGCTGTGACACGAACAACTGCCCTGCGATGGGGAAAGGCAGGGCTCAAAGCATCTACCTGCTGTGAACGCTACCTGATACACGTATGGGAAGCTGTGGGTGCAGGTATGGTGGTGCAGAAGAAAAAGGGGTCCCAAAACTAAGATCCAGTCTATATGGCTGCCAAGGCTGGATCACCTAGAGAGATAACCTAGGCAAGAATTCAATAATGAAGGACAAATAAGGCATTGAAGGCATTTCCTGTGTAAAACTTTGTCAGCCTCAGTTGACACAACAGGGTTTTACAGAAACCTTTACAAAGGTAAGAGGCAGAGAATAAAAACCAGGAGTTTACACGTCATCTTTCCACCAACACAGAAGTTTCGGTCAGGCCCTCAGAAGGTGATGGTGGAAGCTCTCACACAAACACACCCCACGCTTTGTGATTCAAAGGCAAACAACGTAAGTGCAAGAGAGTGAAATTCCACCAAAACCCAAGTGTTCAAGCAAAACTGGTGTTGGTCTGCCGCTTTTTAGAGTCCTAGTTAAATTAATCCTTGATGCAACTTCCTTTCTAATACAGAGAAAGGTGAACTGCACGCGTATTCTCCGAACAGACGGCCTGATCTTATACCACTATGGAATGTTCTGAAATAGTCCAAAGTAAACATCTCTGAGCTTCGTGCACGCAAGGCCTTTGGAGTCATGGGTCTGCAATACGCTCAGCTAAGAGCAGAACTGAACCCTCACGAACCCGGCACACTTTTACATCCTGTTTAGTCTTTTGAATCTGACTTACCATCATAGCAAGTTTTCTACAATTTGTCTGAGTTTGTTTCAGAACTTAAAATGTGGACATTTGCTCTTGGCATGTTTCACGGTGACTACTCCTGCTTTAACTCCGTGGTTTGCTGTTTAAATGGTCTAGAATGAATAATGTCCATTTTATTCTAGAATTTCATTCCTTAATGTTTCGCTTCTCTCCAGAGACAGCCGCTGAAGATCCTTCTTAATATCTGGGTGATCTTCCAGATCTTCATATAACGACCGAACAATGTCCAGTTTCCTGTAGTCCACCGGTTTGACCAGACTGCGAACTACCTGGAGACATCTCTCTTTCAGGGTGAACACTGAGGTAAAAAAAGACAGAACAAAAACAAACGCAACCCTGTCGCTAGGCCTCTCATTAGCTACCTCAAACAGTCTGTTAAAGACAGACGTTATTTTCACAAGCGCGCGAATACAGAAAGTAAAGCGTGGTAGTTTTATTCAGAAGTACAGGAGAGGAAAAGGGTTTGTTGTTTGCTATCACAAGGCGTCTTCTGAAAGCTGTCACAAGCGGTGAGAAATCTCTAAACCGGGAGGTCTGTCAGCAGCTCTGTTCAAAGCAAAGCCGTGACACAGGAATCCTCGTGATCCCTTCCCTTTTTGGGGCAGCTTTTATGGCTGTTCGAGCACCTCACCTCTCGCTAGGCCCTCACACCGCAGCCCGACGCCGCCCGGCCCCAGACCCGCCCGTGCCGTGCCGTGCGGCGCCGCCCCCTACCTGGCAGGGTGATGTCCGCCTTGCTGACGTCGGGCGCGGCCACGAACAGCTCCTGCTGGTTGACCAGGAGCCCGTCGTTGGTCCCCGCGTCCCGGAACAGCCACAGGTGCCCTGCGGGACGGCGGGGCGCTGCCTCAGGGCCGCGGTCACGAGCGGCGCGGCTCCGCGACCGGGACCGAGCTCCAGCCCCCGCCCGGCCCGGCCCGGCCCGCCCGCAGCCCCCGGTCCCGGTCCCGGCCCCGGCCCCGGCCCGCCCGCAGCCCCCGGTCCCGGTCCCGGTCCCGGCCCCGTCCCCGTCCCGTCCCCGCGCACCCACCGCGGTAGCTGTGCATGACCCGCCCGGTGCGCGGCCGCAGCACGGGGTAGGAGCGCGGCCGGCCCTCGAAGTCCACCCAGACGGGCAGCACGCAGCGGGGGCTGCGGTTGTTGAAGACCACCTCGGACAGCTCGCGCGTGTTGGCGGAGCGCAGCCCGCCCCCCGCCGGCCCCGGGCCCGGCCCCGGCATCGCCGAGCCCCCGCCGCAGCACCACGCGAGGCGCATGCGCGGCGCCGGGAGCGGGCGGGGAGGCGCAGGCGCGGCGCGGGGCGGGCCCGCAGCGCCCTGAGGCGGCGCCGCTCGGTGCGGGCGGGGCTGAGGGCGGCGCCGTCTCGGCCTCGGCTCCCAGCTCCGGTGGCGGCTCCAAGCCCCCCCAGGGGTCACGGCCCCCGAGCTGAACTCGCAGAGGGCGCGGCTGGAAGCCCGGAGCGCGAGCTGCCTCCCCGGGGCCCGAAGGGACGGCTGGCGTTCCGCCCACCTTGCTCCGATCCTGAGGCAAGGTAACAAACACCTGCAAAACGCACGGTGTTAAAGCCCAGGAGGTTACTGTGCTCCTTTTTCCTTTAAGGAATATCAAACTACAACCAACCAAGGAACTAGTGCGTTTCAAGGGTGCCGTACGCCCGGGTTAAGGTGTAAGGCTCGCTGCCGCAGCAGGGGTCACGCAGCCGCCTCGCCTCACGCGACAGCCGCCCGCATTGCCTCCGCACCGATGCTGGAAAGGATTAAACTGACACTGCCAGCAGTACCGCATCCAAAAAGGCAAATGTGCGTAAATAAAGGGCTGCATCATCCTTCACAGGGCAGAGACCAGAAAGAGAACACAAGTCAGACTTACTTCCTATGCCAAACTTCTAAAACTTCAATACTTGTCAATCTGCCTCTAAGCACGTATCATTAGCAATGAATACACTTGAAGGAAAATGACAAACTGGTAACTCGTGTTTTCAGCCTCTGATGAGCAAAGATTAAGCCGACTGAGAAATCACAATACAATCAGAGAAGAAACTATATCTGCAACTTCAATTTATTGAACAGATAATGTATTTTTGTAAATACAGTGGCATATCTACAGCAGTTTAAGTCATCTAATAAATTTAAACATATTGCCACCTCGATGTGTCTACAGTAGACATTGAAAACGTGAACTTTTTAATGTAATTCCTAAAAGTATCTCTGTTCTCAAATAGTAACTACAGTTTGCTAAGGCTGCATGTGGTGCCTCCCTCACCCACAGCAGTGGTACATTAAAACAGGAATCAGACACTAACAACTAGCGCTAGGTTGAAGTAACAGGTATGAACGCAAACAGCAGCATCAGCATACTGTATAGTAATTAGTATTTTCTTACCAGAATATAAAAAACATTATCTTAGTTTACATTTGGGCAATGGTATAAATTAAAAGACATTGAACTGGAAACATCCTACGATAAAGAGATGCTACCTCTAAACCCTTCAAGGTAACAGGCTTAGTAGTGCTGTTAATCATTTTAAGATACATGTATAATTTCTACAGTTGGAGGAAGAAAAATTAGCTGTTACCTCCAAGGACACCTCAACATATTTTCTACTGTAAGCAGAGAAAATAAACGTTTAACTGAAAAAATACAACAGACATAGTAGAGAAGACTCAGGCAAAGGAAAGCACTATTAATATACCACTACTGAATTTCAGTTTGGGTGGCAGGGTGGAAAGAGATGATCTAAAAGTGGTTCCAGAACACAGTACAACTGGCAGTTCTCAATTTGATCCCTGGTTCAATGTTCATGTTACAGAATTTCTGCGTATGTTGTTTTCGTCTTAGGATTTGACAGACAGCCATACTCTCAGGTGTCTCCTTTACTGCACTGCTATTCAAGATATTCTGCAGGTGTCTGCTGTCTTCTTCCACATGGGTTACCAGAATGATCTTCTTATTTCTGCTCTTTCCCAGGTGCGCTTCAGAAGATACACCGCAGCATGAAGCCCCCCTACATTCACCCACACAGTTTGACTCTTGCGCCAGATGTGTCCCATTCTTGACAAGGCCTACAATCAAAAAAACAACAGGAGAACGGTGGCGGTTTCTCCAAGACATGACAGTAAGGATAAATTTGGTTTAGACATTATTTTTGGTTATCCCAAATCACATCTGAAAACAAAGTCAAATTCTTCAGGTCTAAAACTGTGTTGAAATGCTACTAATTATCTCTCTAAAACCAGATTACCTTCCATAGTGAAGTAAGCTTACATTTTTCCTCAATAGGTTATCCCGTGCAAGTAGGTTTGATTTACTTGTAAGGTTTGTCACAGAGAACATACCTTGGCAAAGCATTTCTTGTCCTGCGTAAGCAGCGCAGCTCTACCCGTCCCTGGCGTGCAGATCCGGCCCATCTCCATGAGGCAGGCTGGATAGAGATCCCAGTTCTTCTTCTTTGACCCTATCCTATAACACAGACCAAGGTCTCCCTTGTGACTGTTGAAAAATCGTTAACTGCAGCTGGTCTTTCAGACACGCATTAGTTCATTTCTGACCACATTTACCATCGATTCCAACCTGCTCTTTTAATTTAGAGTAAATCAATACTTCTTAATTAGGTCCAGTTAAGTAACTAGAGAGAACCCTAACCCTGGACACGCAAACGCATGCCAGTGTGACAGTTACACACAGCACATTTAACCACAACACCTCACCTCTTTCCAAAAGGCATGTCTGTCACAATAACATCCACAGAACCAGTCCGCAAAGGGAGATTGCAAATATCCCACTGAATGATGTCCAAGGGTATGCCCACGGAGGTACTGCTGCAAGTGCAAAGACATTCATCTCAGACATGCTTTACTGAGAATATGCATAAATTGAGGTCTATAATACTAGCTAAAGAATAAATGCGAAAATATAGCCAAGAAAATCGATGCAAAATAGATTTACCAACAAACAACGCTACGCTACAGGAAAAGAAAATCACTTGTACTCTTCTCACCTCTCCTTATTTTCATTTTTCTTTAGTAAAGAGCAGATGTTGTTTGCTGCTCTCTTTACAGCTTGTGGGTTGTTATCACCAGCAATGTGGTAGCAACTAGGCCACTCCATAGCTCCCTGGAGGAAAATATTGATAAAGAGCAACTTTAGCATCAACAGAGCTTGCTTTTAAAATACATGCATACACAAAAATAAAATATTGCAGAATACGACCAAGCAATTTGAAGACGTCAATGATTTTAAAATTCTGTAACAGATATTTGTTCTAGGTATTGTGCACCTTAAAAGCTCAAAACACTTGGATTTAGTTTCCTCCTGCTATAGCTTTGGGAAGGAAAATGAAAACATTTACAAAAAGCGTATTTGTAGCTGAAAAGTTGCTGAGATGCTTTTGTAGTTGGCTATTCAGTTATTACCTATAAAACTTACACGGATTATTCAGTTGCAGATACTGTCTCGAGTTTTATTACATTAAAAAAATAAAGGAAGAATCACCTCGATTGGTATTGCACCTGTACCACACATGGGATCAACGATGATATCCGTTGGCTGTGGATCGCAGAGTCTGAAGAGCAGAAAAAAAAGGTACTTTGAGAAAAGTCTTAAAAACATGATTTTTTTGCACTGAAAGAAACCTAAACTCTTTTAATCACTCCAGTTCTGCCCTTCTAACAAAACAACTTCTGATTATTATTTCCATTTGATAATTAGCATTTTATATGTGCAAAATATATAGGTGCAGTGAAATACTTTTAAGAATGTTGTGATCAGTAGTTACCAGAACTGGCTAATGGATCACAGCAAACATTTACTTTTCTAAGCTGAAAAACAACCAATGTTTCTGGACTTTTTTAAAATTTATTTTTAAATAAGAGTTAACAGAAATTACATTTGAGGAAGCAGTGTGGAGGAATAAGGTATCTAATTTCTGATACAGAATGACTTAATTAACCGAGACTAATGTAAGACTATGTAATTACACTGACCTAAGCATGCCATAAGCGAGAGTTGAACGAAGAGTTGTGGGTCCAAAATGTGTAATATTTCTTCTGTGAAGACTCTCTTCAGTTAATGCAATGCCCACAACTACTTCATTATTGTGAATATTCAGGAGAACCTAAAGAAAAAACTTGAACTAAATGTCAGGAGTAACAGAAGTTTCCCGTAGCACACCTGGTGAAGGTTGAAAGTGGCACCCGTGGTTCACATAAAACTGGGAAATACACACATAAGAGCGTTCTCGAAAGAAAAACAATGCACTGTTTGTAATGAGGACAAAGCACACCACGGAGCTTTCCTCATTCACACAAGACTTCAAAAAGCACTGTAAACATTATGCTGATGTTTAAAAAAAATTGTTTTATAAGTATGGGGGTCAAGTAAGGTAAGTCCTGCAGGTCACAGTGCTGCATTTGGAAGGCAGCAATAAAAAAAAAATAATCACACTTCTGGTTCCCCCTACCATATGGATTTGGAAGGTGAAAACTATTACAGGAAAAGGCACCAGCCCTTAGCAAGGCTTGCACTACAGACTTTTACTTTTTCTGCCTCTCAGAACACTGGTGGACTACGTCTGTTGGACCTCCTTTCCAAAGCTCTGCTTTCCCTACCAAAGGAAAGAAACACTGGACAACTAGTCTAACCCTTGTCCCCTTCAACCATAAAACTACAGCTTCTAGATGGAGTTATCTTCTGTTAGCTCACACTGATATAAAACAGTGGATTAAGCAAACATTTTATGCAGGTGAAAGTAAAGCAGAACGCCACCTACACTGCACTTAACATGAACGGGCGCTAACTCCGTAGGAGGCGGCAAAATTCAGTGTTAGAGCTTTTGGTGTAGCTGAGGGAGAGGAGAAAGCATTTGAACACCAACTCACCCGCTTCGGGTTTAGCGATGTTCATCAGTTAACTTGAGGACGAGTCTAAAGTGTTTGCAGAGCAAAGGGGAAACTAAGAGGAGAGGCGTCCACATGGGGACGCAAAAGAGATTATCGCTAGGGATAACCAAAGCAGTAGCAAGCGGTGGGCTGTGAGGACGTACACAGTGTGTCAGTGAAATTCATGCTTCTGAGGAGGCCGTGTTTTCAGCACTACCAGCTTTTAGTTCCACCATCATCTTTTGAATGTTATTTTGGAACTCTCTAAGAATGAGAATTATGAAGGAACCTTTAAAATAGAAGTGTAGCTATTTCCACGGCACTGGACAATACCTCTACATCAAAGTTGGTCATGTCAGCTTTCCACTGGAAGTGCTCTTGCACAGCTCCGCCGAAGTCTCTGGCAGCCTCGTTCGATGTAAAACTGTGCTTGTCTCCTGCTCTATTGCAGGTAACGCGGAACTTCAACACCTTCGCGTCTCCTTCGCCTTTCTTGCCATCGCCAGCCTTGGTCTCACCCCCAGAACCGCCGTGCAGTTCGTCTTTAGCCTCTGGCTGTTCGGTGTCATCGCCCCCGTTTTGTGATTCCGCTCCCGTCTCTTCTGTCTCCTCTGTCCCCTGGCCGCTAGCCGGTTCTGTGGCTTGGGCACAGTCCTCCTGCTCACTAGCATCTTTTTGATCTGTTCTTTCCTCTTCTCCATCATCATTCAACTTTTCTTTGCTTGCAGAACTCTGCTGATTGTGTTTTTTGCGTTTTGTCTTTTTCTTTTTTAAGCTGTTGTTCAGCTCCCAAACTTTCAAAGGATCAGTCCAAGGCAGTTTCTTAACCAAATCTTCCAAATCCTTTAGAGCATCTTCCTTTAAAAGACAAAAGGAGTTGTACCACAAAGACATTCCCCCCCTTAAAAAACATCCTTTTTCTAACTTGCTTGAATTAGTCTCTTAAACATGTAACCTGCTGCATGTTTAAGCAAAGCTTGCAGCTTTTTGTGTTATTTTTGCCACAACTGAACTAAGTTGTATTCTGAGTCAAAGGACCCACAGCATTTCATCATCTGTCTTGTCAAATACGCAGTTAACGCTACATTAAGAAATCCAGGTGACCCTTCATCATCCTGTCTAGGTATGCCCTAGAACACTGCACCCGCTCTCTTCCCAGGTGTTCCCCATGCAGCACACCCACCTGAAGCAGTTCCACCAGGTGAGGTGCCTGTGCTTCGCTTTTAAAGCCAACAAGGAAAAAACCCTCGTTCCTAAAGCACAAACCTCTCTGACGCTCCACAAGCTGCGTTAACACCGCGAGACCCGTAACCGGCTGAGGAAAGCGTGTAACTCACCTTGCTTTCCTTAAACTGGTAGTCTTTGAACTCCTGAACCACGACAAATAAGTTATCCACCGATCTCAGGCGATGGACCTGGAGGGAAGGAGAGGCCGGGCGGGCCGTTACCGCGCCCCGCCGCCCGCGCGCGGCCCCCCGTGGTGCCCGCCGCCCCCCGCCGCCCCCCGCCAGGCGCCCCGCCTGCCCCGCTCGCTGACGGGGCGGGGGCCGGGCGCGCGGAAGGGAGCCGCGGGCACCGACCGCCTGCCAGGGCCTCGGCCCCGCCGCCTCGGGCAGCGCCGGGCACGGGGCACCCGGCGCCCGCACGCACCTGCGGCAGGCAGCGGGCCGGCACGGCGAAGTAGATCTTGCCGCGGTCCTTGCTGACCCGCGAGGCGGAGCCCAGCTTCTCCTGCACCTCCGCCGCCGCCGTCGCCTCGAACCCGGTGGGCACGGTGGCGCCGATGACGGCCGCGGCCTCCTCGGCCGGGCTCTCCCCGGCGGGGCCCGCCTCCGCCATGCCCGCCGCCGGCACGCGCTGCCCCGCGGGGCCGCCCCGCTGCCGCTTTTGCTTCCGCTTCCGGGCCGCGGCCGGGGCGGCAGCGCCCCCTGCTGGGCGGCGGGCAGGGCCGGGAGGGGCGGGGCCACCCTCTCCCCGAGGCCCCGCCCCCGAGGCCCCGCCCCCCTCATGCCCCGCCCCGAGGCCCCGCCCCGCCGCGTGCCGCCCCGGGGGCCGGCCGGTGCCGTGAGCGCGGTGCGGCGGAGCGCCCTGCTGACAGCCGGCCGGCCCCGTACGGAGCTGCGGCCGGCACCTTGTGTCAGCGGGGGTTTCGTGGCAGGGACGGAGCCGCTCAGGGCAGCGCTGCGTGGCGCGGGCTGTGGCGGCGGCGCAGGGAGCGGCGTCGTACGGGGGGCCCGGGCAAACCCTCTGTGGGGAGGCGGCCCGGCGAGCGCCCTGCCTGCACCCGCGCTGAGGCTTTTAGTAAACCTTGAGCTGAGAGGTGCCCCGCCAGGGGCTGTCCTGTGCAACCGGAACGGCAGGGGCTGTGTGCGGGGGTGTCGGCGTGTCGGGGTGTCGGCGTGCAGGTGTGTCGCTGTGTCAGTGTGCTGGGCTGCCGCTGGCACTGCGGCGTTCGCTGAACCCCCACGAGAGCGCTGCAGTTGCTTTCAGTGGGAACACACCGCGGGGACGGCCTCTGCTCAGCACTCGCTGGGACAGAAGAGAACTGCTGCCGGCACAACTCCGAAGGGCTTTCAGGGCATCGAAGTACTTCAGCGCTCACTCTGGTCAGCCCTTGGCTGTAGAAAGCTCCTGTATGTTTCAAAGCCTTTTGAGTGACTGTGAGATGAGAGATCTGTTTTTCAACCATGTATCCTGTCATTTTTCTCCCTTTCTGTCTGAAATCAGTGACTTTTACCCAGTAGAAACAGACCGTAGGTATCCTGGTAGTTGGCATTGCAGACATGTTTAAGCTGGAATGCCGCGTTGCAAATGTAGGTGGAAAAAGGAACTCCTGGCGTGCTGTTCCGTGGGAGTCAGCGTACGTCGTCAGACTAATTGTATCATACATATCCTCAGTTACCCAGGCAGTGAATGTATCTCTTCCATATAGACAGCATTGGACCTATGTTTTGGTAGGAGAGAAGAAATAACAAACTGTCTTCAAGACAAAACCAGAACTGTATTTTCCTGTGCCCTATGAAGACCCTTTCCCCGAGCCAAGGAGTCAAACCGGCTCCCAGGACAGGAAGAAATCTTAGGTTAAAATAAGAAGGTACCTACTGGGTAGATTTATTAGACTCGCTTACAGGCAGTAGCTGTTCCTGATGAGCTGGCAGCATTGATTTCACGGCTGATTTGGTACATACCTGAAGGAGAACATTACCCTCCATTTGTCTGGAAGATTTTCTATGCCGGGTGAATCGGACCTGCCCATTTGGAAGGCACGCTTCAAGTAGCAGGCTGTATCCGAGATGCTACGGTGTTTTCCTTCACTTTTGCTCTTCAGGGTTAATTGGCAGAGTGATGGACGTAGTAATCACCCAACTGAAGAAAGGGTCCTAATAGCCTGAAGTAAGTTATTTGTAATTCATAATATTAGCACGTAATCGAATAATATTTGCAATAAACTAAACTTACTGAAACCAGTAAATTATCCTCAAAGTGAGACTACAGGATGAACACTAACAAAAAGAATAATCTGGATTTTACATTGTCATGTACCTCAGAATAGGCTCCGTTTGGGTGGGCTCCCCTGAAATCAGCCGGTACATTCCCAAGAGCTGGGTGGCTGACGAATAGACTGACATGCCCTGCGGGACAGAGACGTTTTCAGTGTTGCAAGGGAGGGCTAATCACAGAACACATTGCCTGCAGTTTGTTATCCAGGTGTCCGCCTGCCTCTGCTGCAAGTGTGTGCCGTGCACATGGGCACGGCTGAAATGAGAGGACAGGGAGACAGAAGGCATTAATTCCGTTTCCATCTCTGCGACTGATTCACTGGAACGCTGCACAACTTATTTACTATTTTTTTCTTCTACTTAAGGCTGTAAAGGTAAAAATTGAAATACCTGCCTTACTTTAAGGAGGCTTAAGTGTTTAGTTTGAAAAATGCTTTGATATGCTCTCCTGAAAGATCTCACCAGGTAGAACATCGGGGGTCCCATCCCTGTAAAAAATAACAGCTTCCACTAAGGGACAATCATTTTGGATATCTTCTTGATAAGATAGCAGGTAGACTTTTCCCTTTATCCTAAAAGAGGGCCTGATTTGTGTTCCCGATGAAGGAAAGATAAGCATGTGGCTGCACAGCAGCCGTGTGGTTAGTTTGTCACTGACTTGCTGTGTGCCTTTGGAAGAGTCACTTAAGCATAATTTGAAAATCTTTTTTAATAAAGCATGGTTTAGATCTGCATATGATGTATTGAGGATTTCTTTTTATTATTAGATTTCCACATGAGAAAATTCTGGGTTTCTAATTCTTTGGGTTTGTTTTTTCTTTTTTTGCAGGCGACCTGTTAGACAACTGAATGGGTTCTTTCAGTTCATACACTAGTAAAGCAACGAGGGGGACAAACCTTTAAAATGTCGAAGCTTTCAAAAATCTTGTTTGACTGTAGATCGTGAAACAAGCGAACAAATGTAAAACCAAAGAACCTTAAACAGCTCAGCCAACTCCTTCCCTCTGTCAGCAGTTCCACTGCTGCTTTCTGGCTGTTTTTATACCCCCATGCCCCTATTTTGCATCAGAGTTTTTTCAAACAGCCCCTGGAGTGCTTTGGTGAACAGTTTTCATTTTCAGAAGTAAAAATCAAGCGAATGAATGCTCCGTTGGCTCCAGGACAGTGTGCGTAGGAGGCGCTGTGTCGTGACAAGATGCTCTGTAGCGAGCCAGATATTAGCAAAGTGTTGGACGGAGGCAGCTGTGCTAGCCGGGGCTGTGAGCCACCACACGGGCCCTGTGTCTGCCCGCTCCCGGTGCCAGGGCTGCAGGGCTGGCAGGGCCCGAGCCCCCCGAGCAGCCTGACACCGCCGCACCAGCCTGCTGCTGCTGGAGCCCGGGCACAGGCGCCGGGCAGTGCGGCAGGCGCAGCGGCCACGCGGCGTGCCGGGACCCCCGCCCGTCCTCCCTGGCCTGGTGGAGCGGCGGCCTGGGAGGCAGGGCTCTGGACATGTTCGTCAGCCGTGTTCTTCGTCGGCGGCAGAGAAAGGCCTTATATTTAGTTGTTTGTGTAACGCTGGCAATCTCCAGCTGGAGTACGAAGCAGCATTAGCTTGAAACCCGGAGACCAGCAGGGTGAACTGGCAACTTAATGGTTACTGCGCGGGGAGAATTAGTCACGAGTTACTGCAGCACTGAGAGTGAGCCCTGTGTTAGTCAGAAGAGAGGTGTGAACCGAAGCTTGTAGGTGATAAGCCAAGACAAATAGTTAACAACTTACGGTGAGAAGTTGGTGTCACTGGAGGTATTTTGGTGTTTTGGTAACTAGGGGACCATCCTGTCTTTCTTTTCCCCTGGCAGGTTTTGCTAAAAAAAAGCACATAGTTGATGACTGGCAGCTTCCGTAGGGGTAACATCCGTGGTTGCAGAGCTGCGTGCTCTGGAAGGTCAGATGGGTGATAAGCTGACAACAGAACGAGAGGCTCATACAACAGACTGTGGAAGACGTACTGACAATGTCGGGCTGATGGAGCTGTGCAGCAGCTGTGTACACCGCTGCCCTAAGTAACTCGTCGTCCGCGAGGTGCGTTGTGTGCAAACTCTGCTGGCAGAGCCTCATCCAGCAAGAAATTTAACGTGCACAGAACTTTTCACCACTAATAGTTTAATGAAAGCAGTGAAAGATATCCAAAGATCTTGCTTAATTTGGACCACAGTAACAAAAAAATAACTTCTTGGATTGGTTTGGTTAATTTGGTAGGGCATAAGTAAATTTAGAGAGGGCACTGAATTTCCAATAATGAATTGCCAAGGTGTGTCTGTGCCTGCCTTGCCTGGAGAAACTGCCTATATTGAATTGATTTCAGAGCTGGAGAATTAATTTAGTGTGAACCAGTACCGTCTGTCTTGCAGTAGCAGGGATGTGTTGCATAAACCCCATCCAGTACATGGTTTTAGAAGAGTTAGAATTCTCTGACCAAAGAATTACATTTTGTTTCAAATCAATACCATCGCCATACAGCTGCAAAGCCTGTGCCTCCTAAGAGGTACCTGAGGTGGAGCCTGGTCTTCATGAGGAGAAAAACGCGGGTCAGGCTCCCTGGGGCAGCGCATGTTTTTAAGAAAACATTGACTGTTGGGTTCCTTATATTCAAAACCATCACGGACAAGCGGGAGGATAGGAAGATCTGATGTCCGTGGTGAATCGGCCTAAGAAATCCACATTAAAGAAAACCTTTAAAGTGAGATAGCTGATCTTTTCAGGGTCTGGGTTTTGATTCAGACCATCTCAACTTTTACTTTGGACTGAGAAACATCACGATTACCGAATCCTTTGTATCATAGCGAAGTCCCGTATCATCTGCCATTTTTCTTTCCAGATGTTTTGGTCATTTGATCAAGAGAAAACCCCTCTACGGTAACAACGAGCAGCCAGCACTTCTCTGATGTCTCTTGTTCAAAGATTTCCGGGGCTTTATGTCATAGCAGCAGCACGTTGTGGGTCCACGCAGTGATCTGGGGTTGCTCTGTTTCGTGGCATCTGGGCTCACCTGTCTTCGAGTCCCACCAGTCTTTGAGGGTGAAGCTGTTGGGGATTTCAGGATCCAGCCTGAGGGCTCTACCGGGAGAGCCTGGAGTGCCTGGTGGAGAAAACGAGCGTCCTTGGTTCTGGGCATATCGCACCTGCCTTCCCCAGTAAGGGAACCGGTATCTCCACTCATTCGTTTGAGGTAGTTCTGGGGACTTTGTGAATTAAACCTCAGGGCCAACTGAGGTGATTACCTGAAATGTCCTTGAATGGAAAGAAACGTTTCAACCATTACAGTAATGATTCTTTGGCAGAATGGCTGGAAAGAAACCATAGTAACAATGTAAATTAGATAGTGAGAAAGGAAAACATAAACATGTTAGAAGTACTGACTTGAGTCAGGATCAGGACTCTCAGAACAGCACTATTGTCTTTCTGGAAATTACCAGATAATTACAAGACCTTTTCTGTACGTAGAAAAAGCACGATAATCAGCACTGCTGCCACTAGCACCACGCTGTGTGGATATTACCTGGATTCAGTACAAATCCTTTCAGCGTCGTTTATTTCCTCCAGCTCAGTGCTGCATGAGACCCTTTTTGTTTCTGACAAGTCACAAATACGCTGTTTTCCAGCTGACTCTCTGTCCTACTAGCATGTTGCACTGCAGGGAAGAGCTGGATTATCTCTTGCTTGTGGGGGCAAAACATTTTAGATCCAAATTCATGAACAGCAGAAACACAATTTCACGTTTTCTTGTGGATACGAACAAAATCACACATATACGTAAGAATGACCACCTTCCTCTATTCTGCTGCTCTAGCCATAACTTACCTTAAAATGCACATAATAATAGGAGAGTGAATTCACCGGGGGGCAAACCCCACTGGCTTCACTAGACACCTTTAGAGGCTCATCTCAACGTTCCTGGGTTTGCTATACAAACACCGCCAGAAGAAAGCTAAGAAATAGCAGCCTTTTGATCTGTTCTCATTCCCCTCTACTCTGCCCTCCTGAGACCCCACCTGCAGGACTGCAGCTCTGGGGCCCCCAGCCCCAGGACAGGGACCTGCTGGAGCGGGTGCAGAGGAGGCCCCGGGGCTGCTCAGAGGCTGGAGCAGCTCTGCTGTGAGGGCAGGCTGGGGGAGCTGGGGGCGCTCAGCCTGCAGCAGAGAAGGCTCCGGGAGGCCTTAGAGCGGCCTGCCAGCGCCCGAGGGGGCTGCAGGAAAGCCGGGGAGGGACTTTTTGTCGGGGGGAGCGGTGACAGGACGAGGGGGAACGGCTCTAAACTAAGAGAGGGAGGTTTAGGTTAGATATAAGGAAGGAATTCTCTACTCTGAGGGCGGTGAGGCCCTGGCGCAGGCTGCCCCAGGAGCTGCGGGTGCCCCATCGCTGGCAGTGCCCACGGCCGGGCTGGGTGGGGCTGGGGGCAGCCTGGGCTGGGGGCAGGGGGCGGCACTGGGTGGGCTTTAAGGTCCCTTCCAACCCAAACCATTCTGCCATTCTATGATTCTCTTCCTACGTTCACAAAAAATTCTCCCTCTGCTGAGCTATCTTAGACCTCCGTAGCAGAGATCCACAGCAGAGCTCCATACCAGCTTGCCGCTGATGGAAATCAGTGCACGGCAGGCCACCAGTGAGGCCCTGTATGTGGAACTTGCACACGGACGGGAAATTACTGCGTTGTGTGCATGGCTGTTAAGAGAAATGCCAATGTAATGAACATTTGTGTAAAGCTGAATGTTACTAAGAGTGCATTCCCAAGGTATGCTAGAATTAAAGAGAGTTTTAGAGACCGTCCTTCCCTTCAGCAGTTAGAAAGCAAAAAGAAAAGGCTTTTATGTCTTTGAACGCCGGGTAACCCAGAGCTGCCAGACACCTCAGTAAAAGGCAGCAAACAACTGGTGGCCACCTGTGGTAGGCATGCAGAGCAAAGTAGGTCTGTCCTGCAAACGCTGCTGGTTTCCACGTGTCCTGCCTTTCTGCGCAGCCCAAGCTAAAAGAGGGTCGCGGGCACCTCTTGACCAACACCTGGAGCGCCCGCGTGAGCTTGTGCTGCGTCACAGTGCTGCGTGGAACCCCGGCGGGCTCTGGGGTCCCCAGCCAGGGCGGCACCGCAGGGCCACCCACGGCCCTGCCGGTGGTGTGAGGCCTCGGGCGTGCCGCACTGTGCGGGAACAGCCCCTGGACGTGCTGCGGGTGGCACCGTCCTCGTCCTCGCCGAGTGAGCTTCATCCAGAGTTCGGTTAGACTCAGCTCTTATGCTAATGTAACAGCCAGCAGATGATAATTGCTTCGCTTATTCATCGCTAAAGACCTGATGATTAGCAGGTGAAAGGCCCACTGGGATGAATGCAGCTCTGACAGGAGGAAGGAAACTTCCTCCTTCCTTTAGGGAAAGTTATTCTGGCTGGCAATAGGACTGCACTTAACGGGGTGAGGTTGTTCCCTTGGAAATGGAAAGCAAAACAAAACCAGTTATAGAAGAAATTTCAGCAATGAAATTGGTTTTGACCAGTGGTTTCAAATGTAGTTTAGTAGATTTATTTTCCTAAAAGTTAATGTCAAACTTTGTATTCTGCTTCCCAGCAATGTTTCCCTTCTCCCTACTGTAAGCAGCTTGTGTGTGCTCTCTCCGTGAGCCTGTCCCCTGGGTAAGCACCTGAGCGGCTCTGGCTGTTGGTTTGTGGGCGCAGCCCTCAACGAGCACAAGAATCAGAAGAACTTGGAGAAAGTGAGTTTGATTTCCAGCACTACCAAAGCCGTCTCTGAGCACTTGTAACCACTACCAATTTTCAGAAATATAGAGTAGGTTAGTTGTGGCTTCAAATCTTTTCTTATGAAGCCATATGTGATGTCTCATAGAGCTGTCTCCTGGCACCAGAGGGTGCTTTTCCTTTTTCTTTTTTCTTTTTAATATACATATGTTTTTACAGCTTGAAGCTATTATATAAGTAGCGTGAGCTGGGCTTTTCATTGTTTCAAAGTAACACCTACATTGGTGCCTTACTGATGTCAGAACCTGGCACAGCACGCTCTCGTCAGACTGCCTAATTGGGACTCTTGCTGGCTAGCTGGGAAATAGGCTTGGCTTACCCTAATGCTGGAAGGACAATTCAAAGTATGGTTGTAAGAAATGAGGTTCTTCTGGTTTGTGTTCTGGTAGAACTGATCCCTCGTTGGCATTCTTTGTGACAGGGGGGATGAGAACTCTGGGATCCTTTTGATAAAAATCGTAACAGTTTCTTTGCTATTGAGATGAGATGTTGATTTGACAACTGTGGGTTTGGTGCACTACATTAAAAACAATGTAAAATTCTCTGAACTTCAGTTTAAGGACAGAGCCATTTTTGTGACTTCTGGTCAGGTCAATCACTCAATAATTCCTGCATCCAGCCTTTATCTTCTGTTTGCCTACAGCAGAGTTTTGAAAAAAGACCTTGACATATAACCAGCAACTGGTAAAGAATTCTTCGCGTGCATGTTAAATTGCTCCCATGATTGCTTATTCTCGCTGCTTTTTTACAATAGCTTGAACCAAGACCCAGTATTTTATAGGTCTGTTAAATACAGTACACACCTGATGTTACTTTCCAAAGCTTTGGAGCAGAGTTCTTTCTCATATCTTGTTGGGCAGAGTCCAAGCTCTCTGCTCGAGAAATGATTTTATACGAAAAGGAGAATGTTCCAGGCAGAAGAGCCACGCTGTAATTCCTGATACGGGGTCAGGTTATTGGTCCTGGTAAGCTGGATCTTTTATACAGAGGAACATCTGATATAACCCGATGTTTGATCTCATTCCCCTATGACTATGCTGCCGGACTCTGACGTGGCGGAGAGATTTCTTTCTTCCAGCTTCTGCAGCTGATCAGACTGCAAGCATGAGGTTTAGCTCTATTACTGTTTCACATCCACAAATGTTTCTGGTGCTTGGGAACACCACCAGGCCAGTTTTAGAGGACATTCTGGATGTTACTGGACACTAGTTCCTTCTTGTTCCTCTAACCGGTCATTGCCCTCCATCCTCTCTGTGTCTGAGGGGAGCCTTGCTGTGCATTCAGTCATTGCTGGCAGAAATTTTCACTTATCTGTTCATTCGGCACAGAGAAGTTCTCTGCAGCAACAGTAACAACGGTGATAATAACACCCACAGTGAGGCTGTGGGTTTGGGAAACGGAAGTCCAGAATGGGACATTCTGCACGGTGAGAAAGCCTGGCAGAGAAATAATGCCAGTTAGGGGGCGAGGGAGCAGAAGTGACCACGTGGCAGCAGCGGACTGTCGGACCTCGAAGAGGTCACCAAACAGCCGTTCCCTTGGGCTGATGTTTTGTGTAGCCTAATGCCGAGAGGCGATGCAGCGCTGCCGCTCTGGTTTAGGGGCGGTGTGTACGCAGTTCGCACTGCACGTGACACGGAGGGAATAAAACAATTTAGGTCTGAACAGCGACAGCGGTGACCTGCTGGGTAGTCACTTAGCTCCCCTCGTGTTTGTGAGTGGTGCTCTGGACATGAGTTTAGCCGAAGCCTGCGGAATTGCTAGTAAAGAAGGGCAGGTTTCTCAGATGGAGCGGACAATGATAATATCTTCATTACTGAACAGAGGACGGGAAGGGAGCAATAAGCACACAAACCGTGCTCTGCTGGGACCAAGTTGAGTTGTCCTGGTCTTCTTGTTGAAATAAGGCCTGTTTTTCTGAAGGGAAATGAAAAGCTAAGGTATATTTAGAGCTTCTTGCAGAGTAAGTTAGTGGCTAAATCAAAAGCTGCTTTTATTGCCATGATGATGTTGATTTATTGATATATAAAACCAAAGCTTGACCTCCCTCTTCTTTCCATTCCCTAATAGTTAGGATGCCTCCAAAAGAAGCAGCCAAAGTCCTTGGCGTGTTCTAGGTCTGTTATTAGAAACCGCCTGGCTGATCTCTGCGTGCTGATGGGACAGCCGCTCCCAGGTCCTGGCCGAGGCTTGAGCGACTGATTCGTGGCCTGCTGAGGGTCACGCAAGATATCAACGACAAGGCAGAGAGAAGGACCCTGGAGCTGTGACTTTCCCAGTTTCCTTGCTTGAATCACTTCACATCTTTCCGTTTGTATTCTTGCTGCTGAATCTGTCAAGTCGCAGCCTCTTTATGAGGAGGTTTTCATCACTGGCATGATCCCCACCCCCAAAGGATTTTAGCTAGTTTGATTTTAATGGTAGCTTGAGTGCTCCTAGAAAGTTACACAAGCCTCCTACACACAGACTTCTTGGTGCTGGTGCTTCTACCAGGAATGGCTAAGGGTGCAGTGTTTTTTTTTTTTTTCCTTAGGTGCAGAACTGCTCACCTAGAAAGGAGACCTTGGGACTTACGGATTAGTTAACCCAGATATGGTGATTAAAGGCCTCTGTTATGGCAGCATGAAGACTCCATAAAAAGGCCTCGCACCATGGTTTCCTGACCTCTGGATCATTTTTCTTTTTTTCTCTGATTGTTGCTTTTGGAGGTATCCTGAATGACTGTCTTAGGTTTAGAGAACTGAATCCTGTTCCTAACTCCCTGTCACCTCTTCTCTCCCGGCACTATGATCGCAGTTAATGCACGTCTCTGGTGGGACATCGGTGGTTACTCCGACGTGGTGTGATTACCAAGTGCCTTTAGGAACAAGCTGGCTGAAAGCACCACTCCACGCTCTGTCATTTGTCGTTGCTCCCATTCCTGCTGCAGTAGTACCAGACTTGTCAGGCGTCTGGCTTTGGATTTAGGCATACACACCGAGAACTGAAATCCACTGTTTGCTCTTCCAATATAGAAAGCTTATGAGCTGTATAGAAAGTGTTTCAGTGAATAACGTGCGTGGGGGTGTTGGGCTCTTTCCTTCTGTAACCTCTTTAAGAAAGTACAGCTTTCAGAGGACTGGGTGATAGTTTTACCACTTCCTCTTCAAATGCTGCTTTTGTTGCGTGCTTTTCAGTACCGTTTTTAATCCCTCTTCTGCTGTACTCCACTGCCACACAGTTTCCACGGATTTAACGCAGAAGTCAGGGTTGTGTCTCAGGATTTTTGTAGGCAACCTTGTAACCTACAAGCACCTACTTACTAACCGGCAGTCACCTTTACTTCAAGATAACTTTGTAAACAAGTGATTCTTACACAGACATACAGAGATAATAAAAAAGAAGGCAAGGATGGAGGAAGTAGTTTACAATTCCAGATTCTTCATGGTATGTTAACTCCAAACAGCGCTGGTAACGTTGCCTGAACGAAGTGTGGCCAGATAGCCCCTGGTGTAAGCTGCAGAGCAGCCAGACGGGGCTAATGGGCTCAAGACCTGCTCGCTCTCTCAGCAGCCTGTGTGGGGACGAGGAGAGGTCGCGGAGCTCAGGGGCGCTGGCTGTTCCAGCCTGGGCACAGCTTTGTGGTTGGAGCCCGCTTTGACAGGCAGGAAATAGAGATTTGTCAAAATGCATGCTGAGCCAGTTGAAGGGGAAGAGCGGCATACACAGACGTGTTTCTTGTGATAGGACACCCTGTGACGGCGTCTTTGAGTAAACAGGGTCATTCATCTACCATCTTCCAAAACCCAGGGCAGGTTTATGCAGTGCTCAGCCCATCTGTTGTTGAAGTTGCCTTCTCTAGATGTGACGGCTCCCCTGCCTGCACCGAGGCACCATGGAAGTCCCTCTGCATAAATTATCGTAAAACAAACCCAGGCTTCAATATTGCGAGCAGAGGAGACGGTTAAATTACTGCAGTGGGCCTGCTGTGCCACTGTCGAGACTTGCCTGTGTTTGTAAAATGCTCCTTGTTGATGAGGAAAGTTTGTCTCGTGAGGAATGTTTAATGGGAGCGGCACAACGTCATCTGGTGGCTGCTACGAACAGCGGCTCCGAGTTCCTCTGGGCCGCCAGGTCCTTCCGCCGCCAGCCAGAACCTCCCCGCAGACCGGCACACGCAGCTGGGACAAAATCCACGTCTGAGCTTTCTGCCTGTCTGTACGCGGAGTTTTGCTGGCTGCGGCCTGTCCACGGGCCCGAGGCTTACCCAGCGCGCTGTGCTCTCGCTGATTCCTCCGCCCAGTCCCCGCACGCGTGCCCCGTAGGGCGGCAAGCCGCAGCGGTCCCCTCCTGCGGCGGCGTCCCGGCTCGTGAGGCCGAGTCCCCACGGCTTGTCAAATCCTTCCTGCGGCCGAGGGCTTTCGTGTTTCAGTCAGCGCTGCAGACCAGACAGGCTGTGTTTGTGTGCTTTAACTAACGCGGCTTGTGTGGGACACCACACGCGAGGACTGCAGCACGAGACCGCTGCCAAGGACTGGTGGAGAATTTAAAGGAAGCAAATCTGCTTTCTCTCTGCTACTTTAGCAGAATAGTTTAATTGAAAGGGAGCTGTAATAACGGAATCTGAAATGGAGACGTGCTCGCCCCAGTTAATGCTGTGCAAATTGCAGCCTCTGGCTGTGCTGGTGAGTGCACCAGCCATCGCAGGATCTGTGCAGTCCTGAAGATGAAAGCTGTGTAGTTTCTTTATGAGGCAACCTTTTAAGGCCAAACATTATCAGTTGGTCTAATGTAGCGGTAGTGGGAGGAGAGGGGAATTCACAGCTCATCGAAACTTGTTTTGAGCCATGTTTCCCCCAGCTACACCTGCTCCTGTCCTCTAATACAAGAAATTCTGCCCAACTGAGATCTTTAGAGCCCCGTCTTTATACCAGCCTGCCCTCCCCAGGCATGCCGGCCAAGTGAAGGCAGCAGAGCCAGACTGCTGAGCCCTGCTGGAGGAGATCGGTGTGAATGTGCAGGAGAGAAATGAGAAGGTTTGGGGAAAAAAGCAGTTCCCTGGGCATAATAGCAAAGGTCTTTTCACTGGTATAAGTGATCAGTGTCAGCGGTGGGTTAGCTATGCCTGTTAGGGATATCTTTCCTCATCCTAACTGAAATACCCGTGCTAACCGATTCAAGTGCACAGCAAGCCTAGATGATTTCTCCTCACTGAAACAGCCTGGTCCTGCGTGAAATTCTGAATCTCTAGGTCAGTACAAGCTTCGTCAGCCACCAGAACTGGGGGATTCTGTAGCAGGCCAGGGAACCCCACAGTTGTCACTAATTGGGTTGATTTCAGTCATGAAGAATAAAATTTAATCTCTCATCTAAAACTTTCAGCATCCACTCATACTTTTCATTCTGTTCTTTTTATTAAATTAAGTTCTGTTCTTTTTTTTTTTTTTTTTCTCCTCCAATATTCTTTGGCAACGCTTCCACCAGCCTGTGTACATATTATGGGGGTAGGGAGCAGATTTTTAATTGTCGTTGTTGTTGCTAACATCAAGAGCAAGATCCGAACTCCATGAAGAATTATCGGCCTGAAGCCTGCTCCTGGCTGTCCCATCCCCAGGGCTCTTCTGTGTTGCGATCAAGAAGCAGGCACCCCCGTTACGCGGCCGTACCACAGAGGGGGCTTTGTGCATTCGCCTGGCCGCAGCGCTGTGCTCCCATCGCTGTCACGCGGTGGCCGCCTGCAAGTCCCCTGTGGGGCTGCGTCGTGCCGTGCCGGCAGAGCCGCGGGCGGGGGCTGCGCGTGGGTGCTCCTGCCGCGTGGGCAGGGAGGGCGGGGGCTCGGCGTTATTCTCCATCCCTTCCCTGGTGCACCTCTGACCACAGCTGCACAGGCTGTGGCGTCCCGCTGTCGTACCGTTCTGCCTTTCTGGCTCTGTTCAGTATTTTCATTAACGGGTTGGACGAGAGACCCAAGATAAGGCTTTCTTAGGTTTGCAGATCGCACTAAGCTTGCAGGGACACCGGGAGCGTTGGAGGAGAGGGTCGGGATTTGAAACGAACTGAAAACGAGGATGCAGCGATGAGGGCCGGGCGTGCCCTTCTGAAGCACAGAAATGCAGCTCGAGAAGCGGGGTGCAGCGGGAGGCGAGCGCAGGCGGGGGTCACCGGCTGGGGGTGAGTCCCCAGCGCTGTGTCGTGAAAGAAGGCAACCCTCGCACCGAGGTGGGTCGACAGAGGGAACGACCTGCACGTAGGCGGCGGAACCTGCCTCCTCCTCTGGGCTCCGGCAGGCCCCCAGCTGCTGCTAGGTCTGGGCACTGCACCTCCAAAAAAAGGGAGAGCATTCAGGAGAAAATGACGTCATCTAAAAAGCGTGGCTCCTAAGAGAATTTCACCAAAAATGTAACTGTATATTCTTAAAAAAATGGGGAAAGAAAATGGGGAAGTGGTGCAAGGCAGAGACTGTTCCCCACAGTGCAAGCACCCCGTGATGCGCATTGTGGCGTTGTCTGTTAGCGCCTGACATGTTCGAGTAGTTCCAAAAGGACACCGATGCTACAAGGACGTACAGCTTCTGCGTGATGCCACGATGAGCATCTTCATAGCTTGCATTTGTGTTTTACTAATACCTTTCATGTGAATCTTGGTTTTCTTAACAGCTAATTGATTAGCACGTAAATTGCAGCTTGCATACTGAACGACCTGCCAAATGTCACCTGGGGGCCAGAATAGACTCTAATAGAATTATAAAGTCTCTCTCTTTTTTCCTTCAGAAAAATAAAATCTTACAAAGTCTTATGAAGCCTTTTATTTATTCTCTAGGATGGACTCTTACGAGATCCATAACATGTCATAATATCAAACAATCCCTACGAATTTACCCGCTGTTAAACTCTCCGTGACCCTGCTGTGGGGAGGCAGGGATTCCTGAGACTCCTGCCTATTGCTCTAATGTCTGTCACGTTAAACCACGTCTTCAAAAGCGCATCAGATGCTCAGCAATCCTGCTAGCTCACATAACTTGAGCTGAGAGAGAACAGTTTCAGCCTCTGTTCCGTAGAACCAGGCCGCTGTACTCGAAGTGGTGGCACGCACGTGCCTCGGCCTCCCCCGTTCCCTGAAGCCAGCGGGATGAGCGCCTGTCAGTAACTCGCTGCATGTAAAAGCTGTTGTTCGGGCCTTTGGCCGCGGGTAGCCAATTGTTTCCAACTCACCGTCAGTCTGTTCTGTGGTAGGAAAAGCAAAATTATTGTGGCGCGTTCCGGATGACCGCAGTGACATCGGAGGCGATGTGTGTTCAGAGTATTTGTACATGAGGAACAGTGAAAGCTGTATCATGACCCAGGGGATGCTTCCATCTGGGCACTTCACTGTTTCTTGAAAAGAAATTATTATGTGGAGAGAATACCTGTCCCCTGCAGGGGGAAGGTGAGAAGGAAGAACGTGAAATTCTAAGGGTGCAGGACGGTAATATTATGTGAAATTTCTATACCTGGGCAGGATAAAAGGAGGAGCTGGTGAGAGATTTAGCTTACTTCCTGACTATAGCAAGATGGGAAGAATGCGAATGCTTTTGTGTTTGGCTGCCGGAATGTGAATGGCTCAGTGGGCGAGAAGCCTCTGCTGTCCCAGAGAAGCAGGGAGGGTGGCGTTTGGGGTCAGGTTCGGGAGGGACTGGCTTCATTTTGACACAGGGAGCGACGAAACGCAATTCTAAACTGAACTGCTCTAATGCTGCCTGCTCACCAGATCTAACAACAAAATTTAACACTTGGGTACGGTTCTGAAAATGTTCTACAACAAATGTGAACATCTGAACGGTTTTGTAGCCTGGCTGCACGTGCCCTGAGTCTGAACGCGTCCGTTACAGTGGGATTCCTCTCCTGCACCA
Organism: Anser cygnoides; assembly: GCF_040182565.1. NCBI lineage: Eukaryota > Metazoa > Chordata > Aves > Anseriformes > Anatidae > Anser > Anser cygnoides. The sequence goes on from NC_089882.1 coordinate 2,821,392, forward strand.
CTGCTTCTGCAGTGACACCAGCGCTTTGTAACTGGTCTCAGCTTGCATTTTGTATTAACAGCTCTCAGTTCCCGCTGTGTGAGTTCTGGCTTAAACCACTCAGCGCCCAGAAGGAAGCGATCAGAGCCCCGGGCACCTGCTCCCGGGCACCTGAGGTGAGCAGCGGGGCAGCAGGGCCGGCTGCGGGGCCGCGGGACCTTGGTGCTCCGCTCCGCGGGGCCCGGCTCCTGCCTGCCACCAGAGGGGAGCCGCCGCAGGGCCGGGGATGCTTCTGGAGGGAAATCTGTGGCTCTTTTTCCCCCCATTCCCTCCCAGTCGCATTTATTGTACGTTCTGGCACCAGCTGATGGAGTCTCCGGCTCAGCCCCGCACTGCTTCTGGGTCGGAAGCGCGGTGTAGGGAGCCGCAGGATGAGAAACAGCGATGTGTGCCCGCTGCATTTTCTGCTGTTTGCTCTCCTGCCAAACAGCAATTCTGAGGTCCCTGGGACGCGCCCTCGCACACAGCGAGCTGCGGGCAGTGCGTGCGCCCCATGTTTCTGTGCTGCGCTGACTTCCCTTGTCTAGGGAAGGACATAATCCCAAACAACGTGTATGCTTACTGCTACACCTTCATGCTAAATCATTTTTAAAAGATCACAGACTCATGGAAGCACGGGATGCTCTTGGCTGGAAGGGGCCTCGTTCCAGACCTACAGCCACCACTACCGTCTCAGGAAGCACCACTGGTCTGCTTGAATTCTTTACACAGTTATGTGCTTTTCTAAGGCCAGAGACAATCCCCTTGCATGTTTTCGTTTGCATGTTGTGACCAATGCTCTTTTTAAAGAGGTGTCTGCGTCATTACTTGCAATTCTGCAACAGTGTTTTCAAGAGGGTAAGGGCAGAGGCCTTCCGAGGGAGGTACCGTTGGACTCCGTCGGTGAAACTCACTGTGGGGAAGCTGGACTTCCCTCGAGCCCCAGCGACTTGGCACTAAATGGTGACGGTATTTCAAAGTGAAGCTGGGAAAGTTGTGCCTTTCCACGGGGAGCGGAGTCTAGAAGGAACCTTACAGGAAAGTATGCAGGCGTCTGTATTTCTGACGACCTCGTTCTCCTTTTTGGCCTGGGTGCTTTGTGAGCTGCAGCTGTTTTGGATGCAAAGTGACGGTCGAGGGAACAAGGAGCAAAAACTCTTTCCCCATGTAGAAAATGTAACTTAATTTCAAACCCAAACCACATCTATGTGAAAAGGCAGTTACAGATTAGTCACATTTGATTTTGTGCAGAGTATGTTAGAGCAAAAGTCTTGTATGGTTGATGCAGAGCTTTGGGAACCTTTAAAAACCATTTGCAGTCGAATGGCTGCAGCGTTTTGCATGCTGTTCTATGGCCTGGCTCAAGTCTGCTGGTTATGAAACTAGTGACATTGCTGATTTTCTCAGGAAATAGCGCTCCCTCTGTTCTGGCCGGGTCTGTGCTCATACAGCATATTCTCTATTAGGCTGCAGCAGGCTCTGATGCTGGTGTCAGCTCAATTTCCTCCTCTTAAGTGCATGCCAAGGGCTAGCTGCCAAAGGCTGGCAAGGAAACAGCTCAGAAGAACCTAGACCAGGAATGAAAGAGGACATGGGAAGGATGCCAAGGCTTAAAGAAATAAGATAATGCAGCCATCGGGATGGTGACCGAGAAAGAAATGCGTCTCCCAGCACTGCTTTCCTTAGCCTTGCAGAAGAGAAAGGAACTGTTAGTGCTAGACACATCTTTTTCTGCAAGTATTCGATGATTTGTTGACTGTTTCTGGGCTATCTGCACATCTGTGTGGGGGAAAACAAACAACAACACCAAAACCACTAAAATCCCAGACAAAACCTCTGTGAAAACACCCAGTTCCACACGTACTTCTAAGTGAACAGAGAAGGAGAAGAGGACCAAGTGCTGCTGTTGGTGATGCCGTGCGATGGCTGCAGGAGGGCAGTGGAGCTGCTCACGTGGTAGCGAGGATGCACCGAGCACCTGCAGAGGTCGGGGCCGTGCTGCCTGCAGACAGGAGGCCTCCAGCCTGCTCACAAAGCAGGAGCGGGGACTGAGTAGGTCCGTCAGCCGGTGGCGTGAGAAGAGCTACACAAGCAGCCGGTGAAGTTTCAGTGCTTTGTTGCAATGTGCTGTCACCTACCCGAAATGCGTGTCATTCGGAGCCGGAGCCTCTTCTAAACTGCTGTCAGATTTTATCTCCACTTCACATCGCATCCAAGCCATCATCTTTCTGGGACACGCTTTAATAATTTCATGTAACTGATCTTGCAGCCTCTCGGATCAGCCCCTGTTGGGAGCCTCGGAGGCACCTCGGGAGCGCTGACAGCCATTCCCCGCGCCCTCTTTGGGACCGGGCGCCCGCTTTGCCCCTCGCTGCAGGTGGGGAGCGGCGAGGAGGCTTTGGGCAGACGGCGAGCCTGCCCGAGGCTGCCTGCAAACCTCTGTGTGCAGGGAGGACAGCAGGGACTTTCGGCTGAGAGCTGGTAAAGTCTCTTGCTATAAATACAAACTGATGAGGAATTTATGGCAGCAAAGCTACATAAACCAAAGAAAAGCAGAAGAGTTCCTAAAAATACAGCCAACAGTACAGAAAGCCGTGTGCAGGGCTTACCTACTGAACAAACAGGCTGTCCGTGCCCCACAGCGTCTGTTACCCTTTTGAATGAATTTATGAGGAAGCCAGTACCATTAATATTGTCTGGCTGGAGATTTAATTCAGCCAACTGCATATGAATTAATCCTTTTAATAATATCTAGGTAAGGTTAATTATCTTCTCTGGGATGAGAGGAAAGCGGCATTCTTCTCGCATAACACGGAAGATGGCATTTTCAGACAGAGTCGCGCGCAGCCCCGAGCAGCAGCTCGGTGAGCGGCCGTCCTGCAGCGGCCGGCGCCGGGAGCAGCGCTGCGGAGCCGCGGGAGGAGCACGGCAAAGCCCCGCACGCAGCAGGCTGCGGTGCCGGCAGGCAGGGCACTGCAGGCCTTCCTCCCCTCGCGGAGACAGGTCACGGAGCTAAGGACGGCGGCTGTACGAGGGGCTGAGAAGCGTTTGTGTCGCTGCTGGTGTGCCTGGGGAAGCCGCAGCGCGTCCGTCCTCCTTGGCTCGGCCACCCCAGGCTGCACAGCGCTCCCCGGCACGGCCTGGTCGGGCACCGCGGGGCACCCACCCCGGCAGAGCGTGGCCACGGGGAGGGCGAAATTCGCCCCTGCCCCCTGAGGCTGCTCAAGCCCGTTGTGTGGCACGGGGCCGGTGCGCCGCGGCCGTTTTGGAGGACGGAGTGGCCTTGCCTGGCAAGGTGGTGCTCGGTGCCTCGTGAGAGCAACGTTTTGCACTGCTGTGGGCAGGCACACGCACAGCTGGTGGAGCACTGGGGATGCCCGTTTCACATGTGTGCCCTACTCCTCTCCTCCAGTTTTGGAGCTGTTGCATCCCATGGACACCCACAAAACGCCGGTGCTCTGGAGGAGTTGCCCCGTAACGCGCGGTCATGTCCTTGCTGACAAGAGGTGTGATTTTACGGAGAGCTGACTGAGCCCTGCGGTGCTGCGACATCCCAGCGCAGGAGGCACAGCTTGCTCTTAAGCTTCCTGCAGGTAGCCAGGGTTGCTGCCGTATTTTCTAGCAGTGAAATTAATTTAAACATCCATCTGGCTGCCTGTGAAGCTGAAAGCTACAGCACGTAAGCTATGTTTCTGCCTTGCCTTCGGGGGTGGCTAGCTCCAGCCCTTGTCCCTGCTTTTCAGGGAGGTCAGTGCCGCGGTCTCGCCGTGGTTCTGGGGAGCCGCAGCAGACGGGGGTCCCCTGGTGTGAGCGCGGCGCTGCCCACCCGCGGCTGCTGCTTCGGGCAGGGCTCAGCCACGGGCGTGGGTCCCCACCCGCAGGGGCGTGGGGAGAGGTGGGAGGGCGCCGAGCAGAGCGGCCCTGGTTCACAGCGCTGCCCTCGCCCCTCAGCCCCGAGCGGGGACTTGCCTGCGGGCATCACCTTTCTTCTGGCAGGGGCACAAACGGCGGTGACCTGGGGCCCGGTGCTCCCGCACCCGCCTGTTTCAGCACGGCAGGCCTGACTCGGCTTTTCATTCCCCGAGGACTGCTGCTCTGAGCATCGTTCGGCTTCTTTGGGAGGGTGCTCCTTTTCCTTGAGGTGGCTACCTACAGATACTAAAAAGGCACGGACATTTCTTCCCCTAGTATTGTTAAGCCAGTAGCATTTCTCATGCTGCACATCTTTTACTGTCTTACGACAAAATATCTTTTGTCCTCCTTCTCTTTTCCTCCTCGAGGCATTATATCAAAACACATTTAAGCATCTATGAATCTATGCACATTTAAGAAATAGCAAATGGATACGCCGCAGTCACTATAAACAGATTTTTCTTAGTGATTAGGCGGATGGTAGGAAGGAAATATATCATAATAATTGGCACATGAGAAGGGAGTGCCAAATCGGTGCCAACACAAATTAGTGCGGCTTTTTCCCTGGAAAGCGGTCGTGGCTATACTTAGCACATGCGGGGAGTTTCCTGATCTGGGCTAGAATGACAGCCTCATATGAGCCTCATCGAATGGCACCGTGGAGGGACCGACCCGCTGGGGGCCCCGGAGCCGCAGCGTGCGCCTCTCCTGGGCACGGCGACGCAGCGCGCTGCAGGTGACTGACTGCAGGGACAGACCTTGGGTGACAAACTGAAGCTCAGTTTCTCTGCCCACCTTCGTGTTTCACAGAACCGCAAAAGAAGCACAGTCAGTCGACACATGATGAGTTTAAAAAAAGGGAAAAAAGAAACCAAACATCGGGGTGTAACTGAACAACAGTGGGGCTGCTATTTTTGACAGGAGGCTTTGAGCCTTCCTGACCCAGTCCCACACAGTTGCAGCATCCCCAGCAAACGCAGCGTGTCCTCTTCGCAGAGTTCAACTCCCCAGCCAGAATAACCTGCTCAAATAAAATTGGCTTTGTGCTATTGCTAAAAGTCCTCCCTGCGTCTCAGGGCTGTGAAAGCTTCCTCAGCTTATCAATACAATATTTATCGTGTGACACTCGCCTTCACGCTGGAGCTGAGCCAGCTGCCGCCAGGCAGCGTCCCACCGCACTGAATCTGCCCCTAGCTGCGGTGGGACAGGAGCCCGGCGCCGTGGGCAGAGAGAGGCAGGGAGACAAAGGTGAAAAAAATCAAGTTGGATTCACTGTGCACACAAATTGTCAACCCCAAAGCACAGTGCTGCTGGAAACAGAGGGCAGCAAACAGGGCTTTAAAAACAAGGCGTGAAGGCAGACCGCTGCCTTGCCTCACTTCTGGTGCCGCCCTGCGTGCCGCAGTCACAACCAGCAGAGGCCACAGCTGGGACTCAGACAGCTGTGCCCAAGCTGCTTATGGTGGCAGTTTTAGTTCTTCTTTCCTCACCAACTGGGCGTTAGCGCTCCTGTGCCAGAAGCACCTGCCCTGGTGATAGCGGAGGTGGAGGTGACGGAGGTGGAGGTGGCGGTGAGCAGAGTGGGGTCTGCGAGCTCCCCCCTGTGCCAGTGCCAACCCCAAAGCTCCACGTGAGCTGCGCCGCGAGGCAGGGAGCCAGGCCTCCCCCGGCTCCTGCTGGCAGCCGTGTAATGCCGTAGGTTAACCGGGCTCTGCTGGAAGCGGGGCAGCGCTGGGAGACCTGGGCTTTGCCAGGCCCCGGACGCGTGGTGCGGTCCTGCCGCAATGCCCTCAGCAGAGGCCGTGACCGAGTGGTGCAGGAACAGCAGCACTGCCTGCCGTGGTATCTTCGTGTGGGACGAGGGCCTAGCTTTTCTTCAGCCAAATCCAACACTTTGGGTTGTGAGAGTTTATTAGCTTCTCAAAGGCCCTCCTCGACACACGCCTGAAGCTGACCCAAGGCCAGCCGGAGTCAGCGGGAGACGATCTGTGGACTTCCCGTGGCTTTGGACCCAGGCTCCAGCGATGCCCTGAACCACGCTGTCTCTGCAGCACTGTGCTGCTGCCGTCTCTGGGAAGGCATCGAGGCACAGCACGGTGCCGGCTGCAAGGCCAGCTCCTGCCGGAGCCTTTGCCCAGAACCTCTCCGTATTTTCCAGTCCAGGTTTGCAGCTGCTGGCTCAGGAACAGGAGCTGGAGGAGAATCAGAGGGGTTCCCCGGGACTCACACAGATCTGGTTTGGGCATGATCAATCCACAGCTGCCGTTGATCACGCGATATAATTAACACTGCCCAGCCTCCCTTGCTCATCATGTTTCCTTTGTGCTTCCTCACTGGTTCTGGGGGAGTTTCACCCCTCCTGCATCTTGCTCCTGCTGCCTTACCTCGTCAGAGCAGCAGCTTCAGCTCTAGTTAACTGGGAACAAAGCGCGTGTTCGGGCGGCACTGAGGAGGGCTGGGGGACACCACCAGGGACTGCACAGCCCCTCGCCCAGCCCTCGCTCAGATGCCCCGAGGCTGAGCCCAGCCCGCTGAGCCGGCCCAGCCCCAGCCGCGGGCAGGCCGCTGCTGACGCACGGGTGGCTCCGTGCTCCTGGCGGGGCTGTGCCAGAGCCGAGCAGCCGCGTCCCTCGCCGCTTGGCAGAACTTGCCTCCAAGCCCTCTGGGCGCCCGAAGGGTTCCCAGTTCGCTCTCGCTCTTAGGTTCCGCTAACCTGGAGGTTTCTGCAATTACCCCACTTGCACAAAAGTATCTGCGGCACCGCGCCGTTTGCCACGAGCACGAGAAATGAGGGCACGGTGACACGGGCACACCCGTGTTGTGCTGCCCCGGTGCCGGCGGGAGCGAGGCCGTTTGGCCTGCGGAGGCCGCGCAGGAGACGCGGCGGGGGCAGGAGCGTGCAGGGAGCCGGGGCAGAGCGGGGCGCGGCAGTGAGCTTGCGGCGGGAGCCTCGTGTCGCTGCTGGCGGCAGCACACGCGTGTGTCCCCGCCCCGTGTCATGCTTGTCGGCGTGACAACACGGGCATTCCTCATTTTGATCTCCTTCCTCACTGCACTTTTCTTTCTCACGTTTTCCCCTTTGTGAATGCTTTTTATTGTCCCAAGCAGCACAGCAAATTTTAACAGGATCCGAGTCTCCTCTGCCAGGTGAAATTTAGCTTAAACGGATAAGTGAGATCCTCTGTGATCAACCTTTCTCCAAGAAGAGATTTTTTTTTTTTTTTAAAAAAAGGCCAAAAGCCCTGACCGTTTTCCTTCCCCTCCTTTCACACATTTGCAGCGCTGTGTGGTTGAGCCATGAAAGAGAGGAAGGGCTTCCTCCTCGGGCGTGTTTCACTGAGAAGGGGTGCTTCAAAAAAAAAACCCCAAACTTTCCACTCTCATTTCAGGAAATGACACTGTCGTGCTGGAATTTACAATGAAGCTGTGAATGTAGCTGGAGCCCGGGGCTTCACCGGGAGAAGGCCCCTTTGGCTGGCTTTATTCAGCTCTAATGAGAGGGCTGAATTCTCCCTGAAAGGCGTGCTTTCCATTTGGCCCCCTTCCTCCATCAATTGCTGTCACTCCGAACAGAAGGCCCTGCGTGCCGCTTCCCTTCAGCCTGTGTGCCTCGCCGGGCTGCGCTCCGCAGAGGACACGCTGGCCTACTAAAACGCGGCTCTGAGCCGCGGACAATAGCGCTTTGTTGGGCGAAACACTGAAGTCGCAGTTTCCCAGGCTGTCCCTTTCTCCGCTGCCGCTGGAAGCCCCTGGCGACGCGGAGCTGCGCGGCCGGGCGCCGAACAAAGGGGCGAGGCCTTGGGCGTCCCTGAGCGCCGGGCCCGGCCGTGGGTGCCCGCGGGGCGCTGCTGTGGGGCAGCGGAGCGGGGCCGGGGGCTGCTGCCTGCCAGGCCTCCGGCCGCGGCCATCCCCGCGCTGCCGGCACCGTGCCGCTGCCCCGCAGCGCTGCTCAGGGCTGCTGGCGGAGCCGGAGCGAGGGGTGACGGGGTGAAGTTAGAAAAAGAAGACAAACGTAGGGTGAATCTCTGAAAAAGTCACCGGTGCTGTGCCCTGCTGTGCAGCGGTGCCACGAATGCGGGAGCTCTCTCAGGTCGCGCTGGCCCGGCAGCAGCGCGAAGCTTTGCGCCGATGGGCGTGAGCGTGCCACGGCGGGGCAGGAATTCCAGCGCCGTTGGCCAAGGAGGACGTGGGGTGTGCCCGGGGGCTCGGTGGCCCGGAGCAGAGCCACTTCCATCTTGGTGGCCCCGTGCCCAGCCACCCTCCTGCCCCAGGCCCCTCGCTGCTGCTGGACAAGCCCGGCCGTGGTGCGGCGCGGGGTCCTCGGCAGCCCCTGCTTCTGCGCCCTGCTGGCAAATACTGTCGAGCGAAACGCGCTGTGCCCGCAGTGGATTCAGGCGCAGCAAGCAGGAGCGTGTCACCGTGCGGGTCGCACGAGCTGCGAGGGGTCTGTCCCGCTGGCGGCAGGAGGGGCGCTGAGGGGCAGCTTCACCCCGTCCCTGTCCCCGTGCAGAGCTCCCAGTGGCTGCGGTGGGCACACGGCTGCAGGAGGCTGTGGTTATACGGTACGGATCCCAAAGCACTTAAAAATACAATTAGTAAGTTTGCGTTCCAGATGGAGAAGTAGAGACGATGTGGGACTAAATTAATTGCAGACAATAAACAGCAGCGACCCAGATGTCAGAAAGCAAGTCGGTGCCCCACAGCCACTGACACGTGAGAGCATTTCTTTGGCTGCAGCTGGGCTCTGAGGCAAACCATTTCGAAAGGTCTGCGTGGCAGAATGAGCCCAGGAACTGCTGTCGTCTGCTTTCCCATGCCTTGCTTTCATGAGCTACCATGCTGTCTGTCTCATCCAGAAGGAAAGTGGTAGGAAAAGCTGTTTCTTATTTATAGGATGCATAGTCACAAGCAGTCCTAATCTGCAAGGTGCAGAGCCAGTGGTGATGTAAATGGATCAAGGAATAGCTGCATCTTGCATGTGCTAAAAACGAGCTCAATCCTACAAAAGAAAATTGCTATCATACAACCTGCAGAAAGCAGCTGAAAACATAGCTCTTTGTATGATAGGCTTAATGTCTGCGGGATCTGGCCTTGTATCTGTAGTCACTGATACTGCTAAATGTGATTGATTGTTCATAAACAGTAATTCAGGGATGATAAAAAGACATTGTTAAAAGAGCAGCAAGCTCCTCCTCTACTGCAAGTTCTTTTTTTGGTCTGTTGCTACAGCAACTCTGTACTAAGAACAAAGATGACAGCAAGATATTAAATTTTGCAGCAACTCAATTGACTCTTGATTTGCCTTCTTTTTTGCCTTCAGTAACTGAATCCTACTCCACTAATTGTGTTAGATTGCAGATAGAAATCATGCCTTCCTGTGGCAAGAATTCCTGCGTTGCCTTTTCTTCCTTCCCCTTAGAAACCAATTAAATTGAATTAACTTACTTAAATCCAGTGGGTGATTATAAATGCTAGATTTCTTGGGTTTATTTCCTTTACATGTGGACATCACGTATTTTAAGCCACAACTCCTATTCTTTACCAAAACCTCCAAAGCCTTAATGTTCTTTACAGAGAAACAAGCAGTTCCTGGCAAGTCTGTTTTTGTCAGAGTACAATTCACGCCAATGCCACAGGTCACAGACATATTCAAAATCACTGTGACAGAGGTCATCTGACTTTGTGAGTGTTAAAATCGCCTTTAAAGGAATAGCGCATTTTTGTTCCATTTTCCCTACCCCACAACCTCAGTTTCTTTCAGGGCAGACCATGAGAAGGTCATTCTCTGTACATTCTCTGTGTATTTCTGGGTTCACTTCTGCGTGCGCGAACCCACCAAACCCTGGCACGCTGCAGTATGACCACCGGCCCCCACAGTCCGCCGTGGAACTGCCATCTCCGGAGTCCCAGCCCTCAGCTGCCTGAGGCCAGGATCCTCTGCAAGCAGAGTGGTAAACCTGAGCCACTGGAGCAAATGTCCCGTCGCTCTGCATTTGAGTTCCCGTCAGCGGCGGTGCAACCCGCGAAGGGCGCTTCTCTGGGCAGGACTCCGTGTGCTCGCTGCCGTGGCAAATGGACGCAGAGTGACGAGAGCTTGCTGGAGCTTGCCCTCGGTGACACAAAACTTGCACTGCTACTAAAACTCTGAGGGACTCCCGGGCACAAGTATCTGGCGGAGAATAATAGCAGCATGCAGTGTTGGCAAAGCATGGGTCAAATGCCGTCAAAACAACAAATTCAATCAAATTGCTTAGGTTTGTACCAAAGCCTTGAAGCCCGGGGCAGCCAGGCTGGCGTGCGGCGTACCCGTGCCACGTGCGTGTGGAAGCTGTCCCTGCCGTGCAGGCGTTTCTCCCGGGAATGCGGCCGTGGGATTCCTCACCGCATGGAGAGGAGAGAATGGGGCGGAAAGGAAGAACAGCGACATAAGGAGAAAGGGGTTGACCTTAGCACATTAAATGTAACATATTTACTTAACTATTAATTAGATAAATTATTAATAACAATAGAGCTCTGGCATCCTCAGGTTCATCCTGCGGTGCAGAGGAGTGACTAGCCCAGGCAGGGGTCTGTGCCACTGAAACTGGTGGGTTTAGTACGAGATTAAATCTAAGGAAGCAGAGCAATAGAATGTACTAGAAACAAGGTTCCTCTGTCCTTTCCTTGAAAGTTGTTGTGCAAAAGCACTTATTCGTAGGGTTAAACAGTACAGGGACAAGGACTCCCACCTGTCCCATGTGCAGGACTTAAATAGCTATGCGGATTTCAAGTGCACGCCTTGGGTATTAATTTGCAAATGGCAGTGTTGTACAGACGATGCCCTGCCTAGAGAGGCTGAGACAAGCAATGCTCTCATCTTCCGCTGGGACGCCTCTGAACATCCCGCCCAGGGAGGGATGGTGGGGTTGTTCTGAACGCTCCCACGCGAAGGGAGCAGATCTTCAGCCACCTCTCACTGCTGCCTGCCTCCTCTGCGCTCCGTGCGCCTGCTTCCCTGAGGAATAAACTCTGCATCGCCAACAGAATCTGCAGGTCGCAGCAGAGAAACGAAAGTGCAGCTTTGACCGCATGGTCTCTGTAATCTCCCTGAGGAAATGCGAGGTAACAGATCTTTTGCAGGAAACTGTTAGCAAGAGACCTTTCACAACGGCTTAAGCAACATGCAAGGCAACTTTGGCCTTGTATAGTTACGCCAAATTCTGCGTACATTATGACTCAAGCACCTTTTACAGGAGAACTGTAGCTACTGGAAAGAATTGCTGTTGGCAAGTTGTTTATCATAACACCTCACGCTTTTAGTCACAAATAAATATTCTCCATTTCTTAGTGATTTGAATTATTGACCAGTGCAATGCTAAATTCTGCTGTTACTACAAAGGCTTAAAAATGGTAACAGTGAAAAACACAGGTGCACAGGCGGGCTCATTTTTGGAGCTCTGTTTTGCTTCTCTGGATATTAATGTTTTTGAAGATGCTACACTCATATATTTGAAGATATCCTTCTACTTCTGATTGAACTGTTGGAAGCCCCAAGGAAAAACAAAAACAAAACCCAAAACAAACTTCTGGGATGCTTTACCTGAAGAAGAACATATTGGCTCCCAGCTTACATCCTCCTACACAAGCTGTTTGGAAGGCAAAGAAGCCCTGCTCAGAGTCCCTAGTATAAATAGGCTTCTTACCAATGGACATTAGTGAAGGTAAAATGCAATTCATCTGGAGAGTAGCTGGTGCTAGCTGCTTATAATACTTTGCTGCAAGAAGTCTTGCTCGGTGCTGTCCACAGAAGGATTCCCAGCGCTGCCGACGCGCAGGCTCGCGGCCGTCGTCGCAGGGCACAGAACTCCAGCACAGGCCGGCCCTGACGGGACCGCCGGCCGTGGCAGCGTGGCTTGCGCCGAGCATTGCTCTCGGGACAGCTCGTAGGTCTGTGCTGGAAAAGCTGCAAGAAAGGCCATGATGGAAATGATAGCAATTGGCTTCTGGTTCCGTTTTTGTTTTGTTTTGTTCCTCCCTCATCTGAGCATCCCAAATGACTGAAGAACGTTTATAGCCTTGCAGCCTCCTAGAGTTTTCACGTGGAGAACCTAAGGCCTGTAGGAATCAGGATTTGTCTGCTTTTTTTCTTTTGCACGCAGCTATTTTGGGTGCAAAGGCAGGATACATCCATACAGCTATGTCAGTGCCAAGCTGCGATGGCACTTTACTACGCAGATAAAAAAGGGCACGGAGAGAGGACTGGTTCTCTTACTTGTTAACATGACAAGATAACAGAACTTTGCTGGCAGAAAAGAGTACATAAGATTCTCAAAACCAAAGGTGATGTAGTGTGGTGCAAACAGCTTCCATACTGCCTGCCTCCAGCTGGTTTATTTTTACACTGGGAGATGTTTATACAGAATTTTTTCCAGTGGTATCGCCCTGCAGATATACGCGGAGCAGACAACCACCAGAGCTGGATTCTGGTTCCCTACTTGACATTTTGTAGATTTTATTCCACAGATGATCCCACTGACATCGGCGGTGTCCCTGCGTGAGCCGTGACGCCAGGCTGGGCTGCTCTCAGCAGGCTGGTGCCGGCCACGCGAGCCCAAGGACGAGCCCCATCTCCTAAACTGCAAGAGCTGCGGCTGCCGAGCCGGGGCCCACGGCGGCTTTCCGGACGGGTCTCAAAGGGCCCGGCAGCACGTGGGAGGTGAGGGCCGCCCCCTGCACAAGCCCCCTCACGAGGATGAGGACGTAGCAGCGCATTCTGCCTCCCGGAGACCTCAGAAGGCAGGGAGAGCAAGGAAGCTGTGGGGCCACGCGGTGCGGCGGCCACGTGCTGGGACAGACAGCTGGCGGCAGCGAGCAGCTGTTGGTGGGTGCGAAATACGCAGAGGGTTCTCACAGACACGTTATCGTCTGGGGCAGCTCAGGCTCGGCCTGCCCTGCCCGCCTCGGCCTCGCTACGGCCAGCGCTGGCGTGGCCAGGGGTCGGCCCGAGCGCGGCAGGACTGCGTCCCCCGGGAGCGGCGTTCGCCTGCTGGTCTAAGGCAGCCGTGCACGCGGGGAGCGAAACACTTACAGTCCAGAGCTGGAAACAAAGAGTGCAAGGCAGCTTCTGCCTCAAGAATTTTCCTTAAATTAGGAATTGCTTTAAGCGAACATTACCTCTGCTTCCTGAGCACACACAAGGCTACTGCCCTGGAAATAATCTGCATTAGCCTTACTGGAGTGACCACGTTGCCATAGTTACTGCTGGTTTCTCCATACCTCGAGCTTGAAGTATTTACTGTGATTAAATCCCATCCCATTCTTTGTGTAAAAATTCTGCGCTGAAGGTGTCACAAAGTGAATTACAATCTAATCCGTCCTTTTAGAAAGCTGTTTTAAGTAAAATTTCCATGAACAATCTCAGACTGATATGTAGCAAAGATCATTGACTTCTGGCTGGATTATTTGTCTTCAGGCGTTGGTGCTTCTTTATTTTTAGTGAGATTTAAATAACAGAAAATCATGACTAACCTAATTTCACGTTTGCTTTTTTCCTTACACCTTTGTATTGCAGATTATTTAGATAAAAGATGTTTAAGACCATAAGCTTGAACTAATCTGGCAAGAAAATCTGTCCAGTGACATAGCTCGGTGGTAGAAAATTTTGCTACTTACTCTCCTAGTAACTGTGAACGTTGCAGGGAAAAGTAACTGACACAGGGATGAATATTTAAAAAATGGCCCATACTTCTCTTTTCCTGCCTGGTTGTTTGTTTTTTGGAGGGGGCGGGGGAGGAGACAGAGCTCTGAACTTCAAGGTCCTGACCATACCAGCCTTTGCTGCAAAGGAACACAAAATGGTAGTCTTTGTACTAGAAAAACATGTAATTGTTACGTTACTTGGCTTTCCTTGCTTTGGGAAATTACATGGCATTGTTTCACACGGCAGACCCTCGTTTCACTTCCCACGTGCACTCCCCCCGGCGGCTCGGCGCTGCTGCAGGAGGGTGCCCTCACACCTCCCGGTGTCCTTGGGCGTCCCCTGCCCGGCCCCGTGCCAAGCAGCGCCCTGGGCGCCCTCTTCTCAGGCTAACCCCGGGCTGGGGCTCAGGCTTTGGCGGGGCAGCGCAGCCCCCCGCCAGGCTTCCCGGCAGGTAACGCAGCAGATGTTTGCTGCTCGCTCAGGTTTCTGCCTGCCCGGGACGGATGCCGGAGGCAGCCGTCGGTGTGGGGCGAGGGCCGGGCTCTGCCCCGCGAGCCCCCTGGGCCCGGGCGCTGGGAGCCTGCTCAGCGCCCCAGGACCGTCGCTGGTCCCGCCAAGCCCCACCGCCACAGGGCAGTGCCCCGCTTGCAAAATGCTTCCGATTATTCCTCTTTCTCGCAGGAGTCGTGCTGCCAAAGCCCGTGTTTTTGTGTGGAGCAGGATTTACCGCCTAACTCGTGCTTTTGGAGCAGCAGACAAATGCTCCGTCTGAGCGGTGCCAAGGAGCAGCGCATTAATGGCGGGGATCGTGCAGGTTCTCTGTAACAGACCGAGGTTTATCTCCTGAACCTTTGGCTTGGTACGTGATTTATTAGGGCCAGTAAAACGCCGGAGACACTCCCATTTTCTCCTTTCTTCAGCTGCAGTGTCTTAATACTTTCTCCTTTTCGTGTCTGCACCCAAATGCCCTAGAACCAGCTCAGATCCCTGCCCAGCCTCTGCTCCTGAGGTCCCTCACACATCTGGCCGTGGACAGAACCCACTAAACAGAAAACCTTGCGGTGTTCCCATTTCGTACAAAATAGCGTTGCTTTTCTGTTTCCTTTATCACAGCCACTAGAAGCTTGGTAGATGTGATCTCTCTTCCATTTCTCCCACGTCAGCTGTCGTGTTTTGTTATACCAAAATTCGTCACCTGAGCCACGTGAGGTGAGCTGGAGATGGGTTCATCTCCCAGGCAGCTCCCAGCACAAAGCGCTTCGACTCCTTGTCCGGCTCCTGCGCTGTCTGGGGCTGCGAGCCGGGCGCCCGCCCCGTTACACGGCGACGCGCCGCGCTGCCGGCGGGCCTGTGCCCCGTCCCACGGCTCCCAGCGCCGCCGAACTGCTCAGAGCAAGGCGAAGTGCGCACGGCAGCCCGGCACCACACGTCGCGGCGGCCGGGCAGCGAGGCGAGCGCTCTCCTCCCGGTGCCGCAGACGCCGCGGCCCCCGGCCAGGTGCGGCTGCCCGGCCCCGCGGGGCCTCAGCGCCCTGCTCCTGCCGCAGAGCCCGGAGCGCCGGCCGGGGCTCGCTGGGCGGTCCGTGCGGGGGCCGCTCCGGGCTTCGGGAGCCGGCAGGGCGC
This sequence comes from Anser cygnoides, assembly GCF_040182565.1. NCBI lineage: Eukaryota > Metazoa > Chordata > Aves > Anseriformes > Anatidae > Anser > Anser cygnoides. Next base: position 2,836,623 of record NC_089882.1, read on the forward strand.
CCGCAGCCGCCCGGCCTCGCGCGTTCGCCGCGCGCCAGCCGCCAACGGAAGGGGCCTCGTGCGGGGCAGCGCTGCGCGAGCTGCCGCTGGGCAGAGGCGAGCGGCTGCTCCCGGCCCGGCCCGGCCCCGGCCCCGGGCCCGGCCCCGGGCCCCGCCGCGCGCTGCCCGCCCGTGACGGGAGCGTCCCCCGCGGGGGGGCGGGGCCGCAGGTGCGGGCGGGGCGGGGCGAACCGATTGGCCCCGCCCCCTCTCGGCCCCGCCCCGCCCCTCTCGGTGAGGGCGGGGCCGGCAGCCGGAGGAGGGGCGCGGCCCCGCCCCGCCCCGCCCCGCCCCGCCCCGCCCCGCGCCGCTCCCGGGGGCCGGCGGCGCCGCTGCGGGCAGGGGCTGGGGCCGGGGCCGGGGCCGGGGCCGGGGCTGGGCCGGTGGCGGCGGCGCGGCGCGGCGGGGCCGCTGGGCCTCCCGCAAGATGTCCTCGCAGGGCAGGTTCAAGAAGGACAAGGAGATCATCGCCGAGTACGAGGCGCAAGTCAAGGGTGAGCGCCGCCGCCGGGCCGGCCTTTGTGTGCGGGGCCGGGGCCGGGACCGGGGGCTGGGGGCCGGGGGCTGGGGGCTGGGGGCCGGGGGCCGGGGGCTGGGGGCTGCAGCCGGGGGCCGGGGGCTGGGGGCTGCAGCCGGGGGCCGCTCGGGGCTGGCCGCGGGCAGCCGGCGGCGCGCTCCCGGCCGGGCAGCGGGGGCGGTCCCGTGCCGAGCCGTGCCGCGGGGCCGGCAGGTGCCCGGCGGGGGCGGCGGGGCCGCGGCTCGGGGCCCCCGGGTGCGGCTCCTCGGGCCTTGCCGCCGCCCCCCGCCCCGCTCCGCCCGCCCGCCCGCGGGGCCTGCTCCCTGCGGGCCCGCTGCGGGGCTCCGGGGCCACGCCGCGCGGGTCCCGCCCGCGGGGGGCCGCCGGCAGCGGGGCGCTTTGTGTCGGGGCGCGGGGGGCTGCGCGCCGAGCTCACGGCTGCGGGGGCCCCTCGCGCCCGGCGCCGGGCCCCGAACCCGTCCGTGCCGCAGCCGGAGCCGGCAGGGCCGGCCCGTGCCCCCGGCGGGGTCTCGCCGCCCGCGGTCCCGCAGGGCCGGCCGGGGTGTGCGGCCAGGCAGAGCAGCGAGCCCCGCGCTCCCCGCGCGGCGGATGCAGGGCTCGTATCAGCAGCAAGCCGCTGCCGCTGGCTGCCCTGCGATTTCATGGAGAGCTTCGGTTTGTGGCCGCAGTCGGTACCGTAACAGCCGGTAATTCCGGCAGCCGATGGCCGTTCACCTCCGTGTCCGGCGTGAGCACACCTGGCTGCCTGCTCAGCGCCTTTCCGTTACCGTGTCCCCTCCGGCTCCCCCCGCTGCTGCGTGGAGGGGGCTCCCGTGTCCTTTGGGTTGGTTGCTCCACAAAGGTATGTGGGCGCTACGCTGTTAGGTCTTTGGTTAAGACCAAATTAATGGCAACTAAAAAACAGCTTTTCTGAACGTTAACCTGTGCATGCGTAAACTCAACTGCATTTTCTCTAGGGGTCACTTAGCGCGTTGGACCCCGAGCTCCATTCGGTGATGCCTTGTCTTCACGTACCCTGCTTTGGGGAAGCAGCTGCGTAAATCCTGCAGTGCAGTGCCAGATGGAAGGGTTTTGGGGAAGGGGCTGGTGTTGGTTTTGTGCCATTGTTTACTTCCTTGTGTTTCAGTCTTTTGTAGTTGGCTTTGAGGAATGATGTAACAGTCACAACACGCTCTGCTCAGTGCCAATTACCTTTCTGCTTGTGTATAATTTGGGCAAATTGATGTTATTGCACCCTGCAGTTAAGCAGATGAAATATTCTTTTAGGCTGCGGTGCTGCTCCGTGCTGTGGGAGGGGAGGGAAGTCGCCTGCTCGCGCCGCGCGGCCCCGCGTCCGGGCCAGGTGTGCTTCCCGGCTGCAGGCGGGGCTGCGCCTGGTCCGTTCCAAAAGGTTTTGCTGCAGACGTCACTGATAGTTTTTGTCTTGTTGTTTGTAACTGGGATACTCATTTGCCGTGGTTGTTCTTGGCCTGACATCTGTCGTGGCCTCATGGTTTCCATATGCTGGGTCTTTAATGCCGGGGGTATGGGTAAGCGTGGTTTATTGCACCGCGGCGATCGCACTTTGGGCCACTTCTCTGGGCAGCAGTAACACAGGCAGAGTTTGCTGGTGGGATCATAATAATCGTCTTGATGCTATTCTGTGACTAATTGCATCTCCAGAAACATCCACGTCTGAGGGCACCCGCTCTGCGTTTTCATCTGAGTAACAGTTGACTGAGGTGCGGACGGGGTTTTCCGGTGAGGCAGGAGCAGCTCTGCGCCCCGTCGGCTCGTGGCGAGGGGGCTCCGGTGCCCGAGGTCCCGCTGCCAGCCGGGCCAGCCCCCGCCTCCCCCCTCGCCCGGCTGTCGCGCTGGGGTAAACGCCGCGCTCCAGGCCCGCCGCAGCTCTGCCGTAGGCTGCGTTTCCTCCTCGAGGAGGCAAACGGAGCTGGGCAGAAACGCAGAGCGAAACACCTCTGCCGGGCCGCTGCAGGGCCTGAGGAGCGGGGTTCCTTGCGGGGCTGTGCGCTGCGGGCGCTCGTGTGCCGCCAGCGTGACACGGCCGCCCGCGGTGTCGGCGGGGCTGGCGCAGGGCTGCTCGGCCTCCAGCCTCCCGGTGCCCCGCGTCGCTGCCCTTCGCCTGGCTCCGCCTGGGGATTCCCTGCGGGTCGCCGCTGTCCCGGCTGCCCTGTTTGGTTGCCCGGGGGTTTAGTCCCTGTTCTGGTCTTACCTAAGCCCGTAGTGCCCTGCTGAAGAGTTACGGACACCCGAATCTCCTGAGAACGGCTGAAAAGGAAAAGAAATGGGGGAGGGGGAGGAGTGAGAGTGAAGGAGGCCAGCGGAAACGAGATGTTGGCACAGAACAACTGACAGATGAAAATGATAAAAGATGAAAACTTGAGGAAGTGCTGTCTTGTAATGGGGGACGGGGCTGAAATCCCAGCACGGCGGCGCTCCCCATGGCGCGGCTGGGCGAAAAGCAGGGGGAAGCTGGAAAACCCCACACGTGAGCTGCGGGGAGCGCGTCTGCGTGGGTGCAGGTGAAAGCAGTTCGCAGTGGCGCTGCCTTTAAAAGGTGTCGGAGATAGAAATGGCTGGGTCCTGGCCTGCACGGTCTGCAGGGCACTCTGCAAGGTGTCCAGTGGCGTGCGGGGGGGTCTCGCGGGGCAGTAACCACCTGGCAGTGCTGAAATGCAGAAAAACTGGGCTCTGCGGCTGAAGACCTGACAGGCAACTAGGCATAACATGGCAAAAACATATACATATATTGCTTAGAGTGATTTTTTGGGAAGTTCTGCTGAAAACCTTCCTGCTTGGGCTGTTGAAGAGCAGAGCAAAGGCCCCGAGCAGGGCGTGCAGAGCGTGTCGATAAGAGCGCGCAGCTGAGCCCTGCCCCGACCTCCTGCGCTCCGGGGCGCTGCGGTGCCGGTAAAAATCGATGAGTCCACACTTTGTGTGGGGAGCGCGATTGGCGTAAGTGGAATTTAACTGGTGAATAATCGTCGTGCACAGGGGTGATTTATCAGCCATGATGACTCTGTATCTTCTTTCCCTCTCTGCAGAATCGTATCTGCTTTTCTCGTGGCGGGAAGGAGTCATCCTGAAAGTGCTTTGAGCAGATAAAGGGTGCGCGGCGTGTGTGCGTGCGCCTACGCGTGCACAGGGGTCGGGGCCCTGGTGGGGAGCGCTGCCTGCTGGGCACACCGCTGCTGGGGCTGATAGCGCGGGCACGGCTGCGCGTGGCACGGGGCGAGGCAAGGCGCCCGAGGCTTTGGGCCGCTGCCTCTTCGTTTTAGGAGTGGAAATACCTAATCATTGCTGCCTGGGTGGCTGCTGCAGGCTGCCTGTCCTGCTGGCTCTCTGCAGCGTGTGCCATCTGTCTGCGGATGGGGACCTCTCTCCTCCACCCCTCCTGACTCCGTTCGCTGCCGACAGGCACATTCCCGCGGCGCGCTCCCTGCTGTCAGCTGCGTCCCCGCTTTCCCTGCTGCTGCTGCTCTGCATCCTGCTTCAGCTCTCAGGAGGTGAGAGGGCTGGCAGCAGATGCTTGTGTGACGACACAAGAAAGAAGGCATTAAGTGTACTTTTTAGGAGGCAGGTTTTCTTATTTGTCTGTCTTAGATTCGTGGACAGGAATGGTTGCATTAAAAATAAATACTAATAAAGATGTGGCCACATATTTACAGCTACCTCGGTGAAGCTGCTTGTGGAGTATTGAGTACAGGAGATCCGTAGATGCGTGCTTTCAGACATACAATTTTAATTGGTCTATCTGGGCAGAGTGATAAACAAATGTCTTTTCTTCCTCATTACTGTCAAATGCATGATTTGTTGCTCTAAATACAGCAAAACTAACCAGTTTTAATTACGTAGACGGAACCGTCTATGGTAGAGCATAATAAATCTTGCAGAAAATGGGGCATCCTGTTGATTGTCTCTTAAATTTCATACTGCCTCCTGAAGCTATTTTTTTAACCCCAGCAAAATTCGGGTCGTTGTGTGATCTGTTTGGTTGTTGCGGGCAGGAAGGCTGCTGTGATTCAGTAGCACCCCGTTCTGTTGTACGGCTGGCAGGTGCAAAGCATCCGCGGTGATCCTCAAGACTGTAGGCTTCAAATGGTGCGTCTGGCTGCAAAGTGGTAAAGAGAGTTTCTCGTACGTTAAGGACTCTTAGTTGTTGTTTGAGTTGCGAGTAGATCTAGCGTTTTGATGGATTTAGCATGCAAAAATATTAAAAAGGTTTACAAACCTGGGGCCAAAGAGAACCAAAGTGGTTTTCTTCCCCATTTTCACAGGAGAACTGCAGGTTAGGTTAATTTATCATTGCTTGTTAGCTTCATTGTATCTTTCTATTGCAGCAGCTGCATCCTTTCTTTTATGTATATTCTCGTTTCCTACCTTATGGCCTCCCTCCATTTTGCTCAGAGAATTTTGGGAAAACTTCCGTACCAGCCTGTTTTCCGGGATTATGGCTTGCTTAGGTGGAAAGCTCGGTTGCGCTTGGAGAGGCATCGAGGCTTGAAACTCGACAGCCCAGATAACCTGGCAGTTCTGTGCAAAAGAGAGGTGAGTTCCACCCTCTGGACTGTCCTGTACATAACTGCTAAACGTTTGTGGAGCCTTACTTGGGGAGCCATCTGCAACAGACAGAAACGAGATCTGATTCATTAGAATCAGCCACGGGACTTCAGAATAAGCACTCGGCGTTGCTCCTTGTTCAGCCGATTGCAGTGCAGGTTTGCTTGTTGTTACCTGCCATTTATCCGTGGTGTTTCCTCACTGGGGTCTGATAGTGTGGTGCTGACAGATGGATTTCACACGGGACCCCACCCGCCAGGGCTGGGAAGGCCACGTCTGGAGAAGAGCAGAGACGAACGTGTATGCAATTCGTAATAAAGATTAATTGGTGGTCTCTAATGGGAACAGATTGAATCTATCAGGGATGTTTCCTGCTACGCTAACGTCCAGCGTGCATCGGCAGAAGCTGGGACAGTGCAGCTGAACAATCAGGCTCCTGCAGGAGACTGGAGCCGACAGCGGTGTGCATCTGCCTTGCCGAAAGGCTGTGGGGTGGGGCTGCTCCGCGGGCACAGGGAGAATGAGCCAGCGGCCCACGGGGCCTGGTTAGAGGTGTGCGTGGGGGTGCCTCGTATCTGTGTACCTGTCCGCATGCGGCCAGGTGCTCTCCCTGCCAGCTCAGAGCGTGGGGACAGTACTGGGTTAATTGGTTTTGAAGGAAAAGATTGACATCACTGAAGTGTTTTTTCCTTATCGTACACAGCTCTTCGGCACTAGCAGTTTTTGAAGCTCTTTAAGCAAATGCTGCAGAGTGCCCCTGGCAGGGTGAAACAGGGAAGTGTCGCTTTTGTTTTGAAGATGGAGGAGCTGGGGAAGGGACGGGCGATGAGTCCAGGTGCCCAGGTGTGCTGCGGGGCTGTGCTTCCTCTGCCCGCACCTCGTCGCTGCCCGCAGCCAGGTTATGTGCGCAGGGAGCGGAGGCTGGGCTTCTCGCCACGTCCTGAGCTGGAGGGGGAAACTGAAGCACTGGGTTAAAGCTCCGTAGTGTGGTCTGACCCATCGCAGCAGGGCAGGAGTGGCATTTAGCAGCGGGACCGAAGCCTCTCTGTGCATGGGGGATCCTGTCTGAAATGGAAGCAGGAAGCTGCGGGCCCTCGCTGGCTGGACGAGGGCTTTCCGCCATGCTCGGGCATGATGGTGTGTGGCTCTGTTGGCTTTTGGATTTTCTTTTCCTTTGGGTTAAAAAGAAATGTCTTGTACGGATATGGATTCTTCTGTCCTTCAGACCTTTGCCCACGGGGAGCAGCCCGTCCCCGCGGTGGTGGCTGTGAGCTCCAGGATCAGCGCTTACTGCTGCGAAGGTCCCGCCTGGCCTGGTCTTTGTTCATGGGGGTCTGAGAGGAATTCCCCGTGTTCTGGCCGAGGTGGTGAAAATGATCCCTGGCAGAGACAGGGAGACCAGCACGGCCTCCGCAGGAGAGCTTGCATGCTTTCATTGCTTTCGCTGCCCTCCTCTCGCCGGGCTGTGGAGGGGGAAGCTGCATGTCCCCCGCGCCCCCGCTGGCCAGGGGCACACGGCGAGGCCGAAGTTTGGGGGGGCCCACCAGGCTCCTGCTGCCACGGCGTGGCCTGAGGCCTTCGTGTCCCTGGGCCCTCGCTCGGGCTGGGGTGGCCTCCGAGGGGGTCTGGGGGCAGATGGGGCTGTGGGGGCGAGACTGGGTGCTGCCGTCAGAGCCCTGCTGACTGCGGTCCGTTCAGCCTTCATGTCACTGACTTTCTTCTGAAGCTTGGGAAAAGTGAAATCCAGCCGTGCTCGGAGCCATGCCGTGGTGAAGAGGGCTCCCTTGGGCTTTATCCTGTTTAGGAGGCCTGCTTTATGCCCTTGAGCCCCTGCCTCGGGCTCAAGGCCTCGTGTGGAGCCAGGGGTGGGCGCACACACACCTGGAGCACCCTCGGCAGCTCCTGCGAGGTGTCTCTGTGTGTGTGTGTGTCTCTGTGTGTGTGTGTCTCTGTGTGTGTGTGTGTCTGTGTGTGTGTGTCTGTGTGTGTGTGTCTGTGTGTGTGTGTCTGTGTGTGTGTGTCTGTGTGTGTGTGTCTGTGTGTGTGTGTCTGTGTGTGTGTGTCTGTGTGTGTGTGTCTGTGTGTGTGTGTCTGTGTGTGTGTGTGTGTGTCCTCGGGAAGGCGTCCGCGCCGCGAGCCTCCGCCCCGGTGGAGCACAAGCGCTGTGGTCCTGCGGCGCCTCTGCTCAGTGCCATGCCCCGACAGCAAGCAAGGGTGTTCTGAGCTTGTAAACCCAGTCACTTTCTGTTTTAGTAACTGATGGGTGTCTGGGTGTAGTAGGTGTTACTTATCAGCCTGCCCTTCTTGCGATGGTAATGGAAACCTCTTGCAGCCCTTCCGCACGGCCTGCAGCTAGTCCTGGTCCCAGGCGAAGAGTTTTAAGGGCTGTAACAGAGCAGCACCGAGTGCGCTTCGGGCAGTTACCAGGCGTTTATAAGCCTCTGCAAGGGGTATATTTGAATTTCTGTGTGCACGGTTTCAGCATCTGTTGAGAGCAGGATTTACTCCCATTCTGCTGGCCCATTGAAAGTGGGGGAAAAAACCCAACCCTTTGAGCTCTTAAATTTTTGTTGCCTGAATTTGGCCTTGTGTCAGTAGCTGTTTTCCAGCCCACCACCCACAGCAGCGACATCAATCACTCTCTGAAATGCATTTTCCGACTTCAGAGGCGTTCATGGACCTGACGTGGCCAGTGGCTGCGCGGCTCAGGCGAGCAACGCGTGGCTGCAGGCTGGGGGGGCAGCGACGGGGTGTGGGTCACTGCTCTCCTCCAGCAGGTAGTGTGGAGTGATCTCCCCCTTCTTACAGCCTGGATGCCCATTTAATCCTGAATGTTCGTTTAATCCCAGAAGGCTTTTGCTATGCTGCCAGCAAACCTTCCTCTTTAAAAAAGATGAGTGTTTCTTACTAATAAGCATTGTGCTGTTTGCCCCACCTCTGTGTATTTTATTAGTATGTATCATAGCAGCAAGGGAGGACATAGAAACGAATAAACAGTATGAGCCCACGCATTGACAGTGGTAATAATAGTTTATGGCTATCACTGATGACCTCCTTCGGGTTTCCAGTCTTCTCCCAGTGCGCCTGCTTCGTGCCTGCAGTTGTTGGATGCACTTTTTAAGCTGTTCACATCTCCCAGAGCCTGGCTCGTAAGCTGTTCTCTGGAAAACTGGCCCGAGCTGACTTATTTTGATGTCCCTTTTCTCACCTCTGGAAGGCAGCTGCAGTGGTTTGGGGAGAGGCAGCTCTGAGCACCATATTGCAACACACAGTTTTAGGAGAGGAAGCGGAGTATCAAAATAAAATTGCTGGGGAAATTACAGGGTTGTAGCATTATTCCCCAGTCTGGGATGGAGTCGGTGTGACAGGAGTGGTGTGCTTCTGAGTGCCACAGTGCTGTGAGGTTGTGAGTGATGGCGAGCGCTCAGCACCTTGGTTTTAGAGTTCATGTGAAAAATGGCACCATCAGCAGCACAGCATCCCTCATGTGCCAGGCCGGGGGATATACAGCCTTGTTATTTATCCCAGCATTGTCGTTACTCATCAGTGAGGAGGCAGCTGTTAGGATCCCGTCCATGGCAGGGAGGGAGAGGCTTTAATTCATCCTCTTTGTTTTAAATCATGCACTTTCTGTTAAATCATCCTTTTTATTTTAAGTCTTAGTCTTTTTTTTAAAGACAAAGATATGTAAAGAGGTGTAGTGTTACAATTCCAACGTGGAAATCGATGCTTCTGTGGTCGTGCTTTCTGGAAGGCTGGGCCCCAGGTTTAGCTCTGCGGGCACAGCCTTGTCGGAGGGGAGCAGCAGCTGCGGGGCAGCTTCGCCTGTGCATGCAGGCGCTGGTGCTGGCGGGTTTGTTCGGGTGTGTGGAGCGGTGTCTGTCCGTCCGTACTGACGTGACTTCCACAGTTTGGGAGCCCCTGCTATGGGAGAGGTCAGGAGGCTCAGGGCTCTGGGAACTGGGAGAAGGGTACGGCTGCGAGATTCTTCTGCTTATGCATCTGGTGCTGCGGCGCTGCCTTAAAACATTGTGCCACCCTAATTGGCGGACACTAGTGACAAAACGGTTTCTGTTAACTTTACCGATGTCCTCCTCTGAGTGCTGAAGCCGTGCTGACATGCCGGGGAGGTGCTCCATGACAACACCGAGTGCTGCAGGCTCTTGGGCTGGGCGCTGAGAGTTTAGGAAAATTGCACAGCCAACAGCCCCGGGAAAGAATTTGCATTAGTGTCTGTTACTCTTCTTTCCTTTGGAGCTAAAGAATTGCTTTGAAGAGGGAGGGAAGAAAAAAAGGTTTTACTTTATCACCTAGGCCTTTGGGAGGATCTGTCATGCGTGCGGGGATTGCAGTCACTCGTGCATCTTGCTGCGTAAAGAAGCTCTGTAAGGCATTGCTCTGTCTTGCAGGCAGCTCAGCTTTGCAGACGTTCTGACAGAAAAAGATGGAGCTTCCGTGCACGCACCATTGCTACAATTCCTTGCTTGTGTCTTCACTGGACAGGCACAGAGGAGAGGGGGTTGCTCCTTAGGAGAATCTCTTTGATTTTTAGGTTTGTTCCAGTGCCCCGGCCTCTGAGCATCGGGAGCCTGTGTACAAAACAAACGGCGAAGAGGGGATGCAGCTGTTTGGGACCGCTCAGGGCTGCAGCTCCTTAGGGCAAGGATTTTGACTGGGAAGCACTTGGTTTGGTTATTATCTAGACAGCAAAGCTGGCTGATTAGGTGAGAGTCAGTGTTGTTTTACTGTCTGGTAAGATAAAATGCTTGAAAAGAAAGCGGAACACACATACACTGGAGTCCCCGCTTTCTGCTTTTCTTTCTTCAAGGACATTTAGCTCTGGTGCTATAATTTAATCACTGACGTTAGAGAACAGCTTGTAAAAGAGTGAGAGCCAAGGGTGAAGCTGGTGGTGCCGCGGGTTCACGCCGGTGTTGCAGCGTGGACGCGCGGTGGCTGCGGAGCCGGGTGGGGACGTCTGTTCTGCCCCGTCCCCGGGGTGCTCGGGCCGCTCGGCGGAGGCCTCGGGGCAGGAGGATGCGCTGACAGCTGGTGGAGACACATCAGGCCTCCCAGGAAAGCATTGCTGCGGGCAGCCGTTTCTGCCTCCGTGCCCCTGGGAGGATGTGGTAACTCCCCTGGGGGACAGCGTGCCCGACGTGACAGCGTGAGGGTGGGCAAGTCCCGCTCTTGCTAAGTGCTGTTTGGAAATGAGTCGGCTGCTGCCGAGCACAGCTCCTCCCGGAGGGCTTGAGGCGAGTCCCCCCGCAGGGGTGAGCTGCCTCCGTCGGTGCTGGCACGTGGTGCTCCGTGCCCTTGATCGCGTGCCAAAATCCTTGCCGGCAGGAGGAGTCACGCAGCGTACGCTGCGAGATTCAAAAACAGTCACAATGAATCCTTCGCCTTGCTGCTTGTACCGCGGTCACTGAAACGTCGGCCTCGGCCTCCATAAAGCCAAAGCGGGGAGTCTGGCAAGGGCCCCCTCCTCGGGGCTCCCCTTCCTGTGGTGGAAGGCCTCGCTGGCTGCCACGGAGAGCGGTGCTCCAGGGACAGCGCCGCGTACAGGAGTGCTGGTCCCTTGCTGCGAAATTGTTTGTACGTTGCTGCTCAGTAGGGTTCAATCTGCCGAGTGTAGGCTGGGGCATTGTGATGTGTTGTGATTTTGCAGTGCAGCCTAATGATTGTTTCTTTTTGGAGACGGGCACATTTTTAAAGGGCTGAGTACTTTTGCAGTCGATATTATGCACAGTTAAGCATGCTGAAGTCAGCACAATCAGACATCATGCTTCAGGGTTGGATGTGATTGCTGGAGAGATCAGAAAACAATTTCTGCTCCCGTGTAGAGCATTACACAATTGGCTGGATACGTTATAGCTTCCCCTGCAGCATCAGAGTGATGCTCCGAGAGAGGCCGCCGGATTAAATAACACCGGCGTTTCTGTAAATACCCATGTAATTGATTCAAAATACGTGCGAGCACCGAAGATTTGGTTCCCCTGCTTCGAGAGGCAGGCGGGAGCGCTGCGTCGAGCTCTGGGGCGAGGCGGCGGCGCGGGCTGGGGCAGGAGGGCAGCGCCGGGCGGCAGGAGCAGGAGCCGGCTCCTTGAGCTCTGCCTCGCGTCTGAGAGACGGAGGCTGCTCGGGTGCCGGCGGTTTGCTTCCCATCAGGTGCCCCCTGCAGTGCCCCGGCGGCCGGGTGCTGTGCGCGCTGTGGGATTTGCCTTCAACCTGCTGCCGGGGAGGTCTCTCAGCCCCCGGGCTGACGGCGGTGATGGGGCTCCCGGCGGCCCCGCCGCCCTCGCCGGTGAGCTGAGCGCTCCCAGCCGCCGCTTCCTGTTGTCGAGCGAGGGTGCAGGCCGGGGCGAGCGGCAGGGACGGGTCCTCAGCCCCGCCGCGCCGGGGACGTGTCAGCGGGTGCTCCGGGTTTGCCGCGGCTGCAGCCTGGGCGTAGACCCATCGCGGGCGGGGAGACGCGAGTTCTGTAGGTGCCGTACCGACACCCCGGTAATTCAGGACAGCCAGCCTTGCTCTGCTGGGAGCTGGGGCGTTTCACACCTCGGGGGAACCGGAGGGTGTTTTGTGGCTGGGGCTGCCTGTGTACATCCGCCAGAGGCACGGAGAAGAGGGTGCTCGTGTCGGTTTTCTGCAGCACGTGGCTCCCAAGCGTGCTGTGCGGGTGTCAGCACCTCCAGCGTGCCCAGAGAAGCTCGGGCAGTTGTCATCCCAGCGTCACGTCTCCGTGTGTGGGAACTCTTCGAAATGGCTGTAGCAGTCACATATAGAAACCCTGCAAGATGAACCTTTTACTCCGCTAGATTTTCCTTAGACCACTCTTTATTTTACTTTCCACTGAATACAGCCCATGTTTTGTAGGGACTTTCATATTGCCCGTTCGTTTTACTACTGAAGTGAATGGAACTTCTACTGCTGTAATAAATGAAACTGGGAATTACGACAGAGGTTCTAAGTGTATTTTTGGGTAGTTAGGGAGAAACCTGAGGAGGTATGGTAAAAGCTGAAGAAAAATAAAATAGCAGTGTTGAAGCATTTTTAACTTAGAGCACACCGAGTGAATCGGGAATCACGGTCTCAGCAGCAGGTTCTTACAAAGCCTTTTTGTTTCTTCTAACACTCTGCATGATGGCATTCCAAGTGATTCATGTTTTAAAAGCAGTTTTTCCTGTGCAGCGCTTCTCTGCTCTTGACCTACTCCTGCTAAAATCCCTAAAGAGACAATAAGCAAACATACTGTAAGTGAAAATGTCATATTTATAAACCCCTGCAAGTGAAACCATAACACAAAAAGTATTTACATAGCCATTGTTCTTGCGGGATGGCAGTTGGAGGTACTCTGCTTCATACAAGAGGTCAGATCAAAACTAAGGGCGAGGAGAAGAAAAACACACGCGCCTTCTTTGCCTCTCCTATCGCAGGCAAGTTCTCGTCCATCTCGGGGCTGTGCTGTTGATGTGGTTCCCTACAGCTGCCGCGGAAAGGGGCACGTGTGTCACTGCCGTGCAGATGCTTTCCAGCGCAGTGAGCCAGCTCCGGGTCGGGTGGGAGGGGACCGTACGCAGACAGCTTGCCTCTCCCGAGGGCTGGGGGCAGGAGATAACTTCGCAGGTCGCAAAAGCAGAGAATAACATCTTTAGGAATAAACTTCTATTGGGAATTTAAAAAAAATGTTCAAGAGGCCTTCTTGGGGATTACTTCACACAAATTCATAGATAGGAGTGCTTGTGTGCTGTTCGGGAGCACCTGGAGAAGGAGGTCAGCGATGCCGTCTCTGCGGAAGAGAGGTTTCATGAAGGGGGTAGGTAGTGCTCTGAGGGTTTAAGGCGTCGTATTAACGATGAGGCACGCCAGCAGAACTGGTTCCTTGGGTGAAAGGTGGTGAAACAGGGCTCTTTTCTCAGCCGCAGCAAGCTCCTGTGGAGGTAGTCCAGCTGCTCTGAGAGCTGGATTGCACAAAGCAGCGGCGATGAGCTCCGTGCGAGGGCAGCTGCTGGTCGGGGCAGTAGCCGTGGGACTTCCCTGGGTCCCGCCGCCGTGTGAGAGCAGGGCGCCGGCCTGGTCACCCAGCTGGTTCCCGGAGCACTGAGCCTCGCCAGCGTGCCGGGGGTTTGTCTGGAGGCTGGTCACGGCGCTGGTGAGAGCGGTCGCTGCAGCGGCCTTCTGCATGGTGTGGCTTGTGATGACAATTAAAAAAAACAAAAGGCATTTATGGCCCCCAACCTAACTCCTAAGCCTGCAGAAATTCATGATAGCAATACGCCCTTGAAAGAAAGGAAAATCTCCAGTGAACACTTCCTCAGCTTTTTTCGGGCATTACCAGACTGCACGTGCCCAGGACTCGCGGGAAGGAGCCCAGCTCCTCGTCCCCAGCCCTGTCCTTGTGTGCAGCCTCTCAGAGTTCCCGGTGTTTAACGCCCCCCGTAAGCCTGCCCCCAGGTGACTCGGTACCGGCCCGCGGAGGGACAGCGGCTTGGCAGGCTCTGGATGCCCAGCGTCTTTGCTGGGGCTCCCGTGGCGACTCGGGTGGGCGCGAGGCATCTGGGAGGGGGCAGAGGCCGCGCTCTGCTCCACGGGCGCTCTGACGGCTCTTCCTGGCTCTTCCCTCTCCTGACGGCTCTGCCCGGGCCGCCCGGGGTGGAACCGCTCGTGTGCCGTCAGTGCTGCCCCCCGTGCCCTCCTCGGCTCTTGGCCTTGCCGTAAAACTCGTTCAGACGCTCGTTGGGGGAGCTCGGCGCTCTTTAATCGTTGTTTGTCATCGTGGGAATTGCTTGTTCTAAAACCAATTACAACCTGACAAAACTGATCTGTCTTATTTACAAATACATCCATCTGGTCGGGGACTGCCTGCTAGCGCTGCCAGGACAGCGCAGGATAACACCGGGCCGCCGCTGCCGCCGCTGAGCTGCTGGAGAGGGTGCCGGCACCGCCCAGAGCCGCACCGTGCCTTGTGCGCGTGGGGTTTGTGGGATAGAGGGAACTCATTTCTAAATTAATAACAAATTCTGTGTGACGTGAAAGTAGAGAGAACCTGGAGTGCCGGAGCTCACCGTCAGCTGGTGTGTGCGTTACGGCCGGGGCTGCTGATGCTGAAGGCGGCTCCTGGCTCCTCCGGGTGCCGGTACCGGGTGGGCCCCCCTGCGCGGCGCCTCGGGGCTGGCGGCGGCTGCTGGCCCCGGAGCAGCGCGTGCTGCGGGCTGGCCGGGGCTTCGCTGCGTGCTGGGGGCTGCTGCTGGAGCCAGGCTGCCTGCGTGGGACACGGCCGGGTCGTTCGGTCCTCGTTTTCCAGAGACCTGCTCGGTGATCGACGGAGGGCCGCAATCCTGCTTGCAGGCTGCAGCCTCCTGGCGGGCTTCGAGCACAACATGGGCAAGGGAAGCAGGCAGAAGTGTGAGGAGTGAGACTGCTGTGTCTGTGTGTGTGTGTCTGTGTGTCTGTGTGTGTCTGTGTGTGTCTGTCTGTCTGTGTGTGTGTCTGTGTGTCTGTGTGTCTCCGTGTTCCTGGAAATCAGGTTTGCAAAGGCTCAAAAAAAGGACAGAAATGGGTGACTGGTGTCAGGATGTTGGAACTTAAAAGCCATCACAACCGGTAGCCAAGGCAGTTTCAGGCTATTTTAGTTTTTCCGTGAGCGTTCGGTTACGGCTGAAGAGAGACGCGAGGCGCTGCGAACCAGCGCGGGTCTCGCCCTGCGGCCAGCAGCGCGCAGCCGGGCACGGCGCAGCTCAGCGGCGTTCCCTGAGCAGCTCTCCCTCGTTCGCTGTGCGCTGCCCGCAGAGGGTGGGAGGCAGGCTGGTGCGTGTAAACAGATGTGGCAGGAGGGAAAGGGGGAAGAGTTGCCCCCTAAGTTAAGTAATTAAAATCAACGTGAGGAGGTTGGAGGTCAGTTATTGTGAACAACGTCGATGTGACAGCCTCGGGCCTATTTTCGTTTGTGATGTATCTGGGGATGAGCTTTAATGCTCGTACTTATAAACCCCTTTTTGCCGGCCGGCTGAATAACTGCAGATCGGTAAACCAGCGCGAACTGCAATGCACAGCTAAATCTGCGTTTGGGAACCCGGTCCCCACGAGCTGGGGTTTTCTCCATCACCACAGCAACCCAGCGAGCTCTGCAGCAGCCCCTCCTCGCAGCGCAGGGCCCTGGCGGTGCCCTGAGGCGGGGTGCTCGGGGGTACGGGGTGCTCCGGGGGTACGGAGTGCTTGGGGGTACGGGGTGCTCCGGGGGTGCGGGGTGCTCGGGGGTGACGGGGTGCTCCGGGGGTACGGGGTGCTCCGGGGTACGGGGTGCTCTGGGGTACAGGGTGCTCCGTGGTACGGGGTGCTCGGGGGTACGGGGTGCTCTGGGGTACAGGGTGCTCCGTGGTACGGGGTGCTCGGGGGTACGGGGTGCTCCGGACACCATCAGCTCTGGGGCATGTCACTGCCTGGGGTCGCTGCTTGGGGTGACGCTTTGCTTGGCAGGGGTGTGGTCTGCAGCCCCCGGCCCCCCTTGGATCCTTTGGAAATTTGTATCGGATAAGGACGTACCGCTGGGTGGACAGCTAAAAGCAGGGGGGAAATGCAGAGGAGGACGCAGGATAGCGGCGGGGAAGGGGAACTTGCCAGCATCTCTCACAAGGCCAGCTTTCAGCGTGCGTCAGGGCTCAGCTCTTGGGGCTGAATAATACCGCATTTTCTGTTCCTTCTCTTCATGAGAAGCTGCGCATCCGAGGTGGCTGTGTCCCACGGGGTGGGTAACACCACAAGGTGGTCATGAAAATGTTGGCTAACCTCCTGTTTCTCTGCAGTGGATCAGCACGTTAGCTTTGGCTGAATCACCGCAGCCCTGCGAACGAGTGGGTCTGCTTGAACTTCCCCAAGCAGGCCAGAAGCAGGGAGGTACTCGGAGTAAGAGATTCTACACTTTAGCAGTGGGGGTTAGTTTTGTTCACTAGTTTTAAATCTAAATAGAAAACCATTTTCTTTGAAACGTAATTATATCTCTGTATAATACAGCTGTTCTTCATCCAGTAGTTATTTAAATATCCTAGCTGGAGGCAGCTTTTTGGACACTAATTTATGCGTAAAGGGATCTTGTGACATTTTTTGGTGGGAGAGAAAATGATCTATTAACACTTACGGTAAAATTGTTAGGGTAAAATCCAGACATTAAGAAAAAAGTCACTTTGCTTATAACTATTAATACAATCTCTGGCTAAATTTACTTTTGTATTTGCTTATGACTTGGCTGGACAGTTTCCCTACCTTGTTTATATTCAGCTTGTGTTTGAGTCACAAGACTCAAGTCAAAGGCTTCTGAAGTTAAAGGGAGATTTTTGACTGAATTCAAGGGTTTGGCATCAGTCCCTCAAAAGACGGATGCATAACATTTATACTTCTGTTATTCCAGGGAAACATTAATGCAGGACCTTCCACCTTTTCACTAACGTGACAGCATTTTTATTTATAACTTACATTTTAAAAACTTTTGAGAAAAGTCTAAATCTCTGTTTTGATCTCGAAATTACTTGACCAGCGTTAGAAGAACACGGTTGTTTGCAGAGGTCTCAGATGTTTTCCTTCATGCTCTTTGCCTCCCCGAGTTTATCTGTCCCTACCCTGCTGCCTTCCCGGGCTTCAGCATATTTGACTTAATTAGTTCCCCGAAGGCCATTATGTGCTATGTCTCCCCAGAAGGGAATGAGCACAAGGCCATCAAAATGATAAAGGCCTCGAGGCTGCTCTGGCTGTTGTTTTGCATTCACGTAGGAAGGCGCGCTCCCTGGCTCCTGCCTCCCTGCCTTTACTCCCGGTGCGGGAGCAGCCCGCGGCTCGGGGGGAAGCTCCCTCGGTGGCCGCGTGCCCGGCCGGTGCCGGGCGTTATCGCCCTGCTCGCAGGGGGCTCCGGGGTGCGGGGCGGAGGCAGGCCTGGGGAGCCCCGAGCTCCGGGGCAGGTGGTGCTTGGCCCAGAGATTTCTCCCCACCCAGCTCCGCTATCCCGGCCGGCATTTGCCCCTCGGTTAACAGACCGTGCCTCGTTCCCCCAACAAACTCGCTCTCTGCTGCCTTCAGCATTTCCCAGCAGCTCAGACGTCTTTGTCAGATGTTCATCTAATCTATCAGTTAAAAACCTTCCGTGACGGGAGATCTAACAAACATCCTCCTCGGTTAGTCTCTTAACTCTTTCTGATTAGACCACTTTTTTTCCCGGAGTTTAAACTAAAACGTATTTTCTGAAAATGAAAGCTGGCTTCATGCGTTTCCCCGTGTGCTTGTGAAGAGCGGTTGGTTGGCCATCCTTGTAAAGCAGCACTGCGCTGCGCCTTACTGCCGTCCTGCCTTTCCCAGGCGAGCACGACTTTCCTCTGGAAAGGGAGCCGTGGACACCGGAGCCGTGTTTTTAGCACACTCTACTTTTACCAGCTAGGTACAACATGGGTCTAAGCCGAGCATGTTTTATTTCTCCTGTAATTCAGATTGATGTGTGCTGAACAGAATAGACGTCCTCTGGGGAAAGAAACACAACACACGCACAAAAGCAGGTAGCTACATGGGTTAAAATGTTACTACTTTGATATTCAAAGAATTAAAAGGTGGTATAAATCTCCTTTTATACTCGTTACTATTCTGTGACCCAGGGGGGGAAATTTGAATCATTTTTGCTGGACCAGATGAGTAGGTTTCGCTGTGATGGATGATGGGCGACGCTTTCACAACTCATCATTCATGGAGGTGCACAAATGGAAACGCAGGAGTGCCTCGATTCATCAGCACGTGCATTTATCATCTCGTTTACAGCAGCATCATTAGTTGC
This sequence comes from Anser cygnoides, assembly GCF_040182565.1. NCBI lineage: Eukaryota > Metazoa > Chordata > Aves > Anseriformes > Anatidae > Anser > Anser cygnoides. The sequence continues at coordinate 2,854,565 of NC_089882.1, forward strand.
ATTGGCTGTTGCGTGCTGTGTGCTCTGGTGACTCGGTAAGAAGTGAAATGTGGCCTGGCCTCCGTGGCTGGAAGTTACACGATGAAAAACTAGCAGCTTTTGGAGTAAGCCTGCACTTGGAGAGGAAGGGCAGCGCAGGGGAGCACTGTGCCCCAGGGCGAAAATCGCTTCAGAGAGACCATTAAACTGTTGTTAGAGTCCAGCCATATCCTAGGTGAAGCAAGCAAATACTTATGGTGATCCTCTACCCGAAATGTTTGACTGACACTTTGAGGGCTTTATGTTCTCGGGCAGGAGCAGCTGATAGACCAGCCGGTGCTGCCGGTCGGGGGGAGCTCACCTGCTGGAGAAATGGGCCAGCAGGAGCCCCGTGGTGCCGAGCAAAGGGAGGCCCCGTGTCGTGCGTGTGGCGAGGAACAACCCCAGGCCTCGGCACAGGCTGGGGGAGACCAGCTGGAAAACGGCTCTCGAGAGGAGGACCCTGGGGCCGTGGCAGGAGGCTGACCACGGGCCAGCAGTCTGCCGTGGCGACAGGGCAGGCCGGCTCACCCGGCGCTGCGTTAGGGAGGCTCGTCGGGCGGGCCGAGGGAGGTGGCCGCGGGCCTTTCCCTCCGCTCAGTGCTCAGCACGGCGTCGGGTGATGACTGAACACGAAGGTGGCTGCCCGGAGGGGTTGTCGGGTCCCCGTCCGTGGGGACTGGGCCGGAGGGTCTGCGGGGACCCGCTGGTGACTCCGGAGGCCTGTGGGTGCTCCTGGCTGAGACGAGAACTCGTCGGGCTGCACGTAGCCAGGAGGGCACAGGTCTGAGCGGCTGCTGGCTCCCCCCGCACCTGCAGCCTCCTGCGCATGTGGAGCACGTTTCCTGCGGGGCCGGCGCTGTGCCTCCCCGCGCGGAGCGGGGTGCGCGGATCGGCTGCCGGGGGCCGCCGCGGCCCTTCCCCCTGCGTGTTGTGCCGCTTCAGTGTCGGGTCATCGTCTGGGAGCAGAAAACCACCAAGCTTCGTGGTGGAGGAGCCGTGGCACGCTGCTGGCTGCCTCCCCCCCGCGCCCCTTCGCCTTCTCCCCCAGCACGCGCCGCGCTGGGTGGCTGTCGGCAGCTTTGGGCCCGCCTCGCTGTTCTAGGGGAGATAGGGCAAAATTATGGTGCTGAATAGTTTCAAAGTACTTTAATGCGGCTTGGAGAACTCATGCTTGAAAAAAAGTCATGTGCCAAGAGCACCTTTTAACATGATAAAAACAGAAGCGTTAAATCTCAGAGTGAGTGTGCGCCACAAAATCGGTTCAATATGCACGGAGGATTAGAGGTGCATCTCCCAGTGCAGCAGGAAACTATATTTATGCCTGCCGCTGATAATCAGTTGTTCTTTCCTTAAGAAAATAGCTACAGATTACAAATGTAAACAATACTGAAATTGGTTTCCTGCTTGCTTATTTAAAGCACGATTGAAATTGTCAGTTCAAATCAGTCTGCTCAGATCCAGACTGTGACGTGGACACTCGCAGCTTTGTGGCTGAGGATGTTTTTAAGAGGTGATTTTGGAATTGGACCTTCGTAGGTGAGTGCCTGTTCCAGGCAGCTTCTGAGACCGTAGGCTTAGAGAGAGCGAGGTAGGCTCTGGCTCTTGGTTTTTAGGTGTGGGGGCATGTGTGGGGAGCGGGGGTGTTTTACATGCTTAGTAACAGACAGAAGGAACAGCAGGGAGCATGATCTGAGGGTGTTTCAGCCTCTAATAAATTTAGTGAATAGTGTCTGATAAAAATTCATAGACAGACTTGAGTCTCTTTCTCCATCCTGCTTCCTGACGAGTTGACTTACTGTACCGTATTTATAATTCTATTTGGCAAGGAGATGTGCCTAGGCAGCGCAAATATGAAGGTCGTGTGTGGCTTTGGTTTTTTGTTTTCCTTTTTCAAAAGACAGGGGCAACAGTCCTTTTAGCTTCATTATACCTTTATACGTTAAACTTTTTAATGTGCACTAATAAACTGGTGATGGGCTGGGTTCCATCTGGATTTAAAATACTTTACAGAATTCACTAGAGTTTGTCCTGTCGTGATGCCAGAACACGTGTCATGACTTTGGGGAGGGAGCAAGTGCAGTCTGGGGGGAGCTCCAAGCAAGATTCCCACATTTGTGGGTTGAATGAGATCTTTACTGGTGGAGCTTCCTACCATTGCTAAGGAGGCACTGAAATGTTTCTTCTTGTTCTTTTATGCCATTAAATCCAACCGGCGTGCTGCGGGTCCCTCTAAAACAGTGCTGTGTGAAGCTATCCAGCGTAACAAAATTTGACGGAGGCTGCAAACGTTCAGCGCTCGCTGGTGGCGGCGCCGTGCCGTGCCGGGGCGGTGTGCGCAGGGCTCAGCCTGCGGCTCGAGCTCCTTCAGGCAGCTCCCGTCGGACACCGCACGCCGCGCTTCGTGGGCTGGACAAGGGGAGCTCTCCGGAGACCTTCTCCCCCAGCTGGTGCAGGGCCCCCCCCTCGCTTCGTGCAGCTTACGGCTGGCTCCTAGGAAAGGCAGACCTGGGCCAGAAATCCCGGCCTGCGGCAGCAGCGGGAGCTTGCCTTGTCTTGCTGCCGTGCTGTTTGCGCTCCAAAGCGGTAACCCCGTGTGAAACCGGAGGGGTTGGAAAATGCAGCCCACTTCGCCACTGGGGTCCCCAGCAAAGGCTGGCGGAGGCACAGGTGTGCGCTGCCACCGAGGCAGCTGGGTGGCATGGGGGCCGGTGGGGTTACTGGGGAGAAAGCGTTGGTGGCTGCGCTCCGCAGGGCCGGTCTGCGCTCCTCGGGTGCAGGCGTGCTGCGGGGGGGTCTTGGCTCTGCTCCGCGAGTGGCGCTTGGTTACACCAACCTTGTGTCGGACAGCACCCACTGGCACCTGCGTCACGGAGTTACTGACGGATGTCTGCATGAGTGCAACCTTCCCTTTTCGTCCTCTGCCTGGAAATAGCCTCTTTTTCTTGGGGATGTCTGCTTCATTTTCTCGGTGATACCTTCTTCCTCTTTTTTGGTAATACTATGTATTTTTAATAATACATATTCTTACAGCATTTGGCTAAGGGAAAAACAGTATTTCTTTGGCCACTGTAAGATCATGCTTCAGACAAGGAAGCAGGGACTGTGCTTCTGTCATTCTCTGCCGTATGGAGGAATTCGTCACGCTTGCAATAAGGACACAGCTGTCCTCTGGGTTTCTGTGCCAGTGCTCAGTAGATGCTCTTTTAGCAGAGAGGGTGTCATGAGGAGGAACTGTTAGTGGCAGTAAAACTTAGCATTTTGTCCTATTTTGCATTTATTAGCATGCACTAATTATTCATAGAGATAATTACCCTTTACCAGTTCACATTAATTTAGAGTGCTTCTGAAAAGCAATCAAGAGGAGCAGGGCATGATAATACATCAAAGTGAATAAGAATATGGCACAAAGGAAATATGGTGCATTTTAATGTAAGAGACCATGTCAAGTCACTGTCAGCCTTTTCCTTCAAACTGTAATTATTTGAGCTCAGTTTGATGGTTGGTGCTGAAGGCCACCAGTTAAAGGCATTCCCTGTTCCAGAAGTCCATCCGTGCTCTTCACCTCACGTGTGTCTTCAATAGGGAAAAATGTTATCTTACGGGGCCACAATATGGAGACGGACAAAGATGTGGTAGGTCATTCTGCCATTCAAACACTGCTTGCCTGTCCCTGAATAGGCGGGTTTGGATTCTGGGTTGCTTGTGTTGTCAGGAGCATCTGAAACTTGGGACTGCAACAGAGTCTTGCCTGCCTTAGGCCACAGGAGTGGGCGCTGAAGTCTCCTCTCTGCTGCCACGTCAGTACGGTTGTCTGTGGTGGTGCAAACAATGAGCAGGTTTTGGCGCGACAGGCAGATCGGGGCGTTTTGTTTCGGGTGGTCAGACCTCACTAGGGGGCCGTTCGATGGTACCCTCTCTAGGTCATCGGTCTTTCCTGGCTTTGAACTGGGCAATGAACATGAAAAACCTGGTGTCACATGAAACGTGTGTCCCAAAAATAAACACAGAGCTTTTTGCTCTGAGCTGCAGTGGGTAGATGCTGTTCTGAAAGTCACATGCGATGTGATGTGATGAACCACCGAGGCAAGGAGGGCCTTGGTAGGCAGAGGAGGTGAGTGAATAATCCTTAGAGAAGGGCAGAAACGGCAAGATTACGTCTAGGTCAAAGGACAGCGTGAGCAAAGGCGTACGGATGGAGGCTTCAGTGCTCATACGCGTACTGGAAACGAAGAATAATGGCCTGATCCTGGCTTAGTGCTCAGTACGCTTCAGCAGGTAAAAGCTTTTCTCAGTTCAGTGAGATAAATCTCCTGTTTCTCCAGTGAGCTCGACGCTGTCCCAGTGAATGGCTGCTGCCAGCGTTCGGTGGGCTGGCGCCGCTCTGCAGGAGCGCCCGGGCAGCTTGCCGTGGCGTTGGTCAGTGCTGGCTGTTTGTAGCTGCACTGATTGCCCGTGAGCATGAGTGTCTGGGAGAAGGAACGGCTCTTGCGCAGAAAACAAATACCAGCGAGTTGTGTCGCGTATGGTTCCTGGATTGGTTTGCTGACATTAACAAAATTTTAGTAACTCCGAAGAGATCTCCGTCCGGGAGCCTCTGTCAGTGCGCTGGTCACACGCCTGCCGGGCGGGGAGGCCGCCGCGTGTCAGCCCGGTTTGTCTCAGAGGACGCGGTGCGGCAGCGGGCCGGGGCCGCTGTGCTCGGGCCGGGTTAGTGCGTGCTGCTGCAATTCGTTAGCAGGCGGTGGCACGTCCCACGTTCGTTATTGGTCTCTAAATAAGTAAGTACCGCCGGGGTATTGGTTCACTGCCTCATCTTTGTGCTGTGACATGCAAATAAGGATGCTGTCTGGAACGGTGTGCTATATCCGGAGATGTGCTGATCGTTCCACCGCAGAGGCTGGTGTTAAGAGAAAATCACAGTTATTGTGCGATTACAGCCTTCTGTTTATTCCCAGCCTCGATGGCAGGATGTAATCATAAAATTAGGAATTCGTGTGAGGAACGCTCAGAGCGTGTTTTCATCTAGGTATAAAATTTTACATTAAAAAAAAAAAATCTGTATACAGCATAAGGATACGAGGGACCTTGGGTGACCTTGACATAAAGGCTTTCTCTTCAGTGTCCGTAGTGGTCTCCTGAGCCTTCCAGACTTCACCTTCCTAGCTCTTCACCGCTGCGGCAGCGGCGTGCAGGCCGGGGGCTCGCCGGTCACACCGAGCTGCCCGGGGCTGCCTGCCCGGGAGCGGACGTGAGGGGCTGCAGCGCCTGAGGGGCCGCGGGGCCGGGGCCGTGTGTGCCAGAAGGTGCCAGGAGCGGCGGGCAGAGCGCTGCGGGGGGGGAAGGAGGGCACGCTCCTGCGCTGCGAGCTGAGGGGACGGAGAGCAGATGGTGCAGGGGCGGGGAGGAAGCGTCCCCAGCTCGCGTGCTAAAATAACTCGCTGCGATGGCGAGCCCGCTCTGCGTCCCGATCCCACCGGCACCCAGCCCGCTCTGCATCCCGATCCCGCCGGCACCCAGCCCGCTCTGCGTCCCGATCCCGCCGGCACCCAGCCCGCTCTGCGTCCCGATCCCGCCGGCACCCAGCCCGCTCTGCGTCCCGATCCCGCCGGCACCCAGCCCGCTCTGCGTCCCGATCCCGCCGGCACCCAGCCCGCTCTGCGTCCCGATCCCGCCGGCACCCAGCCCGCTCTGCGTCCCGATCCCGCCGGCACCCAGCCCGCTCTGCGTCCCGATCCCAGCGGCACCCAGCCCGCTCTGCGTCCCGATCCCAGCGGCACCCAGCCCGCTCTGCGTCCCGATCCCGCCGGCACCCAGCCCGCTCTGCGTCCCGATCCCGCCGGCACCCAGCCCGCTCTGCGTCCCGATCCCGCCGGCACCCAGCCCGCTCTGCGTCCCGATCCCAGCGGCACCCAGCCCGCTCTGCGTCCCGATCCCGCCGGCACCCAGCCCGCTCTGCGTCCCGATCCCAGCGGCACCCAGCCCGCTCTGCGTCCCGATCCCGCCGGCACCCAGCCCGCTCTGCGTCCCGATCCCGCCGGCACCCAGCCCGCTCTGCGTCCCGATCCCAGCGGCACCCAGCCCGCTCTGCGTCCCGATCCCGCCGGCACCCAGCCCGCTCTGCGTCCCGATCCCAGCGGCACCCAGCCCGCTCTGCGTCCCGATCCCGCCGGCACCCAGCCCGCTCTGCGTCCCGATCCCGCCGGCACCCAGCCCGCTCTGCGTCCCGATCCCGCCGGCACCCAGCCCGCTCTGCGTCCCGATCCCAGCGGCACCCAGCCCGCTCTGCGTCCCGATCCCGCCGGCACCCAGCCCGCTCTGCGTCCCGATCCCAGCGGCACCCAGCCCGCTCTGCATCCCGATCCCAGCGGCACCCAGCCCGCTCTGCGTCCCGATCCCAGCGGCACCCAGCCCGCTCTGCGTCCCGATCCCAGCGGCACCCAGCCCGCTCTGCGTCCCGATCCCAGCGGCACCCAGCCCGCTCTGCGTCCCGATCCCGCCGGCACCGCGCTGCTCGGGGCCAGCTCCCCGCTGCAGGAGAGGCGTCTGTACAGCAACCGCGTGGTGGGCCCGGGGCTTCGCCCGTAGGGCAGGCCAAGCTGTCAGGGGAAGAGATGGCACCACACAGATCTTAGTGACACGGATTTGGGCTAGTCGATGCATGGAAGAGCTGGAGTTACGTGCGGAGCAAAGTAAGGGGTGCTGGCCCAGCGAGGAGCTGGAGGATGCCCGTTTCTTGAGAGTTGGTCCAGGGTGGGGGCAATCAGCCCCTCGAGGGCAGAGGGGCACGGTGCTGTGGAGTGAGCAGACGTGCCTGCTGCGAGAGGCGGGGTGAAGCCCGCTGTGATGCTGCTCGCCGGAATAAAAGGCGATGAAGTGATGTGCACAGAGAACTCGGGCTCCGGGAAGGAGAAGGGAGGTGAGATGGAGCCTGCCGGCGAGCAGCTGCTTGCTGGCTGGAGAGGGGTGCTCACAAAGAAGCTCTTGCGCCGAATTGTGCAGTTTTAGGATGGGTAAAGTTGTGGCTGATGCCTTCAAGACAAAAACCAGCTAGCGCAGGAAAGATAACGTGTTTGGAACTGAGAGTCTAATCTGAATAAATAAAATGGAATTTGGAATCTTTTAATTATTTCTGACAAATAGATGAGGTAAGTGGGATAGATGTCAGAGCAGCCTGTGCTGAATTCCAGCAAATGCTGTTTGCTCAGCTTGACCCGTGTGCTGGAGCAGCAGCGCTTGCAACAGAAGAGCTGGAAGTTGGGAAACCGAGGAGAACGCAGGAGGCGATGCCGAACGGGGGTGCTGAGGAGGGAGCTGGGAGGGCTGACCGACCTCCCGTGGGCTCAGCGGGGAAGAACCGGGGAGCAGACGGGTTTGGTACTGACTCTTCGTGTTGCACTGCACTGAGAGCACCCCTGAGGCTGCCCATGCGAGCAGAGGTTGCAGGATCGAGTGTTGCCATCGTTTGCCTCATTGCTGCAAGGCTCCTGTGAGAACCGCAGTTCGGTGCTCGCCTGTGGACCCTGGCACGCGGCCTGTGCGGTGCCCTACGGCCAGGGCAGCAGGGGTGGGAAACGTGCACATGGAAAGGGAGCAGAAGCCTTAAAAAAATAAATAATGAAAAGAGTCCTGAAGTTGGGGAGAGGACTGGGAGATCCCTGAAAGCAATCTTCAAAGTAAAGCACGGAGCAAAACAAGGAAGTACAGCGAACATTAGATAAATGGGGATATTTTGACTAATCCTCAAGGCTTGGGATTTGTGCTCGCACCAAGGAGGAGCGGGGGAGAAAGGAAGAGAGCTGTCTGCTCTCCTGAAAAAACTCATCGGGGAAGCTGGAGGCTGGGGATAAGGCATGGTACTGCTGTGATGTGTTTTGCAGCTGTCTGGGAGGTTGGAGCGCTGCCTTTGGGGACAGCTCAGATTTCCTGCCGTAGCTGGCTGGGGAGGCACATGAATGCTGAAATGTGGGCTTGTTTTTTGAAAGCGTTGCCTGGTCTTAAAAACAGTAATGCGTAGGGTCCGAGCAGCTATAGGCGTGCCGATACTTGCCAAGATTGCGGCAGCAGTGGTTTTAACGTTAAGTGGGCTGCCGGGGAGGTCGCTGCTGGGGAGGGCAGTGGCGCGGCGGGCGCGGCTAATGCGTGCCTAGAGAGCGCTTTCCTCCCTGGTGTGCTGAATGTTGGAGTTTCTAAGGACTCGTCCAGAGGAAGCACTTGCTTTTCTGTTACCCCTGCTTTACTTTAGGGCTTTTCCTTATGGTGAAAGCGTCTGCATCGCGTATTCTTCCCTTGTTGTGCTTTCGCTGGCCTACGTAAGTAAGCGCAGAAAGCCGGGCTGCCTGGTCGCGGCGCCCACGCGCAGGGCACGCAGCCCAGGTGTGCCGGCACCTCCCGGCCGTGGCGCTGCCCTGCCGAGCGCCGATGGCCCGAGTTCAGCGCGGGCATCGGTCACCTCCCAGCCGTGCGTACGGCCACCCGTGTGCCCGCCGTGCGCGTGCCGCGGCTGTGCAGTCGGGAAGGCGTTCGGGTGGTTTACGCGCGCAGTTGCTCTCGCCGAAGGAGCAGCGTGCAGGTGTGACCGCACGTGTTCTGTGTGAGGCAGATAATTTGACAACGAAGGGCTTCCCGACCTCGCGCGTGAGTTTCTCCTGCCTCGCCGTGGTGGCAGGTCTCTGCTGGATGGGAGGTTGTAGCGTTTAATGACTGGGAAACATTTTGGTCCTCCTGCAGGGAGGTGCGTGGAGCAATCAGCGGCGTTCCTGTGCTTGGAAGCGGAGCTGGCTGGCAGCGATTTTGGAGCAGTGTGCCTTCGTGCTAAGTGGTGGGTGTGCGTTGAAGTTGTCACAATCGCAGCTGACAATTCAGGAAGATAAAGGGAAAACAGTGTTTTGATGTGCTTTGGCTATTGAAGATTATCTGGCGATACAGTCCTACAGTGTGCCGTGCGAGATGTTTGTTTGCGGCGAGCTTTGTTTACACATCCGCCTCTGCTGCTTGGGGCGGCCGTCTGCAGCCGCAACCTGCGGCGCGTGGCACAGCCCCGCGGCCGGCAGGTGGGCTTCCCTGCGGGGCTGTGCCACCGACGTGCCTCCCTGTGCTTCCCAACCTCGTTTCAGTGACGTGGGCTCCTGCACTTCCTTTTAGTCTTCATTTCCAGCACTGTTTCACCCTAGGTGAAACCCGTGGCTTTACAGAGAGCGGTGCCCGCGTGCCCCTGCAGCCTGCCAGCGCGTTGCGGGGACCAGGGGCACTGCTCGGGGCGGCAGCAGGGCCGCGGGCAGTGCCACGGGTGCTCAGAGCCCCCCGGCACTGGCTGATACAAGCCGGGGGTGTTCTGCCGCACGCGGGGCGCAGCCAGTTCGGCATCGGCGTGGGGTTCCTCCCTGCGCTCCCTGACCGTCGCTGGGTCCTCGAGGCTCCTCCGAACGCGGTTGCGCCGTGGCGCTGCGTGGTGCCCGCGCGGGGCTGGCCCCGGGTGGCAGCGGGACTGCGAGGGTCGCAGGCGGGGGGAGCCGTGCCCGCCTGCCGCTGCGACTTGCTGAAGCTTGAATTCCAGGTGGGCGGGCAATTCATTAGTCCCTCTGCAGCATCGATGCAGATTGCAGCCTGAGCTTATTTTAGAAGAGCAGAAATCAGGAGCAATTAGCAATCTGCTTCGGAAGGAATTTATAAAAAGCAGACGCCGGCTATGTCGCATGCAGAGCGCGGGGCTCTTCGCTGACTTTCCGGCAGCGTATCCCCCCGAAGTCAGAATGGCATTTACGTGCTAGCGGCTCTGCCGACAGCCGGCAGCTGAAACAAAGCAATTGCAAATAACTAATATGGGAGTTCTGGGCTCGCTTTTTTTCTCGTGCGTTTTAGCTGCGAGGTGCAATTTCGCAGTCTGAGGTGCAAGAAGGGAGTTCTGGCAGCAGTGCTGCTCAGGTGTGTGCAGCCTGGGGCTCGAACAGGGCTGCACAAACAGCTGAAGGGCACGGGCTGCTTCAGGCTCTGCTGGGGTGCCTGTCCCCCGCGCTGCCCGGCACAGAGCTCGGGGGGAGTCAGGCAGTGGGAGTTCGGGTTGACACTGTGCAGGGTGTTTGAGCGAAGGCTAGATCTGCTTCTAGGTGGTTAGAAACAAAGGCTTCAAAGAAACAAATTAAAATCTTTATTTGCTTCACCCTGCTAGGATGGCACATTTTTTTTTTGCTTTAAAGGCAGTGTTATTTGATTTGTACCTCAGTCAACCTGAAGGCCCATTTTTTTTTTTTGCTTTGAATGAAGGGATATGAATTCAAAGAATCCAAGACTTCTGCACATCTGAGTGTGAGCGGAAAAGAAGGAAGGTGTTTTCTTTTTTTCAACAGAAGGAATGCTTACATCCAAATCTTGTCTTCCTTGCAAGTGCGATGAAAGGACAGCATGGCAGGAGAGCCCTCCAGAGATAGCACTGCAGACATTCGGGCTATGTGCATACCAAGTGGATACAGTAAAATATTTGAGGGATTATTTTCTAGAAGTGCCGGACACCTGCAGAGCCAGCTGACTTGAGCCAGAGCTGTAGCTGCTGGGAGCACACCCGCTTCCATGGTTCTTCAGGGAAACCCACGCCTGTTGGTGCACATCGGTTGCATGTGCCTGCTGACTCGCTGCCTCTTGTGAGCTGCCCTATTACCTGTGTAGCTTTAATGCCCTTTGTTGTTTTCCGGGTGGGAATTTAACACTTTCCTTTCGCTGCTGGCCTGGGGAGGGGTCCGCGGGAGCGCGCCCATGCCCTGCAGTAGCTCGGGGATCTCTGCACGGCGAGGCAGTGCCAGGAAGAGGAAACGGGTGAAGAGTAAGTACAGAAGAACCAGCGTGGTGGGGGGGACAAAAGCACAGCGTGCATCCGTGCCATCTCCCTGGCGAAGACAAAACAGGCACGAGGCCGACCTGGGCGCTGCAGCGCTGGGGCGCGTTGGCCAGCTGGAGCTGAACTGACCTGGGTGCGGAGGCGTCTGTCCTGCTGGCGTCTGCTCTCCGCCGGCCCCTCCTCCTCTTGCTCTCGAGGATGCATTGTCTGGGAGGAGGAAGAGCTCTGTAGGGACAGGATATTTCTGTGTTTTCATTTGTATTGTTTATCTATCACCAGCTGGTTCTGTGCCCACTAATAAGTAAAGCCTGGGATGCTGGGGAAGATGGTGAGAGGAGACAATGTGCTTTAAGCTGATCTTCCTGTTGGAAGGAAGTAACGCGATCGCTTCGTGCCACAGGAGCTGATGACTTGCACAGAACTGAAGTGCTGAGGGTGATTATCCCTCTGCTTTGTGGGTGGCGGCTGCGCAAGCCAACGATCCCAACGCGGAGCACATTATTAGCCTCCAGTTGAGCCGTCTGCGGCCTGAAACATACTCAAGGTCTGTGGTAGATGATGGAGTCGTCATGAAACGGTGAAGTGTGTGTTTGGGATCCTGTCTGGCGTGGAAAGCCCTGGGCGGTGTGCTGGGACGCTGCCTGTGCTGGGCGCCCCTAGGTGAAGACTGGAAGAGATCGGGGCCCCAGACCAAACCTGTGCTTCATTTGGTTTTACAAAGCCGAAAGTAAAGTCTGTTCACTCCTCATTCTTTCCCGACCAGTGCCTGCGCTCACAGGCTGAGGCTGAACATACAGGTGCTAGGGGAGGGCTGTGCCGGTTCTCTCCTCTCACAGAAAGGCACCGAGGATGAAATTCCTCCTTATCTTTGTGGTTCCTTTCTGCAGATTCCAAGCAGGCTGGGCCTGAGGACAATGTTATTTTATTGGTCACGGCATGGTTTTCTCTTTCTTATTCCAACGTTACCTATTTTCCTGGAAAGGAGCAGGAGTGCAGAGGAGTGTCAGCCTTGGCCTGACGTCTGGCCGAGGCAGCAGCAGGAGGAGGAGGAGGAGGAGGAGGAGGAGGCACCGTCGGTTCCCCGGCAGCGGATGACTGCGCGTGGTCGCGTGTGCCGCAGGGAGGTCTGAAGGGTGCGTGCTGATCCAGGCAACAGGCAGCGTGCGATGTGTTTTTGCTGGAATCACACAGTGGGGATAATTCACCAAGAGGACGTGAAGGAAGAGCATTTCTAGGTGATAAGGACATGCTTCAAGTGAAGTACCCTCAGCCCCTGGCGGTGCACAGGATGTTTTGGAGCGGGGGCATGATCATCTTGCAGGGGTCACTCCGTGCCGCCTGCTTCCCCTCCGTGTGGGTCTGTGCTCAGCAGTTACGCTTCCTGGTGATTTGGTTTAATGCTCTTCCTGGAAGATACGCCCATTGCTTGAATTTCCTAGGAGTCTGCCTTGCAAACCTTCCTGCTCAGCGTTTCACTCGGAGGCTGCACAGGGAGGGTGCTTTAATCGCGGTTCCCACGTAGGGCGCACGGGCGGCAGCCCCGCAGCGCGTGCTGCTCGATGGCCCGGCCGTCCCCGTCGGCAGCTTCCCTGCGCGCCCGTGGCCTTGGGCAGCGGCTGTTGTCAGACATGGCAAGGTCTTCGTGCTCCTGAATTGGAGGCTACTGTTCTGCGGTTTGTTTTTACTTGTCATTTTCTGCGGCCTTCACAGATCGTGAGCCGTTTGGCCTTGGTGCAAGGCAGGAGCGCGTTTGCACGGCAGAATGGCACAGCTGGGGGCAGGAGCAGTGGCGAAGTGTGAGGAAACAATCTTTTACCGATCTGTAAAATTGGTGCAGTAACCCTTTCCTCCTCCTCAGAGGCTGTGCGAGGTTTGTATTGCTGCAGTTTGCAGGTTGCTTGGAGATGCTGGACGAAAAGTTCTCCGAGGAATTACTGCGTATTACTCATGTGTAGGCACAGAGGGGCACGGCGCTTGCCTCGACGAGGGTCGTTCCGGTGGATTCGCGGACGCGCAGAGCTCTCGGCTGCCACCAGCGCTGGGGTGACCGGCGCAGACGTGGGGGCTGCTCCGTGCTGGGGCTGCTCCGTGCTGGGGCCGCTCCGCCGGAGCCTCGCAGCGCCCCGCACACGGGCACCGCGGCGGGCACCAGCAGCCTGCCCCTGCTCGGCTGTGAAGTTTTCCCCGCCTGGATTAAGGAGTGCGAGGTGCTCGAACGAGCCATTTAATGATCTTCTTCTTTATTCCATCTCGGTGGCTGGGGCGTGATTCACATTCTTGTACAGCTCCCTTTCTTTCTCAGTTTAAATACGCTCTCTTTTGCATTTTAATAGCCCAAACCCCAGAGTTCTGGTGACGGCAGCGGGGGCATTCAGCGCATGAAAGGCGTCCTCCGTCTGAGCTGGCCGGGACAATGCCCCTGGACTGAATGCGCTGGGTTGTCAGCGGGGAAGAAGGGGTGGCGAAGCCTCGGAGCTGCTGCACCCCGCGAGGTTTGCGGCCAGAATGCCCCTTCCCTCCGGGGGAAGGCGCGCCATCTGCTTTTGTGGCACTTCCTTTTGTTCTTCTTAAATCTTGAACAAACACAACAACCAGGCTGTTTGGCTCCTTCTTTTTAATGCTTTAACCGGTTCTTATGGGTGTCTTGCTTCTTTCTTGTATTCCTACCAAGAAGAAGTAGAGGTGGAGGAGCCAGCTCCTCGGCTGTGCGGCTTTCCCCCTCCCCTTCGTGTTCCTGTTCCCGCAGCCCTCACGCAGGAAAGCGCCTGACTTCGTAACCTGGCCTTGCTCCTGTCCAACAAACCGAGCCGTTCGTGTCCTCTGAAAACCGATGGGTCTTGTGGTTGTCGCTGTTTCTTTTGTCAGACTTGCACAGCAGCACAGGAACCTGTGCGCTGAAAAGCTGTGGCTAGATGCTAGATGCACCTACCCCAGCACAGATTTGGGGTTGTTCTTTGCAAAGATCTTTGCAAATCTCTTCAAAACCTTTCAGCCGGGCCTGTTCTGACTCGTTCTCTGCCCCTTTGTAAACTCCACCGGTTTTTCCAAGGTGGCCAGAGGAATGTTTTCCTGTAGCTTTGGCCAGATCTGAATCAATGTCTCGAGCATTCCTGCTGCTGGATCTGTCTTCTTCTGGCTGCGTTTAGTAAGGGATCGGCCTAGCCTAGGCTGGGAAGTGTTTGCCTCGCCTTCTTTGCTGTGTTTATTTCGTTTTGTTTGTGCAGATTTGTGTTCTGTTAAGGTGCTGTTGTTGCTACATCAACACGCTTAAAAACTTTGGGGACTGTTTCCCCCCCGCGAAAGGCGGAGCTGCAGCGGGGCTCCCAGAATAAAACCCGCCTGGGAAGCAGGCTGGTGCGCTCGGACCGAACTCGCTGCGGTGCGCAGGTGCTGGTGCAGGCGGGGTCCTCTGAGGAAAGCACGGAGGGTGCTCAGGAGTGTCTGCAGGCCGGGGGCTCGGAGGTGACTGCTTTCCCAGGGCTGGTGTCCGTGGGCTGGTAGGAGTTCGGCTTGTTTGGAAACAAGACAAGGCAGAACAATAGCCGTATCTTGCATTGCCGAGTGTTTCCTTGGGCTCGTTCCATCCTCAGTCCCATAAATTGCAGCTCCCGGTATTTCAGCGTAATCAATGCAGGGCAGCGTAGCCCAGACAACAAAGTGTACCAGGGAGTAAATGAGATTTACGTCCTCCGCGTTGCTCATGGTCAGACAAAAGCGGAGACAGCTGTAGCCGATTCAGTCCGTGGGTAACTTCGCTGTAATTCACGGGGGTGCCTGGGCTGCCCGTGGACAAATGCGTGCCGTGCAGCTGCGTCCTCAGCGCAGTGTCCCTTGTCGTCAGGGAACGCTTTTCTCCTTCACGCAGGAAGTTCTTGCGCTGTGTCCTCACTGCTGGCTCTAGGAAGGAGAAGGAAAGGAAAGATGGAGACAATGGGTGGTTACAGGGGTGGTTCAATAAAGGAAAGACGTGTCCGAGTCGAGCAGGATGATGAGAGGTGTGTTGGGGACGGGGCACCAGCAATCTCCTAGCTGGCAGCAGTAGGGCACTTGCTGACCGTGCTGGTGTGCTCAAGGTGTGACACAGGTGTGGAAGCCGGTACCCGTGTGTCAGCGGGGCTTGGTCATTGCTGTCCGTGCCCACAAATCGCCTCCTGGTTCGTGGCCAGCCGGTCTGCTCGGGGGCGTGCGAGCCCAGCGTGCACAGCACACGAGTGATTTGTAAAGGCTTCGGCGTGACGTCGGGTGGGAGTCCCGGCTGCCCTGCAGTGAGGTGCTGCTCGTGGCCGTAAGGAAGCCCTGCGGTGCTTGGGCTTTGCCCGGTGCTCTGTTGTGAGAGCGGCCGACTGTCCTCCTCGGGCTCCTCCCGGCACGGCTCCGGCCGTGCGATCGCACCGTTTCCATCCTCCTCCTGCAGTAACCGCCAGCTGCGAGGCGGGTGGCACGGGAGCTTGGTGGGGAGCACGGCCCCTCGCACGCTGGGGGCTGCTTCCTGAAAGAGTTTCCTTATTTTAAGTTCAGATTTGAATTTTGGGTTGAAAACGGAAGAAGGAGGGCAGAGGTGTTCTCCGTTTCTCCCCCACGATCCCGCTTGGCGTGTCCCTTTCCAGGGACACGGCCGGGTGCCGTGGGGGCAGTTGCTGGGACCCGGGCGCCCCACAGGCGTGGGGAGGGCGGGCAGCACCGGCAGTTTGTGTGTGTGTGAGTGGGCCCGCGCTGCCCTCCGGGGACGCTCCGAAAGGGAGAAACCGTCGGCTGTGGGAGTGGGATGGCATTTTCAAGGAAAATGATGGAGTTCATCCTCAGTAACCGTGCTCACCTAAACTCTTCTGGCTGTGTAACAGCAGACCCGTTTCCTAAACACTGCTTATCTCTACGTTCAGGGAGACGTATGTTCTTGCTCCTGCTTTCTTTAAAAAATAATAATTTAAAAACATAATCTGCAAGTCCTGTTCTTTACTGAGCTCCCACATTCATCTCCTAGGCTTGGTGTCAGGGTCTGAGGTCCTTGTGCTCATTTTTACATTTTACAATACATTTATGTGAGCTTTGGCTGTGCTCTGTGAGGTACCAGACTAATCCTCCTTCTGGCTGGTCTCCTTACAAAGCGGGAGAAAACCTGAAAATACGTGCTTTCGCTGCCTAAATTTAGCCCCGAAAGCTTGTCTGGTCTCGGCAGCAGCTCATGGTAAACCACAGCTTGAAAGCGACGGTCAGCCGCACCTTCAGGATCTCCGAGGATGTGGGTGACTACCTGCTGAAGGGGCTCTGGTGGAGCTCATATTTCTCTTCCTGCAGAGAGGAAGGGAAAAGAACCAATTCAGGTTCATTTTTTAGTTTTCTGTGGTATGCAGTGAAATAAACCAGACCCTACTCTGGATGCCAGGCGGTCTCGGGAGTTACCCCAGGCTGGGTCTGAGGAAGCTGGCTGCGGTGCCATGCTAATAGCGCGAAGAGGGTAATGCTCTGGTGAAAAATCGCAGCGCACGCAGGTTCTGCTCTGTCGCTGCAGGTGTGATTTTTGGCCGGTGCAGCCTCCCCAGCCCTGGGTCCCCTCCGAGCACAAACGGGGGCTGGCCCGGTGCCTCCTGGCCATCTCGCCGCGGCGCAGCCCGCGCGTGCTGCTCAGCGGGGCTGGGGTCTGGCCGCAGCCCGGGCGGTTCCCGGAGCTGCTCTGTGTCACTGCTGGCCGGCGTCTCGGTGGGTTCCTTTGCGCTTTTGTCCGTTTCCATTTGAACGGTTGCATTGCCACTAATGTATGTCCCATATTGCCCAGGGACTGCTCCAAAAAGTAGCTGTATTGTAAGGCACCGTTTAAATGCCTTCTTGCTGTAGTCCCTTTGGGCCAGGCCCCACCTTCAGCAATCCTGGGGTACTCCCGGAGTATCGCTGGTGGTGCCCACAGGCTCGGCCCCTGCCAGCAGCCCCGGGGGTTGCAGTGCCCAGGGTGTGCAGGGAATGACGGCAGGGCATCGATCCCCCTGGGACGGGCAGCTGATGTGATGCACCGAGGTGGCACCTTCCCCTGCAAGAGTAAAGATTCATGGCTTTAAATATATATTGCCGGCTTCATCCGCTGCTGTGGGGGTTGTGTGTTTTGAACCCAAAGCACCGCTGGCATCCCTCCTGCTCTGGAGGAGGGCCTGGCCGTTGGGTGCTCCCTGCTGTCCCCGTCCTTCGCTGTGTCCCTCCCTTCGCCCTTCCCCACCGTGTTCCGGGTGTGCTGCCAGGCGTGCTCCTGGCGGGGCGTTGCGAGCCCTGTCCTGACCTCCCGGTGCAGCGCTTGTGCTTGCGTTGAGCTCTGCTCCGCGTGCCCTGTAGGGACCGGGCGTCTGGGCTTCTCGCTGCCGCCCGCAGAAGGGCGTGCGCGCCCGGGTGTGTATGCACACGTGCACACGCACCGACCCCTCTCCTGCTCGCTGCGTTACCGCCCGGTTTGGAGGTGTGCTTTCTGTGCCAGAAAGCTGTTGCAAAATCCTGAGTCATTTCTGACTGACATGGCAATTATTGTTAAGAAAGAAGGAAAATTACTCTCCAGAAAGAATTCCTGACTACAAGAAGGAGGGTATCATACGGTTGGCTTTTCTGGACGGCTCACAAGTTTGGCCAAGGCTTGTTGGAGACTGTAATCAAAGAAAACTTCCTTATGGCGAAGGTAAACTCGATATTGTACAGACTGAAAACTGGACTTCTGAGAGCTGACGGGCAGCTGGGCCGTGAAGCAGGGGTTTTGCTGGTCTGCCCCGGTTCGTAGGTGGGACTGAGCTCGCTGGGATGAAGCACTGAGGAGTGACTCCCTGCTGGGGGAAGACAGAAAAAGCCTCTCTTGAGGGACTTCTGAAAGCTGCGGGATGCTGCCTGTGTCTCTCAGAACAGCTCTGATCCCTGAATGCCTCTGGTGGGGAGTTTGGAGTCAGGTTTGTGCAGTTGGCTCCTCTTCGCGTCAGGCCCTCCTGCCTCGTATTCCAATGGAAATGTCTGCAGTTACCTTGACAGAGCATGGATGTTTCTTCAGTTATTGGAAGAAAGGGTATAAAATGACTAGATTCCGCTTTATGTTTTTCCTCTCTTCTCTAATAATGCTGAACATCTTGCCAAGTTCTTTAGAAAACAGTGTAGTCATCAGCGCATTGGATTCATTAGGAGTTGGCATTTAGACGCTCGGTATGTGAGAGCTGCTGACGCCCCGTGGAAAAATTTGCAGTACGTTCACTTGAGGACCAGTTTTGCTTACAGATTTATCTGGGTGTTTGTTTGTCTATGCTTGAATTCATTTTGAAATTTGAAATTCTGTTTCTGTTTTTAAATCAAACGTAATTGCAACACACCATTACATTTGTTGTCAGACAGTCCTGATCCGTGGAAAGTTTTGGTCTTGAGGCTAGGCTGGAGTTAAGAATAAAATACTATTTTTTTTCCCAGTTGCTGTCCAAGGAAAGCAGGCTTTCCAAGCAGGGTGAAGTGGCGTGCATTTGGGCATGCTGCATAATGGGAGAAAACCGGGTGCTTTGCTTCGCTCAAAACTTGTCCTGCGTTTCTGCTGCACGGTGCCGTTGCAGCACGAGCAAGTCTGTTTCCAGCTGACAGTCGGCGTGCGAGGAAGGTGTGCTGTCGGTGACTGCTGCGGCTCTGCAAAGCCCCTGCTGAACGCCACCTCCCCGCCGGCCGAGCAAGCGCTGCCGCGTGCGTGGTTCGCAAGCAGAGCAGGCCGTGAGCAGCAGCCTGCGAGATCCTCGGCCGTGGTCCTTCTCCGTGGGAGAGCTTTGACTCGTTTAAGTGCTTGACCGGCTTAATTACTTCAAGCCTCCATTGTCGCCACCTCAGCTTTGATCTGTGTTCCCCGGGAGCTGTCTGGAAGCTGCCCCGCTCTGCCTTTGTTCCGTACATGAAGCGGGTGGTGCTGTGGGGAGCATCTCCCCGGCTGCGGAAGGGCTGAACGCCTCCCGCCTGCTTCAGCAGGCCTGCAGCAAAGCGCTGCTCTTGTTGGGGGTAGGGAGCCCTGCCCGGGGGGGGAGGCTGCTGGGAGTAGGCCTGCTGTACGTGAGGATTTCTTTCGCCCCGCTACCTGGAGCGGGGGAGAGGCGTGCTGGAGCACCTCCGGAGGCTCAGACAAGTCCGCTCGGCGTTTAAAGGCCCATCAGAGCAGTGCGACCTTGGGGGTGCTGTGACTGTCCCAGCACATCGTTTTGAGCAAAACCGTGTTTTTGTAGGACTGTTCCTACATCCCAAGTGATGGTGTTCCGATACAAGAACTGGGCATGTTCTGCTGTCAGTTGTCTTCTATTAGTACTTTAATTCATAAAATCATAACTGTATTTAGCTCCTGACAGGGGCGTTATGGAAGGGAAAGTGTAGAGCTCCAACTCTCATTTCAGCTCTGCCTTGTCAGAGACATCTGGCGTGACGAGGACTTGCCCAGCCCTGACCCCATCCCCCCTTTTAAAAAAATTATTTTACAAAGCTTTCTTCAAGCCAGCAGTTTTCTTGTGCTCTGGTAAGAGTGCTTTGGTTTGAGGCCGCCAGTGGCTGCAGACCAAATGTGATGCTTTTTGGCACGTACAAAGCAGGAAAAGGATGATTGTTTTTCCTCCAGGATCCTCTCTCACTGGCAGCCTTTGCAGCAAGCTCAGTCAAACCTCTCCTTCCTGAAGTAATGCCATGAAACGGGGCTGGCATTTGGCTTTCTAACACTAACGTTGCAGAACACAGACACTGCAACGCATCTGCTGTGTGCGGGGGAGCGTTCGTTAGGAGGCTGACTAACGAAGTGCATCTCTGAAGCAGGAAGGACACAGTTGTACTGGGGCACTGGTGGTAGTTGCAAGAAGGTGTTACAGGCAAGGCGGTCTTAAATGTGCTTCTGATCAGGAGGCCAGAAGTACAGCCCTGCGGTTCACTACCGTTCCCTTGTCGCTTGAGCTTGGATATAAAAAAATAAAGTTTCTCTTTGTTCATCATTTGTTGTAGTGCTTATTTCCTTTCTGGCCTATAAAGAAGGCTAGTAGACGTGCTAGCGCAAAATGCTCTGAAATTCTTTGAAGGAAGAAACAATGATGAGAAAGAGATATTTTTAGTAAGATAAGGCGAACGTGAAGCTTCTTTTAACCAGAAAGAAACGAACGCAGTTTCCTGGAAGCTGGATCTGCCAAAGCAGCGTGATGCCGCTTTGTCTGTAGGAACAGTGACAATCACAGGTGGCTTTTACAAAATAAATCACTTTTTGCCCCAGATCTGTTCCCACCAACTTTTCTTTGGCGTAGAGCACTCCTGTCTGGCTTCCTGTGTGCCTGCAGATGGCCTCGGCTCGCATGCTGTTAGGCGCAGAGCCCGTGGCCTGCAGGGGAGTGGGAAGCGAGGTGGCTGCAGGCAACTGCTCTGGAGCTTCCTCGGCTCTGGGTGTTTCTCCAGATCGCCGTGCTGACCGCAGCTCTGGTCTCTCAGGGTGCCTGGTCTAGTTCCTGCAGGCTGGAGGGGAGGGGATAGGAAGAGGAGGCTGCGTGGCTGGCAGGGCTTTCTCTGCACGTGGCGTTCCCTGTTACGGTGCCGCTGCCTGGGAGCTGGAAGGTCGCACGGGCAGACCTTCGGCTTGCGTCGCTTCGCAGAAAGCTGCTGCGTGCTGCCCCAGTGCAGAGGCGTCGGCGTCTCGGTCAGGGAAGGCACGGACGTCTGCCTGCGCCCTGCTGACCAGCGGTTGCTCGTGGGTGTGCGGAACCTGTTTGTACAGGGATGGAGGAGCAAACATCTCATGAAAATGGTAGCAGTGCCTGCCCCTGCCGTGCGCTCAGGAGGCGCCGGGCCCGCAGGGGTTATGCCAGGTCGCCGTTTCGGGAGTGCAGTGCGACAGACAGAACGACACCCGTGGAAGGTGCCGGAAAGCCATTTTATGCCGACTTTTACCCATGCTCCACTTGGACCTCTCAAAGGTGATGCAGGCAGCGGGAGTTCGTGTAGCCGCTGGTACGACCGTCTGACTGCTGTGGTAGCTGTTAACAGAAAAAGCCTAACGATGGACAGTGAAACTCTGAACAGCAGGCCCTGCTATGCACGCGTGTACGCTGATGTCTGCGTGCATCCGTCAGCAGGGCTGCTGCTCCAGGAAGTGTGGCTGGTGGAAAAGAGCTGAGCTGGTTTATTTACCGGCTGGTTTGTCTGCGGAGGCGTTAGCTGTGCAGGCGAGTCTCATTAGAAACAAACCCGGTAGGTAACTGTGGAGAGCAGGGCGGAAAACGAGCCGTGAGCAGCAGCTGGAGAACCGCAGCCGCGTTGCTTCTGCGGGGAAGCCGTGTCCCAGGGCACGGCGGTGGCGCGGAGGCTTGCGGCACCACGCGGGAGGCACGCTCCTCGTGGCTGCGGCCTCGTCTGGGGACATGCTGTCCCTGGCCTCCCCGCGCCCTGCGGGGCCTGGAGGGCAAAGAGTTTCTTCTGAGGAGGAAACTACTCGATTTAAGATCTAATTTCACACGTTTTCACTTCCTTTTTCAGCAGTAACAAGCGAGGAGGTTACCTCAGAGCCCAGCACAAGGTGCCCCAAGAGCCCCCCGTGGGCAAGAAGGCACAAACCGGCTGCGTGATGTGATGGAGCCGCCCTCCGTCGGAGGTGCGCCTGCCAGCAGCCTGTCTCCTGCCGCACCTGCCTAAACTGGGGATTAAAGAAATGCATGAAAAAAGTTGAACGAAAGACAGCCAATGCTATAGGAGCTGGTTTTGGACTTGAGCAGTGTTTTTCTTCCCTATTTTGAAATTATTTTTTAAAATCTGAAACTTCTAGCTTTAGATTAAAGGCTTGTCTCTTTGTGTTGCTAAGAGCCAAATATCTTGGCTGCTTCTAGACAGGATTGCTAAGAGCAGCACGTGTGAGGAGGGAGGCATGTTTACTTGCCTGGAGCCATTTGCTCTGCTCCTTCCCTGAGTCTCTCAAGCGCCTTCAGCACCAGGGCTGCTCCCGGCCGGCTCTGGGGCGCTGCAGGAGGAGGTGCAGCTGGCAGGGGTTTGGTGCAGGTGCTCCCGTCTGTGTAGCTCCAGTGGCCCCACTGGCATTTTAATTCTGAACCAGGCCTAGTGATGTGTTGGATCGTGCATGCAAGGGCTCTGCCGGGGGGAACGGTGCATATGGTTGACAAACAGGATGGCAAAGCGCTAGAAAGTACGTAAGAGGCGATTCTGTGTGGAAGAGGGTTGGGTGTTTAGTGAAAGAAAAACATGCGCAATCTGGAGGAGAAAATGAAAGAAGCTTGGAGTCAAGTAGCCCTTGCAGTGTGTTCCATATTTGTAGAAGAACTGGATTCTCCTTTGAGTCCAACTTGCCATATTATATTTGCAATAAACTATTGGGTCTAATCCCAGTGGTGAGGAAAATAATGGTTTTTGTTGCCAAGCATATTTTCTCACTTGTCTCGAATCAGTGGGGTGAAACATATGTTACGGGAACGACTCTCCTAGACTGTCCATTTTGAAGATCAGCTGAAGACATTGTTCTCCTGGACAGAGAGTTCAGCATCTTCTCAAGCACTAAATTTCCTTCAAAATCACCTATGTTCTTTGTGTTTATTGTTCAGGGCGGTAAATGCCGCAGCTCTTGGAGATCTCTGAGCCTTAGAGGCGGTTCTCTTTTTACAGTGTTTAAAAATAATATTGTAGGTATCTCTTTTTCTAATGCATTTCTGAGCTTTTTTGCAAGCGACCTGGCTGTCTCAGCTCTGGGCTGCGGAGGACGGTGTGGTGCAGGCCAGAAGAGGCCCGGTGCTGCCGCTGCTCTGCTCCTGCCCAGGGGACGGGGCCAGCAGCCAGGCCCAGGCCTGCTCCTGAAAACCCATCGGCGCTGAGTGCCGTCAGCTTGGTCCTGCCGCCGGAGGAGGAGGAGGTGCCTGGCAGCCTTCATCGCACCCCGTTGCTAGAGAAACCCCGCTTTTGTCCTCTGGCATCTGAGCAGCTGCCTGACGCCGAGCCTGGCGCTGGCGGGGCCCTGCCGCGGGGGCCTGCCGACAATGGGACCTCCTGGGGAAGGAGCGTGCTCGGCCTCCCGGCTGGCGAGGCTGACTCTGCTGGGAGGCCCCGCGGGGCGAGACAGAATCACAGACTTGTAGGGCTTGGAAGGGACCTCAAGGGATCGTCGGGTCCAACCCCCAAAGGACGGGCAGGTCGCTTCGGCTGCAGCATCGCTGCATGGCGGGGACTGGGCCGCTGGCCTCAGGCTTCCCTCCCGGCTTGTGCTGAACTGTTGTGGCCTCTCAGTTTCAGTTCAGGCAATCGACCCTCATGAGGTTTAACTTTCAGGCTTCTTCCACTGTAATTTTTTTACCTGCTTTTCCCTGTGTATGATTGGTTTTGCTTAATAAGCCTGTCCAAAACTTGTGATATGTTGCTCATTTGTGGACTTTGTAACAGGTCTGTTTTATTTCTGATAAATTCTGAATTACTACCGTAGTCAAATTCCTCATTAGAAATTTTGCGTAGATAAACTTTGTGAGAAATGCCTTCTTATCGCATTTCTGGGCCAGTGAGCGGTCTCTAGAACAGACAGAACTATTCAGGTATGATAACTCCTGCAGAACATAAAGCATTTCTGGAAGGTGAGGTGACCTGCCAGCACATGCTGGTAGCAGTTCACGTCTGGGGGGATTATTGCTTTTTTTTTTTTCAATTCACTTTTCTGCAGATGAAAGTTGCTCAGCCGCTGTGGAGGAGGGAGCTGTGTTTCTCTGCTTGGTGAGTCCATCACCAAGGTTGCCTTGGTTGGAATTTCCCTCGTTCTGCCCTTTGCAAATGCTCTAAGCCTTACTCAGGGGTGTTTCCTTCTGTGTTTCTTATTACCTCATCTCCCCGTGAGACCATTTTTTTTAACCCTGGATTCCTAAAGAAGCCAAGCACAGGCTGTTTCTCTGCATTCATGTGCAACGCCCACCAGTAGCCTTGGTGGCCAAAACCAGGGTTCTTGTATCTGTCTTATGTATGGGATATTCATGAGAAGATATGGCTGGGGAGGAACAAAATGTCTCAACTTCCTCCACAAACCAGCACCAGGAATATCTCCCCCATGAGCTCACTCCTTACTAGACAACAGAGAGCTCATATGGGTCAGAACAATCTCGAGTGCCCCTGCCAGGGACAGCTCCAGGGGGCACCGTCTGGAGGGGCTGGTCCTGCTCCAGTGCCCGTGCTGCTCCCTTTGGGCAGCAGGCTCTGTCGGGATCTGGCTGAATTTGTCGCACTGGGGTAAATGCATAGATCGTTGTAAAGGTGCGTTGTCAGGTTGCGAGCTTCGTGTTGAAGGTACAGCAACAGAAAGCGCTGCTATTCATGTTATCTGGTTGTTTGCCCTAAGGTGAGATGAGGAAAAGTGCAATTACCAACAGTAATTCTGCTGTTTAGCTTACAGTTGTTTCACTCAAACTTATTTCATTTTTTTTGTCCAAGATTTTATAGTTTATGAAGAAACTAATTTTTAGAGTAGATGTCCATGGAAAAGTAGGGTGCTGATCAGCTTACAACCATAGCATCATTTAGGTTGGAAAAGACCCATAACATCATCAAGTCCACCCTGGATTTTGTGGATGTGTGTTTGTTTCCATTGTGGTTGATGTCAATTAAGGAGCCTGGCCTTTATCAGCATTTGAGGTAAGAAGCATTGGAGCCAGGGGTTACTGGAAGAGGGAGAGACTTGCAGAATAACTTCTGGAGAACATGGTTGTCTCATTTACTGCATTTGCTAGGATGAAATCCTAGCTGCATTGAAGTTTGTGGGAGTTTTGCCACAGTTTCAGCCATGGCCAGGATTTCAACATCATGTTTATGAATTTCTGAAACTCAGAGTTCTCTTGCCCAGGAGAATATATGAAATATATGAGAACACAGTAAGTGAATAATAACAGATACCACTGGTAAAAGTTGCATTAGACTAGCAGCACTCGTCTGGGGGTTTCAATGTTAGATTAAAAAAAAATAAAAAGGAAAATAACCTTCAGTAAACTGAGGGTGGAACCGGTGGAAGTAGCAACACGTTAATAATGAACTGGAACTGAGCGTACTGTGTTCATCTTGACCTCTCCACACAAGCATGTTACTTCTAATTTGAATGCTCAAATTGGCCACAGTTAGTCACAAAGAATTTTGTTCTTTGTAAAGCACTGCATCATCTGTGTTGTCAGAGGTATGTTATTTGAATGCGTGTAATCACACTCTGGCTCTGTAAATCCTGCCAATATTGTCCTCACTGGGGAAGGGATGAGATGAGCAGTCTAGGATAGGAAAAAATGAGATTTAACCTGATCTACTGGCCAGCATGTCAGCATCAACCCAAGCAGCACTGTTCTGAAGCCTTGAAAAAGCTAGAGAAAGTGCCTTTTTTCATTGGCACGCCCGTGAATACCAGTTTCCAGCCCAAATGCAGAGCTCCCTCAAGATGGGAGGGTTGGGCTTACTGTGACGTAGTCGCGCTGGCTCCAGGATTTCTGAAGGCCCGTGTCAGAAGTCAAACACCAGTACCTCAGATTCAGTTTGTTGCATTGCTGGTGCGAGCTGCCCTCACCGAGGGCCGCCGCAGTAAGAGTGGGGCTCAGCCATCGTCGTGCTGCCGGCCCCGTGCGCCGTGGGGACAGGGAGCAGCCGCAGCCACCGGGGCCGGGCAGAGCATCGCTGTCTGCAGCTGGCGTGGAGAGAGCCACCGTGCCTGGAGCCGCTGGTAGCCAGAGAGAGCGCTCTTGAGACGGGCTGTGTCAGGAAAACAATGACAAAAACACTTTTCCCCAGAGATCTTTCTCCCACTTTGTGCAACGGACCTTGCTGTTGACATTGGTT
This sequence comes from Anser cygnoides, assembly GCF_040182565.1. Lineage (NCBI taxonomy): Eukaryota > Metazoa > Chordata > Aves > Anseriformes > Anatidae > Anser > Anser cygnoides. The sequence goes on from NC_089882.1 coordinate 2,880,204, forward strand.
GAGCTCTGCCTCTGCGCGCTGGCATTGCGGAGGCTGATGTCTGGCAGAAGATGTCTGAGCAGCTGTAAGTCCTCGTGTGGCAGCGTGGGAGCAGCGCCTGATGTTACAAAGGCCATATCAGAAAGGATTGCTTCCTCTGTGTAGCTCTTTGCAGTTGTCTGTATTAGCACAGTGTTCTGTTGCAAGCCATGCACAAGATTTCAGCCGGGTTCAGTTTTGTAACTGGGTTGTAATAATCGCAATGTCAAAATACAGCTCCCCCGAGCCCCCGGCCTCCTTCCATCCGCGTGTAGGCCTGCCGAGGACGTGCTGCCCAGACATCCAACCCAGCCGCTGGCCACGAGCAGCTTCACATCCCCACCGCGGTGTCATCGGCCGCCATCCTCAGAACAGCGACATCGCCTCCCACGCCTCCAGCTGCCTGACCTAGGACACTAAGATTTTTTGATTTCTAACCTGACTTTCTTCATGGCCAGTCTGTTCATCTCATGCTAGTACTCTGATTTAAATCACCGCTTTCTTGGGGCTGTTTCTACTCCCCTTGCTATATTTGTACCCTACAACTGTATACCCACTCAGCTGTCAGTTTTCTGAAAGGTTTTGAATAACTCCAAGTTTTTGGGTTGTAGATTTTTTTTGGGTTGCAATTTTTACTGTTGCCATTCATTTATAAACCCACCGAAGCTTAGATGTCCGAGGTTTTTCTTGTAATAAGATTTTCTGGTAATCTTGGATTGACCATGCGATCTGTCATCCGGGCTCTGCAAGGGCCATAGTCCCCTGCCTGGGGAGATTCAAAAGTCTTGGAGGCTGAGGTTTTGCCAGGCTAAAACTGGGCGTGAAGACACCAGTGCTCCGTGCTGCCTGGTGGGGTGTCCTGTCCTGCCCCGTCCCGTCCCTTCCCGCTGGCTGCCCCTTGCGCCCGCAGCAGCCTGTCCTCGGGGAGGGCTGCGGGGCTGCCCTGCGTGCCCTCTGAAAACCCCGTCCCTGCTGGCATCTCCCGTGGCCGCGTGCGTGGCCTAGCAGTAACGAGCAGTCAGCGGGTGCGGAGTGGGGTAAGTAATTTGAAAATAGTTACCAAAGCCAAATCACCAGGACTTCTGAGTACAGATGTTCCGTGTCTCGGCTGGATTAGCAGTCCTGCCGTTCGTCTTAAGCATTGTTGCTGTGCCTTCGTTTGCCAAGGAATTTTGTTTTCTCCGATATCCCTGCCATTATATTTCAGAAGAGCTGAGGAAATAATTTGTCTTGCTTTTTCTGCCTCTGATTCTGCATTTTAAATAGCAGGACTGCTCACACTGCAAACTACTTTCTTATGAGCAGAACCAAACAAACTGGGGAGAAGAAGCAGCAAACGTGGAAAGCCGGTTGTTCAGCAGAGTTCAGGGGAACTCGGGGGGCTTTCTAGCACATTGTTGGTAGAACAGCTCATTTTGGCCTTCTTATTTGGCACTGTTTGTGATTTCATATATTATGTATCAAATTGTGGGATTATTTCAGACAAACTAGTGTGGAAATGTGACCAGCCACACAACTTTCTTAATGCTTTGCTTTCTGCTTTTTGGCAAACGCTTTTAGCTCTTCCTAAAGCAAAAGTTCCTGTAAATTTCATGTTCAAAAACACAAATTGTGAGGCAGCTATATTCCTGGTGGAGACTTGTGGTGTTTGTGTTTACGTCCTAATGGTGCTGGATAAAAGCCAGAGTTGGAGAGTTTTTGTAGTGAGGTTTGGTCGTCATGGCAAGGAGCCTTTTTTCATTCTAGCAGTGAAAGCCATAAGCGTGGGGTTTAAAATTAAATAAATAAATGTATTTTTTTGGAACCAAGACAGGGTCCAAGCCAAGCTTAGGCTGTGTCTTTGAGAAACGTTTAGCAATGCTTAGAAGGCCAGCCCGGGTACTGGCAGGAGGGGTGCTGTCGCGGCGAGCTGCGGGGTGGAGGGGACGGTCCCTGAGTGGCGGTGGGCACCCGACAGGCTTCCAGCAGCTCGGCTCCTGGTTTGTGGCCTTCGCTGTGCCTCCAGAGAACGTGAGCTGTCCTGTTCCCAGTTGCCTGTGCTTTGGGCTTGTCTCGCTCAGATCTCTTCTAAGAAACGTTTCTTCCGTGAGGCAAGTCAGCCGAGTGCCTGAAGAGGGCTGCCTGCTGCCCAGTGACAGGAACGCAGTTAGCCGCCTCTTCCCGGGGGCGTCCCCGTCTCCCTAGCCCTGTCCCCCAGAGTTCAAGGCTTCGGGGTCAGGCACCGAAGAGACATTTGTCTGATGCTGAAAATACAGTTGGCCCTCGGTTGAAAATTGCAATTAAAGGGCTATTAATCCCCCCGTGGCAGACGGGACCGATGCAGCTTGCGGTATTGGTCAGAAAACGCTTGCGAGCAGCGCTGGGAGAGCCGGGGCGGTTTGAGGCCTGCACGCTCAGCTGGCGCCCGTCACGGCGCACCCGGGGCGCTGGGTTTTGCCTTCGCTGAGGATCTCGTCCTCCTGCACGGCTCCTGGCCCCGAGGGAGGCCGCAGGGCATCGGGCGCCATCGGCGAGGCTGGGCCCCAGCTCCACCTCGAGGCAGGAGGAAACGGGTGTCCTCCGAGTGCGCTGTGTTCCCTAGGCAGCAGGCATGAAGGGTGGAAAAAGGCTTTTCTGCCGGCCTGGATTTTTCATTATTATCTGAAAAGGCTACTTAAAAGCAAGTGCATTTTAATTGAAACGAGGGTGCCTCACACATGCAGCAGAAAAGTAACTATGGAAGCCGGGGAGCAACAATGAAGGCTCTGTCAGGTGCTGTGCTCGTGAGCGACTGACTCACGGAGACCTCTGGAGCTCTGAAGAATGTCGTTTGCTGTGTTTTTGCTGCTGTCTTCTGCATTAACGATGCCAGTAACCCTTAATTTTGTTTTCTACTGCAAACCTTTTCCGTTTAAAATGCACCACAAGTCCTAAGGGTCAGTGGCCGTCTCCACCTGTCTGTGTGACAGCTCAGAGCTGAGTGGCTGCGGGGTCACAGTTAATGGGCTCTCGGGGTCTGGAGGGGCCGCTCTCTGCCACTGTGTCCTGAGATGGCGCTGGCCTGGGTGAACTTGTGCAGGGGAGCTTGAAAATGTCACAGCAGTGCCTTACAGGAGTGGGGAAACAGCGAAAACTCTGCTGAAGACAGTCGAAATGTGCTTCTCTGATGCCCGGATGACCAAGAGCACCCTCGCTGCAGCCTCGCTGAGGTGCTGCTTGTCGCTGGCATCTGAACTGCCGTGAATGACCGCTGCCAGAGACGAGGAGACATTGTCGTGTGAGACACGAAGATCAAATGGGCAGCAGAAGCTCAGATCTGGGAAAAAAATAGGGAGAGGCAGGGAACTGAAAAGATTGGAGAAGCGTTATTGATATTCTTTGTATTTCTGTGCATTGCCGTAATTGTTAAGAGCTGTTCTAGAAACCACCTCAGGCTGTAATCCTCTATGACGAGAGAACTAGAGACCAAATTTGTGTTTAAAAAAAAAAAAATCTATATCAAACTTGCTCAGCAAAGCAGAGAGCTGTAAAGCAAGTCCTGTGTTGGCACCAGCAGGGGTGGGAATGTAAAATCCATATGGGATGTAATGAAATTTTCACTGACCTTGTGTGGGAAGGAAACTCTTGTCAGCAGGGAAATGTGAAGGTTTTAAAAACGTTTTGTTACGAAACTGGTACCTTAGTATCCTGGAGGAACGTAGCAGAGATTTTTAGGAGGCTTAATCCACAGGCAGTTACCCTTTGCCTCCCGAGCTCCGGTGAATGCCACCGCTCGCTGCCCAGGGCTTGGCTGCGGACGGGTGCGCGAGGAGCAGCGATGTGTAACCAGGCGTGCTTAGCCAGGGAAGCCATTTCCGAGGAGCTCTGCGGATGACAGCACCAGCTTGCCATCTCGCATCCTGTCCCTGCTCGGCTGGAAAGCTGGGGGCTGTAGGAAGCCACGGCTGCGTAGGTGGCCGTGAGGTGTCACAGCTCAGAGCAGGCTTTCTGATGACAGCAAAGCTGCAGTGCTGTGTACATGAGACCTTTCTGTAAAGCCTGGGCTGGTTTTCAGCAGCAATTGCAGTCCCAGCTACCAAGGACAGGACCAGCCTCCAGGTGTGACGACTGACTTCTGTGTTGCGGAGCCCAGCTTCCCCAGGCGTCGTGGTCCATCTCTGTAGCAAAACCAGGGTTAATATTGCCCCGCGGCGTTAAAGCGCCCTTGCCCCCCACGTAGCAGAAGCAGCAGTGACGCGCTCCGGGTGCCCCTGTGCTGCTCCTGCAGAGGAGCCCTGCAGCACCACAAGTCGCGCGTGGGCCAGGCCGCGGGGCAAATCCCAAAGAGGTCGGCGTGTCCTCAGCACTGGCTCTGTGTGGGAGCCCAAGGGGATCCCACGGCAGGTGACTGATTAAATTTGGAGTTACCTTTCTGTTTTCAGCACACTCATTATTTCCAAGGAGCTTTTGCTTTTAGGTGACCTTCATGCAGCCTGCAGCCTCCGGTCCCGTTCGTGCCATTGCTAAATGAACCAGTAATGAGGTTGCTGCAGGTGTCCTTGTTCCTGCAGCTCTCTGAGCTCACCTGCCAGGCTCTGAGTGGCTCGGTGTTTGGTATGTGAAGGGATGCTGAAAAAGAACGCATTCTTACCACAGCAGTTTTAACCTTCCTCCACGTGGGATCCTTGCAAACTTAAAGAGCTCGGAATTGTCCATAAATTGTTTATGATTTCAGTCAGTGCTCTGCATGGTTATTACGTAAAACTTTGTCAATTCAGCATCCAGCATGGAACAAGGATTGCTGATGTGCCACTGCAGCCACCAGCTCCGCAGGGCAGGGGGTGAGGAGGAATGCCTTTATAGCACCGGCTTTCTGCAGTTTGTTGTCAGCTCCTCTGGAGATGGTCAGGTGAAAACCAACAGTGTGTTGGTTTGTAAGTGAAGAATTCAGAATTTCGGGTAGTAATAGATAAATTGAAGCATCGTTGTCTAGTTTCAAAAAGGTAGTTGAACAGCTCTGAGGGTCTGTGTACTTATGCAGCTGTTTATTTTGACAAAGAACAAGTTTTTAATATGAGACTGGTGAATGAAATTCTTCAGCTCTCACTTGGAAAAAAAATCTGTTGACTTTATTAAGCCTTGAATTAAGTCTGAGGCGCGTGAGGGAGCCTGCTCTAGCAATGCCTGTGAGATTTCTTCTAAGACAAGACAGACAATCCTCCCGTGAGTGTTTGTTGCTTACGCTGTATTTTCTTTTCCTCTTGTGTGCATTCAGAAATCCGCACTCAGCTGGTGGAGCAGTTCAAATGCCTGGAGCAGCAGTCGGAGTCGCGCCTGCAGCTGCTGCAGGACCTGCAGGAGTTCTTCCGCAGGAAGGCTGAGATAGAGCTGGAGTACTCCAGGAGCCTGGAGAAGCTGGCTGAGCGGTTCTCCTCCAAGATACGCAGCTCCAGAGAGCACCAGTTCAAGTAAGGAGGCGCTTGCAGGAGCAGGGGGGTGCAAAAGGATGGGCCAGGAACTGGTTCAAGCGCTAGGTTTGATAGTTTTTCCAAGACTTTTGCTGCAGCAATACTGACCTGTGCTGCTTGAGTTGGACTTGCTAGGTACTTCTTTGAGCAGTAGAATAAAAAATATGAATTAGGGGCTTGGAAGGAGTCATGGCCCTTGTATTTTTTTTTTAAAGGCTTGAATTTGGTCACTGATTTGATTGTGTGAATAATGGTAGGGCCATTTCATAAACCCTGGTTTCTGCGCGCAGTCCAATCTTTCAGTGTCAGGACACTTCACACTGCACATAGATCTGCTTACAGGCTCAGACTTGGAAGCAGCTTCTGGAAATCTAATTTATTACAGTTTTTTTTGAAAATGAAATATGTATGCTTTCCATGTAAATATTTTAAAACAAAGCTTTGAAATAGGACGTTTGAGTTGGATCTGGAATAGTGTGAAACTCAAACTGATGATGAAAATTATAAAATCCACGAATGTGTGAACGTGTGCAAGTTTTCAAAAGCAGCCTCTCTTCAGTGTAACCACACTTTAAAACTTGGCTAAAACGAGAGATCCAAAAAAAGGAAACTCGAGGCAGGATCTGAGCCTGGAGGTGAGCGGGTTTTGCAGTGAGGATCTGGAGTCTGTGCTGCTGGTGGCTGGGGCTCCCAGGCTCCCGGCCACGCCGCGGTCCTCTCGGAGGAGCTGCTCCCTGGTCTGCTCCCCCACGGGTGTGCCCCCCGGGGCCTGTTGGGCACGGCAGGCTGGGGTTGCAGGACGAGGCTCCGTGAACACACGTGCAGTTTAGCAGCCGCCAAGCTCTTTGTCGGAGCAGCTGGCCGCCTTCCTCGCGAGGACCGGCCCTCCCTGGCTCTTCTGCGGGCACGGGGCTCCTGCTGGCAGCGTGAGCGGTGTCCCCGTGCCCTGGCCGGTGGGGTCTGGGTGCCAGCACCACACAGCAGCGCCTGCAGCACGGAGGCTGGTGCTCCCTGTGGCTGGTTCCCCTGCAGCGCTTTGAAATTCCCTGCCTTTGTCTCCCCGCTGACAGCTGCATCCGTAAAGTATTCTTTCAACAGGGAGTGTGTCCTTTGCTGAAGATGAAACTGGTGTAATTCAACCCATTGGCCAACAACTACAGCCACTTTCCTAGAAAACAGATTTTTGCCTGTTGGATGCACTTAGCTTGCTAGCCCCTGGCACTTTACGATCTCTCTAACCTCCTGTGATTATTTTTTCCCATTTCAGCCACAACAGCAGCAATTTCTGCTGTTACATTACTGAATCCTATTTATTCCATATTACTAAATCCCATTTAATCTGTTTACTCGGTCTCTCTAGTGAGCAAGGATTTACTGTTGTCTTATGCATAAGTCTGCTCAAAACGAATTGCCGTTCAGGTTCTGTCTGTCCTTTTTGCAGCTGACTGCTGCTTGCCAGCTGTGTGCTGCTGTCTGGTACGTCAGGGATAATCCTGGGGAAGGAGCTGTTGGTTTTGGGCTCACAAAGTTGTTCTGCTTCGAAAGATGGGCACCTGCGAAGGCCACCTGTGTGTGTGCCTCCTGTCAGGTGAGAGCCGTATCAGGGCACTTCTGAGAGAGCTGGGGGCGTTGCTTATTTTAGGTAAGATGCTAGAAACGTGCTCTGTACCGTGCAGCATCTGCAGGTGACAGCGATTCTCCACTTCTATAAAACACGCAGGCCCCAGGGCCCAGTGCTTTGCAGTGGTATTGGTGGCGTTAATAGGGTCAGCTGGATTTGGGCACGCTTCTGCCCAGTCCTCGGATGCCTCGCTCCGTTTCAAGAGAGGGACACCAACATTTTCTTTCCAAACCTCTTCGTACCTACCTGTTAGTAGGTTCGTCTGCACTGTGGTCATCGCAGAGGAAGGCACTGCCCTGCCGCGGCACGCGCCCGCTTGTCTCGGAGCAGAGCCCGAGCACAGCACACCCCGTAGGAACACGTTGGTGTGACCGAGGGAAGCGGTGTAGGTGAAGTGTTGGCAATGACTCGTTTCAGCTGCCTTGTTTGGTGGGTCTCAGCGTGTCCCTGTCGCACAGGGGTGTTCTGCTTTGGTTGTATCATTTTTGGAAATTTTGATTTGCTTTAATACTAAATAAAATGCGTGGGAAAGCAGCGCAGGCTTGTTTTAGTGTTGTTGAAATGGAATGTGTCAAGATTAGTTGTTCTCCTTATGTGTGAAATACTCACGAAATTTCCCTCAGAGGAGAGTTTTTCTGACCACCTCTGGCTTCCAGGCAGGTCGGGGGCTCGGGTGCCCCTCGGATGCTCTCTCCCGGCAGAGCCAGGCGTGGACGTGCTCGCTCTCATGGCGCTCTGGCTCCGGGGCGCTTCTGGGTTTCCCAGCCCGACATGTGCTGCAGTTCATGGAAGCCTTTGTTGTCTGCAGCGTGGGCTGGATTAACGCGTCGGTAAATATTCAGCATACATGAATATTTTCATGTTGTGCACAGACACTTCATGTTAGCATTGGATTTAAAACATTTTCTCCAGCACTGTTGAGCGGACTAAATGCGATGTAACAGATTGCGTGGCAAATGGGCTCTGTTCTGAACGGAAAGTGACAGCTGTATTAATAGCACGAAGCGGAAAGAAGCAGCAAAACTCCCCTCGCTGGCAAAGCGCTGAAGGGATTACTCTCTCCCCCTGACTTCACTGGTTTATCTTAGGGAAGAGGAAGGTTTCCCATCTCATCCAGACCAACGGATGGTGAGGAAAGGCGCGCTTCTGAATTACCAACTGGCTCTGCCAGGCTTTGGTTGCCTTCCAAGAGCCCTACCTCTCCTAGTGGCCACTAAATGGCTTGCTGCTCTGCCCCGGCTGCTGCGAGCGGGCCCCTGCCAGAGGCACGCCCGGGGCCAGGCTCCGCAGCGGGTGCTGCTCGGGGCCGCGGAGCTGCGCGGCTGCACGCGTGTTCTCCCTGGGCACCGAGCTCCGGGGCTGTCGGCCGTGCAGGGCAGCTCCACGGGCTGACACAGAGAGCGCGTCCCAGGCCATTTCTGCTGGACCCGTACCAAAACTGGGAGTGGTTCCAGGCACACCCGCCTCAGCAGCAGAGTTACAAGGTGGGTGCATTGCTGCAGGTCGGAGTTCACCTAGTCAGATGCAGCAGTGATCGAGACGTGAGGGTAAGCAGGTATTGCCCTTCAGCAAGGGCCAGCGAGAGTCACGGCGCTGGGGCAGGGGTGGGTTGGCTGGAGCCAGTTACGGGGTTCAGCTGATAGGCTGCAAGTCGTTATGCCAGGGTAATTAATTCACCTCCGGCTGGTGCCATATCAGTATTGTGGTTGGGACAAGTCCAGCGTTCAAAATAAAACTTGTCAAAGTATTACAGATAAACGGGTGGCTGTAGTCTTACTTGTCTGAGATTCCAAAGGTTGGGGAGATTGTGGAACTGCTCTAAGACTTTGCTTTCTCCCAAACAGTTAGGGCAAGATCTAGCCACCTGGTTTAGTGACAATGATTGCATTGTCTTGTGTGTTTAACTTCAAGGCTGTTTACTTCTGGGATAATGCACAGCTTGCTGTATGCGTTCAGTTAGTCAGGATGCAACATACTGCCTAATGTATTACCAGACCTTTCCCCTTCCGCTCGCAGTGTAAGCCTGCAGTTCAAGTTGCCTCATTCACGAGTTGTTGTTACTAACCAAGTGAAGCGTGAAGCTCAGGAAGGGTTCACACATCGCTGTTGTGCCTCCCCGGCAGACAGATGCTGCTGGCTGCGTGCATGTACCGGGAGAGGGAGGAGACCCGAACGCAGGATCCGTGTGGTTGGGTGCCCCGGCGCTGGCCGCCCCTCTGCCCTGCGCGGCTGCCGGTGGCAGGGTGCTGGGGTGGCTGCCTGGGGCGCTGCCTGCAAGGGGCGGCGTCGGCTCCAGCCCCGCGCTCTGGTCCGGGACCGGCGGCAGTGTTCTCGCAGCAGGGTGCCACGTCCTGGCTCCCAGCCCGGCAGGAGTGGGTGACCGGTGCGTGTGTGATTTGGGGCTGACTCGCACGTTTTTCAGGTCCCCAGACCTGTTGCCCAGAGCACCCGCACCGTGTTGCTGTAACGTTGCCGGTCAGCCTTTTGCAGCCCGCGCCTTTTTAAAGCACGGTTCTGGAGCTGCGGAACAGAAAGCTCAGCAGGTGAGCGGGATCCCCTTTGCTGAGGTAGGGCAGATTGCATACAAAGATGCACATATTCCTTCCGTTGAGTGGGGTGAAGTGCAGGGCTGTGCCCAGGGTGAGCATCAGAGCATCCATCTCCTCTGCACAAAAGCCTCTGTCCTGCCCTGGAAGCCGAGGGAGGCTCGTAGGTAAGGATGAAGCCGTGGGAGGGGGAAGCCTAGGGCAGCAGGTGTGCGTTCCTTGGCTTGATCGAAACCCTTGCGTGTTGTACTGAGAGTGGGGCAGTGCCTGCACGCCTCCCTGGGGCCCTGTGTCCCGCCTGAGCTGGGGAGGCTGCTCGGGAGCTTTGGTCCTGCAGTACTGCGAGGTGGGTGCTGGCAGAGAGCTGGTGCCTGCGAGGCGAGGCCCTGAGTTGGGCTTTGTGGGTGGGAGCCGCGCCGTGCAGCCTGCGCCGCAGGGAGCCGAGGGGCTGGCAGCCAGGGCGCAGGGGCTCGGGTGGAGACGCAGGGCTGCGCCTTGCAGCCGGTGTCGCCTCCGCTTTGCCGCGTGGTTTCTTTCTCTGCAGTGACGAACATGAGACTTGTGGTGCTGTTTTTTAATGAAAACTGCTTCTCTGCAACGTTTGTGTCTGGGAGATGGAGCTTGCAGAAAAACAGGATGGCCTGGGACTCGCAGTAGGACTGGTGGCTGGCAGCACGGTGTGGGATATCACGCAGCAGTGTGGTGGTGGTGGGGATGGGTCATTTCTGATCTGAGCAAATCTGAATAAACACAATGAGACGAGAGTCACCACTTTTTTCCGCCCGGTACATATTTACATTGTGGCTGTTACAATAAACCCCTGCACGCCGCTGAAGACCTCACACCGATACCACAAAAATACCTAGTAGTGAGCTCAGAGATCCAAACTATCGGCGTCTGATGCAGACGAGCTGGAGGAGCGGGCAGGCATTGTGTCTGCTGCAGGGTCAAGTGCTTGGCCGTCTGCTGCAGTGGTTTCTGTGTGGGGAGACGAGAGGAGCTCACGCTTTTCTCTGGGGGCATGGTGAATTCTAGCAGCTCTGTGCTGTTGAAGAAGGCAATGTTAATATGCTGACAGCGTTCATTTGAAAATTGTGTGCCTTCTTGACTTGTCTGCTTGACATTTTTGCTTCTTTTCAAATTTCCCTAGGAAAGATCAGCACCTGCTTTCCCCTGTGAACTGCTGGTACCTGGTTCTGACACAGACCCGTCGAGAGAGCAGAGATCATGCCACCCTGAACGACATCTTCATGAACAATGTCATCGTCCGGCTGTCGCAGATCAGTGAGGATGTCATCAGGCTCTTTAAAAAGGTAACCCCAGCTGTGTTGGAGAGCCCTGCACAGGGAGGATATGTCCTTATGTTTTAGGTGTTTTTTTAAAAAAAAGAAGTCTTTTGTGAACTTCTACACAAGTTGGAGACTTTTTTTTGAAGATGGAAAATGAATTTACTTACTGGGCATTTGAATTTTTGAGACTGCGTTTTCCCATATTTTTGGCATGGGAGTGTTTAACGTTATAAAACGCTTGGAGAAGTCCTAGAGAAAAGCCAGACTTGAGATCAGTTGGAGAATAGCTGTTTTTGATCGTGGTGCAGCAAGGCAGTGGGGATTAGTCAACAGAGAGGGAGTCAAAGTTGCACCCAAAGCTGCAGCCAGCAGTGTTGGTGTCCGGGCACAGCCTGTCCCCTCTGCCCAGCAATGGTATAAATGGGTATAAGAAAGCCAGCGTTGTTAAAAAACAGAGAAGGGTAATGAGACTTTTTAAGAAGTGTACATCACCTCTGGTTTTCTCACTGATATAGGAATTTGAACTCTGTAACGTGAAAATGTAAAACCATAGTAAGGCAGGCCAGGTAGAATTCTCAGAGGCAACTTGCTGAAGAGATGGAGCAGGGCGAGCCCTGCGGGGTGTCTGACTCTGCACAGGAGAGGAGCTCTGAGGTCACTGGTTATCTTGAAATTTTAGCCCAGCTGGACACTAAATTTAATGTGATATTTTTGTGGCTAGTTTCCTCTAGTTTATGTATCTGACCTAGCAATTAAACTGCAAGGGCAGGTTTGGACTTCTTCTTCTGATACGGGATGTCGTCCCTTTTCCCGTCCTGGTTAGTTCTAAGCTGGTCTCAATCTCCCTCCCATTTGCATTTTACTCTGAACCCAGTTTTGAGATGTGTATTAAGACTATCCTTCCACTTCATAAGACTGTGATAGTACATATTGTTTTAAACTGTAGGACAAATCCAGTCCTCGCTTATACAAGGGCATAAAATGAAGTATTTTGACTGTGGTAAGTCAAGCTTCTCCCATGTCACGATGAAGGTATTTCATCCAGTCAGCAGGAGTATTTCTTTGTTTTTCCTCAGTCCTCTCCCTTCTTCCTCTTTTCTGATTTTAAATTTTAAGACGCAACACTTACATTGTGTGGAAGTTGTTGCTCCTTTTTCATCCCTCCCCCATCCTCTGCTAAGTGAGGTAAAGTAGCACCGACTTCATCTGCAGCCTGCAAAAGCCAGCCCCTGCTTTTAATCAAAGGGAGGCTTTGCAATTGGGTTGTGGGGATCAGTGATTTCACTTGCATTTGTCCCTTGAGGCTTAAATTGTAGCAGGACTCACATGTCCCCAGGAATAATGATCAGCTAAATCATTGAAAAGGCTTATTTTGTGTCATCGCTTGCCCTTAATGTGGGTAGGAAGGTTGACATTTTTGGCGATATGAAGGTTATTTTTTTAACCTATTGCATACTGCGCCCAAAGTGGAATCGGGCAGCACTTTGCAGCAGTGCTTGGTGAGAAACGTGTGGGAATAAGAGCATCTTGATAAAAGGCTGTTTCAGGCATGCAGTCCAGCCCTGCAGCTGGTGTTAGATTGCTCAGAGCAGGCGTCTTTCAGTATTTTATCCAGTCTGGCTTTGAGTATAATGACTAAAGCTCATCAAGCGCTCCTCCTGGGGAGGCTGTGCCGCACGGGGCTGATAGGCAAATAAAGCACCACCAGAAGGGTTAAAGGCATCCGCGTTGTGGTTCAGCTGTTTGGTTTTGTTGCAGATTGCTTTGTGATGGTAAATTAGGGTAACGTTTTTTTCCAGAGATGTCACTCTTAATTCCTCCTATCTAGAATTTATTAATGGGTTGTGACACGCTGCGGGTGCGTGGAGGAACTGGAAGGTTTTGTGCGTTGTGCTTCCATTATGTAAATGTAAACAATCGCAGCAAAGCAGCAGCTACGGAATATCTGGGGTTTGAGGATGGGCATAATTGAGAAGCAATCGATCATCACAGTGGTAATTTGCCAACAAAGGTGCTGAGTGCTGAGATGCTTCTCCCGTGATTTCCCCCGATCTGCTCGGTGCTGGTGTGGGCCCTTCATTAGTAAATTGGGCCTTTGTGTTTTGTTCAGCTCCACTCAAGCGTTGTGCCCTCCCAGTGACCTGCAGCGTATGGTCCCTTCCCTGCCCCTCATCCTGGCGTTCACCATTCATCGGCTGGACGCGTGTTTTGTGGTGAGCGGCCAGAAAGCCTTCTGGAACGACCCAAATCCAGGAGAGGAAGAAGTGTGAGCTCGTGGGGTTAGGTTTCCAGCGTGTGAGCTGGGGCTGGCTCAGTCAAGTGCCTACAGGCCTGACCCCGCTTCAGCTGCGCTCCGTGTGGTGGTTGTGCCGGCCGCCGCTGGCCTTGCGGAAGGTGTAAGGTGATTATCGAACGCCAGAGGAGAAGGTGATGGCTTACGGTGCTCGGATCACTGGGGAATCCGTTCTTGCAGGCTGTGGCTGTGTCTGGCCAGCCGTGCAGGTCGAGTGGCTGCAGGTGCACCTCCGAGTTGCAGCGACAGTGGCTTTGCCCTGAAGGGAAGCTGCGAGCTCCTCTCAGCGTTGGAGAGAACACAGCTTCCCTTCCGAGCCGAAGGCTGCGGGTTTCTTCTGCGGAGGTTCAGCTCAGGCTGGTGACCTTGGCATCAGGGAGTTTGCCTGCTGCGTCCCTTCCATATTTTCCACTTCCTTCTTGGCTTAGTAAGTGACAACTTTGTTAGCTTTGAAAGTAAGGAGGAAGGCTTGTAGGGGAAAATGCAACCCCTCCTCTCATTGTTCGTTTCTTTTCAATATCACAGAGCATTGTGAAATAGAGGGAAAAAAAAAAAAGACTACAGCCCCTGGGGAATCAAGTTAGACTGCAAGTTGTAGAAGTCCGCGGAGGACTCAGCAAGGGCTGGTTTTTCAGGACGGTGACGAGGTTTAGGGTTTTGATGAGGTTTGGTGGGGTGGAACATGAGTGTTTTTCTGCAGCCAGAATTTGAAACTGCTCCTCCCTGAGCATTTTTACACAGAGTCAAAGAGAAATTATAAAACCAGATGTCATGTTGGTAAATCAGTGTACATCACTGAAATCAATGGACCCACTTTGTCCATGGGCACTGCAGGCAATATATACCCAGTGTTGTGGCTTTAAAGCATATATGTTTTTAAGTTGTTAGTAAGGTGATCCTGATATGTGGAAATACCTTTTATTATTATTATTATTTTAATTTTATTATTATTTAAATATATATATTTTTAAGTTGAAAATAAAAAAAGAAACTGCTGGCCCTAAGTCACACAAACACACACAAACAAAACAAAACAAACAAAAAGAAAACCATCAAAGCTAAGTAAAGCTTAACGAAAATAGAAAAATAGGTGGGGATTGAATTCCTAGAATTGGCAGATACGGTTAAGTATAGAAGCAACAACTTTTAAAAAAGAAGTGTGCACTAGTACAAAATACGTGCAAAAGTGCCCTCATTTCACATGCACACGTACGGTATGTGCATAAATGTATTTGTGTGTCTGTGTGTCTTTGTGTATTACAAAGAAGCACTGGGAAAAAGGAAGAAAGCCATGAAAAGTCGCTGATAAAACACGAAGGCACCACTTGATTCAGACAGAACCTGCGCTGTAAATTGCGAGGGGCAGAGGACGTGTTGGGTCGGTACCTGTCAGGATGCATTTGCACTGCTTTCTTCCTCATCCCTGCTGTTGGGGAGGTGGGAGTGCCGTCCCCCAGGTCCAGCCCCTGCCCTTCTGCTCTGTGCCCTGTGGCATCAAGTGACGGAGCACGGCTCTGTTGTGACACCTGCATCGGTCCTGAGTGAGGCACGCTCGGCTGGGTGGTGGCAGACGGCAGCGACGCGTTTGCTTTGCAAGGACGGAGGCCTGCAAGTCCAGCGCCGTGGGTAGTACGTGGGGGGTCCGGCTGGCATCGGCTGCGTCGGGGCACAGAGGGCATCCCCTGGGGACGGGAGCTGCACGGGGGTTACTTCAGTCTGCGAGGGTGCTGTGTCCCCCCAGCTGCAGGTCTGGGAGCAGAGGCTTGGAGAACTCCAAGGAAGAACTCTGCCTGCCTGCAGGGGCTCCGTCGACACTGTTGGCACCATTTTTGTTTAAGCACAGTGATAAATGTCACGTAAGCAATCGTTAGCCCTTTTATTGGCCTTCCTGGTATTTTTGAATCACATCCGAAGAAATCCTAGTTTTAACTGTGGAAACTTGTCTCCTTCTTGTGCACGTGCAGAAAAAATGTACTGAACTGGGGGATTCATCCAGAGGTCGTCTCAGGGCTGGGCTTAGAGATGCCTGTAACTGGTACTGGTAAAGAGAGGAACCACGTGTGAAATGTGAGTTAGGTCCGGATTTGGACTTTAGTTTTGTTACAAAAGAGGCAGTTGTTCCCGTCTAGTGATTTTTTTCTTCTGCCTCTCCTGGTTGTGGAGGATAGGAATTCCTGTTCTTTGTGATCTGGGTGCGTGGTGTGGCTTGGCTCATCCTTTGAGCTCGTGTCATGCAACTGAACCCCTGCAAACTGAAGCGTAGCAAATAGCAACTCACTTGGGCAAGTTTCCTTGGAGCTTCCAGTCCGAGTTGCGTTTCTGGTGCAGGAGGAGATTATTAAGGCAAACATTAGCGTAGCAATAGGCAGGCAATAAATGGAGATGGTGAGGCACGTAACCGCGGAGATCTGACTGAATCCCTCGCTGGACTGCATCGTGTCCCCACAAAGCCTTGCAGCACGTCCTTCTGGCGAGCCCTGGGCACGGGACGCGCAGCGGGGCCGGGCAGGCGTTCCCCCGTCCTGCCTCCTGCTGCGGCTGCTGCTTCCCGGCACAGGACAGAAAAATGCATGTTGGAGGCAGAGCATTGCTCTGTCCGAAATAACTGTGCCGCGGTATTCCCCAGCGTGAGATTTAATTACGTGCCATGACAGTGAATTTAATTACGTCCCGTACTGCGGTGCCCTGGATGGAGATTTAATGAAGGTGGTGTCTGTCTGGAAGGGAGTTCTTTTCTTCTTCTTTAACACAAGTATTCTTTGTTGTCCGTAGTCATGTTGCTTCTTCCTGTCACTGTGTCTGCAGCAGCAGGGATTTTAATAAACCTGCTAAACTGAAGGAATTGCTACCCCGCTAAGCGGCCGTGTTTTTTAGTGGGAATGGCAGGCATAAAGCAAACAGCTAAATTAGAGTTTGGGTTTGGTGAACGGTGCCAGGGAGCTTGAATGTGCTGCAGGACGTTTTGGCTTTGTCTCACAGAAATATACAAATGTAATTTGTCTGTTACAAAAAGGGTGGACAGCAAACTAGGAAGGGAGGTGAGTCTTTCGGCTTCTACCTGCCAGAGTTCGGGAGAGGCTCCAGCGCTACGAGGCTGGATGCTGCTCTCCTGGGTGCTGGGGGGCTTTTGACCATGCCGAAGATCCCTGTGGTCCCCATCAGTGGCTTCCAGAGACCGGTTTACAGTGTCTATAAGCAAACAGGTCTTTAAATGTAGTACACACCTGTGGTCCCTCAATGGCAATGTGACTCATGCGCATGCCAACTGAGCCGTTTTTTGTTACTCTATTTAAGAGTCCAAAATTAGGTTTGAAAATTACAGCTTTGTGGACTTCCCCACAGCCCTCCTGGACTGCCCCACAGGAAACCTGGGGCAGAGGCAAAAGCTGCAGCTGGCTCTGGGCCCTGGCTCTGGCCACAGGCCTGGCCTCCGCCGGCTTGGGGAAGGGCTTGGTTCAGGCCCCGGGGGCTTAAGTTTGTGCAGAGGGGTCAGTGGAAGGGCTAGGTGCGACTGCTCTGATCCCTTACAGCCGTGGGGTCTTCGGGTCTGAGAGCCCCATCTCTACAGACCCTTAACTAAACAAGTCGTATCCTGGAGGGCCCCTTTTGTCTGGGGGCGATGCGCGCTTCCGTTAGCGCTGTTGCTTATTAGCAAGCCACGAGTGAGACTCTCGAGATGAGCCAGTGAACGCTGGCTTTGGTGCGAGGGGAGAGGGGCTGGGCTCTCCTAGCAGATGAGGTTTCCAGATGGCTGGGGGTACTTAGCACCTCCTGCTAATTGGCATCTTCTTGGCACCTCACGCGAGTGTGAATGGGAGCAGCATGCATCAGTCCTGGCTTCTCAAGATCTGACTCTTCCAAGTACTCTGACACTAATTCACAGATAAACTATAATTACTGCATAATTCGCTGAATGCAGAGTGCTTCTAATCTTTGGTTTGCTCACTTCCCTCTTTGCATTAAATTCTAACTTTTAATAATCTAAGGTTAAACTTTTCATGTGTGTAGGTTGGCCAGACCTCTGGGTCATCACCCGTCCAATAAACCAGCCAGCTGGTTTTTCTGACTGTGCACAAAGACGTTTGAGCTTATTTGAGAAAAATCTGAAAGAAACTATTTTTTTTAACTTTGTTTTGTGTTTTGGTGGGGATCTATACTTAGTTTAAACACATCTTCAAGTTACAATTAATGTTTCCTCGCCAAGCAAATTCCACAGAGGGATTCGGGGTGTAATTACGAGGGAAGGCAGGAAGGCAGTGCATGCACATCTGCAGCAGCATCCAGTCACTGGGTCGCTGAGTAGGAGCTGGCTTGGTCTGCAGCCAGGCTCCAATGAGCAGCAGCTCCCCCCGCTGTGGTTGCTCCCATGCAATGCCGTGCCCGTGCTGCAGGAGGTATGCGACGAGGTCTGCTCCGTCCTGCTGGGAAAAGGTGGCAGTGCAGCTTGACAAAGGTTGATAAAGGGATTTCAACAGAAAAGGGGGTGGAGGGAGGAGGATGCCATGGGCTTTTAATCTCGCAGTGAGCTTTATCCTAAGCTCGCTGAACTTCGGCTGCTGTGAAATTGGAAACTTCATTATATAACCGTGGCACGGTCATTTCATAATAGCGTCCTGCCTGAGAGAGGCTTTGGTTTGCTCAGGTCAGATTAGTGAAAATGAGCTACTGAAGACAAATAGAAGAGGGAGGTTAGGTCATGGTCGAGGTGAAAGTCAAATGAAATACTCAGGCTAGGAAGCCCTGATAATCTTCATTCGGAAATACCAGAGTTGGTGGGAAATTGCAAGCCTAGCAGCAGGTGTCTTTAATAAACCTATCCAATCAAGATAGATTGACGGGTGGTGCTGGATGGCTGGAGGCTGTGAACAGAGATGATTAGTGTGCCCACGGATGTTTATGGTACGATTTAAGTTATACAGGAGGGTTCATCTAGTGCTAACACACAGCCAGCTCCGTGAGGAGAACGCGGCAGCCACTTAACCACGTTCAGTAGTGCAGGTTTTGTTGGCAAATAGGCAAAGTCAAGCTGTAACACACTCTTCTGGCGGTAGAGAAGGCCCTGCTTTCGTGCGTGCTGCCAGTCTTCGTGTGAAACAGGTCACCGAAAGGGAGGAGAGTACACATGCTAGGGCCACACGGGGAGCTGACTGCGGACTGGAAATAAATTTTGCCAATGGAAGGGAAAAAAAAAGATTGCTTTCCAGTTTCATCCCTGTGTGCTTGCAGGATACATAAATTAAATTGTATGTGAGGTTCTGCATCATGGGCTCGGAAGCCCGGGTTGGGTGATGCGTGGACAAACGCAGACCACAAGTGAAAATGCAGCAATTCTGGAATAGCACGAGGGTTTGCCGTACTGCCTCTATTTGTGTTTGTAATTATGCATTTTAGTTTGAAAAGGATTTGTAGAAAATTAAAGGAAATCAAAATGCTGGTTTATTTCTAAACTTCACTGTCACAGGCAGATTGGAAGAAGAGGCCATCTGTATTTTGGTTTTAATGTTTAGAAATGGAAAAAACAGAGCCCAGATGTGGATTGGCAGCCCTATTGATGCTGTCTTTTCAGCTTCTGGAGCAGGAAGGATATTAGACAGGATTTGTGAAGTGTCGTAAATAAGGCCCCTGGGGCATTTCTCATGCTGCGGGGCTGTTTCATTAAAAAAAAAAAAGTCTGTAATTAAAATGTGCATAGTTTAGTTAACTCCAGTGCAGAGCAAGGAACAGAGAAGTCGTGTGTTTGCCAGGGGAGCCACGAGAGGGCAGGTCTCAGAGGGGCAGAGGGCATTTAAGGCAGGCATTACCAAAACCCAGTTGTGCTGCCAAGGTCCACCCACTGCATTGTAAACTGAAAGAAGGAAAGAAAAACCCTACAGGCATGAAAGCAATGTGAAAAATGCAGCTAGATAGTGGCGGCATAAATATGTTGCTGTGTTTTTGTTCTCTGTGGGATGGGTGTGAACGCATTTGCTGGGGATTACCAGGATTCTCTTGGACGCAGGAGCTGGCTGGGCTTGGAACAAACCCTTCTGGCTTCACAGGGATCGGCTTCGCCCTCGGTTTATGAAAGTCGGGGGAAAACAATTCCCCGCTTCCTGCCCGGCCAGCTTGCCAGCGTTCGCGGGCTGCGTGCCCGCTGCCGGTGCCGCGACGTGCCGCGACGTGCCGAGCCAGTGCTCTGCCAGCGCTCGGAGCCTCCCGCGCGCCTCTGCTCGGCTCGTCAGGAGAAAAGGCTGTCACCGTGCCTCCTCCCAGCCTGAGCCGCACACTTGTGTGGTTCCCGTTCCTCCTCTACGTGACTTCTGTCTGCCTCCGGAGTTTGTTGTGGTGCTCTTCAAGGGAAGTCCTCCTAGGCCTCGTTGTGCTGGGGCCGCGAGCCCGTCGCAGAGCGCCCGACCTGCGCGGGGCCCGGCGAGCGCCGGAGCGGGGCGTGGGCCGGTGGGGTCGGGCTGGCACAGCGGGGTGGTCCTTGGGAACCGTGCCGGGGGAACGGGATCGAGAGAGGTGCATGGGATGGTCGGAAGTCCTCTAGTTTTACTGCCTGCTCCAAAATGTGTTTTCCTTTCCAAAATGCACGTTGTGAGCATAACGGAGTCTCAACCTTTGCTCTTTTTGTCTTCCAGAGCAAGGAAATTGGCTTACAGATGCATGAAGAACTCTTGAAAGTCACCAATGAGCTTTACACGGTAAGTGATGAACTCATCCTACTCACGTCTAACCTGTGCAACGAGGGGAGCCCAGGAAATTGATTTGTTAGAACAAAATGTCTGTTAAGCATTACAGTTACTTTAGGAATCTCTCTCACCCTTGTGCCATCATGCAGTACAACACGCTTACTAGAAACATTTCGCTCTTCGCTGGTTTTGATGGAAGCAGAGAAATTCCCAGCTGTCCTGCAGTGAAGAGCTTCCATGTCTTCATCAGGCAGTGGATCATGCCATCTAACTGTGTCACTTGAGCACAAATAGAGATGTCTTGGGCATGATCCAGGATGATCCCTGGTGTCTGCAGTGTTCTCACCGGCTCTGCCTTCTACACAGTGTTGCCCCTTTCAATTTTCGCTTGCTTGGTGCCTTCTGCCAGGTGCTAATGGCTTTTGAGTTGTGCTCTGAGTTGTCAGTGCTAATTTGTGGCTGAAACTTGACCTGCTTATGAGTCTGGTAGCCTGTGGATGCTGGCTGAACATACCTTCTGCTGATGAATTCACAGAACTTCTAACTAGCATGTGCTCCCCTTCATCTCCCTGCTCTGAGGAGCGTTTTGGTGGCAACGCAGTCTGTGCCTCCAGATGAAATCACATGCCGTTATTCAGGACATCGCTCTTCAAGTAGGTTTTCATAGTAAAAATCTTTCTGTTGCTTCTGTCTCTTGCCCCATAGGATTTTGTTTTATTTTGTTTGTGCTTTAGGTTTAATGAAGCAATATAACATCTGTCTTATATAGGAAAGTTTAGATGATACATACGCGTTCTTCAGTTGTAACTGTTACTGGTACATAAATTACATTGTAGTAGGTTTACTCCTAAACAATGATCTTATTCCATCTTTTTGAAAAATAGGCCTAAACAACAGACCATGAGTGATCGTACTTGAAATTTCTGCCACAAATCTTCCTCTTAATAGTTTTTTTTCTGCACTGGTTGTTGAAGGACTCGGCTTTTGTGAGTCCTGCAGTGGGGGCGGACAGCCAGGTTGGATTAAAAAGCCTGCAGGAAGGTTGGGATTGCATTGTTGGTGGCTGAATGTCACAAGGTGTGTTAGCGCTAGTGACTAATCCAGATTAATTGCAGCAGCAGCACGGCAGGTGCAAAACAAAGAATAACAGGGGTTGGGCTGACCTTGGTGCCTGTGGACCGGTGTACTCGTAACCCACATGTGGGACAGGAGCATCGCTGGAAGCACACAGTTCAGTCAGTCTGAGCTGGGGGCTCAACTGCAGGAAAAGGAAACTGCAAGGAAAAGCTGAAAGTATAATTTTGGTCCTCTTGGGTCTGTGGCAAAACTCACCTTCAGAGGAACTGAATTTTCACTCCATTTACTGCTTTGCTCCCGCATGCAGAGCAGAATGTGTTTGAATGGTCAAACAGACTGGAATGGGTGGACGAGCTTTGTGTTTCTTTTGAGCTGACCTTGCTGCTGAGATAACAAAGCAGTTATGTCACAGAATCACAGAGTGGCTGAGGTTGGAAGGGACCTCTGAAGATCATCTGGTCCAACCCCCCTGCCAAGCAGGGTCACCTAGAGCACGTTGTGCAGGGTGGCGTCCGTGCGGGTTTTGAACATCTCCAGAGAAGGAGGCTCCACAGCCTCTGTGGGCCACCTGTCCCAGTGCTCTGTCACCCTCCCAGTAAGGAAGTGCCCTCTCATATTCTGGGTGCAGTACTCCGGGTGGGGCCTCATGAGGGCGGAGTAGAGGGGGACAGTCACCTGCTGAACGGCAGCACAGCCCTCTGGTGTACGTCATCCCGCTGGAAAGAGCGTGGGGAGAGACAAGCTGATTTCAGAAATCACGGTGAAATATGAAGGAAAGGAGGCCTTATCAGGCAACCAAGATCATCTTAAATCTCTTCAGTACAGACCAGCTCTCCTCCAGTCCATGTTTTTTTGTCCTTGAGATACCCGGTGGAAGAGGCCTAATTGCATGCTTGGCTTGCAGGTTGGTCCACTGTGGTAGTGCTGTTTTGGGACATCTTTGGGGCTGGACTGATGCTGGCATGTTCATCACAACATGTTGTGTACTCAGGAGCTGCACGTTCAATAACTGTGACTCCTGACAAAATCAGGTGCAGAATAAGGACAACTGGCTCAAAGATGCAAAGCTTATTCTTGTAAATTGTCATTCATCTGTAGGCCGCACAAGGAAACCATTTATCTCGCCTATGGCTGAGCCATGTATCCGTAGTACATTTGTGCCCTGGTTAGGCCGCTTTCTCGGGCTTTGAGAGGAGAACTCTGTGCAGCGTGTGGAAACAATATAATTTTTTACAGGCTTCTGAGGCATTCACTGTCTCAAACTTAAGCCAAAATAACTAAATTCATTTTAGTTCAGCCTCGTTGCTGTTTTGATGCAAGTCACCCTGCAGACTCTCTCTGTGGCAAGACATAAACCCCCCAAACCACCCTGATTTTAATTAAATAGGAAGCAGATGACTTTCATTCTGAAGTAGGAGTACCTGTGAGCAGTTTTGTACAGGAATAAGCTCTGAATTAAAGCCAGTTTCATTAATTTGATTCTTGTTTATAGACTCCTGCAGATCGGTTGTCAGGTTAGAGTCTGCAGAGGTCTGGTGTTCTTGTATGCCTCTGCTCAGGGGCCGCTTTCCCTATTGTAAGCGTTTGCGTTTGAAGAATTCAGGCCAAAATTAGGGTAAGAAGAAAAAAATGGCCCCACAGCAACGTTCTAATAGTGTTTCGTGTAAGCTCTGTGTAACGATGTGCAGTTTGATGTATGGAAGTAACGACGTGCTATTTGATGTGTGGGACTCAGCCGTAATGCAGACAGGCTCTAGCTGAAGGCGGCACACTCAGGTTCGTGTCCGTACTGTGATACGAACTGGGGTGATTCTTTGTCAGAAGGTATTACGGAAGGGGATTAATAGGTGTGAAATGAATTGTATTAATTAGAATAATATCTGCAGATTCCTTACCCAGGTTAAAAATAAGCCGTCAGTCTTTGTGTGCCAGCATGAACTGGCTGGTGGAGGTGTTCCCTTCCCGCAGCGAGCGCTGTGACGTGGCAGGCCGTGCCTCCCTGCTGGGCAGATATTTTCTGCAAGGGTCGTGCTGCAGAAGTCACTGACTGGCTCACACAGCAGAAATACAGTGGTACATCGTGCCCTGTTACACCACAGAAACCCACTGAAAAGGCCTTGATTTTCTTTCTTAAAAGAGTGGTACTGCTGCGTCGCGGGCAGGGAGGATGGCAGGCGGCGCCTGTCGGTCTGGTGGATGCGCCCCGTTCTTAGACCAGAGAAGAGGGGAGAGGGGTCTTGGGCTGGCTTTCCCGTACGGCTGTGCTCACCTCTGCCGTTTGGGGCCCCTTGGCCTCAGGAGGGCCCAGGGCTGCACTTAGCAGGGGTCAGGCAGCCTCTGGTCTGACTGCAGTTGTGGGTCAGGACCTAAGGATGAGCTGTTGGGAAAGATGAAGCGCCTCCAGCTGCAGACAGCAAGCAGTACCATTTATGGCTGGTATTTTGGCAGTGGCCTTTATTCAGAACTTGTTATTAACATTGGAAAACAACTTGTGTTGTTAAATAACTAATGAATATTGGAACATATTTTTCTCCTTCCACTGCAGCTAATTAACTTATTTGCAGAACAGATCCCAGGGACGCAGCTGTGGCAGTTTTTCTTTATGAGACAATAGCACAGGACAGGGGCAGCGTGACTTTGTTCCAGGCGCTGGGAAGGCATCAGGGAATTGCGGATCAAAGGGCTGATTGCTGCAGTGCGGGCAGACCTCATTCAACATTAAGGCAGATATTAAAACAACCAAAATATCCCCTGCATTTCCAAGCACGGGCTGCGCTACATGGCAGCAGACGAGGAGCGCGGTTGGCAGCGAGCTGTTCAAGGTGTCCGTGGCAGCAGTGTGAGCTCTGAGGTGTGAGGGGGGCGGTTTAGCCGACGGCCGTGCTCAGCCCTTCGCACTTTGTTAAAGAGACCTTCAGGGAAGCCGTGAGCGTGGCTCCCATGGTGCTTCTTCAGGGTCAGGCAGGGAGGAGGAGGAAGGGCCTCTGTGGAGTTCCTCTGGCCATCGCAGAGCCGCAGGGGCCTGCTTGGGGCTGCCGGGGCCCCGCGGGGTTCGGAGCCGGCGGCACGGCCTGGCCTCTGCCTCCCGGTGCGGGAGCCGGTCCCGTTGGGGGCAGCCGGGAGAGGGCTGTGACAGCGCGAAGGTCGGGGCTGCGGTGGCCTGGGGTGAGCGCAGGCAGCTGGTGAAGTAATTAGGCTTTTCTTGTTAGGTAACTGGGTCGTAACCTTGAGATTTCACAGAAATTGTGCAAATTGGTCCGTCGCCCAAACGCTGGGCTCTGCTGTTGTGTTGCCTTCTGGCCTCTCTGGGTGCTGGAGAAACCTTTCTCATTACTGCCAGGCTGTGCTGAAGTGCGGGGCTTCTCTACTTCGCTTTCCTCTGAGTTTTTCACAAAAAGGTGGTGGCAGATGATAAGGAGGTCTCAGGGAAGCCCTTCGGTCCTTCTCCTTAGGAAGAACCCAGAAAGTGCCTGTTTGATGTGTGTCCTGTGATGTTCGCTGCCAAATCTGCAGTTTGAAATATGTGGCTCGCATTTGCAGGATTTTGAAACTGACCATCTCAGAAATAAGGCACAAGCCTTTGCTTGCCATCCCTTGCAGTTGCCTAAAATTATAAATCCCAGAGCTGGCGCGTTTGTGCAGTCTTTGGTGTGGCATTTGGAGCTCATTTGTAGCTGACGTCTGTGCTTGGCGGGAGAGGCGATCCCATGTTTCAGCCTCAGCTTGTCCAGGCTGAAAGCACCGCAGTTTGTGCTGACAACCGCAGCTGAGGAGAACTCTGTTTTCTTCATCCAGGGTTGTGTGAAGTTGCTCTGCATTTGTGGGTTCGTGCTCCTTTTTAACTCGGGGGTCTCTGACCCTTCAAGGCTGCTCTGGCAGTCGTGGCGTTGCCGTGCGGTGCTGGGCTCGGTGCTGGGCCGCTCTTCTGGAGCCCAGGGAAACATCTGCCTTGCAGTGCTGACGCTCAGCCGACATCTGAGGGGAGCGTTTGCTGAGCGAGGAGGGCATCCTTTTAGTTCAGCTCTGCCTTCGGCCGTCTGCCGGCCGGCGCTGGGTGTGATGTGACCACACCGTGCCTTCTCTGCCCTCCAGCCGATGTGCCCCCTGCCCGCGGGACAGGCACAGTCGCTGTCATTGCGGTGTGACAGCACTTCTCTTGCAAGGGATCAGTGTTGTCCTATTCCAGTCAGAGAAGGAGAAACGTTGAGGTGGAAAAGCTCAACAGAGGGCATGGTGCAAGGACGCTGCGTGCAGCCATGGGGGCACAGGCAGCGTCCCGGCCCCTCCGACGGCAGCCACAGCGGTTCTTCTTCCTGCAGCGCTTGGTCGCCTTCAGCGTGTTAAAGTCTGGGTCCTGTTGGCATCGTGGTAATTGGTAAAGGCAGAATGAAAGGTACAGTTCTGTAGTAGTTTGAACAATTTGATGTTGTTAAAGCCTTTGTGTAATGGTGCAGAAAGGGGAAGGAATCAGGATGTTTGCCTGTGGGGTTACAATCTGTCCTTAACCCTCATGGCAAGAGAAGTTATTTTGGTTTCAGTCCCATTTGCAGTCATCTTCCTTAAGGTGTTCTAGCAAACCCAGTTGGAGGCTTCAATTAATTTTGCATTGCTAGCTGCTTGTTTGCAGGGGTAAACGTCAGTGCTCTGGAATACCGTCAGTGTCTGGGGGTCTGTTTAACTAGCTTGAGTTTGGCTAAGTCCCTTTGAGAGGCGTTGGACCATTCTTTAAACCTCTCAGAGGGGCGCCATCAGTTGGTAACTGCCTGGTGGTCTTGCTCCCCTCTGATGCCTTCCTCGCTACGGTGACTAACGTGTGGGGTGAAATGTTCATAAACCTCGTTGATCTGAAGTTGTATTTAATCTTGGGCCATTTCAGGGGAATTCTTCTGTGAGATTAAGTCATATGATGCTACGGAGAAAGGGATGGAGTGTCTTCAGTAGATCAAACCCTATTACAGTGTCATTACTGTTTTAGACCTGATGGCAATGACCCACACCCTGCTGTGCAGGCTAGTAGGGCTGGGATAAGACACCTTCATGTGCGTGATCATGTTCGCAGCAGTGACTGTACGTGATAACTGGGAGAGCCCTCATCGCGGCTGTTGCCACAGCTCCCCTGTGCTGGGCAGAAGGCTCACCAAAAGGCAGGAGGCAGAGCCGTGACGTGCCCCAGCGAGGAAGCAGCAGCACCAGTAACAGCTGAGTTTGTGGAAGGGCAGGGGCACAGGGGGCTGCTGCGGTGGGCTGCCCTGCGCCTCTGCTCTGTCCAGCCATGGCATCCACACCTGGACCAGCCCCAGGCCCATTGCTGTCAGCGCCCAGGCACTTAGCATGAGACCGATCTTCAGCGAGAAGTCAGGCATCTCGAGCCTTGTCGAGGCAATGTGAAATAAGACATCCAGATCCTGAAGGGAGATGATAAAAGGGGACAATGTGACTAAAGGCATAAATGGAGAAGAGCAGATGCATTCCTCTTGCCAGCTCTATTAAAATGATCACAATGTGCCCTCTGGGCTTCTGTATCTGAAAGGAAATTCTGTAGTAGAAGTTGCCTTGCAGGAGTTTTCCTGGCAATAGATCAGTATCGTGTATCCAGTCACTGATGGCGAACTTGAATTTAGGGGAAGAGGCATTGCTGCCATCCACCCTGGCACTGACTGTGCTTACTGGCAGCAGTAAGATGGGAATTAAGTGATGATAAGAGACAAACTCCATTGCTGCTTGAAAACCGCAGCTCTTCCACCTTCAAGATGAGGTCTGTTGTCAGAACGGTAGAACAGGGATTTATTTACTCTATTACGTTGATGGGTTGGCTCAGTAAGTTCAGGTGTAGGAAGAGAGGAGTTGGGCCAAAAGTAGCATTAGGTTGATTGTTGCCTCTTCACAGTCTCTTGTCATGGAGACTCTTGTCCCAGCTGCAAAGCACTGGAGGTGATTTCTCATTTCCCCACAGGAAGGGGAACAGTGCTCTTTGGGTGCAGGCGTGTGCTGGAGTCATGTCCTAGTCTGTTCCTGCAGCAGGGACTGAGCGGGGTGTGGTGGTTCTTACACCAGCACTGTGCTGTTTCAAAATAGTGATGAGGTAGTTTTGTGATAGTTTTCTCCTCACCTTGTTGTTCCTTAATGCCAAAGTGACCTCAAACAGCCCTGGAAGAGCAGAGGCTGTGCTCCACGCCGCCCATGGCTGCTGTCCTCACCTCGCGCATTGATGCATCCTCTGGTCATGGAGGAGGTGACTCACAAAGTCTCGTTTCCTCAGGTGATGAAGACCTACCACATGTATCATGCGGAAAGCATCAGTGCTGAGAGCAAGCTGAAGGAGGCAGAGAAGCAGGAGGAAAAGCAGTTCAACAAGTCAGGGGACATCAGTGTGAATCTGCTGCGGCACGAGGACAGGCCTCAGCGGCGGAGCTCCGTCAAGAAGATTGAGAAGATGAAGGAGAAGGTGGGTGAGTGGGACGGGTGGGGGAGCCAGGCGGGGGCTGTCTGCGGGGCTCCCTGTGCAGTGGGGGGAGTTTGGCTCTGGCCCATTTCGTTTACAAGTAACACCACTCCAGCTTCTGCAAATCCTCCCGGATGTTGGAATCTCCAAAACTGTTTAATTCCTGTGTTAATTTCTGAGAATGAGCAATAGCTTCCTCAGCTGGGAAGCGTTCTCATGCGTGTCGACCCAGCACTGGCATTTTGTCCCCCAGCAAGCCTCTGTGAAGGGTTAATCTGTGCTAAACCTTTAGACTAGTGATCTTTCTGAACAAATGCCCCAGATCCAAGCACATCTGCTATTGTACAGAGTCCCGAATTCTGGGCCCTGTTCTAAATTCTGTAGCTTGGGCCTCTGGGCTGGATTCCACTTTGATACAGCTGCATAAATCTGGATTAAGTCCAGATGCATGTCAGCATATCTGGGAGGAAAATTTGGCCCTCTAATTTTGATTGATGCCAAAACCTCCATGAACGTACAGATAAGGAAGAACAGCTGTGCTTCGGATGCACGGGGTATGTCTGAGCAGAATGCACTTCTTGTGCATGGCTGATTGTGTCTGCGATGCTCAGATGTGCTCTCCTCCAGCCTGGCAAGGGTGTCTGTTATCACACCTGATACCAAATTTTATTAATTAACCTGTCACACCCAGGTTCTGGGATGCTGTGGGGCCCTGCAGGAAGAGAAGCTGTGTAAGGAGCATCCTATTTATGCTCTAATGCTCCGTTTTACTTTTTCAGAGACAAGCCAAATATTCTGAAAACAAGCTGAAGTGTACAAAAGCCAGGAATGACTACCTGCTGAACCTGGCAGCCACCAACGCAGCTGTCAGTAAATACTACATCCACGATGTCTCCGACCTCATTGATGTAAGTGCTTCCTCCCTCTGCATGCATCCTACTGTTTTTTTCTCCTGACAAGTGCACAGCTAAGTCTTAGGCATGGTTTGGTTCTCAGATGCACTCTCACTTAAATGCACTTTCACACGTACATGATGGTAATGAAGGGGGATTTGTCGGGGCTTTAAAATATGCTTAATTGAGGCCTGATAACGTGCTGTAAACTTGGAATTTTTTTCCCTGTGTTTTTTTCCCTTGCAGTTACACGCATGCATTTGACTTCCCCCTCAGCTGATATAGGCATATATGGGTAGAACTGGAGCTGCCATTATATGGGAGTCAGCCTTCTCTGAATTTTGTGGTGGCCACATGATCACACAACAAAGTAATTGATTTTTATTTGTGCTACGTAGAACCTTCTGTCATCAGTGTCTGGAAAAAAAAAGATGGAGTTTTTTTGTTATAACTGCATGGTATGAACTGGCATACATGCCAACACCTTTGTGAGTGCATAAGCAAGGAGTCCAGATTTGGATCCAACTCTGTGAGTCAGGCACCTGTAATACACAGTTACAAACTAGAAACTGCTTGAATGTTTTCTTCATCTTTCATGTCGTATCACAAGCATGTTGCGGTCTGGTTGTCAGTGTATATTGTATTGGTTCTTGCTTTGGGACCGTGTAGAAACAGTGCTTTCCTTCACATTAAAGTGACAGCTTCATATCTGTGGCTCTCACTGGGTAGGATTTCCTGCAGCTGTAGCTTTTCCAAGTTCAGAGCCTTTGGAGCAGAATTTGCCATGGGGCAAGCCAGGTGATCCTGAGGTTTCCACCTAGCACGTTGATTACTCTGCATTTCAAACAGATGCTCTCATGGAAATTGCATACATTTTCATTTTTGTTGTTGAAAACAGAAAAAAAAAATCTTTCTGTTACACTATATGCAGTTTTTATCAGTTTGAATAGGTGCTCAGCACTCTTCAGCTTTGGAGGCAGTTAAGACGTGGTGGCACTTAAGCACACGTGGAAGTGCTTTCTTAGCTAGGGGCAGCACTTGCTGAGTTGAATCCAAGTGTTCTTTGCACAGCGTAGCCTCAGGGCAGTGACTCCTGGAAGCAAGTTTTGTAGTGATGACAGGAATTGAACCTGTGTGTTTATCAGTGACTCCTACAAGCTGCCTTTAAATGATTCAAGAGAAGGGTTTTCCATCTCTTCCTTTGATAGGTGTCTTCATGGTGGTATAGATTGCACTACGCAGTTTCTTCCTTCTGAAGTTGCTTCAGTGAGCACATAAATAACTAATCTTTAAGTACCGGGTTAGCCTTCTGGCTTCATCATTACCTAAATGTATAA
The DNA here is from genome assembly GCF_040182565.1 of Anser cygnoides. Classification (NCBI taxonomy): domain Eukaryota; kingdom Metazoa; phylum Chordata; class Aves; order Anseriformes; family Anatidae; genus Anser; species Anser cygnoides. The sequence goes on from NC_089882.1 coordinate 2,909,817, forward strand.
TTTAAAAATGTGCTGCAGTGTTTATTTTTTTTCCTAACCAACTAATGTATATTTATTCTTTCAATCATTAATTAAAATAAGTCTGCTGCAAACCCCCTGAGGAATATCAAGATTTTAAGATACAATAAAACATGTTCTTAGTATGTCCTTATTCTCTTTATTTAAGATGTGTTCAGCCATCTTAAAAAATACACTGAATAACTCAGTCGTGGAAACAGTTGAACAGCGAGGTATGATAACACCTTGATTTATTCATGGGGTTTCTGGTTTTTGTTGTGTACTTTCTCTCCCTCCACACATGTACCCTTCCCTCCTTCATTTTCTTTTTATTTAATTTTATTTTTGTGGAGTTTTCGAAACTTAGATTTCCTGGAGAGTTGATGAATTCCAGTTTAGTTCTGGCTGTTTATATTATTCCTCCCAACTTTATTTCCTTGTGCTGACACTTCCACTGGAGTCAGCATATGGCTTTTCTTCCGTGCTCCAGGAGTCCCTTCAGGGGACTTTAACTAAAGTATCTTCAACTCTGTGCAGCTAAATTCCCCCCAGTTACATATCCTCTTAACCAACAAAAACAAGATATTGTATGTGTGAGTGGTATGTGGGTGTCCTAATTTTAAATCCCCGAAGCGAGAGCGGTTTATTTGAACAGACTTCTATAGAAATTCACTATATTTTGCAAGAGCATGTCATGAAGGTTTTCAGCATGGTCCAGAAGAAGGGAATCCCCTTTAATGCATTCCACTAATACTGAAAGCAATGGAAAGAAAAGACAGCCATCAGAGCCAGCAACATTGCGCTTTCTGTAGGTGTGTAATGCATGTAAAGGAAAGTGGAGGAAAGAGGTGGTTTTAGCTGCGATTTTAAAGTTAGCATTTTAATCTTAGTACATTTAACAATAAGAGGATAGTGCCTCTCACTCTGGAACCCCAGTGTTGCTTGCAAACATCAGGTCTGTGCCATCGGAGTATGCTGGGCGTGGGCCACCCGCCCTTTGGGGATGGTGTTCCCCATGAAGGATCCCCGATGATGTTCCCCACAAGGGATCCCCGACAGTGTTCCCAACAAAGGATCCCCGATGATGTTCCCCACAAGGGATCCCCGACAGTGTTCCCCACAAAGGATCCCTGATGATGTTCCCCACAAAGGGTCCCCGATACTGTTCCCCACGAAGGATCCCCGATGATGTTCCCCACGAAGGATCCCCCTGTTGTTCCGTGGGACGCAGCAGAGGGGCTGAGGGCAGGGAGGTGAACTTGGCCTTCGTGCCCGGAGCCAGCAGAGCGGCTTCGGCAGGGCTGAGCCCCGGTGCTGGGCGCTTCGCCCGAGGGGAGGAGCGAGTCTGGAAAAGGAGAGTGATTGTGAAGGTGCTTCAGGGTAGGAATATTGTTTTGTTTCAGATTGCAATCTGGCTGGCCGTGCTTTAATGGGATTCTAGCAGGGTCGGTGCGTTGCGGTTATGCTAATTCTCCCAGCTCCTCCAGCCTGCCTCGCCAAGAGGGATGATTAACGATGTAACGGGCTGTTGTTCTGGGACACAGGGGGTGATGGGGGCTCTTGCACACCCTTCACATCAAGCACAAATTGCCACGTGCAGTTTTTTGATTTGTACGCAAATCTGAACCGTCAGAACAGTGGAGCAGCTAATTTAGCAGCATTTTCCCCAAATCCCAGATGGCTTGGTGTCATCTATTAGGCACAGCCTTGACATTTCTTCTGCCCTCAACATCACCACAGAATAGTGACTTTTATAACAAAGCCTTTCTGCTAATCTCCTGCTCTGGTGAAAAACGAGGTCCCAGCTGCTCTGGGAGAGCAGAGAGTCCTCCCAGGGCTTCAGTTTTAATGAGAAATGTAAAACTCGATCAGAGGAACCGTGAAGTGGCACAGGGCGTGTCTGTCTCCTTCTGTCTCCAGCGGCCTTTTTGTTTCCTCCTTTAGAAAGGAGAAAAAGAATACGGAGACAGCTCAAATGAGACTTGTACTTAAAGTACACTGCTTGCCTCTTCCCTTGGAAGAAGCACGTTTATATCAAAACACCTGGGTTCTTCTCTCATTTCTGCCATTAACTACATGACCGAGTTAATCTCTTTGGTCGTGTATGTAAAGTGGAGATAAAGCTGTTACCCGTCTCTCTGGGGCTCTGTGTGAAATAGCTGTAAAATATTTTGAAGTGTTCACACAAAAGATAACCCTGGATTTAGAAGGTACGCCGTAAGGATCGGTGTGAATACAAGCCGATCCACCACGCTAGTTCAGGCTCTGTTAAATCACTTTGAAACGCAGCTTGCCGCCCTGTAGGTCGGTGTATTTGCCATAGCTGAGACAAACAAGCAAGCAAAGGAAAGGAATTCTTAGGAATTTAATATTACTGCCAAATTTTTTGGACACTAGGAAAGTTAGCTGATGGCATCGCCATTTTTCTTACGGTCAGGTGCTGCTTAGCCCAGAGAGGAAACAGAAACGGCCGTCAGAATTGCTACGCCAGGAACCTTCAGTTGGGTTCACTTACATCACAGTAAAGCTTTGGGTAGTGCAACAACGTAGAGGCCAGAAAATGGAACAGAAAATACCTGTGTGTTGAAAAGAGAGAGTAGAAGGAAATGAAGGGGGCTGTCTGTCTCCAGCTACTGCTGGGGACTGCAGGGTTGGGTAAGGCTGCTGTCCCCGCGTGAGTGACGGGGCGGGTGGCAGGGCGGCTGGGCTGCTGGACACCCGGCGGCCCTCGTGCGCGTGGGCTGGCCTCCTGGGGAGAAGGGGTGCTCAGGGGTGCTGAGGCCAGGTGCCATTTCAGTAGGATCTATGTTTAGGCATCTCTTGCCGCTCTCCTTGTTGTCGTTTCCATCACCGGCTAACTGCTGGGGCACCTCTGTGCCTGCAGACGCAGCGCGGGCAGCAGCTCGGCTGGGCAGTGCTCGCCCCAGGTGGTGGCACGGGGACGGCTCCCCCTGCCTGGGGGCTGCACGCGCCTCCGCTGGCTTTAACAACGGCAACTGGCTTGTACGAGTGGAAGGTCTCTTCTGGGGGGGGCTTGAAGCCATTTTTCCAGCATAAAGAGCCTTTCAGTTGCACAGAGGTACAGAAGTGCCGCCTACGCTGTCCTTCGAGCAGGCTTTCTGCCAGGTGCTGGGCTGCTGCCAGGTGGGTTTGTCACGCAGGCGCCATGCGAGGCACAGCCGCCGCTGCACCGTCGCGTGGAGCAGCCTCTGTGGCTCAAACCTCTCCGAGGGACGAGTGCCTGTGCTGCAGCTTGATGTACGGTACGCCTGCAGCTGGGAGATCTGGCTTCAGGGCACCTTGAAATAGTCAACAGCGCAGCAATAAAGAGAATAAACAGCCATCATCAGGAGGAACTGGCGATCTCAAAAGGCTCGGTGCACTTCACTGCTGTGTCCGTGCTACCCGGTTCCCTGCAGAGGAGGCCGTTTGGGAATGCTGCCGGTGCCCCATAGCACCCGAACCAGGTGCTGCGGCGAGTGGCGGTGACACACGCGGGCATCCCAGGGCACGTGCCGGGGGTGCAGGGCTCGCTGGGGTGCCTGATTTTCCGTGGTGCTGTGAGTCAGAGTCGAGAACAAAAATCTCAGCTGTTGCGGTTGCAGAGGTAACCTGTGAGCTTTAGTGCTGTGACAAAGCATGCCTGGCCTTTCGGAGAGCCCCAGGCAGCATCTCTGGAGCACGGATTGCCCAGCCAGGGCAGAGGTTGCCAGTGGAAGCAGGTGATGAAATTGGAAATAACTGGTTTGTTAAGGGCTTTATGCATTGTAAGAGAATAAATGGTTAGGTACGTATGATCTCTGTCAAAACAGGGCTTGTGTGGATGAAGAGGAGGGGAAAGAGGTGTGCTTGCTTGATTTTCTTTCAGGAGTTTGGCATCTTTTGTTCGTATACTAGTACCCTGCTTTAGTGAACTTACATTCTAATTCTATATGCAGGTAATTAATAATAGCTGCCAGAGCTACCCATTTGTTAGGGGAACTGTAAATCACGGTACTCTAAGAACAATGTTTTTTTCTAAGCTGTTCTTAGAGCACTATATTAAACTAGCAGAATCCAGCCAATACAGATCTCCTACGTTTTGTCTGTCCTGGCTTTACTAATATGGCAAATCTGCATTTTTTTGCAGACGTTTGCACCTAGTAACAATTTTTTCCTCATGTGGACACTGGACATTGAAATTGGCTTGCTAAATTAATTAAGCCCTTGTGCTGGTTGTTTTATGGCTTAGAAGTATCGTGCAGGCTGTCAGTTTTACTGCCTGAAGATAGTGAGCAGTCTTGTCCGATGGACCTTGCAGTTTGGTACAAAAAAGCAGCAACATTCCTTTGGAAAAAAGAATTCCCTCTCGATGCTTTTTGCTGCTGCTTTTCCCAGTAGCTTGAAAGAATAGCCTCGAGGTTTTAACGTCCTTTAAAAGATTAATTTACCAATGAGTTCATCTTGGAAAAAGAAACAAAACAACACACACACAAAAGCCCTAAGAAAATGTACACAGAAGAGGGGTTGCTATAGAGAGATTAAGGAGCAAAATAAAATGTAGGTTAAAAATCCTTCAGAAAGAAACCCGCTCCAGGGACCATAGAGTTAATTAACGATAGCTAGATTTTGAAAAGGACTACATAACGTTCGGCTCTGTAATATTTGTAGTTAAGGAACCTTTGATTAGAAGTAATCAAATCTCACGCTTCAGGGTGTGAGTTGATTACGGTGTGTCGGGAAGGATCCCGTCCTTCCCCTGCCCCCACCCCTCTACATACTCCGTTCACATTTGGCCAAGGATGAATGGGGTGTTCAGGGGGTTTTATGTCCCCGTGGCTGCCTCAGGCAAAGCACTGAACTCGATGGACCAAGACTGTTCCTTTGGAAGAGATTTACAGTAACTGCTGGTAGTTGCAGGCCCGGGCACGGCTTGCACTGGGGACGCGATCACCCAGTTCAGGACGCGTTTTAGAAGGACGTGTCAGTGGGCTGTGGCAGAAGGGCAGCCCGGTGCACAGGCCTCTTACTGCGAAAGCTTAAACGATGGGGTTAGTCTGGGGCCTGTTGCCTTTGTATTCAGAACAGGGTGCTTTCCAGGCCTGCCGCTGCTTTGCCGTGGCGGCCACCGCCCGCGGGCAGCCCGGGTGCCGCAGGGCTGCGGCAGGGCCCGGGGGCGCGCTCGGCTCGTGGCTCTGCTCAGCGGCGAGCTGGCCAGCACATGGTGGGGGAAACGTTCACCGGGGGCAGGCAGCCCTCCTGAGGGTTTGCTTCTTCCCATCTCTTCTGAGCAATTATTTGTGCCCGCTGGTGCGTCTCGCTGCTTTCTGCCTTCTGGCGCGGTTTGATTTCCAGTGCTGTCGGAGCCATCGTACAGCGTGCGGAGCCGGTTTGCTATGGCCAAGTGTTTCTGTGCAGACATCTGTCATCGTACCTTGACCAGGATACCTGTGTAACCGAGATTGTTTCAGTGCTGTGTTGCTTTGAGGGAAGTGCGGTGGCTGTAGGCTGCAGAGCTGCAGCTGTTCCCTTCTCTGCATTGTTAATACCCGACAAGTAACCGTTCTCCACAGAAGCGACTGAGACAGAAGCAGCGTGTGCTCCCTTTGGACGCTCCTCCTGGGGTCTGAAGATGCTTTCAGGTGCAGTTAGGCTCTAGTGTGGTACCCGGCGTTATCATGGCCAAGGGCAAACGTTATCCTGGTAAAACGTGATTTCATGCTTTGCAACAGGCAGGTTAAATATCTTTTAACCAGTGAGAAAGAGATGGATGAACTGGTAACTTAGCATTTCATTTTTTCTACCACTTCAGCCTTGCTTATACAAAAACCCTCATGGTTTGCCTGCCAGCAGAGCGATTTAGGGTCCTGCTAGCGTGGGGTTCGAGGCCCGCGTTCAGCGCCCTGCTTCTCACCGGCTTTCCTCCTGACCTTGGGCAAACCTGCCCATTTCCCTGCGCCCCAGAGGCACCGTGCGCGCCAGTGGCCGTGCCTCGCCTCGCCTCGGGGCCGCGCTGGGAGCGGGCACCCTAAGGGCGCGGGGCCGGGCGTTGGGCTGGGGAGCTGCCGGGAGGAGCGCGTGGAGGCAGGCGGCAAACTCGGGCCGAGTGTGCCCAGCTCCCGGCGCTGAGCTCCTCGCCTGGCCCCTGCTGGGCAGCTCTGCTGGGGCCGGGCTGGATTTGGCCGCGTTCACGGCAGTTTGACCGGAGCCAGCTTGCTTAACCTCCTGGGTCTCGCTTTGTTTCTTCGGTTGAACACTGTAATATTTCCAGCCCGTGCAGGGGTGTTACGAGACTTAATGAATTAATATATGAAGAGCTTTGAGCTCTTTAGATGAAAGGCACTGCAGAAGGGCTAAGGATTATTATTTGTGCTTCTAATTTATTTTCCATCAAAGGGAATGAGAGGGGTGAGAAGATGCCATTTGTTCTGGAGCTGGGAGCAGGAGTTTGAAGTCTTTTTTTTTTTTTTTTCTTTTTCTTCCCTACCCTTTGTGTGTTTCCCTGAGAATTGTGTGAAAGTCCGTGCTCTGCCTTTCCTTCTCTGGGCACCAGCGTGTGAAGCACCAGGCACGGAGCTAATCGCCAGAGACTTCAAGGGCTGCACCGTGCTAGTGGGGTGGCTGCCCTGCCCGTCCGCAGCGGCTGAGTGCTGGGCATTGCCGACAGCTGCTAGCTTCAGCATGAGTCCTGCATTCAAAGTAAAGGAAAGATTTCACATTGCATTTTTATTTTTTTTCTTCCAAGAGCATCTGACATTACCTTGAGCTCTGTCTCCTCAGACTCTGTGGCATCCAGTGATCTGCCTTTGTAGTAGCTCTCTTTCGGAGGCTCTGGAAACTCCCAGCCCGTGACAGTGGCAGGTATTTTCTCCTGGCTTTGTTTTCCAGGCGAGCAGCAATCATTTTCCAGGGAGCAGAAGAACGACCGGGGCAGGTTTGGAGGGGCGCTGAGAAACCTGTGCAGCCCCGTTTGGGGAGCAGGCCTGCAGTCGCCTGGTCCCGGCCTTTCTTCCGCCAGGGCAAGTCCTGGCCCTGGTGCCCTGCTCAGGACAGCTGCCCTGGGGCTGCTCCTCGGGGCACGCCGACGGTGGTAGAGCTGGGCAGGCGCGGTGCTGCATCGCCTCGGCTCCCGTCCGTGCCTGTGCGCTGCCCCAGGGCGGTCGAGCAGGAGTTCGTGCTAAAACTGTCCTGTGGGTGAGACTCACGGTGCTTTGGCTAGGTTTTGCCCCAGGTTCACCCCAATTCCCCAGGAGCTAGCTTTTTGTGTAGCTTGCTGCTTTATGAAGGCAGAGCTGTACTAGTCCTTAACTGTCCATATTTTCAACTTATATAATTAGAAGTTAAACAGAGGCAGGATAACTAGTGGATTATGACCGTTCGATCATTCCTGCAGAAACCCCCATTGCTCCATATGTGGCTTCAGCTGCTTTAAAAGACTGGATGAGGACAGGCAGGCCGTGTTCGTGTATCTGCAAGCAGTTGTCCGGTTTTGCTTTTACTGCTTGTTTTAGCACAGACTAAGCCAAGTACAACTCCGTGACTTGATCTGAGCTGAGGGTTGTCTCTTCAGATGGGCAGGAAGAACGAGATGACTTCTTTGGCTGGAGCTGCTTGTGGCACCAGCTGAGTTTTAGTATTTCACTTCAAGTTTATCAATACTGATGTTCTGATGCGGAGTCACTCTTTGTGCCTTTCTGCATTGGTTAAAAGTAATTCCTGTGGACGCTGCAGAGCTGGAAAAGGTGTCCCTGACACGGCAGCCCAGGACAGGGAGTCCTGTAGCATGAGATACGGCCCGGTGGGGTTTGGGAAGATGGCTTAATACTGCCAGAAGCAAAAGGGAACCTGGTAAACGATCCGGGTTCTAGGAGTGTTCGATTATAGCTCAGACAATGAGGATTTTCCACTTATTCTTTAATTTGTGTGGCAGCACAGCTTCATAGCTTCTCTAACAGAAGTTGTCCCGTGGCAGCTCTCGTGCCCTGGGCTGGCAGCGTTAGCGCGGTCCTGCTTGCCACGGGAGGTGTTTCTCGTGGGGTGCCCGTGTCAGCGGGTTTTCCCCTCTGTTCCTCCTGCGGACGTCTGCAGCCCGCACCCCTCCTGCGCTGGGATGCATCTCTGCAGCCCGCAGCTGTGTGCGCAGCGCCAGGTCGGGAGCTGCCAGTTGGCTGCGCTGATGCGGGAGTGCGGCGCTGGGCTCTGCCGCTGGGCCTTGCTGCGCCGGGAGGCAGAAACAAGCGTCCTGGGGACATCCGATTATGAAACTGCTAGCGATGGATAAAGCCGTAACTGTCCAGCTTTGTCCTCTCCCGGGAGCTTCAGCCCTCTCTCACATCCCAGAAATAGATGTGCTGCGTTTCTGGATCGCAGCCCTGTTGTTCCGCTGCAGTCTCCTTGCAGCCCCTCTCGCCCGGCTCGGTCTGATGCGTTGCTCTCCTCCTACTCCCGGCCCTCCTGTCTGTCTCGCCGTGCCCCTCCTTTCCCTGCAGAGCCGCTGCTGGCATCCACATCCTGGGCGCTTCGCCGGGCCTGCCTGCGCCCCCGCTGCGGTGCCGCAGGCAGGGGCTGGGGGTCGCACCCAGCGGCGCGGGGGCTCACTGCCCGCGGCTCCCACACGGCTCCCTTGGGGACTGCGAGGAGAGCTGCTGAGGGGTGGGTTTTGCTCAGCTGTGATTATGCATTCATAGCAGCAAGTCCCCATGCTGTTGCTATACTTAGCATGCCAAACTCAATTATATTGAGAAGAGAGTTTAAAAGCAGGCTTTTGCTGCCAAAATACTGTACATTAGACAATTAGCTCAGAGTTTTATCATTTTCTCCAAGGTGAACATGAGGGTGATCAGCTATGCATGAGAAACTGCTCCATCGTGACAGGAAGGCAACTTGCTAGCCGGGACGGAAGGGCTTGCACGTACTGCAGGGCATTTCTCAGGGCCACCTTGCTTGAGCACCCGTCTGTATTCGATAACCTGGGAAATGGTTTCTTTGCGTAAAAAGTACCTGCAGGGCTGTTGCCAAGGTGAGAAGGGATGCCCTGGGACAGTCTGCGGTGTGGGTCCTCCAGCCCTTTCTTTTCTGGGGACCTCTGCAGGGTGCAGGAGAACCGTGCTTTCGCCTGATTTTTAACCCTCTCCTGCCTGAGCACCACCCGTGTCTTTCCCTGTAAAGCCAAGGACACTAAACGCTAGTGCTGCGGCGAAGGTCCTACGCAGGGTAGTTGCACCATCCGGCTGTTTGTGCCCCTGGTGCCTGTTCTCCCGCAGTCTTCTTTTCCTTGCCTTTTCATGTAGTATCGCAGTATGCAATTAAATATACCCCAGTACAACAGCGCTGATGTTTCCCTGGGCCATACGCTGCTTTCCTGTGTGTTTAATGTGCACGTGACCCTCCAGAACAGTGACGGCAGTACTTGTGTGATACCTGTGCTTGGTGTTTCTCAGTGCTGTGACCTGGGGTTCCATGCCAGCCTCGCTCGGACATTCAGGACTTACCTGTCTGCAGAGTATAACCTGGAAACCTCCCGCCACGAGGGCCTGGACATCATCGAGAATGCCGTGGACAACCTGGATGCGCGGAGTGACAAGCACACCATCATGGACATGTGCAACCAGGTCTTCTGTCCTCCGCTCAAGTTCGAGTTCCAGCCCCACATGGGGGACGAGGTACTGTGCTTGCTGCCCAGGGCTGTGGGGCTGCCTCGCAGCCTGGCCCGGGCTAGGTCTCTCTACCATCACCATTACATTATTCCTTCCCTTTGTGTTCTATCTTCACATGCTGCTATTCATGTTTCCTTTCTTAATGAGACATTTAGCTCGTTAGGGCTCCTCCTTTCAGTGTGCCTCTTGCTCCTTGCCTTTCCCAATTAGAATGCCTGTGGCTTGATCCTCAGCTGAACTGCCCAACAGATTTGTAAAGTGGGGCTTTGATTTACCTGCTGTAATTGGAAGACTTCAGAGCACAGCTTTAAAATGCTGGGTAGAAATGCTTTGTGCTGGCACAGGTCCAGGGCACTGCTGCTTAGAAACTGGGCCACGCTTCCCTGGGGGATGTGAGGAGCTGAGAGAATCGTTTAGGTATTAAATGCGTGCGTCTGGTGGATGCGTGACCCACTGAATCCTCTCCTGTCTCTGGCATGGCTCTGCCCCAGGTGTGTCAGGTCAGCGCCCAGCAGCCTGTGCAGACCGAGTTGCTGATGCGGTACCACCAGCTGCAGTCGCGACTGGCCACCCTCAAGATAGAGAACGAAGAGGTAAGGACTTGTCTGGGTCTCGTGAGCGGCCTCACAGGCAGCACTGCTCAGCCCGTGATGCAGGGGGTTTCCTGGTGGGGTCGGGTTTGGGATCCTTCGGTGGCGGCGCTGAGGGTTCCCTTTGCAGCTCATGCATGAGTGAGCCCAGTATGAGCTGCTTGTTGGCCAGTTGTTTTGTCTGAAGATGAGGTGTTTTCCAGTCTGCTTCAAGAACACGCTGTCTTCTATGTCTGATAGGTACGAAAAACTCTGGATGCCACAATGCAGACTTTGCAGGACATGCTGACAGTGGAAGATTTCGATGTTTCAGATGCCTTCCAGCATAGCCGCTCCACTGAGTCGGTCAAATCAGCTGCTTCAGAAACCTACATGAGTAAAATAAACATCGCCAAGAGGAGAGCCAACCAACAGGAAACTGAGATGTTCTATTTTACAGTGAGTCTCATCTCATGTGATACAGGACACAAAGCATTAATTGCTAGGGCTGAGTCCCGTTTTAAATGCTCATTAGTGAAGAGCAAGAACCAATTCAGTCTCTTCAAGTATCTGTCTTCTGTCTGATTTGGGATTGGAATGCTATTCACAGTGGCAGGGCAATGCATAGGGAATGACAATTCAGTGTCTGCCTTGATTTTGAAGGAGCAACTGGAGCAACCAGTTGTGACCAAAAGCTTACAGGAGTCAGCAGGAGTGGCTCAGAACTGGGCAGCAGGCTCCAGCCAGACTCAGAGTGCGTCGCCAGCCGATGGCCTTTCCTGGAGGCCTTCACTCTTTTGAACCATTAGTCAAACCTTGCTTCTCTGGTCTACACAGCTAAAATCTGCCCTTGGCCCTGGGGATGAACTAAACAGTTGTTTGCATCTCACACAAGTGCTGTAGGAAGCTGTGATAGCCTTGTTTTGCTGCTGTGTGTGTGTGCCAGGATAGAGGCAGCTGTGCTGTGTGTGCCCTGCAGCCTTGTCCAGTACTTCACAGCCATGCTGGTCCTAAGGTTCTCTGTTATAATACTTGAAGTATAAATAGTAAGACAGCAGCTCAGCAGAAGTACCCCTCATTTAAATGTGGTTACTAGGCTAACATTAATAGCATCCTGTGATAAATATGTATGCATAGGAAAGCTTCTAATTTCTCTAACAGTGCTATTATTCCAGTTTACGGGGGGGTGGGGGGGAGTCATTGACATTTTTGAGTTGTGCTTGTTTTTGATTAATTTTGCAAGAATTTGTGATTTTTCCCATCTTTTTTGACTTTCATTTTCTACGTCTGATTCCCTTACTCCTCGTCCATAAAATTACTTGCTCTGGAGTGTTACTGGGCGTACAGCAGTCTGACAATGGCACGGGAAGCTGTGCTGCACAGTTTGTGTCACCCAGCTCAGTGTCTGCCTGCCTGGGCTGGGCTGGGCTGGGCTCCCACACTGGGTGTGCTCGCTGCTGCATCGCTTGCGTGCACAAAGGCAAAGCCCCCGTCAGTGCAGGGAAAACCTCTTTGATTTTCCAGCCTATTCTCAGAAGCCTGACAAAAGAAAGCTTGCTTTGAACTCTTTTCTTTGGAGCTCCTCGCGTTCCCATGCAGGAGGTGCAGCACCAAGGAGACTGGGCTAATAAGATCATCAGGACTGGGGCTTGGGCAGTGAGAAGTGATTAGAGTGGGCTCCATCCTGCGGTGCATCTGACGCCTCATTTGTTAGAGCCTGACAGCCTCTCGGAGTCCCTGTCAGTAGCCCCAGGCAAAAGTGTACATCAATTACAGATGATTTTTGCTGAGAGACTTAACCCACCTTGTTTGTTTTGTTCTTAATTCCAGAAATTTAAAGAGTATTTGAATGGCAGTAATCTTATCACGAAGCTCCAGGCTAAACACGACTTGCTGAAGCAGACTCTTGGGGAAGGTGAGTTGCGGAGTTAGGTTCAGAGAGAAATGTCCCATCAACTCTGGGAGTTGTGCAAAAGCAGCTGTGGAACGTTTTCACGTGGAAACTTTCTGAATTTCTTCCAGGTCATGGGATTGTCCTGCTATGTAGACATTCAGCAAATGCTTAGCCCAGAAATGCAGAATGCTGTGTTTCAGCATGAGCTGATTCTCCTTAGGAAAAAATCTGGGTTTGCAAAACACTTGTGTGGAATTCTTTGCTTTTTCAGCGAGGAATTGGCTGCAAGCTTGCTTTCTGCAGGTGCCAAGGGAGAACAGGAAGGAGGCATGTGAAGCCAAATGCTTGCTTTTATGTGCCTTAGAAAAAGGAAGAATAAATCAGCTTTCTTGGCCTTGGGAGAAATAAACAGCATGTGAAATGAGTTTAGTTTTTTCAGTGGATTGACAAATACTTTAAAAAATGAACAGATCTTATCACTGGTAATATGCTGCCATTTATATGAAATCCAAGCACTAAAAATACACGAAGGGAATGAGAATATTGACAGCCAGAAGAGCGTCTGCCTGATTATGATTAGATGGGCTGTTATCTCATAGGAAAAGCCAAGGAGCAGAATTACTCCGCTGTATTCAGATGCTATTAGTGGTCCTCCACGAGGCAGTTGGATAATCTCCGCAGCCTCCCCGGGGGCTTTAGCCCTTATCACACTCCCCCTTTCCTGTTTGAATTTGGCCAATCCCCAGCTAGTGTAAATGAGCACTTACTGCAGAAGACCTGTGGTGCATCTGGTTATTTTTTTAAAGATGAGCTTCATATTGCAAATAAACCTTTAATGTCAGTGGGAATAGAAGATGCTTTCCCTCCCTTGTGACTGAGCCTTGGACTTGTAATGTGCCTCTTAGAGGAAAGGGTTCGCATGGCAACCAGCTCGGCATCTCCTGCAACCTGCAGGGCTTTCAGGCTCATTCAGCTTTGCCACAAACAATTAACTCAGGGCTTACAGAACCAGAAGCAGGGGCGTGAATGCTTTTGCATCTGTGTTTTAACAGTGATTTTCTGGTGACTAATGTGCAGACTTGATGGAAACTTATGTTTTTTCATAGGTGAAAGAGCAGAATGCGGAACAACCAGGTGAGAAGTTTCTTCTATTTCATCTGCTTTTGGGAAGGACCTTTAGCTCGTGCTGGCAGGAGGAGGGTGGTTTTCTTTGCTGCTGATACAGCTTGGTGGGGTTAAGAGTCAGCTATCTTCTAGCTGCCCTGTGCTGGCAGGCTGGAGGGTGGGCAAACCCAGGCTCTCCAGATCGCTGACCTGCTTCTCGGCTGTATTGCCTAAAGTGGAGTAATTAGGGTGATGACAAACAGGCCCTTGTTTTTGCTGCAGTGTAATTTCTAGCTGGCTGGCTTGGAAGTGCCTGGAAGTGCTCTGTCAGCACGGTGCGCTGCAGTGTCTTGTCGGCACAGCTGAGGTTGTGTTGTGTTCAGACAGTGCAATACAAGTGTGCCCACCTGCTCCCTGCCATCGCTGTTCACTTAAGGACTTTGATACGTCTCCTGAAAACCTCTCCCAGCTCTGGCTTCTTTACCCAGGAGCACAGAGAGTGTTTTTATTCTTAGACTTTCATCCAGCTACAGCAGGAGATATTGCTAGGGGTGAATGTAGCAGGCAGGAGGCTTTGATCTGTGTCCAGTCCATAAAGCATCTCCACAGAGCTCTAGTGGCTTGCTCTGAGTGTGCTGGTTTCCGAACAGTAAGACATAGGCCAGCAAAGCCTGCAAAAATCTCCCCAGAACATTCAGAACCTCTTTTTGTGTCATCTTTTTACAATCCTATTTCAGCATTTAATTAAATTTGCAATACCAGAAAAAAAAAAAAAAAGACATTCCATGTGAGAAATGCTGAAGCAGATGGTGATGACTCGATCGCTGGGCTGCCTTTCCAGGCAGGAAAGAGGCTGCCTGGGCAGAGGGCAGAGGCCAGCGGGTGCCTTGGTCTGCCGCCTTCTGGCTGGGGGTGGGCCGTGCTGCCAGTGCCAGGCTGAGAGCGGCGTCAGAGCCGGAGCCCGCTGGGGCTCCAACGCGAGGTAGGGAGGTGCCATTGGGACAGAGCGGCCTTTCGAGCCTGCAGTGGACAAGAGAGTGGGGACACAGGCTGAGAAACCCAGACATCCTCATGTCTCGCCGCAGCAAGATGTTCCAAGGAGCTGCTCTTGAGCGTGCTAGGAGAGGTGCCTGCCTATGGCACTGCTGGGTGCCCTGGGCGGGCGGCTGGCTTTGTCCAGCCCGGTGCTCCAGGTCCCCTTCGGATCAGCAGTTACGGCAGCTGCTCCCTCCCTGCTGTCGCTGCCTCCCCGGGGGGCCCCAGCAGAGCCGCAGTGCGGGGCTCTCACGTCTTCAGCGCCCCAGTGTTCGCCTGTGCTTGGCTGGTGAGCTGAGCTCTGGTCCTCTGGATGCACCACGCAGGGTTGTCTGCAGAGCTGGCAGATGAAAGCACAGCGAAACAGCTAGGTAAAATCTCACAGAATTTGCTCTTGAGTACTTTCTCAGGAGTGGGTGCCCGTGGACTGGTGGTGTGTGTAGCAGGCCAAAACAATCAAAGGGATGAGTAACAGCCTCCTACATGAGGGATGATGGCACAACTCCCTGCTGCTTCTGTTTGCTTTTGTTTCAGTATTTGCTTTTACTTCACAAAGGAAAATAAACACGAGACAATCTCCTCCTTGTGCGCGGCAGCACTGTAAGCGCGGTCAGAACAGCCTTCCCACCACACGCAGCCCGAGGCCGCGCTGCTCTGGCTGCCTGGCTCCAGGGCATCACCCAGCGAGAGGAGATTACACCGCAGCAAACGGCTCTGGGTCCCTTTAGTTTGCAGCACACAGCTGCTCAGCTGAGAGTCATGCGGGCGCTTCGCTGGGCAGTCATCATTTCTGCTCCTCAATTATCAAGAGCTGTGAAGTTGAAGGAATGGTTATAAGCTGTAGGAGTGTACAGTCAAATCCTTTATTTTAATTAAAGGCATCTGATTAAGGAACCAGAGGATTGCAATTGTCACCTTTGAATTGTAGCTCTGTGTAAATCGTATGTGTCCATTCAGCTCTGCAAGAACTTTTGCATGAAGGCTCCTAGCACTCGTTTTCATTTGCAGTCATGATCTGTCCTCTGCAGACGTTCATGTAGCCTGGGGATAGAGGACAGATCAGAAATCACTTAGAGAATTTATGCTATTTTTCTCCCTCTTCTAGATCTGTGTACTTGAGTCTTAATGTCCTTCGTTATCAGAAGAAGAAATCAAAATGTAATTATCATTAATGGAAGCAGCCCTCCAGACTCCTGATCGTAGCACTAAAATGTTACACGTTTCCATGGCTGCGTTACCAGAAGCTGTAGGTGTCCGTAACTCTTGCTGAAGTCAGGAGGGTCTCCGGGATCTGTTCCCTCAGACCGAGGCCCGCAGTCCCCAGCTGGTAGGGGTGGGGACACACCACTTCCCCATGTGGGTGCCTGCCCTTCTTGTTCCTACACAAGCGTGGGCGGGTTTGCTCGTGTGTTGTGTGTTGTCTGGGCTCACTGTCTTGCTTGTGTCCTGGATTCCTGGCAACTTCATGAATGCCTGCCAGAGGGACTAAAGACCATTCGCGTTCCTGAGAATGTCTCCCAGACAAGTTAGCTACAGAGGTGTTCCCACTGACCTCTTTCGGACAATCTCTGAGCAGAACGAGGTCCATTTAGGAATAAGTGGGATTGTCGCAGGGTTTTCCAAGGCCTAACCGTGGTTTGTTTGGGATATATCACGGAAGCAGTTGAGCACTGTAGCTGCTCTTCGTGCTTTTTAAGGCTGACAGAGCGCTGAAGTGGTAGAAATAGAAGGCAGGTGTTAAAATTCCTGCTGAGCACCAACGCCTTCATCTTTCTTCTAAAATGTCATCCCATGCACTAGCACAAACACTGAGCAGCAGTTGTAGCTGGCATCTCGGAGAGGGAGACCTGTGCCTGCCGGGTGTGGGTGCCGAGGGCAGTGCTGGCCAGCTGTGTTTAGCAGCTCCGTTATTCTCTTGCTTGAATGAAGCCAATTCTGCGTGAAGAAAATTCCTGATCCCTCGTCATTCATTCAGGCTGAGGTTGCTGGTCTGCTTACTGCTTTGTCACTGGAAACAATTGTTTTTTGTGGCATGAACTAGGAGCCTTCAGCACACCTGTAGAAATAGGCAATTAGATGCTGTGTGACTGCAGCAGAGGTCAGTGCCTGTCTAACAGGCAAACACCGGGAGATTACAGGGATGGAAAGTAACAGGCAGGTTGGCTTGTCGCTGTTAACTGTTTATATTATTGAGATTAATTTGAATGCATTCTTGAATGCAGTCCTGACCTTGACTTGAACGTATGCACAGCTTGTACTGAACAGCCCTGACTTTGCTCCGGGCTGCCTACACATTAGCTCCGATGAACACTCGGGCACCTTCCAACCGCATCCAAGCTCAGCTTGGCCTTCGGGATCTGGAAAGCAAGGTCACCTGGCAGTGGGTCCGACGTTAGTTAGCGCCAGGGCTGCCTGCCCTGGGCCGTGGCAGGGCTTCGGGGTAAGCAAAGGGCACGTCCCCAGGGTGACACCGAGCTCCTCGTGGTGTCAGCCGAAGGGAGAGTGGCCACAGAGTGCCTGGAGCCTGTGCCGAGTCCTCGCAGCGGGGGTTTTCTGTTTGGTTTATTTTTTGTTCTCAGTCATAACCGTTGAGATCTCACCCGTTCATTGCATTTATGTTGGTGTTTTGTTGATTTCTTTTGTTCCATTTTCTCCCAGGCCCCCATGTCTTCCCCCTAAGCCACAGAAAATGAGGAGACCTAGGCCTCTCTCAGTCTATAATCATAAACTCTTTAACGGCAATATGGAAACGTTCATTAAGGTACTCGCTGGCTGACAGTAAGAGTTTATGAACGCTGTGAATGTAATGGTGGCTTTCCTGTCCTATCTGCTGACTGCTTCCTTCCTCGGACGGGGCTTCCCGGTCCGCCTGCACCCACTCGGCGCGGCCAGCGTGCGCTTTGCCTCCGTGACGGTTTCTCCCCGTAGCCGTGCTCGCCCGCGGCACGCTCCTCACCCGACCTGTCCCGGGACACCCACCCTGGGACGGGGAGGCGGGGGGTCCCCTGGGGGCAGCGGTGGTCTGACCCGGGGGCGGCGGGCAGAGCTGCCCCCTCTGCCCCGAGACCCCTCGGCACCGCCGGCAGCGGGAGGAGAAGCTCAGACAGCGAGAGGAACCCGGCCGGCCCTCAAGGCGCCGCGCCTCTTAGATCTGCCGAGCCCGTGTACCTGAGCAACGGAGGGCAGCATGGAAGGGTGCAGGAAAAACGCCCTTTTACCCTCTGACAATCCTGTAGACCTGAGGTTGGGAAACCACTGATGATTAAACAGGTTTTTTGAGGTGGATTTCCCAGGGATGTGCCCATTACTTGCTCAGCTCCAGCCCCGCGTGGTCGGAGCTGGCAGGGAAGCGTAGGGTTGTCTTCCAGTGCTGGAGCAAAACGGCTGTCGGGTGGCTTCCTCCAAGCCATCTCTGATAGCATGCAGCCCCGGTAAATCTTGACCAGACGGTTTTCTGTATTTAAGTGGGGATGAACTCAGCCTGACTCAGCTGATCACAGCGCGGTCCCAGGGAAGGGGGCTTTTGGCCCTGCTTGTCCCAGGAAATTACCCAAAAGGAGAGGTTTGGGGAGAAAGATGAAGAGATTTGGCCCAAAGGATGCATCCAGTTGTCTAACCGTTGGTCCTCTTGCACTTTGCTATTGTCTGGTTACTTGAAGGATTTCCTGAAGGAAGCAGTGCCATTCCAGGTGTGTGGTTTTAAGCCTGCAGCGGGGGAAGTTTTAACGGCAGTACTGTAGGAGACAGCAGTACGAAAATGTTGGATTAGGTAAACTCGTAGGCATTGCCTGGCTCTGATTTATTCTTTCAGTGCAACCGTAAGCCTAAAAGCAGTATTTATAAGCAGTGCCCTGTCACAAGTAGTACACAGGCCAGTAATCCCGTTAACACTTGCAATGGTTCCATATTTGAACTGATTTCTCAAAAAGCATGCTCAAAGTCCCTGCTATTCAGTATCACCGAGGAGGAGTTAGCTGCAGTGGAAGGAAGCCCTGTGCCAGCTCCGGGGAGCCGCCGGCGAGGGGCACGGCCCCGGGTCCCGGCACGGGGCTGGGCGGCTGCTGGTGCCACCGGCGCTGGTCGTGGCGCGGCGCAGGCAGGGAGGAAATCCGAGAGGCCGCTCCTGGCCGCCGCCGGGCCTGGGTGCAGCGCGTTGCCCACGGGACTGGGGAGGGCGGGCGGGCGGGCAGCCCGAAGGCTGGGGCTGGACTTTGCTAAGCTGCCATTGCATTTGAGCGTTCATGGCCTCCGGAACAGATACTTACCTCTAACTGAACTCATCCTTGCTTAATCTTTTCTTTTCTTCCCGCTCTGCTGCTTTTTTGTGTTCTCAGAGGAAGGAGGAATGCGCGAACGAGAAATCAGGTATTTACTGGAGGCCCGTCTGTGAGACGGAGTAAATTAACCAGAGAGATGCAACTGTACTCTACTGGAAAAAACAGCCGAACAAAGCCCCTAAGGAAAATAAACATCCACTTATGAAGGCAGGCACAGCTCACATTCCCCTTGGCTCCTTCCATGAGGGGCCTTGCGAGAAGCAGCTTTGAAAGAAAAGCCAAAACCCGTTGTAGGTTCAGACCCAGGCAGTTCATTTCACACACTGTGGCGGTTTTTTTTTTCTTCTTTTTTTTTCAGCATCTGCTGACAATAGCTCTTCCTTCAGGTAGAAATACTGTTGTGAGCTCTGTTACTGGAAGCTTATTTCATCAGACAGGTGCAGTGCAAGTTTTATTTTGACTCAGCATTACACCTTTGAAATGGAATAGCTGTAATCCAGTTGCATCAGTCCCCTATCTATCTCAACCAGATAGCGAGCAAGTCTTTGTCATACACTTCAGTGAAAGCTTTTTGTTGTGAGTAATTGAGCGCACCAAGTGTATTCAGCAGTTAGATGGCTTGATGTTTGTAACGCCTCCTTCTCTTGCCTCTTTCTCTTACTAAATTCAATGGCACTGATTTTTCACATCTCTGTTTTTGCGATCTTTAATGCTTTTTCAGTGCAATGTTATCAATCCACCAGTAAATTTTTAAATTTTTACTTTTTTCTCTTTCCTGAAGGATTCAGGACAAGCTATTCCACTTGTAGTAGAAAGCTGCATTCGTTACATCAACTTGTATGGTAAGTTAATTCAGTAGTATCAACAGAGAAACGTCCTGCAAAGGTAATTAGGTACTTGCAGTTAGCAGTGAAATACAGAATAGATGCCCTCAGCCCTTGCTACGTGGGCTCAGGTTATAATTACAATGGTATTAACTGTGATGTAACATTGGATGACTGACAAATATTTAGGTCTTGTTAGTACTTATTCAGGTTAAATTGTTTGCTTAGGCCCCAGGCCAACAGGAGCTCTTCGGCACTTTGATACAGGTGGCCTTGGTTGGAGAACACAAGCAGAAATGCCTCTCGGTAGCCTGCTCGGTCCCCTTCTTGCTCTCGGAGCCTTTCTCTCTGAGAGCATCGACTTGTAGTTTCTGCTGTTCTTTACCAGAAAGTACTGTGTGGCAGTTAGGTAAAGCTTTTCAAACGAATTGTTCTTTTCCAGGCCTTCAACAACAGGGTATTTTTAGAGTTCCTGGCTCCCAGGTCGAAGTCAACGACATCAAGAATTCCTTTGAAAGAGGTGCGTTGGCAGGGAGTGTGGGTACAGCTGGGATGGCCGTGTCTGACCCCCCTGCCTGTGCCTCTGGGGGGCAGACGCTGTCGTGGGGGTGTCAGTGTGTGCTGACCTGGAGCACTGGATGTTTTGTAAATCCCATGCTAAAGACCTTTCTGTGAAGAGAAACTAGGAGGTTTTCTCTTCTCCTAGATACCCTAGCAATGTATCTCCAGCAATAGCAAAGAGTCACCTAGGGAAAGAACATCAGAAACAGGGAGGTGCAGAAATCCTTTCCCCAACCTTTACTTAAAAGCATGGCAGCCTCAGATGAGAGCCATAAAATAGTTTGTTGAGGATCTGTTTTCAAGCAAGAGTATCAGAGAAGGTAGGAACATTATTTCTCTGCTTCTGAGCGTGTATTTAATGGTCCAACAATATTCATGTGGTATGACATCCACTGCTCTAGCTGGTGGAGTACAGTAATCACATGGGGGTTGCGTGGATTTTGCCTCCTTACTGTGGTTTATCACAGAAGGAGCAGCATTGCCACGTGTCTCTGGTGACGGTGTTAGTTACAGAACTCCGAATAATTCTGTTGGGAAAACAGAATCAAAGGTGTAAGGCTGGCAAGTCAGAGCAGAGTGATCCTGCTGTCACCGAGGAAAGCTGAAGCTGTGAAATGGGTGTCCGAGTGAGGAGGGTAACGGCGTCTGTGGCGCTGAGCTTTCAGCAGCTTTGGAAGGATCAGAGTGAAGGTGGCCAGGCCAGTGAAAAAGGTAGTGGTGGGATTTCCAAAGACTGGAGGATTTGCACATCCAGTTAGAGGAATCAGGATCCAAATCCTGTAGCTTTTGAAAGCCATTTATAGATTTAAGTTGATAAAGTGTTATCCAGAACTCTTCGGTCTATTCCAGAGGCACAACTGCATGCTCTAGGCAAGCCTGTCTTCTCGGGCTCACCTGCCATAACTTAGATCTATTCAGCTCTCCGAGCTGTTGTCTTAAATGCAAAAATGCACTGGGATGGAAGTGGTGAAATAGAACTGATGAATAATATCTGCACCTTCAGGAAAGGTTTAACATCTCCACAATAAACTACATACCCTGGCTTTGTATAGGTAAGGCTATCACATATCTTAGCATGATGCTGTGTAATGAAATACCTTACTAAACTCTTCTCTTGCTGGGAAAATGCAGTTACCATTCTACAGACAGGAGGGTTTTCTGAGCTGGGGAAATTTTGTTTTTCTACTGAATTAGGAAAAACCCTTGCTGTGTTAGTCCAACTTGACAGTAAAGCTGGAAATAAAAACTGTTTTTATTTATAACTGGGCAGGTGAAGATCCCCTTGCTGATGATCAAAATGAACGTGACATTAACTCAGTGGCTGGAGTCTTGAAGCTCTATTTCCGAGGACTGGAAAACCCCCTCTTTCCTAAGGAAAGGTTTCAAGATTTGATATCTACTATAAGTAAGTATATGTGACATGACTTCTTGAAGAATAGGTGGGACAAGGGAAGCTAGAAACAGGGGGCAAATACACCTGTGTTTTGCAGCATATGCTGTAAGAAGGGCTGTAGGACTTCAGTGGAAGTTGTGAGGAAAAGGCATTAAGGATGTGCACTAGCAGCGGCGAAGGTGAGCGAGAGGTAAAACACCTTGCTATGGCTCCTCTAAAGCCTTCCTAGTACCATGAAGATCACCCAAGAGTCACTCTCAGGCTTAGGTTGCTTGAGGGGTCATTAGTTGCTTGAACATAGCGGGCAGCTGGCTTCCTGCACAGCTCCCTCTGCATGTCCAACAGCTGGTCCTGTGCTCCCATCCTGCGCTCCCATCCTGTGCCATGCGGCTGTGTTTGCTGGGATCCAGCTGGGTTCTGCTGCTTTAGCTCAGCGTCTTCTGCTAAACAAAGTAGAGGTGAAATAGCCATTGGCTACTCAAAAAGCTTCTCTGTGGTGTGAGGTCTGCAAAATTGGTTTCAACCTCGCTCAGTCAGCTGTTCTCAAAGTATTCGCTGTTTGGTTTTCCTGTCCCAAGGAAAAACAGAAACTGCTTCGGGATGTCCACAGAGGTGGAAGTTGAGTTTTTTCATCATGAAATGTCTAGGGTTGATTTCAGGGGAGAGCCTGGTTTTTCTTGTTCTGTCCTGAATTCTGCTCCCAGCACCACTCATTTCTCTGCAACTGAAGAAACAAATATCCCAGCTGGGCTTTATTTCTCTCAGAATCTTGTAGCGATGACATTTATTTATTGGCAAGTCATGGAAATTGCTCCCCTAGGGCAAAGGAAAAAGGCAGAATGAATTCGATGCTTCAGAGATGATGGAAGAGGGTGTTGTGCGCTTTGGCCGCAGGATGACTCTGTGTTACAAGAGAGGTGCTGGGCTGTTTGGGGGTTCGAGTGTCGTTCTGGGGGTAGCTTGCGGGGGGAGGTGACTGGTGAACACGTGCTAAGTCCTTCGTTTGGCTTTCAGTGCTCCCTCCCACTTTTAATGTCAACGTGCATAATTAGTAGGGACTTTAGCAATGTCAAAAAAAAGATGATATCTGGAGGGGAATGACGCAAGGATGAGCTTGTTCCAGAAGGAGCAGAATGTGCTTTTATTTTTCAGGAACAGTTGTTTTATGTAGTAGCTTTAGGAAATTTGCTGTTGCCTTTCACTTTTGATGTGTAAAACAGCGCTGCACACCTGTAACGCGGCAAGCCAGGGAAGCTCGCTCTGCACTGGCTGCGTGCCCCAGACAAGGAGTTTCAGTCTGGCCGGTGAGGTGGCTCCGGCTGCCCACCCGAGGGACTCTGCAGCACCACGGAGAGGAGCCTGAGAGGGTGCCGTCCGCAGCGGGATGGGACGGGCCCCCTTCGGAGCCAGGAAGTGTGCCCGGTCCTCAGCCATGTGGCTATCTGTGTGCTCGCAGATAGGCTTGTGCTTTGGGGCCATCCCCGGGCCGTGAACATTTGCACAATTTGCTAAGCTCTTGGAAGCTTTTCATTGCAAACATAATCAGTTTACTTTCTGGGTAGTATTTTCTCCTACCATTTTTTTTATTTTTTTTAAATTTATTTTAACTTTTCTTATGTTTCTTTTCCTTTTCTGCTGCTGTTGCTACGTTTAGATTAAGGATAGTTTTAAAATGCTTTAAGGTGCTGCGTTCCCACTAATCATCTGAGCTTAACTGCTTCTGGTTTTCTGTCACCCAAACACAGGCCGTGTGATAGGTGCCCAGCCGCTGCTTAGTGAAATGCCCTCCACGCTGTAAGATATTCTGTTTTGTTCTGTTCCTGGGGGGATGGTTAAACTCAGCTGAGAGGTTTTATTGGACCAGGAAGCCAGCGTTGCTGATGACAATGAAAGACTGTTTTTTTCCTTTCACTTGACGGGAGACTGAGAGTTTACATGGAGACATTCCTCAAATGCACATGAGAAATAGATGGGTAGAAAAGGCACTTGGTTTGCAAAGGTTCACTCAGGGGTGTGCCTGTGTTATAAAGTGATTGATGGTTACTCCATTAATTCCTCTGAATTACAGCCAGTTGAAACATTTTGCGAAGTGAAAAAAGGCAAGTGCTTCAAGACAAGTTGTTCCTCTGGGTTTCAGAACAGATACCTATCGTAGTTTTTATCCAGTGTTTGTTAATGTGATTTTTTTAAACAAATGTATTCTTAAGTAAAACCAAACTGAAGAAATAGCAAGCCCAGTAAGCAGTAACAGGGGATAAATGCATTCTTCAAAAGGAAAAGATTTCCAGCGTGGACTTATAAAGATTTTTGAGCCGAAGCCCAATTTTGTTCAGAATTTTCAAAGAAATGGCAGCCCAGCTACATGTTGTCAGGGAATTTTATTTTGATGAGCAAATGTCAGAGTTTGAACCAGCACAGTGCAGTAAGCAGCTCTCCACTGGTGTGGTTTGTTCCACGCATCTGAGGCTGGTCTCAGGAAAGCTTTGGTACTCTGCCTGCTTCTTGTAAAACAGAAGCCAAAGAATTCAGTATCTAGATAGCATATTGAGCAGATACGGGCTTCAAAAAAAAGTGGCCTTGGGGGCCGTGTGGTGCCAGCACCTGCAGGAGCAGCGCCGAGCCCCCCGTGGTGGGAAGCGGGGCCGGGCCCTTGCAGCTCCTGGGGGCTGGCGGCTGCTGCGTGGCGGCTCCGGCGTGTGCTGGCGCGCTGCGTGCGAGGCTGGGGTGTGTGCAGAGGGCTCTGAGCGAGGGATCTGGCACTGAAAGCAAGACGGCTTAACGTCACCCTCCTTCCAGCTGAAGGAAGTTGTTTTCCTTTAGCAGCTCTGGGCTTTGTGCACTGCTGTGGAGGGGAGAAAAGAATCTTAAAGTGCCAACTCAGATTAAATCCCTATTAAAGCCGGTGGGAGACTTAAGCAGAAGAGCTGAGGAGGGCCTGATGGTTAAACCCATGAAGGAGTAAAGTTAATAAAAACCTAATTTTAAAATCTGGACTAGAACACCAAACAGGGCACCATTTTCCAGTGCCATATTTGACTGAAGCTTTTAAGAGATGGGGTAGTTGTTGAGGAATTAACTAAATGTATAAGCAGGCATTTTAAAAATGTAACCGTGGACATGTCTTTATTTGCTGTTTAGGCTAAATCTTGAACATACATATGAATTCACCTGTGGAAGAGCAGTATGATTCTCTACTTGCTCCTAGTGCCAAACCAGTGGATCAAATTGGGAAAAGTACTATTGTTTTCCTTGCATAGTAGGCTACTAGATCTGGAACAAGTCCCTCTGGTGCTGTGTTGTCTGGTCCTAGGAAGGTTTAAAGAAGTGCTTTCTATCCGTGTGTTCCAGAAATTGAGAATCCCACCGAGAGAGTGCATCAGATTCAGCAAATCATCATCACTCTGCCCCGGGCTGTCATCGTTGTCATGAGATACCTTTTTGCTTTCCTCAATCAGTGAGTCTCTTTCTTTTTACTCTCTTTCACTAAGTTGTTCACGTCTGCCTTTTTTCAGGGCTTCCCTTTCTTTGTTGCATGAATCATTTTGGTATTGCCATGAAGAATTGTATTTTGCTTCTTCCTCAGCCTTGCCTGACCGTGGCAGTGTGTTCAGGGGAGGTGTGCAACTCAGTGATGATTTTTGGGCGATGGGGAGTTTGGCGGGAGATTTTTCTGAGCTGACAGGGAAAGTGGGCACTGCACTTCCCTAACACTTGTTTTTGCAGCTTGTCACAGTACAGCGATGAGAACATGATGGATCCCTACAACCTGGCCATCTGCTTTGGGCCCACTCTGATGCACATTCCAGATGGGCAGGATCCGGTGTCCTGCCAAGCCCATGTCAATGAGGTCATCAAAACCATCATCATCAACCACGAGGGCATCTTCCCCAGCCACAGAGAGCTGGAAGGACCTGTCTACGAGAAGTGCATGACTGGAGGGGAGGAGTACTGGTAAGGAGTGGGGGCAGAACTTCATTGTTTGCAGAACTTAGCAAAGCCATCTCCCCTCCTTGGGGTTATCCTGCAATGTAAATTAAGAGTGAAGCTGTGACAAAATGCAGGGCTTTGCCTTGATTCCTTGTAGACAGAGAATTAACTCCAGCTCACATGAGTATAGGAGAAGGGTTATGGGGATCCCTGAGAGGATGGTGTATCAAGAGGGCTTTGAGGAAGTTCAGACTTGATATTCGGGACATCTGAGCCCAGGCTGAGCACAGCACTGGGGGGAATTTTTCTCTCTGCAGAAGCAGCATGCCTTTTTACATCTATTTCTGTTAAACGTTATGAATTAGGTGTGCAAAAGTTGAGGATAAAATGCTAAAAATCATTGTGAATAAGTGAGTGGAAAATTTTACTTCTTATTTATGCTGATTTGTTTTTCCAAATATGAGTAAGATGCACAAGCAACAGAACATGAAGTTCTGGGCCTGAAGGTTGTGGTGCAAGTGTCTGCTGTTCTCAAAGCAAGTCCAAAGATCTGCTGTGATTTAAAATGAGTATCTCAGTCCTACAAAAATGAAAAGCAGAACTCCTTGGGGCCAGATTTTCCCTCAGCTTAATTTTGCTAATTGTATTGAGAACAGAATCTCGTTCTTTCTTTTAAAGCACCGTGTATTTTATTTCAGTGACAGCCCCCACAGCGAGCCAGGCACAATTGACGAAGTTGACCATGACAATGGCACGGAGCCACACACCAGTGATGACGGTAAGCACAGACATCAGCAGCAGAGAATTGGGTCTGTGTTAGAAGAACTATGCATGCAGGAAAGCACCGTGCCCTTAATTGCATTCAACTGGACTGGTGCCTCTCAGCGTTAGTGGTGGATGATACTTGTAGGTTTGGTTATGCATACTAACATTACTTGTAGGTTTTCGTCATAGGATGTGCATGGACCTTCCCTGCAGTCTGACTCCGTGGGAGGATACAGGGGTTGTTTTTATGCAGCTGTTCTATGAGATTCCATTAATACCATATACGACTTTTTTTTCTTCTCCTTGTTGTCTTTCCTTACATGCCGTGTGCTGGTAAGGACTGGCTGTGTGAAATGGCTCATGAGAGCCAGGGGGGAGCCAGGGGACTTACCTGTGCCTGGGGACCAACTCGGCTTGCTCTAGGCCCTGGGATGCCTTGTGGGAACAGAACTTCAGCTCAGCAGCCCCGTTTAGAGTCTGTTCAAGAGAGGGAGTCTGCTGACTTTGTCAGGCCGTGGATCATATCCTTTCAAACAGCCATCTTCTTGGCGAAACCAAAAAGAACCTGTGTTCAGATTGCGGCACCCTGCTTTTGTTCCCAGTCAGTTCTGTTTCCTTTGGTGCTTTGGCACCCATGTGCTCATTTTTGCTCATGTCAGACCTGTGGAGCTGGCTCTGGAGGGCAAAGCAGGACATGTTGCGAGCTGGGAGCATGCGGCTGGTTGCACCCAGCTGTGCATCCTCTGCGGCTGGGTGTATCCGTGTCTCACAGCACTCTGGAGAAGCTTCCTGCCCAGCTTTCTGTAAGCTGGTGTCTGCCCGCACGTCTGTGTAAATGAGCCATTTCATAGCTCTCGGTAAGCTCTGCAGCTCATGTTGATCACAAAGGTGAACATGGAAATGGAGCGCTGGCAGTGTCGGACAAGAAGTGTGTTCGTTACAAAACGCGGTGCCGGGAGCAGAGGAAGGCGCTGGGCTGCCTTGCCCCTGGAGGAACCTGCAGCTCCGGCGCAGTGTGGGAGCAGCTGAGCTGGTGCTGCCGAGGGACAGCAAATGTGCAGCCACGTGGCAGCGTTTTGTCGTGGGGCCTTGCTGCTTGGACGGGTGCTGCGGAGCTGGACACCTCGTTGTGTGCCTCTCCTGATGGCTGCTGTTCCCTCTTCCCCCGCCCTTGACATAACGCTGGCGCTGTCCTGAGGCTCGCCGGGGTGGCAGGAGGGCTGGCTGGCCAGCTGCCACAGGGGGTCAGACAGCTCACGGCACAAAACGCCCTCCACGCTTTTGCATGCTAGGAACAAACGGGAGCCGTGAGGATGAGAAGATGAAGGGGGGAGAGCAAGCTGCTATTTAGCCAATTTTATGCTTGGGTGGTCACGTTAATAGCTCTGACTGGAGTTTCTGGGTGATTAACTGTAGTGCAAGTGTGGAGAAGAGGAGCTTTAGTTTGTGAATTTCCATATTCCTTCTTCTCCTCACCTCGTGCACCCTCCCTGCTGTGAAACTCAATATCTTATCAGGGCTCTGAAAGCCCTTCACCGTGTGTCCTCGAGAGCGTTCTGCACTGATCCTGCGCTGGCAGTCCCGAGCACGGTGGGGTTTGCATTGGTGCAGACTCATATTTTAAGCTGAGGAAAACCTGTCTGCTGAAGCAACCTGTCCGATCTCAGACAGAGAAGGGAGTATGGTTCAGATGCAGTGTTTCCTGTGTCCTTTTGCAGTGGCTCCCCGTCTGCACATTTTGTGGCTGAGCAGAGCGGTGGGGTGCATCCTGATGCTGAGCCCATGGTTCAATGATGAGGCAGATGTAACAGATCAGGTTTCCCTATTTTTAATGAGAGCATGGCAAATCTAAAGGAACTGGGCTAATTTGCTCTGTCTAGCAGGTGTCCCAGTCTCGTTAAGTCCCCATGAGGGTTAAAAGCAATCGGGTATCTCAAACAATGAAGTTAGACTGTTTGCGTGCCAGCTGTACTAGCTGTTAGAGCTAGCTGGGTGGGGGCAGCCTGCTTTTTTACTTCAGTCTTGGAAGGAAGTGAGCATAGATCTCTCCCTTCCCATCCAGAGGGAAATGCTTTCTGCCTCGCAGTCAGTCACTGCAGCCGTTCCTCTAGGGTTCAGTACTCCCAGCTGGAAACAGATCTGCAGAAGAGCTGTGCCCCTCCATTGGCAGCTAAAAGCAAACCAGGCATGTGCTGGGGCGTGCCAGCAGCTCCCGCTGTGACACCCTGGGCCAGGGGCTCGGAGCTCCCGATGTGCTCACTGACCTCCTAAAGTGAACTCCTGCCTCAGCCCGCTTGAAATTTAGGCCCTGAGCTCCCAATTTGTAAATCCTGCAAATTTGTAAAATTTTGGCATTTGGTAGAGTTTAAATCAGAAAAAAGTGTGAGGTAGAGTGCTGGGAAGGGTCTGCAGATGTGAATGAGTTTGTGGTGCTGAGCAGCTGCCCGGCCAGAGCCGGTATCACCGTTTCTGTGGGGATCCCCAAAAGGAGATTCATTATTCATCAATAATTCAGGCCAAACTGCCTCCAGGATAGGGGAGGGAATTGAAGAGAAGGTAAATGGGGCTTTGATTGCTGTATCTGACACAGCTTGACAAGTTCCCAATCCGTAAGATAATGGGATTCTGTAACCAAAGAAATTACTTTGTTGGAAGAAAATATGAATGCAGTTGAGGATGCCATATGCACACAGAGAAATTTCAGCTGCTCCCCATCTGGTCTGCAGCTTTTTGTGGTTGCCGGTAGTTTGTGAGTTTGAGAGAAATTCTGAGAAGGCTGGAAGAACAAAAGGAATTGATCAGTCTAAAAATAAGGTGGTTTGTGCTCCACGTAAGATGTTTTTGGAAAGCTAGGGCAGCAGGATTAGAGCTGTTCAGGTGAGGTGGCTGTTTCTGGGATTTATTGTGCCCTCATGATGGTTGTACCGAACTTTTCTGCTTGTGCTTCCCTCCTTTGCAGAAGTGGAGCAGATTGAAGCCATAGCAAAGTTTGACTACATTGGACGATCTCCACGAGAGCTGTCCTTTAAGAAGGGGGCCTCACTCCTCCTGTACCATCGGGCCTCAGAAGACTGGTGGGAAGGGAGACACAACGGCGTGGATGGTCTCATACCCCACCAGTACATCGTGGTGCAAGACATGTGAGTAAAGGCGGTGTGGAGACTCAGGATGTCAAAATCTCCTACCTACGCAGGGTCCATCTTTAGCTACCCAAATAGGTGGCCAGATTTTCCTGGGTTTAATGACTTCTGTGAGAAATCTGTGTCTGTTCCTGTATGCCTCTCCATGTATTGGCTGTAGATTGTCTGTAGTTCAAGCTGGTAAAGACAAAGACTAAATACTGTACTTCGTGTGCCTAGACCCCGTCTGTCATTGACTACTCAAAGCGGCTCGATGCAGACATAACATTGGTCTTAGCCTGTGCAAGTACCTGGCATTGTTCACTGCTTGCTCTGCCTCTAGGCAGGTTTCAGGGTCCTTTGCACATGCCAGCCTGAGAGGGTTCTCTTTTTCCGCAGGGATGATGCTTTCTCCGACAGCCTGAGTCAGAAGGCAGACAGTGAGGCGAGCAGCGGGCCTCTGCTGGATGACAAAGCCTCCTCAAAGAACGACATCCAGTCGCCGACAGATCATATTGTGGACTACGGCTTCGGCGGAGTAATGGGCCGGTAGGGAAACTCTCTTTTTCCTGCAAACACAGAGGTGGTCACGGTCACGTGCAGGGAGAAGTCAGTGTGTTGTGCAGGGCCAGACAGAAGGGAAAGCTCCACTGTGTTCTGTGGAATAATGTGAGCATGGAAGGGGTTTTCGTGTGGATTGCTAATGTAGATCTTAACAACTAAAAAAGGTACAATGCTGTCAATGCTGTCTCTTTCTTGGCACTGGCTAAAATGTCTGTCTCACCTCTTGCTTTAGCCTTCTGGAGCTGAAGGGCTTGAGTTCGGTTTGACCTGACTTTTCAGAGCTGAGAGATTGTCTTACAGCATGCAACCAGATGCTTCTATCTGACGGACGGTGACCTAGTCTTGTGATGAATTCTTTGCAGAGTGAGATTGAGGTCTGACGGCGCAGCTATCCCTCGCCGTCGAAGCGGGGGGGACACCCACAGCCCGCCCCGAGGGATGGGTCCTGGCATAGACACTCCTCCTCGAGCAGCTGCCTGCCCTAGCAGCCCCCACAAAATACCTCTAAACAGAGGCAGGATTGAGAGCCCCGAAAAGCGCAGAATGGCGACATTCGGCAGTGCAGGGAGCATCAATTTCCCAGACAGGAAGGCCTTGTCTGATGGCCACCCGCTGAGATCGACCTGTGGATCGACTAGACACAGTAGTCTCGGAGATCAGAAATCTCTAGAAGCAGAAGCGCTTGCTGAGGTAAGAGGGTTGTGAAGTGGCTCTCGGTGCCCAGGGATCCAGAGGTAAAATAAAAGTCACTGGGTGAACACTGCAGAGCCCCTTTCATCTCAAAGCACTTCAGAGTGATGGTGCTGTTGTAGCTGTGATGATTTAAAGACAAAAAAGAGCAGCCAACAGCCTTCCTGCTTTTTCAGCTGTATTGGTGTGTCTAATAAGAGGTACTGCCTCTTCCCACAAACCTTGTTGCTTCGAGACAACAGACAGCAGTGTTCGATCCACCACTGAGATGCGCTGGCAGCCCCTGGCTCCCCCAGGGAGGGAAGTGCATTATCTTCTTCAGGCACTTCATAAAGGGGAAAACCGGATCTGTCAGATCAGGATTTGGTAGATGCTCAGTGCATGGAGGAAAACGTTTCAGGTTCATTACTGGCTGTTGGTAGCTAGGACCTCAAAACTTTATCCTAATCACAATAGGATGCCCCCAGCTATTCATCAGCAGCAGCAGCATTCGCCATCAGTTCCCCAGTGCTTGTTCCATGCATGTTACCTCAGCATAGCCTGCAGGCCTCCTCTACTCACTGCTCGCTGGGGGCCCTCAGCCAGGCTACATTAAACCTATTAACGTGTTGGAGTGTGGCCCTCCACGGAGCAGACTGCCGAATTTTCCGGTGTCTCAGTGTGGTGGGGCTGTGCAGAGCCCCCAGTTCCAGCATTTCCCAGGCTGCTGGCTTCGTGCCGCGCTCAGCCAGGAGCGGCGGCGGTGGCACAGCCGGTGATGCCCACGTGGAGAAGGGCAGCTGCTGGGGACACCGCTGCCCACCACAGGGAAGGAGCTTGTGCGGGGTTTGGCAGGTTGTTATGTGTAGAATCAGCTGTTTTCAGTGGGGTAATTAATGGTAATCGCAGAAAGAAAGAACTTTTACTGTCCTGTCTGCTTTTCCACCAGTCATGCTCCTTGTTCGCTTGCTCTGCAGCACGCTACCCAGCTTCTCTGTTCATCAAGAGCTTACACTTGGCATGAACAAAATTACAAAGTTCTGGTTGTAGCCTAGTGCATATCCCAAGTGGGGGTTCGAGCGGGGGCACCACGTCGGGGCTGGGGCGGCGTAACTGTGGGCACCGGTCCCTGGGGCTCGGCTGACGGGCAGCGGCCTCCCGCCCTGCAGCGGTGCCCGTGCTGGTGACTGCCCAGGGCCCCGTCTCCCCCCGGCGGGGCAGGGCAGGGCAGGGGGTGCCTCCGGAGCAATGGGCGAGTGCCCCGTTTTGTTCACTTCTCGGTTTTGTTTGTTGGTTTGGTTTGGTTTCGTTTTAGAGCTGCGGGAAGCATTCTCACCCAGCTGATGTAAATAAATATTTACCTTGAAGTCTGTAGGACCGCTGAACTTGGTAGTCCTAAGGCTTGGCTCTGGGAGTTTATTTCCACTCATTTTCTGCACAGTTTAATATAATTAATTGGAGCTAACTTTATAATTAATTTCCTTCTACTGAACATTACCTGAGGCTTACCAAGTATGCTGTATACGTTAGAAAAATGAAGGACTTGTCTACACAAGGACAGTGAGCAGAGTTAACTAGAGTTAACTTTTTAAATGATCGATTCAGTTGACTTCAGTCACTTTGCAGATGGTCTCTCTGAGTTAAAGTTGCCTTAATTCGGTTAAGGCTGAAATAGATGAAGGCAAATTAGGGTCTCTTTATTTCTGAACGAAAAGATCAGCACTACAGTTTTAGGCAATTTACCTAATTTGCTTTAAATTGACATTTTTCACTGAACTGGGCTCCCTTTCTGGCAGATCTCTTTGGGCAAACCCAGGGATGCTGTGCCCCAGGACCACGGCCCTGGTGGTTTGGGAGGTGCCACTGGGGGGGGCTGGTTCCTGCAGGGACCGGTGGGCAGGGTATCGGGGCTGGTGGCACAGCATCAGTCCTGGCGCACAGCAGTTGCTGCTGTTGCAGCTGGTGACCAAACTGCCACTGACTTCAGTCAGTGGGTGCCTTTGTGCTGCCAGACTTTGGGCTCCGTATCTTCTTCACCAGCTCCTGCTTCGCCCAGCAGCCTGAGAGACCCCATCTTTGGTCAGCCCCCCAGCCACCCCCCAGACACGCAGACACTAGGACAGGGGCATCTCTGCGGGGCGGGCCGCGATGCTGACCTCCCTTTCTCGGTGGTGTTCGCAGGACATCGAGAAGACCATGAGCACAGCGCTGAACGAGCTGCGGGAGCTGGAGCGGCAGAACACGGCCAAGCAGGCTCCCGACGTGGTGCTGGACACGCTGGAGCCCATGAAGAACCCCCCGCTGGGCGCCGCCAACTCGGAGCCCGCCAGCCCCCTCCACACCATCCTGATCCGCGACCCCGATGCCGCCATGCGGCGCAGCAGCAGCTCCACCACGGAGATGATGACCACGTTCAAGCCGGCCCTGTCGGCCCGGCTGGCCGGCGCGCAGCTGCGGCCCCCGCCCATGCGGCCGGTGCGGCCGGTGGTGCAGCACCGCTCCAGCAGCAGCAGCAGCTCGGGGGTGGGCAGCCCCGCCGTCACCCCCACCGAGAAGCTCTTCCCCAGCGGCTCGGCGGATAAATCGGGCACCATGTAGGCTGGGCGCGGGGAGCGCCGCGGGGCGGGGGGAGCGGGGACGGCGCCTCCGCCCGGCCTCGCTCGGCCAAAGGGCGCGTCAGCATCGTGCTCACGAGCAGACTCCCCGGGGGAGTACCTGACTGGTGGCACGCCGAGGTACGTGTGTGCGCACGTGTGTACGCGCACACCCCCATCCGTGTGGAAACTCTTCCCAAGCTCGCAGCCCTGCGGCAGGAGACGGCAGGTCTACGTGTTGTCACTGGAGAATACACATTATATGTAGAAGTATATATTACAGAAGTGTACAGAATTTGGTGACTTTTTTTTTTAAAAGTAGATTTACCTCAGAAACTGGCTCTGAAACGTCCTCGCTAGAGATGCTGGGTTGTGTTTTTTTTGTTGTTGCTTTGTTTTTTTTCCCCCCAGGCTATTTGCGTGTGCGTGCGTGGAAATACATTGCAACTGTGTGTCGAGCAATACAAGGCCAATCCTGAGAGTTATATTCTGCAACTCTTGGCATTCAAAAAGAAAAAAAAGGAAGATACAATGGGTTTTATTCACTACTTGGCCTATGGAGAAGAGTTGAAAATACATAAATGACAGCAGTGTTCGTCAGGCCGGCTGGGAGTCTTCTCAAGCCGAGTCCTGAGACTCCTTCGTGCGCACCGTGACGGCCCGGCCGGCAGGACCGGGCGCTCCCCAGGCTCTGCAGGGCGAGGAGCGTCGCTGCTGCCCAGTCACAGCGCAGCGCTGGGGGGGCGAGCGGGCTCCTCTGAACTGCAATTTTCTTGAAGACTTCAAAATGAACAAGGACTGGTGACAGACCTGTGGTAAAGCATAGACAGAGTAACTTATACAGTTCTGAGATGCTTCATTTCACTTTCCCCATACACTTTTTTTTTTTGGTTTTGTTTTTTAACTAACGAATATCTCAACAAATGGGACTAAACAGGCAAGGAGGCTTTGCTACAGTAACGTTCCTTTATTTAAAGTTGCACAGCAGTGCACGAGGGTCTTGATTCAGATTGCGTCTTCTTGCATGAAAAGCATGAGCCATATTTGACCATATCAGATGCGTAACCGATCTGATGGGGTGATATTTTGCACTTTCTGTACTGTACTATATAATACAACAGTTTGAGTTTATGCAAAATAATTTACATTTTGTTTTTCCTCTAAACATTTAACCCAGAGAAAAAAAAATATGCAGAAAGAGCTGGGGATTGCATGGTATTTTGTCTGATAACCAAGTCTCTCTGTAATGCTGAAATCAAGACGCTCTGTGCTTCTCCTGCAGTTTTTTTCTTCTTGTACAGATTTCCACGCAGTGACCTGTGCTTTAATTTGGTCCCTTCCACGTGATCACACGCAACCCCAGCGCGAAACAGGCCATCGTGAGTCTCAGCTGCACAGAAATCTGCGCTAACAGCTCCTTCATGTCCATGCCCTCCTCTCAGTATCTGACTTCTGTCTGTCCCTCAGCAAGCCCTCCTGCCTCATCCAGCGGTCATCTTCCCCCGTCCACAGCTTTTTTTCTCCCGTCAACCTCCTCTCCTCTCCCCGAGCCCGCGGGCCGATGCCGGGCTGTGCTGTCACAGCGCGCGGCGCCAGCCCCGCCGGGCAGGAGGGCTGCTGCTTTCCGTGTCCGTGTCCGGTGCACGAGCATGTGTCCCTGCCACACCTGCCTCTCCGGCTGTCTCTCGCCTGGTCCGGTCCGTTTATGTATCGCTGTACTTGCTTCAGTGCTGGAAAGTAACTGTTAAAATGTAAGCTGTACAAAATATAGGGTAAGATTAGATGAAAGCCAATGCCACTCACCAAATCTTTGCACTTAGTAGATAGATCAATGTAAAAAGTAATGTTAAAGAAATAAAAAACCAGAAACCTAACCTTTCAGTGTACAGTGTGGGGGAAAAAGTACTGTATGTAGTGGTTCTGTCATTGTTCCTCAGTATAATGCTATAAGGGGAAATGGTGTTTACGTACTTGTCTATTAACATAGTTGACATTTGTAATTACCGCAATTAGTTCATATTGATGTTTATTTTTCTTCATAGTTTTTCCCCCCCTTTCCTAAACTTAGACTAACCCCGAGGTCAACGCCTCTGTCATTATGGGCAGCAGATGTTCACACAGTCTGTTCTAGCAATGAACCAGCAAATGGGCTCTTAGGGGAGGGAAGAAACCCACTTGGCACGAGAGTTGTGTATTCGTTGCCAGTAACTTCTTTTTTTTTTCCATTTAGTTCTTGGAGAACATTCACTTTGCCAGTCGTCTGTTTTTTTTATATACTTTCAAATATGACTTGATAGCAAAACCATGTTTATTGTTTTTTTTTTCCCCTTCTTTTAAAGATACGGTACAAATTCCAGTGTTTTTCTATTAAATTATTGCCTTTTGTTTTCCTTTGTTTTGTTTTGTTGTGGGTTTTTAATACAATTGTTTTCTTATCTTTAAGTGCCTTTTTGAGCACCAGAACAAATGCTTGGAATTAATGTACTTGGAGCTGTACACATCATGATTTCCTTTGTACAGTTACGTTGTGCTATGGGTGATTGCTTTTAAAATCCTTTTAAATTTTTTTTAAAGAAAAGAAAAACCAAGACATTTTGTTGAAGAATAAACTACCCCTTTTTAATACGGTATTCCAATTGTAGTTTTAACTACTGTAAATTTAAGGGGGAAAAATGTATTTTTCTGTAACTTGGCACAAAATTTAAACACATTGTAGGAGTATCATAACTGGAACCCACTCACGTTTTATGAGTGACTTTATCCTGATCCTTGATACCTCTTTAAAGGCTCAAAGACTGTAGGCTTTAAGAGTTCCTAGAGCTGTTCACTCAAGCTGTGAAAATTTGCAGCCTAGCAGCGGTTAGGGGACGCCGGGCAAGCCCCGAGGAGGAAGAGGAGGGCAGCTCCACGGGGTTGTTTCTCTGCTGTGCAGAGCCGGTGCCACCCTCCCGGGGGTCCCTGCGGGTCACCCGGGACCGCGGCTGCCCCCGCCGAGCTGCTCCCGAGGCAGCTCCGCGCTCGGCCCAGGTGCCCGGGCCCGGCAGTGCCGCTGCAGGGCCGTCGTGCCCCGGCCCCTCTCTTCTCTGCGCTGGCTTTGGCGAGGAGTGCGAGCACGTCGGTCCCCGGGCGGTGACGGCAGCGCGCTTTCCTTCCTTAGGCTGAAGTACACCCGACAGATCACTTCTGTAAATCCTGGGCTGTGTTATTTAACTAGCAGCGTTGTGGTTTTCACGGTGCGGCACTAGGTGTCCCGAGTCTGATCTGCTTCTGAGTGGCTGGGTTGCGTAGTCTGAGGGGTTTTTTGGTTGTGCCAGGAAACCTTAGGACCCTGCTGGTTGGCTGCCCTTCCTAACGGTCGTCGTCCTCCCCGTGGGTGTTGTCTCTGTAACGTATGGTGAGATGCCGTTCAGCTAGAGTGTCTGATTGGGTCCTCTGTCCTGTATGCTGATGATGCCATGTAGATGGAGCCACTGGTCGGATGTGGACTCATCCTGTTGAATAAAACTGCTTAACTTTTCTCAAAAACACCCGTTGTGGTTTCAGTGTTCACCGCCTCGCTGCCGTCCCGGGAAGCCGCGTGTGGCTGGCACCGTGTCCCTGTCCCTCCTTGGCGTGTCCCCGCCTGGTGCCGGTGGCTCTGCCAAGCTCTGCGTCTCCTCCCCGACCCCGTGCTCGGAGCTGGGCCTCGGGGCTGGGCAGGGGCCCCGTGGCCTCCGGGCTGCTTCCCCTGCCTGTCCCGCAGGCAGGCCCGCTGTCGGTGACAGTGACTTACCTGACGGTGGGGTGCTTGTTTAGATGAACCGCTGAGAGCACAGATGGACGCTTTCCTTTCAGCTCTGGACATATGGTGAAAATACACAGGGAAGAAGATGTAGGCCAATTAAAAAAAAAAAAACACACCACAAACTCCATGTGGGTGTAAATTCGCACATTTCCATGGATGTGGGAGGACCTGTGCTGATTTACACCAGTATAGATGTACCCTGCATTCCTGAGCTCTCATTTCTTCTTTATTTAAAGTGCATTTCTGGAAAAAAAATACAAAAACCACCAAATGGGCACACTCCCTCTGTTACTTGACCCAATCTTTGCCTTGATGTTCCCTGCAGGAATTGGGGTGCAAGAAGGGGGGGCCCTGGGGATGCCGTGAGGCCGAGCTCAGCCCTGGGTGTGCGCCTCCAGCCCCCGCTCCCCCCCAGCACCGCCACGCGCCCCCTGAGACCCGGAGCTGGTGTGGGCTGGCTCGTGTGGCTGGGATGGGAAAGGAAAGAAATGGAGAAAGATCAACGAAATAAACCTGTTAATTAAAAGGCGCTGAACCGATGGCAGTTTAGGCTAAAGAACGTGTGCAGAGCATGGTGCAGCAGAACGTGTCCTGCTCAAGCTTGAGGCCTGAGCAGCCTCTGAGCGCTGGGACCAGACGCTGACTTCTCCCCGAGCGCTGGGGCCGTTCTGGCAGCAAGAGGAGTGCAGGGATTCATCAGGTTTTCATCACTGGCATTGAGTGTCACCTCCTCAGTCCTGGCCCAGATTTGAAGTCAGGCCGTTGTCCTGCCGATGGAAACACTGAATACATTCTGAAAGACACGGTGAGTCTCTAAGCCTGGGGGAGGAAGGCGATATTTAGGTGGCCTGTAAATGCTCAAAAACATCCTGCGCGGCCCACGTGGGGACGGGGATGTCGCTTGTGCCTGTCCCATGGGAGCACAGGGCCAAGCCACTGTCCCCATCAGGGCGCAGCATCCTGGGTGAGGAGACCTGGGCTGCAGAGAGGCAAAGGTGGGACACACAAGGAGCACTTTCTGGTTCCCTGTCCCAAACCATGGAGTTGAGTAGGGCTGTGCTGTTGTGCTGGGCCCAGAGCCCTGTCAGGGACACGTTTGCCCCTGCCCCTGTGAGCAGGCTTTGTGCACGGGGGCATCCGCGCAGCGCTCCCCTGCTGCAGCCTCAGCGTCAACTGTGCCTCCCCCTGCTGCCACCTGATGTATTTTGGGGGGATCATGACTAGATCGCCTGTCGCTGCTCCTACGTTTTCCCCAAACACTTCACTCTGTAAGCACCTCTAAGCAGTTTAGCGCATTAGCACTCGCTTGTGTAGGAGTATGAGATTAGTATTTCTCTTGAAATGGAGAGAATTGCTTTGGCAGCGAAGCACTGAAAAGAGCAGGCTTGCTTTCCTTCTGAAAGCCGATTACGTGTGCAGTAATTATCCCCGGAGGGGCAGAGGGGGACGGCGGGACGTGCTCCCGAGCCCCTCCGGCCGCTGGGCTCGCTGGTGCCGGGTGGGCACCCGGAGCTCCGTGAGGGGCCGGTGGTCGGTGGGCCTCTGCCCGTGGGGCTGCCGCCGCCCTCAGCACGCGTACGGCTGAGGCCACGCGGGCCGCCCGTCCCGCCGCCGTGTTTCTGCCGTCGGGGCGGTCACTTCGTCAGCGCTCCGTGCCCAAACTCCTTGGTTTGGTGAGCTCGGGCACCGCCGGTGCCAGCCTGTGCCCGGCTCCCCCGAGTGCCGCTGTGCAGCCCCCCGCCGAGCCCGGAGCCCCCTGTTGAGCCCAGACCCCCCCCGCCGAGCCCGGAGCCCCCTGTTGAGCCCAGACCCCCCCGCCCCCGCAGCCCCCCGCCGAGCCCAGACCCCCCCCGCCAGGCCCGCAGCCCCCCGCCAGGCCCGCAGCCCCCTGTTGAGCCCAGACCCCCCCGCCAGGCCCGCACCCCCCCCAGGCCGAGGCCGAGGCCGGGGCCGGGGCCGGGGCCGAGCAGGCCGCCGAGGCCCGGCGCTGGCGGCTCCGCGCCCAGCAGGTGGCAGCGCGGCCACGGGCTGCGGCCGGCCGGCGGCCTTGGGCTGAAGATTAAATTAGCCCTCGTAAGGATTTATTAAAGCTCGGTGGCTGAGGCCGGGGAAGGTATTTGGATGTGGGCGGTGGCCCAGCTCCCTCCCCCGGGATTCGCGCTTCCCCTGAGAGGCGCCGCGAGCCGCGGCGGCGGGCGCAGGCCGGGCGTTGCGGCAGCGCTGGCAGCGCCCTCGCCCGGAGCCAGCGCAGCCCCTCGCCCCCAGAGAACAGCCCCCGGCAAACCCCGGGGCAGGGCCGCCTCCTGTGCTGGGCTTCTGAAGCACCTGAAGCCCATCAGCACACCTGGGCAGAGATCTGTTCCTGCGCTTGAAGGGAAGTCATTAAGGGAGGGCGGGGAGGGCTGAGGAGGGGGCTTCTGCCTTCGCAGCGTAGGTTGGTGTAAGTGCACCTGCTGTGGGCTCTTCAGTCCTGCACTGGGAGGTGAAGCCAAAACAGGGAAGTGAAAGCAGAAGAAAGGACGGCTCTGTGCAGTGCTTCGGGTGGTGGGAATGGCTGCCCAAACAGCGGGACATAACTCCAGGCCAGGCAGCACCCTGTGCATTTTTGCCCTCTCCTCTGGAGCGTGGTGCAAGCCCATAGCCTTCTGTCTTGAGCAAGAGCAGCTCCTGTCCTGTCTGGAGAAAAGCCATGTGCAGGTGTGGGCGTGTGGGGAAAGGAGCTGAGCCTCCTGGAGGGGCTGTGTGGGGCTGTGCCTGCCATGGGGGGCAGGAGCTCGGCTCCTTGCACCGCAGCATCGCCGTGTCCCCGGCCAGCAATGCCTGCGTGGGCTGCGCTGTGTTCACCTGGCTCCGTCTGCCAGCTTCTGGCAGGCTTCCTGACCGTGCTGAGCAGGGGAAAGTGGACCCTGGAGCAAAGCCGTTCCTGCAG
Organism: Anser cygnoides; assembly: GCF_040182565.1. Taxonomy (NCBI): domain Eukaryota; kingdom Metazoa; phylum Chordata; class Aves; order Anseriformes; family Anatidae; genus Anser; species Anser cygnoides. Next base: position 2,949,457 of record NC_089882.1, read on the forward strand.
GTATGCTGTTGATGAGCTTTTTCCTTTTTCCTTGTTTTCCTTTTTCTTTTCTCCCCCTGGCAGTTCACAAAACAGAAAGGGTGCTGTAGGCACAGGGAAGGGCATTTGTGTGGGTGGGAGGCGATCACCTGGAAACCAGAGCATCGTTTTCAGATGGCATTTCAAGACTTGAAGTTGGTTGAATCACTGGGGACCATTGAGGAAGAACTCATGTTATTTTTGGGAACAAATCCTTCAATCTGTCTCTTGACTGAAGCTGGTGACACTTTTATTTGAGAGAGGCAAGGCTTTAGATAAAGGTTTCAAAGCACTTCACAAATGAATTAAAACTGTTTTTGAAAGATGGGCATTTTTATCTGCATCACGCTGTAGACCCACTCAGTGGCTCCCATTACTGCCATTTGTACAAACACAAGAGATTACTCTGGGCCCAAAGAGTCTACGGGCACCAAAGCAGCAGGAGGCAGCTTGTCCAGGGCCACATGTGGTGACTCGCGCCCATGGGAATTAATGTGATCAAGACTTGCAAGCCACAAGGGATCTAGAAAAAAGGGCAGTGTGGGGCAGAAACGGAGGTGTGAAGGAAGGGTGAGCTGGAGCAGCCAGGGTCAGGAAAGCTCTCGGGGCAGGGGCTGCAGAGGAGGGAGCCTCTTCTGGTTCTGTACGCAAGTTGTGCGCAGGAGGATGAACGGGGTCTGCGTGGACGGAGCGGTGCCATGGCTGCCGGGGTGCAAAGCAGCAAACATCAACAGCGGCCGCGCTGCCAGGGCCGCTGCTCCCTGCGGGGCTGGGGTCTCAGCGGGACAGCACCAGGCAGTGCGGGGACATCCCCGTGACATCCTGGGGACATCCCGGGGACATCCCTGTGGCACGGACACGGCCGCTACTTGCAGGGGGGGAGCCGCAGCAGCACCGCACTTCCCTTCGCTGCAGGGCTCGTGATACACCATGAGCCCGCTCTGAAGCACTGGAATGAAATCTTGGCCTCCTCCACTGATCTTTTGGATAATTAATTGCCAAGAAACGCTCTCAGGGTAATTTGCCTTTTATTTAGGTGGATCCAATCATTCAATATTTAGGTGGAGCCAATGGTCATTCACTGCATGTGCTTTAAAGACGCACCTAAGGGCAGCCTGTCAGTTGTAATGCTCATAGATAATGAATGAAAATATGACACAGAAGTGAAATGGAGAAGAAATGGTGGTGGAAATTAGATTGATTAATGCTTTGAACCTGGACTCAGAGTGCGGCAAGTGCTTTCAGTCTTGCTGACTGAATTAAATAAGCCAAATTAGTAATATATTTAATTTTTTCCTCCTGTTTAAAGACATCAAAGTGCTTTTAGCAAATGAGGTGAAGAGTTTTCATCTATGTTTAGAGCAAAAATGGAGCAATGTGCTGTGGCACGTCTAGAGCCTGCGGTGATCTCATGGCACAGGGCCATGCATCCCATCCTGCCCTCTGTGTGGCCTTGCTGGTGATGCAGCCGTGAGCCGGGGTGGCCCCAAAATAGCTCTGTGGGTGCTGCTGATGGTGGCCACTGCATGCGGGGCAGCACACAGGATGTGTGGTGGCTGGGGGCGTTCACACTCAGTGGGTGCGCAGCCCCTGCGGGGCGGTGGGACGTGGTGAGCTGTCAGGGGCTGTGCCCTGCCCACGCCGCCCGGCTTTGCTGCCACGTGGCTTGCTGTGTGTCGACAGGGATCCGTGTTAGTTGCACCCACATCACTTGTGGTGGGGACTCACCCGTTTCTCCCTGATGCCTTCCATGTGCAGCATGCTTTGCTTGCAGTGCTGCGGTCCCCAGCAGCAGCAGCCGGCGGAGTCCTTGGCATCGCGGGGTGGAGGCCGAGGCTGTCCTCTGCACCGCACGGCCTGGGCACATTCCCTGGGGGCACACGTTCACCCCACTGCGGAGAGGGGAAAGCATCTGACAGATGAGGTCGACTCTTGAAACTGGTAATGCGCTCTTCAGATGGCAAATTGCCCTGGGTTTGTCTGGAGGCAGCTAGGCAGTGTGGGGAAAACCTGGCACCAGCTAGCACCGCTGTGGTTTGTGCTGGGTTTCAGCGCATTCTTTTTTGAGTTTGAATTGCTTTATTTTTCTTCAAACGTCTCCCTCCTGCTCTGGTGCATGACCAGAACAGTGTCTCCCCAGGCTGCCTCCTTTCCCTCTGCCCTCCAGCCTGCCTGGCCACTGGGTCGGAGCTTGCCTGCTCCGGCAGGGAACTCGTCTGCTCCTCAGCTGGGCACTGCAGGGCGCACCCCTCTGCAAGCGAAAAGTAAGAGTTTTCCCCACTTCTGTTAAAATGAAAAAAGGAAAACAACAAAAAAATATTAATATACCCCTATAGACTCACTCTCTGTGGAGACATTGGAAACCAGATTTTAGCAAGCTTTAGGGATTGCAGCATTATCCATCTTCTGTAAATACTGCAGAGCTGTGGAGTTGGAAACGTGTTTATGATTGCGGCTAGGGCTGAAAGACTCATCAGCACTGATGGCACGCGGAATCGCTTCACTGGTTACCCAGCTGGCAGACAGCAGCTGTCCAAGCTTTCTGCTCTAAGTTTTTCCTGGGAGCAAAGCACAGGATATGGAATTTGCAGAAGTATTTAAACGCACATCGAGGTAAGGGTAGCTGTTGGAGGTAGAACAGCATTGCTGCCTGCCATAAAGACCCCTCCTCCCTCCCCAGAAATCCGAGACCCATGGTCAGAGTGCGTTGATGCTACTGAAGCCGTGGAGTTTGTGTCCTAGCATTGAAGCACCAGCAGTGGGGCAAAACTTATCCAGACCTTTAAAGCTAATAATGCATGTGGCCAGCACCCAAAGGCCAGGCGCCCACCTGACTGCTAATTCTGACCCAGGCACCCACCTGACTGCTCAGTTTGCGGGGACACCAGGCCTGGGGCCTTGGGAGCAGCACGGCGAGGGTGTGCGGGAAGCGCCAGCGGGACAGCACGTGCGGAGCTAACGGAGCTAGCAGCCCTGCGTTTGTTCCGTGGCTTACAGGCACTCTGCAGGGCTTGCAAACAGTGCTCAGCTTTTGGGACAGCAGCCGGCTGTCAGGAGGGAGACGTGCTGTCTCGGGGTTTCTCCAAGCGTTTTGCACCGGGGTGTGAGCTGGCTTCAGATGCGACCTGACGAGGTGCGAGCTGTCTTGAGGCCGATGCACGCTGCGATGCGATGCACCCGCGACGGAGCAGAGCCCCATGTCAGCCATTTCCTCCACAGTCCCAAGGCTCTGTGACAACAAACAACCCAGGGCAAGGCGTCACTCAGGGAGCCTCCAGGGTGAGACGTAGTCTTTTTTTTAAGTAAAAGATTATTTATTTATTTATTTTTAAAGCCTTACATAAGTCAAAACATCTGCTAGTGCATGACTAATGCACCCCCTCCTCCCCCAGCGCGGTGACACAAGTTCACAGGAATTATATAAATGGCTGTTTCCTGTAAGAAGTTATACGTTGTTCATAGGTCTTTTGGGGACAAATCTCACATTCAACAGTCCATTAGCTTGCATTGTTTACAAATAGCTTTGAACCGAACTGATTAATGCACTCTGCTGCCCAGCCTGCGCTTCTGACAGGGGGTGAAAGGGACGAAGTCAAGCCCTGCTGCTGCCTGAGGTGGGCCGGCACGGCTGCGAGGCTGCTTTTCTTCCCACCAAAGCCAGCCTGCCTGGGGCAGCACAGGTTTCTCAGACCATGGCCTGTGGGCACGCAGCTGGCAGGGCTGGGCTGCGCTGCCCGGGCGCTGTGCGGGCACGGGAGTGCTGTGCTGGGGGTGCGGGCACCCTGCTGAGCTGCGCCTCTGCTGTGACCCTGGGGGAGATGCTGAGTCTGGTGTTAACCAGGTCCAGCAGGGCCTTCGCTGCCGTAGCGGCTGCTTATGGGCCCTGTGGTGCGTGTGGCCCTGCTGTGGCTGTGCTCTTGAGCGGGGTGCCGGGGCAACGGGCCTTCGCCAGCCGCCTCAGGGGTGCGGGGTGGCGGGGACGGGCCCCAGCACCGCCAGCCGGGGGAGATGATGTATCTGAGGGTTGCGTTGTTTTAGTTCAGGGATGTGTACTGGCGAGCGCCCAGAAAGCTCCGCTACAGTTCATTTGCCTTCTGGAAAGTACAAGGAAGTAATTTAAAGAACTGCCAGCTAAACCGGCCGTGAGATGCGATTTCATTCAGGCTGGTGGAGGAGCAGGAGGAGGATGAGGGGGGCGCCAGGAGCAGGGTGCTGGGCTCTGTGGTGCTGGGTGCTGGTGCCCCACCTGCCCCCCACCGTGTCCTGCCCAAGCGCTGCCGCTGCCCTCTTGGGTGCCGTGGGGTGGAGGGCGGATCACTTCTGTGCTGGTTGTTAGCGCGCATCTTGCTGGGCCTTCTTCCTTGTTTCCCAGAGTGGATGCCACAATTCTGGTCGTTCTGGGCCAGACCTTTGTTTAGATTAGTGCACGTTGACGTGTCGATGGCAGAAGGGTCAACTTCTGGACCTCTCAGAAGAATGGGCTTTAACTCCTGAGCGTTCTGTCCTTCAGCAGGGCACATCACCGTGGTGCGGTTCTGGCCATCCGAACCACCCAGCGCCTTCCACGCAGGTGCAGGCCCGAAGGCTGCTGATGGCCGCGACACGTTCTCGACAGGACGTGCAGCGCTGAAGCCAAGCCACGGGCCCTCGTGGTTTTGTTGGCCAGATGGAGGGAGAAAAACAGAAACAGATGTTGCAGAGAATCCTAGTTGTTGTCGTCGGGTTTGCTCTCCCCCCATGAAGAGCAACCCAGCCGGGCCTGCGGTGCGCGAGGGAGCTGCAGCTGCTCCTCTGTCCATCGCTAGCTCGCCGCGGGCTGGGGAGGAGGCCGTACGGCACCGAGGGTGCCCAGCCGCCACAGCTGGCAGCGGGGTGCCACAGAGCCCCCGAAGTGCCGGGGCGGCACTCTGCCAGCGCTTGCGCTGTGATGGCTGACTCCTGCCGGGTCACACGCCTGCTGGTTTGTTTAGCTGTGCACAGCGAATGAAGCCGGAGGCTTTGCAGAGTCTCCTCCTTGGATGTCTGTTTTAGGGAGCGGCTGACTTTGAGAAAGCACGAGTGGAGGCAAATTTCTGCATAAATGTCGTGGAATTACACCTACTTTTTTTTTCCTGACAATTTGGTCTCCGAATATTATTTTCTATGAGCTGTCTCTTCCATGTCCTTGAATATTGATCCCTGGGGATACTGATCCTCAGAACAAGGCAGCACTTCTGTAGTTTAATGTAAAGCTTTTCTTATGCAATGTGGCTTCATAAAAAAGTTTGGATCTCAGAGGCTTGAGGACTGATATCGCTCCATGAAGTTAAGACAGGTCTGCTTAGAGTTTGGCTTTGCGGCACACCTGTGGTTTGGTCAAGTGTTGTTCTCTTTACAGAGAGAGACTGGAGTTGTAGCAAGAGTGCAGCATTTGAAGAGAGTTACCAAAGCTGTAGCAAAACTGGAGGTGGAAAGTTATAACTTGAGAATCCTAGGCTAATGCCCTAAAAAGCCTTTCTCCTTTGGCAGTAGATAGTTCCTTAGATCTTACATCCAACCTTCGGTTTCCTTTATAATGTATTTCTGCTCTACAGATTTATGTGTGATGTTTTGATCTCTTTTTTTGTCTCCCTTATATCTTGGGATATTTTCCAAGTTGATTCCTAATCAGACTTTTAAATTGTTTTTACTATATTAGCTGACAAATACAGGCAAACTTGAAGGTTTGACATTTTTAGAGTTCTAAGTCTTATAATTTTTAGTGAAAGCTGTGGAGTAATTCCCAAATTGTCTGGGTAAAAACTAAATATAATTTTATGGGAGTGACATTTTCAGGGGGATTAGGAGATTGAAGATAATCGAGAAAATGTTTTCAAATTGCAACGTTCAGTCTCTGCACAAAGCACTATCAGATTTAGAGTCTGGTTCTTGGAGCTTTGATTACCTCAAATAGCATTTTTCTTCAGGAGAAAAAAAAAAAAAGGTTTCAGCGAGGCCTTTGCGGATGCCAGCGGGCGGATGGGACCGGCAGCAGGTGAGGGCGGCGGTTCTGGGCTGGGGCAGCAGCGAGGGCCCCTTTGTGGGAGCTGGAAATCCTCAGCTGACAATGGGTAGCGGAGTTCTCAGAGCCCTCCCGCATCAAGGATGGGCCGTGGGATGTAAGCTGTCGCCAGCAGAGATCTGCACGGTGGTAAACCCACCCTGTGAAACGACTCCGTCTTCTCCCATTTCCTCAATGTTAATGTAATCTAGTCTTTTCTTCATTTTCCTTTAGTGCTTACCACCTGTCATCCCTCTTCTTTTATCCCATTAGATGTTTGCCAGAGAACTGTGCTTTACTCAAAATAGTAGTAGAAAGACTAGAGTCACTCCCATTGCTTTTCTCTTTCAGCGCAGGACAGTAGGCAATGTTGTTTACTAGGCTCCAGTAGTTTGGCTTTTAGTCTATTTTGCAGTTATTCACCTGCATTTCTCAGTTTCTGACTGCTGTCAGCTGAGCCATGGAAAGAGCAGCTTCAGTGGTGAGGCTGATTAATGACGACAAATTATGCAATCTAGAAAATGTGTCAGCCACTGAGTGCAGGATGTCTGATGGGCGGAAAATCTCATTACTGATCCAAGGAGAATGGCCAGACACCATTTCATTCAAAATAAAAATGTGCAAATCAGCCACAGTGAAAGGCCGAGCTGTCTGAAACATGAGCTGTTTATATTTTATTACAAATATGAAAGCCGAACCCATTTGATTATAAATGATGTCACATCCTGGGGACTTGTCCTGGACGATGGTCTTACTTTTCCAATGGGAAATTCCTGCTTGTGGCTGTGAGAGTTGACAGTAGGGTGCATCAAGCTGAGCATTCTCCAGGTGCGAGCAGCCCTCCTCCGCCAGGCTGCCTCGGCTGGACCCGTGGGGGCTCCAGCAGCAGCACAAGGAGCTCTGCTGCAGAAAGTGATGCAGAAATTTTCCCGTTTGTTGGTCATAATTCTTCTCCTCCAAAGCTGGAGCTAATGGACTGGTTGAAGCCACCCATCTTGTCCTCGTTTCTGTGGACTCTGGCACTGGCAGTGACCCTGGTATAATTTAGAGCCAGCATTTAGGGTACTCACTGAAGAAGTATTTGAAAAAAAAAATACTTGTGGGTTTTCTGGGCTTGGTTCTTTTTAGCAACTAATACATTCACTCAGAAACAGCTTTTATTAGCCCCAAATTAGTTGTAAGTTCATTTCAATGACCCAGACAGCATTGGTTGGGGTTGGGGAAAAGAAAAAAAAAAAAAAAGAGGGGAAAAAAAAAAGGAAAAAGAAATGACCCGTGCAGGTGATGTCTGCTTGCACAGGGTTTGAGAGGCTTTGTGCAGGTGCTGGCAGCTGCGCTTGGCTCCCAGCCCTGCCGAGGGGTTTCTCTTCCTCCTCCTCCTCCTCCTCCTCCTGCATTCCCTGTGCCTGGGACACCTCTGCTCTTTGTGCCTGAACTCCTCCTAAAAATTCTCCAAATAGTAGATTTTTCTCCCCCCCATAATTTTACATTTAATTCCCATTGAATCGGCACCTGGAAGCAGTCCTGGACTCTTAGATCTGCCACGTGCAGGAAGTTTTCTGTGCAGGCTGAGTTACTGACATTTATTTATCGTCATCCCAAAAAGCAGCTCGCGTGTTCGCTGCAAGTACCACAAAGTGGCCTGAGCTGTTTTTTCTGCAGGTGCTCTGGTTATAAATGGCTCTTTTTCTCCGTGTTCAGTTTCACTGCTAATATATAAATCTGGGCAGAGAAAGGCTAAGTTGACTGGGAGCCAAAATTGCCTGCTCATAGTTCTTGTGTTCTAGCTATTTTACAACCCCTTTATTTGATGAGCAGCAGTTAACACAGTAAAATGAAGAGATAAATGCATTGTAGATGACATATACAGCTGCATTAGGAGCAGCGAGAGCCTTTGCTGAGGCACAGTAAGCAAAGCTGGGATTCAGGGAAATATATCTTCAGTAGCTGCTGGAGACTCATCAGCATCTTGGCGAGACGATGCTGGAAGCGCTGGGGACCGCTGCTGTTTACTAACTAGCGGGCTTGCCGGCGACAAATCACCGCTGGTGGTGACGTGGGCTGTCAGGAGGGGCACGAGGGATTCATGTCCTCGGGGAAATCCAGGCAGAAAGTCCATAATGAGCTGTGCTCTTCATGGGGAAAATTGTATTCCTAATTAAAGTCAGAGAGTGCTTCAGGGGGTAGGAGCCCAGTGAAAAGATAGTCACCGTCTTGCACTTCTTAGTAATCAATGGTGGGAAAATAATCAAACGTGTGATGGAGCAGCAGCAGGTTGGGGATTGATGACTTATCCACGCGGAAAGTGGCCTCACGGCCACCTCCTTCCTGCTGCTGCGGAGCAGGGGAGGGGAAAAGTGTCTGGGCCGCTTCTTCTGCAACAGCCCCCGCTTGCTGCTGTGTGTGGCTGCTGTTTCTTTATTGTTCTTTTAAACACTGAAATTGCTTTGAATGAATTTCCTGACTTCTGCTACATCTGTTTCCAGGTGTGTGAATGAAGTTGGAGAAAGTCCTTCAGTACGCAGAACCACTGCTCAGACACGATCAACACCCAACTGCAGAAGTTTTGAACCGTCCAAGAAGTGAAGATTTTGGAAGTGGAGGTCTCCCCTTCTGGTATGTTAATCCCACACAGCATTTGGGACATTTTCTTGTCTTCCTCTGGAACACTGCATTTAGGTTACTGTAAGACAGAGGTAGGTGAGCCGCTGCTCTGCTCTGCTACGAGATCTGCTGCGTTCGCAAGGCGGCGTGGGTGCTTGGTGGCTGCTCTAAGTAGGCAAAACGTAGCTGTGTGGTAGAGAGAGGTTTCCATGGATTTTACCCCAGGAATTTACATGAATTTCAGTAAACCTGACCCTTGGCACCACTCTCCTCTCCCAGTTGCTGCCTAATGCACCACTGAACGTTTTGTTTCCTTGGTCTGGTGCTGCTCTTGGTGCCAGAGCAGGGAGCTCTTGCCCATGGCCGGGTGGGTGTGCTCGCCCCCAGGCACTGGGGATGGACCAGGGAGAGCTGTGCTGCCCCAGCACTGCGAACGCTGAGAAGGGCTTAGTATTCAGGAACAGGAAGGTGTTGATGCAGTAAGAAAGACAGCAGCAGAATGAACAAAGCATAGTCTTCAGCAAAAGGAGAAAGTCCCAGTGATGAGCATTTCAGTGGCTTATCAACAGATGCATGAGACCAGAGGCAAGGAATAATTTGTATCCAAACTGTGCTCGTGCCAAGTCCTTCAGCTGAAAAAGGCTAAATCTATGCAGGAAAGCTGAAATGTCAACTGAGAAACACTTCAATTAACATATAGATGTTTTTATCTTCGTATTTTATTTATTTATTTTGCCCATTTTTCCTCTGCATGAGCGTGCAAAATGTTTTTTCCTGTTTGATAGCTACTGTCTGTTACCTTAATTGCAGCTCTTGCTGGGGTTGAATACAGAGCACTGAGCGTTATGCGCACACAGGGACATGTAACAGTTCCTAGGAAATCACTGAAAGAAATTTAGTACTGGAAAGTTAAGTAAGCTCATGCTGAGAAACAAAGGGTCTTAGCTCTGCCTTTCCTGGTGTTTGGATGCTAATTGTAAGGTCTTTCTGCTAGTACTATTTCTCAAAAGCATGCAGCAATCCTTGCTTTTCTATAAGTAGCTAAATTATTTTTGTTCAGCTCTTTTTTTTGGGGGGGGGGAGAGGAAGGACTTGCACCTAGGCTGGGAACTAAGCAGCCAAAATTATGCTCTCAAAAAGCTGGTAAAGCAATGAGCTGCTGGAGATGATCAACTGAGAACGAAAAAAGGACCTACCATCGGGTCTAGCTCTGTACGCAGCTTATCAGTTCTACAGTTGTTGTACTGCAGTAACTTGGAGCTAGTGAGATTACTTGTGATTTTCATAACAATTATTGGATCAGAATCAGTGTCTAAGGGGAGGTGACTGTGTGTGCTCAGACAACGGCTCGCTAACGTCAACGGGCATCTGCTGCGGCAGAAGACCAAAGTCAGCAAGGGCTCGTTCCTAGCTCGTCTGTTATTTGAATTCACACCAGTCTCTGCGGTCAGAGCTGCGACGGGTTAATGTGCTGCCAGCTCTCTCCCCGAGCTGTCTGTTCCACAGCCACTGGCATTTCACGCTGCCCTTTGGCCCGATCCAGTTAGATCAGCATTGGTTTATTACGAAATGCCTGGAGTGATTTTACTCACTGTGTCTATCTCCTAACAGTTCAAGAGAAAGTTTAAATATTATTTCTGGCTGCTCCAGATGCTAACTCTAGCGGCTTTGCAATGGAAGTTTCCACGCAGCTCTTTAGAGCTGTAACATTTTTTCCACTGATTTACACTGGCCCAATCCCACTGAAGGAGACGAACAGTTACATAAAAGAAAGGATTTCGTTTATGCTTTCGAGGCATTTCTGTGTGAAATGACCAGATATTCTTGGACCTGTGGCGTGGATAAACAGCAGTGAAATGGAGCTGAATGCAGCTCAGCGTGGTGCTACCTGCCAGTATAACCTCTGTCCAGGGGGATAAGGTATCTTTTGACACATGGGCAGTGAACACTGCGACTAATGAAAGGCGCTCCCCTGATGTCTTTGGGCTTGAAATGCACTGACCAAAACTCTCTGCAGTGCTCCACCCGAGCTGGTGCAATTTGCTTGCCAGGGAAATGGTGGTGGGAATTGTCATTAAACTGGAGGCTGTTAGTCAACGGCAGGAAGAAAAAAATAGCACCTCTGAATCAGACTCGACTGCCAAGTGCTTTATAAGTGCTCATAAAAAATAGCAAACAAACATTTCAAGGCTGACTAAGCATCCCCTGCTCAACGACAATTTGATACTCTACCCACTGTGAAATCAAGATCAAGCCTGGCCGAGGTGGAGCTGTGCCGGATCTCTCCCTCGGGGAGCAGCAAAGGCACCCGAGCGGGGAGCACAGCCCTGCCTCCAGCCCCGTCTGCGTCCCCCGCAGTGTGTCCGTGCTGCCAGCCACGCGGCTTTCACCCCTTCATCGTGTGCTGCTGCCCACAGGTCTACTGTAATGCTCGCTTCCACACGTGAGAAGGATGTCCCCGCATAGTTGCTCGGGAAGGAAGGGCGCTGTGTGTCCCCGCAGCAGCCGAGCAAGCTGCCCGAGCTCTCTCGCAGCAGCCCGTGGACAGCCTGCGGTGGGCGCAGGAGCGAGCCCCGCGAGAGGCGCATCGATCGCTGCAGCTCCTGACCTTTCCCGAGCCCTGCCCGGGTGTCTGCTCCCCCACCTCCCTGGTAACCCGGTTAGCTCGGTCTGGGCATGGACACACTGCTGTTCCTGCTCAACAAGGGCTGAGAAAGGGGGAATTCATCGCTGCATATGGTTTAATTTTTTTGTTCCTCTTGCGAGGAAGAGGCAAGGTATGATTAAAAGGAGCTTCCCCAGAGTTTAGGCCTTTGTGTCCCGTGCAGAGAAGGGATTCACTTGTTCGTGGTTGATGTGAACGGCCTGCGGTATGGATCGTAATCCAAAGGTGTAACTTGCCCGTTGCTCTCCAAGCAATGATCCGGCATTACAGCAGGTCGGGGGCAGCGCGCTGAGGCTGGCTGGGGGCAGGAGGTGCTGGGGCTGGCAGGGATGCCCGAGGTGCCCGCACCGCCTGCAGCTCCGGCTCCTGGCTGGCAAGGGCCGCACGGAAACGCAGAGGAGAGGAAAGGGGCTGGAGTGCACAAGTGTCGTGCAGTGTCGGTTCGAAATGTCACCCATCGATTTGTAAACTGCCACGAAAGATGAATTGCAGTTTAAATTGGATTTTGTAAAAGCAGCCATAAAACATCTTGCTTTGCAATGCCATCTCCTTTATAAAGTGCCTCATTGTGCAAAACGGCCCCAATGCTGCGTGCTTCAGACCAGGCTGTGTATGGCTGCTCTCCGGGGATTCTTCAGTTTGCTCACAGTACTCTAACCTGCCCAGGTCACAGTGCTCCATGGAAATGATGGGGAGGCAGAACACCCCATGTCAGCATCACGCCTCTAACCTCCGGCGGTCCTACTCGCTTCCTGGTGCAAGGCAAAGGTTGCTGCAGCCCAAGCCAGCACCCTTCTTCTGCTGCCCTGCCTGGCTCGGGATGCAGCGCGGCACTGCTGTGAGTGCCAAAAGATGCCGGGCTGCCCGGCGTCACTGTGCAGATCGCTGGGGTGCAGCCTGCAGAACGGAGGGACTTTTGGTCAGGCTGCCATACCCAACCCAACCGCGCTAAACATGTAGGACAGCACTGTTCCCTGACAGGCATTGCAAGGAAGCAAATAATTAGCATTCACAAAGTCTAACTTTCCATTCTGCCCCATTAATTGAAAGCTTAATTACACCATTTAGACAACATCGGATCAATCACAAGAATGGGCCGCAGCATTAGCTTAGCCAGCAGAACAGCCCCTTCTCTGTCTCTGCCACGCCAGGAAGCTTGTTTGGTCAATATTCCCTTCGCCAAGCTTGCAATATGGGAACAATCAAGCTATTTAATCAGTGGTTAAAGGCTGTAAACATTTCATGAAAAGGCTTGTAATTTTTGGTCTAATATATTATCTCATTACAAGCCTTCTATTCATTTCAGAAGGAATTTAATATAGCGCTTGCTTAAATGAAGGAGGTCCACATTTGAGAAATGACCGTGTTAAAAGAAAAAAAGGAGTGCCAGCAGTGAATGAAATCATTGGCAAATCGGAAGCCCTGCGGTGTCCTGCCAGGGCACATCCCTGCCTCCCATGGGCGTGTGGCCAGGGCAGGTCCACGTGGAGGTGCCTGCGCTTCATCTGCGGGTGTGCGCCCGGGAGCAGCTTTTTGGACAGTCGCCTCTCCCCGGCTGCACCCCCAGCGGTCAGCTGTAGCTGAAGGCTTTGTTCTCCAGGCAGGAGATGCCTTTCCAGGACGTCTGGCAGCCGGTATCGCTGCTGGGAAGGTCGTCCCTGGGGCAGCGTCCCGAGTTTCCCCGTGTGCTGCGGGGATGCTGCAGGCAGGGTGGCAGTTTCCAGCCTGCACCGCTGCCTCTGTGAGTGCAGCACGACCAGTGAGGGGGCAAATCACGACGGCTGGGAGCCCTTTGCCACCCCTGCAGCTGGCAGAAAGGCTGACTGCCCTGGGAGCCCCCGCCAGTGGAGCCCTAGCGTGGCAGCTCCGTGCTGCTGTGCAAATTGCTCGTCCTGTGCCATTGTGCAAAGTCCCTTCTCTCGCAGGAATGACCCGTGTGGGACTTTCTGCAGAGCTCGAGGCCCTTCTAAGCTTGTGCATTTCATGCCCTTTGCCGCTGCTGCTAATGCTGTTAACTAGAAATGGTTCCCAGCCTCTTTCATGTGGAGTTCTTCTCTGATGAGCTTCTACCGCCACAAAATTTGTTCTCCTGCTTTCTCACCAGCCTTGAACCCGGCCGGTATTGCCACCAACCAGTATTTTCTTCCCTGGGTGAAAAGCACTTACGGGAACTCATTTGCTGTGTGCTGAGGACAAAGCATCTCAAGTTCACGGTAAGATACATCAACCTTGGGTTTTGCTATTTATGTATTTACTTCTTTTTTTTTTTTTTTTGGCTTTGCTTTCCTTAAATTAAAAAGATTGAGCAGGGTCTTTTACAACAATGTAAGCACATTTCATTCCACGCTGTTCTTCATCACATGCTGTTCTCAGCTAAAATACCAATAATTAAATGGCACACCTGCTGGACAGCGAGTCCTTACGGTGCTGGCAGGCCAGGCGGTGCCGCAGTGCCCACGCTGCCCAACATCACTTGTGTTCTTGCCATCGATCTGCCTGGGGGCTAAGCGCTGAGCGCTGCTTGGCTTCGCTGGGTGACTGACCAAGGCTGCTCCAGGTACTGAAAAAGTGTCACCTCCTTGCAATGAAGACTCCTTGAAGCAGAAATGCTAAAATTTCCTCAGTGCCTCCTGTCTCTGCAAAGGATATGATAGAAAACAATTTTGCATAATCTTGTTTGACTAATGCTCTTATTTTTAATGAACCGTTTCAGACTGCGCCTTGAAGGAAGAAGGCAACAAAGGAGAAAATTTCCTACTTCTGATAGCTCATTCTGTCTCAAAAAAGAGAAATTTGGCAAAAGTACTAGACATTTGCTAGGAATTAGATATTGACAGCGAGTATAGGAATGTCCCAGATTTCCTGCCTATAAAAACAGAAAATGCTGTCTCTGTTTAAGGAATATTAAGAAGATATACACATCGTATTAACGTAGTCCTTCAAATATTTATGTCCCAGTCTTGCAGATGTTAACACGTTGTGGTCTTGAGCAGATCCTGTGGAGGTCACAGAAAGGTGTTTGTACTCCTCCAAGAACTGTGGATGGAGAGCCCAGCATCTCTGCTTTTGTGGGAGTTAAGTTCTTAAAGCATAACAGGCCAGGCCCTAAATTTTCTGTCTTAACACCGAGTACCCTATTGTGGTATTTAAAAGCATAGATAAAGATTTAGCTTTGTAAAATGATACCATATTTCCAGGATGAACTTCTTAGTAAAGTAATTTATGTGTCTCACTTAAATTCTTTTCTTCAGCTTCATGCCCGAGAATTCTCTCTGCATTTTTTTATAGTCAATAGAAGTTCTTAACTAACGGTGTGGGTGATAGTGACAATTAGTGGAAGATTAAGGCAGCCAAATTGAGTATACTCCAGAGAGACCTTGGAGCCCAGCTTTACACGCTTCTTTCCATATGAAACTTTAAACATCGGACTGTTAAGAAGCACTGGTACTGCGCTTCAGAAGGGGGGTGTCTTAAACAGAAGTGCAGCTCTCACAACTGGAGTTACTCTGCTAATTCCTTCTGATTCTGACGTTGTAGAGTGAGTAGGTAGGTACTCTTTTTTTGCTTAAAAAGCTTGCACATAGCATGGATGGAGCAGGGGAAAATGAGCCCGTACTAGAAGGGCTGATTTAGAAGGAAATAGATTGCAGATTCCTGAAAAAAACATGCTTAGTGTTATGGGTTACTAATGTAATAAATGTCACAGAGAGGTTATGTTTTACTTGAAGCATAAAAGTAGGGTAGAAATGCCTTGCTGGACACTGAAAACACATCCTTCTACCTCTGGTTGTGCTTCTGAACTATGGCGTTTGTATTTAAGTCTTCTGTGTTCAAACCTTTGTGACTTGCTACATGACGAAGGTTGTTCGTATTGATTAAATATATATACGTGGATTTGTATCTCATAATCTCAATTGCTTACAAGACTTTGCGAGTAGAGCAGGACAAATATAAATTACTGATGTGTTCAGATGGTATTGTATTGTAACGTTTCTGGGCCAGACCTTGTCTTGGCTAACTTGCATTGTCGGATGAGGTGTTCAGACTATCTGCAGTGGTAGATGATAGATTTGAAATGCTGTTATTTTGCTTGGCGTGGTGCATATTTAATTCAGACTGCTATTGAAAGGATTGCTCTGTTGAGGGCATCGTATAGTGGTCTCTCAAGAGTTAGTACTTCATGGTGGGATTTTTTTGTTCTAAAATTCTCAACATCAGTCTGGTTGAAATCAATAAATTACTGCCAACTCTGACAAAAGTGCAGAGTTGGGACAGTGTTAAATGTTTTTGAACAATCACACTCGTGGTGTTCAGGCTCTTCTCTGTAGTTGGGAATGACATGATGAGAAACTTTCCACTCCTTTAAATGTTAAGGAATCTCTGAGAGTATTTAAAAACAGTCAGCTGCAAATGTTCTATGGTTTGGGTGTTTTTTTGAAGTACAGCATGTTCTTCTTCAGATTTTCATCCAATCTACACGCTCGTGTCCCAGACTTGTCTCCATGGTTCATTTGTGTCTCTGTCATAAAGCACGTGAAGTGACACACACATATGAGAGGCAGATCTTTGTGGAGTGTTTCATTTTAAGAGTGATCTGCTAAGGGCAGCTGAACACAAGCTGTTTGTCCGTCAGAAGACACAGAAAATCAACAGTTCTGCAGGCAGCCTTGATGCGAGAACATGATTTGGGAACAAGAACTTTGAAAATACTTCAGTTGTGTGTATCCAGCTGGGATCTGTGTAAAACTCCAATATTTTCTTTGTCTCGACAGTATGTATCAACCTAAGTAGCTTTTGGGGATTTGCTTTATGTCAGGCTACTCCACCTCTTCCTAAGTTTTCTATACGTTTCTGCCTGCTAACTTACAGAAAAGCAGGCTGGCACGTACTGGTATTTTAGTTCAAGCGAACATTGCAAGGAGTTGGAAGGAGGGTCTGTGTTCTCCGTTTTGGTCTTGTGAGTATAATAATTTCTTGTAACTTGGTAGTTCAGCAACATAAAGCAGTTTAATTCTGCTCACCAAAGTGCCAATAAAACAGTGGGAGGTTTCCCACGGAGGACCATTACTGTCGTCATGAAGTAGGCGTCCTTGGCTCACTTCTGCTGCCAGCATCCCCGCATGCTCAGGCCGGCTCTTAGAGATCTGAATTGCACCGAGACAGTGCAATTTGTTTTGCAATTTTATCCTATGTGACTTTGGCAATGTACTAAGTTCTTACAAACTCCTGGACAATTATTTCACCTTCAGAAAGCACATCAGTAGTGCTCAGAGGTGATCGCTGCCGTTTTTTGTTTTTCATCCCTGAAACTTATTTTTAGGCTGGGTTTTTCGATGTCCTCTTTGCGGAGACTGAAACCCCCGACCTGGCCTACGCCTCGCGCAGCAGCGATGGTGGCGACGCGCATCTCCGTGGGCACCCAGCACAGCCCCGCTGGCGGCCGCTCCCACGCAGAGCGCTGGTGTGTACCCGCACACACAGCGGGGAAGCGGGGCTGGTTGTGCCGTGAGGAGGCAGGATCACGGGGTCCCGCTTGGAGGGGACCCACGGGCATCTTTCAGCCCGGCTCCGGGCCGCCCAGGCCC
This sequence comes from Anser cygnoides, assembly GCF_040182565.1. Taxonomy (NCBI): domain Eukaryota; kingdom Metazoa; phylum Chordata; class Aves; order Anseriformes; family Anatidae; genus Anser; species Anser cygnoides. The sequence goes on from NC_089882.1 coordinate 2,966,348, forward strand.
GCCCCCAGTCAGGCCGTGTGTCTGAGAGCGCTGTCCGGGCGCTCCGCTGGCTGCTTGCGGAGGGCAGTAAGACCTGGGTCGGTTAACTAACGAGGAGGAGGCCGGTAGGAGGCTGCTTCTCCAGGCCGTACTGACACAGTCTGAGGCGTTTTAAGCGGACGCCCCGTGGGGGCTGCGGGGGGGCCGTGGCACCCAGCCCGCGGCACCTCCCGCACCGCCGCCTCAGCGACGAGCGGGGCGGGCGCTGACCCCGGCCCCGCGGCTCCCTCGGCCCGGGCCCGGCCCCGCCGCCCCGGACTACAGCTCCCGGCAGCCGCCGCCGGCGGAAGCGCGGCCCCGCGGCAGCGCGGGGGATTCGGACGCGGCGCCGGGGACGGAGCCGGGCCCGGCCGGGCCGTGCCGCCATGGCGCTGTCGCTGCCCGAGGCGCCGTGGCCGGCGAGCCTGTCCCCGCTGAAGGTGCGCGAGGCGGCGGCGGGGGGAGGGCGGGCGGAAGGGGGGAGATGGCGGCCGAGATGGCGGCGGGCGGGCCCTGCGCGGCGGGGGGCCCGGCCCGGCCCCGTGCTCGGTAGGACCCCCCCGGCCCCCCAGTGCCGCCCGGCCCGGGGCTGGCGGTGCCCTCGGCAGCGCGCGGTGACCTCCGCGTCTCGTTGCAGGCGGTGGACGACTTGCTGCGCTGCGGGATTTGCTTCGACTACTTCAGCATCGCGATGATCATCCCGCAGTGCTCGCACAACTGTAAGTATGGTACGGCCTGACAGTGCCAGCACGACTGTAAGCATGGTACGGCCTGACAGTGTCAGCACAACTGTAAGCATGGTACGGCCTGACAGTGCTAGCACGACTGTAAGTATGGTACGGCCTGACAGTGTCAGCACGACTGTAAGTATGGTACGGCCCGACAGTGTCAGCACAACTGTAAGTATGGTACGGCCTGACAGTGTCAGCACAACTGTAAGTATGGTACGGCCTGACAGTGTCAGCACAACTGTAAGTACGGCCCGACAGTGCTCGCACGACTGTAAGCACGGCCCGAGCTCCGCGAGCCCTTCGGGCAGCTGCTGGCCGTGGTGGCATGCCCTCCGCAGGGCTCGTCCCCTCCTTGTCGCCGTGCTGCTGCCTCCTGCCCCGCGGCGTGCCCTGTCCTGTGGAGGGTCACTGCATACATCTGTGCTGGCTGAGCGGTCGCAGTCTGAATTTACCGGAGTTTTAATAAAAATCATCTGTTGGCATGGCTTGGGAGTAGGAGACAAGCGAGTGGGTCATTTGTGGCACGTCAGCAGATGGGCAGAGAGGTTGTCCTTCCTTCTGTCCTCTGCTCTGCAGAGTTCACAGTGAGTGTGTCTCGCTTAACGTGCACCTTGCCGCCCATTACGCGCAGAGCAGGGGTGGCTGTGATGGGCGCGTGTCCTCCTGGCCTTCTGACTGCACTTAAGCCTGACTTGGTGCTCAGGTGGCAGCTTCGGACAAACAGGTAGGGCCAGATAGGCATACGGAAATGTTGGGTGGTTTGGCCTTCATCTCTCCCAGGAGATACAGGACTGGAGAACGATCCTGTGGGCCTTACGGGCTGACAAAATCCTCTTGCGCCTTATCCGGATGACAAAAAACTGTTGAAAAATATCCTCATCGGATTTTCTCTCCTTTAGCATTAAGCAGACCAGTCATCATATGACTGTTTATTATTTACGGGCATGCAGTGCAGATGTTACTGATCCCGTACGTCCTTTACAAAACTTGTAGCTCTCCTACTTGCGGTTTGGCCAGCAAGGATGTTTCCCAGTGTGGTATTGTAGAGGGGCGATTTGGGACAAAAGCTGTGAAGAGGCCACCAAATTTTCTACATTGGTTATTGCTGCAGCCTTCTTCTGACAATACAAGCACTTCTTGTCTGCATTGATGCACTTAAACGCCACCTTTTCCTAAAGTCCTTCATATAAATATCTTCAATAAGATCGTGAGGGCAGAGCAGAACACAGAGCTGTGTGGCAGAGAGCATTAAGTGTTACGTGATAAAATTTCCCGTGCTGCTCTGCCTGCCTCAGGCTGATATCTGCTGGAACATGCTAGCAAAGTGGTGTGCTTAGTCAGCTTAGGGAAAAGTACACTGCCTTTTCTCTCATTAAAATAAATACTTATAATTGATTTGTTTGGAAACAGCAGCGCTTCCTCTTCCTTATATCAAGGAGGACAAGGTGGTCAGGCAGTGAAATTTACTTTTTTTACTTGACAAAGCTATAGTTGTTGGAAATGGGAAATTTAAGGTGGGGAGCACTGGAAATGCTCTACAGCAACTGGTGTTACATCCTGCCTGTGACACGGCTTGGTTCAAAGGCCTGTAATTCAAAAGAATGGTGGAAGTGAGCCCTCACTAGTCATTTGGGGGAGCAGTGCAACGTGCTGCTGGGGACTGGCAAATGTGCCTCGTTATCCCGTAGCGGTCGCACCAGGCTAAGGTTGTCCTGTCCTGCTTTAATGAAACAAAAATGCACTTCTGCTCTTGACGGTGGGACTGAGATTACATGTTGAAAGATGCTTGCATAAAGATCGCCATCTAGCAAACCTATCCATATTTTATTCTATGGAAAATGGTGTATTTTCAGTATTGGTGTGTTGTGGAATATTCTGCATACACTGCATAAAAAATAAAACATACTAACAAGCATGTGTTGAATGGCACTTGAAAGAAGGTCTGTTTAAAAATGATGTATTTCCTTTTTCCAGATTGTTCCCTTTGTATACGCAAGTTTTTGTCCTACAAAACTCAGTGTCCAACATGCTGTGTGGTAAGTGTTTTTTTTCCTTTGTTGTTGTTGTTTCTTTTTTGACCAATCTTGGGATCTTTTCCCTTTGGACTATGGTAAATAATTAACTGTGGTCATATATTACCACCTTTCCTTTGCGTGAGCAGCTATTTGGGCAAATTGTGGTGCTCTTATACCTGAAACTCTTCTATTTCAGAGATACTTTTCTGTCAGCATAGGCAGAAATACATGTAGCATCAAAACTCGGTTTTGGCTCAGAACTGAGTATAACATCTGTCGTGAAACGTTTAGTATTGTCTCCTGATTTGTTAAAATAAGCCGGCATTTAAAATGCGAGTGCTGAAATTTAAGCTTTGCATTTTCCATGTTTGAGTGTCCTCACTTCCAGTTCCAAGGCACCCTTAGAAGTGCCCACCGACGACCTAGTGATAGAATGCACCGACAGGACGGTGTGGCCTTTTGGGGCGCAGAGGACTATGTTTCACAGCCAGGAGAGGAGGCTGTGAAATGAAAATTATGAAAATTAGGTTAAATGTGAGGGGCGCTAGTGACAGGTTTGGCCTGCTCTGCGGGTAGGTTATTATTACCAGCTGACTTGAAGGCCTTTTCTGATTAAGGAGCACAGAATACAATTTATTCTAGGCCTTAATCTAGCTTTTCATCTTAAGCCAACTGGGTTTTATTGAATTCCTAAAAATGATAGGCTGCCTGAAAACAATGACTGGTGCTTCAAGAGTACTGGCAAAATAGAAGTAATTTTCTTCTGTGTTTCTAAAGCATGTAAAAGACTAGACTAGACTGGAAAACAGATCTATCTGTAACTTTGTCAGTTCTTAAAACAAGTGCAGACTGATGTATTTTTCTGAGAGTACATTTTACCAACGCCTTCTTAAAAATCACAGGGATTGATGTGAGCAAGACTCATAAATTTTTTTTATGTTAAAAGAAGAGATAAAACCAGAGAGATAAAAATCAGAAATCTTTTTAAAAGGATGAATCAAATGCATAAAGCCATCTTGTAATTCATCTTTTTATTCCATTTTCACTACCAAGATTAGCATTTTCCTTCATCCGATTTCATTCCTTGTTGCTTAAGGTTCCTTTCACGTTCATGGGATCCTTGTTTCGTTTTTCAAAATGATTAGAACAGTACTACGATAAAGCGCTGATGGAGACTGGGCACACTGGATTTTGTTCTTTAACTTCATGCTTTATTTTTTTATATTGGTGATCATGTTCCAGACTTACAGTGCTCTGGCAGTTATTTTAGAAGTTTTTCAGGAAAAAAAGCTTATACTTTGTGCATCTTTATTCACATAGCAATTTCAGTGGTTGGTGATTGAAGCATTGATCCACAAAACAAATTATTGGTCACTTGAACACTGTGTGGGTATTGCTGTTTTCACTGTATTTGATTGTTTTTTTTTTTCCCTTTTCTTTCTTTCCTTTTTTTTTTTTTTTTCTTAATAGGCAGTCTCGGAATCTGACCTGAAAAATAACCGGACGTTAGACGAACTAGTAAAGAGCTTTAATTCTGCAAGGTATTGTGTAATTTTATGAATGCTTTCTCTGGTTTGGCAGTTTGAAGGGCAGATGTGGCTGAATTTGTTTGTATTAATTCATACTTTGTGCAATATTCAGTGTCTGCATTTGTACTAGAAACTGAAATTGTGTTAGCAAAGAACAGAAAAGATTCTAACATCTATATTCTAATAATAAAGGATTTGATGAAGACGGTTTATCTTCCAAGACTTGAATGCTACAAGACTGTGTTACCTGTATGAGACACAAAAGATCTGACCATATAATGTGTTTTGCAAACATGTATAATTAAATTGTATAGTGAAAAATCAAGCGAAGTGGTATAAAGTTATTATCTTAAGATTTGTTGTTAGATTTTTTTTTGGTAGATCATCTTTACAATTTAGATTTAAGGCAGGTGACTGTATTTGGCAACTTTATTTATTTATTTTAAGTGTCATCTGAAATGATGTAAAGATCGGTGTGCTAATCTTTGTGGCATACTAACTACTGAAATCCATTCATCCTGGTAACCAGCTATACGCTTAAATTTTACTTCTGGCTTCCTTAGTTCCTTTGCTTAAGGCCGATGCCTCCTGAAATCTGTGGGAACTTTTTGTGGTGTTCTTTATTTATTTATTTTTTAAATTAGGGTTGTAGCATTTGCCAGTAACACCCTTAAGGTACATGCCTGAAAGTACTTGGTGGAAGAGTTGCAGCCGTGTAATGATGGTTCAGATACTTGTAGTGACCTGCCACTTGCCAGTGGAGGAAGTTTCCTGCCTCTCGTCACCGAGGCAGCAGTCCACGTGGATGAGCAGAATGAGGAGAAGTGCGAGGAGTGAGCAAAAAAAATCCAGTGTGGGAGAAATGTCAGATGAGTGGTTGCATGTCTGGAAAACTCCTATGGTTTTTCAGCTGAAGGTTACGGTCCTCTCAGGTGATGAGTGGAGTCTGTGTAAGCTCATTTCACTTTTGTTTCGGGTTAGTTGCTTTGTTAATTACAGTCTCTTCTGGCTTGTAGGAAGACAAGCAGAGGCTGGGAGTTACCTTATGTGGTGAAAATGATGGTAATAAAGATTTTCTTGTAAGATCCTTCCTAAATGCGCATGGGAAATTCTGAACAGAATGACTTTGTCCCGTGATAGTGGTCAGCTTGCGAGGGAATTCCCTTGGTGAAGTCATTGGATAAGAAAAATGTACGTGTTGAGGGACAGCACACGGGAATCTTCCTGGATTAGAGAAGTAGTGGAGTATTGTGCTTTCACCTACTTTTCTGTTCATTTAATTTACTTTTGATCTCCTCATCCCTTTAAAAGACATTGACAACAAAATAAGCATGACTTGGTAAATGCTTACCGCAGTAGATACGATATTTCTGGTATGATCTCTGTTTCCTTTTGGTTAGGAGCAGCTCTGTGATTTGCTAAGCGTTTTGCAGCTATTCCTATGGACATGAGAGACAAATACACTATCATCTATTTCTCTGAAATGAACCTGGAGCTTGAAATCAGTGGGATTCTTGGCTTCATAAGCGATACGAAGCATAATTCATGCCATGGCTTTGTTTCTTAAGAGAGTTGCTATGTGATGAAGAACTAATCTTCTGTATGACCACTATTAGATTTAATAGATTTTATTTGAAGAATTGAAATTCTGCAGTTCCAGTATTTTAGCTTGAACTCTGTCTGTGGTGTTTCCTACTGATAAATGGATTACTATTTTTTTGGTAACGTCTAATTTTGCAGAGAACGAGTAGTGCTGACTTGGATCCATTATGATAATGAATCTTAAACATTACACTTTTTTGACTGCTTTAATGGATCAGTATAAATCTTACCAGAGTAGTTTAATACCCGTTCCTTTTGTGACTTGGAGTTCAATCAATTTCTCAATATAATATCGGATCAATAAACCTAAAACTGTGACGTCGTGTTCCTTATTGGAGTGTGAGGTGACAGTGCTGGGGCTGGGTTCTTCTGGATCTCGCTAAGAAATGCCTAATGGCAAATGGCTTACTAAGGTAACTGCTGTAGTAAGACAAAAGAAGAGGAATATAGACAGTGAATAAATCTTACATCGCTTCAGATGCTGGATGCCCTGTGTTTTTTCTTCTCTCAGCCTGATACTGCATTTACTCTGCGGGTGGTCCTGAGTTAGGAGAATACTTGACCAGACAATGTTAAATGATGAGTATCGTTAAATCGCAGGGGCATTGCTGGTTTCTGCCCTAGAGATGTTGGTACAAGATGGGTCTTCTGTCTCCCACCGTCTTCTTCCCCATCTCACTCTTTGTTTCTCTTCAGCCCTCCCCAAAACAAATCCAGACCCCAGGGTCTGATTTTTGAAGCGTGTGAAGCTCTCCAAGTCCATCCTGCCTTGATTTTGAGCCTCAGGTAATTTAGCATTTATGAAAATCAGGCTTTAAATCTTTTCAGCATTTCAGAAAACGCAAATGCATTTCTTAAGTCAAGCCTGTAGGGAAAGAAAATGTTAATGTTGCTAGTACTTAGCAAAGCAAAAGCTATGCTCCAAGGTCAGCGCGTGTGTGGGAATGGTAATCATTCTAAACAGACCTGAATGCTGATCCCATTTGTACTTATGCTCAACATTTAGCTTGTGCACGAGTGTTTGCAGGATGAGAGCCCTCACGGTAATTTGTGCTCAGTTGTGCTCGGTGCGTGTTGTCTTAGGAGTCCTTCCCGTGCAAGCCGATGCAAGCCCTGATACTTCCAAGTGACAGGGAAGGTGTCTGTGGCGTTCCTGGTGGCCTGTTGGTGTTGTGTTCTGTGCGAGGGTAGAGGAGCTGTTCCGAACTGGCTTTATGGGTCAGAACTGCCCGTGTTGTGTTCAGGAACACGTGGAGATACCGAGCAATGAATGTGTTAAGGGGGTGCATCGCTCTGATCAGTATAACCCGTAGGGTGTTCTAGTGGGTGCAGGGCAACCTTTGCTTGGTTTTCTCTCTGCTTGTGCTGTGGTTTGTGGGCAGAATCTGTCTCTTTGGTCAGGATGGTGCTACTGGTGCAATCTTCCTTTAGGAACAGTGCTTTTGTGAGTTGCGATGAGACCAGTCGCTTCCCAAATACTAGGTGTAAAGATTGGGGGTTGTTTTGAAATTAATTCCATTGTCTGTTATTAAAGAGATTATTCTGATAGAAATTGTCAGTTTCTATATCGCATAATTAGAAAATTTAGAAATTAGAATTATACTTGCATGAGTAGAAAGCTAGTCATTGCTGAAAGAACAATCTGTGCTTTTTTCTTACGTGGGGAAGAAAAATATGTTTTTACTTTCAAAGTTATAACTTAGTTTTTTTTATCAGGGTTACTTGCAGCTAGTGAGTCAGAGGAATAAACACATCTACTCCGAATGCTCTTAGAGTGCAGGTACTGTCATTTCTAAACACTGATGAATGTCCAGGAGGAATGCAGAAGGAATTTCAAGGGGAGGACAGCCCTAATGCTACTAAAGGACAATTTCTGTGTGAGTTTTTCCTAGGCAGATTTGCAACCCGATCTCTTCCTCTAAACTAATTTGTCTGGAAGCATTGGATGCCCATCTGCTTTCTCCGCTTTATAGCTTCTTTGGCAAGGGAGGAGTAAGCTGCCCATAAAATGGGAACTGGGATCTCGATGGAAGAGAACTCTGAAAAATTCTTTGTGGGTCTTGCAGACTTGCAGAATAAAATTTAGCAAGACTTTTATATTGCTACTCTCTGCTAGGCATGCTTTAGTATGCATGCTAAAATGAGTATCCATTTACAGTTATGCCTAAATAACAGTAATTCCCTGCTCTAACCCACACTGTCTGGTAAAGAGGGTGGATGACAGAGAGGCATTTGTGTCGTGGTTACACCAGTGAATAGAAGGACACACTAACATCTTGTTGGTTCGTACTTCAGTCTTCAAAAGGTACTCATGCTCTTAACTGGGGCTTGTCAGTTGTGACACATTTATTGATTTTTTTGCCAGTAAGGTAAAATTGTATCTGCTAAAACCTTCCCGAGCTGATTGTCTGTGTTAAATTCATAAGAGCATATAATGGATAATCTAGGTAGAAGTAATCAGTAAAAACTGCATGCAAAATGCAAAGCTTTCTAAAAACGGTGTTGTGCTGTCCTGACGTTTGCCAGCCCAGTCGGTTTCTAGGTGAGCTGTACGATCTGGGGATGGCGGACAGTGGGCTCCTCTGTTAATCTCACGCATTCTCCTGAGTCTCCTGTCTTTTTCTCTGTGATGACAAATGAATCTCCAAACGTAATTGTGCTGGCCAAAGTTACGTGAACAGCACCTGTCAGAATTCGTGTGAATAACAAGAAATTTGAGCAGTTCTGCTTTGGCGTTCAGGAAGGGGAGCGGTGGCTGGCGGGGTAAGGCCGGGCAGCCAGCTGGGTGTGCAGGGCCACTAGGTGTCATCCCGCGCCGAGGGACCGCCTCACAGCCAGCCCGCCTGGACTTTTCCCTACCATTTTCAATTTAATGCTAGCATGGTCTGTGTTTTCCCACCAAAAAAGGCATAGAGAGACTTGGTGTGTTTCGGCAAATGAGTTATCGTGTTCTTTTCTTAGTGTCCTTTCCACTGATGCTGTACCAAAGTCGGATCCCTTCAGAAAATTTCTTTAGGTCCTTATCCTTCACGTCAAGGAATAATTCCATAAGGTTATTTGTACAGCAGTGGTGTAATTAAAGCAACCTTTATTATCGACTTATTGCTAGGATAGGTTTTGGTTTTTGTGTTGTTTTTCTGTTTCCTCTCTCTGTTTTGTACCAGGCCATGTTGCGTTGAGAGGGCTGTTACAGGCACTGACGTTTGGTCAGAAGGTTTCTCAGTTCGGGCTGCCTCCGTGCAGGCATTAACTAGCTGCACATGAAGCAAGACGGTCTTTTACTTGGGTAGCCCATCCCGCAGCTTCAGAGCCGCTCTGCCCGAGTTGGGCAGCCTGTCCTCTCGCACAGGGCGAATCACCCAAACGCCGAGCCTTGCTAATAGTGAGGGCCCCGCGGCCTTGCCTGCGGCTGCTGCCCGCTCCTGGTGGCAGGCAGCCCTCGCGCTCCCTCCAGCTCTGCCCTCAGGCGATCGTTCAGGCTGCGTTGGAATTGCTCAGCGACTCTGATTTCTTCAGCCTGCCTCAGGTTTTCACGCAGGCAGCCTACCATTAAAGCAGCTAGTCAAACCCAACACGCGGTCTTCTGGGGCTGTAGTTTGTTACCTCCGAGTCAAAGAATACCGTGCTTTTACCTGCAGCGCGGGAGGTGCTTCATATGCCACTCGCTACTGCCGATGGCCCCAGACAGCGATGCTCTGTCTGAACTTTCTGGCACTTTTGGAAGATAAATGCCCCTGGTAAGCAACAAGCACGATGCAGGAATGGGACGTGGCTGCGCCAAGGCTCGCTGTTCGTGTTCTCACTCAGCTAGCTCCCGAGTTTCCCGTGAAGCTGATCCTATGACAACAGTAGCTAGACCACTCTGTATTTGGGTCAGTTGGGGAATTAACCTCCCTAAAAGCTCCCAGTCCATATCTAGGCATGAGCAGACAGAACAACATAGTTTTGCTGCCACGCTTAATTGGGCTTGTTTGTACTGCAGAAAGTCAGCGTCTTGGGATGGCTGCGAATTGCTGCTGACAAATGTGGTCATTAAAAGCAGTAATCCAGGAAACTTCAACCCCAAGTCAGGCTTCTGAGTCCAGCTTGAATATAACCACTGCGAAACTTTAAGTGTGCTGAGCTGATTATTCTGTTCATTTATCAAAAATCTATCTTAAACTGGTATAATTGTAGGGACACACAGTGACTTAGTATCTTCTCAAAACATTCATGTATACAGAAAATTATTCATTAGGTATTTTCAGACATGATAAATCTTTACCTTAAATGACATAAAAGTATTCTAAGTAGTTACCTGAGGCTCAAACATCTTCAGCTATAAAATCTGAAAGCACAGCTGTACTTCATACTTAGTATGGGTTTTGTGTCATCGTGAAAGTGCAGTGAGAAATAATTTTATGGTAGTGTACATTCTGTAGGTGCATCACTCACGGTCTCTTACTTTTTTTTCTTTTTTAACAGAAAATGAATAGTAAGCTGAATTAGGTCAACTCTTATTTATCCTTTTTGAGTTAAGAACTTTGCAGGCTGAGAATGTAGACCTGTGTGTCTTAGGGGCAATCCCTTCTGTTCTGCAAACATCATGGGAACAGTGTGTTCTCGCTGGGCTGCAGCGCGCGGTTTGAGCTCCTTTCTCTTCAGCTCATTGCACTGGGTAAGCGTGTGGATGTCCTGAAATAGCTGATACCCGATCAGGTATCTCATGCCATATGTGTGGTAGAACAGGAAGGTCATATATATGGGAAAGTCATATGGTTTGGGGAGTTGAGGGGGGCACAGAAATGAAGCTCAGCTCCCACAGCTGTTCTCTTTCCAGAGGCTTTGACACCTCAGATGGAGTGAATTGTCAAAATCAAAGCTGTAAAGTCACGGCATTTCATTAGCGAGCATGTACAATTGACTCTTTTTTTTTTATTGTAGGACTTCTGCTGGTGCAGTGGGCTGGGGCTCGGCAGGTGGTGGTCGTGAGAATGGCAGCAAGGCAGGAAGGAAGCTAGTAATGACCTGGGCAGCTGTGCTCGTGCACAGCTTCGTGCTTTGTGTGCTTGGAGGGCTTGGCAAGTGCCTTGTGTGCAGGTTGCTGAGGGAGGATTGAGCAGGAAATTAAAGGGGATTAGGTTAATGATTGCACATGTACTTTTGCTGGCTCTTTTTGGGTGGATGACATGAACTTCTTTGTGACCCTCAGGATGTGGAGGACTTGTCAAAGTGTCGGTGGGTAAGCATGGTGCATGTGGTTTGTCTACTGTTGCTGTGGGTTGGGAAAGCCTTCCTTCACCTGCGATGATTCAGGAGTGAAAGTGAACCCTGAGGTATGTGGGCAGTCTAGACAGCTGCAGTGCTATGCAGTCTGCGTGCCAAGAATGCGGGCTCTGGCTTCATTTGGCTTAGATTGATCCGTGTGAAATGCGTGGCAAAATAAACACAACTCTGCAAAAAAAACTGGGGGAAGTAGGAGTAAAACATGTCTTTGAGATCTTTTTCAATTGTTTGAGTAGGACAACAGGCTTTGTAATTCTTTGCATTAGCTCAAAGCTAGGAGCACTGATGAGACAGGCAGAAGAACAAGCCTTCTGCTCCTCCCGTGTTCCTACTGATAAAACACGAGCGTATTTATTTGAAAAGAGTCTTCTGTTTAACTGGCATCTTTATGTTTGCTGGCCCTGGGGAAGGCGGGGAGTGAGGTGGAGGAAAGCCACACATACAAGAGCAGTCGGCATGGTGCTGGGGATGGAAGCAGGCTGTCTCTGCGGATGGTGGTGTTTTCCCTGTACTTTGAATGAGAAAAGAGTGGAGACTTTGTGCCCTTTGGCTGTTCAGCACTGAATGTGTAACATGGACTAGCTGAGGTTACCTGACGCCGAGTCTCAAGAGCTGACAAGCGTGCGGTTATCTTAGTGGGATTCTGTTGGGCTGGGTAGCTGTGCTGCTCGTGGAGAGCACGGAAATACTTCCTGGTAGGCCCTGTGGTTTCAGGAGCCACGGTTATCTGTGATCTTCAAGAAGGGGGGAAAACTTTGTTCTTTATTGTAGTCTGTGTGATGTGTTGACACTCATTTCGTTAATTTTGCAAAATGTAATTTATTTTCTTTGAAAATAGGGAAAATATTTTTATATTCTGCTGAGCATGGCAGTACTGAACTATGATGCTTCTGGTTTGCGTGGGCGAGATGATTCCCAAGTGCTGCATGTTAGCAACTGGACAGTGAGGAAGGAATGGAGGAAAAACTCCAGCTGTTTTCCTTCTGTTTTCTTCTCAAAGAAAAAGCTAGCAATGCTGTTAGACGTAGCTAACTGCATGCTGTCTTTTGGATACTTCTAGGCAACAGCTGGTCCAGTTGGTCCTGGATACTCCACTGATTTCATCTCCATTGGCCTGTAGCAGGCCTTCAGCTGGCAAAAGCCACGTTAGGACTCCTGCGTCTTGGCCAGTTTTAAAAGAAGAGGTGCCAGTGATTGACAGTTTCTTGAGAAAGGAAAATGTTTGCACCCTGACAGAGACAGATGGTCTGGCAGAAACAGATCGGAAGGTTTGCAAAACTGAGAAACATCATAACCTCTGTAGCAGCTCTGCAGAGGCTGGTGGCAAAGACAACGAAGTGGGATCACAAGAGAGTTCTGAATGCACCAAAAGTCGTGAAAAACCTTCTACGTCAGTGGTAAAAGTAGTCAACAAAGGTGAGATGATGAATTTTTTGTTGTTGTTCTGCTCACTTCCCCAAGTCCGTAGCTGCAGCTGGCTGCGTGCATATAAGTACCATCAGCCTGTGGCATGCATCTCTTTTCTGCATTGCCCAGATTTGCACTTAAAGCACAGGCGTGCTCAGGTGCTTCCTGCTTAGCTGGACTGGTTCGTTCAGACTACTGCTACAAGCATATTCTTGATGAGGAAGTTTGGGCTGATGTCAAGTAATTAAATTGAGTTTGACTCTTATAGATTCCTTTGTATTGTGTAACAACTCTTTTAAAAACAAACAGAAAAGTTGCACAACAGATTTATTGAGTAAAAAGTGAAGTCATTTTCTCTTTTCCTTCAATTTGATGAGCAGACAGACAACACTGATACTTGTTGTTCTCGTATATCCTCAGTAACCATAAGCAAGGTATTTTACATTTTGTTTGCTATTTGAGGGGTACACCCCCAATCAAAACGATCATGGTTTCAGTTTTGTTAATGTTCCTATTCATACATTTTTCAGAAGAAAGTAATCTGCTTTATTCTCCTGTAATTGTAGATTAATTTATTGAAGCATGTAAACGTCCATTTATACTAATCAACTGCAGTGAAATGACAGTATCTTCTTAATTTTGACATCACAGCAGGCATCTTATTTAACTAAAAGTCTAATAAAATCATAGAATATCCTGAGTTGGAAAGGACCAACTTGGAGTTGGTTGGAGTAAAATTTTGATACTCAATAGTTCATGTTTATATATTCTTCTGTTTAACAATTTATTTGACTGAAACTTGGGAGTTCATATTTATTCATTAGCTGGGTAGAATGTAATACCGCCAGAAAAGGAGCCATATGAAAATGGTATCAGCCTAGCCAGAAGGTATGTTTTCTAGTTTTATTAATCAGACTTGCTCCCATTAGTAATTTTAAACTCATATGAAATTTTCGCTCTCATTTATTCTTGAGCAACTGAAATTTTCACTTGCTGACCATTTTATGACCTTATTAAATGCTCAGGTATGCATTACATTGAAATTACTTCAACAAGTGCAAAGTAGTTGGTCATAGAATATAAATGAGTGATTCCAAATGAGGCAGTGCTGAAGTTCTTCTAGTAACTATTAATTGTTGTGTTAAGAATTGAAGTGTAAAATTCAAATACAATAGTTACGAGTAGTCTATTATTTTGTTATTTTGCTAAATGTCCTAGTTAATTGTTGTAAGTCAGGAATTATAAAGCAGCGTTACCAGGTAGCTCTGAATTCACACATTTCAGTGTTTTTGCTAGGTTGTGTTTTGCTTCTTTTTAAAAATCCAGATTGATTTTCTAATACAGAGGATAATGGTTAGAGAATCTGTCTCATGCTGTTCATTTAACGTTACCCTTTTGTTTTTTTTACAGAATGTACAGAATGCAATTGCAAAAGACAAATATTTTAAGTCTGTGTTTTGACTGTCATTACAGGTGGCCTTCACAAGTACTTCTTGCAAATCTGATGCAAGAAGAATTCTGACATGGGTGGGGTCAGTTACAGGGCAGTTGTGAGTGAGTGAAAGTCACAAAATTGAGTTACAGGCACTTTAAAAAGAAAGGGGGGATGGACTATGAAGCGTATTCAGATCACAGAATTCCTGTGAGGTTAACTAACTCATGTATCGATGTGAGTTTTGAGACCCACAGATTTGAAATATGGAAACATGAAGTTAATATGAATAAATTTTGGGCTATACTGCTCTATCAAAATACAACAACCTCTTAAATATAGGAGTGAAATACTGCAAAAATGAAAGGGATTATCACAGAAATAAGCATATGCTTATATTGGCAGTGCTAGGTTAATGATTGGACTTGATGATCTTAGTGGTCTTTTCCAACCTAGATGATTCTGTGAGTCTGTATTAGTCCTTAGGGTTCCTTGTAGTATGCATGTTGTTCTAGATTTTTTACTACAGTTTTCATTTCCTTTGATTGCAGGGAGGAAGATGAGATGCATTCTGATATTACACAGAAAGGGGAATAAGTGCTCGGGAGTGAAAATGAGTGCTAAAAATGAAGGTTCTGGACAAATGTGCCAAAACTTTTTTTTTTTTAAATACCATAACAGCAGAAACCTGGAATTCTGTGTTTGCATTTTATTCAATCAACAGTTTTTCTTATGAAAATACTTGATTTGTGTTGTAATATACATGCTAGTAAAACCATTCTCCCTTGCTTTCAGTGGAGTGTCCTGTTTGTGGGGTTGCTATTCCAGAGGAATATATAAACAAACATCTGGATAGCTGCTTGACCAGAGAAGAGAAGAAGGACCGCCTTAGAAGGTAAGAAACATCTCAGAACTTTTTGTGTGCATGTAGCTATTGTTCTGCACTGCTGAAATAAGAAACATTAGTTGATGGGTTGTAATAATATAGTGGATTGTGCTTGTTTCTTGATTACCTGTAACATATGCCAATGTAAAATCACTCTATGAAGATTATAGTGGTGATTTTGCTCTTTCAAGGAAGTATTGTGAATTAGCAACTGAGTTACTTTTTTAGTGGCAGGATAGTACTCGGTAATGTTTTAAAGAATTTAACATGGGAAGTAAACCTAGTCTGTACATGATTGTCATCAAATTTCTGCTCACTAGCATTACAGTTCTATTCAGATAAACCTTGTTCCCATTTTTCACTTGGTAAGTAAATTAATTCCTGATTCAAATGGGCCAAGCAAAAATTGCTTCACTAGCTGTCAGGTTAAAAAGTAAAAATTGTGCCTCACTCTGCTCACTGTGGTTCTCTTCCAATGACTCCAGTTAAGGTTGCTTCCTTTAAGATACTAATTTTCATAAGGTTTATGCGTGCCTGTGACTTTATGCTTCCATCCTAGAATTTGTTATAGTCTCCATGTTCATGTCAGAAGTGTAGACTTCAGTCTTTCTTACTTGCTAGCATAAATTCAGGCCATTATGACTTCTGACTGATCAGACTTGACAACTGTGAGGGACTTTACTCTGTGCAGTTTTACTGCCTGGTAGTGTTACCAAGTCCTCTGAACCTTAAATTAGGAAGTAATTTTATGTAGGCTCTAAACTTGCTCAGTGATGCTTAGATTGCAATCTATAAGCTGAAGGATTTTTAAGATGAATAAATGGTAAACTAACATGGAAATCTGATGTTACATTTTAATTTTCATTTGGGATTTTTTTAAATTTTTTTTTTACCATTTTCATTGTTCTTAAAGAATGAAAATAAAAGCCAGCTCTTCGGTGTCAGTCCCATGTTCCTAATAGAATTTTAAATTTTGCTTGTTTTGTCTAGACTTCTTGGACTTTAGGAAAGTATCATGCAAGATCCTGATACTGGGGGATTGGATCTTGTGTTTTGAGTGTGGCTTTGGCAATGTATTTATTTTATGGCAGTGTCGTTCAGGTTTCAGTAACAACACACCTCTAATTCTTCTCTGAGGAATTACAGCTCTGTTTATTCTCAAATTAGGAGCACATGGCATACCATGTTAGCAGTTGGGCAGTATTTCATCAGAACTGAAAATTTAGTCCCCCAAACCTGGACAGGCATAGTTATAACAGGTAAACGTGTGTTCAGAGAACACTGCATTTTTTTTTTCAAGAATGAAAAAAAGATGTTAAGATTCAAAACTGTTATGAGCTGTTTTCACTTAGCTGTCTGCTCGCAAAGCTGTCAGCTGTATTCTTGGTCATGCTGCTGGCGAACCACAGTACATACAGAACTTTTTTAGGAGGTTTCAGAATCTTTAATGAAAAGATTAAATTATTTTTTTTCTATTTCCCAAAAGAATCTGCAGCTGTGCTGCAGATTCTGAGACTAAATGATATAAAATAATGACAATTTTTGCTTAGGACTTTTTTTTTAAATTTGAGATTTATTTGCAGAATGATGAGCTAAAAGTGCTGAATAAAGTTTTAACATCTCTTGCTTTCACAATAGAAAGCTGTTAACTTCTCTGTGATTCAGAGCTGTGCAGCTAAATTTTATTTTGCTTCAGGAAGAAAAATGTCTATAATGAAATGCTGTTCTTCTGTAATTAGAAATAAGTTGGAATAAAGCATGATTTAAGTTGAAAGTGAGTGAGATAGTAGATGGATTTCAGTGCCTTTGTTGGCTAGTTTATATTTTCACTGGGAGACGTAGAGAAGACTGAGATATTTTGTGCAGAAAAACTATTCTGCTCATTTTGGATAATAAAAGTTGTGGTAAGATGTGAATTTTTTGTGGCAGTTTCCTGTAATGAAGACGTTTCCCAGAGCTGTTCTAGGAACGCTGAGTTCTTCTAACATATGGCAGTGTGAGGGAGTAAATCTTGTTTTTAGACATTGTTCATCTGAGAGCACTGTTTATGTTTAATGTCATTTTCTATATTACTGACCTATCCTTCTGTCAGATGGGAACTACAAATTTGCTTTCAATTGCATGATTGTGTCTTTATTGAAGTCATTTTCATAGAAAGATGAAAAAATCTCATAATTCAAGTTTGGGGTTGCAGTTTTAATGCTTTTAAAACGTCCCCAACTAATTTGGGTAGGACATGGCCAGTATTTGTCTGGAAAGTCTTTATGTTTCAGCAGTCTGAATTCAGCACAGTTCCTTTGCAAACCAGACTGAACATCAGCCTGATCCTAATGAAGATGAGCAATACTGACTTTGCTGGTGTGATTTGAAGCCCTTGCTGTCAATATCAAAAATGGAGCTGCAGTACTTGTTACTTGGGAAGTGGCGTTTGCACAGTTCCCTAAAGGCAATCAGACGAGACCTCTTGCTTTTTGTATGTTTGAAATGTTCTTTTTGGTAGATGGAAAAGCGTTCTGTCTTCCTAGAGCTCTTGCTGTTGCATTAGTCGTACGTTGTGTGATGTGTCGTACGTCAGTCATGGCTGAAATCACTCCTTCAGATGTTCCTTACCCAAAGTGGGTGAAATGCCCTGTAAAAACGCAAGTCAGTATTTGTGTTTTTACTAGAAGTATCAATGAAAAAATGTTTGTTTCCTCTTCCTTTTGCAGTTCTACTCAGAAAAGGAAACCTATGCCTAAAGTTGTTTACAACTTGCTCTCTGATCGTGAGTTGAAGAAGAAACTAAAGGAACACGGACTGTCTGCCCATGGGACCCGGCAACAGCTCATTAAAAGACACCAGGAATTTGTGCACATGTATAATGCTCAATGTGATTCTCTAAATCCCAAATCTGGTAAGTTAGAAATTGTAGGAATGTTTTTATCATCACAAACTCTTTGTGTGCATTTCTCTTTCTTTTAGTTCACAGGGTAGGAACAGGCTGGTTTAGGTATTTGTAATGATTATAAGATCCTGATTTTTTTGAAATCATGAATTTACTTGCCAGCTCTGGGCTTGGCGTGTAGGAGTAAGCTTACGAGAAAAGCAACCTTGCAACCAACACTACTTGCTTTTTCATTTTGCTCCTCTAAACATTTTAAGAACTTGAATAAGAACTAAAGAAAGATTAAATCTGTAAGTGACTTAGGTGCCAAGCACCACCACTTGGTTTGTGCCTGAGCACATTTGAAAATAAATATTGGTGCTTTTAAAAATTGTTTTCCAGGACTTCGGGAAATCTCTGTGTTGAGAACCAGCACATACAATTAAGATTGCGTTCGATTTCAGCAAGTTTTAGGTTTATATTTCATTTCAGCAAGACTTAACAGGGATAGAGTCTTAGCAAGTTTATGCCTGCAAGAACAGCACTGGTATCAGGATGTAATGTCAGCGATTTATGCTGATCTGGCAATGCAGCTAAATCCCCTCGGAGCCCCTTCCCGAGTGCCCCCAGAGGCAGCAGAAGAGGGGTGGCTGCAGTAGGTGCTGGAGGTAGGCAGCCCCCGGCAGGCAGGCCGGCAGGAGCCGAGCAGCTCCGACGCCAGGGAGGAACAGAACGGTCTGCTCCTGCTCGGCGCTGGGCTCGGGGCGAAGGAAGGGCGGCACGACCCGGCTGGTGCTGCTGCCGCCATGCAGCCGGCGGCCGCGGGAGGTGGGCGCTGCCTCGGCTGGAGCCTCCTGCCTCTGCTGGAGCTCAGCTCTGCCGTACGTGCGGCTCTGTCAGCCTCTTGATGTGCTGCGTGTTGCCCTTCTGGGGGTGATTCTTCACTTGATGCTCACGATGAAGCAGCAGGGAGCCCCTGTCTGTGTAGGTCATCCAAGCTAGCTAAATGAAGTTTCACGGTGCGTTACACGGTGCTTTAGCTAGGATCCTCTAAATAAGGCAAAGCTCTCACTGAGTTCTGCCTCCATACCTATTTATAAAGGGTGAATTATTAAACTAGCATTTAGGATGCAGACGTGCATTTTTGATGGTAGCAGTGAACCTAAGGTCACCGTAAAATACAAATACCTGAGCTGCTGAGGAAGCATAGGTGCCAAATTCCTGGATTTTGCTTAAACCAGTTTTGAACAGGTTTTACTCCTTCACAGCATAATAAGCTTCTTGTTCTCTGGCAACTTTACTCTCCAGTGGAAGTGTTTGTTTTAATAATCTGCGTAGCTACCTAGTAGCTGTTTGAAAATGATTAAGTGTAGAAATATGTTTGTAAAAGTAAATGTCAAAATAAACCATGTAGACAGTGTTGTGTGTGTTTATATGCTTTTGAGGTGTCTGACCTAATGGTTAGGGTAGGTTGTAATTCATGCCTAGACTGTGGGTTTTGGGTATAAGCCTGCAGACAGATTTTTGTTGCCTTGGAAGGTAGTCCTTGGAGGTAAAAATAAGATAAGCAGTGTATTTCATTATTTTTTGTTTAAGGACACATTATAAAATGGAAGCTTTTTATAAAAGACATGCCTGTATGCCACAGATAGCGTACAGTGTGGTAGAGAAAGATTCAAGTATGATGTGAAAAGACTACGCTTTTCTGTCAATTTGGTGTGGAGGAAACGTGAGCACGAGGGCCGAGGAGCTGCGGGAGGCAGCTGCCAGAAGCGCTGCCCGGCGCTCGGCGTTGGCAAATGTCCCCCGAGTGCTGGTGTGAAACCTGTCGGCTTGTAAGTGCTTGGGATCCGAGCCCGAGTTTCACTGTTGGAAAGCTAAGGCAGGTTTGTCTCCGTGATTGAAGTTAACAGTAGTTTCATTTAGTGCTGGGAACACTCTGACATCTCCTGTTTTAACGATCTGTTTGTTGTGTTTTTGAACAGTTGCAGAGATTGCTAAAGAGCTGGAAAAGACTGAGAAGATTCGGGTTCAGCTTGAATTTAATAAAACTGGTGAAAGTGTAAGCTAATTGTCCTTGTTCCCAAATGGGGGGATGGATAGGATAAATCGTAGTGTGGGCACTGAGCGTGTTTGCCTGTCACGTTATCGTGGCAGTTCCCAGATTCCCAGACTGCGTGTGGGACTTCGCATATACCATCTTCTAATCACGACTTTCTCATATCGGTCTTTTGTCATGGGCAGTTCTTAGTATACTGCTGACGTCTCTATGTCCAAACCACTTAAGTAAGACTTTTTTTTTTTTTGATTACAATAAAGATTCTGGAGAAATGTTCCCCTTGGTCATACTGGAAGGTTTTGACCCTCCATGGTAGTGCGGGGAATATTTTGCTTCCTAGAATTCTCTCGATTTATCTAACAAATTCCTCGTTTCCATATTAGCAATAGTGCCTGTTCTTTTCCCATGACATATGATACTTTTGTGACTTTTGGTGCACATTTATTGCACAGTATTAGGAAGTACTTTATGGCCCACACACGCTGGATGTTACACGGGGTAGTTTGGCTTAGGCTTGTTGTCTTTGTGAAAGCAAAGCAAAACAGCATATATACGTACTTTAAATATATATTACTTTCTGCGGGTGAGGTAGTAAGAGTTAGTGGGTGGGGGAATGAATGGCTGAGCCTTTGTCCACTTAAGTCTGTAGTTTTAAAGTTTGCAGCTTTATCAGCTTTTTCTCTTTGTAAATAAACATTCATGTGATTTCTGTAGAGCTTGACCTTTACAAAGGATCAGACAGAGGAAGAAATAGACAAGATCCACACCGGATATCGTAAGTAATATGCAAGTTTCACTTCATTTTCCTCATTAAGTCATCTTTTTATTCCCTCTGTGCTAAAACACACACACGGACGCACACCTGTTTATTCCCCGTGTCCATCAGTTTAATAGATGAAGGAAAAAGCTGAAAGTTCTCTTATTTGGGCTGAAATTTCCTCTTTGAAACACAGTCTCTGTTAAGAGAGAAAACTCACTGCCAGGACACGGTAAAATTGAGGTGGAAGTCTCCCTGACCCACCTCCACTTATGCACTTTCTGCTTACCTTCTGGTCCTCCTACATGTTCGCTGGATATAAAGAACAGCAGAGTTTTCCTGTCTGCCTCCCCGGATGCACAGTGCATAGTTGTGTGGTTTCTCTGGGAACCCGTGGGCAGCTGGAAGGAGCAGAGCTCTGGAAGGACTCCCTGAGACCCAAGCAGCGCTGGCCATGTGGGTGGCAGTGTCCTATTGCTGCCCAGGCTGCTGAGGAGTTCTTTCAGTCTCCTGCTCGGTGTAAGAGTCCGTGTGATTCTTAAAACACGGGTTTTGAAATACAGAAAAGCAGTTGTGACTGCAGGCAAAGCTGATTGTGCTTTGCTTGAGAGATTTCACCCTTGTTTGTGCTGGGCTTTGTGTTTTTGTCTCTCTGCGGAACCATGTAACCAACTAACCTCTTTATTTGTGGTTATTTCAGAAGCAAAGACTCTTGTGAGATTTAGATTGCAAGACTTGCATCCTGTTTTGGTAATTCATTGCTGAAATTGCTCACGTAAACTGATTTTTACAGGTGATTTGTGCTTTTGTACATCAGGTTTTAAATAGCATTAATTCATTCTTAGCTCCCTAATGTTGCCGTATTATTCGCAGTTTCTTTCCTGCTGTTACCCACTCATTTTGCCTCACCTGCACTGTGCTTGTACTCTCAAACGTGGTACTTAGCCATGGAACACTCGAACAATATTCAGTGAACATTAAGCTTCTCATCTTTTGGCCATGGAGGAGCAAAGCAAGGAAAGGACAACTTGTTCTGATTATACTTAAGGGTGTATTTAAATCTGCGATATGGTCACATTTCCTGTGTTTCCTTGTGTTGCTTCAGGCATATAAATTATTCCATAATGCAGCTAGATTTAGTCTTGTTGATTTTAGTCGGGTTTCTGCAAAGGCTAAATAAGGACCTAAATCTTCAGCAAACTTTTCCCTTGCTTTTTGCTGCTCTTCCTGAGAATATTTTCTTTCTAACTGTACAAACTGTTTGTGGTTTTGAATATGAAACATTCTCCACTAATTCCAAGTAACTGGTTAATAATTACTCTCTTGCTGTGCAGAAGTCTCCAGCACTGTAATGCAAAAAAAACAAACCCCAAACAAAAACCCCAACCCAGCCAATAACAAAAAACAGACAACTCCCCCTTCCCACCGCAACAAACAAACAAACAAAACCCTACAAACTGATTAATTCCTCACTAGGTATTTTTCTCTATGAACCTTTAATAGCTCTCTAAAGACCAAACCCGAAGTTCAGTGACTTGGTCGACCCCCAGAGCAGAGCAAATGCCATGCAACTGACCGTGAGTGCTCTGCTCATTCAGGTCGTATGGAACACGGTTTGGAAATTTATCATCATTAAGTGAATGAATTAGCCTCAGGAAGCTGAATTGAAAATCTAAAATTAAAAATAATAAATTCATAGGAAGATGTGTTTTAAAAGTAGTAAAACATGGTGAACAAAGAGGTAAATTTTAGTTCGTGTCAGCAAATTATTTCACGTAAAAGCAATAGGGAAAACATTGGCTTGAAAAAAAAGTTGTGCATTAAAATTAGAGGACAGTTAGAGGTTAAAAGAACCTTCATCAAATGCCTTTTTTGGTGTTGTCTTTTTGTTTTTCCTGGACTTTAAAAAGCTTTATTAGGCAATAAAGGCTGTTTTTTTCCCTTTTAATTTGCATCATGTATATCCTAAGTCCCTAATTTACAGCTGAATTAATTTAACTCTGACATGAGTTCTGTGAATAAAAAAACAAAACAACAAAAACCTACATCCTTTTTTTGTGTGTATTTCCATACAAAACACACAACAGAGTGGAGCTATAAAACAGCCTTGCTGAAAAGCAAGGTAAAGCAGTTGGGATAAAACCCATTTTTTTTCTGAACTTCATTACAATTTTCCAGGCTATTGGCAAATTGCAAATTACCCCGTGTTGTGTGTGTTTTTGTTTTTTTTTTCTTCTTCTTCTTTTCCTGTATATGAAGTGTTTTTGAAAGACCAATTAATATTTTGGCTTGAGGAACCTGTGGTTGTTTTATATACTAGATGAAAACTGCTTGAGCAACCGCCAGAGTAAGTTCCTGCAAGGTGCAATTAACTGCATTGTCCTGTGCAGCAGCTTCCTTCTGCTCCTTGGGAATTCACTAGCAGGCAATGGGATGTTTTCCCTTCAACCCAGTGTCAACTTCATTCTGCTCTTTTCATGGGCAGGCCGTTATTTAAAGAGTTTTTTTTTTAATGTGTATATATATATATATATATACATATATACACACACACACAAATAAAATACAGATACATTTGTTCAGAAAAATTATTCTGCTGCTCTGTGTATGTCTTAATTTGCAGTGTGATTCAGACGCTTACTGATTTATGTCTTGTGTTATAAATATTTTTAATTACATCTGCGGTGGTTTTGTTACTGAAATACCCATAGTTTTACAAAATGTGCGTGGTGTGTAGTTTCAGCACAGCTGCGATTTATGTTGTATCTGAACAGTGCCTCGGATTGCCAGGACATTTCTTTTTAACTTTAAAATCTTTGTAGTTACAGCATAGAACAAAGCAACAAAAAGTAGTAATACTGGAAAAACTGAAGCACCAAAGGAATTACCAATAAATGTCCAGTGCTTCAGCTACAAGCATCCAGGACAAGAGCTTTTTATTAAAAGGAGTTGTTGACCTTATGTGGTGTCTTCAGCTACGCAGAAAGGGAGTAAGTTTGAAACAGTACATGGGAAAATCATTTAATTTTTTTCCTTGTGTGGGGCAGAACTCGATATCATTCTGCCGTAGTGTTTTTCCCCTCCTGTGGGTGCAGCAGGGGACGCTGCAGGTTAGACGCAGCGGTTATCCAGCGCAGCGCTGAGCGGGTGACGGCCTGTCCTCGAGGAGCTGCCCTGCCCCGTCCCCATCCCATCACTGCCGGCAAGATGTGCCGGGCTGCAGGAGGCCGGGGGGCCCTCAGGGGAGCCAGGCCCTGCCAGAGGGTCAAGGCGTGCTGTCCTCGAGCTGCTTTACGTTGCCCAGCGCAGGGCGGACGGCAGAACAGCAGTCTCCTTGCGGGCTGCGCGTGCACTGCGAGCCCACTGCTGGGGTGCTGGGGGGAGTGGGGTGGTTCCTCCTCACCCCCAGAATCCTCAATTCCGATTCAATGAAGAACTGGAAAGCATTCCCTAGCGAGGCTGGGATTTTATAGTCAAAGCAGCTTTGACGTCTCCGCGGCTGGTGGCCTGGCCCTACTTTGGAGAGGCAGCAGGGAGCGTGCAGGAGGGGTTGTGCGCAGCTCGCCTTCTCGTGCCTTTTAAGCAGTGGCTCTGCCACAAGGACATTCACAATGTCCATCAGGCCCTTGTGCCTTTGCACAGGAAACGTTTGCAATGCTTTCTCTGTAGGCTAAAAGTTAGGCTAAAGGCTTTAGCCGAATTAATCTATTTTTCTCAAAAGGACAAATCTGTTTCTGAGAGTGAATTTTTTTGAAAGTCCTTCCAAATACATTAATATTTGCTGTCTTCCCTGTAACATATCGATATAAAACCGTGTATGGGCTGGTAGACTTTCATGCTATGCTGGCCGTGGGTAGCTACAGACAGATACGCTGTTAGAGGAGAAATTGGTGTATTCTGTAAGAAAAATGATGTGTTGTCTTCGTGCCCAGTGAGTATGAGGTAATCACAACATCTGTCTGAGGAGACCACGTATTTTCCCAGCCTCTGAGTAATCTAGATAGGAAACAACACTGCTTTGACTAAACAGCAGAGGATGCTGAATGACTGAAAGGGCAAAGAATATGCGAAAGAGCAATTAGCTGTGATTAGAGGATCTCAATCAAAAAAACCCAACATAATAAGCATGATACAAAGTCTTCAGAAATTGCTTTAGTGCAGAAGCAGGGGAAAAATCCAAAGCTACGTTAAAGCAAGTAACAGAATAGCTGTGGGATTTCACTCATTCTCTGTAGTAGGGAGGATAAGCTCTATAATAATGTGATAAAGTATGAGGTGTGACAGCCAGGCTAGCAGTATGGGGGTAGCATCTTACATTTGTTAGATGATTTGGAAAAGTGCACTTCTGGGAACATGGGACTTCGCTTGGGCTTATTGGTCAGCGGGGTCAGTCACATACCGAACGGTCTCGAAAAGCAAAGAACTGGGATTTTGGATTCCATAAATCACAACTGGAAGGTAAATCACCATAGAATAAGAAATTTCAAAATTCCTACATGGGCTTCCCTGCATGTTAGGGTTGGGCAGCTTGTTCCTTTTCGTTCACAGGTCGAAGGAGTCCATGTAATTAGCCTCTGTAACACTGCAGCGTGCGGCTCCAACGACAGCTCTGTTTGAGCCTGTCGCTTTTGAGAAGTGCTCTGTTGGAGTCCTGGCATACCTCCAATTTCCAGGACCCTAAAAGAGAAATGTGATTAGGTTAAATTGGTAGATTTTTAGGAAGAACGGTCAAACTGGCTCACTGTTGTGGTTAACTGAGGACACCTCTGTCAAGCAGCAAGGCCAGCCTGCCAGATCTGCGGGGTGCTATGGGGAAGAAGACGGCACTAAAATGTTCCTGTGTAGTTGGCATTTGTGTATGTAGTGCACTGCAAACACCGGAAATCCTTTGCTTTGTAATCCTTCATTGCTCCCAGCAGTAACCTCGCATCGCAGCACCGAGCGGTTCCCCAGGCGGTGCAGCCTGTGGGCTCGGAGGCGGTGAGCAGCCAGTCCCCGCGGCCACGTCCCCCATCCCGGCTGCACCCAGGGACACGCGGAGCGCTTGCCATTTTGGATTAGATGCTTGGCGTCTCTTGGCAAAATGCTTTGAAATGGCAAGCATCAGTTACACAGGCCTCTGAGCATCCAAAGCTGGTGGGTTTTTGCCCTGTGAGTGACGCAGAAGTGAAAAATATGCTCTTAATTGCAAATGATTCCGCTGAGCAGCATAGACCCTTATTCTGATTCAGGAGAGAGATCATGTGTGGATGCAGTCCTAGTGTCCAAAAGGAGTTGAGTTCTTCATTGATATTAGAAGTTATTACAATGGTAATTGAAATAATTTCAGGGAAAAAAGAAACAAACAAAAACAGATCTTGAGAAACGAACACAGTTCTGCTGTGTGAAAAATTAAGTTTTCATCTGTGCAAGCGTTCCTGACTACTGGGTAACCAAAAGCGTAAGCACAGATTTGGATTGTTAGTAGAATATGACATTTTTTTGCAGTAACAAAAATGTTTTTAATTCAGTATTTTGTGTTTATTTCTGTTCACAGCCTTTTCACTTCTTATGGTGTATACTTCAGAAGTTCTGTGGCAATGACCAGTCTGCTTTTTGTATAGTAATGCACTGTTGTCTTTCAGGAAACAAGCACAGAAATGAATTTCAATTTTTAGTGGATCAAGTAAGTAATCGGTGG
Source organism: Anser cygnoides (assembly GCF_040182565.1). NCBI lineage: Eukaryota > Metazoa > Chordata > Aves > Anseriformes > Anatidae > Anser > Anser cygnoides. The sequence goes on from NC_089882.1 coordinate 2,992,592, forward strand.
AAGAAAAGTGGTAAGAGGAAAATGGAGAGTGCTGAAATCAAAGAAGAACCAACTGTTGAAGAATTGCCAGCAGGCACAGGTTAGTAACTTTGTTTAATGTAATCATGTAATCCCTCTCCACCACATGCCCCTTGACCCATACTGATAAGTGGGTTTCCTGAAGAAATGTTCTTTCCTCCCTTTGTTCTTCTCCCCAGTCCTTAAGGGAAAAAAGAACAAAACATAAAAATCAAACAGACCTTAAAAAGATTGACTGCCGTTGATTCTAATGTGATACTTACGCACAACCCATAATAAATGTATAATTGGATTTTAATGTGATTGTGCATATGTGTGTTGTATTTAGATGCATAATTTAAGTAGCAGGTGTAAATGAGGACTTGGGTTCTGATGCAAATCCACCGAAGTATCTTTGAACTGAGGGTGATCACGGACATTGCCTGCCCTCCTGTTTCATGACTGTGATAAGGAGTCAGCAACTGGGAACTGTGAAGGTGTTTGTGTGGATTGGGACAAGTGTTTTTTTTGTCTTCAGGTTGAAGGAGTAAAATATTTCAGAATCTTTAAGGATGTTTAAAGAGTTTGTTGCTTCTCTCTTTTTTTTTTAAACTTGCTTCATTTTGTATTTATACCCTTTAATACAGTGAGAAGTGGGAATGCACAGCTGCAGTTACTCACTTCTGCAGATGTGCTTTATGAGTTAGGAGCAGCACCAGCACATGTTTATTATTTTCACTACCAACAACACCGAAGAAATACCCCTGTGTGCTTTTATCTTGTTCCCTATAGGCTTTTTCAGTCTCATTTGTTTTATGGTAGTGCATGCTGTGGCAGTGCGCATTTATCTTTGAATGTGTGATTTAGAGCGTTCCTCGTATTTGTGGAACTAGAATGTAGTTAGAATACTGAACTTCAAAGAGAATCCATTGGCCAGAGTTGGATGTGTTGTTGTCTGTATTCTTGGGAAAATGCGGCAGTTCAGTCTGCACTGGCCCTCACAAATCCCTGCCCTTCCTGAGTTGAACTGAATTAGTCTTTGGTATGTGTCTGTTTCCTGTGCTGTCACCTCTAGCAGAGCTCTCAAGAATAAAAATAAATGAAAATACCAGTAACGTAGTATGAATTTTATCCTTATCATTTCATGCAGACCTTGATGCAATGCATAATCCTTTCCATATGAAGGGTAAAAGTTAAGGAACTTCAAGTTTATCTCATTTGACATAATTTACAGTGATGTCCCTCATCTGTAGCAGAGACAGAAGCAATATGTGATTAGATAATGGGATCACAGACTGAAATGCTAATTTCTAGCTATGATCTGTGGAGAGGTTGGCTACTCTGAGTTCCTTGCAGCTTCCATGCAGCCTTTTTCTTCTGCCCTGAACTGTAAACTTTGAGAAGCTAAAGTAAAGCCACACAGCTTTTCCAAAAGAGTGCTCAGGTAGAAAATAACTAGATCCGTCCTATCACCCTGTGTCGTGTTGGCTTAAGTAGACAATACCACCTCAGATGGTTCTGACAAATCTGCAAAAGATTTGTTACACTTTTTGTGCACTGAGCTTTCAATAATCTTTGAAATTGCAGTTTCTAGTTCTATGCCAAACGTCTGCACCCGATTGACTCTTTGTAAATCACTTAAAAAAACAAGCAAACAAAAAGAATATTTAGGGGTGAAAGAACAAATGGCTACAGCCCGTTTCCTCCATCATCTTTATTAACAGCAAATTCCTTTGTATTAAATTGGAAATGATAACATTGGAAGAAAGAAAACCAGCAGTGAGTTACTGGCTTGCAATTTGAAAGCATTACTACTGAGAAGAACAAATTCATATGCATTCCTTGCCCGCTGTATTTCATGTTCTCATAGAAGAACATGGTAGAATTGTACAGAATTAAAACATATGTATTTTTTTTTGTTTTAAACCTTTCTATCTCCCATTGCTCTTTACTGTAGTATTGGTGGATGTAACTTAAACCTCTCACAAAGTCTTGCTCTATTCTGATGATATATTAATCGTCCCTTCCTGATTTACGTGATTTTGATTTGCATCTTTAAACTTAAATAGTTGATTTCCAATCTGTATTTTGTAACTATTAAACGTACAGGTTTTGCATTGCCTAAGGAGGGTACTGTAAGAATTTGGTAAACATTTTTGGTACACCTCTTTTGGGTTGCATTACTGCACAGGGCCTTTGCTATTTTTAATACGTTAATTCCAGTAATGTTACATCAGTTAGACAACTGACTTGCTGTCATCTGCTGGTTGTTTTCAACAGACAGAAATACGCTCCTGCTAATCAGTACTCAGCATAAGGGAAAGGACAAACCCTAGCTGAATTCAAAGCTTGTTTAGCTTTTCCACATTGTAATTATAGTTCTGTTTGGCCTCTTCTATCAAAAACAATTTCTGTAGAGGTAAAAAGGTTGAAGTGGTTTGAGCAGCAATGTAAGTTAGTTCACAGAAGTCTTCTGCCCACTCTCAGGGACTGCCTTGATAAGGATTATCAATGAGTTGAGTCTCGGTATGGTTTTAATGCTCCTTGCAACTGTCTACTTAAATAACTCATTTGCAAATATCTGTGGGTAGGACATAAAAGCAGTTTATCTTTTTGTATTGTGCTTTCTAGTCCGTATTTATTCTCTCTGTGGAGAGGTAGAAGGCATCTTTTGAGAGAACTCTTGTTCATCTTTTAATAGATAAAAACATTTGATACAAAAAAATAGAATGGTTTTACAGTTTGTTAGTTGTGTTGTCTAGAAATGCTTTTTCCTGTAGAGATAAATGGAAATGACAATTATATAGATTAACATTTAATCTTTCTTAGATGCGTAAGGAAAATAAATCATGTTTCTTTTGTTGAAAACAAGCTTATTAACTTGGTCCATAAAACTTTCAAGCTATCAAGCTTATGCAATGGGTGAAGTGAATTGGTAGCAAGAACCAGAGAGCATAGCTGTCTCATTAAGTGTTTGCTAATTTCTGAAACAGTTTCATCTTATGAAATGTGACAAATATCCTTACCCTTTAATTCTCTCTTTGATTGCAAGTGAAACTCATAACAATGGAATGTTTCTGTTTCAGTCTCTGGTTCTTAGAGGTTGCTTTTTGTTGTTGCTTTTTTGTTGCTGTTGGTGATTTTTTTTTTTTTTTTACTGCAGCAGGAAAAGAAATTAAGACCTTTGAAACAGAGTTTGGGGAAGGAAATAAGTGGGAATGAGGCATTGGTTTTCTAATATTTTTAAAACATTTGTTTTTCTTAAAATCTATCTCCAGACTGCAAAAAAATTAAACAATAATATTTTGCTTTGTTGTACTTGCCAATCTCTACTGTTTTTTTCTTGGTAGGAGAAGATCTTAAAGAGCATAACTCTACTGCCATCCTTGGAGAAGCCCAGATGCTCAAAGCAGAAACTCCTGATGGCAAAAGAGGTGACCCGCATTCTTCAGAGGAAGGCCAGAGATCAGTCTCTCCTGCATTCTCACAGTCATCTGGATCAACAAGCAGGTTAGTGAAGAAGAATTTATTCCTGCTGGTTTGTACTTGATTAGGTCAAATATGGAAAAACTTTGTTAGTGATGTTGGGCCCTATATATTTATATTCTTCATCAGAGGGGTTCCTGAGCTGTGGTTACTGGTTTACTCTTCTCTGTCTGCTCAGTTGCTTGAGGGCTGCAGCTGAGATAGGAAACTATTAAGTGAATTCGGAATGTAACGGCTTGGTAGAGGGGTGATAGTGCAAATGTTCCTTTTGGAACAGAAACAGGGAGCGAAATGCCTGTTGGATCAGGAGAATGTTTGGTGTTTCTTTTTTACTGCATCATCTTCCCTTCTGTTTGAGAATTTATTTAGAGAGGACCAAAATTTGATGTAACGTAAGTCTTTTAATAGCTCTTTGAGCTGAATAGTGCTGCGAGAAATAGAACTTAAATGACCCGCTACTTGCAGTCACTGGTAGAACGTCACTGAAGGCCTAACATCCATTCACTTTCTTCATGTATTTAATTTTGCTTACTGAAGTTTGCTTTATTCATACAGGAAATGCAGGATCAAGAAATGCTTTATAAGCAATGTGAGGTTTCATGTTTTTGGTAGCTCAGTGATGATTTTATAGAAAAGACACCCAGCTCTTACTGCTGATAAGGTGTATCTAGTTTTTGAAGATAGACTTCATATCTGTTGAAGATATTTACTTCATAATTTGCTATCTAATACTTTACCAATTGTCAAAGAAGATGATGATCAATGCTTAAACATCCATTTGCAATACCTGATGCTATGATCCCCGTTTCTGGAGGAAAAGGGAAGAAATCACAGAAAAGAAATACAGGATAACTGTTTGTTTGGTATGTGTCTAAAAGCAAGCGAGCTGTTGCCATTCTCTAAGAAAGTAATCTCGCTGTCTTACTGATAACAGAAAGGAGAGAAGGAGGCACCCTTTGCAGGTCTGCATTATTAGGAAGAGAAAGGTTGCTTATGTTTGGAAGTGGAAGATAATGAGAGGAAGTAGCTGAAGGTCAGGTAGCAGATGAACAGTTTAACAGCTGAGCTAGGAGTAACATTTTCTCAATTTCCCATATATTACATCCATAGTATGCGCCTCTTCCTCTTTGTTCTGCAAATATTAAGAAGAATACAGTGCGTTGCTTCATCAGTGTTTATTAAAATAACAGTTTAGTTGTTGAAAGATTTAAAAGAAGCATTTTTAAAAATTCGTTTTGATTCACAAAGTGTTTTTAAAAGTCAGCAAGGGGACTAACGTTGCCTTTCACCAAGGTAAATGTTAAAGAAACTGTGAATGAAAGCCTAGGAAGATACTGGGGAAACAATCAACTCGGTGGTTACACTAGCTGTGCGTGAAGCAGCACGCTGAGCTGCGGGCACCCTTCACTTAGAAGGGAAGAAGCTGGCCGTGATGCTGTGTTCCAGTGGCTGCTTTTACACGCTGAAACCTCAGCTTTCCAATTCACAGCTTGGCCCGTGGCTGTTCTGCTGCTGACAGATGCCTCTGGGGAGGCGTGAGGTGGCCGGAGCCTCACATTTGGTCTGTGTGGCGGTGGCGGCTGGGAACCCAGGCAGAAGCTCTCTTGCAGGGCTTACACAAGGCCAGCTCCTGCGGGTTTGTACTGGATGTCACGTTTGACAAGTGCACAGATGATAGATGGAGCTGCCTCATCTTCACTGTGCCTGCTGGTATGGCTGCCCTAGAGCTCCGATTGTTGTTTCAGTTCCATAAAATAGATGCCCTTAGCTTGTTTTTCATCCAAAATCTGAGTGAGATGTTCCTGTCCTTCACTGCTTTACTCAATTTATTTTTTTGAATGCAAGCCAACCTTTTGGCATTAAGGACCTTGGAAAATCTGGAATTTTAATCTGACAGAGGGAGGAGAAAGTTTTTCTTTTATTAGCTCATCCAAGGAATCATTAAATCTGTTTCACTGCCAGTTTGGTGTATAAAGGACATTCTGAATGACCTTCCCTGTGGCCTTTGACATTACAGTTAAATTTTCATTCTTCACCTTTCTCTGTTGGCAGACTTATCCTAAAGTCTGGATGAAAGAGTGCCTAAGAGACGGTAGGAAAGTTTGCTAAAGGATATTAGCATGTAGCAGCTACTAATGGTTTGAATGTACTTTCATGAAACAAGTTGGCAGATTTTGTTGGAAAGTGCATTTGTTTGCGTTGTGTCTGGCTCGAGGCAAGGTTGTTTATTCCTTCGTTTTACGTATTCACTCTTTCTGAGTGAAGTATTTCCATAGATTTCTTGAACCAAACACAGAATCTCACAGTTGTAAAGACCAGTGGGTATGCATCACAGATACGTGGACCTTCTTTAAAAAACTAAACCAAACAAAAACCAAACCAAACAAAAAAAACAAAACCAAAAACATGCTTAATAGCTCCCTGTGGTTTTCTCTTAAATTCAGCTCCTGTGGAACAGGAACAGAATTACCAGAGTCTGCACAGAATTGTTTTTTCACAGTCTCGGTGGGATTTTTTCTTTGCTTTCCTACTTTGTACATATCCCCTAGTTTGTATGAGTGGTGTATTTTTATTTATTTTTATTTAAATTTAGGGCAGTTTGCTTAACCTTAAAAGCTAGCTACTGCACCGCTCAAGAAGTTCACCGAAGAAGTTCAGAAGTTTTCAGAAGTTTTTTTTCTATAATATTCTGTATTTTTTGTAACTCTCTGGCTACCATGGGGTTAATGCTTTAAGTTTAATGAAAATAAATGTAGCACAAAAAAAAAAAAGAAAAAAAAAAGAATGGTTTAGATTTGGGGGGGTGTCCAGTACCATTGCGCTATTGTAACAAGAAATGGTTTTCTGAGGCTTACATTTTATTTCTGATAATAAGAGGATATCCTTTGACAAGGGTGAACTTTTTTCACATTGAAATGTCAAAACTTGAAATATATTTGGAAGTCCAAATCTGTGTGCTGTACTTTTATGGAGAGAGCACTTCTAAATGGAGGGCTGATACTATGATGGATTAAAAGAAAATTAGGATTTTGGGCAGTGTACAGAATATAACAGAACAGCCTCAAAGTGAGAGAGTTGACACGCTTGTTCTATAAGACATGCTGCAAGTAAATTAATGATTTTTATATTTATATATATTTATATATATTATATAAATATTTTATCTCTGTTGTTCATAAGAACTTCTGCCTCTTTTCAATCTGATATGAATATTTGAATTTCTGCATTGTGCAGCTAAGGGAGCAGTTGGTCAATATTACAAATTAATACGTTTCATAGTAATCACTACTGTGCAGGTATTATCCAGAAGTCGTTACTTTAATTGAAAAAATGAAAACTTTACACCTGCTGGAGAAAAGGTACAGGCATTGATCCAGACATGTTTGGTTTTTGCATAAATTGATGGTCACAGCAAAAGAGCAAAATGTTCATAACAAATAAGCAGCAAAACAAAGCCTTGACCTCTAAAACATATTTTTTAAAAGCTATGAAGTTGTATATAAAGCTTTCATGGAACTTTAGTGCTCCATATAAATAGTCCCACTGCGTTCTTTTACTTTCTGGGACTGAAGCCAAGTTTTATGCAACTGTTTAAACAAAAGGAGAATTAAAAAGAGGCTAGGTAGGACAATGATAAGCCAGTTAATGAACTGTATAGAGGAAATGTTCTATTCAAAGGATTTTATAAAATTGGGATAATATTCAGTCATTAAAAAAAATTACTTCTCTTTAAAACTTTGGCGTTAGAAGAAAACGTCAGTTCTTGATGATTAGAGTGGAGGACTTGCAACAGTTGACAATCTATGTTGTTGGCCTCGTCCGAACGGTATTGCGTCGTACGATGAAACACAGTGATTTAATTGTGAAGCCCTGGCTGAACGGTGCTATATCTGTAGCTTGTATAAATCTCTCTGCCTTCGGAATATACAGAGCCACTGCAGCTTCTGCCAGGCGAGATTCTTGCCCAAGCAAGGGGCCTCATTTGCAGTAAGTGGGGCTCTCTGGCACTAAGCTGAGACACTATTGATCAGGATCTAAGACCTGCATTTAACTCCTGGCTTTATGTGCTTTGCCGAATTTGAGCTTCAGTTCATCAGCTGGAGTTAGACGTACAGGGAGGGAGCTGTGCTTCAGTTGCCGTTAGTCGGGAGGTCCCTGGATGGCAGCATCCTCTGAAAACCTCTCAGCAGGCGTCGGCTTGTCAGGGCGCTGACAGGACAGGACAGCTGAAAAAGCTTTGTAAGTTCCTGCCCTGGCAGCTGACCCAGTCTGGGTTTAAAGAAGGCATTGTCCTGGTCCCTGGGCTGGCCATCACTGGCACGTGAAGGCAGTACATGAAAACTGTTTTCATCGGGGGAAAAGCTGTCTTTCTCCATTCTTAGTACAATTTTGACTTTAATAAATCTTGTGCTGCTTTGGCTCAGAGAAGATGAATAGAACGATGTTAGATGGGAGCAGTTTATCTTTGATTTTTTTTGGCCTCAAATACGAGGCCGTTGTGGAAGGATGATGATACTTCTCTGCTATGTTGTTAATTCATACCTTTCTTCCAAAAACTGTGAGCCATAACATATGGGCAAAGAGCTGCGAGGCCTGGCAGACAGTCCCGGAGAAGTCATTTCAAACAGTAAGAGCCGATGGCCTCGGATTTGTGCGGGGGAAAGTCACTGCATACGGCGTGTGCCCAGGGACATCAGGCCGTAGTCACAAGTCTGTGGCCAGACTCGTAAGGAAAGCAGCCAAGAGCGATCCGGCAGATCTTTTCCCTTTCTGACGACAAAGCCTCAAAGACATGCTCTCGAGCTGTGGAGGAGGCTGTTGACAGCCAAGAAAGCCTGGAAGAAGTCAAGGAAAACACTGGTACAGCAGAACCCACGGAAGGTTTTGTATGGATGAGGACCCTCTGTGGGGAAGGAGTCCCGGGAAGGTCCAAGGCTGGCAAACCTGCTGTCTTCCAAAGACAGGAGGATGAAGCAGAGCTCAGTGGTGCCTGGGGTGTGTGGTTACAAGAGGAGGTACAGGCAAGCCAGGGAAGGCTGTGGTAAGCAGCTGCTCCGGGATGTTACACAAGACTTACGGCCCCTCCAGCAGCAAGCTAATGCTGTTTATCACAGGCAGACTAGGCTCTTGGAAGGGGAGGTGGAATCAGGATAGGAAGGTTGAGAAAAACTATTTTCCTTGCTGCTTGTGGCTGAATATTCACCTTCAAATGACATTGGTAAATGAAAGATCCTGTAGTTCATGCTAGCACCAACAAAAAAAAAAAGAAAAAAAAGCACCGTGCACGTGCCAGAGCTAAGTACATAATGCACGGCAAGATGGACTGATTAAAGGACACTGGCTGTTCACCATGCAGCCAAGAAGGAACTTAATCTGCCATAAAATAAACAATTCAAAGAGACATTTGCTCCTTTCATTTTTAGAACGAGACATGTTATTCACACTTATGTCAGCTTTCTTCTCTCTATTTTAAGGTGGTGTGCTTATATTAAATTTTTTAAAAAGGGGGGGGAAGAGGAAGAGTAAAATCCAAATGATGGTCTAGAAAGGAATAGTTTACTCTTTGTTGTCTATAAGTGCCCAGAAGAAACTAATCTGGGGTTGGGGAAATGCTTGTCAATGGAGTCATGATCTGCACTTTTTTTTCAACCTGTAGACATGAATGAGTCTGAGAAATGAAACCTCTTCACAACCTGTCACCATGTTTGTCAGCCTTTTACATCTTGAGCAGTTACATTTCTGAGTGCTAATGGTTTTGCTATGTAAATTTAATATTGATGGTCAATATTCTTTTGGGGTAAATATTAAGTATTTCAATAAATAGTTCAAAAATGTCTTTTGATTTTTTTCAACAAATGTCTTTTGATTTTTTTCAACTGTACTGCATGTTTAAGACTTTTTTAATTAACAAACAAGTTCCCATCTGCACGTGGGGAAAAAGGTATATAATAACTTCAACTTAAAATCAAGAGATCGCTTCGTCTTTTTTTAAAGAAATTACTGTTTAGTAGAGACTAGATACAGAGAATTATTTTAGTGAGTGACTGTCTTGATCGATGGAATTGTTTGAAGAAATCCTGAAACAAAGGACATTTTAGCCACAGCTGGGAGGTTCATAACCCTGCAGCATGTTTTTGTACAGTTATGTGCATGTATCCTCAATCTCTCAGTACAAGTACAGTGCAAGAGTTGGTTCACTGCGAGGCTCTGATCGCTCTTGCATCGATAGCCCGTTTTTATACACACGTACATTCTAAGGTGGCAAGTAATTCCAGTGCATTTTATGCTCAGTTTTTAAAGTTTGGTAGGCATGAACTGTGAAATACACATGCAAATTATGCACGTGCATAATTATTCTGAGTGTTAGCCAAATCTTTTCACTTTTATTGTTTTGCTTGTGACAAACAGTGATAAATGATAATAAGAGTATATTTTTCAAGGCAAGAAAGTACATGATGTTCAGGCATCAAACCTGTTCTTTTTCTATTTTAGGGGACTAAACACACAAAAATATCCCTCTACCTCTATTTTTAATGTAACCGGAGCATGAAGAGAGGATTCAGAAGTATAACTCATTCCTTGGACAGCCAGCTTGTGTACTGAAAATGAGTTTTTGACAGAATTAAAATTTTCAGAGTAAAAAAAACCCACTAGATTTCAAAACTTTCCCATCCACCATTGTTTTTACAATGTGCTTTACCATGATTTTCCTTTGAGTGTCTCATATTAGATTTAGTGATGAAATAAGAAATCCTGCTGCGTCCCAGGGTTTCCTGGCCTTCTCCCCAAGCACTTGTACCTGGGGTTGGGATTTGGGCTGCATTTGCTCCTCTTCAGGTATTGTAAGTGGTGGGATTATTTCATCCCTGCATTAATTATGACTGTTCCCTATATATGCAGTTACTGCTTTTAATTTTAGGTGGCTTTATTTCCAAATTAAAAATGCTCTGTTGAGTAACGCTCGTAATTAGATAGATTTATTCAGCAGTTCATAAAAGTTCCTAGGGAACCACAGATGAGTTTCTAAAATCGCGCACACAACTTTAAAATCCATTTTGTTTCAAAATAATGTTCTCCATATGGCACCAGAGCTTTGTGTATATTTTCAGATTTTTTTTTTCTTTTTTTATCTTTATGACTAAATGCGTGTGTATTAAGGGTTTCTGCTAGTCTCCACTGGTGGTGTTTTTCTCCCTTGCAGTCCCATCAGCGGCTCAGCAGTTATTGCCGCAGTAACTGCTTATAGCTCATCTGGCGGATCTGGCTTCGGAGGTGGAATGGGCAGCAGGAGGAGATAAATGGGTAACGGAGGAAAAAAACCCTGCCAACATATAGAAGTTGCATGCCATTTATCCGTTTCCTGAAAGAAAGCAGCAGGAGCACAGGGATGGTGCGGGGGGCCGAGCAGCCGCCCCGCCATGGGCTCTTCCTGCAGGCTGTCGAAATCAGGCCGGGGTCACTCGTAGCACACCCGGAGCTTTGTCAGCACGGTCACGTCACTGCAGTTCTCGTTCTTTGTAGTGCTTCAATTCCTATCTTCTCTCTCATGATGCACCGCTATGAATATCAAGTGTTCTGGTTAACCTCCAACCCCTCTTCTCAAAAGTACTGCGTGATGAGCGAAGGCGTTAGGTAGGCTTCTCCCCTACACTAGGAATACAGGAGTTGAGTACAAAGCAGTTATTGCTTTTTAATTTATAGTTCTCCAAAAGAGATAGTGTGAAGGCAGGCATCTGTAGCTCGTAAAGAGTGCCGTTTCCCGTGTATTTGCACAACACGGCCTTCACCCCACAGGAGTGGTGTCGTGAAGGTGCGGCGGGCCTGCAGGCCGCGGTGCTGGTGGCGGAGGAAGGCCGAAGCGGCCCCGGGGTGCAGGCGGGCACCGAGCGCCTTCGGGTGCCCTCGTCCTGGGGCTGGAAGCATGGCTCCTGCTGCGGGGAGATCGCTGCCGGTGCCTTCCGTCTAGTCCGGGGCTTGCTGTTTGTTGAAAATTTTGGGGGGCAGAAGCATCGTTTGTAAACTCCAACAGTTGTTCTTACTGTCAGGGCTCTGCTTGCTGTGCTGGAATTTGTCCTGCGAGAATGAGGATTTGGGGGCTGTTTTTCTTGCTCTGTTTTAAACAAACACAAACACTGTTATCTGTGTATAAAGTTATGACACTAGGGCTGTATCTTCACAATATTTGTCTGCTGGCTTCTAGCAAATGGGATTTTTTAATTTTTTTTTTAAACTTTTAAAGCAAACCCAAGAAGACTGGTATCCAATTGCTGGCCTATGGTTTACACTAAAATCTCCCAACTGTTTGTGTAACATAGTTTGTCCTGTAATTTCTGATACAAAGTCTAGACTGTTTGAGTTGCCATGCACCTTCTTGAAAGATTTCCAGAAAACATTTTCTGACTTGTTGGTTGATATCCCCAATCCTGTGATTTGACAAATATTTGGAAACTTCACAGCAGTTTATATCGTGTAACCTGAGCACACAGTAAAAGGTATTTATAAGTAAATGACCAGAATATTTTGTTCACTTAATTCAGATTTTATTGAAATATGACAACACTTTCTAGTTTGTGTTTGTTTTTTTTAATATTAAGCGTGTGATGTCTGACTTCACTGAACTCATACTTGTAGTTAAATATGTACAGATGTGTGCATCTGTGTGCGTTTGTGTGCATACACACACACACGAAGGTAAGAAATGATATCATGCACCATCATTGTTTGGTGCATGGATAGAAGCAACCATGTCATGGTAGTCCTCTGAGGAAATTTGTTAGACCAATTCCTTTAGGAATTGATGTAAAGCCGTTCTCTAATTGCAGCAGGAAGTAAGCCAGCTACTCTTTATGATTCTAGACTGTTGTTTAGACTCTTCCAGTGAGTGTTGTATAACTCTTCACTACTGGAAAAGCTCTAAAAATGCATTTAAATTTTATATAGGCCTAAGTGTTTATAGCAACAAACTAACTGTAAAGACTTAACGCATTTATATGCTTGGTCTTACCCAAGCAGTCTGAGATGACACTTTTGTCTCTCATTACTGCGACAGTTTGAAGGCTTGCCGAGCACTGACAGCAGTTGCTTGGTTTTCTTGTTAACCAGTTTGGTAGAGTTAAGCTTCTTGCCATAACGTTTGTAATTTAGGGTTCTTTCAGTTAGTTAGTTAGTTTATTTAGAGTTACCATCTTTAAATCTTTTATATTGAAGCTTCTCACCTCTAGTACCGGTACTGAGTTGATGACCTGATGTGTTCTGTATTCTGTGTATATAAATATTGAATTAGCAAAGAAATAGCTTGCTTTTTGTTAGCATGTAAAATTGTGTATGAAGATGAAAAAATATTTAATCTTTTCAAATAATTAAAAAAAAAAAACATGCTGACAGTCTTGACAGTTTGGCTTCTTGTCACTAACAATTTAAATGTTAATTTTTTTTTCTTTAGCGTTGATTTTTTTTTAATGGTCAAAATGTAAGCTTTCCCCTAAGTTTCAAGGCTGAAATAGAGGTTGAAAGTGCTTTTACAATTTTAAATGTTGTACTTTACCCATTGAGGTCTATTGCAGATCTGATGAGTGTAAATATAAAGACATTGTAGTTACCAGCAAGCAAACATGTACAGAGAGACTTGTCTTGTATGTTGAATAATGAGACCCAGTAATAACTCTGAACATTACGTGAGGCAAGGACTGAACTTTTTGTGCTGTGCTGTTGGTGGAAATTATTTCCCATTGCCAGTGCTGCGTGGAGGGCCTGTCTCACCTACAACTTCTGCTGCCGTTGCTCCTACAGAATTAATAGTTTTGTCTGGAGACCTTGGGTGTAGGTGCTGCTAAAATAATTTACTTGTTTTATGTCTCCTTTCAGCTCCAGTTCAGATATTTTGAGAGATCTGGAAGAGGCTGAGATTCGTTCCGTGTCATCTGACAGGTAAGTAGAAATACATGGGTGGAAAAGTCCATGAGGCTGATTTCCAGCCTCTTCCAGTTTATGGAATCCTATATGTTTTCAATAGAAGAGGCAAATGCCACTGAAAAGTCAGGTTCATGGAGAATCTCCACAGTTATGTAGTTTGTACAGAGGATTTGAATCGCTGGAAAGTAATGTATGGATGTTCCAAGAAACCCCAGGTCACTAGTTGAAAATCATTGTTCTAAGGTGTATTTGAGTATGAGTATGTACTTTTTTTTTTAAGAACTGATTTTTATGGAAAACTGAAAAAAAACTATCTTCTATTATATATAAAGTTATATTGTTGTCAGTCTTACCTACATCTCTATGTGAGTTGAACATCCTAGAATTGTAAGATGTATTTTGATTTACTTCTGTTTGAAGAGAGAAGAGCACGTTCTTGTTTTAAAATCTTAATATTTTATTTTTTAAAAACAAAAATCACCTTCTGTTAGTGGTAATATGTAAAATTTGGGTCTAGCTGTGCAAGTTGCTGTACAAAGAAATACTGAGAAACTACCAAAGATTCCTGAAGTGACCCAGTGAAATATATGAAAGTGAAGAGGAAGTATATGGGTAGATAGGTGGTGGGGTGAGTGAAAGGATAATGAATTTTGTAGTAGTGCAGTGTTAGATCAGCTGCCAAGTTTGGTAGTTTTTGTACAAAGGAACAGGGATGAAGACTGATGGAGGCTGCAAAAGTAGTACTGACTACCCTTGCAGTTGAAGTTGGCTTGATCTGGAATCTCTCTTTGAATATCACATCCACTTTGGTACTTGATCTTAGGAGAGCAATGAGAACTGTTTCACATTTAATTCTTAGCCTGCTTTTTAAAGAGTATTTATAACACAAATTTCTCTATCCACTATGTACATATGTGGTCAGTAGATTGTGACGTCTCTTAAAATTCATGGTTAATGACATAAGTAATATTTGAAACTCAAAACTTGTGTTTAGACGTCTGATGGATATTAAGGAGCATTAATGGAAGCACTGACAAAGCCTTGATTACAGTGGTGCCAGAGGTGAATGCTGAAGTGCATCAGTGGGAAAGCAGAAAGTAATCATTAAGGGAAAGTGAGCGGTATTTACTGGAAGGACACTTACAAGCTTACTGTATTTTCTAGTACCTGAAAGTAACTCGTTGAAGACGGGCAGTGGAGTATAAAATACTTGGCTGTGTGTATTGTAGGTGCTAGTCATAGTTCCCCTGATGATGGTCATCTTGATGGTGTTGCTATTTATCAAGAAGACAACTGGCAAAACTATTTTCTGCAATACTGCATAATGTGCCATTGCTTAAGAGTTTGGCATTTGTTGCTTCTTGCATGGTTTGGAAGAATGTTTCATAGTGGAAGATGAAATAGGAATATCAAATATGGAAACAGTTCTTTAATGCGGTGTTTCTACTCAGCAGTATTGGATGTTAACATTAGTTACAATATGCATCCACAGCAAAAATCATTTGTCACTTTGATAATTTTCACCACCCCAAAAACTTCTCAATCGTTTGTTGTTTTTATTTAATTGAGTGATAATGAAGTTTGGCCAAGCTGGTAAGTGCAGATGAATGTTAAGTAAAGCAGATCTACACATTTCATTAAAGCTGTTGTTTTTTTCTCTTCACTGCAGAATGGGATCTTGCAGGTAGCAGACTGGTACAGTAGGCGCACGGTCAAATGAGAGCTTTGCTCTGGCAAGCTTAATATGTGAAGGCATAGGCCAGCATACCAGAGAACATGCAGATGGTATATTTCATAAGCAGCACAGATTTTTATTTTTTTTGAAGTTGAGTTGTGCCAGAAAAATAATCTCTCTTTATTTTTGTAAGAGTAAATAATTGGATATTTGCAAAACAAACGATACGGAAATTTCAGCTTCTGGCATTGTATTTTAATGTACTCTTGAACATAAGATAATTAACATTCTGCTTTGGAAAAATGTAGGCACCAAAGCTAGAAATGAGCTGAAATTAAAACAGTAAACCTAGCCTTTCGCTAAATGAGATTTCTGCTTCGTTCTCTGTCCTAAATAAATTGTTCTTGCAAGGGTAGCTGTACTTTGCAAATTTACAAAAAAAAAAAAACAAAAAAAAACCACCAAACCAACCAAACAAAAAAACACACAAAAACCACACAACAAAAAAAAACCAATCCTCCCACCTCCTTCCCCAAACAAACAAATGAACCAAAAAAAAATCAAGAGGGTGATCTTTGTAAAGTGGCAGAATTGGTAGTCTGAGTGCTGTTTATCTTGGCTGTGTGTTACGTTATAGTGTAGCCTTCCAAACACTTGGACTAATGGCTTTGAGTTGCATTACTGTCTTGCACCTGGAGAATATTGAACATTTGCCAAAGGATGAATATTATCAGAACTAAGATTTTTTTTTCATGCAGAATAAAAGCCAGTGGCTAACGGCCAACTTGAATGCCTTTTCATTAACCGTTTGAAATTTCTTGCTGAGTTTGAAAGGTGTAGTGTGTTTGGTCTAGGTCTGTATTTGGCTTAGGATCACGTGCAAATTTCGTACTGAGGAGAATACATTTAAATAGTCCCGTATTCTCAGACTTTTGCATCCTTTAATATCTGTAAGTCCCAAACGACATTTGATACTAGGGGATGACAACTGAAAATCAGAAAATGTGACTGTGTGCAGCCCTGGAGAATCTCACTTTAGAGGTAAGCACCGGTCTGGCTGTGAAGCTTGCTGAGGCTTCTGTCATGGCAAGACCAAGGAGAGGAGCCTCTGTTTGGGTATGGATGGGATCAGGGCGAATACGTTCCTCTATACTTTATCACTATTTAAAACACAAATCCTTATTATTGCTCTTAGTTTAGCGTACAAAAGGACAAGCTAATATTGCTCCACAGTGTGATCTTAAGAGCAGGATTGCTTTGTTAACTGAAATAGAGGAAATTGTTTTCCACATGTAGATGATTTGTTTTTATCAAATGCGATTTTTCACTGCTCTTAAAACAGTACCTGCTAGTTCCTGTTTTTCACACGTGGGATTTGGGGTTTCTTGTGTCTCTGGAAGGGTTAAATTCAAGTTGAAGCTCCAGGGGAAGGAATGTGAAGGGCTGCTCTTTGCTGAGCAGTTACAGCTCGGCTCGGTGGTTTTACTTCAGCTGGGGAGCGCGTTCCTGGGAGCAGGGAGTCGGAGCCGCCGCTGAGCCCGTGTCCCCCGGCTGCCCGAGGGCTGTGCTGGTGCCAGTCACAGCGTGGGGAATTTGGGGGAAAAACCTCCCTTCAGCAGTCCTGTCTGGAACCGCTGGTGGTCTCTGTGGTGTCGTGCTGATGGAGCTTGCTCGTCTTCCCTTTTCTCCCACTTGACTGAGCCAGAAGTTTATCAGGTCGGGGCAAGACGAGCAGTGCTGGGTCGTTCCCCTGGCCGTGTTTTGGCGCTTCCCTTCGCAGTGTTTGCCTGTGGTCCTGGACACGTAACGGGTTTCTTAGGATTTTGGAGTGAAGGTCTCTAAAAGAGAATTGGACGCTGGAGGAAAACAAGCTTCAAACTCGTGCTAATGCTTTATTCTCCCTCAGCAGAAGAGAAAATGGCATAAGTCATGGCACGTTTGGATCTCAGTTATGTCTGTAGCTTCAGTTTCTGAAAGAAACCTCTTCTGCAAAAGTTGGTCACGCCGTAACAGCTTCTCTAGCTGTATGGCGTCTCCTCGGGTGGGGAGATGTGTGTTCAGACGGGAAGTTCTGAACCTCTGGGTGTTGTGCGTTTTTCAGTGGATACAGTGATTTCCTGAGCATTTTAATTTACATGATAGATCTAATAAAGAAGCAATAAACATTCAATATTCTGCATTTAAAATAAATTGTGTATTTTATGAAGCGCTTAATGAAAATTGAGGCATTACATAAATTCCCTAGAGACTTCTTTGATTTCTACTAATTGTCCTATTTTGACACAAAGAGATTAGAAGGTAATACTCAAAAAATAAACCCAAGTATTATTGTATGATGTACTTGCTATTTATTTGTGAAAGTGCACAGATGGAGCAGATTAGGGATATTTTAGTGGCAATTTGGAGCATATTTTTAGCAAAACTTCATCCCATTCCTGAAACTTACTTATGCACAATTTCAGTGTTCTCAGTGCTTTCAAAACTTTTTTTTCCCCCCTTTCTTTTTCTCATTCTCTGTTAAGAAACAAATCCACTTGCTGTGGAATAATGCTATAGGGACTACATAAATTCATATCACTCTATCTGATGAAATTGAGGCAGTGTTTCAGGTTCCAGTAACCTCTAGGTGACCACTTAATGAAAGTCTTACGGTTCTGTGATGTGCATGTTAAATAAGTAGTGCATGACTGCCGGCTGAACTGCAGGTTTTGGTGGGCTTTGCAGGCAGTATCAAACCTGAATGCCTAAAAATTGAAAGGTTTTATAGTGACTTTGCCATTCACAGCTCACCTACAGCTTTTCTCGAGAGCTTTTAATGAAATTCCAGAGATGAAGCCTAGTGGATATATTTCCTATATGACTGTGTTGCGTGGAGAAATAAAAGTAAACAAATACATAAAAGGACCACCAGTCATTACTTGTTCTTTGTGCTTCGTTACAATGAAAGATCCCTGTCTACCTCAAAAATGTGCCATGGTGTTCTGAGAAACAAGTTTACTTCATCCCTAAGGTACGGATGGCAGCTTTTTTTTTTTTTCTTTTTTTCCTCTTCCCTCTCAAGTGTGGGATGCTAGAAATGTCAGAGTTGGGGATAAATGACTGTGTAGTGTGTTGTCAGGGTAGTTTTGTCCCTGACCAAGCCAACAACATTATTACAAAATGAGCCAAAAAACACGGGAAGGGATCTAACTTTCCAAAGGATTAAAATCTGCACATTTCTGCAGAAGGCCAAGCACATTTGTTTTGTCTTCTTAATATGGGTGGCACTGTGCCATGGGACAAGCAGATCAAAGCCTCAGAGTACAAAAATGTTCTTATCCTAATTAAAATGAATGTAAACCAAAGCTGAATCTATTTTAAAACCCCTTAAGAAACCAATCTTTTGTCCTTGTTGTACAAGGAGATGTGCTTGGTACCTGCCTCCCGTTCCCCAAGTTGAATAGATGTACCCGAATCAGTGCCTATTTCTCCCATGAACCGCAGTTTTTACTAGTCTGTGCTGCTGGTGACAATGTTTTTGCAGAAATATTGGTAGACAAGTGGCTTTAAATTCAAGCTTAGAAACAGTGGAAGGTTTTAATCCTTCAGATATAAATTAAGTTCCTGATCCTAAGCAAGCGTCTTTGTTCAGGTAAGTGTTAATAGCTGAGGCATAGAAAACTGAATCACACGTGACCTACTCCTGGAAACAGTTAGGTGTATGAATACTCTGTTGGCTTCAGTGTTTTGCTGGCATCCAGGATTATACAAATGCCGAAGACTTTGCAGGTTCATGGCTTGATAAGCATTTCATTTCCATGTAAGTTAATTCCTCATCTAGGTAGATGCTGTTTTTTTTTTTTCTGATGTTTGCATTGTATCTCAAATTCAAAGAAAAGTATGAAATAGGAGATTTTCTTATAAAACAAGATCTGGTTGTAAGTGATGT
Source organism: Anser cygnoides (assembly GCF_040182565.1). Lineage (NCBI taxonomy): Eukaryota > Metazoa > Chordata > Aves > Anseriformes > Anatidae > Anser > Anser cygnoides. The sequence goes on from NC_089882.1 coordinate 3,011,590, forward strand.
GTGTAAGGTCATCTGTAAAGTGGTTGAAACACTTCTAAACACAGGCACAAGCACTACTGTAAAAAAAAAAGTGTGTAAATGAAAATAAAAATCAGTTGTCTTCAAGCACTTTCAACTCAAATGCAATTATTTTGTCACCAGGATATTTGGTGACGATGAGTGGAGAGTTTATCAGAAGCCATGGGGACGTTTGGAAGTGCTCTGAGATAATGTTCTCCAGATTTAAGTTGGTAAATCAAGTTTAGGTTTTCATTTAGTGGAAGAGGGAGAAAGCTGGTTTAAGGCAGAGAGTGGTGCTGTGCCAAAGCAAACGTAAAGCAGTACGGATGAGTGCAACTTCGGGTTTTCATTCCGCAGCTCCAGAACACCCTGCGGGCTCTCTGCAGCTCCAGGTGCTTGTCTGCTGCCGCCTCCACTGCGCTGCCGGGGGTGCATGGTGTCGAGTTCTTCACGCACGTCGGGGAAGAGATCAGGGCGTTACTGACCATCGTGATACAGCTGTTGAGCTCTGAAGACCGTTATTTAGTATGGTTTGTGTGTGTGTGTCTGGCACAGCTGGGACCGTGTGAGGGCTGCGTTGTGTAGTGTTGTGGGAGGCAGCAGGAAACGGCATGGCTTGTTGTAGGGCTGGGGTCTCAAGTGCACACACGATCAGTGAAGAAAATGGAAAACCGTACCGAGAGGCTTGAAGGGTAATAGTGAAAAGCAAATTAGATGAGCAATCCTATTAGAAAATAAAATTGCTTGGCTGTCTGTGCTGCCATGTTGCTTGTCAGGAATGCTCCATAATAGAGCAGGGAGGGAAATAGCTAATCAGCTCGTTTGTGATCTGGAATACTGCGTTTATTTCTGGCCAGGCAGCGAGAAATCTTGGGAAACTGCTAGGATCTGCAGAAGGAGCAGCAAACATAGGAGCTTGTGGAGTTTAGAAGCAAGTATAAAAATCTTTAATCTGGAAAAAAAAATTGCTAGATAACTAAAAAGAACTGAAGTTGTTTAAAAAAAAATCGTAGCATTTACATTTAGTCTTGCTCCTAAATGTTCTTTTGCTGTATTAATCATATATTTATATTTTAAATAAGTTATTGAATGTCAGGAATTACTTAGCAGTTTTCTGTCAAACTATACAGAGGGTGTTTCAAACTAGACCTCAACAATTCACTAGTAAATCAGCAATACTGTTCTTTCCAAACTTCTCCAATGTGCCAATGGTGTCTGATAAGATGATCTCAAATTAATAAAAAAAAAAAAGGTAAGAATCTTTCATTTTTCCCTGCCTTGTATATGTGCATCATCTCTGCTCATATATAGCCAAAAAATGTCTCTGGGCGGCTGCAGCAACTACTGTCAGTGAAAGAAACGTTGCTTAGTATGCTTTTAGCTTTGTTTAATGCAGTTAGGTTTTGGAAGAAGGTTCCTTGGGCGGTTCGGTCGGGCTGGTCTCCCCGTCAGCAGGTGCTCTGCAGACGCAGGAGCTAGCTGTGCCGCCAGCTGCGAGGCTGGGAGCAGTGCCCGCCGGCCGCGGGGCTCGCTCTCGCCTGGGGGAAGCTCTGTGCCCGGGCTGAGGCTGCTGGGTGCCAAGCGTGTGGCTGCAGTGCTCCAGCTGGCTCGGAGCGGTGCGGCCGTCCTAGCGAAGCGCCCCAGGATGGGAAAAGCAGATGCGGTTCCTGGGTGGTGGATTGACAACTTGCCTGACTTGGTACGACTGCATCCTTCGTCCCTTAATGGCCAAAGCCGTGCGCTCTGCAGGGTGGCTGGCGTGTCACTTCCACGTGTTTACTTTCCCTGCAGAAGGTGCTTCTGCGGTGTCATTCATCAGGGGCTCAGCGATGACCCAAACCACAAAGGTAAATTCTCCTTTGCTCTGTCCTGCGTCTGCAGGGTTGGCGGGAGAGGCCAGTTCTCCCTGACTTGGCACTGACGACACGGCCCGCGTACCGCACACCGGTTGGGTGTGAGCGATACAAAGAGCACCGGCTCCCTTGGCTTTGGTTGCAAATAGCTGCTTTAGAGCTCGGTTTAAAGGAAAAAAACGACGTTTGGATGATGGCGCTCTTAAAACATCTGTGCATCAATTTATGAATACTTCCATCAGCCTGTGTGTTTTACTTTGGCATGGGGCTGCCGCTGGCAGCGCACCGCTGTGATGAGATGTTTCAGAGAACTCGGTCCTTGCATTTGCATTGAATTTAATTAATGGAAAACTGTGAACTGTGGCAGAGAAAAAGGTGGCACATAACGAGTTCTAGCTGATACCTGATTTCACTAACTTTTAAAACCTTAGCTGCTTCTGGGTTAAAATGAGTGATCCTTTCCTCTAAATGGGTGCAGGGGATCAAAACTGGGGAACGGAGGGGAAAGCTGAGAGGGGAAGGCTGTCGGCTTCTGTCTTGATGCGTTACAGAAATCACACGTGTCAGATTTGCAGTCTGGAGGACTGGCTGGGGCCGCGCAGGGCGATACGCGTGTGCAGTCTGTGTAAGCTTGCTGAGCGCTGCGGAGCTGTGGGTCTTGTTGCACTCCTGGCTGCAGAGGTACAGGCTGCGCCTCGGTGCCGGGGTGCCGGCTGAGCCTCCTGGACGTGGTTAATGACCTCAGAGAGGCAAGAGCTTGTTTCCATCTTGATGCTGAACTGAGCTGTGAAATGCAAGTTGTTGCTGCTAAGCTGTGCTAGCGTATATCTTGCTGCAGTCAACAGGGACGCAGACATTGGCATTTGACAGCTTTCCATTGTTATTTTCAGTTGTGAATTTCCAGTTTAAGCCAAATGAATAGTCCCCATAGGATGTACTCATCCTAGCAAATGGTTTAAAAAATAAATAAGATTGTGTTTGTAAGGAATGTTTAATTAGTAATAGCTATTGATGGATGAGAAATATCTTTCATGTCAACACTACGTGGAGTTTCAAGCTCTGAGGCCGGCTGATGGAAATGAGCTGCTTAATTTAAATATGGCTAGTTTGTATTATTTAAATTAGCTCTGTGACTAAAAAGAAAACACTTCTTTGAGTTTCCAGTGGAGAATTCTTTGTCCATAATGAGAAGAACCTCTGGCGAGGGGAGCCTGTTCAAAGATGGGAGTCCCACACGCTTTCCTTGTTGGGGAGCCATCACCATCCCACTCGTCCTTTCGCCCGGTGGCTGTGCCGCTGCAGATGACTGTGTTTCAAGTAGATCTTTTTGATACGACGTACTCATGGCTTCACGGGCGCCTCTTCTCTTTTATGGATAAAGAACGTGCAAGGTCGCTGCTGCTCCGTCCTGCTCCAGCGCGGTCTGGTGACGGAGGAGAGGCGAGGAGCGCCCTGTGCGCCCTGTGCTGCCGGCGGCGGGGCGTGCGTCGCTGCCCCCCAGCGCCCGTGGGCACGGGGCGAACCAGTGCCAGGAGCGTGTTCGGGGGACAGGAGAGTGCGTGGGTGCTGTCATCCTCGAACAGAGTGGTATTTGTGTTCATCACACCCAGTAACACACCCGGGTTGTGTGTGCGCCTACGTGCTGCTTGCAGTGCTTTGATACAGCCTTCAGTACCTGCCACGCTTAGAGCATCTCAACACCAAAACCTTTTTTTTTCTTTTTTCTTTCAGCAGCCGTCTTCTGGATTTGAGAGTTAACAAAAGGAAGTCGTGTCAGTCCAGGCTGTCAGGAAAAGATCAGCTGCTTCCCAAGAGTAAGCGGAAGAAGAGCTAGTGTTGCAGGCCTGTGGAGCTCAACAGTGCAGAAGGATTAAGACTGAGAAATAAATCTTAGTTTTTTCCTGTTTCCAGTGTATCTAGGTACTTAATATTAAGTGCTGAGTTTTTGCATAACTGTCATTCAAACTGCCTTAAAATAACCAGATGAGTGCGCTGACATTTTTTGTTAGCAGCACTGTATGCAATTTAACTTCAGCCCTGGGACATCATACCAGGCTCCTGCTCAAGACGCTCGGTGAGCTCTCCTGTGCACTGTGCCGCAGCCAGAGGAGAGGATCTGTGCTTGGCCCTGTTCCTGCTCGCGCTGAGCAACGGCTTGCTCTGCCCTGCTGCAAGTAACTGTGGGACAGCGCTTCGCTCGGGGTCAGCACGTGCTTGTGCTTCTGTTTTCCAGCTTGGCTGGGAGGGACACATGGGGGGACAGTCCCCAGCTCTGCCCCAGAGCGGGATACTTTGAGGCTCTGGCTGCACATGACTGTATGAAAATCCTTGCTCTCTTAAAATAAGAGGGCATGTCAGAGGAGTAACAGATTTTTTTGATTCGGTATAATTTGATTTTTGTAAGTGGAATAAACTGTTAAACCATTTCTGTTCTACAGGAATACGCTGGTTTTGAATATGCCCTTGTAAATATGTTCATTACTGAATGCCATTATTTCAGTTCAGTGCCCTTATATTTGATACCTGTCAATTTCTTTCAAGTATTCTAGCTTTAGAATAAATATCAGCCTTAAAAGGTCTTTTTTTCTTAGAAGATGATAGAGCTTTGTAATGAAATAAAGCAATATGAATTAAAGTCAACCTGAACAGCGGAGTAGATTCTTGATTACTTTGCATGGTTTGTATTTTGCTTACAAGCTATAGTTTTAAAAATGGTGTTACTGAACTCTAAAGCTTTGGTTGTAGCCTTTCACCATGAACTTTGTAGAGAAAGCACAAAATCTATGTAAGATTGAGGATTGTGTGTCTTTTGACTTTAGACTATGGCTGTAATTGGGACTACGCATTTTGCTTTCAAAAATATTCTTCCACGAGCTGCGGAAGCAGGCAGTATTGTTGTTTATACCTTTTGTTTTTTTTCTTTGGTGCTGTAATTCACTGTCATACACAAAATAGCCTCAAAAAACTCAGTAATACTAGAACATAAAACATGAGATTGGCTATAAGGAGGGATGTGAATATACCTGTAATATGATTTGAAGCTATGCTTTTTGGCCTTATGTTTGCTCAGTTTACACCAGTTGTGCCTGTGTGTAGCTCTGAATCTGATGCGATATAAGTGCGTTGTAGTTTGGGACGAGTCAAAAATGCCTTTTGTGTGTTAACGCAGGTGCAGTAGCAGGTGTTTGAAATGCAGAATCTCCGTCTTGGTTTCAAAGCTCAATCACGAATTCAGGCAGCGTGGGCTGTAAGGCTGAGAGCCCTTAATGCAGCTTATTCATTATGGGATGACCATCTTGCTGAGGTCAGCTTGAAAATTGTAGTCTTGCTGCTGTGTACTGCCTGAGGTCTTTATCTCTGCTGAATCAGCAGGGAAAATGAAGGTCCTGCAATCCTTAGCTAAGGGGAGCTCTCCTTTTCAATATTTGTATCAGTAGCAGATACTTCTTGTTTTGCTTTGATGCCACTTGCAGAGTTAAATTTGAAGTTTAATGGCAATAAATACCAATGTGAGATGAAAACATATTTCCATATCCAGTAAGGATAAATACTCTTAATTCATGAAGTGCTAGAAAGTACTTACAAAAATCAATACAGAAAGTGGATAAGCCATGTAAGTACACGCACTTGTCTTTTCATCGCTGATAGGGAGCAGTGTGAGGCCTTGGGAACTTTCCCCTGGGGTGGCTGGGGGCTGGCAAGAGATGGCCAAACTGGTTGTAACTGGGACAGAAAAAGACGAGAAGCTGGTTGGATAGGCCAGGAGCGAGCTGTGTCAACCCAATCAAAAGAAATTTGAAAGGAAATGAAAAGGGAACTGCCATACTGGGTTGATAAAACCTGTGGAGCAATGCACAAGCTGCTCCGTACAGTTAAAACCTGTGGAGCAATGCACAAGCTGCTCCGTACAGGTGAGTTAAAACCTATTCAGCGATGCACAAGCTGCTCCGTACAGGTGAGACACGTTGCTGCCGGGGTGCAGTGGCCCCTGCAAGGTGCGAGGCCTGCGCCTGGTCCCCAGTCCTTCACTTCTGCCATTGGGGCCAAGCAGGCGGCGTTCGGGTCTCTGGGGTCAGTTCCTTCAGCTCATTCAGCCAAATTTCCTCTGAGCAGGGAGCCGGAGTTTGATCCTCCTTCGGTGCGTTTCTGAGGGTTCTCTTCCTGCAAGCCCCGGCTGGGTATGAGGAGACCTTAACCTTCACAGCAAGTTTTTAATCTCCCACAAATGTTTTGGATTGAAACCCTTGTGTTGTCATTTGCAGTGAACCACAAAGTGACCTGGTATCCTCACTCTGCAGTGGGATTTCCCCAAAGTGCTGGTTTTAGTTACAACAAAAACCCAAATGTTTATTTCCTATGCGCATCTCTTTCACTCTCCACAAATATAAGCCTCAGATGTTTATTTTTTGTATCGATTGTGGCATTTAATGCTGACACTGCTCGCATCATCCGTGTGGCCGTTCAGCTGGTGCCTGCAGCGTGCTGCGTGATGCTGGATGCCACATCGGAAAACTGCCTCTGCGATTGCACACCAGGCAACTGTCAGCCACCTGCTGATCATCGGGTGAGACAAATCGCTGCTGCTTTGATCCATCCTGGCTGATTCATGAAGCGCTTTCAGGTAACGAAGATCTGGGTTGCAGTGCAGGGGAACGCCAGTTTCCTAACACTGAAAGTGGGATGAGATGTGCTGCCAGCGCTTCCCCTGGGAGGAGAGCTGCTGCGATTTGGACAGGTTTCAGATCAGCCCAGAGGACAACTGAAGCAGGTGCGGGTCCGTTTCTACAACCCTTTGCCTGAACTATTCCTGAAAATAACTCCCTGAAGGTTTTGGAGCTTAAGGGCAAGCCCCAGTACGGGCAGTAGAGGCATAAGCACCCTGAAATACCCACTCAGCTGGGTGAGCCTCTTGTTTGGAAAGCACTTGCAAGTGGGTGCTTAAATGCACAGAGGGAAATATTTAGCCATTGCTGGGTGAATCCGAGAGGGCAAACGCTGTGTCAGTACAGCGCCGTGCCACAGTTCGCTGTGTGCGTTCAAGATTTTCTGCTGATCTTGTCATTTCTCTAAGGAAAGCGCAAACGTACACAAGAATGGCAGAGGTGAGCTGAAAACGGTGCCATCCTTTAAGGGAGAAGGTTCAAGTGAGAGGGTTCTGATCGACTTATCGCTGGGGGATTTCTTCCCCCTCGCGTTGCTGTTCTGTCCGGTCCCTCAGAGGCAGAGCTGGGTTAGCATCCTGGGCCAGCCCTGCAAACTGGAGCCTTCCAGCTCCCAGGCACTTGGTCACGTTCATTAAATCATCGCAATGATGCGTTTAGGTGAATATTCAGATAACTTCTCATCTCTGCTGCCAATTGGTTGGAAGTGTTTACTCTTCATTTCCCTTTATTCCCCTGCCATCGGACATACTTTATGTAAAGCGTAATTTTGGAAGATTGCATTGTTTGCTAAGCTCAGCCCGGTTTGGGGCATAGCAGGACAAGTTGCTGGTGAGTACGTCGTGTTCCAAGCAGGAGCTCTCGGGAGCTCCCTCGCCCGTCCATCGCAAACGCCTCTGACTCATGTGAACCCCGCGAGGTCTCAGCCGACAGCTCGTAATGCTCGGAGCTGGCATTTCTTCTTAGCAACGTGGCTGGGCTCTTCCAACAGACAACTCCACCTTGGATGGGTGCCGCACCTCGGTGGCAAGGGCTGGGGTGGGCGAGGTCCCCCCAGCAAGGTCCCCACAGCGAGGTCCCCGCGGGTGGGGTCTTGGCCACAGCTCCGCACCGCGCTGGGGCATCGGGGCTGCTCTCTGCACGTGCTTCAAAGGATCCCACCCGAGATCTCTTTTTGAGGGTGTCTCCAGGTGCAGGATGTGGGCTTGAGTCGTCGTGGAAAATCTCTGTGTCCTTCGCTGTATCACGGTTTGATCACTGATCGTTTAAAAGTTGAAGCTCCCAACGATTAGTAGTTTGTCAGTGGCAAAGCTGCTAACAAGAAAACTTCTTTGCACAAAATTGTGTGAAAGCAGATACATGGAAGAAGCTAAGCTGCAAGGCAAAGCATCGTCAGGAAGGTTTTAAGAAGGGAAATCAAATCGATAGTTCAGGCAAGTTTGCTGTTGCATAACTATGAAGGCCTCTGCCTGCAGCACAGAGCGCTTGGTTTGCTGTAAGCAAAATAAAGCTATCATTTCTACCCGAGTAATACTATGTGTGTGCACATATGAGCATGCATACCCAAAAAGGCCCCGAGGAGCCTTCTCTTTCAAGTTGGAGTGTGAGATTAAATGAGCTCCTAACTGACAATTGTTTTCCTAATTTTACCTTATGATTTCTATTTGCTGCCAACTGTGTTTGCGTGCATGCTGGCTTTGGATGAACATCTGTGCAAAGCTCTTGTTTGCTCCATAATTGTAAATCATTTGTGCAGCTCTTCACTAAACCAGATGCAGAATTTCAGGCTTTTGCCTGGGTTTTTGGGTTGAACTGGAATTTTGTGTTCGCACACACTCAGAATATGGCTGTGACAAGCTGAGCTCCTGACAGCGTCTGGTGTCTTAATCAGGAGGCCTTCATTTCTTCAGGCAGCAAAGAGAATTTTTACTTCGAGATGCAAGTTAATAAAGTATCATGGGAGTCAATACTTACCCTCTTTTAATGATATAAGGTCAAATATATATCCTCAGTAAACAAAATGCACTTGTTTAAACTAGCAATTTAAGAAGGAATTTAGAAATTCAAAACGAAGCAAGAAAATGGCAATTTAAAATAACTTCTGTGATTGTAATCTGGAGTGGCTGGAAACCTTTTTGCGTAGTCCTCGCTGCAGGAAAGTGCTCCTGCAGCAGGAAATCCTGTGTGCCCGTGTGCGTGCAGGGGCTGGGGCAGAAGGTGGAGACCATCACGAGCTTGGCTGCCAGCAGCCACCCGAGCACCGGGCTGCGTCCAGCGGCTGCTGCAGCGTTTGCCACCGGGGGAAGAGGCTGCGTGAGCCAGAAGGAAATGCATGAGGCAGTGCGTGTTTTCCTTGGGATATATTTAAGCCTGAAGATGGAAACAGGCTTCAGAAGCCTACTGGGAGAAGCTGTGATGCCTTAACATTTAGTGTTGGAAGGGTCCAGCATGAAAGTCATGGGGAAGAGACTTCATGGCTTCAAAAGTCCCTACCGAGCGCGTGCTCAGCTATTGTTTTTCCTTGGGAGTGCTGGTGTTGTGCTGGAGGGAGCGGAGCCTCCCCGACAGGCTTCTGAAGGGGAGCCGCTGTCAGCAAATGAGCCATTTGCAAACGTGTTTTAAATCATCGTTTTGATATTTTCTGCAGGCAGCTGGAGACCACTTCTACAATGCAAATAGTCAGAGTGTGCGTCTTAAAGCAAACCGGTAGCGTTGCCATTTTCACCAAATCTTGAGTGCTGCTTCCTTTTTGCATCCACTCTGCCCCGTCGTTTGTTTGAAGGATGGAGGTTTAATAGCCCCTACCCCGAGCCTTAATTACTGTGCTGCGTTAAAAGCCAAAAGGGAGGGAAGGACTCACAGGACTGGGACACGTAATTGTTTTGTTCTCTCTAGCAGTTGTTGATCCTCTGTGCGCAGATCTTCTCTGGATGTGTTCTGCCAATTTCTCCGCAGCAAGTCCCCTCTGAAGCATCAGCCTTATGCAATGCCGTCTCGGCATCCCACGGGAGCCGCGCTGCACGCACGGCGCGGCGCCTCTCCCCGTTCGGCTGCAGGCTGGGGGCCGCGGGCTGCTCCGGCCCTTCCCGCGCCCTCGTGCCGCTCCGTGCGCTGGGCAGCCCCGCGTGGCCCCGCGTCCCCTCGGCAGGGTCCAACCTTTATCAGCCCTGCTCCTGCAGCGTGCCCCCACGGGATCTCAGTGTGAAGATACTTACCTTCTTGAGCAGCCGGGTGTTGGGAAGGTGTCAGCTTTTGATGGAAAGCAAATACGTCCTGCCAGCATCCCCGAGGCCTTCTCCTACCGGCAGGTGCTGGGCAAGGCACGGAACTTCTCCGTGCCACCGCTCACGCAGCCGGGAAGCCGGTTTAACCCCCCCTGCGCGTTGGAGCTGAGGTGTTAAGCTTCGCACGATGGCGGCTTGGAGGGTCTGTGTGAGCAGAGGATTTCAGCACATTTGGCGAACGCCCCTGCAGCCAGGGAACCGTGTGCCGCGGGAGCGCTCTCGGAAGCGGAGCCCCGGTGGGGTGGGAGCCGGGCGCAGCGGGGACGCGGGGCCTGCGGGGCTGCGGGGAGCACTGTGTCAGGGAGGGAGGGAGGGAGGGAGCCCTGGTGTGCCCGCGGGCGGCACCTCGCTTCCCGGCGGCAGGGCACACGGGGCCACAGGGAGGTGCGGGGGGGCCCCTGCCTGCCCCCGGCCACCGCAGCGCTTTGTGTGACGGGGCCGCGCTCCGCAGGGCCGTGCCGCACGCTGCGGAGTTCAGATCCCGTTTCTCCCGCTGTACCGAGACACGCCCATGCCAGACAGATTTGGCGTGACCCAAGTGTAATGACAGGATGTGCTATTCCTGCTCCTTTTGGAGTTCTTCAGGAAAAAAAAAAGCCAACTTTCCCACAGATTTGTGCGGAAAGCATTCGAACGGCTTCCAATATGTCTGGTGGGTCAAACTATGCTGAAACAATCTGCCGGTGTAATTCAGTGTATCTACAACTGGGAGTAATTTACCCTGGTGGTTTTATTTCTTTAGCTCATTTTTTGTTGTTGAAAGCATCATTATGCAAAGGCATCAGTTTTGCTCTTGACTTGTTTCTGAAACGGCAGCAGATGCTGTGATTGAGCTAACCGGCAAAGAATTCTCTCGCCTTATTCAGCTGAGAGCAGGCACCGCTATGATTCATGTGCTACGGGAGCTGTTATTCCTTTCTCCAAGTTAAATAGATACTTGTTATTTTGCTGATCTTTGGACCAACGGAGGTGCTCAGAAAGATGGTAATTCATTAGTTTAAAAAGGAGTTTTCATCTTAATAGCGGAATCTAGGGAAAGGGGGCTCTAGAAAGTCCCACTGTTTTATTTTTACTAGATTATTGCAATATTTAGGAACTGATCTTTTAGCCTTGATATTTTAATGCTGTCTTTTTTGACCTCCCAGCAGCAGGAGCCCGGTAAGGGGGCGATGCTGGCTGCGCGGGGCTGCCGTAGCCTCGTTGCTCATCCCTCGGCTCCCCTGCCAGAGCCCGCGGCCCTGGCAGCCGGCTGGGCACGCACAAGCGGCCGGTGTCGTGCAGAAGCGCAGCCCCCGTGACTGATGGAAGTACTGGTATTTAGACACCGGCATTACTTTCCTGGCTCGCTTACAGGAACAAATCAGTTCGTTTCTGTGCTGCCTACTCCAGCAGTTAGCGCCCCAGGAGCAGACGGATCTGAGCGCAGAGCGGGGCAGAGCACCGCCTGTGCCTGTATAAACGTGCCCAACGAGAGCACTGCCCGTGGCTGACGGCCCCTGCGGTGCTCCACGTCAGAGGCACAGGAAAGGTCCCGCGGCTGGCAGGCCACAAGGACCGCGGGACGTCTGTCTGTCCAGCTGGGGAGACTTTGCACGTCCTGACGCAGTCCCGACAGCGCCGCGCGCCCTGTGGCCACGAACAGGGAATTCCTCATCTGCTGCCGCAAACTGCGCTGGTGCTGCAGAGCGAGGTGGTGTGGGCCGACCCGAAGTGCCAGCTTGGGTTAGACAACTTCCCACCACGTACTTTTACCTCAGGCTCATCTTCAGCGATGGCAAAGCTGAAACGTTTTCTGGGTGCATCGTTTTATCCCGGCTGAGCAGCTGGCTCTGCGGAGAGAGGCGGCTGTGGCCTGAGAGCACGTAAAGCCAGGAGCCGCTCCCGTGGTCAGAGGGAAACTGGGGAAGGGGAGAAGTTTTGGGTAGGAAACAGGCAGCTGAGCTGTCCGCGACCGGCAGGCTGATGTCCCACGCTTGTCTGACAAATGCTGAGCTCTTAGGTGACTCTGTGTGTTAGGCTCTCATTACCAAAAATAAAGAAAAGAGAAATTATCAGAATTTACTAAAACCATTCGGTTAGAGAACGCACACCTGCGACTAGGCACTGAGCAGTATTTTAAGGCTGTTAAGTCAGACCTCAGCAGTACAAATGATTGAACACTCCAATTTTCCTTCTCATTTTAAAGCAAGATTTCCAATTAATGCTTTCAGCCTTTATCACAAGGCCATAAGCAGTTGGCCATCAGTGATTTGTTGGTTAGGACAGGTTTAAATCATCAGAATAGTCTTTTGCTGATGCATAGGCGTTGCTTTCCTTAAACCTTGCTTTAAAATCTGGTCTCTCCATGCCGTGCACCCGAGCACCACGCTGCTGAAGCTGGGGGTGGCGGCATGCAACCCCCGCCAGTCCCGCTGCCTCTGGTTGCCAGTTGTTAAACACCTTGCTAAGACGTACGAGTGTGCGCGCGTGCTTCTATGGAGAACGTGAGCGATGGGAGGGATAAATGCGGCCGAAGGGAGGTCAGTACAAGTCAGGTTTATCTGGTGTAAAGGTGCGCTTTACGCCTCTTCTTTGAGTTTGCAGCCCAAAGGCACTGGAACAAGGGCATCGTGCGGCCTCTGCGGGCTTCTTCTCCCCAGGTAAGATCCACACGGGTGCAAGAAGAGGCAGGTATCCGTGGCCGTGTGCTTGCAGGGAGTTGTGTCGCTGCCTGCCCCTCGTATCTGCGGGCCAGGCGGTGGCACAAGGCTGGGTGCCTGCCCAGAGGGCCGCAGCAGCGCCCAGCGCGTGAGAGATCCCACGGTGTCTCCATGGGCTGGTAGGTGCTTTGCAAGACATTTTACAGCCCAAACATGTTAGGAATAGAATATTTTGTTTTGTTTTGTTTCTGGGGGTTTCAATTGCTGGCGTAAGCTGTGTAGGAAGCCCTTCTTTTTAATGTGACGGAGAGCACTGCAGTAATAAAATAACTTCCTTAAAAATAACATTTCCCCCGCACGGCAGCAGAACTGTGCGGCCACCCCCTCTGCAGCTGCTGGCATCCCTAGCTGAGTGCTAAATCTTTACAAAGGCCTTTTAAAATCTTTTTCAAATAATTGCCTTATTAAATACTCGTACCTCCTGATTACAGCTGAGCAAATAACTCACAGTGACTATTTTCTGGAGGGAGGTTTAACCATACTTTTTCTCACAGAACTTCCACTACCACCTCATAAGTAACTAGCAATTATTTATCGTTCATGTTGGTTCACTGGATTTTTAAATGCTGTATTAGCTTTTGCTCTGACAATCAGTCCTTAGATGGGTCCTTGAAACCAATTCATTGCGATATCGAAATCTGAGCTCTGAGAGAGGCACTTCTGCCTGGAAGTACTATCCACAGCGACGTCGCTGTTTGTCTTCTGCAAGTGCTTGTTTGCTCTCCATTAGTGGTATCCGCTCTTATCCCGCCTCTGCTCTCCAGAAACAAGAGTGCAAGACCCTGACTTGATCTCAGCTGACGGCGTTTCAATGGAGCCCGAAATGTAGATGGGGTGCTGAAGGGAACCACCTGCAGGATTTCCCATCTCTGCTGCTGCGGGTGCGCGTCGGTAAGGGACGGGCAGGTAGAGCCAGAGGTGCCTCCACTGTGGCTGTGAAATAGCATCTGCTCTGCAGGAGGCAAAGCACACGAAAAAACACATCCTAGCACTTCCAAGGGTCTGTATTTTAGAGGGCCGGTGGGGCCCTGTGACTAACGGTGATAATTGCTGCTTTTAAACACCCGACGACCTCCGAGTCTCTGAATAGCCGCAGTGCGGTTTCGCTGTCACGGGCAGGGCCACTTACAGCACAAATTACTGAAAATTACAGAAAAAAAAAACAAAAACCACGTCCAATTCTCAGTAGCTGGACATCGGTCAGAGTGGACACCCCAGCGGGCTGTTTCCACCACAAACGACTGAAGCCCCTCGCAGCTGCTGGGGCTCTCGGCGGTACTCGTCCGCGCACCGTGCCGGGGCCGTGGGGTGGGCGAGCGCCTGGCGGGGGCTCGGTGCTGCCCGGGGCCAGACCCCGGCCACAGCCCCTGCAGGAGCCAGGCGCTGCCACCCGCACCCCTGCTGCTGGCTCGGGGTGGTGACGGGCAACACGGAGCCGGAGCAACGTCCCCAGTGCGTGTTCTGGCTCTGTCCCGGGCCCTCTGGTAGTATCATGCGAATTGCTTCACCGACCCAGAAAAATTGGGTGGGTTTGTGATCCATTCTGTTCAAACACCGAGATCCCCTCGTGTAAGCTGCGGGCTGGTGGCAGTAGGAATCCAAAATCCCACCTGGGGTTGTGCGTGGGTTTATTTTATCCTCAGTACAGCAAACATCAGTGCTATAAAGTTGCATAGACCTTTTTCCCCATCCAGCTGGGTATAATCTTGTTTTCACAGCTCAGTCTGTTCCCTGCAGGTGAACGGATCGAAGTGTGGGGATTCTGGATTTCATTTGCTGTGTGCTTGGGCACATGGACACTTTCCCAGCTGCTCTTCATTGCAGAGGGATGAATTGCAGGCTGGCAGGTTCCTCTGCACAGGCACTTTCTATTTATTTTTTTTCCAGCAGGTTCCTCCAATTCCCAGCCCAGTGTCCCCAGGCAGCAGATGTGGTGGTGCCATGCTCAGGTGGCTTTCGCTGCCCTGTGCGGAGCTGTGCCCGGGAGCCTGCGGAGCAGAGCCCACAGCTACGTGAACGGGACTGAAACAGGGTGGGAACAGCGTAATTCCCTTGGGGACACCGCGGGCCAGGGCTGCCCAGCTTCTGGAGGCTTTTTGGGGCTGCAGCTGGGTCCAGAGAAGCTGCCCATTAATGCACAGTCCCACTCCTGGGACAGGTCGCAGCCCTGCTGCTCGCCCAGGGACACGGATGGTCCAGGTGTGACGGCGGAAGGTGAGCCCAGCCCTGCTCCTGGCAGCTTGCTGGACCTACAGGTGGGCTGAAAAGTGGGTCCATCACTTTCGTCACCACCGTTGGAAGGCTCCAGTGCGATATGTTGTCACCTACACAGCGCACGGCGGCTTGTCTTCTGGCTGCCCTCTGTTAAACAGCAGCAGAACAGCTGTTAGCAACCAAAGCAGGGAAGGGAGCAGCAGGGCGGCTGTGTGAGCACCTGCACCACGTCACGATTCACGAGCTGGGGGCTCATTTTCGCAATCAACTTCCGCAGAGGGAGCAGCAAGCCACCAAAATCCCACGGACACCTAATTTTGAGAGCACAGCTGGGACAGCTTGCATAGATAAACTGTTATTGAGGATCCCTGTGGGGAGATCCCCATCTTCCAGGAGGAAAGCACGCACGTCAGCATGAAGAGGGGATGGCGGAGTGAGAAACCAAACACAGACATCAAGCCGAGCCCTGTAAACACCTGAGGCCACAATGAAGAGGCGTAAATAAAAGCAGCAAGACCCAAAGCCCGACGATGGCAGCAGCAGTGTCACTGCTGTGCTGCACTGGCAGGCTGCTGGGATTCGTACACCTGCTGCTCACAAAACTGCTGCTCTCACCAGCGTCTGAGCGACAGAATCACCACACCCAGCATGGTGTTTAGAGTATTTTGGGGTGACTTTTATTCTGTTTAGTGCTGCTGGAAAACTGATTGACTGTTTTTTTTTGTTTTTTTTTTTTTTTTGGTGCCATTCATACCAACAGCTGAAAGAGGGGTATTTATTTCAGTGAAGCTCTTAATGACTGGAAAGGAAATGAGTCGTAAGTAATTATAAATAGCTGCAGAGCTAAATGCATGTACAGATTCACTCACTGCTGAGACATAGTAGTTTTTCTCATGAAAATGCCGTCTTGCTCCTCAGACAGATTCCTAAAGCCACCTTGCTGGCCGGGCAATGCGGTGCCCAGGCACGGTGTCAGCTCGGGGTGCGATGGCCCCAGAGGCTCAGGCGGCCTCGCAGGGCCCTCGGGGGACCCACGAGCGCAGCCACAGCCACGGCGCTGCCTTTATGCAAGACACTTGGGCCTGGCCGTGTTTTGGCTTCAGGGGAAACCCAAGGGTAAAGCTGATGCTGGCTGGAGCAGCGCTGGGGCCTGGGTGTTTGTGGGGATGGCTGCCACAAAGGAAATAATTTATTAGTAAAAGCGCTCGTAAACCAGCCCCATTTACAAAGCAACAGGCTTTGTTTTCAGTGGAGGAGCAGCAGCGTGGCAGTGACTCATTGATGCTTGGTGGTAGAAGCGAGCCTTTGAGAGCTCATAAAATCATCACCGAGGGGTTTAGTGGCGTTGCGGTGCTGGGTGCCGCGCTGTGCTGGGTGCCGCGGTGCTGGGTGCCACGCTGCAGCTTCGCGGCGGGTCCTGGAGCCACCAGCCCCGTGGCCTGGCTGCCGATTGCTGCCCGGGCAGCCCGCGGGCGCGCTGCCCCTGGGGCCTGGTACAGACCCCGCTGCCCAGCGGGTAACACTGCAGGAATTAGGAGAAACGAGGAGCCTTTTTTTGCTTGCACTGCCTCAGTTTTTCTGTAGGAAACTGGAGCTCTCAAGCAGTGACTCTGACCTTGCAAATTGAACTAAATCAAACCCATCTTCATTTGGCGTAGCGTTTTGGGTTGCTGCAGCAGAGCAGCAAGAGCTGCACCCCGAGACCCCCGGAGGCTCGGCCGAGCCCGTCCTGTCCTCGCTGCTCTCCAGGGAAGAGAGCAGGAAACGCGCGTCTCGGGCTGGAGCAGCAAGCCATGAACGGTCTTTCTGGGAAGTCATGGTTCCTGTTACCAAACCCCAGCCCTCTGTAGCCTGGGATAATCTAAGGCATGTGTGCAGGCGAATGCGAGAAGCCTGTCCCTCCCCCTGCAGTCTAATCCCGCTCCTCCATAACCTGTAGTTTCTGTTTTGTGATGATAAACAGAGGATCTGCCTGAGAACTGAGAAAGACTTTTTTTTTTCCAAAATATTTTTTAGAAAATCTAATTTATAGAAACTTAAACAAGGCTGTCTGAATAGCTTTCACAGACTTACACGAAGCTTTAGCATGACGATGAAATTAGAAAAATACTTCTGAACATATTCATAGAGCCAGCATAGCTTTGGGGTGATCTTTGGGTCTATGAAATAAAAACAGATAATAAGAAATAGTCTCCTTTTTGAAAAGGATAATATCAAATTATGTTTAGCTTAATATTTAAATTAACTAACATTCATATACATCAAGATTCCTTGCTTTTAATTCATAGGATCGTAAAATAAATACTTGAGCAAAGGAATTCTGGTTGAGAAACTTGGAATGTGGGAACTGTCTTTTCTTGAATTTGTGCAATCTGAGCACTCGGCATATGAAGGTACAAAGTACGTCTGATTATTAAGATTACTTTGCATGCCATGATGTAAAGCATTGCTGCCTTACCTACAATAAACTCACCTCAGCAGCTGTGTGGTTGGAAGAGAGATGTTTTGCCAATGCTGCTGTTTCTCCCTCGTTGCTAAATGTGTGCCAGTGCTGGGAAACATTTTGTTGTTTCAGGGGTTACTAAAACCCATTTTATTAACTCAAGAATATGACTTGGTGAGTAAATAAACACACCCACAAACTAGGCTGAAAGTACCCAGAAACCTGGTTTCCAAGAGAGAGACCAAAGTTATTTTGAAGACTCGACAACTTGCGAAGTTGTCTGAATGTCCAAAATTGTGTCATCTTCAAAATTTGGATTTTTATATATATGTATATTTTAGCAGCCACATCTTGCATTTGATTCAGTGTTTTCCCTTTCACCATACAGCTTCTTTCCCCCAGCTTTGCCAAAACAGCTTGCTGGCTGTTTTTTTAAGGGCCAAGCTGGTATCCTACTTGTAGGGTAAGGCCCAGAGAGGAACAAACTCGCCGAGCAGCCATCCGTTGTGGTAGGGCGATTAGAAGGGTGGTGCTCGGCTCCTCCTGAGAAATCTGGAGCGTGTTCCCAAAACATCCCAGACTGGAATGGTGGCTGTTGTGACGAGCATGGGAAGCGTGGATGCCAGCAGTGATTGGTACTGTCGTTATTGGGAGATGGTCTGAAATGCCCCCACTGAGCTCTGGCCACGTCCCACCCCGTGTGAGCTCAAGGCACTGATGGCACCTCGGGTGCCATGTCCCAGCCCTGGTGCTGGTGGTGGGCAGCACCGCTGCGTGGACACATCACGGTGTGCACGCAGCCCAGTCTGGCAGCAAGCAGCTACCCCGGCTGGAATTTGGCACACGTGGCCGGGTTCACGGCTGCAAGAAGGGCCGTGGGAACCGCAGAGATAGCCGCAGCAGGTCAGGACCTTCCTCTGCTCCTCTCCAAAAGAACAAGGAACTGAGAAAATTAAAGGCAGCCACAGGGAGCGCGATGTAAGCAGCTGTTCACTTTATTGCAAGGACAAGTGTCTTACGTGACACATGGGAGCAAATGTAGGAGTGAAACGAATGAAGGGAAGCAAAATGAAACAGATGAAAACCCAACTAAATGGAGAAGTGTGCAATGAAAAGAAATTGAAAAGGGTGAAAGAGGAGCGAGATGGCTGCGAGGAGCAGGAGAGGACCAAGAAGAGCAGAGACCCCGTAAGCAGGCTTGAACCAGGCTGTAAGTACCGAATGAGGTGAGCAAGGCTATGGCAGTCTCCAGGGGCTGAGTGCCTAAATTATTATCGCGGTTTCAGTAATTTTTGCCTGTATCTGTTTGATGTGGTGTCAGTGCAGTGCTGGAGGTATGGGGTTAGGAAGCATTCGGGATATTTTGTAGTATGGATGCACACCTGTACAGATACATTTCATATGGGTTACATCCCAAATGGGGCACACTTCTTAATTCTTTGTTTTGTGGAAGCATCTAAGAGAATGGCTTCTAGTTAGAAACAGTCAGTCATGTGAACCCAGCATGGAAATAAAGCTCCAGAAAACATAATTTATAGCAATTAGGACGGAGTCGGGTGGTTTCTCTTTACATGGCAAGACGTTATTTTTTTCCTTCTGTTCGCTCCCAGAGGGGAAATGCACAGGCTCACCTTCCTTTCAAATGTACTCTGCTGTGGTTGGGCCTAATGGAAACTCCAGAAAATTTGGTTTTCAGCCATACTGCTCATCCTGAGCTACCCTGCGGATAGAATAACAAGCAGCATTTAATGTGAGCACGTAGAGCAGAGATTCACCAGGCCTGTGGTTTGCTATTCTGGGCATATCTTGGTATTTTGGCTCTAAAGGGACAAAACGGAGGACTACCGTGGGAATTGGTCATAAAACTGGCGGAGTATTTGCGATCTCAGACCCCAGATATTGCACCTTGAGGACTCCAGTCACGGGGCTTGGGCAGCGCGGGCTCTGCAGGAGCTGCTCAGAGGGCGACGGCTTCTCCTTGCTCTCTGCCCACGGCCAGGCCACGGCGCCGCTGCCAAAGCCCCGGCCAGCGGCACTGCCCCGTGCCGTGTGGTGGGCACAGGCACAGCTTCACCCCGCGCTGGCACCAGGGTTGGAGCAGACTGCAGAAAACCGGGTCCCCGCTTGCAGCCCCCGGCAGGCACCCAGCTGCAGCAGCAGAGGAAGGCTCGCCTCAGTTCCCTGCCCGGCGCCTGCGGCCTGGGCCCGGCAGCTGTGAGCAGGCCCCGCGGCCCGGCAGGGCCTGGCACCTCGGCGCCCCGCTGTCCTCTCGGGGCTGCCTCCGCTCTCCTCGTGCTTCTCACCAGGTTCTGCAGCTCTTACCCCGGGTATTTACATGCTGCCCTTCTGCCTGGGGTGCAGCTAGGGACGCTTCCTTCCAGTGCTAAAATAAATAACTCTGAGCTTGTAAATAGGAGAGTCCTCTGTGGGTTGTTTTTCCATTGCTGGATAACCCAGTCCCTGACGGAGGGAATTGCCTGGGCGAGGGGCGAATCTTCCCATGCAGACACACCAGAGGCTCGTTAAGTGTGCGGTGACTTCCAGCTCTCTTTTCACGCCCCCCAGGGAAATGCTGAATGGCAATGATGTGGTGACCTTTAAATCTCCCCGCAAGCCTAGCATTAAGACAAAGATGTGAACGCAGGCTTCAGCACTCAGGGTCAAGAAGAAAGCCTGTTCAGCCTTGCAATTAGTGGTGTGTGTCTGTCTGTTGACCACCAGCCTTCTGTCCCATAAACAGAAAGTGTCAGTTATTCTGGGAGGTGTCGAGACACTTATGGTCTCTCACCATTAGTTATGTTCTTTCCTTGCAGTTTCATGTGTGGTTGCCTGGTAGTTGATGTCTTTCGAATGATTTTTCGGTCTTTGTGGCAGCTGAAGTAACTCGGAGGATGCCAGGAGGATGAACTCAGGAAGCACGGTCACTGGCAATGCCACTTCCCTGTGTGAAGCTGAAGGGATAAAGCCCAGATACATCTCAAAGGAGCAGGGGATTCTGCATCTCCAACAGTGTTGGATCCTGGCTTATAAATGCCGATGATTTATCTGAAGCGCAGCTTCTGAACGGTGCTACTCTAAATAGACACAGAAGTCCCACTGCAGCATGTTTGATAGGAGCACAGAGCTACCCAAAGCAAAACCATTCTGCATTCCAGGAACGTTTCCCAGAAGAACAAATTATTTCTCTGCGGTGTAGGTATGTTGGGTAGGTGACTCATATATTGCCTCTGCTTTGAACAAAACTGTGGGTTTATATCCAACTAATAAATTCCACTATCTCCAGTCTGTAAACTGCTGCATCAAAACACCCATGCACCAGAACTGTAACGTTTCCATCGGTTCAGTTTTTGCAGACTGGGATGGGAGCCATTTAATCTTTTTCTCTGCAGGCCTGTACATCCAGCCCCTGCAGCCTCTAGAGGGGTGTGATCCCCACGGCGTCATCTTTTTGTTCATAAAATTAGTGTTTTGTGACTACTTGAATCATCATTTTCACCCTCACTGTGGCAATAACCATCCTGCTTGCTGCAGGATCACAGGCTGCGCTTTTGTCCCTCTCTAACTTTCTCGTTCTCCTTGTGCTCAGGATGCTGTTTTGCCTCCAGCGGTGGCCGTGGCTGGCTGCTCTGTCCCCCTGGGGCCCGGGGCAGCAGCTGCCGTGGTGCCCTGCAGCACATGCGCCTGGCTCAGGTGTTTTGGCAGGCACAGGACCCGGAGGTGCTGGAGCAGCTCTGGTGGGGCTTTGGGCTCTGCAGTCCCTGCTCGTGGTGCCAGGCACTGCCGCCAGGATGGGCGCAGCGGTGTCCCAGGAGGAGGCACAAGAAGAGAACGCGGCCGACAGTCGATGGAGAGAGAAAATGGGGCAGTCGAAAAGGCAAGTGGTGAGCTCCAGGCACCGTCCCCGCACACCTCGATGTTACTTTGGTTTCCTTGGGGTGGGGAAACCTCGAGCACAAGGTGAGAAACCTGTGCTCGTTGGGAAAAGGCTGTCCCCGTAACCCGCCCCAGTGCTACTAGGGCATACGCATGTGTGAAAACCGCAGTCATTATCAAAATGTTTAATTTCCCATGAAACTTTTCATGGCACGTTTAATGGGCTGTACGGAGCCCGTGGGACCCCTGAAAGCTTGATGGATGCTGGTGACTCAGGTCCCCAGAAGCGTCTTGTCCGAGCTTGAACCAAGTGTCATATAAACCTTGCAAAAGGGTTTTATAAAGGGCAAAATTCAATTCTACTGCTGAAAGACATAGTTAGGAGCACAAAGAGGAATTTTTCAATTACGTGAGTCAGATTCTCCCTCTTGAATGTCTGCTCAATTAAAGAACTCGGTGACAAATAACGTGTACATGCTGTGGAAATGGCAGCTTTTATAGCATCCTGAGCCATTCAGCAAGAGAAATGATCTCCCTTGCCGTTTTCAAACCATGTTGCTGTTGTTTTATGGCCTTTTTGTAGAAGCAAGTTTGGGCTTAGACTCCCATTTCCAAATTTTCATTTTGCTTCTTTGTGTTAGGTCTGGACACTGTTCTGAACAGGAATCTAATTGGTACTCTCAGGGTTAAGCGTACGAAGAATGACATGCCATGAAATCTTGTACTCCCCTTGTTATTTCCCATCTAAAAAGACTTGCTTCCATTATTTTCCCACTTTTTTGCTGTTCGAGGCCCTGTTGGTCCAGAGCCACAGAGCCCCCGCTGCTGTCCTGCGTGAGCAGAGCCTTCCCAGGCAGGGGCTGTGGGCGCTGTGGGATGCCGCAAGCCTGCCGTGCTGTCCGTGGCAGCTCGCTCAGGGAACGCCGGGGTCCCAGAGAGACCGGAGGCAGCGGGTGAAGGAAGATGGAAGCACAAGTCCTTGTGAGGTTGGCAGAAGTGTGGAGAAAGATCGCGATTTCAGGTGCATGCAGGTAATGTTTTATTGTCATGTGGCAAAAGACAGTAAAGGAATAGTGAAGGTAGTGCCAGCTGAACACAGAAAATAAGGAGCCATTTTAATTCTGCAAAGCCTTCAGATGCTTCCTTTGGAGGTAAAAGACGACTGCTGCACTGGCAGAGGGGCTGCGGGGGCACTGCCTTCCCGGGGACGGTGAGCGCACCGAGCCGCCACAGGGCAGGGGGCACCGTGTATGTGAAAATAAGACCAAAGCATTTTGACGTTTGTGGGGTTTTTGTTTGTTTGTTTCTTTGTTTTTAAGTAGAGTAAACTCAAGTAGTTCCATTAAGGAAGAATTGAGTTACTCTGACTTCTGCCAGCAGAGATCTGGCTGATTGTGTTCCCTGGTGAAATGAGGGAAAATGAAACTAATCTGACCATTAGGAATAATTACTGAAAAAGAAAAATGACCAGGGTGATAATTACTGCAAAATGGATGGGGTTTGTGCACATGCATCCTGTACCTTTTGAACTTCTGAGGCACTGTGCTCCAGACCCAGCAAAACCTGAGACTATTTCCAAGCGTTGTGCTGGAATAAAGCAGCCCTTTTCCCCGTTTTGTTTCCGGGGCCGGACGGGGCTGTGCTCTCCCCATCCTGCCTCCATGGTACCATGCCAGCACAGGCAGCGGCACTGCGCATGTTGTCCCCACTTTGTGCTTTTGTTCTTTGTTGCTAACCCCATGGGCTGGTTACCCTAATGTGCTTGGGCAGGTATTATATCTAATATATCACTTCATGCACGGAAGAACCTGGCACTCGGTTCAGGCCCTGCAGGAAGAGGGGCCAGGTTCTCACTGTGCTTGGTGACGTGTCCCCTGCATGGCCTTTGGGATGCTGCTTCTGGCCACGGGAAGGGGTCCCTGCATGCTTCCTCGGCATGCCGGGCACTTGTTGAAATAACAGTCAGATTCTGGACTGAAAGTGCTGCGTTCATTTGGGACGGTCATTATCGATAACTGGCGTTGGTTCATCGGCGTGGCGTTCTGCACGTCTGCCAACCACATTCCCAGCAAACCAGTGTGTGATTAAAATGTTCTTTGTCTTTTTGAAGGTCACAGTTCCTGTCCTGTCCCAAACAAGCCCTGCCCTTCTTGGTACATGGATTTATAAGTAGCTGAACAATGAACTCTGGAACAGCCTTGGGAAGTCTCCTCTTGACCTGGTTCCTCCTGTTGCAGCCGGGAGGAGCGACACCAGGAATGCGCAGTGTGAGAATGTCTCAGCAGGGCAGTGACGTTGGTCGGTGCTGGGGTTTGGGGCCTTCTGGCTCGTGGTGAGAAGCCCAAGGCTCCCAGTCGAGTCCATGTGGTTGAGCGAGATCCCGTGGGCATTCCTCGCACGTGCCTCACTCAGTGCCCGTGTCAGGCACTAAGCTGAGAGGACGACGCGCCTCGGATGCGTGCATTTCAGGACAAGGCCACGTGCCTGGACTGCAGCTCATTTGGGGTTCAGTGGCCTGTCAGGGAGCCTGAGCGTTGAGAAGACATCCCTCTGGCCAGAACCCTCTGGGACATTCACGCACCTCTGCAGAGCACCGCTGCTGCCTGCTGCACACAGCACCGCGCCAGCCCCGCAGTGGAGCAAGGCTCTCCGCGTTGGTCCGTCAGCAACCCGCAGGAGAGTCAGCAACCTCCGCACCAAGTTCTGTACTGCCGAGGCTCCTCATGAAACCTGGGCCTGCAGGCTTCAGATACTGGCACAACATTTGTGAACCTGCAATGTGCTCAGACGGTATCGATGCCTAGCCATGCATCAGTCGGTAAACTCTTAAACCTTTTGCGTTGGAGAACGAAAACTTTGCACAGGGTTTTCTCCAGGCGGTGGCAGACAAGCCAGGTTGCTGCTGCGTGGTGGACCTTGGAAGACATTGGTATGCAGGGATGAGGCAAGTCATCAATCCCACAACATCTTTGATCAGTGAACTGGTGTGGCTGCAGATAATTACAATTTCATTGAAAACAAGCTAAAGAGCCCTGCTACCACAATAATTGGAGTGTTAAGATAATGAAGCAATTACTCGGTGTAATAGAATAGAGACAGAACAGCTATGGCACGTTAAATACAGATATAAATCAAACTCTTTTTCTGACAGTATATTGAGATTCACTTGTTACATCACTTATTGTTGAAGTCACCATTTATAGTGTAAAATAGTTATCTTTGCTGAAGGGAGAGGGTTTGTATGATGAATATGTATGATGTGTTTTCTATATAACATGCCTGCTGTAAGGGTGTTCACTAACATTCTTAGAGATCTCTGAGTTTCAGAAACAGCTGTGGGATCTCTCCAGGCTGCATGTGGGTCCCAGGCTCTGCAGTAGTTACTCAGCCCAGCTGCTGGGTGGCTTTTGGAATGGAGGTGTGCCTGTTTCAGACGTTTTCCTGTGCGCAGCCGTGGCTGGTGATGGAGAGACTCTGCGTGGGACCGTGGGCAGCCGCCGAGGGGTCGGTGCCTGCTGGAGGCGTGCGGCACGTGGCACGGGGACAGGCACGTTGCAGAGACCCGCTGAGCTGTGTGACAAGTGAGCAGGACATGTGGAGATAAGTGGAAAATTGGCGTGTGTCCTGAGGCAGGCTTTTTTCCTCCCCTTTAGGAGTTGTGAGTCAGCACCAAAGGCAGGTGGTTTTGTTTGCACATGCGAAAAACCTGACTGCGGTGTTTGCAAATGTGAAGCAGCACTGGGGGCACAGGTGGAGGCTGCAAAGAGCAGATATCCCTGAAAACACAGAGGCTTGGGGAAAATGTGGTTCTGCTGTGTGGTGTCTCTTGTTCCAGCCTGGGAGGAGCAGGGTGCCGCTGTGGGGGCCCATGGCCCGTGTGGCTGACGTGGCTGCGGTGCCATCCCCAGCCATGGGCACAGCCCTCGTGGCTGGTGTCTGCTGGCCCCTGGGGCCAGGAACCGCTCCTGGCTGCCTGCTGCTCTTCTCTCACCAGCCCTAATTTCACAGAAATTGGATAACGTAAGGGAAAAACCAACAAGCCCGAAGGAAACGCCGTGTGCTCAGCACGCTGCTCCCCTGGGCAGCTGCAGACCCCCAGCGCCACGTCTGGGACATCTGGGGGACAAGGAGGGACTTGCAAACCACGGGGTGTGGGACAGGAGTCACAGCAAAGAGGAGCAAAGGCAACTGCTAGAAGCTGCCATGCTCAGCAAAACCGGCACGCGGGCTGGAGCCTGAGCAGCGCTGCCTGAGCATCGCCTTTGCCTTGCACAGAGCGGAGCCGTGCCTCAGCCACTTAGCCCGAAGGGGGTGGTAAAGGCAGAATAAACACAATCATGCTTCTGAAGTGAGTAATCATCAGATAGGTTAATTCTTTCTCTTCTCTCTGGCATCTTTCCATGGTGTTGGTTTTTCACAGCATCGCTCATGTTTTATGGCCACCCCAACACCTCCCTGGTGCTGGCGGCTGCAGCGTCCCCGTGCTGCTGCAGACCCTCCCCAAGCCCCCAGCTGCAGCTTCCCCAGCAGGCAGGGGCTCCCTGCAGCTGCTGAGGGCAAAAGCCGAAGCCAAGGAATCACAGACACAACGAAATGTGCCCCTTTCTCCGGGCCGTAACTGGGAGCCGTGCGAAAAGGCAGCGCTTCCCGGGAACGAGGTGACGGTAAAGCAGAAGTCGTGTCTGATGGGGCGCGGGGGCCTGCCTGTTCCCACTAAATGGCACTCTGAAATGCAATTCCCACGTGGTTATTAAACGGAGCATGAGAGGGTGAAGGCTAATTAGTTTGGTTCTGTGCTGCAGATGATGGGGAGTTCCTATCAGACAGTTTTTCTGCAGGCAGGGTGTTTTTGGAGACACGAGGAATCTCCCCAGCGAGCACAGCCGTAGCTGTTCCGTCAGGCGCCTCCGAGTGCCAGGGCCTGGGGAAAATGCAGATGCCGCAGCCGATCCACTTCAGTGCTTAACGGAGGTTATTCCAATATTGCTTTTGGCCTCCAGCGGTGTCAGAGATTTGGAGGCAATAATAAGGAATTCACTTCTGTTTCACCACGGCTGGCTCTTTTTTCCAGAGCGGACCATATGCTCGCAACGCAGCGGATGTGCCGAAATTGTGGTGCTTTCCAAAAGGTCTGCGTTTGAGACAGAACCGCACTGACAGTCAGATTTTTCCTGTCTTTGTTTTGATGTTCTATGTCAGAAATAATATAATAGCAGCTGTGCTCTGTAGATGCTTTGGAGTCTGAACAAGATGACAAATGGTTTAATTTTCTGAAAATTGGTATAGGATCAGGTGATTTGAAAATTTTCCATCTCAACTTTTATCACTGGAAAAACTCCCTTTTCCAGTTAATGAAAACTTTTACAGGAAGTATTTGCTTTCATCAGCTAATGCTGACTTTTTTTTTATTGACTTTTCATCTCTAATGTCTGGTTGATTTTTTTACATTTTGGTGGTTCTCATTTTTTAAGACAAAAAGGTAATATTCTCTCTGGCAAAAGCGTATTCACTCGCCAACGTTGTAATGGACCTTTCAAGGAAGCAAATCACCCCTCCAGTTTGTCGCACTGCAATTCAGGTCAGCGCAAGGCACCTTCCTGCTTTGGGCTGGTAGAGCTGCGGCTCTGAGCACAGCCCCGGCTCCTGCTGCGGGCTCCTCGGTAAAGATTTACCACAGCACTGACATTGGCAGACCGGCGTTTGAAATGTAGCTGCCGTGGTGAAGGATAAACGTTTGTAAGGGGCAGCTCCTGCTCCTGCTCCCTGCTCCTGCTCTCTTCTCCTGCTCCCTGCCCCGCAGCACAGCCTCTCGGGCAGACCGAGGAGGGAAGGTGCAGCGTGACCCCCCGGGGTTACATGTGGCTCTGTAGGGTGTTTCAGCTCCTTTCCCTCAGTTTCTCTAGCACATCACTCTCTCTGTCTGCATTTTCATAATTGCAACCTGAGGCAGCAAATATGTTTCTCAAACATTTGGTTGAACTCATTACATTTTGGAAAATGCTGCTGCTGCTGCTTCCTTTAGATTACTTTTGTTTTCATTTTTCTGTTTAAAAACCTCTCTGACAGGGTTGGTGAGAGTGTTCGTGGAGTCTTGTCTGGAGGGGCTGCAGTCTCTGGCCATGGACAGATTTTTCCCCAGGTGCTAAATCAGCGAGGCGAAGCTCTGGGTTGGCCCTGCTGCCCCCGCTTCAGGCAGCCTGGGGTGCGCTGCCGGCTGCTGCGGTGCCTCTGAGCCCCCGGGCCGAGGGCTGGAGGGGCAGCACATGAGCTGCCGCCCTCCAGAAGACAGCAATTAGTAGTAAGTAATACTGTGCTTTCTTCACCAGTGGGTCATGCACCAAGTCCTGCAATCACTCATAATCACTTATCCAAGGGGAAAAGCTCCCTCGCTGCAGCGAGGAGCGGGTCTGCAGCCCGCGGCGCGCTCTGCCCTGCGGGTGGGTGCAGGTGCTTGCCTTGCTCCTGCTCTCCCCTTCCGGGCTGTGTCCTCTTGCAGGGTGGGCAGCACATTAGTCATGTAGCAGAGCCTTTGCGCTCAGAGCAATATCATGTGTAGGAAGCGGGTTGAGCTAAAAGGGAAATTTTAGATGCTGGCAGCAAAGGCGACGTTCCCGCACAGCTCTTGGAATTCAGCGCGTCTCTGGCAGATGAAACTCGCCTCCGCTGGCTGCTGCCTGCTTCACCGGGGGCCCCCCGGTGCTGCACCTGCAGCTCTTTCATGGTCAGGATGCAACATTAATCCTAATTATGCAATCTGCCCTGAAATTCAGAAAGGTTTCTAATCACATTCAGCTTAACCTTTTAAAACTGGCACCTGATTTCTGGCTTTGGCCTCACTTGGTCTGGAGTATTTGATTCACAGTTAGAAAATGGAGTAATGGGGCAGGTGAAGCTGCATGCGCAGGAGGGCTTTGGAGCAAAAACTTTCAATCACTAAGCAGAGAGGGGAACTGGAGAAAAAGGCAGTAGCTGAGCAGTTTGGAGGCTCTGCATTTGGGATTTAACCACCCGTGGTCTTTTTGTGCCTGGTTCATCTTATTGTTATAGGCTACTTGCCTTTGGCTGTATGTATTGGACAGTTAATTTCATGCATATGAAGTACCTTGATGAAATCTCAATTAAACATCTTTGTACGTCCTTTTCCACTAAAAATGACAGCCAAACAAAACTCTTTTTTTGACTCTTCACCAGCTTTGGGGCAGACGGGCCATGGACACATCTCTTCTGGGCAGCGGAGGCAGAGGTGCTTTGAGGATGTTGGCAGCAATGAGTGCATGGGTCCTGGCCCCCCTAAAACTGACTGTGATCCTAATGGGTCCTCGTGGACAGGTATAGACATCGGCACGCCAGGACCAGCATGCAGGGAGGGAATTCAACTGTGCTGTGTTAGAGGCTGTTGGGGCCCAAAGGTGCACAGGACCCTTACAAGGTGGGGCTCTGCTGTCCAGGGCAGGCTGATGCGCCAGCCCCCTCTCATTCCATCACACGGGTGGGTCTGAAAATATCCTGGTCACATTGTGGGCTCAACGAGCGAGTTGTATCTGCATGTGGTTAGAAGGAACCTTGTTTTTAGGTTGACATCTGAGTCACGTCTCTTTTTATAGCCCGACGGTTGTGTTACTGTGATTGCAACTTCCAACCCAAACCCAGCGCCTGCTTGGGTTAACAATCCTCGTCATGCGGAGCACAAGGGAACATATTTTGCTCGTTTCCCAGAAAAGCGAGCGTCTCCTGGGGACGCTCTGCGCACTGGTTTGCTGTCCCCACCGGAGGCCCCGCGCAGCCCTCGTGGCCGGCAGCCCCGCGCCTGCTGGCAGCCCGGTGCTGCCCGTGGGGCTCGGCCGGGCAGGGGCTGGCACCGTGCCGCCGGCTGCGACGCTGCAGGTGAGCGCAGGTGAGCGAGGCAAGGCAGCAAGGACGGCGTGCAGCACTGCTGTGTCTTCTGGCGTGCTAGCCCGAGCCCTTCTGAAGTTTGGGAGGATCCGACTGGGGCTTCCACTGGGTCTTGGCAGCCCCGCCATCCCCAGGGGCAGCTCTGTGATGATACCCATGATCGCGGTCTGCCGGTGAAGTCATGCAGACAGCGGTAGTAACGTACCTGTGCCATGAAAAGAACTCAAAGGTTTCCATCAGACGCACCGGGGGCTCTCATGTGGCTCTCCCCCGGGTTTTTCTGTTGCCGTTCAAGCTCCCGGTTCCCTGTGGTTCGTGGTTTATTGGCCGTGCCTTGCCGCTCGTGCTCTGGAAAGCCTTTGGCAGGAAACCGCAATGTGTTGTGCTGCAGTTTGCACTTAAGTGACAATTAATTAGCCTTGATTATGGGTGACAAATCACAGCTTGGTTTTCTGATTGCTCATTAATTCCTACTTTTGTTTGCTTAGTGTTCGCTCATTCATGCCTACTGAGAAACCTTTGGCTGCTAGTTCTTTTTGGGAGGAATGGGCCAGATTCAGCTGAGGACAACCCTACCACTGCTGCTGGTGAAACGGGCCTGATGTAAAGGCCCGATATGTCTAGATGCATAAGGAATAGTCAGTATAAAAAAAGATTTTACTTCATTTCCTTTTAGTTTGCATAGCTGAAAGTTGCTGTACATATACAAGGACCTTTGCTTAGGGTTTTTTGGAAAAAGTCTGCCTTCTTGTGCTCCATCGTGTTGACTTTTAAAGTTATGGCCATAGCGGTAATACCCAATTTGAGGAATTACAAAAAGAAAAACCCATGTGCAAAACAGAATGAGGACATCGCGATTACATAGCTTCACCTGTTACAGGGACCACTGCGGTCGGACCCCCCCTAGGGATGCTGCGCTGGGGGTGCCGGCCCTCGGGCTGGTGCCAGGGGCTGTCCGTCAGCGTCCGCAGCTCCTTGGAGGTCTCGTTGTGTAAACGTCAGGACGAGCACGAGCACTGACTGAGCGCTCCCCTGCACTGTTTTGTGCGTGGCGGCGGGAGGCGATGGGCTTTCTCTGGAAACCCACTGCACGGAGCCTGGCCGAGCTTACCGGAGGCAGGACAGCGGGGACAGACAGGTAGGCAGCATCTGCCTTGGAAAGCGCTTTCGTCTTTCACGCAATAATAAGCTTTATTAACAAACTGAATTGCACAGCAAAGCCCTCCTTGACAGAAGAACAGATATTCTGGAATTCGAATGCCTTGTCCAGGTGAAAAGGGATTTAAAGTAAATCATCACCATTGGCCTTCGGGCAAGCTCAAAGCCAGCCGTTTTCTGCTCAAAAGAAAGTCAATAATCCTGTGGTTTTCCCACTGGTACACGCCTCTGCCCCGCAGCTCGCCGAGCAGAGGAGCTGTTAGCAGCACGCGGCAGGAGAGGACCAGAATTCACAGAGATCCCAACAAACTGGTGAATTGGCTCCAAATCAGCCACCTGGAATTAAATAAAGAGGAGGGCAATTTACTAACTTCAGGGAGGAGAATGTAAACACATTACTGCAAATGGGGGATAATTGGTGATGCAGAAAAGCTCATATAAATGTAGCTGGGCTTCATTTTCAGAGCGGAGCCTGCTGCCCTGTGTAATTATCTGACCCCAGTGCTGCCTTCCTAGAGCCAGGGCTGCGTGGCAGATACGGGGTGGGAAGGCAACAGTGAGTGAGTGATGGGTGTGTATAAACACACACAGGTACACCTGTATGGACATTTCTAGATGCTTATGTGCACGCCCACGTCTGCATATGTATGCTGAATTTTCTTGAGAAGGACTGCAGTTTCTTTCATATCAATCAGCAGAGATTTTGTTGAAGTAGCGATGAGCAGCAAAGTTTATTCAGTTTCCTTTATATGTGTGTGTGTGTGTGTGTGCAGGTATATTAATTACGTAATTTACTTACAAATATATATTAAGTATGCATATATATATATATATTTCACTTTTGTTCTGACTCCTCTAGCTTTGCCACAAAGCACGACGTTATACGCAAATACATGAGCACCTCATTTTTATGGACAAAAGCATTCTCCTGTAGCTGCTCGTGTGCAGGAACTCAAGCCTGCAGTACGGGGCCAATGCTTGCACATCGGGTACTTGGTGTTACAGCAGTGATTCATACCTATGTGTAGGGAAATATTCAGTGTGTATCCGAAGTGCAGGGAGGTGATCCTCAGGAATATGTTTTGTGCCTTTGTTTTGTAGGTCCCATAAAACTTGTTGCTACTACATTTTTATTTTTATTTTTATTTTTATTTTTATTTTTATTTTTATTTTTATTTTTATTTTTATTTTTATTTTTATTTTTATTTTTATTTTTATTTTTATTTTTATTTTTATTTTTATTTTTATTTTTATTTTTATTTTTATTTTTATTTTTATTTTTATTTTTATTTTTATTTTTATTTTTATTTTTATTTTTTTGATTGCTGTTCATCAGCACCTGACATGCGTTGTCCTTTTCCTCTGCTTTATATTGTTTCTGAATTTTGGGCCATGTTTTCCAGATTTCATTTTTTGTTCGGTAATTTGGGATAAGAGAGAATTTGATTTGGTACAGAATTTATTGTTAGAAGCACGTTTATTCTGCACACATGAAAACTAAATTTTGTGATGTTATGTGTACATCCTCACTGTGACAACAGCTCAGATGGCAAATAGCAAACTGGAAAAATAAAAGAAAACCAGTTGCTCCAGCCAGTTCAGGGCAACTGAAATAAGTAGCGTGAAGTTACACAGAAACACAGTAAAAGAAATGGCCTTTCTGGATCGTAGGTCAGTCTGCCTCGTAGGGTCACAGGGATCCAGAACCTCCTCCAGTTCGAACAGCTTTAAGCTTGCTGATTTGGATGGAGCATTGATGTTTATCTCGGTGGGGGTTTGGGCCCTAGGGCAGGAGCAGGCACCCTGCTGCATTTCTGGCATCAAGTGAAGAACAAGGAGTGCATCTTCAGGGGCTCTGCTGGCAATTCTTACTTGCAGTGCTGTGTTATTAACAGTAATGGTTATTGGTTTAATTGGCAGCGGTATTGGTGTAATGCCAGCAACACTCAGGCTCTCTTTCAAGACGTCTACCAAAGCTGAGTGAGCATTACTTGGGCTTCTGCTCTGCCGTAAGCAGGAGGCCACAGGGGCGAAGGCTGACAGCCTTCAAAAAGTGGAGGCTTTCTCTGAAGGAAATGGTTTGGCTCCCATGAACCTTACAATGACATGATGGAAAAGGATCTTAACGCTGAGTTCTCTGAGTGAGTGGTTAAGACTCAGTGTTCCTAGATAAACAAAAGGAAGGGAAAAGAAGAAATGGTCTTGATACACTGCATGAACTCATGCAAATTCTCCTTTTCTACTGAGAATGCTTTCTAAAGCTTGAGACTGCAACTTTTGTCTGTGTGCAAGCCAGTTTTTCTGGCTTTTTTTTTTTTTTTTTTTCCCTCCAAGCAATGCTTTGATGATATAGTTTCCAAAACAAAATAACAACTATCAGAACAGCTCTTATGCAGAGCCCTAACAACAGCCAGTTTGTGCGTTAGTGGAGCAGGAATGCTTGAAATGAGTGGGCTTCAACTGTATTTTTCCATGAGTTTATTTACTATTATCAGTCTGGTACTATTATTTTTTTTTTCTTCAACTAATGAAAAAAAATACCATGTCCTAGAGCATGCTTTAGGCAGTCAGATGATGTCACTGGTGGTATGACACAGTATGTCAAGCTGTCAGCATTTCACTTGCATCTTCAAATGTGTAGCGCTGTGCAATGTTGCTGTTAATTACTAAACTCATAATGGATTCTGAAAAAGTGTTCTAGACCAAATAATTTTGTGCATCACTTGTATTTCCATGTTTCATCTCCAAAGACTTGTTAACCTAGGAGTTCTTGTACATTTTACAATATTTATTCTCAGTATGTATTCCTCTAAAAATCAGTGTACCAAGTGGATAGCTGCATAGGAATTTTAAATCATACTTGAAGATTTATTCATGTACACATCTATGAAAGACAGGAAAATGCTCTTATTTTCTCTGTCCTTAGAATATTTCCCAACCTTATCTAAAGACAGTGACATTCAGCAGCTTTTTTTTTTTTTTTATTTATTATTGAAACCATGATCTGCCTTTTCCGGAGAGGTGTGTGCGTGGGACTGCACATCTCTGTATTTTTAGGGAATTTACCAAAGTTGGGCTTCTTGCAGACTGAGAGCAGGGGGCAAGGGCAAGGACTGGGAAGAAATTGTAGGATAAAGATAATTTCCCATGCAAAAGCAGCCAGATAACATATCCCGACTTTCTAGCTTGCACTGCCTGCTATGGGCTGCATCCATACATGAATTCATGAGTAACTCCATCTGCAAACCAGTGGCCTGGACTTGAAGTTTTGCCAGACCTCTTGTGTCATGGGGACTGTAAAGTTGGGATTCAAGATAGCTATTGGAAAAACATCTATTTCAGATGCAGCAGTAAACCAAATTGAAATTAAATTTAGCTTTGTGTAGCTTTTGCGCTTTTGCTTATTCCAAAGCATGTATTTTTAAAATAAAAATGTTTCCAGCTCTGGGCCATCATAGAAATTTCTAATCTGGAAGGAGCTGGGGGTGACTCAGAAAACCCTTTGATTCTCTCAAGATTCTTTGCCTCAGAATCGTGTTTGTTTGTTTTTTACTTGCTGGGAGGCTGAAGTTGCCGAGAGCTTTGCTTGGATAGGGGCTGGGGAGCCGCGAGGGGCAGTGAGCACCTCCTGCTCCGTACCTGTCAGGGTGCATGCTCCGTACTGGTGCTGCTGTCCTGGGCTGCGCCGACAGATCCTGTCGGCAAATTACCTACATGTGCTGGTTTATACCTCATACAGACATCTTTATTGACTCAAATTAGCGTTTATAGGCACAATAAAATCAACAGTTATGGCAGCTGGCAGTTGCAGACTGAGTTTATTTGGACTGGACTGAATGGTTTTGAGAACTGGTTGCAAATTTTCCTTTAATGGGAACTGAAAAAAAAAGAAAAAAGAGAAGATAAGCAGGGAAAATTCAAAAGAAAAAGGAAAAAAAAGCCTGTGATTCTCTGCCTGTCACACCTTTTGCTCCCCGTGCCCCACGTGTGGCTGCTGCTGAGGGGCACCCTGGCAGCCGTTGCTGCTGAGCCCCCAGAGGTGGAAAGCACAGCCCCAGCTGGGCTGGAAGGGACAGGCACAGGGACAGGGACAGGGACAGGCATTCCAGGGTCAGGACGAGCACCCAACGCCTCCACAGGACTTGCAGGGAGGGCTCAAAATTGGGCAGTTTCCCTGCGGGGTGCAGCTGGCTGGGCTTCTCCGTGAGCATGAGCTGGTGTCAGGGTAGCTGCTGAAAAGCCCATTTGTTGGCCTAGTGAGGGAGCGATTTCCCCTGAAAGCCTTGCCTTCTCCCTCGTATCCACAGTGAGCGCTGGGACCCTGTTAAAAGCTAATGGCCAGGAAAAGAGCCGTGCATGGTGAACATGACAGACTCTGCCCAGCCGCAGCGTGCCCAGGCTCTGGCGTCTCGGGCAGCATCTCGGCGCACGGCTGTGCTCCGGTGAGCCCCGGCTGTGCCGCGGGAAGCACAGCCTGTGCCAGCAGCCTGCCCAGCCGGGCCAGACCCAACCCAATTCTGGCAGGCAGCGTTTGCACCTTCCCAGGGCCACCGGGTGCCACGGTGCCCCACGGTGCCCCGATGCCGTGCCAGCAGCAGCCCCGCAGCGACCCGGAGCTGGCAGCCTGCAGCGGGGCAGGGACCTGCTTTATGGCTACTGAATTCAGCCGAAGAGGTTTCATTTCCTTTCTGCCCTTTGGTAAATCTTTTCAGTTTAGTAAAACAAACATGTAAGCTGCCAAACTGTAACAGCCAGAAAACAGGGTAATAGATGAGAAAATACATGGGCGAGTCAGACGTTGTATAACTGGCAAGGCAGATGCCAAAACCCAGTGAATGATTTCTGTCTCTGAGCTGCCCAGGAGAGGAGAAAAACTTTTTTTCATGGATGAAGATGCTGTCAGTCCTGGTTTCCTCGGCCAGGGAGCCGGAGCACTTTGGCTCCTCGGCAGCTGGCAGACCGCTTGAAGACAAAGCTCTGAGCGAAGCTTGTCCAGCCACAGCGCCGAGCGAAGCGGCTGCTGGGGAGCTGAGGGTGCATCGGGGGCAGGAGGGGGCAGCCATGGCCGGGTGTGCTGCGCGCCCTGAGGCAGGCAGCAGCACCTAATCTGCTCGCACAATTCATCCCCTCTTTGTGATGGGGAGGGGCAGAATTGCAGCCTCCTTGCACGGGGGAGCAGGATGCTCCCTTCTGCTGCTCCTGACGCAGGTCTGGACCTGAGCTTCTTGCCCCTGGCTCAGCACCACCCGCGAGGCAGGGCTGGACCCTGTGCCTCCGAGTGGGGCGTGGGCAGAGAGCCTAGGCTGCAGCCAAAAGCTTCATGTGAGACTAATGAAAACCTTCCATGCCTTCACGTTTTAAATCCAAAGCTCCATCCTCGAGGCGTGTGATCCTTCACCTAAGCAGCTCAACAAGCCGCTCCTGCACTTCTAAATCAGACCAGACACAGCGTTAGAAAAACGCAGCACTGGGAACAGTTTGGCATTGGCAAGGGGACAAACAGAACGAATCCTAGGAGAGCTGTTTCGCAGTTTAGCATTTAGGATTCACTGTTGAAATAAAAGGTCTTCTACAACTACACACCACTCTTTGAGGCTGCGAACACTCCTAAGCAATGCAACCGGCATCAGGCTCTGCTCTGCATTCAGAGCGGTTCGGTTCAGAGCCCTAACTCCATGTAGCAATCAGGGGCTGTGTGCCTGCGAATGATGCCTCAGCCGGCAGCGAAGAGGATCCGGAGCCGCTTTGTCCCAGGGCACTCACCTGAGGTGCGTGTTGCCAGCACGCCAGTGCCAGCCGGGTCCCAAGGCTGAGACTCCCAGCAGGCTGCAGCTGGCACAGAGGCACCACCTCCGAGTGCCCTGCAAGATGAAGTGAAGTCAGTGGCAAACCTCTCCTTGACTCCTTGACTGGAGCCAGGATTTCACCCAAGGTCACTTCCTCCTACAGAGCTCTCCCGAAAAGGGCAGAACAATGAAAAAAAAAGCATTGCACATGGTGAGCTGTTATCCTCAGCGATTCCCACAGCCGTTTTATTGCCTGAAGGAGGAAGAACGTGAACCCTGGAGGGAAGAACTTGCCAAAGTATTTAACATTTTTACATCTTGCATAGAGCTAAAGGTTCCCAAAAATCTTTAAAAATAACTTCAGGGATGTTTATTCAAGGCCTAAGGCTAGGCTAAGTAGAGTTTGAGACGTGGTTATCAGGGAAAAGCAGCGCAGTGGAACGAGCACCAGCGCGCTCCTTTTGCTTGGGGCCGGGTGGCTGAAGCAGCCGTGCCAGGCAGCGTGGTGCTGCAGCCACCTTTTCGGTGGGAAGGCCTGGGAACGGCTCCGGGGCTGCTGCAGGGGTCGGGAAGGTGCTGCTGAGGCGTTGGGGTGCTCCATCCTTGCCTGCAGCCCTCGTGGGGAAGTGAGTCCAGGGAAAGCCTCCTCTCCTCTCCGAGACGTGCAGGCTGAGAGAGCGGCGCGGATGGCAATGATACCAAATACACCCGCGGTTTTTTTCTGTTATAGAAATGGTTCAGTATTACTCTAAAACAATCCCTCCGAAAGAAAAAAGCCTTTGCCGGTTGGCGCTGCTCTGGCTGCCGAGGCGCGCGAGTGCGAGCCTCCAGCGGGGGCCCGGAGCGCCGGAGAGGCGGCGAGAGGAGCGCAGAGAGCCCCTGCGGCGGGGGGGCTCCCAAGGGCATTTCTGCCGAGCCTCCGGCCTCTTCGCCGGCGCCCGGCACCGGGGCGAGAAGAGCCGCGGGGGGCTCGGGGACAGCCCCGCCGCCCGCGCCCGGCTCCGTTCCCGGCACCGGCGGCCGGGGGCGCCCCGCAGCCCGCAGGGGGGGCACGGCCGGGCCCGGCGCTGCCGCTCCCCCTCGCGGCCGCCGCTCCCGGCGCAGGCGGCGGGGTCCGGGTCCGGATCCGGCTCCGCACCGTGCCCGCCGCTGCGGCGGTGGGGTGGGGTAGGGATGGGGACGGGATGGGGATGGGGATGGGGATGGGGGTGGGGATGGGGATGGGGATGGGGATGAGGATGCTGAGGGGGCCGGGCCCCTCCCCTCCCCATCCCCATCCCACCCCATCCCACCCCATCCCATCCCATCCCACCCCATCCCACCCCATCCCCATCCCACCCCACCCCACCCCACCCCACCCCATCCCACCCCATCCCACCCCATCCCATCCCATCCCATCCCACCCCATCCCACCCCACCCCACCCCACCCCACCCCATCCCATCCCACCCCATCCCACCCCACCCCATCCCATCCCATCCCACCCCCCCACCCCCCCACCCCATCCCATCCCATCCCATCCCATCCCATCCCATCCCACCCCATTCCATCCCACCCCACCCCACCCCTCTCCACCCCTCTCCATCCCTCCCCATCCCTCCCCATCCCACCCTCCCACCCCTCCCACCCCCGCCCCGCCCGCCGCGGCCGGGGTCCCCCTCTCCCTGCGGGGGGAGCACAGCCCTCGGCGGGGCCGGCAGCGGGACGGGGGCGCGGCTGCTCCCCGCTCCCCGTCCCCGTCCCCGTCCCCGCCCCCCCCGGAACGCCCCGCGCTGCCGGGGGCAGGGGGCTGCGGGCACGGCGAGAGCCGGGCGGGGCGGGGGGTGCCCGGAGCCCCTCCTGCCCCCGCGGCCGGGGGGGGCCGGGCGGGAGCGCGGCGCGGGGGCGAGCGCCGGGGAGCGGAGCCGTGCCGGGGCCGCGCCTGCCTCCGGCCGGGAGCGGCTCGCAGGGCTCCGCACGCCGGGCTCGGCGCGGGACGGGGCCGGCCATGGAGAAGTTGTACCTGGCCGGCAGCAGCCTGTGGGCGGCCAACGGCTCGCTGGGGAACGGCAGCCTCCCGGCGGAGAACCAGACGGCGGGCAGGAACGGCACCGCGGACCCGCTGAAGAGGAACGAGGACATGGCCAAGGTGGAGGTGACGGTCCTCTGCCTCATCCTCTTCCTCGCCCTGACCGGCAACCTGTGCGTGCTGCTGGCCATCCACACCACCCGGCAGAAGCACTCCCGCATGTACTTCTTCATGAAGCACTTGAGCATCGCTGACCTGGTCGTGGCCGTCTTCCAGGTCCTGCCCCAGCTCATCTGGGACATCACCTTCAGGTTTTACGGGCCGGATTTCCTTTGCCGGCTGATCAAGTACTTGCAGGTAGTGGGGATGTTCGCCTCCACCTACATGCTCTTGCTGATGTCCCTGGACCGGTGCTTGGCCATCTGTCAGCCGCTGAGGTCCCTGCACAGGAGGGCGGACCGGGTCTCCGTCCTCCTCACCTGGCTGCTGTGCCTGCTGGTCAGCATCCCTCAGATCCACATATTTTCTCTGAGGGATGTGGGGAATGGAGTTTATGACTGTTGGGCAGACTTCATCCAGCCTTGGGGACCCAAAGCCTATGTCACCTGGATAACCCTCATGGTCTACATCATCCCTGTGTTGATGCTGAGCATCTGCTATGGCTTAATCAGCTTCAAAATCTGGCAGAACGTGAAGCTGAAGACGGCTCACGGGCCCAACGTGGGTCTGAGCTCCAACGCCCGCAGCGGGACGGCGTTTGCCAGGGTCAGCAGCACGAGGCTCATCTCCAAAGCCAAGATCCGGACGGTCAAAATGACCTTCATCATAGTGCTAGCTTTCATAGTCTGCTGGACGCCCTTTTTCTTCGTGCAGATGTGGTCCGTGTGGGACACGAACGCCCCGCAGGAAGGTACGTCCTGCTCCCCCGTGACTGTGCGAGGGCCGCTTAGCCCAGCGACCCCGGGGACACCCGCCAGGGGCTGCGGGGCAGCCAGAAACTCAGCTGGGTCGGGTCTCGGGGGGCTGGGTGAGGGGACGAGGAGAAGTTCTGAACACGGAGGAGAAACGGGAGGGGCGGCGGTGACCGTACCTGGGCGAAGGCTAGCTCAGCCCGCACAAATCCAGGGCAGCTGTGGCTCCGGGGTCGGGCTGCGTGGCTGGCGGTGGCCGGGGAGGTGTCGCTGCTCCCCGAGGTGGCTGTGCGAGCTCAGCCCCCCGGCTCTGAGTTACCCACACCGGCTGCTCGCGCCTGCTCCATGCAGCAGCTCCCACAGCACAAACTGCTCGTCTCATTGCCCAACTTCTTTTCTTTTGCAGTATCGTTTTATCCTCGCTGACTTCTTTGCTTGCAACTATTTTGCCCTTCTTTCACCCTCTTCTCCTGCTTCCATCCACCCAGGGACTGTGCCGCTGTTATTTTATCTCTGGCTGGAGCACGGTTCCTCCAGAACCCCCCTGATTTATGAAAAAAGGCTTTTCCTAAAGGATGTGGTGTCACTGATTTGCCATTTTTTATACTTGGTGCTGGCTGCTCCTGTCGTCACTAAGGTTGCAAGCAGAGTAAAATATATTACCCTCCTTGGGTTTGCGTGCTGTAGCTGGGCGAGTCTGTGCTGCCTCTGCGCGGAGGTGTCCCTGCACCTGAGGGGTGAGCTTACAAGAAAAACTCCGCACAGCTTTGTGAGCTAGGAAAAAGGACAAAAAAGCACACTCGGGGACAACTCTTCCTTGGACAAAGTGCCCCTAACTCATCAGAAGCACGGAGCCTGGGGATGCCGAAGGCTGAGGTGGAGCCGCGGCTCCCCGCTGTCTGCCCACAGTCCTGCCACAGCAGGGGCTCCGCAGCCGGCACGCGGCTGGGTCGCACCACGTCCTCGTGTCTTGTCGTTAACCGGTGTCAGTTATACACTCGTTAACCGGTGTCAGTTACACATTCATTACACGGCATCAGTTACACATTGCCAGTGTGAAGCCTGGTGTCTCCGGCAGCCCGTGCACATCTGTCCTCCCAGCAGCCAGAGGAGCCCTCCTGCCTGGCTCCAGCTCTGCCTTTCTCGCCTCTCTCTGTCCCTTCCATTCCAGGTGGAGACACGAACACGGCTTTTTAAACCCTCCTAGGTGCTCCAGGCAGCTATCTCTTGATTTTCTACCTGATTTAGGCTAGTCAAAACTTCCAGTTTTCAGAAGCTGGATGAAGCTGTGTCTCTCCCTCTGGCTGTATTTCCAGCCTGCAGTCTCATCAGAAAGCGAAAGCTCTGCCGCTGCCGGTTCCCCCGGTGGGGCTGCGCGGGGCAGTCGGGTTCGTAGCCAGCGCCGCTCACGGGTCGCGGCAATGCCTGCTTGTTTGTCAGACTTGCCCCTGCCTGCACTGTCGAACGGGCAGTGCCACCCTTTCTGTTGCTTTGCTTTGCTGGGCGATGAGGGCTGCAGCCCGCAGCACCCCAGGGTGCCCTCCCCCAGGCCCTCTGTCCTCCTGCGGGCTGCCCCGGGGCACGAGAGGGGCTGCAGAGCCCGCGCTCTCTGCAGAAGCAGCAGGTTTTGCCTCTGCATTTCTGAGGGTTGCCCTGAGTCCCAGATTTTTGGTTTTTCTGTTTTCACCAAAGCTTAGGCTGCCCTGGCTGGGCAGAATGACGGGACGCTGGCGCAGAGGTGTGCCAGCAGCAGGGGGTGAATTCAGCCCCTTCTCGTGCTGCGGGAGCTACAGGCGGTGTGGGCGCTGCGCTGGACAAGGCGAGGGGCAGCGAGCTCACCGCGCTGCCAGGCAGCAGCAGGGCTCTGCCACCTCTGCCTTGCTAAGAAAATTTTTAGATTTCTCCACATAGGATGTCGTAAAGAGTATGCCTGGCAAGGGAGGCTGTTTATACCTGCTGCTGCGGTGTGAGCAGTGCGAGGGGCCGGGGCCTGCTCTGAGGGGCTGGGGGTGCCAGCACGGCGCCCCAAAATCAGACGTCCCCACCTCGGCAGGGGCGAGCGGCTCTTGAGGCACTCCTGGGGCAGCTCCCGTGATGCTCGCCACGCACAGTGGGCCCCGTGAAGCTCAATTTATGTGCCTCGGAGACAGGAGAGCTGAGTCAGCAACAGACGGATGATTGCTTTTTTTTTTTTTTTATTTTTAAGTGACTTGCTGTGATGTGTCTCAGGTCTCGCACCTGGGATTTGGAAGCAATTCCCCATGGCTTCCTTTTAGCATATACTTGAAATTAACAGCAATTGGACCAGCCATCACTTGAGCAGGAATTATGCGTGAGTGGGTTAAAGGTGCATTTGGAAACCAGCACTCACTATTTGTGCTTCTCTTCTAGTTTCAGAGGTGCGAGCGGATTTTTGCGGAGGCAGAAAGGCAGCGAGCACAGCCAGACCCCCGTAACACCCGCACTGCACACGAGGAGAGCAGAGGACGGGCTGGGGCGCGGGGCCGGCGCAGGGCACACCGCCCCCATGGCGCTCAGCACCTGGGGCCAGCGTGGCCGCCAGGCTCCGGGGCCAGCAGCCCTGCTCGGACAAGTCGGTGCCGGTCTGAGCTCTCGGCCATGGGTGGGAAACTTGGGTGCTTCGTGCCGTGCCGGTGGGGACAGCCGCGGGGATGCTGTGCCTGGCACCGTGCCGCACCACCGCCGCTGTCCCGACAGCCGTGTTTGCAGCCAGGAGCCATTGCCAGGCTCCCAGATTTCATTACTGAAATGGAAATGGCCATCATTTCCCATGGCAGAGCTTCGTACGTGGAAATTAATTTGGGGAGGGAGGCGAGAAAAATGTCTCTGCTTTCAGGGGCTGGGACAGTGCTGTGCAGAGGCGTGGATGTGGCCGGGCTGGCGGGCACCGTCCCTGCAGCTGCGTTTTGGCGGTGGGGACACCTGGGAGTGGTGCCCCTGGCAGCCCCATCAGGGGCACCCTGGGGATGTTGGGGAGGGTGGCAGAGACCCCACAGCCTTTTCGAGCCACCGGCTCTTTATTCTGGGCCCTGTTCTCTGCCGTGCCCCCCAGGTGGGCACTGCAAGCGCTGACTGCAGCTGGAGGAGCAGCTCTGCCTCTTTGCGAGGTGGCGCTGGGTTAACATCCCAGAACCAGCAGCACGGGAGCCGAGCAGGGCAGACACAGCTCCTCTGGGAAAACCCTGAACAGGAATTCATTAAAACTGGACTTGCTGCCTGCTGTTTTTGTATCTCACCTCGTCTTTACCAGTGCAGTTGCTGTGGTGTTTCTGCAGCAGGGCCGTGTGTCCCGGAGCGGGGCAGGCACCGCTATGCTGTGCCCGGTGCCCTCCCGGGGGCTCACCCTGCCCCACAGCACCCTGATGCCGCTTTCTGCCTTGCAGCCTCTCCCTTCATCATCGCCATGCTCCTGGCCAGCCTCAACAGCTGCTGCAACCCGTGGATCTACATGCTGTACACGGGGCACCTCTTCCACGACCTGATGCGGCGCTTCCTCTGCTGCTCCACGCGCTACCTGAAGTCGCGGCCGGCGTGCGACCTGAGCGTCAGCAAGAAGAGCAACTCCTCCTCCTTCGTCCTCAGCTGCAAGAGCACGAGCCAGAGGAGCTTCGCGCAGCCCGCCGCGACGTGAGGCACCGCCGGCCCGGCCCTGCTTCTCCGCCGTGCTGAGCGCCTTCAGCACGCCCCTGTAAAAAAGCTGTGACTGGGACCAGAGAGGGGGTTTCCGTGTAAATAGGTGTATATAGGTCTGCGCGAGGGTGAGCATGGACAGCGTTTGTTATTTAACTGGGGCAGGAGCGAGTGGAAGACTTCTGTGCTCGGAATATCGGCGGTGCGTGGCGCTGAGCAGCACGAACCCGGTTCCGAGCCCATTCGCCGCTGAAGCGGGTGGCTTTCCAAACACACGAGGGGCAGGTTTTGTCCCGAGCGATCGCCAAAGCTGGGCTCACCCCGACTGAAGGGAGCCCCCTCCCCGCTCCCCTGCGCTGGGCAGGCGGCACGGCCGGGACAGAGCGGGGAGCGCGGGGCTGCGGGGCGCCGTGGGGTGGGATGGGGTGGGATGGGGTGGGATGGGATTGGATGGGGTGCCATGGGGTGCCATGGGGTGCGATGTGGACCCTTGGGCCGGGGCCGGGTGTCCCTGTGCCCACAGCTGTGCCCGTGGACACAGTGGGAGCGAGGGAAGCAGACACGACTGTAGGATCAGGGGATGTGTGCAATAATACATTTGCTGAACGCGCTCAAAGCTTCTAAAAGGCTGGCATTTGGGATTGCATCTGGGCTCCATGGGATTGAAAAACTCCTGCTGAGTCCCCCGAGGCCGAGCTTTTGCTTTGGGTTTACTGTAGATAGCAGTTAGTCTTTTAGTTAGTCTTTTACACCAATGCAATCTTGCTTTGTAGTGCACGAGGTCATGCTTATGGCATGGATTTTTATTGCAAAGAAATACCTGTAAATAAAATTTTCGGACTGTGTCGTGATGGAAAGAGGGAGGGGAAGTGCAGAAGCATTGCAATACTAAAAACTTTACTAAACTAAAAACTTTACTATTTTTAAAAATACTAAAAACTTGGGATGCTACGCTTTAAACACAAGACCTGAGTACGCTCAGCGTAAGGATGCTTTTGTTTATAGAGCACTGCACCAAGCACTTAAGATGTGTACACCACTTCATACTTTGCATGAAGTTAGCCATGGTCCAGCCCCTGCAGGGTGGAACAGCTTGGGGTGGCTGGGAGCCCTCCTGTGGCGGTGGGCCTGGGGGTCCGGCAATGAGGACGGATGCTCCCACCCTCGCTCAGGTTGCTTCTCCTGTGGGCACCCGCAGGGATGCCATGCAGAAGTGAGGCCTGTGTGCACTCCGAGGTAACCTGATTTGGCCTCACGTGTTGGGAATGAGTGTGAAAAATGCATTTATCTATGTATTAGTTTTATTTTTTCACTGTCATCAACAGGTACATTTTCACCTTTCATATTCTGGCATTCCTTTGATTTTTTTCTCGTAGCATCAAGTGACTACGACGCAGCACATTCAGTCCCAGCATACTTCACAGACTGGTTTAAATCGTTATGAAAACATACAGAGCTTTTCCTCCTATGGTCATCCTCTTTCCCCTTGAGAGTCACTACCTCCCGCACGGAACAAGAAGGGGACCCTGATGTGCTTGGGCTCCTTTGAACGCACAGGGGCTCGTTCAGACTCGCTCTTCTCTCGTTCTGTGCCCCCACACCCTGGGGTGTCCCCGGAGGGTGCCTCGGC
The DNA here is from genome assembly GCF_040182565.1 of Anser cygnoides. Lineage (NCBI taxonomy): Eukaryota > Metazoa > Chordata > Aves > Anseriformes > Anatidae > Anser > Anser cygnoides. The sequence goes on from NC_089882.1 coordinate 3,055,653, forward strand.
TCTGCCTGCCCACAGCAGGGCACGGTTCACCCCGGGGCCGCCCTCGCTCCGCCGGGGTAAGCGCGACGTGACGGCGATAGTGAGCTGTGCCGGGGCGAGGAGGGGGCTCGGGGGAAGCAGGGCGCTGCCGTCAGGTCGGGGCGAGGAGCTAGGGGCTTGTCACAGAAAGGGACACCGGCCGCGGGGCCGACACACGCTTCAAGAGGGTCAGAGGGAAACAGAGGTGCTGACGGCAGAGGTGTGCACTCCCTGTGCAGGGAGCCTGGAGACCACCGCGGTGGGGAGACTGGAGTTTTGGAGGGGGTTGGTTCAGGATGTGAACTACTAGGACAGCAACAACAAAATTAAAAAGACTGTAATTCCAACATTGTTTTTAATTACTTTTATTCCTTCAAAAAGCTTTAAAAAATGCTTGTGGTAAAGTGTTATTGGAAATATTTTTTTTCCCTACAAACATCTAGATATCTTTTTTCTTGCGTGTAACTCTCTCCGTCTCAAGGCCTGGTGTTGCTGGAGCATCAGTGCTACGTTGCTGTGGGATAACGAAGGTCCACAGTCCCAAGTCACTGGAGGAGCACCAATAGAAAATCTGGCTCTTCCTTGTCCTTGGCATAGCACTAGCAGAGACTTTGGCTTCAAGTATTTGTTGGCAGCCAAGGAAAAAAAGCACATGAATACAATTGAGAATAATAACTGAACAATGAGACCTCCTGGGCCCTGATTCAGCAAAGCACTTAAAGACAGAGCCAACAAAGCACCTCACAGTTAAAACACAGCTCTGCGGAAGACGGGCCAAACAAACTGACTGACAGCCCAGGGGAGGAAATGGCTCCGAGCTGCACCCTTCCCCTCTCCCCCTTTTCAGGAGCACCGCGTTGCCCCCAGGAGGCTGGGCCCCGGCCGGACACGGGGGCAGTGCTGGGGGTGCCCGGGGGTCCCGTGCCCCCCACATGCCCACCAGGAGCGCTGGCAGCCCTGCGGCACGGTGTGTGGCAAACGCCCTTCCATGGGCTGCGGTGACCCTTGCCTTCCACGAGCATCCAGCCCCGGTGCTGGGCATGGCCAGGTCCCCTCCTTGGGGGGGCTGTGGGATCTGTCTGCTCCCTCTGCTCCCCGTGGCGAGCCCGCTGCCCCCTCCGTAGGCGCTGCCTGTCTGCGGGGAGCACCCGCACAGCTGCCCCGTGTTTGGTGCTCCCAGGGGCGTCCTGCCCACAGGCACAGCGCTGCTCTAATTCAGCAGTGAGCATCAAACTGCCACGAGTGGCTGTGCAGTTGTCGGCAGCCCAAGCCCTTCACGTCCTCTCAGAAGGCAGACACAGCATTTCATACACTAATCGATCTGCTTCTTGAAGCTCTGCTGAAATGGGAACACACAGGGAAAAAGAGTTTTTTTTGTTTTGTTTTGTTTTGTTTTTCACTATTCTATCCATAAGGCTTTTGTGCAGCCTGATTTAATACAGAAGCTTTCACAACAACAATTATTTGCAGCAAATAATTCATATGTGACTATTTTTTTTCGGGTTATGCTAGAGGGAGGAGACGGAGCAGGCAGGGCTGTGTGGGGCAGCTGGCAGCATGCTGGCGGCTCTGTTGCTCCCTCCCTGCTCTGCAGCTGCAGGTGGTGGCCCAAGGCCATGGTCCAGGAGATGTGGCAGTCCAGGAGATGCTGAGGTCTGGGGGATGCTGAGGTCCAGAAAATGCTGAGGTCTGGGGGATGTTGTGGTCTGGGGGATGCTGCGGTCCGTCCTGCAGGAGCAGGGCATGATGCCAGGTTCTGCCAGCACTGCTGCCTTTAGGATGGATCGAGGGGCAGCTCGGTGTGCCTCCTTCTTGGGAGAGAGTCCCGAGAGCCAGCTGTGCCACAGGCTCCTGCGTGCTGCGCAGGTCCCCCAGGTGAGGTGGCAGCGTGACCGAGGTGGGCACGCCGCAAGTTGCTCGGGAAACCGGTGCAGCACGATGGTTGGGGCAGCTGTCGAGATCTAGGTTTCCTTCCGCAGAGCAACTCTGACGTTGCTGCAGATCTTGGAGAGCGCCTCGAAGAGTGGGTCGCAGAAGGTGTGGATGCAGAGGGAGTAGATGCGGCTGACGCACTGGATCTCGATCAGGTAGCTCTTGATGCAGGGCACCACTGCCCAGATGTGGCAGAAGGAGATGAGGGCAAAGAGGAAGCCCCAGACCACGGCCAGGGGGATTCCCAGGATGGCAGAAAGCAGCCGGTAGCACCAGTACTTGCTGACGGTGAAGGTGGTGTAGCTGGTTTTCCAGACACCGTCAAAGCTGTACGTTCCCACTGGCTCAGCTATCACGTCTTCAAAATCCACCTGGGAGCAGAGAAGAGGCAGGGGGTGAGCGCGGACTGCAGCAGGAGGCCAGGGAGCTGCTGCCACGCGGGGGGAGAGCCCGGGGGGGGGGAGCGGGTTCGCAGCCCCCGGAGCAGAGGCAGACCCCGGTGTGCCAGGAAGCCGTGCCCAAGTCCAAAGGAGATGCGGCAGGGCCGGCGGCACTCACGCTGCGCACCATGCTCGCAGGTGCTGGGGCCGGCCACGAGTGCTCCGAACCGGTGATGTGCGTGGATGTGTTTACTCTGGAGGAAGCCAGAGCCCGTTCCTACCCTTTTTTAGCATTCAGGCATGGGCTGCCTGCTCGGCAGGAAGGTGGTTTGTGCTAATAAAACCCCAACAGTCCTCTTGATTTATGGTTTACTTATTTATATATTCGGAGGCAAGGTACTCAATTCAACTTGTTTGCATTCTGCCTGAAGAGGGGGAGACATCAGCTTGGCTGTGCCCTTACAGGGATATGGTGTTATATGCATGCGTTGGGAGTGTCTCTGCATTACAAATATTCTTAAAAGCCTCTGAACTATGCACAGAGATCTCGTTGCGGTGTAACTCATTTTTAGGGAATGCATGAGCCAAGCTATTTGTCTTGAAAAAAGCATGACCCTTCATTGGTAAGGCTAATGTGTCTGTTTATACCTGTCTGTCAAACTGCGATATCCCTTCTGGTTTTGGAAGCGCTTTGATTGTAAAATCATTCTGTATCATCTTTAATTTCCTGGGATTGGCAAGAGATGCTGGGCAAATATTGACATGAATTAGGAATTAACAGCCAGGCTGGTGGGTGCTGGTGAGCAGCATCCCAGCCCCACTGCCCAGCTGGGCTGGCAATGAATGACAGATCTCAGCTGCCCGACTGCCTGATTAGCTAATCAGGGGATCAATTGATGAAGGGAGCAGCAGGCTATAAAGGAGGAGTCTCTTCTCCTCTGCTTCTTTTCTTCCAGTGTATCAGGAGAGGCTCTGAGGAGAGATGGGGCAGAGAGGCTGAACTGTGAGCTGAGTATGGGCTCTGCCCCAGTGCCTTCAGAGGGTAGCACCTATGGGTGCTGCCTGTGTGCTCCATGGCTGTGTCTAGGGAGAGGCTTTAAGAGCTCTGCCAAGCCTTGGCTGGTGCCCCTGCTGTAGCCGTGCTGGGGTCTCCAGCTCCTGCTGGCGCACCTCAGCGTGCAGGTACGGCTCTATGGCAGGGCGAACCTTGCTGCCTGCAAGTTAGGCATTGGGATAGGCTGCCCAGGGAAGTGGTGGAGTCACCATCCCTGGAGGTCTTTAAAAGACGTTTAGATGTAGAGCTTAGTGATATGGTTTAGTGGAGGGCTTGTTAGTGTTAGGGCAGAGGTTGGACTAGATGATCTTGGAGGTCTCTTCCTACCTAGATGATTCTGTGATTCTGAGTCTGCTTTTCTGCCCTGGCCTGCCTCTGTACCTGCAAAGCTTTAAGGGCATTTAAAGGCCCTTAATCCTTTAAGGGCAGGGCATTTTCCAGTTTGCTGCTGCTCGCTGCAGGGGCTTTGCCTTTGCCCTTCTGAGCCACTGCAGAGGGAGGCAGGCGAGTGGCAGTGCCCGGGGGTAAGGGCCTGGCGGTTCTGCCTCTCCCTGCCCAGCCTTATCTTTGGTGCTATTTTTAAGGTTGGAAGAATGTGAGGTAGCTGGAGTGAACACTTTGAAAGCTTCCAAAGCTGAAAAGGTATTGTGGTCACGTAAGCTGGTGAGCTTCAAAATCCTCTTGGGGATTTTGGAGCTGTGGCAGGAAAAGGCAGGGGAAGGGGTGGGATGGGGGAATGGCGTGAGGGGGTTAGGGAGGGCCTGCTGTGCCCTGACACGTCCTGCCCGGGACAGCTGGTGTACTGCAGCAGTGAGCAGGTAGGTCTGGCGGGACATTGCTTGGCACTTGGCAACAAGCCACGCTGGAGCCCATCCCTGTGGCACGGGCAGCATGGCTGATGGCAGGGGCAGCTGACCCCGGCCTGGTGTCATCGCTCCTGGCTCGCTGTGACAAGGCCCTGCCCTGGGCCCCCCTTCTCCAGGCTCTGTTCCCGGGGTGCCCTTTCCCAAAGCTGCGGTCCCATGGCCCAGCTCTGCTGCCGGGCCTGCCCCCAGCCCCGTGTGAGCAGAGGCAGTGCCAGGGGAGGCACAGATGTGGGGACATGCTGTGCAGGGCCTCGGGGACCGAGCCTCCAGCAGCTGTCGCGGGCATGTCTCGCCCTGCCGGAAGGTGCCCATCTATGGCTGATACTGCCCCAGCTCATCCGGGGGACTTTGATTTGGCTGTGCCCACAGTTTTAGCTGTAATAGAAAGCATTTTAGTGCACAAATGCAGGCTTGCATTTCAGCAGCGCAATCAAGGTCACAACTTGCTCAAAGCCTTTGTGAGCGGGCTCGGTGTCTTGTCACTCCCCATGTCATTCACTTTGATCTCTCAAATAGTTTTAATAAAACCCTTCCCTCTCCGCCCGTCCTCCTTTGGGCCAAATTTATCTTTGGCATAATTCTAACAAATCTTATTACACGACTGACAGAGCAGTCAAGTTTCGGTGGTCAGCATTAACGCAAATGCTTCCCTTTTCAGAGATGTGCTACTCCTTTTGATCAAAAACAGACGAGGAGGCTTGCTGCACCCTCGTGCTGCCACCCAGGAGAAACAGTCTTCCAAAGAGGACAATACATGCCTAAGTGCTCTGGTACTCAGGCTGTCAACTCTTGATCATAAGTAGCTTTTTTCCAAGGTTCCCTTTAAATCAGTGGTATAGGCTGAGCCTGTTTTATTTTTGGCTTTCCACTTGCTGTTACGAATTAGGGTGCCTCCATAATTTTCAAGCTGCAGCCCATGGAGTTGCACAGCACATACAAAGAATCAGGGTTATTGCATTAATTAGAGCTGTGCACCGCACGGGGGTGTCCAGCCAGCATCTGAATGTCCCTGGCAGTGCAGGGTGGGGGTCCTGCAGCAGGTGACCTCGCTGCCACCTGAGGTGCTGCCTCCTCTTGAGGCACGTGCACCAGTGACTTAAAGCCATGGCTGAAGTCAGGCCAGATGCGGAATGAAGATACCCATATACTTATTGCAATAAGAAAGATGCTTCTCAAAAATAGCGCTTAAAGCCATACCTTCACAACGTCTTCGTTTATCCGCTTCGGGTCTCTGTTCACCAGGTCGATCTCCTTGGTGTGTTGGTCCTTGATGATGATCCTCTCCTCCAGCTCGCTCTGCTCCTCTGCCATAGCTCCGCCGCTGCCAGACTGGCACCCGTCGGGTAAAAAGAAGCGAAATTGGGGCTCTGCGGGGGGAGGGCCTGGGGGAGGGCAGGGTGCGGAGGCGCTGCAGCAGCTGCCCTGCAGCCCCCGCGCGCCCCTGGCTGCGCTCCAGGCTAAAATTAATGCCGCACCGCCCTGAGCAGCCCTTAAAGGGGCTTTGCTGGGGAGAGCCCCTGGCAGTGTCACTGGGGGGGGGGGGGGTGTCACACGTGCTGGGGGCTGGTGCCCCCCAGCTGCTCCTGTGGTGGCCCTCGATGCTGCAAGGGTGGCCCTGGGGGTGGGTGCCCCAGCCCGGACATGTGGGTGGGATTTTCTCCTTGCACGGGAGAAATAATGCACACGTGGGAGCAAAAGGCCTCAGGTATGTGAAGGCTCATCAGAGCTTGGTCTGGATGTCAGCTGCTTCTGTGTTGAAAAACAGCTGTTAATGTTTGTGGGATGCAAGTCTCTGAGTTGTTTCCTTGAGCCCAGTTTCTTTACCTTCTGTTTCACGTGTCAAATGGCAATATCGTGTGTGTGGTAGCTCCCACTGGGAATTGCTTAGGGTGTTGTCTTTGAGTCAAAGTGCTTCCTCGAGCAAAGGCTGGCAGCATGACCCCCTGCGGGCAGTGACACTCGCATTGCTTTGCTGGAGGGGAGCACTCGGGGCTGGCACCTACTGAGTGCTCTCTGCTGGGGGAGGACCAGATGCGAGCACCCAAAGGTGCGTTGCCAATTGCCTGGGGCTTCACCCGCAGGGCGGCACCCAAAGCTGGCCGTGCTGTCCATGTGTGTGGGTGCTTCTCCCTTTCTTCACACGGGCAGTGGGTGGGCAGCGTGTGTCCAGCTCCCGCAGTCCGTGGGGCGCAGGCAGATGTGTGCTGCCTCCCAGCTCTCCCCTTAGTGCGGAGAACAGCTCAGCGGGGTGCTGGGCGCAGGCAGCCTGATGTAACCTTGTGTAGGGGCAGCTCCAGCGTCCTGAGCACAGCAGGCTCTTGGGCACTGGCTTTTAGGCCAGAACTGCTCTGTCACAGCTGAATTCCTCCCTGAAGAGATTTTGTGGCACCTCTGCTGCTGTGGCTGAGCTTTTACCGAAGCAGAACTTCAGGACGGATGGTGAGAGGTATTTTCACAAAACAAGCTGCTTTCCCCTTTCTCTGGGCTGAAGGAACACGCTGCCGGTGTGCGGGGGCTCCAGGAGCGGAGGCGATGAGCTGAGTAGCAGCCATCTCCCGGCAGAGCAATGCTGGCTTGGCCGGGACCCAGCGCCGAATTTAGGAGGCGCAGCTGCTGCGGGTGGAGGGGCTTTGCCCTGCGCACCCGGGGGTTCTGCACCGCCGAGGGTGGGCTGGGGCCGGCGGTGGGGCGCAGCTCCTGCCCCGAGCCCCGCGTCCTGCCCTGTCCCCCGGGTGCCCGGCGGCGTGAGTCACGCGCTGGTTTTGGCTGGGGCCGGGCCGCTCCTCGGCTGCCTGCACGCAGGCACGCGGCTCTGGTGGCTCGGGCGTGGGAGGAGGAACATGTGAGCCCGGCTTTAGTGTGCAGCTAGGAAGCTGTCTCAGGTAGCAATGGGAGAATACTCTGTCTCACCACGGGGGTTATAAATAAATCTCTGAGTACTTGAAGATCGGGAGTGGGTCACCACGTAAAAGCTTCTGGTGCCCAAAGTCTGCAATGGGCTAACAGTAACGTTGGTTTGTTGCTAATTAGTGGCAGCCAGAAGTTCAATGGCTGAGTATAGGCAGTAAAGCAATGTAAGTTTTAGCAATATTTGATCCCTAGGGGATGGATGTAGATGAGACGTGTTGAAAGAACTTGAAGGTTTTCCTGCACTGGCCTGCCCAGGCTCCAGGCAAGCTGAGGGCAGAGCGGTACGTCTGGCTGGCTCTGGGAGGGAGGGAAGGGCTTCGGGCTCGTGCCAAAGTCTGTGCTGCTGCATCTGGGTGCACGTGGATGCTCTGGGAACAGCTGCCCCCAGCACAGAGGCCTGGGAGCAGTCTGCTGTCAGCACACAGCTCCTGCCCCAAAGAGCTGCACCGCGGTCATGGAGCCTCTTGTGCCCAGCTGAACCTTTGTTTCTCTCCAGGTTCCTTTCCTGTTGGGAGCAGCTCTGCCCCGGGCTTTGAGCCGTAGCTCTGGCAGAGGAGGAGGTGTCACTCAGCTCATCCTAGTGACCATCCTGGTCACTGTTTCAGTCTGGAGCTTAGCAGAGAACCAGGGAGCAGGCACGTGGCTTGGTCCTCCGCGCCCAAACCTTCCCAACCTGCCAGGCTTTAGGACGTGAGACTCCACTGTTGGAGCTTAGTTGAATAATAGGGCTTTCCTATGGGGTTGCTTCTTGTTCCCTGCTTGACAGACCTTCTCCAGCACGGGTGCTGTGAAATGCTGGGTTTACCTCTGAGTCTTTGGGGTATGGTTCCTTTAGCTTTTCCATACATCTCTGGTGCTATAGCTGGGTGTCTGCAGGCACCTGATGGAGCTGCAGCCCAGCCTCACTGAAATTCAAACCTTTCCTTTTGGGAACGTTTGTTGGAAAGCCTTGTGACAGGTTTCTCTCTGCAGAAACAGTGACCATTGCCCCCCAGATTAGCCTTACACTTGGTCTGTAGGAGAGTATTTCTTTTTCTAAACAGATTATCAAAACCTAAGCTGGCTTGGGGGCTGGTAGGACTGGTGCTGTGAATTTAGAAGCCTTCTAGAGGTCAGAAAAATAATCTGCTGCTTAAAGCTAGCAAGTAAAATACATTTCTCTAGAGCAGAGAAGAATAAAGCAGAAATAAAGCTGGCTCATACGAAATCAAAGCTCATATGAAAATAAACAGACTAGAATTTCAGTGAGCAGTAAAAGAGAAGAAATTGGGAGCTTTTGCTGACAAGTCCTTGGAGAGCATGTGGTATGTTGTAGGGGAGAGGTATAATACACCAAATACAAAGTGGTGCTGGTAAATTAGCCCTTCGGTTAAAGCAGGAGGGAAGATTGAGTGAACAAGTCTTGACCTTAGGGCTTTTCATCCTTCAGCTCAGCTTGGTGTGTATAACAGGGAAGCAAATGGATAAATCTGTTCTGAGCAAGTGGGAAGCATTGCCAGATGGGATTGAGCGTAAGGGCTTGCTCCTGTTTTCAGTGCTTGGAGCAGAGTTCTCCTTTCATCTTTTTTTTAATGAGCAAAACGAAAGCTACCTTTCGTGTCTTCTTCCCATGTGCATCCTTCAGCTCCTCTCTGCTGCAGGTGAAAGCTCAGTTTTAGTGATTCATTCCCTAGTGCTACTTCTCCCTGAAAATGTGAGCCTGAGAGTGGTAGTGATGTGTGAGCCTGTCTGGTTTCTCTTGTACATTGCCACCGTGCTGCTTTAAGTCAGAAGCAAGAGGCTGGGTCTCCTCCAGTGGCAGACGAATGTGTGCGCTGTCTTGGTTGCACTGGGGATGCCTTTCTCTTGCTTGGGTGCAAAAAACCTGCACACCTGGCCCACGGATCTGCCAACACCTGCTCCTCTCTTTGTCTTCCTTCCTTGGCTTGAAAGAACACTGGAATGAAGTGCAGGCGATGACTTTGCCATGTGAGGATTGCTGCACCTTGTTTCATGTACAGAAATATTTACTACTGAAGCCAACAAATTGGATCAAAATGCACAGGAGGAACAAAAGATTCAGGTAAGAAACAATTTAATGCATATTTTGTGGTCAGCTTGGGAACACTTTAGGGAGCTGTGTGTCCTACCAAGTGAGAAAACGATAGGGACAGGCCTCAGCCCGCCTTGCTTTTCCCTTCTGTTGCTGGGTATCCCCTCTCAGGGGGGCTGTAAGGCAGAGCGCCCCTTCATCGTAAGCGGCACCTTGCCCGCATCTCCTCTCCTGTTAGCACGGAGCAGGAATCCAGCCTTGCTGGAGCTGCTGGTGTCAGAGCCCTCTGGCGAAAGACCTGGCGGCCCTGGGACTGCCCTAGAGCCCAGCTCCTGGCCGGGGGTCTCGTGGGTTGGGCTGCTGCCTGCTCCCCGGCACGCTGGTGCTGGGGACTTCACGAGATGCTTTGGGTAGGGACTTAATGGTATTATTCCTTCAGAGACAGCTGAAGTAAGTGTCTTGTAAACAAAAGTTTGAGCAGGAGCTCTGTCACGTCTAATATCAATTAAAATTAAATTTCACTGAGGTGGAAGTACAGAAAAACATTCATTTATCATTCAAGTCGTCTTAGTTTGTTTCAATTCAAAGCAGATTGCCCTTTAGAAGAGAGAGAAAGCCTATGAATATCAAATTCGTGCCCTCGTGGGTATACAAACACCTAGTCTTTCTGCAGTCTCGTCTGTGCTGCAAAAGCTCGCACAGGAGACCGAACTTCTCGGCGGCACAGCGGGCAGGGGGTGTGCTGTCCTGGTGGAGGTGCTGTGTTACCTGTAGTGGGGCCCCAGGGCACAGAGTGGGGAGGGAAGGCTGTGGCACACACACATAACGCTGTTCCTTCTCTGTGAAGTGAGGAGGAGCTGCCTGACCCCGGTGTGTCCCGTCCAAAGCTCGGCCTTGGCAGGGGGAGCTCTGCCTCGGGAACCAGGGTCCCGGGTGGGCCAATGCCCTGACTGCCAAAACCCTTTCACTTCTGAGCACTTGGCTTCAAAGGAAGCCATCACCTATCCTATTCCTGTGCAATGGGAGGCTAGAGGAGGGAAAGCACTGTAGAAATATGATCTGCTATCAGCAATTCTTCCTTCCCTCCTGAACTTGAGGTCCCGCGGTGTCCCCCCTCCTCCACTGCGGGCACGGGGGCTGTCCGGGAGCAGCCCCATCAGCCTGTGTTTACAGCTTGTCCTAGTCTCAGCTCTTTTTTCTCTCACACCAGCACTCTAAATTCCTTTGGATTTTCATTTTAAAATAGCTTCGCTTGGCTTTGCCTTATCAAGCAAGAGTCCTTTCTTGATTTATCACTTGTGACATACCCAATTGGGTAGTCTTATGATCAGATTTAACCAGTTTGTGTGCTGCCGGTTAGAACTAGGGCCCAAAATTGCCTTTGGCTATTACTTATCCTGGTGTATAAGGCTTTATTGTTTCTTTTTTTTTCTTTAATCAAAAAGCATTTAGCTGTAGAAAAATGCTTGCCCTTCCAGCAAAGAGATGCATTGCTGCAATCTGTAAGATCAGGGGTCAGGTAATGAGGGAGGACAGTGCCGGTGTGCAGAAGATTGCAGTCACTGATGAGGTGGCTGTTTTGCATCAAGCTGTGATGAAAGCAATAGGAAACTGGGCTGTTAAAGCTGGCTGGCTGGCGAGAACATGACCCGAAACAGGGGCTTTGCAACACAGCTTTAAGGTGAGAATAAAGCGAGTGTGCCTGGGCTGAGCCACCAGACTGGGGCTCACTCGGGCTCAGCCCAAGCTCCAAAGCCTGTTCGTGGGAACACACACCCCCGTGGCAATGCACGGGCACCTGCAGTGTTTGTGAGCCTGCTGGGACGCAGCGTGGGCTGGGGAGCCAGCTGGGCAAGCCTGGCAGCACCGGCGGCGTGTGGTGCCCCACTGCTTTTTCACTGAATGTTTAGGACTGGCTAACTTTGCTGTCTGGATCCCCTGTATCGTTTAGCTTTGTGTGCAGCACCTATTGCCAAAACGATGTGAAGCTCAACCAAAGCTGCAGTTGTTAGAATAAGTAAACGCTTCCCTGACAGACCGGGGCAGCCGTTCCTGCAGGAGCTCGCTGACAGCTGGTGCGAAGCAGCGCTCAGGGGCCGCTTCCCCCAGCAAGGCCGAGTCAAATTCAGGTTCCCTGCTCCGCCAGCTCAAGTGGGAAGAGCCCTCCACGTGCAGCGGGGAGCTGGGGCTGGTACTACTCAGCTCGTCAGGCTCAATGTGATGGCGGCGGCCGGCTCCTGTCCCGTGTGGCCCCAAACTCCTTTCTCGTTCTTCAGCCCTGTATTCTTTTTGGTGCAGAGAGCCCTGTTGCGCTGGAAGGACAGACCCGAAATGCAACTTTGGCTCTGCTCCTTCATGGGTACGAGCCCCTAAATAACTGGAGGACCACCGTGACTGCCTTGGGTGTGAGGGGAGGCTGGGAGAACGGACCTGGAGCACTTCTTGTGGCTTCCCCTCAGCGTAGCGAACCTGCTGCTCTCAAAGGAAGGTCTTACAGATGATTCTAGGACTCCAGTTTCCTCCAAAGCTGACATTTTTGACAGCAAAGAACAGATTTGAGAGGGAGGAGACCAAGCATTTTGCCCTCCTTGTCCAAGCGAGATCAGGGGCAATTCCCAGCGGTACGATGAGGTGAGCAGGCTGCGGGGTGGTGTTGCAGGGTGCCTGACCTGGTCATCCAGGCGTGCTGCTGTAGCCGTGCCGGTGCCTGTAGTGTCTGGAGAGCCCTTTGCTTCTCCAGTAGGAACGGCTGACCTCTCCCCTTCCCAGTCCAGGAGGTTTTATGGCGCTCTCTCGTGTGCACATGGGTGCCATGGAGGGGCAGCGTGGCCCAAAGACCAGGGCTCAGAAGCTCAGTCCTTCTTTGACGGAACCTAGGCTAAGTTGGGCTTTGTATGAATAAAACCCTACGCGAATTGTAGTGCACAAGGCAGCCAAAACTGAAATGCAAACCTGAAAAGCAGGGCACGTTACCTCTCATAAATAAGAGACGACGCTGCTCTTTGGATGATGTCAGTGCAAAGATGTGCAGGGCGATGCTTGCAGCGTTGATCGATATTGCTTGGCTGTGGCGTGTCCGAGAGGCTCTTAATGCCTACAAATAAAACCATCCTCTCAAGCCCTGGAAGGGGGGTTAGTCTCTTAATAACAGTGCAGAATATAGAAGCCTATTTCTAGCGTTGGGAGCTTTGCACGTGAAAGGCTTCAGCTGCTCTTCCCTGTTCTGTTCTTGCCCTGACAGAACGCTTCAGCATTGTCGCTGCTTCCCTCTGCCTGGCAGTGCCTGTCTTAGTACTGGGATGGATGCGGGCTCCCGTCTAACCTATCCTCCCCACAAAATAGCAATTTTAGAGCCAAGGTCGATGTACAAGTGGGGTTCCTGTGGCACCAGTAGGCTGGATGGCAGGACTTGGGTGGGCACTGCAGGTAGGATGAGCACTACTCACAACAGAAGTGAAGACCCCCCCAGGCAGCAGAGGGCCAGGGGCCGGCCTGGCCCTGAGCCCCCCCTGGCTGTTCCGTGCTGGTTGCTGATGGCCGCGTGCTCCTGCCTGTGAGGCTCAAGTTGTTGCCACTTGCACTGTAAAACCTAGCGTCTTCTGCCATGCGGTGAAGGTAAGGACTCTGCAGCAGGAGAGATCCAGGCGTATACCTCATCCCAGTGCGAGGCAGACATATCTCAGAGTCCCAGTACAGTTCATGATTTTCGGTTTGATTTACTGCTTGGGAAGATGGGTTTTGGAGTGGAAATGAAAACTCGGTGGTTATTGCTAGAGCCTGATGTCAGTTATGTTCTAATTTCTGCCCTTGATAAATGATAGCACTGTAAGTATTTTCTTCCCAGCTTGTCGTTTCATCCATCAGCCTACATGTTATGTGTGCCCTTGCAACCTGCCCGTGGTCTTGCAATCGAAACAACAACGCTGGCGTGCTCCGGGCCGTGCGAGTGGAGGTGAGTGCGTGGTGGGAGCTCCGGAGCAGGAGGAGGAGGGCAGAGGTGGCTTTGGTGGAGGCGGGTGCTGCTCTGGCTGTGCTGAGCTCCCCATTCCCGGGGGGCAGCTGAATCCTGCTTGTGGCTGGCCTGGCCGTGTCGGCGGCTCCTCGTCTCCACACACCTCGGCCACAGGCTGGCGTGGGAGCTGTGCAGCACGGGCACTCGGAGAGGCTTCTGTGCCAAAAATAATGATAGCAGGGGAATTCAAATAGCCCTTTGCAGCATTGCTGTGCCAGCCTGCCTGGAGACTGAGAGGAGCTGCGTGGGGACAGGCGGGAGCTCGTGGTCCTGCGGGTGCTGCTGGGGTTGTGGGGCCAGTGGGAAAAACCTATAGGGTCGAGCACCTTGTGGTGGGGGCTTTCTGGTGGGGAGAGCGGGGATGCTGCTGGTGCTGCCTCCTCCAGCTCTGCTTTAATTTCGCAGAATTGCCTGGAGACCTGCTCTGCATCTCGGTCTGCTGGGTGAGTAGAGGGTACATTGCGGGGCCAGGCTGGGTACCAGGTAACTCCCTCCTCTGCAGCCCCCGTCAATACAAAGCACGTTTCCTCTGGGAGATACCAAATAACACAGAGGAAGCATTACCTCCGTATTTTCAGCAAAATCTCAGTTATTGAAAACAAAATAAACCACATGTCTTGAACAAATATTATGACATTTCATTATTCACACTAAGCGTGATAACTGAGTTGTTTTAGGGACTGTGGTACATGATTTATTTAGCTTGGATGTGGGTATAAATTCAGTCTTTGGAGGAAGCATTGTAACTCTGTAGGAATGCAGATGCTCTCATGTCCACTGGAGCATAGCCAGTACCTAGTACCTAATTTGTATTGTTTTAGTGTAAACAGGGCACACGAGGCCCTTCAGAACTTATAGAAGCCAGGTGATTTTGCCAGTGCCTGTTAAAGAAGAACTGCAAAATGAAAGCTCTGTATCAGATCTTCAAGTGGAGAATCATAGGATGGTTTGGGTTGGAAGGGACCTTCAAGCCCATCTGGTTCCAACCCCTGCCGTGGGCAGGGACACTTCCCACCAGACCGGGTTGCCCAAAGCCTGGCCTTGAACGCCTCCAGGGATGGGGCACCCACAACTTCTCTGGGCAGCTTGTGCCAGGGCTTCACCTTATAGTGAAGAATTTCTTCCAAATATCTAATCTAAACCTACCCTATTTCAGGTTCTTAGGAGGAATAGAATACTTTTTGTTTCCTTGTCTTTATCTTACAGCTTTGTTGGATCAGGGCTGTCCTTTTGGTTTGCAGCTCGTCTTCTCCCTGCTGCTCTTCAGCCTCCGCTCTTGAAGGCTGACCTTCTGGAGATGTCCCAGTGGAAACTAGTGCTGAGCACTTCTGCAGAAGTTTCTGGTATCGGCTGCTGCATGTAGCACGTTCTCAGTCCTCTGAATGCTTCCTCATTCAGGGGCCGGAGGTGGGCCTGGGGCTGGAGCCTCGTGCCCTTGTGTCCCCTCCATAGCCCCCTGCTGCGGTGAGGGGCTCAGCCGGGCTGGGGCACGCGGTGCCCGGTGGGGCCAGGTCTGGTGCAGGAGTCCGCATGGTCTAAACTGCAGGTGCTGGACATGGCTGGGGACCTGACTGGCTTGTAGCTACTGGAGCAGTTGCTTCTTCTATGACTTATTTTTCTGTCTAAGTTTTAATTTTTGCTTCAGAGCCCACGACTCTCTTCTAGGCCTCTGTGATGGATAGCTGCTCTACAAACCAAGCTGTGCTCTATTAAAAGGAACATTTTAGCTGCAAGACAAGATGGTGAAGGCTGCAAGAGCTGTCAGCTTTTTTCTTGTCTTCAAGTATCCGAAAGCCAAATCCCATGACGTGCTGCACCCTGTATCTGCCATGACTAAGGCTACTGGCTGTCAGCAGCTCCAGCAGGGGCTGGCGGTGCCACCAACCCGTGAGTGTGCTTTATGCTGGAGCTTTCCAAGAGTTAACACAGGGCTATTTGCATTTTTATGGGTGTTGGCTGTCTAGGGCTATTTATGACAGCAGAAGTAACTGAATTAATATTCACAGACTTTCCCCTGACTATACGATATAAATTGTGAATGGTTGTGACAGTGTGCCCTTGTTCAAACCACAGCATGGCAGTTGCTTAGACTTAGCTGGACAATACTTGTTCACAAATTTAACCTTTCTTGAAAGAGTCCTGGGACAAATGGGAGCTTTGCCATTGCCTTCAGCAATGCGGGAGCAAATTTGGTGGTCACAGGATGATGTAGGAAAAGCTGGGCTGGGTTCTGGTGTTGGTGCAGGGCAGAACCTCCTGCAGCCACGTAAGCCCTCAGTGCCCACGCTGGTAGCTGAGGTGAGCCATCAGCTCCGAGCTACAGGGCAGCTGGGCTATGGGGTTGTGTCAATGGACAGGAGACTTCAGGGCTATCAGATCCAGTCCTGGACCTGAGCAGCCTTCCAGCTGTCACAGAGGCTTTGCTGAATCCATTTAGGCCTGAAGGACTTTAATATGGACTTTCGTGCTGTTTCCCATAGAAAAGTGTGTTCAAGCATATGCTAACCCTCTAGCCAGCCCACCAGGGTCCTGGAGCGGCTGGGGCACTTGGATGAGGAGATGTCTGCCCCGACCTCCTGTTGCACCTCAGGGAGATGTGGTGCCCTGGTGGCCTTGTCTGAGCCCAAGGAGACAAGCCTTCAGCAGGCCCAAGCCTTCAGCAGGTGCTGAAGGAAAAATGCTGAGTGAGCCACACTGAAGCTGAGTGAAAAGATGGGCAAAAAGAGAGAGTGGAAGAATCTACAACAGTCTGGATGGAAGAAAAAGTAGAAGAGGGTCTAACAAGCTCCCAGCTGTGTGAGAATCAAAAGGGATTATGTCTGTGCGTGTCAATCCCTCATTGGAACCAGTATCCATATGTGGAAGAAAGTGATGCTGCTTTTCTTCTTCCACACACTATTTCTGGTGCTCTCTAAAGTCATGTCCAAGACTCGCTGGTATTTCATGAAGAAAACCCAGTCTTCAGGGAAAGCAGTGCCAGAATACCAGAAAAATAGATACTCTAATAGCCATGTGATTGAATAAATGTTATTCTTTCCCTTGTTTTTATAATAAGAAAAATAATTTTGTGAGAAAGCTTTATCACTGCAAAGATTGACATCTTCCATCATTTAAGCCTTTCTACTTAGATACGGAGAGGAAAGGGAAAAGTTGCACATCCCTGAAGAAAACAAGCGAGCAAAGTGCGCCAGAGCCTCCAGAGTGCCGTGCAGCGGCCCCAAGGGAGCCTGCAAAGGCCGCTTGGGCATCGGACAGATGGGCAAGGTAACGCCACAGGTAACACATCGGTATTGTGCCCAGGTTACCTGTGCCAGAGGGAGACGCTGCTCTGCTTCCTTGCAGAGAGGAAGGGCCTGGCTCCAGCTGTCTCCTTGTAGGGGAAGGAGCGAGTCTGACAGCTGCTGTGCATGGTCTCCTCTCGTCTGTGTGTCTTCTCCTGGGAAGGGAGAGCCTGGACGCAATGTGCAGGACAGGGGGGGTGCTGAAATATACCTCCCTGGGTGGGCTGTGGTACCTGGTGCAGTGCCATGGGTCCCAAGGGGCAGGCAGGTCCCTGTTCTGGCCAAGGCCAGTGCTGTGAGCCTGGATCTCAGCGGGTATTGAGATTTAGCCACCGGTCCTTGCAGCAGGGGTGGAGAGCTGAGAAGTCCAGGGGTGCACGCAGTCCCATCCAGGGATGAGCTGCCCTTCCTGACCTACCAGCAGGAGTCTACGGCGAGCTAAACCACGTCCCTTGGTGATGAAAAACAGCCTGAAGCCCTGCTGTTACTGTTGGTTTGGAGCCCTTTCTTGGAAAAAGCCAAAATTATGCATCCTCAGGACACAGTGGTTATAAGCAGAAGGGTAACATTTTCCAACGGTTCTTTCCCAGGCAAATATAAATACACATGTGAATATTTTGTGTGCTCATGCCTGTTTTGTCATGTTGTTGGCTGCAACTGCCCCTCCTCCACCTAGGCAGAGCAATCACAAATGCCATTTTGACATTTTCAGCTGGATTTTTTCCAATGCTATTCTATGGGTACTTTGAGGACCAATGCACAAGAAAGCTTTGTCTGCTTGTCTATCTGTTGGGAGCAGGGCAGAATGTAATGAGCTTCAACACCCTGGGGAGGCGCTGGGTGTCGGGAGGACCGTGTCCCACAGCAAGGACTGAGGTGGTGGCTGTCCTCCCCACCCTGGGGAGCCTCTTCTGCTTCGGGGTGGTGGGGATTGGGCTGCCCCTCAGGCCACGGCCACGTGGTGACTTCATGATGTTTTGGGAAGCACGGCCGTGCCCTTGGTGGGCCTTCGCCTCCTGGTTTGGTGGCACCACCACGCTGCAGTGAAACACAGGGGGGACATCTGGGGGAGCGGGGACACCTTACGCACAGATTGTGCTTCTGATTTCTTGCTAGACTCACAACTGTTTGTGGACCGATGCCCAACCAGAGCTGCATCTCGTTCCATACAGCTGAACCTGATCTCGTGGTGCTGAGTGAGGTGAAACACAGGTACGTAACGTGCATGGGCTTCCTCACTGTGTGCTGAGACTGGTTTTCTCCGACAACAGGGACAACCCCTGTTTGGGGCAAGGGAGTGATGTCTGCTCCACCGGTGCTGCTGTCGGGCTGCAGGTACAAAGGCAAGAGGATGACTTGTGTTTCAAAAGCTTGCTGTGGCTGGTGGCCAGCTGGAGGAGAGCTTGAGGAGTGGGCCACGTGTGGCTGCGGAGGGGGCTTGGCGTCTGAACGCTCTCAGCTTCCACCCCTACCTCCCATTTCTTGGGAACAAGGATATTTGTTACTCTATTAGGGATGGTCTCAATGCCCCCCGCAGCTCCAGGTTTCTGGTTTTGAAATTTGACAGTTTGGCTTCAACCTCCAGCTCAGAAAGTAGCAGGGGCTGAGGCCAAGCTCCCAGATTGCTCCGTGTTGGTAACTCGGGGCTCGCTCCCGGCTGCCTGCAGGGCATCAGCAGCGCTGGGGGCAGAGGGGCCCAGGTACGCAGGAGGGATGGGATGGAGGCAGCCGCAGGGGTGGGTGAGAGCTGCGTGGAAATCCCCAGCCACAACCTGCTGCATCGCCCTCTCCGAAGTGCCTGTGGTCCTTTAGGAAGGACGCTGGTTTGGGGTGTGTGGAAGACCGCAGAAGTGGGTTTCCTGACAAGGTCTTGAAGGTGGCCGTGGGATGGAGTTCCTCAGTGATGAGCAGTGCTTGGCAGTGAGATTGTGCTCATTAGCATTTAAATAGCGTAATTTCAGGTCTGGATACAGAGCAACCTGAGTAGCCTGAGGTGAAGTTTAGAAAGAATTTGAACTGTCAGAAGCAGGAAAGGACTTTTGAAAACATAACACTGTTTTCCCCGTTACTTGTGTAACTAAATCAGCTAGCCCATGTGTCATCTACAGTCCAATCTCCTTTTATAGTAAAAAGAAATATTGGAGGGACTCAGAGCCAAATGCTGTGTGTTTTTTTTTTTTGTCAATCTACATTGTTGGCATGACTTCCAGAGCTGCTGAGCTATCAAATCTGGAAGTCAGGAGAAGTGAGGATGGGTTGCACCTTGCAGGGCCGGGCTGCATCCCTGCTGCATCCCAGTGAGACCTCGGGCAGCCCCGGCACTGCCGGTACCCGGCAACAGAACGCTCTTATTAATGGGAGTCAATTTCTTCAGCATTTGTGTGAAGGAAGATGGGGAGACAGGTCCTAAAATTGTCCTTCCATAGCAATACTTGTGCAAGAAATATGTGACCTTACGAGCCAAAATTGGCCTGGCCTTGTACCAGGACACAGCTGTCTCTAAAATGGTTGGATCAGTGCAAATGAAAGCTTTGGGTTTAAGGTATTCACAGTGGGTCAAATGCAGTCCCACTTAGGTGGTGGCCACACTCCAATAAAGATGACTGCAAATTTTCTTTTGCTTCCTTCACAGCTCTGTACCCTGCAGGTCTGAATACTGAAATGACACCGTGCACCAGGTCTTGCCTTCATCTTTCAAAATTGATTATAGGCAGGTTTGTAGCTGCTGCTCTGCAAACAGTGTGTGGAGAGCCGTGTTTGACTTGCTGACACAGCCACTGGTAATTGTGGCAAGTAGTGTTCAAGTCTTATTAAAAAAAAAAGAATCAATCTTGATGATTAAGCTAAAGCAATAAATGGAAGAGGGCAAAGTAAGCCCAGAGTCCTGGTAGTGAAATGCACTGCAGTCAGCAGGGCACTGTTGATTTCAGGGATCCTTCAGCCCAGCTTTGAAATGTGATCGCGCCTGTTCTGTTGCTGCTGCAGTGTTCAGTGCTTTTGGGATGTTTCACCTTCCCTTGTGACCCTTAAACAGATACGGCTATTCTGTCTTTAAAAATGTCATTAATGAAATATTAGGGGACCTTTGGGAAGGTTCCCCTGCATTTGTATTTAGTTGGAATTGAAATTTTGCTGCTGGGACTTCAAAACTTTTGTTCATGTATTTAATTAAAATCTTCAGTACTAGTGGAGAAGTTTGATAGGCTGAGAATCTTTAAAGATGGGTCTAAGCATTGCTGGTAGTATTCCGATAAAATAGTTTTTATTTTAAAAAAGTTTTTACATAGATCCTTTAAAGAAAGTGAAGGAGAAACTTTCATGAGGGTGACTGGTGAATAGAGGTACTTCTAGGTGTTTTGATGAAAAAAAAAAAGTTGGATAATGGATTTGCTAGCCTTAAATATTTAGTCAAATTGGATTGATTTAACTAGAATTTTGGTTTGGTTCAATAAAGTACGGGACGGAGGATCTGGGCATGGGAAATTTTGATTCTATCAAAATATTTCAGCCTTTGATTTGGAAATGACTTTCCCTACAGGATTTTCCATTTTACCTAACGAGACATGGGAAGCGAACAGCCTAAATATTTGACTGACGCTTGTTCTGTATCCAGCGGGCTTGTTTTGGTTCAGACAAGCCAAGCTTGCATCTTCCCTCATGTGTTTAGAAACGGGCGTGGGGACTGAAGGCCCCGAGGTGCTGCGAGGGTCCGTGGGGCTTCGCGGGCTGCCCGTTGCCGCAGCTGGTCCCGAGTCGCTCAGCACCTCCGCGTCCTCACCCAGCTCCGGCACAGCCTGGCTGCGGCCACGGGCAGCGCTGGGGCTGTTCGGACACGGAGCATTTCGGCGCTCTGGGTGCCCCCAGGTGCTCCGCGCACGCCGCAGGCTGCGGAACCCAAGCGCCGGGGGGTCCCGGGGGCGGCCCCCGGGTGGCGGCGGGCGGCGCGGTGCGGGCACGGAGCGCGGCCCCGCAGCACCACCTAGCGCGGCCCCGCCGCACCGCTGCTCCCCGCAAACCCTCCCGGCTGCGGGCCGTGGGTGGGCTTCGGCCAAACGCACGGCTCCCAGGGCCCGGCGGCCTGCGGGGGGCCAGCTGCGGGTTGCCCACCCGTGCGCCCAGGGCGCTCTTGGCAGCGCGCTTCCCCCACGGCTCTGTCACCGCTGCAAAAGCAATGGAAAAGGTTCTGGTACTGGGAGCGTTAGGTGCAGCAAATGCCACTCGGGGAGCAATTTTGGGAGGGTGAGGTGAGCACACAGGGCACCAAGCACCCTCCTGCAGGTGGGCACCCTGCTGGCCCTGGTGGTGCCCAGCAGCAACGCTGCCAGCGGGGCAGGCGGAGATGTGCCCCGCCGTCCTCTATCATCCCC
This sequence comes from Anser cygnoides, assembly GCF_040182565.1. Lineage (NCBI taxonomy): Eukaryota > Metazoa > Chordata > Aves > Anseriformes > Anatidae > Anser > Anser cygnoides. The sequence goes on from NC_089882.1 coordinate 3,076,505, forward strand.
GTGCCATCCTTGCCACCCGCTGTGACTTTTCAGGCAGAGGAGGGGTGGGAGAGGAGCAGCAGTCCTGGCACTGGCCCCTGTGCAAGAGGAGCAGCAGGACTTCTCCCAGCATTGCTTGTTTGCTCCTCGGAAAGCGGCGGGGAGGTTAGCCCCGAGCACGCAGAGGGTGGCGATGGAAGCCAACGTGACTTCCAGTGCACCGAGTTGTAGCTGCTCGGGGGCAAACCTATAACCAGATCTTTTCTGAGGTGGGGGCTCTGCTCGTAGGGAAAATCACTGATTTAGCCTATAAAAGAAACCTCCACATGGACAGCCTTAAACGAAGCAGGAAAATTGCTGATGAATCTTGACTGGTGCTTTGGTCCTGCTGCCCCCTGCAGCATCCTGGTGTTGCTGTGGCACACACCAGAGCAAGCCTTCATTTCAAAACCACCGAATTGTTATCTTCAGGTCTGTATTTTTGGATAAGTATCTGCTCTGTGTACCTATTCTGACAGAGTTATTTTTACTTGTTAGAACAACCATTTTTTGGTGCACTGTTATATTTATTACTTCTTCCCTTCGTGACTTAATGATAAGAAAAGATAACTCTGGTTCTGGCAAGAAGCATTGTTTTTCTGCTTTAAATAATGATAGTGTTTTAATAGCTGCAGATAAAGGATTAGCACTTGGACTTGGCAAAGACCTGCTTTTACTGCTTGAAATAGTCTGGAGTGTGCGTTTGGAGTGGGCAAGCTGCCACTGGAAAGGATTTGTACCCACCCAAAGGAACAAAGCCCAGCTATTTTTACTCCTGGGATAAAATGGGACAGGGCAGAAAAGCTTATCTCGGACAGGTTTTGGGTGAGCGCGGCTCATCGGGGCACTGCGCCTGGCTGGCCGTTCCTGCTGCGCGGAGCAGGCCCTGGGGCAGGTCTCCGGGCAGGCCCAGGGGCAGCAGCCACCCTCCCCGGGCTCCTGCCAGGCGTGAGGGGCGCAGAGGTGGCTGCTGGTGAGCAGTGGCACCGGGGGGCAAGCAGTGCTGGGAGCCTGGCAGGGAGGGAGTGTGTCCCCTCTGCTCTGGGGGCAGAGAGCATCCGTGACACCTCACCGGGTTGCTCAGGCAGCAGAGGGAGGTGTGAGGGAGGAGACATCAGTTGTACGACGGGGTAAGAATTGAGGATTATGGGGCTGCTTCAAAGCCTATGGATCTCTGGGCAGCTTTCTGTCAGCTGGAGCTACATCAGGCCCCATCTGACGGGAGGAAAACAAGATCCGGTTTGTACTAAATTGGATCAAAAGTACTACCATCTGAAACTGAAAACCTGCTCATGCAGTAAGAGTGTTTCACATGACTGCACAAGGAAATGAAGAACATTAGGAGACATAGAAGGAAAAAAAAAAAAGGCCAGAAATGTCGCTAGGGTGTCTGGAGGGGTTTCAGACAGAGGCTGCTGGCTGTGTCTGTGTCCCTTTGTACCGGCTGCTGCTGCCGACTTTTATTTACTTCAGTAAATTTACTGCAGTAAATAAAATTCGCGCAGCAGCAGCAGTAACAAGCGTGTCCATCGCTTTGCACGTGGCCTTCAGTTCTGAGCTGCTGCTTGCTTTCCAGGTGCATGTGGCTGACGCACAGAGATGTACTGGTGAAGCACTGCGTATGTCTCCAGGATCTGCTCTCAGGTTAGCAAGTCCCTAATAGTTACACCAGAAAATGCTAACACCAAGAGCTGTGGGCACGTGGAGCTTCACGCGGCGCCGTGTGGGTGCGCAGGCAGCCCCCCTCCTCAGCCGAGCAGTGCCCCGAGCCCACAGTCGGTGTTGTGCCGCCTCCTCCGGAGAAGGTACACACGCCTCGCACCACTGGGCTTCAGGGGCTGCAGCACACGTGTTCTCCACAGCTTCTAACATCTTCCTCTCCAGTGGGTCTTCACTTCGGGAAGCCAGCGTGGTGCGTGTGGGCTGCTTGGCACTTTCCTTCCCGGCAAGTTTCTGCTTTGTCCAGCTTTGACATTAATTCATTATTTCCCAACATCTGCGTTGTTTGTTAGAGGGGAGTGGCTCGGGGGGGCTGGGTTTCATTGCTGCCAGCACAGAATTCACAGAAAACAGTGTATTGCAGGGGACATTGCCAGGACGGGACCATCTTTGCTCCTCACCTTTGAAAATGGAACAAGAAGTGAAAGCAGACAGTAAGTAAAGCTAAAAGTAATAGATTGCATGCCATGCTGATGAGTTTCTTTATTAATTTTATTCAATTTGTACTTCTTAACATATTTCTAAAATGTGTTTTCAAGCAATATGTTAAAAATTAACTGTTTCCAGAAGAGAACTCCTCTTCCACCAAATGTCCATGTGTGCACTCTTCCAGCCGGTGCTTGTGGAGAGGGTCAGTGCGTCTCTTGTGCCGTGTCTGCGAGCTACAGGTGTTGCTGCTCGCTTAGGTCCAATGAAAAGCCTAAACTGAGGCTTGTTATCTTTTAATAGAATGCTGCTTAATCAAAATATCTCTCATGATGGCACTTTGATCTTATGCCCTTGACTATATCTTCTTCATTAGATGTTAATATGGTTCCTGAAGAAATTCTAATTACACGGTGCCCCAGTGAAATATCGCTGTCACTGTTGCTGCTGAAAAGTAATTGAGTTCTGAGGTTCCCTAATTTATGAATGAGAAAAGCTTTGATTAGCTTTAGAAATAATAATGCTGCAGGAAGTTTCTGTTTAATCAGACGGAAAAAAAAAATTATTCACTGTGGTCCTGGGGGTGCCACATGCAAGGCTGACTTCCCGCTCCAACAGCCAACTAGTCAGAAGCGAGTGAAGTGATTTATGGTGACAAAAATTGCAGGGTAACTGACAGGTTTTGCCAAAGACAGGACTTTCCCTAACTTTTTGGCTGTGGGTTCTATCCTAAATCCACCGAAAATGGGAGTCTTTCTGCTGATGTCAATGGGCTCTTGGTTAGTCGCTGCTGGCCAGCTGCAGCGTTTGCAGTCCCTGTGGCTGCCTGGAGGGTGGGAAAAGCAGCGTGGCCTTGTGCTGTGCCTGAGCCTGCAGGCGTTCTGCCGGCTGCTTGGTGCTAGAGCTGGATCGCCGTGATGCAGAGCAAAACCTGGAGTATCTGATGAGGAGCAGCCTAAGCGCTGAACTTCCTGGCTTTGGTCAAAGTCCATCTCAGACTTATTGTTGTTTCAAAATGGAGCGATGTGTTCATGTTTATACACTATTGTGATTTCCAACATCATCGCCGTAGCAACAACCACGCTGTTGACTTATTTGCTCCAGATTTGGGATATTTTTAACCAGGTCATTTAAACCATTTCCATTGGACTGGAATTTGGTGCTTATCTCCATCTTTTGTTGTAAACAGGTTTTAATTTAACCTTTTTGCATTAAAAATAAGTGTTCAGGTTCTCTTCATAGTGTGCATAGAAATCCAGTACATTTTGGAACTATCAGAAAGGATTTGCTCTGATAGTTCAAATAAGAACCCGGGAGTTCACACTTCTGGGGTGTTTCTCTGCAACACACCGTGGAGAAGCACACTTCTTCCTCTGGCCTCCTGCCCCAGGCACGCCGAGCACGGCGCTCACCCGCAGCAGGGCTGTGCCTGTCTGAATGAGCCCAGGAAAAAAAGGTGTGTAAAAGCTGCATTTTCTGAATGAGAAATTCACAACATTTTCAGTAATATTTGTTTCCTTTTCCTTGTGAGTACAGCTGCGTGCAGACGTACCAAACCACCCCAGAGCAGAGGGTCAGGCGAGGTGCCTCTGCCGGGAGCGCTCCCACCCTGGGGCACGGAAGACAAGGTCGGAGCTTTGGCTTGCTGCGAGGCACGGGCTGTGAGCTGGGAGGCCAGTGAATCCACAGCGCTGGGAGACACTTTACCCCTGCCTTAGGAAGATGTTTCTGTGTTTGATCTAGACATGGCCAAGACAGTCGCACTGAAGGCACCTTACTGATTTATTTTTTTTTTCAAGGAACCTCTCTGTAGTGCTTATCTCTGAAACCTGTGCTCCTGCAGCTGAGGGACAGCCTTGTCTTTTGCACGAGCAGTGTGGCGTTTCAAGTGAAGCATGTAGTTTATTTTAATAGGAAGAAATAATGGAGAGATTAATTTAGCCTCCTGGAAGAAAGGGGAATGCTCTCAGAGGAAAAGCCCAGTAAATCAAGTTGATGGATGGCTCCCCTCAGCCTCGCTTTGTGCAGCTCCCATCGCCGGTTGTTACCGCGCTGGCATTTCCTGGCCCTTCCACAGGCTCCTTGCTCACACAGACTGATGTTTCATAATCAGCCGCCGTGATAGGAAAGGCCACTGGAAAAAAGGCTAAATAAAAAGAATTGTTTCTGCATTAGGAGCCGGGAGCACCAATTGTTAGCAGTGGTTATTTTTAGGGTGGTACTCAGGGAAACAAACCCCACAAACAGAACTGAAGCGAGCTGGAAACTTTTAGAGAAGGCAGTTGCTGGGGGAGCAGAAACTCCGAGGTGCTCAGGGGCAGGGCTGGTGCTGCGGGTGCTGGTGCTGCGGGTGCCGGTGCTCAGCCCCGCCCGCGGGTGCGCGCAGCTCCTGGCCCCCGAAGAGCCGCGGGGGGGCAGCGTTGCTCCACCGCAGCGCAGGGACCGCGCTCCCGGGCCGCCGGGCGGGGGCACGACGGCAAATCCGTCCCGCAGTGCGTCCCGCATCTCCTCTGCGGCCCTGGGGGCGGGCACGGCGGGCCCCGCACCGCACCCCCGGCCCCGGCCCCGTGCTCGCTGGGCAGCCCCTGGAGGCCCCCCGGTGCGCGCTGCTGCAGCCTCGGGGGGGGGCTCGGCTCCGGCCCCTGCTGAGCGGGGACACGGCCCCAGCACGGCCCCAGCACCGCCTGCTGGGGGCACCCGGAGCATCCCAGTGCGTGGCTGGGGCGATGCTGGGATGAGCCGGGGCAGCACTGGGACGGGCTGGGCCGGCCGCAGCTCCTGGCGGTGGTGCAGGGGGCTCGGTGTGCAGTGCGCTGCTGTCCTGGGAGCGGCTTTGGCTGCCACGGGTAAATCTTAGCGCGTTACTGAGCAGTTACCTTCAGTTTCAGTTGGGCTTGAATTCCTCCTTATCTCTTTCCCGTAGGAGCCAAGCCAGTGGCACCACCTCTGGGCCTGGCGGGCGAGCTCGGGCAGCAGAGGATCAGCCCCCCCTTCCCGCAGCCCAGGTAAGCGCTGGGGAGGTCGCATTTGGAGCGATTCCCTTGGCTGTGCCCTTTGCCCAAGCCCCCCGGGCTTGGTGCCCAAGCCCCCCGGGCTGGTGGTGCCCAAGCCCCCCGGGCTGGTGGTGCCCAAGCCCCCGGAGCCGTCAGCACCGCACGGTCCTGCCCTTGCCGCGGGTGGGAGGCGGTGGGCAGGGGTCACGGCTCAGGTGGGAGGCTGGGAGCTGCCGAGAGTCCACGGTGCTGCCCTGGGCCTGGGAGAGCCTGGTGGCACGGGTGAGAGCTGAGAGCGGCTGCGGCCCCGCGGCTGGGCTGGTGGCATTTCCCCTGCCCCACGGGGCAGAGCACAACCGCTCCCAAGAGGCAGGGCAAAACTCACAGAGTTTTCCTTGGAACACCGGTGGCTAGCCTTTCTCTCGGGGCTTGGTTATTCTGCTTGTACGTACTGTTCATTGTCTTTTTTCCTCTTCTGATTTTCATCTTGAATTTCAAACACAACCAAAACAAAACCCAACCTTTTTCTTCTGCACACAGAAAAAGAGCAAAAAGAGACACAGCACGAAAAGCAACATTTGATCCAAAGTAACGTGGGGTGGAGGGAGTCTGCTCCTGCTGCTTTCCTTCTCCACAGAGATTGAGACTGGATAGCTGGTGGTGTTACATTGCTCAGCCAGAACGAGAGGGGAAAAAATGACTGCTAGACAGAGTGACCTGCCCAAACTTCTCACGGTTTTGAAACGACGGAAAAGTGAATAAATAAACATAGGAGCTTTGAATTCATAAGTGTCCAGTAAACTTAGAGAAACAGAACCTGATCCAGAATAAAAGGAATCCAGAGTCTCGAGAGGACCTGTTAGGTGCAGCTATGTCTTAGGTTTCCTCCAGAAACGCTGAGCTCGGGACGCGGATGGGTCCCCGTGGGGCAGTGCCGTGACACGCTGCTACCACCGTGGTTGCGGGCAGGGCAGCTGTCAGTTCGCGGCTTGCAGAGCCACGGTGGCATTTCAACCCAGCTCTCAGTGCAGCCTGCTGAAGGGCAGGGTTTGCACACACAGTATTTGCTTTAGACCACTCTTTCCTAATGGCCTTAGTGATATGACACGGAAGTACTTTTAGGAGCAGAAATCTCTTTTTCTTTTGTAAGAAGAAAGATTCCAGCAGTGGCTGTGTAAAGGATGTGGGTGCTCCCAGACGAGCTCTCCTTAGGTCACTTTTGCAGTAAGTTAAACGCACCATTTCCAGGCCTTTAAAGCAAGTGCAGAGCAGAAACCTGTTGGTGTCGGTTCCTCGCAGTGTCCCCCCGCTGACGGAGGCGGCGGCCAGGAGAGCCCTGCTGCGCTTCGTGGCCGCCAGGCGCTGCTACGGGAGCAGAGCGGCGGCGGAGCTGGTCATCCGGGAGCTGCGCCCGCGCGTCACCTACCGGGTGAGGACACCCAGGGGCCTCTTGGGCCACCTCTTCTGAGCATGGGGCAGTTTCCAACCACGTGGTGACTTTGGGCCACAAAGAATTGTCTGGTCATTTAATAAGAGTGCTTTCACCCTACTTTGAACGCAGTCATATACGTGCTTTCCAAGGAAAACCTACCCAGGAGCTGCCTGCAGGCTTTCCAGCTGAAAGGTCCATCTCCCTCCACAGCAAAGCATCGCCCTGGCAAAGCCCTGCAGACCTTTCACAGCTCAGCTTTGCAAAAGACGGCCGTTCCCTTAGCTAGATGGGAGGGCCGTGCTCTGCAGCTTGTTTCTTTGGATGCACACAAGCACAGAGTGAACTGCAGTGCCCTGCGTGCCCCCAGCTGTGAACGTGTCTTTGCAATATTTAATTCCACAGAAAACATGTGGACTTTGAGTCTCTATTGTCACTCCTCTCACTGGAAACATTTCTGGCAGATTTTGTGCTTGCTGCCCGTAACAGCTGGCCTTGGCTCAGCCTTGGCTTGGGCGAGTCGCTGCCCCCAGGGCAGTGCCCAGCAAGCAGCACTTGGGTCCCTGTGCCACGGCTCCGTGCCTGGGCGGCTCTCTGGGGAAGTTGTGTGCTGTGTCCCCTCCCTGCTGGCTCTTTTGGGGTGTTAGAAGTGGGTAATGGATGAGCAGTGAGAAATGGGGCGTTGGGAGTGCCCTTTGACAGGCATTTTGGGACAGATGTTCTCCCACACTCGCTAGTCGTGGTTACAATCCCTACTTGGTACAAGGTGTCTCCGTGGCCTGTGTGTGATTTTTTTCTCTTCTAGTATCGACTGGAGACGTTCAGCGAATCGCGGTTAAGCGAGTGGGCATTTGAGCCCTTCACCAGTAAGTGACTGCCCTCCGTCCATCTGGAATAGCCCAAATGGGCAATGGTGTCCCCGGCCTGGGGCTGTGCTGTGGTGAAGGGAGGGCGCTCAGCACCTCGGGGTGCCCATGGCACGGACCCACAGAGGGATGGTCCTGGGATGGGGGTGGGGATGGGGATGGGGATAGGAATGGGGCTGGAGATGGGAGTGGGGACAGGGATAAGGGGCGATGTCAGCCGGTCCCCAGCAGTGCCAGGAGCTGGCCAGCATCTGAACACTGCCTCCAGCCAGGCAGGTAAGATGCCGTCCCCTCTACAGAGCCCGGAGCATCCAGACCCCCTGGGGATGTCCCCCCAGACCTCTGGGACGTGGAGGTCGGGGTCCCCCCGCTCTTCCAGGGCCAGACACGGCGCTGCCGGGTGCCCCGCTCAGCGCTGGTCAGGGTGAGTCCTGCTCCTCGGGGCGCGGGGGGCACATCCCTGCCACGGCACCCTCAGCTCCGCCTGGCGGTGGTGGGCGCCAGGCTTCGGTCCTCCGCTTCCCGTTTTTTCTGCCGTAAATGCCTGGGAAAATAGTCAGAGATTCCTTCTTCCTGGTGTTTTCTTCTTCTAGAAGTTTGAGGACAAATTTTGCTTCGGCCTTTTCAAGAAACAGCACTAGATGATTTTTCCCCTTGTGTTAATTTTTTTCCCACATTAGCAGAACATTTGTTTCCATGACAGGTCCCATTTAGCTCTTGACAAGCTCTATAGTTGGTCAATTTATTTTACTTTTTAGTGAAACTATGAATAAAGAAAAAAATGACTTTCTTTTGCCAGCATTACGTGGACATTTGCCTTTGTTAAATAATTATTATTTATGACTCCTTTAGTGCTCTTACAGCACAACTTTATGGTATTGGGTTATGTCCCATTAAGACCAGAATGTTATCACTGAATTTTGATGCAGGAGGAGCGCGTGTGCATAATACGAGATGTCTGAAACCTCGGCAGCTTTGTGCATGAGTAACTCTCTGATTTCAGGAGTGTCACAGATGCCACGGTCGTGGCCGATCGCAGTGCGGCGCGTGCCACGGTGCGGGCCGGGTAAGGTGCTGTGACAGCTCCCACCAGGAGCTCTGCCTTTCTGTTCTGCTTCGCTTGGGTTTTCTTTGTGACTCGGCAACATGTGCTACCATTTTGCTGCACTTATTCTGAGGCGGGGAGCCTGAGGGGCAGTGCTGCCTCGCTCCTGTTTGCTGCCCCTGGGGCTGGGGCTCCGTGCACCGTCCCGCCGGTGTCGCCAGGTCCCTGCGGAGATGCCGAGCGGGACCATCCGAACCCTGCCCAGCCACCGGAGAGGTCTCACCCCGCTCTCCGTCCACAGCCTGCGTGTTGCAGTGGTGAGAGGGAAAGGAGGTTTTGCTTCTGCACTGTTGACATGAGCTCAGATCTCAGGCATGAAGTACGGCGAGTTGTTTGCTGCCTTCGGACATGCTCAGCTCTGTGTTCGGGGCTTCCAAACGGAAGGGAAGGCTGGACCCAGGGTGCAAGGGCAGCTGCAGACCTGGCCTCCTCTCTGTGCTTGTTCTGCTACACAGATATTTCCAAAGACAGCCCAAAGATGTATTATTGCACTAAAATTGCTGCTTAATTAATCAGATTAAATGCTAGTAAATAAAAGCGTACTGCTAACAACCTGGCTAAATAACAGTGGAAAATTCCATCTGTAAGAAAAAAGGCATTTCAGCCTAGATCGTGTGTCCAATTTACATCGCTGGTTAATTTGACCGAAACAGCTAATTAATCCGGAGGCACACTATATGAGCTATTTCATACACTCTTTTCACTGCAAGGTACATACTTGGCTTAATGCATTTCTCCGCAAGCCCGAATTAGCGATTATTCCAATAACGCGCATAAAAGCTTCTTGTTGCTACGCCCGCCACGATTTCGTTCTGGCAGCCACCTCCTGTTTTAATGCCTCGGTGTGTTCGCAGGCGAGGTGCGTGACGTGCAGGGGGTCCCGGCGGAGGCTAAAGCAGCAGAAGAGGTGCCAGCTCTGCTCCGGCACGGGCCGCAGCAGGTAGGGGCTGCTGCGGGAGGCACCTCGTGGTACCACCCAGGCTTGCGGAGATGTCTGCGCGCTTTGTTTGTATTGCTGCCACGAGGATCACCTGAAAGGAAAGTCAATGCAGCAATAGCTCTATTCTCCAGGAGAAAAATGGTTAGAGCCCTTTTCCCCCTCTGACTTTCAAATGACTTTTTGTCTGAACACCTACTGTTCACTCTGTGTGTCCCACTCAGCATTCGGAAGCCTGGCTTGTATCCCAAACTCATGAGGTAACATCTTAAGCTTTTTGAAAGTATTAATTTGTTGTCTCTCCGTTCTCCCAATTTTATTACCGTTCTGTTACAAGGCTGTTGCATTTCCCAGCCTCTCTGGGATGCTGGAAAAAGCTCTGGCTTTTCCAGAGGGAGCAGGGTTTCTCAGAAGAAAGGCTCTGAGGACACTGGGGTGCAGCCCGCTGCTGCCTGCAGGCCCGGCAGGCTCAGGACAGCTGGCGGCGAGTGGTGCAGGTGCAGGGCAGGAGCCGGCACTCGGGAGAGCTCTCCGAAGGCTGTGGGTGCCAGCAGAAGACTTCTCACTGATTTTTGCAGGCTGTGCTTTAGGTCCCATTTCGGCAGCGCATCATTCCGGGTTTGGCAGGTTTTACAGCCAGAGAATTACCACCCTATTGTTTTTCCAAACATGAAATTTAACAGGCTTAAAAATGATCCTTAAGTGGCAAAAAAGAAGGTACTGTTCTGGAGCTGCTTTGTTTACGTGGCTCCATTAAGTTTAAAATAACAGAGATGGTATCGTGCATAATCGTGGCAGTCATTTTAAAGCATGAATCCACTGGGGCTAATGATGGCTGGAAGAGCCTTAATGAATCAGTCGCTAACTGCTGCTAATCCGCGTTGCACTGATGCCATCAAAATGCTCCGTGCAGCAGCGCAGCAGCGTATGCCTCCCGTGTCTGGCAGAGGCACAGGCAGCAGCGCCTTTGCAGTGACACTCCCTTCTTACCATCGTGTGGGGAAATCGTGCTTATCCTTAATTAGAGGTACGAATACATCCTGTGACGAGCTCCCCATTTAGAGACAGCTGTGCGGCTGGCCTTCCCCAGCCCATGCGCTGCGTGCCTGGGCTGCAGCATAGGGAACTGCGGGGAGCCGCAGGCAGTGGTCTGGCGGTGCTCCGGGCACGTCCCGCACCAGCAGCCCCAGCCCTGCAGCCCCTGTCGTTGCCTCCAAAGGTGCAGTACCTGCTCTGGCCGGGGCAGCAAGACGTGCACAACATGCCAGGGAGAGAAAAAGCTCCGGCACTTCAGGCAGCTGGTGATAACCTGGTAAGCAGCACAGGTTCATGGCTGTTAATTTTATTCCTTATTTTCCCGCGAGGCTTTGAAGCTCAGCTTGCTTTGTAGGGGGAAGCTAAGACAAGATTTATCGGTGCTGGTCAGGCAGGAACGGGGGCTGAGAGGGCCAGGTTTAGCTTTTAATGGTGCTGGTCATTTCTCTCCATGGGTACCAAACTTGCACAGTCCAGACTCGAAGCTCGGGCAGCCGAGGATGCCAGAGGTAATGGGGGGGCAGTGGCTGAGCTCCTTTTTCTGGGGTTTTAGTGGTGGCACGGGGCTGATGGCTGTGTTGCAGCTCCGGTACTTCCCATTTGGTGCCAGAGATAGCAGATGGGGCTAAACAAATCTTAGCTTGAGAGGTTTGGTTGAAAGCCATACCTGCTGCTTTGGGTGCATCCTAAGCACTTTCCCATCTTTTTACAAAAATGCCTCCAGTTACCCTGTGTGAAGACCTGTCTTTTCAGAGCACAGTATCCACCTGTCCATAGAGTGACTTGCACTTGGAAGCTGCCCCAGCCGTGCTCAGCGTGCTGGTGGGGCTCCTGCAGGGTGCAGGGCCCAGGGCAGGCTCCGCCAGGTGGGACGTCCAGCATCAGCCACCAGCCTTGGCCGTGTCCCACAGCCATAGACCAGAAAGGTTCGCTCTGATACGAGCCAGGGCTTTGGATGGGGAATACGTGACCTCTCCCGAAGTAAGGAGTTGACATGTTTGGAAGGCTAGGCAGGCTGATCACCACGAAGGGCTGATTTCAGGATTATTTATCCAAGAGTCACCCATGGTTGTTGCATATATAGGGTTATTAAGGAGCTAACGCAGGAGTGCACAAAGGCTGGGCAGAGATGGTTGTTGCCCTCAGAAATCAGGGAGCGCTCGAGCATTTCTCAGGCCCTCAGGAGTCAGGAGATGGGTCAGTGCCCTGCACACAACCTCTGATCGCTCGTTGGCTTTCCCTCGCTCTTGCAGGAGGAACAATGTTTTTGAATTTGTTTCTGAGCATCACCCGAACTTCCCAGGGGAGCTGCTCAGCAAAGTCAGTGGCGAGAATATATTCAAAGATGAAAACGTGGTGGTGAGTGTGACTGCGGGGGGAGGCGATCCCTCCCTGTGTGCTGCGGGGACTGGGGGGCCCACAGGTAGTGCGGGGCATCCTTAGCTCCCTCCTGGGACCTGGCCTTGCTGGGTTTTCTGCCCGACAAAAGAGGACCCAGCCAGGCTGCAGCAGCCGGGCTCAACCCCCCCAGGGTACTTCGGGTGGGCACGGCCAGGCGGGCAGGAGCCCCTGCCCCGAGTCGTCCCCGGCCGCTCTCCAGCAGTAACAGGAGCCATCCAGCAGCATGTGCGTTCCTGGGGCTTTGAATAGTGCCCACTGCATGTTCTCCACTGCCCATGCAGCCTCCGTATACCTGCAAAAGCCTGGGCGAGTTATTTATTAGTTGGCTGGCAGGAACTGGTAGAAATTTCAGCCGTGTACCAGGAGCTGGAGCCAGGCGCCATCCAAGCACAGACTGCCTCTCTCCCGGGGAGCTGTTACTCAGTGTCAGGCATCTGTAGTGAACGCTTTGCATCTGGTGCTGCTGAGTCCCTTGGGCTTTAAATGATGCTTTAGCATCTGAGTCGTTCTTCAGTGAGTGTTTTAGATCTGAAGTCCTGTGAGTGCTAGTCTGTGGGGCTCTTACGCAGACGGCTATCACTCACGCCGTGCGAGAAGTAGCTGCATTCTTGACTAATTCTGCTTTTGCCCGTAAGCCAAATATTTCTTCTGTCCGCATAGTGGGGTAAACAGAGAGGCTTTAAAAAAAAAACCTCTCAGTCTTAACAGTGCTGTGCTACTGGAAGAAGGTGACGGTGAGTCCTGTTGGGGCACCTTTCCAGTCCCCCAGTGCCTGCTTCCAGCCGGGTCTGTCAGCCCAGGAGCAGCAGCTTCCTGGCACGCTGTCGGGTTTATTTCTTGCAGGTGTACCCCATCGTCGACTTCCCTGAGCCCACCATCTCCCGGGCCTCGCGGCGCGCCATCGCCGAGCACAGCGCGGCGTTTGCCAGCTCCTCCCGCATCCTGCGGCAGGTAAGGGGGGGCTGGGGCGGCACCGCGGGGAGCTCACGGGTCGTGCCAGGGGGTGCCGGCCCCTGAGGAGCAGTAACGGCGTGGTGCTGGGGTGCCATCCCCTCGGCGTCCCCCCCATCCCACAGGACACACCGTGAGGACGGTGCCCACCAGCCGGCCCCGGAAATTCAGCTAATTATTGTTCTGCTAATTATGGTCGGCCAGTGAGCATGGCCAGACACAGTAGGATGTTGGGAGCTGTAACCGATTTCATTATTTATTTAGAGGTGACCTTTGGTGAATGAAAAAGAAATCATAATTACCAAGTGAAATACCCAGGAAATAATTTTACAAGAATATATTCAAAGATGTAGGCAGTTGTGGCTATTATTTTCCCTTTTACCTTTTCAGAGCCCTGGCAAATGTTAGTTATTATCACTATTTATATTTAGAAGCTATTTTTGAATAAATGTTAGGATTCCACTCCATCTGATTCCTGCTAGAATGTGGCAATCGCTGTTGCTCCTATTATAAATGCAAATGCACAAGTTTAGCTAGAACACACTGTCTTTTCGCCCACAGGAAAAACAAGATTTCTTATTAAAATTGCAAGTAAATTGAAAGATCAAAATAAACTTAGGGGGAGATGGCATGATTTTCTATGTGGTCTGTCAAAGCCATCTCTCTGGCAAATTTCTGTCTTCCAACTAAATTCCAGCCTATAATTTCCAGTTCTCAGCATCAAAAGCAGTTTGTTCGTAGACTGCTGCACACCCAAAGCCTCCTCTAGCTGTACAGGAAAGCAGGTGCTGAAAACATCCCTCGGTGCCAAGTCCCCGGCACCACGTGGCATCTGTGTAGATCCGGGCTGCGTTCAGCCGGCGCTTCCCCACCGGTTAATTTTTCATCCCTCCCACTTGCTGTTGGCTGAAGTTCTGCTTAATAATCTGCATCTTTTGGAAAAAGGTGGGGGAAGGAAATATCTCCTCCTGCCTGGCTGGCGCTGTTCTGCTTTCCCCTGATGCTGGCCGTGAAGCGGTGCGGGGGTACGGTGGGGTCGGGCACGGCGCAGGGAAAATGTCCCCACGGGCAGGGACCACGCCAGGCCCCACTTGCTGCGAGGTGAAGGCAGGCTTCATGCCTTCTGTCATCATTCGGTTTCATGGGGCTCCTTTATTTGCATTTTCCTTTAAACTCACCCAGAATCTGGTGGCATCGTTGCCCTCACCGGGATGTTTTCGCTGCCAGACCATCCCGTGACTGCCGGCCCTGCCTCCAGCAGACACGGGGGACTTTCCACCACAAAGCCCCGTGCCTGCTGGTGGCACGCAGGCTGCTGCCTGCCCAGGGCAAGGACGGGGGAATCGCCTCCACATGCAGCCCTCAAGGACACGAGGCAGGAGGATGCAGTAGCACACCAGGCGTGGAAATAAGGGCTTACGGGATTTAAGGAATTAGCTTAAAGAGCTGTAAATGCAATAAAAGTGGTGCGATATGGGCCAAAACAAGCTGGTGCTACAGATAGGGGAGCTTCTGGGACGGCTGCAGTGTTGGGCTCTTCTGTCTGCATGGCTTTTTGGTTCCCCTTTGCTAAGCAGCTGTGGTCGCAGCCCTGAAAGGCTTGTGGCTAAAAGCTGGGGCTTTTGGGGCATATCAGCCCAAAGTGTGACACCACGCCAGCTCCAGACACCACGTAGCTAACTGGGGCTTCTCCGTTTCTTTTCCTAGCGTCAAACCGTCGAGCGAATCCCCATCACAGAAGTGCACTACCAGTACTCGGGGAAGCCTTACCTCTATTACATCTACGGGCTCGAAAACAAGGTGTACGCGCTGGACTACCCCGAGAGGTGCTGCTGTGGCTGCACCATCGTGTGAGGGCCCTGGGGCTCGGCAGGGCCCTGCGGGCGCTTTCCTGGCGTGCAGCACAGGGCTGCGAGCTGCAGTGAGGCCCTGCTGCCCCCAAACTGCCGGCATCTCACAGCCCCGCCGGCCCCAGACCTCCCGCTGGGCGCAGGATCAGGCCTTTGGGTAGAGATTTCCCCGCTGGATGCTTCCCTTCCTTGCTGTAATGCTGCATCATTAAAGCGATGCCTATTGACAGAGACGTTTTCAGTCCAGCCACGCCGTTTCTGACTGTCGCCTTTCTTTCCCCGTTTTATTTATCAGATTTCCCGAGTTACTACATAATCCATAATGATGTATTTCAAAATCTATCCAATTATCAAATCTAACTTCAAAGGATTTCACTTTAAAATACCCACTAACATCACCTGGCGGGCAGTTCTGCTGATGTACAAGTTGCTGTATGAGGACGAAGGGCTCTTGCAGCATGGGCTGTATGCAGGGCCTGTGGCGGCTGCCGGGGGCAGCACCCATGGGGGGGCTCATCTGGTAATGCCATTGCCTCAAGTGCTTCTTTTTCTTTTTTAGTGCCCATCTTGCAATGTTTCTCTTACAGAAGCCTGCAGGAGAACTGCAGATCGCTCTGGGTTTAAGGCTAAATCCAGCACTTGTTTGCAGTGTAAAGCTGGAGAAGATAAAGCAAACAGACCCTTAAAAAGTTCAGAAATGTGCAAGGAAACAGAAAGACACCAACACTTACAGTTAAAAAGAAACCAAGCTACCCTCCTCTCCTCCTCCATGATTTTTTCATAGTTCTCGTGCTGTTTGGGGGCCTAATGGAGGTTTTTTTGCGTGGGTGGCATTGGCAGACCCCAACAGATTGCTGCATCAGATGGGGGTGTGCTGCCTGCACCCTGGCACTCTTGTTGTCTGTCACTGAGCTGACAGTTGAATTAGTACCTTATCACAGCAAATCAGCATGGGAAAAACACATTGAAGTTCTGGGAATCTTGTAAAAGATAAAGACCCACACTGTCAGCTTGAATGGGGACTGTGAGGGAGGAGAGGAATGCAAGGAAGACTGGGGACAGGCATTTAACAGCTGACAGATTTTAAAACAAGTGAGTTGAAAATTACTTTGTAAAAGAAGTGTTTTCTAATGCTGTTTCTAAAAGAAAAGAAAAGAAAAAAGTTGTTTCTGGTAATGTACAAACAGAGGGAATGAGTGGGTGAGGGGGAGAAGAGCTCTCCTGGTTTTGCTATGGGGGGAGAGACGTGGGCAGCAGCTGCAGCCACGCAAACAGTCGCCTGCTGCGGCCCCCGTGCAGGCGATGCTGCCCCGTGCCAGCCCCGTGCCAGCCCCGTGCCAGTGGTGCGATGCTGCCCCGCACTGTCCCCAGCCCTGGGGCTGCCCCGGGCGGCTCCGTGCCCCAGGCTGTGTGCGCAGGGGGGGTGCCAGCCCAGAGCTGGTGTCAGCCCCCCCTTGCAGACCCACTTTTACCAAGGGATTTTGCAAGCAGCAGCGCAATGCAGGCGTGCTCGGAGGAGCTGCGGGGCCAGCAGTGCGTTTTAAAGCACACCTTTGGCTGTCTCCTTCTGCCTCGCTGCAGTCCCTCAGTTTTGCTTTGCTCCCCTGGGGTGGGGAGTGTTGGTAGGCTGCGTCGGGTAGGTTTTGAAAGGGAGCTTGAGCATACTGGCAGTACGACCGAGCACATGGCACTTTGTGTATCACTCCCATTAACTGCAAATGGGACCTTGTGCTCGCGTAAAACAAGATACACAAAAGCACGGCAGATGCACCACATCTGCACGCCTCCCTCCAAGGGACTGCGCAGCGTTGGTATGGCTCTGCAGGGGCCTCCTCTGCTGCCGCTGATAGCTCTGCAGCAAAAGCAAACACAGGCACTAACAGCCTTGTTATTAAACCACACATTTAATAGGGTTTTGGTTCTTTTGTGTGTGTGTCTAACTCTGTACTGGCTCCTTACCCACGACAAGCCCAGGACAAGGGTGCCCGCAGCATCGCACATTGCCAAGGGCAGGAGGAGAGGCACGGTGTGCTGCCGGTGCCCAAGCTCCAAGGAAGGCAGCCCAACAGGGCAGAGACATTCGTGAGCACAGGACAAGGTGTGTCGTGTCCTGTTTGCTGCTTCTGCAAGCTAGCTGTCCTTCTAGATGCTGCGGAAAGATGCGTGCATGGGTGCTGTACTGTGATGCCCTCCAGGATGGACCTACCGCTTCCAGGGGCTTCCCGCTGTGTCTTTGGGCTCCCTGCAGCAATGTTGGGTAGGAATTAGTGCTGGAAGAGGCTTCAAGAGGACTAAATACACCATAAAAACGTGCCCCAGAAAAGGAAGAACAAGACCCAGACTGTTGTTAACAAAACAATTTTTCTTTAAAAATCAGCATGGATGTCAGGCCCTTTTTCAGCACACCCTTCATGTCAGAGCTTCAAGACTCAGCAGCACAAAGGGGTTGAGAGCTGGCTTCCCTACACAGCAGGGCAGGGTCCGCAGGCAAAGTTATTCCTGCCCATACATGTAGATTAATTTACACACATCTCTCTCTCTCCATATCATATATGTGCACTTTCTATTTCCATATATTTATGTGCTGGCTGCAACCTGGGTGTGCTGGCCCTGGGGCCAGCCATGCCGCAGGGCAGGGATGTGGGCTCGGGCGCTGGAGCATGACAAGGGAGCCACCAGGGCTGGGGTTTGTTTTGTTTTGCTTGAAGGGTTAAACTTGGGAGAGAGGTGAACTGGGCTGCCTCCTGCACCTCTGAGAGTCCATGCAGATTGCAGCTGGGCAACAAAACCTGCTGTGAGACCTAAACTGCTGCGACATCAGCATATAAGTGGATATTGCTTGGTGCACGCACAGAAGGTGAATTGTTAAGAAAAAGAGCAGCGAGCACATAAAGAACCAGGAACAGCTCCCACATGTCAGGCAGCAGGGGGCTGCCCGGGCTGGAGGGGCCCTGAGCGTGCACGCAGGTGGGAC
The DNA here is from genome assembly GCF_040182565.1 of Anser cygnoides. Taxonomy (NCBI): domain Eukaryota; kingdom Metazoa; phylum Chordata; class Aves; order Anseriformes; family Anatidae; genus Anser; species Anser cygnoides. Next base: position 3,094,209 of record NC_089882.1, read on the forward strand.
GGGACAGGGCAGCTCGCTCCAGCCTCGAGCTCCTGGGGTGGTGGTGGCTGGGCCCCCAGCGAAATGCAACCTGCAGCCACCCCACAGTCAGTCCTGTCCCTGCGGGCAGAGAGACCTGGGACCCCGCACTTTAGGGAGACCACACAGCACCATTAAGGCAAAGTGGAAAAAAAAGGAGGGTGTTTTTCTTCTGACTCACAAAAAGAGATGGACCAGACAGTTTAGATAAACTTTAGAAGCAATCCAAATAGCCTAAATAATCATCAGGCCGGATTCCTTCTGGACTGAGCAGTTGCTAATGGTTGTTCAGAAACAAATACAAAACCCACTTGGTCCTCATGCAGTCATTCTTGAAGCACGAGATAAACTTCATCCTCTTTGCTGCTGCCAGGGTGGAAAAGGGCAAACCGTGGTCCCTTGAGGAGCCATGCCCTGATCCCACCACGATGGCCGGCGGGCAGAGGGACGGCTGCCCCGACATCCCCCGGCAGTGATTCCCCTGCTCCTGCCATGCAGGGCACTGCCAGGAGGAGAGGCAGAGATGCTCCGAGCAGTCCTCGCCGGGCCTTCAAGCACCCTGGTGTCTGCGAGATGCTCCGACCTGCCTGCATCCCCATGCCCAGGGAAAATGCTGCGGCCACTGATGTCTTACCTGGCCAAGAGAGGGGCTTGGAGTAGCAGCACTGGGCAGCCCCAGGCAGCCAGAGGCTGCTGGAGGCAGCGAGACCGTCAGCCCTTCCTGCGCCCTGAGAGTGTCCCCGGAGGGAGCATCCCACAGGGAGCACCCCACAGGGAGCATCCGCAGGGAGCATCCGCAGGGAGCATCCGCAGGGAGCATCCGCAGGGAGCATCCGCAGGCGAGGCCCACGTGGGAGTGCTGGCGGAGGACGGTCCCGGCTGTCCGGGGCTGTCCTGGTCCCTGCGGACAGCCTCGGGGCGTGAGCCTCCCCTGCACCCATCATGAAAGCTTGGCCATTCCTGGCGTTTTTTTAATAGAACTTCATCTATATTTAGATCAAAAATAAATAAATTCTTGGCTTGAGGACAGTTTTAATGCCTGATGAATTACCAGAACTTCTTTCACAGGAAACTATAAAATTCCTCGGGGCGAGAGCTTGCCTCTACCCGAGCTAAGGAAAACAGAGCTCCGTGCTGCCGCTCCGCCTGCCAGCCTGTGCTCAGATGTCTTCACTAGCAGAGAGGCCTGGCTATTTCTGTTGTTAATAACCACGCTACCATGCTTGTTGTTAATGCCGCATGAGAACGAGGAAAGAAACTTGCACATAAGACTGAAAAACAACCCCAGCAGCCCCACGCAGGCCGGACCCCTGGCTCTGGCCGGGCAGCCTGTGTGAGAGGGGCGGCCCTGGGGAGCCTCGTCCCAGCCAGGGCTGCCAGGGCCTGCCACGAGCGAACCCCGAGGGCAGGGGAAGCGCCGGCTGCCCGCCGAGCTCGCCTCTGGCCCGCTGGCACCGCCAGGACGGGGCCGGCAGCAGTGCCGGGGGCAGGCAGCACCCACCCATACGGCTCTGCCCCTTGGCATGAACCGGGCTTGGTTGAGTGTTGGCTGATTTCTACTCTCCAGCCAGAAAAAGTAACAGGAAAGACACCGTTTTACAGGGCCAGGGAAAGGCTGTTTATTCTAAAGATGCTCCCAGCGCCACGAGGGGTGGTACCGGTCCATAGCCAGTCCCCTGTTACCTCCTTATGGGCTTGCTGCCCATGAACTTGTGCCATCTGCTCCTGCGCCTGCCAGCCCCGCGTGCCCCCCAGCCTCCCCTGGTAAGAAGGGCGCCGGCCCAGCAGAGCTGCACGTTTCCCTAAAGGCACGCTGTTTCACCTGCTGCAGCACGTCTCCGCCGTGGGCCCATCTGCAGTGCAAGGTGCAAACTGCCCGGTGAGGCCAGCCAAGGTTTCTTACTGCTGCCCCCACCCCTGAGTCTTTGAAGTTTTATAAAAAAGCTCAACCTTTCGACCAAACAGCCGGTAAATTGTCCTAAATGCCATTTCATCCAACAAATACAAAGACTTGGCCACAGCAGCTGCCCTTTAGACTCGTGCTCCCGTGATCTTGGTGACAGAGCAGTGCAAAGCTGCCAAAGGCAGCAGGGCCGGGGTCCTCCGCCGAAGGCTGCCGGCTCCCTCCCGCTCCCTGGCGCCTGCCCAGGCCCCCCCGGTCCCCCGGGACCACCACTGCTGCCCGCTCCGGCCGGCCTCTGTCCCCTGCCTGCGGGTGAGGGGCTGCGTGCTGCTCCCCCCCCCCGGGCACCCGTCAGCTTCCTCCCTGAGTTTTTGCTTCCAGCACCTTGAAATCACCATTTCTTCTATCTGCTAGAGCAGCTCACTGCTTTAAGTTGAAAAGCCAAAAGCATACTGCAGAAACTCTTCGAAAAAACAGTATTTTCCCAGAAAAATATTATCGCCACTGCATTGATCTGTCCATCTATCTTAGCACAGAAATTCTTCACATACTGACCTCCTGACACAGCTCGTTTTTGTGGAGAAAACTGCCCCGAATTAGGCTGTTTTTTCTCTCTTCTTTCCGGATCCTGGAGGCTTTTTTTTTTTTTTTTCTTTTTCTTTTTCCAGCAGCCTGAGGCTGTGTGGGGCTCTCAACATGGTAATATCATATCTGTGTTTTGCTCTCACTAATCATCAGTCCAGCTCCCATTTTAGGACATATTTTCACTAAAATGCTGCCTTATTTGGCTTTTTCCTTTTGCCGATTCCGGTTACATCACCCGCCAAGCAGTCGATTCAAATAAATATTGCCCCAGCTCATCACTGCCCAGCACCGCAGACGGGCTGCGTGGGGGGGGCGCGGGGCCAGCCCGCGGGCAGTGTCCCCATGGCAGGGACAGGGACGGTGACAGCCGAGCGGTGTCCCCTTGGTGTCCCCCCAGCCCTCCAGGCCTTCCTGCAGAAACGTTCCTGGTGCCCAGGCCGAGGAAGCGGGCAGGGGGCAGGGACAGACAGGGGACAGGAGGACAGGAGGACAGGAGGACAGGAGGACAGGAGGGCTGCTTCCTGCTGTGCAGCCAGGCCTCTTCTGCCCTTGCAGTAACAATGAGCCAGTTTCACAGCTTGCACAAGGTTTTTGTTCTGAATCCTTCTCCCCTCAAACCATTATTTCCCAGCGAATCCCATTGTGCCGTCAGACACAGGGGCCTTTTCCAGCCGTGTCGGAAGATGATGCCGAGGTTTCCCCACTGCTGTCCCTTGCCCTGCTCCGGCTGGGGACAGGCGGCTCTGGTCCCTGCTCCCAGCCGTGCCGGAAGCTCACGGCCCGACTCTATAAATCTCCTTTTGGCTGAAACCCCACTACAAAAAATCTGTGCCAAGAGCTAATTGGAAATAAAAAGAAGAATAATTCTGAAAAATCAGCTGAAGAGGGATATTTCTGGGTTAGGGGTATTTCCCGATTACATAAACCCAAACAAAATGAAACTCGCATATTAATGACTTCTAAGAGATAAACCCATGTATTTTGCAACGCTGGAGAATGAATCTGACTCATTTCGTTACAAGAAGCGGCTTTGCCAGCTCATGCTGCTGGTATATCCAGCAACCAAGAGGCCAAGGACCGGGAGGCGCGCTGCCACCAGCCCTGCGTGGCCACCAGCCCAAGGTGGCACTTGGTGCCCATCGCTCATGGAGGGTCCATCACGCCCGCCCCAGGAAACCCTATTTTGTACTGGTGATGGCTCAGGGAGGCAGCCCAGGTGGAAAGAGAAAAACCTGGGCCCTGGGCCAGCTTTGGGGCAGGAGGCAGGGGCTGCCGCCAGCAAGGGGATGCATGCAGAGCCAAGAGGAACCCGTGGCCCCTGGGAGAAGGCAGCGCCCAGGGGTCCCAGCCAGGGGAGCAGCAGGGAAGGTGGAGCACATTTTTCCAGTGGAAGCTGCTCTGTTTATAATGAGAAACTAGAGACTGGAAAAACATCGCGGAATCCATATTTGAGGCAATATTCATGGAACGGCAGCAAAAACTTGTGGCAATCCCTTTGGCAGCTCCGTGGGGGTTAGAGTTCCCTTGACTTCTCGCGTCTATTTTTACCACGGAGCGGCTCAGATGGTGAAGACATCAGCCAGCCGTGCTCGCCCTGGTGCATGGGAACAAGGAAATACCTCTCCCCCGCGCCCAGAAGGGAAGGAAGAAGGCCCTTAGAAGTGAATACAAGGATCCACCCGGCGATCAGCCCTGCAGGCACACGCCTTCACGCTTGCTCCCTGCCACCTGAGGCCACGTCCGGAGTCACTGCGAGAGGCAGCACAAGACCCAGGTCAGGGCAGTGCCTGCACAAAGGAGCTGGCTCTAGAATAAAGAGGCTATGGGAGGGCAATGCGGCTCACCCAGGGTGTTGGTTTGGAGGATGTGCTGAAGACACTCAGCATCCACTTGTGCCTAAGTGGCCGCACGCCGCCAGCAGCAGCGCTCCCGTTGCACCCCGGCAGCTGGCTGCTGCACCGTGTTCCTCTAGGAGCGGTTGGATCAGGGCGCCGGACACGGCTCTCTATTTATGAAACAAATACCTAGAGCCCTTCTGCTTTGCTTTGCAGTTCAAGCCCTTGTAGCAAAATATTAGTTTTAGGCTTGCAGCTGACGCAGGGCTCTGGCTGTCGGAGCCTGCCTTATCGGCGGCTCGGTGCCTGCGGGCAGACACGGGCAGCATCCCCGGGGCCGCAGTAAACCACAAAGCTTTCCTCGTCGCACCTGCTAAGCGAGACGGGAGCAGCAGTAAGACCAAATATTTTGCAAGGAAAATACTAATTAGACACATTCTGTAACCAAGTGAAGTGCAGCATTTTCAGGCCTCCTTTCTTTTCTATTTTTTTTCCCTTCTCTTCTCTTTCCTCCTGGCCATGCTGCTCTGCTTCCCAGGACAGATGACATGTTTATTGGCTGAGCTCCCAGCTACATGAGCTGTAGCTGGGAGCTCGCACAGCCTTATCAGTGTCAAAGCACAGAATAGAAGAGAAGCAATTTTATCGTTTGCTCTCTGCTATTTTTCTTCCTTCAGGGCTGCCCTTGCAATAGAAAAGTAACTAGTAATAGGGCAACATCTAGAAAGAGGTTTTGTGACTGTCGCGGCGCTCCTTGCTCTCCTAGGCAAGCCGATGTCCCTAGCTCCCTGTGCAGCTCCTGGGTTCAGAATTACCACAAGGTCATTGCAGGGCTTGCTATCCTATAGGAGTGGGTTTTTAAGAACCATAGGTTACATTAATTGGTTCAGGCACTAGGAACATATGAAATGAATTGAATTTCATTTGGGGATTAATGAGGAAAATCTAGGGAGGCTCCAGGACAAATTTGAGAAAATATGATAGCTGGAGTTAACTGAAGTGTTTCAACCGCATTTTTTTTTTCTTAACTATTTGAAATTTGTTTTCTCAGAATCAGAGCTGTGATTTGGGCTCACACACATTGATTATATTTGATACTTCAAAACTAAATGGAATTTTGCTTTCAAATGCAGTTAAATGCTGTCCAAAGATATGCAGATCATTTTCAGCTTTTTTTTTTTATTTTTATTTTTACAGGAGTTTTCTATTCCTTCTCTGCTTTTCCATTTTTCTGCTGGCTTTTCCCCAAAGCCGTTCTGGGAAACAAACAGAAGGAAGTGCAGAAAAGCAAAGCAAGACCCACTTTTGTGGCCGCTGCTCTCAGCGGTGGCTGGGGAGTCCCACACAGCTCTGCACGCCCCGCACAGCCCTCCTGCACCCTGCACACCCCGGCTGAGGCGCTTCTGTCTGGGCAGAGAAATTCCTGGTTCCAAATTCATCGCCCAGTAACGGGGTCCAGATGCCCGGGGCAGGCAGGAGCAGCTGTGATTCACCTGCAGCGCGGTGGTGCTGGGATGCTTGGTGCGAGCGCCTGCACGGCCTCTCTGCAACCTGGCCCCTGCAAGCCTTCGAGCAGCAGAGGACCCCCCAGGCGGTGCCGGCCCTGATGTGGCTCGGGGCTGTGCTGGCCTCTCCCGGTGCCTTCGTTTTTCCCCTGCCCCAGCTCTCCCATCGCAGCTCCTACAAAGAGCGGAGCAATTGCAGTCACATTTCACCTCTACTTTCAGGTGTGGCTTGTACACCTGCTCACAATAGCAGGGAAAGGTTTATGAGCTGTATGAAATAAAAATATGTATTTTATTATAAGCCACTTGAAGGAAAATCTCCTTTCTGCATTAAAACAAACAGTACAAAGAAAATATTGGGGTTGTTTTCATCCTCAGAAGCACACGGTGCAAAAGCACTCCTATAAAATCACGGCAAAACGAGGAGCTGGCCTCTGCAGCGGGACTCGGTGGGTTTCCAAGTCTGTTCTTTGTAGTAAATCATAAAAAGAAATCCCTTCATCACTATTACAGACATTTGCACAGCAGACATTAAAAAATGCAGTTGAAATTGAAAATGCCGAAATCCATCTGAAAGTTAGCCTGAGCCCTGGGACTGCTGTTAGCAGCTGCTCGGTCACGGGTCGGTTTGTCCTGAAAAGTGCAAGAGCAGCAACTGCACCCAGCCGTGCTCGAGCCCAGCTTGGAGATAAATTGCATGAAATAATTGGATGTAATGAAACCTAGAGTAAGCTGGAGCCAGCTGATGGTACCCGTAAACTCATCAGCAGTCTTCAGCGCTGCGCAGCCGTGCTGCATGTGCTACAAACACCTGCACAAAGCTGGTGTAGGACACAAGGTGCTGGGAGCAAACACGGGGTGTGGAGAGCAGCGCTGGGTGCAGGTGCAACCACAGCCTCTGGAGAAGGGAAAGGCCTCTGGTGAGATCTTCCAGAGTTGACATTTTGCATGAGGGACAGGGCAAAAGGCAGACGCGGCCCTGGTGGCTTCCCGTGACACCCGCTGCGACAACCACGGTGGCAAAGCCACCTGCCAGGGGACGGGGCTGTGGAGCCGGCCGGGGCAGCCCTGGCACAGCTGGAGCTCTCTGCCTCTCAGGAAGAAGCTGCAGTTCTCAGTAAAAGCCATTCGCATCTGTCTCAAGTGGATTTGTGCTGAAAGCAGCCAGAATGACAAGACACTGAAAACCCGACGCTCCGCTGGAGGACCAATGGTGCTGCACGCACGCTGCAGCCCCGCTTCCCGCTGGCTGGGAGCGGGCTCGGAGCAAGCTGGGGTCCTGCAGGGTGCACGAAGAGGATCTAATATGGAGAGGCTTGCTGCCTGAGGCCATTTTCAGCCCCTTGAAATGTATTTTATCAGAGGCCCAGAGCAATGCAATTGCTTCCTGTTACAATAAAATGCATCTGGTTTGAGTTTTCCGATTTATCCCCTTGATCCCTGCCATGAGGGGCTGATGCTTTGCCAGCCTATTGTTTCCCAGTTGGAAACAGATGGTATGGGCTGAAGGTCTGATGGAGTTCAAAACCAGTCCGAAGCACTAAATGCCAACCTGCTGGCGGGGGCATTTTTGGGATCAGCCGCTGCCACCGGAGCGCCCTGGCCCCAGGCCGGTGGCTGCACCGTGCACCTGGGCACAAGGTGCCGGACAGACGGACACGTGGACGGCAGGACTGGTCCCTGCGCCGCCTCTGGGCCCACGGTGTGCAGGGCTCGCTCCTCACTCCTCTGCCAGGGGATAAGCAGATGAATGCTTGCTTCCGTGGCAGCCTTCCCGTACCTTTTTGATGACTAAGACACCGTAAAGAGCAGCTACTTCAGGGAGGACACATTTCTCCCGACACCACATTTTCATCAGAATCATCTGAAACTTAGCTGTTGAGTATTGCAGGAGCTTCTGGCACTTTGAAATTTATCCTGAAAAAGGAATGAAAACATTTTTACCCCAGGCAACAACATTTGTAGGAAAGTCCTTGAATAATCCTGGCTTTCTTTTAGTGAAAAGTCCGGGGGCAAATTTTCTGGTGCTGTAAGTAAACACCCTTCCTCGAATCCGCCGTGCTGTGCCATGGGAGGTGTTGCCTGCAGCCCCATCTCTGGCAGCCTGGGCTCTGCAGCAGCCCGGCTCCCTCAGGCAGGCCCTCCGTGTCCAAAACTTGATGCCAGTCCCGGCTGGGTGTCCAGGTTTTTCCTTGCTGCTGCGAATGCCTACACCCATGAAGAATCTAAACAACGATTTCAATCGAAGGATGCTTTCATGCTCGTTCAAAGACGTAAGTCACCTGAGGGACTACTGACTGAGGTGTGATGACCAGAAATCTGATGCAAAACCTGAACACTGTGCCTTGCCGAAGTGCTTAAAGCCAGACAAAAAGAAACCAAACAGAATCACATACAGTGAAAGAAAGGTTTGCTCTCGAGGGTTTAAGAGCAGGTACAGCCTCAGATAGATGAGATATATTCAAACTACCCATAGAGTATGAAAGATAAAAGGGTCAGGTTGATAGAAGTAAAACATGACAAACAATTTGGGCCATTGGGGTATTCAAGCTGCACCCTACGCCTCCTGATGAGAAAAAGTAAACACCGGGATTCAATTTGCCTAAACTTTTGTCCTTTTTTTGGGGAAAAAAAACACGTCTTAAAGCATAGGATATTTGTAACTTTTTCAGCTTGTTTGTACTGAAAAATGGAAGGGCTCTTCTGCTGGCTGCCGCCCGGAGCCTGCACGTGCTGGCGTGCCCAGGAGCAGCTCCTGCCTCTGGCCTCGGGGCCACCGCGCTCCCAGCTGCGCGTTAGAGCCCTGCTCTGCAGGCAGCACGAACATACCTGGGATTTTACTTCTGTGCATAGCTGCTCCTGGAGCCCCAGGCTAAAATCTGCAGTGGTTGCAGACAACTCTACATGGGAGACCTCAGGATGACAGCGGGCTTGTGACCGCACCATCACCACCAGGCCCTTTCCTGCTGCCGCACTGCTCGTGGCCGGATCCTGCACTCACAGAGGTGTTTTACAAACGTAACAGCTGGACGCAGAAGATGACATTCTTCGTGCTGATATGTCAAGGTAACACCTCCACATCCTTTGGGCAAGGTTAATATTTGGACAGTGTTAATACATAAGCAGCACTTCTTAGCTGAGACTCCTGCCCCGTGCTCCGGTCCTTGCCAACCTGCGCGGCTCTGCCTGGATTCCCGCCCGCCCCGTACGCGGCACCGGGCCGGGGCCTGACACGGGCACGCGGCTCCCAAACAAAACACACAGTAATGTCTGTGGGAGTCACGCCTGAGTAGTAACCGCAGGAACAAGGCACCGTTGTGGGCTGTGGAGAAAAACAATTAATCCGATCAGCCAAAATATTCAGAGAGCACCTCTGCAAGCACCCTTTTCCTCTCTCAGAAATAAAGAATGCTTCTAAGGCTGCTCGGAGCTGTGCTCTGAATATTCATGGCGTGCTACTGGTCCTGAGGCACCGCTTGTTTGCATTAAGGATAAGGAAGGCCACAAACTATTAACCTCTGCAATTCAGCCTTCACTTCTCACATTAGAACGCTATGGAAAAAATCCAGTGGCAGTCATGGCATATCAGTCCCAACAAGTGCCTGGTGAAAAGGGGCTGAACTCGGGTTCTGCTGAGCCCTTTTGGTTCGGGCAGAGCCCCCGGACAGTTCTGTTCCCCCTGGGCTCTGCCCCCCCATGCCCCCAGGCTCTCCCGCTGCCTTTGCCGGGCAGTGCTCCCTCCTGTCACCACGTGCAGCCGCTTCTCTGGGGCTGGCGACCAGCGCGGGCTGTTGTGTGTGGGTCATTACGTGAGGGATGTGGCATTACGGAGGGTGGTGCTGCAGAGATCGTGCTGCTGGAAGCAGGACGTTCCTCCCCAGAGTGAAAAACAAACCTGCAATTCGATCGTGGCTTCAAAGACGGAAAACTTCATCCCCCAACCAACGCAGATCTGCTGGAATTACTCGTACTGTGTCAGGTGGAAATACAGGGAGTTATTCGGAAAAAGCACATTTTCTAGGACAAAACGGAGGAAGCCGAGGAGCACCCCCACCGCCCGACCCCAGGCTCCCCGGCAGCCTTTGGGTGCAGCCGGGCAGGGCTGTGGGCTGCAGGGCTCTGCCCGGCCCGTGCCTGCCTGCTCGGGGGCACCGTGCCCGGCCTCGCCGCGCTCCCAACGCCCTCCCTGGGTTTTTGCTCCTGGTGCTCGCCGGGAGATGCGGTTTGGCAGCACGGGGCGTGGAGACACCCTGGAAAAAGCAGCGCAGGGACAGCGCGGCGCTGTGCCGGCCGTGCCCGCTCGCACAACAGCCCTCTGTGCTCTGCGGTGCGGCACGGAGGGAGCGCAGGAAAATTAGAGGCTGGGGAACAAAACGTTTCATTTTGGTCTGCGGCCGTGCATGTGCGAGGGCAGCAGGAAGTGTGTGCAGGGCTTTGGTTTGCCTCCCCCCTCAAAGGGAAGATACAGCTCCAGGATCACACCCCTTTAGGGCCATGCAGACACCTTATGTGATCTGCACACAACCTGTCTCTCTTAATTTTTATGACCTATTAGCAGATTAGTTAATTAACGGCTACTTGAATTTAGAGCTTCCTGGAGGAGGCAATTGCTCAGTCCCTGCACCATCACCAGAAAAGAAAAATCGCTACAGGTTTTCCTTGGGTGTGAAAAATGACCTTTCCCGTCTGAGTGAAGTCAGCGCTGCGACACCAAAGGCTGGAGCCCCGCTGCAGAACAGCTTTCCCGTCCCGGTTCTCTGAAAGGGCTGCTTTTCCAGCCTTGTCAATCCGAGGAAATTTATTTAGGCAGTCTCAAGGGAAGGCCTTGGCAAAGCATTAATAGGTTTCTGTTACAAAGGAGACCTTTATTCACTGCTCTTTAAGTTGGCCTAGGTTTTGTTAGGCTATTTAAGTTCATGCACAAAGAAAACGTCTGTCTCTGACAGTCTCAGTGCTTCAGCTCTCGGTGCAGGGCTCCAGAGGAATCTGCTGAGCCACCCGTGAGCCGCCCGGTTCGTCAGCACCGCAGCCAGGCGCCGTGCCCTCACACCCTGCACCCACGTAACGCCACGGCAGTGGCCGCATGCACCGGAGCGCAGGGAGCACCCTGCTCCGAGCCCCACGTCCTCAGGGCAGCCAAGGGTCTGATCCTGCAGCGGGCTCCTGGCCTAGCCGAGTGGCATGGGTGCGAAGCACCAAGGTGATTTCCTGGGGCAAATTCCTAGCAAAGGCAGCAGGAAAGCAATGGGAGAATTAGAGCTGCCACCAGGGAAATATTTCAGCGCTTTGCCCAACTTTAAAAAATCTGATTGGACACATTATTTTCAACCGACACAGCATTGTGCCCGCAGCCAGGTGGGTACAGGCAGCATGGCACTGTCCTCCCTGCTGGAAACAAAACACAGCCCTGGGCCAGAAAGCAGGGGGGGACTTGCCACAGCACTCCCCTGTCTGCAGGACAGCTCCCACCTGGAAGCCACCTGAACGAGTACGAGTGGTTACCCGAATGCTAAACGTCGTGATTTGCTGAGGAGGTGCGCTGCTTCCCAGGTGGGCAGAAACCATTTCTCTGCAGCTTCATTTTGTTAGCAGTGCAGCGCAGCACGTGGCTGTCTGAAGTCCCAAATCCAGCACTGCTGCAGGGCGTGAGGCAGGGGGGAGCAGCGCCGGGAGGTAAGCACGGGGCCACAGCATCTGCAGGCGCCTGTGCAGCAGCCCTCGAAGTGAGGAACAACCCATAACCACCTGACTGTGGAGAGATTTACTTTTCTGGTGATTTGGCTGAAGAAGTTGAGTTAAAAAGTAAATAAAAGCTCAAATTAGATTTATATAGGCATAATTAACCTCACTTTTTATCGAATAACACATACCCATATGAGCTTTATTTAGCTTGACGAAAGCAGCAGCTGCTGCAAGGCTCTGGAAGAGCTTTTCCACTGAAACACACGAACACTTCATGAATACTTGTTTTTGCACCTCTAAATTTCTCCTCTCTGGGGCTTTTAAGCAAGTTTTATTGTAGTGTTTATATAGCCACCTCAGCCTGCCTTTGGTTTATGTTTTTCTCACCTGAAGCCACTGAATTTTGAGTGTTTTTAGATATAGGCATCTGAAATTACATTCTTCTAAGAATTGATTGCAATAGTAAAACTCAAAGGTTCTGTTTCAGGCAATTGTCTTGCAACCAAGTATCTGACTTTTATTGAGTTATAACAGAGATCAACAAGTTTTCTATGGCTGTCTGCTACCACCAAGGTAAATAACAAGACCCCCACCAATTCCAACAAATCGGGACCTAGTCAACTCGCTGGAAAAATACCCAAGTAACCACAATTCTTCCTGGAATACATTGCAGACGAGAACGCTATATAGCTTTTCTCGCCTAGAACGAGATGAAATGCAGCCCTAGCACCATCAATCAAAAATGTCACCTCTCAAGCCAGGGCAAACCAGCCTCTTTCAGGATAAGAACCAAAACCGTGCAGAGCAGAGCTCCTGTTATGTACTGAACCATGCCTGGCAGAGAAGGATCACCAGCCGTGATTTCTGCACGACCCCAGGAGCACAGCGGGTGCAGAGCTGGCCCCCAGCCCACGCTTCGTCCCTGCCCGGCAGCCCCCAGCGCTCACCCTTTCACCACCCATTTGCTCCTGATGACAGAGGTTTCCCTTCATGGGTTCAGGGCCCGTAAATAAATCACAGGGCCCAGGTGTTTTCCACAGAGCTCAGAGGGAAATTGTTAAATAGCTCCAGAGCTCCCTGCCCCGTGTGTCTGGTTGGGGGGGCCTGTGCAGAGCTGTGGTGAGAGCGAGGCTTGCTGCAGGACTCCAGCCACGAGAAGGGCACGCTCACCAGCCGTGTTGTCAGATAAGATGGAAAAGCCCGTCCTTAGCTCAGCTTCTCTGCCCTTGCCGAAGGCAGCTTGTTTGGCTAGAAGCAAAACAGGAGAAACAGAAAAGTGATGTATTATTCGCTTACACTCCCCAAATGACCACAGAAACCTATGCTTTAATTGATACGGACACAGCCAGGGTTAAATGCTGTGCTCCCGCCCAGAGGCTGGGTTTTGGGCACACTGATGCCCAGCGCAGGGCAGAGCCACGCGCTCGCTCGGTGCCATCCCCAGAGACACCACGGGCAGCTGGGCAGCAGGCGTCCTCCAGCAGCCTACACCCTTCTGCCAGCAAAACCCTGCCGAGTCACACACAGGCAGCCCCGTCTCCTTCCCAAATATTAAAAAAAAATAAAAAAATGGGGTACCACAAATAAGACAGCCCTGCAAATATTTGTAGGTTCAGAGCAGTTAAGCTGTGAAAAACTCAGCATGCAGAAGCTGCTGATGTGTGGTTTGTGGCTTCTCGCCCAGCCCGCGGGGATTTTCTCGCCCTGCCGGCACTGGGAGGAGAGCTGGGAGCTGGGGCTGGGACTGGGGCAGGGGAGGGCAGGGCATGGAGCCCCCGCGGCCTCGCACTGCCTCTGCACAGCAGTGATGAGAGTACTGTTGGAGTGGTTCCTCCCTGGGACCATCTCGAGGAGATGCTGCAGGTAACTGCGCTCACTGCGTGATTCACCCCAAGTAACAGCACCAGGCAGCGAGTGAGCTTCATGCCCACAGAAACATTCAAACACCAGCAGGACCATACCGGGTACATGACATTGTCAGGAAGACTCGCAGCAATCCCTTCTCTTCTGGCAGTCAGCTCCTGGCCGTCACACGTGTGCAGGCATTTCTGCCCCAAAGTGCAATTTTACATTAGTTGCGTTTCTCCCCAGCCTCCCGACCCAGGCTCTCTGCTGTTTCAGGCTCTGCCTTCATTCTGTTGTGTCCCATTTCACCACCGCCTCGCGGCGTGCTCCGGCCCGGACGTGGTGGAGCAGCAGCACCCGGCCTTCCTCCCGCCCTCCCTCTTCCTCGCCCCGCTGCAGGCCGGCAGCGGGCACCACGCTCCCCGTGCCCCCGGGGTAACGTCACCACCCCACGGGCAGGAAGGGACCCGAAGCAGGACATCAGAGGCTTTCATACTGAGAAACAATTTATTTTACAAAGTTTTAGAAACGTTTTCACGGTTAGGAACATAGGGACAGAAGCAGTAGGCACAGACGCAGAGGCTGGGAATGCCTTTCTGACCAAAGCCACTCTGAAAGTCGCCCCCAAGCAGCATCCTGGGCACGGAGAAAGGAACAGGTACCTTACGTTGTTCGTGCTCCCAGGTGCCCGCCCGCAGCCAGACGAGATGCTTTTCCTGAGCTCAGCGTGGCACAACCACGGCTCGGCCTCCTGCTGTCCCACAGGCCCTGGAGACGCCCGTTCCCGCTGACGTGGTCCGAGCATCCTGGGGGTGCCCGAGGTCGCCTGCCCACCCCTGCTGCCTGCTTCTTCCTTGCTTCTTATTTCATCTGTCTGTCCGATGAGAAGAGACTCACCCGTTTGTTCAGAACCGCGGTGCTGCTGGCAGTGCAGCGCGCTGAGACCTCTGAAGGGCACCTGGCACCTGGTGCTAGCACCCAGCACTGCTGCTGAGGCGCAGGCACATCAGGCCTCAGCAAGATGCAGCCAAGCTCCGTAAGCACAGGGGCTCGCTTACAGCACCCTCCGTCAGAGACTTGCTGCAGGCCGGGCAGGAAATAACGTTAAATAACACTAACTGCCCGGCAGTTTGGTGCACTACGCGGTGACATTTTCAGCTGGCGTCTCAAGGCATCCTGTGCCTGCTGACTGCCACACAGGCAGCCAACGCCGCGCAGCTTTCTTGATAGAGGAGCTTTTATTTGAAACAAAGGACTGGGAACAGCTGTGGTACAAGATACATTTCAACAGTCACACAGCACAGGCTGCCCACAGGCGATTCCCGTCACACAAAGTAACCCTGTGAGACACCTCCACTTCTATTAATTTTGGAAAGATCCTCTGTATGTTGCTCGCCGGTGACTCCCGGTTAGACAGAGCAGCAAACCCACACAAATGTAACTTTCTTGGTAGCTGGAGCTCGTGACACACAGAAGGCGCTGCAGCAGCCTCCTTCGTTCCAGGCGATAAACCCCAGCGGAACAAGGCAGCGTCTTCGCTTGGGGTGAACGTCTTCTCATGCTTACACCGAATTTCAATTTTAATATCGAAACTAAAGACTCACGTATGGCTTGAGCTGTTAGATGCATTAATTTCACGCTTTTGCTCCTGACACTTGAGAGGCACAGGATTTTGTTAAGCTGTTTAAGTGCAGTACATTTTTCAGCAGACAGTATTTTACAAGCTATAGGAACACCTAAAAGGCTCGGGTGGACGCCAGCAGTCCAAAAAGCCTGAAGCAATATCTGTATGCTGAAAGAGGGACTTCAGAGAAGAATTACAATTCATATATTACAAAATCAAAACCCAAACCAGAACACGCTACAGGGGTATCTTTCTTCCACGTAGCCAAATAAAGCCGTAAGTGACGAGGACTGCATTAACGCAGACAGGCTGCATACAAAGTTGGTGCTACTGGGTGCGGACAGTGACCAGAGCCCAGCAGGACAAACCCACACCAAAGGCACGAGCACTGAGGGCTCTGGGGCAGGTGCTGCCCCACGGACACGGCACCCGCATCCTCCTGTCCCGTGGGAGCGGGGAGCAGTGCCACCCCTTGCTGCACAGGGGCACAGCCGGAGAGTCCCGTCCACGCGGTTTGAGCGGCTGATCTCAAAACCCTTCTTCTCCTTCCACATCCAGGAGGGGCCAGACGCGCGTCCCCCAACCCAGGGACACGGCCTAACCACCCCCTGCAGCTTCTGCTGGGCCACCCTGCCCGGTGCACACCCCGACACTGACCCCAGCTTCAATACAAGGGTGAAGTGGCTCTGAAGGGGGACTCTTGAGCTCCCCGATCAGACACTGGCACTGAAGAAACACCCCGCCGGGGCTCGCCCTCCTCCCCGTTCATTTCAGCACAAACACTCGGCAGGGACAGTGTGGCCAACCATGACAAAATAAAGCAAAACGCCCGGCAAGAGGTGGCAGCAGCCTGTCGGCAGCAGTTACTCAGTTAACTGTCTTTCACTTTTAAAAACTCAAAGTTTTATTGATTTTTCTTGCACTCCCTGTTTTTTGAATGCGGGTAATGCCATGCACCTACCTCACAGGCGAATCACTCTGGAGGTAACCAGCTGCGTGCACAAATGGACAATGACTTCCCATCAAGGAATGTTGTTTGGATGTTAAGGTCTTTGCTGAAACAACGTTTCCTAAGTGATTCACGCTATTTCTCCCACTGCTTACACCGACTGTATGCATTTTGGCTGCCTTAACATTGTAGGGTTTAGAACTATGCTGTGCCTTTAAAAATAATTTACAAAGATTGAACATTTCCATTGTAACAAAAGAAAGAAGAGGCAATAAAGCTAAGCACTGGGTTTTATTTTTCAGTCCCATTTTGCTCGTAACCAAAGTGCCTGTATCTAAGGCTGTTCCAAGGGAGCTTTATTACTCCTAGCACAACTTCAAAACTTTACATCTACACGTCCCCCGTTGGCTGGTGGCACCCTCCTGAGCTGACAGAAGCGATCCCCCAGACTCTCGGTGTACCCACCAAAGGGCCTGGGATGTGTTGGGCGGACAAAGTGCCGCAGGGACCCCCGAAGCACGCACACGGCGGAACCCTGCGGCACACATCCCTCGCCCCACAGCTACGGCTGTCGCTGCCGCCTCGGGATTTTTCACGCTCTGCTCCAGCTCTGGAGGTAGGGTTTTACGCACTCTTCTTAAACACCCTAGTGTTTTCAGGCAAATCAACCACACAAAAGCACAGGGGTGGAAAAAGCGTTAGACACCACCCCCAGCAAACATACAGATGCATCTTACACCACATCTGCCTCACCTGCAGTGAGACAGTGACCGACCGACACTGCCTGCTCCTCACACCAGGGGAGCTGGGCGTCCCCCTGCACATGGCAGAGGGGCAGAGTCTGGTCCGCGACTAACATGCAGCAGCAGGTACGGTTTCCACCAAAGCTTGTTTGTAAGTTACTCAAACATAAGCAAGCAAAGATCCACAGCATTGAGTTGGTTTTAAGGAGAGAAACCAGCAATTTCTGCAGTGGAATGAAAACCTAGCAATGGTGAGCTCCTTATACGCTTATCTCTGCAAAAAATATTCCAGTTCTTTCTGGCAAATAATGTAGACATTTAGTATAAGAAAAGAGACCGAGCACACAGACATCTGCCAGCCTGGACTATCTGACATTTTCTGTGACTAACAGAAGCTTTGCATGATGGAGGGAACAAACATCATCAGCAGAGATGCAGTGCAGATCTTGGGACAATGTCATCCCACGGGACCTGACGCACGATGCTGGCCTCACTCGGGGCTGGAGAACTGCACCACGAGGACCAGAGTCTGGGGCAGTTGTGCCACCGTGCAGGACACAGATGCTGCAGGCTTCCAAAGGAGACTGCATGTCCCTATTTCTTGGAGAGGGTCATTGACTTACTAAAGGGAAAAAAACTGACATCGCAGCATTTCAGGCACAAAAAAAAACCTAGGATAGCTTAAGCTGGAAAGCTGTTTTCCATAAAACTCCTGCTCAGAAAGCAGCTGAAAAAGTTCCATACTTTAAATGCTTAACTACCTCCAGTGAACGGTGGGAGCACAATGCCTCTCTGTGCAAACACTCGCTTGAAATAACAGACAGTAGGAGGCAAGTGAGATAAAACTGGGAACAGGGTTTGGGCGAGAACTGCCAGGAATGTTTGCATTCCAGCTCCATGGCTAAAACCCAGACCAGTTGAATTAGTCGGCTGCCCAGCACCTCCTGCCCTTGGGGCGGTCTGCACAGTTCCCTTCTCAATAAGGTTAAACCGATCACTCCGTGTACCACCTCGTTACCTATTTTTACATTATTGTACATGTTGGAGAAAGCTACGGCTATGCATTGCTGCAATTCAATAACATTTGATTTCAGAAAGTAATCACTCGGGTTAATCAAATTGCTCAAAACCATTGATTTAGTACAGTTGTCAGCATTCTGTTAGTGTAAAACTTCCAGTATGGACTTCAAAAATAAAAGCAACCCTTGTTTTTAACCATGACCATAGGTTTAGTGTGCCAAAAATTATTTTTGAGATGTGTTATTTCTAAAACAACATTGCAAGATCTTAGTCATGAGAAGCTTTTAGACACTTTGTAAAACAACACAGAACCCTCCTTTTCAATCCCCT
The DNA here is from genome assembly GCF_040182565.1 of Anser cygnoides. Lineage (NCBI taxonomy): Eukaryota > Metazoa > Chordata > Aves > Anseriformes > Anatidae > Anser > Anser cygnoides. Next base: position 3,112,248 of record NC_089882.1, read on the forward strand.
CCTAGTGAGATACACCGGTACCTCCCACCCCACAGGCATACAGATTTCCTTTGTTTCCTCCCTTGGGAAATTTCCTCCTTCAGAACTGTGTTGGATGCAAGGGGGTACTTAGCTGCAAAGTGAATAGCCAGGCTCTATTTTTTTTTGTTTTACTGTCCATTTTTCACGTTCTTGTCAAATCACCCCGACTCCGTCTCGGCCCCGAGCGCCTGCCGCAGCCGCCCCCTGCTCAGAGGCGCTTGCTCCTGCTGCAGGTCGCGCACCGCAGGCTGCCCTTGTCCAGGCTGAAGGCTTTGCCGGTCAGCAGCGTCTCGCACTCCAGGCAGGTGAAGTGCTTCTTGTGCCAGGCCATCCCTTCTGCCTGCTGGTAGTCCTCCGAGAAGATGATCTGCGGGACAAACAGACTGCTGCTCGTTTCTGTGACCCCGGCCCTGTAGTGGCACGGAAGGAGCGCTCCAGCTCTTTCCCTCCATCAGGAGCGGGGCCGGTGCACCACCGAGACACGCACATGGCCACCACCGTGGCCACCACCACCCTCCTCCCTCCTGCGGCTGACAATGCCTGCGGCCCCAGCACCGCCGCGTGCAGAGGTGCCACCCGACGAGCCCCAAGCAGGCCATGGCGAGGCCCCGCGCCCCTACCTCGTCGCAGCCGGCGCAGCGCGGCCGCAGGCTCTCGCAGTAGTGGCGCCCGCACCAGGCGGCCCCGCTCTTCCAGAAGTAGATGAGGTCGACGAGCGGCTCGGCGCACTGGCAGCAGACGAAGCAGGCCGGGTGCCACTGCCGGCTGTAGCTGGCCCGGTCCGCGTACACCACGGGGCAGTCCGCCGGCACCGCCTGCTTGCAGGCCTCGCAGTGCTGCAAGGGAGAGCACGTGTGACGCTCCCACCGCGTGGCACGGGGTGTGAGGAAACGCGCGGCGCTCGCTGCCCGCGCCGGCTGTTTTTTTTTGGGCTCTGCTTTATGGCATTATTTCAATGCATCTTTCTTAATTAGGCAGCTGGTAAGCAGCTCAGCAAAACAGAACAACACATGTAATCTCAGAGCGTGTCCTCAACGCTTCCTGCTTCCAAGCGGTCTGAAGGGACCCTCTGTGTTCCTACTCGGTGTCCCATAGCGCCAAGGAGGACAGGGGAAATAAAGCGTGTAATTCCAGGCCTGCGCGGCTTAGGTTGTTTTTGTTTTAGCTCTTGTTCTGTGGAGATAAATTTAAGAACGCCAAAGCCAAATTTCACAGCTATATCAGCCTGGAAGGCACGGCAAGCAGAAAACAGTCTGCAGTGAGGCCACAGAAACAGTGCAGCGAGGTGGAAGAGAAGAAAACAGTAAGCTGAAGAGAAAGCAAGGGCTGCAGCTCAAGAGAAGTGCTGGGAACAAATGTCTTAATCCTGCAGCAGGACTCAGCGAACACTGACGCTATCACAGGGCGCTCACGGCCAACAGGAGCAACATCTCCAAATCCATTGCCCCACATCCTCTGGAAACGTTTGGACCAGTGTGGATGGAGCACCAAATCGTAATTAAAAGTCATTATAAATATGCATCTGGCAGCCCTCATCTGGAGCAGTGCTCACTCTCTTCCAGCCAGGTCCTCAGGCGGATAAGGCTGGCACTACCCCCGTCAGCTGCATACGTGGCCTTGGGTATTCCCCTAAATAAAAACCAACCTGCACTAAAATCAAAACACTCTCTGAGAAAAAGTTAAGACATCCAACAGTGCAGAAAAATGTGGCACGTCAAAGACGGATATTTTGCGCAGAGATTAGGAACTTTGGTCTTTTGTCACTGTTTTTTATCATACATGCCTGCATATGAGACAGATGTCACTCTGCAGATTTCTGCACAGTGCTCTCAATTTACAACAGTCCTAAGAGAATTGGACCTGGCTGATCTGAAGATTAATTATCCTCTGTGCATATTGTAGGTGAGACTGACGGGGCTTACTCTGTCTGTGCCTGCAGGGTGACCCTGTGGTTAGTTAAAGGGAGCTCTAAAACTCTCCTCTCCCAGCCCAGGGCCAGCCACTTGAGTCCTCGTTTAAGTCTGGGTAATCCAGGTCAGGCCAACGGTGGCCGAGCCTGTGCTTCCTCAGCCCTCGAGAGGGATGCTCCAGGGCTGGAGCCCCTTCCAGCACAGCCTTGGCTGCCAGGCCAGGCTTCTGCCAGCCACTCGCAGCAGTCTGCCTGAAGCTTTTATACAAACACGATGCAGCGTTAAGCAACATGCCCTGGGGCTGGAGAAGGTGGAGCTGCTGTGTGGGTGCTGCAATGAGGCGGTGGATGAGGAGCAACGCCCTGACCGCACCACCAGGGCAAGTATTTCCAGCATGCCACACATCTTGCTGTTGTCTTCTCCTCTGTCCAGCCCAGGCTTTTGGGAACAGCCCCATGCAGCCCTTGGAGTGGTGCCACAGACGTGAGGGGCATCTCCTGTTTTACCAGCAAGTCTGGCGTTTTGGGGAAGGCTGCGTGAGAGAAGCCGCTCAACGTTTTATGGCTTGGCTTTCCTGCGAGCCCGGAGGGGGCTATGTCTGCCTACAGCGCTCCTTCCACCCTGACGGGCTCCGGCAGCATTTCTAAGCACTCCCAAGAACTACGCAAGCGAACGGATAAACTTCCAGCGTGCTGCAGAAGCCATGCTATTTCTGGTCTTGTAGGAGACAGAAGAACAAAACAACTCAGTGGCGTGGCAGCGCTCAGAGCGTTGTGGCCGGCGGGGCGTGACTGGCCGTGCACCACGGCGCGCCGACAAGGGCGGTGTGGTCAGGACGAATTCCGTGCTGACCCCAGGGGACCGGTGTCCCCACATCCCCGACACCTCCCAAGGGCACCAGATCTGAGCAGCATCTCGTTGCCCCAGAGCACCCGGCCCCACAGCTGCCCCTACACTTCCACCCTTCCAGCAGCCTCCTCTCACCCTCCCCAGCCCCGCTTATCTTGCGAGATCTAGCAGCAAGAACAAACATGAGCAGCTTTCCAAGTCTGAGCTCAAATTTCTTGCCAATAAGAACTGTTAAAAAGAACCCAACAACTTATTTTGCTGTTTCTTTCTGTGGCAATTTTTCACTAGGCTTTTCCTAAGCATCATATAACATATTCTCCTGTCATGTACCACACTAATTAAAAAGTGGCTCTTCAGTTTTGAGATGGGATTACAGCTTAGCACTCACTTTACATCTCCATCATGCAGAAGATGATTGAAGACTTTATTAGTGCAGTTACCAGAGGTGCTGGCCAAGAAAGTGTCCCTCTCTCCCCTAAGCTTTTTCAGGCTGCTCTCTCCCCTGGCTGCTGTTTTGCAACTGCAGCTCCCACAGATGGGGCTCCCTGGATGCCATGAGGCTTCTGCCCAGTACGTGTGAGACTGCTGGCCTCATACTGGGACAATGGCTAACTTTGGTCAACTGCTTAAGGTTTTGATTTATTTGATTCCAACACAACGCTGAAAGATTTTCCAGTTCTGGGAGGGTTAAAGATGATTTTGTGCTCGGTGGAAAACATTTAGCTAACAGGACAGACATATTGCAGTGATGGGGCCCCTCTCTGCAGGTGAGAAGAGTTCAGAAAGTTGTTTGAGCTCAGATGCCTTGCCCGTGGTGATTTACGTTGGCCCGGTGTGCTTTCCTTTACACACCATTTCAACACAGCTGGCCCGAGCGTGCAACAGGAGGCTTAACTGCCCTCACACAGGGACCACACAAACACCCGAGGAAATCACTCCTGCACGTTTCTTGGTGCAGAACTTGATGCCGTCTTGGCTCATTCTCTTCTAAAGCCAGGATATTTTACACCCAGCCTTCGTAAATCTATAGCTCAGACTGACACCTTGAACTGAAGCAGGTAAAATCAGGCTGCTGGTGCTGGCTAAAAGGGCTGGTATCAAACAGACCAGAATCTGTGTCCTACTTTTAATGGACTCAATGAAGAATCATGACAAAGCGCTTCAGAATCAGGATCTCCAAAATGCGCAGTTGAGCACCACATTGCCCCGGGCCCATCCCTGAACCCAAGGCAGTCATGTCTTCTCAAAAAGCCTGCTTCATTGCTGCAGTCCTGCAGGTCCCTGAGGGTCAGCACAAACATCTCTCAGTTGAGGACACCATGCCCTGAAAGGGCTCCGGGCAGCCCGCTGGCACTCGTGGGCATCACCTCTGGTGTCCTGCAGAGCAACAGTGGAAGGAGGCCTGGAGAAGCTTCCTCAGGAGCCCTGGGGACAGGGTTTGTGTTTAACACCCGGCCTTTGGGAAATGCATAGAAGCTGGTCACACAAGCTTAGAGGCACCTAAACCTCCACATCTGGAGCGTGTGGATCTACGTTTCAGCTCTGAACACAGACATGAACACCTCCAGTGTCGTTGCCTTTGGGCACCTCATTTCTCAGTCCCCTTAACATCTATTCTGAGTCTTTATGGAGCTCTTTTTTGCTCACATCTTGACTTTCAGCCTCACGCATATTGCAAAGTGCTACATAATAAGAGCATTTGCATCTTGGACTGTCTCTTCAAGGACTGACAAATCTGTTATGCAGTCTGCACTAAAGCGTGCAGAATCAGGTTGTTAGAGGGGCACAAGGAACTGGAAATCTCAGGAACAGAATGAAGGAAACGTGCATGGATAGGATAGCAGGGAAGAAAGAGAAATTATGATGTTTTAGCAAGAACAGCAAGGACTCAAAAATTACTATCACATAGCTACGAAACAACCCATTTCACACACGGTACAGTATTGCACAATACAAGGGTGCCCCACAGAAGCAGGCCTGGAACACACAGAGGAAATGGGGAACATCCCAACACCGGCCAGGCCAGCCCAGCCCACACCAAGGTGGGCTCCCTCCTCTTCCTCCTCCTCTTCCAACTTGGTACTATTTAACACTGACATAAGCTACTATGGAAAAGTTTGCTGCCTTATTTTTCTATGGCAGAACTTTCCTCTCCATGCAGTTTTGTGAAAACCAGCAGATCTTCTGGAAGTTCAGCACATTTCACCTTTTTGGGGCATAGTCCATCCACTTTACCTCAGCTGCTCTAACTCCTGCACTGGAGATCACACTAAATGATGGGTGTTTTGGTAGAGTGGGAAATAGGAGGTCTGTCTTTGGCACGGTGAGAAACCACAGTCCTCTTCTGTGTGCTGGGAGCTGAGCTGCACAGCATGTTAGTCAGAGAGCATCTCCTACAACTGATTTTGCAGCAATTCCATTTTCCAGCTTGTGCCTCTAGAAAAATAATGTTTTAAAGTCTAAGAAGAATAACATCACAGTTATGTATTTATTTGGAAGGACAATCTTGTAGGCTAAATAAACCCTCATTGCTAAGATGACTTTTATTAATGAATTTAATAGAAACCTTCCTTTTTTGGCTTCTTTTAGCTTAAAATTCTTTGTCCAAATCAATGTTTTATTATACTGAAAAACTTCTGCTGCATCACTGGACTCTGAAAGTCAGATATGTGTTAATAGAAAAGGACATAGCAGAGGGGAGACATTACCCAATAAGGAATGAAAATGAAAACTGCTCTTAACATGTTACAATCTCAGTTTAGTAGTTGCTAGAAAAATCTTGTCTTAAAAACATTCAGATACCATTTTTTTCAGCTTTAAATCCTCTGCTGCAAGTTACCCTCACAAGGGCCAGTATGAAATATTTTCACTCAACATATCTTATGATAAGCATTTGTTCAGCAGTCACCATGGCCACTCAACTGCACTTAGAGAACATAAATCTAAAAGGGTGCTAGGGAATCTCAATTGCTTCCTTGTGGAAATGTGTTTTTATGTCCGGAGACGTGCATGCTCTGTTCAAAGTTCTCCAGAGTAATCATGGCCCCTGCAGTACTGTCTCCATGTTCATAGCTCTGCATTAATTAGGCTGAGCCACCACCTATAGTCACTTGTATTCTCTCTATTTGTACTGCTCTGGAGGCTTAGCTGAAAATACTTGAACTTGCAGTTACGCACAGTTTCTGATCTTATTTTTACACAGTCACCTGGGAACATATCAAGCTCAATCTTTCAGAGCTGCCAAGAATCCAACGTTGAAGTCATTGGTTCCTACAGCAAGCAGGAAACAAAAGGCATTTACATGCCCTGGTGGTTCAACAGGCATCTGCTGTGGAGGGATGAGGATGGGGAGGAAAGATAACCCTTCCTCATGGCTCTTGGATGGGTACTTGTGCCCGGCTGGGATGGAGGAGCACATGGGGGCCCCACCGGTGCCTCTCCCACCACTGCACTGCAGCACGCTGTGATGCCACCAAGCATCCCGGCACTGCTCGGCCGGTTTGGAAAGGCATTACAGCAGGCTTGGACGAGCAGGAGCAGCATTGTAAACAAGGGAAGGAAATTCCTGCTGGCACGTTTGTCTGTTGCTTTCTTTCAGCTGACACCGTACCTGCCCCCAAAGCACCCCAGAGGCAGGGCACTGCCACCAGCCCGTCCCACCACAGAGCACAGCACTTACGTAGAGCCCTGCCGCGGGCGTGCTCTCCAGGGCCCCATTGGTGGTCTCGGGGGTCTTGCCGGCGGCCGAGCCCGTGTCCTGCGCCTTCCCCTCCTCCTTCCCGCTGCCGCCCTGGCCTGGCAGCGCCACCTCCCCGACGCCCAGCGCCTCGGCCTTGTACTTCTTCACGAAGTCTTCCATCAGCTTCACCTCGCCCTCGGCCAGGCCGCGGCACTGGGATGGGTCGTGGTCGTACACCGGGAGCTGCCTCATCAGCTGCCGCCGGCGGTGGTAGGCCCCGTCGGTGCCCGCCACCGGCTGCATGTCCTTGGGGAGCAGCTCCATGTACTGCATGGCCTGGAGGGGGCAAGAGGCGACAGTCAGCATCACCGACCCCCTGCCCGCCTCCCCCTCGCAACTTCCAACCCGCCGTTTAGCGATAAAAGGCCAAATTTACTCAGATGCAGGCAGCAGCCAGGCTATCGCTGATCAGTGACAGTTTTCATCCTCAGAAAACAGAGAAAGAAGTGGGTTTGCTCTGCTGCACACCTCGCTGTGTTTACCCGAACCAGATCATTGCAGCATCAGACACCGCAGGCTATGCTTGCATGAAGCTCCTCATGTCGTGCACTTCGGGCAGTGCCAAAAGACAACGACCTACTGACAGCTCCCCCAGCTCCTGCTGGCTTCGCTGGCTGGCGTCCAGATCCCACCGCACCCTCCCTCGCCAGCAGCAGGACAGACAACAAGGCTGCTGAAAAGCCCAGAAACCCATCAAAGTTCATCGTAAACTGGAGATCAGCCAGTGTCACCCTGCCCATAGGGACTGGGAGCCTGAGAAACACGTTCCTTACAGTGAGGAACCGAGAACAGCACCCCACAGTTCCCCACTGAATTCATGCAGCACAATTTATAGTGAAAAGTCCCTTTACAATTCACATAAAATCCTAATAAAAAAAGTAATCAGATGTCTGTTGAGTCTGCATCTCCAAGAGCCACACTACTGGACTATTGATTTTGCAATAAAGGGACGGTGTTTTGCCACTGATGCCCTGCAACGTGGGAAGCAAATGCCAAGAAACCGTCTCTGAAGTTTAGTCTCCTACTCAGCTGGCCCCCAGCCACTGCCATAAGAGCAGAGTAAACGGATCCTGGAGCGGTCTGCCCCTAGGCTGGAGCAACATCTGCAGGAAGGGGGGGCTGCGCACTTAACTTCTTTCTGGCCTGGTGCTTAAAGGGAAGGGAGTTTCCCACTCAAGACATTTTTCCTATTGTAGTGTGAAGAGCAAACGGGCAGCCAGTTGGCTCGTTGCCATTGAGTTTTAAAGACCAGCATCCAGCTGCATTAGATTTGTTTCTTACTTGGTCAGCATTTGAAAATTGAATTTTAAAGGAATGGAGAAGTGATTAACTATTCACTGTACATAGTCTAGCTCAATATGGCCTTTTAAATACAGAAAGGTGACACTGAACAGCTCATCGTGCTTCTGTAAATTTGAAAGTCAGTTTCCACTCCAGCTACTTGCAGCCAAACAGCAATATTCAGGGCAATATTCCCCCTTGAAGTTTTGTGACAGCAAAAAACAAATGATTTAATGGAGTCAGGCCTTCCTCCCCATGTCTTGGAGCATATGTTAATGTTGCTGCACATTGCATTAGACATCAAAATTCAGTCTATTGTGCCTCTGTGCACTGGTAGGATTGGTATCTAGAAGTTTGCAGAGGCACAGCGGTAGCCTCATGGGAGAAGGTGCTGCTTGGGAAAAATGGGTTACAAAGCCAGAGGATGCAGTAAAAAACTTTTGCTACAAAGATGGTTTTCACAGAAGCCAAAAGGCCTAATAGAAACTACAGAAGCAAAAGACAAAAATTTACTTAAAGCTCATCCCAGGCCTCACACAGCGTGCCTCAGAAAATAAAGATACTGCCATCAATACTTGACAGCTGGAAAGAAAAGCAAACTAAATATCTCGCTGCTGTATGGTGATGAACTTTAAGACAGAGTACACAAGGCAGCCTGCTGGCTTGGTTCAGCTGCAGCAAGAGCACTAGCAGATAGTTTGGTGTAATCTCAGTGGAAGAAAGAATGCAGTACAAATGGGCCAGGACCAACGCACACTTACACCAGAGCTACAAGAGCAGCAAAGTGCCAGCACGTGCATCTGAAGCATCTTGCTCCTCTCTGGTGCCAGGCTTTGAGCAATGCCTCAAGCCTTTCTTAAAAGGACAGCCGGACTGCTCAGTGGCACTTCTCAGCATTTGTGCAGACGTTCAGCGTGACTTCACTCCCCGGTCAAGGGAATGCTTAAGGTTATAACTGCAGATGTCTTAAAATGTGTCCAGAGAATAGACCAGGAAAAATAATTCAACCTGACACCAAAAACTGAAATAAAGGATAATAAAAAGCTGCTTCTTTTGCTACTATCATGTATTACTGCTGTCAAATGCTTTATTATGCTGCCTTAGCACAGATGATTTTGAGGAAAACCATTTTAAGTTTTCAGCACTGTTAACTACTTTTTTTTTTTTTTAAGAGATACTTTATGAACTGCTCTTTCTACTTTCCCCAAAGACCCTGAATATCTACATCATAACTTATCCAGGCATGGCTTAATGAAAACATACTCTGAGCTTCCCCTGTTATTGGACCATTCACTTCACAACAACAATATGAAAAAAAAAAACAAAAAAAAAAACAGTTTCCACTTTGCCTTCAGAAGGAAATCGCTGGAGCGAGTCAGTTATGCACTAAAAGCTTTTTGGCCAAAGTCCCTTTTGAACTAATCGAGAATTGTTGACATCCAATATTCTTCCTGAGTTTGTCAAGTTGATCATTAAGCCAAAATTTATCAAGGTTGTCTTCAAAGTTCCTGAGCACTGTTTACTTGAACTCAGATAACTCCCAATCTGTTTAGGCACTACTTCAACTCAGAGAGGCAAGAAGCTCCAAAGCTCCATGAAGCGCCTGCGTTTGAGCCTCTCCCCTTGCTGGCTCTGCAGGGATTGAATGCGATGCTCTGGGTCATGGAGCTGTCGAGGACCCAGCCCTGCTGTGCCCTGCTGCTCAGTGCTGCACGCTACAATCACAGATGTATGCCTGCAAGAGGCATGTCTGGGCTCAGGGTCACAAAAGGAAGCAGCATGGCAACAGCAGGCTTTGGGCTTCCTTCGCTGTACGGAGCTGACCCTGTCCCGAGGTGCCAGCTGCCAGCAGCACCTCTCTGCAGCCAGCTTTTAGCAGTGAAAATTGAATTTCTGATAAATCCCGGGCTGGGCAGCTGCTTAATAAATCATGCTAGGTTGGAGAAGTGCCATCATTGTTCTCCCCATCCCTCAACAAGTTCCCTAATTCCCCCTGGGACCTGTGGAAGGCAAACACTGGTTAAACAAACATTCCTGCTTTGCTAGCTCCTACCAAAAGGAAAAAAAAAAAAGTCAAAGAAAGGAAACTACAAGCAGAAGCACTATGATTGAACAGCCAGACAGTCAAGTAAGTGGGAGTCTTGGTCCTTTACTAAAGCCCAGGGGTCTGCTCTCATCAGCACAAGCTGGTTACAGAGCTGCGTGCCCATCTGTGTTTCCAGTACGGACCTCGTGGCACCTCCCATACAGCCTTCCCAACAGGGCGAGGACTACTGAGTTTAAGAGTAAATAACAGGTCTGTCACTTGGGTCTGCAGCTGCAATTTCCACATTTGTTTCCCAATTCATCTTCTAAAAAATCTGGTTGCAATTTTAAGCAGCTTTAAACTATTTGTTTAATTTGAAGAGCAAAAGCTGTCCACTAATGACGGTGTAATGTGTAATGTTCTCAGTACCACAGCACAGTTAAAGTTCAGTTAAGTCCTTTCCCTCCAGAAGTCCTCTCCTGGCTAACTGATTTCCACACGCCTGAGACCACTTCCATGCGTTCCCACAGCAGCATTACTACTGACCCAGGCAAACCAGGCACAGGAAGGTGGGACGGGGCTGGGGGCTTTCGGTCCGCCCCCACAGCATGGGACGATGCCTGCTCTCTCCCCTTTCTACACTGAGTTCTTTGTGTGCTCAGAGCAGAAGTATTTTCATCTGGACCAGCTCTGGGTGACTTGGGGGGGTCATGCTGCCCACGGTGCTGCTGCCCACCAGCTTCCAGGTTGTGCACAGCAGCAGAGTGAGCCTGTTGCCACAAACGTCCTTTTCCCCTCCTGTTCCTTGCGCAAGGAAGCTCCAAAAAACAGCCCAGGGGCTGTAGCTTCCAGCTGCAAGTCCTGCAGAGCACGAGAAACCCTGCTTCCAGAAGGATCTTTAGACAAGCACCATTGCGTGCTGATGCACGCTGACAGTTCACACCGGGCTCACTTTTAGGTCCTGAATATAGTCTGTCAAACAGCACCAGGTCTGGGTCTAGCTCCAGCATTCATCCCTCGCCGTGCTGGTTCAGTGGGGGAGCTGCTGGTTCCCTCCCCTCTGCACCCTGCCTCGCCGGGCCGTGCCATGCTGCCTGCCCAGGCCGGCCGGCAGGAGCAGGAAGGTGCCTCCGCCCGCTTCCCCTTGGAGGGCGGCCATCGGCAGGGCCTGCAGCAGCGCCTGTGTGCCAGGAGGCAGCCGACGGCTCGCCTGCCCGCCCCGCTGCGGATGGATTTGGGGACAGGGACAGGGATGGAGGACAGGGACCGGCTGCTGCAGCACCCACCCCCAGGGCTACTCCAGACCCATCACCCCCCTGCCTGGCACATCTGAGCCTAAATGAAGGAAAGCAGCAATACAAAAAGTTAAGCCAGGAAGCGAATGCTGCAGACGCACCGGCTGCTACGCCCCGGCTCCATGACGGCGTTTCCGCGGCTGTGGGCCCAGTGCCCGAGCGGCAGCGGCGCTGTGCTTGGGGCAGGGGCCAGGCCCGTCTGCTGCGTGGAGGCACAGGGAGAGCCGCCTACGCTCCTGCCTAACGAAGCGGAGGTGCCGGGCCTATCACAAGTCCAACATTACCGATAACCTCAGCGTGCAGAGAACCACTGCTATACAGAGGACAGCTATTTCTGCCTTATCATGAAAGCCCGTTTTCATAACAGAGTAATTTACAGAGCTGGACGTAGACGGAACAGGTCTCTAGGCTCAACGTGTGGCCAGCGCAGCTCCACCATCCTCGTGCGTGTCCCACAGCTTTCACAGCCGTCTCCCTCTTTGGCAGCCTCCTTGGGGCATGTTTAGGGACGATCAAACCCCAGCCCAGACTTGGCTGTGCAGGGCTCACAACACCCCAAAAGGGCCTGCAGGACTTGCTTCCACACCCCTCTGGGCTCTCTGAGCCTGGCAATGCCTCTGTGGGCTGCATGCAGGATGGCCCAGATGGGATCTCTCCTCAGCAGTGTTTCGTTGGACGTGAATGTTACCAAAGGAGCGAGCCTTCCTGTTGTAAAACATGCACCGACTTCTATTAGAAATGTAAGCAAGCCTACACAAACCCAAAGTCAACCCATTCCTCTCTTCTACCTGCTTTGGATATTTATGTGGCTTTCCAAAATACTAAATATTACGTTCAGTTTTGCTCTGTGAGGCAAACCACCTGCTTTGCTATTTTTCATGGTACCTTTATTCCAAAGCTGAGCTGTATTCCCTTACCAGCTTCTGGGTGAGCCCCGGCGGAGCCCACTCATACGTGATGGTGTCAAAGGTGGGGTCTTTCCGCGACACGATGGGGTTGGTGATGATCATGCGGTTCCTTTTGTAAATGCGAACGCCGTCCCCTCCTTTCACCCGGGCAGTGAGCGTGGCGTACTTTGAATCCGTCAGCAGGCGGCCAATTTTCCGGTCATCCTCCAAGTCGGAGCTCAGGCTGTGATCCTCCTGGCTGCATTTGCATGACTTGCATATTTTCCTGCGAGCGACAAGCGAGATCGTCCTTTTGATACACTGTGGTGGCAGGAGGCACGCGCTTTTTCAAAGGCTCTGCCACCGAGATCCAGCCACGCTAAAAGGGTAAATGCAAACTGGGCTGGTGACATAGGCCGAAAGGCTTCCCTGGCGCGAGCCGCGGGGCTGGAGCAGAGCGCTGCCAGCCTTGGCGCTGTCCCGCGAAGGCACCACCAGAGCTCCCAGCCTCCCACTGCAGAGCACAAACCTCGCCTGCTACGAGGCTTTACACGCCTTTATAAAGGTGACCACTGGAAGGGGAACTGATAGCCACGCGTCCACCATTTTAAGGAGATGGACTTGATGACCTTTGGGGATCTCCCTCCCAGCTCAGGGTATTCTACAGTCTTAATTACAATGGCTATAGAACAGAGATGGGTCTGTATGGGTCTGTAAGACCATTCTCTGCTGGACAACTTTCCCATCAAGCTTTAAAAGGACAGACCAACTCTGATGCAACCTGAAGTATTTCAGCAGGGTCTTGCAACAAGTATGATTCAAACCATCCTCTAATTGCATCAATTAAAGAAGTAGTCACGAACCAAATCAAAATAAAACAGCAGTTTCAGTGAAGGAAGGGGGACAGAGAGCAGGGAGCACAAGCGTGGTTTCCACCCAGCGCTTGTCCAAGCAAGACAGTGTGTCCTCCCTGCACCATCCCAGCACTGCCCAAGGACTTTGCAGCTTTTCTTTGCCCTCAAAGCCACCGATACAACATCAACAGGACCCAAAAGGACAGCCTCAGAGGTAGGGCCCATCCCAGCAGAGACATTACCTCCAAGAATGTGGCTCGAAGCCTGTGCACGTCCCTCTGCAGCGTAAGCATGGCACACCTCTTCCCGACTGCTGCTGGCTCACGGACATCTGGAAAAGAGCAGAACACCAGTTGGAAAGGTTTGCTTCTCAAAGAGCATCCAGGGCTTGAGCGCTAGCCCTGCACTCGGTCCTTCAGATGCTGAATTCTTTGGCCACGCCTTACACGCCGTGATGCCCCAAATCTCCCAGATGCTGTCTGATCCCTGTCCATGCAGGCTGGCTATGGGATTCCACAGGGATGGTCGGGTTGAAGTTTTTTACCTCAAATCGAGAGAAGGCCACATGCCAGAGCCATAACTGGCCTGGAACACTGTGAGGAAGGTGGGTTTGAGCTGGCACATCTAGCATGCACACGGTGCTGGGCAGCCACCCTTGTGGTCTTACTAAAATATTATTTGCAGTCAACTCATATACAGCACATATGCATCTGTGCAAGCCAGAGAGATTTCATGGCACGCCACTAAAGCCAGAAGCAGATAGCCTGGTGCAAGCTACCAGAGGACCTGACGGCCCAGAACGCCCACCCCGGCGCCACAGCAGCAGAGCCCCGGCCGAGGAGCGCCGCGGTGCAGCGAGGTTGCGGCGAGGCGCGGAGGCACGCTGCCGTGACCTGAGGCTGCCAGCTGCAGCGCAGCCTGCACCTCCTCTGTCTGTCCCACAGGCACTCAGATATATCTGGGGAGTGACACATTCCCTCATCTCGGGTGCTGGGCTTTATGGGTGCTTTCCATGGTGAAGAGGAAATGCAGCAGGGAAGGGCTGCGGGAGGAAAGGCAGCGGGAGGGGAAGACGCGCCGCGGTTGTGCTGCGCTCGCAGCAGCTACGTACGTGGGTGCTCACTGCCGCACAGACAGCCCTGACAGCCTCCCAGCAGCAGGCAGGCAAGTGCAAGGAGTCACAGCAGGAGCCAATAACGCTGAGAATAAACTTGTTTGAGTGTCTGTGCCGCAGACTTATTGAACATGGCTTTGTGAATGTGAGGAATGCAGGAGGGTACGGCGGGAGCCAAGAAGCGAGGGCTGCAGGAAGCATCGGGGAGGAGGGCCACGGCGGGCGCTGGGCTTGTCAGCCTGGCTGTTTTTACAGGAACTCGTAGACTCCTGTCTGAAAGACACCTTTGTTCCCTGTAAAAATGGGCTTAAGGAAAACAACTCCACTAGTGGTGGCAGCTCCACAGGGTTACTGTCTGCAAGCAAAGCTGCAGCCAGCTCTCTGCTCTGCCACCCACGCCAGCACACCCAGTACTCCCAGTCCTTGGGAGGCATTGTAAAATGCCAGCCTCCTGCAATTTTCTGACCACTTTGAAGCTCGTTTTTCTTTAAGGCTTAATGCATACAAATCTTGCACTACCATGTCCTTTTTGTTTGCTCCCATGCACTACCATGTCCTTTTTGTTTGCTCCCATGCATGCAGTCTGTGTACACTTATTCTTCTAGAAGTAGCAGCTTGTTCCAGGCATCGACCAGGCATCGGTGTGCGCCCAGGCGGAGTCCTTCCCAACACAGCTAGGGCTGCAGAGGCTCCCAGTGCTCGAGCAGGGTGGTGCTGCCTGCGCAATCTTAATTCACCCACGTGTGTTTCCGAGCTGCGCTCGTCCTGCCACACGACCATGCGCTACTTCAAGCAGTGCTTGCTTTGCTCCTCCTGCCCCAGCTCCCATTTTTTTCATCTTCCCACTAGACTGCTCATCCTTGAGAAACCCATCCCCATCGGTACAAAATGGTCCGTTCCTGCTCCCTTTGTCCAAGGGCCTGCTATTTCAGTTGTGCCTCTGACTTCACCTTTAGTTTTCACTTCAGATTTCACCTTTAGTCTTTCCAGACATTCGGAAGACCATTGAAAGGACAGACCTCTCATCCTGGGAATTCATAAAAATACATTTCTAAATGGTCTTAACATGCACTTGAGTGCATGCACACACATTCCCCCTGCCTCTAGCATGCAGAAAATAGGATGCTTTTGATTCTTCAGCTCTGACCCAGCTCTCCAGAACAGACACACATTTACATTTCTGACACACAGACCGCTTTAAATCTTGTCAGTTCTGGAACTGTGTGCTACATATCTACCTTTTTTTTTTTTTTAAACCGACTCTAATCTTAATGAACCAGACAGAAGCTGAGTACAGACAAGGGACTATGATACAGACATGGGACTATGAATGTTTGTTTATTCAAAAAGCAAACATCTGGATTAAATAAACTGATTTGGAAAAGCGTCATTACATAGCCCATGCAGAGGGGAAGCAAAGCGAAAAGCACCGTCAGCAGCAAGAGCACATGGAGCCACCCAACAAGACAACCCGAAGCCTTGGAGTCCCCAGGTATCAGGGTGGGAGCTCAGCCATCCAGGGGGTGGCCACCTGCCTGCAGCCTTCATGCCGGGATGTAAACCCGGTATTTCTTTACTGCCTGAGGGTTCATGGACCCCTGTCCTGGTAATTTATTCTACTTGTCCAGATGAGACCTCTGCTTCACGTGCCAGCTCCACATGTAGCTGGGGCTAACTAAGTGCCCCACGCAGTCCCTGGGGAAGCTGAGACCTGCGCCCCAGCCCTGCTGCCCAGCTTGTGGATGGCCTCTGCAGCAGGCTGCTGGGTTTCGTGTTCGGACACCTGCCCCTGCTGCAAAAGCTTCCAGCTCCAAACGCTGCCCGTGCATCCTGAAGGCTTGTGGACAGTCCAGCCAGGAAGCAAGGTGCCCCACGCCGCTGTGTATGGACCGCCTCCAGCTTGGCCATGGAAGGACAAGTCTGGAGGACCTCACACAAAAAGGGTTAAAAACTTCTGTTCAGCTAACGGCTTCTTCTGCCGACATGAACGCCCGTGAGGCCCTTTGGGCACACGGCGGTGCGGGTGTGCAAACACGGCCAGCAGCCCGGTGATGCTGGGCAGCAGCAGGCAGGCGGTGTCGCAGCAGCCAGCACCACCCCACGCCATCCGGCCAGCAGTCCTGGGGCTCTTCCCACTGGGAGCCTGTGATTTTCTGAGTTTTCACATCAGAACACTTCTGATGCGGCCCTGTAGCAGACGCTGCCTTGGTGAAGCTTATCAGACGGGCTGAAATGCAGGTTTCACCTCCCCACCTGCCACCTTGGCACAGTTCCTCTGCAAACACCACCCTGGGGAAGCGCTTTTGAACTTTCACTACGGTCTCACCAGTTACACATTTACTCAGCTGAAATGCATACAGCAAAGTGGATCAGATTTGATACACTGAAATCTCAGCTCTCATCTGAAACTGCCACTGTTTCACCTGCAGAACAAACCTGGGGCATTAATGGGCAATCCCCACCTCTGAGCTACGTACTGAAGGCTGGGGATCTGTTTCCTTAAGATGGAGCTGAAGTCCCAGCCCTTATTTTCCACCACATACAAATTCAGACCTGCAGAGAAGACCCAGCCACCATCCCTCCCATTTGTGCAATTGCTCTTGCCAAGCCCCGATGCCTTCACCATCAGGAGCTCCAGATCTCTTTGGAAACTTCTGTTTGCAGGTGTCCATAGCACGACTCACTGCTCCTCACCGCGCATGGCAGCCGCAAGTCTAGAGCTATAGGAAATGGATGAAGAAAATATGAAAATCCAGAAGCTTTACAAGGCAACGTGCAGCTCCTGGGGTGGCTCGGGTTCCTCTGCCCTTGGAGGTGCAGGTCTGCAGCAGTAGGGGAAGGGGCTGGGACAGCAGCTCATCCCCACCACTGCCTGCAGGGCAGCGTGGGTGGCCCTGTGAATTCGGGGGACATCCCCATGGCAGGGACAGACCCTGCCAAATGTACCTGAGCCCCCTCCACACGGGTCGGGGCACTCAGCCACCACCTCTCGCATTTCCTCCTGCGAGCTCTGACCCCTCCAGGCAGCATCTGCCCTCGCGAGGACGTGGAGCACGGCAATGCCACTGTACTTGGCTTGGGGGACAGCACGCTTCTCTCCCCCCAGGCAGCGCAGGGAGCTCTGAGCTCCTTATTCCCATCGCAGTGCAGGGGCCAACCACAACAGGAGCCGTGCCGGCTGCCCGGGCTGCCTGGTCAGCAGGGCTCCCTGCCCAGATATGGAGCTTCTCCTCGCAGCTCAGCTCTAGCTCCTCAAATACGCATAAAAGGAGATTTCTTGTTTAAAAAGAAGGAAAAAAGAGACATATAACATGGCAAAGCCCACCAAACCCAGTAAGAATGTGAAACAGACTGTCCTGGACTCCGCCTATGCCCAAGCCCATCTGGATACAGCAATGTGAAAAGAGATGCGAGAGTGTAAGACGTGAGGAGTGAAGACATTTGTAACGCCTTTAAAAAAAATGTCTGTGTCAACAAACTGCTTGGAAGAAAAGCAAATTCTGCTCACCATGACTAGATATACAACGCACTTTAAGATTTCTATTTTGGCTTTTAGTCTGATAGCATTCTTGCTACTAAGAGAGAGAAAGCAAGTCAGGGCAGAGGAAATTCTTAGGCAGTGAAATGATAGGAAACTGAGGCCATTCTACCCACAAAAACATCTCTGAACAATCTCAGGAATATGCCAGCTTCTTGGTCAGTGTAATGCTGTGCTTCACTACACTGGCCAAAGGCAGGGCCATCCTAGACACTGGTAAGTTTGCTCAATTTTTGGAAAAGAGAGAACCTATAATGCCAAGTGCCATGGGAAAAACAAAACAAAACAAAACGTCATTCCTGCTTGGTTTAGACTTGAGGACAAAGGAGCACTGAGCTTCCAGGGCAGGCCCACCTGGCAGGACGGACCCCTGGTTAGAAGTTACGAGCCGGTCAAGGTCCAGCCCCCCCAGCTTGCTCTGCTCACAGCTCAGCTGCGATTCCAAAAGTTTTGGGTGTATCATCGCCCTCTGATCGGTCCAGCACACCTTGGCCATCGGCCCTTTGGTCTGCTGAAGTTGGCTAGACAACTGAGCTTGTTGCAAGGGGACCACCCTCAATGACACGTGGAGAAAACACTGTTTTCACATCCCCTTGGCTATAAAACCCCTTTAAATAAGCTTCTTTCCACTCTCCTCACAACAGTGGCTTTAAGTGCCACAGATTTAGTACGGCCAAGAAGAGGAGACTTCAGACTAAGCTCGGCTAAGTGTTTTCCAGCGAATGGTCCTTGAGTAAAAACCCTGCCATGCCCGGGCTATCGCCACAGGGAAGCCGGCCAAGCTTCGAGACCACAAAGGGGCCGGGCTCGGACCGCCGGTGCCGAGCGGACACAGCAGCTACGGCGAGCACGGGCCCTCAGAAATGAGCCCTCCCTGCTACAGCTGCATCTCCGGGAACACGAGTACCTTCCACCCTTATGTGTAATTGGCTCAATACAGACACAAAGCCCCGTGAGCTGTCTTGGTTTTGTGGTCTGCACACGTCCAGTCTGACGCTGTAGCGATAAACAGCTCAGCACCAAAAACATCAGCAGTCGGGGTGGCTGCCGAGGTCCTCCTGCAGACAGTGATGAACAGGCTGATACAATCTGCAGGGCGGAAAAAATGCCTGGGGATGTACTTAACACCTCCGCTTTGTTTAGCCTCAGAAGCACAGGGCAGCTCTAGCACACTGCTCCCAGGAAACTCATTCCTTGAGAGCCAACTGCTTTACGGAGTAATGGGTGGAAGAAATTTAATATTAATACAAACTTTAAACAGAGCTTACAAGAAGGGCAGTACGGGAAAGCTAACACCCTGACATCCTCAGCTAATAGCTGCTTTTGCAGAGGTTGATTTATCTCATGTCACCGCAGGATCAGGAAGCTCCACTTAACGTCTGTAATACACAGATTAACCAAGCGCCAGGAGGAGCCCACAGCAGTATTTTGCTTTCCTTTAAGGACTGTGAGATTGAGCCACGAAGGAACTGAGCACAGTAAGAGCAGACCGACCTCTAACCCAGCCGAGCAGGTGCAGATCAGGCTGCACTGCCTGCAGCCCACTCCCCTCCCCGGCCAGGGGCACCCACCCACCCTTGCTGAAGAATTTGCTACCAACACCACGTAAGAGACGCAGTCATGAGTCTGGTGCCGGCTTTTCAGTGACACTTAGCTTTCTTCCTCTTTTGCTATTAGACTGCCCAGACTAGGCTGCTCCTTACACCATCTCTCTTTGGCCATGCACAAGCACAGGGTCAAGACAGCCTTGACAAATTCATTTTTCCTCTAGCAGAAGCATGCTGCCGCACGAGACTGCGGCAGACGGGGTCTTGGTTAAGTGACTCAACAAGCAAGGCGGAAACAGGAGAGCAGAGCCAGCTCCAGCTGCAAAGTCAGTCACTGCAACAAAAGGACAACTGCTGAAGTGAGGAGATCCTTATCTGCTCAGGGATGCTTGCTCCCCTGGAAGACCTTTAATCCTCTTTCCTCCTGCGTATCCACGGGGGCCTTGGTCTAACCACAAAGGCGGACTGCAGCAGTTCTGCAGGTGGGAAACGCCCTGGGAGGAGAAGGCTCCCCCGGGCAGCAGGGTCTCGCTGCGAGTGCCGGCCCCGTGCCCCAGACACGCGGGGCAGCTCCAGCCAAATGGCAAATTTGGCTAATATGGTTATTAATCAAAAGCCCTGAAAGCTTCCAAGAACATACACCTTCCTGAGCGGGTGTTGCGTGCAGCAGTCGGACAGGAGGCAGCTCGCTGCGCTCCATGCCAGCGGAGGACACGAGGACGGACTGTCGGGTGACATCCATGGCACCGTGACTGCTCCCTGGCACCGTGACTGCTCCCTGGCACCGCTGCACGAGCCACCCCGCGCCCTCCAGCCTCTGGCAGGGCTTCTGGGACCAGCTGCTGCAGCTCCAGAAGGGCCTGGCTGAGCGGGGCCCTCCTGCGTCTGCAGCGAGCCTTCTGGATCCCGCAAGTACTCGTTACACAACACCTTATTTGGAGGCTAAAAACGGCAATGGAGACACGTAACTACCTCAAGTATGCTTCCTCCTCCTTTTTAGGGAGAGAGGAGGAAAAGCTGGCTTCCAAAAAGTTACTACACGTTGACAACAGCACTGAGAGCCGAGGTCCTGGTTTCACCTCTCCTCGTGGCAGAGCCAAGGACACAAGGCAAGCTTCTGGTGCAGCCCCTGAAGACCCTCGCACAGCCTTGGCATTTGACACCCTGCCCCGAAAGTCCCAGTCCAGGCACCGCGTGAACCCTCCGGGTGGGGTTCCTCCAGCTGCAACGAATTTCGGAGATTAACAATTGTAGCTTTGAGAGAGCCCCGAACAAAGAAAAAAGGAAAAGGCAGATCGTATTCACATGGGTGGGACTGGTTTGCTCAGTGCAATTGTTGAGTCTCAAGGATACGGATGGACAGCAATTAATTTGGTGTCATTATTTGACTATAATAGAGCTAAGCTCACATAACAGGGAGCTAAGTCAAACTTCCTTAAAGGAAGTCCAGTAACTGGAGGGTGTAAACATTTACACACGGCAGAAGAGGTATCTGTACGGCAATGAGGGGAACGCTGCAAGTTCTGCAAAAGTACAACACCCCAAATCAGAGCTACGAGGTACTGCATGGGCCAGGGCAGGAAAATCAGCCGAGCCCAAGAGCAAAATATTAATGCATCCAAGGGACCGTCTTTTAGTTAAAGGCAGGAACTAAGACAGGCTCAGTACATAGAGAAAGCCTCTTTGTTTGCACTTTTCTTCCATGTGCAGGTCCAGCAGGGCAGATTTGCAGCGATTGTTCTGTTATATCCAGGTGTAAGACGCACCTCGCCGTCCCCTCTCCAGCCGCAGCCCCCAGCACACGTGTAACTGCCTCTCCCGAAAAGGGTGAGCTCCCCATCCTCCTGCTGGGCTGGAGCTGGAGCCTCCCACCTCCCTCGGCTCTGCCGGAGCAGCAGCACCAGCTGTGGGTTAGGAAAAGCCTCTTGGCACACCCAGGGACACAGAGCGAGCTGCCCACAGCAGCCCCCAGAGACCCCGGGCTCCCTGCGAGCACATCCCCGCCGCAGCCAGGCCAAGGGCTGAGGTCAGGGACTGCTGCAAACCCCCCATTGGCAGCAGGGACGGAGCCAACAGAGGCCAAGCCCTGGGGTGTGCACAGGGGGAGACTGCCCTAACTTTGAGGCAAAGCAGTACAGTGCTGCACTAGCACTGAAACAGATCCTCTGCTGCTCCCTGCAATCGGTACGGCAGCTAGCACTGCTCCACTGCTGCGTGCTGCTGGGAGGCCTCAAGGTACCCCTGCTTCAAACAGCTGTACAGAGTAAAGGTAGCCTGGGTAACAGGCACTCCGAGCCAACAAGAAACCCACGTCAAATATTCTCACTTCTATTCTCATTTCTTAATTCAAGCCGAAAAGCAGAAGCACTCAGACAAATGGGACTGTCAGTAACCTGGTCCAATTACCAGGAGAGGTTTTTCCCTTCAGTGGTTCCTACTGCTGGCAAAAGAATCGCATTAATCTAACAAATCTGAACTTGTGTGTGCTTGTTTAAATAAGGGCCTTTGATTTGCATCACCTGATTAGCTTCTGTATACAGATATTTAAGTGCAAGGGCAGTTATCGCTGCTTAGGGTACCGAGCAGTTTGCCTTTCAACAAGGCAGTACAGCAGGGCAACCCCAAAGGTTGAGCTATCTGCTAAACAGCATTGACAAGGTGGAATTCAAATCAATGTCAGAAAAACACTTTTTGGTGTTACCTAAATGATGATCCTGAATTTCAGGTAACCACAGAGGCACTGAAAACTTGGCCTAAAGGCCCCAATAGGGAAGGCTGGATACCTCCGGAAGGGGAAAAAACAACCACAAAACCACAGATATTTTGAAAGTATTTAATTTGCCTCCTAAAATAGTGAGTTAAGGTCCTTTCATCATTGTAGGTGAATCACAATCAGCCCTCCTTTGGGTAGCAGAAGCCTCCTTTCAAAAGCTTGACCTCAAGCATCTTAATTCGTAATTTGGATGGGCAATCCATCTCACTCAGCATTTTCCTAGATAGTTTTCCAGTCTAAAACTTATTAATAAATTCCTTGAGGAAGGGGATCACCTGTTTCTCATTAAGCCTGACTCTCAAACTGGGGGGAAAAATGCCCCAAAAGATTGCAAGTGGAAAAGTTCCAAGCAGCTCTCGTGGAGTTGTTCTTCAGGAGCTAGCGCGGAGCAGGACCTGCAGGCCACCCAGCCGCTCCCTGGTGAGCACAGGCAGAGCCCAGGGGAGCAGAGCAATGCCCCTCGGCACTGCGGGCACGAGCATCAGAGCCGAGCAGAAAACCACCCAAAGCAGGAGCCACGTAGTGGGGACAGCCTCTGGAATGGGCAGCTCAGGACAAGATTTATTTTTGAAGGGGCTGCTTGACAGTGGCTGCAAATGGAATAAACTTGTGCGAGTGTGAGCAACTGCTCTTCGAAGTGCATTAATCAGTTCTGCACATGCTCCTATCTATAATAATTTTGACTTGGAACAGCAAAGGATAGCTTTGATTTGTTTTCTTTTCATAGATGAAAAACATCTATTGTAGCCTTAACTTAAAAGCTATTTGCTTCCCTACCAGATTCTGAGCAGTTATCCAAATTACCAGGCTCACGGAAAAAAAGTGACATTCATGAAGATTGTCTTACCTCAAATTCTCATTAGGATTTAAGTCAGTGAATGAGTTAGTACCATCTAGAATACTGGAGGCTCCAATTGATATTACACTTTGCAAAGTAAGAAGTTTATTGCCTTTTATTTTAGCAGCATAAAGACCTGGGAAAGGCACTGATATCTGAGGAAACTATTTCAATAGAGCTGCCAGATCTCAACCTACAGGATGACAGAGATAACAGAACCAGAGCCTCTGCAAATATCTTGCTCTTCCAAGAGCACATAGTTGGCAGGATTCCTTTCTCCACTAACAATGTGTGAATTAATGATAAGAGAAGGGCAAATTAAAAAAAAAAATACAATGAATAGATTTTTCCACAAACAAGACAGTGCTTCAGACACTTGGTCTCAATTATAAGAGCAAAACAAGCTGCAAGTAGGTGTATGGAATGGGAAGAACCCACCCAAATGTAATTAAACAGCAGCTGTGATAAGTTCCAAAGTGCTCAGGTAAGTGTCTCATTTTAGTCATCAGTTCCCTTCCCATACGCCAGCTTTGTCCTTCCCACTTCCAGCAGTGGAAATGGTGTGGAGCCATCATCAGGAGCTGAGGTTTCCATCCCTGCGTTGACATTTTGCACTTCAGGAGCTACTCCCATGAGGTTTTTATACAACATCATTGATTTAGTCCTCCTAAATCCCTCCTCAGCTTAACCATTCACATTTTACAGCTGCAGAGATCGAGACACGAGAAAGCCAAAGGTGTGCCCAAAGGGACTGTGGCAGAGCACATGAAGTACAGCAGAACTTCTCCAGGCGTGCAGAGGCAGCGAGGGAAGTCAGAGCTCATTCTGGGGCTGCCCAGAGCCCTGTTGCAGAAGCGAGGAGCTGTGCCACCTCCCACACTGCAGAGCCCGAGCACCTGGCCGCCGTGCTTTTGGGTAGGTTTGCAGTCACATGCTCCTGCTAAGACGACAGTAGATTTTTTTTTCTTTTTCTTTCCAGGTCCTCTTCCAAAAAGTGGAAATAGCTTCCCCTAAACTTTTCCCTTTCTTTCAGCCTCATCCTTAAATAAAGCAATAGCTTCAAGCTAGGACAGCTAAATACTGCTTTTCCTGAATGGCTGAAATACAAATTTTTTATATATTTAAAAAAAAGAAAAGTCTCAGCCTAAACAAATACTCCAGACACTCCCTCCCTGCAGGATGAGAAGGATTTTGTAACTTGTAAATTGTGTTTTATGGGGCTAGGTTTAGTCCTGAGTCCAAGTCCCAAAATAAGCTCTTTAACCCATGTGTGCTTTATGATTTCATATCTATAAATACTTGTCCACAGAGCTAAGCAGGTTTCTGCATTAAGATCAACATCTGTTTCTCCATGACAGCTGCAGCAGCATTTCCTCCCTTTGGCTCCAACGCAATGACGCTGGCAGCTCTGAGTGGGGATTTAGCCACAGCAGCACACCACCTTTCACAGAGGGTACGCAGGGCGATGGTCGTCTCCCCTGGGCCACGTGTAACCTCTTGTACCTACGCTGGGGCAAAACACCTCGCCAGCCACAAGGCAGCTTTGTGGAGGAGGAACCAGCGCTTCACAGTGATCCACTGAATTTCTATTAATGGAGAACAGAACCGGGAACTACGGACACAAGAAGTCTCCAAGAGATAAATAACTTTCTATGGCCTAATTGTTAAAAATGATGAGGTCCAACTTCCAACAGCAGGGATGAAGTTGCTTGTACAGTCACTGACAGTGTTTACACAAGAGAGCACTGGCGCATTTAAGTGACTGATGTGATTGCCTCGCACGCACGATCCCTGCAGTTAGTGTTTACTATCTTTATTGCTGCACGCTCAAATTGCTTCGGAGTGGCTTTGGACAGACTATAGATTTCACAGATGTGTTCTGTGGAAGACTACTTTTAGGCGTAACCTTCGCTGTTTGAGAGCTCAGCGTCTAACCACAAAGGCAGCCATCTGTCCAAGCTCTGCGGAGAGCTGCAGAGCAGGCGTCACTCTGCAGGGAAAGCACAGTTGTGGACTTAGCCCAAAAATCCTGTGCGTCTTCATCCAGGGACACAGTTTATGAAGAAATGAATGAAAAAGCCGAGGCTCCAATACACTCTAGCTTTTAAATGCCCTACATTTTGGACTTAAGGGGCAAGCTCCCAAGCCTTAATAGCATTCCCACGCACATCTGCGGATACGTGCGCAGAGTATTCAGGTGTCCAGCCACGGTGCTGATGGCAAACAGAGGCTGGCTTCTGCCTCTCCCCAAGGTCAGCGACATCCAGACCTCTGCACCTTGCAGGTCTTGCCACAGCAGCAGCAGCACTTTCTTCCTGTCCTACCGTTTGTCTGCTTTGGATGCTTGCAAAAAATCCACGCTGGAGAACTGAAGAAATAAAAAGTTAAAGAACCAAAAGTTGTATTAACTGAGTAAACTTTACCTTGGCTTTGAATAGCACTTTTAGCTTAGAGGGTTATTTTCTTCTCCTGAAAAAAATTGACTGAATTTAGTGAGAACAGTACACAAATCCTGATGCTTTCTGCCTCCGCAGTCCAGTTGAAATAGCTCCAGGAAAGCACAAAATGCCAGCCATCATGCTTTATCTTGGTTTCGAGTTTTAACTCTCCATTTAGAATTTAATCTAAACAACCCATTTGCCAAACAGAATGCCGTCCTGCTCATGCTGTTTTAATTTCCTCAGAAAGAATCCCATAATACGCTAGGCAAGACATCAACAATAATTAAACCCAACAGCGATTGAAAAATCAAATTTTCAGGGCCTTGCAGCAAGCCCTAATGAGTTCCAGACTTGCCTTCCCCGACTTGCTCAAACTGGTTGCGCGACACTGCCAAACCAAATTAAAATTTGACAGTATTTCACCCTGTGCCCAGAAAAAGTGCCCTTCTCATGATTCAGGAAATTAAACAGCCGTCTACTGCAAAGACGCCCATTTGTCTTTGGACATGTATTATCCAGACTGATCCAGGTTCAGTATTTTTCTTGTTCTTGTTATGCCATTTTGTTTCCCTTTCAAAGCGCAGAATAGCTGGGGCTTTTCTTTGTATGCTGTTGTGCCCGGTGCCAGCTGAGGCGAACCGGGACGGACAGCCTGTCGGAAGAGGTACACAGGTGGGGTATTCGCCTCCCTCACTCCTCGCAGGAGATATTAAGCTCCACACTGCCTGGTCACAAGTGACCACAAGACGACATGTCCCGCAGGAGCGCACCCTTCCACTGCGGGCACTTTCTGCTGTTCCTTTCACAGATCTAAGGGAAATTACAGTTAAAGATGGCGGATCTTTATGATCCCTCATCCTTCCACCAAAGGGAGCTAAACATCAGGCCGCATGTTTTGGAAGGGTTGGTGGGTTTCTGCACAGAGAAACCTTTCAAAGGCTTTTAAACCCTGTGACCCACAACTGCACAGCCTCAGGCTCCAGCCCCTCTGAGGATGATGACTGAGAAGCTCCTGGGTGATGGGTCTAGTGCAGAGGCAGCTTTTCCACGGTGCGGACTGCCCAGCCCTCCTCGCTGCCCACATCTCACCCTGCTGCTCCCGGGGCATCCCCAGCCCCGCGAGCAAAGCCCTGGCCAAGGCAGGAACCACGCTGGTGCCCGATGAAAACCAACAGACCACAGCTCCACGAGCAGCAGCACAATCCTCAGCTGCACCTGCCCATGAGAAGGTGTCACTGAACAGCGGACGCTTTGGCCAGCGCGCCTTGCTGCCGAGCACCAACACCGCCCAGGGCGACCTGCACGGAGCAGGCAGCTTTCTGCAAAACCCAGCAAACGGCTCGAGCAGCAGCACTGCTCAGAGCCACTGGGACAGAGGCTGACCTGTCCCAGAGGGGGTTCCGAGGCCAGCGCTGGCACGAAGCTGGGGAAGCTGCCATCCCGTGGCCGGGGAGGTCCCGCGGTGCCCCCACGCTGGCACTGCCCCACCGCAGCCATCTGGCAGCGGGAGATGAAGTTACAACAATGTGGAAGCCTCGAAGCGCTGACATTAGGCATTTAACTCATCCCCTAACTATGCGGTGACACAGGTACATCGAGTAAGGCCGTAAGAGCAGCTGCTCCCTGCCGACCCGTCCCACACGTTTTTATTTAGCGATTAAAGCCCCTTCCACTCAGCTCCACACCGTGCCAAGGGGGGGCTTCAGTTATTCCGGTTCATTTGCTCATCTCCAGCAGAAACCTGGATTTTCTAGGTAAAAGCGAGCCTTCGGTGGCCCGACCAAGGGGCGCAAGCACTTCCCAGCCCCTAGGAAGCCTGGGACAAACCCCCCAAGCGCACAAGCTCGGCCCGACAGGAGCTAACCCCGACGGCCCCGAGCGGCTTCCCCAAGAGCCGCACCGACGGGGGCTCGGGGCACCGCGGGGGCTGCGGCCGCCCCGCACCGCTCGGCCCCGCTGCCGGGGGCTCCCTCCCGGCGCGGCCCCGTCCCCCGCGGGGCACCGCGGCCGGGAGCGGGGCCGGGAGCCCGGCGGAGCCACCACCGCCGGCAGCGGGGCGCCCCCCGCACTGCGCGGCTCAGCCGCCCCCAGCCGCGGGGCGCGGAGCCGAGCGGCGCCTCCGGCACGGGGCAGCACCGGGGAAGCCGCGCCCGGCTCCGGGGCGGCACCGGCACCGTCCCGGGGCGATGCCCGCGGGGCTGCACCGCGCTGCCGGGCACCGCGTCCCGCACCGCTCCGCTCCCCTAGCCGCGCACCGCACCGCAACGCGCACCGCACCGCCCCGTCCCGCTCCGCTCCCCCAGCCGCGCACCGCTCCGCACGGTCCCGCTCCCCCAGCTGCGTCCCGTCCCGTCCCGTCCCGTCCCGTCCCGTCCCGTCCCGTCCCGTCCCGTCCCGTCCCGTCCCGTCCCGTCCCGTCCCGTCCCGTCCCGTCCCGTCCCGTCCCGTCCCGTCCCGTCCCGCACCGCACCGCACCGCACCGCACCGCACCTTGCGCGCTCCGGCCCCGGCTCCCTCCCGCGCAGCGCCCGCTGCCCGCCTGCTGCGCGCCGCCCGCCCGGCGCCTTTCATTGGCGGCCCCCGGCGGCCCCCGGCCAATCGGCCGCCGGAACGAACTTTCCCGGCCAATGGGCGCGCGGCGGGGCAGGGCCGGGCGGGGCGCGCTGGGTGCTGCGCGCACGTGTGCGCGGGTGCGGGGCGCGGGGCGCAGTGCAACGCTGCTGGGCGCACCCCATCCCCATCCCCATCCCCATCCCCATCCCCATCCCCATCCCCAACCCCATCCTCATCCCATCCCATCCCCGTCCCTGTCCCTGTCCCTGTCCTGTCCCATCCCATCCCCATCCTATCCCCATCCCAATCCCATCCCGTCCCCGTCCCATCCCCACCCCCAACCCCATCCTCATCCCATCCCCATCCCCGTCCCTATCCCGTCCCATCCCATCCCCGTCCCCATCCCCATCCCCATCCCCATCCCAATCCCATCCTGTCCCCATCCCCAACCCCATCCCTATCCCCATCCCATCCCACCCTCTCCCCATCCCATCCCATCCCCGCTGACCACTCCGCACCAAGCCCCACCACCACCGCAGCTCCCGCCCAGAGCATGGGGACCAGCAGGAGCGGGCCGGGGCAGTTTATTGCAGCACTCACTCGTGGTGTGTTTTGAGCAGAAGAAAATGTCTGGAACCATGCGCCTCTTGCTATTTCAGCGTATGTTAATTGATGACCTTTGGGTGGCCTTTGGGTCGTTGGCCTTTGGGTGTTGTTTTTCTTTTTTTTCTTTTCTCTCTCTTTTTTTTTTTTTTTCTTTTTACACAAAAGGGTAGGGTCTCCTGTACAGTTTCCCACAGACATTCCTGCCTTCTCCGGCTTTAGCAGGGAGGCCCAGTACAAAGCCCCCTTGTCCCGCTGAGGGCGAGGGCCCACACGCGTGGGCTGGCGGCTGGCCCTGTCCCCTGTCCCCCCGCTGTGCCCTCCTCCTGCTGGCGCTGGCGGGACCGTGCTGAAATACCAGGAACCTGCACCCGACCGCCTCCTGACGTCCTGCAAGCAAAGCACAGCTGCCAGCAGCACCCGGCACAGCTCCAGGCTGGGCTGCCTCTTTAGTAGTGTAATTAAAATAAAATAAAATAAATGTAAATGACCTAACATTGATTTAATATCTCACCTGTTGTTACATTTTCTGAGATCCCTTTCAGATATTCACGCAAAGAAGGGAAGCGTGGGGTCATTTTCACCAGGATTCGGTTTCTGAGGACACAAAGTGCCTTTTGCTCACCTGCTTCTGCACGTGACCCCGGCAGGAGCCATGGGAGCTCACGTTGCATGTTGTCCCCAGTGCCTGGATACGCCTCCCCAAAACGAGCGGCTGCAATTTGCAGCGGCCGTGTGAAAACGCGCGAAGGGCAGCAAAGGTGCCCACGGGGGGCCGGGAACGCAGCACGGTGTCCGTGCTCCCATCCCCTGCTCCGGCCGTGCTCCGCGTGGCCCTGACGCGGCTCTGCAGGCTGTGGGAGACGAGGGCTCCCCGCAGCTTCCACCCAGGCGTGGCTGCCACCGGGGGCTGCAAGCGCGGCCACCTGCAGCGGGGTTAAACCCGCGGTGCCCCAGGAGCCGGGGTCCCACTTGGGCAGCAGCTCCACGGGCTGCGACCTTCGGGCTGGCCCCTGCAGCCCTGCCGAGGTCGTGTGCTCGCCCCCCAGCAGCTCCTCGCAGGGTCCGGGGCTCCCTGCTCTGAGGAAACGCCGCGGCAGCCACGGGGGTGGTAGCGGCCTGCTCCAGCAGAGAGGCCGTGGGCACCGGGGCTGGGGAGCCTCCCGGGGAGGGAACACGTGCCCTGATATGCAGAGCGAGGTTTTTACGTGTTTTGGAGGAGATATTTAAACATCCTCAGAATAATCTGGGCTAACAGGCAAGTGCAGAAGAGAAATTGTGGAGAGATGAAGTCCTGCCGGGGACAGCGTGAACCTGACCTTACAGAGGCATGTGGAGAGCGGCAGAGGGAGCAGCGCGGGGATATTGTTTTTCAGGCCCGTGTCACCAAGGGCTTGGCAGCCACAGAAAACACTTGAAATGGCAATGGGATGACATTAACTCACTTTCCCAATACACACATGCACATGGCAACCTGGGGAGTAGGAAAGAACTTACAGAGGGATTTCTCAGCCCCGTGAGGCACGGGGTCACAGGCCAGGCCCCCCCGCTCGGGGACGCTGGCACCGGTCCCCGCTCACCCGCGGCGAGGCACACCTCGTGCACGCGTGGAGGGGGGCAGCCTGCTCGTGGGCAGCAGACCCAGGCAGTGAGGATGCATTCTGTGAAAAAGCGCCAGTTTTGCTTCCTGGTGTCCTGCCTGTGGTTTTACACAGGAGCTGCAGAGAGCCAGGTGCCCAGGTGGCTGACCTGGCCCCCACGCGACAGAGGCTTTCCGTCAGCGTGGAAACAGCGGTTTGCACCTAGTGTAATTAGGCTTGCTGTTGGAAGAGAATCAAACCAAGATCTGAACAAGTTTCAGAAACATCCTAAATGCTTATGTCTACAGCAAAATACGTCTGGAATTGTTGTAATTGATGATAACACAAAAAAATAACATGATAAACTGTAGCTAATCCTAGGCAGACCACGATACAACATCGAGGACAGATTATTGCTGGTGCTCAGAAACACCGGGTGAAGCACCTGGCAGTGGCTGCTGTCAGAGACGGGAAGCTAGACCAAGCCGGATTTTGCATATTTCAGCCTCTGGTTCTCTGAATGATCCTGGCTGTCATCAGGAATGCACACGCGTGACTGCTGCCCTGGAGGATGCCAGCTGCCTCCGCGTCACGGCAGGTTGCGGAGCAGAGACGAGGGCGGATGGGGAGAGGCAAAGGAAAGTTAAAGTCAGCACCGAGGAGGACCCGAACGCTCAAACTGAGCCGGGCCAGACGCCAACGCCAGTTATCACTGACGGCCTCTGAATAATGAGTCTGTGCTATACTTAGCTCTTTGCTAGGAAGAGACAAAATCATCCTATGACTAAACACAGCTAAATCTCTGCAGTAGTCATGGCCCATAAATTGACGACAAATTGACAAAAGGGAAAGATGCTCAACTATGAGAAAGAGAGATTTTGGGCTTCCTGTTGACTCACCAGCAGTGTGTATCAGGACAAAACTATCCCCAAAGAGGTGTCACTGGACCATGGCTTCGACAAAAATAGCTGCTGGCTGAAATAATGTCAGTAAAATTTAGGAATTAGTAATCATTTCTTAACCAAGCAGAGCTCCTCTCCTTTTGACATGATGCTGCAGATGAAGCCAGACTTCCCGTCTCCTTTGAGTTCATCTTTATTTGTCTGTAAGGTCAGGAGTTTATTGGGATCACTGAGGACAGGGGAGGAAAGATGTATTGGGCTATCTGCGGAGAGCTGTCGTTCCTAGTGCCTCACTCTGTGATTTAAAATGTCTCAGCAGTACACATCTCTCAGAGTGGAATCGGTGCTTTCTAAGATGGATTTTGCCCGGTCCAACTCGGTTGAACGCGTGTTTTTATCCCTCGCTGATGTGCCTGCCGCTCATATTGCCTCAGCTGTGACTTCGAAGCAGGCAGCAGCAGCTCTCCTGCCCTCTGACTTTTGCATCTGGATAATTAAGCCACAACCTCAGCGCCCCTTCCCGCACCCTGATGGGCACCTCGGAGAACCCTCATCTCCTGGAGCCGAGACCTGCCCGGAGGTGGGGAGAATGAAAAAAGCGGAGAGCCCATCGGGCGCTGAAGTGCGGCCGTGAGCTGCCCGGACAAGAGGCACATCCCCACGGTTGCTGCGGGGGGGGGACGGCCCGGAGCCTGCCCCGCGTCCCCTCCCTCGCCACCCACCGCTGCGGCACACGCTGCCCGCGGCGCACCGGGAGCATGGGCACAGACCTTGGCAGGATCCAGCCCTGGCACGAGGGGCAGCGGGGGACTTCAGGGACCAGACCCGTACGGAGCAGACTGTAAAGGCTTCAGGAGAACAGCAGCAGTGGGGGAGCAGAAAGACCTTTCTTAAGGATTTCTCGATTTCTTCAGGAATCCCACATGGAGGAAAGGGCCAAATTTCTGCCCGGAATTTATGCTGACCTGTTTTGTGGCGAAGAAGTAAAAAGCATTGCTGCAGAAAGAGGAATGAAGCCTTGCAGCTGCTGAAGCTGAATTTTCATATGTTAACCAGAAGGTTGGTGCCCTTGGGCTGCCAGACGATCCTGACAAACGATCCTCACAGAGCAGTCAATACTGCTTCCATCCCACGGGCAGATTCACGCTGATACTGTTAATATAAGGTTGCTGCTTGACTTACTCCTTGACTGATGCAAGTGAAAATTTGGCCCAGAGACAGCAGAAATGGACAACGACTATAAATACTCGGGATGCCACGAACTAGTTCCAGTTACAGAGAACGCACTCGGACGGGCTGGTGTCGTGGCTTCCGTGGCACCGCGCTCTGCGAGAGCTGCTCAAGTCTTTTGCCTCTTAGGGAACAGAGTTTGTGTGCTGCAAACCAAGAAGCTAGTGCTATGGTTAAAGGGATTACTTCAAACTATGCTATGTTTTCTAGTGAGAGAATTTGTGGTATTACATTCTTGGCTAATTTTCAAATTTTCTCTTTTGTACAAACATGAAGGGATAAATGAAGTAGAAAGTACTGTTCTACAGCTGGTTTTGGTTAAGTTTTTGCCCCTCTTCCATGAACATAGTAGTAAAAATACAGATTTGGTTGAAATATTTTTGAAGAAATTTTCGTTTCCTGGACTCTCAATCGGAACAAATTGATCAAAGGAGAAAGACAGAAAAATAACTGGAAGAAACTAATCAAGAAGGCAGACAAATGACAATTAAAGCCAGGCAGCTCTTTTTCTGTTGATTATCAAATACAACAGGCCAAGTTCCTGTATGTATTGATTTTACCCGTGGTTATTTGTAAAGAGATGTATGATTGCGGCAGAGAGCAAATAAAAACCCTTCATTTTCAGCTTGAAGAAATATTTTGTGGCAACATAGTATGTTTTTTTCACTGGTTGTGATCAAATGAGTCATCTAGTTTATAGTCAAAAATAGATCCAGTAATGCAGATTAAAAAATAAAACGGCAATGCATGTGGTTATGGACACAGCTGTTGTGATATGGGTTTCCTAATTTGGCTATATTCATGCAAGGTTTTTCTTCCAAAGATTTACGCAGTCAGTTTCATCATCAAAAGATTATTCGTGGTGAGTAAAGCTCTTAAAATCATGTATCGGTCTAAGTCTCTGAATTCAGCGATACTAAAATCCGTAAAGAAAAGATATGTAGCATTTGTAAAGAAAATGAATCACCCTTTTTGCCTTTTTGGTTTGAATCCTCAAGGACTTTTTTGACTTTGTCTTTGCCACGGGACTTGTACGAAGTTGCTCCAGTGCCGACGGCCCCGCTGGCACCCGCTGCTGGCACTGCCAGCCTGCCCGCTGCGCCCAGGGAGCCACCGGGAGCTCCCGGGGGGGGGGCACCCGCTGTGTGCCCAGCCTCTGCCTCGTCCTGCGCCCGCCGGGGCCGAGCCCTGTGCTGTGCCCGTGGATGGGATCCCGGGGGCAGAGCTCTGGCCGAAGGTGTTACGGGGCTGCCACGCCGCGTCCCCATCGCCCTGCCAGGCAGGAGCGCTGCGGCTGAGCCGAGGGTGCTGGTGGCTGCACCACAGCCGCCGGCCCCGACCTTTGTCCGGCTGGCCACGCCGCCAGGGAAGGGGTGCCTTTATCCCACCTGGCGTGAAGACAAGTCCGGGGAGGGAGGAAAGTGAGTCTGGAGGAGACACAACCTCTTGAGAAAGCCGTGGGCGTACACAAAGAAGCTAAGAAATGTCCTAGAAGATGTTCCAGGGTGACGGGTTGTTTTCAAGTGACGTATGTGGCTGTAAAGGGTCAGCGGATGGATGCAGGGGGCACTGGCTGCTCATGCGGTGGGAAATGCCTGGAGAGGATGAGGGTGGCAAGGACAAGGCCAGCTGCTAGTGAAAATGACCATGGGAACCAGTGGCGGTGCCTGAGCCGTGTCGAGGCCATCCTGGGGCGGGAAAGGTTTGGTTCAGGGCTGTAAATCTTCTATCCCTCAAACGGCAGCGACCTCCTGATCCAGCAGCCCTGGTTTCTTGTTGTGCACAATAAGTACATGTAAATAAAGCAGCGGTCTTCTCCTTCAGTCCTGTGCGAAATGTCATCCTCTGTGTAAGTGTCTGCATCGTACTGTGGAGCTGCTTTTATTTAAAGACCAAAATGTTATGTCATGTAGGCCTTTACTACCAGAGTGAGAAGTCTTACCAGTGCAAGAATATTAAACTAACAAAAGTAATTTTGAAGAATGCTGTAGTTAAAATATACAACCACTAGAAAACTAGAACTAACCTTATCTGATACTACTCTTTACAGTCTGACATTTAGTTTTATGGATTAAATACTTTTTCATTTTGACTTTTCAAAAGTCACATCTGAGGATGTGACAACTCAGGAATCTCAAAAAGAAAAATACTCAGAACAAAGATTTCTCCTCTACAAAGTACCTTCCCAGTCGAAAAACAAACCCACAGGTCTCTCTTCCAGCTCCAACTTCAAACCCTCTTTTGAAAGAATTTAAGGCTGGCTTTTAACAAAACATGCACTAGTGCCTGCCAGCCCCGCTGAATGCATCCCTGCGCCCCTAAGACAAGCAAAGGATGAAGCACTTCTCTCGGTGTCATTTATGAGGAGAATACCAGTTTTCATGGCTGAGTTATGACTGTTTTCCCACTTTCTTATTTTTCGGTTGCCACTCACAGCGCGTAACCCAAGCCGCCTCACTTACTGACCGCGTGTGTAATCACAGGCACTGTTTGGAATGGTCTGGTCCTGCGTGATAACGTTCTGCCACTTAAATTGGTACCACAGCGTTCCAATAATTCCTTTTAAAAGGCTGCCATTATCACCCCCATTATTCATTGTAGAAGGACCCATTGTAGTTTGATAGTAGGTGTCCTGTTTTCTTAAATTAATGATATACTGCACAACTGCTAGCATATATTTAAGTTGCCATTTACTATAGTAATAAATATTAATCAGCCTCTAAAACAAGAAGTGTACCATTGTTGGAAAGAAGTAAAAGAAAATTTTATGTTACCCTAGGCTGTCTTGTTTCTGCAGGGACACAAGAAAAATGGTGTTTATCATTTGGTATTTCAATAGAAAAACACTGTAGGGCCTTTCTAAATCCATCTAGCTTAACTGGTGTTCTACAAGTTCAAAAAGCAGTGTGGATTTAAAAGAAAGCATTTATTTCCATACAGTTTTTCGAGTATTTCCAGCTAGTTTTTCAAATGCACTTACAAGTTGATTCCACGCACCACTTAAAAATGAAAGGCATCGCTGTACCATATGGGTTGTTTCCAAGCAATGGCAGAAAATGTCACAAATGTAAGAGTTTCCATTATTTACTCAAATGGCTGTAAGAGCATCAAACAGCCCAGAAGGATTTCAATTCAAGTATGAGGTTACACGCCTAAAAAGTGAGCCTAGCTTGTTGTTCACGGCTCTTCATTTATTGTTCTTCAGGCGTGGAAGCTAGTGGAAACATATTTGAGAAGAGCAGGACTGTAACCAGATGTTTACACAGGCACACTCGGTGACTCCAGAGGAGCCGGCAGATACCCGCGTTGTACTCCGACAGCTGAGGGCAGCACGCAGCAAGCTTTGCGGAGAGAAGTTTCGTCTTCCTCCAGAGCCACTGGCACAACTGGAGCACGCAGGGTTGATTCAGCTATGGTCTCTGAAGGCTCCGAGCTCAAAAGTTTCTCTGCTTTTTCCATGTGTATCAGGTTTTGTCCAAATTAATTTGAAGGGCAAGGAACTGAGCAAGACCTGCTTACAGTGACTGGGAAATTCTGCATCAGGGCTGCAAAGGCTCGGTCTCACGCCATAGCGACAAAATAATCTTTTCCAACAGAAAGGCTTTCGTACTTCTGTTAGTACTAAGTCTACCTATTAATCAATAATCTCCTTTGTTTAGCTAATGTTTAGCCAGAATGACAAAGAACTGCCCATGGCCATACCTGGAGATCTGACACACTGAAAACTCATCTTAAACCTGCTATGATCCTTTATGGGCTGGTAAAGGCCGAGATCTGCTCTGAGTGTAAGGAAAGGAGCAGGCCTTTTCCCCCTTGACTTGGTTTTGGTATGAGATTTGGAATCAACTTGCCAGTATGAATTTCCTTTGTTTCCAAAGCCGGCTATGTGAGCCCTCGTTGTGGCAACCGCAGCGTACGGACATCTTTGGGGGGCATCTTTATGAAGCTGGGGGACTGAATGCCATGCACGGACCTAAATGCTTCATTAGGCAGATAAAGTGCCTTTCACAACCTGGCTGAAATAAAAAGGAGCAGCTTAGGTTAGCAGCCCTTTTTATCACCAACAGTGAATTCCCTTCCTTTTCCCCGTTCATTTCGGAGTAGATCATTCATGTTCCGTTAACGCAGCGTAGGATTTATGCCTGTGATTTAGTAGGTACGAGCCACCTACTCCTGTCTCAAACACTTTGCCAAAAGTCTGGCATGCAACCCCCTCTGACATTACATGGACATTCTGCGAATTTGTCTCCATTCATCCATTAGTTCTGTGTTAATCTTGTTTATTGCCTCGTTGTTACTCTTTAAAAAATGCCGGCTCATTCGTCTTGTAGAAGCTCCCACTCAGATGCTGTCTGCTAATTTGATTTAAGGTGCTGTAACTCTTTAGAGCTGTCACTGGAAAATATGCCTTCTTTTGGCTCAGGGCTGCTGTAAGGAGCTCATGGTCGGCATCGGCATCGGGATGGACGGGTTGTTAAAGCACATCTCTGTCCAAAGCGAGTCCGGATGGAGAGAAGCACATCAGAAATGACACTTCCCAGTGAGAGCCCTCACGTTTTCAGCCAGGTTCGGCCAGCTGCCGTGGCGGCACACTGGCACCAGGGGCACAAATTCTTTCCCTGGTCCCACAGCAGCGGTGACGAGAGCGCAGAAGGCTGCAGGAGGTGACATTAACCCCGAGATTTTGCAGCTGCAGAGCAGTGCCCAGGCCGGGTGTGAGGACCCTGCTGAGCTGTTGACCCACTTCTTTCACGGGGACACAATTCCCTGCATCTCGGGCATCTCGAGGCGACTTCCCTGGTGGTTTCTTTGTGGGCAGGTTGCACGCTGAGCGCAGCGGTGGTGCCTTCTGAGGGACGCAGCACTGAAGTCTGTAATTGTGGATAAGTCTGGGTGGGAGAGGATGTTTCAAGATTTTAAAAGATAAAGTTACTTTTGTTCTCTGATTGGGTCTTTGAAACATCTCCCTCCTGGGAAATTAATATAAATGGGAGACATACTCTAGCTACTACCTAAATAGCAGCAGTATATTAATATTTTAATTCTGTAAAGGAGGCTCAGCAAAATAAACAATGCCAAAATGTAGAGCTCAGTGATGTGCAAAATAGAAAGTCTCTTCTCATTTGCTTGAAGCAGCAGTGATCTTGTTTCATTTAAGCTAGATAGCTTACTCTCAGAATGATTGTGCAGAACATTTTTCTGTGTATGCATCATGAATGGAGTTGAAATACTCTCGAATAATAGCAGTTGATCATAATATAATAGGAAAAATGAGAGAATGATGTTACAGCTTGAAGCATATCAGATGCTATGCAAACAGACTTAATGTGCTCTTCAGGCAGCGGCTCCACGACCATTAATACAGAGCCTGTGTCCTGTCACAGGACCCAGCATTTAGATTTGATATAGAGCAAGGGTGAATGCACAGTTAAACTCCTGTTGCATTAGCCAGCATGCACAAGATGATATTGATGTTGAATCATGCTTTTCTACTGGATGTGAGATAACAGACAGTATCTGACCTGTTATAAAGCTGGTGTGGCACAGAATTGGGACCTGCAGAATGCATTTGTAATCAATGGGTGTACCACGTGCCCAGGGCATTTTTATGAGGGATTAGGAATTCTAAAGATCTTTTTACAGAACTATCAAATGATGGCTGAGTTACAATATGGAGGAGGTGCCATTGGATATTGAACTTGCATATGAAGTACTGGGAAAACTTAATAAAGAATGAAAGAAAATTAATTGCTTGTGATGGTGGACTGTGACCATGGTGTGTGCAGCAATCACAACCTGCCATGCATACACGTTGAAAATGTGATTTTGCAATGTGGCTACCAGTCACACGGGAAGCCGGATTTACAGCTCCCAGTTGCATAACAGCATGTGGAAGTAAATCCGGGCAAAGGAGATTCCGCGAACTTGTCATTATATAGATTTTATACAGCGCAGTTCCAGGAGAATTTATCTATTAATCACCTAAACAACAGAGGAAACAGAGTGCTACATAAGCATTATGAAGAAAGATGATTTTGCAACTGATGCTCATTTGACTAAGAGTATGAAAATGCAGCCTGCAATCCATGTAAACGGATATTGGCGTAAAAGAACATAAAGACAGATTAAATTGCTGTAGTTCCCAACAGGTGACAAAAACTGATGAGCTCTGTATAGTATGCTGGTAGGAAGGCAGAAAGCAAGGCAAGAGCAGAAGTCTGAAGGAAGGATGCTGAAGAGGCCAGTATGCAGGTAAATGGAGTTTGCCATTTCTAGCTGGACAAATTTCATTTTTACAATGATAAGGTAATAAAAAAATGGCTTTGCTAACCTTATCATTAGAGTTTGATCTACTGTCTGGGCATTATTCTAATGTTTATAGAGAAAAAAATCTGCCTTCTAGTGAGTTCTGGTCTTTTTGGTTGAATTGGGTACCCAGTAAATGGTGATTAAACTCAGG
The DNA here is from genome assembly GCF_040182565.1 of Anser cygnoides. Classification (NCBI taxonomy): domain Eukaryota; kingdom Metazoa; phylum Chordata; class Aves; order Anseriformes; family Anatidae; genus Anser; species Anser cygnoides. Next base: position 3,150,689 of record NC_089882.1, read on the forward strand.
GGTATTCTTATATTATTAAATAAAATAAAATGTGACCAGGGAACACATTAATGCAGCAATATATGCTCTGTAAGTATTATTCTTATCTGCAAGCGAAGTGACAATAGATAGTCTATCCTGTACTTCAGTATTGGGGAAGGAAAGTTAGGAAAGATGCAACTGAAGGAAAAGCTTGAGCTGGAGTTCGTGACTTGGTGCGTGCAAAAGAGGCCACGTAAGAGGAACGCCCACGTGGTGACATGGGAGACACCCACGCCTTAACTTACACCATCTCTGGTTCCCTTTGCATGGTCAGTGACGGAGGTCTCTGAGGATCTTCTCATGCCCAATATGAGTTCATGCTGCAGCCTTTTTTTCAGCAGCAGCCCTAATACCATCGAGCTCCGTATTGCTGTGAAACCTGTGGCATCGTCACGCTGAGAAGACCTGTGTGCTTTGTGCAATTCGGCTGCAACTGGCAGACAGATTAAAAAGTCGTTGCTGCGAGGAGGAGGAAGGGACAGGCAGAGACAGCACAGTCCCGCACTCACACACTCACACACGCACAGCCAGGTCTGCTTCTCATGCTGGCCAGCCCTAAGCCCCCGGCTTGTTTCCACGCTGCTGGGCCGGGGCCGGGGGCTGCCCCGACCTGGGCAAGGTGAGGGCTGAGAGGGGTGCACGGACCCAGCACCCCCCAGCTGGGGGGATGGCAGAGCTCGGCCTGTGGCTCTGAGGGTCGCCCGGCGGGTCGCCGGTTCTGGTGTATTTATAATTGCCATTTTATGAGAAGTAGAGAACTGTGCAGTCAAATAATAATAATAATAAAAGAATGAAAGAAAGCTCGAGCGTAAGTTAGAGCTACCCAGGGATTTTTCTAATTCATTTTCTGGCCTCGGCTATGGTTTTATGCGTCTCTTTCCTTTAAGCAGTCAATAAAAACACTCCTTGCTATGGCAACTACCTCCTTCATCACTGAGACAGACATAATGCACCATTCTAAGGACGCCCATGCCAATTAGCACTGAAAACTTTTATAGCCAAAGTATTTTAAAGGAGCTACTCTGTTACATTAGCATTTTCCATTAACCTCTTTATTTTTAATCATTCAGAATGTGTATTAAATGGTCTGATTCTGACTTGCTACGGGTATGATGAACAATGGAAATTTTGCTGGGATGCTGCTTCCTTGGGAGATACACAGCGGGAGGCAGCATCCTGGTCTTTGATGCACACACAGAGCGTGTCCGTAACCATTCATATTCTGAAGTCCCAGCAGAGCACAATCCTGAATCAAAAGACAAAACTGCTTTTTTTAACTTTCAGCTGCAGCATGGTACATGCCATATTTGCAAAACAGAGCTTGGCGCGTCTGCATAACTCATTGCTGTGGAAAGAGTCATCACGATGATGAATTGAAACACAGCCATCTCCATTATGGTATGCCATGTATGTTTTTAAAAGCTATTTTTAAAATTAATACTACTCTGTAATGCTGATAAAGTAGCAAGCATTTATAATTTGTTGCACTCTGTCTAAATCCACATTAGTCTGCTTTCCACTTGACTGAATTATATTTTTTTTATAGATACGTTTGTTTGAAATTTATTAATAGTGTATTAAGGGATCAAAACCTTTATTATTTAATGTGTGCATCATTTAAAAATGTTACATAAAGGCTGTCGTCCTTACTTTCCACCACTAATTTATTCCTGAATATTTTGTGCCAATGCTGCTAGTGCTCACTGCACGTGCCACATGAATGTTCCTGCTTATATCATAGGCTTCTTGCTGTTCATCCTGGGGCTGAATATGGTACGGCTTCACCGTACAAGGAGACACCTTGGTTTATGCTACAGAAAGAGTCTATATACGTTATGTGAAATGGTGAAGAAATCTTACTTATATTGCATCAAATCCAAGAGCACCGAAGGAGCCCCAGCAGCCCTGGGCAGCAGGCGCCGCGTTGCCTTCAGGCGCCTGGCTGTCTGCGGGTGCGCGGGGCGAGTGTCTCATGTGTGAGACAATAAAATGTTTGACGTTTGCCCCATTCGTCATTAAGATTAACTTTTCTGTCTCAGCCTTCATGCAGTATTTCAAATCTATGCGATGTATTAAGAAAGTTGAAGGGAATGCTGGCAAAACACGGCGCAACTCGAACTGCCCCAAACATTTCCCCACGAGGCTTTTTCCTTCGTCGTTTCTTGGTACTGGTCAAGGTGGGGAACAGAAGCGTGCAGGTGGAGCTGCAGGTGCCAAGAAGGATGCTGCCTTGGCAAGAGCGTGGTCCAGAAAGATCTCTGCCCTGGAAGCACCCTGATGCGGGACCGCTGCTGCCAGCAGGGCCTCGGTGCCACCGCTGGCTGCAGGAGATGGCCGAGGTCCGTCTGTAAGCCTCACGCGGCCGCCCCGAGCACAGCGTGGTCTGCGTGCTGGCCACCTCTCACCATGCACCATGGACGTCTCCTCTCCGTGCTGGATACAGCCCACAGGAGCAGGGATGAAGGCTGGGCCAACTGGGCACCACCGGGACACGGTTACACCCTAATTGATCTCGCCTGCCGTCAGAACCACACCGTATGGGATGCCTGGTGCAGTTAGACAAAGACTAGGACATAAATATGCCCAAGAGAAACTATCAGAATTATTAATGGTGTTTTTCTAACCTTTTAAATGAGGTGATACTCACTTTCAACAGCACTGCCAGTGTTGGAATCTTTGATTTTATTTTTTTTTCCAAAGAGGTTTAATTGAGCTAGGTATAAATAGCATATCAGTAAACAAGACCTTTTGGCTGTGTGAATCATGTCTAAAATATTTGTAAGCCCTCCACAGCCTCTCTGATGGTGAAGAATGTGCTCATTAGACCAGTCCAGATGCATTCTGCAATCCATCGAGAACCTAACTTCTCCAGGAGATAAATCATTGCAGTATTAATGCAGGCAACAAGCAGTGCAAGGCTAAGGCAGCTGCTCAGGGGCCCTTGGCGCGTGTCTGCTAGGGCTTTCCAGATTCACCGAGTTCCACACAAAAAGGTTTTTGACACAAGAACCGAAGGAACCTGTGTTTATCTTACCCCATTTAATCTACACCCTACCTCTGAGTATTCCAGAAGGGCTCTGAAAAATCCCATAAACCAACCTGTACTGAAAACAAAATGGACACTGGAAAAAACAGTAATTTTTACTTACTTGGAAGTTTTTCAACTGACCACTTACATGACAAAGATCTCTGCCTAATCTTGACTTGGTAATGTAGGTGGATTGTCCCCATCTTCTTCAGGAAAGCATTTTGTTTTCCTCCAGTGATCTCCATGGCATTAATTACCTACGTTTAGATGCATGTAGTATTTTGCAGCATTGGAAACTCTGTCTTTATTTTTAAAGTCAAGCTAAGCATAAAACCATGCATGTATATGGAGATGCATATACACACTACCTAATTACCTAAATTACAAAACAGACTTGTGAAGCTGAGGTTTAAAAGTCTTGATCAAGAGAAGGAAAACAAGTTGGTAAAAAAAAATTAAAAGAAAGAAAACCAGAAGGCTGGTAACACACTGGAGTACGAGTGCAAGTTACCTGCCAACACCACCTGCTGATAACTCCTTTCATACTCCAGTGGCACCCTTGGTGTTCAGTTCCACTTTGAACTGAACACTGGCTTACAAAAAGACAAAGACAAGTGCCACACCGGCTGTGATCTCTAACTGTAATCCTCAAGCTCACATGTATTTTACTGGCTGACACTTTTAAGTCCTCTGTCCACTGAGAATAACACAGATTATAACAGCAGTAAACATATGTTATAAAGCGTCCTAGCTCTGGTTCAGAGCAATTGCATTAATACATCTGATATTTCATCACTTCTGGTGGGGATTTAATAGGTTAAAATTGAAATGAAGCATGACATGAAACATGGCCCGGGTGCCTTTCAGGTATCTGGAGGGCGATTTTGTCGAAGGAATTTTGTTACCTGCGCAACCCTCCATCACTTGGGGCATGGGGATTTATTTTCTCGTGGTATACTGAGGTATTTTGCTCTCTGGAAGTAAATATGCACTAATGGAGAGTTTTAGCAAAAGACTTTGGCATGTCAGCACTGCCGTGCTGAAGAGGCCCTGCACAGAGATATGGAAAGGGACTCTTGGGCTGTAAAGGTTTCCCACTATTTTCAAGGTACCACCTGTCTGTTTTAGTTCAAAATCTAGCAGAGCTCCTGGCTGTATTCAGGAGATGCCCCCGCGAGTTCCTGGTGACTTACAGCATGCTGAGCCTCACCCCAGCGCTGCTCGGCGCGCGCTCAGATCCCGCCGCCTGAAGTAATCCACTGTTTCTTTTAGCTGCTCTTGGACATTAGATTAAGAGGTAATAAAAAGCTCAAGCCTAATGGATGATTTTATTTCGGTAGCCTAAGTACTAAGTAAGCTCAGAGATGAGAAATATGAAGACAGTCCAAAATCTTAAACCATGTATTAAATTATCATTTTTAAAATTATTTTCTAGGTTAAAAGAAGAACATCGGCCACTCCCAAACTATATCTGGAACCTGCAGAAAGAAAGCAAAAACACAGGTTTTGGTCAGAACAGTGTGAAATGTTCACAGGCAAACTAAGTTTTGCTTGAAATCTTCTCATGCATGAATCTCAGTTTATATTTGCAAAGTCAGAAAGAGACAGGCAGTTATTTTATTTTTCTATTTTTTAAAAGTGGGAAGGTTGAAAAACATGTTCTTGACCATTTCAAATTTCCCTGTTCTCAAATTACTAATTATTTTCCTTGCTATTTATCGAGCACAACACACAGAGCTCCTAGCCCACAAACCTCGCAGCTCCCACCGCGATGCTGGCTGGATGGGACAAGGGGATTCATCCCCCTTGGGAGCACAGGGGACCCCCACACTGATCTACTCCAGATCTGAAATGACTGTCTTCTTTTTTTTGTTGTTGTTTTTTTTTTTTTTTCATTGAACCTTTCTCTTTGTTGATGCGACATCTGTGAAGTTCACAGATATGTTGTGTGTATATGCACGCTTTGTACGAAGCAGAAATGCAAGGAGGTAGTCTTCAGTAATAAACAAATAGGCAGCTGATTCCAGTTGATTTGGAAAAGTATCAGCACTGCTACACACATCCCTGTCCTCCTTCATCACTTGAAGACATTGACCATAAATCTGTGAGTCCAGTCATGGACGTGCAGTTCATTCCCCCCTGAATAATTCTGCTGAGGTGGTCGAACAAGCGGGTATTTAGTACGAACTGTGATAATGTCATTTGTGATTTGTTCGCCAGTCTGCTAAGAACCATTTATCAGGTTTGTTTCTGTATTTCAGAAGTACTGGTTTTCTATAAATCTTGAGAAATCAGAAATTGGGCTAATGCTCATATGCGAATTGCATCTTACTGAAATCCATGGAAGCATTTGTAGGCTAGCAGACTCTTCTGAATAAAACAGGATCATCACTTCAACTAGAGCTATTATTCACCCTTCTCTTTATCGAACAACAAAGTCTTTTTTTTTTTTTTTAAATGCATAATTGAAAGGACAACATCTGGTTACTTATGCATAGTGTGATCGCCAGATACACAAGAGTCAAGTTTGCAGCAATGCGGAATAATACGGTCAGGAACTCCCTCAGCAGCTGCAGAGAAAGAGGCGAACAAACCCCAAAGCCGGGTCGCTCAGCTGCATCCCCGTGAGCCCGCGGGCTGCTCACCGCACACGGGGCTGGCTTCGCCGTCTGCACGCTGCCGGTGGGGAGCTCCCCTTCCTCAGGGCGTCCGGCCTAAGGACGGAGAGATATTGGATGGCGATGTACTCCTCTGTATGGATCAAATGACAACATCTATCCGTACCCTGACGCTCATCCTTTAGGTGTAAATTACAACCAAGAGGCACACACCCAAGTAATAAGGAAATGCTCTGTAATAACTCCATCAGGCAAGGTAGCACCCGCCACCTAGAGAGTCGTGCAAGAAATGCAGGGAAACACGTGACAGCAATTAAAATCGTAGACAAAATCTTCCTCTTAATTGTAGATTTCGTGCCCACTTTGAGCTGTGCCGTGCTCCTGCACCCGCCGTGAGCCTGCCTGGCCCCGGCTGCAGCCCTGCCACCGAGGAAGGGATGTGCCGACCTCCCACCGAAAACCCACCCAAATGGGGCAGCGGAGCAGGCTCGTGAGCAGCGTTCTGCCTTTACGCCAAACGTTGTTCTTTTGCCACCGACAGGAACAGAAGTGCCGTGGCGAGTCCCTCTGCAGAGGTCTGTGCTCCCGTGGTCCTGGTGATGTCTGAGGCGGGCGCAGAGCGGTGCGCTGGAACCCGATGGGGACGGCTGTCGGCGAGGGCTCCCTTCCCTCGTGGGCAGTGCACTCACGTCTCAGCTTTTCAGCATTTCAGTGGGAAACTCCTTACCTCCTCACTGAGCGAAGCAATGAAGAAGGAGATGCTTGTCACTTGAAACCTCTGAGCGAAGAAAGGGCATCGGCCACAACCCACAGGTGGGGGGACACAGGGGGGCAGTTATGGAAGGGCAGGGACTGTCCCACTGCACCTGAGCGAGGCACACATCAGGATATGAAAAACACACCATTGGATCTCATTTTTTTCTTAACAATCCTCATTTTTGCTAGCTGGTTTTAGCCTGATGTTGCTCTCTCAGACCCATCTATCCCTGTCCCTTCCTTACCATCTTGAAAAATAAACTAATCAGAGCTGAAAATGCTGGGTCAAGAAATGAAAACAAAAACTGTTTATTCCTACGGTAATAGAACAAGTTCCAATGGCAGACTCAGCCCAACAGTCTCTTGACCGCAACTCCAGCAAAAACAGAAGTAATTTATTCAATAAATTCTACCTCATTTTCTTGCCCTGCATTGCCAGTATTCACTATTCTTCTATTCATCACAGTGTGATTTCTGCAGACAATTCTTGATCTGAAGTTCATTTGTAGTTCATCTGCAGAATTAATTTCTTTTTGTTGGACACATTAATGGCATATTACTTGTAATTCTTCTAATGAGGCTTCCAGCATGAACGTTTGGATTTGCAAGTTCAAAATTAGTTTTATGAAAATATTCCCCACTTGGTTAAAATTGATTTACAAAAATGTCCAAGTAAATTGCTAAATATTCATGAGAAGTGTGTTTAAAATACCTCGGAGCAAACATGAAATCACATAGCCAAATATTTTGGGGAGCCATTTCTGGCTGGGAGGCGAGGGAAGCTGGTGGCACTCTAGGGCCCACCCATCAGTTGTCCTGCCCAGCGGGACCCCATGGTGCTGTGTCAGCATCCCAGCTAAATCCAGCCCGATATCTGTAATTTTTTAGGTCTTTCCTCAGCTGGTGTTATAATTCCTCCATCTCAATTACAACGCAGCCACAGTTCACTGGATCAGATACGTAAGGGCTCAAGACCACAACACTGGTTCACCTTGTGTGGTCTGTGCTCTGTTATTGGTTTCAACTCAGTGGTGTCACAAGCAGAGAGCAGGCTGCCTATAAGCCTTGTGAACCAGGAGGAAAAGAAATACTAATTCTTTTGTTCTCTGGATGAAAGAGAGGTGTGCAGGCTATGGAAGGTACCAGCTGGGTCTGGGTCTTTCTTCTGGCTGCTTCCTCGCCACTTGGCCCCACGAATAGGAGCTTGGCGGTGTGGAAGGTGACCGAGGTCTCTGTGCACCTGCACCGGTTGCTCGCTGGTCCTGCTGTCAGGGGGCTCCGGGCTACAGTTTCTTGTAAAAAATCTTCCTACATTGATTTTTAAGCCATTCTGTCAGAGACGTGGACTCCTCTGTGTGGATGCCAAAAACAAAAGTGAGATTCTTTCTGTCAGAGCCTTCAGCAAATTTCTCTGACCCTTGGGCATGTCTGAAAATAAAGGCCTCATTTAAAATACATGGTTTTTAACACCACCTCCTGCAGGTGAAGTCCTGTGCCCCTGAAGACAACGGCAAAACTCTCATTAAGATCTGACCCAACGTGCTTCCTCTGGGGGATGAGGGCTACTGGTTGCATCTGCACCTCTTCAAAGGCCACCCAGAAGTTGTTCTTCAGGTGAAAACACCCGAGCCCGTTACTCCTTCTCAGCGGGAATGTTTCTGCGGTGGCTTTGGCACCCGACACCCCCCGTTGCAGCAGCCGGGGGCCGGGCAGCTGGCCATGCCGGTACCTGTGCTGCTGGTCCAGGGGCTCCGCGGCTCAGCCCCGGCTGCTGGCAGCCCCCAGCGAGCAGCACAGCCCGTGCAGCCAGCAGCAAGTGCCATCTGGCGCGTTACGACTTTGTGCTGCGATATGAGAGATTTTTCCCCGTGGAAGACTGTGTATGTAAATGTGATGTTCGCTTCCTCGGCTGCCGGCAGCCAGTGGGGAACTTTGCTCCAGTAAAAACAAACTGAGCTGAGCGAGTCTCTCCCTAATCCTCTCTTATTCTTTGAAACAGGCAGGGCTCAAAGGGATTTGCAGCATGTTTCTCAGGATGAACCACTGGTGATTAACATTCATGCCAGGGCTGCTCCTCGTACATTTTTAATTCCAGTTACGCAACCCACCGGGCAGATGTAGGGGCAGCACCAGGATCACAGGTGACCAGGTACAGGGGGCTTGGGTGCCACGGCCTGGAAATGCCTGCGGCAGAGTGGCATGCAGGTGATCTCTAAGCATTCGGGGTGTATATATTAAAATATACTCCATAAAAATAATCACAGGTTGCAGAAGAGAACTGACAGCTCTGCGGTAAGGGAAAGGCTTTATACCACCCTGTCATGCCATGCGTGTCAAAACAGATTGCATTGTCTGGAGGAGAACTTGTTTGAGCTTGTATTGCCCTCATTTTTGAAAGAACTGAAGAAGACCGAGAAGGCGAGTAAACCGCCAAGGCTGTGAAAAGCCCCCTCCCGGGGGTGCCGCGCCGTGGGGCAAACAGGAGGGGTCCCCAGGGCTGGCACACTGCGTGCCCCAGAGACACGCTCCCCTCAGCGCTTCTTTGCACCAGTCATGTTCCGAAAGCAGAGCCAGGACTTGCCATCGGCAGGAGCATTTCTCCAGCAAAACCTGGGCAAGCATTGCACGTGGTAACCCACCCTCCAAAGTGCTTTCACTCATGTTTGAAACCTGGCCTTAATCTGATTGTATTTACTTAAAATGAGCAATGACAGATCGATTGGAATTTTGATTGAGAAAGTACTGAAAGGTTTGGCTCTGAAGATGGAAAATCTGACCATCTGACAACATCATACAGAGACCTCGCCTTAGATAGTAATGAAAAAATATTCCGTAAGTGAGCCTGGATGATTCTTTACATATTTCTTGTTCACTCCTTAGAGAACAATCTCTGTCCCTTAAAAATAGAAGAGAGGAGAAATGTTCTCGCAGCGGCGTTCCAGCTGGACGCGGACGTCCCCCTCCTGATTTATGCCCCGCGTGTCGGAGGGGAAAAGGCCAGAGCCGCGCTTCCCCTCGGGCTGCTGGGGCACGGCGCTCCGCAGAGCTCCCGCGGGTACCGGGCCAGAGCTGTGCCGAGACCTCAAGAGTGAAAATGTCAGGAAGTCAGAAGTTCACATTTTCTTATATATCGGACTTTTACATGCATATTTCTACTTTGTTTTAGACTGCGTGCATTGTCGGTGCCTGCAGTCCATGTACTTTAACTCCAGGATGTCCCTGAGGCACAGGTGTGGGTGAAAGAGGTTTATCCGTGCACTCGTGGTCTCTGCAAGGCTGTACGACTGACGTTTTCCTCTACACGGTTCAGTTAAGGTCGTCAGTTTGTCATCACACACAGCCTGCACTGGCTGCTCCTCTGCTGCTGCGAGCAGGATTCCACCTGCCCTGACATGCGACTCAAATATACGAGGAAAATCGTGGATAAGAAATTACAGTTTCAGTGTAACTGCTTCAATTTCACGCCGATTTGTGATATTCCTGATATACAGCAGCTATCACATATCCTGGGACTGGGGTTTTGCTTGTTCCAGAGGAGGCAGCAGTAATTCTTCTGTTGCTTTCAGTGGGTGAAGTGTCCACTAACCTCAGCAGAAATTAGCTCAAGCTGTAAGTTGGCAATGTCAAAACACGGCAGATATATTATTAATTTTACAGATTTATCTAGTTACTTTGCATGTTTTATAACATAAACTTTTGCTATAATTTGGTATAAACAGTGTTTGCCTTTAAGGAAGCAAAAAAATAAATCAAGTGCCTTGATAGAAGTCAGAAACATACGCTTATCCATGATTAATTACATGCTACTTTTAAAGTAAAAAATAAAATAAAATAAAAACGCACAAAAAAGCTGTTTGTGTTACAGAGAACAAAAATGTAACAGCATTTTTTTTTTTAAACAGAGTGCGTTTTTAATACTGATTCAGGGAACAACTTTATATAGCTTTTAAAAAAAGACCCTTCTCTGTAATTAAAAGAACTTTGGATTTTGTAGTGAAAAATAAATTATCTGTAAAGGAAAATTATAGAATCAGAGAATATCCCAAGCTGGAATAGACCCACAAGGATCATTGAGTCCAACTCCAAAATTATAATTGTACAAGATCCTTTGCACTGACATAAAATTGCTGTCCATATAATTCCTCTAATAATATTTTTATGTCTGTGTTCTCCTCCTTTCAAAACTCATTTTGATGTTCACAGTCACTACAGATAACTTGCTTGCCATCCCACCAGAAACACTCACCCAAATTTAAACATTGGGAAAAAGGGAGCCAAAACGCGAGAGGACCCCAGATCTCACGGACATCCGTGGCAGCCCAGAAGCAGACACAGACTTCCCACGGCAGCCCGGCTGCCCAGTGGAGCCGTCCCTTGGGGCAGCTCCGTGCCGGGGGCTCACTGGGGTTGGGGCTGACACACACGGGACCGAGGAGGCAGAAAGGTGGCCAGCGGCGTGCCACCGAAATGTTTTGTTCTCTCCTCTGAAAAACGGGTATTCCCAGCTGCTTCTGCTGTGCCTCACCTTCAGGATTAAACCTCTTCCTTATTTCTATTCGGCTGCCCCTCTGATATTATCAGCTAAAACTATCTTTGGATCCCAAAAGCCAACACTAAATCCACAGCACCATGGGCGAGAAGCTGGGTATTTCCTTACACTACCGAGCACGGCGCGTCAAAGACTGCTGCCAGGCGAGAGGTGGCGGCGGGACGGCGGGCGGCTGGAAGCACGGTGGTGGGCGATGGGCTGGCAGCTGGATGGACACCAAACCCGCAGCCTGCAGGTGCCGCGGCTCCCAGCTGGGGCTGGCCATGCCACGTGCCGCGTGCCGCGTGCCGCGTGCCGCGTGCCGCGTGCCACTCCTCCCCAGTGCCCAGCGCGAGCGGTGGTCGGCGGTCAGCTCCTGGAGGCGCTCACGTGGGCAGGACATCCAAGCACTGCTGCACTAACGGGGAAAGTGGAGGGGATGGGGGAAAAGCTCAAAGCCAGAACAGCTCCTGGATGCCTCTCCTATGCCGGCCCCTTTTCTCTGAAAAATGGCCCGTCAGCAGTACATCTGAGACCTTATCCGTTCATCGTGAGGGGAGCCTTCTGCTTCTTTATCAGTTTACTCTGATGCGATTGGAAAAGCTGACCAGGAGGAGATACAGGAGCTTCACAAATGATTCATCTTTATTTCGGCTTCCCAGAGTGATGTAATGCGCTGTGACAGGCTCGGTGAAATATGAAGCATGAAGCGTCCGCTGGGAAATGTAAAAGGAAGTTGCTATTCCTGCCACTAAATATCTGTAAATATTAAATGGGCTTTACAAGTATTTTCCTAGTTGCTGAACAAATTTAGAGATTGAAACATTTAAAGGAAGGAAGGAAAAACAGAAACAAGGGAGATACTGACACTGCAATCATTTTTTTTTTTTTATATTTCTTTGAAAAGAAAACACATTTATTTTAGACTTTTTATATGCCACCTGTAACAGCAAAATGGCACCAGCCATCCTACAATTTGTGGTTTCTTTGGCCTTTCACTGCAAATTAATCAGGTGGCTTCTTTGTGTCTCTTTATTAGTAGCATTTATTTATGGATTTTTGAAATGTGATTTTGCCAGTCAGGAGGAGAAGCAGCCAGTTATGTTCTCAGCAAACAAACTTAGCTTCTCCATACAGAAATGGAAATGTTAACATCACTCTGCAGCATAAAGAGACTAACTACAGAAAAAAAAGTGGTGAAAAAGTAGAGAGAGTAAAATCTTTCTGATAATTTGTAATATTTTGCTTTGTCTGGCATCTTCTGATTTGCTCTGGAAAAGTTGCTACAGGCAGAAGTGATGGTTAAATGACTGAAACAAACTGAAAAGCATCTATAATCACATGCAGCTGGACCAACAGTTAGCTCTCAAAAAACCCTGACACCTTACCCTGCTCTTAAGCCCTCCCCCCCGTTAGACAGGCTCTTTAGGGCAGGAGCAGCCTTTTCATGTGCTTATTCATCCCCCGTGCCAGGGCCCCGAGGGCATTAATGAGCCTTAACAGCCCTGAGCAGCCTCACCTGCTCCGTGCACCTGGGGGCCCGGAGCCTATCTATGCCCAGTGAGGGGGCTCAGCCCCTTCCTGGGCTGTCCCGGGGTGTGCTGGGCTCCAGCCTGGCCACAGGCAGACCGTGTGCATTTACCTCCCACCCGGACCCCAAGCCTGTCTCACCAGCATGGACCTGCCTGGAGATGGCTGGGCCCCATCCTGACCGCAGCCTGTGGGTGGGCTTCATGGCTTGGCTTTGGACCTGCTTCCCTGACTGGCCACCTCCGCTCTTGGCTGGAGCTGGCCCAGTCCCTGGTCTGCCCTGCTTGCCTTCCTGGGCATCTGACTTTATTCCTCTGGATCAGCAGTGTAAGTTCTGCTAGTATAAATCTCCTTCTGTACCGGGCACATGGACTGCATCCTGATGCTGCAACTTGCTATTTCTTGTTCCTCAGAGAAGCTTACAGTTTTAAAACCAGCGATATAGCAAAGTGTTAGTGTGCCCCAAAGCTAAGACTTCCTAAAGAAGTTAACGTCCAGATAACAGGAGGAGGAGTGCAGTAGCCAAGTTGTGATGGAGTACCCAGATACATAGCAGTAGACATGAAAGAAATGCTTAAAGAGCCAGACAGACTAATGTAGAGATCTGTGTTTGAAATACCTGAATTGGGTTAATCTTATCTTTTGTTAAATTAATCTTTTGTTAAATCTCTCTATTGAATTTATCTACTAATAATTAACTCTTGACTAGAGACATCTTTCTGTGTGAGTAGGCTCTGGCTAATGTGATACCCATTAAGGGTGTGAATGGGAAGATTGGAGCCGGCTCCTGCCAGGCTGTGAGTGCTCAGTGCTCTGGTCCTGCATCTATTCTTACATGCTGTAGCCAGGCCTGAATTTGGGGAATTCAGCTGTCATAGGGAAAGCATTTCCATTCCAGTACTGTTGTATGTTATGTGCATGTACTGCTGTTGGATGTCTAAGAAGAGGACCATTTAACTATGCTGATTAAATACTAATCCCATCCAATCTCTGTTGACAGGCAACAGCAACCTATATACAGCGAACCCGTTTAGATGCATGTATTGCACACGGTTTTAATGGATACAGACAGGACGTAAACTCTTGGGAACGCTACATTTCTTTCTGAAGAATGCCAACTAGCCACTAAAGGTAGGGAACAGAATTTTACACTTAATTGATGTGAAGAGTTGCATGCCGCCCTATTAAATGCGTGGGAAGGCTCCTAGTATAATGAACTATAATTCCCCAGGGGATTATGAAGGTTTTCAGGTAGTCCCCAACTTAAAGAGGGAGCAGAACAAGTCTGAGGTTCATCTCTGCTACAACGGCAATCACTCTGTCATAGGGCTGTAAAAGACAGGCATAATCTGTATATTGCAGATTCAGCAAATCTCTTTTCTAGCAAAGAAGTATTTAGTCCTGGGCCCTCAGCATACATGACAGATTACTTGTTTTCTGCAGTGGGTTTGGGTGCTTCATTTTTCATACTGGTCAGACATTAGTTTGCTTTATGGGCAAAAGGTCTGTATCACTGGCATAAGCACTTTTATATACGTGGTGATGAGTTGTGATGTTTGTGGTGCTGCTGGGTATCAATGCTGGGCAATACAGCATTGTGATAATCTAACAGATCTAAGGCAAGCACCTGCTTCCTTCTGAACTTATCTAAGCTTGTTCTGACATTAGGCAGACATCTGTACCTATAGCAATTGCTCATTGCTCTATCTGCTACTTTTATGTGCAAAGTCAGCGTGGCCTCGTCACTACTGCCTGTGTTTGGGTCAGGGGCCTGGGCATCACCTCCCGCAGGCTCGAAGGGAAGGTCGGTGTGAAAGCTGATGTGTGCTGCTCCGTGGGGAGGGAGGTGGAAAGGCAGGGTGCATGAGGGCAGACCCTCGCTGGTACTGCATCAGGAGTGAGCTAGGATGTCAGCAGGGTGAAGGAAAAGTGATCTCTTTGCTGCAACCACATTGTGAGTAGAATAATCCTATTTTTTTCACCCATTTCTTAAGGATTTGTAACTGTATTATTTTGGGCTTGATTTTAAGTAGTGCAGTATAAGGTAACTGAATTATGTGGGGCCGCTTCTCACCCTAGGGTATGGCAAGTCCATAAAATGAGGCCTGGGACACCAAAGTATTTCAGCTCTTTATCCTGTATCCCATTATAACTAAAGGCTACCAAAGGGTGTCCCCAGTTGAGCAGCCTTGACCAACTAAAGGCTCATGTATTGGCAGAGGAGTGTTTTGGTACCATTAGAAGCTTGCTGATATGCAGTAAGATGTTGAGGTATAGGTTTTGACAGCAAAAGTCACTGGGAAGGTGCTGCTCACCCCTCTACCAGCTGTTCTGGAACTGCCACACTGATCCTGGGCTTAGCCAGCAGTCACAATTTGCATGTTCCAAGATGAGACTGCAGAAGCCCTGGATGAGCATTCAGATCAAAGGCTTGGTGTTCCTTGGTCTTGTCTTACCTTCAGGGCACCACTAAACTGCGGTATGATCTCCAGGGCAGCTCTGAGATGAGCTACTTCAGGGAGCTCCTACCTTCCACCCTTTAATACTGATGTAAAAATGGCAGGACTGTAACTTGAAAAGGAGTGCAGGGGACAGAGACGAAGCCCTGCAGCATGCTATAGGGCAGATTCACATCCGACAGTGAAGGAACTGCAGTCCTGGTTGTGCAGTTGATAGTAAATAAGCTGACTTTACTGGGTTTCCAGCCTGGCCCAGCCATCCAGCTTTTTACTCATTGCTGCTCTTAATTAGACTGCATCCCTTTATAGGCAAGACTTTAATGTATAATATTATATTTTGTATTTATTTATTCTCACTACATGTTAAATCATGACAACAGGTATCTTAAGGACAGACTCTATTGGTTCCTATTTCTTGCTCCTGATTCAATGCCTTCTCTTAGGCATTCTCTTAATTCTCTATTTACCTAGCAATGATCAAACACAGATATTTCATAGAGGAAACCCTGGAGCAGGCAGCTAGAGCTTGACCTTTCTTTTAAATCAATAGAAAACTCTCAGAGAATTGAGCATAAAGTAATCTCTACATAAACTCCCTCCTTAGTCTTCAACAATTAGAAGTTGATTTATAGCCTGAAGGCTGAGATATTTCGCCTATTAGAGTGTGGCTACTCAGAATGCCTCCTTTCTCCTTAGATGAGTGCCTGATGGAGATACTGCATGATTATTTTTTTTAAAAAATCAATGTTTATACAATTAGGCTATTTTCTTTTATAGCTATTGCTTACTTGTATATTTCACAAATACTTTGAACACACAAATGCTCTGATTTTAACTAAATTGCACTGGTACAAATTTTTATTACTGCATTGTAATGTGTGGATCTGGTCATGCCAAATTCAATGTGCCTTTAATGACCTTTGCTTAGCCATATTCAGATGAGTAATCAGCTGTGGCATGATATTTGTTAGATTGCAGCAATTTAAGTCCAGAATGACTGCTGTCTTGACCACAAGTATTAGTGCTGTCACAGGTAACAGGACAGCTGATCCTGGCTTCTCTCTTTATGACAGTAAAGAATGGTACTGAAAAATGAGCTGGCATTTAAGTTCAAGGAGTTGTTCCCACATAATTAGATGGTGTACAGGCCTTTTTAGCACTGAAGCATGCTTTTGTAGGCAGCTCCTAGGATGGAGCTGTGGTGAGAGTGGCTCCTACTGAACCACTTGAATATAGATTCAGTTAATTCGGTTAATCTACATTAATCTCTGAATCTGTATTTAAGATGAGGTTTTCTGTGTGGCAGAGGAAATCAGGTAAATGCATCAATCCAGTGCTCAGATGCACATTCTGATAAGTCTTGAGTTCCACTGAAACAAAAATCATACCAATCCACAAAACCAAGAAGGCACTCCAGTTTACTGCATGAACTTGCCTTTTTCCTTTTACTGGAAAGGTCTTTGGAAGGATGCCACTGGTCTTCCAGGTTAGCTGCAGATGCACTTCTAATGCTCCAGTCACAAATAAATTAATTTTTGTGAGGTGTGGAAGTAGTGCTGCTACCCCACGCATACTGATTTGAGTCAGATGCTGACATATTTGAGGAAAGTTGTGCAAGATATCTGTAATGGTTGTACAGCGAAGCACAATGTTCTCCGTACTAGACTGATGTTCTCATTGTTAGAAGTTGTGCTGAGAAGGATTGCCTACAGAAAGGAATAATAGTAACTGGGACAAAGCCCTCTGTGAACTGACTTTTGTTGTTTTTGTGGCCCAGCGCTACACAAAAGACTTGAATGTATCTGTTGGATAGATTTTTCATAGCAAAGATGAGAGGAACAATGAGTGAGGTGGGACAGATGCATAGAGATTCTGTTATGTGACAATTTTTCTTTATCCTTGAATGTATAGCTTAGAAAAATGTAGACAGTGGTACTACCATGATTCAGATAGAGGGTAATGAACTATCTTTTGTGACTTATGAGAACAAACGATGCATCAAGATAAGCAGATGCAATACTGGAGTTCAGAAAGTTCAGAAGTATGAAAGGAGAAATCGTAGAATCAAGGTTGGAAAAGACCTCCAAGATCATCTCGTCCAACTGTCCACCTACCACCAATATTATAAGTAGTAATCAGGAAGTGTTATCTAGATTTTTTCTACAGTATGAAGTAAAAATTCTGTGAAATTCAGGAGGGCTGGAACTGCAGATTGAGGCAGCTGGTGCTGAGGATGCAACTTCTCTTCTTTCTCTGTGAACTAAGAGCAGCAGCTGGAGCGCACAAAGTGTGCTGCTGGATGCATCTGGTCTGGTTTTACCTGAAAGGAATTGACACAGCCTTTCAAAAACCACTCTGCAACACAGACTTAAAAGGACTAAGTGAAAATGACAAGGAGATTCATTTCAGAAGTGATCTGATTTGAAGAAAACGCAGATAAGTGTGCTCAAAACAGTGGTTAAAAAGAAGCATTCAGGGGCTGAAAGTTGAACTAATCAACTCCTCTGCTGGTTTGGCACCCAGACACCAAGACAAATAGAAGACTTGACTCCCATTGCTGTTCAGATTTCAGCTGTACTTCTAGGTTCTAGCTCTGAACCAGGAATGGCCGAGCTGCTCTCCAGCTTGCAGCCCCATGGGCACTACCTCGGGACTGCCTCGCCACGCCAAAACCTGGGGGGACTACAGAGCACCACAAGCAGTAATAAACTTGCAAGCTTGGCTTACGTTTGTTAGCATGCTACATGTATAAGCACATCTTACTTGAATAGGGTTAACGTGTTAAGCAGTAACACTTGCAAATATTTGTACGTCTCTTGTGCATCTCTTTACTCTTCTGTGATTCCAGTCCGATGGTTTTCCAATATGCCCGGTGCTGCCACTGCACTGCATTCTTGGAGGCAATGCTTACTCTTTCCATGTGCTGAGACTGTAGGCAGCACTGAAGAACAGAAATCCTATTTCTCCATTTCCTCCTTGTCTGGACAGCAGGGCTCGCATTGCTGCTTTCCCCGAAATGTCTGTTAGTGCCCAACCAGCCGCTAGTGAAAGATTTCACTTCTAGAGCCCCACCAGGTGGCACTGTGGTAAAACACTTAATGTAAGGCAGCTGTTAAACTACTCACCAAGCGGCTGCATAACTGCCAAATTTTAAGGGATCTTTAGAGTTAAGAAAATAGGTGGGATTTATGGGAAAAGTATTGATCTCTAACGGAACTGAGCGTTGTAAATGATATTTTAGAGAATTTGCCAGTTACTACAGCTCAAAGTGCATTTAGTGCTAACTGGCATCTGTTTAAGATATATCTGAAGAATTAGAACTAATGAAGAAAATCTGTAGGTGATTACAATATTTATTCATAAATGTTATTGTTTTTTAAAAAAAAAAAGCTTGGGACATGAACTCACAGCATTGCCAGGAATGATGTTCAGGTAGAGCTATGTAAGCCTTTCATGTTCACAGACCTAAGGGGAGGGTTGGTTTGTGAGGCTTGGTGCAAAGGTTCCCCCAAGCTGCTTTGTTTCCTTGAGCTGACACTCCAGTCCAAGTAGGTCCCCTTCTTATTTAGATTATTGTTCTGTACTTCCTGGGACTGAAAGCAAAACCACTTGTTTTTAATGTAAGCCATATTTTAAAAGCCATAATGTTAACATGAGACATCTGAAATTCCAGAACACTGATAAGCATTCACAATAGCAGGATAATTAATATCAGTGTTTATATAGTATCTCTCACTGCACAAGATCCCAAAAGGACTTTGCAGATAATATCCTGCAGAAGCTATTGTAGCCATAATACAAAACATCTGGTCCATAGCAGTTTAAAAATCCCATTTTAATTTCAACTCTGCTTTCCCCTAAAGTCAATGGACTATTTTGCCTTCCAGAGTTGAATTAAGCCCTTTGTTTTCGTTTGGTCCTTGAAGCTAAGAGAAATGAATTACGGTAGTTTTGTTCAGCACCTCCTGGAGACCAAGTTTTAATTGCGGGTGCCCTGTTCAGATAGCTGGCTGGGATTTCCAGATGACATACAACCTGATCTAAAAGTGTTTCAGGGTACAGAGGGACATCTGGAAATTCCAGATAAGTGTTACAAGGCTTCATAACCTTGACAGAGACCTGAGCAAAAAAAGAACCCTGAAGGTATTTGGTAACCTTATGAGGGGCTGTAGCTCTGTCGGTGAGAAGAGAAAACAACCGCCCCAAACTGTCTGTTCACTGTATAACCACAAAATCGTTTCAGTCTCTCAAACTTTATTAGGTTAGTGAACTGAAAACCCAGAATTTGTCAGTATTGACTCAACCACAAAGGGCACCACCAGAGAAGAACAAGTGCTGGGAATAAACATGTGCATAGAAGGAACGTGATTTATCAGGCTGCTTTTGACCCACAGAAGTTCTTTGAGGGCTGGATCTTGTGTGCTTTGTTCTTGTCTTGGGGAACTGTCGGAGGCTGGCTGATGGAGTGTCAGCAGGGCCAGCTGGGGCTGTTGAGAGCTGCCGTGCCTGTGACCGCTGCCTGTTTCACATTTCCACCGCTTCTCGCTCCGTTCCAGCAGGAGAAGCCGATGAGAAGGCTTTGTTCCAGGCTTGCAGCCGGCGTTATGGTTGGGCTGGGCGGGTGGGACTTCAACAAGATGAAAAAAACGCACGCATGGGAACGTGAAAAATTGAAATGGAAAGGTTGCTCTGTTACCTTTGGTGCAGTTTCTCAAAACCAGAAATACCAACTGGCTGGAGTCCTGCCAAGGAAGGTTTTCTTATATTGTCTGTGTCATCCTCTCAGACATCCAGCCCAAAGCATTTGTCAGCAGGAAGATGAATGGATGGGTAGATATTTTTATGCCATTCCTGCTTTTGTCCTCCTGTTCAATACAGTGGCGCAAATCCAGCTAAGAGTAGCTCTGCTTTCGGGCAGCTTATTTTGATGTGCTGAGTGAGGAACTGGAACTTTGGCAGTCACACTGGACTCACATAGGAATGTTGATACACATTTTTACCTCATCACCACAAGTTGCTCGAGGCTTACTTTTATTTAACAACATTTAAGTGTTTTCTTAAAAGGTGTCAGGTAAGCCTTCCCATTTTTCCTAGAATCAAAATATGGCAACAGCTTTTTTTGGATAATACAAAGGTGGAAAATAACTTTGGAGACACAGAAATCTGAAGTCTTTGAGGAAAACTTCCCTTCTGCTTTGTGCTGCAAGTCACCCTATATGGGAGGATGGAGGATAAGGGAAAGAGTTGTGTAGGAAGGAATGGGAATAGGAAGAAAGGAAGCTTGACTGTGAAAAGCAAGATAGAAAACGAATTATTTACTCAAG
Organism: Anser cygnoides; assembly: GCF_040182565.1. NCBI lineage: Eukaryota > Metazoa > Chordata > Aves > Anseriformes > Anatidae > Anser > Anser cygnoides. The sequence continues at coordinate 3,170,953 of NC_089882.1, forward strand.
TGGCAGAAAATGAAAATAATGAAAAAAAAGAATAAGCTAGCAAACTGTTACAGCTGTAAAGTACTTGTTTAAATTTACTTTTATTCCTGGTGATTCACAAAAGTGAAAGCTGAAACGCACCCAAAGTCCCTCAGTCCTTACTGTGTTAGTCACTTATGAACTGCAATGTATGAATCTAGTGGAACCTGACTGCTGTAACTGGAAATCTGTCCCACGGAAATGAGTGTGACCTCTTATGTCTTCCAAAGCTGTTTCCAGTCATGCAAATGGACAAGGCAGCTAACTGGGGTGGACAGTGCGTGGCTTTCAATGATACCATCTGTATCATACTTCAGGATTTTTGAGATTGCTGTTAATACCTCAAGCAGTGATGCTGCATCCCTACAGACAGTAAACTGAATGGATTTTGTTTTTCTGGACATTTTCCTTTGCTGCCCTGTTCTTAAAATACTAAAGGCCATTTACAGAATTTGCTGAGGGCAAGTGCTGCTTCAATTGCATTGCCTTTGCTATCAATGATTTTAAAGCAATACAAAAGTCATCTTCCTCGTGTCCTTTTACATCTTGTAGATTGTGAATCTCCGCGGAGCAATGATTTGGAGAGCAGTGTATTCTTTGTCTTTCTGTTGTCAATGATGAGACGCCTCACTCTGCTTCAGGGGATTTTGCTAGGTGACTCTCAAGGGACGTATTTCTGCTTTTGTTCCTGCAAACCACTCCAGTAAAAGCCTCAGTGTGGTGCAAGTCAGAGGGAGGACCGCTGCAATGGCAAAATATTAACTCATTCAAATTCCAAGTAATAGCACACAAAGGATAAAACCTCCCTTAATTATGTTAAAATCTTAGTAGTTACTAAATGAGTATCATGAAACTATATTTAAAATTGCTTCTAATCTTATATAAAGCGTATACAACAGGTTCCTTGGCAGGGCCATTCAAATCATGCCTGTATCAGATGTAAAGTTTGACTCCTTATGAATTTGTGGATGCATGAAGGGAAGAAAATTTTAGCATAATATTTATAGGAATAAATTAGCAAACCACAGTATCTTCAAATGGTTTAAAATGTTCTTCCTGTGAATTTCTGTCAAACATGTTTTGAGATTTAGGCGAAATGTCTATTGACAACGCTTTTCAGAAAGCTCTTACATGAAGATCAGGGAACACAATAGATGATTGCATTGCAGTAATAACATACAAGAACACAGAGGTACGGAGAGGTGCTAAAGGCATGGGAGGAACCCTGCTGCTGCTGCAGCAAATGGCAGAACTCAGTTTTTCTGTTATTTCACTGGTAGCAGCATTTCTTCTTGAAGCTGCTCATGCTAAAAATACTTGTGTATCCTTACACGCAATTAGCACTGGAAATCCGTGCTGTGGAAGGAGATGTGCCTGCAGGGGCAGCCCGCGGATGGGTTCTGGCAGCTTCCTTGCAGGTGGCTGATACCTGCTGTTTAACCATAGGTGAGGTACAGCTGAGAGTGCAAGACCGGACAACTTCTTCTCAAAGATCCTTTTAGATCAAAAACATTAACAGTGCTTTCAGATTCAAGGGACAGAGGATCATGCAACATGTTTGGTTTTGTTCTACAACTCTTAACCTGTTTTAATCTCACACTTGCCAAATCTCTATCAGCCTTATATGAACAAGCACTTAAAATAAGCACGCCAGCCCCTGAGCTGCTATACCTATGGGGAGTATGGTAGAGAAACTTTCTGGAAGTAGTTAAAGAAAACATCCGTATGATGTGTTATACTGCTTCTATTAAGACATATCTGTAGTTGCATACTTGAGTTGTGTTCTGAACTTTTCTGCCACAGGATATGTGGCCATAGCTGGCTGAACAGTGCTGAACGGACATGATTTAAAGATAATTAGTTAAGCAAATTACTTGTATATGAGCACCTTTTGGGGAGGTAGTTATTCATAAAGCTTTCAAAGGAGTCTGAAGGCAGCAGCCACATAAATCCCATTGAAATTGAGTAGCTGTTGGATGCTTCTGTTTGAATTCAAACAGTTTGAACTTGCTTTTACCTTTTATCTACTTTTCTATTTAAAATATACCTGCTGCATTTGACCTCATGGATAATAAACCCTGCTGGGTGGATGAGATTGTGACATGTCTGTTACTGCCTGTTTCGGAATTTGGTCTGTGTGCTGGACTCCATTAAGTTTGTACCAGGAATATTTTCATCTCTTGCTCCAAAGCAACTTTTACGTATCCCAGGGCCACCTTTTATTTGGGGCTTTTACTTTATCTGGACTACATGATGCTACTAGGTGATCTGGATTGTCAGCACATCGTGAATTTTCACGTGGACATGTCAAAGACACATGGCTGTACTTTGCTTTAAAGCCCTCCGTCCCTGAGGTGCTGTCTGCCTGTCAGGTATTTGCAGCTGGATGAGCAGCAATCCTGTAGCTGAGTATGGTGAAGACAGAGGAAATTTGCTCTGGCTCCACAGAAGCAATTAGTGGCCACAGCTCTCAGTGCTGTCGGAGGATTTTAGCAACTTGATCCTTTGATGTTTGGACCCAGAAATAAGTCAGGTTTATTCTGTCACACAGAAGAAGTTTTGCTTATCCTGTGCTTTCATCTAGAAGCAGCTGTTGCTGCAGAGGAGGGGCAGAAGTCACACTGATTCTGCACCCATGTAATTCACTGCTGCTGCAATAACCTCACTGGCAGCGTGAGCTCCTAACCAGCTCCTGACACCTCTTCCCTTGCAAATGCCATTACAGCAGGTGCATCTAAAATGGAGGAAATCATATACTTACATCCTGCCTCACTTGACTCTTTCCAAATACTACTGTTATTTTGTCTTCTACTATACTGGTTCTCCTTTACAAGTTTAATTAAAGATTAGGATTTCAAAGATCTCCAAATCTCAGAGGTCCAGCTGTGATTCATACAGCTGTTGGGATTCCCAGATACGAATGGGTTTCCTTTATTATTAGAGCACCCACCTGTTTAGACATCAACTCTGCAAAGTGCAGAGCTCACAAATATGAAGCAGGTGTTTGATGAACACAAGAATGGGTTGTAGCTTTATTTAGAGACTGTCCGTAGTCTCAAGCATTTATTCATGAAACAAGCATAAAAATGGTTCATGTGCTAAGTTTCAATATACCTTAACAAGTGAGCTACAGCTGTGTGAGTAATTCTGTACACGAGAGGGGCAGCCTTCATAACCTTACAGCTCATACTGTCAGGAAGAAAGATAATGGGTGTGGAGTATAAATAGCTGCACGTGAATCTTACTACCAGTACTTTCATTCAAAGACACATGAAGTAAATGGAAAGGCTCTCTCTGACCTCAATGAGATTTGGACAAAGTGATTACTTGCAAAGACTTGTCAAATAAGCCAGATGAAAATAACTTCTGTTATTAGCTGTTTCTGACTGAGCCACATTTGAACCAGAGACACAGAGAGGGAAGAAGTTCTGATTTCTACCCGGTCCCCTGAGCCACACTTTTCTTGCCAAGTTATAGTTTCAGCTCTTGTTTCATGAAGTATGATTATTGGTGTCATTGTTCAGTTTAATTATAGATACTCAGTTACATAACTTCCCTTCTTGAAGGACTTACTTTTTTTCTGTTTAGGAATTTATAAGTAGAGACTGTGACCTTGACAGTTGGGAAGTACGTGTATGTCCAGGGGAAAACATCTGAAAGCTTGTTCTGGAGAAATAAGTCTCCAAGAGACCTAAGTAGAGCAATGGCCTTTATGCATCATGCATGCAGATGTTCCGAGCAAAAGCATGAAGCCATTATCCCCATCCCATAAGATTTCCTATTTACTTCAAAACCAACATTGAATTGTAAACTTAATTTTAAAAATCTAAGGTTCTTTTACCTTGCTATTAAAACAAAACAAACAAACAAAAAAACCCACAGAAGCAATATGTTAGGGTATCCTATTAGAGTAAATTTGTCTAATTGATAGCCAGGAATCTGTTTTTGCTAATAACGTCACTACTGCAAGCCTGGTGGATTTCACTAAAGGAATTTTCTTTCTTCCCCCTGAAAGGTGAAGAACATAACCGGTTCCTTAATCTAGTGGACATTTTCTTCTCATCAGCAAAAAGTCTTTATTTTTACTGGTTTTAAATGTGAAAAGGCATAACTATTTAATGAAAGATGCATTCATAACTGGAGTGAGGTGCTAGGCACAGAGTAGTCTTTGTTATACTATACGTTTTGTAGTTCAGCAGTGCTGGATTACTCTGACCATCAGCCAGGCCCTGTTCTGGCAGCCCTGCACTGTATTTTCTTGCAAGTGGTGTGACAGCACCTGAAAAAGCATGCAACTTCCCTTCACGCTGCTGCTGTTATCTGCAGTCACAGAGCCTGCGTGTTCTGATTCTCAGTTCAGTGAATCATCAGACAATGCTGTCTGTGCTGCTTGTGTCATTTTCTGTTTTATTAATGGCCAATGCCTTTCATAGTTATTTTCCACATGACTGCAAGAACCAAACCAACATAGGATGTCACAATTCATTAGGTACCAAGTGAGTTCCTAGCTTATCTGAAACCCATGAAACACCTTGCCTTCTTGTTGAGGACAGCTGATCTGGAATTTTGTCCAAAAGGTAATGTGATCTGGAACATTTTCTGCAGTACTGATCACTAGATTCTGTCAAATACCAAGAGTGCTATTATCTGTTCCAGAACTGCAAGCTAAAATGAATCCAGAGAAAAGAGCTCTGGTTCTCTCTCCATTCATTCCTGCTCAAAGAATTACGTCATGATAAAAACTCCAAACACATCTGCTTTCTAGATTTGCAAAATGCTTTCTGCGACTACACTTATTTATGGACACTGTTAGCAGAATGACTAACGACAGAAAGGATTTCTAAACGTATACGTAGGAATTGGGAATACTATATTTTTCAGTGGTTTGAATTATAGAAAAATAAACAAAATTAGTAAGTCTTAGAAGACAAACCTTTATCCCTCTACTGTAGAAGCAAAAAACCATACATCTGAGTTTAGGAATTACAGCTAGAAATTCTAAACAAACCACCTATTTTTAATACCCCAGCACTTTACATCATAAACCTACTGGGAACAGGGAACTGTCTTACCCAAATTCTCCTGTCATTTGTATTATTCAGCATTGTTCATGTCTCTTTATGGAATTCCTGGATGTTCTATAGCTTTCAACTGCAATGGCTTATCTGTTTCACTTCTACATGGTAAAGATATGAATAAATACATCTCATACTTCATCACAACCATCTGGAAAAGCCTTCTACTAAGGCCATTTAAATTCTCTAATTGTCAGGTTGTGTGTTTAGAAGAAAATAGGAATGTTCTTCTCTTATGGTGCATATTGTGTGCTTTTCTGATGAGACCTGAGTATGAAAGAAAAATAAACTTTATTAAATTAATTTTAATTTTAGTTATCTCAATAAATTATTCAGTTACATCATTCACAATTTCTGCTCTTTGTAATTCAGAACCAGATGGAAAATAACCAGCTCACATTTAATTCAACGCTTATTACAACTGGTGGCAGATACTATGCAAAGTAGAACCAGTTTTCGATAAAAACAGGCTTTTTGCACGCAAATCTGTTGCTTCAAGAGAACTCTGGAGCCTTGTAACTGGGCAGTTCCTCAGCACAAATAGTGTGTGTTGGCAGCACATTCTGGCAGGTTCACTGTTACCAGGCTGTAAAATGCAATGAAATTGCTTTATTTGCTGCAGATAACTTAGGATTTATTTACTTTGCAACTGTCCTGCTCGCAATAATCACCTATTCTTTTCCAAAGGGAAGTGAATAGGTATTTGACATAAATATTGGAAGTAATATTCTTTCTCTATAACATCTTTTTATTTGAGTCGTTAGGTGATAAAATACGTAACACTTCACGGGCAGGCCACTGTCTACAATCTGATCTACATCAGTACTCACAGAGCACTGTCAGCCATCTTCTCCTAGGCAGCCTATACATATAAAACAATGAATAGGTGGTGTTCGTGGAGTCCCCAGAAGACATTTCCTACGCTACAGCAGTTACTATCACAGTTGCCACCAATTAACTCTCACTGACAGTCTCACAGTGGAAGGTAAAAAACGGATGGGCATATAAAATGAAGTGCTTCTTCACCAGCGTGATTCAGTTCCTTTGGGTAAGACCCGAGTCATACTGACAGTACTGCCCTCAAGGTTATACTACGCATGGATTAAAGAGTGAATGCTCCTTTCCTAGGAAGTATGATGATTCTACTCTTCTAAAAATATTTTCCTGACTTTCCTACTAATTCAGAGTTCCTAGATTTTAGATTTCTCAGTGCCATAAACACCTTTCGGTTTCACAAAAAAAAACCTGATCACTGGTGTGTTGAGCTGCTTGTACTATGTTCAAGATATACCGCAGTTTGACTAACACTCCACATACATGTAATGTATTGCATACTGGCATATTCAGTATAAAACAGATGAAATCCTGAAAAAAAATGTATTCTGTTGTTCTGAGTTGTTCAAGGCCTGTGAAATGCTGTTTAATCACTTGTTGTGTACTGTACTGTAGCTCTTCTCATGCCTGTTTCATATTTTTGTCCCTTCGCAGATTTTTGTGCCTGACAGGTACTTAACCATTTCAGTAATAACAGAAATGAGGATACTTCAATGTCTTTCTGTATCACTTTTGAACCCGGAGCTGCTTGGTGTTACTGCTTGTAACAAAAATCTGCCTGTGTAGCTGTCACTCAGTGGAAAATTTCAGATATTTCAGATTCTTCTTTTTAACATTCTTCTCTGAATCCCCAATGTACCAGGACCAACATATTTTGGAGACATTTCCCTCCTCTACTTATATCCTAAATATGAAATTTGATTAATTGAAGAATAAGACTTTGCATTCAGTCAAAATGCAGTCCCTGTATTTATCAACTCAAAGTTTAATTAGCATGAAGCATGCCACAAGCAAGCCCTACAAGGGAATGGGGGAAGGAATGTTGTCTTTTAAAAGAAGGTGCTTGAACTCTAAATTCCCTGTACTCTGTCCTTCACATGTGGGAAGCCCAGGCTTATATCTCAAAGAACTCTTTGAGAATGCTTGCTCTGGCTGACTACATCTGTTCATTTTCTTTCAGTTCACTAACTTTCAAACGTATATGCATGATATATAATGTAGGTATACAACTCAGGGAAAATCTGGGGTGATTTGTATCTGCAGTAGGTGTTGACATTAAAGGGTCCATGAAGTTATAAACCTTATTCTTTTCTTTTCAAACAAACATAGATTCTTCTCAAAAGGAGTACTGTGAACATACCGGCTTATTCAAAATTAGAACTTTAGCCAAGATTATCTCATTTTGGATATTCCTTGTATCAACACAGTGGTGCATTTGCATACTGAAGTATAATTGTCTTGGTGATTTAGTGGTATAGCCTGTAAGACTATTTGATAATACATACATATGCAGATCTGTGTTTACCTTAGGCTTAATGAGCCTCCACAATGACAAATCATCCTATGCATGGAAGCATGCAGCAGAAAGAAACTTCCCATCCTGCTAGGGAAGCTTTTGCAGCAGTACTTTGGAAATTTTAGCTCTAACTCACCAGATTACAACCCCAATTCTTTGATATTTCACTTAAATTGGAAATGTCTGAAGTATAGGCCTTCTGCTTGAACCAACCACCTAGGAAGAACTGATGGTCTAAAACATAGAGCCTGAAGTTCTCCCATGTGGTCATAAATTACTGTACCTCACATCATGAGAAAAACATGTCATGCAATGGCTGCTATCACATTAGGAGATTAAAACATATCAACTTACTTACTGTATTCCTTGATAATTTAGCTTCAACTTATCCTTTGCAAGTCAAGACCAAAGGAATTGAGCGTTATCTAGTAGCAAATAAGATTTCTTGCAGCATTGTTTTTAAAAACCTTCAATATTTGCCACAATAATGGCTTTTTTTGTTATATATTTTTTTTAATTTATGGCTTACCACACTTAGTTCAATTAATTCACTGAACCATTTTATCCCTCTGCTCTCCAAACACTGCTCAGATGTGAGACAGGCACAGAGCAGCAGTGCAGTCCTCTCCAGACAGCATCGGGTTTTCAAGTATAATCATGAGCAGTGATTTTATAGAGTCAACCCTGTAAAAAAAAAAAAAAAAACAAACATTTTTTTTTAGCTTTGTCTGTCAGCACCTCATGTTTCTAAAGAATCAAAAGTACTTTTATGAAATGTTTGAAGGTAAAATGAGATTGTGTAACAGTATAAAGTCCTGTCCTACATTTAAGAAAGTGAAAATCTGGCTGTGTCTCAGAAAAATAGCTCAAATGTGAGCTATTGTATTATGTAGCAAAATATGCCTGTCATGGAAAGGGTCATTTCCACAAAAGTTAAATACATTTCAGGTGCTTGTCAGGGACACCTGCGCCTGTCTGAACCGCTTTCTTTAACGCTCAGCCCCGTGTTGAGGCAGGGTTTTATACCTGCTATTTTAAGTGACGCAGTTTCAGATGATGTCTGCTACCTTGACGAACCGACCACTGTTCATTCAATGCCTCAGCCTGGGAAAGAAATTAAATTAATGCCTTGTAGTCATCCTCCCCGGTCCCCGGCAGGTGTTCGCACATCGCTCAAGGCCTAATTATTACCTCTGGCGCCACAGACAGCGCCGGTGACCCGCCGTGCAGGTAGCAGTGGGGCAGGGAGCCCTCCACTGCCCACCGTGCCGGGGACCAGCTGTCCTGACAGAGCCCTGAAGCCACCCCCGTTGTGGCTGGGTGCTGTTTGCCTGCAAATGGGGGCACCCTGCCCCACAACCTGCTGACCCTCATGCTGCCGCGGCATCCCCACTGCCCTGTGGTAGGGCCAGCGGTGTGGGGGGCCCGGCCACTGTCCCAGCCCTGCGTGGCCTCTCCTGGGGAGGACACGACAAAGCACGCAGGGAACTGGACCAAAGCAGACCATCATCGCCAGCCTGCGGATGGCTGGTAAGTGTGGCTGCACCACTTGGGTGCCCCCACTGCTGGAGGGTGGCCATGAGGAGGCCTGGGGGTCCCGCTGCATCAGCCCGGCCTTCCTCGCAGGGTACCGTCCCTGTCCTGAGCCAGTACTGGGGGGGGTCAGGTATCTGCTCACTGAGGGCAACATGGGATGATGGGCGACTTCACTGCGTACCCCGCTGCGGTAACGGTGTTTCTGCAAGCTTCGTGAAGTCCGGCCTCGGGGGGGCCATGGCAGCAGCCCCGGCCGGGGACATGGGAGAGCCCTGCAACTGCTCGGGATGTTACAGAGCAGGTTTGGGGAAACGTGCTTTATATCCGAGCTACAATTTTTCAGTGAAAGTATTAGAAAATGTTTTTTTTCCCCCCTTTTTTTTTTCTATTCTTTTTTTCTGTTGGGATTTTTGTCTTCCAAAATAATTATTATGACTGCGTTGTGCAGGTTGGATTTTGCATACTCTCTGTGCTGGGCAAACAAGCCGCTTTGTGGAGTGTTGATGCAGTGGGTGGAAAGAAATAGAGTGTGCTGGAAAGCAACGTGATGGAGCAGTTAGTGCATGCAGAGAAGTTAGGTCATTCCTTATTCTATTACTCACTGATAGTAAGAAAATTGCCTAATTCATATTGTGTCAATTTCCGCATCTGTTAAAATGCAGATTATTATTTTATGGTAATAGAAGAAGAACAAAATAAATACACTGCATACTTTTATTTGTAAAGCTATACATGCAAATCCCTCAAATTGCTTATCCCTTATACAAGTACGAAGAGGCTTTGCCCATGACACGTACACGGTGGGAGCTGCAGGAGGTCTGCCCACCTGGTTCCCCCAGAGCTGGGGGCAGAGCAGTGGCCGCAGCCTGTGGTGTCCTTGCCGAGGGGCTTTGCTCATGGCAGATGGGTTCAGAAGGCTCCTGTGCCTGCCACATCCCCTCTCCCATGGTACATGAGATCCTTCCACGAAAGCTCCCTGTCAGTGGTGAAATCCTGCGTGGCGTTGTTGGTTCATTCTTCTTTCCTTTGGGAGTGGTGAGAGTTCTAGAAGGTAGAAAGAATCTGAGGAGCAGACTGGAAGTAAGGCTGAAATCATGAGGTCCATTCTGCTGATTTGTTGGCTTTGAGCCCCACTGCTTCAAATGGTAGTTGCTTTCCCTTTCAGATTTACATGACTGACTTACGCTTTTATTTGATCTCAAAAACCTGTTCAACCGATGCGGTTCATAGAAAAAGTGCCTTTCGAAGACGTCAGAGAGAGATGTTTCCTGGTACTTCCGTGGCCTTTCTGCTCTCTCTCTTGGCCTTCAGTTATTTGTTCAAGCGTTTCAAAGAGCACGCCAGAAATACTTTTCCTTTTTTTCTCACCAGGAAAGTAGTAATGTGGTAAGGGTGATGCATGCGCTGCAGATTAATAGCTTTTGGTCGCTGTAGTTCTCTAGCATTCAAAAGACATTCCCACTACAGAAGGCCTAAATTAGAAGCAAAATGTATCTTTTCAAGGGCAGACAGTTAAGCAAGAGGTGACAAAGTCTGGTTGGTCTCTCTATAGCATATGTGGTCTTGTATGTCTTGACAAGCTTCAGTCAGTATTTGTTCTGTACGATGCAGTTAAATGAGAACCTCAGAGGTCTGCAAGGCATGGGTTAGAAGATAAGTAATTTCACCATAGTATTTTGCAATTATCACAGTAGCAGCTATTGCTTTTTATGATAATACTTAGAGTTCTACAGCAGCATCTCAATTTTGTGTCAGTTTCAGAGGTTTTGGATTTAGCTGAAATTACCTCAGTTAAGCCATAGTTTCTGTCTTGTCGGTGCAAGTGACAGGGCGGGGTGTGAGCTCTGCAAACAGACGGTGTAATAGGAACTGTAATGATATCATTCATCACTTCTTTTCTCAGGTTTGGGGATAACACTCTGAAGTCACAACAACAGATTCTGGTTTTTGGTTATAGCAGTATGTGCTCTCAGTCATTAGGATTATGAGATTAAGTTCGAAGTGAGTTCTTGCTATCTGGTAACAAAAGAAATGGAGCCAAACTGCCTAACGCTGGTGAGTTTGGACTAAGAAATGTGCACTCAATGAAGGCTGCATTTGGATGTACCTGCTCAATGCTATGCCAACCATCTCTGCAAAATTCCTATCCTGGCAAAGCTTTAGCTCGGGCAGACATCGAAGTGCATTTCTTATAGGCATGAATTTCGTCCAATGTGCACGCCTTCTCCAAATGACTTCGTTGTGCAGAATAATAAACTCATATCAGCAAAAGCAAGAGCCAAAACGACGTGTGCTTCATATTTTGTGTCCCCACTTAAACTGTATGCATCTTTTCTTTTGCAGTGGTTAACTATAGGACTTCCTCTGAGGCTTGTTTGGGCTGCACTTGAAATTGGGATACTTGGCATTTCTTGTAACGCACCTTTTAAAGGAAGGAGAAAGGTAAATTTCTCTGTGCTTTAAATTCTGTTTGAGGAAATCAGTAACTTGGAATTACAATCCATGCTTCCACCTAGAAGATTAGAGGACAAAGGAAAGCATCATTGGGAGCAGCTTCGTTGGGAGCGCAGAGCTTCCCTGTTAATAGTCAAGGTGCTGTTAGCAGCAGCAGCTTCTCTGGAGGAATTGTGGCAAACCTTAGATGTTCACTGCAGGGAAAAAAGCTGCATAACAGGCTGGGGATGGGAAGAAGGGGTTACAGTAGTGAGCTGAGCTGATGTGAACAAGCTGAGACTCAGTAGGGCTGAATTTCCTTGAAAAACAAAAGGGTGTAGGCACTGGCTCCTGCCATGACTGAGGAGCAGCAGTACATTGCAGGCAGTAAATGGTGTTTAACTTGTCCCTTCTTTCATTTTGGGGTCTTCTAAATTGGTCCCCAGGAGGGGGAGGGAGTCCTCTGAACAGGCTTGCAGCTCCCAGCGGTGTCATTATCCCGGGAGGAGTGCTTGGTTTGATATGCCCCTGTGAGGCCCTCCTGCCTTGTTTCAGCATGCTTTCTGCAGTGACTTCCTAGTGGGGCACTTTCCTAATCCTCTATCAGATAGGCTTCCTAAGCCCCCGAGAGCCGCTGAGCCCTGCTGCAGCACGGCGGCGTGGCCTTGAGAGGAGCAGTTCTGAGCCCGCGCTCCCTGTGCTGCTCTCGGGAGCATCGGAGGCAATGCTGCCCGTGTGATCTCTGCAAGTCCTTTTGGCTTTGCATTTCTGTGAGTCCCTGATGACGCTTGCATATTTTACCTTGTTTCCTCATAAGGATCTTAGATAATTCCTTACCCTTACATGTCTATAATTGTTTCCTTAAGATGCCGGGAGTTTTTCTTTCCTTGTGTATCATGTGTAGCTAGTACCACGAGATGTTTTGTGGAAGGAGACAGAAAACTTTTCATATAGTTTTTAGCAAGTTAGTTGGTATCAAACTTCAAAGAAGGTTTGATAGAGGAAGGGCTCCAATTAGGTACCAGGTATATGTAGGCTGAGAGCACAGAAACTTTGTAAAAGCACACTGTTTCGCATGAAACGGAGGCCAAAATCTACATCTTCCTACGTCAGAGACAGTGATATAACTGTAACACTTAAGAAGCTTTGTGGTGTTCCTGACAGATATCTTGTGTTCTGATGCAAGGTTTTACAGTACTCGAGGCAGACTAGTTTGCTTAGTGTCAACTAACTGAATAAATGAAAATAATGTTTACATTTAAAGTTTTAAGCGGTGTTGTGTATCATACAGTTCTGAATATTTTCCATCGGTGGCACATTAATGTCACAGCCTATATTGCTTTGTTTTCTAAGTTTTGTCCTTAATCTGTTCATTGCATTTCATTACCACCTCCAGGTCATTAGCAAAGTGACACCCAAGGGGGAAGAAAGAAATCAAATGACAATGTAGGTGATGTCTGACATTAGCCAAATGTCAGGCTTTCTGATGGAAGCATCAAAATTAATCTGAAAATGTTATACCAGTTTTAGTCATTTTCCTAAGAGATTGAAAATACAAGAGGCAGGCTGATGACATTTTGATTATAGTCTCAAATTGCAAAGACCTTACAGAACATACTTTTTCTCACATAATTAAAACCTGCTGTTACCTTGATCTTTATTATATTTTTCCATGTCCTGGCAGGTCTCTTGGGATTCGTAAGCTATTGATCCTTGTTGCTTGAGCAAATGTGATGTGTCAATATTGCTTAGATGAGCAAATGGCTCTTCTAATTTCATATTTAAGGGTAAAGAAGGGGAAAAATACACGGTAAAGGTAGCACTGAGATTATCAAGTCACTGGTACCCTAATAAGTGCCAGGAAGCGAATTCAATTTAGGAAAAGCTCAAGCCCATGTCTAGCTTTAAGCCCCAGGGTTAATCCCACTAGGTGTGACTGCTGGGGGATGCCCGAGCAGGCCACCTCCCGGTGCGTGCCCGGCTGCAGGGCTGGGGGCAGGCTGGGCTCACTGGGATGTTCGGGTCTGCCCTGGGCACCCTGTGCCACCGCCTACGGCTGCTGCGGCTCCTCAGTCTGAGCCAGAGACATCTGAGCCAGAGACATTGCTCTTCCCATACATGAAATAATAAAAAATCTTAGCTGTCCCATACAGTTAATGTTTAACTGGAGTAAAGGCATCAGCAGCATCTAAGGAAGTCTACCAGGTGCACAGGCCTGCCGACCTCAGCACTGGCCAAGTCTTAGGACGAAGAAGAGAATGTGCCCCTTGCACTGAGGTGCTCGCGTTTGGCTGGCGAGGCCGGCCCGTGGCTTGTCAGTGGGGAGGGCCGGAGGGCTGCAGGCCAGGCTGCTGGGCACGGGGCAGACGTTCCCAGCAGACGTTTTGGAAAGACTGACTGGTCCTCGTCCTGCAAACCTGCCTTCTGGGTGCTTCTGCCCGGCCTCCGCAGCGGAGTTAGGTCTGCTGCCTCAGGGCGGCCGTGCCGAGCAGCAGCAGCATGATAAGTTTTGGGAACTGATGTGCGGCGCTTGAGGAGAAGCTTGCCGTTCACCAGGGGTGTCCCCTTCCAGCTGCTGCCACTGCTTGGCCTGCACACCTAACCCGAGAAAATGAATCGTGTGACAGTCAGAGATGGGAAGATTTTTCCCCAATTTAAACCATTTTAAAGCATGTTTAGTTTTGCCATCTGTTGTAAACAGTAAAGCACCCTGCCTTAGCGTATTATGAAGTGGCATTTTATGGTGACTGAGAGTATATTGGGCTTTAATGTGGTTGGAGTATACAGCTGCAGTGGTAAAGCAGAGCGGCTGTAACTGCCATGCAGCAAAAGAGCTCAGGCAGCCCCGGGTCGGCAACTGGACGGGTGAGATGCTTGCAGAACTGCCTGCGGTTTCAGGGAGGGATTCAAAGCATGATTTCAAAACACTTCCCGGCCATTGCTAGAGAGTGCTTGCTGGCTCTTTGGCTCTGTCAAGGTCAGAGCTTAGTCCAGTGGCCCTAAAAATGGGCGGCTTTGGAGAGAAATAGAATCACAATACCTGAGTGTATTTGCTGTTTCTGTACATGCTGCCGTTTGCAGTTCTGGTTTGATGTGTTGTCCCCACCTCCCATGTACGCATATGAAGACTGAAAGAATTAACTCAAGTTTTGGTTTAAATGTGTACCTAGAAGACTGTACTTACATCCACTTAGATATAAACAGAAAATGATGTACGCTGTGTCTAGCCATTGGGGCTCCCCCACAATCCTGGGCAGGTGTGCTCAGGAAAGATGAATGGAAATTGGGATTGATGGGGTGGAGGATGGGATGGGATGATCACAGGAATGCAGAGACTTTTATTTCTGTGAAACAACTAGAACCTTTTTTTTTTTAAATGGTATTTCATGGAAAATGTCATCCTCTTGACTTTTGGCAGAGAACACATCCTAATTAATAAGGAGCACAGAATTTTCAACACTGCAGCTACACATTTTTCTACACGGCTCTACTAATATGACAAGTAGCGTGATAAAATCAATTAAGATCAAGGCCGTTTGAAGTTGTGAACTTAGTGGTAGGGTGACTTACTATGGCCCTGGCAAAGAGCTTAGTGTATGTGCTGAGCCTGGTAATAGTAACAGATCACGGCATCTGCAGGTCCTCACCACTTATCTCTTGAGCTGAGTGAAAACTCTTATTTGAATTGACATCATGAAGGATTTTGTAAGCAAGGCTTTTTGGCTTTAAATGAATGGTGAGGCATGTAAAATAAACATTTATGTAATGTGAGATTATTTTAAAAAATTAGATTGTTAGACTATTGACTACAACTATGATTTTGGTGGGAAATTCAGCTGCAAGAAGAAATGAGGGAAGCTGTCCAAAGAGGTTTTCTGGACTATGTTTTCCTGAAGATTCGCACAGGGTCTCCTGTCAACAGCTTTTATTTGCTGATGTTTCTCCTGACAAATGCCTTTTGAAAAATAAGTGCTCTTTAAACTCATCTGTGCTCAAATTTGCATTTCCTTAATGCAAAACAGATGCACTGATATCACTAGTGACAATGAGTTAAGCTCAGTTCAGAGTTCTCAAGGATATTAAAATGCTATGGAAGACAAATGCCCAGGCAGGAAAATCCCACAACAGGCCTAAAGTAATCATGAAAAAAACGATGAGGATATTTGGACTTTACATTTTAATGAGACTCACTGGAAACCTTAAATCCATTTGCTTTTCCTCTTCTAGGCTTTCAGAAGAGAAGAGACAATGACTAAAGAGAAAATTTGGCATTAGTGTGGGTAAAGAAAAGTGTTATGTTAAGTATTAAATTCCTTTGCAGATACCCTGCGCATAGAGTGAGTAAGTAGAAAAAGGTTTAAGAAACACTGTAAAATTAAACTTTATAAGATTATTTTTTCATGGAATATGCAGTAGCTGCCACATAGAATAAATGTATGTTTTTCATTATATTTTTATTACACATTTAAAGCACATTAAGGAGCAAACAACCATCAAAGAAAAAGAAACTTATTAGATTTAGCAAGTAATCATATCAGTTTTATGTATGGCTATATTTCTTGAAAACGGGGAAAGATACATGTCAGATGTCCTTTCAGGCTATTTAGTAAGCCATTTTTCTCTGGGAGAACGATATTAATGGCTGTTTTGCTATGTTCATGTTGTATTGCGTGAACATTTTGTCTTTTTTATTGCGGTTTCTTGTAAGTGTGCCCATTACAGCTTGAGCAATCCAGTAGAGCATCTGGAAAAAATATATTGCTTTGATTTTTGTCTCTAAATGGGCATGAGTTTGTGTGTGAGCTCCTAAATTGTTTAAACATTTAGGCAAACATTTGAGGTTTTGTGGATGTTGAAGAGTCACTTCATGCCATCCTCCAGGAGTGAAATCTGTGCAGTCTTTGGAATATTTACTGCTCTAACACCGACAGCATGGCTATCGCTTCTGGCGTGCCACATCCCTTGAGAGCGGGGGCTGTATATCTCTGTGAAGGGACCTTGGAGGTGTCTGTGCTGTACGCCGTGTGGTCAGAAGTCCAGGACATCAGGCTGTCCATGCTTCAGGAAGTGTGTAGGCTCGGGACATTTTATTAGTGCTTGTATAGATGTGGTTTCTATGATCAGCATATCCTTTAAAAGGAGCATGTTTGCAGCTGCTAGTCCAAGATGTTTGAAAATGTTGTAAGCAAATTGCCCTTTGGTGATCTTGGTCCCAGTCTTGCACGTCTTGAGCAGGGCTGCCATGTGCACGGCTTGTCTTGTTGAGTCCCCACCTGCCTCAGCCCCGTGTCCAGACCTGACCAGCTGGACAGAAGTGACTTGGGTCATTTTTCCAGGACCTTCAGAAGTGCAGATGTCTTGCCAAGAAGTGTGCCTGAGTCTAGGCACACAGCCACTGCTCGTAATGAGGCTATAAGGCCTGGGTGCAAGACTAGCATTATATTTTGGTGACTGTGTCAGTACTAGAAGGAGGTTAGTATCGTGTAGTGACTCAGATAAAACACCCTGTTGTTGGCCTAGGTAATAACACAGTAGTAAAGTTTGCATAGATATTGAATGGGCACTTTAATGGAAGATGCTGAAGTGCTGAAAGCCAAAAGGGCAATACTTGTTTTCATGCTGAATTGCTACAGTAAATTTAGCAATAAGACTTGACATTCTCTGCCTAATAAGAGCAATTTTTATGCTCAAATTGTGACTCTTTATAAAAAGGAAAATAATATTAAGCAGTAGCATATAGCTTCATCAGCTTCAGTTTCTACAAATGTCAATGTACTTATTCATGTAGTTGATAAATGTCACTTTAAAAGAAAATTCTCAGTGGCAACCTGATTTATATTTCTCTGTAACAATCCTTTATTTTTTTTTCTTGAAAATGTAAACTTCTTTAAAAGAATTGTTAATTAAAGATTCATTCCACTGAAAGTATTTTGGGATTCCATATATTCATGACACCTATTATTAGACCAACATGCTTGAATTTCTTTGTCATGGAGGCTCCTTAAGCAACTTTGCCATCATGAATTAAACATTATAGGATTATTAATTCCTACATTATTAGGAGAATCAATTAAGGTTATTCTGCAGTAGTGATCTGGGGAGTCCTAGACAAGGTGAACCTCTGTTGCTCTAGGCAATGAGCACAGCTGAAAGGAGGCCCCAGGAATTGCACTTTAAGCCGTGATGGGAAGGATTTTCACCATAACATGGAAGGTGGAGGATGAGGTACAATGACTGGCTGCTGTTAGTTTTACTTAGAGCTCTGTGTCAGTTAGCTCTGTGAAAGCTAAATCGAGTTTTTATTAGTTTGATGCAAAAAGCCCCATGCATCTATCAATTAAATGATTTTAGAACTAAACTACACAGCTGGAAAGCTTTTTATGACCCACTGTATGCTTTGTGTAGCATTTAATATGGTATGGGTTCAAAATTACTTCTTGCCAAAGCGTCTTCAGCACTTAAGCAATAAGCTTGTGAAGATTTTAAAAAATGAAGGATAGCCTCAAAAGCTGCAAGAAAAACTTTATAATGAATACATCACTTCTTCCTAAAGCACCGTTAAGGGGTTTTGTATTTGCCTGTATTTTAGTCATTATGCTGCTAGAAAAGCACTGTTACACTTTCATTCCTTCATTCTAAATGACCTCACTTTTTTTTTTTGGAACATTTAATCAAAATCTGCATCTAGTTGCATTGAACTGTTTCTAAAAGCGTGCAGAAAAATGGCCAGTGCTTCTGCAGCAGGACATCTCTGTTACTGGGCTTAGTCAGCCGCAGAGCTGCACATCTGGGGTGTTTAAATGAATATAAAGACTTCGTTTTTTTTCTGGTCTTCAAGAACATATGCTATAAGAACAAGAAGTGCTTGAGAAGGATTTAGGAAAAGTATAGAGACAGACACACCGTTGTTTATAATAGTGAGTTATTTACTTGTTTTACAATTTAATGAAACTTAAAGGGGTTCCCTGTTTATTTGAATGAAATGACCAAGAAAGAACAGTAATCACAGGGGAGGAAGCTAATTTGCTTATTCAGTGGTAAGTCTGCTTTGCTTGAGTGATAGGAAACACCAGAGTGAACACAATAATGTACAGCTGGCTTGGAAAAACAGCCATCCAAATGCTGCTTCTCCAACAGAGTAAGTAATGTTCTCTTGCTGCAGTTACATCCACTTCTATTTATTTTGCTGAAGATTCAGCTGAATTCTTTTCTGAGACAGGTTATTTTAGTTTAAGAGTGTTATTTTATAGAATTTTGGGTTGATGAACACTTGGAAAAGTGTTTTTTTCTAGATTCCCTTATTGGTTTACTCAGAACAGCAAAGCCTTGTGTTTTATTTCCAAATCAATACGACACTTTGATAGATGCTGTTCATTTGAGCATAATTTTACTTTAAATAGCAGCCACTCCTTGGGAGGTCTTGGCCCTCAAAGGGAGAAAATGTGATCGGTGTTTGCATAACTATAGCTTGCGTTTGTTTTCTGTTTCAGAGGGGGGGATAGTACAGGTGTATGCCTTTATAGAAATGCTAAAATATTTACTGATTAAATGGCTTTAAAACTTAATCTGTGCAGTCTTTGTCATGAAAAAAAAGTTCCTCGTACTGCTGAAATGGGTTCTGCTTTCTTGCTACTGCTCAGGGATGATCTCTTCTGCCTTCCCAGCTGCACTGTGTTTGAAAAGTGTGAGGCTGGAGCTCCAGAAATGTAGAACTGAACTGGCTTAGGGGATCTCCATACCAGACCTGTGAAGAGACCAGAGCAGCGCTGGGCTTTCCGCAGACCTCCTTCCCCTGGGTGGGTTGGAAGGCCGAGCAGGGTGTCGCAGGGGATCGCGCTGGTGGCTGGGAGGGGACGGGGGGGTGCCCGGCGTGCAGTGGGCGCACGCCCTCTGAGACCTCTCTCTCAGCAGTCTGTGTGAAACAAGACTGAATTTGGCTGTTCTGGAAAAATCAACTTTAATGAAGCTTTAAAAATGAACACTGCTGATTAGCCCTATTGAACATATAGCAAAATATTCAAAAATTCAAAAAATATTTAATGCTAGAGATACATGAAAAACTGCTTCTGGTCACATTTGTGCCGTGCTTTGAATAACTGTCTGCTTGCAGCTGTTCCTCCAAATTGCTAGAAGTTACTGTCTGTGGGCTTGGAGCAGAAGTTTTGCAAATATATAAATATATTTTCTTTGGTTTTATGATTCTGATCATTATTTTCACATTGTAGACTTCTGCATTTTTATATGTAACATTCTTGAATAATTTTTAGACAATTATCATGTTCTTCATGTGATTAGGACACATGTATAATTGTGTCATTAGGACAGTTAATTGCAGTGTATAATGAGGTTATATAAATTTCCTTGTGAAGCATGAGTAAAATGAGACACATGCTCACAGGCAGTTTTGAAGGATCAATGTCTCAGACGATGGCTTTCACGCCATTAAGAAAGGTGGTGGAAATGCATTCAAACTGTTTTGCAAGGTACTTCCAAACCGAGTTTGATCAGAACTGAGAATTGAGTTTTTAAAGAGAAAAAGAAAAGAAAGCCTGAAACTTCAAAACTTTGCATTTTACGATCTGTTTTAAACCTTTATCCATAGGAGAAGACTCAGTAGGTTAATTATATCAGCTAGAAAAAGACAATTACGACAGCAAGGCTTTTGCCACCAGCTGGCATTGATGGTCCCCATACGGTGCGGTGCTGCTATGCCAGGCACTGGCACTGCAGAGGGCAGTTTGCTTTTTGGGTTGGTGGTGCAGGGTTAGGATAACTTTCACAACAGGAAAACCCCTTCTCAACCTGAAGAGCACGAGGCTTGGTTGGCTGCAAGTGTGGCTGCTGGAGCGTGTGAAGTTCCACCTTGTGTCTGGCTTTGGCATTGACAGCATTGCCTGCAACTGGGGCAAAAGTGGGGCTGGATTTGGAAGCAGTAATGGGCGGTTTTCCTAAATTAATACAGGACTGTGATTAGTGAGTTCAACGGCTCCCAGCAAGTGTGGGCAGGGAGCAGAAACGCTACAATGATGTTTGAAAAGGATTGTAAGATAAAGTGCTATACAGAAGCCGTCAGACAATGAGATTTTGATGAGGGGTAGTAATCAGCAGTGACCAAAGCAGCAGGAAGGTGAGGGACTGGGGGAGTAAGGTGCAAAGACGTCAGGAAAAGGAGTATTTCCTTAAGTTTATTAGGTACAGCCTTTCCAAAAGGTTAAGTTGAATCCACAGAAATGAGGACTGTGGATGTTTGTGGTAGGCCTGAAAAATAAACCGCTCTGATGAATTCATACACCATTTTTCTTGGTTTGGTGCTTTTATACAGATGATGCATTGTGTAACAGTTAGTAATGCTCAAATACTTTATAATTCTGTCATGCCCAATGAGATAATTTCCCTTTTTTGGAGGGATGCTAACATTTCATTTTTTTTCCCAAAATCCTCCGCAGAATGGATTTGTGCTGAATTACAGCAGCTTCTGGCTGCACATAAAGTGGCCCAGTATGACGCCCACTTGGAAGCCAGCAGGGGCTCATCAGTCAGCGCAAGGAGAGCGCCTCTGCACAAGGCAAGCTGCAGAAGTGCCTATCGCCTGCAGGTTTTGTTTCTGATCCTCTAATCCAGTTTGCTGTTTCTTCAGAGCCGATGCTCACTGAGGGAAGGGGTGCTGTCCTGGGGAGTGCTGGGCCTCAGCCCCTTTGGGGTGGTGACCCCTTCCCTGCCGCGTGGGGTGAGATGCCTGCGCCTCACTTCGAGAGGCTGGCGTGGCTCCTGGCATCCCCGGCCGGTTCTGTGGGGCGTCGTGAGTATAGCCCCAAGCCTGTCCCAGCTGGTGAGGTGGCTTGTTCTCGGGCTGTGGGGAGGAAATGCTGCCTGTGCTCCTTGTGCTGGGAAATGGCTGCTGCCACCTCTTCAGTCACTGCTCCGCAGTTGAGCGGTTCGGTCTCTGCCTGCTGCTAAACCCAGCCTGAAAACTGCCCTGCGATGAGGCTGTCACGCACCTTTCTGAAGCCTTTCACGTGAGCCGTGTGCCATTCAGGTGTTCCAGTGAAGTGTGAGGGAGGGATTTTGCATTGAGCTTGATAGGATATAGACTCCTTTTTCTCAGCAGCTGAGAACAGCTCTGACTGGTCTATATGGAAATGTTGGTCAAAGTCATTCTCGTTTGAGTGTTTTTCTCTAACTCACTTTTCTAAGCTGAATCAAGGTTTCTTTTTCAGTTAGTCCTTTTGTCACTTAAAATTGCAGCTTGTTATTGTAGTGCCTAACAGCCACTAATAGCGGGACGCGAGTGTGCTGCATACAGAGCAGGAGCAGCCCTTTGCTCCAGAGCAAGCCTGTAGTTTAATGGCAGAGATGGGTTTCGGGTAGTGGGAGGAATATAGCACATAAGCAAGATGAATAACATGGAGTCAAAATTATCTCACTGTCTTCAAGCACTTAGACTGACAGAATTAAACATACGTATTTAGAAGCTACATAAGTGGGTAAGTGCTGTTCGGAACTGGGCTAAATAGTGCCTCTGCATGCTGCCTCCTTGGATCAACACCTCCAGACGTGGACTCACTCGGTACGTTTCGTTTTTTTTTTTTTTTTGCTTCCTTTTAACAGAATGTGTTTGAGAAAGTTAAAATTGTGAACATGCTGGGCAAGCTTTCTTCCCTTGAAAGGCTGCTCTGAATTAATGTATCCAAAGTGCCGAGAGGGTTATAAAACGTGGTGTATGGCTACAGATGATGTCACCTGTGATAAACTTCTGTTCCAGACCTGAAAAGAGCGTTGTGTGCTCATTTAGTCTGTGCTTTGGATTTTGCTGGTGGGAAAGGTTCAAGATTACTCGTCCACAGGATGAGTCTGCAGACTTCGCTCATCCAGCTGGTTCCTTATAAGTGCAGACCACCAAAGTCATCCTGCCTTGTTTGTGTTTAATGAGAACAGCAGAGCAGAAGGAACAGAAAACGTTTTGTCTTGCTCTTAGAAGCCAAAATATGAATGAATTTTCTCCTGCTTTAGGATCAGTGCACAAAGTAGTTACTAAAGACTTCAATGCAATATTAAAGACAAACAGATTTGACAAATTTTTATTTTCCCCATGGAAGCTGTAGTAAATAGAGATAAATTATCTCATCTGTCTTCTGTTTATTAACCAGGACTGTATCAAATTAAGTTCCTCTAGTATTGCTGCGAGATGGAGATATTGCTGCAGCTCTATTTAATCACTTCTCTGCCACCACAAGCTACCAGGCAGAGGGACTTGGATTTACAAGCCCTGTGTTTGGCCACGTGTGTGTGCATGTGCAGAGGTGCCATTTAAAGGGTACTGCCTTGAAAGGTCTGCTAGAAGCTCTTCTGTTCTCTTGCTTCACATATTCCTCCTTTTCTCTCTCTGTACTTGTCTGTCACCTACACCTTTGATGCAACGTGGTCACTTACGGCCAAGTGATGTTTTCCACACAGAGAACCATTTTCTGAAGCAAAAATGGATTTCTGTCTAAATGAAGCTTTTTAGAGTGGAGGCACAGTTAAGGTTGGAAGGAACCTCCCGAGGCCGTCCGGGGGGGTCCCTGTGCTCGGGGGGCTCTGGCTTGGGGTTACAGCAGGCGGCGTGGGGGCACGTCCAGCACAGCTCCAGACAGCCTGGGGCAACACGAGAAGGGAAGAAATACGTAGGGCATCTTAAAAGTACTCTGAAGTCTCGTGTACTGGTTAACGTAACCCCTTCTTTCCCAGATGTTATTGGATCTAGAATAGCCTGTTTCAGAAAGCATCTTGGAAAGAGCACGTGGAAAGGTACGCTTCCCAAAGGTGTTTAGTCCTTTTCGGCACCTCTGTAATCACTAACTGTTACTCCACAGGGTTGAGCACAGGATTCAAATAATACTTGTGTTATATTAATGTGGTGTATTCATTTGATCAACTTAACTTTTTGATTCTTTGTACAAAAAACCCTTTGTCACTTTTCCCATATTACCTCTTTGAAGCCTGCTATTAGCTTCAAAATACAGATTTTCAGTACTGTAGGCTTTCCATTCATTGTCATTCTTTGTTTGCAAGGGTACCAGGGCAACTTGTGTTTGTTATTGCTTATGAGCAACCTGTTATGTTACAATTTAATGATATTTCAACAGCTCTCAGTACGCTTGTCAAAGCAGTTCTTAGGTACTCGGGAATATCCGGAGTGTGACAACAGTCCTTTTAAACACAGAAGTGCTTTTCTCATATAAAGAAGACAGTAAAAATCTTTTCTTTCATCACATCATGGTCTTAAATATAGAACAAAGCACTTCTTATGGTTGCTCTTATGAAAAGGTAAGTAGAGTCTGTATACGCAGGGGTTTGTCTCCTTTACTGCAGCCGTGGGGGGGGACCTGAATGACACTTTCTCATACATTTCAGAATTGCTTGCAGTCTGCTCTACTGACAATTTTCAAAGATTTAGTCAGCTTTCTTCCCTGTTTTGTGGGTGTGAGTGTGCAAGTCCTGCCCGTGGTAACCACTTTGTGGTGCCTCTGAGTATTCAGGCTGTTCTGACTACAGGGTAGAAACTGACTTTGGGTTTTTTGTTTAGCCTTCATTCCCACTTTGACGTACAGGTTAAGTATTCAAGTGTTGATAGGTGACTCTTCAGTGAGGTTTTTTTTTTTTTCCCCTTATCACTTTGTTCTCATCTTCTTTATAACACTAAACGTAACATACTGGCAGCTTGATGACACTCGTTGCGTTTCCTTTGCTGGAATACCTTTCTCTACCTTCCACAAGCCATATGTGTTCAGTAAGTAAACAAGACAACCCTTTCTGAGTCAAGGAATATCACTTTTTTTTTTTTTGCAGTGTGGGACTCTGATAGCGATCACTGTAGATATTGCTGTGATGATAAAAGTTCATTAGTAAGTGCCCTCTAGAAACAATTAAAACCAAATTCCTTATGGAGAACTTGCCCTCTAAATTAAACTTGGTGTTTAGGGAGAGGTCCCTAGGAGAAGGTGTCATCACCGCAAAGGTGTTGGCTGTATCGCATTAACGTGTTTCTTCTGGAATTCACTGTAAGGCAATTGGCAGAACTACAGTAATAAGTGAGTCTAAATGAGATGGTGCCTGTGGTTTGACAGACCAGGGTGGAGAATACACGCTGCGTTACATGTATATTAATCCCCGGGGTTCCTACAGACTGGAAAGATTCAAGTAGTCCATATTGCAAATAAACATCACACAGCCTGGTCCTTTGTATTTTACAACTTATATTAAACATTGTACATTCAGAATGGAAAATCAGCTCTTCGTTGTTTCTCATGTTTGTGTGCATACTCGTGTGGCCATAAGGATGGTAATTAAGTTTATTATGTTCTGTTCCCAGGGTACGTAACAAACACTTATGTTGCAAAAAAGAGGTTTATATCTGCTAATAAGAAAAAACTAAGTACAAGGGGAGCTAAATCCTGGAAGAGATGGCCACAGCATTTCGTAGAATCCCTGTTTCTAGAGGTTTTATTTTTTAGGAGTTGTGGTGGTTTTGTTTTTTTCTTTTTAAGAAGAGGTTATGCTGAGAGTGCCTTCAGTGTAGTTAATTCTTCTTTGTGTCAGTGTGAGGACTGGTGGGATGCTTTAGGCCTATCTTTTTATGATGCCGTGACAATTTTATTCATATAAAACAATAGGAAGTCTTCATGGGAAGTGATTTCAAGTGTATCAGTTTTCTAATACTTACTGCATGATTAATAAGCATCCAGGATACTACTTTTGCATGTGCTATGTCTAAATAAAATATTATTGTGGCGTTGACCCATTTTAAATGGTTCCGTTCAATATTGGTATTGTTGCTGACACTGGATTGGTTTTGCATTTTTTAAGCTACTGAAATGTGATTTAGAAATCCAATAATACTAATGTGCTGAAGAAATACAGCTACATTCACTGAACAGGAGTAACCCAGTAAAAGTATTGCTTTAATTTGAAAGCTGACCTTTTCTGTTATTTACTAGGATAAAAAAAAAAAAAACATGATTCCACATGGAAATAAACCCTTTTTTGCTGGAGAGGATATACAACCTACAGGAATAGAAGATTGAGAGACTTTAATACTTTCACTGTGGTAATCTAACAACATTTTTGATCAAATGACTTAGGATTATATTTCCCAACACACAGGTAAAAGTTACCCCAGCAATCAATACCTGCTATAGCTTTCTCCCAGAAATGTCAAGTGCCTTTGGCCCACCACCTGAACGGGATCTGACAACATGATCTCCCCTAGTATCTCAATTAGAAGCTGGGACCTTCAGGGCTAAGCCTTATTTTCCTGTTTCTGTGGCAGGTCGGAAGCAAATGAAAAAGTAAAATGAATCCTTTTTGCTGCCATTCTCCATTGTGAAAAAGCTCTGTCAAATTTAGTATAATTTTATAATCATTGGGAGGCATTTTGAAATCATCCTGTAAAATTTGATGAAAAAAACAAACACTTCCATGAAATTATGCAAAAGGATGCAAAGTACTGCAAAGCAGAGGTTCCTGTTTTCTATTAAACCCAGTATTGAGAATTTCCAAGCTGTCTGTAAAAATATGCTTATTTGATTAAAACGATATAAAACATTTATAAATATTTTATGAAAAATATTAATACTTTCCTTCGAAGCAAAGTTTTTGAAACTTTTCTTGACAACAGGCACATAAGAATTGCTTTTCTTCCAGTCCTCCTACGCTGTATTAATTTTCCCTACTAGTTTTGTTACGTATACGCACGGCGTATTCTCAGTTTCTGTTGAAACATAAGTTCTGAAAAGTTTCTCAGTGACATTGGGGTAAGCTAAGGATATGTTTTAATGTAGTGCTGTATCAAGGCCCAGAGGACTATTTTGGAATAACAGAAGATATTATTTGCAAGTAGTATTTTTAGAACATCTGCTGTCTGACCAAATAGGAGGTCTTGGTGAAGACTGGCCATAATTTCTCCATGGAAAGCAGTAAGCTTCAACTCATCTGTTGTATTGTAAGATCAAGTCTCCAACCCCATCTGCCTGCCCCCTGTAGAAAAAAAAACAAGCAAACAAACAAAAAAACTCTTTTTAAAGAGTTGCAGCTTTAGAGGTGAATTGGGAAGAGCGACACCTGACACGGAGCAGGGAGCTGAGCGACTTCTCCAGCGCAGCACGGAGGTAGGACAAGGGAACTGAGGACTGGGTGCGTGCCTCAAGGGTCTGCTGTCTTGAGCTGCAGGAAGAGAAAAGAAAACCAGACTTTTTGGTCTCATTTTCAAACTTCTAAAAAAAAAAAAGTAGTGGTGGGGAGAAAGGAAACACTCAATAGAATTGGCTTACTTATTTTCAGGAAGGAGTGTATCTCCTGACAAGACTTTTCCTCGTCTGTTCAGTTAGGTATCTATTCAGTTTCTGCAAAAGCAGTTTCAAGGACACTAAATTATGTCTGTCACTGATTCTGGAAATATCTGATTAACTCTAGCTAAATCAAGACAGGCCAAACGCTGGCATGTACCCTTTGCTGAAAATTCAATTACCTATGGTCCCTCAAGCACAGCTGCCGATGTAGCTTGAGTCTATAGGCATCTTGAGAACAATGCTTTATGTTCATATTCCTCCAGATACGCTGTATTGCTGTGTACCTGCTCACAGGTCTGGAGACAGTATCCTATTGGGTTTGGAGTTCTTAAATTTTTCATTGGTTATGTAGTAGTGATGCTTTAGTAGAAGGGCATAAAGTAAGAATCAATTCTACAGAAAGCCATGAACAAACCTGTAGAGCCTTTTTTTTTGTCATTAAGGCTACTGAAACTTATTTAATAAAGCATTTGTTTCCAGACTTATTTTTTTAAAAATAAGAGCAGCTCTCTGAAGTGTTTCAAATTCTAAACCTCCCTTCTCTCCCACCCCTGAAAACAAAGAAATGAAATGCTGTAAACTGGTCAAGGCCAGAAAATGTGCCATTGCCAGCAAGTCATTGAAGTACCCCTCCAGCACACCTGATCATTTCCTAAGCCATTCATCTACTTTCACTTAGTCATGCTGCATCTGTGAGGTCGGTTTAAATGCAAAAATCAATAGAAAACAAACCCTTAGTTGGCTGGTCTTTGTGGCTGTTTTTATTTTGGTAAGGAGAAACGTGTTAATTCGATATAAATACATATACTAATCAAATGTTTATTTCCTAATCTTTTGTATCACCTACTCCATTATGTCCTGCTATCATTAACTAATTAGCAATTAACAGCAAATTGTTTCCATGAAATACTATAGGCTATTTTACCATGACTTTTCGTCTCTATCGTTTATTATCTCTTGCCAAGTGTTAAGTGGCAATGAACAACTTAGGTTAGTGGTTTTGCTTTTTTTTTTAAAGTCATTTGTAAGACTAAAACAAAATGTCTGATCCATCCTCTGGGGATATCAGAGCCGATGATATCTGCTTGCCCATGAATATATACAATGCATACCTATGGTGTAGAGAGAAGATATTTGCTTTATTTGACTGCAGTGTGAATACATAATGCATTTTTTTCCATATATTAATGTGTTTCTGGTTTGATGTCATTTAACGCACTGCTAATATGTCTGGATAGAAATAGCACCTTTTGTTCTTTCTGCCCTCCCTTCATCAGTATGTTAAATTGTTTGACTGTGTGATCTGTCATGAACAGAACTGCAGTACAGAATCACCTACATTAACGTGTTGAGGAATCAATACAGCAGTGACCTTTAGTGGAGCTGGCATTTAGCGGGGTGGATCAGCTGCACACACAGTACATGACTGCTCGCTTACTTGCTAGATATCTCTCCCCAGAGTCCTGCTACGTGATTTCCCTCCCTTTGATGTCTTGCTCTAATTTTTATCGAGTTTTTTTGCTTGTTTTGACATGATTGGCGGGAGGAAGACAAAGTCTGTCTTTTGACCTAACAAACCCTGCAAAGTGGACCATACAGATGCAGTAAAGTGATCTAGGGTTAGATTTTTAAAACTCAAGAATGTGAAAGAAATCAGGCTTCCTGTGTAAGATTTGCCCTGTGCTGCCACCTTCTCTCACATTCTCTGTGCATGCCTACTCACGGTTGTTTTCAATTACTCCATTATCTGGTCTCCTCCCTCCCCCTTATATTTTTGACTGGTGTAAAATCTGGAAGCAGCAAACATCCTTCGGTGTCATATACTTTTGTTCTCAGCTGGCTGTTAGAAACTTTCCTTTTCATCTATCTCCATTTCACATCTGAAAATAGAGTTAAATGTGAAATTTTGACATGTTTGACTCATACAGGTTGGAGGATAAGCTGCCCTCTAGTAGCAGGGATCATGGCTGTATTTTCTTAAGCTATAACAGAAAAGTGCCAATGAGAAACATTGGTGTGGGTTAACTCCACAGCTGAAACCAAGTTAAGAGCCCAGACTGCAGTGCTGATCATTTGAATCGTTTCCTGCTGTGAGGAGAGACTCTGAGTGACCTCCCGAATTAAGGAACTGCTCCTGGTTTGTATGCTCCAAACGGCTCTAGCACAGGAGAAAATACCCCTCGTGGTGCCCAGTTCATGTCTTGGAGGTGGGTGAAACTTCAGTGCCATCTCTCCCGGTGACTGTGCAGTGCTTTGTTGGGGGTACCTTTGTGGCAGGCAGGTCAGTTATGTTCTGCCATCACCCCATAAAATACGGGGGTGTCTTTGTTCGGCCTGGGGCACAAAGGCAGTCAGAGGAAAGAAGGTAAGTGCCAAACAGCCTGAAGAGATTGCCAGCTTGCCCTCTGGGGAGGCTAGAGAGGGTGCACTGGGTCACAGTAGATGTGCTTTGGCAAATACTATGGAGTAACTGTCTTTTTTTTTTTAAAAAAAAAAAAAAAAAAAAAAAAAATGAAAAGAAACAACAAGAAATCCCTGTTTCAGAGCAAGGCAGCACTAATCAAATAGTCGTACTGATGCATTTCCATACTTTCCACTGCCAATGAAATAATCAGAGTTCATTTAATTACTGTTGTGTCATTATGTATCGTGGATGAGCTTCTATGTGTAACAAAAATAATATTACTAGTATTTTTTTAAGAGTTTGGCCTATTTCGTTGTAAAATTTGATATACACAATTTTGAAGTTAAGGATGCTTTACTCTTTTAGCTAAGTAAACTAACAGCTGACTTAACTGGGAGTTTCTAATGCGCAGCCTCACACGTGAAGTACTGTCTGCTCCTCGTTCTTACCTTGCCCTTTTCTTCCTTTCTGTGGCCATTCCTCTCCCACCAGGAGCAACACACAGCCACCCTTCCTATGGTTAGGAGTTGCTTCGTCTCAGTCTTCTGCTCTGTAAGAACTTGTACCTGACACGTCCCTTCTGCTTGTAATGAGCTTTCACTCAAGGCGCTGATCAATAGCAGAAACCAGCAGGTCTGTCGCTGTTGCTTGTTTTCTCTATCTTGAATCTGCCAAGATAGATTAGACTATTGCCAAGGTCACTCAATATGTTGCAAGTGAATGAAAAGATATCTAGTTGACTTTTTAGGACAGGACTGCAGAAAGGCAAGACTGGAGCTAAACTGAGCGTACAATGACAGATGAAATCTGCATCAAGGTCACAGAAGATATTTTTAAGGAAACCTTTGACATATGTGAGCAAGATGCACGTCCCCCATCAGAGGAGACGTTATTATACTGCTGCTAAGGTGAATTATCTTGGCAGTATCATATGGAAAGGAACACACAAGAAATTGAGGAATTGCAATCAGAGAAACTCAGGTGAGGCTCTCATGAAATCAATAGGATATTTACATGTTTTTCTGGGTGTTGAGACTCAGCTGTTTGAAGTCACAGGAATAGGAGTAGCCTTGTGCTATTCACTCTGCCCCAGAGGCAAAGGGTCCTCATGCCAATGCAGCTGGAGGCAGCAGTGATAATGTGAGCAGTCCGTGCTAGCACAATGCCGGTTTAAGTGTCTGATGTGCTCCAGAAGCCTCTTGTGTACTGGGGCTCTTGTACAGCTGAGATGTGTAACTTCTGTGATCAATGAGAAAAGAAGAAAATAGGCAGCACGAGTCATTTAAAGAAAAAGGCTGTTGGATTAAGCGATGACTAAAATCACAGAGAAGCAAGGTTTATAGTAACTAGTAATATATTTTATTAGGCTGCTATAATGGGGACGGGTGTCATTGTGGCTTGTAAGTCTGAAAGCTTGTCTGTTTTTTTTCCAGTTCCATCAACTGGTCTAATAAAATACACTATCTGTTTAAATCTTCTAGCCTCAGATGGTCTGTCACAAAACAGCTAATAAAATTACAGATATCTTCCTAATATAGTTGCTTCACTTAATGGATTGTCTTGGTCACGTTGCACGGACGTGAAGAACCCCCTCAGAATAATGCTTGTCCTTAGACTGCAGGACAAGTTAACATCTGTTAACATCTATGGATGTTAACAAGTCTTCCACTAGAAAAATCTGAGAGTCGTAGGGTTAGCCAGTCTAACAAATAGACGTGAGACTTGCTTCCATAGAAACCGTAAAGAAATCTCCACTTGCTCTTTGCTCCTAGATTTGGATTTCAGACTCTCTGAGAGTTTTAAGCTATTTGATCTAGGACTTGAACTTCAGTTTCCCTGCACTGAGATGAAGTGGAGCTGGGTACATGATTTAAGTATAAAAGCAAAGTTATTGGATTAATTGTTTTGTTTAATGTCAGTTGGGTTATTCATGCAGTCTTGAGTAGAAGCACGTGCCTGATTGCTGCCTTGGCCTGGAACTGAAGCGGTTGGGAATACAGTAACAGAAGTAACCGGAGTGTAACAGATCCTTTGGGAGGCATGAAGAAGGTAGCAGGGCACTTCTGATTTCCTCTGCTTCCTCATGTCCATGAGGACACCCTTGCAGGGCTTAGGCCAGAGTATCAGTGATGTTAGTGGATGAAGGAAGTTGTGGTAATTAGTTGAATTGTAAAAGAGAATCTCATAATTATCCATAAGAGAAACCCCAACGGACAATTATAAACTGCCAAAACTTTCAGCCTGCTGCAGTTGTTCTGTGTTTGACCTGAAGTCTTCAAAGGCCTGCAGACTTGAAACCCATTTGAGTAGTCTGAGTGCATAGTGACTGAACAGCTAGCTAAAAAAAGGCAAATAGAAGTCTGCAGCTTTGACTGTACTTATCCTACGGTTTTATCTCTTCCTAATTGAATTTTAAATATGCTGATCATGAGTCATTGAATGAGGACAGACTGAAGCACCAGATGAAAATGCAACAGCAGCGCTGAACTTGCCTTCTGGCTTTGAAATGTGCAGCGTTGCTCTTACTGAAGCTTATCGAGCCAGTGGCTTCAATTTGCACGAGCACCAAGGTTTGGGGCATCATAAGCTCAGCCATCAGAGCCATCCAACAGCGGGCACCAAGCATGTCCTTGAGTTAGAGAAACTGTGTTGCTGAGAGAGTTCAAGGCAGACTGAGGGTTTCTCAGTAATGTGAGTTCTTGCCTTGCTGCCTGTTCCTCTTTCCCTGCTTTGGCTTTCAAGCCACTAGCGAGTTAGATTTTCAATTTCAGGCAGTTTGGCACAGAGTAAGACAACCGCGAGGAAGTTGCTGGCATGTTCATCCTGCTCACAGTTGAGGGTGGAAAGTCTTTCTCCTCTTGAATCTGAGAGGCTGGATTTGGTATAGCAGCATCTCATGTGTCTGCCAGAAGGATCTGCACCTGAAATCAGTTTAGTAATTTGAAGAAAATCTTGTCTGTTTGCAAACCGAGGTAGCAGCCACCTAGGGATGTGAAGTACAACTTCAAGCACTTGTTTTGGCCTTCTACAATACGGTGTTCTTTCAGTTTGGGGATCTTTCCTTATCTGTTTTTCTCCTTGTTAGGGTCCGTGCCTGGTTTCCAGTGGGAATTATGGTGATAGCATGCAGAACTGGGAGGCAAAGGCCTGATTTAGCTCATCTGATTTATCTGTAGAAAATGGAGGTGGGAGAAAGCTGGCAGCTCCAAGCAAGGTGGTAAAAGAAAGGGAGAACAGGATTGATTCCCAGATTTGGAAGGACTTGACTTGTACCAGATACAGCATTCTTGTCTGCAAATAACAGATCAGTCTGTGAAAACTGTGCTATGCTACTGCTCAGCCCTGTATTGTGGGAATCAAAGGTGAGTCTGTGCCATGCAGGGGCCCATGGTCGGGCTGCGGTACAGCACCTTCACTCTGGCTGCGGCAGTGTCTCCAGCTCAGTCCTCTGCTTCACCTTGCAGACCTGCCAGGCCTTCATAATCCCTGGGCAGGGGTGTGAGGAAGTTCACATACAGTGCAAAAGTTTATTTTGAGGAGGGAATATATCCCACTCTTTTTTTTTTTTT
Organism: Anser cygnoides; assembly: GCF_040182565.1. Taxonomy (NCBI): domain Eukaryota; kingdom Metazoa; phylum Chordata; class Aves; order Anseriformes; family Anatidae; genus Anser; species Anser cygnoides. Next base: position 3,203,664 of record NC_089882.1, read on the forward strand.
AAATATTGAATTACTCTGGGCACATGATGTGCTTTAAGTACAGTAAGATTGCCAATAAAGAGCGATAATTAACTGTTGTGAGGTGTTTTTTTCAGGGGTGTGGGTTTCTAGGCCACATTCTGGGGAAGGAAGGCAGTGCCTGAGATAGCGCTGGCGTGTCAGCAGCAGCGTCTTGTTACAGCCTTCCCAAAGTGCCCAGGCAATCTTCACTGATGGGATATTGATCTTGGTCTTGTCTGTTGCAATGGATTCTGGAATGAATCGCTATAAAACAAGCGTGTGATTAGTTTTATAGGATATTTTTCTACCCCTGAATTTCTTTTTACATGTTTTTATTTCAGCGTCTCTTTGAAAACATACTATTTTCTTCTAAAGAGCTTTGCTTGTTTATGGAACTATTGAGAGATTTAGACATAACAGTCAGTAATCAAATGGCAATACAAATGGAAGCTGAGATTGGAGGCAAATTGTGAGAACTGGAACCTGTTGCAGACTTCTAATAGCTAATTGTTGAACTATTCATTTCACTAAAGCCAAAACAAAATTGTTGGAATAATCAAGAATTTGCTTTGTTTGTGGCACGCTTTCTGTTTCTCTTGTTGATGCAATTACTTTAAACTGAAGCACTCAAAACTCCAGAAGGATTTGGATGTCTTCCCTTCTCTTTGGAAAGGGTAACAAACATCTTCAGCTTGTAGAAAATGTTGTAGCTCAGTTGGCTTTATTAGTGTGATGAAATGTGATGCAAACAAATAATTCAGTTTCCTGGAGTTTGCAAAAAGTGACTCCTGGCCCATGCTTTTTCCTTCCTATCAACATCTGCACCTGTCTACATGCAGCCTGGGAATTTAGGCCCATGGCATTAGTGTGAAATAAAGCGTTTTGCTCCTTTTCTTTTTCTTCCTGCTCTGACACTCGTGCCCACTGACCTGTTTTACTGAGGCTGTTACTTCCAGCCTTTCTGAACAGCAAAGGAAGCCTCTGCCAGCAGCGGGGGCATGCAGAGCCTCCGTTGGTGTGGAGAAGGGCACTCCACCTCTGACCTCCCTCATCTGGACTTATTTGAGTTATTCTCGGCTCTGCCTCACTGCACAGCGATTGTCATTATTCCTGTGGGAACAAGAAACACCTTCCTGAGCTGAGGGTGCAAATCCTGACTGCGAGGAGGAAGAGGGAGAAGAGTCAACACTTCCCACCCAAAGGCAGTGTGCGCTCCGGTGTGCCCGCAGCCTCCCCTCCCTAGCAGGTTGCTTTGATTACTGGCAGTGAAAACCCTTTCCTTGGCTGAACTGGTACAAACAGGTACTCTTGCAACATGAAAGACTATTTTCCCTTTCTTAAGGGAGATTTAGACACAATACAACGGTTAGAAGCTAATAGCTGGGTCGTAATATTTATCCGCGTATTCTGCAGCATGTGTTTAATTGCTCATGGTCTCTGCCTCCTATTCTTCTAAGAAGCACGGCGTGGCTTAGTGGCTTCCGTGCTAGGAACAAGGAACACTTGCACCTTCTGCCGGAGAGGAATGGAGCTGCTTCAGCACCCGGTCTGTGGAAGGATGCTCACGGGTACCCCCGGGCATCCCGCCCTGCCTCTCCCGCTGGCTGCTGTGGGTGCAGCCGAGGCCACCCCTGAGCTGTCCTGCAGGGCTGTCCCCTGTGAGCAGGGCCTGAGGAGCAAGCTCCTGGCTTGTTCACTTGTTCCTGGCTTGTCCGTACGCACAATTCCTGCTTCTACAGGCTGCTTTTCCTGGGGAATTGCAGCTGGAGCTCATGGTTGCTTAAATGTGTTCATTTTTGTTCGGGCAGGCAGTGTCGTTGTCTCCTCTGTACGCACATATGTGATAGAGATGTGCAAAACAATGCAGTGCCAGCAACCCTGCCAAGTTCTTAAGAAACCCAAAAACTGAGCAATCTCTCCCTTTACGCCTCGGTATAAAACAATGTCGCATAAAAGAGGAAAGGATATTTTATAAGAATATAAAAGTTTCCAGTAATGCTAGATGCATGTATTCTCATTGGGTTTCACAGTGTTATGATAATAGTCATCACTTTACTCAGCGCATTTTCTTGTAGCGAGAAGAAATTGTAACACTGAATCCTCCGACTTTAGACATTAGGTACAGTAAGACTGCAAACTAACAGCAGCTGCAACGGGAAGATGGACGTGTTTGTAAGCATTCGGGGAAGGCTGCGAAGTGTGCTGATTTCCTCGTCCTGAAAGATGGATCTTTCCTTCGCTGGTGCCTGGGGCTGTCTTCCATTGTGAAAGCTGTGTCCTCATTAATGAGTTAGCATTTTCTTGAAATGGAAAGTGGATAATAGTTTTAGTCAGAACAAAATGGAAGTGACGGGAGAATGAGATTATATAAAGTTAAACACACGTGTGTGCGTGTTAAATTTGGAAGTGTCTCAGTTTCTTGTTTTCATGGCGTATGAAAATTGTAAATTGAGGAAAATCACAAAATGTGGAGCTGTGTCAAATATCACGGATTTAGTGTGAAACAGTTTTTTTGGTAGAAAGGAACAATTTGAGGATATGTATTTTTCAAAGCTGGTTGCTTGGGAGAACAGAGTAGAGTACAAAGCTGAAGCAATTATAAATTGTATCCTTTGGAAGTATATACCTATTTCCTAACAAATCTAGCATCTTTCCATAATCACAGACATTCATTAACCAACATACTTTTTGTGGGATTGTGGGAAGTTTAAAAAAAATACAACAGCTGTTTTATTTGTTTTCTCCTTTCTGAAGGTGCGATTTGTTGAGTGTTCGTTTCTGATGCTTGTTGCTGCTGCAGGTGACAAAAGCTCATTATGGAGGAGAGGCAGCGGGTTCATTCGGTGGGTGGGGACGGGAGGACGTGGGATCTGAGCTGTGTGTTGGAAGCATGGCCTGTGTGTACTGCACAGTTAGCTCAGATCAGTGCATTTCGGTAGCAACAGTCTACAGATTGAGTGCTGAGGATTAAAAAAAAAAAATGTAGCTAAGAGAAAATTTTTAGGATCTATAAACTGTTGAGATTTTAAAACTTTTTTATGTTTGTTTGCCAGAAACATGCCTTCTGCCAGATATAATATTATGAAAGAATGTTTTTCTCTGAAGTTGTTGTAAACCACGGTGTCTGTTATGATGTCTGTAGCACAGAATCGCATGTGTGGCTTTGGGGCACGCAGTGCGTGCACACCCTGGTGCCAGGCAGATCCTGGCATCCTCCTGAGGTTCATTGTTCCTTGTTCATTGCTGGGATGCCCAGGATGGCTCTCAGTGATGCAGGATTTCTGCCAGGAGTGGGAATCAGGTAGGCTGTGAGGCAATGCTGTGCAAGACTTCTTCAACCCAACTGTAAGAATCAGTCTTCAGCTCTGGGTTCTTCGTGTTGGTGTGTTGGGCTCCTGGAAAATGCTGTGACTTGGGGGACTTGGCATTGAATCCTGCTTCCATAAGGTCAAGAGCACGGTAGCTCAATCAGTATGGGTAGAGTTTCAAGATTTATTAGGCTATCCCTCAGCTGGCATTCTCCCAAAGGCCTCCCGCGGGGATATGCATACCTTCTACACCTTGTCGAGGCTGCAGTGCACAGGGAGAAATTGCTTCTTCCTGAGTTCATCCAAACCCCGTTCTTTCACTGGTATGTGGAGGCTGATGCATCTGGAATACTTGGTGGTTGCCAGAAAATTGGGATTTCTGCCACAGAAATTTAACAGAATTTATAGAAAACAAATGTAGAAGTTGAGTTCTGATTCGTGGTCCATATTCCCAGGCGGCATAGCTTCATCTCCATCAGTGAGGCAGAGCTTAGCTGAAATCCAGCTCCCAGCATTTTTTAATAAGAGTGGGAACTTGTGGTTATTTCCCAACTGGAGGGATGCCTTTTGATTGGAAAGGGAATAAAAAACAAACAAAAAACCAAACTGCGTGCACTTAATTTCAAAATACGTTGATCAATTTTCTGAATTCCAGCTGACTATATCTGCCTCCTCCATAGACTGAGATGACTGTAATTCCTTAAAATTGCAGGTCTTGGAAACTCATATCATTGAGGAGATTTACTACATTAGGAAAAGGAAAAACTAATGGGATGTCCCTTTAGATGAAGCAGAAGCAAACGAAGCTAGCAAAGTGGTTGGTAAGGTTCTTGTATAATGGGCAGTAAAAGGCTGTCCTTACTTTGCATACTCCACTTGAAGAATAATAGGCTTTTTTAGCTCAATACATTGTTTTCCTGTTGGTATGTTTATGTTGTACAAGCTTGCAGGCTGTAGCTGACAAGCATCAATATTGTTGCCATCATCATCATTACCTTCTGCAGCAGCTGAGACCTGGCCATCTCAGGGGTGTCATTGCCTGCTTGGCGTCTTATTTCTCTTGCCTGCAATAAGCCTCCCATTGGGCGCCATCCATAATGCTCAAAGACATCAAAATGGTCTCCTGCTGCCCTAGGGACTTCTTTTATGTCTCTGGCATACAGAACGCATGTACTGTTTGGAAGAGGGTGGCATAGAAAAATGATAATTTATTAACCCTACAAACCAAATTTATAGCATAGGTTATGTCTGACAGTCCCAAGCATGAAAAGCAACAGATGATCTAAGGTATCAGAGCTGGAAGAGCTGGTAGTATTTTTACATATTTAGTAGCTTTAGAGCTTTGCTCAGAAAGTAATGTACATTTTTGTGACCAGTACAGTCATGGTAGGTCAAATATAATGCCAGGGGGCATCCATTTATATTAGAACGCTTCTTTTCTTTTCTAAGCAGGTTCCTCTGTTCACGCTGCTGGCAGCAAAGCAGAGTTTTGGAAGCTGCTACATCAAAACTTCCAATTAACCCATTCACCACAAGCAAGCGGTACAGTTGTACTCAAAAGTCCTGACGAGACAGCTCGCGAAGCGTTCCTGTGGTGGGGCTGCACCGTGCTGGCGTGACCACAACCACCACGCAGCACCGCGCTGCGTGGCCGGGCGTCCAGCACAGGGCACCAAGCTGCAGGTCGTCAATCGCTGCCCTGGCTGCCTGATCAAACCCAGCGCTGTGCAGCAGAAACATCCCCAGAAGTGGTGCTGACAGAAGGATTTCTGTGTGCTTCACAGTGCTGTGGGCGTGTTGTGTACCTGCTGGTAAAACTCAGATTGTGTCCGGTGGCATTGTCTTTGCCCAAACCTTTTGCAACCCTTTAGACAGCAGCTACAGCTCCCATAGGAAGAAAAAACCTGCCAGAATGAATTTCGGCTGTAATATTCAAGAAGGCTTAATATGGGAGCTATACAAATCTGAGGGAATGCTGGTGAGAGTTTGATTTCTAATTTAATTTCATTTGATAGTGCATGAAACAAATCATATCGTTGCTATGTACAGAATTAAAAAGCATAGCGGGGGATAACTTACTTCGTAGCTACTATCTGTGAAGTTAAACAGCATCCAGCAAGTGTTTTACAAAGTTGAGTTTTGTTTCTATTAGGATGGAAGAGAGGAAAGATAATCTGGAGGAAGGGGAAAATGTAAGGTTTCTTGGGGAAAAAATAAAAAAAAAAAAAGCCGAGTTGTCAGTTTGTATTGACAAAACTTCAGAGCATCAGCTAATGGGAATTTATGAGCTGTAACAGGTTTGTAGGGGATATTGTACCAAACAGGCTGTGTGTGTTTACAGCGGTGATAACTCTTGGCTGGTAGACAAACCAGGAGGTTCGTATACGTGTCTGTCTGTTACTGCATGTAAATAAATAAATAACTAAAAGTAAATTAAGATTTGATGGTATTGGAAGAGCCAGAAAAGGCAAAAGATGAACGGCTGTGACCAAGTTTGTATCTCCAGCCGAGGCAGCACACTGGAACTGGTGATGAGACCTCGGCACTGCCTACAGAGGGGTATGTCTGAAAGTCAGTTAAAGCACCTGGGGCACATACGGAGCAGGGGCAGATTGTTCCCGCGGTGCTGGGTTTTGCTGGCGGGTAGGGCTGGAGCAGCCCATCGGGGTGCAGGTGCCCTCCTGGCAGCCCCCCCCCGGCACGCTGTCCTCTCGCCTACGCAGCCCCGTGCCCTGCTGCGGGCTGGCTGCAGGAAACCAGAAAAATCGGGGCTCTTGGGGCCGAGCTGCAAACCCCCGGCTTCCATGTAAGCCAAGCCTGAATATTAGCCTGTCAGAAACCACGTAAGAAAAACTGACCTCATTTGCAGGTAGCTGAAAAGAAATTTCGTCTCAGACTCACGATGTTATGAACACTCGTTCACAGAAGCCATCAAAAATGTCACAGGCATATGCATAGGAAAAATATTTTTTTCGCTCTCTTGTTTCCTTTGATGTTGTGCTGGTTTAATATGAGGTGAACTTGGAGTTAGGAGAGTTGTTTGGACAGAAGGGGAGAGGATGGCCAAGTAGAGATCTATAGGGTAAATTCCTCTGTACTTCCCATATGTGTGTTACTTAATCACTGCTCTTTTTTTTTTTTAGGTAACTTGTGGGTTATGTGTTGTAAATAGCAGCTGCGAGATCTGAAAATCGAGAATACAACTTGGTAGGACTTTGATGTGATATGTGAAACACAAAGATTAGCAGAATCAAATACGATATTTGCCATTAAAATATTGTTGCTAAATAGCTTAAGATATGAACTGATGCTTAATTATGGAGAAAAAAGGGTTTACAATTTTTTGAACGGAAATGGGGAAATTGAGTTTTTTTTGACTTACAGGGAGCAAGCTAATTTAAAACGGAAGAGTGAAATTGGGTTTCTGTGAGTTAAGTATAAATTAATCTAGCTTCTGTAAATAAGCTAGTGTTGAAAGAGATTAAAAAAAATCCTTTGATAACAAATGTTTCTGAAGCCAACATCAAGTACTTTAAAATACTGAAAATCTTTTGTGATCAGCAGTATAACCTCCAGGCACTGATCATGTTCGGGATTTGTAGGATTGATCCTAAAATGGCATAGAAAACAACAACGAAACCAAAAGATTATGAATTAGACATTGTAAGATGTCAGAACAAAATATTGCAGCCTTGTATCTTGGTCTCGTGCCACTGTTAGTTAAAAGTGTGTAGCCGCTGTTAATGGCAGTATCGCCCTCATCCCGCAACTCTCTTTGCCTATAAGGACAGAGAAGCAGACTAGACAAATGTGTTCCGATGCGTATAACCCTCGTATGGTAGAATTAGTCAGTTCTGAATCATCTGAATAGCAGACAATATATTTCTAAATGTAGAAGTGGCAGCTGAAGACAGCACCAGGGTCTCTTCCAGCTCAAACAGCAGCATGAGTCTATGCATCTGCGTAAACATCCTCTGAAATAACGTGGTGCTTGGGAGAGGAAAGTAAGTCTTAACGTATTTCCTCTGTAGTCCTTTTTTTGTGCTTAATGTGCAGTTGTGCATAATCTTCTGCCTCATCACATTCTAATGGTTGACTTTATCATATAAAGAAATCAGAGACTTGCTCTTCCAATATGCCACGTCTCAGCTCAGCTTTGTCGTGTTTGCCTGTTTGAGCTACCCTGGGGAAATGAGTGTTCTTTCAGTCCTTGAACAAATAGATCGCTACAAAGGTGTGTCAGTAGATTTGCTTTGTTTGTGCTGGTGCACTTGACACTAGTTAGGAAGTCAGCTTTCTCTTAGTAAATATCTGTTTACTTCTGCCTCCTTGAATGCAATGCTAGGCAGACTTGCAGGAAAAGGTGGTGTCTTTTACTGGGCGGAACCACAGTGTTGGAAAACAGAAGCACGTTCAGGCTTACCTCTGACAGGACTGTAAGCCTTCAAGCTTGTCGTTTTTCTCCAACCGCCTCGACAGTTTTAATATTAGATATCATCTTTTATCTCTCCCTCCAAGCCCTTCTTCTTTTTTAGGTTGTTTCAGATGCAGTAGCCTGGGTATTGCTTTTTATGTGCATGCATGAGAAGGAACCCAAACTTGTGAAGGGGTACTGGGGCTCTGGACGCACACTTCTGGCAGTCGAATGAATTTCATGCCATGAATTGCTGCAGCTGCGGCGGCACTGCCTCGGCCGAAACCTCTCGGACCTCAGAGAAGCGTTGTTGTTATTACGTGCCTTGAGACGCCGCAGGGCTCCTCTTGCACTGCACTAGGAAATGGAGGTACGGCCACATCGGGCAGTCGGATACAGGCTCTGGCCTACATGGAGATTGGGAAAAATGTGAGCCGTGCTGCCATGAACAAGCAATGCTGCCTGTCTTCTGTCACGGGCAGTAAGCCTTGTTTCTCAGCAGCTGCGGTGATGGGGCCGTGCAGTTTCAGGACCTGCACTGGCCTGTCCAGAGAATTTGGAGTACAGCCAGAGTGAGCCCCTCGCTTACAGACCTGCCCATTTCCCTTGATATAGTATCTTCTTCTTCTGTAGCTCACAGACTGACTCCGGTGTCATGAGATAAAATTTTCCTTTATTTATATCTCAGCTGTATGATCCAGGGAGTCTGCTGGTCTAATAATAAATGTCTGTCACATAATTCAAAGTAAATAAATCCCATGATAGTTAATCATATGTTGGGCACAAATCACTTACAATTTCAAACACAATGTTCCTTTATATTTTAAAAAAAAATAAAAATTTAACGATGGGGAAATTTGAAACCAGAGTATCTGAGCTGCGTGTCAGGTTTAATTTTCACTTACTAAAAATATTAGTTAAGATGATATTTATTTAAGAAATTTGACATTAAGAATTTATTCATAGCAAATGCAAGTACCTTTGAAACCTTTGTTTTCAGCTGAAACAACACGCTTTGTGGGATTATTAAATGCTACTCTGTGAGCTTTGAATTTCAAATGAGCTGGGTTCAAAAGCCTCTGGATTGATCGAAGAGTAGATGGAAGAAATCGGCTCCAGACCTGCTGTCTGACCTTGAACAAGTTGTGTCAGTGCTTAACACTTCAGCTTGCACCTTGATCCGTGGGTAGGGATAATTACTTACCTTGCTTTGTAAAAATGGAAGCAGAATTCATTTTTATTCTTTGCAGCACAACTTCCAAATACTTCTATTGTGATCAGAAGTAGTATATAGGACTACGTTTGCAGTTAGTATTGTAGGTTGAAAACTGGGGGTCTGGGTTTGATCTGTGATTCTGCCACAATTTTCCTCGGTGACTTTGGAAAGACGGCCAGTCTTTCTGTGTCTTGGTGCCCGCTGGTGTTTTTTCGTATTCCAATTTCTTGCTTCTGCACCTTGTAGGTTCCGGGGCGTCTCCATGGGCGTGAATACCAGTGATACAGCCAAGTTCAGAATTAAGTGGGGAAAGAAGAGAATTTGGCTTATATCCTGGGTGAGTGGACATGGAACACCAAAAGAGTGCAGTCTGTTTGTCAGCCCAGTCTATTCCATCCCGGTGCCTTTAAAATAAAGCCTTTTGTAGGCTGAAAGATAGGGATGTAAAACACAGCTCTGATTTTCAGGCAGCTGTCCCACACGCTTGGCCCTTCCTGCAGGTTCTGTACAGAACGAGGGCGACCCAAGCGCTCGCTGCTCTGCAGTGGCAGTGCAACTGCACGTGGCAGAGCCAGCAGCGGGAGGAGAGTATACACTGAAGCTTTTTCGTAATTTTCTTGGGGAAAAAATCTTTATTGCTACTCTGTGAAACCTGAGGGAAGGATTTTGTTCTCAGCAGGGAAAAGACGGGTTTGTTGCTTTGAAGAAAAGCATATCTCCAGCAGCCTGCAAGAAGGGAGGCCTTTTTCCCCCTGCTATAGCTGGACTCATGGCAGGTCTTTCACCCCGGTGAATAAAGCAGTACGCTAGGGACGATCCACGTGCAATTGTGGAGGGGTCGGCCATCGGCACCGGTGCGGGTGAGCAGGAGGGGATAAGGCTGAAGCACTTCAGCCCTCTGTGAGGGTTGCGACGCCATCAGGATTTTGCCAGAAATGGTTCAGCTGACGCCGTCCTTGGTGGGTTTCCTTGGCAGGGAGGGGAAAGAGGATGCTGAGGGATTGCCTCCTAGCGCCGTGCCTCCATGGAGCAATGCTTTCCTGTGTTTGCAGTGCAAAGGAGACAGAGCTGAGCTGAAACCAGCCCTAACCGAGATTTCCCCCGACTAGAAAAGAGATGACACTGGGCGCGATTAGTATGTTATTGCCTCAACACATTGAACAAATGTGTAGTGAATCAGAAAAGGGTTTCCACATTGAACGAGCTAGTTTTCCTATTCTTCAGTGTGAGTTCTTATTTTTCAAGTACTCATACACGTCTCCATCGTAACTGGTAATTTGACAAGTACAGAATAACTTGCATCGGCTGCTTGCAGCTGCCTTTTAGTGCTTGTATTTGCAGCCAGCTACCCATTAACACTGCTTTCATGGAATATTAATGCAGCTTTATTACAGTATTTTTATTTCTGGGGATTATTTATTGAGCAGCAACTCTGAAGGTTAGGCAGACACATTTAGGAACTGTGATGTACATTTATTCTTCAGCTGCTTCAGTGTCTGAGTGCTGGGGAGTTGTTAATTGTAAGTACGCGAAGTTCAGCAGCACAGCGTTAACAGGAGGAGTGTTTGACCTGGGGCTGAAATTCAAATGTTTGTTACTTAAAAGAAGAAATAAGTCTTCAGGAGATGGAAGGCAATCTCATGACCGAGGGTAAAAAGAAGGGAGGTGGTTGGACACACTTCGTGAGAGCAAAGTTGGTGCTACCATGTTTTTTGAGGTCAGAGGGATGATGTTAGTGTTGAATCCAGTTTACCTAGCAATTTTGCACGTCAGCGACCTCCTTATATTATTACACCACAATTAAAAATGAATAGAGTTCTCCTCCCTCTTCTGTATTAGTTAACTTCTCCGTATGCTGGTAGGCTAAATGGGTATTGAACTGTTTAATTAAACAGCAAAGTCTGGGGAGAAGCCAGGAGCATGCTGTCAAATTAAAGCAGTTGCCTGTGTAAACAGCTTCCCATAAATCAGATTCTCTTGTATACATAACAATTGTTAATTGAATAATTACCTAAGTTTCATTTCTTAATTTTTTCCTCAGGAAATGCATTAGATTTATTTGGAAGCACTGGATTTTATAGCATGTTTTAATTTAACAAAGTTGAAGGTGCAATATTTGTGCTAGTAGGTATGCAGAAATTTTCAGGGTTTGCGGTGCAGAGCAGGTTGGGCGCCCTGCAGCACCCCGCCTTCTGGCAGTTGTGTGGGTGTCTGCTGTACTCAAACCTACCTTGACTGGAGAAGTGCTCAGAGCTCTCCCTCCTAAGGATAGGAATGGTTTGACAACAATCAGAAGCCAGCACTAGGAGGTACTTGTTTTATATTTTCTTTTTTGAAAGAGTGCTGAGAATATTTGCCTTGCTCTGTGGATATCCTTTCATGAACTCTTCCTGAGATGGATAAGGCCGTGTCTTCCTGCAGAGCTGTTTTAAGCAAGCTGCTACTCATGGGTTGCTGTTTCCAACATGGAAATTGCCTTGTGTCTCTGTGCTACTTCAGGGATGTGCATAGAAAGCAGCGGGCGCTGCTACAGCCCAGGTCAGCTCTGTGATGAGCTCCTATAAAGGGAGCCCAGCTCATCATTAGCATGACCACTGTATAAACGTCCATCTGGTCAGATGAATCCATACCCAGTGTTTTTGGGAAGCAATTCAAAGCAATCCATCATGGTGCTGCAGACCACGGCAGCACAACATGGGTGTCAGGCCTGACGTTCCCTGACCAGAAGAAGGTAATCCTCAATATGCACAGAAATAGAAAACCTGAGCTTTATTGAGCTGATCGTTTGCTGTGTTCCCCTAGACAGAGAAAAAAAAATCTGCTGCTCTCTTTCTGCTTATAAAAAGAAAATAAGTGTCTTTGCAAAACCTCCTTGCCTTCTCCAAGGCTCTGTCTCTACCCTGTGGCTTTATAAAAACACGGTTGCTGTGAAATCTTTCTCCAGGGAGATATTCTTCTCCTTGCTTGTGTCTGTATGTGCTGTGCGTCAGTACTTCGCAGAGATGTAGTTTGGGCATGAAAGCCAAAGCCGTGGGGACAGGATTTAACTCACAGCTCTGCCAGTGGTTTCTCCCTGTTGTGCTGGCTCACAGGATGCTGCCTGCCCCTCCTCTCTTATGGGGCAGACCCAGGATCACCTCTCCAGCCCCCAGGTACCTGTCAGGCTCCAGCATCTACAAAGTGTCGAGGGAAGTTGGAAGCCAGGAGTGTGTGGCCTTGCAGGTTGCATTTGTGAGAGGTCCTTGTCTGTAATTGTGAAGTCAGGGATGAGCATTGTGAAGCTCAGCCTGAACACAGCTGGAATTGCTGCTGAAAACACGCCGTATTTCTGTGAAGGTGCGTGAGGAAATGAGACAAAGATCTGAGTAGCTGTGAGAGAAATCAATAGGAAAGCACTGCTCAAAGCAGCAGGCACACAAGGTAGCACAGGCTTGGGGAAAAAGCTGAGGAGGAGCCTTGAATTTGCAGGCAAAGTAAGGCTCTTGTTTTTCCGTTGTTTCAGCCACCAAAAGCAAAGGAGCAAGGAGGAGTATAAGCTTAGGAAAAAGCCCTGTGCAGAAGATTAAACACAATTTTTATAAAAAGTGAGGACAAATCCGAGTGAAGTGTGGAAGGTGTTTGGATGCCTAAAATGCTTCAAGAAGGAAAGCAACAATCTGTCAACAACCTGTGACCCCCTTGCTGAGCAGGGCACGGAGCGATGTGCTTGCCGAGAGGGGACTGGGCTGCACGGAGACACTTCTCAGAGTCCAGCACCAGAGCTCCGTAAGAAGGGACTAGACAAGCATCTGTTAGGGCTAACAAAAATATGCTTGGGCCTGCCTGGAGGGTGGAGAGAGGATTTGCAGCCCCTTTCTGCAGCTTTGTCTTTTGCTGTCAGGTTGTCAGCAGTTTCCTCCATTTTTCAGTCTTATTTGATCACAGATGACATCTTAACCCTGAAGTGGTCCATGCTTTGGGGCACAGAGCAGAAATCTCGTGAGCTTACCTAACAGCAGCTCTCTGAAGCACTAGTATCAAAGTGCTTTTAACGTTAAGATGGGAAGAGATGTCTCATGGAGCGTGATTGTGCTCCTTGTTGTTTGACAACGCGGCGTCTTTGTTGCACAAAACTGCGGCAGCCGATCCGGCTGTTCCTGGCTAGGGCCTCCTGGCGTGGCCGGCACCTCTCGGCTGGATCTGTGGTTCAGTACTTGCACTAAAGAATCTTGCATGGCAACAAAGAATTAATCTTTTTCAATATATTGACATGTCTGCTAGGAGAAATCTTTCCTTAGCCAACCCAGACAAGATCTGGTATCAGGGAAGTATCTCAGCTTCTGCTATTCAAACACATTTTTTTCTCTATCGCTGTTCAAAAATTCCGAGTTCATTTAAGCTCTCAGATTCAAATCAAGGATTTCTCACGTATTTTAAATTCTTTTGTGTGATCTGGGAGAAAAGCATCAACTTGTGTTTGTTCTTGATGTGCTGGATATGGCTCCCTCATGTATGTCGGTGAGCCTTTGGCACTGTGTGGAAAAGCACCCTAAGGTTAGTAAAGCTTTTATCTGCTCTATTCATTTTGTATTACAGAGAGAAATCTGAGCCCACATCTTTAGCAACTGTAAGTTTGTGGAATTCCTTTGAAGCTTGCTCTCTTAATATGCATATAATAATGAATCATGATAATTTCAGTGAAAATCTGCTAATTCTGATGTTTTCTTTTTTCATAACAATAATGATGAATTTGATCACTCCTCGGTAAGATCAAAAGCTGTCAGACGCTCCTCTTTGTTTTATCAGTATAATGAAAACACAAATAAGCTTAAAACACTTTAAATGCCCGAACATACAGTAGCTGAAAGAAACCCCAACTGTCTGAATTATACATTAGTATGGACTGTAACAACCCCAATTATCTTTGTTGGATGTATATTGCTGAGAGGGAAAGTACTAACTGATGAATACAGTAACTCCAGTAATGTTTTCTGCAGCCCTTGAAATACTCTATGTGCACTGGCATGTGTAGCAAGTAAGGGCCTTTTCCTTAAAAGCAACCAGAAATGGCAAAGGAGGGATTTTTCACATCTGATGAGGGTCGCAGAGGCTCTTGAACATCAGATTTCCTTTTCCCGTTATTTTAAAATAAGTATTCTACTGTCAAGAAGATCTGTGGGAAAACAATATGTAGTTTTTGCATTATATTTTTATGAACAGCTGACATCAGTGAAAGGTAGGTCATACTTAAGAAACTCATAAACCAAGATTGTAACAATTTTGAGCAATTTATAGGGTTTATTTAATGACTTCGGGTAATAAGGAATGAAAACTGTTCCCAAAAGGCCCCAGACAATTGGAATATTGAACTGGAAAGCAGATTAGTTAAAGTACAATTTACAATGTTGTATGGCTGTTACTTTTTATGGCACACAATTTCCTTCATGGAGAAGGAGTATGGGAAAGCGTCATCGTGCAGATACCTTGCCTGACCAAACACATCCCGGTTTGTCTGAGTCCTTTCAGGATGCTGTGGCTGTGAGACGAACAACAGCACGCTTCCACGCAAATGAAAGGAGGAGAAAGAGGTCTCTCAAGGGTAAGGTGAATGGGATTATTTGCTATACCTTTCAAACACCATAAATACGGTGGAAGCGTGGCTCTGTCTTACTGTCTCTGGAGAAGATGTCACCTTCTCCTGCGTCCTGCCTCTCGCCCATTCCGGTCCCCTTCCGATCCCGGCGGCTCTGCAGCAGGGGCACGGAGCTCGCAGTGGTGGCTGGGACTGCAGTGCCTGGCACTTCCCTGCCAGCTCCAGGTGCCTTCGCAGAGCAGGAAGGACGGCACAGTCCTACGGTTCGTGCGCTTTGCTAGGCTGACCGGCTCCCCCGGACAGTGCTGGGAACGAAGCCGACCAGCACAGCCAGGGCCCACCTCCATCGCAGTCAGTCGCTGAGCCACAGCGATGCAGTCCCAGGTGAACGCGGGCTGCCTGGGTGAGGCTCCAGCGGGGCGAGCCTCTGAGCTATGTCCTCTGCAACTCCCCTGGAAGGGCTGCCATGGCATTTTGTGATGGACACACTTGATACAGACACGCTGGACGGTGGTAGCAATAGTGAACTGAATGTGGTGAAGGAAATTAGCATGCTGACAGCTGCATGCCAAGTATCCAGCAGAAATGCATCTCTGTCAGAGAGACAAGGCAACTCTGTCACCCTTTCATCAGATGTAATTGAATGCCTACAGAGGTGGTAATTACAAATACCATCCAGACTGCACAGACTCATTTGTCTTTGTTTATCATCAGAGCAAGTATATTGATCATTACTAAAGCACTAAATATCTTTGGAGAGGAACAGGAAAATCAGATTAATAAAGCCTGACGTGCATTGTAAAAAGCACTTCTCCATGAAAGTCAAGTTTGGTAGGTACAGAAATGACAAATGAAATTACTCTTTTAGCAATCTGTTGACCTAGAAGTGTTATCCTGGGAGAAGTGGCTCCTCTGAGAAAGCCACTTTGGATTTTTATTACTCAGGTCTTTCTTCATATTTTGGAGCCATCTGAGTCGCTTTGTGTTTGACTATATGCACAGCTTTGAGGTTTAATATACTCTCTGGATTATGAACCTGATTGCTGTGGAGTTAGTGGTATAAAACTGGTGTAATGGAATTTTAATGCAAGTCCACCAAATAAAACTATAATGGGAATCAGGGTATTTAAGGAATAGATGTTACAGTACATGTATTAGGTACGACAGCGCACATCAGGAGTTACATGGACAAAGTTATTGGATGATTTCCTATTTACATTTGAGTAAACAGAATTTGAGCTTTTATGTCACAATGCTTTGAGATCTGGCTTAGCTCAAATACTTGTCAAAATTGTGCATGGTTATCAGAGGCCTAGAAGGTCCTCTCTCCCCCAAAGTTCAGAGCTATTCTCACTGGATAGCATATACACAAAAAAGTGTATGAAATGGGGACACCACCAGGGAACTTCACCAGATGCTGAAGCCATCTTTTCAGATTTGATTTGAAGCATGTTTTTTGTTTTCTTGAAAGTATGTGGGGTAGCTGTAGTGGGCTTACGTATTCCCTAACAGATTGATGTATATACTGCATGTGTGTGTATCTATATATCTATATCTGTGAGAGAGAGAGAATATATGCTAAAATATGTTACTACCCCCAGCTCCCCAAAGCAGTGAATCACTTAAACGACAAAACAAAACAAAACCAGCCCTCGTTGGCCTACCTGCTGATCGTCGTGGGCACTGCGAGCAGCCACCCTGCAGTTAGAGGAATAGCCAGAACTGACTTTCTTCCAGAGCGGGGGACCCAACTTTATACAAGGAGCTGCTTTCAGATATCTGTAATCAGAAAAAGCCTTTAATCACTTAGTTTTAGCCTCAATTTAGATTTTCATGCATGCCAACTAGTAGAACCTTGTTTTCTAAAGATACAATCTTTCCTATTTTGAAAGCTTGACAGTTCTAATGCTTTAAAATTATTGAAGCTGACATGTCTCCTCAAGAACTGTTTAATCTGTCAGATCCTTCATTCTTTTATTGTCTCTGTCATATAATGACTCAAAAAAAAAAAAAAGAAAAGAAAAACTCTCCCAATGAGTTATTTTACCTTTCTTTAACTCACCAATTTCTCTGTAGGAATTTCTCTGTAGAAACAGAAGAGCTAATTAAAAATATCCAATATCCTAAACTATGAGTTACGATGGAGTGCGGAGCAGTTTGCAGGCGGTATTGTCGGTGTGGGCTGCAGGTGAGATTTACTTGCACTGGATGCTGAGAAGGTGTCGTGCCTCGCACCGACCATCCAGCCCCATCCCGCTGTGCTGGCGCTCGCTTCGCCGCTGCGGTTGCTGCAGCTCGGCACCGGCCTGCGGGGTTGCCTCCCATGTGCGGTTCTTGGGTTTGTGCCCGACCTGCAGGCCTGTGTTCTGGAGCTGGGGGAGTTTTGGTCAAAACACGACTGGCTTTTCTTTCCAGAGAAAGAAACTGTAGAGTTTTAGTAAAATTAGTAAACCACTAAGACAATTGTCCTATAAGCACATAGTCGTTTGCACCAACACAAAGTAAGGCTAGAATGCCAGCCTTTGCGTTGAATCATAACCAACCCCGCCATCCCTTCTGGCTGCTGTAAATTGCTACAGCAGCATCAGGACAGCAGTGGGAAGATTGTAAAATTTAGTGAGATCTGCCAAGATGAAAGAAAATACATGAATGGATGATATCAGCACTATTAGTTTTCTTTTTCTCCTTAAATTAAACCAATTATTGATTGCAGTGGGAGTTTGACTGAATAATAGATGTAAAATAAGTTCAAGTAAGAACATCCGGGTTTGATTTTAACACGCTTGGGTATCAAGTTGTAGCCTACATGGTGTTTCAAATGTTTAGTCATAGCAAGACGGCTTCGCTTATTATTCTGTGGAGGGATAGCAACAGGGTATTATGCATTAACAATCCCCATTCCTAATTAAAAACAAACAAGAGATGCAAAATCACACAATCAAAAGTGTTTAATCTGTGGAGGTTTAATTTTATGATACTCCTAATCCACCACATCTGCATATATAATGGCAGGTAAATAACCCACTGTAAATGACTGATGTGAAAATATAAACAAAAGTGAATTTGATACATGAGTTGAAGTGCCTTTTGAGTTATTTTAGACATACAGTCTCCAGTTGCCTTCCTTCATTGCAAAGGCACTGGTAGAGTACAAGATTTCACTGTAGCTTTACATTGCTGTTTACAAAAATAGCTTGTCACAGTTCACATGTAGTCTGTTCAGTTAATTTTGAGTTTTCCACAGAAACTGAGGTTATGCAGACTGGGCTGTGGTAGGATGGAAACTGTGCCCGCTTTCCTGGTAGCCCTCGGGAGGGGGCTGGCAGGTGAGGAGCCCTACTGAAGGAAAGGAGAAGGGGTGCTGTGCTTCTTGTATTTTCAAGTAAGCTGTCCTCTGGATTTCGCAATGTCTAATCCAAGGCATGTTATCAAGGCTTACATTGTCCCAGGCTGCTCCCTAGTTAGTTTTCAGCTGTCTTGAGCCTTCTACTGAAGCTGCAGCTAGTGGGTATGCATCCTGTACGTACTCGAGAGACTTCCAATCAGCTTGGATGGTCTCTGAATCAGACCTATGATGAATAAGGCATCGCAGTGTTATCTGCTAGATTGTCAGTGGGTACAAATGGGTGTCGTCACTGATTTTTAGCCTCACACCACCTGGGGATAAGCCCTTGTTTGTTCTACAAGAAGCTGTATTCCACATTTACTCGTTAGAAACAACAGGAAATGTGTATTGTGGGACAAAATAAAATGGCACAAAAATTGAGAGCAGAATAAACAAAGCAGAGCTGTGTGATGAGCGTGTACTCAGCTGGGATATGCAAAATGATAAAGACATTCATGCTAGGAAGAATTCTAATTGCTAAGAGGAGCTGAGCAGAGAGTATAAATAACCAGGCTTTTCCATCTCAGACCTAATAAAATCTTCCTCCCTGCTCAGAAGGCCTGTATGCAGCGTGCTTGTTTTCACTCAGTGGCTTCCAGATTTTCTCCATTGAGAACAAAGGTCAAGAGTGAAGTTCTTTGAGCTAAGCAAGAAAGTTATGGACACTTAATGATCCAAGGTGGATTAGGGAGGGTAAACTTGGTGGCTTTAATTAGCAGTACTGGGACGTGGGCATGGAAGTCTCCTTTGTGTGCATGTCTTTTGTTTTGCTGCAGTGCCAGCACAGTGAAAGTGACGTTTAAATATTTTATGAACATGGACATTAGACAGGGGAAGTCTATTAAAACAGAAATTCACATCACTTTGTATGTCACTTAATTGTGTAATGGGAGTCTCTCTCTGTAGTGATGTGCCATTACTGAGCGAACTGTACATGCTCATTTTACGTATTGGGGCCCAGGGGCAAAGAGGATTGATTCTACTGGAAGTATATAAAATGGGATTTAGGGTAGGATCCAGGAGAAATATCCTAGAAATGACCTGCAGGATAGAAGCTGTCACAATCCAGCAACCTAAGAGTAGTCAGAATCAAAGATCTGAGTTTCTTCCTAAGTAGATTACTGCTTGCTTATTCTTTACAGTTATTAATCACGCTTACAGTAATATGACAAGGCAAAAACAGGACTCTACAACTGTAAGCAAATAGATAAGCCCCAGTACTCCCAGAGCTGAGCAGCTCACTGCAGGGTATAATCTCAAAGTGCCAGGAAGCTGTTTCTCAGCAGCTACCTCTCTGGTTTTTCACTGATACGCTGCGCGAAGCTCCTACCGGGAGAGCTGCGAGGCACTTCGGCACATTTTTCCTGCGCATATGGAGTGAGGCACTTCCCGGCCAGTGCTCATTCCCTAAAACAAACCCTTGTCGTGCCAGCAGAAACATCTGCAAGCAGACCCACCGGGTCAGTGGCGATCTCCTTAGCTCATTGAAAGTGCAAGGGCAGGGCAAGGTGCTCTCCTCCCTCCCCACTGCCGACCATACCACCGTGCAGGCAGCCTGTGCTTGACCCTGAATATTTGGTCTGGGGAGTGATCTCAGGCCTGCCTTTGCATACAGAAGATCTCTGCTGAGTATAAAGAGGCTGTTGTGTGAAGAACAGTGCAATAGCGGGCAAGAAATAAGTCATTAAGTAGCATGGAAAGCCTGCTTAGTTTTCTGCAAGGAAGTTGTGCTTGAGGTTCAGCTACAGCCTGGGGACAGCCTTCCAGTAGCCCCCTTCACCGTTTGGCCCCTAGAAACAGAAGGGGAGTGCAGGAGGGAGCATGAAAGAACTGGTGTCTCCTAGTAGGGTGGCAGTGACAGACCTGGCGCTGCTTCACTCGCTGCTGTGGGCATCCACGTGGACACAAACATGCCTGTGTCCCACCAGATGGCATGGAGCCATGGAACGGTTCGGGTTGGAAGGGACTACGAGCTAAAAGGTTGGCTGATGCTATTTGGCATTTCTGCAGTGAATGCAGGGAGACATATGGAAGTGACTGTGCTGAAAGAAGATGATGTGCTGGACCGTAACGGTCAAGCTGACTCTGCTGTTTGGATTTGTAACCCTACTGAACGTTAATTAATTGTGCAGCAGCTGTAATCTTCTGAAGACAGAAGTTGCTTGTCAGGGTCATCATCTTTACAGTGATACAGCTTGCCAGTGTTGGGTTATGTCCGTGAAGCCCTCTGAGTCGTGGTCAAACGATTGTGCTTGTGGCACTTTACAACACGTGTGGTATGAAGGGTTAATAGTCACATTAGAGCAAATCAGTCCAATCTGTCTTCATCATGCTTGATCAAGCAATTACAAATGCAGATGCCAGGTCCTCATGTTTATGAGACACAGCTGTAAGCTCTGTGGTGAACAAAGCAATTCATTTAACAATACAGATACCTCAGAAACGCAGTTACAGGTATAAGAAAAGAGCTGGACAAGAGACTTAATGGCTGCTGGATGTTCTTTCGTCTTTTTTATTTTTATTTTTTGTATTCTAACCTGAAATGCAATGTATTGCTTAAATCTGGTTCTAGAATCAGTGCATTTCCAGCTCTAACTTATGATCAGCTATATCATCAGTGTTGCACCTGCAGCCCACCTGCACCACCAGCCTACTCAGAAGAATGGTGTTAAGGTTGCGAGCAGAGGTAGATCGAGGTGTCTGTTGCGCAGCATCCAGTTACACCTCTGATGTGCTGTGTACATCATATGGTGAGTTTTCATTTCTAGGCTTTTCTGGGCTATTCATCCTTACGGTCATTTGCAGTGCAGCCTCATGTTACTCCACCACCTCGACTTTCAGCAGCTGTACTATTGCCTAATTCCTATTTGTGCTTTAGCTTCCCAAGACATCTTACTCATCATAGCTCCTAATTTTTTTTTCTTTTTCTTTCCTTTTCACCCTAACTTCGTGTTTTCATCCCGCTGTAGGGCAGGTGGTTCCTGCTATTCCAACTATTTAGCTTTGAGCTCCAGACTGAGAGCAATTCACACCGAGCAAATCACTCCTAGTTGTCCCTCCTTGCCACCTAGCACCAAGCTTCTGATTTTGCTCTTGATCCTTATTTTGGAAAGACTTAAGTGACATGAAGATCATACATCCCATACTGAAGGAAGAACCTGAATTTACATCACGATACCGATCTGTGTTTGGTTATCCTGATTGCTGCTATTGAGTGCATTTATTTGCATTGAACAGTGCAGTCAAAAGAAAATAAAACTGTTAGAGTTATGTTGTTACTCTACTTAATGCAAGTTGTCACACTCCGTAGGAGTACCGAAGGGAAGGAAGTCTGTATGACGGGGTTATTGCTTTGCCATGGGCTGGCTGACCCCGGCCCCGTCACACTGCACACTCAGTCGTACCGCCTGCCCTAACCAGCTATCAGTTCAAGAAGGATAAGAGCAGCAGTGATAAAATGCACTTGTAAAAGTCAGAGAAAGTTATGTGCCTAAGTGACAGAGGCAGGGTGAGCAAACCCCATCAAAAGGAGTAGAGACCAGGAGGTTTGGCGCTAGATTAAAACAAACAAGCAAGCAAACAAAAAAACAATCCAAAAACCAACCAAAAATCAGATCTGCAATTTGTTATTTACAGTTCAGCACTGTGAAATCAATTACTGAGATGGAATTTAATTACGACAGGTTAACACTTAATCTAAGGCTCTAAACCCATAACACGTAATTTGAGTTTACTAATCATTGTAATGCTAATGGCTATTTGACATCTGTTCAGTAAAATCGGGCAATCCATTTCGATGCCAATTTACTCAGTAACTCCCCCCCGCCCACCCCCCCAGTTGACTAAGAACGGTGCTCTCATGGTGAAAAATTGGACAATAGTGATGGAGAATACTGCTCCTTGTCTAATTCTTGTTGCTGTTAATGTTTCAGATAAATCTGGCCTGGGATACAGTTAACCTATTTACACAGTCATATTCAGTAATTTTTCGTAGCAGAGTCGAGTGCTTCTCCCAGCTGCCTTGTTGACCTGGTGGGTGACTTCAGGCAAGTTTTTTTGCTTTTAAGTTATTCAGTAAAGACTTTCAGCTTTGAATCTAGTTGTGTCCTTGTTCTTTATGTAATATTAACTGTGTGAAGGACCTCCCAGATCAAGTTTGATTTCGAGAACTGTTTGCTGTCCGCCTCATTGTTATTCTGCTTGTGTTTCCCATCACCCCGAGGTAGCTGCGCTTTAATAGGAGCAGCAGTGAGGAAGAACGTGGGAAGTCGAAGTCTGGCAATGCCACGGCTGGGAGAGCCGAGGGAACAGGCTGTCATCCAAAGGGCACGCTGCTGGAAGGGCGTTACCACCCTCTCTGCACTGTTGCGTTGTGCAAGCCGCGCGGCCTGGAGTGTGCCTGCTCCTCGCGGGGCAGCCCCTCTGGGGGCTTGCCTTGGGCGTCTGGGGCCTCTCGGGTCACCGTGGTGTGCCTCACCGGAGCTCGCGGCCAGAGCCTTTGGACTTAAGTGATTATTCCTGCTCCAGCATGTGTTCGTGTCCAAAACCGGTTGCATCTCACTTGTGAAACAAAATGAGCAGCTGTTTTTTTTTTTATCATTTCTTAAAACTTGGTTCTGTGGATTTTAACAGCGCTTTTATTGAACTAGTTCTTTCTTACTGAATTGTTCTTTTCTGAGAGCTAAGAATGCTTACTGCGTTTCTACCTAAGTCTTCTAAAATATTTGGTATTGAGCACTTACAAATTGAGCTCGAGCACTTACAGGCATTCTCCTTTCTTCCTCTTGGGACACTACTGAAGAGAAACCCAAACATGGTCCTCAAGAAAAGATCCTTGTCTGTGTGTTTAAGCTAGTTATTTCTGAATCAAGCGGCGTGTAAACCTTATGTGTAAAGAAAATCATGAACTCAGCTTGTGCCCATTTTTTATTTAAAATGAGAAGGAAAGCATTACAAGAGATTTGTACGATGACAGCTGACTTTCAGAGATTTAAAGAAGTGACTGCATTTGTTTACTAGTATATTGATTCTAAGATGAAAATCTGCACGTGGCTTGTGGAGGTAGAACTCTGATGCAAAAATCATTAATTTCCCCTGTGCCAGACGGTGAGGTTTGGGCATCAGACTGCTGTTCCCTGGCGAGACTGAGCCACACTGTGAGTTCCTGTGGGTGCCGCACCCAGTGTCGTCAGCTTCTGCAGCATGAGAGGAGCCACGTGTGTTTTAACCTCATTCTTGGGTTTTGCCAAAGCTGTAGGGTTAGTAAAGGCTGTACGTGACTCAAAAATCTCTTGCATCAATGACATTTCCATGAAAAGTAAATGTCAGAAACACCGATAAAATATCTGTGCACGAGTATCGATTTTTCCAGACTCTTTTGATGGATCTTCAACAGGCCAACTCACAAAGCCGGACCTTTGGGAGAGAGTGGACTAGGTTGTTGCTCAACATTATCCAAAGTTGCTTTTATTTTTGACTTGCTTTTTTAGGTGACTTCAAAGCCAGAGAGATTTCATTGTGTTTTCCCAGTACTAATATGATTTAAAACGTGTGAGAGTGGCTATTCATTTAAATGTAAGAATAATTAAATGCCTTTAAGGAAGGTAGAAAGATAGCAGGGCCTAGATTTGGGAAGCATTTGCCTACTTTTGTGTGTAAGGATTCTTCATAATCTTAATAATGTTTTCTTTGTTCAGTGAAATCCCATTTCATTAGCAGCACAGTCTTCAAAGATGTTCTTGTAGGAATTTCAGCAGAGCTGCCTCTCTAGATGAACCACATGTAGAGCTTGGTGTTAGTTTTTGCTGCCATGAATGTCTGATGGGCACTCAGTACTTTTTTCTTCTTCCTTTTCAAGTATCTTGCTCTGCACAAGGATCCAAATTATTGCGGTAGAGTCACAGATTACAAAAACAAAGTCTTCATTTATAAAAATAATGGTTATTTGTAAATTTAATTCTAAGTGTGATTTAGCTCTACCACTCCGCGGAGCCATAGGAAACAAGCTGACAAGCCTTACTGAGGGTGACCATGTGAATATTGGTCCCCTTTCCTGGTCCCAGGGTAACTTGCTGTTTTCTGACCCAACAGAGTTTCCTTGTATTCACGTTAACGGAACCACCGGTGTCAGCAGTGATGTTTGTGTGAGTGGGGACTTAGAACTGGGTATCTTCCTAGCTCCAGAACATTTTTATACTGCAGTTTCAGAACGGGCATTTGTAATGACACCATAACAGAAGGTAGTATGTGAAAAGGGTTCAACTGCTGTGTTCCGGATAGAGAATTTATTTTGTAATGCATTCAGAAAACACTCCAAGGGTAGAGGACCAAGTTGTATTTGATTTTCTCATTCTCTGTAATAATCATTGTTGTTGTCTTGCAAAGCTCCAGCTTTGAAGTGCACTGCATAAAAATTCTGCAATACCAGCAACTGTTTCTCTTTAGTTATTTTCCAAGTGATTTGATTTCCTCAATAGCATTAACTATATGGAGGTCTAACAAGTTGTAATTAATGTATTCAGACATTTTCTTTTGTGAAAGACTAGAATGTGAGTGACAGCAAGAAGGGAAAAAAGCAGAGTAAAATGGGATGCTTGAGAAGATTATCATAACATAAAAACTGACAACTTTTGGGCTCCCGAATAACATACTGTATTACACTGAAAAGCAAGGAAAAAGCTATTTCTTATTAAGACAAATGTGGCTTTGAGATTTTTTGAGGAGGGGAAAGGTTTTCAAAAGCCTTTTTAATGTTAGAAATATTTGAATATTAAAGTTCACATGGAGTTTGTCACATGCGCCCAGTGTATGTAAAGCAGAATGAGCGTGTGCGTGATAGGAAGCCTGAGCAGTTATCGGCTCTTCAGTTCCTCGTTCGGCACTTTGTTCAAGCCGTGTTTGTCAGGTCTGGTCTTTCAGGGCATCGCTTCCATATTTTCTGAATCACAGATTCATAGGATATTCCGAGTTGGAAGGGACCCACAAGGATCATCGCGTCCAACTCTGGCTCCACGCAGCACCAAAAAATCAAACCGTATGTCTGAGAGCGTTGTCCAAACGCCAGCCAGGTCTGGATCTGACCAAGATCTTGGAAATCCGAGAGCATAATTAGAGAAGAGTCCTGTGTCCTTGAACTGCTGGTTTGAAATCAGAGTGGGAAACATATCGGCAGTTTTGCTTTTGTGAATTAAGAGCTTGTCAGGAGGCGAAACAATTCGGGGAAAGCAGCAGGAAAGCCTCACCTCGCAGCTACCCAGGAGGGACACGCTCCCCAGACACACGGAGGACTCCAGCCCTGGTCTGTCAGCCCGGCAGCTGCCAGCACCAAATTCAGAGAGAGGGGCTCAGGTAAAGGGGTTCCGCTTCCAGCTTTGGGGCAGAGAGTTCAGATTATTTTTACATGGCTTGAAGTTGCTTGTTTGGTCCTAGAATAGTAAAAGAAATAAAAAACAAAGCTTCTGCTACTTGGCTTTTATCTTTTAGGAGGGGTTGTGAAAGAAACTATCCCAGTCCTTACTCATTGCCTGCCTAGGTGTGCAGTTAGCTCCGTGGAGAGGAAGGTGAGCTGAGCAATGTGAACCTGAGTCTGGTCTGGATGCTGTGGGAGAGCGCTGCTGCTGGGTGAGCCCGGGAAAGGCCGGTGCCAGCAGGCCTTCCTCCGCCAGGGAAGTGCAGGATGCTCTGGGCCCCCCCCAGACCCCCACCCGGCTCCGTGCCAGCACTGTGGGATCGTGTTCCTCCTGGAGGGGGGTGCTAGGTGACCAGCGAGCTGAGCCAGCCGCCTGTCCCTGCACGGGGATCCCGTCCCCACAAGGTCACCTGCACGCTTGCCCCTTCATGTGTATTTCCGAGCCAATAAAATTCCCGTTTGCTCTGGTGCATTTTGTAATCCACAGCTTTCAGGCCAGAGATTGATTATCTGTATTCCTAGATAAAATCGAAGCACAGTACTTAAAACAGATTTCTACTCAATTATTTCCCCCAGACAGCTTAAATGGTGCTTTGAAACCCGAGATTAGCTCAGCAGTGGCTGAAAGACATGTATCTGCTTTTCTTTTTGGCCTTGCTAAATTTCTTTTTTAAGGCATTTTAGTGCAGGTTCTTTGATGTCCATGAAGCAGAAGGCTGATACTTGAAGACTCAGACTGTGCACGGTATCTGACCCGAGGAACCTGAGGTCAGGCACGAGCAGCTCCTGAGATCGGAACCCGGCCATCAGCGTGCACGGGGCGGTGGGAGCCGCTGGGCCGGAGCCGGGGCTGGTGTAAGCTAATAGCTTCGTTTTCCAGGGAGGTCAGCCAGTTCCCAACGAACTTCATCAGCTGTTTAATAACAGTTTGCACGTGCTGCAGCAATGAGGATGAACTTGTGTTTTCTGGCACACTGGAACTGCCTTCTCTCCATTTCACTTATGCAAGAACCAAAGCAAATACATTTTATTTGAGCTTTTCTCATTTTTTTTTTCCTCAGCTGTTGAGCATCTGTAGGTTTCTTTGTTTTCCGAGTAACCACTTGGTTTGGTTTTGTGAACTCAGCAGATCCCGATGCCTTGCAGCAGGTCACCGGGAGGAGTAAGCTCCAGCACGGCGGTGTCGGTGCTCTTGTTCCCTGCTGCTGCCATCTCTTGTGCACCCCTGGTGTTAAACCAACACAGAGAGAAACCGAAGCAGCGTCGTTTTATTGCCGCTTGTCTCTGTGTGACGCTCCAAACAGCCCGGCTAATGACTATTCCTGACTTTGCTTATGTCTGTCTCATTTTCCAGAGGCTTCTGTGCACTTGCCATAGGAACTGCATGCTGTAGACCTAAAGCACAGTGCTGTAAGGGGTTACCCGTCCTATCTCAACAGGATCCTACCAGGCTATGCATGGCCAAAATGCATTTGCTGGCTAGCAAATCAAGTTCTTGATAAAAAAAAAACTGCAATCCTAAAACATGTTGGCTGAAAAGGAAACCGTGACTTTGATCCAGAAATGCAGAGCTCCTGGTGGGAGCTGTACCTCTGCAGACACCTCACGTTGGACCAGGACCACACCTCTGAAGTGAGAGCCCCGGTGTGCAGTGCCCCACGCGGTCCGTGTGCCCCGGCTGGCACCGTCCCGTGGAGCGAGGCAGGACCCTGCTCCAGCCGCCCCTGCTGCTACGGCTGTAGGACGAGACGGGAGCAGGGACCAGAGCAAAGCCACCAGGTGCCAAGCGCTGTCAGCCTGTAAGAGGCTCAGCACCGGCAGTTTTGCTCTCCAGATTTAGTCCCAGGCTTGCCAGGTTTCCAAATGTAGGCAGAGCCTCAGGGGATGGGATAGAGCCTCCCTTGCTGCAGCTTAGTTGAGAACACATTTTTTTTTTTTTTTTTTTTTTAATTTTTTGGGTCTGGTAGTAGAAATCAGTTCTAGCAGGATGGACTGTTGCCATTTTTCAAGGAGCTACAATTCAGCTATTTAAATGGGTAGACATGAAATTCCTGAGGATGCCAGGGAGGAAGAATGAAGTCAAAGGAGGATGATAGAGATGAGAAATTCAGTAGGACATTTTGTTAGTGTTTGTTCTAATACTTGGGACTGGATAACATTTTTGTACAGAATGTTTTCAACTGAAATAATTTAATCCCAGCAAGATTTGAAAAATATGCATTCATTTTGAGTTATACAGCAGATGGAGGCTTTAAAATATATTATTTTTCTTGGATTTCTTGACATCTTGTTTAGAAAATTTTAATTGTCATTTTTTTCTGAAAACTTTCTATATTACATTGATAGGTCTAAGTTTTAACATTGCCAAGAGATAAAAATATATATTTAATCCAAAACTGATATTTCAACTTTTTTATGCATGAGTATGTTAGCATTTATTTTAGTTTGTTTTGTTTTGGTTTTTTCCCCACTTCTCCAAATGATTGGTGATTCTGAAATACCACTTCTTTGCACTTTTTTACTTGAAGCCAGTGCAACATGGGTGAGTTCTTCAGTTCTCTGAAGACAGTTTCACAATCCAGAAAATTGAGATGCTGGCCAGGGAAGAAGACATCCTCGATCTGTTTCTTACTGATACTGAAGTGCAAATTGGAACTGTGACAACAAAGTCCAGTATCAGTTACAAAAAATTGCAGTTGTGTATAGTAAGGGATGGGTTCATAGCTCACAAATAGACCGCAGGTTGTATATTAGAAAAATAATTGAAAAAGAAATCTACAGCCAGATCCCACAGTTCTAGTCAGTTACATACAGTTATACTGCAATTTCAGTGAAGTTATTCTAGCTATTCTGATTTACAAGTACAAGTGAGATTAGAAGACTGAAAATGGGTATGATAGAATCAGAAGAGCTGCTAAAATATGTGAGTTATGAAGGAGACCAAAATATCCTGAAAGACATTACAATACAGGATGATTACATGTCTCCTTTGGTGATTTTTTTCATATTGAATTTTGGACCATTTTCTTTTTTCCTTGGAGTGCCGTAGTACAGGTTAAAGTGGAATAGCTGCATAATTTTGCAATCTCATGCTAAAGCAGCTGCATCTGTAACTCATTTAATGGAAGTTTTTACACTTTTATTTTTTTTCCTTTTACAGTATCATATTTCAAACTCAATAAAGATAAACTTCAAATAATATCTGTATATCATGGAAGATTCAAACCGCTGCAACTGAACCCATATTCCCTAAAGTGCTTTTTATGAGCAGTGTTGTTTTAATCTGCTGGTAGAAGTAAAAGCAAACATTTGCCAGTGTTTATATTTGCACCCTTGGGACAGATGATGGAGGAGCTATTTGCTCCAGTCTTTAATCAATTGTGGGTAAACAGCACCAGTATACGTTGGTCGTCCATATTTTCTAATTGGTGCTTTTAGCTGTGAAGTCTCCTATCATTCACCAAGGAGATTTACAACTGAGGGAGTGAGGGGAGGGACAAACACTTACCAGTTGTTCCTCTGATGGATCTGATTCAGCAGTGAGTATGGCAAAAGGGGAGCGTGAGATACAGCTTATTTGCAGATCAGAATGCAAAACATGGAAGATTTCGCTTGCTTCATTTGGTGAACTGTTCCGCAAATCTATACCTGCACTAACACCAGAGATGCATAAGCAATGCTAATGCTTGACTTAGCCCAAGCAAACCTATTTATTTTATGCAAGGTAAGTTCTTTGAACTGAGTCAGTCTGCCTCATTCTTATGAGGAAGGGTTTGTAGGGTCCAGAGAGTTTAATCAATTTGTTTTTCGCACTTTCTGCAATGGGTGAAGTGAGGGGTTTGTGCCAGCGTGTACAGAGAGCACTTAGTGTGAGTTAGAAGATGAATCTTATTGTAGCAATGCATCCAAAGTTATGCAGGACATTGCAAACTACTGAGCAGAGAAGAAGCACGTGAAGAAGAGTGACGATGAAAATGGCTTGTGCTTTTTTTATTTATCTCGTTTGGCTTCACTTGGATTCTCCCACAAAGCTCTGTAAACCTCAGTTAGACTGAAGCAAAGTCCTGTGTTCATGTGTGTAAGTAAATTTGAAGGAAGATGCCCAGGGAAAGTGTTAACACTTCCTAAAAAGCAGGAGTTTACCAACAGTTCTGTTGTTTGTTCCCTTTGCTCATCCTGACGCTAACCCCGGGAGCTGCAGAGCGAGCTGACACAGGTGGCAGCTTTGTCCCTGCTCAGGTCGTTTGCCAGGCATGGTGTGGAGCTGGGCATTTGCTGCCAGTGGGTGAAAAGCACAGATTTCTGGTGCTAAGGGCATTTCCTTTCCTCTTCAAACACTGAAGGGTTGTTTTGTTATCGCAGGTTCGCATATTGCCAACTGCAGCTTAAATTACAATGTGCAAAGCAGCACGTATTATTCCAGTGTTATAGGCTCTGTTACTACTGATTACAATTTTTAAAGGCTCTTTGAGTGCAGTCCCAGCCCACAGGCAGCTTAAACGCTGAGCTATCCAGTTTTCAGAGCCAAGGATCTAGGCATTGGCTAGATTCAGCTCCCAGTGCAATGTAACCACAACCATCTGCTGTTACCTCCGTTTTTCTTTGCAGTCCCTTACCTGTGTGCTGTCTGTATGCGTTACTCTTCGTAACAAGTTTCAGTTTTGAGGTTTGGGGATGGCTGATATTTCCTTGTGCCTATTCAGCCCTGGCCACGGGGTGCCACCGTGCTGTGCACGTGTCCCACGGTGGCAGAGAGGTGCGTGTGGGCCTTGCAGCGGTTTAGCTCACTGCCATCCTCACGTGGGTGGGATATTCTCATACGCAATGGAAGCATGTTATTTTGGGTTGTTCTCAGCTCGGAGCAGCAGAACAAAATGATTCACTTTTCATCTTTGCCTGTGACATCTGAGCAGCAGGAAAAGGGTGGGGAGGAAGATTCTTTTTCTGTGAGCAATTGAAAAGGGTAATGGTATGAAGAATTACATATTCAACATAGTTACACTCTTCGGCATTTTTAGCGTAGAAAATAGCACAATAAATGCTGTAGTCTGACAAATGTTAAGTATTTGAAGTATGTCTGTGTAAGCTTAGGTGCAGCATGTTTAAAGTAGCTATTAGCTTAATAAATGTGTGAAGCTTAAT
Organism: Anser cygnoides; assembly: GCF_040182565.1. Classification (NCBI taxonomy): domain Eukaryota; kingdom Metazoa; phylum Chordata; class Aves; order Anseriformes; family Anatidae; genus Anser; species Anser cygnoides. The sequence continues at coordinate 3,234,109 of NC_089882.1, forward strand.
GATGTCTGAGGCTAAAATAATTGCATTAAGGCAAAAGGTATGCAAGATCTGTGAAGTCAAGTGCAAGGCTTCTGTACAGCTGTTTTACAAATACATTTTACAAAAGGAAGTCTAAAAAGGAACCAGTGCCTCAGTGTAGACTCTGTAGTGCCTAGTATTCACCGGTTGCTGTGAACAGTGTCTTTATAATCTCCTCTGTGTTGAAAAATGTTTAAATAATCCAGGAGATAAAAAAATAAAATTTTAATTCCATTGCTCTTTTAATCTCCATACCACCTAAATACAAGTGGGACTGGAGTGGGCAATGTCGGGAGCCCTAATGCCAGCCACGATTCCATGTAGGAAGGAGGCATCTCTTTGCTCTCCCAGCCTTGACCTCACCTCTGGGCTTTCCGTGCCAAAGAATGACCGTGGCCATGGGTCCTGTCTGCACCAGCTATCAGTTCGGAGGCTTTACGGTCTTCTGTTTTCCTAATTTTGTACTACTTTATGTATTCATATGAGTCCCAGGAGCCTGGCAACACTTGATAACTTACAGACAAGACTTTTTGTTGAGTCAGATTTCTGAAGTGCAAGCACGTCTTATCCAGCTCTTTCACCTGTGACAGCGCGCACAGATAGCACTGTTCGAGGCGAGCTCTTTAGCACATCTCTCTTCACAATATTCTGCTTTTTCAGCAAGATAGGACACACTTTCCTAAGATTCAGACTTTATGCACTGATTACTTCTCTGATACAGCTTAACTTCTCTGGCATTTAACTTTGAAGCCAAATGAAAGAAAATCCAATAAAGATAAATGAGATGTCTATAAAGGATCCAAGAGAAAATACAGTAGAGTCAGCAATGAATTTGAAAATACAGTGTATTGAGAAACTTGAGGATAATGGTTTCTTTATGAGGTTAGATCTCTTTGTGAAGGGTTGGAAGCATTTAAGATAATGAATTGCTTTAGGAGCAACGCTTTTCAAACTGTCATGGCTGTGATTCCGTACATGCTCCAGTCCAGCTACAGAAGTATTTTGGACTGGATGTATAAAATAGTACTTTGAAAATTACACCAAGTATTGTGCAGTAAGCATCAACAAAGAACAGTTTGGCTTCCTGTATAATTCCTTACGGGAATATCATTTAATATGCTCTCTCATCAACTAAATCTGTTTACCTCTTTTAGGTCTCCTGCTGCCAGTGATGACCAGAAGTTTCTTCTGCTCCTGAGAGACAGGTAGATTATTTGAACTACTTTTTCATAATAGGTAGCCAATGGTCTTATCAGCCACTTGTGCAGTACCCAGTAATGGTCATCTTCAGACTTGTTCTCTGTACTTTTAATGAATTAATTCTTTCCAGAATGTGTGTTGTCATTGTTGGCTTTGGTTTGACTGCTTTGGATTCGTTATAGTAAAGGTGTATTCAGGTGAAGAACCGAAGAGCTGTTTTAGTTCCTTAATGGATAATAGACGCTCTATAAGCAGATGACTAATGAATCGGAACTACAGAAAACAATATGGATGAACATTGTTATTGCCAGAGATTTGGCTGAATATTTGCGATTGGTTAGTGGTACACCTATGAGTTGAGGCAAACAAGTTTTACGTACTAAGATCACACATATTCGCGTTTGTTCCATTTTTTCCTCAGTAGGAATGTATCGATGTTCTCATCACATCCACTGTGATGACAATTTCACTAAGTATCAAGCTCTTCTGAGCTCTGTATGCACGGTCAACATTTTTTGTTGGGCATTTTATTATTGTTTAAAAAGAAAAAAAAAGAAACAAGTAGACTGTACTCATAGAAGGCTTATTCAAAGAGGAAATATTTCATATTTCAAGGTCAACCACTCTTATTGCAGACTGTGACATTTCAGCAATGAGTCACAATGCTTACGATCTCACTGTGTTTGCTCTCATATGGCATGTGGCTTGAACAGCTTGCTCCCTGCATGCTATTTTATAATTCTCTGTCCAATCTTTATATAAATATCCCCAATGCTAGGAATTCTTTCTTTCTTTATAAGCCTGTTTTACAATATCTGTTTAATAAGATTTATGCTCGAGCTGTCATTTCTGATTACGTTACTCTGAGTTTATAAAGCTTCCTTTCCAGTGGTCAACAGTATGAATCTCTGTGTGAATCTTAGTGCATTTCCTTTTTCTTGTAATGCATAAGTGTCTGAAAACTGATCAAAACAGCCATCCCTTTTTGATTGTATATTTTATTTCTGCCAAAAGGTTCAAACGTAATGAAAAAGAAATGTTCAATGAGAATAACACAGATTTTCCAGAAGAAGCAGGCCTATTTAACTTGTTTTGAAAGATGGATGAACACTATTAATTTTAATATATTCTATATATATATCTTCTCACTTGACGATTGTTATTTAAATATTTTGTTCTAGCTTATTGCTGCACTTATGTTGTAGAGTAGTTTCACACCAACACATGGATAAGTAACTTAATTATAAGTGGGCTTAAGCCAAATGTAATGGAAATAATGTTTTCTTACCAGGAGTCTGCGTAGTCTCAGATACGATAATAACCTGGTTGAGTGGTATGTGTTCTGTATGCCACATTGAAGCAGAATATTCTGAATTTTTGAACTTTTTAGAATTTTGCTTTAGATCACGTTGCAGAAGCCAGGAGGTTTGTTGCGATGCAGTTTGAAGTCATGACAGGCAGTGTTTGTGCCAACTGTGACATTTTTGGAAGCTCTGCCACAGAAATTATGATGAACATCTGTGTAAATTTGAGCAAAATTATAGATCAAAATTAGAGGAAATTATAAAAAAGGCTGTTCTATTTGTTTACACTGATGGAAAGTTTTTTATTTGTATCTCTAACCAATATAAATGTTTGCACTTAATATTAGTTTTTGATGAGTTATAAGACTGCTTGTAGCTTCTTAGTCACTCATGCCATTTGAAATTCACCTCTGTGCAAAGGGCTGTCTGTATCTATTAGCACTTCAGAAAGAGGGCCAAAACACTAGTTGGACGGTTGATGAGGTTGTGTTGAGTACTCCACAAACCTCGACTGCATTCACTGAGTAGGTCTGTACCCAGGAAAAAAAATCACTGCCTCGTTGGGACTAACTCTGGAGTAATATGCAATTCAGTGCAAGTAAGGAGTCATAACTTTGGGTTTACAGTCGTAAAGCAGGACCTCAGGCTCCTTGTTGAAACTCTTCTCCACTGGAATCCAATGAAAATCAACAATATAAATCCCAGCTTTCCTGTGGTCACATGCCAGAGGCAGTACATAGGGTGCTGAGAATAACGTGTGGTGTAGGATTGCCTTCGATCATTTTGCTGTACTTCCATTTGTCTTTGGTATCCTGTCTTAATTGCTACCTCATTAAATCAAAAATTAGTTGGGAGTGGCATAGTGGGAGGAACTAAAAGACCAACGTCTCTTCTTATCTGAAGGCTGGTGGTATGTAGCTGGTGTTGGGCAAAGTCCCAGGAGAAAAGTTACTGCAGCTGCACATCATCCAGAAGTTTTACCAAAGCCATCAAAAACTGATTGCTTGGTATGAATATGGGAAGGGAGAGTCTTTAGAGCTGCTCTGCACAGCTATTCAGAAAAGTCTGCCTAGTCTAGAAGAGTAAAAAGAGATGCTGGTATAAAATATTATAGGGTATTATTTTTAAGATTCTTAATCAGAATAAGTGATAGGTATTGTTCAGCCTGAGCCCTTTGATGCATACTATTGTTAACATTAATTTTAAATCCTTTCAAAAACATCTTCAAAATGTCTATTAAAATATTTAATTGCAAGGTGCTTTTTCTTCTTTTTGTTCTTCATCACTCCCAAATATATTGTTCTTCATCTCAGAAAATGAAGCACTTCTGACTTTGACAGCCCATCCAGGGAAGGGAGACAATCAAACGGTGCAGAAGGGTGAACAGCAGCAAAGCATTCAGAGTCCTGAGCCTGGGAGGTTAACTTCTGTGTATTAGAGGATTTGTAGGACTTGGAAAAGAAACTGACTACTTGTAATTCAGCATTAGTACCTGAAAGCTTCAAGTTATCTTTATTGATTGTAGTTGTTCTCAACGTACCAGCAGAGGGAGAAGGAGTAGAAATATTTACTGGCATCTAACCTGAAGGAGATTCTCCAAACTATGAAGGGTGTTTAAGTACCCAGCTGTCAGAGATTTTTTAATGGGAAATAAATACCTTGCCACTCTTCGGGGCTTTCAAAATTTCCCCTCATGCATTTATCCTAGTTTTCCCCTTTCCACACTCACTGGATTGATTCTAGAAGATACGAGTCTCCCGTGCCCAGAGAATTTGATCGCAGGATGTTGGCTTCCTTCTCCTCTGATGGAGAAGTGGAAGTAGAAGCCGTCAGCCAGCACAGGCTCTCAGGTGGAGAGAATTAGCAGCTGCATCATTGCTGAGGATGGGCACCATGGGACATGTATGCCACGGAGACGCCTGGTGCATTGCTCACAGCCAGTGAGCAGCTTTGCACCAGCGCTGAGCCCAGCAGCAAGTCCTCCTGCTTCCTGATACAAAGAGAAGGTCACAGGAGCAAAAAGCCCTTATCACTCACAAGGCAGTTTAACGCACAGAGGAGAGGGGCTGTCCTCGGTGTAGTTCTGATTACCAGGGAAGCACTGATGGGGAACTGAAGGCAGATGGGAAATCTGAGTGAGACTGATGATGAAGTGACAGGGGCTACTTCTGCAGGAAAGAAAGAAACCTGGGCAGCGATTTAAGTGTGGTAGACTTTGGAAGGGCAGACCTCAGCAGGCACAGGGAGCTGGGAGGTAGGATCCCTTGGGATGATGATCCAAGGGATAAGAAAAGGCAGGTTCTGAAGGAGATCCTGTCAACACACAGCAGCAGAGCATCCTCCTGCATGGGATGGTAGCAATAGAATGGGAGCCATTTTGGAAAGACAGGGAGCTCTTTTAGGAGCTGAAAACCTGAAGAAGTTGTACAAAAGTGGAGACAGAGACACTTGACGAGAAATGACAGTGAAGGCAAATAAGGGTAAAATGAACAGCCTAAGGCAAAAAATGTGTTTCATTTTGCAAGATAAAAAGCAGGAGGAGGTAGTGTTATAAATATGTTGGAAATAAGAAGATAGGAGAGAAAATATAGATCTAGAATTTGACAGAGATGTGGCTGCTAACAGAAGTGTCTAAAGCATCCTGATAACTCGGTTAATTTTGACCAGAGTATAGAATAAGGAGCCAGAACAGAGAGCAAACAGGCAAGAGTTTATTTGTATCTGCTAGATAGGTCAGGGCACAGGATCTGAGGAAATTCTCCTTAGAATTAGAAAGAATTAATCAAACCTATTTTTGAACAAGTAGCAATTATTTTTAACAGCTTGTGGAGCTCAGAGGAGGTCTCAGAACTACCAAAATGCAAATATAGATCCTAAAAATAAACGGAGAAGAAATGCAGTCTAGTGTATTATTGACTGAAAAGCCTAACGAGTTCTCAGGAAGATTTTCAAATTAATTAATGAAAAAATCAATCCATAATACTTGGCAGAGGTGACTAAAATCAAAACAAAACAACCATTATGGATTTGTCAAAAGCATATTGTATCAGGTTAGGCTAATTAACTGCCCGGGTGGGTAAAGGGGAGCAAATAGTTATGGTACGCCTTGACTTCTGAGAGAAAGAAGCCCTGTATTTCCATAGCATCTGCACAAGCTGGAGAAGCATGTCTATGTATAGATGCACATACATACTGCATCTATGCACATACTGTGAGTAAAAAGTGCAAAGCTCTTGTCAAAGAGGGAATCTCCGCCCGGAGCACGTTCGCAGGGGGGCCATGGAGAAGAGCCCTGCTCCATGGGGCGCGCTGCGCTTTGGGGCGCTGACATGTGAACGGGGAGATGTTTTCAGCTCCTTTGTTATTTGGTTGGTTTGACATATTAGAAGTCTGGACAGGGAGAGATTTCTTTACCATTATCAGAAAGTTAGTTACAAAGATTCACTTTACAAAATAATACCCAAATAAGTTTCAGAAAGGTCTTCTGCTGTATACAACAGACAGCATGAAAACACGGGTAAGCACAAAAACAAAAAAAAACACCAAAACCCACAAGCTAAACCAAAGGATCAGAATAAAGCTAGTTAGTCCAATCTCATAATTAACTTTAACGTGCTCTAACTAATGACTCATGATAACTTGAACCTGTCTGTGACTGCAGTATTGTTCCATTTGAAGGCAAAGCCACTTTTTTGTAGCCGGTAACACGATGTACAGTGACTAGCAACAAAAATTAGCATCTTGGCAGGGTGATACGAATTCATCCAGAAAATAAAAGGGGTGTCATTGACACCATCTGCTGCACATGAATCAGGATTGAGGAGAGCAGCTGATGCCTGCAGCCATCCATACCGAAGGGCTGCTGGGCGGCGAGGCGGGGGCCAAGCACACCGAGGGGCTGCCCGGCCGGCGGGCTGGGGCAGCAGGGCCGTGGCCAGGCTCCCCCACGAGCGTTTCCCAAACATCTTCCTTTGTGCTTGCCTTTCTTCCTTTTCTTGTTTTCAGAAACAGGAACCTAGGGGCACGCTGTAAAAGGTAGAGGTGTTGGCGTGATGCTGCCTTCACTGCGAGCTCCCCGGGGGCAGCCGGAAAAGGTCTGCTCCGTGGCTGTTCCCTGCTGCTGGCACTGGGCGTAGCGGCAGTGCAAGGGGCTGAACGCCCGCCCCGTGGCTGCCTGGAGCCTGCAGAGGAAACAGGATGAGGCCAACGTGGCTACTCAAATTCAGGTTTCTGTATTGCACGTGTGTCTGCATGTACAGGAAAAGCACAGTGTATGCCTACATGTAAGTGGAGTGGGGCTGGACAGCTACCCTCCAGGACAGCCCCTCCTGCGCGTGCTGCAAAACACATGTGCTGATGCAGGTTAAGCAGGAGGGCATGTGCTTGCCGTGTCGGGAGCCGTAGCCACAGCGTTACTGAGCTGCATTTTCTTCATCTGGAAGAGGCAGCAGCATTTTGGGACGAGAAGCACTCAGGGCCGGCACATTGGTGCCACACGTTGCCAGCTCAGGGGACGCAGAGAGGGAGCGGCCTGCGGGCCTCAGGGCGGTAAGGCGCGGGTGGGCACGCCGTGCCCTCTGAGCTCCACCAGCTTCCTGGCCGAGGTGCCAGGAAATCTCCAATCCCAGCCCAAACCTCCTGAAGGCCAATTTATATTTACCCTTTCTAAGCAAATATTGTCACAGAATTTGTTTCCCGTCCCTGGCATGTTTGCAAAGAACAAACATTTCCCCCGGAGTCGTCTCTTCTCCGGCAAAACCAGCCGAGTCCTGTTACGCCTCCGTGTTATCTTTAAGGTACTGAGCTAGATTCTGTCAATCTTATTTACATGAAATAAAACTTTACTGCACAGTTGGCTCTTTTAATGTCAATGGGACAGACACAGGGAGAAATAACAAATCGATAGGTCTGCCTCAAAGCCCTGAAGTCAATAGGAATTTTATTTTTACATCATTGCATTTTGGACTGAACCCAGCAGCAGTAGGGATGGGAGGATCTGGGTTTGACAGTTTATATAATGAAATTCTCACAGACACTGAATTCATATGGGTGAAATTGAGCTTGGAGGAAAACAGATGAAGTTCTGGCATTTTAAAATGTAATACCGTTTTCTAATAGTAACTGGCAAGCTGAGTTTTGGGCAGGTTGTGGGAAAAGGCATGCTTTAATGATGGTGCCAGAAGGGGCTCGCACCCAGGTACAGATTCCCATGGCCACAAGAGGGGCCCTCCTCAGCGAGAAGGGGCCCTGAGACGTTTCTCCAGCTCTGAGACAGAAACGAGCTGCAGAGGGGAGCTTTGGAAAGCGAGAAAATCCCAGACCAAGCATCACTTCACTGGGGTTAGGGACTGTCCCTGAAAACGTGCACATCAGCACAGTGCTGCGGCCGTGCTGTTGTGATTCCCCTCCGTGCTTTCCCCCGTGCCTCCGGCGTGCCAGGCCCCGCTCAGCAGGCCGTCGGGCCTGTCCTTCCCGGCGTGCTCTGACGCCCTGCAGCCTTTGCTAACTGTGGGTGAAGGGTTATTCGAAACTCCTCAACTCTATGAAAAATGGAATTTTGGTCAGAAGACTGACGGGAACAGCTTTTTATGAAACGTGAAGCCCTTTGTTCTGACATTTTTAGCAGGGAACTTCTTGCCTTGATGCTTTCAAGTGGTGCTTTTCTTTCTAAATACGGCCTTACGCTTTTATACTGAGAGCATGATAACAGTTAACTGACCCGAAAATGAAAGGAGAAAAAATGCGATCTCATGTGGAACGAAACGTTTTATTTGATTGAAACGCTGTTTTCATTTCTGATGAACAGCCACGGGGTCGCACTTTGTGTTTGGCACGGAGCAGGCGCCGGCTCAGAGCTGCGGCTCCGCCGTCGAGCCCAACCGGGCCACCCCTCCTTGGCCAGCGCTCCTCGGCGCTGCCGTGCCCGTGCCAGCAGCCAGCCCCATGTGCTCACGGGGACCGTGGCTGCCTGCGCCCCCAGAATATTCTTGGTACCTCGCGGGCTGAACCGCAGCATTCAGCGTGATGCTGTGATGCGCCAGCAGCAGCGTGTGGTTGACCCGGGGACGGGGGGCTGCCCACCAGCTCCTCCCCACCCCTGGAAGCCCTCCTAGCTCGGAAGGTGCCCTGAGCGCCCGCTTCTCTCCCTGCAGGTCAGGACACTTTCAGGTGGAGAACGTGCGGATTTGGTGCCTCTGGAATAAGATCTGGGTGACGCAAACATTCTCATATTTCGTTTTCAAATAATTGCATCTTACACAGGCGAAATTACCTATGATTGAAAACTAGCAGGACAAACGGTAACTGGAAGTCGGTGTAATTTTTTTAACGGTTCACTGAACCATTTAAAGCAGGTATTGGCTTTTACATTATCATAAATTGCTATATGTAGTGGGAGAGCCAGGCTGTGGGGTTGGATGATTAATAGTAGAAGACAGAGCTGCTTGAAATTGAAACTTGATACCCAGTAGAATATTTATTTATATACAGTACTGTTGATAATTGATATTATTGTTCCTGTTCATAGCTTCTTCCTGAGAAAATTCACGGCGTGTGGAGGTGTGTGCCACGAGGGCTGGCTCTGCTGAGTGCTGAAGCCAGGACAGGGCAGGATGCGTTTACTTAAATATATATTTTTGTTTCCAATTTTAGACCTACAGTGTATTTTGAAATTAAGCACACGTTCTGATAAATGTATAAAATACAGAAAAGGAAAAGAGAGAAAGAAAGATGCAAATATGACCTCCATCCTTAACGGCCAGTAGGAACATCACTCACTTGTATGTTTTAAGCCATCTTAGTTAAAGCTAAGAAGTGCTTAGATTTTTTTTCTATGCATTTCTTGTTTAAATGCTTTCACTTGGAAAAAAGTAACATTTAATTTACGAGTATGTTCAGTAAAATTGACTTTCTTCCCATTTCCCGTGTTTTGAAAGCTTACTGCTTACTTGAGAAAAAACACTTTGATGTCATGGAAATAATGAACAATAATAAACCCTTAAATAAAGAGAATTTTAAGAACTTTAAATTTTGTCCTTGAAATGGCTGTTATGCCATTTATTTTACTTCATTCCTTTTTCAGTGCTACTGAAAGTACAAAGAGAGTAAAGGGGAGAGCCAACAATACCCTGAGAATAAAAACTAAAATATTTTTATGGGTATTAATTTATCCGTTTTGTAAAAATGAGCTAGAAAGACCGACATAATTCCATGAAGATTGCCATTAAAGAAAAAAAAAAAAAAAAGAAAAAAGACCGCATTTAGTCATAAAATAAGGTTAGAGGAGATTTTGGTGTTGGCGTGCAGCAGCAGCTGCCGGTGCCTGGGCTGAGCCGTGGCAGCCAGCACCAGCGGCACCCATGGGCAGCAGGCGCCCGGCGCTTCTCATCCTGCCAGCCCCGGCACAACGCCGCCGGCCCTGCTGCTGGCTCCGAGGGAGAGGGGAGCGGTGCTGCCTTCCTCCCACCCGCAGCCTCCGCCAGCCTTTTGCCCCGCCAGGAGCCGTAGGTTCCTCCTCCTCCTCTGCATGCAAGCGTCTTGGAAACGTGGGAACGTCGAGCAGGATGGAAACGAGCACATCCTCGGGGGGACCAAGTGCACAGCGGCATCCTGCAGCCCCGTCTCCTCCGCTCCAGCCCCGGTCTCACCCACCGGTACTCGTCAAAGGGTGAAGGTGTCCATGTGTAGAGCAGAACTGTAAAATATAATGAAAATCAGTGTGGCTCCAGTCTTCCTGTTGGAAGGAGAATTGAGTTTCTCAGGCAGGTGGCAGGGAGATGTTGACAAACCATAAAGTAATTGCGATAAAAGTGACCTTGAAAAAAAAAAAAGCTGCTTGAAAGAAATTTCTGTGTGCTGAGATTTCCCCCCCAAAAGTTGACCTGCTTCCATCCACCTGGGCCATCCATTCCTCTCCTGTTTCGTGGGCTTTCTGCAGCTCGGCTGTGTGGGGCGCAAGGGATGAGCTTCCTTCGGTGCGTGCCGCGGGGTGGAGCAGTGCCCAGTGCTGCGGCGCCCCAGGGCCTGGAGCTGCCCGTGAGCACACTGGCTGCACATCAAGCTGGACTGGGAGAACGGGGAGCTTACTAGGTTTGATTTAGGACATTTATTTTAATGTTCAGCTGATGTTCTTTTCCATTCTTTGAATTTGTCCGTTGTTGTCTGCTCTGCCCCTGACGGCGTTACGTTGATGCTGCGTTTTGGAGAGCGGGGTGTGTACGAGGGGGGTTATGGAAGATATCATGTCTGAGCAAAGGGGACGGGGCTGGGTGGCCCCGCTGCAGCTCCAGTGCCCCTTGCAGGCTCAGGGCACTGCAGGAAGAACCGTGTGTGTATGGCGGGGATGCACTTGTGTGAGGAATCTGCACCTTTATATTTCCGCAGAAGCAAACAAGGCTGGTCGTTACGAGGCTGGCCATTACCAAACACCACGGGAACGGTCCGTGTCCCCGTGCTGCGGCGTGCGCGGGCCGTGGCGGGGCAGGGGAGCCCCGGCCCTGTGGACCTGGGCTGTGAAGAGGGCTGGAAATGAGCGGGGCCTCTCTGGGCGTCCTCCAGCTCTGTCTCTGCCGCACACCGGGAGCATCCCCTGGCTTCCCAAAACGTTTCTGGTGTTACCAGGGCTCCGGTCTGGCGCTGCCTTTAGTGCTGTCGGACCCCCAGCCTTCCCCAGCTGCTAATTTCCTCGTGGTTTGTACTTGTCCGTGTGCCTCTTAGTTGCATTTATTCCTTAATTATCTTGCAGTAAGAAAGTAATGAGTTCGTGCAGTTGCTAATAGGGGCACCATAATATTTACCCTCTTTGGCAAGAGATATATTGCAAAGTCCTCAACGGTATTAATTTTTCACTGTGAGAATATTACATTATGCGAGTTCTGGAATCTGCAATGAATACATTTAAATTCATTACTTATGCACAATCCCCACCAGCCCACTGACTTGATTATTGCTATTATTGTGACACTAATGTTTCTGTCAAATTTCAGTTTACTCAGTTTCAAAATCCAATTTAGGATTAGCATAGACATTTCCTCGCCTGTGATTGAAAGTGACAACTAGTGTGAAAATTGCTTTGAAAATTCCGGTTTTGTGGAAGTTATCTTGCAGCACTTAAAAAAAAAAAACTGCTGTGGAATTATAAAAATCTCCAGATAGTAAAAAAAAAAAAAAAAAAAAAAAAAAAAAGTGAATGGGTTGATTTTTGGGCCCTGTGGCGTGACTCCGTGGGCGCTGCCCCTCGTGCCGCCCGCCGCCTCGGATGCATTCTCACAGCGTGTCCATGGGCTCACAGTTTGTGTTCAGGAGTTTCATCTGCAGAAAGTTAACGTACATTTAAATGATTTAGCAACATTTTAGCCTGCTAATTGCAAAACTGTACGCGATATTTTTGCTCTTAGAAGGTGCTTTATTTGGCAGGAAAGTGCAGCCAGAGCCGCTTTTATCTACCTGAATTTGCTCTGACTGCAAAACCTGTCCTTTAGGCCGGCCTTGGTGATGCTGACAGTTCGATTTGGCTCCAGCACAAACCCACCGACAGACGGACAGGCTTGTGTTACCTGGCGTTCCCACGAGCACCGAGCTGAGCCCACCAGCTCCCTGCTTAGTGCAAGCTGGAGGCTCCACATTTCACAAAGAGGAAGGGGTTTCTGCTAAACCTCTTTAATTGTTATACTTCTGAATGCATTAACATCCATGAAACAATGTATCTGAGATGATGAATAGGACATTGAAAAATTAATTCTGCACGGAGTTTTTTTTCTCCGGTAACAAATTGTAGCTGTCATAGGTGCAGCCCCCAAAATATTTTATATTAGTTCCTGTTGTAGTTTATGCTGAAGACATTTAATGCTGATGAAAATGTCATAGTAACAGATTATGTTACTGCTCATTGTCCCAGCTTCTCATATGAGGAACGCATCTTTATGATAACTTAGATGATGTGAACACTTGAGTGCACCCTTTGAAAGGCCATGTTTATCCCAGAGGAAGAGGTTTCTGTGTAAAAATCCTATAAATGCTCAGTATCTGATGCAGGTGAAGTAGGACTAAGCTGACCCAGGAATGGTGTGCCTTGGGCTCACCCTCCACCTGCTCCTGGGAGGCCAGCAGGACTGCTGAAAAAGCTGCGTACATTTTATAATCTCTGCAGTCCCACCTCGGTTTTTCTGAGATGATGCACTCCCAAAAGGGAGCTCTTGGTACTGCCCAAAACACTCAATTGAGTTGGAGCTCTGCTGTCGCAGTTAGCTGTTGTTTATTTTGGGAATAATAAATCAATAGAAAAACATCCAGCTCATTAAGAATTCACTACCTTAAATTGAATGCTTGCAACCCGTTTTAGGTATGTAAACTAGGTGACACCTTAATTGCAAGGTCTGCAAAGCAGAGTCCTTGTGTTTACTCTCTTCGCAAAGCAGCATGCGTACATCGTCAGCTTTTAACTGATTTAAAATTATTAAATATTTTATACAGAAATTCATGTCCACTTGTCTATTATCTGGGCGATCATTGTAGTGTTTCAGAAGTGTCTATCCCATTTTTCTCATATCCTGATTTGCATGACTGTAACTAGACTAACAATGGAATACTGAAAAAGCCTGCCAATATGTATTTTTATTAATTCATGATACTTTAACTATTGTTAGTAATTGGAAATACAGCACTAAAACCTGATATTATCATCTAGCATGAATTGGGTAAAAGCAAGGGATTCTTCATGTGCTACAAAGACACTGGTGGCGGCAGGCAGAGGACCCCAACAACCCTGTGCACTGGTTCATCTCAGCCCCCAGGTCTGTCCGCGGCAGCGACCAGGCAGTCTGTCTGTCTCGCCGATGACAATTCCCATGATTTTTCTATGCTGTCAAGGTACTTGGTGTTGACCTCAGCTCCTGTAATGATCTATTCTGTACTTATAAAGTTCAGCACGGTGATGTTGAGGCTGGAGAGCTTTCTTAAGAGCTTTGATGCTGCCTCTTGCAAATTAAGCTTCAAAATTCTCCTGAATTTCTCAATCATATAATTCTCTTTGGCCAGACATTTAAAGAAACTTGATAAAAAGATACAAAGCAATCAAGCCCCACAGTGTTCCTTTTAAGTTGTTCCCATGGTATGCACCCCTCCCGAGTGAGAGCAAATGCTGATTTCTAGCCTGGTTTTGTTCAGTTTCTGGTCCCATGTGTCTTGTTACACTTCTTTACTTTGATTTTAAAAGCTACCGACCTTCAGAAATGCCTTTTCTGTGCAGATTTTGGGTTCAGCCTTCTCTTGGATAAAGTAAGACAGGCTGAGTTTCTGAAGCCGTAAGTCTTGAGAGTTTGTAACTCGTTTGCCAAGTCCCTTTCTGTGTTTTTTTTTTTTGTTTTTTTTTTTTTTTTGTTTTTTTTTGTTTTGTTTTTTTTTTGTCAGGTCACATTAAGGAATATTGCACAGGTCACCTGCCAGCAGGGTGCTGGCCCCTTGTGCGTGGCGCTCATTGCCGGCGGGCTGTCACCCTGCTTCAGCCCTGCACGTCGCGGGGCGGTGTGCCGCCCTGAAACACGAGGCAACCTCTTCAAAATACGGACAGCGAGCTGGAAACGTGAGAGAACTTGTTCCAAGCAGGTCTTTGCTTTCAGCTTATCAGAGAGGAGGGCCCAGGTTTAATGGATAATGTACCGTAGCAGATAGGAAAACAGATACAGGCAAAAGCATTTTTGTGTTTTAAAAAAATCTTCGAAGTGGCAGAAATTCAATGGGATAAAGGGTGTCCGGCATTAATTTTAAATTTTACAATTTGGGGGAAAAGGCGTACGTGTGCAGAAAGTGAATCGTGAGGCTAAGACAGCATTATTTTCTTTCTCCATCTGCTTTTTGAGGGAGGACTTGCTGCCTCTGTGTAATTGTGCAGCTCTTCCTCCTATGTGACGAGACTGCCAACACCTCTGCAATGAATGCGATCAGCTCTGCAGCATGGACTCAGGAGGTGGTCTGCTGCTTCTCCTCTTCCTGAGAGGGTCTCCTCTGTGTTGTTTATTCGAGCTTTCTGCTCCGTGAGCCCCGCACCAAACCTCTCGCTGGACGGTTCGTGAGCGGGCTCCCCTCGTGCTGCGGCCGAGGGCCCGGCCTCCGTCAGGGGCCGTCATTGCTCTGTGCACAGCGCCCGCTCCCCTTGCTGCATACTGTATTGCAGTGCCAGGAGAAACCTAACGCAAACATTAATTGAAAACATATTTGTGGTCATTTAAATAATTCATAAGCTTCTGTCTCACAATTAGCTCAAACCCAGGGCAGGGCTTGGCCTGCCGGCCTCACAAAGGAATGGTTTTTGTAACTACACCGGTGGCCGGGGCCGGTGGGGCAAGTGCTGTGTGTGTATTAACTCGGGCACCAGCTTAGAATCTGTGGAGAAATGCGGTAACGTCTGCGGTAACACCTTTTACGAAAACAGCTGAGCAGCTTTACATCTGGTCAAAATATTTTCAGTGTTTTTAGTTTAAAAAAATAAAAATAAAAAAGACTTTTCCAAAAGAATTTTACATTTCTTAGCCAGCAGCTGTGGATTCTCACATCAGGTTCAAATATGCCTAAGTACGTGGCTTAGAGAAATCTTTGTATAAAAAGCACACGAGATGCCCAAGGAGAGGTCTGCAGAGATGTGAATAATTATGCTCACAATTAGTTGAAAGTGTTGCCATGTGCTTTTTGGCAAGGACATTTCCAGCGCAATCTGTGCAGTTCTCTCATCTCAGACGTGAAACACGAAGCCTATAGCTACCCTTCTGTGAGCTGATAGGGAAAATAGCAATACTTTGCCCTTTGCTTTGGTGATAGCAAGGCTCCAGGGCTCGGAATAGTGTGTGGGTTTGCAGTAGCAAGTTTTTCCATTCTCTGTTGTGTTGACCATCCTGTTTTCCTTTTTTTTTTTTTTTTTCTCCCACTGTTCTCTGGGTTGTTTGTTCCTTTCAGTCCTGGATTTATTTTCCTTTCAGTTGTAGATCATTGAGAATTTCTCTGGCACAATTTTAGCAACCTTGAAATTTGGCTGAAACTTTGTTTTCTTCGGCTTCTCATTCTGAATTCTGCTTGGAGGTCAGTTCTTCCCAGCACAGCAAAAATTGCTTTCCTTAATAGACCTAATTTCCCACATTTGTTTTTTGTTCCACTACTTTTTACTCAAGCTGGACTAATTTGAAGCATTGTAATTGCGTCTCTGCACATACGGATTTGAAGTACTGAATGACAAAATCGATTAGGAAATTATATTTTCTCTGAAACATGTACAGTTCTCTGAGTCTTTCTGTTTCACAGAAAATGAAGTTTTCTTATGGCATACCTGTAGCGGATGGTCTGAAGTATAAAGCAAACAATGTCCAGCTAAATCTAAATCCCAGATAACCCCGATGAATCAGCTAGTCCATCTCCAGCTGAGCAAGGTCAAGGAATCCTTTTTCCTAGAGGAGCAGCTTCCTTCTCAGGTAGCCTGCACTGACTTCGATAAAAGTAGAGCTCTGAAGGCAGAGGTGGGGATGGGGCAAGAAGAGCAAGGATGAGTGAGCTGGGAGAGGTACGGAAGCTCTGACAGAGATACAGCTTCAAGTTCACACGAAAGGCCGGAATTCCCAACACCCCTG
The DNA here is from genome assembly GCF_040182565.1 of Anser cygnoides. NCBI lineage: Eukaryota > Metazoa > Chordata > Aves > Anseriformes > Anatidae > Anser > Anser cygnoides. The sequence continues at coordinate 3,250,241 of NC_089882.1, forward strand.
GCTACCGCATCCAGAAAAATAAGAGACAGTTTTGCACAGTGAAGCTTTTTATGAGATTTTTAATTATTCAGGGCCAGAAAACAGTGCAATCCCAGCTTTGTTATGATAAATTGTCACTGCCATAACCTATAACTAATCAAATATGATTTCTAATTAGGAATTTCTTGAGGTAACTGTTAGAGGTGAAGCTGAATCCTTTGAAGTGACAGGCAAAATTTGTCACTAAAAATCTTCCCTAGCATTTGTAGGATGCCCACATATACGTGTTTACTTCAAGAGGCATGCCTGAATGCAGCAATTTAGCAAGCAATGTGTTAGGCTGTATTTTCAGGAATAAAAGGGTATTTCTTTTACTTTCCATCAGAAGTTGACTTATGTTCTTAGCTTCTTTAAAGTGCCTCTAATGTTCTTTAATTTTATTGATTCAGACCTAATGAATGGTGCATGATTTTTGTGGAAGAGAAGAATAATCTCCATCCCTTTCTCTTCGTCTGATTCAGTGTTATGATGCTTTAGTGACAGACCATTAAACCACTTGTGCAGATGCTGCAGAAGCGAAGAAACAAAAGATATCAAATGCCCAAAGCACTGCACTGTCTAACGAGAAGCAACAAATGGGTACAGAGACCAAGCCAAGGACCAGGGGACAGTGCAGGCCAGCGTAATAAACTGTAGCATCAGCAGTAATCTCATCAGTGGGATTTTTTAAAAATACGTACTTTTCCAATGCAAATATTTGACATTGGCTTCTTTGCCTGTTTTTCAGTTGTTTGAATTCAGTAAGTGCTCTGCACAAAATCATTGATTTTTATTTGCAAGGAGAGCAGCTTGATGGCTGTTTGTGGAGAAAGGAAAAGCCGCCAAGATACCTGAATGTAAAGGTGCAGAACATTGAAACACAGGTTGCATGTGCTCTCCCATGGTTTGAGTTGACATTTCCAGTCATTCTAAATCATATGACAAGCTGCACAGACCCCCGTCATGGGGTGCATATGACACATCAGTTACATTTCACAGGATGCCCAAGCCATATTCCTTTTATTCCTTCAGGCGTTGTACCTTCAGGTCAGCTTGGCTTGTCAAAATTGTCAACAAAGAACACAGGCTGGTGTGAGCAAAGTTAAAATGTTTGTGTTGCCTAACTGACAAACATCCTGTTTCTTTATCTAACTGATGTTCAAAAGAATAACAGGTCTTTCAAAACATGTCAAAGTGGTGATGCCAGAGGGTCCAGACTGCACAGCTTGCTGCTACCTTGAGGCTGATACTAGTAAGTGATATTAAAAAAAAAAAAAAAAAGGAAATAAAGCATTTTTCATTGGTATGATATACAAGCGCTTGTACTGGCAGAGATTTTTCCAAGCAGTTTTTGAGAACCATATGTTCTCAGCATTTCTGCTCCTGACATTACCCGAGGCGGATGCTTCCTTTCCAGCTTCTCTGGCAAGCTGTGTGAAGTTACCACATCAACAAACATGGAGGGATGTTACATGTTACTTGTGGAGCTGTCTCTCATAGCACTCTGTCACTCTTCCTTGTAATCTCATATTATTGCTTGATCAGGTGTCACAGGGGATGTGCAAGGAGTCCTGGCCAGCAAAATCGCTAATTCAGTTACCACACTTTTGTAGTCCAGATAAGTTAGGCCAGGCTTGGTGCAGAGACCAGTGTGATGGCAATTAGCGTTTTATCTAGCCTGTTGATTCGACCAAAAGTCTGGCATTGGGGTTTGGACGGGAGCAGCCCTTTAATTTGCAGACAGATGCCTCCACCAGCTGCTTTCTGTGCGCAGACGTCACGATGATGATGGAGAGGTCACAGAAATGGTGCAAATGTCAGGCTGCTCACATGAGCTTTCGGGTGCAGTTGAACACCAGTGGGTACGCTTTGTGCATGTGTTCTCCCCCACCCGTGGTTCTGTGAGGGGCCTGACGAGGAGCGGGTGGGTCCAGCCGTGAACACGGTCACGAGCGGCAGCAGGCGCCAGGGAGGCTCTGGCAGCAGCACCAGGACAGCGAGTGCAGGGGTGGAGTGCCCCACAGGGCTGCAGAAGTAACAAAGAGACTCTTAAAAACTTCAGCTTTGTCACTGACGGTTAGAATTGGGACGGAAAATAGGTCTGAGAGGCCAATAAAACTGACTTCCATTACTCACATTAAATTCCAATATCCTGTTTTGCTGACACACCAGTAAGATGCATTTTTAGGAATTATCTTGCTCTTCAATCTTGGTTTTAAGTGAGTTTGGGTGAAATGAAGATTTAAATTAGTTATTCCTTTCTACCTTACTGATTATGCTTCCGTTTTAAAATTTACTTACACTTAATGATATATTTTCATCTGATGAATTTTATAATTGGTTATTTTTTTCTTTTAAATCAAACTGTTCTATTTTCATAGTCTAAATACAGCCACAAGCAAGTCTTCACATCCTGAAGTACAGCTAGTTAATGGCACTTCTATTTACAGATTGAAATATTACTTCAAATGTAAATCCATCTGCCTTGTAAAACCTTCCCAATGAGTTTTGCTAAGCATCACTTTCAGCTTTTGTAACTACAAACATGTAGCAGTTAATTCCTTCCAGATCTTTCCACAGAGATGTCCATACAATAGCGATCATGCAGTTTTGCATATTGTGAAATGATTACTATTTTTGCCCATCTCTCTGAAAGATTTTCTTTTATAGTCACTATGAATAATCTCCAAAGTCTGTACTTTAAATAAAAGAGGTCATTCTGCTTTACTGCCAACAGAAACAGGAGTATGATTTCCATGTCTAAATAAACAAATCTGTTACGTGTAATATCTCCTGTCAAAAAACGCATTGCCTATTCTGATTTTCAGCTAGCATTTTCAGGCAAATTTATTGATAAATTGAGAGCTCAGTCCTGAAAGGGTGTTGGGATTTGAAGCCTCCGCTGAGGTTTGCTGGAGGTCTGAAGATCTGAAAGCTGCAGAAGAAAAGTGCATTCCTGTATTCAGACTAGCAGCCAGCCTCTGTGAAGTTTCCAGCAGCAGCCCTGGTCTGTCGGAGAACGTGTGATGATGAGGGAGCCATGACAAGACTGACAGCCCTTCGCCGCGTCATGGCACGTGGTGCACGGCGGAGGCACGGCCTGGTGCTTGGGCAGCGCGGAGGCCAGGATGTGAGGGCCGGGTGCGAGGAGGACGCGGGGCTCCCCCCGCCGCAGGCCGCGCATGCACCGAGGTGTGGTGTGTGCACTGCTCCTCCCGCACCGTTGCGATAGGCCTGCCCGTGGCTCCGACGGGCTCCTGGAGGCCCGGGGCCGCGTGCGGAACAGGCACAGGGCAGGTGCCGGCAGGACGGCGTGCTTCAGCGAGTGGGGAGATTCGTCTGGGTGTAGTTTTTTTTGCAGACGTGCCACTTTGGCGCTTCACTTCTCACTCGAAGATAAACGAGGAGATTCTGAAGTATATTAAAGGGCTGTTTATGTGGTAAATATTATAAATAGTACAAAATTTGGCAATGTGCGTCTCCGTAAAAGCTTGCTTGTCTGGACTTAGAAATATGTGATAACTGCAGAGCTAATTTTTCATATCCATTTATTCGTTCTCTTTTTCTTTCCCATTGTAACATTTCTTTATTGAAAGAATACAAGTGAAAATAAAAACTCCTGATAAGTCAAGGTCATGTTCAGCCACCGCTTTCAGCAGCTGCGTGTTACCACAGGTGGGGGTAAGCTGGTGAAGCAAGCCGCGTGCCTTGTCTGGAAGTCACCCAGAAGTAGGAAGAAACTATTTTACATGCTTACTCCCTTATGTCTGTGCAGATACCCAGGAATATTCACACAGTTTTGTTGTTTGCCAACCTAGAAGCTCTGTTTTCATTTAAGACAAACTAGGAAGCCTCTGCTGCAGTGTTTTCATGTAGAGATGGCACTTTTCCAGGTTTCATTGTCATGCAGTGTATAGTATTGAAAAGGCAAAAAGAGGAGTATGAAGAAATTACCCAGTGAAACAGAAAAAAACCTTTTATTCCCATCAGTTTTGATTGAAGGTGGGAGGTAGTGGAAGCAACACAGTAAAAGCTAATTCAAAATATTGCTGCAGAGGATAACACCCAGCCTCATTTTCCTGTGGAGGTAACATATCCTCTTCAAATAAATAAATATTTCTGAAACCTTAACCTAGCTTATGGGTGGACAGCAAACTAGTCAGAGTGGAAGTCTTGCTGAGCCGAACAGTCTGGAGAAAACCTAAAGCGGACGAGAGCGGTCCTTTACAAGGAAGCTCTGGTTGATTCAAAAAATGTCAGCTGGTTTGGCAAAAACGAGTCAGAAGACAAAGTTTCCCATTTATTCTTCAAATATTGACTTTGGAGAGTATCCCCCAAGTGGTTGTCTTGGCAGAGGGCAGCGGTTTGGCACGGGCCTGCTGTCATGTCTGGGCTGATCTTGTTGGGGCAGAACTTCCATTTCCTAGGAGGTAAAGAAGGAAATCTGGTATTCTTCCATAAAAAGACATTTAGGAACTAATGAAGACGTGACGCTTTTTTTCATATTTTTTCTCTAACGATGTAGGGAATTCAGCTGCAGCTTCCTATCTAAGTGAAACAAATGATTTGTAGACAATAGGGTAACTAACAGAAAAATAACATCCCTTTTTGTCTACTGCATCCTTCCTCTCCTCTCCTCTCAACTAAATGACAGTCTTGTTGAGTTGCCTAATACAACATATAGCTTGTTTATCTTGAAATTTAATGCTATCAACAGGGTGACCACCAACTCCTTTTAAGTGCTCAGTTATTTGCAATTAAATGTAATCAGACTGACTATATGCTTTACACCAAAAAACAGCTTTGGGGAAGTTTCCCCAGAGCAAGTACCAGGGAAGGGGATGCAAGGCTGCTCCGTGGTGTTGGCTGGGGCGCACGGACGCTGCACAGCCGCGGTTTGCATTGGAGCAGGGGCTGCACTGCTGCTCATCACTGCTCCTCGCTGGTTATCGCTGCTCCTCGCTGGTTATCGCTGCTCCTCGCTGGTTATCGCTGGTCATTGCTGCAGCAGCAGCAAAGATCGTGACCTGCCATTGTGCTTTCTGCTGAGCTGGCACCGTGTCCCTGCCAGGAAAACTCCTCTTCAGTAGACGAGGTGGAGGAAGGGTGGGAGAAAGACAAATAATATTGTTTTCGTTTCCTAGGTGGGATGCAGGAAACTAGGTACAGAGCTTCAGTTCCAGCAAAGCAGAGCATTTACGCCTCTGTTTAGTATTAGTCGATACAGTACTCCTGCTGTTGCCTTAAGCAGATAATTGAAAACATTTATTGCTTTACCGTGATCTCATGGATCTTTTGCCAGAGGTGTGAAGAAAACCCAGCCCATGCAAATATCCCTGTGTAATCGGCCGTGGGGTGACGTGTGTCCCCCAGCGCTGCTGCAGCTGCTTCCCTCGGAGAGCTGGTGGGCAGGAGGCGCCGGCAGGCGGGTGGCAGTGCTGCAGGACAGGGCCCACGGCAGGACCACGGACGGGGCGGGTGGAAATGCCCGACGCTGGAAATGCCCCTCGTCCTGGGGACGGAGGTGAGGCAAGGTGGCTCCCTGCCTGCTGTCTTTCTCCACCAGGGCTGCAGCTGAGAGCCGGTGCCCCGGAGAGCTGACCCTAATTAGCAGATAAAAGGTGCGGTTATGGGGAGCCTTCTGCACGAATGGTCCCTGAGAACGTGCGGGCACAGACTGGCACAATCCATCACTATGGGCGTGACGTTATTAATGAGGAATATAAACAACATGCTAGCCCATCGTGATTGATAAGACAATAAAAATCATTACAGCTTCTGAGGTCTTGCTGCTGCTGTTAATTATAGCCAAGCAATTCGCTGTAAACTGCTCTCTGTGGGTTACGGGAGCTTGCCCTCTGCTGCAATGCACAGCCAGTGCACGGGTGCTTATTTCTTTGCATACTTAGGAGGCGACAAGCGAGCAAGGAGCTGAACTGCTTTAATTCAGGGAGGAGGAAAGTACAAGAAGTGTGTGGGGCTGGGATAATTTCCTGTGCAGTTATCAGCTGGAACCAGCTTTGTTTTGAAAAGATGCACGGTGCCTGGTCGGCAGAGCTCGTGCTGAAGAGCCGGGCTGCTATATTTGGACACGCTTCGTACCGCAGTGGCTGCGGGCTGCGTGCGGGTGCTGCCGCTGACTGGGAGCATCACAGCCCTCTCCAAAGTTAGGGCCACATTTCAGCGCCCTTCTCTGCTTGCGGTTTAAATAATTTAAAGTCCAGCAGCAATAGTAGTAATTGAAAATTTAGTAATAATAATGGTACTCAGTGTGTGCTGTTACTATTTCTGTTGCACCTACTTGAAACAGTTTTTGCAAAACTTACAATAATTTGTTTTGTTTTTTAATAAAAGAGTATGTTAATTGCATGCTTTTTGAAATAGTTTTACATAAAAAGATTGTACTTGCTGTACGAGCTATTCCTGAGGATCAATATGTTGTTCTGAACATTTATTTTTCCATAAGTACCTTCAGACCTCCAAGAACATTAAACCAAGAAGAGGTCAGTAAGGATGTTTGCTAGATTTCATGGTTCCAACAAGCCAGGTGTATTTTAATGTCCTAGTTGCTGGTTGTTGTTTAACCAGCTCCGTTCTTCTCTCATCGAAGGCTCTGGGCCCTTCCTAGCAGAAGGCACAGAATCTGGTAAACAGTACTTGCTTTCTCCTCCTAACCACCTAAACTCTTGTTTTCCCAACGGTGCTTGAGCCCCCTGAATCCCCAGCAATGTGTTCTTCTAGCTAAACATATGGTTGCTATAACTACAGCCAAGGTGCTTCTGACATCCTCTTCGATATGGCATATGTGCCTGATCTAGCAATGAGCTTTTTACATAAATTCCTACCTCCACCATTATATTTTATCTTTCTGCGTGCTGTTCAAAATTACAGTGGCTTATTGGTTACCTGCCGCACGGACTATATATATATTTTCTTTTAATTTGGGATTGGATGATATAGGACTAAGTCAGGGGATAAATGAATAAATTAGGGAATAAATCAGGCATTATGAGCTAGAAGTAAATGAATAATAAATTAGAGAATAAATCAGACATTAAGACATCAGCAGTGCTCTGTCATCTTTGTATGGAAAAACGTGGAATGAGTGTTGTTGGATTCTTTTGCTGGTAATAGTCCAAAGAAAAAAGCCACACTTACAAACACCAAATCCTGTTGTGCTTTGTACATGCTTTAAAGACCTGAAAATGAAAAAAAAAAAACCCTTTGATTTTCACAAAAGAGAGGGAAGATTGCTAACAATAGTGAGCCCAGTTTGAGCTGTACACTGGGCTCCGGAAGGGCTTTCCTTGGGCTCACTGCTCTGACAAATCCCATTTTTACCTGCCAGTAAAACTGCTAGGAACATTTTCAAAACAAACAAACAATCAAATGGCAGTTACTCATCTGATCAGGCACCAAGGACACCATGATAGCAATATTTACATGAATTCTCAGCATATGAATAATTTTGAGGTACTTACAGATTGTCATAGTTAATTCAGCAGCAGCAGCATTATTTGGTCCAGCACTTTGTTTGTGGCTGGCTCAGACTTCTGGATTGGATTCACACCAGTTACTAGGAATTTGTAAAAATATTGACAAATCAGAGACAACTTTCAAATCTGAATGTTTGTACAGCCAAATCCTCATACTTTGGGATTCACTGCTGTCCTGTTTGAAAGGTTTTGTTCTCCACTCTGTATCGTGCGACTCATGCAGCCAATAATGCACAGCGAGCGCAGAGCAGCAAGCAGAGATGGAGAGGGACTGACAGCCCCCCTGAGCCCTGCACTGCCTGACCATGGGCATGGACGTGGACGTGGATGAAGACGTGGCGGTGGACATGGGCAATTCAGCATAAACCGGTGGAGGAATGTGGGCATCGGTAGGTTTTGGGAGACATTTGTGCATGAGAAATGAATGAAAAAGGGAGATAGGTCTGCAGTAAATATTGACAGTCGGCAGCTTAACTGTCGTGGACCCACCCGTGCCAGGTTCTCCTGGCTGCCTGTGAGCCTGTGGAGCTGTCTCACCTCCTGCACCGTTCTGGTTGCCTTGGAACACCGCCCACTGTTGCACCTCTAATGGCTGGACCTTGCCCGGGGTCAGACGTTTGATACAGGCTGATATGTGCTCAGGAAGCAACGGAGCGAACCTTACAGCCAGTGGTCCCTCTGACACTTCTGCAAACCATCCCTGCTATTTCATGGGTCATTTTGTGGGTGCCTTCGCCTTGCAGGGAGTGTCTCCGTGCTTGCCCCAGCTGTGGGAAAGCCGAAGGCATTAAGGAGTACCCAGGGAAAAGACATTTCAAAAGAAGCTGTGGCACGTGAGTTTCTTCACTGTGTTTGTGCTGTCCAGGAGACATTTTTAATCAGGATAAACTTTCCTCAGTAGACTAAACCAGTCAGAGGACCATTGTATGTTTTGCATAAATTCAGTTACTGGCAGTATACTTCTGCTCATGTTAGAATAGAAACACAAGACAACCTAACAATTTAAGCATAAAATCTTGGAGGAAAAGATCCTTATAAGCAAATCTTCCAGAGGTTTCAGCTAGGTAAATAATGTTAGCTTTAGAAACGCTAACTGAATAAATAACATGACATCAACTAACTTAGGAGGAAATGATGTTAGGCCAAGCAGGTGGGTTGTTTTCATCCTTTTTCGATTTTCCTCCCTTGTTAAACATGATTTTCTGAATAGATTCATTATTTTTTCTCCATCACTTATTATTTCTAATGGCCTTGTACACACTCTTTGTTGGAAGGACGTGGAAATGCAGACCCCTTTCTTCAAGCTCGAGCTGGGTACGAGCATTGCTCAGTGCGTGACTCCCCTCAAGGCGCTCCATTTGTATGGCTCCATTTTCAGACTCAGACAAGCTCCAGCCAGCTCGGAGGCAGAACACAAGTTCGGAGAACACAAGTTCTCAGAAAACTGAGAACTGAAGCTCAGTTTTGCAGGCCATCCTGGGATGCCACATAGAGGGATGGGAGTCTGCATCTGCAAATAGATGCGGTACAAATGAATAGCTTGTTAGTACGTGAAATTCTCAGAAATAAAGATGCCAGCGTGGAGTAACACCTACTAGAAATGATTATTGTGACAGGAGAGTCATCTGACAGCATTCCACACTGCTCAGCACACCTCGTGTCTTTACAGATTCGCTTGTTTGTTCATGCACACATTCAGAGTTAAGCTGTCAAAATTGTCAAACTCTGGAAGTCAGGCAGTTGTAAACCTTTTTAATGCTCGACGAAGCATGCAATCAGAATTATACAACATGAATACTGTCTTTCTTGGGATATGTAAATAAATGCATAAAGAATGCCTTTATGTGTAATTCAGTTGTTCCTAATATTTGTTTGTGTGGAGGATAATAAAGCGTAATCATTGTTAAATTCATAAATGGAAGTTAATCCCTGGTATCTGTCATAAATATGGAAAGATTTTGAAAGAGTCTGAATCCAAGGCTTGATTGTAAGTGTGTCCTGCTTGGAACGGGAAGGAAATCTTCCCTAAAGGCTAAGAGCTGGTCTGCAGGTTCAGCACTGGGTTGGACAAGGTGGCAGGAGGCTGAGCAGGGGCTCACGCTTTGCTCAGCAGGGTTTGGGGATTTTCTGGGGAGGGGAGGTCGATGTGAAAGGTTTTCCTCTCTAAAGGTGGGTACTAGGGGGAGTATTCTTCTGCATCCAGATCATCTGCCTGAGGTGCGAATGGGTTCTGAGTGCTTTCAATCAGTTTGATTGCTCCCATGGCACTCATTCAGAAAAATGCAACAATTGCTGAAATTAAACTTTAAAAATAAGCATGCAAACAATAGTCTTCTCACGGGTACTTTGAATTTGCTTATTGCCAGTGGAGTGCTTCTTCTTAAGCATTTTCAAGCTATGGAGCTTCCTCCAAAAAAAGCCTCCACTGGGCTTTCCATGATCAGCAAGAAAACCTGGCCCTAGCAGAGACACATACATACATCAGTGTTCGATTTGCGGTGGAGATTTCTCATATGTCTTTTCTTAGTCTTTAATAAAAAATACTTCCGTAAGCTGAACAGTAATATTTTCAACTGTTTCATTTACTGTTTTTAATTGCTAACCCACAAATATCCAGATGGTCATAGATATGAAGTGAACCAACTTGAGCAATTAGAAACCCCAGATACCCTGCAGACTCCTGTTCGGAATAAATACCAACCCTCCGAGGTTCAAAGCAGGTGGCTCATTTCCTTTTCATCATTTTTCATTTTTGTTTACCTCTGTTTTCTCAGATACTGGCCAGGAGTGAAATTGGAAGAGCTAGAAATACCATCAGGAAATTTGAAAAAAATGGATTGTTAAGACTTGCCCTCTACTTGCATGAATCTCACCAGTAACTTGCATGGACAAATAACTAAATACACTAAATGTGCATCAGCCCTTTCGGACATTTTGTGTCAAATTCTGGACACAAATTCTGGAAGGTAAGTTAAGTTGTTGGAAGCTTAGCAGCTGAGCTACTATCACAAAATCTGCCCTCTCGTTCTTGTAGTAAAAGTCTGTGAATATTAACATAACTTCATGCAGTTGTTAAATCTGAGCAAATAATGCTTTGGGCAAATGCTTAATGATTCACTGAAGTCCATGAAGGCAAAAATCTGCTAGTAGTTTACTGAAATCAATTACCTGTCAGTTGGTTTCTCTTAAATTTACATTTACAAATACTATATTTAAAACTGTGATGCAGATGCTGCTGAAGGAATTAAATGAGCTAGAATTTTGTACACTAGCCAGAGGAGAAATCTCATCTTGTGCAAAATTAGCATAGGAGGGGTGATCTTTTCTTCAAATTAATTACGTTATTATCAGTTAAATGCAGATGATTGAATGTATACACTACCATTTAGCTTTCACTGTGAACTTTTCCTTGCTCTCCCAAGTACGGAGGGAGACAATTTCCACATTGCAGTTAAACCAAATCTTGCTATAATGAACAATGGCATCATGCAACAACCGGTGCCTCGTGTGGTTGGCTTGCTGTGGTTTCCCGTGTACACAGTGGGCCAGTTTTGTGATGAGAAAATCAGAATTTGCATTGTTTTGTTGGAAGAGATGTGTGTTTTCTTATCTTCCTCCTGAGTGCACTTTTTTTTGCATACTTCAGATTAGATTCGTAACAGGTTGTTGGCTGGTTTTACGGTTACAGTAATGAAGACATGAAGACAAAATTACATGATCACAGAAGTTTGGTTTAAGTCTGCTAGAAACTGGTGACTTGCAAATCCCTAAAAAAATGGGAAAATAGTGGAAAATGCTGAAAGTGTGAATTTAACCCACTTCGGTATGTACAGTCTCTAAAATACTGTATATTGTAACAACAGTAAGGACTATAATAAAACTGTATACCTGTTTACATGAGTTCATTTTAGAATCCCCATGAATTTTAGAAACCTCAAATAGCATATATGCTGTTGGGTCACAATTGTTATTATTATTGTTATTATCATCATCATTCCCATTCTTCAGCTGGAAAGTATTAGCCATTGTCCTGACTTTCAGTGCTGGCCTCTTATTTTCTTCCTGTGCCTTTATCCCTGGCAGTAGATGAGCGCCTGCTTTATAGCATGTGGACATCTCTTTTTTTTCCAACACGACCTTAAGATCTAACAGAGCATTTCAGATGCATACTTCTCACTGAAACTATATGATCCATTGAAGATTAAGTGACATGCCTAAATACCAGTATAATGCTTTAGCAATTACTGTTCTTGCAAAACTTCACGGTGTAAGTCCAGAGGGTAACAGAAAATCGTACTCCAGGGTGAGACATTGAAGAGTAATGGAGGCAACAGACACGGGCAAGCCATGAATGCCCATATTAATATTTTTATTCCCACTTAATTCTGTAAGTAATCTTACTTGCTTGGAGATACTTCTCAGCCAATATATTAATACTTAGCATAGAAGAGTGACTTCGCCTTCAGTAGATAGTTTAAAACTCATTTGGCCGTGGCCCTGAGGTTAACAGCCCTGCTCCAACGAAACAGTATGAGGAGCGAAGAGCCTGAGGCGGCGCCACCTTTCCTTGTCATGAACAAACTTTTATCATTACTGCTTTCTGTGGGAAACTTTTCTTGTGAATATACCTAATGTGGACCTTTGGTAGAGAGGAAGTACGGTCAGCAGAATTGCAAATGGACTATTCCGGTACGTTAACGTCGGTTTCTGGAGTCTGCCACCAAGAGACACTGAGCTTGCTGAACTCTGTCACAGGAGTGCGTGGGTGTTACGTTTATCTGGGCTCCCAGGGTGGCTGAGCTCATGGAAGAGAAATCTGCTGAGGATTACTAAACACACAGAAACCACGTTTGTTGATGAGGAAAGGCTCTTTGGTCTGCTCACTGGAGATTTGGGTGCTTTGGAGGCTGCTGCAGCCAGGCTGCTGCCCCTGCACACCCGCTTTGCAGTGCCAAAGTCTGCATGTCTTAAAGGAAACTTCCTTTTGCTGCATTTTTTTTTTTTAATTTTATAAATGGACATTATGGGCTTGTGAAACTGGAGTGGTAAAACAGGTTCTGTACAATTTATGTCATCTTAGGTGATGAATAGCACCTCAGGAAGCGAGTTGGGAACTCAAGTCATTTTTTAGGCATTAAATGAAGGCTTACCTGGCTAAATATCACTCATAAATGTTATTTAACCTTTGGAAAAGCATTTTACAGGTCCCAGCTAAGAAGAAGCACAAAGGTTTTGCCTTGTTTCTCTACCCCCTGTTGCACTGTGATTTGGGCTATAAAGGAGTAAGCCCAGTCTAGGCAAAACTAATATGGACTTTTCAGAGATAGTACATTAATCTCCTGACATTTATATAGACATCTCAAAAGCCCTGGAAAATTGAAGTCCATGAGGAAAGAGAAGCTGTATTCAATTAATCTGAATTTGAGTTTTAGTGCCAGCTGAGCTGAGATGCCATTACAGCTTCCCCTCCATCCTGAGAGGCAGCTCACTGCCGGGAGGAGCGGGCCCTGCCCTGCCGGCTGACGCAGAGGAGGTGACAGGAGCATCCGTCAGCAGTTCTTCGGAGGCAGCCTGAAGTCGGCTTCTTTGCTGCGTTTGTCTCACTCAAGGGCATCTGTTTCCTGAATCAGCCGATGCAGTGCTGCCATCCGCACTGCCGCCGCTCGGCTCTGCTAATGGGCGGTGTTGACTCCAAGTATAGCTCAGAAGCAAGTCGCCAAGCTTTGTGTTCCTTTTCTCCCTCCCCAGCCCCTTGGGTTTCACTTTTCGGAGGTGGGTTATTGTGACCCTCGTTGCTGGTGGGAGGGCATCCCTGCACTGAGCCGCCTGCTGCCCTGCAGCCGGGCCTGGCCGGTCAGCAGTCCCCTGGCAGATGGACGGAGCCGGCTCGGTGCAGGGGCCATGCGTCCCGTGGGGCACAGCGGTGCTGAGCCCACCCAGCCCTTCCCTGGGGAAAGAAGAGGGAGGCACCGGCCAGGAGCGATGCCGCCTCCAGGGTCAGGGCTGCCAGCAGGAATTACAGGGGAAATTGCCTGACTGCTTTTATGTACAGGCTGAGACTGTCTGTTAGCAGCTATCCCTTTGGACCTTAGTAATTCTTAAATTAGCTCAGTTTTACTGAATTTGTAGTTCTGATTCAATGCATTCGAAAGCGGTTGCTAAGATGACTTGGGTGTCTCTTGTTTCCAGAAAACCATGAACAGGAGAAAGGTGGGAATCTGCAGATGGGTTCTGCATGGTGTCCTCCCATGTAATCTTTTTGCATCCACATTTTAGGGAAAAAGACAGTAAAAAGCACTGGCTATATTCCACACTCTTCGCAAGATATTTTTTCACTCTTTGTAGCCTAAATGAAACGACAAGAGCCTGTCAAGTTGTTGGGAAGTGAAGCAGTGGGGAGAATTTGCGTGTCACCCCTGCTGAAAGCCTTCCTGGACTCAGCTGTGTACATTTTTACCTGCAAAAGCTTTTGCATCTCTTCAGATTCCAACTTGTTCCATGTAACATTGCATCTCCCTGTGTTCGGCTATAGCCTAATGCGATAAGACATAACACAGTATGATGCATGCTAAGTGATTAAATGCAACACAAGGTCATAAATTCAAAGTGACACTTCAGAATTACAATTTGTTGTATTCCTTTAAAACACAGACCTGATCATGAACAGTGCTTGAGCCAACATACTGTTATGCTTGCTGTTATCTATATGTTCCCAGGACTCTGCTTATCCCTGAGACTTCTGTAATGTTTGTCCATTTGGCAGGATAAAACATCCAATTAAAATCCACCTAACAAGGGGACTTTGTGTGGCTGAAACAGCATCCCCATCATGAGGGCCTTTCTCCAGTACAGTGCTCTGACTTCTGTAAACACACATTGCCAGCCGTACAGGCCCTTTCAAGTGTGTACTCAGTGATCTCGGCGGTGTGTGACACAGGTCATTAGTATAATGCCATCCTAAAACGGACTGATTTCTGGTTTTAGTTGCACTTCAAAGTAAAGAAGATGAGAGGTTGGAAACACTCTTCCTCGAAGCTAAAGGTTATGTGTTCCCTCAGTATTACTGCCAGCCTTCTCTCCTATGCAGTGGAAATGTATTATTTTCCCTCTTGCTTGTGCCTCGTGCTGCAGATCACGCATCTTTCACCTCCCTTATTAACACTGGTCACCGTCCCTGAGCGAGGGCTGCAGCTGCTGGCTGCTGCATCGCTCAGGGCGAGGACGAGCACTGCTCAGGGCCTTTGCCCTGGCCTCTCGGCACTTCCAGGGGCCAGAAGAGTTCCTAATGGAAAAGCTGGGCCCTTCCAACGTTGTGTTAGAATTGAGGCTTGCTGGGCCATTAGCGCAGAAGAAAAAGTAACAGGAGAAGCTGCTTATATAATTTATTTGGAAAAGCTTAACATCTTACTATTGGCCCTTGTTTTTTGAAGAATAATCCCTCTCTTAATTTTCCTCAAACCTGTTACTTTTCTGAGTCTTCGCCCCAAGAAAATTATCTGAGAATTGTTACTCCCAAGGAAGCTCAGAGGCGCTTCTGGGACACAGGCCAAGAAATGGGAGGCAGAGCAGAGAGCAGAATTCCCTGAACAATGCCATCCGTGCATCAAAGGCATTCAGTCAACTCCTGACTGTTCTTCACAGCACCTGTACAGGGTTGGCGTAGGCAGCTTTTGTCCTCTCTCCCGTCCCACCTGTGAAGTGGGGACGCTTCCTCTCTGCTGCTCTTTGCATGTCACACCCGATCAAATCGCCACCTCGCTGGTGCATAGCCTGCCCCGTACTACGCCTTTTCTAGTCCTCCTTGAAGAAAGGCGCTTTTATGGCAACGTAAACACAAGAAGTTAGCATAGCATAATGTAAGCTAAGCATAAGAAGAATCAGGTTATACAACTGCACAGTGACAGGTTTAGCCCACAGCCTAAGATCATTAACAAAGGAGGTAATTAACCACAGGAACAGCCTGGCCGGACAGCGACATTTGCAGGCATGTGGCTGGGGCCCGCAGCAGCCCGCGGGGCCGAGCCCCTTTGGGCTAGGCCAAAGCTGCAGGTAGAAGGACCGACTAGTTGTGATAATGCTCGTCGTGGTGAACTGAAACACGGTCTGTCTCTTGCTAAAAGAATACCTAAATGAAATCAGGAATGTCACTTTACATTAGCTTAAGTAGGAAACAGGGGCACAGCCGAACCTTTTACTTCAGATAAGAGCCATGTGCCAGGTTTGCTCCATACACATTTGGATTTAAAACAGTGTCTGCCATTTTGATATATGCTGTAAGAACATGCCTTTGCTATTTTCCTTGGATGAAAATTTTCTTATTTAGTTCTTACTTCTCCCAGTCCACCCCCAGTGGAATAGATGTCAGCCTTTATTCTCTGGTAACTCTTCTGCTTCTCACTTGGATGAGTCTGCAGAAAAGCTGCGTTACCCGGGGAAAGCCACCGTCGTGTAAGCCCATGGAAAGAATCCACCTGAAAACAGAGTTGCGGAGATAAGCATAGCTGAAAGAAGCGAGGGAAACTCAAAATTAAGCCTGTTGCTCTGCTGTTTATCTTGCCTCTTGTACATAAACACCGCGGGGAATCTTAGAGCAGGAGCTGATCTGTAAGTGATCTGATACTGCCTCTGTGATTTCACCTACCTAAGCTGAGTGGAGATGGCTCGTTGTGGATTGCCAGTCTGTTACTGATTAAACTTCTCTGCCTTTTAAGGCCAGATTAAGAAGAACGATCTTTAAATTAAAATGGCATTGGAACTGTTAAACCTGAATAGGATAAGACTAGCCATTACCATCCTTCAGGCAATATTGTAAACCCACCAGGCTATTAATCGATGCTGTTTTGCCCTGTGCTATGTCAGCCTCAATTCCCAGAGGGCTTCGTCAGAAACACTGACGAAGATGCCATTTCCCTCCCCTGCTTTATGCCTACGTTGTGCAAATTCGTTACCAAGATGTGTAAAGAAATAATGATAATTGTCAAAAATTAGCCCAGTGTGAAAGCTCTCCTGCAGCGATGCATTTGAAGTAATTGAAAGAAATGGAAGAGTAGGAGTTCACTGCAGCTCCAGAAGGCTGGATTTCTGAGTGCATTTGTGCAAGGACGGGATTTAATTAGGCGGCTGCATGGTGAAATGAATTGGAAGAGATGTGTTGTGTAGGAGCTGCGTCAGTGGTCCCCAGCACGCGAGGCACCAAGCCGCCCTCGTGCCCAGTCGAGGAGGAGGAAGAGGTTGCAGGGGCTCCTTTTACCCTGTTCAAGTACAAAGTGCTGGATTTGGAAATCTGATTTTAAATACTGTGAGCCCTGAATCCTGGCTCACAGGGGAAAAAAATAGCAAAGGAGAAGAAAAGAAAGAGGAATAACTATTCTGTGGGGTGTCTGCTGTGCAGTTATCACATCCCTCTTCAGGGGTCAGTCTTCCTCCACGCTGTTCTGCACACACGGCGCCTCCCTGGCCAGCAGTGGTCACCCGAGGAGGCTTCTTCCCTGCAGCGTCTGGGTCAAGGGCACCCACACAGCCAGGAGAGAGTGGGGCAGGAGCCGGTGGGGAACGCCTGGTGATCACATCTTCGGACAGCGCTTTGGGTGCCTCAGCGCTCAGTCTGGGCTCCAGCCTTCTTAACAAAGAAATAAAAGGAATTCCTTCCAGGCCCCAAATGGGCTCCCTAATTGCAAAGTCTGTGCGTGAGAACGTGGAGCAGAGAGCAGTGCCCTGACCTGCAGGGCAGGCGTGCTCGGGGTGCTCCCACATGTCGTAGCTGAGACGAGGACATCCGTGGCTCCGTCCGCACCAGAGCTTCCCTCAGCGGGCTGGGAGGAGGGCAGGGGGTGCAGCTCGGGGATGCCAGCTCCTGTGAATAGTCCTGGGGGGCCAATTTGGCTTTCAAACCATCTCCTTCTTCCACCTTCCCATTGCTCTTGTTGAGCTCCAGCTCTGCACACCCGTCTTTGTAGCAGCCCTGCCTTTGAGCTGGCTCCGATCCCTCTGCTCACACTCAGACAGGCAGCCAGTGCTGGGCTGCTCCGCGCAAATCTGAATGCAAGGCGAGGCCCCGTGCTCCTGCTGGGCTGGAAACTGCTTCAGAGGCAGGGTAAAGCTTTTTTTTTTTTTTTTTTTTTTTTTTTTTTTTTTTTTTTTTGTGCAAAAATCTTTAACGCTACCTGTGTTCCTGTATATTTCCGAATACCTTCCCGGCTTTTGCTGTATGGCCAAAAAGCCAGGCTTAACGCATGGAGGCTGTCAGCTGGACTGGCAGGGAACAGACATGGGCTGTGAGGTCCTGCCCCTGCTGGCTCTGTCTGTGCCCTGTCCATCGCTCCGCTGATGCGTGGTCACCACCAGCTCCTGCTGCAGCTCTTCTGAGACGTGGGCACGTCTCTCTCCTCTCCAGCAGCAGAGTCAATGCAGCACTGATGCAGGGCTTGCAGCTGCAAATGCTTTTTGAAATGCCTGTGTGGCACCCTGGTCCTGTGTGGCACCCTGGTCCATCGCCCTTCTTGCCATGGGCTCGCCGCCCCCTTTGTTGCTGGGGGGATCTGGTGGAGCAACCAAGCTTGGTCCCCCCTTGCAGCCCACAGTGCCCCCGACCCCTGCCTTCCTCTGCTGCCGTTTCCCGGTGGGCAGCAGCTGCTCCAGGTGTTCAGGTGGCAGGCAGGCGTGCTCTGAGAAGCTGAGCTCCTGCCACAAGTTAGCGGGATGTATAGCGGCGCTTTAATCTTATTTAGGATGTAGATTACCCCACTTCATTTTAAGTAAGGGGAGGAATGAAGCAATTTATGTGTGTTTGTATGTTTAGCATGAATTACGCAAAAATGAGAACATCTCTCTGAACCTGTGGAGCGCACTACCTGGATTTTGTTCAGTAATTCACTGCAACGTCTGCAGTGAGTTAGGGCAGGGAGGTGCTGCGCAGCCCCTCTGTAAAGTACGTGATCGTTTGAAACAGATTCTCCTCCTTCTCTCAAGTATATCAATTTTCCTTTTCAAATACATCTTAGCTAATTCTGGGACCAGGCCATCCATCTGATTATCTGGTTTCTGATGGACTTTTTCACCACCCGAATGCCGGAGCTGCTCTTTTTTAAATAGGGGAGCAGCCTGCACACTAGGCACGCCAAGTTTTTCACGCAAAGTCTTGGCAGAATCTCTTTGCTTAAAAATATTTCAATGTGTTTGCACTTATTAAAACAAACAAGTACTGTGAAATCTTTGTTTAGTTAAGTTATGAATTATTTGCTTATTTTGTTCCCTATTTGTGCAGCTGCCGATATTACATATTCATAGTTGCGGCTCAGACCAGCTTGTGTCACTCAAATAAGTGGTGCTGGTAAATTTAATTAAAGGAGTTAATATTGTTTTTGCTGTGATCTGACATGGCTATTCCACCTAAACGGCCAGGAGGATGCTGGTGCCCAGGCTTGTGTCGGGAGGCTGCAGGAGGAGCGCGGTGAGCGCTGTCCGGCCGCACGCCCACGGTGCTCACTGCCAGGCAAGGACAGCGGGGCTGGGCACTGTGCACCGACAAAGGGGTGTCCTGCTTTTACTGCCTTGGTAAATGAAAAGCAGGTAAATATTACCCCGGTGCTCATTTACGTAATGATTTCTTTCAGCCGTTTGCTGACACAGTGCAATAAATAGGCTGTGGTAGTGAAACCCATTACAGAGAAGTATAATCTCTAATCCCAGTTAATGGGCTGTTTATAAAATTTGGTATATCGGATGTAATTCTATTTCATTTCTGAGGGTTGTAATAGCGGTAAATAATTTGCTGGATTTATGCAGGCATCCTGGGTAAACCTGCACTTGGAGTGTCCCCTGGAAACAACGCCACAGATAAGAAATCCAGCTGTGTCTGGCTGGCTGCGTTTGGCTTGTGTCACTGGCTCAGGACTGGACTGCTCTCATTTGGCCTTGTAATGATGTGTACCAGAGTGGTGATCAGACTGGACCAGGAAGTAAATGCTAAGGCCTAGAAACAAGGATCTGAACCGCCTTGTGTGAGGGTTGGATTGGAGCAGGGAACAGAATCTGGAATTCTCTATGCACATGGCAAAAATTCTTCACTCTCATGTGTCCCGTATCTGCTGCGGGCAGCAAACGCAGAGCTGCATCTCCCCCCAGGAGCACAGCTCGAGGAGCTGGTCGCTTTCTTAGCAAGTCCACGTGTACTTAATGGCTTGTGGGGTTGTCTCCAACCACACGTGTCCCTTGGACACAGGTGTTGTTTTTTTTTCAAAATCGGGTAAGTGGTTTAGCAGAAACAAAAGTAACCTAAAGCAAAGTTCATTTAAATTCACAAGCAAAAAGAAAACACACCTTAAAGTCATAAAATATAACCACAAAAGACCTTCTAGCTTTATACCAGTATAATTGAGAATGTGTAATAATCCAGTGACAGCATGACTAAAATAATACACATTTAAAACAAAGGAGAGCGAATGAGAGAAAAGAAAAAAAATATTATGAGATTAGAGACTTTACAGTCATTGCCTGTTGTTTTTGTTGCTGTGGTTGTTTTCCTCCTAGTACCATTAAATTATGTTTACGCTGGATTATTGTATGGAAAAAGGTATCATAAAGTTTTACGATGAGAGTCTTTGAGAGGATAAGTATTTGCAGGAGGCTGCTGTTGACTCTTAGAGCAATTCATTTCCTTCTGGTTGTCTAAGAGGACCTGCTGCTTGCTCGCTGTTTGTAGGAGGATATCAGGGAGGTCGTTTCAGGGAGGACAGGCAAGGTGATACTGCCAGGACTGACAACCTTTTGTTCTGGGTGAGAGCATTATTCATGTGCACCTTACAACTTGACCCCATCAAAGTGAAATAGCTGTAAATTATTATAAAGATTGATCTCTCTGTGAGTTCTCCTGATCACTTGCCCAGAAGATGTAGGCATTATCACAGTGAGGCCCCAAAATGTCCCTGCGAGCTATTGTAAAAGCTGTTGTAAAAAATAGCAGGCAGTTCTCCATCAGTCATCCACGGCCAATAACGCGTTTCTTCTCACAGGACTCGATTTACTGGTCAGCTCAGGCTTCCCTGTGAATGATCAGAGTGTCCTGCAAGGTCGCGCTGGGGTAATTGAGAATTACTGCCCAACAAAGACATACACTCCGCTGCGCCTTGAAGGTGGAGATTGCTCTTTAAACCATACATCATCACGATCAATCATATGATAAAATACACGGCAGGCAGCTTCCTAATGCCCTTGAGATTATCAACAATGGGAGATTGATTTGGCTTCCCTTGTTCTAATGGCTCTTCTCTTCCAGTCTTGCAGCAGAGGGTAGGGATGCTCCTTCTGACAAACCTCCGGTGGTGTCACTTGATGGGACGTGAAATGCAGATTTGAGGGACTGTATGTCTGCAGCACTTGGAAGAGCTGAAAGGCAAAGACTTCGGAAGCCACCTCCAAGGTAGGAACAGCCACTTTTGGATGAGAGAGGAAGGAGTGTCTCCTTCAATAATAAATATAAAATTTGAAGGCTTTCAATAAAAAAATTGAAGAGCTGAAACACGGAACAAGTTTGGGAGTATTTCTTGTAGGCAGCATCTGTCTCTCAAGGATGCAATCAGGCTCAATTACAATTGCTTCCATTACAGGGGGCCTTTTGGTCTGATCCTTGTCACAGGAGCTGTGCTCAAGTCAGTGCATCTTTAGTGGTGCAACTGGGAGAAGAACAGGGCCTTCATGCTGGAAAGCCATGAAAACCGACCGTGTCTGTTTAAATGCGCAACAGATCACAGAGTGTAAAGGATCAGAAATGAAAGAATTTTCTAAAAGCCAGCTTGTTAAATCTCATTCCCTGTGTCAGAGTGCAGATAATGGAGAAGAGCAGCATCACCTGCCCCCCAGAAAAATGCACCATTTGAATTGGTCCCATCATTTCCAGATTTCCCCCATAAAAGCCATTTCCACAGACACAAAATTTCTTCTACTAAGTTCTTTGCGGTGATGAGTTCCCCAGAATATCACACAATCAGCTTTCAAGAATGACACCTTTAAAAAGAAGTAAAATAAAATCCTCCTTGCAATTGCAAAGACTATGAATTTAATTTACCAATGCAAACAAGAGCAGCCTGCCAAGTTGCCAACACAGATACCTAATTTGTTGACACGGAGATCTCAGGCAGTGTTTTATTTAGTTCCATGCATCTGCATTCGTTTGCAATCTGATAGGTCTCCAGCCACTTCTGTAGCAGGCAGAGCTGCTTTGTGCCCTTCCCGTTCCTCTTATATCAGAGTGCAGCTGGGATATTTTAATCTATATTTATGACTTTTTGTGATGCTTGAATCTGTGGACCTTAAGGGCGTGTTGCGAAGGGTGATGTTTTCACCAGTGTTTGGGGTGGCAGCAGGTGGGGGTGAGGCGAGGGGAGAGGCTGATGGTGGTTGGAATGAGGGGTACTCTGCACAAAAAACCGGGGCGGCTTCGCGTGCGACTTCCACGGGCTTCGGGGTTTCTGGAGCTGGGCTTAGGCCGAAGCAGTGGGTGCAGTGATGTGGGGCTGGGCTTAGGCTCCATAGTCCTGACCCCATCCCTAATCGGGCTGGGGATCCTGCCTGGCAGCAGCCCAAAATTGAGGTGTGCTTGGCTAGGGTTTGGCCACAGCTTCGTACAGGAATACCCAACACCAGCCAATGTTCTTCTTTGGGATGAACAGTGAAAGAGTTCTGTTTTTTTAATGTTTTTTTTTTTTTTTTTTTTCCCATAGTAACAAGAATAATACAGGTGTGATGGGATTCTTAATTATCTGTACTGTCAAACACAAGCTGAACAAGCATCCGCATGCCTTGAGCTGATAGCTGTGAGGGAAAATGACAGGCAGAACCTGGTTTTGAGCATTTTTCCCTTTTGAGCTTTACCACTGTAAAGAAAATGGCATTTTGCCTGGTAAGCCGGAGAGATCACCCCAGGTTCAGTACTGCAGCCCTGCAACAAGGCCCACGCTGCTCCCCCGCCCGCTGCTGGCTCTGAGCGAGCCCCGCACTCTGCTGGCGTGGAGATGAGAGGTGGAGCGCAGGTGGGTCATTCAGTCTCGTATTCACTGCCAGCGCAAGTTTACCTTCAACAATCAATTTATCGTACTCAGAAAATCATTTTGCGTGTGTCCAGACGACGCAATGGATGTGGCCGTTCTGTCTCAGCAGGAATCTGGTTTGGCATTGGAACGTTGTCATCTTAAATTTCGCCTCCTGACCCATGAACAGTTTGTGTGTCACAGCAATGCTTTATTCTTTCCTCTGATTCTCTCTCATACATATCCTTTGGGTGGCCTCTTTAAAATCATTGCTCACCTATGCCATACAGCATTTGCTCCTTTTAATCTTCCTTCACGAGACGATGTCCCAGTCACTTTATCGTTTTGTTTCTTGTTTCTGAATTCTCTTCAATTTGTCAGAATGAATGGCTTCTAGCAATTGGTGATGATGAGAGGATAGAGGGTGTATTCAATGTGACAGTTATTTACTCCACAGAGAAAACACCTTTGTTCTCCTTTTCAGAGAAATGGGGCTTTACATTTTCATCGCATTAGAGGCACAGCTATCTCACATACTTACAAGACATTACGCAGAAATGCTTTCTCTTGCAATAGTTTGCTCTGCCTTTATTCTTATGTTGCATCTGCTCTGTGCCAGGTGGCAGGAAATGTACCAAGTGTGTGTGTATTTTTTAATGCTTTAGAAGGTTCATTTTTCCACAGCCAGGGTTCGGGGTCACTATTTACTACATTGCTAAAAACCATCAATTTCTTGTCACCTTTCACTGCTAGGTATGTATCTACTGAAAGCATTTTCCAAATTAAATCTCACGTTGAAAAAATATCTCACTGACTGTCAGAGTCTAAACACAACATAAATGTGCATCCGGAGAAGGACTCTCGCAGTGTAAGCGCTCATTAGCTGCAGAGAGGTGAAGAGGAAGGTGTTAGACCTGAAGCAGCTTGCAGTTACCGCAGCGCAGTGTCAGGCTGACCTACACGGAGCCGTGTGCTCTGCGCAGGGGGCAGCTCAGCGTCACGGCTTTCTCACCAAGCAGGGCTGTGCTGGTGTGTGCACCTTGTGAGAAGAGAGGAGGAAATGAATTTGGGAGACGTTTTCATTCAAAGCTGTGCACCTGGGCTGGTTGTAGATTCAGGCCTCGTGCAAAGAGCATTATCCAGCTGTCTGTTATTGAATGTTGGACTCTTTTAGGCAGGCACGTGGGCTGGCAAGTGGCTGCTTACACCACTCCTCACTCTGCTGTCTTTTGAATAAGGAGTGAAACCACTTCTCCCCACCAGCACATACACGTTTCTTAGCATCTGCATCTGTGTTTACAACACAGTTGTTACGTAGATGGAAGGAACATTGAAAGTCACTATTTTTTTTATGTTTTCCAAAGTAAATTGCATCGGGAGTTTTACATAGGAGAAGTGCAAGTACGCACAGTGCCTTTTAGATAATGGCTTTAGAGAGTTTTGCTCACATTTGCCATGTTTCCCTTTGAGTTATCTGTCTGGTAGCCCTAAGGTTTTCTGCCGTACACCCTCTTGCTGTCAGACAGCGATCATCCTTTGATGGCATTACTACCCATTTGCGCACTGCTCCCAGGATATGTTCTGTCCCCTGTGCTCCTGCTGCTGGGTGGAGCAGTTGGGGCAAGGCTTTGGCCTGAATATATCACAGTTCTCTTGATTATTTGGCTGAAGAATTTATTCTGGCTTGAGTCCTTCTTTTGGGCTTTCTTTTCATAGCTCAGTGAAGCAAAATCCATTTGTTTCATTGATGCTTAGGCTGGACCTTGGTGATTTTCCAGGTGTTCATTAAAATATATCCAATACATTTTAAGAAAGCCTCCATTTTGCTCTTTCTGCGCCTTTTCTGACGATGATGTCAGGCTGGAATATTTAGGATTTTCAAGTTTCCTGCCACAAAATAGGAGTGAACTAATCAGAGGGACAGACAGGATAATTATAGCAGAGAGAGAGCTTCTATTTATTCCCAAGTATCTTGTTAATCAGCAATAATGGAAAAGGAAATAGCAAGAAATTACATGGCAGTTAAGCAACTTTTTGGTAAAATATATATTTTTAAATTAATCTAAGTGGTTTTGAATCATGAGAATGTAAAATGTAAATTAATTTAATCCATTAACAAAATGAAACTTGAAGCCTGCTTCCTGTCATATTTTCAGGAGTGAAAGTAATGAAATATTTGGTGGTGGGTAGGCAGGGTTATTATTAGAGACTAATTGCTCCAAGGTGGAATAATATTCACCCAAACATTTCATTATTTGGGATTACGGTCTGTTTTTAATGGAGCAGTTGGAAATGGGTGGGGAGGAAGCGCTGGGCAGTTTTTAGTGAGGATGAATCAAACAGGAAGGGGCTGCGTGGCAGCGGGGCTGCGTGACACTGGCTTTTGTGACACAAGGGCTGCCTGACACCAGGGCCGTGTGACACCAGGCCCTGTGACCCCAGGCCCTGTGACACCACAGCCATATGACACCAGGCCCTGTGACACCACAGCCATGACACCATGGCCGTGTGACACCAGGCCCTGTGACACCACGGCCATATGACATCAGACCGTGTGACACCACAGCCATGACACCGTGGCCGTGTGACACCAGACCGTGTGACACCATAACCATGACACCATGGCCGTGTGACACCAGGCCGTGTGACACCACAGCCATATGACACCAGGCCGTGTGACACCACAGACATGACACCATGGTCGTGTGACACCAGGCCGTGTGACACCACAGCCATATGACACCAGGCCGTGTGACACCACAGCCATGACACCATGGTCGTGTGACACCAGGCCGTGTGACACCACAGCCATGACACCAGGCCGTGTGACACCATGGCCGTGTGATACCAGGCCGTGTGACAGCACAGCCATGACACCATGGCCGTGTGACACCACAGACATGACAGCACAGCCATATGACACCAGGCCCTGTGACAGCGTGGCCATATGACACCAGGCCGTGTGACACCACAGCCATGACACCACGGCCATATGACACCAGGCCCTGTGACACCACGGCCATATGACACCAGGCCCTGTGACACCATGGCCGTGTGACACCACAGCCATGACACCACGGCCATATGACACCAGGCCCTGTGACACCACAGCCATGACACCAGGCCGTGTGACACCATGGCTGTGTGACCCCAGGGCCCTGCAGGTGCCCGTGCGGCCGCCCCGTGCTTCTCTGCGCCCCAGACCCTGCACCGCCCTCTTGCGGCGTCTCTTCCCCCGTTGCTTTAATCCAACAAATCCTCCCCTCCCTGCGTGGGATTTGTTAACAGAATACAAGTTCGCATCCACCGCTGCCTTGCTGATTCCAGCGGCAGCTTGCTGCAAACAGCACAAGCAGGGAGCCGGTGCCAGGCACAGCGGCACGGCGGTTTGGTCAGGCCTTGTCTGCGGTGCATGTCTGACGTGCGAGGAGCTATCCGAGCTGCCGACAAGGAACAATCCGATTGCCTCTGCCAATTCTATTACTCTGCCCAGCCCTGCGTATTTCCAGGGTAGCAGCAGCATTATTGATGTTATTTTGCGAAACAGCAAATTTTGCAGTCCTTTTCCTCCAGATCAGCCCTATCGCAGTGCCTAGTCTCACTCTACACCAGCAGCTTTCATTACCTTGGGGCAGGAAGCAAAGAGCAGAGTCCATCAGCACTGCAAAACTGCATCTTTTTTTTGTTTGTTTCGGTTTTTTTTGGATGGTTATTTAACAAAGTGTTCTGCACTGTTCTCCATTGTGGGCACATTCCCTTTTAGGATCAAGACCTGAGCCTTTAGCAAGGGCTAGAAAGCAATAGGGTTTGTTTTCATTTTGAGTCTGTTTAAGGAGGTTTATGTTTATGAGCACATATAGTTTCTTCATTGAGGAGGAAAAAAAAAAAAAAGGCACTGTTAAAAATCAAACTTTGATCCCCTTGAGTCACATAGAGGCAGACACTAACAAGCATCTTATGAGCTGAAAATTGAATCTCATAGCACTTCAGCCAGGCAGTCTTGGAAAATTAAGATTAGGGCTGGAAATATGAGAAATCAAAATTAAAGCTTCTATATGTATATGCTTTATATATTAGCCGTGGTGACCAAAATGAAGATTTTTTTTCACACTGCAGAGAAGTAACTGTGACTGAAGCTCGGGTTTAAAAGACCAGTGGAAGGGAGGTCTCAGCGTTGTGCTGGCAGCACTCTGGCACACAGCCGTCATCTCTGAAGGAGAGGGAAGGGGAAGCGCGGGGTTCTGGCAGCCGCGGCGCGGCGAGGCCGCATGTCCCAGGCCCCAGCAGCAGGCAGGTGGGAGTGGAGGGGCTGACGTACCCGGGCACAAACTATGCAGGGAGAAGTCACCAACACCCAGGTGGCCCCAGAGCGGGTTGTTTGATAGTGTCATGGCAAACAATTGTTTTTCTGAAGTTTTCTCAAGTTTTTGGTGCTGTTCCTCAGTTTCTTCCCTGTGGGAAATTTGTTTTTCTTGGTTGCGTTTTATATAAATGCTACAGATTTCACTTGACTTACCGTGACTTCAGAAGGGAAGTATGACACGCTAATCATCTGGCTAATGACTGCCTATTTATGTGGAGCTTCTTTCAAAACTATTGTATTATTTTACAGGAAGAAAATTGTGTTGATTTTCCTGCTGCAGCCAGAGCCGTGGCATGCGTTTGCTTTGACTCATTGTGCGACAGAAAGAAGTCCAAGTAGCCGTTGATACCTTTTGCAACCTGCTCTCCCCAACCACACAGACATTTTCAGAACATAGCTCTTCAAATATTCATGATTTCATCTTTAATTTCTTGTGGTGCAGCGTTATCTAGAATAACAAATTTTATAACGATAACCTTTTAAAGTTCAGTAGAAAAAGAAGGATGCTTACAAAGGTCCTGAATAAAACCTAGCACAGACTTATTTATTTGTATTGAGATGGACTGTAGAGTAACGTACATGTTTTCTAAATAGGCACGCCTGAATGTCCTTGCGATGAAAAAAGCCTGTTTATTTACCCAGGACGCAGACCAACATGTAACTATTTGGCATTTAAATGCTTGCATCTGTAGTCTTTTGTTTTGGAAAGGGCAGCAAATTAAAATCCCACCAGCAGACATCCAGAGCAGGTCTGTGGGGAGATTGGGGCCACATAGCTGAGCACCTGTAAGAACGATTCACTGAGCTAATGAGTGATGGATTACTAATAGGACAACAAGTTGCTCATACCCAAAGGAAGACCCAGAGAGTCAGCTTAGAAATGCACAGCGAGACAGGCCCTGATCAGAGAAGCGGCAGCAGTACCCTGGGGCTGCGGGAGGCCTGGTGGCGGCACGGCCTGCGGAACTGGCCAAGGCCTGGGCTGGGGCCGTGCCCTGGGGGTACGTCCACTGGAGGGCTGCCCCCAAAATTTACGTTTTCTTTTTCCATGATGATGGCTTGGGCTTGCGTCACTTGGTCTTGCTCAAACAGGGAGACGTTTTGACTAAAATTCCAAGAAATAGGGTAAAACCAGTCATGAGCTGTGGACAGGAGTGTGCTTAATCTAGGGTGATACAATTGCAGTCGTGGCAGACAAACAAAGAAGAACTATTTGGATAATTTATGTCTTTCTTTCCTTCAGAGAGCACTGTTCTCGTTTAGAGCATCAATTTACACTCTGTGTGTCAAGGAATGAGTGGAAATGAAGTTCAAACAGTGTAAAACTCCTAGAGTTCAAATGGATTTAGAAAGGTGGATCTCATCATTGTTCACTGCTCTCTTACACATCCACTTATTATTCAGGAAACCAAACGAACTTTGGTCCCTTTGTGGCTCTTTCATTAAACCTTTTTTTTCTTTCTTTCTTTCTTTCTTTTTTTTTTCTTTTTTTTTCTTTTTTTTTTTTTTTATTTATTTATTTGTTTTTTATTTCCATTGAAATCTAGCAATCCAAAGTATTCTCATATTGAAGTTACGAAAACTAAACTGTTTTACTAAAGCTACTAAAGCGCCGCATGTGGTGCCCTGCTTCAGAATGCTCCATGGAGCTGAGCTCCTGCTGCCGGTCCGGCCACGGTGGATGTGGGTCAAATGCAGGCAGAGGATGCCCGAAAATGCCATTTTCTTTGTATCTCGCTTACTGTGGCTTTCTCGTGCCAGAGGTGTGTCTTGTTCGCTTGTTACTCTACATCCTCTCTGAATTCTGCAACTCATACTCTTCTGTTGCCTTTGCAAAAATGGCTAGAATTGTGTTTTCCTTATAAGCCTTCTTCAAGTCAGGAAGCATTGCTCATTTGGTTAATTCAGGGAGGAGAGGGAAGTAACGTGCAAAATGCAATCCTGCTTTTGCAACCCAGTAAGCAGCAGCAGGAGAGGGATGTAATAAGAGAGCATTGCCCGTCATTGTTACCAGATGTGCAACACAGGGTGATGATAATTCTCTGGGTCACAGGCACACCAGGGACTGGAGGGTTAGCAAAAGTACTTAATCACTGGTTCCTTTAGGATTAACAGGCAAGGCAAGGGATAACATTTGTAATAGATTATATCTTTTGAGAGTGGAATCTAGGCAGATTAAATACTGTTCCTTACAGTTATTTTTGTTCTCCATATGTATATTTGGGTCAGAAAGATTTTTAATACTGTGCATTATATGATAGAGAAAGCTTTCGTTGTCACTGGTGAAATGAGAAAGCAAGTAATCTCGCTCTATGTCCCATTAAGGACAGGAAGTGAAATTCCATCCCTGATCAAAACAAGTCAAAGCAGGTGGGTAACTAAAGCAGAGGACACAGGTCAGGAATTCTTGGGTGTCCAAAACTTGCAATTGCATGCTTTGCTTTTTGCACTTGTAGTCCTGTTCAGGTTGGAGCCCTGCAGCCCCAAAGGCTTTTCCCTCCTGGAGCCATTGGCCCTGCGGTCACACTCGGGGACTGCTGCAATGCAAAGCAGCTGTTATGGTGCAGAGAAGGGGTGAAGCCTGAACACCTAGATCATAATTAACACCAATTATAACATCTCTTTTAAATTGACTGATGGCAGCAGAGCTGAAGCCGTGCCTGTTGGTGCTGTCCTGCAGCGCTGGCAGCGCAGGGATTTCAGGCCACATCACCGAGCGCCACCCATTGTGCAGCCCCAACACCGCACATCCCACGGGAGCATGCCCAGCACAGCCTGGACTTCACTCCCCCCGTGTGGTGCCAAGCAGTGGCTTTTTGCTCCAGCCTTCCTTTGCAATGAGGTGCAAGTAACACAGATTTGTGTCGGTGCTTATCCTAGGGGACCGCGTGCTGCTGCGTGTTGGGTGCTTTCCCTGATCTGGATCGTAGCAGGGTGCGATGCAGCGAGATGGAACAGCCCAGGTGGGAGCCTAAGGGGATGAACGCGTCTTCCCCCCAGGGCCTCTGTAAGGACCAGCTTGCAGGGGCTGTATCTTTGCAAGCGGCTTGTCACAGCACTGGCAGATGGCCACGTCTGTCATCACAACAGGGTGTACTTGCTGCACGTATCCCTGTTCTCCTCCCAAAAGCTGCAGCTCCTTTTACTTCTGTGTTTGCAGGGATGGCCTTCCAGGGTCTGAGAGAGTGATTCAGAGCCCTCACCTGGAGCAGGAGTAACCTGGACACCAGCTCCTTTTGTTTCATTGAGCCTAGTGAATAAAGCAACATTTCGAGACAGTAACTGTTCATGTGCACCTGGCTGGGATTCAGATGCTTAACGGCAATAACTTAAAGGAATGTCATGCGGCATGCACCAAGTGGGGATGCCAGACTTGTTGCATTTGCAAGCCAAAACACTTATGCAATTAGTGCAGCCTTGGCCAGTGGCCACAGCCAGCAGATGTCTAGCTGAGTCCTGCACACTCCTGGAGGAACAGTGCATGAAGATAAAAGAACAGATTTTCTTCAAGCAAAATGAAACAGTAGGAGTCATCTCTCCTAAATGAGCTGTTTTTAAAGGGCTTATATGGCAAACTCGTGCTCGGTGATTTATTCCTCTTTCCCCTCCCTTTTCTTGCCTCTTTTCTGTACTCTCAGCATCTACTGCATGTCTAAATCAAATAATTGTCCTGATTTAGACATAAAGAAGTGTTCAGCTGTGTGAGGCCCCAGTGTGACATCCGTATTCCCAGAAAGGAATGACAATCCCTGTAGCCACAGCATACAAAGCACTGATTTGGGAATAAGCCCTCCTCAAGAGTTTCAATGTGCTGATTGACTTCGTAGCAGCCAGCGCCTGCCAGATCAGGTCTGCACTACTGCTCCTGGCTCTCTCATTCTGCAACCCAGAAATTCACTGTGCTGGCTTTTAAATCACTTGTGGATCCACAAGCAAAATCGTACACGTGCAGGGCTCCAGTTCTTCCGCACCACCATGGTGCCCCCACCAGGTATCTGGTGAACCAAATACCTGGTGTCTCTTAGGATTTGTCTGTACCCATCTTCTTCAGTCCCACCCATGATGTGGAGAGCTGTCGTTGCTGGGTCAGGATCAGTCACTTGGGTGTCAGATAATCACCAGAAGGCACTGAGGTTCTTCCTGCTTTTTGTAGGCTTTCACAGTGGAGAGTGGTGGAAGGGAGGCAGGAGTGTTATGGCTGGAAGCTATTTAGATTAGAGTGTGTATTAGAAAAGTGATATACAGCAGAACTGGGAGATAAGGATAAAGCTGAATGGAGTAATTAGCAGGAGGAAAGAGAGAGGTATCAGGCTCTGCTCGGAGCTGACCTCTGCCTTAAGGAGTTGAGAAAGACTGCAGATGAGCAGCGTGGAGATGGCTGGGGAGCCGTGGGTCAGCCTGCCACCACACTGGCTCCGAAAGACGTCCTGGCAGCCCTTGTCTCCGGGAGGAGCCGGAGCGCTGGGGTGAGGCTGGAGGTTTGGGAATTTCTAACTGAGGCTTCAGCTTTCTAGCACTCACAGACAAGGACTGTGGCATGAAGTACTGCTTCAGTGCAGATAACAAGTAGTTTCCATGGCACTTGATATAGCACAGAGTATATTCCTTCAGGTCCTTGTGAGCTACGTACCAAGCAGTTGCTGGGTCCTTTGAACCCGTGGTCCACCTAGTTAATTACTGGCATCTGCCAGTCCAGGATCTCCAAGCTCCTGAGGAAATGGAGGGATGCTTGAGGCAGGTGGAGAGTAATTCTGCAGCAGTGAGATTCACAAGGAGCTATTCTTCCAGGCATGGCCTGGGTCTGGCATGGTACCAAGTCGCTGAGTTGAACCTTGGTTGCACCGCAGGAGAAGAGGGAGCGCCCTTTGCCTCCAGGCCCTTGCTCTAAGAGTGTTGAGGAAAAGCAGAAAGAATGGTTATGCATCACAAATCTCTGTGTGTGAGAGATCTGCTGGAGTTGTATCCCTAACAGATGGATCTTCCCAGTAGCTTTCCTGAAAGCACGGAGGCAGAGCTCCTTGCAGCCAGGGAACAGGCCACTGGACAGCCTCGTGCAGAGCTTGCAGGCGTAGCGCTTGGGCTCTTGTACAAGTGGGACAAGGGCAGTGTAGCATGGGACTGGCCTATTGCTGGACACGCAGACGTGAAGAACCCGGAAAGGACCTAACAGTTAACAGCAGAGTCCTGAATCTCTTGTGCCCGGGTTTATTCGGCTGTTCCGTAGGGGCAGGCAGGGACCCCAAACCCACATCACTTTCACAGACTCAGGCTGGCGGCGGTGCGCAGCCTCTGTGCTGTGCCTCCCCACCAGCTGGCCTCTGCCCTGGCTGCAGCCCTCGGCAGGGCTTTCATAAATGCAGACGTCTCAGCAAGTGGTATTGATTGCTTGCAGAGCTAGAAATCTGTTTTCAAAAGAAATGAACATTTCTGAAGGTATTGATGGCTTTGTCCTGCAATACGGTCGGGATACTGCTGGAATATTGCTTTTGTGCAAATTCCTCATTTGCTTTTTCTCGTGCATTGCAAGAGCAGCTGGCTGCAGACATGCTGGTGGTCAATAGTAAGTGATGGAAGATGGTCGTGCAGTAATCCCGAATGCTGCCTTGATGGCACAGTCCTGGTGCACAGGCAGAAAGGAAGGAAGCGCTAGGCACAGGGTGGTTTCAGGAGAGCAGGGAGCTGGAGGCCGTCGTGCAGCAGATCGCGGTCTCCTACCCAGACCCTTCTGCCCTTTCACTGCAGAGAGCTGATGTTCAGGTGGTTAGGATGACTGGGCACTCCTAGGATTTAGTGACCCCCTTTCCTCTAGGAATACTTTCCTAATTACAGTTTACCTGAAATTCTTTCTTGCCACCCCCCCAGAACAAAATCTGGGAGCTGCATCGTTACCAAGCCATAAGCAGCCATCAGGAAAACCAAGAGGCGGGAGTTGGTGTTCTCTCTCCAGCATCAGCTTCCCCTGACATGGCTCTCCCGCACATACAGGACGTGTAGGAGCATGTGGATGCCCAGATGGCGAATTTGCACTCCAGTGAATAAAGCCATTATGCAAGGCAAGTCAAGGAGATCGCTAACAGTGACCCAAACATGTATAAATCCAGAGTGTCTTCAAGTCCTGCTAAGCATGTTCAGTCTTACAGGATGTTGTGCTGTTGTGTACTTCTTTAATAAGCAGAAGCAAATATAATAACAATAATAATATAAATTATATAATTATATAAATAATTCAGCAGCTCAGTAGTGGACAATGCGAGAACACCCCAGGGCTGCTGCCCAGCTGCCGGCAGTGCTGAGAGCAGCCGCCCGTTTGTGCTGGGCACGTGGCAGGGCCCCCCGGGAGAGGAGGCAATGCCTGCTGCAGTACTCACCGTCCCCATATTAGCTAGTGGGGGCTGAGCAGTGCCTACAGGAACATCCGACAGCTTCACCCAGCCCCGAGCAGCACGGGCAGGTCGAGGGCAGGAGTTTTCTGTGGCGAGGAGAAACTGCAAGGGATTGGGCTGAAGTGCGCAGCCTGGGGAGAAGTTAATGCATTTCCCATATCCGAACTGGCCCCATTCGTTATCAGTGAGCCAAAGGAGCTCAGCTGAGCACTGATTGTATTAGTGAGGGTTGGTGAGAGAACTTTTCCTTACTATCGTCCCCGGTATAAATACCGCCGTAACATGTATTGATTCTTTTGAAATTGCAGCTGTCACCTCATGGACCCGTAGCATTTATTACTCTTCCATGGAAAGATTTTCTGCCAGTTCTCCCCATTATCAACTTCACGTCATTAACAGTAATATCTCCCCATAATGCCAAGGTATAGAAAAATTCTGCGGAGGCCACTTGGAAACCTTTCCATCATGGAGAAATGGACCCAAACCCACAGCTCCTGCTGTGCATGGTCAGCTGCTCTTCTGTTTCACGTGTAGGACTAATGCTTTGACCATTATTCACAGAGATCTGTCTGTTGTATGGACACCCTCAGTGTTCCTGGCTTTCAGCTGTCTCAGCTGCCCATATTAACTCTGCGTCTAACCCAGCCCGCGCTGCGGAGGCTGTCAGTGTGAAGAATAATTCCAGAACAAAAAGGACATTTCTGTTTCTCCAACATTATAATCCAGGAATTGTGGCTGGATCTTACTTTAGCCAAATGGACTCACCCGGCTTGTCTATTCCTTTCTGCACCGTATTTGCAATCTGAAGTCCATAAATAATTAATCAAACACACATAAAAATCCTTAGGATGCTGAAGAGTTCTGCAAAATGCTGGCAGGCTTAGATCAGAGCCAGGTTGTTAAAATCCCTCTAACAGGGCATCGCTGAGCATGGCGACTGACAGAAGGGTATTTTTAGAGCAACAAGTTATATGGGTTTAACAATATGCTTCAGCTCGATGTGTGG
The DNA here is from genome assembly GCF_040182565.1 of Anser cygnoides. Lineage (NCBI taxonomy): Eukaryota > Metazoa > Chordata > Aves > Anseriformes > Anatidae > Anser > Anser cygnoides. The sequence goes on from NC_089882.1 coordinate 3,284,530, forward strand.
CTCCGCCTTGGGATGAGGAGGTAGCACCCGTTCGTCCTTCAGGTTTATTCCTCCCGTTTCCCAGGTGCACAACTGTTTCTGATGGCACGGTTTCAAGGCAATGCCATCTCTCCAAAGAACACAAACAGTTAAGTGCCATGGTGTAATGGCAACGTAAAATTGTTTCTGCAGCCTGTGTGATGCACTGAGGGTGGATATTATTCACTGTCAGCTGGGTCCCAGAGAGTACTTTATTGAATTGCCTCTAAGACTTAGTATTGGGGTTAATTATTTAGGTACCTTAATTTTCAATACATCTCTGTCTTTTGCCTGCAGTATCAGAAATCTAAACCTCCCATTCAAGGGACAGAACTGTAAGAAACCCTCAGCAAAATTTAAATGCAATCACTGTCATGAGAAGGAGGGGTGATTTGCAATGATTTGTGATGCCTAGAATGTAAACTGAATATTTATAAAACATCGATAAGTTCTCCTGGATGCACAAAAACTCTCACCAGCTGCTTTTGTCTCTGTTGGTTGAACTGTAATATACATCCCAGCTGATATGATTAACTTTGTCCTGTGCCAGCGTCGCTCCGTAGCAGCACCATGCTCAGGGTGGCGGCCTGCTCGCAGCCAGGTCTGAGGGCAGGAAGGGTCTGGCAGTGGTGCTTACCTTCACCGGGAGAATCGGCAGGTGCCCCTGCCCATGGCACGGGGTTGGAGCGGGGTGGGCTTTGGGGTCCCTTCCAGCCCGAGACATTCGGTGACTCTATGAACACCCCAACAAAACGCGGTAGGCTAGAGAGGGCTGGCAAAAGAAACATTGAGGCTCCAAACAATTTTGCTGCCCCCGTGAGTTTTTAGACACGGCACGCTTGCTTGTTGGTTATTTCATTGCTAAACCTCATATCCTGAGGTCTTACCGAAATTCCAGTCCCCAAGTCCCTTAAGGGGCGGCCACACAAAGCGCTGGGCCGTTGCACACATCAGCAGCAAGGATGCTCAGCCCGGCAGGACATGGGGGCGCAGGGCAGCGGTCTGGAGCACAGCACGTCTGATGCTGCTGTGGAAACCTCCACCAGTTCCTGCTGGGGCCATGGCTCCTCCCGGTAATGTCTGTTCCTGCCTGAAACGAGTAAGATTGTGGTATAAAAACTGGTGACTAATAGATATTATAAAACACGACAGAAAAGAGCAGCACTGCCTTAATGGGCACATCAGGAGATGATTATGGTTATCAATAATATTTTGGACTCCATTAGAAGCTTTTAAATTTAAAAAGCCACCAGTTACCGTCAGCCCACGTAAGCAGAGTGGGAATGGGAGCCGGGAAGCCCGGCCCCTCCGCGACTTCTCGTCCCCAGGCCCCAGCTCCTGCCCTGCCTCTGCTCGCCTGCGGCTTCTCCGCCTCTTCCCTCGGGGGCTCCTTGCGCCACAGCATCCCCAGCCACACGCGGTCCGGGACACAGCAGCGGCTTGCATGAGCTCACGCTGCTGTCCTTCAAGATGTGCACGGCAAATGTATTGATGTAGCACATCGCTACAGCTGAGGCTTCACCTGAAGCGATGCCGTTATTTACGTTTCCCCCCATGTCGTTAGGAGTAGTCCCGTGGTGCCTTTTGATGGAGCAGGCCGTCGGAGCACAGAGCTGGGATGTGCTGCTGCAGGCGAGGAGGTGACCTCGCTACAGCGAACACCGGGGGGGTGTGAGCGTGGCCCCAGCTCTGCCGTCCGTGCTCCAGCTGCTGCTGTCCACGACAAGCTCCTGCGGCGTGCTGGCTCCCTCCTGCCCCGCGCTGCAGGGCCCGGCTCTCGGTGTGAGCTCCATCGCCTCCAGCGGAGCCTCCGCCGTCCCGCTGGGCTTCACCTGCGTGTTCAGCTAGGCAGCAAATGGTTTGTGCTTACCTGCTTCTTTGGAAAGCTGTCGTCATCCGGGACTCATAAATTTAAGGGGCAACTCCTTCTTAGTATACATATACGCTCTAGCAAAATGGCAAGAATGATTTTCTATTGTAATTTTGTTTAATAAATAATCACAGCAATGGAAGAATTTGCTTCACTCAGTCTACTGACATGAATTAAAACATTCAATTACAACTGTGGGGGCAATTTAAGTATTTACTTATTCTTTAGGGGATTATAAATTAACCCTAAGGACCTCCATAAACCTTATTCAAGACATTGACAGAAACTTGAATTCAGACCTTAATTAATCTAGGGAAAAAAGAGCGCAAGACCCAAGAGACATCAGACACAGCAGAGCCGCAAGGGCCATGCTCGCTCACCAGCCGTGTACAGATGCACCCTGCCGGAAATAATTCAGATTTAATAATTCAGATTTAGGGAAAACATGTTGTAGGGATAATTAAAGCCACTGAACCTAATGTGTTTCACGAGAGTCCCTGAGGCGTGAGCCTTGGCTGTGGCAGTGTCAGTCGGACTTTGTGGGCGCCTCCACTTGTGCCAGCGCCAATCCGGGTCCGTGCCGAGGGTGGGAATGGGTCGGGCACCTCTGCGAAGCCGCTTTTACCCCTCCCGAGGGGGAAATAGGAATGGAACCGTGCTTATCCAGTACATTCGTTGCCATTTTCTAGGGAATTAAATTAGTTTTGCTGGAGTTTAGTAAATTAACTAGAGAGAGCGTTGATAAGGAAACACAAACCGGAAGGTTTGGTTCCCACGGAGAGGAAAATGGAAGGGTGGTTTGCGGTTCGACCAGGCCATTGAAAGTGCTCATTTTTTGCTCAGTGCCCTGCCATTGGATTCAGGCTGCAGCTCGGTGCATGCTGCCTACGAACGGTTGGCCCCTGGGGCGCTGTCCCCCAGCTTCGCTGAAGGCTGCCAAGCACCCAGGTGTGCGAGCCTCGGCTCAGAGCAGGGCTGCGTCCTGTAGAGCTGTCCTGGCATTTGGGGCAGCGACGGGTCTGCAAGTTTCTGCAGGTCTGGCTTCCAGCCAGCCGTCTGCAGCCACACCTCCGGTCCCCAGGACAGCCAACGGTTTTCAGATGCTGAGAAATGTGGCCCACAAGTAGTGTGTTTATTGTTCAATCTTGAAAAGAGAAAAAAAAAAAAAAAGGGGGCAATACAAAGCTCACTGTCTGTGTCTGAGGTCACAGTCTTTTAGCTTATTGCACTCCAGGGAAACTTTTATTGTTGTCAGGTGCAAGCAGACATTTATTAATTGAGCAATTTCTCCTGACCTTGATGGAAACCATCACTAACAGTCAAATAAATAGATTAGCATCATAATTTTTCAAGGGTAGGCTTAGAAATTAATTGCATTTATCTGATTTTGTCTGTTTTTCCACGGCAGTGCTTTGAAATTTTTTAATGTTTTCTTTCCTATTTGCACAGATGCATATATCATACTGAGGACAATGCTACACCTAATTTACTTCAGCAAATGAGACCAATTAAAAATAACTCAGTAAAAATGATACTGAATCTTCAATTACTTCGGGAAGATGAGGAGCGGGGCATTCTGTAATTGACTTGTTCATCTTCTCGTCCTCTAAAACTCCAGCGTGAATGTTAGCCAGGGTTGCTCCCTAGCAGGTTGCCGTTAGTACTGGCTGCTATTTCCACTCGATGGCCAGTATCGGTCACATATTACTGGTTTAGTTTTCTGGTTGAATGAAGGCTGTTGTGTATATATATTAGACGATGTGAGAGGTGGAAGATGGGCTATTCATTTATTTTTTTCATCAGAACTGTTCTTTTCTTCCAACTCTGCTGTGTATGGTGTATTTGCTTGTGCTCTATTCCGACACCTCCTGCTGACACCAGCATATGTAGGTCAAGGTGGGTTACTATGATCAAGAACAAATACTCAATATAATGAAGTATTATACTGTCACTACAGGTCTGGAAATTGTGGTTGCACTGTGCACTATGTCTGTTCTGCGTGATTTGTAGGTAATACCATATTTCAGTAAGTAGCAAAAATGAAAAGCCACAAAAATGAACACAACTCCTGCCTTTTGCAGATACCTGCCTCTCTGAAATAAGAGGCTGCCAAACTTGCTGTGGTAAATTCATTTCTACCAGAAAAATGAGCAGCTCTCGTATCACTAATTACAAGGATTTTACAGAGAATGCACATCTCTAATTAAGGCCGTATTACACATGCTATGCATTCACAGCTAAACTCATTTTGATGAATAGGGAACAGCTGTTCCTGATAATGCCAAGATATGGATCTTCTTCCTTTTAATGCTGAGAGGCAGCCTCAGTTGGGCTTTTGAAGGGTGTCAGTGCTAAGACAGAAGAGTCATGTTAGTGCTTTCGAACTTTCTAGAGATAAATGAACCAAACCTCGTGTTAGTGCAGTGATGGAGCGTGGAGCTGGTCCTAGCTCTGCAGCCTGGTGAGCAGCGTGGGCTTTTGGGAAAGTTGATCCGTCCAGGCTCTGCTGTGCCTGGTGTGTTTTATCGGTCAAGGTATGCTTTTGGCTGGGGGACAGCTCTCTTCAGTGAGGGTATCCGCAGCCCTGTGTCTCAGCGGTGGGAGAAGACCTTGAAGACTGCATGTTTGGAGACTGTCTAGCAGATAGGGTTTGGTTTTGAGAGCCTCCTCTCCGTGAAGTGGTTGGTATGCGACTGACCAGTTGGTTAGCATCTTTGTTGCCTCATTCCGCTGTTTTCCTTCTACACTTCACCTGCCCCCTGAGAGATACAAAGAAGTTCAATTGGTATACGGGTCTGAAGTGCTTCGAGGCCTTTGGATGAAAGGTGTTACACCTGTGTGGTGGTCTACAGTTGCTTCTTTGGATGAGCATGCTTACGTCTTCTTTTGTTACTAAATTCACGTCCCTTCGTTCACTTCTGAGAAAATACTTTAAACTTTTGATAAAATTTTATAAATTGCTTTCATATTTAATGGGTAATAAGGTCTTGTAGTTAGAAATGAGCCTTCATCATGGTACGTGACTGCTGTTAGGACACTCGCCAAATGGGACTCTTTTATCGTCGCAGGCAGTGCAGGGTAATCATTTTGTTCTGTAAAACTTCCAAGTCTGTCTACATTGCGTAAAATGCAGAGCAGCAAATTTCAGATTGGATTATAAAAAGCTTTTCACTAAAAGTTTCTTCTGCTCAGAGAGGGGGTTACAAGTGGGTCTAGAGCTGTGAATAAATGTTGTTTGGGGACTTTGATTCCTGAAGATTTATTTTCTTAATACTGTTGAGTAGCATTTAAACTACCTCCAGCTCCTAGGAGCTTAGGGAAAAGCTATTTTTCTGCTTTATTTTAGCCTCTAGTCCTCCAGCCTCGGTCGCGGAAAAGAGAAGTGGGACTTGCGCATCCTCTTGTCTCGTGCAGCGCCCCGCAGAGCTGTAGCGTGGGTCCCTGCGAGGGCGGCGCGCGGGGTGGGGAGCCGCTGGTCACGGGCGATGCGCTGTGCTGCGCTGTGACATGCGGCTCCTGCCCTACGGCGCTGGGGCGGAGGGGGGTGCTGAGCTCGGGGGGTCCCGTGGTGGCTGCGGTACGTTTGTGTGGTAAAGGGCTGAGCTGGGCGGAACCGCGGCTTTCTGCTTCTCTGCTCCGAGCAGTCAGGATCTGCTAAGGGACGAAGGTCGTGGAGGGAGGAGAATTGGTTAAGGATGGGAATTTCTGCGCTGAACATCCATCAGAGATGAGCAAGAGGAGGAAGAGAAGAAATCCACTGGCTTTTTCAGCGGGGGGACCTCATTTACTTGCAGCCTTGTCTAAGGTCAGAGAAAACAAATGTTTTTGTGCTTTGAGAAGTCTCTGCAGCAGAAGCTGCCTTGGGACGCTGTTTGCTTTTCTTAAAAGGGTAAATGTATACAGCAGTACATATATCTAGAAAGCAGAGAGGAAAATGTTGTATGTATGACTTCACAAATAATGAGGCATGAGACTAAAATAGGTTGAAGTGAAATCTTATTCGGGTCTAACACGGGGAATTCCAGGTTCTCACCTTGGAGAGCAAAAAATTAAAAGTGGTTCAGGCAGCCTGAGCTGATGAGTGATTCCCTCAGGAAACAGAATGCAAAATCATATTTATTGCTGCTGGTAGAAAAGCTGAGGCTTCCTCTGTATGAGCACTTCATCTCCAGAGGTAAGAGGAGCCAGAGCACGCCTGCACCTCAGTAAGCGAGAGGAGGGATCTGCACCTGGGACAGGCGAGAGTGCAACAGAAGCCTGGCTGTGGCTCGCTTTGGAGAAGCAGTGCCAGGGAGATTAATTCAATCATTTAGTGCTATTTAGTAGAAATTAGGCTTTCATGGATGCTGTTGTTTTGGCGCTTGGTGGAGTTTTGCCACTGGCGGATAAGACGAGCAGCACGCACCTTGCCAGGGGCTGTGCAGCGGCGCCTGCGGCCGTGCTCTGCGTGCGGTCACCTCGCTGGGTGCTGGGGCTGTGCCAGGGCCGTGTGTCCCCAGCCTGTCCGTGCCCTGTCCTGTCCGCTGCTCTCCTCGATGTCCATCCTCATCCGCGTTCCCTCGCAGCCCCTGCCTGCCCAAGGCCTCACCCCGCTGTCGGTGCCTCCGGAGGCTTTTCGAGAGGCAGGGATAAGCCTGGCAGGAGGGGGCTGCTGGCGGGAGGTGCTCGCACCCGGGGCTTTCCCCGCGGTGCCTTCTGTTGGCAGGGCGCTCATTGTAACGTGTGGTTCTGTAAGTGGTGAAAACACTGCAAGGGACTAACGTGCCACCTGGGTTTGAGTCAGCTTCTCGCTACCAGGCGGATTTCTTCGTGTAATTTACGGGTGAGTACGTGTGTCAGCTCGGATTTTGCTGTCTGTGTAAAGCTGTTATTAAAGCTGGGTGTCTCAAATAAGCTAAACAAAACAATGAAAACTTGTTTCCTGAGATAATGTAATACTGGAAAATATTTATGAAGTGTTATAATTAAAAACAAAGCATTTATATGACAAAGTTTTATTCTGCTCTACAGTTTTAATTAAATTATGTTCAGTGGGCTACGCATCATCTCCGGGATAAAATTGGTTGCTAACAGAATATTTTCAGCTCTTTGGGGAATACAGCTATTTTAACACTGAAATGTTAGGAAACCTCTGTGCAAATTTATTGGTTACGAAGTGCTTATTAGCAGTAGTCAGGTCTGGTAAAGCTGATGCTCTCGTTTGTCCCGTTGGTGTGCTCAGTTAGAGGTATTTTACCCTGGTATCTTCCCTGCTCCCAAAATGAGACAAATACCCACCTCAGAAAGGGGAGCTGGGAGATGGGGTGGGGAGGAGGGAAGCAAAGACAGGACAAGCCTTTTCTGTTGCAAACAGCAGATCCTAATATGTGTTGGCCATAAAAAGAAAGGAGCATAACTGAATTTTTCAACATAGAACAGCACAGAAAATCATCTGCCATTAGGGATACCACAGCCTACGAGTCTTTAATGTTCAGCAGGAAAGAAAAAAAACTGGATGTGGAGCTAACGTAGCATATGAGGGCTGCTGAGTTTGCCTGGCAATAATCCATGTTCAGTGTAATCTGTGTTCACTGGGAGCCAGTCAGTTTTGACAACTTGACATGCACAAGAAAATCCTCGATTTCTTGAACTTTAGGTAGGGGTTTTCCCTCACCTTTATTTTTCCTTCTAGAACCTAGGAGGAAAAATAATTGGATAGATGGGGAGGGAAAAAAGAAGTCTTCAAATGTGATATTATTGTAGCGTACTCTGGCAGTACAGGCACTGTGTTCTTTTTTTTTTTTTTTAATCCTGAAGCATATGAATAAAGCATAACACTGCAAAGCTTGCATGTGCTGGAAATATATAGTCTCCTGGCAAAGAGCAAGTCGGGGTGGTATCTATACAGGCTGTCCAAAGTTTTATCTTTTGCAGCGTTCGGCTATAACCTTCAATTGCCTCTACAAATTTCTGGTAGCTTTTGGTCAATACCACGTTTTCCTCCTGGTATTTCTTCTTTCTAAAGATTTAGCTCGATGCTGGAGTTGATAAAGCCATCTTCTCTCCTCGCTGGTTTGCAGGGAGCTGCACAACACCGAGCTTCGTGTCCCTGGTGCTTGTCACAGAGCCTCGGGGCTCCAGCTGGGGGCTGTGGAGGGGCTGGCGGCCGGGGGTCCCCGCGGGCTGGGAGCCGCTGGGCTCCTGCTGCCTGCCGGGCTCCAGTCCCTGCATCCCGGCCATCAGCTTCCACAACAGCATCGTTTGGGCCCTCGTGCAGAGTGGGCTTATGTTAATTACATTCAGATCAGCACAGCTGGAGTCCTTTTCTCCTGCCACTTCTCTAGTTGCTGCACATAAGGTCAGGGATGGCAAAAAAATGACTTGGCTAATAAGTTGCAATAAGGAAATGCTGTTGTATTGATCTAAGCACTCGGAGCAGGCTAAACGACCAATATGTTCATTACATTTCTTCCAGGCCACTTCCAAATCACGCTTCTTATTAAAGTTGTATCCAGCACTGGTCCCACTATTAAGTTGTGCTTGTGGATATCAGTAGCAAAGGGCCTAAGGCTTGTGTTTAGGCAGGCAGAAAAAGAGTTCCAGTTAAGTGGCAAATGAGATGAAGAATGTATCTTATGGTGCAATTAAGATGCATTCCATTTTAATAGATGTAGGCTGTTTAAAACTGGGTAACTTCAAACAGTTTAAAATCAGAGTTAATCCTGCAAATGCCCAGGTGAAATAAAGCTGATGCTTGGTGCCCATGCACCTGAAGACTTCTGATCCCTTTCAGGTGCCGAGCCATGGTGGTGTCGGGGGTCTTGTGGGGGTGACCAGGTCTAGGGAGATGCAAAACATCCATAAAACCTCAGTATCCATTCTGGTCTTAAACCAAGAGGGAACTGCTCAAGTCCCTGGTTCCCTGTTCTCACAGCAGCTTCAACTCAGCTGCTTGGTCCATCGCTGCCGTGCACTGGGGGGGGGTCCTCATTCTTCCCTGCTTCCCCACTGCCACCCTTCAAAGCACAACCCTGTCCTTTGGCAGGTTTAGCCCAAAGCTGAGAATTATGCGGGGAAAATCACAGGTGATGTGTTTTAAGTGCTGTTTAAATGTTGAGCAGCATCTAGCAGTGACCAGGAGGGGTCAGATGCAGCAGGAACCTGTAGGAACTGAAGGCTGTCTTTAAAATGTTTCCCACCCTTTTATTCCAGTGAGTAGGAAATCAGGATTTGACCCTCAGTTCTGGGGGCACTTCTGATGTGTTTTACTACAAAGGTACTCAACTTCAGATATGATATGTTAGCAAGCATTTGGATATAGCTGTGAAAGTCAAGCTTAATTACAGCCAATTTTCACTGTTTATGAAGTTCCTGGGAATCTTGTGGTACTCTAAAGCCATCTGCAATCAAGGAAATCAGATTTATAGGTAGAAATATAACTGCTGTTGTTTTTTCAGTCTTCAGAAGAACTAATCTTCCTTTCTGTCCTCAAGCAATTTTCTTGAAATGGTGGCGGAAACCCACCCGACATACCAATGAAGCTGTAATTGCAGTAGTAGGCTTAAGGATATATCTTCCTGTGCAGTTGTTCCGGTGCTCAGCTGGGCCTGGTGCCTCAGCCGTGGGCATCATCTCACACGGCCTTGGCTGACGTATGGCCCTCCCTGGAAATAAACTGCGAAGTGGCACTTGGAGGAGATCGATACTGGAGCAAGGAACTTCCCAGACTCTGGGAACACATCTTGAAAGCTTTACCCTAGCGATGTGTGATCCCCCGCAAGTTTGGTAATCCAGGGTTCAGCAATGACAGAAGTGCAAATGCCAAGGGAGGGCGGGATCAAGCATTCTCCAGTTCGCTTAGCTTTCCCTGTATGACTACATCTACTTTTCTTTTAATAGTGCTTTAAAACCTTGTGCTGAAAATGTACTACTTGGAGTTACTGTCAGGTTTCTGGTATTTCTTATTTTGGATTCCATAAATACCAGAACAGATAAATAAGGGGGAGGGGGGCAGCACCAGTATTTATAGCGTTACATGCTTGCTTTGGTCTGGTAAGAAAACTGCATTTTCTCTAACACTGAAGGAATTTTCTGTTTCTTTTATTTTAACCCTTTTCTACTAAAGACCTGAGCATCAAGCAGATTAAGCTGTTACTGCCTTGAACTCTAAAGCCAGTGTTTTCCCCTGTGCAATACCTGACCAATGTTGCTTCATCATGGCAATATTTTATAGTCGTGGGGACGATGGTTGCACTGTTGTACCTCGGGGGGCTGATGTTTGCACTGCCGCACCACCTGGGCAGTGCCCAGGAGATCCTAACCACTCATGAAATCTGCTGATGGGCACTGCTGTCACTGAACTCCGGTGGGGTTGTGTAGCCATCTGGCACCTCTTAAAAGTAGTATTTCCTTCTACCCTCTTACCTCTTTATTTTCTACTAAAGAAAAATGACTGGCAGTCGCATTTCACACAGTCTTTGTTCTGCTGGGTGGAACATGGCAGAAACATGACAGAAGGAGCTGCGACTGGAGCCCTACACCAGTGTGGACTTCAGGGGTCACTCTGCTTATGCTTTGCTGCCTTACACCGAGATTTACGGGTTCAGCTGCCTGGCAGGGTGAGGGGTGTTTTGTTAACTTTCAGGCACAGCCTCTACATCAGTCTGAAAAAGGAAAGCATGAGATGAAACATCAATACAATCTGGGGAATGTCAATACCTGTCTGGGAGGAGGGCTCTAAACACTTTGGAGCTGTCTTTGGACATTACAGTTATCCATTGCCAAGCTTTCCAGTGACCTTCATCGTTCCCGACCTTCATTAAATATTAAAAGGTTAAAAGAAAGCAAGAATCGGTTTGAACACGATCCTGTTGCATCCCTGCTCGCACTGAAGTACTGGGAGCCTCTCCCCTCCTGCTGCAGCGTGTGCTTCAGGTGGCACAAAGCGTGGGCACGTGGCGCTGGGCGCTGTCACCTGCGGGTGTGTTACAAGCTGTGTAGTGCCTGGGTGAGTCTGGCTTGTGCCTTTCTCCTCCCTTCCCACGTGCCCCAGCAGTTTGGCTGCAGTGGATAAATCCTGCCATGACGGGGACAGGCGCTCTGGTTGGGGCTGTGCAGCAGCCAGCGCTGTCGTAGCCGGTGCCGGGGCAGCTGGCGGTCTGCCGAGGACATCGGGGAGCTGCAATCAGCGGCCCTCTTCTCCCCGGAGCCTGTCTCAAGTGCAGCGGAGAAACCGGGCCATTATTAAATAATGCTCCGTGGCTGATTGTAATGACAGAAACGATACTTGTGGTCTCTAGGTGGATCTGATCATCAGTCATCTCCAGTTATTAAGCTGCTAAGAGATATGAGAGTAAGAGTGCATTTAGTTCTTTCCATTTATAAGCCCAATTACTAAACAATCTCAGCCCAAGCACAATGCTTGTCAAGTTTAAGTGAGAATAAATATTGCAGAAAGAAGTAAAAGATGGCCAGTGACAAAAATACCAGCCCTCTAGCGGGGCTGAAATTCTGTGTATGCTTCATGAGGGCAGGGCAGGCATCAGCGGGTACCCGTGGGCGACCCGCGCCCAGCGCCTGCTGCTCAGCACCCCGGGGACTCCCTCTGCAGCCCGGAGGGCGCGTGGCTCCCTCTCCCCTCTGCGTGCTTGCCTTCTCTGGGGATTTTTCCGAAAGGCAATTCGGTATCTCTGTCCCTGTCTTCAGAAAAGGTGGCTGTAAAACAGTCCACGTCCAGCATACCCAGGACATTCCCTAAGGTGTCAAGACAAACACTGCACTGCAGTTGTCTGGTGTTTTTCTCTCTCTCCCCCTCTTTTTTTTTTTTTTTACATATATACATTTTTCATCACGGTTTGCCATCTATCTAATTTTTGGAAAAAAAAAGAAAGTTGTCTTTCAACAGTAATACTTCGTCTGGGTGGGGAAGACAAAAAAAATCAAGAATGAAATGAGGAATGTTCTAGTTGATCTGGATTTCTGATTAAGTAATCAAATAGGCTGTGGTAGCAGGGTAGGCACTGACCTGATCTGTATGGAAAAATGGGATTTAGCAGCTACTACAGGTAATGTAGGGTTATACATTAAGGCAGCCATCACGCTAATGAAAAGGAAGTGCACTTTCCTGTCCTCTGGTACAGCCATGCTCAGCATAGCAAATGTGGTCTTTAACTGCAGTCTTTAATCATTTCAGCTCTGATGTGCTCCTCCAAAGGATGATTTAAATCAGCTAAAATATAAATATACACCTGCAGATCCAAGCCCAGTGGGTGTGGGGCTGCTGACCCCCTCGCTTCTAGTTGGGCAGGTCCATGGGAGAGCTGTGCCACGATGGCACGTGTCCTTCCAGCCCCCCGAAACCAAACCCAGTGACTGTAATCAGGAAAGCACGGAACTGCAGAGGGAAAACCCAGCCCTTGGCCTGCAGATCTGCTGCTCGTGTTGGTGTGGGTTGCTGAGACCGTTTCAGGTAGGTCCTTCTGTCTTCAGGTGATGCCTCCGGCCACCACTGGGCTGTATTTGCCAGGGTTACTTCCAGCAGGTTAATTGCACCTGCAGGGTGAAAGGCTGCCTTTGGTGCAGGAGCTGAGTCTGGGTGCTGTACGTGTTAACGCGGGAAGGTAAAGCAGTTCTCTGCCACAAGACCTGAAACAGTTAAAAATACTCGGTGCTTGGTTTTCATCCCCCGTACGTTTCTCTGTCTTACCCAAATGCAACTGCAACCATTACCCCCCCTAATTTACGGAGGGTAAGTGCTACCTAGAATTAGGATCAGCGTCTGATTGCATAACGCCCCAATCAGTGTAATTACTTGGTAGAGCAAAGATTAATGGGAGTGGAAGTAGAGATTTGCTGCAAAAGTGATGTTTGGGGTGCCCCAGCTCGCTGGCTGTCCCTGGGCAGGGCTGTGGTGTGCCCCAGGTTCCTGCAAGCTCGGCAGGAGCGGGGATGCGCGTGGGTGCGGTGGCACCAGGGAGGGCACCCGGGGTTTGTCTCGTGCTCAGCACACAACTTCGGCATCCAGCCCCCTCTGCGAGCCTGCCGTCTGGGTAAGGCGAGGCACTGAAGTGGTTGCATCTGTTCTTGGGGTAGAACTGAAGGCAGTTTGTGCCTCTGCTGCCATGGCATTAGAGTGGCAAGCACTGTAGTCAGTTATCTAAGCTCCTCAAGTATTTGCCTAGAATGAGTACGGATAGAAGTGTCTGCGGGTAGCTGGACTGCTGCCACCTCGCACAAAGTGTGCTTGCTTGCCTCGCTGACTGTGTTGTGGTTTATGAGGCCGGCCGACGGGGCGCCTCCGTGGGCTGCTGCGCCTGCGGTGAGCGGCAGCAGCGGGTCTTGCTCGCGGGGATGTGTTTGTAGAGCTGTGGAGATCCCGGGCTCTCCCGAGGACGGGAGTTTCGGATGGGGCTGTCCATGCAGGTAAATGAAAGTGAAGACAAGTTTGCAGAAATGGCTCTGAATTAGAGCTCACAGACAAAGAAGGGGATAATTACTTGCTCTCTGTATGTCACACGGGTTTTTCTACTTCTCTATCTTCTACAAAGTTAATAGTGAAAGAAACTTGTATTTTTTTTTTTCTCTCCCCAATTTATACAAGAAACACTCAAAAAGTAAAATAGTAAATGGAGTAGAACAGGAAAATAAGACGAGATTATTGGTAGCCTCATAAGAAGCCTAGCAAAGCAAAGTAATAGGTAGGGAAACATCATGAGTGGGAGAGATGAAGGCACAGTAAATATCCACAACTTCTCAGTGGTTCAGCAGCTATTTCCATTAGTTTCTGTGTTATTAGTCCCAGCCCTTCTGTATTTTCTCGCTCGCTCTCTCCCCCTCTCTCCCCAGCGTAGTATGAACAAAAGCAATTGTTATTGCCTTTTTCTGAGGGAGTCAAACTCTGCAAAGAGTAAACAATTTTTCCATCAGTGGTTCTCACTGTTTGATGTACAATACCAGTAAATAGTGATTCTGGTAATCTGACATATTGTTTCCTGGGGTTGTGCTTTCATATTCCACTGGTTTCTAATATTATGCTCAGGAGTAACACTGTGTCCTCCTGCCTGCATCACTGCCTGCTACAACCGGTGTTGCTTATTGCAATAATGCTTGACACATCTTAGGTGTATGCGGGTCTCAGTCTGCTTAGTGGCAGGAGTTATAATAACCCTGATAACTATGTCCCGTGGAAGTAATAGACCTGGAGCAGACACGTGTTGAGAGCAGTTGGGTTATTGCTCGCGTGGCTCCGGCGGTGCGGTGGGCATTCTGCAGACAAGTTGCTAAATAAGGCTGCTGAGTTTTAAACAGCTTGCAATCAAAATCCAACACTGCTCCAGCTTTTCATGACTTTGTAAATATTGCTGAATATAAAACATACATACGGGGAGGAAAGCAAGGTGGGAAGGTGCCCGTGTGCTGCAGTAGCAATGTCAGCACAACACCAGCACCTCTGCGGTCTCATTTCCCCAGCTGTCTGCTCACTGCGTCCTTCCCGTGACTGAGGTGCTCGCTGGAGTTTAGGGGTATGGACAGGCACAGTGTGGGTCAAGATTAAAATATTTTCTTTGTACTGTGAACTGTTAAATGCCCTTTTCTATTCATTTTGATTAGCATACTTCAGACTGTTGATGGCCGTGTTGCTTGGTATCAGAAACAGCCTCATTCAGACTAAGTGCTAACATTGGGTGCCATGGGTAATGTTACAATTCAGTGACGTTCCTTCTGCTCCCTTTTGCTCAACGCTGAGCGGGAGCTGCTGCTGGAGGTGCCCTCCTCTGGGGCAGTGTGAACACAAGGTCTCACCTGCATCATGTAATTAAAAACCACGCAGCACTCCTCACACTATGTTAGAGATGCTAATCGGGGTGTTCTGGCCGAGGTCCAGCTGGCTGCTGGAGGCGCTGGCTGCCGGAGCTTCCCCCGGTGCCTGGCTCTGCCTCTCCTCTCCGAAGTGCCACGAAGCTTGGAGAGCGGCTTCGGCACGTAACGGAGCTGCTCGTGTCCCCCTCCGTGACAGCGGCCTCCCAGAGCTGGGTAAGCTCGGGAGCTTACACAGCACTTCCCACACTGCTGGCTTTCCTGGGAAAGCATTGTTGGTTTTTCCTACTTGCCTACCTCGCTCTGGTGTTAGTATGAACTGCACGGGCTCCTGAGATCACAGGACTTGGTGATGTGCAAGGCGGCCTGAAATGGCAGGTACGGCATGGATTGTGGGGTCCTGTGCTGGAAACCTCGTGGGTCAGCCTCTTGAAAGGAGGGAATGGCACAACTCAGTCCTTCCACTCGCTACGTGGAGATTTTTAACAGCCACCTCTTTCTTTCTGAACCTATAGACTGCACCCAAGCAAGCTTTCTGAGCTTGTCTCTAAAAGCTCGAGGAACATATATTTGTGTAGGAAATGTTGAATATATGACACACGCCTGCAAGGTGGAGCATTGAGGAAAACAGCAGGTATCGCTGTGTTTGCCATCTGTCTGCTCTTGTCCCTTCCGTGGTGAGCCTCATGCACCGCACCTGTAGCAGCTTGATCCGGTGGTCAAATCTGCTTGCAATATATAAAAATACATATTGCAAAGCCTTTGCTTTTATTAAAATTTTTCTTGTGTATCACTTTATGCCTGCATTTGTTACATTCAGTTGGAGGTTAATTACAGCTGATGTCTACATAACAAAAGCTCTGAAACCTGTACAAATTTTCTAGGCCTGGTTGTTATATTTTAAATACATATTTTGGTGGTGTAGTGTTTCCATCCATACAAATATCTTCTACCTTTCCTCCAAGTGTTCAAACAGATTGGAAGCGACAGCCAAATGCCTCCCTGCTCCCACCTCTCAAAACCTGTGTGCGTGGCTCTGGGTGCTGCCGGGGCACCCAGGCTTAAAATTTGCAAGTATGGAAAAAGACTCTACTTAATCTGCGTAGGGGGTTTGTTCCCAAAGCAATTCTGTCATGAGTTTTAAAATTATTGTCTTACTTTGAAGATCTTCTAGCTGGTTTTGTTTTAATAAATTTTAATTAATTCTACGTTCTTTTAGGTGTATCCTCAGGAGCTAATCTTTCTTTGCTTAGTGCATAACGAAATGAGGTGTTTACAACAATATGCAGCGCGAGCAGTAACTGAAGGTTGTGTCGCGATTGCTATGACACCCAAACAGCTGGTTTTTTTGTTGTTGTTGTTTTTTGAGTGGTTTTTTTTTGAGTGCCAGCCTCTGCCTGGCATCGATCCCACGGCTGGGTAAATCCGCAGGCGGGCTTTGTCTGCTCGGACAGCAGAAAGTCTTGTGTGCACCCGTCCGGTTGGGAAGGATGCTGCATGCACTGGAGAACGTCCTGGTAGGAATTGGTCCAATTCACAACATTTCCCAGGGGGTCCCTTCCACTTGGAATGAAATCTGAACCGGTTGAGAAAGGGCAAAGGGGGGAGGGCAGAGGTGTGAATTCCTATAAATAAATTTCAAGCTCAAAATCCTGTGGTAAGCAATTTGCTAAAGTAGTGTCAGTATAAAGCATGGGGTAGGTGGAAGAATTTCAGATGTTTTGTACAGGAGATAGGCTGGCTTATAAAGACAGTCACAATCTGATTAAAAAAAAGAAGATAATTTGTGATTGGCATTGAATATTAGCGGCATCTAATATACCTAATACTCATAGATACAGAGGGAGGAATATTAGTAGAAAATATACTTTTATCCATGCCTCACCGCTTTTCTGTGTTGCAGTCCTGGGCTTCTCTTTGAACCCTGAACTACCCTTTGGATGAGTTTTTACCATGATCTAGGGCAGCGCTGGACATTTTGCAAGGAAATAGTATTATATCACCTTTTTTTCCTGACTTTATTTTAGGCAGTGCACAAACAAACTTTGCAGCCGTGTGATCCCTTTTTGCTTTCGATCATGCTTCCCAGATGAAGGAGGTCTTGGCTGCGAAGCGGGCCATTTGTCCGGCACCGCTGCATTGATCCCTGCCCCGCAGTTACGCGTGAGGAATTTCTTTGCTTTTGAGAATTGACTGAACTGAACTGGGCCACATTTGTGAATCCCCTTCTGCCAGAGAGCAAGTGCCTGAAGTGCTTTTTGTCTTCGCTTCTGTCGATTCGTAAGGAAAGGTCATCATTATTTAAGGTCTCTTGATGCTCATGAAGCTCCTGAGAGCGCCTGCTGGGTGTCAGCCTGGAGCAGGCAGCGCTCAGATGTCCAGGCTGTTCCCTGCGTTTGTAGGATGGGGAGTGCACGAACCCACCAAGAGGGAGCACCCTGCCGGCGGAGCTGCCATGGGGTGCGCCAGCCTTTGGCTTGGACATACTTAGCCTCAATGAGTCCCAGACATGAGCAAAGACTCGTGTTTGAGCTCAAACATTTAGACCTGGTCAACTTGCTCCTCTTTTCCTAGACTTTTTAATGATTGTGGAGCTGTATCTGTTGGCTTACCTGGTGACTTCTGGTGGAACAAGCGTTATTCCTGTGTTTTTCTCATATTCATTTGAAAGTGAGAGGTGACAACAACATGAGAGAGTTCATTTTCACAGTATCTTTTGCTTTTGAGGTCATCCAGTTAGAGTGCCAGCGGAGGTCGGCTGCATGGCTCAACGCGCCTCGTCTCCTACGACCCGCACCGAGCCCCGCCGTGTGTGGGCATCAGGCAGGTGCTGCCCAGCTCCCGGGTGGGCATCAAACCATAAGCGGCGTCAAAGATGGGCCTTATTAAAATAAGGGTTCTTCTCTAAATCATCTGGTAATAAGAGTGGAAACTTTCAGCAGGTAAGTAGCTGAATTTCCGCAGAACCTGGAGCTGGCGAGCAGTTCTGTGCTGGCTCTCCCAGACCGTGCCTTCCCATCAGCTCCTCCCTTGCAAAGATGCCGAGCAGTAAGTAGCTTCAATTTTTATTTCATTTCTGAAGTGCGCTTTCCAGATTTTATTGGAAAATAACAAATTTGCCCCTTCCTTTCATTACCAGATAAGCAGTCTGAGTAACTCAGCTGGGTCTCTTTTGCAGTAATGAAACCTCCCATTTTTCTTGTTTTTTTTTCTTCCTATTTCAATATTGTCGTCTTTGTTTTTTGAGGCAGTAACTTTTATGGAACAACAAACAGAACCACAGTGACACATTAAAATGGAAACGGGTGAACACTATGATCTGTGAAGCAGAAACAAGCTGTTTTTATCTTTTAGCATACAAACAAATGTTTCAGGCAATTGGTCACTAACCTGAGTTTTAGTCTTACTTTAAGCTTTGCGAGAACATGTAGAATTCATTCATCTGATCAAAATGGTTATAGTGGCTATCTCTATGCTTTGTTAGAATTGGTGAGCTGGATCCAGACAGAGAAAAGCAAGAGATTTTTTTCTGTGGAGGCATGTACGTGGAAGTGAAATCTCAGTATTTCAAACCAGTGAATAATGCTAAAGAACTTGATGATAGCAGAAAAAATGAGGAGTATTGTCATCTCTCTTGTGAAGCCAAACCAGTAACCTGTGTGTCACCCCGTTCAGTTCCCAAATGAGCAATACCCCTTCATCTATAATCAGCCTTTAAAAATCATTCCCAGCTAATTTCATGCTATGACCCTGTTGTGAACTACTTGTGAGTGAGGCCCAGGGATGGCTAGCGGCTCTGCCTTTTCTGCCAGCGACATCTACATGGAAGACTGTCCAGAGCCAACTGTGGAGCCACAGATGGCTGCGTGCAGCCACCCCTGGGGACGTGCACATCTGCAGCTGTGCCTCAAGTGGAGGGAGCAGCACGTGGAAAAGTCTACGGGCAGCGCCGGCACAATTTGTCTGAACAGGAGTGTGCGGAGCCTGCACAGGCAAGCCTGAATTTGTGCAGGAGATGGAGCATACACCAGAGGTGTTAGATGGGTTTAGCCCAAAGCTGTGAAGATCCTCTCCTTAATTACAGAGCAGTGAAGGCAGGAGCAATGAAGATGTGCTTCTGCCCTTGGAAGGTGTTTCACGGGAGGACAGCTCCTGCGGAAGAACTCTTTCATGTGGCAGGCTGAGCCAGATGGCTTAGCAGCACGGGATATTCATCACTGGGATGAAATACCATGCCCAAGCTATGGATTTCTCTGTTTTCTAAGCAGGGCTGTATGCTCCTGTGGGCACACGCATGCGGCCCAACTTCAAGTCAGCGGGTTAAACGGAGACGAGTGACGTTCTGCAGCTGGTGCTGCACAAGGGCCAGGAAGTTGTGTTGACCATGCAATGGTCTACCCTTGGAAATCTGGCACGTACTGCTTTTTCAGGGTAAATAGCCTGGTCTCTCTCCATGTTTTGGCTCCAGCCTGGATAGCCTGCCGTCGAGAGACTCAGCACTCCCTCACTGAGAGAAAAAGCCTAAAACCACTACCTGGTGAAGATTGCCATAACAGTAGTGTTACAACTGTTTTGACAGTGATTGCAGGGAGGTGATGATATTTGAGAACATGAGTCAAATTTCCCAACACTGTGAATATATTTTTCCATGAAACTTTATCTGGCTTGATAATGGGTGATTATTTTCTTAGCAGGTATCTTTGCTTCAGGAAGAAATTGGTTTTGTAAAACTCATCTACTGAATATATCTCATTCCCAAAGCATAGCAGTAAGAGTGCTTTGAAGCAAAGGTAGAAAATAACTCTGTGAGCAGATCTGGACATGCACTTAGAGAGGTCTGAGGAAAAAAAAGCCAGCTCAGGTGTACTGCTGGATGAATCCATTTCTATCTTGTGTAATTATTTTGGTGTAATTGTAGTAAACAAATTTGGAAAAATATACTGCTGGCCCTGTAGAAAGTGGCTGCTAGGAGGTGGATTTGTGACTTGCTCCCCTCCTGTCCTGGCCCTGCTGCAAGCAGCAGCGGGTGCATGGCGTGGGGCTCCTGCTGGGCTCCCCCTGTAACCCTGTGCAGTTACCTTGGGTTTTTGTGCAGCCCACCAAACCATGCCTGGTCGTTTTCTTTTGTCGTCAGCTCGGAGGAAAGCGTTTAGCGTTTTAATATCTCATTAAATTATTAAACCCTAACAAAATTAATGCCAGCGAACACTGGAAGTAATGAAACTGCCAGAAGAGACGTGGAGTTATTTAAAAAAGCAGCAGTAATAGATTAGATTTAGCCGTCCTTCCATAAAATAAAAAGCAATGAATCACAGCAACAGAAGGCAGCGAGGGAGCGGGTGCAAGGGCGTCCTGCGTCCTGCCCCACGTCCCCACGCTGCTGGTGGCTGCCTCGTGCCACTGGCTCTTGCCATGGGGACTGGGAGGTGTCTGGTCCCTGTGGACAGGTCGCTTTATTTCAACAGCAAAAGAAAAGAAAATATTAACAGCATGGAAACCACTTAAGTACTTCAGGTAATTACTAAATATTCTAGTGCTTTCAAATAAGTTAAATTAAATGTGTGCTTAATATGTACCAAAAGAAAAGCAAGTGCCAGGCATTGCACAAGTTATGAATAAAACATTTTTGTTACAGTACCAGGTAATTTAGTTAGCATAGGTAGCAAGTGCTTTGGACCGAACAAACATTTTGGTTCTTCACAGAACCCAAAGCAGGGGAAGGAGGGGCTGCTGGGGTAGGGACTGCCTTTGGTTTTGGAGCCCACGCAGCCTTTCTGCCTCCTTACAGGTTTTGTAAGCAGACCTGTGGCCATGGATGCCCACCAGGCATGCAGGACACGGCCCCAGTGCTCAGCACATCAGCACCCGGCAGCGGTGGATCGGCGCTGCAGAGCCCTGGGGGCTGCGGCGTGAGAAATGGACGGGAGCGGGAGACGAGCCCGTGGTTTTCAAACAACCTCTTTCAAAGCGGTTCAAGTATTTTAATATTATTATAAATATTTAAATGTGTTAAATGAAAGAGTGCGGGGGTGTTGGTTCGTTGAGCAGTTTCGGGAGGGAAATAATGAGACAAATGACCTCTGCGAAATGCAGCAGCAGCCCCAGAGGCTTCGCAGCGCAGGGTTCAGCCTTTGATGGTTGCCGCTAACCGAAGGAGCGAGTGCTGGGGTTGGGGCTGATCCTCAGGAACACAGAGCCCTTGGATTTTGAAAGCGTGTTTGATTGTTTCAAAGGCAGCCCTTGAAACAAAAAGAAGCCCCCCTCTGCCCCTTCCCCTACCTATACGTGCATTTTCCAGGCTCAGTGCTGGAGGTGCCGGCAGCCAGCAGCCTGTGAGCGGTGCCCACGCGGGGCACAATGGTGGGACAGGTCCCGGGGTTTTGTGGGGGCTTTGGGCACAGCTCCTGCTAGCTGCTGCTAAGGGTGCCTGGCCTTTTCTCTCTGCACGTGTGGCTGGATGTGTAAGTGCTCAGTGTCCAGCAACAGCGACAAGGAGCAGCTCTGCTGCAGCCCCACCGTTGTCCCCTGATCCCTTACACTCGGGGTGCAACTTGTGCCATTTCTAAATGGCCTCTGTGTCCTCCTCAGACGTAACTTAGCAGCAGCATGTCATAACTTTATTGTACGTTAGGCCAAGGAAGTATATTGTATCTTGCCATGGAGTATCTTTATAAGCCTTAGTGGCTGTTTCGTGTCCCCCTGTTTTATTTCATTTCAGCAGCGATATGCACAGGGCAGGCATAAGGAGGAGGCAGCACAAAGCTGTATGTATAATCTTGCAACAGTAAATATTTCTTAACTAATAATTTGATTCCTCCTGGAGCTGTAAAGCAGTAACAAAAATTAAGACAAAACTCTGGTTAATTTAGGCATAAATAGTGGTGCCCCGAGTGCAGGGCTGCATGCAGCATCCGCCGGGGCTCCGTGGCATCCCTGCCCTGTGCTGGGCAGGCTGCTGGCAGCTGGGCACGAAACGGAGCCGTTTGGCACCTGGTGTGGGCACTGCAGCCCGTTCTTTTTTCTTTAAGTGTACTTAAAGTAATTTTATGACTTCCCCTTTTCCTAGCTTGCTGCAGAGTACATCTCCTACATCTCCTCTGTCGCTCCTTTAAAGCGGTCTTCCCAACCCCAAACTTCTAGATTTATATGTAAATGCACTGTAGATCAATTAAAAGATCAAATCCAACTTAAATGTGGGAATATAGAAGGAATATGCTCAATAAAATGTAATTCTCATATGTCGATCGTTGTTTACAGTGATCAGAAATCAATTGTATATTTTTTTAATTCCCCAATAATAACTTTCTACTTTGTGGTCATATTTTTTGGCTATAATTTGTAGCTATAAAATATTTGTAAACAGGAAATCTTCTGTTTGTCAGCAGAAGACAAGCTCTGTGCAGAAGATCTATTGTGATCAAAGAGGCAGACTTCACAGCAGTGCTGGCAGCAGAGCCCAGAGTGACGTGGTACCGCGTGGTGACAAGCAGCTGGTGGCCCCGCAGGGCTGGCTGTCCCCGTGCCTGCCCCTGCCCCCTGCCCGCCGGGGGTGTCTGGAGCTGTGGCCTGCAGCTGACAGAGGGCAGCCGCTGCTGGGGGACTCGGGCTTTATCTCCGTGCCAGGCGATCCCAGCTGGGTGCCGAGCCAGCGCTGGTCGGTAAGCTCGTGCCGTTCCGGGGGCTGCGATGTGTTTAATATACATTTACAAGTAAGTAACACGAGGGTGTTCAGCAGAAGTGGTGGTCAAAGTTAATATAGTAACTGCACAGCACGCTGCTGGAGGTGAGCCACTGCGTCTCTCACCATAAAACAATCTTGATTCCATGTCTTAACATAATTATCCTAAACAATACGCTCTGAGCCTGTGGACTTCACAGCTATTAGGATGCTTGGCCGTAGCCCATACATTGCCTTTGCTTTTCAGGGCTGTTTTTGGTTTGTCCTGTATTGAAATAACATTGGAAATCATAATAAAAAAAAAAAATCAATATCTCATCACAGTGTAATTGCACAAGCTACCTTTGCTTCTGATGAGCAGTCCTATGGGCAAGATAAACCTTTCATTAACCTTGAATTTTACATGTTCTACGCGTTTCAGAATTTAACTTCAGCTGAGAGATGCATATGCAACCTCATCTTGGCTCTTTTGTAAGTGCCAGGAAGATGTAACAGCTCAGCACAAGGGGTCAGCTCGTCAGCCTGCGAAAACAGCATTTGAAAAAAGTCCTCCCAGGTTGACTCCTGCCATGGAAGCCCACATATTTTAAAAATAATGTAGGCATAACTGTCCACCATATTTGAAAATAAAATGTTGGCTCTCTGGGTAATTTTGAGACATTTAAAAAAAAAAAAGTGCGTAAGCCTACTTCCCAGGATGGTAAGGAGCCGGCCTCAAGGAACAGGTGAGGGGGATCTGTGGACGGAGCTCACGCTCGGCTTGCCATGTAGGAAATCGATGGTGAAGAGACAGATAGGGTGTAAATTAAAAATAAGCAGCAGCAAAGAAAAGGCTGGTAAGGCAACATTTCCTAGGAGGACAGAGAAGAAAAAAGGAACTCATTCGGCCACTACTTAATTTAGATGTGCTTAGGGACTCCTCTCGTATACGTTTACGTTTTCTTTGACTGTTTGCTGTGTAATTTTTTTAAAGGTTCTTGCCAAGTTGCCATAGCAACTTCTGGATTGCGAATAGCGCGTTTGCTGCCCGTATGATATAAACTCCTTCCTGAAGAAACATAAGTACACTAGGATTGTTTTGTTCTATTTTTTTTTTTACAGGTTGAGACCCTTTGGTGGCTCTGACTGCCCACCCAGCGGGGCTGCCAGGCGGCCCACCACCTCCCCTGCAGAAGCTCCCCGCTGCGTGGGGGCGCGCAGCCCCGGGAGGGGGAGCGGGATGGGCTCCGTGCCGTGCACCTGAGCCTGATGAAGCAGGACAGTCAGAGCGCCTTGCAAAAGGAAATGTGGTCACTGAAATAGCGTTTGATGGACATTTGGGGGAATCAGGGGCTTATGTAGACTTCTTGCTGCCCTGCAGTGCAGGGAGCAGAGGTGGCAGCGGATGCCTGCACTCCACAGCCAATTCTCAGCTGCTTTGAGTGATGTTTCTGGACCTGAGCAAAAGCAGTATGCCTGCAGCACTTGTGACTGAAACCGTGACATCTTCAGAAATTGCATTTCCAGGGGTATTCCTGAGAGGAGCTGAGGGCAGGAGGCCAGCGGCCGGTCCTGCTGGCACACAGCCCGAGGGCAGCCAGCTGAGACCTTCTTTTTCTTCTGCAATACCTGCCTGTCAGATCTGAAGTTCCCCTTTGCCGGTCATGGTCGTGAGGAGTAGTGTGGCAGGGCTGACCTCATCCCCTGAACTCCAAAGGAAAGCAAGGAAACTGATTACTAATGCATGGCAGTGGGACAGCTTCAGAAGACTGGCTTTGTCTCCTGCAAGGAACCACCAAGGCTGGAGGAAGGACCCCGGCTGATGTTACTGGAGCTTGGGTGAGGCTCTGGATTGCTAAATCATCGCACAATGTCTGAATTCTCATCTGATAGCAGCTGCAGAAACAACCCCATCAAGTCCCCCAACCCACAGCTGTTTCAGTGTTAGACTATGAGTGCAAGACATGCTCTGTCTAATGCAGTGTCCAGCTCTGCTGCCCACTGAAATGACTAGCAATGTTCCCGTTTGCTTCAAAGGTATAGAGCGAGGCTTTTTGATCCACACTTTGGGGTTTTATTTCAATTTTCAGAAAGCAGAGTCCACTTCAGCTATTTCTTCTAATGCAAGAAGATTGATGAATCTTTGTTTTGAATTTATTTTTTTCTACTTTAAAGGGAATTTTTTAGTAATTTAGCTTTAAAATGTGCTGTTTTGAATAATTTTTTGTTGTGGTCTTTAAAAATAGCTTTTTTCCTTTATTTTTTTCAAATCACCACATACATATGTTGTATTGGTGTGCAAAGAAAAACCTAAAACACTGTTTTTCATGAGTTGTTTTGGAATTTAATAAAAACACATACATCAAACAAGTAAATACAGATGGTGGTTCATTGGCTTTACTTTTATTCCATATCAATCAAACCCACCAAAGTATCTGGGGTATTAGGAACACAGCATGCTCAACTGTAAGAACACATTTGCAATTATAGCATGGCTATTGATCAAAACTCTGTGATCTGTATCTCAGAAGATACTAAGATTTCAGTCTGGAGCTCGATCCATTTTCTGAAGCCTGGTCGCTCTGTGTGGTGGCGTGTTCCACTTCAAGCAGCTCCGGATGCGAACCCAAAGCTGGCAGGGCTCCTGCAGGCCCCGTAAAAGCTCTCGCTAGGCCATATGCAGCTCACCTTGCGGCACAGGTTTTGGTACCTCTGGTGAGACCTGGTGCTCCTGCTGGAGAGGGCTTTCTCCTGTGCTTTCCCTGCAGACAGGGCCAGGCCTTCCAGCACCTGAGAGAGAGCTTCCCCGGGGAAAATCCTCACAGGCTGGTGCCTAGCGGGTGCTGCTGGGGCGGCCCATCGGCCCTTCCCGAGCCGTTCACTCTGGATGTCTACACGTGCCCAGAGCTCTTAACGAATCATTAAATTACTTCTAATAAACATCTTACAAAGCATATGCCCTGTCTTTATTGTTCTGCTGGTGGGTTCCTTTGTATTGGGAGCTGCAGGAACGTGCTTCAGTCTGCGAAGCTGCAAAGGCAGTTGTGTAGCAGAGTGGCAAGCAAGGAGCACTGCAGCACCACACGTGCACGGATTTATTCCTGATCATGTTGGAAAACATTTGTCTGCCTGAAAAGTGGTTAAAGGTGTCAGTGGCGATGGTGGTATTTCCTCACGTGCTGGGAAGCCGTGGGCGTGCAAGCCAGCCAGGTGTGCAGCCTGGTGAGTGCCATGTGGGGCCGTGGGGATGGCACTGGATTTCACTGGAGTTTTTTCGACATTTGTCCACAAAACATAACAGCACCAGCTCTCTGCACTGTCAGTTTGCCTTACTGCCCATTTCACACCAGCTTTCCTGACCTCCGGGTGCGTGTGAGAGGCAATCGTGGCCCTGACCTGCCGGCAGTGCGTGGCTCAGGCTCTGTGCCGGGGCTGCGGCCTTGGCCTCCATCTGCTGTGCCCCAGGGACTGCGGCCGGGGCGAGGCAGGGCCTGAGGGCTGACCAGCCTCTGAGGTCTGGCTCGTGTTGGGCCTCGAGTGCAGCCGAAATTGACCTAAAGGCCTCAATAAGGAGAGAGCTATAAAAGCCGAGCACAGTCTAACTGCCTCCTTGTGCCCTCCGCTCCTTTCCCCATTAACAGGCGGCAGCATCGCAGGGCCATCGCTTTACCCCGCTTCTCAGGCGGTTTGAGTGAGAGCTCATTGGTATTCCCAGTGAAGGTGCTGGGAAAACTTTCATTTATCATGAGTTGTGCTGCTAATGAAATATCCATTTCCCAAATCAACTGCTCAAATTTCCTGCCACTTGAATGACTTGATGTAGCATTGGAAGTATTGCTTTCGAGTGCTAACAGCCACTGAGCGCTAATGCACTGAGGAAAGGCTCTGAGCTCCTAAAAGCTGAGGGTTTTTTGCCAAAGCAAAGTATACACTGGCCAAAAAGTTTTTTTTTCTAATACAGTTTTGTTGTTACCATTGGAAACTCTGCACTTCCCTCTGTTCAGGTATGCCTTGCTCCGTTCCAAGTGCACGCTAAAAGCAGCGCACAGAAGGGAGCCGGGCAGCCTGAGCCCTGCTCGTGGTGTCGGGCCTGTGACGGCGCTGCCCAGTCTATGCTCCCCTGCCCCACTTGTTCCTTAGAGAAGAAAGAGCTCTAAACAGGGAAACCACACTTTTAGTTCATGCTGCTGATGAAAGGACTCCTTTCCAGCCTGTCACTTGAGTTTGTCCAGCCCTGGGCTGCATATCCCTGACCTTTCCCTTATGCTCTCATTAATTGTCTTTTCTCTGCTTGTTTGTATTCTCTGGTTTCCTCTCTGTTTGCTGCCTTCTGTGTTACCAAAGCCAAAGACTCTTAGCTAGCAATAAGTAGCATTTAACCACTCAAACAGTTGTGGACTCACTTCACTGACTCCACAAAGCTATTCCATTGGCAGTGTGCTCACAAAACTCCAGGAAATAACGTGTCATCAATGTAAGTTATTGCTAAAATGTTATATTCTCAGGATTTGGTTTAAAATATGAGGTTTTCAGCCAACACATCCTTCACAACAGCAGCTTCCTTGTATGCTCAGTGGTCTGTGCCTGGTTTAGACAGCGTACAGAGTCCTCTGTCCCTATGGGACAGGGCCAGCCAGGCGCCGATGGCTGGGAGCTGCACCTGGTCTGGGGAAACCTCAGCAACAGGAATTAAGGAAGGTGTTTGTAAGAGAACTACTGGTTCGTGGTGGGGATGCAAGCAGAATGCAAGGCCTAGCAAAGCAGGCTGAGCAAGCTGCAGAAAACAAAAATTGTCTGAGATGCATTGGCTTTGAAGGCATGGGGGAAAACAAAATAAATGCTTGTTATGATGGCTTTTAGGTGATGGAGGAGGGCAGCAAGGACAGAAAGTTTTACCTTAAAGACATGTAAGAGACAAAAGGGGAGGACCACCATACAGTATGTTTCCTTCATGGTTCATAGTATTGAGAATATCTCTAAGAATATTAAAAAAGTATAGAAATTATGGTGTTAAGAAGGAATATTTTAAAGACATTTTTTCTATGAGGTTATATTCTAAATTCTCCTTGCTCTAAAAATAAATAATTTATTATTTGTGATTTATGCTGATAATTTAAATTTCATTTTTCTTGAGTATGCGGCTGCAGTAGATTATCATGTTTGCAGTGCCAAAGGCTGTGTTATGTCTCTTGCAGAAGACAAAATCCTGGCCTCTGTGTTTTGTGATTCAAGTTTCAAATTACATTATTCACCTCTGCCTCTGTTGTTCCACACCATATTCAGGATACGTGCTAACAATGCATCTTGTATGCCAAGAAGATGTTTCAGTTTTTTATCTTTATGAATGACCACATTATTTGTTTGGAATATGCCAAATGCCAACTAGTACCCCTGCAAGCAGAAAGCAAAACCTCACAGCAAACAATGTGACACTAATCTGTTTTTTGTGCTAAAATACAGAAAGGAAATGACTGCTTGGCTGTCATGAAGCTCATATAGGAAAGAAAGAAAAATGCCACCAAAAAAGAATAAGCTCCAAAAGAAAGTTCCATTATCAGTTTGTTTCATGCCTTGTAGCTTCAGTTGCAAACAATCCCTTTCTTAAATACACCCCCAAGATAAATGGCAGCACAATTCTGGTGGTATCACTGAGATAAAACTACAAGACTCTTACATTTGGGGGAGGGAGTAGCTACCAAGACTACTGCTTTATTTTGTTACATCTCATCACCATCTTGGGGGAGAAAATGAATATGTATTATCTGTTATCTTGTCATTTTTGAGCCAAACATCTTAAAATACATTTTCTCTGAAATAACCTTAGGGATTTCAAGACCAGAATAAATTATTAGAGCAATTTGAGCTTGGAGGCCCTGTGTTTGCTTTAAACTTGGCAAAAGCTATTCCTAGTGTATGAGACTTGCCTGCCCGCTTAGTAACCAAAGACGAGAAAGAAAAAAAAAAAAAAAAGGCAAAACCATGCTGAACTTAGGTGCTTCTGTCAGGTGCAGGTACCTGCTGAAAATTAAAGGGCACACAATGATGAGACCATTTTGTGACACTCTCTGGGGTCTTGAGCTGCAGATTGAATATCTGTGGACGACAGATCAGATGTCAAATACCTTTTCTAAACTGGCCTGCAACACTAATCTGCGTAATAACTTGTGAAGGAATTTGTTAACGCTTACTTGGGTTATATTTTCCTTAGGCTGGGTAATATTACAAGAATAATTTTACAAGAATAATTTTACAAGATCAACTTTATGGTGCCCGCAGGAATACGCAGTGAGAGGTGGGCTCTCCTTGTCCTGGGCTGTCCCCAGCTGGCAGGGAGGCTGCAGAGCCTCGTGAGCCTCCCGATGAGCCCCAGCATCCCCAGCCACATGGCCCAGGCCCAGGCACCACTTCGTTTGGCAAGGTCTGGGAGCAGTGCAAGGAGCTGCAGCGAGCTTTAGGGCTTCGGCCGCTGCTTGGCTCACGGCCGCATCACGGCGCTGGCTCCCTGCGGCCACTTTCACAGGTGGATGTGTTCCTGAAATAGGGTACTTTTTTAAAAGCACTGGTGTCTAAAGCGTATCATATTCTCAGTGAAACATTCATAGGGTAAATGTGGAGTCCCGGAGAGAAAAATGTTATTCCTGATTTCCACATAATGGAGCTGCAGCATAAAAAAGCCCGGTGCTGGGTAATTCTGAAAGTAGAGCCCAAAATCAAATGCTAGATTTTTTTCCAAAGTGAATTTTGGTCTCCCACATCCACAGCAAGAATAAAAGTTTAATTTCTGTCCGTATAGGTGCAGTACAGCTTAGATTTGCTTAGGTTGTCTTGTTGTTTGGTTCCACCGGCTGAAGTTTCCGGAGCCTGTCTTGGTGTGGGAGGTTGGCCTTGACAATGAGCTGTAACAGTGTTAAGCGGTGAAAGCTGAAAAAGCACTTTTCTTATTTGTTCTTGACTTTAGAGATGCCTTTGATTGCTAGGAAGTAACCTAGCACTTGTTGGTGCGTGCAGGCCGTCACACTTTGGGAACAGCTCAACAAAACCAGGTCTTGAGGCCGCAGGTGTTTGTTCCGGGGGCATTCTGAGGAAGGGGCAGGGATGTTTGCTGTGAGCAGCTGAGGCTGGAGCACAACCAAAGCTCCTTCACTCCGGAGTGCCTCGGGGCTGCTCAGCCCCTGCTCTTTTCTCCCCCTCGTCGCTCAGCTCCGAGGCACCACTGCCCTGTTCCTCCCCGAGACATTTCTCACCCTTCAATTTAGGAATGACTATTCTAAATAATGTAGGACATTGGAAATCTTTGCCCAGTACCTCTAGCCTGATGTGGAAATTTGTCTCAAACTTGAAGGCTATCTGAAATCAATAACATCATCAACTTCACCCGCATTTACAAAGATAATATTTCCATAATATTGCCTGATTTCAAAAGGAAGAAGAAAAGCTCTGCAGCAGAAAAAGTCATAAAAAGTATTGCAGTGAAGCAGCATTAAATTTTATAAAACTTTTCCAAGACCATTAATTGAACTTTGTTACAAGATTTAAATGAGATATTGAAAATCAAACACTGTGGCCTGGTTTTAATTGCCTGCTCTCAGGCGGAGCGTAATCTTAGAGATGTAGTTTCTATTTTGTATCTGTAAGGAAAGATTCAGCAACCCCCTGGAGAACTGGTGTCATCTGTTTACAGCTTCAGAGATCGACATAGCATTTAAAATTATTTATCTTGCATGTATGTTCGTTCCTCAGTTGAATTCGTTTGTGTCATCATACTTGGGGAGCATCCGTTGTCGGCAGTTAGCTCTTCTTCCATGGTGCTGCTAAAAGCCAGGCTTGCTGTAGATGCCATTAGGGCGTCTTACAGCCATCGCATATCACTGTTCTCCATCAGTGTCTGTTCCAAATTCCCAGGCCATGATTTCATTTCATGAACTTGGTGTTTTTTTGTTGTTGTTTTTTTTTTTTTCCATCCTTGTGCTATGTGAAAGGCAGATATCAACTATAATGTATTCTAAAGACGCATTTATTAGCAGCGGTCCTTTCACGTGCCCTTGTATAAGGCAGCTGTCACCCCGATCTGCAGGCCCTTCGGGAGTGGGGTGCTGTGTTGGTGCAGCCCCACTTTCTGCTTGGAAATCCCAGACCGTGCCCTAGCAGGGTGACAGATCCCGGTACTGCAGGCACCAAATACCTGAAGGCAAGGCTGTCAGTCCGCTACCCTGGCAAAAGCACAAGGTAAATTAGGAGAAAATCCAGAGGGAGTTTTTCCCTTCCTCTTTACTCTTTTTCTGTTTCTTTTAGATGTTGCTTGCATCTGTGATAGCCAGGCTCACAAATACAGACCTAATGGACTGTGTTCTTATCGAGACACTGGTTTCTGCCAGAACTTCTCCTTGCACTGTCATCAACTCAGAATTAATCCGTAATCCTTACGGAGCTGCTCCAGATTTGTACCCGTAACCTTGAGCTACAACTGGGTATGAGGATGTCCAGACCAAAAGCCAGGTTTTACCCCCTGCCTTGATGAGAGCGAATTGTCTTTCAGCCTGTGCTGGACACAGTGGGATGTTGTTCCGTGCGGCATTGCTGCTCGTGTGTGGAGCTGCACTGCACAGCAGCACTGAAGTGAGAACCCGCACCAGGCAGCTTAAAGCTTCTGCTTGGTCCACCAGCGAGTAGAATAAAGTCAGGCATTAACGCTAGAATTTTTCTCTTGATTATTTTCATGTTTTAAACAGACAACATGTAGAAAGAAAACGCAAACTTAATAGTGTTCATACTGTTGAGGGAAATGGCGGGAACCCTCTCGTGCTGAAGCACAGCCCATGCTTTGTACTGCAGACAGCAAAACCACCCACAGATCACTGGGGGAAGCAACAAATCAGGGAAGAATGGACCATTTTGCTCAGTTTACTGGTTCTGTGCTTGATGGCTGCATTGACATTTGTTCACTGTCCTTACGCAAATAATTGTGGCCATGTAGACAGATTTTTTGAGACGTGGACAATCTGTGTGTGTAGTAAAAATATACGCTGTCTTAAACATCCGTGGTTTTCACATGTATTCTGCAGTTAGTTTGTCAACTTGGTAGCTGACAGCTAAGAGCAATTCTGGGATAAACGTTCGAAATTGTTTTGCCAAAGCAAATCGCTGCAATTTGCTGCCATTTTGCTGTGGCATCTGCTGTGAGGTCGGCTGCTCCCTGCGAGCACCCGCGTCCATCCCTGGGTGCTGCAGTGCCACAGGGCACCCCGGGACGGGGACGGGACGGGGACGGGGAGGGCGCGCTGCCTGCGCCGGGACAGGAGCAGTGTCGCTGGGACATCGTAAGGAGGGATGACCAGTGATAAGAACGTCACTGTGCGCCTGGAGGGTTTCACACCCGATGCTGTTTGTTTTGTTTCCCTGTGCAGAGGAAACCCTGGGAGCAGACACAGTAGGAAGATGGCTGGTGATGCTCGTGGTCTTGGTCTCAGTGAGCAAGGGCCCTGCAGAGCTCAGGATCAGGTACAGAAAGTAAAGATGAACCTTGGTTGCATGCTAATTTTATACATCTACTCTCCAAGTTAAGAAATAGCCAGGTTTTACTGTGTATCAGACCTTATATCAGTAAAAATTTTCTTCCACGTCATCTCCAACTAGTAACAGAGATACGTCTTTGTAAATATATTGTGGATAACATTTTGGAAGCAACTGAAACATAGCTGTATGTTGTGAAATAGTAGCAGGAGAGTGATAAACACAAGCTGAACTTCTTTTCGGTGGCAGTTGGTGGCTGGCAAGAGGTGGCCACAAGCAGCGTCCCATGTCCGCAGGAACCCCGGGGCTGCTCTGGGCGGACGGTGCCCCCCCCAGCAAGGCTTGTGCACAGATGGCGGGCACAACGCAGGATTCAAGGCTTGCCTTTTTATATTGCACTCAGGAAAAGCATTCCCTCAGTCATTTTCCCATTTTAAATTTTCATAGGCTGCTGAATATTTGATGAAAACAAAACCAGACCTTACGGTATTTCCTGTGCATATCAGTGAAAGGCTTGCTTTGGGGTCTCGAGGCTTCCTGATAGTTGTACATTTATTGTTTATTTGTAAATAAATGCAGCTGCAGGATGCACTTAATCCTGCTTTTTTAAGTATTACAGAAGAAACTCTCAGTATTGGGAAAATGTGGTTCACAGCAGAGAAGGCTTAATGCAACTTGGTAGAAGTGAATTTTCAATGCAGCAACAATCCAGTAATAGCCATAATGTCTCACTTAATGGACAAGTAAACAACTCTGCAGAAATTAAAATAATTCACTGTATTAATACTGCGAGTTGAGCAGCAAATAGGACACATATTCATGAAAAAGAGCCCAATTTAAATCCAAAGGGTATTAACTCTGTCCTTTCAAGAATGTGTACAGCTATTTATCTTTTGTAGCTGACAGCACCAGTTCAGTGAAAGGGATTTTTGCTCCGGCATGGTAGCAGCAACAAGCGTAATTACCATCTGCTTTGTATTCCCAGCAGAAGCAGCAGCTTTTTTTTTTTTTTTTTTTTTTTTTTTTTTTCCTGAGTCAGTTACATGCCATAGCAGTATTCATTGCCTTCGCCGAGAGTCAGCATTAACCATCACTGGAGAATAGGCTGATACATATCCCAGTTACTATTGAGTAACCGAAACACTCCCGAGGGAAACTTAGCTCACAGTTTATGGGGCATATTCACTGGGTTTCGTATTGACTTTTCTAAATCTGTTATCTCTGCATGAATCACATCCATACCGAAATGGGAACTTCTGACCCAAACTTAAACAGACACTTAAAAGCCCCAACCGGATGAGAACAATAAATTGGATAGCTAAACGCTGTGGGTGTTGGAAATGGCAGATGTGCAGATGGCAGGAGAGGCAAAATATGTATAAATCTGACAGTTTGGAGAACTATGAGATTTACACCTGGTGAATGCTTAAGGAGAGTGGCTATGATGATACAACTGTTTTCATAACTGCTGATCCCTTCTTTCCTTCCTTCTTTCCTTCCTTCTTTCTTTCTTTTGGTGGGAGAATGCATTTATAGAAAAAAATGATAAGCCTGAATTACTTCACATTTATACTGGAGAGCTGCAGCTCTCAGTTATAAGTGGATTGGTTTGCCCAACTCTTCACTTTTAAACCATAAAGCCTTGGCTCAGGTAAGCACATCCCTGCGTCCCTGTTTTGGGGATCCGATGAGTCTTCCCAGAATTTAGTCTTATCCTCCTTGCTCCTGATTTTAAATGTTTGGAACAGGCTGAAGAAGTTAATACCCTGCAGACTGCGGTTTCTGTTAATTTAAGCCTATCACCTTCAGCAGTTTCCTCTCGCTCCCCTATTTTCATTGCTCCTCAACATTTTTTCAGCTGCAGTTTTCACCAAATGCAAGCAGACAGCAGGAAGGTCTGCAGTGAATGTTGTGCACAGGGGATGCCTGTAGCTCAGTTCCACAAAGCTGTTGTCCTGGAGGTCTTCAACAGGAGGTCCGTGTTTTGAAATGTTGCCCACCAGAGTAAGGAGGCACCCGTAATAACAGGCTGTTCCTTGGTAGAGGGGACTTTGCCAGCATTTCCAAAGCTTCTCCAGTACAGCTGCTGCTACTCTTTCTGAAGAAGGGGAGCTCCTTTTTGGTCACGCAAAAGGCATCGCCTTTACCACTGTTACTGTGTTGGGTGAGTAAGCGATTCCGGCGTTCCCAGCCATTTTACGCTTTGTACCGCGTTTTAGTCTGGAAATGTTCATCTACCAGCAGGTATTAAATTCTCTGGCTTGTGTTTATCTCTTAGCCAATACGTTGTCAAAGCTTTACGGAAGGCAGAGCTGCTTCATCAAAGCTGGGAGGCCAGGCAGCATTACTCTTCCCCTTACAAGCCTGACACGGCACCAGCTGCAGGAGCTGCTGAAGGCGGGCATGGGGCTCGGTGCGGCGGGGGCAGAGCACCCTACGCTGGCCCCGCTCCCGCTGCCCCCGTCCTGCTGCCACCTCCCCGCAGCCCCGTCGTGCCCCCGTCTGCAGGCGGCGTGCGGAGCCCCTGCCCACAGCTCCTGCAGTGCCTGCGTGAGAGGCTGGCAGGACGGAGTAAACCGCCGGGAGATTATTGCAGCAGTAATCTCAAAAGCGAGTATCGATCCAGTTCCGTGTTGCCGTTCCTGTCATTTTACTCTATTTTAACAGTTTCCAAATATGTGAGAGACAAAAGTAACTGAAATGTATACGAAAACAACTTTTTCCCTATCGTTGTTGCTGTGAGCAGCAGGAATAAATAAGTGAAAATACAATTTCAGAGGTTGCAGTGCCTGTAACAAAATTCTTATTGTTTTGGTAGAGGTGAGAGTTGCGACTCTATAGGTAAAACTGAGTTGAATTTCACACCGCAGACACATTTGTTTTTCTTCTGAGTTTAATCTTGACGCAATTTACTCTATTTACAATGGTCAGCCCTAGTGGGAAAAGTATTACGTGTCTCTACATCGTGTTTCACTCCAGACTCCTCACCATCAGAACTTCATCGTATTGTCATACTCCTTATATTATTTGTATGCACATATTTATTGATGTACCTGAATGTGTGCACTTTGGTTTGAAAATTCTTCACAGGGGGTGGAAAAGGAACGGCATGGTCATAAAGACTGGTGGAAATCCCAAATGGTGAGAACGCGGTGGTGACCGGTGCCTGGCCATGCGGGTAGAGAGGCGCCAGCCCCTGCGCCAGGCAGCCCGCGCGGCGGGGAGCTGCCTGAGGTTCCAGCCCTGCAGGAAATCCTCGTACTGCTCTCCTGTGCTGTAGGTAACTCTGTGGATAATTGTAATTATCCAGTCCATTGCTGTAGATCAAAAGCTGTCAGATAAGGGTCAGTTCCTCGTATGCTGCCAGCAAGTGTGTGCGTCTCGATCCTTTCTTTTAGAAGCTGTGTGTGCCGCAGCCTGAGGGCTGTAACTCATCCACGAGATAAAGTCCTTCGGCATCGCCACAAGGGCCATATTCAGTCCGTGTCCAGTGAAATTACCACTTTATGTGAATCAACCTAAAACTTAGCTACCCCCTAATAAATCGTTGAGTGACCAGAATAATCCGCTGTCAGAGAATGATTTCACCAATGGCAAAATATTTTACTGTGAAATTGCATTAGATGCATGAAGGATCACGGTCTTTATCAGTGACCGTATATTATCTGTTCCACCCTATACCCAAACCCAAGAAACTACAAGCAGTTATTGCACAGATTTTTAATGGCCTCTGGGTTTTCACTACATTGCAAACATTTAAAAAAAAAATCAACGGGAGCTTTCATGTATGCTCTCAGAAAGGCTACTTTGTGTTCACAGTCCCACAAGTATACGCATAAACATGGAGCCGTCACTGTGCACAGAGCTGGAGCATCCCGACCACTTTTAGTACTTAGTCGTCCTTTTTTTTTCTGATTAATTAAGTAGTTGTTTGAATACTAATCTCTATTCATTATTTACCAGTATTGCCATAATTTTGGCCCCTGGGTATAGAAGATCAAAATGCCCAGGAAGCAGCATGAACAGTTGAAGATGCAAGTGGGAACTGCTTTCTTTGTAGGCATAATGTGATTAAAAATATTTGTCTTCACCCATGATTAATAATAAATCAGGCCTATTACGATTTCTACGTTAGGTTTTAATTTTAAACAAACTGTTAAAATACAGACTCTGTGCAAAAAAAAAATAAAAATGTTCATAACAGACTTTGTTTGGATTGAAAGCAGAAGTTTTGTACTTTCTCAGAAATTAAAAAAATACAGCTGTGTAAAAATTCAGCCTCATGTAATAACATATGGTTGCTTTCTTGATTTGTTGAACAAGGAAAATTTATGTATAAAATTACACCATAAATCTCAACAACTGTACAGAGATGAAAACCGTCCTGTATGGATATGAGCAATGACCCAGTCAGCTGTGCGGTGCTGCATCAGCTCTGTTTTTTCCAACAGGGAAATCTGCTCTCAGGGATGGGAAAAGCTTGTCTGAGTATTTGCTGAGACTAAAGATCTAAGGATTCAATAAACATGCGACTGCAATGAAACTTTAATGCCACGAACTGAGGAATCACGCTGCCGTCTTATCTAGAGAGGTTAAGAAAGCGGCTTGGTATAGATGCAGTTTGATCTCCAAAGGCTGGCAAGGAAATGTCTATCTCCTCTTCATGTGCCCATCAGGTGTGGATGTTCAAACACCCCAGCTGACAGCAATTAGTGGTTTACATAAGCAGCAAATACATGCCTTGCACTGTTTGGCAGGCTTCCTCGTGGAGGTGCTGCACAGCTCATGGCCAGGCAGACGCTTCCCAGGGGCTGCTCAGGAGCTGCAGCTGAAGTCCTCATTGAGTAGAAACCAATGTCAAATGATTTTTTAGTAAAAATTGAGGGCCCTAAACAAATATATTAGTGGGTAGTTTCAACCTGGGGGCATTCATTACTTTTTCTTTCTACAGCTCAGTGTTACTCAGCAGATCGTTCGTAATGCAAGAAGGATGTGGTAGAAGAAATAACTTGTACTACCCGTACGCTAGAGGGAAATTGGAAAGGTTGTCGTCTGCTGAGTGCGTGAGCGAGCCGGGTATCAGCTTCTCCAACACAGCACGGGATTTGCAGGTCTTTGCTTGAATGGAACTTTATCTTATTTTCTGTAAAAATATTTTCACAGTATTGGTCAAGAAGTTTCTATGGTAACCGATATAATTTCATTTCAGTGATGGATTACAGAGGAAAGCTCCAGGGAGCTCTGCGATCACGGAGCTTCCTCCGCCACGGCGCCGGGCAGGGTGCGGGGCCGCAGGCAGCGAGCCGTGTGGGTGCGCCTCGTGTGGGTGCGCCTCGCGTTCCTGCACGTGGCCGGGGATGGAAAAAAACAGCGAGCAGAGCTCAAGGGAGAGACCTGCAGGTTGCCTCTGCCTGCTGGATCTTTGTGGCCCTGGTGTCTTGGTGCAGTCGTGGCTCGGTGGAAGTCCTGGCAGGCTGAGGCAGGAGCGAGCTGCACTGGGCTGATGGCTGGGCGGCCGGCACGCTGCCTCTGTCCCACCCCGCTCAGCTCCGTGCACCTGGGGACAGGATTTGTCCCTAGGTGTGTACGAGGTCACTTCTGAATTTGAACCCTTACCTCAGCCATGCAGTCCAGGATTGATGGCATTGGTTTCACGAAGAATCAGGCAGAAAGAAGCGTTGAGACTTTTTAAATATTAGCTCTTTCTACTGCAGGTATAAAACATAGGTGTAGCTGTAGCAGACAGAAGAAAGCTAATTTTCTTTATTTTGAGGGGATCGATCAATATTCCACAGCAGGGAAAGATTTCTGTTCCCAGCTATAGTTTTATAAACAACATTTTGCTATGCCTATTATCATAACAACCCTTTTTATCTCCTCTGTCAATATTTGTCTCTATCATGCAACGTCTCATCTTTAAAATGAAAAATCCATCATTGTGGCAAAAGGGAAAAAAATGCATTAACAGCCCACCTGCTAATTTATATTTGAAGCTTGAGGCCCAGAAGTGTTCTTAAGCATTCCTGTCTAAAAGCAGAAGGTTGTGCATTAATTACATGTTAGAAATTGCCAAGGAATTCAGTTTTTCCATTGAGTCTCAGGTCTTTTCACTGCGGGGTTTAGGAGATGGAGCACAGGCGAGGGATGCAACCTTTGCTGCACGTCTTGGCAGACAACAAAATGCTGCTGGGGGCTGCAGCTCGTGTGCCCTCAGCATCTCCTGGAGAAATGCAGAAGGGACCAGGCTGTGGGCAAGTAGCTCCAGGTTCCTCCCTGCTGCACGATGTGACCTGCTAGCGGGCTGTCTTGTAATAGGGTTTCTGATGGAAAAGATATTTCTGAAGCCACGTGAGTGCCTAAAGGAACTGGCCTAGGCTTTGTGCAGGGCCGGTGTTTCACGTATTCTGCTCATGGAGGTTTGGCTCCAGAAAGCGGTGCAGAAGATGTGTCTGTGTTACTGAAAGCCTTGCTCTTATGTTTTCGTAGCAGTGTTAAGACTAACCAATACTTTATTGTGACATGCCACTGTTTTTAGTTTGATGAAATCAGTGTCATAAAAACACCATGTATCTACTTAGGGAGAACACTTTATTGTTCATTGATTTAGAGAAAAATCTTGAGAGATTTGCTCAAGCTCACTTTGAGAAAAATACGTGATATATATCAGATACATATATATATATATATTTGGATGTATGTCATTTCCATGCTAATTCATCTTGAGCTCTATGGAAGAAGTATGTGGTGGTTTTTTATTCGATTTTGACATTGCAGACACACTTCTATGCTGCAGACTGCAGTGATAACTGAGCCTACAAAATTGCATATAATGTGTGTAACACCTGATGTTAAAGAGAAATAATTATAGTGCTTAAACTCTATGACAGGTGTCAGGAATAAAAATGTTACTTCTTCCTCATTTAAATATGCAGGGGACAGCAAACACAGAGCAGAGTAAGTACCAGTTTGTCAGCTGAACTCCGTGCTGACTTAATTTGACAGAAAATAGTCTCAGAACCAGATTTCTTACTGTGAACTGCTGGGTGTAGACCAATAAGCCTTTCATTATTTAATAGAAAGATAAAGAGAACATAGAATAAGTTACTGTATGTCATTTTTATTTGCTTTAGACAAGAGAGGAACCTTGGCAAATTTAAAACACTAAACCTGCAGCCATCTAGGGCCTTTTGTATTCGTCTGTGAGGTTTTGTGAGCACAAATATGGAATGGAAGAGAACAGAATGGAATGAAATAGAACGGAATGGCATGGCGTGGAGTGGAGAAGTTCAGAAGGGACCTACAAAGGTCACCCAGTCCGACTGCCTGACCATTTCAGGGCTACCCAAGAGTTAAAGCTTAGTAATGAGGGAGTTATTCAGATGCCACTTGAACACTTCCAGGCACCGGCCATCAACCACCTCTCTAGGAAACCAGCTTTAGAGTGGCACGGCCCAGGGCGTGACGGAGGAGGTGGCTCAGTCCTTCCGCTGGGCTGAGCTTGGTGGTGCCTGCGGAAACAGCCGGAGCAGGTGGCGATGATCATGTGCAAGCAAGGACTGTGAGACGCCGAACTAATGCGGCTACAGAGTATTCTTAATGAATAATGAATGGCAGGATCCATTTTACTTATCCAGTCCCATGGAGTTCATTTAAGCCTTGTGTATTTTATTAACTGTGTGTATCTTTGTGAATGTCTCCTGTGTAGGTATGGCTATTAGAAATACTTCGGTAGGTGTGATAAAATAAAGTCTTGGAATAAAGGCCATGAGCAACATATGAGCAGATGCCATGCTCGGCCCTGTCAGAGGCGTTACAAGGAGCCTGCGGAGCCCAGCGGTGCCCACGGCTTCACCCGTGCATAGCAGCAGCCTGATGTGTGCTGGGGAGGGGAAGGGGAGAAAAGGGAGCATCAAATTTGGACAAAGAAAGTGGCTTTTAAACAGCTCATACGCGTTGGTGCATAGCCCATCAAATGCGGCATACAGGCAAATCACGTAATTTTAAAAAGGTTAACACCCTGGCAGAGTTAATTGCTGTTCTTCCTCTGAAATTTCAGTGTAATTTCTGATTTCTTATTTTGCTATTTATCTTTCAGTTAAATAGATTTAAATAAAACAAATGTTTATGCCAGTACAGCATAATAGCATAAATATTTAAGGAAAGTGAAGCAAACAAAACATAATAGCATAAATATTTAAGGAATGCTAAACACACAAAATAAAAAAAATACAGCTGAAGGAAACAACCTCAAAAATCTGAGTGAAAAGCGCAATAAACATAAAATTTTAAGTTAATAATTTAATAACCAAGTTGAATGTTTTTGTGTATTAAACTTTTTCTTCTGATGTTGGGGTTCTTTGTCTTTTGCTTTCTCCTTAATCTTTATTTGCCTCCTGTCTATGTACAGAACAGATTCTGAAACTCATGCATTTTCCCTAGAGAGTGTTACGTATTTGCATGTCTTTGCAAAGTGTTCTGTATCTCTAATATTTATAATACACACTACATTTAATACATGACCTATAGGCAGGTATACGCTATTTATTGCAATAGCGGTTATATTGTCATCCTCCATCAGGTGTGAAAATCTGTTTCTGTTATGAGGTTCCCTGGTCAGAAATGTTGATTTATTTATATGATATGACAAAGCTGGAGGTTAAACAGGTTGAATCAGCCAGGAAGCTATGTATATAGCAGCTAAGGCATGAAAGTACAAAACAATTTTAACAGAGTCGGCGCCCCCACGGGACGGCACGTAATTCACTCAGACACGCAGGGACTCAGACCTCAGTGTTCTCCTCCTGTTGTACAGAGGAGCTGGAAATACACGGGGCTTTGGTTCTGGGCTGTGAGCACACCTATCTACCCATATGAATTCATTATTCTTCACCCACTTACATTTTCTTTTCCTGTGAAGGAAAGCTAAAAACCTTCCAAGGAGCATACTTAAGGGAAAAGTATCTTCCTTTTCATCATGCTTGATTTCTCCATGAGCCTTGCCACATTTAAAGTCATGGACTTCAGGCGATTTCCTCCTGGCCCATTCTCTTCATGTAAACGAAACCTAAGGTTTCTCATTGTAAATAAAAACAACCTCTGTAGAATTTAACGCGCTGTGAGCTTTGAAGTTATAATTGTGTTAAGCAGGATAATGTGGTGGAAACGCTCTGTCAAATTACCTTCATGATCGTGAGAACAAATGCCCAAATATCCATCCCTGCAACTGGAGCAATTCTTAGAGAAATGTAGCAATTATCAGTTTGGGAAACAAGAAGGCCACTTAGTTCTTTCTAATGCCACTCATCAAACAAAGAAAAAAACCACCAAGGAGAGCAGGCATTGCTTGCAAGCACTTGGCAGCCTATTTCTTCCAAGCAGCAGGGTCCTGCACTGCTCCTGTGGCTTCCCTGCTCGTTATCTCTTGCCTTTGCTGTCCTGCCTCTCCAGCAAACACCCACAGAGCTTCATCCCTGGGTCTTTCTTAGTATGGTCTCCTTTGTTGCATCACCAAAAAATAAATAAATAAATAAAAATAAATATTCATAATAAAATACGGGGAGGTATGGCTTATTTTACTCTCTGATTTATGAGCAGGGTCCTGGGTGTGAAATGTTGACCCCTCTCTTGTTGATTGGATCCTTGTTTTGTGTTAAAAATGACAGTGGGAATAGGAGGTGAGAAAATAGGATTTGGACAAAATCTCGGGAAGCCCAAGCTGTTCCTGAGGCAGTGTCCAGTCAGCACACTGTTAAATCTGTTTCCATGACCTATTTGTCAGCTCATTCCCCAGCTGGATCTCTGCGATTGGGAATGAAGGCATTACACATGCTTCCAATAAAAGGAATGCCATAAGACTGGATATTAACTGGTTTTGATGTTCGTGTAGGTACGTGTACTAATTGTGTCCTTACATGCTAATTACTTAGCATTTTTGTTAACAAAACAAACACTTGTTTTCTAAAAGTTGGTGAGTTTAAGTAAATATTGGTGGTGGTATATATAAAAAAAAGTAAATATTTATAATAAATATTTATTTTTAATATTTAGAAATAATTATTATAGTTAGTCCTTTTCCATACTGGAAGTCTCTTCATTTATTAAACAAAGTTGATATGTACTTGCTCTAAGTCTGATGGTGATTTTTGCTATGCAGAAATGTATAGCATTAGCTTTGACCCTATATAATGAGCAGCAGCATTTGGATTCCTAATATTCACATTTTATTGTTTTAAAAAGTGAATAGGGAGATTTCTTATTTATTGGATTAATTAAATTATTATTATTTTTTTACTCGTGGTTTGTCAGACAGTTTTTGGAAGGCAATGAAAATTGGTTTAAAAAGCAGATCGGCAGCCTCTTAAACTCCTTTGCTACTTAAGCAAAACTACTTCGAGTAGTTTCTGATGCTGAATGTATCAGAAAAGTTCTTGACAAGATCTTTTCTATACTGAATAATAGGAATGCAAGCTGAAGTTCATGAATAGGATTGATGGCGGCTGGCTATTGAGTCATTTAAGACTTTACAGCTAATAGATCTGGGTCTCTTTTACATAGTTTTATTCTCAGATTGGAAGCTTTAAACAACTCTTTCTGTTTTATCAACTCCCACTTGGGTTCTCTACTTTGAATGAACAAGCTATGGAGGAGCATCCAGCTGAACAAAGAGAAATGCAGAAAATATTCTCCCTGCACCTGCAGAAAAGGCTACGGATGATTCATAATTGCACAAACTGGATGCATGAGTTTAATGGGGAATTTCTCCAGTTCAGTGGTCTCACTACCTCTGAAACTCCAGTACGGGTACTGCTTGGTTATTTATTTGTTTAATTGAATTAACTTGAGAAACTCTGTGAAGTTTGACCTGATGATGTGCCCTGTTGCATTTAATACTAGTTTTTAGAAACTAGATCTTTTATGTTTTTGCTCTTGTCATCTGTTGAACCTTTATGTAGGGGTGGCTGTTGATCTGATATAAAATAAAATGTCCTCATACAGTTATGAATCGCATCATAAATCCCACATGCATAGGTGTAACATTTTAGTTTAGTTTGACTCATCATAAAATGAGACATAACATAAGCATTACCTAACCACTATGTCGAATCTTTAGGCAAATAGGATTTTGGCTACTTCTCCTTCTAACTCCTTTTCCACTTACAAAGTAGAATTCTGCTATACAGTGCCAGCAGTTTTCCTGTCATGGTATGGCAAACTTACACCTTTGACCTTTAGAGTCTATGTTTCAGTTCCAAGATGACTTCTTTAGATTTCTTTTTTTTTTTAATTTTGTATGTAGTATTTATCTTTTTTGCCAGATAGAAGCTATTCATCAGCTTCAGTTACTCTCTGAGGGGAAGCTTTTCTCTCCTCTTTCTTCTCTTCCTCTTCATTGCAGTCTCCCAGGGGCATGAAGACTGTATCAGACTTAGGATGCCTATTTGTTTTATGGCTTCATTTTGACTAGAATGCAGCACTCTGTCCTTTCCTGCACTGGCATGTGAGTTCCGTGCTATGAGAAGAAACATGGGAGCAGCTACAGATTCTGCAGTCTGTGTATATGGATGTATGTATATATGGGCATGTATACATTCATATAGACACGTACACCCATATGTATCTTTTAAGAGAAGAGGTAAAGTAGTGTTCCTGAGGAAGGCACAGTTTGAGCCATCTCCAGTGCGGAGCAGTAGGCTGGGCACAGCTGCAGGAGCACCACCCTGCAGTGCTGCTGAGCACCCTGCCTGTGTCTAAAACACTCAAACTGGAACAAAGAACACTGAAATGCCTGACAGGAAGGTTAATCATTCTGCATTATTTAGTTACTGGTATCAGTTAGTATATTAAATTACATGAATAGTTATGTTCAGGAAGGTTCGGTGTTGGTCACAGCAAGTAAGGCCTGGGGCTCTTGGTGAATGATGTGAATAAAATGAAATGTGGGAAGGTTGCTAATTAATACTGCCCTGCTAGAGTCTCTTGGGAAAAATAGTATGCTGGCTTCTAATTGAAATTAAAGGATGGATAATGCTGTATTAAGGGATACAATTAAGGTTAACAAATTAGGGTTGCACAAGCAACCTCCTGCCACTCCCAGAGCTCGGCGTGCTTTCTGCGCAGAACCAGCACCCCGTGGGCAGCTCTCTGAGCAATGCACTGCGTGTGCACAGAGCTGGACCTGTGCCCGGGTGCAGACCACAGCTCAGAAAGTGTCATCAGCTGGCAGTGCTGAGGTGGGAATGAAGCAAATGATGCCGGCTTCGAGGGCACAGGGCAAGGGCTGGCAGAGCAGGTCGTCAGGCTGCTGTTTCTCTTCACCCAAGATGCTGTGCCCAATATCTTGTGCCCTCCTTAGTAAATGTATATACATCCTTGCCCTCTAGTGTCTGCATTTTGTACGTCACCCTTGCTTATCATATGTGAATACTCTAGTCTCTCTTTCTTTCTTTTTTAAGTGACAGGAATCAGCTGTTGTAGATTATTGCATTATTCACTGTGTTTCTTGTTTCTGAAAAGGATCAACAGTGGTTCAAAGATGAAAAATAATTAAGAAATTTCTGAGATGTTCTTTCTAGTTTTATTCCTAAACTATATTGAATTTTGCTTTATCAATCTCTCAGAGTTTACCTGTTGGTTCCTGTGAGTCTCAGCAGATGTACTACTGGGTAAGTGACTCCCTGCACAACACAGTTCTTGATGCGGTTCTCTTGAAGCAAATGACGTTGATAATGACCTCTAAACCCTGAAAAATGTAAAGACTAAAAGCTCAGTACTGCAGTCCTTTTCATTATAAACTGCTATTAGTGTCGTCAGTCATAAGTGGACACAGAAGGTGCTGTCATCTGAACAGGGCCTGTAAATTTTACCCCAGATGTGGCATGGATCCCTGTCCTGA
This sequence comes from Anser cygnoides, assembly GCF_040182565.1. Classification (NCBI taxonomy): domain Eukaryota; kingdom Metazoa; phylum Chordata; class Aves; order Anseriformes; family Anatidae; genus Anser; species Anser cygnoides. Next base: position 3,329,272 of record NC_089882.1, read on the forward strand.
GGGTGACTAGCAGTGCTCGGTATTGTCCCATAGACACTGGCATGTACGTGAGGAAAAGAAAGATATCTTTCAGGTTGTAATCAATCCCGTTAAAAAGCTGCAGAATACTTTTACTGCCATAACATTTCTGCAGAGAAGAGAAGTAGGTCTTTCCAAGACCAGACCTCCGTAAAAAAAGGAGTCACACTGCTGTCCCCGTTAGATGGGAACACCGGCGTGGGCTGAGGCCTGTCCTCATACTTCAGAGTTGTCAAAAAACTGGACAAGGGCCTGAGCTGGGGCTGGGGGACCAGAGGCACCTGGAGGTCCCTGCCCACCTCCACCGCTCTGGGACATCACGGCTGTGTTTACCTCCCCTTTAGTGCACATCTCTAGGTTTTTCCGATGTTCTTTTGCTCCAGTTTCCTACAAGAAGGTCACCAGGCATGAAGCTGAAGGCCCTTTGTAAATCCTCCGTTTCTCACTGTGCCTGTTGGAAATGCCACTGCTGAGCAGAACGTGAGAGCCAGGGACTGGTATTAATTCTGAGATTTACTGTGGTGTTTCTGAGCAAACTGCAGCCATACACAGACACAAATAACACATGCACACACAAGTTCATCATACACCTACCGCTGCTATCTATAACAAAGACAGAGCAGTGTGCCTGATAGAAGTCAGTGTCTGAAAAACAGGGGGAAAGGGAAATGCAAGTGGAGAACAAAATAAAATATGATAAGACTTGGTCTTCGAAAGTTTCAGTAATGCCTTTGGAAGAGTCAGGCTTCTCCCCTTTGCTGGCTTGTCAATTCCATATACTTCTTCTCTGATCTAAAGCGGTAGATAAGTCTGTAGAAGAGAAGGGTGTAAGAATGATAAAGATGAATCAGTCTAGATGGAGATAACTGAAAGCTGAGTGTATAGAAAGAGGGGCTTGTTTCAACTTAGATCTAGATTTCACTAAGCAACTGCTTTCATGATTAAGAAATTGAGAATGTTCATGAATAATAACAACAATGACAAAAAAAGATTAAGGGTAAAAAAATCCTTGTAACTGCCCGGTGTGATTTATTCGGTAGTCAGATGGATCAGCCTGTCTTCCTTTAACAATATAAAACATATACATTTATTTATTGTTATAGGGCTTTCTCTTGTTTTTACTTCCCTATCTGCAAGAGGTCTGAAGAGAAGCAGAAGTTTTGGCTTTGTAGGGCGAGCAGGTGCCAGCCCCAGCCCTTCTGGGGATGCCCCGTGTGGGGCGAAGGCAGGAGTTGGGCTCAGCATGACGTCCCCTGCGGGGGCTGCAGAGCCCACAGGCACCGAGTGGTGCACGCCGTATCGCTTCCTACTTTCTTTTGGATTCCCTCCAGGCTTTGCAAATGTAGTGGACGTCAATCATCCTCTGACCAATCCTTAACAACAAGGTAATTTAATACATTTGGTGTATGAAATTCGTGGGTGTAGCTCTGCATGAGCCATATGCCCCGTACACATACATTTCCCCGTCATTCAGTTTTTCCTTTTATTTCCATGTGAATATTGTAGATCTTCTTTTTTCCTTTTCCTTTTTTTTTTTTTTCTTTCCCTGCAGTTTTGAATCATATTTGCTTGAAGGCACATCATCATTTGCTTACTTAATCAGCAGACACTGTCTTCCAGCCCTCACACAAGAGATGAAACTGAGGAGTATTTTTAGGACAAGGAATGCTTCTGAAGTGGTAATTAGAGTGTTGGGATCAACTTCACAAAATAAATGGATAAGCAGATGTACATGAAGACAAATATACTTGTGAGGAAATGTATTTTGTGCTTTGCATCCTTCTGTATCTCAGTCATTCCTTGACTATGGCGAGACTGAACACTCCAGACAGATCTTCACTGCAAAAAGTAACCTTGGGAACAGGGGCTCAGACATGGTCCTTCTGTGGCAGGATGCAGATTTGACCTGTATGAAATATTCAAGTAATTCACTTTAATAGCCATTCCTGTTTTTTCCTTACTTGTAGATCCTTCCAGTTTTCCCATGTAAATAATGCATTAACCTGGTTCATGGCTAAGATGAATTAGCCCAGCTGTGGTTAATACTGGCCACACATGCTCATGGTGATGGGGACCCACAGAGAGTATGGAAGCAGCAACCAGAAGACACAAAGAAGCCAGAAATACTCCCCCTGCTCCTTACTGATGCTCTGTTGCTTGACTTTTCACAGCCAGTAATCCCCACCGAGTCACTAACCATCTTTTCTAGCAGCTGGAAAAGACACATGCTGTATAATTTATCTGTTCCGAGGCCTCTGAAAGAGCAGATACAGGGTTATACCAACTGAAAAGTAAGAGCAAGCCTCTTATCTTATGATTTAATGTAGTAGGAGACAGTCATTTTTGTAAGTTAAAAAGCAATAGATTGTGATACATTCATCACAGATTAACTGAATTTATTCCTCAAAAGGGCTCATTGAAATGTTTGTGATGTTCATTGTTGTGTGAGATGCTGTTTAAAACTTTTAACAACAAGATAAAACCTTGTGACTTGGAGAAAGAACTGCTGTCATTTGCTGGATTTAATAAATCTCTCCTGGGACAATAAGCCTGTGATAAAACCAGACAAAGCCTACTGCTTAAAAGTTATTTTGGCAGGTGGAAAAGAAAGACATTCTGTCATTGCGGTTCAGGGCAATGCATGTTGCTGAGCATATGGAAACCTTCCTGGAATCCACGTGGAAAGCGGGAAGAAGGGAGGCGGTGAAGCATTGCCCCGCACAGCCCACAGTCACGGGCTCACGGAGGGACTGGGCCTTGTACTGGGAGCCCAGCACTGGGCTCTGTGCCCTGGCCGGGGTCACCCCAGGCAGTGCCCAGCATCGCTGCTGCGGCACGGTCAGCCGAGCTCCCTCCTCCTGGAGCTCCATCACGCCCCAGCACAGGCACCCACTGAGCACACAAGTCCGGCAGTCACAGAGCCAAAAATATGGGCCAGAAAACACTTGGAGCTGTGAGCAGGGAATTAGTCTCCTGCATTTTGCTTCCCAGAAAAATTGCACATTCTTTGAAAGAGAAATTGTATATTCTTTATAAAAAAAGAAATGTTTTCTGCAGACACTTACCTTTATCACCAGTTTGTCCTCCAGTGCTGACAAATTAGCCACATACACCAAAAGGTTGTAATAATACCTTTCATCTACTTATTATCCTAAGAGCTCAGCAGTGATGTAATTTAAAGGTAACAACAGACCGTAAAGTTTTTGGAATCTAAACATTTAGGTAGAGCATTTCATGATTAAGTAATAGTCTTAAAAAACTTTAGGGTCCATCAAAAATCTCCAGTTTGCATTAGAATGAATAAATAACAAGAATTAAGAGCCGATACTAAATTGAGACAGTTCTCCAGGAACGTTTCAGATATGCCTTGTCCCCGTGCAGCTCTGGGATGGGTCTGTGCAAGGGAATGGCACAGTTTGTGGTGGTCACACTGCCTATTGTGTCACACCCACACAAAGGGAATTAGCCAGGGTTTAAACGGCAAATCTGCACCTGTCAAAATAGAAAAAGTACCCATAGATGTGTGTGTGTGTAATTTATATTTATATTTACACTTCTGTCTATGTTTATATTTATCTGTTAATACTGACAGTAACATGTGGGATAAGATGGGCCTAGCAGAGGTGGTCAGAGCCTCTCTAAACCCTGCACGTGTGTTAAAGCCTTTGTAGATGTGGGCCTTGCTGTTAGTTTAAACTTGCAGACTGGATCCTTCTCTGAGAAGCTGCCAATTCGTTTCCATCAGGTCTGAGCACTTCCACCACACGCGTGCTGATAACGAGCGGCCCCGGCCTGTCAGCCAGAGTCCGTCACCGACCTGCAGCGAACTGGATCAGAAAATGAAGGGTACTGTGGGGGACAACTGCCAGAAATGGGGAAGAAGATACGGAATTGAATAATTCTTCACTGACCCCATGGTGGGGCTGAAGTAGGGTCTGTGTGCAGAGCAGGGTCGGTGTCCCCTGCTGTGAAGACGTCTCACCAGGCACGCAGGGAGCAGCCATTATCTGCCAGTAATGTTCATCCCATGGATAATAATTGAAATTACATAGAAAATTGTCCCAGGCCAATCACATGCCAGCATACACAATTATTGCCTAACAGACCTTAAACAAAAGGCTGATTCACGCACCATAGCCTAATTACCACGCTTTAGAACTAATTGCGAGGCGGGGATAACCAGCCCCAAGTTCTAAGCTGTCCTCTTCAGCCTCTTGGAGCATTGCTGGCCGTGCCAGGACTTCGGGACACGCTCCTGGGGCCTGGCTTTAAGACCTTTCCCATGCTGACTAATCCATCACAAATCATGTGTTATCAGTTCTACAGGGCTTCTTATCAGGCAGATAAAAATCAGGATTTGCCCCTTCCAATACATCAGGCTGAGGACAGAAAGCCGGAGGCTGGTGGAGCAGGCACACGTGTGGGGGAGCAGTGCAGAGGCCTGAGGAGCCAGCCTTAACCCTTGTCCGTGCAGCAAGAGCAAAGGGAAGAGGAGCTGCCACGAACTTCTGTTTGGGTGAGGGCTGGAAGCAATGACTGGGCCCCCTGAACTCCGTGGCACAGAGTAGATGACACTTTATGACGGATGGAGTCATAAGATTAGGTTAACTAAAGATTTTCATAGCAGCTAATGGGTTCAGAAAAATAGCTAAAGCTACTCAAATACATTTTGCACAGACCATTAGGCTGCCAAGAAAACCCATTTGCTCTCTGAATAGCATCAACAGTCCACATGTTAGTCACATTGTATAAGTACTATGAGATGAATTACATATAAAATTAATTTCACTGCTGAAGAAGGGACTGGCACAAGAAGTCACATTCTGGTAAGTTATTTCAACAAGTTACCTCTTTATCCTGTGTTTATAAATGAAAAACAACAGACAAACACATTTTGTACTAAATGAAATAGTCCTTAAAAAGAGCTCACCTTATTAATGAAAACAGCTTGGCTAGATGGTGGCTTGACGATATACTTTTAAAACACTATTTTGAGAGTAGTTTTGCATTTTGCATCAAGTGGCAGAGTGATAAGTTCCTGCTAAAGCCCGGGCATTATAACGAAGAACGGCTGTTTCATTTGCCTTCTGTACTTTCTACTGCACTGCTTTATTCTATTAACAGGAATTAGTTGGGAAGCTTCCTCAAGATCTTCCTATCTTAACATTTCATAAACAGAACAAAAGTTAACACTGAGTCACTTATCTATGGGCAAAATGCGTGTTTATGCTTTTCCATATGGTACTGCAGTGCATAAATTCATACTTCACTAAGCACTACCCACATGTACCCTAAAGGGTTTATTTTTTCCTCTTTGACTAACACATGTTCGACAGCTTGAGTCAACCTGTAAAAAATTTATAAAGGATGTAGCAGCCCAAAAAGAAGAGGTTTTGATGAAGACTTTTAATTTACTGTTGGTTAATCTGGGGAGAATACGGTGCGTTCCTCCCCAGCTGGCCTTAGGATGGCTGCAGGATGCTCCTGGCTGTGGAACGCAGTTGGTGTTCAAGAAGCTGTTCAATTTTTTGATCCTGACCCTCAAAAATCTAAAAGTCTTTAGCAAAGCACAGCCCCAATCCCCCACTGTTTTAATGACACGTCATACAAATATACATTTTTTTTTTCCAGTTCCTGAGGTAAAGGAAGGTTTTTTTGCCACCTTTGGAGGACAACAGCAGCGTCAGCAAGGATGAAAGAAAGGCAAACTTGCTGCTTAACAACAGCCTTGATGTATTTCTGCCAGCAAGGGCTGAGCCTGGCACTTCGGGGCTAAAACCACGAGCACCTTCCTAAGTTAAAAAATAGAACCTGACAGCGTGGTTGGAGGAATTCGATCAGTCTCTGCCCTCCGTGGCAGCACTGTTTGTCTCTCCATCACCGTGTCAGAGTGCAGCCACGCTCCGGTGTTTGGGTAGGCGGCATTAACCTCCTCGCTCTGCCTGCTCCCGCTCCCCAAATTCTTATGTGACAAAGTCCAACGGTGGCCTGAAATAAATGATCCTTACTTAGAAAAAATCCTGCTGGCTGTAAGTAAACATTTACCATTTTAGTTTTAAATAATACCAGAGTAAAATCACAATCATTAATATTCACTGTGATTTTGCTGTCTGCAAAATGAATACAATGTGTATAATAATCCAGGCAAAAATGGGCTTTGGACTGTTTTTTATGGATTATTTTGAAAAGGCAGGCTTTTATATCAGCAGCCTGTTAAGAAAAAGGGTGTGTGTGTGTATACAAGCACGTCATCCTGTACGCTATACAATTCATGGTTAAGGTATAGGATAGAGGCTGGCAGAATTTATGACACATCCTGGCATGCAGATAAAAAAGACAAAGCTCTTTAAGAATTAAGCCTGAAGACCACGGATCTCTGGCTCCCAAGAGAGTGCAATTCCTCTCAGGGAGTTGTCCCCCCTTTTAAAGGACAAGTCTTCTACACTGTTGCAGTTTTCTCAAAAAGGAAAAAAAAAAAAAAGAAAAAGAAAAAAAAAAAACACAAGCACCTGTACAAAATGAAAATCATTGTCTCAGCTCTTGCTTGTGGTGACTTACTGGGCATATGTCACAGACTGCGCAACTCCAGTAGCAGGTTAATTTATGCTAGAAATAGCCTGGTTTATTCTGGTTGTGAGGAGCAGGACACACGTTCCTGAGCTGCAGGCTTGTGATGTGCTCCTGCAGTCTGCACTGCGGGGCTCTGGACCCCGCCGTGAACACCTCCTGCAGGGTATCTATCGCCTGGCCTGAGGCTGCCAAGGGGCACGAGGTACTTTCCTATCACCTCTTTCTTTTGCAGTTGTAACAGTGCCTACCTACATAACCAGGGCTCAGATGCACCTTGTATTTCATGCACTTTCATCTTTTCCCCTAGTTTCATGCCGTTTGCCTGGGGCAGTGCCCTCGGCTGCAGCACTGGGGAATCCCAGGGTCAAACCCAGCATTGTAAAATTGCTCTTTGATAACGTGCCGGCAGTGGAACAGCATCAGGGACCCCGTCAAACAAGGGAGCAGGGACTCAGAAAATGTGGATACCACCGTGATTTCTCGTGGGGTGCGCAGAACGGTCCCACTGGGCGCCACCTGCACGCTGCTGGCTGCTGTGGAGGAGTCCAGCAAGATTCGGTAGGGAAATAGCTGCTCCGCCTCATGAAAATCTTGGCTTAAAATGATTCTCCTGTCCCCATTGACTGAAGCTAAGATCTACTCAATATTCAGCCCAAAATAAAAGACCTCAGGCATGAACGTGTCAGATCCAGCCCTCGTGGTGCCTGCCGTTGGCATACACGGAGCTCGTCTTGATTAGCTCGGTCTGTGGAAATGAGAATGGATAGTTCGGAACAAGTACATCTGAATGATTACTTTGTGAGGAATTTCAAGCACATTTTTTGCATCGTTGTGAAAAATGGCTAATTTTTTACTTTGTTATATTGCTTCATAATATTTAGAGCCTACCAAATTTGATGTATGCAGGCAGCATCACATGTAAATTATTACCCTTTTCAGCCATCTGTTCACTGACATCCAAAACTCCAGTCTTTTCTACCATTTACCTCACTACATCACTTGCATATGTCCAGACTGAAAAACAGATATTTTTTTACCTGCTGTCATTGGTCAAGTTCTTTCACACCTGCATTGCAGGTTTGAAAATGATTGCAGGCACATGTACTTACTTTCTCTCCTGATCTCAAGAAACACAATTTCACCTTTTTATTCATGGCTTTCAGGTACTGTGTGAGCATGGTGCTAATAAAAGGATGGGGAGGGGGCAGAGGAGTCAGAGCTATAATAGGCTGATGACTACATATTTCTCAACAACAGCATATTAATAATTGAAAATGAATTTTCAATTTTTTTCTTGGTCCTAATGACCAAGAGAGGATTAAAGGCATTGGCATATGCTGCACATGGGCTCTTCTGCTAAGCAGTGCAAAATACAGCCTAGCCCTTCCAAGTTTCCAGCAGCAGTTGGAAGGGAAAGCCAGTACAGTTTTTATTTCATACAGGGACTATTTTTATTTTTGTACATTATATACAGCCAAGTATACTACAAGCACAAAAAAAAAAATAATAAAAAAAAACACTGGGGGAAAAAAATGAAGTTGAGATCATTCTTAAGGGAAAAAAGTGAGAGTTCTCAGGCAGTAAAATTCTCCTTAAAAATAAAGCAGTTACTTAAAATAAAACTGTTTCTGAAAATAAATGCCTGATAAAAATACAAAGCTCAATGGCTATATTGAGACAGTGAAAAAGAAATAAATAGAAATATTGGAAAATAAGGGCACTGCCATGCACATGCTAACAGCGCTCGTTAAGGCACCGCGATCGCGCTTCCTGCTGGAGCTCGCTGATTTACCAGTCGCGGTACTGGGCAACCCCAGTGGTGCGGGCGGCATGGCTTCCTGCTCCTGCGGGCACCCCAAAAAATGCTGGGCTGTAAATACTGGGCATGCAGCAAATGGGACCTTTCTGAAAAACGCTGACCCAGGCTCAAAGCAAGCACCCCCAAAATGCGGTGCATGGGTGCAGGGGCAGGGGGTGCAGGGGCAGCAGTGCAGCAAGGAAACCTCCTGGGGTGAAGGTGAAGAACTGACAGAAACAGGCCCCCAGGGCATGGCCTGAATTCAACCGGCCTCAAGCTTTTATAATGTCATGCACACAGCCGCCCTCAGCATAGCCAAAATCCATCTTTTTGAAGCAGTTTTGGAAGGGCCGGGTACACTGTGGGCTGATGGTGGAATCCTGACTCCGGGGGAGGCAAAGGCAAGATGCCCGCCCAGCTGGGTGAGGCAGCGTCTCACCCCTCGCCTTTATTAATCTGTTATAAATAATATTAATTACACGTGTAGCACAAAGAGCAATTATAAAAACATTTTGCTAAGCATCTTATCAAAAAGACTGTTTACTGAAAAACACTCAACTGTATCAAAGCCTTTACAAAAAGCTCTTAGAAATTAATAAAAATGTTTGATTAGTACTTTCATGGATGCACAGACTCTGTATATGGAAGCATTATAGTGCATTTAATTATATATAAAGGCAATTAATGTCACAAATAAAGACTAGGCTCTGACTCAGCCTAAATAATTGTCATTATCTATCATATAGCATGTCCAGAAAACTTAACTCTGCAATGGTATTTATGAACAATAAACTTGGCATTAACATACTAATACAGTTTGGGTTGGATTCAGTCTAAATAATAAATGTCAAGAGAAGAACCCACTCCCGTTCTTCGGGATTGTTTTTTAATGTAATCACAGAGGCTTTTTTCACAGTATGTTCATCACGACGTAAGTGAAAAATGTATTCCCTTGGGCGTTTGCTCTCTATTGCATGCCGGAGGCTGAGTGTGTGCACACGTGCAGATAATCTGCTGCGCCCCACAGCACCAGCAGTGCTGCGGGGTGTTCTCCCCGGCCCTGGTGGCTGCAGCTCTACCGGGTGTGCTCTTGTGCACTTAACTTATGATTGCCTTGAATGTTCGTCTGTCTGTCTCCTTTATAGCCATGGAAGAGCTAGCTTTATTTAGTTCTACACATTTCTTGTTGCGTGCTCTAACATAAGCTCATGGCTTTTGTGGTGGGAAAATCCCACAAGCTTTCCTTGTCTAAACTGAGTCCTTCTTACTCAGGGAATGGCACGTCATCAACAGCTATCATTTACATGCCAGAATACGTGATGCTACACATGCATATTTTCAGTTCACAGCTACAGGACAAAAAACCAGTATTGATACAAATGTGCAGGGAATTGTTAATAAGATGAAGCTATGAAAACAAAGGTAACGCTGCACTGCTGGTAAGTACAGTTGATTGTAAAATAAAGGACTCTAAATGGAGCTAAGGGCTCAGTTTTGGTTTGAAAATGTGTGGGTGTAATAGCATGGTGTAGCTTCTAAGATAAAAAAAAAAAAGATCAACGTTCTGCAATGTAACATCTTCACCGCATCAAAGCTGCTAGAACAGTGCCTCTGCTACTCACCTCTGTGACTCACTTCAGAGTTTTAATATATAGTGGTGGAGAGGGAGTGGTGACTCAAAAACTTAATAATGTATTTATATTATTAAACACCAATACTCATCCATAAATATGTTAATAAAAGCATAACTTTATATAGATAATAAATTATATGTATTTATGTATGCAACACATATAGTTATCTATATATGAAGGTACATACACACACACATACATAGCTTTTAATGTACTTCACTATATAGTTAGGTATAGCAGAGATGTATGAATACAGGTCTGCTTTCCTGAATTCTACACGCTGTGCATGGAGAAACTGGTCAGACGCTGCACTTCCAGTTGTCCCAGCAGGGAAGCTGTACCCACAGGAGCTGGCCTGCACTGGCTTCAGCAGAAAGCTGCTTGTAGAAGACACTGGTGAATGACACTGATCAAAGCGAGCACATTCCGTGTAGTACTTTGACATATGAAAATATTTCCAGACTTTTCATTCCTCCTTGATTTACTTACGTTTTCAGGCAGTGATCAGGCTAGAAAGCTTTTCAGGCTGGATAAATCATTTAAGACTGACTGTGTTAACGTAAAGTAAATGATAGAGAACTTTGATGCAGGGTCTGTGCATGTTCAAAGGAAATGCTGCGCCAACTGCAGTAAGATGTATAAAACATCAGCCAGCTCACCTTTAGCGAACAATGCAGCTCATGAACTAGAGGCTTTGGGCTGCCACAATCACTTTGTGCGTGCCTGTGTGTGTGCACCTGCGTGACACCCATACCTGGGTATAAATAAAATAAGCAGGAAAATGAAATGCTCAGATTTTAGTTGCTGTTGGATCTAATGCAACATCACCTGGGTGAACAAATTAAAAAGGAATCCACAGCACTTCGTCTCAACAGCACCATTTCCTCCATCTCCTCCCCATGACCCCCCCACTCCAAAAAAGGAAAAACAAAAAAAAAACAAACCTTTTTTTTCCCATTCAGAAAAAAAAAAAAAAAAGGTCTTAGTTTGAGCAAGAATCACTGTTTGATAGCAACATACTTATTTTAGCTGGATGCTGTCCTTGTGATTATGGACAGCACAGAGAAAATGGATAATGTTGCAGAGCCTCTCTGTCTTCATTATTTGTTGGGCTGATAATTCATTTCTTGCTAACAAAGCCTTTACTTGAGCAGAATTTAATCTTTTGTCTGCTGTAATTCATTATTATATCTATGAATATTAAAACAACCACAAGAAGGCCTTACCAGGATCTATCCAGCCCACATGCTTATACGCATGAAGAGTCAATCAAGGTCTGACACAGAGGTCTTCATCACTATGCACTGTGGCCCATCCTGCAGCTGTCAAAGTCTCTTTTGATGCTGATTAACTTCATCAGTGTAATTGATCAAGTTGTCTAGAGAAAATGGGAGGCTAAATACTTTCCAAAGTAATCGTCACATTGCACCCAAAATACTGTTACTATGCTGAAGGCAGCGTGCAGGTGCTGTGCTGCAATTTGAATGAGTTTCCTCTCACCTCTTGTCTAAATCCTTTCCCTTTTTTCCCCCAGCTCACTCAACAATTGCCTGGTAGATTGACTTTCAGTAGCTGTTGATTTAACTGCTTTTTAGTGGCTGTTGAAAATAATATCCTTCAAAGTCATAAAGAAGACTCAACAGTGGAAGGGAGCTTCAGAGACCAAGAAACACAGACAGGAGGACTTTCTCTGCGTGACTAAACATTAGTTTCTGGGGTTTGTTCTGGATCCTAGTGCTTAAAAATGCATTTTATTTTTTCTCCCTGAAAGGAGCTTACCATACCTACCACATTTGCTGAAATCTCTCATTGAGAACAAAGTTGAACACTTTGGGTTAGCATGCTGTCTCTGCTCTTGAAAGGGTCCGTAATACATCTGTGCAGCTCTGTGATATAATAACAACAATAATAATAATGATACATGGTCTCAGAGGTAACAGAAGCACTTCCTGCACTATCCCTGTTGCCAGAGCCACATTCATTTTGGCTTTCCCCACTTCTGTGTTCCTCCATTCTGCCCCTGCACACCAGTTTCAGCTCATGCCCCCCATCCGATGTGATGGGGCCGAGGAGTGACTGAGCCCTTTTGTTCAGACTCATCAGGGCTGCGCTGGCGGAGACGTGAGGACAAAAGCATGCACAGATTACATTTTGAGAAGCTGCCTGTGCTGTGGATGGCTTCAGTTTTGAGGCCCAGCCTGGCACACGTTAAACAGGACTTCTTTCAGCAGCTGTGGTTCAGGTCTTACTGAGGAGCAGCTCCCCCAGCTCCTTCCAGAATCACGCTGGGCACAGAGCCCGAGGGCCTCTCCGTCGGGCGTTGGGCTTTCCTTGTCTGACACCACCATGAAATAAACTGTAGTCACAAGGGGGGAGGGGGAGGGAACAACTGAAAAAATATATTTATTGGAGTAAATAAAAAAAAGTTAACCAAAACCCTTTATTGATACATTCTTGGATAATATCACAGGATCGAGAGAATGGAAAGGAAGGGAGGAGTTTGCGGCAAAGATCGGTTTCACTAAATTGGCACATAAGCAGCAAGATTAACGAAATTACTTATTACAAACAGTATAAAACATACATGCTTTTGTAAGTCCTTATCACACTGGTCAATCATGGTGGGGCATCAACAAAGAAAAAAACTTCAAGACATGTAAAAGCCATATTCTTTCTTCCAAATATCATAAGAATTATTGAAATTATTGCAAAATAGTCATATACCTTAAATAAAATAACAAAATAGAACACAAATACAAATATCAAACATAAATTATTAACATGTACCATAAAATACATTACTGGCATGCATTCCAAATATCAAGACCTGTACTAAAACTCAGCAAAAATCCTGTCTGCTTCCTCTGCAGCCCATCGAAGTTGTGAAGGGGGGGGTGGGGGCTAACTTCGCCAGCACAGTTTTTGGTCTTTAAATTCTTTTGTTTGTTTCATTAAAAAAAATAACGTATATGGATTGCAGTGATACAGTAGCAATCATACAAGTCATGTACATAGGTCTTTTAAATCCTTAGATTTTTAATTTTTTTAATGTTCTAAGTCTGAGAGAACAGGGCCTCAATGAAACTGTGCATTCAAAAAACAAACAGTGAACTCGGAACGACATGGATGGCCATATGCAAAAAATCCTCACAAACTGTACAGAAAGTTCAAAAACTTGCAGTCTGGAAGTACATATAAAGACAGAATTAGCCCCTGTGAGTCCTCGCAGCCGCACGCGGTCCCCCGGGGAGCCGCTCCTCCCGCGTGGCAGGCGGCGCGAGGGCACGGCGGCTCCCGCGGACGGAGCAGGGCCAGGCCAGGGCCAGGGCCCACGGCAGCGCCCGCGCCCCGCTGAGCCGAGGGCGACGCGGGGCCTTCACGGAGCGGCCGTGGGGAGCGTGGCTCCTCGCGTGTGGCCTGGCCTCCGCCGCCCGGCGCGGGCGCCCCGCAGCCAGGAGGAGGCCTGTGCCCGCGGCGGGTGGAAGTCCTCCTCCGTCCTCCGCGCCACGTGGCTGAGCGGGCTAGATAACCAGGTTGTTATAACTGACGTACTTCTTTTTTGCAGCAGGGCCTGAAAGAAAACCGGCAGACGGTCACCAAAGCAGTCGGCAGAGAGACGCTTTGAAGGGGCTTCTCGCTGGTCCTTCGTTTGGGCAGGCAGCCCCGAGGAAAGCCACCTGAGATAGCACGGGACTGGGCGGCAGCTGTGCTGCGTTGGTGGCGTTAGCAGCGAGCCCGTCTCTTTGCACGGCCATGCTCACTGACGTGAGTCCGGGCAGGCTGCTGCTACGGCAGCTGAAGGGCTGTCTCGCTATCACTACCAGCAGAACTACCCAGAGACTGATTTTTTTATGCTCTCGCAGTTTGTTTGGCTTCACTGCTCTGACGCCATAACTAGATGCCATTATAAATTTTTTTGGAAAGAATAGTGACATTCTCTCCAGCTTCTTATATCTCCTGGACTAAGTTTGGTTTTCCCACGGGGAAAAAAAAAATCTCTTATTCAGGATTTACGACTTCTGAGATTTTTACCATGTGGGGATCAAGGTATCTGCTTTCCTAATTATGACCTTCAATTCAAATCTGTTTGCAAACATTAAAACTAGTCAGTAACTACTTCATGAATGATGCTCCACATTGCTGTCAGTAAAAATGGAAAATATTTACAGCTAAATACAAAGCACAATATTGTGCAATACCTTGGCAACACTGACAGTTTAGGGACCATGATAACATGTTCTGCATCAGGCATGTTAACAAAAATATCACTATTTATATGTAAATTCTGTAATGAGGATGTAACTACATGTACTGGGCCTATGGCATTTTACATTGAACTGTGTTCCAGTGAATACAGAGAAGGTCTTTCTCTACTCACTCACTGCTCTAAAAAAAACATGTGTATGAAGTATGCATGCTCTTGCTGGAAAGATTAAAATCCAATATTCTGACTAAATGAGTTATCGTGAGACCAGTTTATACTCTGGATATTCTCAAAAAGTTAGAATTACCAATCATTGCTGTTATTAACTATTCTTATTCAGCATTCGTGTTTTCTTTTTTTTAGAGCAACTTTGAGTCAACAAAATACATTAATGTGAATTATGATCAACTATGCACAGAGTAACTGAATATATAAACAAACCTGAGCCTCAGAGCATCCCCTGATACACATCTGGAAGATAAGTAAGAGAAAGGGATGCGGCTGATTTTCTGGGACTGCTGGAAACATTTCGCTTTTTTCTGCCTTGGCCACTGCCCTTGCCAAGCGAGGAGGTGGGACCAGCCCTTCAGAGCATCCTGACTGCCTCGGACACCAGACACACCCCCCTTTGCTACTCAAAGTCAGGGCCTTTTTGCCCTTGGCGTGTCTTACAGTCAGAAGCATTATTAATCAGACACCACCATTAATTTTTCAGGTGGCATGCTTTTCAGAAATACTTACTTCAATAAGGATAGGCTCTCCACCAACAGTACAGAATATTTTGAGATTATTATGAATGAAGGTGCAGTCAAATGTATATATTTTTCACAGTGTTCACTATCTTCTTTATAGAAAAAGAAAAAAAGCATTTTTACTTCTAGGTATTTTCAAGATTGTCATTAAAGAACCTCCTGTTCTAAAGAACCTACTTTAACAGTATTATTCTCAAACCCCATTTATCTGTTGTACCATGTTCTACACAGGAATTAGTGCTGTGTGTTCAATCAAGGTCTGATCCTGCAAAATGCTGATCTTCTTCATTTCCCATTAACTTCTCTGGGGCATGAAGGTACTCAACACATGGGAAGATAAAACTCATTATTCTGCAAGACTAGACCACAAATATCCAATAAACTGTGGTATACTATCAAATGCTGAAGTGAGGTAAAATGCAGTGGAAAAAAAATGTATAACCAGGAAATGGGTTGCAAAGTAATTACATGTATTATTTTGTGATCTACTTCAGCTTTATTCATTACATGCTCCAATTTCAAATAGGAGCAGAGTTCCTATATTAAGGAAAGGGATTTTGATACTCTCCATTGCCGGTTCATATAACGTCACCCCCCCTCTAATGCTTACAGGGCTTTCACCCTACCAGTCAGCAAACCTGAAATTTTGCCAGATGAGTTTTCTCACAAATTCTACCACAGCCTCTCATTCCTCATTTTCAATATGACAATGAACCACCAGTGCCAAGTGAATTCAACTAAGCAATATTTTTGATAGTGTACACTTCTGTAACTTCCCCGTGAAAAGATGGGCTCCACGTATCCCAGCTCTAGACAATAAAATTATCTCTTGCACTTCTCTGTTTCAACAGAAAAATGTAGTTGACAAAAGTATCATCCATAATTCAGATAACGTGATCAATAGAAGCTTCATGGTTATTTTCGGAGAGGAAAGACATTTTTCCCTGTTTCTTGAGACTGCTAGGCTAGAGGAGATCACATCTCTCATTACATAGCTGGTACATTTCCAAGCTCTGCTCCTGCATTAACTCCAGTATCTTGAAGCTTAGTTGAAGTGTGCCTTCTAGACAAGCTCCAGTCTTGATATGAAGACTTCAATAACAGTCTACCTCAACTGAGTCTCTATGGAGTGTCAGATATTCATTATTATTGGGCAATTAGCACCAGGTACGGATTTGATTTTTCTCAAAGAAATTAATTTACATGAAAACGGGGAATGCTAATGAAACATCAGCATCACCAGAATTCACCATGCTTTAATCCACGATACATGAGCATTCCCTGTTCTTTAAATAGAAAATAGATACAGATCTCATACACTGTGTTGTTGTTAAGCGTTAATAGATGATGACTTTCCAACAGTGAAAACAGATTGTCTTCTTGCACGTAACATATACATGGTAATTAATATACATATAATTATGTCAACATCAGCTGGCCACTGACTTAGATGTATTGGAGGTGAGCCAATAGCTGTGGCATGCAGAATGCACAATGCTGCACCGTGCCTTCTGTACAGATACACATATCAGCTGCATCCCCATTTCCTGAGACCAATGTCATTGCGTACAAGAAAGCAACAACCGACACTTGCACTTGAGCGAGTTGTCCTCTTAGTTACGCACCGTACTTTTTCCTCTTCTCCATGAACAGAGTCCCACTCTCCTCACGTGCAAGCACCCAGTTCAGGATGCCCTCATGCAGCCTGCAGCCACACAACCCAGCAAGAAGGATGTGTTCACACTTACTCTAAATTATGGAAATGAGCCTGTGTATTGCCATATGGAAATATCAGCATTTCTTTAAAACACAAGAATTTATTAAAACTCTTCCCTTTTGAACTATTATCTGACCTGCCTGACAGGTGGTGGGGGCAGTGATAGTGTAGACCTGTCCCCTGCCAGAAGTGGATAACAGGATTTGAAGTAACTGCATTGCCTGTGCCAACAACATATTAAAAACAAATACACAGAAGTGAAAATCCTCTTTGGATATATAAGTTTCATCACTTGACTGGTTTTCATTATCTTGAGCACAGGCCACAAAGAAAGAAGCTCCCACAGCATCCAAAAGCAAGGCAGATCTGTCAATACTTGCTCAGAGTGAGATTTAATCACTTTCACTTCAATTTTATGCACATTTGTTACCTCTGCCAAGCTTAAAGAGAAAAGATTTACAGTGCAGAAGATGAATTTTATTACAGCCTACAGGCATCTCAAGCTATCAATGGTATGAAGCATGGCCTTGGTACTTCCAGCACTGAACAAGAGCTGACATCATGATGGCTGTGAACCTGGATCTTCTGCTCTGATTTCCTTTGTAGTTGCTGTGGCATATCATGCTTACCTCACCTTTTTTTTCTTCTTCTTTATTTTTTTATTTTTTTTCCCTTGGAAAGCTGTATCATCCATGCCAGGTAAAGCTGTGGCTCATTATTAGACTCCACTTCTGGTACATTTAAAGGGGAAATAGATACTCGTGGCTCCCTGTGGCTCTGTGCTGAAAGACAGAGCTAGCCGCATGTTCTGCTGCCTTTAACCAAGGAATACATGAGAAGGAATTGAAAGCAACAAACCTAAATATTTTTACATGCTTTTCCAAAACCCGACAAAATTTAAATTTAATATCTAAATGTAAATAAACCCTTACATCACATTTTCTTATCTCTACTGTTGTGCTCCCTACCATATACTCTATTGGCAACTTATCTACTATACAGATGCCTACACTTGTATAAAAAATACTTCACTGCCTGTGTTGGGAGTAGTTGCTTGTCTCCGAAATGCAGCTCAAACTGCCTGACTTTTATGCAGATTAGCACACAGAACCTCATGTTTTAATAATGGAATACGAATATATTAAATTACAAATATAACATTAGTAAAAAAGTGTGTTCCTCCATAATTGCATTACAGCCTTCTCTTCTCATAAATTATATCATATTTAGCTGTCATATTTCCTTGTCACTCTCAGCAAAGCAGCAACAATTAGCGATTCGACGCCGAACGCAACCATAAATAGCAGCGTTGTTTGAGTCGCCAAGAGGTTTGTCAGCAGATCACGAATTACAACAGGGAGCGAGAAGTTGCTAAAGAGATTGTTTCTTTTTCCTGATTACTAATTTATCCGGCACACAAATGGCCTGATGGCAACCTGGTGACAAGTTCACAGACAACGACAGCCGCTCTGTCGCTTTCTGCTGCAGCACAGGCGGCTGGTCCTCACCCGAACGCCGAAGGAGCGATACCTCAGTGCCACACGGTGCTGCCGGCTCCCTGGCCCTCCAGCTCCTGACAGCAGACACACAATCCATCCCCACGCCCAGGCCCTGTATTTGACATGCCACCTGGAGGACAGGGTCCTGCTCAGAGGATAAATGCTGTGGGAATGGGTCCTTTCTACTCGTGTAATTTTATCCTCCACCTGTTCTTCACAGCTCCCGCAGTGTAGTGTGGAATGTGCCTCTGTTAAGTATGTAGCAAAACATTGCGGTACCCAAAGCACTCAGCTGAGCTTATGAATAATTTTCAGTTCTGCTTAAAAGCCTTGCTGAACTGCAATATACCTGGCAGCAGCACATTAAGAAGAATGGATGTTAAGGTCGATTTTTATTCATTTTCTAATATGTGCAGAGCATATTCTGATGAGCATGGCCCTCCAGATTCCCCATGTAGGATAACTGGATTGATTTTCTTTAGGAATTTCTGAAGTGCCTGGTGGAGGGAAAACCAGAACAGGCCAGAGTGAAGGTTGAAAAAGCATGTTATGCGGAACTCCATAAAGAGGGGCAAGGACTGCTTAGAGAGTAAATGCGCTTTGGAAATTAATGGAAAAACAATTATGAAATAGAACTGTATAGATTTATATAGTCGTCACATATCTGTTTAGCTACTCTCGTGACACGCTGTGCATTATGGCATGTATTACTAATATATGACTTGTAATCTCCACAAAATGCTAGAAAATCAAAGCCAGAATGAAAGTGGGTGGTGTCAGTTGTATTTTAAGTTTGCTTTTTCCTTACGTTTTTTAATGTTTCAAAATTCTTAATATGATTTTATCTCTCTGCTTAGCTCTTGGAAATTGGTTTTCTTTGTCGTTTTGGGCAGTATTGAGAGCGATCTCACCGTGAAATTCTGAGAGCCATAAGGGCAATACCTGCCTGGAAACGCTGCGGCAGATTCCTGCGGGCAGCAGTGCAGCCCCCTCTTCCCAGCAACACGAAACCCAAGGCCAGGACAAGGGTATGCTCCCACGGGTGTTACCCAAGAGAACTCAAAGCCCTTGGAAATCCCACCTTGTCACTGCCTCTTTGGGAGAAACATAAACACTTGTTTTCCAGACACCTCAGTTCTGTTAGGTACCGTACATGGTAACACTGCTGACTTTTTACTTGCCGTGTGCAATTGCCGTGCCCTCTCGCATGCTCTGCCCATCAGGAATTTCAGCTAAAGAATGCTCAGGAAACGCGAGCTTAGATTTTAGTGACGGATGTTCTGCATGTTACAGCAGCAGCAAAAATACACGGAGTGAGAGCGAGCGAGCGAGAGGCCTGAGGCTGGCTAATTCAGTAGCAGAGCAGGAATCTCTGAGCAGTATAATTAGTTCATTAAATGCCATCAAAGATTGCTCAGGAGGACAGAGAGGAGCACGGGGAGAGCTCATGGCCCCAGGACAGTACGGCGAGGGCTGGAGAACACCGCTCCAGCAGGAAGCAAGCCCAAGTTCTCATTTCAGTTTCACAAGCTCCAAACCCAAATGTGTTTTTTAAGTGTGACCGTCAGTACATTTTGTGTGAATTGGTATCCAAGGCACAAGACCCTAAATTGTCACTGCAAATAGGATCAAATTAAGCAGCCGCAGACACGGAGCATAAAACTGAGAAGGAACTGAAATGGCATAAGAGGAAAAAGGGGCCGAGTTGCTTAGCAACCCTCACCTCTTCTTGTGGATTTGTGAGTCCAGAAACAGCGGCACCGTCGACAGTTGTTGCTGGAAATGTAGGGGAGCGTTTCCACACCGCCGTATGACGAGGTCGGGTGGGTGCTGCAGTGGTAAGGAGCACAAGACGGTGCCAGGCGAGGACCAGCCCCGACGTGACACGGTGAATGCCCCCGGGGTGGCGGGATAGCAGCTCCGTCATGAGTCTGCCCCGAGCCGGGAGCACAGGAGGCCTGAGGCTGTGTCACTGGCACTTCCCATTTGTGGGCCTAAACCCACGGCAGCTCACGTGGTGAGGTTAGTCCACTCGAGAGAAAAGCCATTCCTGGAGGTACCCCACCACGTTTGTGTATCTCTGTTCTCGTCTATGGGTGAGGGAGTTCAATGTACGATGTCGCTTTCCACAGTGACTATATTTTCTAAATTTACTTCAGCAGCGTGCTGGAGCAGCCAGCTTCCTGGATGGAAGTGACACCGCTGTCCGCAGGGATGACAAAGCCAGCTTTCAGCCTGTTGGAGTGCCAGCAACTCCCCAGGCTCCCCACACCACTGCGCTGAGGCTGTTTTCCCATCAGAGATGTCAGAAGCCCTCTGCGAGCCTAAGGTCTTAGGTATGACGTGATCAGACTGAGCTCGGCCAGTTTGGCATAGGCACTAGTGTGTAAGTGAAGTTACGCAACTGGCCTGCAGTTTGATTAAAGCAATGCTGTGTTAATTACAGGCACGCTTGTCTAAGTTGTAGCTGTGCTCTAACGGAGCAGCCCTGTACATACTGTGTGCCTGTCCCGTCTTGGCCCTGTCCCTGTGCAGGTGGTGGCACAGAGGTGGCACACCGTGCCCAGCAAGCCCCTTCTCTGGAGGTGGGAGGCATGCACAGCCACGTAGCTTAACTACAGGGAAAAAACAACAACAACAACAAAGAGAAAAAAAAAGGGGGTGGGGGGGGGGAGGGAGCGGAGACCTGTTGCAAGGAGAAAAAAATAATTTTAAAAGCTGCTGCTTGTCTGGAATACCAGTAAGCCAGACCTCGCTCCCAGCAGCTTTTCCCCAGCCCGGCTTTTACTTTCCTACTGCTGACAGCCCCCTTCCCATCCACCTGCCGGGGCAACCTCAGCAGTCAGCTGCAAACCCGCAGAACCAAAGGCGAGCACAGTGAGCACGGCGGAGCTGACCTGCAGCACACATTTACCATTTCCCTTGGTGGCCGGGCCGAGCGGCTCCAGCATTCCCCCCCAGACTAGGGACCCCCACGGCCGCTGCAGCCGTGAGGAGCCCGCAGCTCCCAGCGGCCAGGGACAAGGGGTTCCTCCCCCTGCTGCCAGGAGTCTTGTGGCTTTGGAGGCAGCCATTCATCTAAGATCCTTCTGTGCAGATAACATTTAAATCCACTTATACGCTGAAGTGATGTTTGCCTGTGCAGCTTGAGTCACCAGCAATGAGCCCCAGCCCTGGGGGAGCTGGTGCCACCTTCCCTGCGCTCAGCCGATCGGCAGCCCTGGAGGAGCTGCTCCTCCTGGGGCCTGATCTTTTTTAAGAACTTAGAGATTTTTTCAGCGCTAATCTCTTCTCAAGGTTTATTCGTTTGAACTGAAGTGCTGTAGGTTGCCAGGCGATTACCACCAAAACAATAAAATGCACCAGGTATTAGGAATAGCCGTAAAAGTCTGCCGAAGGTAATTTGAATATTTCCTTCAGATGTTCTTTGAGAGATGAGTTTTGCTATCAAACAATTGCCAGTGCCATTATGGGATCTGTTTTGACTTTGCTGAGGTACATTAGATTGGCTAAAGTATTCAAAGGATAGTGCTGGAAGACGCTTGCAAAATGCAGCTTGAAAAATTGCCTGTATCAGCCATGGCTGCGCACCTCTCCACAGAGGAGTCAGGGCTGGCTGCAGTAGGTTTGGCATGCAGAGGAGGTGTTCCTGCTGCTTAACATAGAATATGTTATCTGTGAGATTCCTGCTAGCAGGGAGGAAGAAAACACATTTATGTAGTCAGGAAGATGAAAGTATTGCTTTTTTTTTTTTCCTTGTATATTTATATAAAGCAAACAGCTTGTGAAAAAAAAAAAAAAGTACACAAAAACCATGAAAAAAACATGGAATAAGGTTCCTGAAGCAAAATTCTTCAAATTAAGGATAGCTGTTTTGTGAATATAAATAATAAAAAAGTCCTGCAGATTTTAACAGGAAAAAAAAAAAAAAAACAACCAAACAAGGTTCATTAGTTAAATGTAGAACAAATAATTTGACTAGCTTTAAAAAATTAAAAATATATATTCAGATATTTCTTTGCAGTTTTCACAGTATAACTGTCCTCTCATTTTCAGCTTCTATACATTTAAAAACTTTGCAACAAAATGCAATTACCTTTGTAGAACCTGATTTGCTGCACAGGCTGCACCAAACTGCCATGCAAGGAGCGGGCAAATCCACACCAGGCACCACTCTCGCTGCCAGCTTGTGGGAAGTGGTCTGACCGCATTCCTCTGACTATGCACCAAAATGGACAATGGATATGAAGAACGGTACCACCTCTACTTGGGAAGCAAAAGCAACCTGGTGGCAGTAGCTTTTTTAAGTATCCCACCACTGTAATTCACCTGTCGCTGCGAGGAAGAAGTGCTAGCATGGAATTCAGTGCTGCAGAGAGCACCTGGTGGGATGGTAAGTGGTGAAGAAAATCCTAACGCTGCTGAGATCATCGCGCATTAGGTTGGACCATACAGGCAAATTTTATCTAGTGGAACCACATACCATAGTACTTAAGGTTAGAAGTCTTATGAGATACCACAAAAAGGTCAAACGCCTCAAAAGGAAAAAGAACAACAACAAAAAAACACTCAAAAAACCAAACCAACCCAATGAACCAACCAACCAACCAACCAAAAAAACACCAAACAAGCCTCCCCCATATGCCTACACACAAGACTCAGAAAGACAAGGCCAGCTTCTCTACTGGCTCAGCTCTACGAGCTCAAACAAGGTGATTAGAAACCAGATGTCCAGCCAGGTTTCACCACTGAATACCGCTCCAGTGCCTTGCTTCCAATCTGCAAAATAGTGATAATGTTTATAAGCTCCTACCTCAGAAGGAAATCATAAGGTGAACGCTAATGCCCAGAAATCTTGAATAAAATGATTAATGTCATCAGAGCACAATCAAAAATAATAGCCCGAGCAATCTTGCACTTCAGCGCTGTTTTACATATATTTGATAACCTGGATTCACCTGGTTCACTTCCGTTGCTTTCAGAATGCAATTAAAAATGAAACAATCACTTCAAATTATTAGAATAATTATGCTTATGCAAGTGCATGCAAATGTAATATACAGAGTAGGGCTGGGTAAATGCTGCATACGGATTTCTATCTAAGGAGTGTTCACACATCCCTCGCTTTACACAAACATATTTCACATCTAAATTTGTCATATTCTAACCAGGGCTACATTTTTGCTTTAAGGCTTTCTTCTTATTAGTCCTTTTAGAAATGGATATTTACCCTGTCTATTATATAGCCCCTAGGCAAACTCAGCCTGCATCGCTAGTGAAGTGAATTATATAGCTACACTTGAAGTGAGCCTTGTACCCAGGGGATTGGCAAAATATCGTGCCGAGTAGTGCCAGGGCCATAAGTAACAATTACAAATATCCAGTATAATGGATTCTTTTAACTAGGATTGCTTTGAAGTTCCCAGAAGGATTTACTAGGAAGTAAAAGTGTGACCTTGCCAGTTCCCCAGAGCACATTGGGATTTGAAGAGGGCTTTTCTTTAAACAAAAGTCCATTTTAGCTTATAAGGATTTCAAGTAGTAGCTGCTACCAGAGGCGTAGGATTTTAATTCATCATTTTTTTTACGATGCACTTTTTGTGAGAACTGAGAATGTATCCGAAAGGAAGAATAATAAACGCAGTTCTTGGGTGAGATAATGGCACAGTGATAGAAAATCATCTCAGGTCAAAGTGGCAACTACGTGACATTTTTATAGCTTAAGATAGTTTGTTAGTGTTTGAGTAGATAAAATGTTTGCTTTGTTGTTCTGCAGATGTATTAGATTGAGACCAATGGACTGTTTAATTTTTTCTGGATAGGGATGAGAAAACTCTAAGCTCAGCCAATGCAGAGAAAGCAATTGTATTAGACAGATGCTTGCCTCACAGTACAGAGCTGGGAAATTCTGACTTCATTTCCAGTCAGTAGAATAATACTCATTAATTTCAGTGAAGCAGGCTTTACCACAGTGAATCCCAGAAAAGATGGGATGCTTTTCATACTGATCACCTTAAAACCCACAAAAAGATGTAAAGATTAGTCGACAAAGTCAGTATGCACCATTGCACTCGGCACTCTCCTCCTGAACAAAAGAAAAGAACGGATTGCTTATGTGAAAGTTGGGCACGTTTTCATGCAGTGCACTAGATCTATGATGAAATCTCTCTCACGCCCCACACTTCTCTAGCACAAGGGGAAGGAAATACAGGTGTACATGGCTTTGCCTAATAACACGGGGTTACCATTACGCTTCTCTAACTTTGCCCTGTGGACAGCAAACGTAAGCTGACATTGTAAAGACAAGTAAGGAAGCAATCCTGCAGAATGTAGCACAAAACACACACCGTCCGTGTTTAAAACAGCTTAGTGGTGATCTCCTCTCCCAGGCTCCAACTCTGCGGACCAGCGTGGCTCGGCACTCTGCAGCTGGAACCCTGCTCCTGCGTGAATGGAGGGCAAAGCACCTGCTGATCTCAGCAGAGTCGGGATTGCTTGCAGTAAAAGTTTACAGTACAGTATAAAATTACTGGGCAAAGTTATTGGCTTCCGACAGTGTTTCTGTATCATTTTTCCACTTGGACACGGGGAGCGCTTTTGTGTTTCTTGTGCTTTTCTGCATCCAGACATGCAACCCATGGCCCTTTTCCCCTGCCAGCAGCCAAACCATCACCAGCATCTAAGGGGCCAGATGCCATTCCTGGTCAACACACATCACTGAAGAACGCTACCGAAACACCATGGCCTCCCGTGGGAGACATGCATATGGTAAAGGCAAAACTGAGAGTCAGGGGAAATTTACTCCTCTGAAGAATATTATAAAGGTATGTTACCAAATCAGTTCTAAAAATAGGCCATAAATGAGATATGGGATACATGTTCCCCCTTTGCAACGGCAAGATAATATCATAATTTATGAATATTTACCAATGGAAGGCATAGTTCTCTGGAAACACACACAAAAGCACATCATTTATTTCTCTGCTTCTGAACTGTTTATGCTGATAACTGTCAGAGTCAATAAACTCCTTTTGTTAAGCTAGAAAGATGATCTAAACTACCTGCAGTGACAGACACTGCTTTCCGTCTCCTCAGGACTGTGCTAAGAGATAATTTTTATCAGCCACACCTTTGACTACTTTGCAAGATATTACGGAGGTAGGTGCCTTCAGAGACAGATTCAGAGGCTGCTGTCAATGTTAATTTTCCCATCTGAGCCATTACAGGAAAACATGACTTTGCCTCAAAGAACAGAAGCAGACATAACATTTATGGCCTGCAAAAGCATCGTGTTTTTGCCTGAAAGATGCCTGTAAGACTGCGATTTTGAGTCAGGTAATAAGATTGCAATAGAAGAGGATTAGTTTTATCCTCCTAAATGAAAGCCAAAATCAACAAAGTATTGTACCGCTGAAGAACATCAATCCTAAGTGTGTGTGGCGGCATCTGTCTCCTATCTCCCACCGGTTCTGCTTTGCAGATAAAAACTTCTGGGTTAGGTGAGGTCTGAAAGTGCCTGCCGCACCGGGCGCTGGGATCAAAGAACAAACAGCAGAAAGCCTTATCGGGGCTTCCAGCAAATGAAAGATTGCAGAGAGGCTTAAAGAAGACCTCGCAGGAAGAACAGTCATGGCTCGCTGGAGCATTTATGCACTTAGGTGGGAGATGCAGCAAAGGGATCAGGTGAGGGAGCAGAACCCCCCGATCCGCACAGATAGGGCAACAGGGAGCCAGCAGCGAGCTGATTCCCGGGGCAGCACACCGCCCACGTCTGCAGCAGTTCACTGCTGGCAGCAGTGCCACAGCCCCGGCACACAGCTAGAAAAGAGCACAGCAGCTTAGGAAACGTGTTTCCAAATCTTTGTGAGGTTGTGGCAAGGAAGAAACAAAACCAATTCATATTACTCCTTAATTGGAACCGACAGTACAGCAAACATACCAATTTAAACTCCATGTAAAACGCTTCAGTTTGAATATTGTTGACTGGAAAGATAACAAATGGTAGCAAATTATTTTCACCTGCTTAAAACAAAGTAATTAATAGTACTTTGGTTATCTTACCTGGAAAGCCAGGCTCTGCTGAGAGCTGTTAAAGCCAAGTGTGAAAACAGTTTGCATGAAAAATAATTAGAGCTATGACCTGAGTGATCCTCTAAAACATCCCGAAGGAGGCCTGAAGTCAGTGCTGTAAGAAACGATTCCTCCCTACCTCCTTCTGCTTGACTTTGCCCTACCTGGCTCCTAAATGCACCCTGTCCCCGTGCCCTTCTCTGCTGCTGCCGCCCCCTGCCCTGTGCACAGCACCCGTGGGCCCTGCAGCCTCCCCCCCCCGACCCTGGGCAGAAGCGAAGCTTTGCCCTCTCCATCACTCCTCCTGGAATCCCTGCAGGAATTATTCCCTTCGCTCCAGCTGCTGAGGACCACGTCCTCCTGCCCAGAAAGAGCATTTCTGATACTTGCTTCAGCAGCGCTCCTCTTCAGTCAGCCCCTGTCTTGGCAACACCCCAGCACCTCTCCATAGAAATCCCCATTTTTTGACCCAAGCAGGTATACGAACAAAGACATTGTTATAAAAGTGACTACGCAAATAATCATTTGCTTTCGTACACCCACATCCAGTAAATACAGCTCTACATGTCTAGCTAGTTTATCCATTCAGTGATCAAAGAACTGAAAATATTTCTGTACTTATTCATTATACATAACAAAAATCAAGAAAAACAGAATGCAGCTGCCAAACAACAGGAATATAGAATTGAACAAGAATCCCATATTCAGTAATGGGTTTCATACATAATCAAAGGTGTTTTCCATTTAATCTCTTAATGACTTACAAACAATTCATTATTTGGCTTTGCCAGGTTTTCCTACCAGCGCGTTCTCCTCCAAGCAGCTCCCTCAGCACAGCGGGCGTTCCCTTCTGTAGTGCCCAAACCAGAGAGCTCACCGGGACCTGGGCTCACTCAAAGCAGTCCATCTCCACTGAGCAGCTGCGGCACTCACAGAGTCAAATCCCGATTCACATTTCTCAAAACCTGGAAATGCATACTATTTTTTTTAAATGGAAAAATGAAAATGAGATGACACCTGGAGAGAAAAGTTTTGCAGAATTTGGATTTTGGCTGGAGTCGCTCTCCCCGTCACCGAACTGCCCACCGGTGCCATCACTCACTCTCCCGAGCAAACGTAACCCTGCACCCGATGTGTGTGACAGCAAAACCTGGCAGCGGGGAGAAAAATGACATGGCGCTGAAGATTCTTAAGCTGAAACTATCCCAGGCCATGAATGACAAGGTTACACTGAATATAACCTCGCTGCGTTAGAGGAACAGGTCACAGTTTTATTTGAAACAGCACTAAGTATCACACTTATTGCTCCATTTGCTCTTCCAAGGAAGCACAGCTACCGAAGAGACTGAACGAGCACATCAGCAACCGGTGGGTAACTGGATTTGGGACCAGAGAGGAGGCTTACGGAGCTCCCGCCCCTAATGCTACGGGCACGATGAAGGCTGTACAAATGGGAACGTGCAGTACAAGGGCTGTGGGCCATTTCTGGCAAGAGCCAGCGCCAGGGGGGTGGCACTGCCCTGCTTCCCCAAAGGAGATGAAACTTATAGGAGAAAGTCCAAAAGGCAGGGGTGGCTGCTCAAGGGTCAAAAAAGATCAATAGGGACACTCTTACTACTAGACATTGGTACACATGTAAAAAAGACATTTTAGACAGTATTCCCCTAATGCTTTAGGATTTGGCACACCAGCTCAAAACAGACAAATAATACCATGTTAAACTAAGGGTCTCTTGGCATTAAAAAGATGCATGGCCTTTGAATGCTTTCACAGAGTACACGTGTGTGTGTGCGTCTGTTGGTCTGCCTAGGTGTTCAGGAGATGCTTGCACTGGAAAGAGGCTCCGTGCATGTGCGCAGTGATCGCTGCCTTCATCCCTCCCACGTGGGAAGCTGGAATTAGCTCAGCACCAAGCAAAGGCACAGCCATGGCACTGACAGGGTGCGCTTCCCCAGCTGGAAGGAACTGCCCTCCTTTTCTCCAGTTTTGCAATTTTGCCTGCTCCAACTCTTCGGCTAGGAGCTGCAAGTAACAAACATCTTAACAGAAAAATCAAGAATGTTCATGAAGTGCAAAGAAGCTAAATTCACTGGAAAATTTATTCATGCTGTATAATTCTGTAATACCGAGTGTCTAACAAAATTATGTTTTGAGCTGCATGGTTAAACAGCACCTTTTCGCTGCAATCAACTTTTTTTTTTTTCAGAAAGTCTTGATTTCAAATATCTTGAAAATGTTTAACAGCTGATATTAGTAAGAGCATAGATTTAATATACAGCTCTATTCCACAGACATGATAAGCATCATGACAAGTGGTGTAACTACGGCAACTATTTTTTTCCCCCTATTTTCCAGTGAACCACAAGAACAGGCGTTTCACTTGACACAGTGCCAGACTTCCCCCAGGTAAGCCTCAGCGCCCCGAGGTACTGAGCAGTAACTGAGCAGAACAGCAGACCCCAGGACTGGAGCCCCTTTCTTTTCTGTTTTGTGTCTCAGTTGTGTTTCACGGGCATTTACATGTGTTTAGACATTAACCTAGTACTCTTCCTTTTTTTGTACTATGGCTGGAAAGCGAAAACTTGCTTATTTATTTATTTATTTATTTTTCCTTCACTGTCAGACAAAGAGTTCCAAACCAACAAACTCACCCTGAACTCAAAATACCTATTTGCAGGAATAAAAGGATGTTCTCTTCTTTGATGTATCAACATGCACCGCTGGAAAGAGATGCACACATTTCCTTTCCTGAAGCTAATAAAGAGCAAAAAACAGTGGTATATTCCAGAGATGCTGGATCTGAAATTGGTGTGTATTTGCAATAAGAGAGAAACACTGAGAAAGATTCCTTATGTGCTTTTTGATTTGTTCTGCTTACTGGTCCACCACAAAACACAAACACAACCAGGCCCCTGCTGCACAAATATATTCTCTGTTTGCTATCTGTGTCAACACAAAATAATATCTATTTTACAGCACTGTTTTGTGTCAGTGACAAATGAATGCTCAGCTGTATCTCACACTCTTTGTACTCATGTGCTCCTCCAGCTCATCAGCACTATCATTTCCAAGCGCTACACTGAAATTTTGTATTTGTTTCTTCTTCACAAGGATAACAAAATATATTGAAGGCTTGAGTAAAATCACCAAAGATGCGCAGCTGCACGCAGGAACCTGCTTGGATAACATTATCTTTGTATTACGGAGGCAAATAAAGTGCCTGCGATGGCAGTTCCTTGACCAGAGGAACGGCAGCTATCACATAAACATGGATAAACTGATGGGCGGGTGCTTGGTTATATTATTGGATATATATTTTGTATTCACAAATATTTATATCTAATACGAGCATCCGTGGCCATCTCAGACCCAAGGCATGAGCAGTGCCTCCATCGTGGATGACATGGTGTGAAGCAGTACAGAAAATCTGACACTGAATCAAAGTGACTGATTCCTTGCAACATAAACCAAAAAAACAACCCCTAAGGACTGTAAGTGTGGTCATCGTTCTTTTTTTCCACAGGGAATATGAGAAAGCGTGCTGCTCACATCAGATAGGCTTGTGGGGACTTTTGTTGACTGAACTTCACTACCACATATGTTCAGTCCTGTTACTTCAGCGACAGCTATGAATAGACCTCCTCTTATACCTGAGGGGAAAACAATTTAAGTCACTCATTTAATACAGGTTTTGCACCTAACCTTATCATCTGTATAGATTTCATCACAAATGTAAGTCACTCACTTCCAAACCAGATGTTAGATGTCCTCAAAATAATTCATATCACTGTCCTTCACTCCCCGCAGTCTGTGACAGCTGCCGTGGTGCTGATGGCTGCAAACCATTTCACAGGAACAGAGGCAGGGCTGCTTCACGGATGTTTGAATTCAGCACAGAATTTTTTAAGGAGAATAAAGAGAGGAAAATATCTTGCCTTGACAAACAGGAGGATAAAACGGATATCTCCGGGAATGTGTTACTGGCTGCCATTGGCCAGAGCTGAGCATAACAATGTCTGTGAGCGAAGAAATCCCTCACTGGCATCACTGAGCTGAAGGTAACTGAATTACACCAGAGAATGGCCACCGAGCATCAAATTTAAGCTCAACCGTTGCACTTCACAGTCCATTAGAAATATTTTCTTTCCCAGAATATTGCTTCTCAAGCATTCACTGAAGGCCTTTCCTTTCAGGCCTCTCTGCATATCAAGCCTGGATATTTGAACCGCACTGAGGCCAATTAGCGGAGGCATTAAAGCAAGATGGGGAGCGCTCAGGGCCGACAGAAGGTGCGTTCCCTCGGAAATAGACTGGCAGTGTCAGACGGTGAAGGCTGCTCGTGTATATAACTGCTGATAGTAACAATAACTGATTGTAATAACCACAAATTAAAATGTCTGCAACACAGATTTATAGCACTCAAAAATCACGAATTACAAATGAGATCAAGAAAGTCTGCAAAGATTCCAAACTGGAAATTCTCAAATTTAGTTTCCTTACTATCTCAGAAGCCACAGCAGAGTGCAAAGCCTGGCATACACTTAGCTGTTCTCTCCTAAAATCTCTTCCCCAGCTACTTCCAGTTAAACTACCCCCACTTTCCTCTGCAGTAGCCAGACAACGTAGTGCACCTGTGCTAGTAAGTCTTCATTGGGCTTGGAAGATTCCTTACATCTAGTCGGGTTTTGCACCTGAGGATACAAATCATGGCTGCTTTTGGGGGAACCTTTGTTATAATTGTAGTAGAAATAACTGTTAGAAGGGTGCACATCCTGAAAACTGCAAAATGCTCTTGCAATGCTTCCCATTGCTTGGGTAGGGGAGGAAAGAAATAGGACCCCAAAATATTGCAATGTCCTAGTCTGGGGCAATTCCAGTGATTTTAGTGAAATTAAGCTGTGAATGTCAAGTCTTATTTCATTATCCTCTATCCCTTTCTTTGAGACATCTCATTAACACAGAGAAGGATGTGAGCGTATGCAAGAGACTACAGCAAGCTACCATATGAGAGCAGCATCAAGGTAGTCCTGCCAAAGTGATATTTACCCTACTCGGGAGAAGGAGATTCATTATAAATATATGGAAGGCACGAGAGCCAAAAGTCTGTCTTCTCACTGATATTACAATTTATGAATTTGACAAATTCTCCCTGAGAGGATGTAAGGACTGATAAATTAGTCAAAGGGATAACTCAGCACTATTAAGAGTTTATTAGGCAAAAAAGTGACAGCAGGACTGTCCTTTAGGTATAACAATATATGTGCAAAATTTACAGCTCACTCTTCTTCCAAATTTTCTAGGAAAAAAGATCACAGAAAAAGACAAAGAGAAAAAATAGAACAGAAGACGAATACTAACAAACTAATTAATTCTCATTTTCGTCTCAAAGACACATACCTAGCTACCTAACTTTTAATAACCAATGCACCTACAGTCATGAATAATGTATTTTAACTAGCACTGTTCAAACCTTACACTATAAGGTGATCATTTAAGTACATAAAGAATTCCATTTTTTTTCAAATGGGAACAGTCTGACACTTCCCTGCCTGTTTACAAGTCTTGTATCATAAAAGTCATGAAAGGTGTGAGACAGTCTGCAATATAATTAACTCGGAAGCATGCACCTATGTGGATGTATTAACGTGCATTACCAGAACCAGCTATCCTCAGACGTCAGAGGAGAGCAGCCCACCCCTCGCGTGTTCAGACCGGCGGGGGCCTGGCACAGGCTCCATGCCGCGCCTGGAGGCTGCCAGCTCCCCGGCGTCTCGTGGCATCCGCTAGCTCCTTATGGGCATGCACAGCTTCTCCAGCAAAATATCCTGGCCATATGATAATACCAATTAAAATAAATCTCCTCAGTAACTTGAGTCCAGCTATGCTTGAAGTCAAAAAGACAAAACGTGTCTTTCCCTGACCTACCTTCAGGTCTCCTTCAAGCAACAGTTGCACCAGATTTATTTCTGAGAGGTTTTAAATGAAACCTTTAAATAACACATACAGCTCTCAGCCATTACAAAGTGCTGTGATGGCTTAAGAAATATTCACTGTGATGGGTACCCTTTGAAACTTGAAACATCATGAGAAGAGTCTAACCTTGCACTGCTGAGGAGAGTGACTGCAAAATCGCATCACTCGTGAGATGGTTGGGGAGAGAATAATTCCCGGCACGGTTTGGCTGCTGGGCAGCGGGACGCTGCCATGGATATATAAAACCTGAAGGAAAACATCAATTCAAATGGATACTGAGAGCTTGAGAATCTGCTAAAAATTATAATGCAAACTGAATGTGCAAGTGCAGACTGGGGCGGAGGGGTGGGAAAGGAGCCATGCTCAAACTTGCAAAGACAAGCTTAAGCAGAGGGGCCAACCTGTAACCCCCTCCATGTTGCAATAGCTCAGAGCATCCACCTCACCCCAAACCAGAGGAAATGGGGGAAGCCTGTGCTCTTCAAGGACTGAGCCTTCTCAGCAGGTGGGCTACAGAAAGCCAATTTTACCTGAAAAACTTGCTAATTAAGGAAGTTAATTTGTTCACACATTTTACACCTGAGCCCCTCCCTATCATTTGAAATCGTTTCCCCAGGCAGCGTTTTGCAGCCCAGTTGCCCCCCGGCAGTGGCACCTCGGTGGCCAGCTGTGGGGGTGCAGGGGGAGGCGCACAGGGTGTTTGGAAGCATCTGTGCCACACTTAGGAGAGGAGCGTGTTGTTGTTAGAAGAAATTCATGATAAATGTTTATTTTTCAGTAAGCTATTCCAGAATAAAAATAGATGCAGTGAAGACCTGTCAAAGTCTTTTGCTTATCAATTTTTGCTGCATATTCTCATTTCTTAGCGGTCTCCGCTAAATAGAAAATCTTTCAAGTGAGGTTAAACACAGAGCACTATTTTTCGGGCTGAAACCAGCAGGATTTAAAATGAAAATGACGTCTCAATCTAGAAAATAATGATTCTGTATCTCATACTTTGAGGCGGGACAAGATACAGAGCATCCTGCGGTTCGGACATGAAGCTTCAGAGAGCTGCCAGGTCCCCAAGGTGCTGCCGGCCGGAGCGGGTGGCCCCATGCAGGGGGGGCTCACGCGGGGTACAGATGGTCAGCACCCAGCCCGGCTGAGGAGAAGCTGCGGGAGCAGACAGACAAAGGAGGAAAGGGAGCTGGTGGGGCTGCAGAGTCACACCGATGTCCCGGCTAAGATGGCTCGAGGTGCTGAAGCACTATCAGTACGATCTCGTTGCAAACAGCAACCAGAGTAACAGTGCCCAGTAACAACAATCCGACCCCAAAGCAGGGGGTGCTCTCCAGTCAGTCTCTCTTTGACTGCTTTTATAAATGCAATGGCAGACTTCAGAGCACCGAGACCCATGGGCACTGCTCTGGTCCTCCCCAGAGGAAAAAATGAGAGCCATGGTTTTCCTTTTCCTTCTTATGCCCAAATGAACCCCAACGCACCACGCAGCATTTGCACCGCATAGGGGAACTCCCGGAGCTGTGAGCGCGGAGGCCTGCTGCCCCTGAACTAGCACGGTCCTTGCACATCCCGCCCAGAAAGCAGCAGAGAAGAGGAGCTGTCCTGTCCTGCCAGGCCGATGTGATCCGTCTGCCCGCTGTGGGCACCTCTGTGCCGGGATAAGCACCGGGCAAGGCTGCAGGAGCACGGCGCTCTGCGAGCCGGAGGGGTGAACCCAGGTCCTCCAGGTATCTCAGGCAATGCCGTCACCGGCCTGCCTCTTCCTCCTGACCTGCAAGCACAATGCTTGGAGATGGGTCAGGAGAAGAGTGCTGCAGATATTTCTGTGGTACAAAACGTGACTGTAGTTCTGCAAAAGCATTTGATGTTTCTTCGCCTTATTCAGGTGATGGACAATTTTTTTCCCTGACCCAGATACTACGTAGAGTTTTTCAAGCCTTGTATTTTCATCAGCCTCAACAGTAAAGAATCCCTATTTGTCACTCACAGGAAACAGTTTAAAAGCATTGTAAGTACACATGTCCATGCATCACGTAGCAGAAATTGATATAGTCGAGCAGCAGTTTAAGCACTGTGCTCGTACCTACACATAAATATGTTACTAGAAAAAGAAATGTCGATTTACAACTAAGTTGATATTTTCCTGATATCATTGCTTTGCTTTTAATACAGTGTATAGTTTCTTGCTGTTTTTCTGTTTTGCATTCCTGGAAGAACAAAACAAAACATAGCGAGCAGGGCTACAGCAATCATCCCAGTGGGAGAAGAGGCGCTCACGGGTGAGGAATGGAGAGCTACACCTGATGCAGAAGAGCTCCAGAGTGGGCAAAACCATCACAAGCCCAAGTCATCCTCAACTGTTGTATTTTTCGCAGTTTTGCATCAGGAGGATTTTAAAATTTGGGCAAAGAATCTGAATAGCCAATTGCTTTTTATAGGACATGGATAACAAACTTATTTGTGTGCCTTTGCAGATACCAGTTCCTTATGTTGTACAGCAACGTTATATTTATTTTTAGAAACATGTTAGCTCCTAGTGCTTTACATTTTAAACCTTTTTTTTAAATTTTATAGAAAAAAAAAGTGATTTCTCCCAAGATGTGCGATCTCTTATATAGCCCACTTATTCTACTGATCTCCTTCCCTTAGCAATTTCATCTTCATGTAGTCGCTCTTTACTCTTTCACATTACATTTGCAATAATACTTTGAGTGGCCCCTTCTCCTCTCCAACCACTTTGTTATATTTCCCTCAACACCAGTCCCTGTCAACCTTTCTGACTTCAGCCCCTGGGTAAGTCAGGTCGTTCTGATGCTCATAAAGAGCTTCACACCTTAAATAAGGCTTTCTGCCTGAGCTGTGCAAGTTAGAATAACAGGCATGATTCAAATACAATAAAAAGCAATTTGAACACTTCACAAGAACTCAAGCTGAATTGAAACTGGAGCTGTGGCAAATTACACCAGCTAAAGATATTAGTGGTTGGGATTTTTTCCCTGCGACTCAGAGACTCAATTCTAGCTACATTCCTACCTTTGCTGGTACAAGTTCCCACCTATTAGGGATCAGCTAAACAAGGTTTGGAAGGCTGTATACAGCAATTTCCTCTAGCCCCAAGTGCGCAGTACCACAGTATCCAGGCCAGTGCCCTTTATACCTGGCCAAAGCCTCAAAGCAGTAGCAAAGCTGGATGAGCAGACACAACTGCAGATATAAGAACTTGTTAATGGCTGTTAGTTATTTATCTTCAATATCTAACGCTTTGTCATTCCCCTAATTTCACTAGAAAAACAGTAATTCTTGGCTGATGAAGTCACAAATACAAAATTAGCTCACACGATCATCACGTAGGCAGTCACAACACTTAGAAAAAGCCAGCACTCAAAAATTGTTCACTGGTTGTTATTCAGAAGTGGTCACTGGGATCAGCCACAGGGAAAAAAAAAATAAATAATAAAAAAAAGGAAAAATAGTTTGCAAACTTTTTTTGAGCAATTTATAATTTTAGAGTAAAGAAGACTGCTCACACATTTGCATGTTATTTTTACGCTGCCAGGCAACCCTGCTGGTAAGGCAGCTAGAAGTGACTCAGAAAGCATTTTGTTAGCTGTT
The DNA here is from genome assembly GCF_040182565.1 of Anser cygnoides. Lineage (NCBI taxonomy): Eukaryota > Metazoa > Chordata > Aves > Anseriformes > Anatidae > Anser > Anser cygnoides. The sequence continues at coordinate 3,365,122 of NC_089882.1, forward strand.
AGATCTGATTGCCATAATTAAATTTTGATGATTTGTTTGTTCCTTTTTAAATTGTTATCAAATACCTACATCTCCAAAGGCTTCACTGGAATCCACCTCCACCGAGGGGATGCAGAGGACCGCCAGGCTCATTTCCCTGCAGCACAGGGGTTAAAATCACCCAAGTCCTGGGCTTTCACTTTCCAAAGCAGGCCCTTCATATGGGAGCTTTGGATAATGGATGTGTGAACAATTTTTAAGACAGATCCTTGTTTTGACACAGCTGCACTAATGCACATTCCTCATTTACTCATGTATATTATAATGATAATAATTATTTGAGAATAAAATAATAAGAAGCTGGATTTTTTCCTTACCTTTTTGGAAAGCAGGCAAAAGCTATACAGTAGGTGGAAGAGTGTACCAAGTAACAGACTTTTGAACACTCTTTCTTACTGGTGGTATGCAGTCTACAGGAAAAGTAAATACATTGGTATGTATAATGCGTCTGTTCACAACAAACTCTTCAAATTTTGCCCTGTCACCGAGGCCAAGATATTAATCTGACTGAAGAGATCGGATTAGAGCAGCGATAGTGGAAAGCTGAGAGACGCCAATACACAAAATTAGCTCTGGGCTGGAAATAAATGAACCAGGTCACAGAAGTTCAGGTACCTCTGAACATGGGAGCAGCTGCCCACAAAAGGGCAGGTCTGGTTGATTTTTTTTTCCTCTCCCCTTAACAAACTCTGGAGCATTTTGGTTTCAATTTAACACTCCCCAGTCCTCCCTTGTCCACGCACTCACTCGCTCTTGGGTTCCTCAGCATCACCAACAACCATTTCAGTTTTGTCTCTTGGAAGGATGGAACAGGCAATGCCATGTCAGTGTTGCTGAGGATCAACGCAAATGAATACACAAGCACAGCACGGGACTATTTGCATAGCAGTGCCCATACATCTGCAGAGGTTTCTGCAGCCCATATACACTATTCACAGCTCACTGATGATGAAGTCAATGTCCATTCCCAACACATGGAGAAAAATGAGAACTGACATGCACTGTTCTTGTTGTCATGCTGGTCAGAGAGAGAGGAGCTTGCAGCACTCAGGAAAGCATGGTTTTAAAATGGAAACTTGCAAATGATTCCTCTTCTGTTTAGGAAAATGGGCAGGGATTGCACTCCACGCCTGAAAATAGAATCATCTGCCAAGTAATTTCTATGTAATGCTAAGGAAAGGAGAAAAAAAATCATCTTGAAGATGCCTGCATAGGTATTGAGCCCTCAAAGCACCTGCTAACTTAAAAGCCCACAGACTTACAATGCTACTGAAAATCAGACCCTTACAGCTAATCAGACCCTAACCTTTCTGGCAAGTACATGGGGACACCAATCCTTTGATACTTCTCAACAGATCTCAGCTAAACTCCTTGAATGTCCTCCCTCAAGGAGCCCTTCCTTTCCAGCTGTTTGTCACTTTGATGCCCTCAGTCTTGGCCAGAGATGCTGCACGTCTCCTGTTCACTACCATGTTCACTACTAATGGGCACTGCTGCAACGCTTGTCTTGATCTCAGAGCTTTATCAGCTCTGAGAAGAGCAAAATATGAGGGTGAGCCTGACCACAGCCACTCTCACGTGAGACTGATAAGGGGGGTGGTGGGAGACCAACCCTCCCCACACTGCCAAGCCCACCCCAATTCCTGCGGGCGAGCAGCTGCCCAGAAGAGCCACTCGAATGTCCAGCATCCAGGCAGCTCTGGGCACTGTGTTCCCTTCTCACCAGTGCTTAAAGAGGGAAATGCCCATAAAACAAATGCCTGCCCAGGAAGGTCTGCTGGTCCAGCCCACAAGAAGCACAACCACCTCATTACCAAACAACAGCGATGCTGATTTCCCTGTTGCTGTGTTTGGGAAAGCCATGAATTAAAGCAAGTTGCTAAGGAGAAGGAGTAATTACATGTAAATCTCAATATAAGTTAAGAATGGGTTGGAGGTTCAAATGTTTTCTTGGGCTCTGACCCTGTTCTTGCAGCAGAAACAAACACAGCCCAGCAGAAGCGCTTGCTATCGGTTCAACTTCAGGCTTGATGAGAAGCATCTTCCCAAACACTGAGAAATTTGAGCAAGGGCACACAAGAGCAGAACGAACTTGTTACACGAGCAGAAGCTGCTGCGCACCAAACTCTGTTCATCTTAATCTGCCGCAAAACATTTCAGATGCAGACATGTATTAGCAGAAAAAAGATGTTGAATGAGTAAAAGCATGCACATGCCAGATAGCAAGCTGGAATGATTAAGAGAGTTGTCACAAGGAGCACAGCTATAGATTGAGAAGCTTGGCCTTAATATATCCGATTCAGCATGGAAGCCCTCCCAGGTCAGGGCCGGGGAGCTCAGCTTGTGAAATTTCTCACTTTTAAGGCATTCTAAAGCAAAAGCTGCAGCACCGCGAGTCCCTGCTCCTGATGGGCAGGATGTAAGGTCGCTGCATTTCAAATGGGTTTCCTCCCACATTAGTACAGTTTCTTCTTTTATACTCATTCTGCAACCTCAGTGCTTGAGCCCACCTCTCCTGAGTGCTCAGCACCTTTTTGCCCAGCTCGGACCCCTGCCTGCCAGCTGAGGCTTGCATGCCCTGCTTCTACCCTGAGCTCAGCCCTGCTGCTGGGGCTCACCGGCTCTTGAAACCTCAGGTAATTGACAGGCTGTCCAATTTTACGTGCAGATCTTCCATTCATTAGGAGGTCTTTTCAAGCTAATACTAAAAAAAATTAGGTTTTGTGCAAGGCTGTTTTTCTGTAGAACCATCCACATTTTGCTTTTTCACTCTGTTTATAGGCCATATAAGTAGGACAGGCTAGAAATTTAGGCTTAGTCACCAAATTCCCCAATGTTTGGAGGTACATGAATCCCATGCTGATAGCTCATTGTTAATCTGCTCTTAGAAGATATGAAATATTTGTGTATTTTCAATAGAAGTGGCAACTCCAGTCTCCAGCACCTGAGCAAGCCACGAACAGCAGCATCACCAGGAAATACAACAGAAAATCAAACTGAAAAACCCAACTGCCCTTTTATGCTTCCAAGAGAACACGTGGTAGCTAAGCCAGATCTGTGGCTAAGTTTGTTTCCGCTGTGCTGGTGAGTCTCAGACTCCTTGCTTAACTGCGCTCAATTAATTAACTTTCAGCCTAAGAGATTCCAAGGAGCCTGTTGCAGGGCCGGCAGCCAGAGCGTGCCCAGCCCCGTGCAGGCCATGGCCAACGGGGCTCCTGCTGCGGCTGGCCCAGCTCCCCGCCTCCTCTTAATGGCAAGGGCGTCAATACCAATTTCAAAAAGATGCCAAAAATACATTTGTTTGTTTGTTTGTTTTGCAAACCTTAAATATTAAAAAGCTCGGTATTTGGAGAAAGACATTTAAATTAATAGGGTTGCACGTTTCCTGGCTGGCTAAGTTTAACAAATGGGTACACTTCAGAGTCTTCCATGTAAGCCAAAGAGCTCACAGAAATCACTTTCCAGGCACGTACATCAATTTCGAAGCTGTGACGGCTTCCCTCCCAGTGGACTTTACACCAGCTTTACATCAGCGTTAACAAAACCAGGACTGAAGGCTGGATCCTTAAGGCAGAAGCTTGCACACCACGGCAAGCGGGGGAATCTGCCCCTTCCTGCTTTTACTGCCTCTTAAAAGAGCATTCTGGCATATAGTCCCTGGGTGAGAAAACGTTGTTTTGTAATAAATATGGGCTTTTAACTGAGCACTATTTCCTTTTAATAAAAACATCTCCTTCCCAGGGAAAAATCTGACTGTTTTGGGAGGAGGGGAGGAAAGTATTCTCAGAAGCCTGGAAACTGCAAATAAGATGCAGAACGGGCAAAAGAAATCAGAAGGGAAAACCAAGAATATGAAACTACCAAAAATCAGTTCCCACAGGGCAACACTTCTATTTCTGCATCGAACATTTCATCATCATAACTTTTTTTCCTCTTCTTCTGGTTTATGTCCTTAAATGAAAATTTTTATTTTAATTTTTCTGAAGGAAAAGCTAACTCCGTCTCATTTGACCAGACCAGGAATTAGTGAAATGCAGTTTAGCAACACCCCTTTCTCTTCCCCTTTCCTTCTCCTCCCTCTGGCCGCGAGCCTCCCCGAGCACCGCGAGGAGCTGCCCTGGTTGCACACGGGAGGGCTCAGCCCCAGCACCACGGCATGGAGAAGAACCAGGGACAGAGAGAGGAAGGGTTTCGTACTGGGGGCCTAGCAGACATTTGACGTAGCAGAGGGCTCTGCAGCTCTCCCGCTGGCTAATACCCTAAGGCAGGAAGTAAATCTCTTTCCTCCTGCGGTGAGGTTCTGTTCAGAGGAGGCATGGGACGGTCCTTAATTTGTTAGAAACATTTCCTCGCTGTCTCCTGCTTCTGCCAGCACCATAAGATAGTTCACAGTTTCTGAAGACGAATTCTGTTTTTCCAGATAGAATATGCTTTGTATACCTGTATGATAAGACATCACAGAAACACACTCTAGGGGTGAATAAAGGGAGGAAAAGTGCTGTGTCAATAATTTGCTAGCTGTTCCCACTTTGCTTTGACAGCAGAGTTTCTGCTTTGAGGCAGATATTCAGACAGCAGTTTAATAGACAAGAAGTGGCAGGGATTTCAGCAGCAAATGGATGAACGGATCATGGGCAAGGAGAGGGCATTTCTCCACATTCAGATCTGTTTTTCATAAAAACTGCAGACATGCCTAAACCTTTCCAATATGCTACAAAGTTGTGCAGCTGTCTCCTTCCTCAGCTCCCTCCAGATTCAAATGCAAATCAAATTTGATGGCCTCAGTATGTAATTTTGTGCTACACTATACCATGCTATGTGCATTAAGGAAATTGGAAGCATCTTTTCGATCTATTATCCTCTTAAATCAATGACAAGATTTGCATTCACTTTTACAGGACCGGATAAAATCCCTAAATAGGAACTTCTGGGATGGTGAGACTTTCTGCAAAGAAACTTTGCAGAAAACATAATGGTAGCTCAGGTTAGCAGGGTTACGGGTGAGCTTGGCACCTGTCCCTCCATCCTGGAAACTGCACCTGCCGGGGCTAAGCGTGCCCCAGGCTGAAGGATGCTGCAGATACTCGAGGATGCTGCTGCTCTGCCACTCACAAGGAGGGGAAGGAGGAGGAGTCCCTCACAGCTACCACACCCTGCGCGAGGAGTTGCTGCCAACTGGCACAACTCCAAAAAGTGAGGAGGGAAGAGAGAATTTTAAAAAATAGAGTCATCAAAAATCTTTAATTGCAAAGGCCAAACGATACTAAGCACACTCGGGCATTGGCCAAGGCCTCCGGCACGCACAGAACCGCAGGGAGAGGTGGGTACTCACTGTTGGGGTCCACGTTCTCACAGAGCTCCGTCTTCGCCTCGCCGTTGGGCCTGTCGCTGGGCTTGTGCGAGAGCCGGGACGACATCGTCGCTGCCGTCACCACAGCCTTGAAGCTGCGCTTCCGCTTCTGGACGTTCAGCTCGGGGTGGAAGATGATGATGTACACTTTCGGCATGTAAAGCATCCCCAGGGCCACTGAAGCACTTAAGTTCATGGATATTGTAAGTGTGGTAGTTTGTATGTAGAGCTAGGAGACAGAACACATGAGGCGCTATTACAAATAAGACGACTGGGAAGCAGGCTGCAGTACTCAAAGAGAGAACATTAACTACGACCAAAGCAACTGCGGTGGGCTAAACACGGGGCAGCAGAGCACTGCACGTTGCAAGGAGCAGCAGAAAGGTGAGCAGACGGGAGCCAGCGGTCAAGGCAAGCCCGCGCGGCCCGGGCTCTCCAGGAGCTGTGCCGGTGGCACCACAGCGGGCAGGGGGGGTTGTCCGACCCAGTTCTCAGTATTCGTGCTGGTGCTTTGACCAGTGGCTGTGACGCTGTGTGCTAAAATTGTTAACCATTTAATTTTTTTTTTTTTTAATTTTTTAAATTTTTTACTTTTAATGAGTTTTCAACCAAAAGGGGCAAGACTTCCACACTGCGAAATGCCGTGAGGTCCAACAAGCACCAGCTGGCGGGGTATCAGTAGCCCCTTCGGAGGCTCAGCGCTAGAAACATTTGGTGCCTTTAACAATACAAGTTCTCTTGTATGCTTACAGCATAGCTTCTTTTTATTTAAGGAGTGAAGAACAGATGTGGATTTCAATAGTGCTGGTATAAATTTAAACTTAGGTCTGCTGTACATTATAAAGACCACTAAAACTATAATATAGGTTAGTAAAAAAAAACAACCTTACCTTTTCAAAAAAAAAAGATTTTTTTCTTGTTTTTACTATACTTCAATTCTGTACAATTCATTGAAATAACTGCAGAAAATACATAACAATTTGTGTGCTCCTGTCATTTAGCTATGCTTATTATGAAAAAATTGTATATATGCAAGTCAGAGAACAGCTACTCCCATGAGATCAGCATTCAAAGAAACCACAAGTATTTTAAAGCATACTCTGCAAATACATAGGGTTAGAAAAGCCTTTTTTTTTTTTTAATAATCTTTTAAGAAGACACACTTGATAGATGGACTAGAACAATTCTTGTAACTTGAAAGGATTTTCCTGAGTTAAAAGGCACAGACAGCACAATGCAGGTATGAGGGAGCTGAAAAAGGAGCAAACTTCCTACAGATCCTGTTCAAAAATTAAATATATGTCAAAAACATACACATGCAAAAATTATTACACGTTGTGGGTAATTCCTTCAAAACACTATTTTCTCTTCTCCTTCTGTCCAGTGCTAATCAGTTTGAACTTCTGATGGAAAAGCTCCATAAATAAATATAATGGCACAGTAAGATGCTGACCCTGCCCAGATACTTCCAAATTCTCGTATCTGGAAAAATATGAATGTCTCCAGACTTGCTCGTTATAGCTACATAATTGTTGCTATCATACTGATTAAGATGACCACTGGAAGCAATAAAATGCATTATGGAAAATATAAAAAACGTGCTGTGCACAGACATCTCTCTATACTGATGCACACAGGCAAAAACCAAAGTGCCTTCTCAGTTCCTATTTACCCATTATCAGAAGGAAATGACACTGATGTTATCAGAATTTTGCCAAAGCCAGGACATTAGGAAATAACCCTTCACATTTTGTGAAGAAACGCTGAGCCAAGCTACACAATTCGAGGCTGGAAGGCAGCATGGGGGGTCACCTAGTCCAAAGCCCTGCTTTATTTTTGTGCAGCAGGGCAATTCTGCTGCCTGCTGCAGGGTTACCGCACGTCTAGTTATTCCTCACCTTATGCCTTGCCGTTGTATGTTGTTGCAGTACATATGTATATTCCATGTCTTTATTTCTATGTATATAAGCACAGCGCATATTAATCTTATAAGGACATTTAAAACAGAAGACAGTTTGCTGCACATTATTTTCCTTGGAGCTAATCCTGCTTTCGGTTACATTCAAGTAAATGACCTGTAACTCAGTTGGGGTCAAGTGCATTGCACTGGTGTAAATAACACTGATTTAAATATTTATTAAATTAACAGCTTTTTGAAAATTGGAAATTTAAGGACTGAAGGATAGGCAGGAAGATGCCCTCTTTATCCTCAAAATGTTTGCAACTTCTACCAGCTTTCATCCTCGCTAAGTAAGGTAATTATCATCTCTAGCTCATAAAGAGCTCCTGCAGTTGTTGGGAGCTGCAGGCTCACAGCGCCTCTGAAGCCGGGGAAGCTGTGGGCTGCATACATGACAAATTACATTACACCTAGGGACTGTCGGACTCAGCTCAGTATTCAGACCACATACCTCTCTGTCAATAATTCGGAAGAAAGCCAGCTAACGCAACATCTGCAGTCCTTCTGGTTTAGTCTGAGAAGGACATGGCTCTGTAACACATTTAATAACGTGCTTCTGTATACAAGGTACGTAACTAAAGCTGACAGGCAGTGAATGTATAATAAGTAGGATGAGACCTGCGTTTCTACAAGGTTAGAGAAGGCCTGTGCTAGTGAGGGGCTCTGTCACCAACACAGAACACACACGGGTACCGCTGAGGGGTGCTTTGTTCACTGCTATTCACAAATGACTTCAACTCACAGCACGCCTGTTCAGGATGCCATATGGTGAAAAATGCACGGTAATATTTTGCAACTAACTTTTGACTCACTTTCCTAGAGAACATAAAAACCTTTACAGAAAAAGCAGGAATTTGGACCACAAAATTGGGGGGGGGGGGGTGGGCAACAGGTGCCTGGCCAAGCCTGGGGTGAGTTCCCCTGAAGGCAGGGCTGCGGCCATCCCAAACCCTGCAACCTCCTGAGCACCACAAAACATTTTTATCTAGGTGCACGCAGGCATTAATTCTGATTTCCTCGTGCTATTACGGGGTTGAGGGTTAAACTATTATTTAATCAGTGAGGTCCTGCAGCGTGATGCTACCTTGCAAACGCTGATGGGAGATAAAAAGAGAGCGAGGAGAGAGCTTTTGTAGAACAAGGCAAGATGAGTGACACATAATGCTTCTCATGACAAATGGGAGCTTTATACAGATAAGGGAAACTAATAGATATGCTTATTATGCAGAACCGTAGTTTTATGTATTTTATCTTTGCTTTGTGGTTTTACCAGTCAAACATAAAAATGCAGTTTACATGAAACTATTTCATTTCTTATTTCACTTCTTCTGATAAACTCTCTGAAAGCATTTTAGATGAATGGAAATTGGTGATTTAAAATACAAAGGATAAGACTTAACTGACAATGGAAGTCCTGTATGCCTTTTATAGATTGCTAGTGAAACCCGGTAGTTTCCAAACTTGAGATAAAATTAAGAAATTAAGATGCAGATTTAGTGTGAGAGGCGCCACCTTGACTTGAATGGGAACTCGGATTGAACTAAGTATTTCTGGTGGAAACCAAAGCTTTCGAACAGCAATGCCATTTTGGTCTGCAAGCCCACTTCTCTGGAGGTTTGCAGGCATGTGTACTGCACCACCCGGGGAAACTCACTCCGGAGGGTTTCTCTCACATCTCTCTCTCCCCTCCTCTCTCAATCAGGCACTAAATTCTAACGAACTTTAATTTAATGTTAAATGTAACAGGCTGCCGTTACAAATGCCTCTGACTTTGAAGCAGTGCACCAGGGAAACTAAACCCTAAGGATATCATTCACATGCAAAGACACCTAGATTTTATCATTTATTTTACATAAAGGATTTCCATTTGAATTTTAGATTTCTATGTTTTCCAGATTCTTGCTTTATTCATGCAAGTGATGAAAATTACCTTAAAAACCTTGAGAGAAAATTAGACTGGTCCTGACTACACACATCTAAGAACCAGCAATTTTTATAGCACCAACTACATCAATGGACAATTTTGCACGAGTTAGGATTGCTTTCAGAAGCAAAGCACCGCAGGATCAGACCTATCAGTCTTCACTAATGCAGTGGATAGATTTCCAACTGCTGGTCCGTAATAACTGAACTTATAGCAGCATTTCTTAGAGAAGTCTTTTTAGTTAGCAGTACTTTTTGTAGGCTAATTTTTGCATTCATAGTCTAATCAGGAGCAACTGCTCCTTTCATCTAATTCAGCTTTCTAATTAGGCAGTGAATTGTGTTATTTTGTAATATGGAAATAAATGGGTAATTTCAGATATTTTTGGACTTGTGTTATCACAAACCAATTTATCTCACTTTTATATGGGAATTAAAACAAATGTTCTTATAGATGAAGTAGACAGTTTATAAATCTCCCAGAAGACTCTTGCAGGTCATCTGCAGGTTCATCTCATCCCCTACATTATGTTATGCAAACATAAGGATGAGAAACATTTTTAATAAAAACTAAAATTAGCTCCCACTGCATTATGTTTTTGCAAATATATGGAAAGCAAAGAGACTTGAATATAAATTTGTTCCCAGACTCTTTAGTGCCTAATGCTCCCCCTTATCCACCAAAGCTACCACAGCATTTTAAATGCAAATGAAAAAAAGATGAAAGTATCTATTTTTTATTTTTTTTCTCCAGTGGAGGCTTTGCTTGTACCTTTACAATGCCAAATCAGCTTTGCCTAGAAAGAACCAATACCTTCTGTCTCTAAACAAGGCGCTGGCCATTTGTCACCCACCCAACCCATTACAACGGGCCACGTCGTTTCTCACGGGGCTGTTGTTACCGTGGCCAGGACCCAGGGCAGGTATCACTGCATAAAACTCCCCAGCCACAAAGCACCCCTGAAAACACCCTAATTCAGGGGCAGGCAGCAGGCAGCCTCCTGCATCCTCTCCAGGCCCCTGAGGCTGTGCCAGGCGGGGAGGGCAGCGCCATGCCCCAAGCGGAGAAAGGCGCCCAGCTGGCACAGCTCGTGCCTCCCCCGTGTCCCCAGACAGCTTGATTTATGGATGTCTCAGGCTACTGCGACTTTACCCAGGCAACCATGACTTTCCACAAGGAATGTGCACTTCTGTTGTCTGAGAAATATAAAATATTTCGTGTGAAGCAATCCTGTCAGCTCTCTTTACCGACCTGGCTCAGTAATCCTCTTTTCACGCCCCACTGGGGCTTTCCAACAGCACACGCATGCATTTCGGGTTCCTGCCGCTGGCTCCTGCAGATACAGACATACACTTGCTTTCTTCACTTGGATGGTACCAGCTCAACTGCAAATAATACCACACCGCCCTGAAGCTTATCTGCTGACGACTTCCAGGACCCCCGTCTCCATCCCCATCCTTTTAAGCATCATAATCTGCTAAAGTTGTCATTTAGCAGTGCCCTTTAGAGAACAGAGCAGTCTTGAAAAAAACAAAACAAAGCAAAATCTCTTTTCCTAGATTAGAAGGTTTTAGCGGCGTTTAGGGAAAGTGGTTTCCCTTTCTTTCAAGCTAACATTATTTTGGGAAAACAGAACAAAACAAAATCCCACCACCAACAAACAAATACACCCTGTGGACACCAAGCTCCAGCATCCCCCCAGCTAGTTATCAGGAAGATCACTTTTTACACAAAAGTGGCAAACACCTGGGAAGTGATCCTGACGACGGAGATTTGCAGTTGCAGGAGGTCATTTAACAGACGAGAGATGGCGACCACAGCAGTTGCCGCTGCTGTAGCCTACTGCTCCTAATGGCATTACTGCGATCCGCGCTGTGCCAGTAGTTCAGCATGCTTTTGTAGCATTGGATTACCTTAGCGGTGAAAGGTATGTGCACATGCCAACACACACAAGTTGTGTACTTATGACAGACACTAAAGATTGTGAGGTCGAGCAACCAAGCGCTGTAATTCAGAGCAGGGCTGCCACACATGCCCTCAGGACTCCCTCTGTTCGGGGGTACAGATGGACGATTATCTGAGGCACTCTTTTCCCTTTGCTTTTCAACCTGTTAATTCCATTGCTTAAGAACTGCACCTTTTGATCCCTGATTTTTGCAGAATTTCATGACTTTAAAAATGTAATTTTACCCCAATGGTCAAGAACGTTAACTTATTCTTATGTGAGCAGGAAGGATATTACCAGGGGTGGGAGAAAGTAGTCAACAGCCGTGCTTCTTGTGCTGCTGTGACTGGTGGGCACTTCTCACAGCACCCGGAACAACCACGCTGTCCTGCGGAGGTGAGCATCGGCGGTGCTTCAGCAACACAACTCAACAGTGCCATGAGCCAGGCAACGGTATGGAAATTGTGATGCTCACCAAGTTTTACAGATGACAACGGATGCTACCCAAGGGACGTTTGATAAACAAATCATAGTAGTTATGCTGATTGCAGTTATTACTGTACAAAATAGCAAGGCACGCAAATAGTCTTTGTGAAATGTCTATGGGAATGTCACAGAATCAGTCACACCATTTAATTAAAAATTCTGCGCTTGGTAATTATATGAAAGGTGACACTGGAGGAAACGATGGGATTTTAGTTTCAGAAAATTTCCCTTTAAGCCTTGGCTGTTTTGCCAGCTGGCAGTGCCGGGGTGGCTCAGCGAAGGCACAGCCGAGCTCACCGCTCACACGGCTGGGGCAGGGGGCAGCTGGCAGAGGGCAGGGGGCAGCAGCACGGCCCCAGCACTGAGCTGCTCGCGGGGTGCCTTGGGGCAGGCGTGCAGCCCCGCAGCACCGTATGGATGCAGCAGCTCCATAGTTGGAGCCCTTTGTAAGAAACTCTTCCAGAGAGCGCCGCCTGTTTTATAAAGACCCCTCATTTCCTTGAAGTTGCACTGTGCAGTGTCTTGGTTTAAGAAGCCCAGAAATGGAGTAGGATCTTGACCCCAGCTTAAGGCCATCTCCTTTTCTGACCTCACAGATCGCAATATTTAGAACAATTCTCAGGTTAGGAGGAGGTCTTAGATTTTACAGATTCAACCTGAAATGCCCTTCTGCAGTCTCTTTGCTCACCTGCTACTGCCTACGGCATACCGTGCATATTAACCTCTACCTCCCCTACATTTGTCTGCTGCAGCCACTGTACAGAAATATGCAGTGTACCTGCGGTTACGACAATTCAATAGGCATTAAATGGACTGAAGTAGAATTAAAAGATGATGAGGTAAGCATACATTTTTTCTTTGCAAATTGATTTTCAACTAAAAAACATGTTTGTTCTGCAGCTTGGAGAGGAGCTTTGTGTGTCTGACGGGAACCATTTTACTGCCTAGTTACAGCAGACCTGAGGCTGGATGGCTTTCATCAGTGAAAATAGTCTGTTAGCGTCCTTTGGAACATCTCACAACATTATATCTAGTAGATCAGAAAAAACTGCCAGTTAACTTTGCAGATATATTTCAGTGTAATGGAAAAACAAAAATAGTTCCACAGAAAAAGCAAGGACCTACAAAATAGCATCACAATCCCTTCTGAGATATGAAAGTGAAGAAGATTAAAGTTTGGAAAGTAGCTCCCCAAATTACTTTTCTTTTACACAGACTAATAACATCATATCTCTCTCTTTCTAGAGGTCATTGGCTATCTGCTGGCCCTCACTAAGCAAGAGCTTGTCTCAGCACAGCACTGAAACCCAGCAACAGCAGCAATAAATATTTATCTTGTGGTGACAGCTTCGAACCCAAAGCCACTGCCAGGCACTGCACCACCTACCCACTACCCTGAGAGCAGGACGGAGTCCTGGAGAGCCATGGGGAACGCGGCATGCCCAGCACAAAATCCTCTCACACAGGCTGGGAGAAACATCTGCCTATCTTCTTCCAAGAAGTGTTACAAGCTCGCTTGTACGTGACAGCCTCAAAGATCCGGGGAAAATGAGTTTTTGTCAGAGCAGTTTAAGACAACTTTCTTCCAACAGGTCTATATGCCTTTGGAGGTTTTTAGTTTTTTAAATATTAATTGCAAATAATAAAATAAGTATCACTCTTCTCTTTGCTTGGTCTATTTTTTTATGTAATATGATCTATGTGTTTGTCCTTAACTAAATAGAAATTTGGAGTTCCAAATAAACTCTAAAAGTAATAAATAATAGGATCACCACAAAAATGCCATATGGGTCATGGTCACAAAACCAGGCCTGGGTTTGTTTCTTTCATGCACTCAACTGGAGACAATTACAATTCCTACTACAAGAATGAGATAGGAGATGAGAAAAGATTCAAACCTGAAGAATCACCACCAGTGAAGCAGAAAACAAAATATGTCATTAACTGCCTCAGGAAACAAGCCAAGCCTTGCACATTGTACGCGATGCAACATCAGCTCATCAGCTACATTTCCACAACTGTATCTCCAAAGGTGACCAAAGGTGAACTGGCTGTTAACAATAAATATCACATTTAATGTCAATATTCAGTTGTCCTGGAGAAGTAAACACACAGGGGACTCAGCCTAAGAATTTCTTCTGTAAATGTTGACTTTGAGAACTAGAAATAATAATTCACCGCTACCCAGTTCTGTTCTCATTCTGAGATAGACTAAAATTCAGTGTTTGTCTGCTGCCGCGGGAGCAGTAGAAGCAATACAACACGCACCTCCGCCCCTTCAACAGTGCAGCACAACCTACTTTACTGAGGATAAGGCCTCTTTCTGACATGCACCAGTTTCAAAAAATACCTGCAGAGAGGCAAAGACCTTTCTGTTTGATCTGGAGAGCCCTCGGAAACTACCCAAACGGGCACGTTGTTTCTGCAGCTCGCACTGCGACTTTCATCCACGCCTTCCTGAAGCACCTGCGCAGCAGTGATGCTCTTCCCGTTGTCACCAGCAAGCTACCAGAAACTGTTTGAAATTGTATTAACAGCATTTACACCACCAAACGGAGAACAGCCCAAAAACATCTAAAAACCTGACCTGCCAGCAGCCACACCGTGTCCTGCAGCCCCGCTGCCCTTCCAGGCCCTGGCGGCCTCCCACTTCTCCTCAGGTCACCCGAGGGCCTGGGCGCACCTGGTTTGGGTTGCTCCAAGCCACGTTATGAAGTACGGAGGTTTGGGAGAAGAAGGTGCCCGGAGCTGTGAAATGCCCCAAACCACGCCTGCAGGTGGGATCTCCTTCCCTCCTTCGGACTTGGTAAGACACGGCAGACACAGCGCACAGGTATCACGTTGGGGACGAGCACGAGGGACAACGCTGATAATCCCTGAGCCACGTCTGCCGACGCCGTCGTGTTTGAGGCTCCTGGCTTCCCTGCATGCCAGAGTTAGGCAGGTAACGGGTGTGATGAATTACGCTTCAACATGTTTCTAGCAGCAGGAGGCTTAGCATAACAAAGGGAAAATTGGGGTCATATTCTGAAGGATTACCACCTGCAGAGGCCAAATATAAAGGCAGACAGTACGGCAGTACACAGCTCCAACAGGACTAATTTCCAATTCCCTCTGCCCGCAGTATAAAACTGCTCCTTCTGATGTCACGCAGCCAAAGCCAACTTAAATTTTCGTGTCCTAAATCAGAGCATCCAACACATTTAGTTTTTCAGCTTGCATTTCACAGGCAAACATGCAGAGTAAAGATGAAATAAATGTACGTATTTTTAATGTTTTAGCTATTTGAGGTAAATATTGTATACAGCTTCTTCTCTTATAATGGGAACTTCCTTATGCAAGGAAGAAATCTGCATACATCAGAAAACATCAGAAAAAGAAATATTTCTGGATAATATCCCTAACTTGCATGGTAACACAAGATACTAAATATTAAGGCACTTGCTCTGAGGGTTATGATGCAGATGGAGGAGGAATTTTCTCTCTCTAGCCTTTCAGAGAAACTCTAGGAGCTTATCCAGAAGGAAATTAAATTATTCAGGTAATTGGACAGAGCGACAACGGAAAAGCATGTTGCTGTTTTCAAAGGGCATCAAATGGCTAAAATAGAAATTGAAGCAGTATCAAAGACAATCCCACGACTCAAATAGTTCATACAGACTATGTACTGCAGGGATTCTGCATCCGCTGGAAAAAAAAAAAAAAAGAACTATTTTTCTCCTGTATCAGTTACAGAGACAATAAAGATGACCATGAACTACTTAGAGTCGTTTAGGAGTTGCTCAGCCAAGAAATAAACAGTGATGGCCCTGTCCTAAGTCAACAAAAGATTAAAGTGGTTTTGAATTTGAGACTACCTGGAACTGACGGCATCCTCTGACTTTATGAGGATTTTGAGTTTTGTTGTCTCTTTGAAGTGGTAATCTGGCACAGAAGGATGTGCCAGCGAAACAATCTTTTTGCAAGAATAGTACTGTTTGAAGCAAGGTCCCCCGTGCATCTCCACTGCTGAAATAGGATGAAGAGCTGTCTCCTTTTGGATTCATCTTCTCTTGTGTTTTTTACAGCGTGGTGACGAAAGCTGTGTCCCGCGGCAGATCGGAGGGTGGTGGGTGGGTGGCTGGAGGTGGTAGCAAGGCTGCGACCCACATCCAGGTGCAGCAAGGACAGACCCTCCTGGTCCCCTACCTGTTAACACATGTATGGAGAGCATGGAAGCTCCGGAATGCACAAATTTTTCTTCTACGCTAATTACAAGTCCGTAAGCCAATGGGAGGGTTTACAAAATGGGTGAAGTTTTCCCACAGCGATCTCAGTTGTGATGTGCCACTGTCCAGTGTGGGTGTCTGTCCAGAAGAGGAGTGTGCCAGGACCCACCAAGTTGTTTCGTTGGGTCAGTGAAGGGCCATCAGGTGATAACGAATGTCAATGACAGCTGAGTTTGGGTGTGTTTCAAGCACAGATGCAAGTAGCTCAGACCCCCGTTATCAGTCCTCAGAGCTGCCTAATATCCCTTGCTTGCCATTCGTGTTTGTTATAATAGCTATAAAATAAGTTACACATCACTAAGAGAGAAACACAAAGTGCAACAAAAGTAATAGATATCCCTGACTTCTGTTATTAAAATAATGGCTTTTCCCTCTCTCAGTGGCTCAGCACTTAGCTTTTTGGAGCTAGAAATAATTCTTATCTGTCATTTTTTCAGAAGATTACATCATCGGAGAAAGACTTCATTTCATTCTTCACCTTCACCGCTACACTACTAAACTGACTGACATACAATCTTGGCATTTTAGGGTATTCAGCGCCAGACTTCAGCTGCTGTTATAAATCATATTTCTCCACACTTATTGCATTTTATTCATTTTATACATGACCAGAGATTAGAGTTCAAATGAAATAGATTTTGCTATCCTTCTTATATTCCAAACGTCACTAGTCTAGAAATCTTTAATTTTACTCACTTCAACTACTGAATAATTCAATGCAAAAGGAAAAAAAAAAAACAACCACCGTAGAACATCCAATACTCGGTTTGAAATTTTGAGCAAAATAAAGTGAGGATACTCTGCAGCACGGTATCTCTGCACCTGATGTGAGCAGCTCCAGCTATCATCTTAGCTACACCGATATCCCAGGGCACGTGTGCAACCTGCACAAAGCAGCCACCGCAGGAGTAAGCAGGGACTGCTGCCCAGAGCCAAGTAAATTCACATCCTCGCCCCAAAGTTGGGTATTTGAGATGGTGTGATCATGAACTGATGCTTTTCAGGTAATCTAATTCCTGCAATTACCGAAATTACCAACTTCTATCTTCAGCTTTCAAGAGAATATTTGTGGAAGCGGTAAAAAACCACTCCATTAGAGAAATGCCGGCAAGCCAGAGCTGCAGAAATGGCCGTGTGAGACCTGAGAACTTCCAGGAACACCCTGGGGAGCCAATATTGCTCGTAATGGTAGAGGCCAGACAGCCTTACCAGAGGTACAATTTGTCTGCACCAAATACTTGTGAAATGAACATGGCACAAAGCTATTTCAAATTTTTTCTTAAATTATTAATGTCTTCTAGAATAGAAATAAACTTAGGTCAAATGACTTCAAGCCAATTCCATTTGTATTAGACGGAGGAGTGAGTACCCAGTGAAAGGTATCGATTATAAACGTGAACAGTAGGCTAATGTGTGTAAACATACAAATGGGCAGGTAGACCATGAAACTAAAAACATTACGGCCCTCATAAAAATTCATGCATAATAAAACAGTTTTGAAGAGCACTTTCACCTGGACATGCCAAACTTTTTGCAGGTGCAAACTTCCCAGCAGCACAGAAGTACGCATTAATTCAGCAAAACTTCTACCAGCCTCCTCTTCAGCCAAACTGAGCACACATCTTATGGTGTCAGAAAAGTGACTAGTGGTCTTGCATGCCTGTGTGTCAGGGCACACAGCGTGACCTCCCCACAGGTCCTCTGGCCAACAGACCACAGCCGTGCCCCATTCCATGGAGCTAACGGGTTTAGGCTGAACATACCTACCGAGTCGAACGTCCTCTGACATCGTTGCAATAGCTTATCAGGATTACAGATGCCAGAAGAATCAAACGTTTCTCTTCCATCCTTTGCATGCAATGCTGCTACGAGGGGCCTGCAGGAGAACGACGAGGTGTGGAGAGCCTCGGTGCAGCGCGAGGAGCCGGCCTCCGAGGACAAGGAGGGCAGTCCGGAGGCAGAGGGAGCTCCTGAAACTCCCTCGAGTTCACAGGTTGGTTCTTTACACTTAGCGTGCCTTTATCCGCACGGGCAATTGCGATACCACGGCGTGTATTATGCAGGTAGGCTCTTTTGTCGAGCTGCAGGTCACAAGCGATGCCGGGCTTGACAACCGCCAGCAGCTCCCGCATTTGCACAAGGTTGTCATGGCAATGCAGTGTCTGCGAGTGCAGCTGATAGCACACTGCTGCTCTGCCCTGGCAGTGCTGGAAAATATTGCCAAAATTATTCATAGCTTGGAAATAAGAGAGGCGCAAACGCCCTAATGGCTTTCCCCCCTACTATATACTGCTCACCATTTTGGGTTTTGCAATTTTCTTTACTTTTATTGGATGGTAAATCAGTCAGCCTTGCATTATGAAGGCAAACAGCCCTTTCATTTCATTCAGTCAGTTCTTCCAAAATAAAATTTATAAACCAAAAGGAATATAGGCACTTTTATAGGTTTATAATCACACACAGTAGCCTAGTAAGCTAATATTGCAAATCCAAAGCAAAACAAAAAAAGCCAAGCCCCTTTACAAGAGGGGCTAAGCACTGCCAGGACTGCAGAGGAGCTCTCCCCGTGCAAGTGTTTTCTCCGAGTTTGCTGGGGCTTGAACGGAGCTGGAAAGGACAATGTGCATGCACAGCACCCGTATCAGTCCTGGTCCATGGAGGCTAGGTCTTCCTGAGCTGTCAATTCAGTTTTAACAAGTTAAAAAAAAAAAAAGAAAGAAAGATATTTCAGTCCATGCTATGCTCCTAATGAAAAGCAGGACTCTGCACAGAAGATTCATTTTACAGAGCAGGCTTCATCTTTTTTTCTGTCCTTTCACCTTCAATTTTGTCTTCCCCATTCCAGCCGTATGAATGTTTTATTTATATCCCATCACTTTCACCCAGTTGGAAGGCATTCTCTGAAATAAAATTGCTCTTTTTCTGAGACAGTCCAGTTAATAGATTCCCTTCACATCCACTCTCTTCAGCAACTGAACCTCCTTGATGCACCAACACACCAGCTTACAAAAAAAACCAACAAGCCCCAACCATCGCCCTTCAAACAAAAATCCTCCAGCCCTCCCAGAAGGGCAAGGCTTATTCTCCTCCAGAGCTGGAAGTCCTACCTTTGAGCAACAGTTAGATATTTCTGAACACACAGCTTGGTGATACGCTCTGACTTCTCCAAGACATTACTATGAAGTTACATGCAGTTAAGATTAATGTAACATCCTAACCTGTGAATATTTATCTCAACTTCTTCATCAGGCCTGGTAACATTTTCTGCAGAATTTGATTTCTCATCAACCAAGGATTCTTCTGCATGAGAGCAACTGGCATAACCTCAAACCAATCCCAGAAAAAATACCTTGCTCATCTAACACAAAGAGCTGAACTGTACCAACAGCAGTGCCCTTCCCCATGCTAGTTATGGTCATCTCGGTCTTCCTCCACCACTGTGGTCATAAGCCGAATAAAGTCAGTGGGAATCTTACTCTCAATGTCAGTGAAGTTTGACTGAGGCCTATATTGAGAATATATTCCATATATTGCATATAAATTAAGACCTAATTCTGCTTGGAGACTTTCAGGGGAACTCAAAGTGCAAACGGGTGTCAGCAGAGGGTTGGGGCAGATAGAGGCTAATCTTACTCACCTTACGTTTCTTTAAAGACCTTCAAAGAGTAGAGCACTAGTTATTAAAAATCACTGATAAGTACATACACACAAAGCAAGCCAGCTTTTCACTGACCTTTTAAATTATAATGTAATTATTATTCAAAACAGATGATTTACGTATTGCTTTTGGGACTTAGAACCAAACTTGCTCTTGCTGGGAGTGTCCTATTAACATTATCACAGGGCTGCATACAGAGTGCGAGTGACTATGAAGTCGGGCTCTGGTTTGGGATCTAATGCTTGCATTCAAGAACAAAGAGCATTCTATAACTCTAGCCAATCAGTTACCTTTACTGGGTTCAGATTTATTTATTAGCATGAAAATTATTTTACTTTCTAAACTGTAAATGCAAAGAGTGCTTTAGAGCTGCATTAAGGAATGGCTGGAGTCAGGAGGGGGTTAGCTATGGCAGCAAAGCCTTCCTTCCAGAGCAGCTCTCTTTAGGAATTTCAACCACGGCAAAATAAAGAAAAATAACTCTGCATTTAAAAAGTTTAAATTTTCCTTTTCTCTTAGTTACTTGAGGATACGTCATTACTTGGATGGAGTCTTACTGCTGAAAGGCACCTACAGGCAAAGAGAAACAGCACAGGCTGCTGCGGCAGGCAGCGCGAGGAGCTGCCGTGGCTGCTCTCTGCGGGACAGAAGGCAGCAGGAACTGACGGGCTTCTCGGCGTGGTCCGTTCCCAGGCCTGAAGGAGAACTGCTGCAGCTCTCCTCAAGGACGCAAGCGCCCGTCCTGCAGCGTAAGCCTGGCCAGCAGGACTCGGGCAGAAAATCCCACGGGGAGGCTGAGATGGGTTTGCTCCCACTCCAGCATGGGTTTTATGGGTTTTGGTAGCGCAGTAAGGCTCACCAGCCGCCGCCCCGGCACCCACACACCTCCCGGGGGCATGTGGCATGCCCAGGGCGAAACACGAGGCTGCAAAAGGCTTGTCAAGGGTACAGAAATATTTTGTAATCTCTTGAAACAAATTATTCACATCTTACAGGTGTGCACTGGTAGGTGTTAATTCTATCTATTATTCCTTCAGAGCTGTCCAAGTTTGCATTCAATTAGCTAAATGACTTGAGCCATCCAATTCTTGTTGCTACTAATGGATCACAATTAGAACAAACTGCTGCCATGGCAACTGCTAAATCCAGCCTCCCTCAGACGCTGGGGGAAGCTTGCCTTGTGGTTTATGCAGTCCCTGAGTCTCCACGACATGCAGATGGGCATTTATGGCTATGCTAAACCAGGAAGGGGTAATCCCAGCACACAAGACGATTTAGGTGCCCGTTTATGTGAGATTTCGTTACAGGAGGTCAATCATTTTAGGACCTGCTCAATTCCAGTCATTCCACGATCCCCCACGCTGCCGTACAGTTACGAGACATCCATGCCTGTGATCTCTAATCCAGAGCATCAGGAAAGAGCTCCCTCTCTTAATTATCAAATACTACATTTTTAAAAAAATGATCATTACAGCAATAAACTGGATCTGTCTCATTCGATGCTGCAATGGCAATTTACAGCAACAGCCAAACCATTTTCCAATAGTATCTAACAAGGTGATACTGCAGCCTGTATTGCTGAACAATGGCTCACAATTCCTCGTTACCTGCTCCAAATTAACTCCAAAATTAACTCCGATGCATCATACCTCAGAGGTAACATTACAAACCGCTATGAATTATTTAGAGCTCCTTATCAGCAGTTTCATTCAAGGTGCTTACACAGAAGGCAATCCAGAATACTAAGGGGTAAGAAAAACATGTGTTTTGAGCCAAATCAGCTCCCATGTTTAACTAATCCACGGCCTGACAAAAGTTAATGACCCACAGACCCTGCTGTGTATCCATAACTTATTAAATATATTTTTGACTGGATAAAAATAATCTATTTATTGCTGTATTCACGGCTGCACAGCATACCCGCCTTTATACTTAACTGAGATTTATTTACTGTCTGCTATCCCTTATTATGTATCAAGAAACAAATGTTGAGTATCTAGTAGTTCCCTTATCTCTGCATGAGAAGCCACAAGGAAGCTTGTAAATACAAGGCTGAATTTGTGAGAAACTATCCCTTCTGTCAGCGAATGCAAGCCTGTGGCCTCAAGGGAGAAAAAGCATCCGGAGGAGGAATTTTTCGGTGTGTATGATTGCAATCAAATCAGGCCGGCCCGGCTCCCAGAGGGAAGTTTACTTTAGTAAAGGCTGTCCTCCGCCTTTCTCCTTCCTGAGCCCCGCGACGCAGCGCCCGTGCGTCCAGAAGACGCGTTCATTTTTTCCCAAACGAGCTCTTGCTCGGCTCCAAGCCAGAGCCGCCCGCTGCCTGCACGGCCGGCGCGCGGCCAGGGCCCGATCCTGCGTGCAGGAGGCAGCCGGCGGCGCCCGGGGACAGGGCCGCCGTGACGGACTGGGCGTCGGAGGGACTGACTTCATCCCTGCCTCAGTCACGGGCAGATTCACTCTGCAGTCCGTAAAATAAGCTAAAACAACGCCGCTTCTGAAGTTCTGGAGAGTCAAAACACTTGATCTTTGCACTTGGACTTGCCCCAGTGCCCCAGTTACAGCACCAGAACAGACCTTACCCACTGCCTGGCACCGGCCTTGAGGACGGGCTCTGTGCTGCGATCATGCTTTAAGCACTGACCACCCTGCCCGTACTGATTGATTTTCCTGGTACCATCACCTGATGCAGCCTAGCTTTAAGCTGTTATACGCATTTTACTTTTCAGTTTATTGCTGAATTATTGTTTCTAGTTAAGTTTGTTAGCAGAATTTGCTCCACTATTAAAAAAAATCTATCTTGCCTTCAAATTTAATTTAACTATCTCCATTAAAGATTACAAGTTGCTCTGATATTGAAAATATAAATCACGGAGAATCAGAGGAAGATGATAGCGTATTGCTCATCTTGTTTCTTGTCTTCCTGCTCCCTTTACATTTTTTTTAACTAAATTTCCCTCTAAGCATAATCCAATGAAGACCTTGTGAACACTTGAGATATTAAATTTACCGCGCATACATTATTTTTTAGTTGCTACAAACACAAAACGGACATTACTTTACCAGTGGGACTACATGACTCAGGGGCATGGGAAGGGTGAAACTTCGGGTTTCCCGACTCTGGCAGAATGCAGCTGATGTCTGAATGGATCACATTTAATGGGCAATTAGCAGCATTAGAAAGATGGTTAGGGTCAAGTGAGTAACATCTTTGCAAATACGAGTTTCACCTTATTCCCCCACCCTGGGTTTTGCCACCACAGACATGTCAGCCATTTAAAGGCCAAATGCCAACACAGATTGAATAATTTTATGGTAAAGTGCCTGACATCATTAACTGAAAAGTGCTAAAACTGAAAAATCCTTCATAAAACCTTGACAATTAAAGAGGTCAAGAAGGGTCTCCTGCGCTGCTGCAGCCAACCCTATCAACACAGGTCTGTCTGGGAAACCTCTGCCGGAAGAGAGGCCTTGTCTCAAAAATAATGTTTTAGAGCAGCAGCGCTCGCTGGGTACGTCTCCAGGTGCTGACTGCCCCGTTCCTACCTCCTCTGTTCAGTTAGGGAAGGAAAACACAGAGATCATCCGTCATCGATGCTGGCAGGATACAAAGATGGGCACGTCGGCAGCAGCAAAGACAGTTTGAGGTGCAGACGCTGTCAGAGCACCGGCACGCAGAAGGGAGAGGGGTGAGGGCTCCTGTTGCTGCTCCCCACCCGGGGACAGGGCCGGGCGCCCCGGCAGCCGCTGGGAGCTGCAGCCCTGCTCCGTACCGCGGCCCCACCTCGGGAGGTTCTTCCCCAGCGAGACCCCTTCTGTCACACGGAAAAACCAGCAGAAATACTTTTTCTCATCTCTCTTCCCCTAGGTTCCCTTTTCTCTTCCAATTTGTCTCCTAGCCCATGCATCAGAAGCAACTCCTCTTGAGTATGCTCGCAGGCATCTCTCTTTTGGCAGTCGCAGGCTAACCTCCTTCTCTTTGAGAGGCTTGTCATTTGTCATACGGCATCGACCCTCTGACGCTGGTTCTCAGCCACTTTCTTCTGTACAAACAGCACAACAGGCTCCTGAAGCCACCTGCCAAGCCAGGGCTCTGCTCCTTTCCAGCCCCGGTGCTCCCGTGTCCGGGCTCGGCACCAGCCTGCAGCAGCCGTGGGGCAGGAAGGAGCCTCGCTGGCTTTGTCTGTGATGAATGTGAACACATTAACAAAAAAAAAAAAAAACCATTGTTTCAAAATGCAGGATTATAAACATCCTCCAAATCCCTTTTGACGGGGTACACTTGGGACACAGAATTTCTGCTCAGTCTACAAGGACTCCTTGTTTCTTTTTTAACCTTCTAAGTTTATGCCTCAAAGACAAAATACAAGGCAATTGCTTTGACCGAGTACCATAATTTCTATTTTTATTATTATTACATGCCTGCTTAAACCATTTAAAACAACAAATAAATCCTCCAGGTCAATATTTTTGCAAGCATTTCTTACATATAGTGAAACCTATTTTTTGCCTTGCATTAAAGTGGCCTTGCTAGACTGAAAATGCACTTTCAGGAATAGCTGTTTGCTTCCTCCCTGCAAATCCAGCTATATTTAGCTCACGGGTATGCACAGAGGACCTGACATTTTTGTGTTAGAGGATTCTGTGCAGAACAAACTGCAAGAACCTTCGTGATCAGCGGAGGTTTTGCTGGGCAGTGGAGGGGAATCTCCTCACCTGTCCCCACAAGAGTCCCCACTACTTGGGACTGAGCTAATTTTTACTGATTTTGCCAAAAAGTAAGTTCAGTCTTACTCTCTTGGGTAAAATCCCAGCTGACTTCCTAGCTCCAAAGCGGCATGCTCTCTCTCCTTTCCCCACTGGTTCGGAGCAGGGTGATGCAGTTTGCTGCCCACAGGATGCCCGTGCTGCTCACCCCGCAGGTCTGCTCAGAGCTCATCCGTGGCAAACCCACCTTGGCTGGCTCCCTGCACACCTGGCCTAGCCGCTGGGCTTTCTGCTTCCATTTTGTTTTGTTTATTCCAAAACGAACAGAAGAAAAACATCGCTCTGAATGTGTCGCCCAAGTGAGGGCATTAAGCGACGCTCCTGCGCCTGGCCGACAAGGGTCCTTGATTGAGCACCCTTGCACACGTTGCTTTCATAACCCATTCACACGCAATGACAAAAGTACTTAAGGACCCATTCTTGCTGCTGAAATGGTTTGATCAAATGAAACCCTGACTCCTGCATACAAGTTCGGCAAGAAAATTGAGAAACATCTGCATAACTTACGTCGTATTGAATAAGCCCTTCATGGTTTTCTTTTTGTTCCTGGATGAGCCTGGAATCAGCAGCCATTATTTCTTACTCAAAATAACATTATTATGTTTCTACAATACCCGTGGGGTTCAGAAACTGGTTATGATCTGCTCTCACAAAGCGATACTTTAGTTCCTAGCATTTGGCTTAGAATGTCAGACATGATCTACAGGATTTTTCTGAAAAGATGATTAACTCTTGTTCAAACAAAGGAGCATTAATGGGAACTGAGGTTTTCTACAGCAAAATTGAAGCCGCATTACACGCAGCACGGACCTAACAAAGCACATCATTCTCTGGTCAACTGGTGTGGAAAAATCCCACAGAGTTTAGGAAGGGAAATGACCTATCAACACAGTCCAAAATCAGCCCACCTGATACCCTGAAACAGGACGCTCCCCAAAAATGTGTATGGGGGGAGGATTAGGGCTGTAGGAATACACCCATACCTCAGCGAAACCACAGTATTTATGCCATGTGCTTTTCTCAAGCCTCGCATGCTCAGGACATTCAAAATAAACATTTAGATACGTTAACACAAATTGAAAGTATATGTAACCATACCAAAGTAAACTTCTTCTCCCCTGTCCTGAGCAAAAGGGACAGTTTCATGATTACTTTCTTGTAATCCAACTTTGAAGAGCTGTTTTCTAACTGTACAGGTGCCCCTCATTCATAAATGCAGCTGCCCTGAGGCACAGCCACTGCCGACACTGTTCCTGCTATTCACAAGGAAGGGTCTTGCAGGACTGTACGGCCGCTAGCACCGACATACAGCGAGCTGGGAGAACCCACTAACGCCAAAGAGCAGTTGCATGGTCGATGCAACAGCTCTGCAGAAGAAATTATGTTGTCAGTTCAAGTAAGTTTGACATCGCAGAGATATCAAAACGCAAGCAAAGAGAAAAGTTTCGTCAACAAGGTAATTGCTCGGCTGGACTCAATGGAGCTGCAATTACTCCTCGCTGAGGTGTTGTCAGTTTGCACTGCAGATAGAAACTGTTGTGTAACACAGACATGGGCATATGCAGAGATTGCTTTTCATATGTAAAGCTCTCCTGGCGGTTCTACATTTTCTCAAAAAAAAAAAAAAAGTACATGTCAATGCTATGCATTAAACACCCACATGCTTTTCCCTTTCACAATTACACTGCTTTTTAGCCAGAGGCAGTTATATACGCACTAGAAGTCACTGAGCGAAGAGATACCCTTTTCCTACACTTTCCCTGGCATGTTTTTGAAATAAATCCAGTGCTCGCACACGCCCAGCTCCGAGCAATGCCCGCCTGGCGAGCAGCAGAGGTGGCAGCACGGCACGGGCAGCCCCTGCAGGGAGCGCGGCGCTCTGCTGCCCGCGGGGACACGGAGGGGACCGTCACCGGGCCTCGTGGGAGCTGACTGGCGAGAGCTTACGGCTCCTGGCCAGTGGCACAAAGGCGAAATAGAGGAGGAGGAGCTGGTTTTGACTCCACACTTCAATAACCTGGCAAAGCAGTTTGGCGGCTCCAAGCTACGCCCGTGGTGTGGAAAAATGGCTCTCCCGAACACGAGTGAAAAATGATTCATTTACGGCTTTGCCCCAGAACCTCCCCTTCAAGGCAGCACCTGCAGCAGCATGCCCTGCTGTGACCCGTTCTCTTGGACCTTCAAGGGAGGGAGCTTCCATCCCTGCGGATTTGGACTCCAGCGGTCTGAAGAGACCACCAGACACAGCAGCCCCGCGGCGCTGTGCCCCTGCTCTGTGGCAGAATGGGGCAGTGCTGGCTGCCCGGGGTGCGGGTCAGGACATTTTCTTCCCCGCCAAAACACACGGTCCTTTCTGGCTTCCGTTTATTTTCCGTCTTCCAGATCAGATTTTTCCTCTGTCCTCACCACCGAGGGGAATGAAGAGGCTCGAATCATCACAGCGAAGAGATCCCTCGCTTTCTACACCAGACTTCAAAGCCGCATGCTTGCAGGCTTCAAAGAGTCCCTCGGTGACTGCAGAACCACCGCAGGGCTGCTAATTCAAGTAATTTCTGCTTAAATGAATACATCTCTGTTATGAGACAGCCACACACAAATTTAAATGCAGTATTATTACTCCATTATGAAGATACCTGTTTCAATAATTGAAATTTTCACAAAATGAATTGATCGTTAATTATCTTTTAGCATTCACCTATATATTGCTGTAAGGCTATTACTGTATAAGCACGAGCACAATGAGTGCACCGCTTATACCTGACTAACGGTTGGTGGCATCCCTTCATTGCAAACGTACACCCTCCTCCTTAGGTAATTATGTGGAACATGATTGTGGCCTTGGGCTCTGCCTGCTCAGTGTTTTCAATTAGATTTTACTACAAAAGTACATATTAACATTAAAGGAGCATTACAATGCAGCAAATGTGATAAAACAGATCAATGTTAGATGTACCTTATGCTTCTGTTGTTTCAAGAATCATAATTGCCATTAATTTATGGTCTTCTGAGAAGGATCTAATTGCTCTAATCATCTCTTATTTCACTCAGAGTACGCACTTTTTCTGTAACCTAGCTTTAAACACCTGCCTTGAAAACACAGGCAACAGAGCTGCAGTTTCACCGATCCTGCAGCCTTTTATTGCCTTGGCTGAACTTCAGAGGTGCTAAACGCAGCCAGACGCTCGGGTGGGAGACCTCCAAGGCAGGTGTTGGAGGGGTAGGCAGGAATGCCTCTTCTGAGAGAGTGCACACTTGGGAATACGATGCAGCAACACGAGTACCCGTACACTTCTGGATACATTTATCAACAAAATCTCTTCATTCTTCCAGTTATTAAAGGCTCCTCTTTGAAGAGTACAGGTGTCAAGTCCCACATCTCGGGCAAACCCTAGGTGCCTGCCCAGCTTGAATTCCCCGAGCTCCCTCCCTTGACGATGCTGCCATTCACGTGGTTAATACAGCCCTGGGGGGCACTCCGTGTGCCCCAGCGATGAACACAGTTTGAGAACACACAGAGTTAGACACGACTGCCTGCCCTAAACGGTATTTCTGAGTGCTGCTGGAATTGCTGCGTAACAGCTGATACAATGCTTCCGACTTGTAGTTTATAAATTCCATCTGCTCAATGCTTTAGGTTTCTTCTCTGTGCAAGGAACTGTTATTACTGTTATTATTGTATTCTTTTATGAAACATTAAAATCTTTGCGTGGCTGAGCATTATACAAATTAGCGGTGGATAAAAATACAGAATCATTATAAAGCTCTGGAAAGAAGTGAAAATTAAAGCTTTTAAAACACATTTAAATATACATATTTAAGAGATATTTTCCCACCAGTCATTGTTTTCTAACCAATATAGACATGCAGTTACCAGAAATTTCATAGCAACGTGTATTAACATACCCTTGCAGCCTCACTTCAGAGTGTCAAAACTTCAGGAAATATTTAACGCTTGACGCAAGCGAGTCAAAGTGGTTTTGCAATACCCATTGTCAAATCCAGCTTAAAAAAATGCAGCTCCACCAGGGTAAACGACCTGGCATGGGGGTGTTTTCAGAGCCAGGTCTGTCTCCTACATGATGGCTCCCTGATTTTTGTGTTGCTGTCTGCAAGGGCCCCGCTGCCCCTCAGGGAGCCCAGCGAGGGGCGAGGGGCAGCCCCCCTATGGCTCGGGACGCGGCACAACGCGGCGGGGCACGGGCACCCACACAAAGGCAGAGTCCAACCACACTTTTCACTTCACGCATGCAAGTCTCCTGCGACAAGAGGAAAGGCACACTTGAAGCTTGAGAGCAGCCAGTAAAATTACAAAGTGGCTCGTCTTTTCTACAGACGTTGCCTCAGGCATATCCTGCACAGCCACAGAGCAAAATAGCTTCACGTTTCCTTAAAAATACGACCGCCACCCAGACGTCAATCCGCGCTCCTTCACGTAGCCCCTCGTGGACCCAAGAGCTCAGCCCCCCTCTGCCAAGGGATCACACACATCATCCACGGCACAGGCACAGCCCAGTGCGCCCGGAGCCCATCTCCCGTCCCTCTCGCACCCGTCCAACAACTGAGCCGATCTAAGCTCTGGTTCAGCTTCCTCCTGGTGAGCCCTAAGCCAGTTCAAAGAGAAGTGACAAATGAGCGCACTTCTCTCCTCTGTACCGAAGGTCATCTTTTTATTTTTATTTACTTACTTCTTTGCAGCAACCTAACAGGCAGCATGCGACGTGGGCAGGTATTCCTGATGAGGCTGAAGCAATGAGTAACACTGAAACAACCCCGACAGTCCCATTCTATTTTTCACGAGCTGCACTCTCCCCTAGGGGTTCTTCATAGCAGCTGCTAAAAGCCAGGAGCCAGCTGCATGCTGCGGGGCCAGAAGTGCCTGTTGGTTTGGGGAAGAAACCCACCAAAACAGTGGTGAGAGAGAAACAAGTGGGTTGCAAAAGATCAGCGACTCCAGAACTCAAAATTCCTGCAGCACTTACTATTTCAAGAATTATTTTTTTTTCAGGGTTAAATCATCAGTTGCATGAAATTGGTTCTAGAAAATTTAACTTTTGAAATTCTGGAGTTACCTACAGGTAATCACAACCTTTTTATCACATTTTTCCTATAGTGGTCTTACTCCTGATAAAAATACTTCGTAAAGCTGCTGGTGGGGTCAGGCTTGGCTCAAGACAGCTCCGAGTGTCAGATCACGACAGTCCGTGGTTTTCTCAGATTTAATCTTGAGGCTGGGTAAAATTAAGAACTTAGTAACTTAACGTGCAGATCCCTAACAGCTGCTGAAAGCAGTACAGCTATAGGTGAACTCAAATGCAGAACAGTGAGAAAAATTAATATTTGTGGTTAGAAAGTTTTCAGCAGCTACTATTACTAGAGCCAGCCTTCAGTTCTGTTTTGAAGTGCAGGGGCATTATAAAGAGTAAATTGTTAGCATTATTTAAAGCTATTCATTTAAAAGGATTTTAAATTACAATTCTTTAAAAGAAAGCTACATCTCTTGATTCTCCTTCCATGTGCCCCAAAATATGGTAGATTCAAAGTCACATTTTGTATGAGCCTCAGACCTTGATTTCCTCAACTACCCGACAGTATAAAACTCCAGCAGATGCATTAAAATCCTCGTAACTCCAAAATCCACATATGTATAGTTGCTATAGCAACTGTCATCTCAAGCCTTCCCAGGGGAGAAAATAAATGTGCGTCCTACCTGGTTAATCGGTATTTGTATTACAGAGAATTGGAGGGTAACTTAGTTTTGCCAAAAAATAGAACGGGTACTGAAGTGCTACTGTGTAAATGTGATATTATTTAATCTGAATAAGAATCCACTTTGCATGCGCCTTGAAATTATAGTATTTATGTAACATTCAACACAATAAGTAAAAATGCTGCAGCCAAATATACCTGACTTACCCTGCTTGTTGATTTGAATAAAAAGGAACATTAAAAAATAGAGAAACCTGAGGGAGGATGGAAGAGTCGATGGAATTAAAGACTACAGAAATCAAAGTGGCTGTATTACAGTTGAAAAATAAAAAAAAAACCACCAAGCCAAAGGTTAATGTGATCTGGATACAAAAAGAAGTTGATGGAAAGGGAAGAATGTATGGTCAATGGTTCCCCATTTCTCTTCATTTCAGGATGAATAAAACTCCCAAGCTGGAAGACCATGCTGGCTGACAAACCATCATCACTCACTCAGACTCATGATTATAACTTTTTTTGCTTCAAAAAAGTCTTCAAAATACTTCAAGAAGAAATCCCATTTGTAGCGTATATCCGGGAGCATGTTGACAGTTATTACTGGGTTGTAGACGTATCCAGAAATTTATTATTTTAATCTTAGCAATTACTAAATAAAAGTAATCACAGCTACTAAGCAATAAAATCTCTGAGAGACATAAAAACATAATGATGACATATCCCTCATATTAGTTCAATGACATAATTTGAGAAAATAAGATCTTGGGGGAATATTCACCGTACACAACTACATCTGCACGTGGTTAGAGCGCAGATACGGACTTCAAACCTGTGGAGACAATGATTTCTTGTAATCTAACCGTTCCAGAGCCGGCAAGTTTCCAAAGAGAACTCCTCCTTCACAACACGACGAGCGCACTCAGAGGAAGCCATATAGCTGTACATACTGATAAGTTATGCAGTCATTCCGAGTAAAATGCCAAACGCAGCATTGTATTTTGGGCGAGCTAAGTACCTGAGTGGATTCTGCCATGTCTGACACATAAAGCAGATTGATATTCAGGTTTGCCATTAAGGGGATCTAATTTTTCAGTATTACATCCTAGGGATTCAGGAAATTTAATTTAAGCTACAGTATATATACATGGCAATACTGAATTACCACAGGTTAAGAAAATGGCTCGTGATCTCCCAGACGGTCACAATCTGAGCTGAACGTTGTGAGAGAAAAGGGAGAACAAAGTGGCAAGAAAACCCCCAAACCCCAACCAAGGCTATTTAACACAAACCTCAGTCAATTCCTCCTGCCCTATAGAACCCCTCACAGCACCAACTACATTACGCTACTAGAACAAAAAGGTAAGCACAAGCGTTGAAACGTATTGTTTTCTTAACAATAAATTGACTTTTATGTACAGAAAAACAAACCCGTATTTTAAGAACACTGCCTTTCGCATTGATTTAACTGCGGATGCCTTTTCTCCTTCACTGTATTTTTCTTTGTTTTTGCCATGAAAGTATTGCCTCTGGTAATCCTCACCATGTAAGTTTTAAAAATATTTACATTAAGAGAGAGCAATAATAATAAAAAAGCAAACCATCGCTGCCACCTGTGAATTTCCAAGACGCATCAGAGCGCATTGCGTGCTCTGTCACGCTGTTGCTCTTTTACGACACTACCTGTGAAAAATCTGATATAATCCAAAGAAATAACGGGAAATGAAGTAACTGTGAGACCCCGCGGATCTCCGGGGCAGGGGGGCAGATCAGGAAGAAGCGATGGGGTGACAGATGACGAACCCAACCGCCGGCTGCAGGGGCTGGGTCAGTGCCGGGGCAGCGGGGCAGGGGGAGAAGCTCCGCGGAGGGCTCGCTCCACAACACTTGCATCCTTCCCATCTTTTCACTTCCGTGCTCTAAAATTTTGACTCAATTTGGCTTATTGATTCAGCTGTGCTTCGCCTGACCTTACCGAGCAATCTGTGCTCTTTTCAAGTGCCACTTTGTATTGACTCTGCCGAGGAGCTATGACTCCTGTAATTGGTTTAACAGCTCTTTGAGGCCACTTTGTTTCTGATAAGATACCCACACATCCACTGAGAATTTAAAATAGTTTTGTTGTCAAAAACAATTACGGTAGGAGTGCAAAAGCAGCATTTTAGTGGCACAGACCCTCTCCAGAGGTACGGGGTAAGAAGGCCGGCCACAAGAGGCACAAGGATGGATGACCGTCGTCCCCTGTCCCCGGCCTCTGAACTCCCAGGGCATCAGAGGAGATGGGTTTGGCCATTAGGAGCTGTCTGAGTGCAACGGAAGGGACCCTTGTTCTCTGCAGGGGCCGGCTGCCTCCACGTGCTGTGGCTTTTACCCGATCTCAAGGAAGGATGTTTCTGAGCGCAGACGTGACTTGGTTCCCGCATCCTGATCCTCAAACAAAGGCTACAGCAGCGTTTTAGAACATATACCAATAGGAAAGCACAGCAAAACCAACCCAACCCAAAACACAACCCCCAAAATACAGACAGCAAGAGATGGGCAGGTCGGAAGCGCTGCTATAAGGACACTGCATCACAGCCACAGCAAGGCGAGGAGCGGCGCCGCTTCCTAAGGGCCACCAAAACCGCACCCACTGGGCACCCGCAGGCTGCACGACCCAACAGCCTGCAAATTGTACCTGCCCTGGTGTTTTCTGAAGGCCTTAAGAGCAGACAAAGGAATTGTCTGAGCAAATGCAAGCTGGGAAAATGGCAGGACTTTGCTTTTTCCATGTGCAGCCTCTCCCATACATCCTGAAGGTTTCACCTCCACCCCAGAGCACAGGACGGTACCTGGCCTGCCTCAAGGCCACGCCGCCTCCCTCTGCTCTGCTGCTGAAGCTGCTGCTGGGATTATTTGCCTTTGATGAACTACTTGCAGCATGCTTCAGTCTTTTCTTTTTTTTTTTTTTCTGGTTATTTTCTACACTGAACAAGAGAGGTATATTTAATATGCTTTCTACCAAACAACATTATGCTTGTATTTATTGATAAAATAAAGTAAATCCATACAATGAAAATCACAGCATTATATATAACACCATTTCTCAGCTTAAAAGATTGCGTTGCATGAGATTTTCAGCAGGTGCAATTTCCATTTCAGAAAAGACTTGCGTGGCTAAGCTTATACACAATATTTTCCGGAGAAAATATCTGACAGGAAATCACTAGCAATCACAAAAAAGTACAATGCCTCCTCCCCACACTCCCCACTTAAAAAAAAGAAAGAAAAAAAGGAGGGAGACGTAGAAAAGAAAGGCAAGAAGCAAAGCCACTGTAGCCTGCTCCCTGTGTAGGCACAAAGGTCCTTCTGGATGGGGAAGAATTCCCAGCCGAAGGTACAGCCCCGAGATCTGGCACCTCTTACCGGTCAGAGGCGCTACAGCCACCGTCTGCAGATGCCGGTGGGCTGGGGGACCCCCACATGCGTCCCCCCGGCTGCTCGACGCGCACAGACCCGAAGGGCTGCTTGCTGTGCCTTGCT
This sequence comes from Anser cygnoides, assembly GCF_040182565.1. Taxonomy (NCBI): domain Eukaryota; kingdom Metazoa; phylum Chordata; class Aves; order Anseriformes; family Anatidae; genus Anser; species Anser cygnoides. The sequence goes on from NC_089882.1 coordinate 3,398,741, forward strand.
GTGTCATCTCTGGCACACGGTGTGAGATCCAGCTAATAACTGTCTCTTTCGCTGTCCTGCACGAATTTGTGCAAGAATCTCCTGCTTTCAAAGCAGTGCAGGTTACTTCAGCTCTGCGACTACACGGAAAACCAAACGTTTCACTGCTAAGTGATTTTCAGCGGTGGCAGCAGTCTTTGAAATTATTCGGGTCTTTCTATCACCTGCTTGAGTCTTTGCAGACAACAACTCAGAACGCTTCATCTCGGTCACCTGCAGGCCTAACACATTCTCGGGCAAGAGGCACAAAAGCTGCTCTGCGCTCTCTGTGTCAGACCAAAAGGTACACGTGAACCCAGCTGGGTTTAAAGCCACCTAGGCTGTTTCTTATCTCCCCCTTGACAGGGCGAGCAGAGGTGTCTGAAATGTTTGAGAGACTTGGCAGACCTCCTTTCCAGTGGAAATTACCTCCCTTTAGGGATGCAGCGGCTGCCGTTAAAGCCCTTTGCACATGAAACCCACATAACCTCTGCTTCCCCCTGCTTCCTCCCATCTTCCAGCAGTAAAACCAGGCTGAAACAACTGCAGATCTCTGTACTACCAACCTCCTGAGCTGCAGAGGACAAGGCTCTGGTGCAGACATCTTCCCCTGGAAGGGCTGTGGAAAGGAAGGCCCTGCCTGAGCAATGCCACTGCTGTCCTCCTGCAACGCTTCCTCAGTAACCCCCGAAGTAGGAGGAGAAGCAGAGCAGAGCATGAATGAATTGTTTATTGCCTTCTTTCTCCAAGGACACCATGCCCACTAATAAATGCAACAGGAAAAAGAGAGTGACTTTCTCCTCTTGTTATGTAACACAGTATTTATGATGTTTGGATGCTTTTTCTTAAGTTGCATAAACAAAATATTAAGTGGGGCTTCATGGACGAAAAAAGCAACCTGACATTCACTCCAGGACTCTGGTTACGTCCATACCACGAACTATAGGGCAAGTCTACCTGAGCTAGTTTAAAAGTCACCACCAGAGGTAGCCTCAGTCTAGTCTCAGCAGCTGGAGCTCAGGACAGACTATTTACCCTGTGGTGTAAATATGCCCTGAGGCTGCTATTTATGGAGCCGAGCCCTCATCAGATGACTGCATACTGCCCTCAGCACTGAACTCCAGAAGCGCTGCTATCTACTGAGCCTTTTTTGACATTTTGTTTCTTATATCTTGTATTGAAAATGATTTAGTTAAGAGATGCCTCTTTAAGAATGATATGACAGTTAATTCCCACTTATCCTACTGAAAAGACACAATTGAAAGGGATGCAACAATAAAACTAACGGCTAATATGATTGCTATTGATCATTTGCCAGTTTATCAAATGAATAGCCCACCGGCTAACTGGAGAAGGAAAATAGTGCTATATATTGGTCGTGTCTCTGTAATGAGCTAACCAGATAGCTCATCTTAAGATCTATGTAAAGCTGAGCATCAGTACATCATTTATAACCGCAATGAATCCTGATATATCAGATGCACATTTGTTCATTTTCACCTACCTTTTCAGCTGACTGGGCAGTGCCAAAAAATATTGGAATGAAGGCAAGCCATACTATACAGGTAGTGTACATAGTGAATCCAATGGGTTTAGCTTCATTAAAATTCTCTGGGACACCCCGAGTCTTGATGGCATACACAGTACATGTAACCATGAGAAGAATGCTATAACCCAAGGAACAAATGATTTGTAGATCCGTAATGTCACATTTGAGAACTCCTCTGGCTTGATCAGGGTTCATAGTTTTCTGCTCATCATAATCTATGATGATGTTGGGTGGGTCAACTGCAAACCAAATAAAGACACCTAGAAGCTGAACAGATATTAAACTCGACGTGATGGCAAGCTGCGACGTGGGGCTTATAAGCCTGGGTGCTGTCACTGACTTTTTGCCCTGTTCAAATATGCGGTAGATGCGGTTTGTTTTAGTTAACAGGGCTGCATAGCTGATGCACATCCCCAAGCCCAAGAAGATACGCCGGAAGGAGCACACTGCAACGTTTGGTTTGGCAATCATCAGAAACGTGATTATGTAGCACAGAAATATCCCTGTCAACAGGACGTAGCTGAGCTCCCTCCCCGAAGCCCGGACGATCGGAGTGTCGTTATATCTAATGAAGGTTGCCATGACAAAAATGGTGGCGATAATTCCAAGCATAGCCAAGAAGACGGGGATCACAGCCCAGGGAGAGTGCCACTCCAGCTTGACAATGGGTATGGAGCGGCATCCCGTGCGGTTCTCGTTGGGCCGCTCGTTGTACGAGCAGAGCAAGCAAGTCACCTCGTCGGCCTGGTACTGGTAGCCATCGCAGAGCTCGCAGTGCCAGCAGCACGGCATCCCCTTCACCATCTTCTTCCTCTCTCCCGGCTTGCAAGGCAGGCTGCAGACTGAGGACGGGATTTCGCGCACTCCTTTACCCCACTGCATTTCATCGATCTATGAGACATTTGAAATAGAAAGAGGCTGGTTATGTAGACGTTACTGCCAGGCAGCAGGAGGGCACCAAGGGGAAACCTACAAACAAACGGAAAAACTTTGTATGTGGCAGACTGTGCTTTTCCAGGAAACGTGCGCACCAATGCCTTTGTGGGGGACTCTAATCCATGACTGTACTTACAACCATAATTGTTCATTTTTGTTAGTAGTAAATTCTGGTAGAATGGCACACAACATCAGATAAAATGGTAGAGTGTAAACCACCTTCTTTCTGTGTGAAAGTTAGTAAGAACATGGAAATGGCTAATGGGAAGGCAGCAGTTACATTATGAACCTGGCTTTTGTGCATCCAGAGCTTGGGGCTTCTTACTGAGACCAGACAAGAGTTCTCCCTTCTTGGCACTACTACAGACCTGGTTAATGTTTTAAATGAGGTGTAAATGTGTCTTATACAGGGCACAGAATCAGTGGGAATGTGGTGAGATCTGCAATAAGAGCCATGTAAGAGATACAAAGTACAAAGAAAATAGTCATCAATGAAAAATATAATAATTAGGTAATATTTCATTTTAAAGTCACATTCAGCTTTTGAAATACCATACATGCCCCGAGAATACAAATTATAGATGATTATATTAAGTAAATGGAAAGTCTCATTTGTTCTGTAGTCTTAAGAACCCTGAACTCCAAAGCATATGCTCAAAGTTTCCCAAGTACAGCACAAATTAGAATCACAAATCATTTCAAAATATTCCAGACTAAAGCCAGTAACCAGTTTCTAAGAACCAGGCAGGTTTAGCATTGGAGCTGCCCTGAAATAACCACTGGGAAGGTCCCGACAGCCCCAGTGTCAGTTCCAGGCACCAAATTTCCAATTCTGCTGCACAGGAAAATTTCAGTGACTCCACTACCTGCTGCATGTATGCATGGCTTTTACAGATACAATACCTGATCTGCTGGGATAGATGTCAATAGGTATAACTAAAAACAAAATTTCAGCTAATAATTTAGGTTATTAAATGCTTACAAGCTCCACTACTTTCTACAACTAAGAAATTCTAAGATGAGTCGCTTGAATCAGCCATCTGTGATTATTAATGTGCACAGGAAGACTGGGGTTTGCATGCCTTAAATTGAAGGATTAAGATGCACCTTCCTAATTTCATTCAAAATAGATCCTGTATCAACTTCATTTCTTATATTTGAAAAAACACTGAAGCCACAGACTGCTCAAATACCACACTACCAAAAGGCTCTGCTGTGAATGTTATAAAAATAATCCCTCAATAACAAGATATTCAAGAGGTCTGCCACTGCTTGAGAAACTTCATTAACCTTCAATATTCACTACTTATTCTGAAAGGAAAAAGGATCCACAAGCTCTTCTCTCACACCGTGCTGAGCTGAAGGATTGCAGCTCACAGACATGTTAGAGGAGAGCCCAGCACTCGCTGAATTGCACTGGTAGAGGGCAGTTCAGGGTGAGCATGCACCAGAGCCAAGAAACCCATTTTTAAGCCCAACTCCATTCCCAGTCCAACCAGAAAGGCCATAAGAAAGAAAATACTTGATGTGATTTTTGCAGCATACATTGATATGAAACGAGCAAAGCATCCTACATGTATGGATTTTGACACGGTCTGCAGCGATTATAGGATTCTCACCAACTTTCTGCATGCTAATATCTCACAGAACCCCATTAATGCACTATCATTTCCTCACCTCCAACCCCTCACCCCCCTGCCATTACACCTATAAAAGGTTGAATTTCCGTATTCTCAGAAGTACCCCCATGGCCTCGCTAGACAGTGGGGAAAGCCTAAAAGCATTTTATTCTGCGCAGATACTGGGTGTAAGCAGGTAAACGGAAGATTGGGCAAAATTACGGAAAGGCTTTTTTCTGGTCTGATGGGACCACACCGTGATAACTCTATATTGCTGGCCTCAGAAAGACTCGTGGTGTTCTGCTGCTTCTAGCTAAAAAATTAATAACGAAAACTGCCTGTTAGATAGGCCACCTGTCACCGAGGCCTGGCGCTGCGAGATGAGAATCCGAATCAAACTAGAGACGCTTTCCCCACAAAGGAAAGAATATTTTTGAAATATTTTTTTGTCTTTGAAATAAATTATTGTTTTATAACTGCCTTCAGAAATGCAAACAAAAGCAATAGAATATTCAGCTGCGTATTTGGCTGCCTTAGGAGCTAATAATTGTGCCTGATGCACATTTTTCTGTTGCCTTTTTTCTGCAGCTTCCTTGAAATAAGCTTTTGAAACCTGAATCTAGAAAAGACTTCTATTGTGGCAAAAAATTGTTATATTCAGCCACTTCTTCCATTTACTTAATCTAAGCCTGCTTCTATTTAATGGCATTTTTCCAATATTTTTGTCACTGTGAGTTGGAAACTGCTTACTTCAAGATTTTGCTGAGTTCAGGGTTTCAGTATCAGGACCACAGAATCCTGCTGAAATACTACAGATGATTTTTGCCCACAAAACTGTAAGAGGACATTCTACAAAACCCAAATAGCAGATCATTTAACTCAATATAATCTAATTGTAGCAAACCATGGGATTCACTGCTGTTAGGTTCAGATAAAAGTCAGCATTTTAAGGCCGTTCATGTGAAAGCAAACACTTGGCTTTTGAGCAGCTTGGGCAAGGTACTTGATCATGTCCTTGCTCCATTTTTCTTTCAGTTCCACATCTACAAGCTGGAGGTATTGTCAGTTATGTTTATAACAAAGACCTACAATTTTCCAAGATTCACGGAGGAAGAGTGCTAAGTACTTATAGAAATATAAGATTTATAAGTAAATAAAATAAACACTTATCCCATAACCAAAAAGTAATTATCTGAAAATGCTAATCTTATCATTTAGAAAGCTGTAAGTAAACAATTTAATAAATCATGAGAAAGTACTCTTGCAATGAATACAAATGTGGCTTTTTTATGTACAAACTTCCATTTCAGTAATACATAGAAATGGCACAGAGAGGATTAGGGGATTTACTTTTTTTCCAGACTAACACCACTTACGGATGTAGCTGGACACGCTGTGCTCACAGCTATCCAGCAGTTTTGCACCTTGAACTTAGCACTTGACCAAATCGGTGCTGCGGGACACAACAAACTCCTCCATTACAATTCTGCCAAGTCCGGGAAGGACTCAAAACCCAGACTGCATTAGGTGCTGTGGACACATGTATGTCTAATTTCTTGAAAAAAATCACATATCCACCCATTATCCACTTCTCATCATGTTAAGTAGCCCATCTCCAGCAGTATAATGTGCAGACTGATGCTATTATAGTTCATCCACTGATGAAGTGATCTGATAAATGGAAAAAATATCATTCATTGCAGGACATTCAAAAGAACTTGGCACCACTCCACGATACGTGGGTCCACGAGACCCACTACGTGATGGCGTTACGCTGCGTTTTCCCCTGCCACCCCTCCTGCCTCCAGGGCTGGCCCCGTCCTGCAGGGATGCTGGACGTGCCCCCAGCACCAACCTGCCCAGCCGCTTACTGCCTCCTGAAGGCTGCACACTCCTACTTATTTTATATGCTGGGTTCATTTCTAGATGCCAATTTCCACAAACAAGGCTGCAAATTGCTCTGGGCCCTTGCAGTGCGAGCAGCTGCCCCTCAGCTCCCCGGAGCGCAGCAGCGAGAACCGGAGCAGGCAGCGGGCACGTGGGGCTGAGCCTCCGGCGCGCCCCCCGTCCACACACCTCGAGCTGGACGGGTGGGAGCTGTTCCCCAGATTAATTCTCAGCATGCTCGCTACAGAATCACATTAACAAGAAATGCTTAGTCTGTCTCATAAGGCCCAACGTAATTGTTCATTTTAATGAATAAAGTAACTCGATATCTGCGTGTAATTTAAACATCGTCGCTTCTTTTCTCACCACCACAAACATTTCTGTAATAAGCTATTTGTTCTGAACTAAATTGTTTCATGCAATGTTTGATTAAAATAAAAATCAGTACAAAAATAATTACATTACTGATAATTAACCTGCTCAGGAAAAAGAGCCCCGTTCCCCAACAGGACATTTGTACCAATCGTGCCGTTAATTTCCCAGCCCTACCAGAAACCAGCTGTGGAGCACTGCGCCCCGATTTATTGCTGCCTCGCAGATTGCTTTCAGGCTCCAGCCACTAAGTCAGCAGTTCAAACAGTTTCTGTATATTCAACTTCCCAGATAGCAATATTTGCATGACTTAGCTCTTAGAGCTTAGCTATTAATGTCTTGTAATTAGTTTTGCAATCCAGGGCTTTAACATGATAACAGTTTTAAGCTAAGAATATGTCAATAACACACAGTCAACAAAGCCTCCTGCAAAATATCAACTAAAATCCCTTAAACAGATAACTGCAGTGATAAGCCAAACTACCAGAGAAAGACAGGAACCTACTCCAATACTTGCTCAGACAAGGCAAATGCGGTGTTTTACCCAATACTGTAACTTTTCCCATTAACTCCTCTCCCACCCGGGGCTGACAGAAAGGCCTGGTGACTCCGCGAGCAGCAGGTTCCCACCCCGGCGGAGGGGCTTCCTCCTCCATCCCCTGCCCCCGGGAGATGTGAGCTGTGCCAGCCATGGCAGCTGGGTTCCCAAAAGGGCACAAAGGAACAGCGACAGCACCCAAGCTTTCCTGTCCCGCTGAAATACTCGTCCTAAACCCCTCCAATCTGTTCTCTGCTTAACCGGGAGTCAGAAGTCCTCGCCTGTTTTCTGCTCCGGTCTCTCCCACCACTGCCCTCTGTTCCGGCGGCTGCTGCGGGAAGAGACGCGGCCGCGTCCGTCGGGAAGCACACGACGAGCAAATTGCAGCCTTCAGATCGCAGGTAAGGGAAGCTCATTGCTGCTCACAGTCCTGCAGCCACAAGCCTGGCAATTTCGTGGTGTCAGCACAAGTCAGGGATGGCCTTCGGCACCCGGGCTGACGTGCAGGCTGGCCCCTGCCCCTCAGCGACGGCTGCTCCCCTGGTATTTGGGTGCAGCATAAAAATCTGCATGGCACCTGCATCGCATTTTACTTGACACGTTCAACTACTTTTAATTTAAGTTTCTACTAAAAACATCATTTTTGTTTCCACTCTGTAGCACCTTTTTGGTGGTCTCATAAGCAGATCTCAACCTACATGACTGATTTATTTTCCTCCTTCCCTTTCTGCTCGTATTGTTTGTTTAGCTTAATATTTGTCATCATTTTCCACCGACCTCACCTGCTTTGAGAGCAGCAGATACCAGTTCCACTGAGCACTTGTAATAACTTCTTTAATGAGCTCCAAAGGCTATTTGTTCTACATTAAACCAAGGACATTTTTAGCACAACACTGATTTAGAGAAAAATGCTTAATCTACAATTTTTGCAATAACACTCATTATCATACATTCCTGTTGACACACAATAAAACTGAAAATTAATTATTTTAATGGTTTTACATCTGACTACGGCTTTGTGTTGTCTCCTCAGTAATGGAAGGGGAAGGACCATGCATCTTCAGTATTCATCCCGCAGTCCCTGCATTTTTTTAATTAAAAAAGAACATATTCTTCCAAATGTACATTTAAAATACACAGTGCTTATCTATTTAAGTTTATAGCTTAGAGCAACTCTATCTTCTGAAAGTAGAAGTAATCTAAGAGAATTTTTCATCCCGAAGTGGCTTACAATTAGTTTCTGTACTCAGCCCCCAGCCCGGGGCTCGGAATGACGGGGCGTTTTGGGGGGATCCATGTTGATGCCCGCTGTGTTATACCTAAAGTTTCACCTCCAGAATATTTCATTGTCAAATTTTTCAGAACATGACCAAGTCTAACAGTCTTCTTCCATATTTCACGAAATAGGCTAAGCTCACTTCAATACTTCAGATGCAGAAAATAACAGCTCCCACGTGGGGAGCGGCACTGCGCAGAGCAGGTCTCACTGGCAGAACTCACAAACGACAGATTTCAGCCTGAAAAACCTCCCAGTTGTCCCACTGCTCACAACCTGCACTTTTGCCAACTCCTGATGTTCCTGTGGCCATATATAAGGAGATAAAATGCTGCTTAATTAAAGGAGCAATTTACAGCTTGTCTGGCTCCTGACTGGGACAATGAAAGCAGGTTACAAGCACAGCCGCCTGGACTACTTTACGCATTTTATGCCCTTTGGCATAAGCTAGTTTGTCCTTTAGTGTCACGGCCTTAGACAGAGCACAGCTGAAGACGAGGCCTGGCACCCGTGATGGAGGCGAGCGCAGACTGCGGCACCCGCACGGCCCCCGCGGCTGCGGGCGGGCAGCAACCGCGCTGGGCGCAGCCGTCCTGCACACACCACGCTGAACCCGGGTCACAACAGTCATACACGCCACGGCACGAAGCAGAGAAGGGAAAGATGCAAGATTTCATTTCAAAGCGAGGTGGCCCAGTTACATACTCATGTAAGAGAAGCTGTTCAATATTTTACAGTTCTGTTGGAAAGCGCCTCGGCAAAGTTCCCTTCAATCACAGACTTTTGCTTTCTTCTGCTTGTTAGGATGGTTGGACACGTTCGCAAGGATCTAATTTCAAATATACCCATGTTGCAGCTAGAATGAAAATAAGAAACTTAAAAGTCACGAGGTTTGCAATAAATAGTTAGATAATGCTACCTTACGCATGACTCTTGACAACGACAGCTAAAATGGTCCATCCGACTCCCGCACTGTTTTCCACCCGAAGATCTCACAGTGGCACACGAATGCAGCAGTACGTGCTAAGTAGGACGAAGGAAGTTCTGCATCTGGTATAATGAAGCCGCGGCAGAGTGAGATGAAAGCCAAGGCACACAGTTTCAGTACGTGCCCAAGGACTCTAACAGACCTTCCCTGCGTATTTGAAGTTTTGTACTTGCTCTGTGCCTGTCCTAGAAATCAAGACTAAAGGGATTCATCGTGCAGGATTATAAGAATCCCTCGATCCAAACTACCAAAGCACCTAAAAAATAGATTGATATTGGGTCAAAGTAATTGCTCAGATATTTAAGTGAACAGCTGAAATCAAATGTTCGTTTCTAACACTTTCATAACACTCAGCAATTTGCAAGTTTAAGTCCTAAATAACAAGACTGGGTGACAGTGGCATCTAGAAACAATCCAGAATTCTGACTTTTTTCCCAAGACTCCTTTTCTGAGTTATTTTTCATGGTAGAGCCAAGAGTTGACCTTACCCAGGTTTTGAGAAAAGGATTATCCCTTGATGTTTATTTATCTCTGCTTATGAGCTAATAACTTCTTTTTCTGTTATTTACAGTTCTGAAAAAGAAATGCAGCTGCCAAATCTGATATATTACTTTCAAAAGGGAAAGGGTAATAACTAGAGATGTACCAAATGGCGTGTGTGTGATTTGGATAGCATTTATCTTGAAGTGCCTGCCAACTCAAAATGCTTTAGTTTATTTATCCTACTAATTCCCAAGCTGATTCAAAGACCAGTATTTGCTAGTCAAATTATTTGGTCCTGGTCTTCCTTTTTTTAAAGAATCAGCATCAATGGTACAGTAATTTTCTCATCATGGCTAGCGTGCATGGCATAATGACACAGGGGCTGGGGAAACAAGATGAAAGACGCACAAAATTCTGAGTGAAGCTCAGCACCTTTAGGCCCTGGTTGGATTGCTGCAGCATTAGTAATACTATTAAATTATCTTGCTCAGGTTATATTCAGTCAATCAGTCCCAACCACTGTAACTGGTACACAGAAAATTAGGGCCGGCTGATGGGACTTTAATTAAGCTTTGCCTGGGGCAACTCTTCCATTAAGGCTGCAGTCACAGCTTGCTGAAACAGGGCTGGGGAAGGAAGAGGAAAATGAGGTGGCTGGTGACAGGCAGGCACTGAGCGGGCGATGGGTGACTGCTGGCACCTGGCGTGCTACCGCTTTGAAAGCTACACGGGATGCTGGTTTGGTCTGGGCGTGGAAAAATACAGGCCTTCCAATTGCATCGATAATATTTGTGTCTTCCTGCAGTTCCATTAAAATTCTGCAAATAAATTCCACTAAAATTCTGCAAATAAATTCAGAGCTTCATTTCCTACATTAATCAAGCCAAACTTAGGAATTTTGTGCCTCGTCACATTTCAGAGTACTAAATTGGCAGTAAAGCAACAAATTGCCTTTTCCCCTCCCACCATCTTCTTTCACCTCTCTGGGGAAAAAAAAAATAATAAAAAAAAAAGGTGACTGGAAGCAATCACTTATGCCTTCCAGCTAAGCACCCGAAATATTTAACTGCCACTGGATCACGTCCTTTCCAGCGCAGGGACTCTTCCTCCCCACTCCTTCCCAGCAGCACGGAAGGCATTACAGTCACAGAGGCATTCCAAACCCAGGAGAACAGCCTGTACTGCCTTTTCCAGTTGTATTTCTGAAAGAAAAAGGGACCCAAAGCTCTGCTTTTGCCAAGGGAGATGGAATTCCATACTACGTATTTTACTTCACCAGCCTGTCAAAATGACAGGCAGTGCAAGAATGGAACGGAATATCTAATTATAGGCACAATTTCTAGCTACCATTGGGAGCTGGATGCTCAGATGCTACATTTAATGGCCAAATACACATCCTCCATGCCATTAAAAGGTGCAATTAACAAGTAAACAAGCTTGTTTCATGGGAATCATTTAATGTAACGTTTTCATATTAAAAGTACATTTTCAGATGAGTGGAAGAAGAAACAAACAAACAAACAGTGAAAACAAAGCAAATATAATTTGAGGGAAAGCCTTTTTAAAGTGCAGGCTAAAGACTCTTCTCAGCTCTTTATTTGGGGCCATTATTGCCTACCACGCAAACAATTAGCCTGAGAGACATTAAAATGCACGCTATATATCCAATGTTATAGTCTTGCCGCAAACCACATCAATTTTCTATGTAAGTCAGTATTCAGGGACATTTTAAAAATGATTATTTTTGACCTACTCAATGCATGAAACTCCTTTGGGAACCTTTATAATTTGCTTAATTGTTGGAAACTCTAAGGACTGTTCACATGGTCCTGGTGTGGGCAGAGCTTTCTAAAACCCTTTACAGAATTTCTTACTCCCCTCTAAATAAAACAAGTGCAATATTATGCAATCATCGTAATTACATTCTGCTATCCTTGGCACGTGCATCTGTATGGTTTTAAAATTTCATTTTACAGAACACAGCTGGATTGTGTTCTAAGGCTACAAAACAGCACTAAGCCAATTGTTCTCATATCTGTTAATACGATACCCTAAAATATTCTAAGCGCAAACCCAGTAAATAAACATGGAGACAAAACAGCCAATTTCCAGGATGTCACTCGAGAATGCCAGTCCTCACCTGCTGAGGATCTGCCAAACCTACAAAGTCAAAGCTGAGACCAAATGCCTGTAACCCTGCGTAGTACTCCTCCTTCCAGGTTCTGCATACAAAGAGCACGCCTTCTCTGCGACCCAGGCAACCAGTAAAACCCTGCTGCCCTTTGCATTAGGCTGCACCATCATCGCACCTCTCCGGGTGCTTTCTCCCGAAGAGCTGAGCGCGCAGCCCTCCGAGAGGACTCTTTTCACCCAGTTCAAATCCCACGAGTTCACAACAGATCTAAGAAGAAAACTTTATTACCTGGCAGGTATTTGCAAAGTATCAAGTGCTCACTGGCTGTTGGACAGCTCGAGGTGCCTGGCCTCCTGCTCAGAGCAGCAGCTGCAGAGCTGCCTGGGGAGCAGCACAGCACCTTCGCAGCACTGACACTGGGTTTGCCGCTACACGCCTGGATGACGTTCTCCGAATGCAACAAAACACGTCTGTCACTGAAAGCATCTTTCCATTTTCAGGTATTAGAAAAGAATATTAAGCCCCTGATAGCACACCAACTGGTATTATCACTACTGCCAAAAGCAAACAAACCTCATAATTATCCACAGAAACCCCAGCAAAGTATTTGCTCTTGAACATCTTTGCTGGCAAAAATACAGAAGACTTGGAAAAAAGGATTTAAGAAGTGATGTGCAGGAGGAAAAACATCACCTATTTTAAAAATACAAGTTATTTATTTTTTGACCTTCTTTTTCTCACCTTACTCGCTCTCAGAGCAAGTCTGACTGCCTACAGGCTCCCGGACATTTAAGAGAACCCCACAAGATGAGGCAAATTCTGAAGTCAAGGAGCTGTCTGATACACATACATTTTTTTTCCATTACAGCTTTTATGAGCTCCTTATTGTTATTATTATCCCTCGATCTTTGAAAAGATATGTGCTATATCTTAGATATTCTCTCAGCCTGGTTTCTCTTAGCATTTATATCCTTATAAGCATTTTACCTTCTGACATTCTTAGACCTGGAGGAAAATTACACTGATGCTCAGTGTCGCCAGAAGCTGATACAGCTTAATACACTTTGCTTTGCCTGAAGGTAGCACAGCTCACGCGGTATACATTACAACCTAGGCAAAATGGGTCAGTAACAAAGAAGAAATGACATTTCACACCTTTAATTCCAAGTCTGAGTTAGTTTTCAGAGTGAGATGTTAAGATTTAACTATTGCCTTCCTATTTTTATACAGCAAAAATCTCAAAGAAAGCTCAAATCACTGAATAACCTTTAATTTAAAATATTTTTCTTGTGATTTTCATTCAAGTATGTCAAGTAACAACCAGGAAAGGGTCCTCACTGGCCAGAACCTCCTCACGTGGGGGTTATTCTCTAGTTCTGCAGGCGGAGGTGACCATCACGTGCAGGTATTCGTTCCGTTACACTGCTCACGCCAACCCCATCAAAGCCTTCTAAAGCTCGAATTCTCTCTGTTTTCTCCGGACCAAAAAATGATGCCCTGGCAGGGTTTCAGATTCCCTTCACATGAGCTCTCGCTGCAGGGCAGCTGCACAGGACTGCTGGGAGGCGGCAGCGGCACACGCTCAGGCTGCTTCCTGATACGAGCGGGACCCAACCCTCTGCTTCCTACCGCATGCGCGTGGACTTCAACATTGTCAGCATCACGCTGCTCCCCAGATTTTCTGGCTTACTTTGGCACAGGTGTATAATGGAAACCCGGGGGACACACCCGTGAGATTCTCTGGATTACAACACGCACTGATTTTTTTTTTAAAGAATGCGCAGGTATAAATGTGATTATCTGCCCTTACCGACAACCTGCAACAAATCGCTTAGCTCTCTTTTGTCATACAGAATAAACGCTGCTCGATTCACATAGCTCCTAGCACATGTTTTCAGGTTTTGCCCTCATCTGGATAAAAGTTATTTACAGCAGCAGTTTCTAACGCATCAAAGCCACCTGTGGCACTGCGGCCCTCGGTTCCTCCCCGGCGAGCGCACCGAGCCGCGCTGCGGCCACGGCCCCAGAGCAGGGCTGGCAGGACTCGGGCCCGCTGCTGGCTCCTGCACATTTCAGGCACCTGATCTGAAACCATTGAGGACTGAGGAATAAGCATATGGCCATTCAGCGGGCCAGTGGCTTGAAAAATTCCCTTCCAGTTGGCTGAGAGAAAATTAATTCTGCGAGTTAAGATAATTAAAGGTGTTCGTGCCGGTCATGGCTGACATGAGCAATGAAAGATCACGGGATTTAATAACAGTACAAAATAAACAACATTTATCATTAGTATGTACATTATAGCTATTGACATGTCGGGCATGGTGAACTCTCTCACCAAAATATGTAATTAGGATGTATTTTAGTAACACGCCGACATAGTTACTCACCTTTGCATTTCTGACCGGATCACACCCAATTTGGCTGAAGGTGCAATGAAGGCTGAGCTCACAAAGCCCAGCTGCAGCAAGGAATTTTGAAAACAGGCTGCAGATCTTTCTGGGATGACTTTGCCTTTAGCAGTGCTTACTCTGTGAATTAATTCCCATAAAGCCAGGCACCTGTGGCCCCACAAGTGAGGCTACTGCCAGGTTTTATGCACTAGCTGTGTGATGCAATGCTAAAAAGCAGAGGGAGAAACAGGACCAGGGTCAGGAAAGCAGAACAGAAATGCCAATGGGGAGGAGAGCTTCAGGTAGGTTTACCTCATCTAAATGAGGTCTAAATGGCGGAAGAAGATTATTATTATTATTATTTATTTTTAAATATACCATAAAACTATTTGTAGATACCATATTTCCAAAGTATGCCTTGAGAAAATACAGAATGCCTTGCATTTAGGTGTTAGGGAACACAGCCCCAGTTCAGGATCAGAGCTAAGGGCAGTTTCAGTTCACCAGGAATGGCACAGACTGAATAATGCTGCCATAAGGAAGAACAGCCCAGATGAAGTTACTTCCTGAAAACATAATGAGGCATTGGTCACTGAAATAATTCGTATTTTTTCAGCTATTAGGAAGCCAGTTATTTCTGGATACAATCACATCTCCATATATGTCAACATACTATAACGTACAGTTAATTAAATCTAAAGCTTTAGACAATTTCATTAAAAATGTAAATTGTGGTAATTTTCAACAAGTGTCTGCCTCAGCTGAAAGCTTTAAGGTTCTGCAGTGACATATGAAAAGAAAACATAGGAATCATACTTAAAATCTTAATTTTCAATAGCACCCTGACCTCATTTGCTGAATTTGTGTAATGAGACTGTCTGACACCTGAATAATGTCTCTCTCCTGTCAACCCATCATCTCACAAGATTTCGGTCTCCAGGCTGTAATATAGATGCATCATCTTTGTACCAGCTACTCATTACCGTCTGTAACAGGAATGGGAAATGACACTACAAGGGCCAGTTTATGTGACAATAGCTGAAATGAGAAAGGAAATTGATACCAATTTTTATCCATCTTGTAATCTCTAAAGCATGATTTTAAGCTCACTCGCATGTCGCAAACCAACAGAAACCTTATGGATTCTATATGACAAAGGTCTGTGCATGCATATCCATCCACCTGCACATACACACATAAAGGCATATAAACACTTTTCATATGTTTGCAAATAGGTTTTGCAATTATGCATTACATGCATGCAGGAGCCAGTACCGATAATGCTATCATAACTGTGCTTTCAGTTGCACACAAATTTACTAAGGTGAAATTAAGCTAAAGTTTCCTAGGTTGGGAGAGGTCATATTTCTATTTTTAAATTTCAGATAAACTACTTTAAAAAACAGGTCAAATACATTCTTCTAAAAATGTATGAAAATCCTCAAAACTAACCTAAATCACTGGTGGTGGAACTCCCATCCCTTGCTATTTGAACCAAAAACTTCTAACTGGCCAGATATGTGCCCTTTTGCTCCCCTTCCACCAGAAACTGGTGAAATCCCAGGCTTCCAAACAACTGAAATTTGCATATGCTACAGAAAGACACATCTTTTGCTGTAAAATATTCTGCAAAATACATCTGCTCTGAACATGCTCTACCGCAAGCAATAACAAAACACAGAAAACAATGAACAGAAATTTCAACGCATTATTTTAGAAAAATGCCATCTGTTGGCAGAATATTGCTGAGCATCAAGCTTCACTGAATAGCTGCTTGGATCCAATTGCTGTTCTGGATATTTTACCAAAAATATCAGGTACATATAGGTCTCTCAGCAGAAGGTTAGACATTTAATTACTCTTTTCATTAGCTTGCTATTCATAACGTTTATTTTCAAATTCTGTAACAGAGATGTTTTCAGATTAGTCTGAGCACAAGTAGCTTCAATAGGTGGTGAAGTGTGTAGGATCTGCATAAATCGCACAGATGATTATGAAGTTACTTAATATATTTCTATTTGTGGGGAAAAAAGAATCACAGTGTAGAAATCGCATCATCTTTGCCAGTTGCTTGCTTTGCAATCCTCCCGTTAGGCCAGAGACAGCTCCCTGTTCCCTCCCTGGCTTCTCTCGCTGTAGGGTGAAAGCTGACCATTGAGCTTGAAGCACCCTGTTTGCTCTGAGACCAGAGACACTGAGGTACATGGATGTGACTTTTTTTAAAACAAGACTGTTTTTTTTTTCCCCTGTCTTTCTGTTTCTCTAAAATACTGGCCTGAACCTACAGTGAAGAAAATAACCTAGCACAGCTATTTCCCCACGGAGGAGGGAGTTATTAATAAGCACGGAGTGATTTCCTTTGCACTATATAACACGAGCCAGGATTTATAAGGAGTTAGATCTGTGTAATGTACATGTTTATGGAACCATATTGATAATTATCAATACTATTAATCTTCTAAGCACTTGTTTAGAAAGATTGCAGTAATGTATCTCTTATTGCTGGAGGAAATTATAAAAAGAGCTAGGAATTGCCAAGCAGCCAGCCTTCCTGACTCTGCACACAAAAGGCTCTATTTAAGTGGCAGTCACGTTTCAAGCTGTACACTGCTTAATGTTACTGAACAATTTACAATTCAGGGGCACATCTCTAAAACAATACCGATTTTTTTTTTGTTCAGCTCTGCACACAGTGTTTAGGCATCTTTAATATGTTTTTGTTTCTATTTGCAAACAAATTAGAGACATTTTAATTTCATCTGGAGCTAACAGTCAGCCTCGTCTGATGCTCTGCAAGAGAAGCATATTTCAGGTTAAAGCTACTTGAATCCCCTTTAACACAGTAGCAGTGGTAAGGACAACGTTTTCCACCATTGCTCTTTATCATTCAAGGATGAGCCTTCCTCAGTCATCCTGAAAATGTGCTGCAGCCTCTGATCAGCACCCAGGCACCCAGTGGCACCTTTACGAGCCATAGCGCTGAGCTGGAAGAGCACACCCGACAAGCTGGAGATGTCAATGCAATTAAAACAACACGATGCAGCCTATGCAAACACTAATAGCCGAGGAGTACAGCGTTAATTAGAAGAAATGGAAGAAAATGTTAGCTGCTCTAGGAAGACATCCCTCTCCAATGACAGATAAACAGGTCTCCTGTAAGCATTTCCCTGCTCACCAGGACAAGTGTGGAGGTGAAGCAGAGCCTCCTGCCCGCCGCCGGGCCCCAGGCTGCAGAAGGACAGCACAGGAGCAGCAGCACAGCTCAGCTGGGTGCCTGCCACACGCCAGAGCCGAGAGCACTTCCCGCACGGAGAACATTCAGCCAAGACCTTCAGTCCTTCGTGCATGGCCTCGGTGCCCCAACAGCTCACTTGGCCCTAGATCACGGAGCCAGAGATCACTCCTGCGCAGGAGCCCAAGCTCTGCGGGATGGTCTCTCCAGCCAGCTCATGGTGCTGGCACAGCAATACCCGCACTGAGCCACTCCACAAACTGCACACTTTGAGCAACCTTGGCCTTTAATGACCCCCAAAAGCTCGTCAGTAGGAAATAGGAAAGAGTGGTAAAGGTGGAAGAAAAGGGCCCAAACTGGCTTTTTTTGTCAAATGGAAATCTGCCACTCATTTCAATGCAAGAGCCTGACCCAGTACGTCTGCTTGTTCAAATCCGACAGCAGTCTACTTTCCGGTCAATACCCTTGTGTAAACTACATCTTTAACTGTAATTATTAACAGCAGGATTAGTTTTACTTAAGTTTACTTTCTGCACAACTGTTGGGAATTCCTAAATTTTGCTATAATTTCCAGGCAAAATTTGAAGGAAGCGGAACATATGCGCATACTGTCTGCCCAGCCATCTGTCTGTGCTAACTTCCTTTCTCATAACTTTTGAACTCGCAGAACTTGCTGGCCAATTTGAAATGTATTTGATACAAGCAGAGGTTTCTGAAGGATGTGTCTGCAGTGGATGGTTAGAAGAAAGACCCACCTGCACTGAACTTCCCTCTCCCCCTTCGGTTTGGCCTGCCAGCCGACCAGCTGGCATATGTATAATTCAAAGACAGCCACAATACAGGCTGTTGCTTGCACAGCAAATGATATAGGAGTGTGGGAGGGAGTTCAGGCACTGCAGAGGAACTGTGGAGACAGTACGGGAAGGAGTCACAGGGAACGTGATAGAGAATGCTGCTGTGGTAGGGTATGCAGAAGACAAATCCTTAGAAAAGCAAGATTCAACAATTTCACAGGGATTTTTTCTACTATATTTGGGTTTTTACAGTTCAAGGACAGTTGCAGAGGTTTGGACACGAAAATATAAAAAAAAACAGGGACCTGCTGAGCTAACTCTATATAGAGAAAGAGAAGCAATACCACCAAATTTCCCACGAGAATGCCCAGCTCCTGGAGGAGTGATCCATTTCTGTCTCCTTCAGGCACATCAGTGCCTCCAGGAGGGGTGTGTGGGTCCTTTTCAGGTACCTCAAAGCACCGCGAGTCGCATTCATAGAAGTCAGCCAGGTAACACAGCTGGTCAGCCAACTTCTTGCATTTCTATAGAGCTTTCTATTGGGCAACCTCTAAGTGCTTTACAGAGTAACAAATAAAGGCATACATTATTACGTCCTTTGTTTCTCTTCTGTTGGTATTAAAGAAATGAGAATTGGGACAATATCCTGAAGCGTTAGCTCCACAACAATTACTAAAGGCAAATCGTAACCTTTGGCAGTTTATCCTGGGACATATTTAATAGTAGCTATTATTTTGTTTGGTTATTTTAGTGAATCCTTGACTTCTCTAAACTCCACAGTTTTCTTTATTATTGTAAGAAAATACATACAGGCACTGTCATAGCAGTGTTAATCCCCTGTGGATTCTGGTGAGAAACTAGGACCCGTGAGTGAGTAGAAGGGAAGTTACTGAGCCAGCCTCCACTATTGACATAACACTGTAGCCATGGGGATAGGAGGGTGAGGAAAAGCAAGCATTTTATGGAAACATTTAGCACAACAACAGGAATACAAATCAAACTCCATTAATTTAGTTTTAAATTTTAATGAATCTGGATGTGTAGTTTATATAAAGATTTATTTAATAAATTATTAATATTTTTGCTAAAAGAATTGTAAATTATAAGCTAATATAGAAGTTTGCCTCAAATTGAGCAACAAAATGTGAAACCCACAGAAGTAGCATACAGCAAATCCAAGTGAGCCAGAATTCAAGAAGAGCACAATATTGTGGTTAGTCTCCAAGGCTGGACCCTTGGTAATCCATGCTAATTACTTTAACAAACTGTAATTTAACAGAAGACATGAAAACCTTGAAAGTAGAAAGCGTCCTGCATTCAGGCATGCTCCACATCAGAGTGTTTTGAGCTCCTCACCAGCCCCCAGCTGCACAATGGGACTGGCAGCTCAGACCCGCTGCCCTTACCAGGTTTTGCTGGTGAGCACGGCGGGCGTTGTGCTGTGTTTGCTCAGGCACAAAGACCTGAAGCCCAAGACACAGCTGCTGTGCCCACGGACTGCACACCGGGTAGATCCTGGCTGCCTCCTGACCACGTGCCAGGACCAGACCACACTCACACAGCCTTTCCTTCCCTTTCCCTGCACCTGCTCCCCAAAGGAAACCCAGCTGTGGGGCCGGCAAGGGGCCACAACGCACCCAGGATGGGCACTGCCAGACCAGAGCTGGAGAAGGACCCGCTATAACCCCAGGAGGAAGCTTGGACCAAAATAGGAAAACCCTTTGGTAGGAATTGGCATTTTTTCAGCAATTTGCAGAAGAACAGTGAAATTGAACAGAAAGTATTGTCTTTGTGCTTTAGTATCAATCTACAAGGGGTCAAAGAGCTACATGGTTAAACTGGCACATCGTGTGTTTGAGGCTCAAGTAACTTGCACAAAATCAGGCAGAAAGCCTGAACCCAGATCTACACAGACCTAGGCCACAGGCCTGTCACAGAGCATCCTTGTGTGGATGGAGCTGACAAGAGTTTCCTGCTTCCTCAGCCAACAGTCATATTTGTTTCTTCTTCTGGGCAACACTGAAGTGTCTACTGAATCTTTGATCACTTATTCTTACACCCTTGCTTTTTTTTTTTTCCCCTCTTTTTACTCATCATTACAAGAGATACATCTCATTCATACAGATATATTTTGCTTGAAAGTAGCACAGGAAAAGTGAGTCACCCCAAAAAATATTTAGTTTAAGCTTTCCTAAAACTAGAAAAACTGAAGAGCATCTACAAACGAAGGTCCACTGTTTTCAAACAGCAAGGCATTACTGGTTGATTTTCCAAGTTGACAACTAGGGACTCTGGACATGCAGAAGTAATAAAAGTTGCATGACTGCCTAATGTCCCTATTCATCTGAGGAGCTTTGGTATTCACAGCGCAGAGAAAAGGTGGCAGAACAAAGTAAAAGATGACACAATGCAAAAAATGAAGTTCTATGTAGCTGCAAAGAAATAGTAAAGATAGTTAATTTTTGCATGGTGGAAAAAAAAATAAAACAAGACCATTTAGCGACTGTACCTGAAAGAAAACAAACAAACAAAAAAAAAAACAGACAAGTAAAGAACAGAAAGGACTCACGTTGAGCTGGAGATCATCTGTCCACTGGCCAACGAGGCGGTAGCCTGGGGTGCTGGTGTTGGTGGTGTGGTACTGGAAGATGTCGTAGCGGCCTGGTGCATCACCATTTTTGTTAAACATCACTGGAGTGCCAGCACTACCTGGGGGAAGGAAACGAGACAAAATCCAACCAAAAAAAAAAAAATAGCCAAAGCTTTACAATAGCTATTTTATTTAGTCAAGGTTGAGAGCTTTCAGAATGGCAATGTATTTCAGGCAAAGGTTATCTATCACCCCAACCACCTAGACCAGATACTTTTGGACATGGTGGAATAATCCTAGCCCTCTTCTGGTGATTAATTACCACTGCCCAAACCCGCTGACTGAAAATAAAACAAGGCAAAACTAAATCAGCCTTACTTCACTCAAGCTTTGCACACAGCATGAAATATCGGAAGGCTTTTCTTCCTGCCCTCCAGCCTCCCTTCCCATCTCTCTTTCCTTAGGGAGTTCTTTAGTGAAAATCATGCCTGTGAATGGAGCCTCTAAATGATTTCCCCCCCCCCCAGAAAACGTTCCATCTGCTTCTGAGAGATACTGCTGTCAGAAGTCAGCCCAGGTCTAGTGAATCTTGACTGGCATCCAGAAATAGCTTCCTCCTCCACAATATGTTCTTATAATCAGCATCCCTGTAATCAGCACGCAGTTGGGATGGAAAAGCACAGACCAAACTAGAGGAAGGCCGTTCCTTGCGTGCGCCCTTATTTAGGCTCTGTGACTCTGACACGGGCGGAAAAGTGTCTTGGTCGGGAGCTGTTCAGGATCATGATGCTGAATTAGTTTTATCTGCCACATACCGAGGTAACTAACGTGCGTGATGAAATGCAGGGTAAGCAGCAAGGCAAGGATCCCCCCCAGCCTTCCTCCACGCCGGGTGCTGAGCAGAGCCAGCCCCAGCTCTGATCACTCAGTGCTGGCACAAACCGTTCCTGGTCCTAAGACAGGCAAGCGCTCACCAGGGCAGCTGCATTTTAATTACTGTGCCATTAGATGTGAACCTTTTCCTAAATGACAATTCAAGTCAATGCTGCACTTCCTCAGCTCTCTAGGTGAAAACTTTGGGGGTGACATTTATTTCGAGATGCATTAAAATAGGTTTCAGGGTGGTAGAGTAATATTGTGTCAAGATTGAAGATTATGACAATGCTCCAGTATCTCTATATTCAAAGCTTCCTCCCTCTGTGTAACTTTTTTTCCCCCTAAAGCAATGAAAAATCTCTCCTGTAGTAGCACTGAACTTTAAGATTATGGTTTTCTTCATGATTCCCATTCTTCATTGAATTCCAGTGAGCAAAAGAAGATTTGAAGGAGTAAATTAGCATAGTTTCTGTTCCAGCCCTGGTAGATTGTTTCCTGCCTATCCTGCAAGCCTCCAAGATCAGATATAGATTCAGCTGAAAGACTAGTACAGAAAACCTTCCACTGAAATCTCTCCTCACAGGTTCCGTATGAGCACAAGGCCAATATTTAATTGTCATTACAGATTAATGTAGCCAGAATACATTTACAGTGAAAACGCTTAGAATGAATAAGGAGGAATGGCTGTAATTCCTTGGCTCATACTGAAAGTCAGCACAAATGGTAAATGGGATTTAGCTAATCATGGCTTTTAAAAGGTTGTATATTATTAGTTAAGCTTTTTTTTTTCTTTCCTTTTTTTTTTTCCCATTACTGACAGAAAGGAAAGTACAATTCAAAGTCTAGGAGCTCAAGCGCCGCTCCCAAAATGCGCCACAGCCATTTGCGGCTACCCCTCTCAGTTCTGTTCTGACAAAAACCCAGCCTGGACACGAAGAAGTGATCACAGCTGCACATCGTGGCACGACCAACTCCACAGAGCTGGGACAAACTCTGCTGCCCCGCAGACCTTGTTGGGCTGAAGGGAAGCAGCCCAGAGCACACCTGCAGACACCCTCGCGGGCACGCGGAAGGTCCCCGGCCGCCTCCTGGCCACCCCGCGGGCAGCGCGGCTCAGCTCCGGCCTCTGCCCCCCACAGCGGGCACCCCGGGTGAAGATTGCAGCAGGCAAGGGGTCAATAAGCTGAAGGCCAAGGTGGAGAACGGGTGCTGTCACAGCGGGCTCTACACAGGGAACGTCTAAAGAGAGACCGCAACGCGAACTGCCGCTCAGAACCGTGCTGTCGCTGTGCTCTCTGGAAGCAGTAAAACCCTGGGTAGGTTACTGCTGGCTGTCGCTTTGTGCAGCTGCATGCAGACAGCCTTTAGGGCCTATTTTAAATGTCAGCGTTTAACAACAGCGGTGGGCTTGGGTGCTGGAGGCCTGCAGCCAGCACAACCCAGCATCAGGTGCTGGGTCACCTCCCCAGCTCAGCTCCCTGGGACACCGACCTTACGCACAGATACTTGGTAGTCAGCAGGAAATGCCTGTTGCTGTTTTCAGGTCTGTCACCATTTATGCTTTAAAATTATACAGGAAAAAAGCTGTGAAAAGTCTGCGATCGGCAGGGAAGACGACTAGCTACGGAACCACAAAGAACTGTGATAATCTCGGGTCAGAAGTCAAGCAGAGGCTTCCCATTTTCCAGCTTTGAAGTTGGAGTAATTGGACTCCCAGCCAAGGATCTGCTTCGTAAGCGCAAGCCTTCTTTAACCTTTGGGTGGGCTCCGGTGCATGTTTCGGTGCTCTTTCTGCAGGGACCCTACCACTTCTGTCCTGGTTAAAAATTGTTCCAGCGTTTCAGTCTCTCCTTGCAGCTCCACTTCTTTGTGCACTCAGGAAAATAATACATATGTAGGAAAGCCTCATTGCAGAGAAGAAAGGATTTTCAAAAATGATCCTATTTATTATCTGACTTCTTGATCTTATAATTATTGTAATATACGGTTGATGACTTGTTTTTATTTTCCTTCTGCTAACATTTGTAAGAATTTTGTTACAGCTCCAGCAAGCACTTCAGAAACTGACTAGTAGCCTGCAGGCTGCAGCTTCTTGCTCATTCAGAGGCTGTGACAATTTAATTCATCTTCAGTTCCCAACAAATAATCTGTCCTCGCACTACACAGATGGAGAGTACATAACACCCATTCACCTGCAGGATGCATTTGAAAAAAAAACAACACACAATCTGACTGCATTTGTATGAATTCAATCTCTTAATCACCGCAAGATGAGAAATGAATTAACAGGAGGAGGACGGGGTGCTAGCCAGGTGTGACAAGCTGAGGTGTTTCTTTATTACTCAGTTCACGCTGACTGCAGTTTAAGGACCCAGAGGGCTCACACGAACAAAGCCTTTACCTTTTTCACTGGGGAAAAATACAGCCACCACTTTGCACGGTGAGATTTTCAGAATCTCACTGCATGAGCACTTGGGGTTTTAAGTTTTCCATATTTTGGGGCTTTTTGTTCTCAAGATAATGTGACAAGATCAAAATTCATACTGAGCTCCTAGTACAAATCCAGTCTCTTCATTAAAGATTGCCTGAGCTCTTTCTGCATGAATGTCATTACCTTTGCAAGGAAAAGGCTCCAGAAGCAGGTACAGGCAGGGTGGCTCCAGCTGCACAGTTACAAAGAAATCTATTACATGTAAAGAGGATCTCGAGCTCATGGGCTCACAATGCTTGAAAATGGGCTCCATTTTTTCCTCTCTGGCTCACAATTTGGGCAAAACTCCCACTGTTCTACTCTGTTTTTAAAGCAGATTTAGGTAGAAGACCAGTAGAAACAGGATTTTAAGCACAGACTAAATGATGTTTTCCATCCCCGTCCCCAACAAGAGGAATTCAGTGGCTGCACTGGTGACCCAGAGAAGGGCAGGGTAAGGGCAAGGCTAAAATGAAGACAGCTGAAGCAAGCCCAGTAGCCCAGCTGCAGTGTGACAGCCGAGGAACATGTGGGCACCAGGGTCCCCAGAGCTCCCAGGCTTCATCGAAACAGCACTGCACCACCCAGACCTGCAAAAGCCTCTCTCATCGCTTCTTCTATTCCTGCATCCCTCTGCATTTTTCTGGCTGGCTGGTGAGTTGTATGGTGGTTGTTTATCCTGTGCCACTGGGATGGCTGAATCAATCCACAGCAACTCTGGGAATTTACTTTTATACGACATGGAAGAGCAGCAGGATCCACAAAACCTCTCTCCACAGTCACAGGAACCAGCCCCAAAAGGCTCGCAGCTGAACACTGAGCACGGGTGTGCAAACCCACGAGCAAGTAGGCACTCTGAACGTGACAAGAAAAAGCTAAACTCCACACCTGGATAACAACCCTTAAAGGAAGTGGTTCTTTTCCCGTTGGAAATGGCTAAGGCTAGATGGCCATGAGAGATTTAAAAGTGTTAAAACTGTTTTCACTTTGTCATTCTCCTTCCCTCCAATGGAAAAAAAGCAAACGACTATTTCAAGTCCCTGTGCTAGATGTGAGTTACGCGTATAAAAGCAAAGAAAAACACCATATGGCCATGTAAATCAATCAGAAACGGAGAAAAAAAGTCATCTTTTAAAATCCTGACCAAAAAAACAGAAGTAAGGAAAACAAAGTCAGCATAAACCAATTCTTGGAGCTAGACAGTAGGCGAAATTAGCTGGGCACCCAGTCTCTCAAATCATTTCTCTGCTCTGTTAAAATAACTAGATGGCTATTCAACATCTGTACATGCAAGAACTCTCTAAACATGATCTATGACCTGTTCTCCAGCACTAAAACTGACATGGCATGATGCTTTACATAAATGCTGTACTTCCATATTAGTTTGTCTATGAGCTTGTCCTTTACAAGTTCTTTTTTTGTTTGTTTGTTTTTTTAAGGGAAAAGAAAAGAAAAAAAAAAACTTCCACAATGAGGAAGGTAGAAACTCTTCAGGCCTTCTAAGATTATTCATCTCAAAATTTGCTCCTGGCTGTAGTTAACACCACTGCTTCAAGGGAGGAAATTACAATCTCCTGATATTCACCTTGCTTTTCATAGGGTTATTTATACAGGAATGAAAAAATGTCCTTGGCACAAGTGACCAAACTTGATCATGAAATACCATCTGTGTGCATACCGTTAAGTCTCTCAGGTCCTGTTGGTTGTGTGTGAGCTTTAAATTTATTAATAAAAATGTTTATTACTAGATTATGGCAAGAAACACCTCTGCATGCTGTTCAACGAGGACCTGAAGCTTTCACAAACTCTTCTTCCAACGCAGCGACACCCCTGGCTACCCTCTCATATTTCAAAAGGATATTTTTTCAGTGCTTTCCTAAATCTGTTCTACATATATATTTGGAGGTCTAACTTCTGGTTAAATCTCAGATCTCTATCTTACACAGAAATAAGACAGAGCAGTCAGAGCTCCTGGTATGTACATTAGCAAGGTTTGTGATGGGGAAATAACATTAGGGTTTGTAATGCTGCCTCTGAAAGTGATCTACTATAGTGCCTCTAATTGGAGGTGTTTGCTAATGAAGCTAATAAAGTTACAGTAAAACATACAGAGGCAGAGAAATTTTGCTAATATTTATGCCTGGTTCATACAGTGCAATGCAGAGAAAAATAAATGAAAGCCCACTGTGCTGTATGAAACTTAGGGCTGGTATTGCAACCATCACTGCCAGCTAAGAGGGAGTTGATGGATAAATGATAAACAAAGAGGAAGTTGCCCCATCCTCATTCCTGGGATGTTTCATCTCCTCTAAATACTACTTACTAGAGGAATGAAGGCTGGAGTAACTGTTCTGTCGAAATAATAGTTCCAATTCTGCAAATGGACCTGTGCTTTAGCTGTCCTCCCTCTTCTCCTGAGCACGGAACTAAGCTGGGCTCAGGGTACCAGAATTTCAGCCAGTTGGTTTTCTCCAAGTAGAGGAAACGATATAGAGAAACAGGCGTAACAGAGACAAACTCAGGCATTTACTTAGCTATTTCTCCCCCAGGAAATGACAGGGTTCGGAAGGCAACAATTTCTGTCTTTGCACTGTAGTAGCCTATTTGCCTTGGCTAAAACATGTTTTCAAATAGACACTAAATAAACACAGTCTTCTGGCACAAACTCTAGCAAAGTTATAAAAAAAAATGTATTAATCTGAACTGAATGAATAAACATACTAAGTGAAATTAAATGAAAAAAAAAAAAAGACAGATGGGTCAATATGCTACCGAGGAAGCAGACTCTCAGCTCACCGTTGAAGTTAACGCTGCGAATGTACTTGAGCAGCTTTTTGCCTCCCGCGTGCTCCATCTCGGGGCAGACCCCCGGGTAGTCGGCACAGAGGTCCTTGTTCATGTGGTGGAGAGCGTGCGCCATGGCGTACACGGCATCGATCACGAACTGCACCTTCCCCTCCTGCTCATAGTGGGAGTCTTTGCCAATTCGCTCCTGCCCTGCACGTTAGAGGCACACACACACAGAAGGACAGTAAGGAGCAGTGCTTTCCTGATGGCAGGTACAAACGAACCCTCTTGGAGCCCATTTAAAGAAATGCGTCTTAGGCAATACAATGCAAACCTTTGAGTTATGATTTTACTAATTAAAACAAACAAAAGTCACCTTTCTTTCCTGATATTAGAATCATCAACACTTCTTAAGTTATTTTACCATAATCCAGAGAAACAAACCCTACCGTAATCACAAACTCGAAACTGTAACCCACGGGGACCATCTCAGAGAGACGGAGAAAACACCAGGCTCTGCATGTCCCCAAAGTATGTCTTTGAAAGAAGAAAGCATTTAAAATAAAGCACAGCTGGTATTTTAAAGTCTAATGTTCTGTTCTGTTTCAAATCCCAGTCTCTAATTGAAAGACAGAGCCAGATTGAGGGAAGGAAGAATCACTTCAGATGCAACCAAAGGGGTGCTCAGGAGAATCGAGCGCACATGCCTGCTATTAACGTACCCTCGGGAAGCTCGCTATGTTTGTGTTAACTATGCACCCCTCTTCCCCGTACCTGCAGAGACTGAAATGTCCTTTAGAATCCACTGATTGCTTTTAAAATATTTTAACAGCTGAGGACTTAAGGAATCCAAACCCTTAATGCAATCTGAACTGCAACTGGGGGAAAGCAACGCTTTGAAAGTCATTTCTTTATCACCGCAACACCCAGAGCGATAGAAAGTACAAACCCTCAGCGATCTTCTCATCCAATGGGCCAATGCACAAAAAGCCTGAGAGAGGGGAAGCATTTTGCAGATGGAACATGGGAATGCAGAAATTAAACCACAGAGACCCAAAAAAACTCGATAGGAGTGACAAAGCTGAATGTCATACTTTAAGTAAGATGTTTGTGCCCAAAACCTTCACTCTCAGACTTGAGACGAAAGCATCACCTGATAGTGTGATGGTAAGGCCAGGCGATAAGGCAGCTTTCTTGTTTTTATTGTAGTAGGAGCAGATAACTGGGTGCCTCTGCAATTAATTAGCAAACCAAACAGTATTTTCAGCATGTAAAACAATTCACAATGGGTTAAGAATTGTGACTTTTTTTTTTCTGAATTGTCCACTAGCACCTCATCTTACCTTGGCTGAGTAACACCAGCATAGATCAATCTGTCCAGCTGCCAAACATGTGATTATACTTACCTATCTCACCAGGGTTTTGTGAAACATAATTACTGCTCATTAAGTGTTCTGAGCTGCACCAATGAAAGCAGCAGAAGTGCAATCTATTATTGTCCACGTGGGCACTGCAGCCCACTTGTTCCACCTGCAGCATGACACTTTCCAACCTCACGTCAGCCCTGATCTCCCTCCCGCACTACCGGCAGGCCTGGGCACTGCCAGCAGCACTAAGAAATTGCCCTCAGAGTCATCTTGCAAATATTTTAGGGATTTTCAAAGTAAATGTTCACTTGGGGGATAGAAATGGGAAAGATGCCTTTGTAACATCCTTAATTAGAAATAGGGACCAGTGAATTTAAATTAGCTGATTGATACCAATAAGAAAAGGAAATCAAGTTGTTAATGACTGAGAACTAATGATTTTAGCAGAGGCAAGAAGCCCATTTTCCTGTTGCTGCTAGTATGTCTGCATCTCTCCCTCCCATGCTACCGAACTACAGCTTTACTGGAGCAGAGCCTTGCATCCCCAGCACCTCCCCGCAGAGCAGTGCTGTGCTCTCACACAGCCAGCACCAGGCAGCAGCTCACGTCCTCTGCAACGAGCCTTCCTGCCCTGGATTCACTGAAGGACTAGACACCCAAAAAGGAACTGACCTCCATCGCCAAAAACCCATCAGTCCCAACAATCCTTTTTTCCTTCTTTGAGCGTAGTGGTGGTGGGCCAGAATTATTAACAAACAGAGATCACCACCTTCTTACAGAGATACTACAAGCACAGGAAATACCTAAGCCTGTCCACAAGAGCGATGTGGCTGAAAGTAAGCAAAAATATAATCCCCTATATGAACACGTTTAATTATCTACACCTTTTCACATTCATAAGTTCGCTCCCTAATTACCATACTGCAGCACTGAAGTCTCGTACTATCAACCTAGCAATTTGGGTTGACGTTCCCTCTACCAAAGCCCTTTAATTTTAAATTTCAACTACAACGCTGGAAACATTGAAATACTGCAAATAATTCAGCAGGGTGAGAGCTTCCAGACTGTGAAGATTCACATACTGTCCTTTTCATTATTTGACTCCCCTCTCATTGATTACAGACCTTATTTCATTTCCAGGCCCTGACAAGCAAAATGCTTTTAAGTGGTTTCAGCTCAGCTACATAACCGAATTAGCAATGCAACAGAAATGCATGCCAAGGGAAGAGAATCTAGGATTTAAATTCTGCACACAAACAATACTGATTAGCCATATTAAGTTCCAGAAGCACAGCTGAATACACAGCAGAAAGAAAACCTTTAGCTGTGAAGGTAACTGTACAAGAAACCTGAGCAAAATCCACTTAAAAAAAAAAAAAAGCTACGTTAACAATTTCAAAGCACAAAAATCAAAGAAATGAACTAGATTTGAAACTCTTAATTGAATTTCCAGTAACAAGAATCGTCTCTACTGAAAATAGCCATTTCACTGAGTATTAAACATCCAGGATTTGTGTACAGTCCAGTTAGGGAGTCAAACACAACTACCCACCCAGAAAGGCAAGCATGAATTTCTTTATACAATTAGGGAACTTATACGAAAAAGAGTTTACTATCGTTCTTACAAGCACAGATTGAGTTACGTTTTAAAGAAAAGGTCTTCACTGCAATTAGTTTGGCCTAAATTTGATCTAGCAAAAATCAAAAAACAAAACAAAAACACCTTCAAATCAATAGCCATGTTTTACATGTCAAATAGCCTTCAGGCTTTATTACTAAAAAAAATCCAAATTAACGGGCTTTCTAGTGTTTCCTCTAGTTCACACCAAACTAACATCACAGTAAGGCGGCGAGCAGCAAATCAGGCCCAAGGTCCGCTCTCAAACAGGATGGGCACAATTTTAACATTTAATTTTCCAACTTCAGCATTATTTTGGCAAGTAATTTGCTGTCTTGGGTTTATCTGCAGAAGCCAAGCAAAAAGTTACACCACGTGCTTTAGGAATAGCTGCTGTATATATGACTGTAAACAAATTCAATTATTAATTATTCCTGGAAGAGAAAGAAATCCACATTAGCCATTAGCTTCTTGCAGACAGAAGCAGCCATACCAGCAGCTTCAGCACCGATGAACGCAGGTGTTGGGTGCAGCAAGAAACAGGGCGACGACTCGTGATCAGAAGACGTCAAACAGCACAGAGAGGAAACAAAGTCCATTTGCACTGTAATGTGCAAGTCTTCTGTTCTTTCTTATGTGCCCCTGTTCCTTAAAGGATGCTTAAAAAAAACCCAACACGCTAACTTTGTGATCTTCAGGACCCACACAATAACATTATTTTCTTCAGCAATGAAGTAGCTGACACCTGAGACACATGCACACAAAGTGATTTCAAGAGAATGCACTTTTGTACCACGGATTTGAAATGAAGTACCTTGGGATGTCAGGAGAAGGAAGAAACACAAAAGCAATTTATTGACATGAGCATTTTTTGCTTCCAAAAGATCTGTTTGAAGGTGATGACAAATAATTTAACCTCACTTCCCACTAGAGTCTCAAGTGCTCATCATCGTGATTCCTAAGAGACTGAGCAGCTAGGTCTCCTGCTTCAGGCAAATCTTCACAAGAGAAAAATACTGCAACAAAGGGGGTGAGGGGAACAACAGAGCAGCAAGAATACAGCGATGAAGAAGTCCTCTCACACGATCTCCTTGAGATGACAGAAATGAAATGCAGTTTTAAGAACTCCTGGTCGTACTTTTTGCATCACCACAAATGCAAGGCTTAACACTTCCTCGTGCAGGAAGTGAGATGAGAGCTTGGTTTTTCACGTTATCCTCAGCATTTCTCCTTCACTTGAATTTTCTGGACTCATCACTGATACTCACATAATATAGGGGATATGATGTGAAGCGTAAATAGCATTGCAAGGACAATTTTTTATGACATATAATTCATACAAAGAACAGACATCAAAATCCCAATTCTTCAGTGCTTATATCAGATGAATGCAGGCATCGGCTCGGTTTCTGGAGGATTAAACACCTTCTCAAAGGAACTTACATAATAATGCTGCTGAGAACCTGGTGATAGTCATCATTAACAAGAGATGGAAGTTAAAGGTTGCAGAAAGCTCGCGGTGCTTAGCGAGCAGCCATTACTTGTAAGCTCAGAATTCAGCAGCTGGCTCAGTGCTGGCAGAAAAACGCGCGCTCTTCACACGACAGCACATTTAGCAGCCTTGGGAACCTGAGGCCTGCGAGCGAAGGGACGGCCGTGCTGCAGCACCTGGAGGCCCAGGCCGTAGCTGTACGTGCCCGTACGTGCTGTTCCCTAATGGCGCTGAAGCTTCGGTGCAGAGCGCTCAGGCTGTGCAGCTGCTGCTGCTGCGCTTGTGCCTCTCCAGAAACAGGCACAACAGCACACAGCAAGCAGATCCGTCTTAACAGACAAGTACGTACAGCCAGGGCTCTCCAGAACAGGACCAGAGCTGTTACTCCTCTGATACTCGCACGCGGCACAGGCGCTGTTGTACACACAGGAGCTGTAAAATCTTGAGGCTTCTCCAAATAAAATCTTTATTTGAAAGTAGCTGAATACTAGAGCTGGAGAAAAGCTAACAATATGCTAGAGTAAATATTGTAATTTAAACATGAGGAGTATGACAATCAG
The DNA here is from genome assembly GCF_040182565.1 of Anser cygnoides. Lineage (NCBI taxonomy): Eukaryota > Metazoa > Chordata > Aves > Anseriformes > Anatidae > Anser > Anser cygnoides. Next base: position 3,430,717 of record NC_089882.1, read on the forward strand.
GACTTTTTGCAATATAACCCATGTATTGTCTTTTTACAAAGAAATACAAGATCCAATAATCCTGCTATGTAGTTACAGCCATCTATCCAGCCCATCCTAATTCAGAAGATCTCATTATAGACAAAAGCCTTTATCTCAACACCATCAATTCAATCCTCATGGAGTTTGTTGGGGAAAGCAGATGAACTTTCAAGTTTCTACTTGTAACTGAACAACGTCTTGCTGTGATAGGAGAAAACGTCAGCCTAAACATCTCCTGCAGGCGATGGTGAGCTGGCAGAAGGGAGGGTCCGGGCAGCAGCACAGCCCCGGACAAGAGAGCAACCTCCCTTGTGCTGGTGCACCCCGTTTGTGCCTTATTGCCACGTCTCCAGCTCCTCCTCTGTAACGTTCCAGGTCCGCACAGCTCTGCTGCCTCGTGCAGCTCTGCCAGGGAGAGGTAGCACGTGGAAATCAGACCAGTTACTCTGTGCCGATAACAAGCAGGGATGACTTTTATAACTGGAACGCGTGGAGGTTCTGTTGAGTAGGTACACGCTTGACCTGCTGTCAGACATTGCCAACAAATGAGATATACAAAGAGAGATACAACTGTACTTAATGACTCTATGTCACCAAAACCCACCAAAAGCAAATGTAGCCAGCTTTAACTATGCCTACACAGCTAATACTCACTAATCAGAACTAGGAAACCAGGCTCCCTCAGTGCCTTACAATGCATTCCTTACTAGGATAACAACAACAGAAACGTCCTGTGCTGTAACTGGACTTCACTCATAAGCAAAACCCAAAAAGAGCACAGCACGGCAGCACCACCTGAAACGTGGCTATCCCAACAGCAGAAATAACATCATCACGTTATAAGGCGCATAATACTGATTCATGACGTAGGGACTAGTGAAATCTTTAATTTTATGTGTTTGAAACAATGCTTACCCCCCAATATCATAAAAATCTTGGAACTGGCTGGGGCCTGAAAGCAGGCAAAACCTCAGCAGCAGTGGGGGCTACTGCTGGGGTCGCTGGGGCCCCAGAGGCCAGGCTAGGAGGCCTGCTCCTCTGCCAAGCCCTAGTCTGCAGCAGCCTGCAGACAGACTTCATGCGATGAGTTTTGTGAAGCTACATCCACTTCCATCTGTCAGATCATGACTTTTTCTCAATTACACTGATTCAGCCCGCTGTAACCGTTCTGTTCTCAGGTGTGTATGTGTATCTAAGAGAATAGATTTTAGATTAGAAAACTGACCTTTCTTACTCAAGATGTTTCTGTGCATTCAACATTCTTATTAAAACATCTGCAGTAGGTGTCATTTATACTCAGTGCTGAAGTACTACAGTCATAAAAAATCAGCACGGGGCTAGCCAACAGTGATGTAAATTACAAACACTTCACAGCTTTAACTTGCTAATGTGCAAATGAAGAAATCTCCATGCAGCAATAATTGCCAGTGAAATCAGGGATCAAGTAAATGTATAGAAAAAGCACTGCTTAAATATTAGAAGGCTGAAATTGGAGTTATCTTTATATTTAAGCACCTGGGTAAAAATACAGTTTGCAAATAAACGAATATATGTACACAGCAAGGGTAGAGTCATTGAATCACAGGGCTTTGCTGTCAAATCATCTTGAAACCGCAGAAATATAAGCATTTCTAAGAAATATATTTCAGAAATCTAATAGAGTTTAGAAAACAATGAAACTGGTTTACCCAAGAATAAACTCTTCAAGGTTGGTTTAACGTTGGTTGAATCAAGCGCTGAAGGATTCTTTTAGGAATTTCAGCTATACATATTTTGAGGTACTATGATGCTAAATGAGATTAACTTTTTGAATTCAAAGTTTATAGGTAATTAAGCTTTAATGCATACTTAGACAATCTAATACCATATGGAAAAACATTTTGTTTAGAAATAGTTGCAAACAGCCAGTCAACTTACACACTAGTGCATGACGTGTGTAAATAAGATTAAAAAAATAAGATTTTTCTTTCTCATGGGTGTTAGTGTTGATAAGTTTAGACACACCGAAGACTGTTGAAGTATTTACAAAATAAGATGCTATGCAGCCTGTTACGAGAACAAAGAACTGAAACCCATGGTTTCAAATTGAAGTCAAACTTTCCCTGACCATGCAACCTCACGTACGTCTCACTATCTCCGAGCTACAGTATTGGCCCGGAGAACTCAAAGCAGTGACCCAAAGATGAGCTGGACTTGATAAGAAGCAGTTTACTGGAGAACATAGTTTCATTTATGAGATGTTTTGGATTTCTCCCCCTCCTCCCCTCAAACACTGCAGTTTAAGAGGGACCCTAAAACAAATATCACGTATAACATGAAAGACAATCGGCATTAGAAAGAAAATAAGAAAAGACAGCAGAAGTTGTCAATGGAAACGTTGCAAAAATACAAATCAGGCACTCAGTAGCAAGGAAATATTATGCAGGCATCCTGAGAAAGGAAGAGCAGGCCATACTAGCAAAGCAGAAAAATAACTACCTAGAGCACTTATTTACCAGCATCAGAACACAGGATGTAATTGAGAAGATAAATTTTCCATCCTGGTCTGCCCTTTAACCTTATTCATAGCTAGCAGGACAAGCAAAAGAAAATAAATTTTACTCTTTACAGTTTCTGCACTGAAATATGATATACCTTGCACACGGGTGCATTAACACACATTTCATACCTTGGAGCTGGGAGGAGAAAATGCAGAGTCATGTCTCTAACAAGTGCTAACCAAAAGCTTTCTTGCTCTTGCCTACATCATCAATCACACACCACAAAATCCTGGGACAAAATCCACTCTGAGACACAGCCGTGTAAATCCTGCTGTGTCCTATGGCAACTGGGAAAGGTACCTGAGGGGAGAATTTGGCCTCTGAGCAATTGTTTTGTGATCTGAATAGAGGACTCACAGCCACCAGCCTTTCAGAAATACTTAAAGCATGTCAGTGCCTTGACGAACTGCTGCTTAGAACTAGAGTACAGTCCAGGACTACTGCCTAGGCAGGATTTCTTATAAACGATGAGCATTCATAAAAGGACCTGGACAGGAAGAAAAGAATCTACCATCACTGGCCAATATTTGGAAAAAAAAATACATTTATATAGTTTTAAATTGTTCTATAAAAAGAAAATAGCAGGAGGAAGAGCAACAGAGCCTGGACCTCTAGTCTTGGTCACTCAACCACAGCACTTACAAGTATGTCATTTTGTCCATCATGGCTTTACAAAGAGAGATAAGGTTCCTCCCACCTTTATGAACCACAGCTACAGGAAAAAACAAAATCTTGATGCGCAGGAAGTTGACTGATAGCTGAACTTACTGAACTGCTCAGCCCCGTGCACCCTTGGAGGTGCATTTCAAGGCAGGCTTATGTCAAGCCCACACTCAAGAGGCAGAAGGTTTTTTAAACCAGAGATTCTTGGACAGAAGAAAAATGCATTGCAGTTAGTTTGGACCCTCCCAAACCTGCCTGAGGAGCTGCTGGTATTTGATGTAGGACCCAGGCACAGGGATAGCCATTTCTCTCCAGCAGCCGTATCGCTGATGGGAAGGTGGTGCTGAGAAGAGCCCTGCTGCCCCCTCCAAGCACCGGGCAGCTTTCTGACGGGGCTCCGCTTTCACCCTTGCGTCCCAGAGACAGCAAATACCCATTTCTATAACGCTTCCATTCCAAACCTTGAGAAGCACCTTCTGCTCTCTCAACCCTCCACAGCACCAGTGGAAATCAGTCTCAATTTTGCCCCTCTCCCTGACACAATTTATACGGCACGCCAAACTGTGCAGGTCTTTTGCCATCCCGAAGTCCAAGAGATGTTCATCCTAAGGAATATCACAAAGCTGATCTCATAAAAAGTGAATCACGCACACCACGGCTCCTGGCGTTTGTTTAAAAAATGTTTTAGATATTGGCCATATGCCATTAAGTTGCTTGAAACATTTCAGAGAATTTATTTTTTCCTGAGATGGGGAATTTTGATGGCATTTTGAAAACTATTTTTCTTTCCACAGTAAATTGCACATTGCCGATCTATTAATGCCCTAGATCACTTACTGTAATCAAATTATAAATAATGTTCTGATATCCTTAGCCATTTGCCATATCCTTTGTTTCTCCTTATTTTTCTTTCCCAAACATATGGCTTCATAGTACAAGCCATCTTGACTGGTGGTGAAAAAAGAGACAGGATATTGCCATAAGCTTCCTTAACCTCAACAACAACAAAATAAATAATAATAATAATTAACAAATCCCAGATACTGATACCAGTTCAAACAGAATCACAGCTACCTGAATGGTTTGCCAAAGCTATCTAGGTGTTCCCCCCAGCCCCAGAGACGTCCTGGGATGGGTGGACGTAGGTGTCCGCGCCCCGTGTGGCACAGCGCATGGATTTGCTCACCCAAGGCTCTCACACCTGAGGTGCAGGATGCTCGGCGCAGGATGCACGGAGAGCCCACAGCGGTCCTGGGACAGCTCCTGTCCAAACGCCTGCAGCGCCTGTGCTGCACGGGCAGGTAGAGCCGGGTCCCTCTGAGGCACGTTTTCCTGTTCCAACCCAAATTCGAAAGAACTACAGTCTCTCTTTTACAAACCCCTTTGCTAAATTTCTGTCACTTCGGCTCGCAGGGAGCTTTCTCCCAGCATTTTCTTTAGAGTAAGTCATTGTTTGAGCCATCATCTGGGCTGTGCCTTCAGACTGATTACACTTCCAGATAATTAGAAAAGCTCTCTGAGCAATCTGCATCCTGATAGATGACATCCAAGGTGACATCACCCCTATATCACTTCATTAAGTCTCCTTGAGTGTAAAGCCATCTGAATTAAAAGCTATGTTTAATAAGTGAAAACAGTCAAGTGTTGCAATTTCCTTTTCTGTTAGCATTATACGCCAAGGAGGCGGTTCATTAAAAATGCAGGGTCTCTAGCTGATGCCTCTGGGTATTCCAAGTATTTGCATTTCTTTTGCGTATACGTGGGCACAGGTGCTTCCTCTGGAGCAGGAAATTCTCCATACCCACCCGTGCTGATGCTGGTACTGCAGAAGGGAGCGCCCTGCTCGCTGCCTGGCCCCCTGCAGGCACAGCGCAGCTGCATAGGGGCACGGGGCCGTGGCACGAAATGTTCTGCACTGCATATTTGATTTCGATAACCACTTTGCAACTTACATACAAGCTGGGTCATGACAACACATACACAAAAACCCATTTTCACGCCCCTAGTATTATTGGAGCAGCAAGAAGTAAAACAGCAAACTGTCTAAAAACAGTACCTGGCACTACTGTGCTGTTTCAAGTGATTGCATTAGACTTCCCGTACAGTTTGATGAAGTGTCCTTAAAAGCAAATCACAGAGCCCCTCAAGGGCAGAGGCAGCTACTCCAGGGCCTGGGCAACCACAGACGGCAGCAGCTGGCTAAAGCTGCACGATTTGTCTCACACAGCATCGATCCCCCTCTTCCTTGGGGAAAAGCGATCGGCTTGGCTGTTTGTTGTACACATCCACGCTGCTTTGAACTGGCCTGCATCCCAACAGAAATTAACCCACACGACAATACAGGCGTCCTTGGCATCAGCACGACTTAGCAGCTCTGGATCATGCCCTGAACCACGTCAAAGTCAGTCACTTTCTAGAAACAGTGTTAGCTACAATAATATGTTGTATTTAATCTTGTCTAGAAATAAGGTACAGCGTGCTAAATATGTTTTCATGTTCTCATCCTACGTCTATCCATTACAAACAGAGCAATTTTTTCATGCTTAAATAAATACAAATAACATTAACTTAAAAGTCCTGGTTGTAGAAATACTTCAGAAAGTTGCAACGTTAAAAGGTAAGCTGCCCACAGGACATGCTCTTGGAGAGGCTTTTCTTCATCATCCAAGTGCGTCCCCATCAGCTGCTCCCTGCCATACGCGAGGGCTTGGATGAGGAGCAGGAGCCTCCCGCGCCTCCCACCAGTGCTCAGCAGCACAAGTGCTGTCAGAAAGCGATGGCCTGTAGCCTAGTACCTCGCTGCATTACAAATTACCAATCAAATTTTAAAATAATGATGATCATTCATAATATTATCACATCAGTGGGACATTAAGATTCTCCTACTAGCAATATAATTCAAAGCTAATGCTTTTTCTGATGCATGATTTACTTCGGTTTGTAGAAGAGGGAAGGAAGATGTCAGGTCAGAGCATGTCACTGGCACAATATCCAGCAATAATGTGGTATTTCAGCACAATAGGCTAAGTTACCCATTGAAAATAAATGTTTCTGCTAAATCTAAGCCGAGGGAAGGCAGAACACCATTTTATGTTCACATCAGAAAGCACAAGCTGTCACTCACCTTCTTTTGTAAGAAAAATAATAGCAGAAACAATAAGGGCAATATAAACTTTGAGAGATCATCCTGAAGATCTTTTAGTGATTTTTAGTCAAATTCCAGCCTTCAAAGGGAGATTCCACATGCTAAATTTAAAGGCAATGTATTCCCAGTGGTAACCGCACTGCTTCTATGTGCAACACTCCTACTCCCATCCATGAATTGAAACCAGAAGCAGATGATACGAAATATGGAAAGTTTTCAATCAAAGTAAAACGTATCCTCCGTTGAACTAGTTTTCTTTGATCAAAATTCAACGCAATTATTCAATACAGCGTGGGTGGATAAGGGAAGAGCAACCAACATCATCTACGTGGAGTTGTGCAAAGCAGCTGACGCTGTCCTGCACGATATCCTTGTCCCTAAACTGGGGAGACATGGATTTGAGGGATGGGCCACCCAGTGGGTGAGGAATTGGCTGGATGGTGGTGCTCGGAGTTGTGGTCAAGTGGAGACCAGTGACGAGTGGCATTCCTCAGGGGTCTGGGACTGGTGCCATTTAACACAACTGGGGCGCTGCTGGGTGCATCCCTGTTTTCTCCAGATAACTGGTTGACTCTGCAGCATCTGCAGATAGCAGGGAACACTTCCTAGAATTCTTCCGGGGTATAGCTGAAAACAGTTATCCAAACTCAGCATCCCCCATCAGTGCAACACATTGTCCTGATCAGAACTGAAGCACGTTATGAAATCACTCCTGCTGGTACCCGGACAGCTTTGCAACCACAGAAATAAATTCCTAAACCTGCATGGGATCAGAAACAGAAATCCCTGGAAAATATATTTCAAATGGCGTGTAAAACCTTAAAAGGCAAAAAAAAAAAAAAAAAAAAAAAAGTAAATCTGGCAGCCAACAAAAAATAACTGAGGTCAAACAAGATGCTACAAAAAGGGGCGAACTTGAGTCACAAATGCAGACAGTGCACCATCTCTGTTATCATGTCTGTTACTGAGCTGTGGCTGAAAAAACTATTTAATCCCCATTTTTTCCAGTAACATTGAGAACAAAAATCTGATCAACAATTTTATGCTACTTAAAATGAAAGTATTTCATCCTGTGCTAATAATACATTCCTACAGGTGCATTTCCCCCCCAGAAGTTGGAACCAAAGGCACACCATTCCTCTGACCCATGAGCAGAAGGTGCTTTGACATAGTTGGTGGCCACTTTGAGATCTGCAGACACACGACAAGGCACAAGCTGTGGAAATATTCTCCACCTAAAATAAACCAACACCCCCTCAAACCACCCTGCACTCAAACAAAAGTCCTTCTGGGTCCCACGGAAAATATTTTTTCCTGCTAGATAGGAAGCCAGAAGAAGGAGGAAAGAAGAATGAAATTTTGTCTCTCTCCACCTACTCTTATCCTGCATGGCTGACGCTGCCGTTCTATTTTCTCTACAACCTACAAACATTCAATCTATTTTTTCAGTGTGTCTGCAGCTGAACTTCCTTGCACTGGCCGTGCCAGCGCAGCCCACGCACCGCAGCACAAGGAGGGTGAAATGACTGAAATTACCTGTGCATTTACGGTCGGTGTCCTCCTTCTTTGACCCGCTGATCGTTAACTTGCAGTTGAAGTTCTCCTCCCAGTACTCAGCAAACCACACGTTCCTTCGGTTGTTCTCCAGGGTGCGGGAGGTGAAGTAGGCATCAAACCCTGGAGAAGGAGACAGACAAACCTCAAGCTAGGTCTTGCATCACCGCAAGTACTGCACCCAGAGAAACAAAGCCTCTGTTCACACCTCCTTCGACATCCAGCATGCTTTCGCAGCTCTATCCATGTGAGATGGCCACGGAGAGAAAGGAAATCACTTGCACATTTTATCTCATCGACTGCACCTTGTAAGGAAATTACTCTGCTACTGAGAGTTATAAAACTAGATAAAATATATATAGAAGAGATTAATATTTAAAATAAAATTATAAGCAAAAAGCAAGGATTAGACACATACAGATAAGAAATGAAGATAAATGATATGGTGCAGCTGATACTTAACTGAGCTCAATACAACTGTAATTTTATAATTAACCTCTCCAGACCCCCTGAGAACGCAGCTTCATCTCACTCAATTGGCCATTATCTGTACAACTTGCTGTTTTTGAGTTACGTATTTTTCTTGTTCTTAATTTCCTCTCCAAAGATATAAACTTAGAGCGTGAAACTTCTAAGAGGTGACTGTGAAGCGTCGGCATTTACCAGGCACTTCGACATCCCGAATCGGTTGGGGTGGGGTGGGGGGAGGTTTCCTTGCTTAGCCCTAAGAGTCAGGTCATTACTGAAGCAACGTAGAGAGGAACAGAACCCCTGAGGGGTTTTGTTTTGTTTAAGCGCTTAGTGCTCTGTATTCTCTGAAAGAAAATATTGTATAGCTGTGTAGCATCAACTAGTTCATAATTGTCACGTGAATCTTACGTATATTCTCTCTGTTTAGCACCTCAATAACTTGCCAGGAAAAAAAAAAGTATTTTGCTTTGATATTTTTTCATAAAAATATAAATATAGATAAGAATACACACACCTATTGTCCATACACGTGTTTATCTTCTTTTCTTCCTCTGTATATCTTTTTCTTTTTTCTCTACGTATATTTTCTTTAATGAATATCCAAAGGCTTACAAGCCAGGAGGGGGAAAAAAAAAGAAGAGTAGAACTGTACTATAACGTCATACAGATCATTAAATACTGGTAACTCATTTAGCTGCCATGGTGAAGGCATATCCTCTTTCAAGTTTTCACATTCTATAGTTTCAAACCAAGCCCAATATTCTTTAACAGTCCAGACACTACTTTTCAAAGATCACGCTGATTTTAACAAATTTTTCCTCACAATAAAAAACTCCAAGATAAACATTTGCGTTCCCAATAAGCAACGGTAATTTCAACTAAAAGGAACAGCACACCACTAATTACCTGGGGCACTGCTGCTCCGCTGCTGTATTTAAGCACTCTTCTATCATTCTCTTTCAAAGTCGAGATAACTCCTTGGAGCCTGCAGGAATCCTTGTGCATGCAAATGCTTGCAAATCAATAGGCAGATATCCTAAGCACCAGCACGACGCCAGAAATCTGGCCTTTGTACTGCAGCGAGCAGAGCTCCCCTGAGCGCACGCAGGGCGTGCAGAGGCACCGCTGCCTGCTCCCGGACAGCAGCGCCCGCGCTCCGGAGGCTCCAGCCAAGCTAACCAGCACAGCGTGCCTCAGGCTCCCGGCTGCCTGGCATCCAAGCGAAATCGTGCTTCGATCCCCCTTTTTAAATTTATTTTTATTTATTTACTTATTATACCAATATACTTTTGGTTTTGCTTGTCTGTTTAGCAAAGAAAATATTTACACGGGGACAGATAAAGCAGTGCGTGTGCACACATCCATACACAACATCTCTTTTTCCTTTTGTAGCCAACAGAAGTTACATTCTCTAGTACATTCAGAAGGAAGAGCAGTACGTGTGTGACGCAGACAAGTGGTTTTGGCACATAGCATGGAAAAGGCTTATCGCCTTTGCATTAGAGGTACCAGAAAAGCAGACAACTGTTGGTCCACCCCACAGCCAGGGTACAGGCTCCTTGCAGCTGAAATCGCTGTGTAATGTTCCATGCAATGCAAGATAATAGTGCCTCGACGCGTATAGTAGGGAAGTCCATGACCATAGCAGGAAATGAGGAAAAAAAATGGGATGGTGCTCACACGAGGCCATTCTTCACTCTCAATAAATATTAAAACACCAGCACTACAGCATTTTGCAAGGGGGAAAACACAAGTGAAGATGCTGTCTTTCAGACAGAGGTATAACCCCTTGTAGTCACTTCAGTCCTGCACTACAGCAGGGATGTGTCCTGGTTCCAGTTAGGACAGAGTTAAGTAGCTCATAGTAGCTGGTAGGGTGCTATGTTTTGGATTAGGATGAGAAGAGCGCTGATAACATGCTGATGTTTTAATTGTTGCAGAGCAGTGTTTACACCAGGCCAAGGACTTTTCGGCTTCTCGCTCTGTCCTGCCAGCGAGCAGGCTGGGGGTGCAGCAGGAGCTGGGAGGGGACAGACCCAGGACAGCTGACCCAAACTGGCCAAAGGGGTATTCCATACCATCTGGCGTCATGCTAAACAATATATAGGGGTGGCTGGCCGGGGTGGGGGGGCCGGCTGCTCGGTAATAGGCTGGGCATTGGTCAGCGGGTGGTGAGCAATTGCATTGTGCATCACTTGTTTTCTTACACATTATTATTGTTAATACTATTATCATTATCACTATTATTATTATTATTGTTATTATTATATTCCTTATATTCCTGTCTTAATAAACTGTCTTTATCTCAACTCACCGGCTTCACTTTCCCGTTTCTCTCCCCCATCCCAGAGAGGGAGGGGGGAGGGTGAGCGAACGGCTGTGTGGTGTTTAGCTGCCAGCCGGGTTAAACCACAACAGGATGTTAACTCAAAATGAATATATTCCTGTTCAAGTAATGCTGTACTACAGTCTCCAGTCTTCACAGCATAACTTATTTTCCTAAATTTTGAATGCAACCTTCCAGAACTGCAACCAGATTTCAAGTTCAGGTTACAAGACAGTTCTGAATTGTATGACGATGGCTGTTGAAGCATTCAGGCTATGACAATCTGAAACCCGTACAAAGAAGATCACTACACGGGTTGCACACTGAGATGCCCGAAGTAAGTTACCTGACATCCTAAAAAGAGCAAATCCACTGAAGAGGCAAATCTCAGAATTTACGTTTTGTCCCTTCACTTAGCTTTGCAGTTTGCACTAGCATTGCAGAAGAGGGTGGAAACAGAAACATCAAGCATTACAGGTACTAAACCATCTCTGTTTCTTTTGATTTTGCAGTTAGGAGTTACAGCAAATACATATTCCATTGAAAGAGGAAAAAAAAAAGTTCCTCACACCACAGCCAACAATTTATCTCTCTGAAATAGGTGGGTAAATTGACTCAATCTGGCACCCCACACACTGAAATGGAGTCAGAGGAAAAACATATGGCTTCATCAAATTAGCATAGCGACCCATCCAGTATGGGATAAAAATAGACAGCATGTAAACAGATGTTTTCAAACAAGAAAGAAGATTAGGAGTGGGGTCAGCCTATCTCCTTGTGTTAGCCGGGTGTACTACTGACCCAGTCAGAATACATACTTTTCTATGTCTACTAAAAAGAAATAAAATAAATAAATAAATATTGGGATCTTCCAGAAACAGGCTGAAAGCAATTTTCTGTTACCTGTGTGTGTCATCTCCATGTACTCGGCGTGGCTGCCTTGCCCTCAGCCTTGTTCTCGCAGCGGGAAATGAAAGCCTGCCAGGGTCACGCTGGAAGCAGCTGCAGGACGGCAGCCAGCCTGGGAGAGCAGAGCGCTCACACCCTCTCTGCCTGGGTATTTACCCCGAGGCAGGTGCCTAACCTGGGCCCCCCGGCTTTTAAGGAAAGCCCAGACCAAAACTGTCCTGCTGCGGCTGTTCCTCTGAGTTAACGACAAAGTCTTGGCACTCAGCAGCGTTTCTACGCGCTGCCTCCAGAAGGGCAGCACAATTCCTGCACTTCTGAGCTACAGCACCCTAAGGAAAACAGCCATGTGGATGAGTCGAGAGCTACGAGAATTTCCTGCATTTTCTTTTTGGTACCTGCCAGCCAAACCCGTTTTCCTGTAAACCTGCATGTCTTAGTTTTACTCCTAATTAAATGGGCATGTTAAAGGGGATATTCAGTCATAAGGTCTGCAATATATATAGCTCAGAAAGAGAAACAATACACTTTACCAATGTGCCAAAGTAAGTGACCTCTGGGAGAAGTGCTCTACAGCTTAATAAGATAAAATCAATGTGTCTTGATAAAACTGTAATAGAATTCCATAAGAATTACTCCAAACCTTTACAGATTTAATAACAAATAATAACATTCTCATTGATTTTTTAATGATCCCACCCCATTCTCAAGAAGGGAGACAGATCCCTATTAGAGAGTCAACATTTTTTACCATTATTTTCTATTGATCAAGCCGAGCAGGCAAATGACTGACAGAGGGATGAAGTTAAGCAGCAGAGCAAATTTCTGTTCATTCCTTACTGGGAGGAGCAGCGGGCACCCGTTTCTGTTCTGGCACAGCTGGCTGCAGCGCAGGTCACAGTGCTGCTGCCACAGCCTGAACGGGACCTCCAGAGGGCATCACCTGGCATTACACAAAGGGCAGGCACCTGCACAGCTGGGGACAGCAAACCAGAGGATAAAACCACAGTGTTTACCACCATCTGGTGTAAACCTGTGCATCACCACCGAAATAACCGAACTCTGTCAATTTCCAGCAGATGAGATTTCCTTGATTCATTTACAGGTTGGCACAGAATGCTCAGTGGGATACCTCTGCTCCTAGATTTTTATTTTTATTTTATTTTTAATCCCTATGTCATTCACAAGAAAGCTATCAAAGTTATTATGGCTGTCTGAAATCCACTGTCTGAACTGAACACACAGCACACTCATTGCTCTGTGCCTTGAGACAGCAATCGCTGCCATTTCTTTTTTTCCACTGTTACTTTTGGAAGGGTAATTGTGCTAGATATACTCTAATACAATTTTTAAGAAACCTAATTGAAAAAAAAAATCTTCTAAGAGGAAATAGGATAATTTGAAAATCTTACTATTTATAAACTTTCCATTAGATACATGTCTAATAAGTAAGCAAAACCCAAGTATTCAGTTCTCAAAAGCCTTTGCTGCTCATTTGCCAGGGTGGCGATATTGCTGCCTTGCAACCAACCTTGTCATGGATTATAATTAAACATCACAAATCCCATGATGAGTTTCATGACTCACATTTCTATTAACGAACAGTCTGTGTTCGTTATGATTGTATTTTGAACACTAATCATAAAGTTATGGTGGGACTAGGCAGAGAACTATGCCATGTAATTATTGTAAGATAGCACCTACGGATTTATTTACCACGAGTTTATTTAATAGCTAGGACTACGGTAACTCATTCCTGTCCATCACAGCAATCAACAGCTTCTTCCATTTAAGTATGGTGACAACTTTCACGTCAACACCAAGTCTAATTTCATTTTCTTCAGCTTGCTGGATATGAACCATTTCAAATGCCGTTGGGCTACCAAGCAATTCCTGGTGCATTTTTCCACCCAAAGACCAAGCTTCCACTGGCCACGGGCCTCCCACGGCCCCCTGCACCCAGCGGGACCACACGCCGCCACTCCTGCCGCGTCGGAAGGATTTCTGCCTCTTATCACTCCAGCACCTCGTGCATCACTTTGCCAGCACATTTGCTCCGGCTAATTACACGACTGACTTTCTTCAAGCAGAAATTATAAATGATATAAATATTATACACCAAACAGATGATAAAACTGCTGTCTTAGAAACTCTGCATTTTGTTGGTAATTTCTTCTCTTGTCCCTGTTCCCAGCCCCCAGAGCAGAGCCCTGGAACCCTCAGAGTGCTCTTTTGGCTGCGCAGTTTATTCCAGCACCCAGTGCTACGTACTATGAACACAAGCAATCCCACCAGAGCCGGTGGTTTAGAATCGGAGGGACATCTTAAATGTACACTTAATTCTAGATGCTTTTTTGAATTAATATGATTCAGAAACCATGAAAATTGAAACATAAACGTGTCCTCTATAGACTTCAAGCATGTGCTCAAGCTTAACCTATTTGAACCGAAGCCAATAAGGCAACTTAAATGCACAATGCTGAATGCAAACCACGAGTTTGGGTTCAGGGGCTCAGAGAATTAGATGACCCAACCTAGAAAGCTGCATGCTTAAATGTAAAAAGTATGAATAATCGCTTCTTACTTTTGTACACGGCCAAGTATTACACTTGTGTGGCAAGATTTAGTGATTTCCCAATGTTGCCCATATATCATACTTAAGAAAATTACTTTTTCAGCAAATACCTCTAAGAGATATAGATAGTTATTTTAAGAGATTTTACAAATGAAACTAAGTCTCATTACTTTAAATCCCTGTGATTTGATTAAATCATTATTCTTGCACAGAGAAAAATGATACTACCTAATGGGTTTATTTTCTACCCTGGGGGATTAATACATAAATTAATTACATGGTGAAGAAACAGCTTTTAAAAGATTTGGGCCATGGGGAGAGGGACCAGGTCTGCAGCCTGAGGGATGGCCGGGGCATCCAGCTGGGGAGAGAGACCTGGAGCTGTGCTGGGCTCCAACGCCCCCAAATCCCGAGCACCTCCGGGTGTTCTCCCGCGTAGTGCGGTGAGGAACCCTCAGGGCCCACGTGAGCACATATTGATCAGGACAAGAATCATCAGCAGCACGTCAGTGACCAAAACCAGAAGTTCCTACGGGAAGACACGGGGCTCTTCCCACAGCTCACTGGAACTAGGCTCCGCACGTCAAGTGTTATCTGGGTGTTTTTTTCTGTGCTGCTCACGGTTAGTAATCCGATACGAAAACAGCAGCACAGCACGGAGCCTTCCGAGGAAATGATCCAACCTCCCCAGCAGTTCTCAGAAACGCTCCCGAGGTCCTCCAGGACCAGGGCACCGCTAAGGAAGGCGGACGGCACGGTGCCGAGGAGCTGGCGATGCTGAGAGCCGCGGCTTGTTCTCGACTGGAAAATGAGGCTTGCTGACTTGTGGCTGCTTTTTACACCAAGAAACCCCAAGTGATTTATTTCTAACATTAATCTCTCATCTCTCCTTCCATCTGATGTTACTACGTGCTGCCCATTTTCTGCCTGAAAGCATAATGCTCAGCTTCCCTGGCAGAGATGGCTGAGGGAATTATACGTGCTTTGGAGGCTAAACCATGCTCCGGGACGATTGATGCGGTTTTCCACGGCCAGCTGCATGCAGGGGCAGGGGGGAGAAAGGTTCACAGACGAGGCACTCATCGTGGGGGCTGCACCAGGCACATACTGAGAGGGCAGCAGGGAGAGGTGCCCCCTCCGCAGCAGTCCTGCTCGCCCCCACCGCGAAGGGGGAGGCATAGACAAAACCAAGCAGCTCCCTAGGACGAGATGGAAATGGGGGATCCAACGCTGGACTGGCTCCAGTGAAACCAGTAGCAGCCAAATGCAGTTTCCAATATCACAAAAAGGGACTGCTGGGCAGGCTGCTTTGGGGGAGATCCATGATGGCAATGCGTGATTGGCATGAAGGAAGCCGATATTATTCCCAAATAAGCCTTCTATGCCACTGCCCCATGCCCCATCACTGGTATGCGCTGTGAAGCACTGCTTTCATGCATCAGCAGCAATTGTGAGAGTAGCTGGGCCATTGGTGGCTGTAATTTAACAAGGAAAGTAATAAAATCAGTGTTTGACCTACCACATTTCTCTCGTGCCCGAAGTGTTTTCATTCTCAGCCCATGTGGCTTGTGAGCAAATACAACATATTGACCTAATTTCATGAGCAGTTTTCATTAGTTTATGATATTTTTATTCTTTTCTATTTTGTCCAAAGCATGTCCACATTAATGATGGCCAGCTATACGGATTTTATTTACCCAGATAGTAAATCACCACTTTCTATGGTTACTGATGCCAAGTGACTTGAAAGCAGCTACTCAATTTTCTGATTTCTTTAGCCTTCAAGCCAAAATAGTTTAATTTACCAACATTAAATCTGGACTAAAAGCATTAGACATGGAATGATAAGATCAATTTTTAAGGCAGCCAGTCTTTTTTCAGATTTTATTACATTGCCCAAGATACATACTATGTACTGTTATGGAACTGTTGAGTTTACAGATATTTTCCTGACTTCCTCAATAAAAGGATGTAGCATAGTGAATTTTTTAACTTCCTTCATGACAAAAATTCTTTGCATTTGCTTTACTTTTTAATAGTTGCTGATAGAAACAGTGAAAAGGGGTATTTTAGTTAATGTCATGTTCGACTTTTTTTTTTTAAACACTATATATACATCATGGACAAAGGAAATTCAGCTTGCCATCCTTAGGGCAAAGCTAGGAGTTTAAGCTATAAAGCCTCTATTATGGAAGTAGATGTATATTGGCTAAGTATCATTGTTATCACTTTTATAAAATTATACAGCTGCCATGACAATGAGATCATGACCCAGGTGGTGTCTAGACATCACTGTAGTAGGAAGGTTAATACACAAGTATATTATTATTCATTATTCTACAGTTTGTGGCCTCCAGGCACTTCTTACTGTCACAGAGCTCCCATTTATACCAATGTAAGAGTTAGTAGAAAATGCTAAACTTATTTCTTCTATTGTTATTTTTATTGGCATATCAGCTGAGAACGTGACTTTTCCTGTTGCAGCAGGCACTGGACACGCACACAATAGAGAGCTGATCCCCATCTCTCGCTTCAGTGGTCCTCAGGATGGCACATCCCCTTACCAGAGCAGCAGACTGATGTTTTAACCCAAAGGAACCACTGTTTTCTTTATAAGAAGAAAAAGACCAAATCCATGCCTCAGAGCATTGAGAGAGTTGTTACAGGGCAGAAGATGAAGAAGGCTTGTGCTCTCTTCCCCCAGACAACTGCAGGCTTCATAATGCACAAGATTTTTGCATTTTAAGCCACAGAGGGACATTCTAAGTTGACACCCGCATAAGTCACCCAGGCTGCTTTATGTACACTGTGCTCTCCTTTCAGCTGAATACTCCACTTCTTATTCAAATGACTCCTGCTGCTGGAATGAATAATTCTTTTTATGAAGTGCAATGTGCAGAGTCACATAAGCCCTCTCTTGCTAGTGAGGATCTGTGCCTGCTGTAAAGACTATCATCAGATTCAGGCCAAACCTAACAGCTTTAAGAATACATCCAAAAGCTGAATGCCTCCCAGTAATTCACCGTATCTTGCTGCCCATTTATTGGAAATGAGATATTTGTCTTGCACGGACCTTATCCTGGAAGTACTCTTTTCCTCACACCTGAAGATTAGTTAAAATGCCTTTTTTTAAAAAAAAAAATGTGTCACAAGGCAATGAGTTCATATCCACCTTCTCCTCTCACCTTCATACCCAGTCTTCTTGAAATTATCTGTTGCTTCCTGCTGCTGGAAGGTAGATCAGCTTTTGCACCGATCTCCTCTGGAAGCAGCAGAACTCCAGTGGAGTGAAGCAGGGGCTCAGCCAGGGCATGGAGCAAAGCAGTGCTGAGTCTGGCCATGGGGGAGATCCCATGCAGATCCCAAAGCAGATCCTATTCTCCTAGTACTAATAGTTACCCCTAAAGTCTAAGCTGTTATTTCAATTTTTCATTTGCAATTAGGTGCCTAACTAAACTCCCTTGTCTGCACCGATGTGTTCTTCCCAGCACTTTTCTGGGTTCCTCCTTCCCACCCCTTTCCACCAAACGCGAGAAGCCGCTCCGCAGACGGCCCGTTTCCTTTTAATAATGTAGAGCAGTGAAATCAGAGAGATACAGAAGGTCTAAATGCAGAACACGTGAGAGTGCTTTTCTCCCCTTTGATAGCAGCAGCAGACAAAATGCACAGTGCATAACCTTAAAAGCATTTAAACTCAAGTCGTCTGCTTGCATAATTTAAAATATGGATAAAAATTCATGCATCCTTCCACACTGTGATGCAGCAACCAGAGTAACCCTTAAACACAACCAGCAGGTTAAAATTAACGACAAGACATGAAAGTCAGCTCATGCACGGTGAGCACGGGGCCTGCTTGGGGGGGGCACAGGCCTGGCAGCGATGCTGCACAAGGGCCAGTTTCCAGTGTCCTGGGGCACCTTCCCAGCAAGCAAAACGGGATCACAAACAAACAGCCCATCCTCTCCTGCCCACGGTGGGGCATGAGCGGTGCTGATGGGGCTGAGGTGCCCCCAGCATGGCCGGGCCTCTGCTCAGGCGAGGCCTTGCCCCAGCGCTTCCCGGCTGTCAGGCATTGCTCACCTGCACCGCCTGCGGTTCCTCCCCCACACAGGGTCTGCTCTCTGTATGTGTGTGCGTAGCTGGTGTCGTCGTATCCACGGGGACAGTCACCCCACATGCAAACATATCCGTGTGTCCTCAAACACACGTGTGCACACAGAGCTGTACTCACACACACAAACCAGACACTGAGGGCTGCTTTGTTAAAAAAAAAAAAAGCTGTTGACATGGTAACACTGGTTGGGTGAAAGTAACAACATTCCTTCAGATTGCTGTTTAACACGATACATTTTTCCCGCAGAAACACTATTTACACAGCATACGTGGCAGCATTTGCAAGTGCAAGCAGCCCCAGCGGCGCTCACCTATGCTGAGCAGCCAAGAGATGGAGAACAACTGGCTGTACATAACCACCAAGTCTTGTTTTAAACTACTATATACGCTAGCAGTCTTATTTTCAAGTTCCCCTTGAGATAATAATCCCCCCCCCAAATATTACTTGACATCTCCACTATATACTCTCCTTCCTCCCCTTCACCACCAC
Source organism: Anser cygnoides (assembly GCF_040182565.1). Taxonomy (NCBI): domain Eukaryota; kingdom Metazoa; phylum Chordata; class Aves; order Anseriformes; family Anatidae; genus Anser; species Anser cygnoides. The sequence goes on from NC_089882.1 coordinate 3,449,521, forward strand.
CCCTTTTTTTTTTTTTTTTTGAAAAGTCTTCAGAAAGAAAAAAGATTTGCTTATTTTTGACGAATGACTTCTTAACTGTAGGAAGGTTTTAATACCGCCGTGCAGCTAGAGCACACCAAGAGGGGGACAGTGCAGTGTAACAACAATTCCCTCCCTCCCTCCCTCCCGCCCCCTCAGCCGATGCTGCTAACACACAGTTCCAGCATTCACTCCAGCTGTGCGCACTCATCATGTCAAACTACAAGGTGCTATCAAAACCAAGCGCTCAGCCTGACACGTAAAAAGACGAACAAAAACAATTCAGGTTTCTGCAGCCCGGGGACTTGGTGCGATCACGCAGCCCAGCCTCGCCACCCTCGAGACCGCGCAGGCCCACACAGAAACAACTGCATCGCCCCCAGTCACTTGTAATGGAGACACCGAACATATTTCAGGGAAAAGAGAGAGACTTTCCACTTTGATTTAAATATTCCAGGAGCAGAACATCCTCTAGGCGCCCATTCCTCATCCTTTGATCACCTCTGCTGCTTTCCCCCCTCTCCTCTCACAGGACCACCCCACCCCTAGGTTCAGCAGCCAGGTTTGGGTTCTGGCTGCACACACGGAGGGGTGACGGCTACCTGGCAAGCGCCCTCCACCAGGGCTTGGCTACGGTCTGCGCATTTCACTGATAAGAAACCGACAGGTTGCACTCAGAAACCCGAGCCTCGTCTCTTTTGAGCCACGCAGACTTTCTGCAAAGACACATCCAGCAGTACCTCCTCTGGCCGGCACAGGGCCACCAAAGGCCCTCGTCCCTCAGCGACCCAGCGCTGAGCGTCAGCGAGAGCAGAGCCGCCGGACGTGGGCACAGCCTGCAGCCAGGGGGAACCTGCACAGCAGACAGATCTCTGCCTTGGCAGAGATAAATAAGGCAGTCTGAACATAAGGAAACTTTTAAACGGCTCTCGAGTTGCAAGATAATTTGTATTCCCCTCTCTTCATACCAAATACATTATTTCCATAATGAGGAGATGAACATCTGTGTGGCTTCCCAAAATTTCAAGTGGCAATACTTGAGACAAGTATTCTCTCCTTGGGGATTGACACATCAGCATTTGTAAACCATTGCCAAAGCTAAAAACATCATCTGAATTCCAGGGAGATTGAGTTCAGGTGTGATTTAGTTTTTTTATTTTTATCTTTAAAAGCACACCAATTTAATTCTACAAATCGAAGTTGTGGTATTAGACTCTGCACTTGGCCCTGTGCAAGTAAGCTGCCTAATTCAAACTTTATTACAGTACAAGAAAGAACATAAACACCTGAAATACAGCACTCTTCACTCAGCTAACGCTACGGCAGAGCTCCCTCTCTGGGACACCCTGCCTCACATCCCTGTCTGTGTAGCAGAGCTGCCAGGATCCCCTCCAAGCTGGGTGCCATCCGCTTTAGCGACAAATCCACCCCATCAGCCAGGCACAGACACGTGCTCCCAACCAACCTGGCTTCGTTTCTTCCTATTTTTAACCAAGTAAACCAAGTTTAACCAAGTAAAACCAGTAAATCCCCAGGGAAAAGAAAAACAAGCAAACAAAACAAAAAACAAACCCTCAGCTTTGTGAAGAGTCTATTTCACTACTTACTTTAACAATTTGTTGCAGATGGAGGATTGTAGAAGTCACTTTGAGCACTTGTTGCTGTCCGTGCACGGAAGGAGCCATGGGCACTCAAGCCTTCTGCTTCCAGCAGCCACCCCACAGCCACCTCTGGGACTTTGTTCCCTTTACACAGATGTCTGTGCATTACTTCTGATACCAACATGACAAAAAAAATAAAATTTCAACATCTTCTCACTAAACACCAGTGATTTTCCTCACAGCACTGGGCTGTAACCATCCCAGACCCATGAGCACTACAAGCCAAGAGCTGAACCCCTGGAGAATATACTGAAGGGTAGGCACTACAGGTGGGTATTATCAGTGTAACAGCAAAATGCTGACTCTAATTAGGTTTAATCATTATTCACAAGCAATTACACCATTCTCTTTCCAGTAGTAATAATCAGTTTGAGGCCACTCGCTTGCTTCATGCTTCATTCTTACAAATTCTAATGCAATTACCTTTGGGCAGGTGAGAAGTATCAGCACCACGTGCAATGAGCTGCTGCTGACGTACAAGCAGAGCTTGGAGCAGTATGGGAGTCAATGATCACTTCAGAGACAGAGCCTGTGCTTTCCCTTCCCAGGCCTCTTTCCTTCTCTCCCATGACTTTATTAGTGGTTTGGAAGTGACCAGAAAGAGGGTGACAGCCCAAGGCAGCAGCTCTCCATGCCTTGGTGAGCCGGTCTTTCCCACCACCACGTCATCACCTTTCAGATGTGCAGCAGCAGCCCCAGAGGCAAACAGGAGCGTGTTGCTTGCAGTACAGCTGTGTTAATGTAAGGAAATGGGTTAATTTCCAGATGAATCACATCATGTAATTGAAAAAATGACTGAACTACACTTTCAGTGCAGTATGACCTTAAAGTGCACAGAGGAATGAACACCTGTACTTGCAAACACACAGTTCACCATCCTATAGTTATATTTCAACTGTGAAACAAAATGTCTGTATTTATCTTTCCTTACCAGGAGATCAAGACCTGTCCCTACCAGGAGGAGATCATTCATGTACTGACTCTAGTTTTGTTATTCTAAAAGCCAGAAGATGTAATCACACAGATTTTTTTTTTTCTAAATAATTTTCCATTTCGTTTGGATATTGGAGTGCTATCACACAGCCAACAAAATGAAAACAGTCCCAAAGCAGATCTGCAAACCCCGCATGAGCGAAGTGAGCACTTTAGCATTCACTGTATTGTCTTTAGGGAAATTATGTGTATTATTTCCTAAACTATTACTTTCAAAAGCCTATACTCATTCAAGCACTGCCAACGCAAACCAGAAGGAAAAAAGAACAACCAACCAAACAAAAAGAAACCACCTTTCGGACCTCCGTCCACTTCCCAAAATTAGCACTTTTATCTTTCTGTCTGAGCCCATCTCGCCCAGCAGAGCTCAGCCTGCTTCCCGAGCACACTGCTCACATCAGCCGGGGTCTGTGCGCAGAGCCCCAGCCGCAGCGGAGCTGCAGCCCCCAGAGGTCTTTTCCAGGATGCTCCAGATCCCCACAGCAAGAACCAGGACGGCAGCAAATATCTGCTCATGCAGGAAAGGACAGATGCTAATAACCATGTAAGATGTACAGTGAATATATTTTTAATATATAATCTGAGCAGATTTATTTGTCACTTGCAAACATGAATGCCATATTTGCATTTTACTCTAATAAAAGGCTCAAACTTTTTTATTTTTGCTTTGCTTGAGAGATTGTGAAGTAGTATTTCTTTTCAGTCTTGCTAATAAAGAGCAACAATAATTGAGTCATAGAACATGGCAGAGACTAATTTTAAGTGGCCTACAGAGAGAATCGCTTTGGGCTGTAGTTACGGAGTCAGAAATGGCATAGGAAAAAAATTTCTTGTGAGAATTTAGGAACTTTTGCTTCCAATATCTTTCAAAGAGAGGAAGAACTGAACCCAAAGAGGAAAAGAAATATTAAACAGGTTTATACTTATTACCATTTGTAAAGGATAATGGAACAGCTGATAACAAAAGATAAAGAAATGTTAAATATGAATCTAAACTTAGCAGAATAGAAATAATGTGTTACCGTACATATACTAGACTCCAAGTTATCCTGGGAGAGGATGTAATATGCAAGTGAATTACCCGTGAGAATTTAACAGACACTTCAGGTAAAACACGTGCAGTTTGCTAAGGGAGCAGATGCGAGGAGTGCTGAGCACACGCTTGCCCTCGTACCTGCCAGGCAGCAAAAAGGCACGAACAGCACAGGCTGATGCAATGAAACGGGGCCCAACGAACACCAAAACAAGCCTGCTGAACGCAGGGCATCCCACTGGCAGGGGATGCTCAGTGCGTCCCAGCTCCCCCAGGCACCCCTCTCGCCTGGTGCCAGGCAGGGCGGGAGCTCTCCCCCGCCGCTGCTTCCCCTCCCTGCACAGACGCTCCTCCGCCGGGCTGCGCTGCTGTTTGCTTAGCAGATGGCAGAGGGATTTGTTTCTTTCGTTTTAGTTTCTAATGTATTAATGTTATTTTAATTTCTTGTTGCAAAAAATAACCCTTGTAGAAAAGACTGATGACTGAACCTTTTATTTCTCCCATCACCTTATGGCATGAGCAGATTGTATTTGTATTCTGTGTTGCGCTGCCCCCAATTTCTGTGTCTGAAGCTTCCTAAATTAAAACACTGCAATAATTTTGAGGGAAAATAAAGTCACCCAGGTCCATGGGCCTAATCCCGAAGTCCTCACTCAGAGCTATTTCTTGAGCCCAAATTCATCACACGTGGGAACAAACACGAAGAGAAACAACCGGTCCTACCGATCAAACAAGTGTCGCTCCTGATTGCCTGTTCTGCAACACCGATGGGCAGTCCACCAGGCGCTGCACTGGAAATGCTACATACTATATTAAACTCCCTCCCACTCTGCCAAGGCAGTACATCAGGGATGAAAAATGCTCTGTTCCATTAAGAACAGCCTGTAGTTCCCAGCCCTCCTGCAGAATGGTATTTTTGAAACTAGATACTTGGGAACATTCGTGGCTATTTTTACCTAAAACAGAAACAGTTTATTTCAGAAAGCCCTTGCTATTCTTTCTTTACTTGAAAAATACGTTAAATATGAATGGCGAAATGAATACTCTAATATATTTCCTGTGAAGTAGAAACAAGTGTTAACCTTTCCTGCTCCTCTGTTGCAGCAATGAGGCTCGTGCTCCTCGCACGCTGCTGTGGCACCATCCCAGCTCCCTGCATTGGCTTTACTGAGTCACAGAGGCAAACACAACACGAGCGCTGTGCGTGGCGTGGTGTTGGTGCCAGTACTGCTCGAAGGGAGTGGGAGAAGGTGGTAAAATCTTTTCTTGACTTGGGTTTCTGTGCCTAAAGAGAATGACAGAGTAGAACATCCCTCTTTAGACTTCCCCGTGAGCCAGCTCTGCTTCAGCAGCCCAGGAGGAGCTCGCTCGTGTCGGGTCCGGTGAGATCCCCGAGCTCGGCCACCCCCGCAGCGTGCCGCCGCAGAAAGGTGCTCCTGAAAATTCAGATCAGCCAGAGGTACTTCAGTGTTTCTGAAGTGCTTTCAAATGGCTCAGCCAAGCCATGCTGGGATTCTTCCTCCCTGCAAATCAAGTGCCAATAAAAAAGGTCTAATTGAGCATCGCTCATTGCCAGACCCAGAGAACTTCACTGCATACGAAAGGAGACCTCTTCCCGCAGCGACTGACAGGGAGCGATGCCTACCGAATCCTTGCCGAGCTTTCAGATCATGAGATTTGCTTTTAGATCATGAGAAAAGCCTTTTGCACACCTTCAGGATTGCTCTTTACCTTTTGGCATTACCTAACAGCCTTCCCCAGGGACAAAGAAAGAGAGGAACTTCTGGCTACTAAGTCTTTCTATATGTGTTATAGATCCTGGAAATCCTGCCAGTTTTACTATCAGACAGAAAATGAATTCCTATCAAACAAATGAGTCTTGAAACTCTGCACAGAAGTAAGGACTAGCAAGACTAGGAAACACTAGGATTTCCTAATGATACACTGGGGGAGCAGAGGGGCAGGAAGCAGGCATTTGCCACCTTTGTGTGCTGGCTGTGTGCTGCCCCCGTGCTGCTGAACGCCCCGCACAAGGATGGAGGCCTGGGTTGCCAGCCTCAGCTGCCCTTGGCTCTGCTTCCTTGCAAAGCTGCTGGGAAGCAGCCCGCGGCTGTCGGCTGTGCGGAGGGTGAAGCACTTCCCCGGGAGACCTCCCTAACAGCAAAGCCCCCCGAATGCCTGCCGTGCAGAGCAGCCCCTCCGAGGGACGCTAGGAGGTCCCTGGCAGAGCACATGCACATCAGGGGCTGGCATACGACGACATCAGGCTTCCTGAAAACAAAATTCTTGCTTTCTGGGTGGAAATATTCTGCCCAGATGTGTCCCACAGGCAGCTTCAGTGTCAGGTCAGTGAGAGGAAAACTGGTCTCCAGGAGATGCAGTTCAGGTTACTTCAAAATGACGACCACTGACTGCGGATCTGAACAGTGATCACAGCTAAGCGGTTTTATCCTACCAGTCATGTCTTCTCACAGTGTCAGCCGCTCTGGTGTGTGTGCACATCTCTCAGCACAACCACCCACACAATCTCCAGTGTCCTGAAATAACAGTTAAACACGAACATCAAAGGGAAAATGCCAACATAAGCCCTGGGAGGAATGCACAAAATACAGAAATAGAGGCAGAGGCACGCACATCCCCAGGATGAGTAACAGCTGGCACGGGTACAGAAGGGCCCTGATTATCAGCAGCTCAGGTCTGCTGTAGGCTAGGCAGGCAGTTAAGCTCATTGCAAGGGGCCAAAGAGAAGGTCCCCAAATCTTTATTGCATGGCAGTTCTTTACAGTCCAATTAGACCTTTACTGTGAAGCAGCAACACCCTTTGAAAGGGTGCTGCACCAAACTCTGAGATGAAATGTCTTGCTGGTGCTGATGTGGTTGTGAGCTGTGTCCTGCACCAAGCAGTGGCTGGTCCCAACTTCAAACTGCCTCAGAAAACCAAAACGAGCCTCGATCACTGACCAGCACCCAACAGCCAGACTTTAGCAAAATATTGCACTAAGATGGCGTAGAAGTTTACATTTTGACTTGCAACAGAACATGGTTTTTTCAAACACATTCCCTTAAGGGAGCATGGGTTTGGAGGGCCACGGGGCTCTTCCTTTGAGACTGCAGCAGCACAAAGACTGCTGCTGAGGCCATATTTCTCAGTGACTAGCACTTATAGGGAACATGAAACAAAAGAGAGAAAAAAAGATACCTTCACAGAAGAAAGCTTCCTTAATTTAAAAGGAAACTGCAAAAAAAAAATTTAATTTGAAACTTTATAGAAACCGTTTCTTTTCTATATCTGAATATTAACAAAAAATGCTGCCCTTAAGCTACTGTCTCTTTGAACCTGACAAACTTCTCCCCAGGGCCTTCATTTCAACCCTTCAAAGTTGAGCACTGCAGTGCTACTGCTCCTGCACAGTGAATGCACAATTCCTGCCTACAGCCAGGGAGCAAGCCCTGCCTGGCTGACCCGCGGCAGCACCTCACCTACCCATCCCAGGAGCCTGGCCATCGCCCTCCGACGGGATGTAAGCCAATGTTTAATTGCATCCCTCCTTTTATAGTGGAGCTTCAAAGTGGCAGACCACGAAGGAGCGGACAAGAAACGCGCGGTGTGACGCCCGGCGTACAGAGCATCCTGGCTGAAGGGTGCTCACTCGAGCAGCGCTCAGCCCAGCCCGTGGCACGCGTCCGTCCAGCCGTCTGTCCTGGCACGCCGCACCCTGCGCCACGGGTCAGTGCGTACATGGGCAACAGGCAACGAGACTCAGCTCTTAGCTGGGAGGAATCAAAGCTGATCTTACCTCCTCGAGTGACTTTCCCAACACGCGCGAATCGATATGCAATAAACTCTTCACAGCTGCATGTGGCTTGGACTCCCAGGTAACCACGGTGCTAATTTAAATTCAATTAATGGCTTCATTAGCGCTGGGAAAGATGCACTCTCAACAAGTTTGCGGACCAAATGACTTTAAAAACACTGTGTGATTGATATAGAAGAACAAAAGGCAAATTCTTCCTTCAGCTGCACTTGGCCAGCTAAGAGGTTTTCTAGGAGGGTTATAAGTACCACTTGAAAGTATCTTTGTGATAAAGTGTACTGGGTGAAGAAAGAAACTTACCTTAACAGATGACACGTCTCTGTATTTGCTTAGTCAATTAATACGAACACACAGCACCCCTAGCATTTTAATTCCAAAGCTGGTAAATGCAATTTACTCACAAGTAAGAAATGCAAATAAACAAACGTGGCCAAAACGGAGTCACTCTGCTGCTCTCGAGCCGCCAGCCCCGAGGCACCAAGGGAGACCCAGTCCCTGAGGCTTTCCAGCTGCACAGAAAGTAGAACAGACCAGGGGAGGAAAATGCAGGGGAGGCAACGGGAAGAGTAAATTAAGGAGAGACAGTCCATGCTACTCCTCTTATGACTTGTCCCTTACGATTTGTGTCCCCGTTTCCTCCTGGCTTTTCCAGCTCATGGCGTCTGCCCCGCGGAGCCCGCAGAAATCCCCCCGCACAGGCGGCCCCGCATGGATGGAGCAAACCCCCAAGGCCGGGGCTCGCCATCTCCCTCACCCTCCTGAGAGCTCTGCCCCAGGGGCACAGAGAAAAAGCTTGAGAACGGAGTGCTGTAAAAGGCTCTGTACCAAGCAGGAAAAAAAATCAAAACCTGATTATTTTACAAACACTTATGAGAAGTAAGAGGACAGTTTTCTGCACTGTTCAGAGAGGAGTTGAATAAACACTGCACAAAGCAAGCACATCTCTCCCACACAAGCATATGGGGTAAAGGCAGCTAGGTAAAGAATATCGGGCCCATATTTATTAATGCTGGATAAAACTTAATACTGTCTGTAACACAGGAAAATGAACCTTGAGCTCTCTTATTTTGCTAGACTGGGGATGTGAAGGTAAAATAATTGAAAGCCACTAAACAGTGAGAGATGATTTCATCCTATTTTTATTTTTTCTCCCCCAGGTATAATCCTGTCCCCCCCCCCCCCCCACCCCCCAAAAAAAAAAAAAAAAGGAAACCAGCTCCTGCTGGAAATAAAAACAAAACCATTAAAACCATGGTTCACTATCTATTCGGAAGACAAGCAACTGAAAAATTCAAGGACAGTTATGTTGATTTACAGCATTTGCAATACTTGTGTTTTTTTAAATAGCTATGCACTTTCTTGTGCTGAATTTGAGCCATCCATTAACCTGTTAGATGAGCATTTCATGAGACTGCAAACCTTCAGCACATCTTGCTCGCAGTTCCAGCTTGCTGGAACTGAATCTTTTGCCTTAAATCTAGTTGAATCTCATTGTTAAGTTTCATCAAATTCTCACCTGAAACCATAAAGGATATTTTTTCACTGCGGGCAAATAATTTTGCTAGACTTCCAAAATAATTAACATTATATACATATATATAGCCACAGAAATAACTTCCAAATGTTGAACCAAGATCCCAAATTTTCATGTTATACTTGTTCTGCCTGCTCTCCACTGCCATACTCCTCAAGAGCTCTAATGAGCCAGTTTTAATCTTGATAGGTATTAAAGATTGACAGAAGCAAATTCAAAATCTGAAATGTGGATATTGCTCTGGCTTGAAGAAAAGATGAGAAAGAAAAAAGGGAGGAGAAGAAAGACCATCATTCCGCACTCCAAGACCATCTTCATTAGTCGAGTCCTAGGACTTAAATTGCTGTCTGTGGATGCATTATCTAAAAGCTTTCCGTATTTAATTCAGCAAATACTGCACAAATCTACTCCAAAAGGATGAGGCTTTTCCTTCCCTCATGGCGCAGATACTTTCTTATCACTGCCAGAAAGAACTACTTTTGCTCCAGGGACAGAATTTAGGAACTCCTGACTTTGAAGCTGCCTGCTAGGGAGAACTTTAATTGATGTCTGGACCAGTAGTATTATCATCTTTAATCAGAGGGTCATCCAGATATCTCTCATATATACGTATGCGGCGTAATAAAGGCAGCTACCCCAGGCAGTTAAAAAGTATAATTAGATTTTGGTATAGCGGTGATAACAAGAAGAGGAAATGCTCTGAAGTTTATTACATTTGCTGAAAAATGAAGAAGTAAAGTGGCAGCAGAATACCGAAAGGTCACTTTGTGATTAAAAAAGATTTGCGTAGAAGAAGTTCATTTACATCTACAAAGAAATAGGGTTGCAGTTCATCACTTGGAGAACTCCACTGATGATGTGCGATCTGCGGGAATGCAGGGAGTGTTTCCATTGCTTGCTCCTTGCTGGTTTGAATGGTCAAAAATGCTTCTGGGACTTTGAATGAAAAATGGGAAAAATGAACAACTTTCTCTTAGACCATCACTGCCTAGAGAGAAGAAAACCAATACGATAATTTGCTATTCTGAAAGCAAGTAGCTCAGCTGAACTGTGAGAACAAAACACTTGTTTCTTGAAATCTCAGCCTTTCGTCTCATTTTCCACTGTGCTTCCACTTTCCCTGTAGCACTTGAAATTTTGGGGGATTGTTATACCTGCCTCAACATCTCCCGTTTTCACCATTATCCTGATTGCAACATTGCTTCAAAATAGCCAGCTTTTGCTGCCCAAACTCTTCCTGTAGCTCACAGTTTCTCCTCTTTGTGGTATTGCGCCCTTCCTGAGATTAGCAGGGCACCCTTTCTGTCCTTCAGCGCCAACTGATAGAGGAATCTCCCCCATGTGCAACACTTACACCTCCGTTCAGCTGAGTGCAGAAGAATGCGGGTTTCTGAGGAACAAAGCGGCAGTAGGTAAAACTGCACCAAATGCTTTTTGAAGAAAGATGTTCTGCAGATTTTTTTTTCTGTTGTGTTGTTGTTTTATCGAATGTCAGATGCATGCAGAGCCACAGATGTTCATCATTTCTGTATCATTGTAAAATGAACATAATAATAACACATCCCATCCAAATTTTAGTGAGAAAAAACGTCTTTTGTTTAAGCTATTTTTTCTCACATTCCAACACTAATATTTGGTCTGTGCTTACATTACACCTTTCCACAGAAATGTTACAAGGCGATACTCTAGAAAAAGACTATTCGAGCAAGAAGGATGGCTGCAAACTCTCAGAAACACAAGCACTGCTACTTGCACTACTGCAATGCAACATGCTGTGCTCCTTCCTCTGAGCGTATGCTGAGCTTCTGGATTGGGCTGATGTTTTAGTAATATGTGAGCACAAGGACACACCATTAAACGTTTTTTTGGGGGGAAGAGTTCAAAGTAACAATAACCAAGATATAATATTCACCTGCAACAGTTGTTCCAAAAGCACGTACACTCTGCTTTTTAACCTGAATACCTTGGAAAGCCTTTCAACCTAGTTGATACTTGGTTGAAGTTGGCTGGGGAGCTAGTTTCAAACACAAGTTTCTACAAAGTGATTACTATTTAAGTTTGCACTTCCTCTGGCTCACTGTCTACTGCAATTATGCAAATAAGATGCAACTTTATCCTTTCAGCATAATTACATCACACACAATTGGGCTATATTAAGACTGACTTAAGAGGAATGAATTAAGTTGATGTAATGATTTCCTAAGTCACCCCATGGGACTATGGCAAAGAAAATTTTGTCCCACAAGTGACATCAAGCATCAAGACAAATAACTGCATGTCTGGAGCCTGATGCTACAAGAAAGTGTGTGTGTCAAACTGCAGAGCTGGATGCTTCTGGGGTATACCCACTCTTATGGAAAGCAGGAACTTCAAATGGCACATGTGTAGGTAGGTGTAAATGCGCCAACATACCTGCATTTCACATCTGTGATTTGCATCAAAGAGTCATGGCTGGAGAAGTGCTACTCAAAAAACATCTTTTTCTGCAAAATGACCATTTCAGTTTATGACTTATGTGGCCAATAACTTTACAGATGTCAAAAATCTGATAATCCAAAGTGCACCATATACAATTTAACATGCTGGCACATTAATTTTCAATGCAATTTAGCTTTTCCTGCCCTATTAGCCTTGCATTTTTCTATGAAGCATAAGAAGAGGCTAGCAGCATCACCTATTTAATATTAAGTTTTGGTGTTCTCTAGGAAGGAAAGCTGCAGTACTTCCCTTTGTTTGTTAGGCGTCTGTTTCTAACATATTACAAATCCTATTTAACACAAAAGGAAGAAGCAAAAGGATAATTCTCTTGAGGAGTAAAACAAGGACAACCCCTTTATTCATCCTTAGTATAGAAGCTCTCACCAGCCCCAGTGGGAACGAGGCTGGCACTTGAGTGGTGCCTTGCCTTGGAGCCGGTGAGCCGCAGGGGCTGGCGGCAGCACTGCTGCACACCACTATGGAAAAAGGAGCCTGCTAGGCTGGGATACTGCTCAAGATATCTTCCTTTAGGGCAAATTGAGTTCCATTCTGCTAATTTAGTTTGTTTCCATCAATTTATAGGGGAAATCAAAGCTTCTTATTTCATTTATTTTATGTATTCATTCAAAGAAATCCATTACTAAATTTTAGGAAGCAGATGTTCATTGCTGGATGATAAAAGAATAACATTAAAATGTCTGTTTCCAGTTCTCTTGGATTCATAGCCAAATGAAATTACTACAACAACAGAAAGAAAAGCAAAACAACATACAGCAGCATAAATGCAAGAAAGACAGACAATCCGTACGGATAACAGCCTCACTAAGCAAAGAAGTGCTAACACCTAAGGATTACTTACTTCCTATAAGTAACAGATTCCAATGGATGCTTCTCACTGGATGAAACAGAAATGGAATTGGTTCGAAAGGAGAGATGTTGAGTTCTGGAAAACTGCTTCACACAGAGAGCAACACTTAATGGGATAGGTTTGAGGATTATTGAGAAGGACAGTATGAGAATTACGGTACAGGAGGGTGGGACTTTGCTCTGTGCTCTTAACCAGCCTTTTACTCTTCCTCCTTACAGGGCTAAGCAGATGGCAAATACAGATGGTAATTAGGGATGGATGAACGGGATTGAAAAAGGTAAGTACAAGCCTGAACCTTTATGAGTGGTCACAGAGCATGCAGGAAACATTTGCTATTGACATTGGAACTGCTATTCTAGGACACTTTGCTCTGCCTCTCCCTTAATGCCAAGTACAGTACCTATTTTTGCCTGAGTGTTTTCGTCCTTTCTGGCAAATAACGTGCAACTTATGGACCTCAAAATATGTAACTGCTGGTATGGTAGGAGCTCTTGAAGAATGAGTGCAATTATATATATAGGCAAAATATAATTTACGCCTCACACACTCTAGTAATCATGCAGTCTGTGTGACTACAAGTGCAGAATGCAACAAGCCAACTTTTAGGCAATAGGCTAATATAATCCGTGAATAAGCTATCCGCAGGCTGGATGAACGTGCATTTTGCAGATTCATTAACTGTGCTGATATTTGTAGCTGTTACCTAACTGACTTTCTGTACATGAACCCTGCCCCTTTGTTATTGCCACTTGTTTCCAAAAGCCAACCCCATTATGTCCAATAGGCTTAATGTATAATGTAGGAGCAAAATATTTTTAAATAAAAAAAACTTGGAAAGTTTTTATTTCTGTGTACTGTTGGTAGACTTTTAGTTTCTCTGTCAGAAACCCTCAGGGATGAATACAAACAATATGAAAAGATTATTAAAATATCCTGTTTTTAAGAAACAGAACACTTCATTGTCTATCAACTTTACGTATTTATGGAGAAGTAACATGTGAAAATGCCTCCAGGGTTTAAAAATTTAATATTATAGATCTGAGAAGAATAACTAATGAGGTGGTAGAGTAGACACAGTAAAAATGAATGCAAATATTTGGTTTCCCTGTGACTGAAGACACCAGAGCCCATTTCAATGCATGCAACACATTCAAGGGCTCTTTGGAGACCCTGCCTGGCACAACAGAGGAGTTAGTTCTCTTTGCCCAGTGTCCCTTCTATAAAGAACTTTTCATGTTAAAGAGAACATGGACTCTAATCAGCATGTTTGGTTTGCCCAGAGGAAGTCATGTGGATAGCTGAGCATCTCTACAAAGGGGATAGTATATAGTATGGAAGAATCAGACAATCGACTGAATTTTTACTTCTTCAGTAGAAAACTTACCCAGTGCTTCAGAGGTGATATGTAATTGCAATAGATTTTCCCTTCCTGAATACATACATGATATGTTAAGATCATTTTGGTTTACATCTTTTTTGGTGATATAGATAGCTACTGGTCACTTTTTGGTTGTGGAAATAGCATATAGTTTTTGGACGAGCAACACAAACATTCAGGAAAATTTCAGGGGATAAAGACTGGCTCAATGTGTTTTATACTCTTTCGATACTACCATGCCTATACATATTTATCCACAAGAAAAAATATAGGCAATCAATTTTGTACCACAAGATTTTCAGGAAACAAAAAAAGAACGGGTGAGAAGCTGTGAGAAAAAGTCAATCAGAAGAGAGTGCTCACCCTCAATGGTCGCTCGCTTGGGCAGGATGGTGATGGCTCCCTCAGCAACGTCCTCCTGCTGCAGCAGGGGGCTCACTTTGGAGCCCCACGTGTCCGAGCCCACCCACAGAAAGTGCCCGACTTGATCTGCCCTCTTGGCGGCTGCGAGGATCTGCCTGTGGAAAAGAACATTTTGTTCACAAGTTAATTTAATTTGAACACGATTGCTTGGTAAAAATAGTGTGTGGCAATTGCAGAATGAACAGAAATAACGTATTCCTGTAACCAACAGAGCTCAGAAATTTCACAACACATTGTGTCACAATCCATGCAGCACTGATTAAACCCTTCTTTTAATTCACCCTATATCCTAAGAATGAAATCACAATTTTACTACAACTTAAATGTTTTGCCATTGACTTCACTGAAACCTCATCCCAATTTCTTTCTGCCTCTTTGTATAACTGAGCCTCTCAGCACCTGACATTGCCATCAAAATTTCAAGCTGATTTAAAATTCTCAAGTGAAAAATAAGAGTCACGCTTCTAAAATATTCTTTATATTATTTTAAGGGCAAATGGTACCTGAATTATGTGGTTTAACCTTAAGCATCCAAGCCATTTTGTCACTAGTAACCATCATTTGCCAGAAAATACACTGTGAGTTAATAATACATAGTAGTATGAGCTTGGAGAGAAGAGCATCTTCTGTTTGAGAGGTAAGGTCAGGTCTGCCATCAAATGCATGCATAATCCTACGACAAGAAAAGCTTTCAGACCTTCATTCTTTTCGGATCATCACTCCCTTCTCCCCAGTGCAGCAATATGTGGCCTGGGGTGCCACAAGAGCCAGGGCAGCAACAGTCACGACTCCGGAGTTGCCCTACAAAGCGTCCACACCACATCCCCACACGGCTCTTACCAACAGACATTCCCCCTTCATTATTTGTGTTCTTGCTTTCTCATTTCTGCACATCTATCAAATGAATTAGTTCCCTCATCATCCTTACTTTATGTCCTCATCATTGGCAAAAATAACGATGGCCCTGGCATTGGGAGTTTCTAGGAGCTGCTTGATAATCTTATCAAAGTCGATGGTCTTGTCCTTGCGATCCTGGGGGATTTTCAGGGACTGAGCAATGCAGAGCCCACCTGCCGAAGAAAGAAGAAAAGGGCTCAGTCAACGGAGAACACAGGAAAGGCAGCGGAGACACATGTGGACTGAAAGGGGAGCCTGGAAGGAAGAAAAACTCTCTGACTGCTGCCTTCATGTGGAATTTAATCTTCACATCAGGTATCCTGAGGTATTGCTACAATTTGGTATTATCTGGGTGGGACATAGACTTGTTCCTTAAGATATACGCAGTAAGCACACCTGAGCAGGGTCATGGATTGAACAGGGCTGTGAAAATAACAACACAGAGTAATAAACCAATAAACGAGACAGCAAGGGGAAAAAAGCAACAAAACCCCAACAACAAACATGAACAACTTAAAACAATTAAACAACAACAACAACCCAGGCTCAAAGGCAAGTGGTGTTTACAAGGTATTAGACAAACTATCTTGGTGCAGAGCAGGGACTCTGATTTTGCAAGTTAAAGGATATTAAGTGAAAATGCTTCTGCTGAAACAACTTGTTTGAAATAGGAACGACAAATTAGTTGAAATATTGGCACAAGGAAAGACTGGTCATGAAAATCCTTTCTCTTTGAAAATGTCCATTATCAAATGGGATGGAGCTGCCCAGGCAATTGTGATCTCAAGATAAACTACGTGTCTGTGAATTGGACTTCTCATAAATGCACAGATAGTATTGAAAAAAATAGTAACAACACAATAATAGTGATAACCACATCCATATCAAGGTAATAGTTTTAACACATTTCACAAATTACTGTTATTTAGCATGGTTGGAGAAAAATTAAAATTAACATATATAAAAAAATCACAACTCCAGTGACATTCTCCTTGTCACTGTAAGCAGATGAAATCACACTTCTGCCTTTACTGTTTTGTTTCTCGGCAATAAACTCTTTCATCTTTACTGGCATCCTAGATAACAACTTCCTCAGCATACTGCACAGTGTGTTAATTAATAAAGCATTAGAGGTACATAGTAAGAATCGTAAGTGGGGATGAATTACTTAAAAGACAGGAGGACAGAGCAGATATTTACTGATACACTTTAAAATCCAGATTTAAAAGAACAGCTAAATGAAGAAATAGAGAAGCTGTTCTATAGGACGGGATTCTAGAGGAGAAAGCTCTTCTACCATCAGCACATCCTGCTTGCATACATTCTGCCAGAAAATACCATAATTGTCTTATAACATGGCAAAGCTGACATAAAAACACCTAGAGGAAAACCACTGAGCATTTGCAAATACATGGTTTTAGAGTTGCAAAATATGGCTCTGCTATATTACATCTCATCTGCGATCTCTGAGTGCTTTATAAAGAAGGTCAGGCTCATTTTTCTTATTTCAGAAGTGGAGAAGTTGAGACACAGAGGCTGACTGCAGTCAAGCCAGGTCTCTTGGTACTAGGTGATCCAAAAACTCCGGGGAAAAAAGATTGTTTCCAGTGGGAAGAAAATAAATTGTAAAAAAGAAAAGGTTGAGAAAAGATAAAACAGAAAATAACCTTTAAGTTTTTCACTGACTCACACATGGTTTGTTTCTGTTCTACAGTTATTACAACTTAAATTTATCATAACCTGATTTTTTCTGGAAAAGAAAAGAATACCGATTTCTAAACAGAAACTTCATTTGAAAATGAGGAGAGAAACTCTAATTGCTAGGAAGTTCCAAAAGCCTAAACACTTTTAAAATCCTCTTTCCTGTTATTTTCCCTAGTCAAAATTAGATGAAACCAACCGAGCTTCAGGAGCAGTTATCCAGCTTTCCCAAATTGCCCCCTTTGGCACGGGTTACGCCTTGGTTAAAGGCGGACCCCCGGCAGCTCTGCCTTTGAGCCCGAGACTCCCGCTCCAGCAGCGGGGCCACAGCAGTGCCCGGACAGCAGGAGGGAGGCAGGGAGCAGTCGCTGTGTCTGTGCACCGTGTCCAGGGCAGGACCGGGCTCCGTCCTTTTCCTTCTCCCAGTGAAAAGCCTCTCCCTTCGGGCATCACGCCTAAGGAGAATTTAAAATTATCAGCTGCTGAGGGAAAGGGCCCTCCCAGGCTCTCCATCGCATCGAGCCAAGGTACTTCCAATCTCCCACAAGGGACTGTCATTTCTCTTCTTAAATAAGACTTAGGAACTTCGGAGAATTCATAGAGGGGGGAAAAAAAAAAAAAAAAGGATTTGTCAGACGGAAATTAATGCATTCCTGCCATGGTGTCCTTTCCAGAGGGTCCAGCTTTGACACAGCAGAGCAGGAGAGGATTTATTTTGTAGTGACGAGACCAAAGGGCTTTTGCATGCTGGATGCAACTGTTATTTAGACACCTCTAAAGGTACCGTGGAGATCCTTGGCAATCCCTCATAGCTCTCCATTGCTTTCATTCAGAAAAAGTGAGCTCTTACAAGAGGACCAGAGGCACAGCTCCAAAGAACAGACACCCACAGACAGGCGCGCGGAACAACATTCCCCAACTTCGGATTCCAAAGTGCAGTGCCAGTAAGTAAGAGCTTTTAAAAACAGGAGAAAGGAATGCTTACAGTTTCTTTTCCCCAGACACGAGGCTGCACACACACGAGGCGTGTGGGCGCCGGGGGGGGAGAGCCGCCAGCAGCGATGGGGGCTGCAACCAGGAGCCCACAGCAGCGGTACGTTGCTGCTAAGAGCCTACCTTCATTGCAGAACCGTTATATCCAAGGGGCAAAGAAAAAAGGAAACAGAATCTAGACCATGTGATTATAAACACTGTGGTTATAAAACTACTATAAAAAAAAAAGAAAGAAACAGTATCTAATATTAAGTAATTGCCACCTACATGATTTAGGTGCATGAAAAGAGGACTGAAATAGTTGGCAGGCCTGCTAGCTCAGCAACCCATCCTGACAATAATTACACCTCTTGTGTGGGTCATGCGATCTCTACTGCCTGGATGGAGAAGCCAAAAATCTCATTATAGTTGATAATGATTACAGCTGAACTGAGCATCTTTGGACAGAGACAGCTGCGGCCAGGCTCAATAGTGAGGAAAAAAGCCCTCCAATGCAACATCCAACTTGAGAGCATGGGATTTCCACGTGGTTTCAAAGAACAGGGGATCCAGGATGGAGAAAGGATGCTCGAATTTCGGAAGGATGATTTCAGGTCTTTTTTGCATCACAGAGGTTTTTTCACTGCCTTGGGCAAGTCGGCTCTTAGTTTCTCTGCCGTCCGCTGGTGCAGGCAGGTAACAGATTCCTTTTTAGCATGCCAGCACGGTGAGCAGTACAAAGCACAGCACGGGCAAATGAAAAAGGCAGAGAGTAGGATGCAAGATGATCAAGACCCAAACGATACAATTCAGACATGTTGATGGATATTTTGATTTTCAATTGCTAGTGCCTCTTCCAGGAAAGTGGCATTTTTACAAATTGACTAATACGTGCTCCCAGTCACTGCGCGGGTCAAGACGCATTACTGTCTTTACTTGCTTTGCTCTGCTCAGGCCTAACTGGGCAGCACTGGCACCCGAGCACAAGCTCCTGCTGCAGGAGCGGGTGAGCCGCCAGCCACCAGCTCTGCTCCGCTCACATCCCATCTGTTTACAGCTGGGCTGACGAGCTTGTTCGAGAGCGCTTCGACCTCTGCGGAGGATCTCATGGCAGGCAGAGGCATGTGCCATTTTTCTTTCCTTTGCAGTAACAGCTGCCCAAGGAATTTAGGGTATATTGTCCAAATGACACATACAGAGTAAGTTTAACTTTCACATTCTCGTCTTGCATTCTTATTACAACAGGAAACACATGTGCACAATTATTTAAGTTGTCAAGTTAATTCACAGTGCTCCTGAAGTAAAAACCTCCAAGGGAATTACGCAGTAAAAATCTGAGAGTTGCAAATTAAGGATTTTGTCATAGGATTTCCGCAGTAAAATATTACCCCTGATGGACTGGAGAGCCATGAATGCTCCCAGCAGCTACAAACTGCTCTGGCAATTGCCGGTACCCTGCAGCTCCGGCAGCCACACCACCACTGCACCCCGCAGCCGGCACGAGGAGCCCCGTGGGTGCACGGTGCTGCAGGAATCTGTCCGGCAAGCGACGAGAGCAGGTAAGCGGCACTCTGCTACCAAAGGCAAGGCCACCATAAAGATAATGGACACTGGAAATGCATAAAAGGGATTTGAACTACAGATTCATGAGAGAGCATTCAGCAGTTGTGCAAGCCCAGCACACAGAGGTGCAGGGCAGGCAGCTGGTGCCCGCTCCCCCATCATGCTGGGAGGGAGAAAGGCAGCGCTCCCTCGGCTCCGTCGTGGTCCCTCTGGCTATGCGCACGAGCAAGCAGCTGGATCACTAAGACTTTGATTCTTTCCAGCACTAATGACATTGCCAAAATGGAAAACTTCACGGAAACCTTTAAGAAGCATAATTCCTTCTTCCTTTGATGCTTGGAGAACAGCTCCAGCTAACAAATGTATTTTTTTTTTATTTTTTTCTCTCCAGAGATGGTTAAAAACCAGTGAAAGACAGAGTTAGGAAACCCAGGACTGAATCTGGCTGATTGCATCCCCAAAAGCCTGCCATGGTGGTGGCCAACAAGCTGACCCAAACACACGGAACAGCTCTGCTCCTCCCCAAAACACGCAGCTGTGCTCCTCGGAGGCAGCGCGTGCCAAGGAAGGCAAGGCGAGGGGCTGGTGCCCGCCGTACGCTCCATGGCTTCAACAGCCAGGCACAACACTTGTGCAAAATGAACTTCAGAAAAGTGTTTCTGCTTTTCTGTACAGTTGGGAAAGTTGTATAAATGGATAGTCAATTCCACTGTTATCTAAAAGAGACCGTAGTCTTTGCTAGGAGTGATATCTTGGTTTGGATATTTGGATAGAGTATGGACAAGTCAGTTGAAGGAGTGAGCAGTGATTATTCTGTTAGTGCCCTTTCCAATTATTTAGTTATTTATTTGTCTGAAAACCTGCAATGATCTTGGGAAAAGCAGCATAACCTAATCAGAGGAGAAAAATCCTCTTTACTCAAGAAATTTTTGAGTTCCTGAAATTGGTGGATTTGAGGTTTTTATAACCAAGTTCTTAGATTTCCTCTGTAATGGTGAGAGTCAGAATGCTTCTGTTGGGAAGACGGGAGTGGTAAAGCAAAAGGGAGAAATGTTTAACTCCTTGAGAGATGGAGTTTTAGAAATTCACAGCAATAAATAAATGTGGTCACAGCAACAACTGAGGCAGTCAGTTCTCTACCAGTCTACTCTTGAAACAATGTCTTTTCTCTCCTAGGCCATGTATGGAAGTCTAACAGTGGCATCTTTGCCATCTTTTCCTGCTGCCAGCATATGTTTTCCTAATAACATCAAATCCGGGAACAGAATACCAGGAGCAGACCCAGTAGGTTCGGCCTTTCCAGATGCGCCTTTGTCCAACAAGTAAGCCATGAAAACGCGCAATAATCCATGAAAAGGACAAGAAAACAAGGCCAACCATTTCCTCAAACAATGACTTGAAATTATTTGGTTTCCTAGCTTCTAGTTTTCCCAGTGGTTTGTGCCACTTTGGCAAAGTGACCCAATTGTTTTGGATTGTTCCAGGCATTAAAATTCCCCACGCTACGAGCCACTGGCAGCACTCTTTGAAAACACAGAAAGGCTAACATTTCAACTGAAATTAACAGCGCCTCCAGATTTTTTTCTTTGGCAAACAAACAAAATGCAAGTGCAGTTGGGCCCCTGCCCCCCGGCGGCTGAAGGAGCTCCCTGGGCCGTGGAGAACCATCCCGGGATGCTGCGCCGAGCTGCAGTGGGGGCACAGGGAGGGGGCTGGGTCTCTGTGGAAGGGACGTGCCCCCTCCAACAGGCTCCCAAGAGCAGTACTAGTAAATGGAGACCTTACTCAGAGACTTTTTGCATGATTTTTTTCCCCCAAATCTTTTTTTCAGCAAAAGACTCTCCTGAACTTCATGAATTCACTAACAAGACTTACTTTAGCACAGTTTCTGTCTGAAAAAATGACATTTCTAGACAATCTCTGGGCAAAGGGAACCTTCTTCAGTTTCATGTTGATCCTCCTAATGGCCACTGCTTTCTTATACGCTTCTGGAGGATCTTTAATTAACTAAGTGATGCTGGATACAGGGGCAATTTATCTGAAGATGTTGCTCAGGATGTTGGCAATTAAGGATATACAAATACCTGCCAGACTGAAAAGGAAAATTAATGGATCGAACTTCTTTCCTCTCTTCAGTTTGTTTCATTAAAATTAAGAGCAATTCATTTTTCCTAAAACAACAACAAAAAACTTCATTTAATCTAAAAGGGAAGGAGTCATCATTATGGCCTCATAATAGGAAGCAGACGATGAGTTACATTCACATGAGGATTCTAGTTTCCTCCTCCCACCTTCCAACTAAAGCACCCTGAGACGTGCCTCTCCTCCTTCGCCAGGGAGGCTGTGCCGATGGCTCACCCTCCCTCCCTACCCACGGCCCCCTCAGGACCTACACCACCCTCAGCCGAAGTAGATGATCCCGACATTCAGCCATAAAGGACAGTGCCCCAAAGAGACCGAGGCCAACTCACACGGGAGCAAATCCCTCTGCGGGACGAGAGGGACCTGAGCTCTCCTCCGGGGCGCTGCACCCCCGGCTATGGAGCTCGGCGGGACGCGACGCGGTACGGCCCTCATCTTCCTCCCAGCTCCTGCCTGACAGAGGTGCAGGATGAGCCAAGTCCCAGTTCACAAAAACATTTAGGGAGCATGAAATCCGACTTCCCTCCCAAATTAGTATTCACCTCCATTTTTCTGTCTTTTTTTTGCAGGCAGATGTTATTCCTTTAGGAACAGAAGCAAAGTGCTAACGCTAAGTGATGGTTACCAGAAGTTTGGGTCTCGCAAATAAAGCAGGATGGGCAGGGTAACAAAGGTAAATCAAAAATGACCTGTTGTGCAACAGGTCAGATGATATGAGATCCGCTTTTTGGTTTCCTGCTTTTACTTAGCATGGCTAAGTAGAATGGCTTAGAGGAAAGATTCGCTTTGTTCAGCTGCCGCCAGGAACAACGAACTAAGACCATTCTTTCCCTGCCTGCATCAGATGCCAGCTTTCTTCTTCTTCCCCTTTCGTACAGAATACACGTGTGAGACTCTTCTTCACAAGTATCCTCAAAAAATGCTTTGCCATGAAAACGTGTATTGAGGCATTCAAGGAAGTTGATTTTTGAACTCTGCCATAAGACATTTTGTGAGTACAAAAAAAGCAGAGAAAAGAATAAAAAGATCAAATAACAAAAACAGGGTAATCGCTGCAAAAGATAAAAAGGAAAAGTTTCTCCTCACACTTTTCCAGTCCTCAGCTTCTTGAGTCGTATGCACAGCGTTTTCACAACACAGAGGCACCCAGTGGTGCAGGGCCAAGCGCAGGCGCCTCGCCTGGCCCACCAGGCACCAAAACCCGCACGTCGTGCTGCCTGCTCAGCCCACCTCGAGAAGTCCCTGCAGCCCCTGCTATAAAATCATCGTCAACAGACCATACCCTCAAGGCTCAATATCAAAGCACTTTCTAAACATCTATTTTACCTCCTCCCTTTTGCATTTATTTATATTTATATATATAGTTGTCACCGCCAGCACTAGGAAGGAGGACCACATCCTTCCATGCGACAGAGAGCAGAAAGCCGGGCTGGTGGCGTGCGCCCCTCCGCCCTCGGTGCCCACTGCGGCCTCTGCGCAGGGCAGGCTTTTCCCTAGGGTTCCCTTCTTGCTCTATAAAGCTAATGGAGAATTCGAAACTCCAGTGGAGAAATTGTGGCCTCAGCCTTGTGATGTATCCTGTGACATTAAATAACCGTCGTGCTCATCCTGCTGTGCTAAAAGCTCTGGTGCTGCAGAGAGGCAGCGTGGTGCCCATCCGTTTGGTGCAGAGCGAGTCCCGGCGGCTCCAGCACTGTAAAATGCTGTCGTATGACTTATTTCACGGGAATCCCACTCGGATGGCATAGACGTGGGGCAGAGGTTGGGCTGTATCGCTTAATGCTCCAGTTCCCAGGCAGCTCGAGGACAGGCGGGCGAGCTGAGCCATCTGCGTGGCAGCAGCTGCAAAGCATACAGGGACTTGGAAGAAGACAGAGACTTAAAAATATCATAGCTGCCTTCATTCGCCCGCTGACAGGTTATATGCTGTGCCTCTGAAAGGCAAAACCTCAGGAGAATTCTCTGTGCAAGTTCAAGCAGTCATGCATTAAATTGTTCGGGGCATTAAACACCTAACTCTGGTATTTAAGGGTAATGGATGTATCTAGTAATCAAAGTGTTGCTTCAGTATCCATGGATACCCATGATTACGCGGTATTTTGATTCTGGTACAACACTAAGTACATTATTCTGCTTCCCTGAAATTCTCCAAGAGCTATTTTTCTTATCACCCCTTAATTGGATTATCAGGTAGCAAAAGAGACAATTTAACACTTTTTCAGATGATTTCGCTACAGAGGCTCTCTTTTTGGGGGACTCACTCTCCGTAATACCGAAAACACTGCTTCAGAAAGTTATGTTTGCAGTTTCTAATTATTAAAAGGAACTCTCAATTAAACCGATTAATACGTTCCTTTAAAATCAGCAGCTGCTGCGAGCTGCCTGCTGGACGCCTCGTGGAGGGGGAGAGGCAGGCGCAGCAGCGGGCTCGCACGGGTTGCTGCGGGAAGCGAGCAGCTGATTGCTTTCACAGGGCCTTCCCCTGTGCATTCACCACGCTCCCAGGGCAGGCACAAGGTCTGACACTTGCTCAGCTTCACCAAAGCGACCCGGAGCCTGCAGCCACCGCTCCTGCGCCGCAGCTCACATTGCTGCTCCTGAGCACCGGGACTGTACGGGCGGCCAATCGGACAGGCAGGGAACGGTCAGTTTAATTACAGCTTGCACCCAGATTTTTAAATCTAAACAACAAAAAGAGGTTCTGACCCCCCAAGAAAAACACCTGCCAGGGCACCCACATGGTCCCTGTGGTGGCCCTGTGCAGCCCCGCGCCGAGAGCCCTGCGAAACCAGGCCCACGGGCAGGAGAGCCCGCGTGTCCCAAGGAGAGGAATTCATTGGAAGAGGAGGAAGATAAATATTGAAGGCATACAGTATTTTTGTCTTTTTCTTTCTTTTTTGTACTATTATGTCTATCACTGGTGGGCTTTGGCATATAGTTATATACCCTGCATATACAATTTATTAGCTCCAATGAATTTTACCTCTAAACCTCATATATTCTATAGAAGAAAAGGAAACCAGAGGCAATAATACTGAAGACTGAGTTTTGTCCCTGAGTAGTGCTTAAATGACCCAATCAGTATTGTCCCTGTGAGCAGACTTTCATACCACAATTGCGGATGTTTCCTGAAAAAGCGGAATTACATCCTACGGGAACGGGAGTGATAAAGATTATTACATATTCTTGAAATACAACCAGCCCCGCCAGCTTGCTTGCCGTCAAACTCCTCACCAGTGAAAGAGTTATTCACACAGCTGACATGAAAGCCACAAAATCTTCAAAGAGCAATCAGTGAGAAGTCAATACGTGACTGATGGGCTTGCTCCGGTTGTGAGGTGTGCGCTGGCGTGTGGGTAAGGATTTCAGAGATCTCCTGCCATGGGTAGGAATCCTCTTTTATTGTTTTATATCACAAACAGAGTAACCCCCCCAATGTCCACTTTACTGGGTTCGTTTGCTATCAGCCTCGTGCAGGAAATAAGAAGAATTGCAGTAGTCTAATCTAGGAAAATTGCCAGTGCCATTCCCAAACGTGTAAATTCACAATGAACCAAGCTTGGAAAATAAATCCTGACTACACAGCATTCTCTGACCCAGTCTGTCCAGCCACAAACGGAAAGAAATTAATTTACTCTGACCCTGACAATTAAAATATACCCAGACATATTCAGAGAAACCCACTTGGGTTAGACCAGCATTTGCTGGTCTAACTTATCCACAGCTCCACCCAGAATATATACAGCTCCATAAAATGAAATATTCAGGAGCGTTGAATTATCACATTTAAAGGGAAAAAAATAATAAATCCAGAAATGGCAGCTGGGCCCATAAGTCCACAACCAAAGTTCTGATGAGGCTCTTTGCCAGGCGTTTGTTTCTTTACTAGAAGCAGTTACTACACTAGGTACCAAGAGTTATGATGTTCTTGCATATGCCAGTAAAATAAGTTTACAACTGCACTGGTGTGCAGATAGGCTAGAATTTAAATTAAGTCTCCATAGTATCATAATTCAATTGTAAAAATAAGATCTGCCCCAATAATAAAATTACATTAAAACATAGAACTGCAACAATTTATCCAAGGGGAACAACCCTTGTGGATACGCAGCAGCCCTAACTTAGAAACTTTCTATACGGAAAGATTCTACTGAATCATTTTAAAAATTTGATTTTTGCTAAACTTGTTTATTGCCTCATTTTTTCATGTTAGACCTCATCATAACCAAAAAACAGAAGACAAACTGATACAGAAGACTACTATTTCTAGTATGTTATTCATTAATGCTTAATTCTATTGTGTCACAGCTTAGCTCCATATTTAATGACATTCCTACTGCATTTTATCACCTCAAAAATTGTCCTTTATTATGGCAGTTACACTCCAGCAGCATACAAAAATTAGGACTCCCTGGAACACTAAATTAAATTATAAGAATGCTATAAGATCATAATTTTCAAAGATTTAGAAAAGCTCCGTTTCCTAGACACAAAATAAAGAAGGATATCTTGTTGTACCAACAGCCATGCATGCTCACGAACTCACGTTTGCTCAGATTACAATGCTCCAAAGTGTTTAAACCAGCCTCAGCCTGGTATTTGCAGCAGGAGGCACTTGAGATTTATTGGTGTCCTAAAAGCGGTACGAGACAAAGTACATTTGAGCCGTACAGCGTAACCATATAGAAAAAACAACATAAAATAAAAGTTGTACTTCTGCTTCGAACATTTAAAACATTCTCGTCATTGCAGCTTTACTACAGCAGAGCATAAATGACCCAGCCAGGCTCCAGCCTGCCCTGGAAAGCCGCTAAGAGGAGGTAACTTCTGTTTCGAAGGGCTTCTAGATGACAGCCCAGGGCCGGAGTCTGAAGGACCAGCTTCCCAGCTAAATATCAGTATTTGTGTGCAGATATTTGCCATATACCAATTTCTAACAAGAAATGCCTATCATCAAACAGAAAAGTGAGCCTCCAAATTCAGACACCAGAATTACATTGAAATGAATATAATTAAAGGTCTGCAGGAAATCCCGGGTGCGTCTGCTGATCAATGGGATGAACATCACAGAAGTGCAAAACCCTTCGTATCATCTCGTACAGCGTGAATCCAAAAATAATGCAGTCCTCCCCCTGTCTTTTAAGAGTGTGGTCTAGTCAGACTAAGACCGACTCCACTGTGTTGTGCATAAAAATAGCGAAGGCAAAGTTCTCAGAAATAGTGTCAGAACACTTTATAAAACACAGTTTCTTTAGGAACAACTGTAGGCGGTGAAATCTCTGGCTGCAGATAGAGACAGAAACAAAGCACCCAAAATACCATGTTTAAAAGCATAATGTACAGCCAAGCAATGATACAAATTAGAACTATGCTCAACACAAAACACCCGCTAAGTATCTTAGTCTTGCAGCTGGTTCGTAAATCCTGAAAACTGGCATATTTGAAGTCCTAAACTGAAATTTGCAACGGGAACAAAGCAAAGCAGTCATTTACGGTAGGATTTCCAGTGCTGTGGAGGAGGCTCCTGGCTCCAAGGAGCTCCACCTGGGTAGGAAGATTGTCTTGGACACGTTCGGGTGCCTGCGGTGCCAGAACCCAAAGGGAGGTAACTGGGAGGTTACCCGCCGACGTGGAAAGCAGCCATCGGGCTCCGAATTGAAAGGAGATTGTTTCAGTGAATCAAGTAAGAAATAAACGATCTCTGTTTTCCTGTAAATAAGTGTTAAGATTAAGATGTATACAGTCCAATCTGAGGTTACATAGCTGAGACCCTGAGCCACCGAGGCGATTGAAAAGCAGACCTGTTACCTGCCACGAAAACTCGCAGGCTGGACGCGTCTCACCTCCCAGCACGCGGGGAGCGTGGGCAGCGGGCAGCTAGTCTCGCCCGCTCCTAATCTCCAGTTACTTGTTTGCCTCCTAAAATGCCTGAATGCAACACTGCTCACAAACAATACCTTCCAAGGCTGGTTTGGCTCCCTTGCAAAAAGCAATTTCCTGCAGCCTTCACATACACTAAAGAATCCTGTGCTCTATGACATGGTTTTATTTGTCTGAACTGCCTCTTGGAGCTCCACTCTGTAATTTAGGAGACTGCTTAGTGCTGTGCTGCTCTTGCAGGGATATTTCCCCCCTAGTAATAATGATGCCACCTCTGGATAGTGAATCATTATAAATTGCAAGCACAAAATGATCTCTAATGATGAAGCTTTTCTAACTACAATTTCGAGTGTTCCCATGTTCCTAATTCTTTTTTTTTTTTTTTCTTGGAGAGGTAGCATAGTATTTTAGCTTTCTCTCAGTTAATGGTATTTTCTTGGTTGTTATATATCTGTATGGGCAAGTAAAGACTTGTCAGATCTTCAGAGGATGAGAAATCCAGAGAATAGCAATGACACAATGACAAATCCGGGAGGGAAGGTAGGGAGGTTTAGAAATCTTTTAAGTATTCTTTTGGAAGAAAGCCTGTTTTCTAATTTTTCACCAAAGAGGCGGCCAGTGTTTACAACATGAAAAAATCTTTCATGAACCAAATGTCAGGCTTGCAAAGACTCCACAGGAGACAAGGCACATGAAAACAGACTGACAGGAACTTCTGGGCTTTGAGTTAGTGAGGACAAGACGCGAGACGTGGGACCAGCGCACAGAACTACAAACAAAAGCACCCAAAAGCAAACAGGACTCGCCATTCACCTATCTTAGCTGGAAAGATCAACTACGGTGTTAGCAGGGAAACAAAAGAAAACCGGACATCAGGCTGAGGGACAGGAAGGATTAGAGGAAAACACAGTAGCTTCCGTAACATTTTGTTTAACCTCCAGTTCCTTGTGTTTCGTCCAAGCCGAGGCAGAAGAGAGCCACTTAGCACTCTGTACTTCAAGCAGGATGAAGGTCTCTTCTCTGGATGCTTCAGCAATCATCCCAAATCCTCTTCTGGGGATACGCTCTCTAATTAGCACGTCCTATTCTGCTTGCTGCTTCCCAAGTTTAATTGAAGCTCTAAGTGACACTTCCCTAAGGTCCTAACCCTCAGTTCTGCAGCCTGCAGGTCCCTTTCATACGGAGATCACAAGAGAATCAGACTGTGCGTGGTCTAATTTTACAGACAGGAAGTTTCATGATGCATCCTTAGCAAATTGGCATTATGTTATGCATGTTCATATTTCGCAGCATTTTGGTGAAAGCTGAATGCAGCTCTGACTCGCGCACACGTGTGTTAAAAGCACATGTAAGCTCACCATCTCTAGGGACTGGATGGGCAGATGGCAGCTGGGATGACTGAAATACCAAAAGATAGCTTTTCTGCTAGGTTCTACCCGGGTTTCCAAGACCCCAGTCTTGCTGCAGCATATTTTCTGTCAAACATTTACAGACTGTGTTACACAAGGGCATAGCTGCAGACTTGTGGATGGACCACTGCTTTCTGGGATTCAAAACAAGTGCATTCAGAAAGAGCTAAGAATTATTTAAATAGAATAGGTTCCCAGTCTTTGGATGACGGAAATAAAAAATAGAAACAAAACTCTAAGGAGTCCATGGTCTCTTCTCTTTCTCATAATCCTCATCTCCTTCACACTGGAGTAATGTTCTTAATGTACAATGCTGTGCTTTAATAACCCTCTCTCAAATGACTACTAAAAATGCAATATAGTTCAATAAAACCACTATCTCAGCATTGCAAAAAACACCTCCCTATATACTGCCTGAGGATAATCAGTTCAGTTTAATGGAGTTCTGCAACAAAACGGAAGAGGCACAAAGTTAGGAGCGAGCTCGTGGAAGGCAGCCCAGGTTTCAGCCTAGCAGTCTTACCTCACGTCAAACAACCGCTGCCGGACCCCGGGTGACAGAGCAGAGGCACGCCAGGTCCTCGGGGGGCTCTGCCGAAGGGCACGGCCTCCAAGCAGGCTCAGAGGAGGCAGGGGCCGGCCGTGGGGCCAGGGAGGCCCTGGGGAAGGAGCCTGCAGGCAGTTCCGAGTACTGCCGGGTAGGGGTCAGGACGCTGCCCAAGCATCCTGGGCACTCGGTCTGGGCTTTCTTTGCTAACCCTAAGTAGAGGGGTACGGGTGCTGGGCTGCAGGCACGTCTGCCCTGACCTGACGCTGAGGTTCCTATGGACACTGTGAACTGGAAGAGCAAACACAGGTGTGGATGATCCTGGGAAACAAACACAAAGGACACGGCACAACGATCACCCTCTATCTGGGACAGCAAGGCTTTGCTTCGCAGGCTTTGAACTGCAGTCATGGTCTAGTTCCTGAGATGCCTGCGTGCATTAGCTCTCAGATGAAAGTTTGCCACAGCTCAGGGAGTGACCTTAATACAGTTTTCAGCAGACCTGAGCCCTAGCCTCTACTCGGCAGGTGCATTTCGTCTTTGCAATTCACCTGTAATCCCATCCGGGCAAGCCACAAATATAGATGTGCAGGTCTAGGAGCATAAAAACCTATTTGGCAAAAGATGTGCTCAACCTAGCCACCGGGAACAGCCTCCGCTATGCAGCCATTTACATTCACTCCCCCTGGGAATCTCAGAAGATGGATCGCATATAGTTATATATGAGTTCTTTTAGCACAAAGCTCTTCATTGACTGTTTTCTAAAGAGTTTTTTCGATGCACATCCCATTAAAGACAATGTAATTCTCTTCATTTGATGCTGAATTCAAGAGGTGTATGAAATACTTGTCAATATTTGGACTACCTAATGTGTTTAACTGAAAGAAAAGTGATTACTGCTGAAATCATTTCTCCTGTAAAGCCCATACTGCCCTACTGTGCATCCAGAAACATTATGAATTTTTAAAGTCTTCATTTTCCTTTCAAGAAATGGAGTTATGGCTATAGTATACCTGTATTTTTGACAGGCCAGTTTTTAAAAAATCATCCTTTTCCTTCACAGAAGGAAGAACAAAGGAAAAATAGATCATCTTATCCCCCTCCTCCCTCTCCCACACCTTTTGCTGCAAACAATAAAAAGCCCAAACCCAAGTGTTGGGACTTATGGGAATCAAACACTGATTTCCTGAGGTGAAGGGATCCTGAGGGATGCTAGAACTACCCAATTGAGAGGCTCACGGGACAGAAAGATAGGGAGGACTTTATAGGGCATGTTCTTATCACCGAACTTGTTACTTGCCTACTTAAAAATATGACTTACTAAAATGAGTGAAACCACAGGAGAATGTACACAAAATAGCAACAAACATATAAACCACAGTTTTCAGGATTTTTAGGTAACACTTCATTTCCAGAAAGCACTTCTTAAGCACCAGTGTCAAGCAAAAAACAAAAAATCATATTTTCCTAAATTGAATGCATAAGGCAGAATACCCACCACCAACAGTTTGTCATCATTCACTCATCATTCTGTAAGTTTTAAAGCCCCCAAGAAGCCTATGCTAATATATCTAATATCCCAAATAAAAAAGGCAGATGCATTGCAGTAGCATCTATTAACATTAAGAACTCGTACTCTTTTACGAAGACGGTCTTTGCACTGATGTGAACCTATAAGCATCAACAGATTTTTCACTGTGCGAGAAGGATGGAGCGTCAAGTCTGCCTGAGATCTGTCTCCCGCAGTCCTGATTCAATGAACTGCGCACCCAGTGCTGCTACGGCGTGGGACACGCTGGACTACTTTGTTGTACTCACCATAAAAGAATAAAAGCAAGTAAATTTACTTTGCAGCAAGAACTCAGGAGAGTGAAAATATTTTTATCTTCTGTTCTTTGGCACTTAAGGAAGCAAGAAATGAGGTCACGCTCTCAAATCAATAGGTAAATATTTAAACAACCCTTACATAGCAGGAAAGCTTGATCTCTAGACCTTTGCTGGAAACTTTATATGGGAAGGAAACGCTAGCAAATCTGAAATTCAAAAGAGCTAAGAGACCAAACCAAAAAAAGGATGAGTAAAAATTAATATGCAGAATATGTCCCTTTTCCCTTACTGTTGGGGCACTCATCACATTAGTTTAAATTTAATTAAATTTCCTTATATTATTTGCAGATCAAATTTCACACTCTTCTACCTACACCTCATGATACGCACCTACAGCTACAGTGCTGAGCGGCCCATTATTTCAGTCACCATTTATTATATCTCATAGGAATTTAAGAGATAAAAAGCCCAACTTGATAGATGAAAATGTGCATGTGCAACTAATTAGTAAGAAGAGGAATTTTGCTCGCTTTATAAATCCCTGTACTTCAGGAGGTGACGATACCACTAAATTATCATCACCAGCACACCTACTTGCTCTGAGCACGGGCTGTCCTTGTTCCGGGCTTCTGATGCACCCACAGAAGCGAAAACCAGGCCGAGGCTGCAGGAACCTCCCCAGAGGAGTCTCCAGGTACACACGTGCCGTTGTGAAGCCACAGACCAGGCCTTACCGCCAGATTTTGACGTCTGCTGGCCGATCAAAAGTCCCTGACCTGACGGAGAGCTGCTGAGCTTCCTGAATTACGCACTATGACCAAACGAGCAGATTTTAGGATCACATTGAAAACAGCGGCAAGATCTTTGCTGACCACCTGGACATCTGTATACCAAACCTGAAACCCGGGGACTGACGTGTGAGAGGAGCACCCAGCAGGTGACTGCCCTCAGCATCCGAAAAAGGCCCGGTAGGGTCAGCGGGCACCAACCCTTAGTGGGTCAAACTGCCCCAGGCCTTCAACCAGACCCCGTGGCTTGCAGCCTGTTTTACCAGCCAGGAAAAAGAAGAGAAGCCCTGAAAATTATTCAACTTTTTAAATGCTTTTGCCCTGCAAGAGCAAGGAAGCAACCCCACCTGCCCCTCTCCTGCTACGTGCTGCTATCCCACCTGAGGACCAGATGGCAGCGGTTAGGTTTCAACACCTTTAATCCGTAACACCTGATAAGAGACGATAAAATTCTCTCTTGAAATTGTTAGGCCTATTGCTTGTATAAAGGAATTAAATAATCTTAAATTATGCGTGTACCACATTAACTAAAAATCAGTAGATCAATGCAACTTAAGAGAACACGTGATAACTTTTACTTCGCATAAAACAACTATTTCCTTTATTTTTAATTCATTTTGTGGTCAGGAAGATGACAAAAATAACCTTTATTTGGCATAAACTATTGCCACGTTTAGGGGAAATTAACACTGAAAATTAATTTCAAATATTCCTCTTGGTTTCAAAGGTTTTAAATTAATCATTCTTCCCAATATTTTGACATATTGGAAGAACTTGATTAGATTGATTCAAAAACAATGACTGAAGAGACAGCTCACTGATTTCATTAGATTTCTCCCTGGCATTCCTTGCCTACCTACTCACATAAGGCTTGCACTAACACTACTGAAAAGCTGCTTTACTATCAAATCTATTTGAATTGAGAGCACTGAATTTCCTATTTAAAATTCTATTTCTTGCAGCTGACACACACATCAGTTCATTTCATAGCTCATGTCTTTGCGTTATAACATTTATATATATTTTTCAAACTTCATACATTAAAGTCAAGGTAAGCCGTTAGAGCCATTTGCCAAGCACATCGAAGCCCCCCAGCACTCGTGCAGGAACGCAGAGCACTGTGCTACGGCAGCGGCTCAGCAGAGGCAGCCCGAGCACGGCAGCTGGGCGCAGCTCTCCGCAGACCCCCAGGCACCCAGCATGTTTGCCCCTCGAGGCAGCCGAGCGTGGGCACCTTGCCCCGGGGTGCCCCAAGGTGCCGCAGCCCCCAGCACAGGGAGAAGCAGACGTTGCCTCAGCAAAGTGCAGCTCGCTGCTGAGCGACTTCCATCAGCTTGCTTTATCCAAGCAATGGGTACAACCATATAAACTGCAACAGGCACTAGCGCTTGCAATTGTTAGTGATTCTGTAGCCATGGGGCTAGAAACTCACTCGACTGCTCCTGAGCAGCGCTCTGCTGCTGGCCACTCGCATTTTTTGTGTCTTTAAAATGCCTCCAGGATGTCTGTGACCCCTGCCAGGCGGTGATGCACGCCCCAGCAGCGGGGCAGCCGTAACCTCTCTGCCTGCGCCAGACCGTGCCCAGACGTTTGATCGTGCCGGAGCATTCCTTCCTTGTGCACGTCTCATTGAGCAACGTCCGAGTGGCGACAGGGTTTAGACATATTTGTACGGAAGCACCAGGTTTTGACATTGACAGTGCAGCAGTTACAGCTACTGGAGCAGGAGGCAGAGTCCTCGAAGCAGCTCTGCTGCCTGCCTGCCCGCAGCAAGCGTCGGGGCACAGGGCAGCCCCAGCCTCCCGGCCAGGAGCCAGCCCTGCAGCCACAGCTTCTGCACAAAGGGGTGTCTTTTAAAAGCCAATAAGCATGCTTTGGTATGCCTATATCAGAGCAATGCAATGTTCTCTGCATAAAAAAAGGATAAAAAGAATATATGCATAATATCAAATGGTCTTGTTTAATCTGTTTGGTTTCATTTGTTCTACAGACTTGTTGTTTGGGGGAAATTAATGTTTTTTAATTAAGTTGCCTGCATAGTTACTTAGGTAATACGTGTTTATCAAATATTTTCAACAGTTCCACTCTACCCAAGCAGCACATCTGCACCAGTAGCTCTAGTTTACTGTGGTAAAGCAATTTGTTGAGTCATGCTCTTTTTCCCTCTGCATCCCATTTTGATTCCCCAGACAGCGTCATTTCTCCATTTGTTAATCCATATTTAATTTTTAAATCACAAAACACCCTGGTTTTAAAGATAAGCTTTTAAAATGCCCTCCTACACAGTCTTTCTTGCTGTCTCCCGGGATATTGCCGATAACAAGCAAAATCATATGCTTCAAATATTAATGAAGAAGCTGCTACTGGAAACTGAGAACTTTGAGGCCAGGTGATTATCATGCGGAGATGTGATTTAAAATCCAACCTGAAGAGAAACAAGGCTAAGGAAAAAGAGTAGTAAAAGGCAACACAACAGTTTGCAAGTGTCAGATAAGGATCTATAGAGACATCCCTTCGGTCCAGCTCAGCACGTCTTGCAATCCTTGCATGGGCTGGGAGCCCGGAGCACTCGGGGTGAGGGCTCCAAAGTTCCTCCTTCTTAGGGACACAGAAGATATAAGAATAACCATTAAGCTGTTGATTTCTCCTGCTTGGATCATCCCTGGGACACACATGCAATTTACAATACGAGACAAAACCTTTCATCTGTAAGCTGCCTCATTGAAATCCAGGCACTTATTAAAATCCCTTGAAAAATATTCACCACAGAGCTGTTTGCCTGCTTTTGTTTTTGGTGCAATATCATTTGTATGGGAATTTCCTGACCACCTTAAAGAGAGCCCGAAGGCTGCAGCTCCGGGTGGGCGCTGGGCTGGGCTCCGGGCTGGGCTCCCCGCTTGCCGCCAGGAACACGGGGTGACGAGGGATGGCTGTGGCAGCCTCCTCCCTCCTGTTGCCTCCTAAATGCCTCCTAAATTCCAGAGCATGGCAATACAGTCCTTCATATAAGGAAGAAGGCTGTTCATTATTTCATGTCCTTTCAAAGGGGCCAGAGGTGGATGGGCACAAGAACTCCACCAAAGGTGGAGTCGCACATGGCGGCTGGAAGCGATGCACGGGGCGTTACTGGAAACCTTCCCTCCTCACTCCTGTGATCGATTCAAAACCTTCCTTCTGTGAGTTGTCAGAAAGGGACCTTTAAAGAGCTCTGGATTCACCTGAAAACACGCGTATAAGAGGCACAAAGGGGCTCCACTCCTGCGTTTTTCAGAGTGTCACGTGCTGTAGGAACAAGTGATTTCTTCAGGGTTGCTCCGAGCGATAACAGCAGAGGAGTGCTGTTCTAACTGAGGGTCTCAGTAAAGCTTTTAAATGCAAACTTGATTTTTGCCACATCAGAAAAACATTTCTACTAAAGTAATTCTGAGAATAAATTTTAATTTATCAGTGCTATTCAAAAAATGGTAAAATAATCTCACGGATAAGGAGAATTCTAGCTGAAACAGTAGCACTGGTAAATCCTGTACCTGACTGATAAATCTTGGAAGCCAATTCGGAATTCTTTCCACCTTTCATTCAAGATTCTTTATTTTTCTTATAAAAGTTACTGTGCCTAGGAGACCTACCTCCTTTTTAATTACTAGTGCAGGCTGATTTGTACATGCCTTTTATTAGGGGTAAGGTCACTGTCACTGCACACCTCTGTCTTTCAGATATCAAAACAGCAATGTATGATTCTGAGCTCCTTTACTGAAAATTAAATAGGCACTTTCTACAAGAAAAACAAAAAAAGCGTTCCAGTTTTTCATCTGGTTATCTACAAGCCTGCTAGCACATTAGTATTTCTCTACATCACTCGTTCATCCTTGAGCCATCTCTAGAAGCGGGGGACATATTTATATCCCTCTGCTCACAATAACACAGCAGCGACCTGCAGAAGGTCCATAAAGGATGGACACATGTCATGGACATAGGAGGACATAGGATGGACATAGTCACAAATGGGGTCCAGGAGCCAAAGCTAAATTCAGATCTCGAGTCTAAAGTGACTCATTAGTTCCTGTATATACTTCATACATTAACAGCTGTGTTTATCTTCCCAGTAGGCTGGCCAGGCCAACCCCAAAGCCACAAGCTTTGGTAACCATTCCTTCTGCATGCACCCTTCAAGGATGTGTCCCTTAAGACTCTCCTTAAGGATTCTGAGATTGCAGGAAAGTTGGGTGGTAAGACAATGGACAAATGAAACATCGCTGAATTATTTTGTGAGTCCATACCAAAATAACATTGTATGAACGATCATCCCCTTTATGCAGCACGGTGTAGGACAGGAAGTTTTCTGTCGAGGACCCTTCACTGAGTGCAAGGAGTCAGGAGTCAGGGACGGCCTGGAGCAGACGAGGGTGCCCGGTGGGGTCCCTCTTGGGCAAGAGCAGAGCCAAAGCAATGAACACCAGGTCCTCTCCTTGGCAAAGTAAAGGAAATAATCCCAAACACACAGGTTTTTTAAATGCCTTATGAAGTCTCAAGATCATTGACATTCTAGCCTTTCCCTCCCGACAGACTCTTAGAAAAAAGGCTGTTTCATTCTATTATCATTATTTTAACTTTATTCAGTAGTTTAGAAACATGATGTACTGCTTGCTTTATACAGAAATGCAGAGTTCAAAGATTTTCATGTCCTCTGACTGGGTTTAGAGAATACTAATGTAATCTCTACTTCAAGGCACTGAGCTTCTGTAGCAGAGGATAGTGTAGAAAAATAATTTCATTTTTTCCTGCATTTCAACTATATAATGAATGTTCCCACAGGTTTTAAATAAGCATAAGGGCTTTCTTTTAAGAAAACTCTAGTGAAGTAGTCACAGACACAGTACAAAATATTTTAAAAATATGCTTTCATTCTTGAAAAAGCACATAGATACCTCTGAGAGTAGGAGAAGAAAAATAAACATTTAGGACTGCGTTTCTGCACCAGAACATCATTATCTCCCCATCGCACTGTAAAGTATAAGACGCTCTCATGAATTGATGCAGTGCAGTGTCAGGACCAGGAAAGGACACTGGAGTCCAATCCTCTGCACTGGTTCGTGCTCCCTCCTGCTTCGTTATCAGAGAGAAGTTCAACTAAAGTATGAGTTCCCATCCACCTTGCAGTAGGAATGTGCTTCAAATGTTTACTTTTAGATAAATAAATGGAATTCTTAAAATGCCAGCTCAAATGATTCACTCTAAGTCAGTAAAATGGAGTATCACGAAAATAATATTA
Source organism: Anser cygnoides (assembly GCF_040182565.1). Taxonomy (NCBI): domain Eukaryota; kingdom Metazoa; phylum Chordata; class Aves; order Anseriformes; family Anatidae; genus Anser; species Anser cygnoides. Next base: position 3,486,717 of record NC_089882.1, read on the forward strand.
TGTTCCAGCACTCAGTCTCGTATTTCTTAACATCTTCTGATAAAAACATGTTTTAAAGCCTCGTCAAATCTCACTTATCAGATGTCCTCAATAATTTCATATAAGTTCATTAAAAAAAATGCAGTTCATGATGGTATTTGAATTCAATACACAAACTGCATAAACACGCAGTTGTACACTGACAGTAGTGAAAATGCACTTTGAGAAGATAAACAAAATTCTTGTTCATGCACTATTTATAAAGCTATTGCTACTTGCACTGCTAAGGCTACTGCATGTCAGCAGTTAAAAAACTTCACATCTGAGCTGCTAATGTTCCAGTTCAGATAAAATGTTTCAGGTTGCATGAGGCTTTTTTTTTTTTTTTTGTAATTAAAGGACAAAAAAGCAGAGTAGTGGGAGGACTTTCTGTTTTTAATGGAAGGCATGTCAGTGTGGGAACACGCAACTGTTGCATACAGCTTAAATGGAAGGGATTCAAACCGAATCGGTTCAATGCACACTTCTTTTACACCAATAAAGTGATTTCTCACAGAAGTTGTATGCCTGTGTGTCTAGCAATGTATCGAACCAGAACTTCACATTTAGTGAAGTCATATTTAGTAGACCTTTGGTTTTAAATTCAGATAAAAATTAATGTCTGCATGTTATTATAAACTTCACGGAACTGTCTATAAAATCCTGTGCTACCAACGGGAGAGAGACAAAGCGCAGCATGCTGGAGGGCAACATGACAAAGTGCCTACACAGAATTCAAGAAAAATAGAAAGTATTTAACGTGAGATATGGCACGACTAGCTAAGAACAGGTTTTTAGGGTACTTTCCTTCTGTCTCTCTCCAGAAGCAGCAACCATGTTGGAGAACAGGACCGCAGCAGGGGAGGCAGGAGCGCACACGTGGCGGTCACATCGCACAGCGCAGCCTCAGCGCTCAGAGCTCCGCGCTAGCTGCGAGTTCCCTCGCTACCTGGCAGGCTGCAAGCACTACACAAAGCAGGATGAGCATGATATACCATCCCATCTCTCCTCAAAATCTCTAATCCAGGTTTTACTTAACACATTGTTTCGTCAGGGTGAAAAGATGATTTGTAAAATTAATTTTCCTAAGAAACCTATTCAACTGTAAGCCATTTAAAGAGCTAATTTCCTCTGTGTCCTCCAGGAATGTTATTTACCAGGATTATCTTTATCAAGGAAATTATCACAGGCAGTTGAACATTTTTATCTCACACTATCTCATTAGGGAGATGCTCCAACTGGGCTTCCTGGATTCCTCCCCTCAGTTCCCTTACTGTCGCCCCCCCACAATTAGCCTGGCATCTTCTATCTAGTATCCTCCGGGCGGCTATCCCTTGAAGGTAGCTAGCACAATAAAATATCAGGATTATAGGATATGGTAAAAACACCAGGCAATGCTTTTATCAAGACGATCTGCTAAAAGGTCAGCACATAACTGAGGGATGAATTAAAGGAAGAGTTGCAGAAAAACATTTTCAATTATGGAACAAAATTGTTTGAACATATTTGCCTTTTCTGCACACCTGTTTTTATTCTATGTTTTCCTCCTTTGCTTGTTTACTAGAAAGGGAGCTCAAATAGCTTGAAAAGAAATAAATTAAAAAGAATAATTGGAAACTAGAAGGGAGGGTGAGATGGGTATGGGAATGTAACCATGAAAGGCAGATGTAATTAAAAAAAAAACACTTTAATGCCATGCCAAGAAGGGTGCAATTCAATCAGGCTCACTCAGCTGGAGTGTCACAGGGCTCACAGCTCCGCAGGACGGAAAGGCCTCGGCATCCTGATGGCTTTGGGAATTAAAACCTGTTCTGAGAGGCAGCACTGGCAGCAGGGGCCTGCCTCCTGACCGTCACCTCCAGTCAGCGTACTTGCTGGCTTAATGGTTTTTGGTTTGTTTTTCTCTGAAGAAGACATAATGCCTTCTGCACACTTTAAAAAATAATAGTTTCAAATATGCAATAACAACTTTCTGGTAATACAGTTACTCTCTTTGAATAAAACCAGCCCTCTTTCACAGGAGACGTTCGTGTAGAAGAGAATAGGAGAGCCAAAAAACCCCTCCGTCAAAACCTCTCTGAGCTAACTACCTTTTAGAAGATGGCTTTTGGAGTAATACCGCATTTTCTTCTTTCCTTATCTTTATTAATACACCACTTTACTTCTGACACACGACAGCTCTTCTCCTTCGGAATTACATTTTTATGCTAACCAGGAAAAAATGCACCAGGACTGCAGATCTCAGTGCTGCGTGCTGTACGCCAGCCTTGGCTCGAGGCAGAGGTCTCACGGCAGGGCAGCCAAGGTGTTACTGCGGGACAACAGCTCCTTCTCCTTCCCTCCAGACACTCGGCACCCAGCGCCAGGGCAGGTTTGTTGTTTTTTTTTTCCCCCATCAGTGCCAGAATAACCTAACACATTCAATTCTAATTCCCAGCTGTGTAATGTAGAACTGAGAGCCGTCTTTGCATTAGCAAATCAGAACTAGACCTTGCAGTTGAGCTGTGCGGTTTGAATTCCTCTGCCCGTACGGAGCAATCAGCAGAGAAAGCTGCACTTCAACAGCTTCGTGAGCACCTCGTCGGCCCACGGACACGGCGGTCATTGGCCCAGAGGGGCCGCGGGACCACCAGGGCTGCGGGCAGGGAAGCCCACTGGCCTCACAGCGAGTGCCATGCACAGGGCGCAGTTGGGTCTATGGTTTTTTTTTAATGTACTTCAGTGGCTACGTTGGCACGATCCAAAAGAAAAGACATAGGAATGAAAACAAACATGGAGAAATCCAGAAGTGGAAGGAACAATATAAGAAAACATTTATTCTAGTGAAGATTAGCTGCAATTTCTGGCAACTGCTGGTAACCAGTAAACAACTCATCACTGTTGAAATACATGCTATTTGCAACTTCAGTAACAAATGGATCACAGCTTTTATGCATGCTTAATATTTTTTCTTTATCAGTTCTACCTTCTGAGTGGGTTTGATATTTGCTAATATCCTCAGATTTCAGAAACAGATGATGTAATATCTGCTTAAAAACAACAGATTGTTTGATGTATTTTTTTCAACCAGACAGTGAGAATTGTTCAAAATTCCTAGCAAAACTAGATAGGAACACAAAATAAGAGAGATTATCCATATTCGGGGGCAAAAAAAAAAAAAAAAAAAAAAAGACATTGCAAACAAGACTCATTTGAGGCCATAGCTTTGCCCTGAAGTTGGCCAGACAAAAACATGCAGAAATCAATACCTTCTGAGGCAGGTTGTATCTCATTAGCAACTCCTGGTTCGTTTGCTGCCTTTACACTGTCCCTCTCAGCCACCCAACGACTCACAATCCTTGGCAAATGGAAGCTACCTTTCATAAGAATAATGCCCGTGTACTTAGGCAGAAGCCAGAAGACATAATTCTTCTGCTACTTAGGTAGAAGCCAGATGCAACGAAATGCGGCTGCAAAGCGCATCAGTGTGCTGTTTTCTTCACAGCCTTTATGGACAGTTTAAGGAGCGGTGAGGAGGCCCCTGTGGATTGCTGCTTCCACCCGTGCCATTGTTTAACGCTGCCGTGTGTCGGCTGGAAAGCAGCGATGCGTGAAATCCAATGCTAAAGAAATTCAAAAATAATGATAAACAGAGCCATTCCTCTTCGTGGTTGATTTCTATTTAGCTGTACCCGCACATAAAAGAGCTATCAAAGAAAGCTATCTGTTACTTGCCAATTCAAAATGACTTCAGAAAGCAGTCCCCAAGCTTCCAGTGATAGATGTCCAACAAAACAACCTCCTAATCTCTGCAAATTGTTGGTAAGAGCTACATTAAACCAGCCTGCCATCAATCTTTGTTCTCTTTGCCGTAACTCAACTGGATGTACTACCTATAAGCACTTAGAAGAAACAACCGCAGTAAGCTGCTATGGTAAAAGTAAAGCCAGCAACACAAAATGGGAGCTTTGCTTCAGAAATCCAGCAATTGCTTTCTACTGCTACTATACCAAGGGGAAATACACGGAAGCAAAGACAATTAATTCTGACAGCGGTCTGATTTTGCCTTCAATTCAAAATGTTTTCCCCTTTCCTACTTCTGACAAAAATAACTTCCTTGCATAAACTTGTAGAGGCTTCTTTAAAAAAAAAAATTAATCAATTAAGTAAAAGAAAAAAAAAAGTCCCAGCTACTGTAGCTGCCTGGCTCCAGGCTAGCTCAATGAGTGATTAGTGTTGAGTTGCATTTAATTTATCTAGAGTCCTTCGAAGGTGAAAGGGTTAAAGAAATCAGTGGCAGTGACCAGAGCTTCCAAATCTAAGTGAATGTCTTCGGGTTTTTGCCTACCAGCTGGAATATGAGCTAACATGAACTGATAGCCCTCCTGCTAACAGACAGAAATGACTCCCAGGAGTAGGCACAGTGTGACTGGAGTGGTTTGATTGGTTAAATTAACTTAATTTTTACCATGGATGGCCACTTATGCCTGTTTATTTCATGGGAGGATTTCATCTTTGCTGCGTTGTATTTTCAACATACCAATTTTCCCTCTGACCTTGTCTTCTTTCATTTTGCAGCATTAGAATTCAAAAGTAAATAGCAAAACACCTATGATTTTGCATCAAATTTCTGCATTCATCTTAAAAGTGGTGACTGATTCAAGTAGTTAAAACTCTGCCAGCCGGTTTGGTCTGAAGGTGTATTAGAGAGATAATTCAGAGATCTTTTGTTTCCATGGCAAATCAGAATGAACAACACTGAAATCAAGAGAGTTAAATCTATGGAAAAAGCATTACGGAGAAAGAGACAGGAACTGAACGGAGTCAGGGTCATTAAGCTATGAATATAAAAATAATCAAATCTCTTGGGCTGTGACTGAGTGCCCAGCGAGGCACTCGAAGGGTGGGCTCACTGGCTTCATCCCCTCAGCTCTACCCGGAGGAGCTGCTGGCTGAGCAGACACACATGGTCCTCAGGAGAGCTCTAAGCAGATGGCTGCATGTGAATAACTCTCCCTCATTGCTTTTCTATAAATTGTTGAGCATTGCCACGCTAAACTTCCTGATCTCTCCAACTCTCTCTCAAAATTCTGGCAAGAGCTAGCCAGGGATTGAAACTAAATATACAACAAATACTCTGTGCTGTACAGAGATGCATCAGCCTGAAAAGTGTGCAAGAAAAGCAGAGCAATGAATATTTTTTCTAACAGTGGTGCAAGTGGACCCAGACAAGCAAAGTACCCAGCTCCTTAGCTCAATTCCAAGGTCCATTTCCAAGCAGAAGTCACCTCATCCCAGACAGTTCCTGAAGACGTCTGTCAGACATGGAGAGTAAGAGAAGAAAGCTTCCGTAATCAAGGCCATGATTAATTATTCCACACAATTTTATTCCGCCTTTTTTAGACGTGGTTACTAGCTGCCCTGACAGAAGCTGTCTTCACTTAGAGATTATTTTGTGAAGATTTATGAGATTACAGTAATCTTCCCCGGTCAGTACGTTTGTTCTGCAATTACATACTTAGAGTTGTGATCAGCGGAGCCAAACCAGTTTCTGAGATCTGCACACGAGTGAAGGTTTCTGGATGCTCACGAGGGGAGGACGCAGAGCACCTTTCGCACAAAGGAGGCTCTGTAACGCCTGTTACCCTATTAACATGCGGGAGGTGACATTTTCACCAAGATACTGCAAACATTTAAGCTGTCACTGAATTTGCTATAAACTTTATCATTGTCAGTCACAGTCATCCTAAAAGTGAGTTAGCTGAGCTTTCAGGTTCGTGAGTCACCCCAGGGCTGGAGCTGAGCGCACCTGAGGGCCGCAGCCAGCACGCCTGGGTGCAGTCACTGAAGCCTCGCCACGCTCACCCCACAAAAGGCGAATACAAGGCTTACAGCTTGCTGCTCATTAGAACCTTTTAAAATTAAAAAAAAAATAAATAACACAGTGTAATGTGTTAAAAGCCAGTCATGACTTTGCCAAAAACCAGTCTCAAAGTTCCACAGAAAGCTCGTCTCTGTAATTTTAAATTTATTAATGCTTCCTTCACATTGATGAAACTATGGAACTGTTTTTATTGAATGGCTGAAGTAACCTGAAAAATATTCATGTAAGAAACAATAACATCTACACACAGTAATTTTAAAGGGATTTCTCTTTAAAAACAAAAGACGGTGGTTGATAGACCTCAAAAGTATTTAGTTTTCCAATATGGTTAAAACTTACTGTGTTAAATACTCTAGGTATTTGCACCTGAAATCTAGTTCTAGAAGCATGTTATTACCCCTGTCTCTAAATCTATCCAAAACATCTGATCCTTCTGTCCACCAGCACCTGAGAGAGTCACCCGGCGCCCAAATCCCTGCGTACCGAGGACGGGACCGCTTTCTCCTGCCTGAGGAGCAGACGGTGGAGACCCGGCACAGGGGCAGCAGAGCACGCCGGCGCTCACCGGATTCACAACAAGACATGCAGAAAGATTGAACAATTCTTGATAACTGCTTTAATGTTTCAATCATTTTCTTTGTTATTTTATCTTTAAATAACCCGTTTTGTCGGATGTTAGCATATCTTATACGGCAAAATAGTTACTCCATCTTTTCCACGTGAAAGCCAAGGAACCCTCCTCCTGCCATCAGAGCACCTCCCAAGATTGCCTGTCCCCAGCGCTGGCCCCTGATTCAAGGGAGAGCCGGTGGCGGGACCTTTCAGGGCTCAATCATTTCCCCCATTTCTTGATTGGCTTCAGAAAAGGCAGATTATTTTGCAAAGGCTTCAAAGAACCTCCAAGCCCAACCACTCAGGCAAAATGAGACAAAATTAAAAAAAAAAATAATAATCACACAATTTCCTTTATCAGCATTATAGCAGTTATCTATTTTTATGCTACTTTAACACGTCTATTTGCTTCAGGTGAACAACAGTTGGTATTTTTACTACTATTATTTGGTAGGTGAGGTAGGGAAAGCATAGTGCTGAGCAGTGCCTAGAGAATTGTCTCTGGATTAAACAGTCGGTACCTATAATATTCTTATTCAAGGCTCCTTTTATTTTCCATTGATTTTTCTTCGGCAATGTCACTTGTGATAACGGATCCAGATCTTAGTTGACCTACATAATAATATTCCTAGTACAGAATGCGCACGCTGCTTTCCACTATTTTTGTAGAACATAAACATAAATGTATATATTTTGCTTGGTTATCATGCCTCTCAGAAGCTATAAAAATCAGCTTTGAACAAATGTCCCAAGCTTGTCCAATTTGTAAGGCAAATTCACAGAGCTACCTTTTTTTTCCAGAAGTATACAACAATTATAGGTTTATTATTTCATTTGAGGCATAAATCCTACTATTTTACCCTAATATGACACTGAAGAGCTCTGAAGAGCTTCAGTCTACGGAGACAGCCATCCCTGACCTAAGGGAAGGAGGAGACAGAAGCTCTCCTTCAGCCCCTGTCAATGTTTATCAATTTACAGCAAGAAGTAAACACGGTAAGATAGGAAGAGAGATGCATCAAAATAATTTCAAGCTTTCTTCTTATTATTCTGTTACCTTCTAATTGTCATAAATTAATCTTGCAAAATGACAGACCTCTTGTTCTCTCTCCTTGCTGTCTTACTCCTTCTTTCCCTAAAATTGAATAGCAGCCTCATCTGCCTGCCATTTCCCCAAAAGTTCAGGTCCATGCTTTAAATCAGACTTTAATAAGCATAAGAAAAACTTTGGTTAACCTAGTTGAATTATATCTAATTAAAAAAAAAAAAGGCAAAACACATACAAATAATCCAGCTGTTATCGTAGAGCACACCATGTACAAAAGCAATCATTTTCACGGCCTTGTTTTTCCCCCAGGCCCCCATTTCCATCCTGCTGAGGACACCAGCAGCGAGGCAGGAGAGGGCAGGCGGATGGAGCCCGCCTGCCAGGTGCTGGGTGCGCACAGGGCTCGTGCTGGGCAAAGCAAGGGGCAAATGGGATGCTGCAGCCCCAGGAGGACAGCAGCGTACTGCCAACAAATTATTCCAAATTGCAAGCAGAAGACTGGCAACAAGCCTGTCCTGTGCAGCTGTGCCCAGGCTGTGTGTCCCCATTCGAAGCCTCCTCCGAGCGGACGCATGGCCCAGCCCTGCTCCCGTGCTGGCCTGGGGACGGCCTCTCTGGTTTTAGAGGAGAAAAATTTGGGGTGCTGCGGCAGGACGGTGGCAGAGGGGCACTCTGCAGGGCTCCCGGCAGAGCGGCAGCCTCGCTACCACAGCTCTGGTGGAAATAACCACGAAGCACATCGCAAAGGTCAGCTCCCGCAGAGGGGCCCCGGGGTATCCCCCGAAGCCTGCTCCGGCCGTGCGTACCCCTTCCCTCTCCATGCTCCAAGAGCAGGAGAAAGATTAAAATGTCACAGTAAATAAAGCCATGGGCTCACAAATACTAGATCCGAGTGACGAGCCTGAAGCCCGTTCCTGGTTTCCAGCACTTTATCCGAGTTATTGATATTCAGCTCATGATTCAATGGACATTTTGTGAGTTCAGAGCCGTGCGCACTTACAGGCACTGAGAAAAAGACTTCTCTCAAAACAGCCCTCAACGCCGGCCATGCAACTAAACACTGGAGAGGTGAGGCACAACAGCACAACAAATACTGAAAAACAAATTGCCAAAGAGTTTACAACCTGGTGTTTTATGCATATATCCTGACTTGTTACACACATGTTGGCTGCAGCCAATAAATACATTTCCTCACTGGGGGAGCACCAGAATGGTGCCACCAAACTGGGGCTGAGCAGAGCCAAAGCATTAGGAGAACAGGAGGGAACGATCACCTGCCATCACCCAACGCTCTGCCGCTGCGGAAGGGAGAAGCCAAGGGGGAGAAACCAATTTACGAACAATAGAAAAAGAATACGTTTGCCAAAACAACATATACATCCATTACAATGCAGAAATGTTAATCCGTCTCTGCTCGTCTCAGTTTTCTTACCTTGGCATTTTCTGTCCTTTCCTGTAATACTTACTGACTATTCTCTGTCAGTAATCTTGTTTATTTTAATAAAGAAGTCAGTAATGAGAACAAAATCCCGTGAATCAAATGTTGACTCAAAACTGAAGAGAAATTCCCATGGGCAAATCATTTCAGTTCTCTGTCAGCATGACTAATTCAATTAACACCAGCCAGAGGAAGATTATGTAAAGCCGCAAAGCTGTACGTATATATTTATATGTATATAATAAAAAGGTTACAGGATAAGGAACATTCTTTGTTCCAGGTAAGAGCTGTATGTTTTTGTATACTTTGTATTTTAATTACCAGTACAAAAACCCCGAGACTGTGCCCCGAGAACTTTTCTAAAGACAAATATTCATCAGCTCCCAACATGAACATTGCTCAGGTACAGCTTTGCCTACAAAACACGTATTTACCCAGACTTCAGCAGCTGACCGGACCCACGGCCCGCCAAAGCGCTGAGCACCGCCTGGCACCGCACGGGAAGGCACAACCCAGCGCCCACCCACGGGCCCCAAACCCCAAAACCAGGGAGCGCACGGACCCACAGCGCGGAGCGCGGCCATGGAAAAGGAGGCCTGGAGGGCAGTGCACGCAGGGGGACTTCTCCTAGGGCTCTAGCTATCGCTTCATGGACAATGGTGTCAATAATAAGGCCCGAGAGAGCAAAAAATGTTAAACAGATAAGCAGGTCCACCAAAGCTAATAGCACTGTTCGGTGCTTAAACGCTTTACGAGTGCAGGTTAATGAGTTCACTCCCTCGTAGGACCAGTCCCTAGGTTTCCCTGCACTGACATTTTTACTGCAAGTTTAACTCCAGCAGTTGTTTACAAACTTTCAGACGCACATGATAGCAAAGTTTTATAATCCTCTGTTTTTATTTTTTTTCAAATTTAAATCATTTTTATATGTTGTTTGAGCAGTTATCTTTATCTGTTAATTAGTAACTATACACATGCACAAAATATAGCAGGAAATGACAACAAATCAGCTCCGCTTTTAATACACCGTGAAGCTTCCATCCTTCACCTTTCTTTTTCCTCGGTAGTAATTCAACCTCTTCATAAAGCACAGGGAAGAAAAGCCACTAGAAAATCAAGGAAGTGGAAAGGAGCTTGTCTTGTGGCTCACCCATGCAAGGAGAGAATTGAGGACTGCCCTTGACAGACTTTTCCAAAGACTTCACAAACCCGGAGCACAATGAAGCCTATCTAGGGAGTCAGAAAGTTATTGTATGAGAAAACACCTTCTTGCCTTTTTCTTGGGCTTGAAAAATGGAGGTTTAAAAATCCACCCACCTACAGAAACCCCTTGGCCACTTGGATACGAATTAATACCAATGGGAACTGAAATGAAATGAATGTGAATTCCTGGGTTAGCCAGTCCAGACAATCTGTTTTTATTTCAGAACCCAAACACATCATGGCAACCTCTGTACTGGAGACAACGTGACTTTACACAGCTAGGTAGGTCTAAGAACACAGAAAGTTTTCGGAACAAATTCTCTCTTTTTTTTTTTTTTTTCTCTTCTTTCCCATAAAAAGCAGTGAAATCTCCTGCCTTGAGTCTTCCTTCAGGCTAATTTAACATTCAAGATCAGCCAAAGCAAATCAAAACGTCTTCATCAACATGCATTGAGATAAGATGAAGTTCCATATTCACGCAATTTTTGCCTGAAAAATGAACTTACAGTAAAAATAATATACTTTTTTATAAATGTGTGAATTAAGGCTAACTAAAGCTTAAAACTCAAAATAAAATGCAAGTTAAACAGCCATATGGGTAGTTCCTGAAATACAAGGCAAGACAAGGATCGGTGCATATTGTAATGCAGTGATTTTGCACAGGCCGCTGTGTTTGACTCTGCCTGGTGCCTTACAATCCCATCCAACAGCCACAGCTTTACTGCCCTACACCGTCTTCCAGAAGGACCTCCAGACCATTAACTGAGAACATGGGGAAGCCTAAACGTGAAGTAAACCTACATCGCTCTGACTTTACCCTCAGGGAAGCTGAAACAGCGCAGTGAAAAATTTCATTGACTTCTTTTGACCTTAACCAGCTTTGGAATACTCCATAAAAAAAAAACTTGGCCAAAGCCCTGAATTTAATCTGCGTCAGAGCTTCAGATTCAACATCCAGCTTTCCCCAGTGCTGGGTGTTGAACCAAATGCTATCCTTGTTGGATTGGAACAAGCCCAAGGATGCTCAGGAAGACACGCATCACGGTGTTTTAAAACTCATGAAGTAGAGGTTGGGAGAGTTGCCTTTTTTTTTTTTTTTTTTTTTTTCTTTTTTTTCTTTTTTTTTTCTTTTTTTTTCTTTTTTTTTCCTTTTTTTTTTTTTCCCAGTTTCAATTATTATTTTGAACATAAGGGCAACACTTGCACTAGGAAACCTGCCAGGCAGCAGGCTGAACCAACTGGGTGGTCAGCACACAAGTTTGGGCAGTGGGTATATAAACCTGATCAAGTACCGACGCCTTCTGACTGCTCACGTACAGCAGCTCGTTTCTAAAGGTTTCCCACACCCAGCAGATCAGCCATGGCAGCACAGGGACAAGCTCCTGCCCAGCGTGCTCCCCTTCCTGCCCGCGGGTGCTCACTCCTCGGTGTCCCCCTTCCCACCCACCTGCTCTGTTCCAACCCCAGCGGCCGATGCTTCCACTCACGTCGGTGGCACAGGCGCTGTGCAGACCATGCCTGCACCCACTGCCATGGGTGGTGGTGGACAGACCGGGCTTGGCCAGAGGCACTGTTCTGGCTTCATGTATTTTTCACGTAGAAAAATCCAGGCTTTGGGGTGTTTTTTTGTGTGGCTTCAGGACCACGAGCCTGGCCACTGCTCATCTCTGCAGCCCTCCTCCCAAAAGAGAGACAAACCTAACGAGAGCCAAACGGCAGCGGTTTATCTCACGGCACGGTGCAACTGATCTGGATTTCTTGGGTCTCTCCCTCGTCGCCCACGCTGCAGCCCTGACACGCAGGAACAAAAGCCCCGCTCTTCATGCTCACCTCTGAGCCCAAGGCACAAGGGCCTGTTCAACGATGCCATTAACTGCTGAGGTTAACAAACAGATGAGCGGAGATGAAGAATCTTCCAGATACAACATATAAGTACACACGTATGTATGTATATATAGAGACAGAGAGAGCGAACATGCCTATGCGTACACACAGACAGATTTTGAGGGAAAAGGGAAAACAGAAGACGGGAAGTCACCACGCGTCACGCCGCAGACCGTCTCTGCATAATTTCCAACTGCAGCTCGTTGAGGAATACTGCCACTCTGATCCTCTTATACACGTCTATCTTCAACGGGAGCAAAGGTGAATTTCTAGAGTGTTTTTTTTATTCACATCCTTGAAGGAATAATGAATACATAAATCTGCGGAGGGGAACAACATTATGTACAGCTAAAACGTAAGCGTTAGAGTGCCTTATGCAACAGACGGCCATAAAAGGTTTTCAATTCCTTGAGATAAACGTTGCATCCTTCACCACTGCACAACTTGTAGGATATTCAAGGCAAGCACACGGATACACTCCCTCAGACTCACTGTGCAAAGCTGCAATCTGTGGGAGAGGAAGCTAGAGTCCTTACGGCAGGTCTGGATTTTATCTGGTGCTTCTTCAATTGCTGCTTCCTTCCACCAAGATGCAATCTTATGGCCACTCTGCCCTTCGTCTTTCCAGTGTCTATTTGATTTGTTTCAGAGTAAATCATTTATGGTAGATTTAATTTCTTGGAACAGATAATGAGTGCAGCTAGATATGGATCCTTTCATTTAAAAGTCTGCTTTGCAATTTAATCAGCCTCTCAGCCACACCACTAGCTTGAAAGCAATGTGGGATGGTTGTATTGGGGAAACAAAGAATACACAAAGTAGACAAAAGTTAGATTAATTATTTTATCAGAAACACTGAGCTGCTCTCTATAATCGAATTTAACTGCAGTGCTCCATCTCCACAAACTCATATTCCTCCAGGGAAGATTCCGTCTCTGTAAACAACACTGGGGGCTGGCTGGTGGCTGAATAATTGCCTCCATCCCCTCCCCGACCAGGCTGGTTCCCATCCTGCAGCACATCCTGTCCATACGCAGGACATCAGGACAGAAATACCGTAATTTGCAGAGATTTCCAGTTCCTAAGCCTCTTAAGAAACCTTTTATGAATGATGTGACGTGACATTCAGATGCTGCCACGATCACCAGCGAGGGCAGCAGGAGCTTCGCCTCTCGCTGCGCAGGGTGACTGCAGCCTCGGGGAGGGACAGGCTCCCGTAGCTCGAATCCTCCTGCTCCTTCTGTTATGAGCAGTGTTCAGGTTAAAGAGATCCTCTCCTGCCTCATGCCCCTTGGGGCGGACATTCCTGACCACATCCAGCCCCGCTCACAGGGTAATGCCACAGCACAAACTAATACAAACATCCTACCTAGGCAGTTTGGGTTTGTAGCGTGTTTTCTGCTTGATACCTGACCTCTAACATGTTTACAGATAGAACAAGTTAAAAAACATTATTTATCAAGAGCAACCACACATCTACCTTTTTACCATTAGCGCGTTATTCCTGGTGTTGGTATCCTCCCAGTGACTTTTGGATGAACACAGATTTGGATCAATGGAGATGGGAGATTTACTTATAGGAAAAGAGATTACCTACAGGAACTTTGTAGAAATTCCAAGTTCATGAGTAAAATCCTTCGTCAGGTTTCATTCTTGCCCCCTTTCCTGTTAATACGTTTCCACATTTGACTAAGATCCACTTTGCTGCCAATCCATTTTCTTGGTTTATCTTTGTAGAATACGTCTCCTTGAAGGTTTACATAAAAATGATTTAAGCGATAAAAGAATGCATCTATGCAAAGGAGAACGGTATAATAATATCTTATTTAAATAATATGGAAATGAGTAATATATGGTATCATAAATGACGACTGAACAGTTTCCCCTTAAACATATTTGATTTAGGGTTGGAAGCTTAGAAGATGAACTGACAGAATCAAACGGCTTATCTCCCTGGAAGTATGTCATTTTTACAGAGGAATTAATTTTTCAAGAAAAACATCAGCTGCCAAAGCAATGAGACATTTACACTTGATAAGGATGTTTAAAGGCTCACAAACAAAACTTTCACCATTCGGCTCTAATAGGATTAGAAACCTCTCAAACGGCTCCACGAGCTGGAGCTGAGCCCTGAACACGGAGGAAGCGCCCCCGGACCACGTAAGAGCCGCCTGCAAACCGGCCTGCTGCAGGGCACGGGGCCGGGCTGCTGCTCCCGCAGCCCGCGGGGCCCCTCCGTGCTCGTCGTGCGCTCGGAAGCACGAAGCCCCCGGCCCCGCCGCCCCCACCGCGGCCTCCTGTGCCGTGCAAGCCCTCCTGCCAAGCTCCTTTCTGCACGTGCAGTTCTGCCAGTTTTGACAGATGAATTCCACCCGTAAGAGGCTCCTTCAACATACAAGCTCTAAGTTTTTCCAGCTCATGCTACTGAGAAACCACAGGGGGATAGCAGCATTACGCTCTTCATCTACCACAGTCCTCGTGATGTCCTGAGAAACCCATTTAGCGCCTCTCTTACTTCTCCGTCTCTAGTACAGGGATACCCACTGACACCCCAGAGGAAGCGATACATCAGGCCACGAACGAGGTCATTTACGGGTGTGGATATTCACGTATACATGCTCACATGGAGCTTTAGGCCGCAGCCTGACAATCAAGAAACGAAAACAGAATTTTGGCCTCCCAAACTGACAAACAAACAAATGGCGCACTGATGACCTAAATGCTGGGGAGGAAAATCACTAACTTAAGTGGTATAAATTATTCCCTCTTTACATTTGAAAGGATATTCAAAGAATACTTGTGTGACTGAAAGGGAACAAAGTGCTCCTTCTTTCATGTTAGTATGTTTCTATCAAAAATGGTAGTTTTCTAAAATGGAGAACTGAGTTTGGATGTTATCTTCTGTAATTCCTCACAAGCACGCAAATAAATCCATTCTTCCTGAATGCCCCTAACGAAGCCCTGTGAATTGTTACCTGTAATCTCAGAGGATTTACTTGAATCAGCTCTGAGAAGTATTTCGTCTTCATACAGCATGTAAACGTAAGAACGCATGTTTCCATGGACTGGAGAAGAGCTAACGCTGCAAGGGAAAGCACTATATTCACAGCAAACAATCCAAATTAAAATGACCATGAGATCAGTGGCTGTGCTGTAGGAGCAAGAAGCCAACGAAAACCACGGAGTGGCAAACTCCCGTTAATGATGACCTGGAAATGGTGCAGAAGAGGGGCCGCTCCTACTGCAGTCAGCAGTACTGCTCGCTCAGCCCTCCAGTTACACCAAAAGGCCGTCACTAAATAACCTCCTTCACTGACTAAATTGATCCTTTTCAGCTGCTTCGTGTCCAATTTGCTTTTGTTTCAAGCTTGCTTTCTCTTGGGCAGACCTGGCCCCATCACTTCTCTGGTGCAGAAGGGAAGCCCCAGCTCACACCCACCTTTCTTCCTCAAGCATCTCCGCGTTATCCCTGCTTTTGGCAAGTAGGATCCTTTCTGCTGATGCTTCCTCTCCTCCTAAAATTCTCTTTAAACTATTTTAAGAAGCTGCGTCTGGAAGGAACGATGGGCAGTAATACCATGCACCACTCTGTGTAAAATCCAATCAGACTCAGAGCTTTGCACGCTGTCGTCTATCATCTCCTTCTTCATCCCCCTAACAAACGCATCTCCTTTTTGTCTAGTTTGCCACGATCAGTTGATGTCCTGGAGCGCTGATGGTGTGCCAAATTACATGTCCGTGGGGCACAGCCTTATTAACGAGGCACGGTGGATTTATTCCTGGTGATCTCCAGAGCAGGAGCTGGCCTTACGCCACTGCCCGCGAGGTCCTGCCTCCCTCCCTACACGCAGGCACAAAGGCAGTGAGAGGAACGTGCGGCCTCCAGCACCAACAGCTACGGCTGGCCTGGAACAGGGTGATCAGTGTCCCCTCTTGCTCCTACCCCCACAAAATACTCTCAACCCCACAAGTAGGATAACAAAATAGTTGGCTTTTTCTTCCCTTCAACTGCACCTATGAAACCAAGGGCGTAACAGATAGGTCTGACCAAGCCTAGATTTCTGCTGTCAAGCCTGTCTGCTTTGCATGAAGGCATATCATGGAAGCACCTGCAGCTGCAGCACAGAAAACCTGCAGTTTGCTCTTCCTTTTACATCTCCTGTGCTTCCTGCTGAAGTGCTGGGGTTACAGGTGTAGCTGGGCAGCATGGCACCCACCCTCTTTCCACAGAAGATGCTAAATTTGACAACCTAATTAGTTCTCCTCTTACAGGAAAAGAAAGGCTAAAAACTACACGTTTGTAAGAGAGGTGAAAAATCACTTTTCTGTTTTATGTTAATCTGTGAGACACTCTGACATATTACCTTTATTGACTTGGTGTCGGCTGCTGCAATTTGCAAATGGAAACATTATTTCCATGACCCACAGTATCCCGTATTCATAAAGCTACCTTTATTGAAGTTCGAAGGTTATTCATGGAACTGAAAGATGTTTTTCCCAAGTATGATATACGCTTTGACAACTGCAGACTTCCCTACATGCCAGAATGCCAATGACCAAATCTGTGAGCCCTTATTGCCAATTAGTCTTCGTGATTTTCCTCTAATTAATTTAGCCTAGCAACCTTTCCATCTCCAGCCACAGTGTCCAAGGCTTTACAGTAAGTCGTACTGATGCAATGACAGCACTGATCTTTGTTCTAAAACCACTTCCCCCAGTCCATAGATTAGATCATGAAAAGCAAAACATGAGAGGATAATTCATTTTTCTCACTTAGGCAGACTTATTTACTCAGATGTTCTCCCAGGCTGTTCTAAGTATGGCTCTTACTTAAAATAATGTGACTCCTTGTCTGATCATGTCATTATCATATACTTTGCCTTTGAATATTTAAGATTTTGCACTTTTCTGATCTTGTCTCAAAATCTTTGGTTTCCTTTATGACTATTATTTGCATATTTTGAGCTGTCGGCCAGCCTCTCACTAGATTAATTCCCTAGTAATGCTCTTCTCTGTAATTCAGCACACGATGAGACTCTGTACCACAGTAAACAAGCCTGGAGATAAAGCGTGCCTGTTAACCTTGAAAAAGAACTCGGTCACCATCTTTGCTTCAGAAATAAACGCACCTAGGCAAAAGTTTGAATTTTCCCCTTTTTCCCTCTAGTCCATATCACTCTGATTTCACAGACAAGGCCGAGACACACACCGCTCGTGCAACACGGCCGCCCTTTGTCCCACCCAACAAGCACGTCCCGGGAGGCGCTCCGGCAGGAGCTCCACTCCCTATCTGCTACACGGCGGAGAAGCCCTTCGAGATACAGGATGCTGTAATTAATTTACGTTAAAGTCTTTACTTCTGGAGCAGAGAGGAAGGGAAGCTGTAAATCTACATCACCGTACGCTTGGTACTTAAAACTGAAAGCTGAACTGAAGGCAGATCCCCTCAGGAGCCTCCGGGACCTCGGCCGACAGCCCTGAGCCAGCCCCGCGCCGCCGCTCCCCGGCTCCCTGCGGCTCCACCACCACCGCCCCAGCTGGCAGCACGACCGAGCCCTGCCTAGGGACGGATTTCGGCTATGGATTTGCCATTGCAAGCAACATCGCAATATAGACTGGCTGGTTAAAAACGAGAGAACCGGAGAGCCCCTCTTCCATGGGGATCAATCGCAGCACAACCGTTTAACTGAGCGAAGGCCACATCTTCAAATAAGCTCTCAATACCTGACTTTTAAACCACTTTTGCTATTGGACAGGGCAAGAAAAATCCCGTGTTCAAACCCAGCTACTAATACACTTGTGCACATTCATGTATGAAAGGGAAAAGCAGAGTAAGTACTAATGACATCAAAATTACATCTCTCCTATCTCCTATGTTCAAGATACCTACCCTCTTTTTTAATAAAAATATGGCACTAAAGCTTAATCAATAGTATTCTGCTTTAAGAAAGGCTTTCTGAAGCTGGAAGAACTGCATAAGTTTTGCTTTGAACCCTGCTAGAATTTGAGCAACGATAAAAAGAATGTGTTTCCTTTTTTGTGCTAGGGAGGTCATGGAAATTTCTTAGGAAACAGCAACTAACAAACACGATTTCTTCTTGTTTTTTTTTAAACATGCAACGCCAGCCTGAACCTATGGAGGCAGGCTGGTTTTGGCAAAACTAGGTTGTGGCACAGTGCCAAGCTACTGCAATCGTGCAGCCCCTCCCAGTGCAAGTGACTGCTTTATTTGCCTTATTAATTTTTATTTTTAATTCTAGAATGACAACATTTGTTTTCCATATTTCCCAGTGAAATCTGAGGAAATGGCTAAAGATGGTCTGGAAGATTCCTTTGTTGTCAAGCTAAAAGAATGGCTGTTTGGATGCTGAAGTTCCTGCTGCCCTTAATCCAGAATCACATAGACAAATGCAATGAATGGAAGAAGGGACAGAGAAGGAATATGGCACGGCTTTAAAAAGAGGTGTTGCTTTTAATGAGTTTTGAAGTTCTCAAGAAATAGGGTTGTAAATTGCTAGGCTGACTTGCGCTGGAACTTCATCTCACGTATTTGTTCTTGGAAAAGACTGAGGAAAAAAAAAAAGCATCAAAGAAATCTCGAGTGAAACAGCATTATTTGCCAGAGCCTCAAGAGGCAGAAGACTAATAAAATTTTGCAAAGCACTCAAAAGTGCTAATTGCTTTTTTAGTGCATCTTGCAGAGCGGTGGCATTATAGGGCATCTAAGTGTGAAGAATCTAGAGAGGGGCTATACTGGCTGAGAGCTTCTGTAGAGATTTTTTCAAAAGATGTTTATTCCAAGGAACAGCTTTTGTACGCTATGCTTTGGCTGTGACTTTGTGATGCTGCTTCTCTGTCTTCCCTCCTGATGTTAATAAATAAGAGTTATTTGACTACAGCAATTGGAGGTTTGAGATGAGTTCTGGCTGTTATGAATATGCATAACAATGAAGAAATGAACTCATTCAGGGAATCACTGAGAGGTAATAGAAACTGGGAATATCCGAGTTCAAATTCACCCTGCTTGAGGTAAACAGGACTCTGTTCTTATCACTCAGTTTGAGCTGGCGGAATAAGACCAATTTTAATAAACCAATGTCCAAACAAAGCACATCTCATCCCAAACTCCAAATAAATGTTCTTCTTTTATAAACCAGCAGGCTCAGAACAGAGATGAGTTATTTATCAAAGTGAATAGTGTTACTCTCCGGGAGCATGACTCCTTCAGGGATTTTGTCTCTGATAAGACACATCACCAGGTTGCTGCACTACAGCTCCAGAGCTTCAGCTTTCAGGGCTGTCAATCTCCTACCTTACATGAATGCCAAGGCCAAAGCGTGGAGACGACTGTTCCAGGCTGGATTGATTTCTGTGCATACAGAGCAATTGCATCTCCAATCAATTTTAATGGAAACCACGAAAGCTTGGTACTTTGGAAAAAATCAAGGCACTCCCGTTCCTTTATATAGATTCAGATGTCCAAATACAAGATTTCAAGTGGGATTTGGTTTTGACATTGCAATAGTCAGATATGAAAAAAGCAATCACAAAGAATAATAAAAGCAAACTTGGCAAAAGGCATATGCTGCAGAAATGAAGGTCGTTTCTTAACCAGTCTACATGTTATCCACCAGTGATATACCAGCCGTATAATCTTAATTATAGCCAGTAGAAGTTTTTAGACAATCTGTCTAGACTTTCTTTTGCCTGGGTATAAAATTGGCTTTAAAAGAAATATATAAACAGTAATGAAGTCAGTGAGAATCTGTTAAAAAAAGCTTCCTGGTGTTTAACATCTTCATCCTGCAGTCTTCCTAAAACATGGTCATGTAAGTGAAATCCTTCATCTTTTAAGCAGGAAAGCTACTATATTTTGGATTTCTGCACTACAAGCTTAGTTGATTTCCTGATTGCCAGTGCAGATCTCCATTTGAAAGCATCTCTTCTACAAACATCTGATCAACACAGCTAAATGTGGGCCTTGTCGATGCTGATCATTAGAAATAACCATAACTAACCACTGCCAAGTTTTCAGAGTATGCTGGCTCGGTCACGCTCGGTTTGTAAAGGTCTTTTAGCCAGCGCAGTTGTACCACTGATGCCACAGGGGCTTAGGCAGGGGAGACTGTCTGAGAGCAAAGCTAGGACAGTGAGAGCTGCTGGCCCTCTGCGCTGACGCAG
The DNA here is from genome assembly GCF_040182565.1 of Anser cygnoides. Classification (NCBI taxonomy): domain Eukaryota; kingdom Metazoa; phylum Chordata; class Aves; order Anseriformes; family Anatidae; genus Anser; species Anser cygnoides. The sequence continues at coordinate 3,506,964 of NC_089882.1, forward strand.
GAGCAGCAGAGAGGGCAGAGGGCTGCCAAGCTGCTGAGCTGGGCAGGGCACGGCCACCTCTCCGCTCAAGTCTCAGCCGTGGCCTTGGGGGGCTCCTGCAGCAGCAGAGCACCTTGGGGCCAAAGGACAGCTGGGGGTACTTACAAAGAGAGAACAGAGATCTAAGGAAAAATAAATATTAGGCTAGAAAAGGACAAAACACAGATATAAGATAAAATGAGAGTTAATTAAAGGGTCAATTAGACATATGGATTAGTGAAATTATGGGGGAAACAAAATACATTCAGGGAATTAAATCATAATTTCTCTCTAACCAATGCTGAAAGAGAATATTTTCTTGATTGCAGCCTGAGATAGCAACTTCCAGACTTCTTGCGTCTGGATAAAGTCTATTGCAGGGCAGCAACCTGAAAACGCCAATTATTCTTCCAGACAGCCACTTCCCTTACAACATCAGAGCCGGGCCATTAGCAGGGACATGCTGGCACCAGGACAACGAGCAGGGCTGAAGCGAGCTCCCATCCCACGAGCTGAGCCCGCACCAGCAGCGCGTTCTGCTCTGTGCAGACGCTGCTGAAGGCCCTGTGTCCCCGGGGTCGGCGTGGTGCCACCTGCCCCGGCTCTGCAGGAGCACCACCGAGCACCCTGGCAGCTGGGCTGGCACCTCCTGGCTCTCTCATTGTGGTGTCCGTTCCTCACATTGCACCATCACCAGAAGAACAGGGCTCTTGCCCTCGCGAAGCAGCACCAGGACAGACCGGCACCAAAGCCCAAGAACATTTTCCCCTGGGAAATCCGATCAGGATTGCTCCCAGCCCCGTGCACGGCAGAGCAGCAGCATGACTCGCTCTGAGCGGCTCCATCAGCGCATTTAAGTCCCCCATCAGCCTGCCTTTGCTCGCTCAGGAGAGGAGCTGCAGCCCCTAAGGGACCCGGACTGCACCAGCTTTTCCTGCAAGTGATGCACACTGAGCAGAGTGCAGAGACAACATACGTGTCTAACCTTAAACAGAGCATCTTATTTTAAAACCAAATCCCAAATACAGATGCCTGGTCTCTGTCATACCTGTGCTCTTCCAGACAAACAGCAACCTAGCAAACTGTTGCCATTTATCATTAGTAAGGAGACAACTCAAATATGCGCTGCAGCATCCAGTGTTAGCATAAGATCTGATTCAAATTTCATGCAAATATCTGCATGTTTGAGTTGCCTTTCTATTACCCAAAGTTTAGCCTGTTTCATCTCCAAGTTTACACAATGAAACACATCCTAAGTCTTTGTTGTTGTTAATGATGTGAGCAGGGAGCACAAAGCACCACGATTTGCCCAGAGCAGTTTGCTGCTGTCGTGTCAGACAGGGTGCTGCTGCCTGGAACACCCGCAGCATCACACCACACAGGATCAGCCCTGAAAGAGGGAGCAGTATCGTCAGCATGAGGTTTTGGTTTAAATAAAAAAGGTTCGTGATGTGTTACAATAATGCCAATAGTCTCTACTATGAAAGAAAAGTTAGACGGCCTTCTGATTCCTTATGGACTGAAAACATGCCTATTGAAAACATGGCTACTGAAACTCCAAAGGGAAAGGAAACAGAACAGGCTGCTACATGTATCTGTATCTTCACAGTCCTGACTACATGTGTAAACCGCTCAAAATGCAGTACTGCATGTTCTCAGCTAAAATATCTTGTTGAATATGCAACCTTGCACTACAACAAGTAGTCCAGGTATTTCAAACACTGTCTTGCTAAACAAATTCCCTAAGAACACGTAAGAAAAGAGTATAAACTTCATTGATCCCAATTTATGACACACCTGCTGTGCTTTTGCCAAATGGGGTGCATATACCAGCTCTTTTCTCTTGTTGATCTTTTTTCAGCACCAGGAGGCTGGTCTAAGGAAGGCTTAGATGGCTTCAGAGCCAGGCCGAGGACTATTTCTAGCCTGCCCGCAAGATCCCTAGCATTGCATGAGCGCAATCTTCCCAGAGTGCACAGGGTTCAGGCCGTTTGTCACCCTCTGGTGTCTGAGGAAGGGTAAGGAATGAAGAATGCAGGGGAGGCTGCATGATGGAAGATGCATCTTAGAATTATTTATGTGCTGCTACTCCCCCATGGCTATGAAAGCTGTTCTTTGCATTAGCACAAAGTGAAAAGGGACTGTGAAGTATGGAAGGTACAAGACGAGGCAATATTTTGTATTTCCTCCTGGGATGCGGGATTTCAATGACAGAAACTGGAGTAACTTGCTGCATTAGATTATATATTACCTTTCAGATGCAGAACTGCATTTAGAACTGGTCCAAAATGATGTTCCAACAAATTTATCCTACTTTGCAAAACAGACATGTCCCATGAGAAAATCTCAGTGTAATCATAATATTTCTATTTTCCACGGGGAAAGTCAAAATGACAGCGGGGGCTGCCTCTGCAGAAGGTGTTTGTGAAATTCATTTTATTCCTTCAGGAAAACTGACAAGACACTTCGCACCACACATTGGAATAGGCACCGGAGGCGGAGGTGAAACAGAGCCAGGCTTCGCAGTTCCTGGTTCTCCCCCTGGGTAGGCTGGGAGGCTGAAAAAAGGCGCAGTGAAGAGCAAAGGCACTCGGATGCGATCATCTAGGAAGCCTGGTTTGACTGTCCTCCGGCAATAAAATTCTTTCCAAAGTCCCAAAGTCTTTTTTTTTTTTTTTAAATCTCTTCCTCGAGAAGTTTTAAGTTTTCAGAACCAAAGTCAGTACTGTTTCTGAAATTGTTAATTTTTTCTTTTGTGAAATAAATATAATTTTCAAGCCCACTCTCTGTGGCAAGTCTTCCTTATTCATAGAATTTTTTTCCTGCTGTGACTCAATCTTTCCAGCTCCAACCACTTCTATCAACTTTCATTTTATGGCTTTTCATCTCTCCTTCTCCTAATAGTTACACCTGTCCTGCTGTTTGCACAGACTCCTTCCTCCCTCTTATCGCTCAGAATATCCAAACTCTTCTTTTGCCCCACTACCGCTCATCCTCAAAACATCAGCTTTTGAACTTCACTATGACTTTCTCCTCAAGCTTCTTAAAGCACATTAACATACTTTTTCTCTCTTCTCCTAATGGCTCTACCAGCTTTGTTGCTGTTGCAAATTTCTACTCTTCCCAGCAGAAAATGGATGCAGAACATGAAGGCTGTTGCTTCTCTGTTTCTGCTTCACACTGCTGTCTTTACCAAGGGGAACATACTTCCCTTGAGATGCACACAACCTTCTGAAGAACAAATAAAACAAAAACTGGATTGGGGTGAATAACTTAATGAATCTGCACCAAAGCAACTTTGTCACTTCTGTGTACCATGGGACACACGCATTGCAAAATACAGGAGCATTCCCTGAGGCTGTCTAACTCCCCTGGTAGAAACAGATAGAAATAAATGCTGGAGATCAGCCCTGCAGAAAGGGATCTGGGGGTTTTGACCGACAGCAAGCCGATTGTGGGCCAGCAGGGCCCTGGCAGCCAGGAGGGCCAAGCGCAGCCCGGGGGGCCTCGGGCACAGCACTGCAGCTGGTCGAGGGAAGGGATCGGCCTGCTCTGCTCTGTGCTGGCATGGCCTCACCTCGAGTACTGTGTGTGGGTTAGGGCGCCACAGCATGAGAAAGATGTAAAACTGCTAGGGAATGTCCAAAGGAGGGCTACTAAGATGGTGAACAATCCTGAGGGGAGGACGTGTGAGGAGAGGGTGAGGTCCCTTGGTTTGCTCAGCCCAGAGCACCGCAGGCCGAGGGGAGGCCTCATGGCGGCCTGCAGCTCCCTCACGAGGGGAGCGGAGGGGCAGGCGCTGAGCTCTGCTCCCTGGGGACAGCGACTGGACCCGAGGGAACGGCATGGAGCTGGGACAGGGGAGGGTCAGGCTGGGGGTTAGGGAAAGGTTCTGCACCCAGAGGTGGTCGGGCACTGGGACAGGCTGCCCAGGGCAGTGGGCACAACAGTGAGCCTGGCGGAGTTCAAGGAGCATCTGGACAACGCTCTCAGATGCATGGTCTGATTTTGAGGTGGTCCTTTAGGGACCCAGGAGTTGGACTCAATAATCCTTGAGGATCCCTTCCAACTCGGGAACAGAATCTATGATCTATGATCCTATGAATTCTATGATCTAGAATTCTATGATTCTATGAAATCAATGCATCTCTCAGTGATGTATTTCTCTGCTTTACAATAACAAAGACTTAACCGATCACTTATTTTCATCTGATCCACAAGATACATTTCACAACCACGAAAGCAATGTTTTATTAAATTTGGGGTAACATTTTTAAAGGATGCTGACAGTTATTTCTTTAGTAACAAGACTTGCCCATTTCAATTTTATTCTGTTCCTTGAAAAGCAATCTCCAAATGTTCAATAAATGCCATAAAAAGGCAGATATTTATTATTAAAGTGACTTATGCTGTAACTGTGACAACAGCCTGTTACAGCTATCCAATAATAGTTAAATTCTTCGCCAAGAAACCAGCTGTGTGAGATCATTTAAAAGGACAGAATGCAAGTTTCTGCATGTATCAGCATGGAACCAGTCTCAAATTTCACATAAGCAGACACTAAGGTAATCATAGAGTCATATCTATCTCCTTCCTTCTCCCCAAACTCTATTTTATTGATTTTACGTGAGTCTATTTGAGAAGAAAGAATTACTCAGACCCCTGCTAGTTTCATCTCAGAATTATAACGCTATTTGGGCAGACAGGTGCCTGATGCTGTAGTATTTTTAGGTATCGAAACCATGTGCTCCTAATTCCCACCAGCTTCAGGACCTTCCTGAACAAGATCATAAGAACCTTATAAATCTATACCATGTATTTATTTTCAAGGATGACAAAAGATAGGAAAATACACATATCATATATATATACCAATGCTTGGATTATTTTTTAATACAAATTATTTAATCTCATGTTTCTACTTGGTGCCAATATTCCCTGTGTAGCCAACAGAGAGAAATAGATGGCTCCAAAGGGCAACTCAGATCTCATCACTCTTCACTTCTACACAGGGAACTGAGTTAACTATCTCAGGAAATCTGCTGCGTCTCAGGTAGGAAGACGCGTTGCTAAAGAGATGAAGATTGCATTCACAATGTTTTGATAACCAGGGGTCCAGAGGGGTTCTTGGCATCTCAGTCAGGCAACTGATGTGTTTTAGCCAATATCAGACTGAAGCCAGAAGTCCAATCACCACCTTAAGGACATCACCTCTTCCCTCCTCTAAATGACATCACTTCTAACAGCAGCTACTCAGAAAAGACATCAGCACAGCCCAAAGTGAGCACACAGCAGCAAGATTCACTTTGCAGAAGTACGCTTTGCTTTGCGTGCTGCTTATTCTTTCCCACTATCAGGATACTATTAAACTAAAACTGTAATCCAAAGCCCCCTTGAGGATAAAGTCCAGTGCATCTTCTACTAGATCAGTTACAGTTAAAAGAAAATCCTTCTGTAAATTATTTGTAATATTTCTGTTGGCAAGGAATGAAGCAAATCTCTGTTCATGGAAGTTAAACTTGCAGCCAAGGAGATGCAAGGCATTTTCACTAGCTTCTGAAACAAATGAGAGTTTTAGTGTTTTCATTAATCTGACAAGATTTCATATGAGAATGCTGTATACTCTAGAAATCACGCTACTGTCGCTTTCACACCTCTATAAAAACTACAAGATCTTGGTAATGATGTTGCCATCATCTTACCACCAGTACAGGACAGAATATAAAAAAATCACAGAATAGCTTGGATGGGAAGGGACCTTAAAGATAACGCTTGTAGTATGCAACCTATTAAACCCGACAGACTGCAGCACACAACATGAGTTGGTGCAACGTTAGAAATTTCTCAACTTTTTTCTGAAATGCCAAAACATTTGTGACTTGACAAAACATAGGAAGGAAAGTAACAGTTTTCATATTTAACGTAATGTCACTGAACACCAAACAAGGCAGATGCATGAATGCTTGAGAAAATAGAAAGAAAAATGGAAAGCATTTCTTAGTGGTTTATATATTTATCTTCGCCGTATTTGATCCAGGCTCACTAGAAAATGAATAAACGCCACTCCCATTGCAAAGAACAATCATTTAACACAACCGAAGGCAAAGACACCAAATGAAATCCCTCTCCAGCACTGGGGGCTGTGGCCCTGCTGGGAGATGTTCGTCCCTGGATGACAGCACCACATCCGTACGCCAAACACTGCCCTGAGAGCGTCTGCCTTCTCAGGACGGCTTGTGGACTGCCCTTCAAAACCAGATTTATGGAGCAGTTTGCCAACACCTTGGCTCGACCCTTTGCTCTGGCTGAAACACTGCAACGAAAGGTTTCTGCCCCTTTGCTTCTAGCTGAGAGAGATTCAATGAGCACAGTTTGCAAAGCGCTATTCCTTCAGCTAAATAAATTGTGACTGTAGTGGACAGAACACCTCGGCCCGCTGCTTTCAAAGCAGTGAGCCAGGCAAATGAACATGGGAACAGTGGCTGTTAAAGGTTGGATCCTGTTAGCTGTCACAAAGAAATCACGAATCATACATTTCGGACATTGCAGATGCTGTGTGAGGGGCACCGAGAGGACAGTGTGCAGTGTCACTGTTAACTCCCAGGTGTGGACCTGCTGCAGCAGCCGCAGCTCCCTTTCTCGCAGAGCTGTTGCTGGGAAGGCGCCGTCCCGCTGGCGTTAGCAGGTCAGGGATTTCAGTCCCACAATTCCAACAGGGTGGCATCACTAACTCCTTTCACCTTCCTTTCTCATTTCTGGGCTCCTTCAAACCTTGTGTTGTTTGTTTTTTTTGGGTGGCAAAGCAACTGCTCCTTGCAAAATGTATTCTAAATGCATTCGGTAGTGCTTCGATGGATCAAGAAAAAAAAAGGAGAGGTTTCACTAACATCAAAATGTAAAATGATAAAAATCATGAGTTTCTAGTTGGCGATAGGAATCAGTACTCTATTTGAGACAGACAAAATAGTCTCCTTTCCCTTCTCAGAAACTGTCTGTTTGTATTACTCCCTCACAGCAACAATTTAACTCTCTCATGCTATCCAGCAATAATTTGTGCTAATGGGATTCTCAAAGAAAGTATAAAAATTAAGTTTCATTACAAAAATACAGATTCAGGATCATAGTAGGCAGTTGGACAGATCTACAGAAGCCTAAAAAAAATGCTGTGTGAATCACTGAGGATGATATAGCAACTTTTGGCTTTTAACTGTGTACGCTCCCATGCCATTTAATGCACAGATAATAATGGCACACACAAAAAAAATGGTTCATCTGATGTAGGTGGAGTGACACTTCAAACCTGTTAGGTGTCAGGACCACGTGTCTCATATAGGTACACATGTGTGCATACATGGTTTCTGCTACCAAATATAAAGCTGGAAAAACAAAATGAAATTCAGGTTTAAATTGGAGGACAGAAAATAAATACTGTTTGGTACCACTGCTGGGAAAAAGAAATAAAAAACAACAGTTATTTATTAAGATTAAGGATTCAAAATTTCAGAGGTCCCTTCTTTGCCCTGGTAATGAGTGTTTTTGATGTTTACTCTGTTCCTAATTCAGTCCCTGCAGCTCGTGCATCTCAGCCGTCCCTGCCGCATGCAGATGTTCCCAACCTTATGTAACAGAAGCACTCGAGGATCATAGAAACAGAGGAATTACAGACATGAATATTTCAAAAAAGTCCTCAGAAAAGAGAAAATGGAAAAGAAGATAAATAGGCTGTTGCAAGTGTTGTGCTTCCTATGTGAGAGTGGATTAAAGTTCATTCTGCCTTTTTGTTCTGTCAAGGTGATGATAGCCTTTTAACAAACGTGACACCACAACTAAATGTTGGTGGTAGAAACTTCAGTATATAAAATAATCGTATCAGCCCTCTGGCACAAGAGCTTTAATCTTTTTTTCCCCGCGTCTTTAGTACACGTAGAAAGAAGACATGCTTTTCCAGAATTTTCCTTCGCCAGTCCTTAGAAAGGGTTGAGAACAAGAACATGGAGACTGACTCTTAGTTTGCAGATGAAGACAAGACACACCCTTACGGACAGGCTGCTCTGTATGATACAAGTCTAGGCTGCAAACAACCTGAACTCTGCTCAGAAGCAGCCTCGCTAAGGGAAATACCCATCTCTGAGGCGGCACTTCGGGCAGCTGAGCTATGGAAAGGCAGAAGAGAGAGGTACCAGCAGGGGAAGCCTGGCTCTGCAGATCCACGCTTCTGCTCGGGCTGCAGGCTGAGCACCAAAGTCTCCACAAAAGAAGCAGCCAGGGTACTCATCTGTCAAACTGGGCAATTTGGGGAGAGGAAAAGATGAATAAATGTATACTAGATCTTTCATTTATCTGTTAGGAGGCATTCAAGTGGTCTTTGCTAACGACTTCAATATATATATTTTTTACAGATAGCAATTAACCTTCTGGTACAGATTAATCTTTAAAAAAAATCAAAGATGAATTAATCTTTGAAATTCAAGCGTTCAGTAGTTTCATTAATAATCTGAAATTGTCCTTTAGATTTTCTGTAATTAGAGCATTCCCTAATTTATTAATCCCACAGACTGCAGAGCATGTTTCAAATCTTCATCTCCTGCCACAATGACATATTCAAACTCGCTTGAAGTACTCATAATAAAAGTCACTTTGTGAAGAATTATTAACTCCTAGGATCAAGCAAAGCCATTATATACTAGAGCATATTTAAAAACTGAGCATGGATAATGCTTTCTACTCATCCCTGCAATTCCTAAGATCTTGGCTGAATCAGAAACAAGTCTGGATGAAACACTGAATTTAGGATGATTAGCCTGCTACAGATTTGAGGCCAAAGATAGTAAGCGCGTTGGTACCTATGGACTAAATCTTTTTTCTGCCAAAATACACTGATTATGAGATCCAAGGCAACCGTCTGAGAGCTAACGATGACTGCTTACTGCCAGCGCGTCTCAGGCTTTGACTAATTACCTCGGCTCCAGGGCTGCTCCTGTCCCTGGCAGAGGAGGATAGTCCGAAGGGGCCGTGGCGCTGAGAAGCGTCCCCCCGACCTCTGCGGTGCCACCGCTCCCGCTCTGCTCCCGAAGGGGGGGGTCACCACCGGCACCATTTGCACCAGCAAAGCCCCCAGACATCCAGCTGCAGGCAGCCAGCGCTGTACCTCCGCGTCCCAGCCCAGGCAGGGTGACGCAGCCGGGGCTGAGCAAGCACATCGTGCGTGGCCTGCTTTCAGCAGGGGGTTTACCCTGCCACTGCTTCACTGAGCTATCTGCTTGCATACTGGGCTCCTGCTCCGCTCCACAACCCAGCAGCAAGTCTGTCTGCACACAGCCACGGTGTTTCTGCAAAGCCTTTCACGGGCTTTGGTGGCTGATTCGAGCAGGCAGCTGTAATACACACAGCATCCAAATCCCAAATGGGACCGAAAACTAAGCAGAAAACTAGATGGACAATGCTCTAAACATCGCACAGCTCTTCCTGATGAATATGGCATCTCTTAGCTGACTGGAAAATGAGGTGAAAGCCGTGACTTAGAACTGAAACACCTCTCCTCTCCTTCACACAGGGTGCTCTGCACGCACCTCTGGGTTAGTAAGGGCAGGCAGCCCACCGCCTCCCCGGCTTTCAGGAGGGTTGCGTCTTCTGGCTATGCAAAACCTTCCTGCCGCTCCTGCTGCATTTTTATCACTTCTAGCACGAGTTCTGTAACTAGCAGGAGCGTTGGTCGGCACCCCAAGCACAGCGCTAACCCCCCGGCACGGCAGCAGCGGGGCCACCACCAGCTCTCTGCCCCATTTCCTCACTGTCAGTAGGGGAAGGGGGGGCTGCTCGTCGCGTGCTCCCACAGACCCAGCCCCTGGCCACTCGGATGTTTTTGGATTGCTTGATGGAGGAGCTGCCAACTACACCACAGCCACCAGCTGATGAGGACACTGCTGCTCACTGCTTCCTCAGGAGGTTCCTTCCAGCCCCTGGCGTTACAGCACTCACCTGGTGGCCTGCCCATCGCCTGTGTGGCCTCTCTGTATTTATATACAGCAGGACCTTCTTGTACTTCTCGGGGCTTTAAAATAACAGGGAACATGTTGGCAGGTATTAAATGCACTCAGAGCTTCACCTAAGCTTTATCTGTGTAGCACAAAAAAAAAAATCAGTGCAACCTTAAGAAGGCAAGGCTGCTGTCTCGACTTGGAGGCAGCGTGGGGACGGGATTATTCGCATTTCCAGACAAGACAGGCCGCGTGTCACTAGGAAAGTTTATGCACTATCTACCTTCGTGTCTTAATCTTGTAGGCATGGCCTATATCACCCTGCATGCAAAGCTGTTTTAAGCAGGTTATTCTTCTGGTTTTGTGCATTTTTCCTTTATATGAAGGACGTTGAATTACATATTGACTACACGATCAGCTCCTATCATTAATTAAATTCTACAGAAAGTCTATAAAGTGATACAGTATTATTCAGCTAGAGCTTTGTCCTTGACGTAGAGAACACATTTCACGTATGATTTTGTAACAGTGGATATTTGCAAATAAAGTAAATTTTAAATTATAATGAACACTGGTATTTGTCACTTCCTATGGTATTAAACCCAAAAACCATTTTCTTTAACACCACATAAATATGCATTCAAACGAACAGACGAGTTTATGCAAATATCAGTTCCTCCTGTGGTATCAACATAATGCGACAATTCCAACTCTCCTCTCCAAAACCCCTTCCTCTCAAGTGCAGCCATCCTCTCTGCTCGCTCCTCGGCTGACGCTGCGAGCTTGGCGCAGCGCTGGCGCGCCGCCCCGCTGAGCATGCAGAGAGTTTGCCGAAGCCCAGCTCGTCGTGGTGCTGGCGTTGCAACCACAGGGAAAGTGCAAACCTCCCAGGGCTGCCCCGGGGGAGAGCCTGTCCTGCCCTGGCCCTTTCGCGTCCGACCGGCAGGCACTCGGCAACCTGCCTGGTGAATTCTGAAATCCTGAGAGTGAATTGTGGCTCGGGTCACGCTGTTTTTGTACAATGCAATGCCAGGGAAGTTACAAGGGGGTACATCTTCAAATTCCTTTAGGGAATGCAATAGATCTTATTCTTTTAAAATGAGGATGGGTTTCCAGTGCTCCACACCATGTTAGTGTACATCAGTGTACTTTACTGGAGATGGGCCTTACATATATCACCGCTACCGAATGACATCCTCTGCTTATTTTCTCTTAGTAGCACAGGAACCTACTTCAAATATTTCAATTTATAAACATTAATGATTCTGCATTGCAAATTAGCTCATCGTGGATTTATAGCTGTATTCCCTGAAGTGCCATCCAAAGTCCTCCTATGTTTTGTCATCTCTGGGGAAATTTAAAACTACTTTCCCCTGAAGAGTAAGTCACCAAGACAAGGATATGAGCACGCTGACACAGCAGTCACACCTTCAAGGCAGGCCTGCTCTACGTATTGACTCAGAACAAGAAAACAAACTGTAAAAGCAGGTTTTCTGTCAACAAAATTATGATGGTTCCACTCTATACCATAAACCTCACGAAGCACAAGACGCAGCATTTTCACGTCCTCTTGGAACATCTCTCACTGACACGTGGTGGTGTTCTCCAGCACACTGAAAATGCTTATTTTCATTTTTTGTCCTTCTTGGGACACCACTAAACGAAACATTCAAGCAACAAGAAAAATATGATGCACATGATGCATCACACCAAAGGCCTGATGTGCCTCACACCACGCTGCTGAGTTTCTCACCTCCTTAACCCATGCCAGCGATCTGTGAGCCTTCAGGTAAAACGTATGAATTTTCTCAACCGAATCGGTCAAGAGAAATGCTTAAGAAAAGCAAAACACAATCAGGCAGCGATCTGAAACACGAACAGCGGTAGTATGACACAAGTCGATGTCTAGTAACAAGCAGTCTTCAAAGAATTTCTAGCTGTGGAGAGATAAAAGCTGAACACTTTAAAATCTGTCTTCTACCCATGTCAACATAATATAATGCTGTCCGGTGGGATACTGAAAGCTTGATAAGACTCAGGGTTTTCTATTTTCTCCAGAAATGATTGAAAACCACTAACATTTCAAACTTTCTGAAACTCCATAAGCAATTTAGGAATGAGAGCACCTAGGAGCTATTACAAAGGCATTGCAAAGAACTGGAACAACTTTAAAATCAAATATATGTTCTAGAAAAATAACATAACATTTGGTACAAAATAACATCCATTATTTCTGCAGCGTTTTCTGGGGGGAGGGTGGGCATTGCCTACCTGCCTCTCTGGAAATTTGCATGAAGGACTCGACTCCTTTTTCTCCATAATTCCCTTCAGATGCCAAAGTGGACACATAATTCCATCCCAAAGCTTTCACAATGTCCACCATTGCTTGTGCTTGGAAGGAATCTGGAGGAACCACACGTGAGAAGAAATCATAGCGCCTGTCATCGCTCAACTCTGGTGCAGTTGAGGCATAACTGATTTGTGGGATCTGTAGAAAAAAATAATTTCTGATAAATATACACATTCACATACACATTGCACTTGTCTCAGTAGTTAGCTTCCACTGAGCCTCAGTTCACCTTCCCTATAGCAATCCACAGTTCTCTGCCATGTTCCTTTAGAACATACAAATAAAGAAACGATCTTTTAATCGACTTCAAATGGAAAGTTATAAAAAAAAGTCATTAGTCAATAGAAAATGGCACACGGTTACATTTATAACATCTTCCTTTCAGGCAACCTTAATCAAATACAGTGCACGCAAACCATTTCTTTTCTATGTCCTTTTTATTGGTGGTCTGGCTTTCCTAGCATTAGGTTATTTGGGATCCTGAATTCAGCAGAAGTGAAATCTAGACCTGTCCTCACTGACTGAAAGCCAGGAGGAGCCTTCATCAGTCTCTGGAATATTTCCTTCTCATGGCAGTGTGCGACGGAGACTGCAAGTTACTTTTTATAGCAGAGAGACTAGAATATTGTCTAGGGCTATTTTCTCCTCGATAACAAAGGCCCCAAAGCAGTTATCAAGCTGACAGCATGTTAATCCCCAAACACATTATGCAACTGTTTGAGTAACAGTCTGGGACTGCTCCTTAATTTAAGGAGCCTTCCATAACTCTCACTTGAGATGCCAAAGAGGGAAAAAAAAGATTTGAAATATACACAAACATGACCATATATAATGATTTTAGACTGTGGAAAGGTCAGTATTTCATGCCTCAGTACAAGCATCTTCTGCATTTTCATATTCTCTCTCCACACAGCATTTCCACAAGTATTTATTAGCTCTCTTGCCTTCTCAGAAGAGTCAACATTATATCTCCCCAGGCTCAGTGCTGCAAGGGACTGGCGCCTTCCCTGCCCACAGAGGCCAGTAGCAGATGAGAGCAAACGCGGCTCTTCCCAGGGATACACTCTATGCCCGTATGTACGTTAGCAACGACCACAGCAGAATAAAAGCAGAATTGCTGCTGAAGACCAAGCAGATAGGATAATTTATCCAAACTATCCCAAATTATTAAATACACAGACATTTGTAGAGATGTTCCCAATTTGAAAGGTAGTATCTACCGGTTTATTATAAATCATAATAAGCCATAGCACATGGCTCATTTAGGATCTGTTTGGCACCAGTCAACAGAAGCCCAGAGTGAAACGTGGCTGGTGACTGTCACTGTGGATGCCCAAGACCTGAAGCCCGGCTGCTCGGAGGGGCCTGTCCTTCTCCCGTGCCACGGCACCCCCTGCACGTCCCCTGGTTTCCCAGCCAGGCAGCTGGGAGCGTCAGGTTTTTAATGCAAGACAGCAGACGTCTACAAAGCCTTGCCAGATTTATTTTAGATCCATGGCTTGCGGACAGCACCCTGCCAGTGCTCCAGTCACAGAAAATTAAAAAAAAGTTAAAATTGAGGCTGACGGGAAGAAGCCAGCATGGTGTTGACCACTGTTACATGATTTATTTGCTCAGTGGTTTGCCTAGGGGCCAGCAAAGCTTGGGGACCACTCTCAAAGACAAATAGATCGATTACAACAATTTATCAGGGTTCTTGATTTTTAATCTGCACCTTAGGGTTGCACAGAATGTACTGGGCACCCTGGCCTTCAAAACTAATTGGAATTCTTAATTTGTCTGTGCCCATGATCACTGTTGTAATAAACGATTGGTGACATCTTAGGATAGCTCTCTTCTCATTTGCACAATGCAGCTAACGGAGCTGGCTCGGCTGCTTACCGGCTTTACTCATCTGGCCATCGGATGGCATTAAGTGGGACAGTTAACCAGCCTGCCTTTGTGGGGGCTCTTTACCCACTACTAATTAGACAAGCATCCAGTACACACCATGCAGTCCCACACACAGAGTCACACCGAGAGAATCAAGTGCTGCTTTTTTAATTATAAATAAAAGGATGGATGAAATACGATTTTATTTTATCCATGGCAAGTGTTTGTATTCCAACTTGTAAACAACTGTTTTGTCAGCTGAAAATCAAAAGGACCATATTCTGCACTTTTACAAAAAACAAAGCTTCCACAGAATTTGTTCCGGTGCTTATATTACTTAGGAGACCTTTTGTCTTTTAAGTTTTTTCCCTCTGTCTATAAAATATTAAACACTTCTGGCTGTTTAAATCACCTCAGTATTAAAAACATATATTGCTTTTTTCTACCAACATCTCTTAGAGGACATCTAAAAGCAACATATAGAGTTGAAGAACAGAATTTTTCTAAGACAAGAAAAGTAATTAAATGGTGGCAACATAGACCAAAGCCACTAGAGATCAACTTTGTTCGGTATGCCAGAGCATGTCTGACACCTGTTTTCCCTTCCCACTCTCCTTCCTGTGCACCTAGGCACATCCCTGATGTGCAAACCGAACATCTGGTTACATCAGCTAAAACCCAACGGTTTGGCATTTCTTCTCCTTTTTAATAGTCAGTTCGCCAAGACCCAGCCCCCGAGCCAACCAAACTTTGATGCTCTCCGTTCCCCAAGACGATGAAGATGGACTCCCCGTACAAAAAGGGACATGCGTGGGGGAATGAAAAGAAGATGGGCTGCAGTTTGATTACTCTTTGGTTATTGAATTCACCCCTTTGGTCCGCCCCCCCAAGCATGCATGGACATGCATTCTCAGGACTGGCAGAGCCCCACGTCGAGGCAGGAGGTTGCAGCTCGAGGCTCACCCCAGGGGCACACATCACGCAAACCAAACCCTGCTGCGGGGGCCGGGAGCGCAGTGGCTGCGTGTGCACTGCCTGGACTCCAGTTTCCAAGTTGCAGAAAAAGCCTGAGAAAAGCCATCCACACAGGAACGCAGTCGAAGAGCTGGACTTTCACTAGCCATCTCTTCTCTCTCCGTCCCTTTGGACAGAGGGAGAACTGCCTGGCCAGTCTGTAACACCTGCATTTAGCACTGCAGAAGGGTGCAGTGGCCAGTCCCACCGGGGGAAGCCGCCTCTGCATACACAGACTCAGGGTGAACGAGTGAAAGGCACAGCGAGCTGCAAGGCAACGCCAGCGAAGCCGGAGCAGTGAGATCGATCCCAAACCTAGTCCTACTGCCACGCAGCGTGCCCACTGAACGTCCTGGCATGCACCAACCA
Organism: Anser cygnoides; assembly: GCF_040182565.1. Classification (NCBI taxonomy): domain Eukaryota; kingdom Metazoa; phylum Chordata; class Aves; order Anseriformes; family Anatidae; genus Anser; species Anser cygnoides. The sequence continues at coordinate 3,522,564 of NC_089882.1, forward strand.
CTGCCGGTTTCCTCTGGTTTGCTTTTGTTGTTGGTATCAGACAGTACCAGACAGCACTGGCTAACCTGCACACGCAAAAGATTGGCGAGTTGACCCGTTTCAATAGACTTCCCGAGTGAATAGATAGCACCTAAATAAAGGCTTTGTGCTTCCCCTTTCCCTGTGCCTTTCCCCATTTTCACAGGTAGTCGCGCACACCACTCCTCTTCCCTTCAGCCACACTCGTTCTCCTCGTGGTTCTGCAGCGGCCCAGCTGGAGCCGTCACATCCTGCTGCCACGGGAAGGATATTTATTTTTAATTAACCCGTCAAATATTTGTCTGTCACATCTAAATGATTTATGTGTCTTTCATTCTGGTAAAATCTGCTACTTGTCTTTGATCATCTCACTTTCAAAACTATTTTAAAGAAGCAAGCTTTCTCTTCCATTGCATTTTTCCATTTTCTGTTCTGAAACATGTTGGAAACATCAGAAAGCTCTAGGGAACCTTATTCCACTTTCCGAGTGGCTCTAAAATCTTGGCAGAAGAGTTGTGATCTCTAAAGCTCAGGGGATAAAAATCCCCCAGCCCTTACTCTTGGCAGTAAGAAAGGGCTGCGCCCCTCCTTTGGATGCTGCTCGGTTCTCCCAGGAGGTGCCTCCTGCTGGGGGTGATGGACAGACCAGCCACAGAGCCTTTAGCACCACCGCAGGACAGGACCATAGCTGGAGCCTCCTGGAGGACACCCAGGTGTCAGCAGACGGGTAAGCAGACCTCGGAGGCGGGAGGCAGATTTTCACGAAGGCAGTTTTGTGTTTACAGGACTATGGCAAACACCGTCACACACCGGAGTTTTTTGTGCTGTTTGCCCGGCTGATGTTCTGATTTCAGTAGGAGTGAATGATTAATGCTGGGAGCATTGCATTAGTCAGTGATTAATTAATGTTAATTTATTTTTACCATTCAGCATTATTCTTCATTAATCTCATTTACCTTTGCTAATGAAAAGCTCTCTCTGGATCCCTGCACCACTCCTGGTTGCCTTGCTTGAAAACCTGGCCTGTGTTGTGAGCAGTGGCACCGAAAGCCACACCAGAAAACACCAAGAATAAAATATGTCTCTGATGGGCTCCAAGCCACTGCTTGCAGCATTAAACACCTTCTAACACCGGGTCCAGAACTTTGCATTTCAGAGTAAAAAGCAACTGAACGCAAACTTGTTGAGTTTTGAAGGGGGTTGGTTCAAGGGGAAAAATCTGCACCTTTTCCATTTTTCTCCCCATACACACCCCCACTGGGCATGCCGAGAACTGACCTGTCAGTGCAGTAGGCTGCCTTTTCAGTAACTTATTAAAAGACTAATGAAATGGTGCACCTGAACCCCCTCACCAAAGGACAGTCATCAGAAAACTCGAGAAAAGGCAATTTTCTGAAGGATCATGTGCAATTAAGATAATGCATGAGTATACCTGTTGAGATATTAATGAGCTCCCACCAGGGTAATATTAAGTTCACAGTTTGCTGCAATTTTACTTTCAACTTCTTATTAAGTTTCATTAATATGATTTCCAGACAATGGAGAAAATATATACACCCCACTCTGATAAAGCCTCTTGAACCTTCCTGATTTGACAGGGCAGTGTCAGTCTACACAAATCGCAAAAACCTGCCAGTAACTTCACTCTGCACAAATAAGATGCCTGAAGACTTTTCACTTGGCTGCTAAACTCCTTGGTGTGAATTGATGGATGACTAACAACCTTAAATCTGTTTAGGTCCCAGATTTTATTCATGTAGAAACTTCTCGTGTCAGGATTTAATCATCGGTTAGTACAACTACTCTTTGTTCACCATTTACATCTCAAATTGCATAACAAACAGCTTCAGCATCCTGTGAACTGCACATAATTGTTTTTATTGCCTTGAATTAAAAAAGTATGTGAAGCTTCTAGCTAGCTGCTTTCTCTGGGCTAAACTCACCTACGCTTTTTACATTTTCACATTGTTCCCAATAGGAAGAACATTTCACCGGAGATGCAAAACAAGACCAGTGACCCAGTGCTTGCAAAGACAACAGAGTCTTTCTGCTGATCCCCACCAGGCTGCTGTGGGAATTAGAGCCCTCTCTGTTTCTCCAGCAGCTGACGCCCACGGGCACCGCGCGGCCGGGGCTCTCGGCTGTGTGCCGGGGCACCCTGCGGCCCCACGGCACAGGCCCAGGGGGTGTATAACAAATATTGCCACTGCCCTTCTGAAAGCTCAGTGCTGGCACACCAGCAGCTTGGGGTGGGTTGTCTCGTGCTGCCTGCCTAGCAGCATGTGCCCGATTTCAGGGGGTCTTTCCTGAAAGGTGCATATGACAACAAATATTGCAGCAATTCTTCCTCTAGGGCTCTTAAAAGACTGGGTAATAATATTTCCAACAGCCTTGGATAATGATGAGAACAAATCCTACTAAAGTGCTTTGATAATCCCTATTATGTTTTATTATGAAATTTCAGAAGTAGTGCATTTCAAGCTGATTTTTACACTCAAGAATCAAATGTTGTCAATTAGAAAATGAGGCAAAACAATTCACAAAAAAAAAAAAGCTTTCATGTAAATCAATTGTCAGAACAATAAGAATTATTTCTCCACAGCTCTGCCGTAGTGTATAAGGTGTTAACGTATGGCAAACCTGTTGCTGCACACAGAAGTATCACCACCAGAGCAACTTCTCAGCAGCGAACAGAAGAAGCACATCTAAAGAGGGCATTTGTATAACAAATTTTTCAAAAAACATGAATCTATTTATGGTTCACCTCGGTTTCTCTCACTCTGTTTACCAATTACTAAAGCTCCTGGTGTTCAGACAGGGTCCTGTTTGCTCACATCACTGCCTCTTTTACTCCATCCCACAATGAATTCCTAATGATGTATTAGAGATCAACACAATCACCTACAAGGAAATTGGATAGATATTTCATAAGGTACAGACACACAAATATAAACAACATCAAATACAAATGAGATGCTGAGCCTGAAGGAGAAGTGCATTTAATAAAACAGAAATATCTTCAAGAGGAAAAAAGAAACACTAAGAAAATAAACTCAATAAATGATTCATGTACATAAATTCAGCCTGTGTTGGCCCCTTCTGCCAAGCCTCCCCATGCCGTCTGAGCTCCACCTCACCCCACTTGTCCAGCAGTATGACTTCAGCTGATAGCCGAGTGGCTCTTCTCTGAACTTGATCTCATAGACCAAAAGGACAACATATCACTCAAACTCCATTTTTAAGAGAGAGGCTTTCAGAAGTGCTCAGCTTCTGCAGCTGAGGGCCTACGTCAGAGCTCCCAAACCTCATGCAACCTCGTTTTTCTTTTTGGGGCTTCCAAGTGGGGTAGCAAAATTCCCAATTTATGGAGAACTACAAGTGTTCTCGACATATCAATGAAAAGCCAGACAAGGTCACCGCTGTGTGGACCTCTCCGTATCAGATGGTCAGGGAGTGACACGGTGACAGGAGAATAAGGCAGCATGAGGGAGGGTACGTAATTTCATCTCACCGAACTGTCTTGCACTGCAGCACGTATTTCAGTTTCACTGCATAATGAATAAACATCTGAAGCTCCATGCAGATTGTTGGGTGGAAATTACGAGGGAAGACCAGTCCTATTAAAGGACTTACTGTAAACGAACAGGGCGGTAACAGACCCCAACAGGGCCGTAACGAGGCACTGCTGCACCACGGGCCTGCACCCCAGTGGGCGGCCTAGAGCAGGAGGCAGCGCCTTGGTGCTTCCAGAGCAATGCCTTGCCTAACGGGACCTCCTACCTCAGCACCTTGGTGCCTCCTGAGCAATGCCTCGCCTAACGGGACCTCCTATCTCAGCACCTTGGTGCCTCCAGAGCAATGCCTTGCCTAACGGGACCTCCTATCTCAGCACCTTGGTGCTTCCAGAGCAATGCCTTGCCTAACGGGACCTCCTACCTCAGCACCTTGGTGCTCCTGAGCAATGCTTCGCCTAACGGGACCTCCTACCTCAGCACCTTGGTGCTTCCAGAGCAATGCCTCGCCTAACGGGACCTCCTACCTCAGCACCTTGGTGCCTCCTGAACAATGCCTCACCTAACGGGACCTCCTACCTCAGCACCTTGGTGCTCCTGAGCAATGCTTCGCCTAACGGGACCTTCTACCTCAGCACCTTGGTGCTTCCTGAGCAATGCCTCGCCTAACGGGACCTCCTACCTCAGCACCTTGGTGCTTCCAGAGCAATGCCTCGCCTAACAGGACCTCCTACCTCAGCACCTTGGTGCTTCCAGAGCAATGCCTCGCCTAACGGGACCTCCTACCTCAGCACCTTGGTGCCTCCTGAACAATGCCTCGCCTAACGGGACCTCCTACCTCAGCACCTTGGTGCCTCCTGAGCAATGCTTCGCCTAACGGGACCTCCTACCTCAGCACCTTGGTGCTTCCAGAGCAATGCCTCGCCTAACGGGACCTCCTACCTCAGCACCTTGGTGCCTCCTGAGCAATGCCTCGCCTAACAGGACCTCCTATGTCTGTCCCTCCCTGACTGCCAATGCTGCCATGGAGGCAATCCGTTACTGAAGCAAATACCTCCAAGGCCTCTTTGGTTTTCTCAAATACAAAATTAATGCCGCTGGCCTTCTCAATCCAATTAGTGTTCAATTCAAGGTGTTCTGTTTGTTTGTTTTTTTGTTTTAATTCAAACCGGAGAAGAGCATATGAAAGAGACTATTTCCAGGCACATAAATCATCCTTCATTCCTAGCATAACCATCATGACAATCAAGTAGAAAGACAACCTGAATTATAGTGGGAAGCTGGGAGTATTTTCCACATCTACAAGGTTACTTCTGTTTCCTTTTCTAGAATAGGAAAGTACTCATATGAATTATTCCAGCAAAAATAATTGTAGCAATTAAGAGAACAATAATTATAGCAATTAGTACTGTCCACAAAGCTCACAGGAGCATTTTATCAACTTAGAAAACAGGAAGAAAGAAAAAAACCCACCACCTACTACTATGAGAGATGTCCACAAATAGGAAATATCCCTATATTTAATCGATGACCTGTGCCTAGGGCTAGGTCTATTTGTGACAACTGTGAGCTTACGGCACAGCTTGGGCTTTTGTATCTGCAGAATGTGAGGTGAGCTCTCAGCTTCTAAATGCTAAAAGAACATTGGATAGATGACTTGCAACCGCAATTTTAATGAAAATTAGGTCTTAGCACAAAAAAAGGTATCTCATCCCTTTATGAGGCTGTACATACTGCCATCCTTCTCACAAATAAGAACAGACACTTGTCTCAACAAGCTTACATATTCTGCTCTGAGAATTTTCCATTTATATGTTCATTGTTAATACTTGCAGTTGTCAAATCTGTGCATTACGGTGCACAGGCACACAAAGACAGATAACTGTCTTACTAAATGTATTCCGAGTGGCTAAGATCTACAAATTCTTGTACTATGAATCAATTTATAATGAACTTACAGGCTCACTTCTCTTCCTACACAGGTATAAATAAAATTTTGAAGAAATCTCTTCAATGACACTGCATTCATTGCAGAGCAAGACTGTCCCAGTTATTGTGACTGCAGTCACTTTAACCTGTTCCCATCCAACCAGCTACCTAGCCCCCATGCTTCAGCACTGCCATAAAACTGTAAATACACATGAATAAATTGCTATCCTTTTCAGAAGGAATAAAAAAAAAATTAAAAAAAAAGTCAGATCAAATGTGTTTCCAACATGAAGAGGTACAAGAGTTAAGTGGACGGTAACATCTACAGGTTGCAATTCCAGGCTTTTGCTCCTAAGTCAAGCCCACCTACATTACCCTTCATCTGTAATATGTAGCAATTAAAGACCTGGTCAAGAACCTACTGCAAATAGAGAACTAACAGAGGAATGAAGCACCAATATTGATGTAACCTACTCTACTGAGTGCTTTGAGATTTACAGTTCCAGAAAGTGCCTTTTTTTTTTTTCTTAACATTTAACAATCTAATAACTTTATCTAATAACTTTTTTTCATGGGCTAAGACTATTCTTTATAATCAAGTCCCACTGAGCAGGGTCTATAAACCAATTCAGAAAGTTTCTGATCCCTACAAACAACTTTGGGAAACCTTTGAACCAGGCTGTCCCAAAAGGGCACAGTTCCCACCGCACTGCTACTGCAAGAGCAGAATATCTCTGAGGAAGGCAGAACAGGCCTTCAGCAGCACTGTCAGTATTGCACATCGGTTTAGAGATAGGTGAGGCCCAAACGGAATTAAACTGTTTCACTGTCTTCCCTTTAGGGAGTTACTTAAATAAAAATCTCAGTCTATCGTGTAGCTTGGACACAAAAGCTTCATACATATTTAAGACTTCCTTTAGGAGACAAAAATATACTCCTGTGTTCTTCAAAAGACATGTCATATTCTTTAACATTTCAGTGGGATCAGTAGTCCTGTGACAGCACACCAGCAACAACATGAAAAAAAGCATTCCTTTTGTTTGCAGATATTATTTGCATTTGCAAGACTACTTTGGGACTATTTTATTTTTCCAAAGCATTCCTTGAATAGCCATTTTCAAAATTGCCAAGAAAAACAAACAAACAAAAAAAAGACCAGAAGCCAGTAATTGAATTTACAGTGAAATGGAAAAAGATATTTCAAGGCACAGTTGCCTGATTTGCATGTGGAAATTTCTCTCTGGGCATAAAGTTGTGTTTATGTAATCATGAAGAAGATGACTTCTCAATGATCACTTCTTAGAAGCAAACTCAATTTTTATTTATTTTTCTTACATTTTAATTTATCTTGTTTTATCTATACTTTCATTTAATAATATTAATCTCAAAATATAATATTTTAAAAACTATTATTTCTAGCCCTAAATACACAAAGATTTTTCTTTCAGAGAGGGGTCAGGCTGGGTGAGCACAGACACAAGGCCCCGAGCTGGCAGCAGCTCCCCCAGGACCTCAGCCACCAAGGGTCCCCTGCTGCAGGGGTGCAGGATGGACACCAGGCTCTACATTTCCTACGGAAGCCAAAATTCCCTCCAGCTTACACAACACACACCTTCTGGCATAGGGAACCTCTTACAATTCCCATGGGCAAGCAAAATTATTTATCTCCTGTATCAGGTATACAGTTGATAGTAAAGACAAAAGAACACGTACTATTACAAAACTTCTGCACTTCATGTTTTTAAGTGAAATATTTAAATTAAGAATTTTGGCTGGCTTGCTCATAAACTAGGAAGGCAATAAAACTTTACTGATTTGCAGATCTTGTGGATGAGATATGACCAGCACAGCACATTTATATATACTAGTGCATATTCATTGATTTTACAAAATTAACTACAATATTCCTCCTAGGATACATCAGTTAGAATATCAGTAGTGATTGCCCACCCATTGCAATGCAAGAATGCACAGCGCTTCATATTTTAGCTCCAGCCCTGATAGAATGAAAGCTTGAGAGCAGCATTAAAATAATAGATGGCACTCTGCTAGAGGTAATTTGAAATCTTAACAAAGCATCAAAGGATCTTGTCTATTATGAGCTAATACTTCAAGCCAATTTTTAGCTGAACTCACATAAGGTGATGGGAGTACAGGGACCCTCTAACCTTTCTAATAGCCACATTTGTGTAATCATCAGGTAGCACAAAGCTGCTTCTGCAGCGACAGACTTCCCAACCTCATGTTGTGATTCAAAACCGGAATACAAAATAACATACATGGATATTCTGTCACACTTCACTCCCATGGCACATCACAACGTCTAAAACATAATTACAAAGATACCGCATAAAAGAGAAGAGAGCAAAAAAAGCTTAAAAGAGGTGTGTTCTGTATCCTTTGAGTTTGTGCCAAGATTGAATGTACTTTTTGAGTTGTTTACTTCTACCACAGCATAAGAACTGCTTAAGCGATATCTCCAGCAGATAAAACAGGCAATGATATATCAAAGGGAAGAAACTGAGGTGTCTCAGGGAGAGGAGACAGCCTGAGGTAGGTTCAGGTTTTGAGGAGGCTTACATCAAAGTTTTCCCTGTCTCACGTAATCCAGGAGAGGAAGAGGGAAGGCATGGCTGCCTCGTACCCGTTCTGAACATACTTTGCAGTCTAGAACACATTGAAAGGTAATTCCTTGGGTTTTGAAGCCTACTTCCCACAGCACGAAGGTTTATATCCAACGAGACATTCTCAGGAGGATTATTTCAACCATTCGAAGAGGTGCTGAGCAAAGAAACAGAGTCTGAATGTGATCTGCCCTCAGTTATGGGGGACACGACAGCAGCAGGTAGATTTTTCTTCTCCTTTTATATATATACTATTCCCATACACTAATGTCTGTATTTCCAAAAATGAAAAGTCAGCCACTGTGAACACATAGAGAAGCGAAGCCACAGATACACGCTAAGTATATTTATACACATAAGTATATACAAAAGTACAAATATGCTTGCAGTGATTGGAACTCACACATCCAGATATAGACTCAGAAATTCTAATTATTTTGAAAATAAATCAGAACCAGAAGACAAACACAGCAAACCAGCTTTTATGTTTTATTTATGTGTAAACACTACTCCATTCATTGCAAACATATAATTGAACCTTATATTGTCTGTGCATATTTTAGAAGTTTCTTTAATCTGCAAGTATAAATCTCATTGATTTTGAAAGTATCCCCATAAACACAACAACAGTAAAGACTTACTTAGCAGATAGGCTGAGATACAGAAACGCTCGATAACATGACACGGTTTTCTGAAAGTAATACTCAGAAGCACAGCAAACCCACTACAGAGGAAACAAATTGCAATGCGATACAATGTGAAACACAATCGTCCTTCAAAGCTTAGTTATTAGGCGAAGTGAAAGCTGTCGCGTTAGTATTTGAGCATATCTCATAATTGCATTTCTAGTCAAGCATCCGTGTTTGTTGTGGGAAATAAGGCTGTGATTTGAATATTTATCCCTAACTTTTCAATATAGGAAAACACCTTACAGTCATGGAATGGGTTGGGTTGGAAGGGACCTTACAGATCATTTGTTCCACCCCCTGCCGTGGGCAGGGCCCCCTCCCACCAGCCCAGGCTTCCCCCAGCCCCATCCAGCCCGGCCTTGGGCACTGCCAAGGATGGGGCAGCCACGGCTCCTCTGGGCAGCCCGTCCCAGTGCCTCACCGCTACCACCACACGCCCTGACAAAAAGTCCCTCTTCAGCTTTCCTGCAGCCCCTTCAGGCACCGGCAGGCTGCTGGGAGGTCTCCCCAGAGCCTTCTCTTCTGCAGGCTGAACACCCCCAGCTCCCTCAGCCTGTCCTCACAGGAGAGGTGCTATGAGGTCAAGACGAATAAAGCCTATGGCCTTCTTATCTTTAAATAAGAACATATCTAAAATCTGTCATTACAAATTTATCTCTAAGTGTTTATTTGCAATTCCGTAGTAAAGAAACTTTCAGCAAGCAGCTGAATATCCTAAGGAGCAAAACTGAATTGCAGCGAATGACTTTTGCTGATGAGATGTTACAAAACTAAGAGTCTAAACTCATAAAAATGTCTCCAGCTTCTCACCCAGACTCTGCATTCAGATGATTCACTGCTGCCAGAATCACGCGTATCCTGCTGTGCAGGACCATGGCCCAGCTGCAATTCCCAAACTACCCCCAGCCTTGATGCGCACCACTTCACACAAGCAAGAGGAACCACCACAGACAAGTTCCTCTTTGCAGTTTGAACATATAATGACGTTCTGAGCATCTCTAACCAGCATGGCACTAAAAGTGCTGCTAGCACTCCGGACACTACTGATAAGGGACGTATCAGCAACCTGTGGTTAATACCAGCAGCACTGGAGACACAACTCTGCAGGCAAAGGAACACATCAGCCCCAACCTCGGCACTCAGCAGCAGAGAGCGTGTTTGTCCCGTTTGTCCTTCAGGAGCCCGTGGCAGGTCACATATGCAAACGATGCAGCCCCTGAAACCACCGCTCCCAACTGCTCCTCTGTTTCTGAATGTTCTGGGCTAAGCTGAACGATTTAGTTTTGGATTGGCAAAATAATAAAAGGTTGAAGCAAGATCAAAATTTCCACTTGAAAAGAATTAGTGTAAGGTCCTGTTTGAACCCCTTGCTTCAGTTTTGGTCACTCAAACCAGCATGCCTTAATAGCTTTATTCACTGTTGTCCTTCTGGGCTGGACAAGGCTCTCTGCACTGCCTACAGATGATGCCCCAGGTGACACCATGATTAAGTAACTACAATTTGAAATGATGAAGCCAGAGCTATATAACCAATCCTCATATATGACCACCTCTATATTCCCCACCATACCAAAACATCTACCTGTGCTTATAGGAATAGTATTGCTCTTAAAGTATTCACAGTGATATCCAGCTGCATAAATTCCCTTTAAACCCAAATGTCTCCAAACGTGCCCAAAATGCTCAGACACATGGCTGGCGAGCACAGGAGTGTTAGTACCCACGCATGGTGTGTGCGTGGGGATGAGAGGAGTAAGGAGATATGCCACAACTACCAATTAATATTCCATTAGATTTATGCAAATGTCTCATTTGCAGTGTTAGAATTCAGGGTAGGACCGAATACACAGAGCAGATTATCTCATGTCTGCATGCACAGTATTCATTTTCTTTCCTGAGGCTCACAACTGCTAGAGACAAGTTATGACCTAAATGAACTCAAAATCTAACCTGGTGGTTCTCCTTTTTTTTTTTTTTCTCCCTCCATACTGACACACATTGCCGTATTTTCCATTACAAAACACAGAAGAGCATTCCAGGACATCTAAGGTATGTTGAATTCCAGTGGCATCCAGTCCATATGGCAAAGAGCTGTTTTCTATAGCAAAGGAAAATAATTCTCTATTTCTGTACTATGAGGAACACCACAATGTTGTATTCTTGTTGCACATCCTTTCTAAATAGTGTGGTTAACAGGAAATTCCTATGTACAATTTTAGCAAATGCATTTGTATCAAAGTGCATTCTCAATTTCAAGTATCTGGAGCAAAGTCTCCATTAAGAGGAGCACTTACAAGCCTTTTATTCACTTGTGCTCATTAGTGCTACAGCAGTAGTCTAGGATGTTCCAGTTTGCCCGTGTAACAAAATCCTTGTTAAATTATTTGTACCTCTCTATTAAAAGTTATCACCTACTGCAGCAATGACAATTCTACTGGAGGAATAATCTTGCCGCTAACCCATCACAAGAGAAATTTAACGTAATAACCTTTATTGTAGACAAATGAGCTACATAAACTACCACCAGGGCTAACCTTGAACTATGAACTACACACCGTATGAGAACAATACAGGTATGATGCATTTTCTTCATGGTGCATATAGAGAAGACAGCCTGAGGAATATAATCTTTATTTACAAAGGAGAGAACTTACAAATAAAAACTTGAATTATTATGTTAATGAGAAATCTACCTCAGGGGAACTGGGCATGTATTTAGAATTAAAGATACTTTTACTATTATATAAAGTGATTAAAGTATGTCTGAGACAAGATATCTTTAACATGTTAACCATTTAAATGATATACAAAACCAAAATTGGCTTATGCAGATGTACAGCCACGCGCACGGCCCGGCCTGCGGGTGAAAGCAGCCCAGCCTCGCTGCGGAGAAGAGAACTGCGCTGTACCGAGAGGTTCAGGCGAGCCGCCTGCGCTGCCTGGGCTGTGCTGGGGTAGGAAAAGCTCCATAGACAACCTTCTCCTGCTCACAGCCTTACTGCATTTCATGTTTGTGCCTGCAAATACTCTGATCAGAAAAAGAGTGGGTGAATAAAGGAACAGGCTGCCCCAGCAAAGCCCCGTACCCAGCCCTGCACCTCCTCGCGTGCAGCTCTCGGCTGTTTCAGAGCTCTGAAATGCAACCAGTGAACACGCTGGTTTCAAGCAAGCTTGCGCTTGTTCTCAGCTTTTGGCTTTCACAGTTTTAGATTCCTGCGAATAAAACAGCTGGGGCTGGGTACGAGTGGTAGGGCCAGCAGAAGGGAAGGGGGGAGAAGGCCCGGGTGCGGCAGCCCCACGGAGCCGCCTGGTGCTCGCGGTGTGTGGGGCAGCTGCAGCGTGCACACTGACACCACGACACCTTCTGCCATTCCCAGCTGCGTTTGGACGGGCTGCATCACCACCGAAGCAAAGGCAGGATGATCCCAAGCACTGGAACATCCCAGCCTTTGGCACTAAGCTTCCTGTCACCTGAAATCATGACAGCTAGGCCGCATGGCTTCCTAATGGGTATTCTGCTGGTCAGAAGCTTTCCAGCACCAGCTGGCACAGGTTGTACCAGCCAGGAAAGCAGATCTTACCATGAAGCCCATAACCCTTTCCTTGGAGTCCGTTGTCCCTCAGCGTCTGCGGTCATACCCACAGCCGTCTCCCCAAGAGCTTCACCAGTAGCCACGACTGCTCTCTGGTTTCTATTTCCTTAAGGTTATTACCTTCAAACACACCCACAAAGAGTTTGGGTCTCATCCTGTGCCAAGGGGCATCGGAGCACTCAGACCTGGGCCCCGCAGCACACCAGCCTTTCCTCCCACCACACGCTGACCACCCACATGCACTCCATGCCCTGCTCTCCGCAGCAAAGGCACTCGCTGCCTTCTCCATGGGGCAAGACCCTCGTGCTCCTGCCCCTCTGGCAGTAGCTGCTTCCACAGAGACACCTGCACCAACAGGAGGAAACATTCTGCTTCCCCACCGTCTGCCAACAGGGCCGGAAATATGGCACTCATAGGCAATACTTAGCATCCCCCTGGAAAGTTTAAGAGGGACTTCTGTAGGGAGACCCTGGGCATGGGGATAAATTTCACACGTGAGACCGTGTGATTGTAGTTAGTCTGCCTCTGATTTCACGTTTATTTTTTTTTCCAAAATAAACATTATCACGAATAAAAAGGTCTGTTGTATTCTCTGAGCATAAGAATCCCAACAAGGTCCTTCAGGACAAAGACGCAAGGCATAAAGGAGAGTGAGGAAATGCAGCAAGAAGAGATGTGAGAGCGGATTATAATTATGTGAGAAATCTGCATTTGACATTTCTTCTACTCCATACATGAGAATTATAGGACATAATGAAGTTTCAGTGAATATCTATACCTTTTATTTCCTTATATTTCATCTCTGGCCTTTTAGAAAGTGCATCATCACCGTGCAATTCTACATGTATATAAATATTTATGCACTATCACAGGAAAAACACAAGGCAATCACACTTTTACCTTCACTGGTTTTCTTCACCTCAACGTTAAGCTTGCCAGCTAAATAATTACATTTCTTCTTATCTAACTTGTGGGAAAACAAATTTAATAACAGAAATACAGCTAGAAAAGAAAATACTTAGGGGAGAATAATTTTCAGACTTAAACTTCACAGGCTCGATAGATTATTCTGGACACTGGATAATTACTAGGCATGTCTTTATCGCAAAAGTGCTCGGACATTCTAATTAATCCAAATTGCTTTCTAAGGGCCGTGTTATTAGACGCATGCAGAAGCAACTAGACACTGAATATTTTTTTGTAAAGGTCTCGAAGAACTCTCTCTTTCGGCACCCTGATGAAATCCACCCCAGCAAGGCCACCAGCTCTTTGCCTTGCATTACAGCAAGCCCGGAGTAAAGGAAAGGAAAGCAGCATGCAGCCAACTAACTCGGTGCTTTTAAAAAAAAATGATGAATACCACTGCCTGAACGGCAGGACGGGAAGGATCAGTGCTATCTATCCCACTCGCTGAACTCACGCCTTGGCAAAGCCGCCGGCGGCCGGGCCGAGTGGCTGCATGCCCGGCAGCGCTGGCTCGCGGCGCCGCTTTGGCAGACGCTGCGGCCTCCGAGGCAGCGAGGCCGAAGCCTCCCGGAGGTCACCGGGGAGCAGCCTGGCGGTGCCGCAGCAGGAGAAGCCTCCTGCAATCGGGGCGGCCTGGGCAGCCGATTTACTGCAGTTTCAGTTGTGTAGTTCAACAGAATCCCTTTCTTACTCGATGTCCTCTTGTTAATCTATTTACTTCTCTATTTCTGTATTTTGCTCTCTTTCTCAAGGCAAATTGTACATTTCTACCTCTTGCCACATCTCCAAGGGAAAATCGCTTTGAAATATTCTCATCTGCAAGGCGACTCCCCATGGGGCTTATTTCGAAACTTTTGCTCATGCTTTGGCCTGCATCTCAGCAGGCTGCTCTGGCTCCTGTGGCCCTGCACCCAAGTGGGTGATGAAGTACTGGGTGGTGAAATGGATGCAGTTCTCTTCCTCGTCTCTCATGGCAATGCCTCACGGACAGAAACTAATCCCTTGAGTCAAAGGAACGCTGGTAAACTGAGTCGCTTAGAGGATTACGGAGAACTGCAGAAGTCTCCTATGTTCTTCACGAGATTATTTTTATTATCAGTCGTCCTCTTTAACAGCCTTGTTAAGTATGATTTTCCTTGTGCCAAATACCAACTTACAATTACTTAAAGCATCTGCTTAAATGAAGGTCATGTATACAACTTGGGGCAGTAATTAGTCCAAGCAAGTATTTCTCCCTCAGAAAATTTAGGTATTCTGACAGAATCAAATAGATGGCAAATGTTTCTAGGTACACGGACCAGGAAAATGGTACAGAAAATGTCTGGCCCCTCAAGGAAGTGCTTATCCATGCCTACGATCAAACTAATGCTAAGTAAAATGTATCAGTAGCCATTTTAAATGAATAAAAAGAACCTTTCCTAGTCCTCACCTATCTTACTCACACCTTTACTGAACACGTCAATCAATGTCAGTCCCTCATTAACATAACACTCAGTCATTAAAAAACAGTCACAATTGCCACCCAAGTGTCCTTTTGAAGTATCATGTGTAAATTGCTGTCACTATTCTATATACCGGGGTATTGCACATGATTATTAATCAAAGAAAACGTCCATGCAAAGGGCACGCTAACCTAAATTGGGCCCGTTTTGTTTTCTCCCCTGACAGCAGAATCGTTACACCAGACTTGCCCTATGATATGCTGCCATAGTTGTGTGTAGTTGGGTTTGTTTATACTGTGAAATTTGAAGAAAAACAAGTGCAAATAAAGCCACTTTCACCGAGATATTAAGATAGGAGTTTTTTTTAAACAAGTTTGATATTTTTTTCTCTCCCAATTCTCTTCCTTTGGCAGGAAAGATGTACTCTGGAAAGCGGACTGGCAACTGTAGGACCCACATGTCAAAATTTGGAGTGTGTTTTCCTTCAATAAAGTGATCGCTTGGGCTCTCCTTGGCACTGCCCTGGCTTCTGGACGGGCTTTTTGGCTGGTTCATCGCTGTGCCTGCAAGTTGGCTCTAAGCTCTCGGAGATCAAACTGCTAATGGGCTTCCTGCGCAGTCTTGTATCTTTGTAACCTTTCTTTCCAAGTTTGGCTCATTTTCAGTTGTGGGGATTTTGCTGGCAGCTATGTCCTGAAGTTTTGCATAACAATTTTTAGCTGATCCATGCACAGGGCAAGTGACCTTCATTAAGATAAAAGGGCTCATTCTGACCCTGAAACCTCAGAAGATAAAAGGTACAGAGCTTGTATCTGGAAAACACTAAATATTTCAAGATCCTTGCTCCATGCATCAGCGTGCTAACGCTGGAACTCGTCACGCTCATCACGATTTAGGGTTTGATCCTGCCAGGTGCTGTGCATGATCCAACAGCCCACAGAAACCTGCTCACTTTCAGGAACCCCATGAAACCACACAGCAGGCAGCCGCCTGGGCCCAGCCCAGCGGTGCTGTGCGCCCACTTCACAGAGGGAACCACAACCACATTGCAGAAACAAGAGACTGCATTGCCCCTGTGGACGCACAGCAGAGGCAAAGCTGCAGGCAGGAAGGAATGATGTGCTACCATATATTTTCTTCTTTTTTTACGAAATAAAAATCTCACATAGAGCATTGCATCCTCAGCTGGTGAAAATTGCCATTGGCCTCAATGGAGCTCTACCACTTTGCGCAGCTTGAAGATCTGATCCACAAAATTAACACGGCAATGAATGGTGCTCTGCAAATAATCGTGCATCTGTATTTATCATATTAAAATGAGCATCATGACTTTGGAGATCACCTCATGTTTATGCATGTGCAATTTATACCCGAAATCACTTTTTTTTTTTTTTTTTTTTTACTTCTCTGTGAATAGATGCTTCTGAAAAGAAAGTTTATGCAAAATGGCGGGTGTCAGATTATTTTGAACAACTGAATATAACAGGTCTTCATCAGCTCTCACTAGAGCAAATTAAGCAGTGCCGGAAGGTCTGGAGGAAGAAGAGCTCGTTTTGATGGCAGTGATGGGATGTGATGTTCCCTATTAGTCCCTGACCAGCAGGGCAATGCTCAGCACATCATCCTCACTGACAGAAATTAGACAAGCTCCATGACCCATGTTTACAGAAGCCTAAAGCCATCGCAGTTTTTGAGCTCCGTGCAGAAAGGATTGGTGCTTCCAGCCCCAATTCTGCAAACGGGGAGAGGCGAGAGAGGAGGGAGAGGGAATGGGGAGAGGGGGGAAGGAGAAGGATCCTTTGCTCTCCATTGGAAAATATGTTGAGAATTTGGAATGAAAAAAGTATCCACATGACTGCTGTCAGTGTTCACAACATGAGCCTCCCCAGACAAGCAAGCTGTGCCTGTGACCATCTTATTTGTGTGTGACAAGCCATAATAAAACGTGAACGACAGGTGGAAATCTGGACGTTTTTTTCCAGCCCTCAGCCGATGACTTCTGTTCTTTTGTTGCACCTCCTGCTCGGCGGCACAGCAGTGTTTTTATCAGGCTGTTAGTAGCTTTTTTAATGCAGCCTCTTTACACTTAAATCTTGCAAATGTCTATCAGATTCCTAGGTGTCAGCTCTTGAAATAAGCATTGGGTTTTTATTTCCTTCTACATTACTTTTTTCAATTCCCTTCCCTCCAGTTATTTATTCCTCTGGAGGGTAAAAGAACAGCGCAGAGGAACAAGCCCCTTGTGCATACTTCATCAAGATCTGTAGACTTGCTACTAATTACTGCAGTCACAGTTATCAACCTTACAAGCAGTTCAAAAGGATCAAGGCAGCGTTTCGAGGCTGAGGCTCAGCAGGTTCTGCTAACCCTGCAGTTTGGGGAGGCACTGCATCACGCCACGTTTTCAGAGCCGAGAAGCACGGGAATTTTGGAAATGCTGTGTTCTGGTATCACAAGCAACCAACAGGAAAATTAGCATTGTAAAATGGCAACCTAATTTAGATAAGCACTATGTGAATCCATCTAATTTGTATACAGAGTCATTATATGGTCACAACTGAGTGACTCAAGCCTTTTTTTCTTTTCTCTCCCCCCCCAAAATAACAGTGCTCTGGGAGTATCCTTAGTTAGTTATGCATTGCTGCTAGTTGACAGCTCAGTGGCAGGCATTAAATGGCAGAAACATTATTGTTAATAACTGGGGACAGACAGCTGGCAGCAGGGGGGCAGCAGCTCTGCCCCCGAGCACGGCACGGCGCCTGGGAGGATGCCGGCCTCCTCCCCGTGCTGGGGAGCTCCCACCACCACCCAAAACTTCCCCCACCACCCAAAACTTCCCCCTGCACTACTCAGCAGGTCCTGGAGCTGCATTAATATTTTGAAGCTGCATTAAATGGCTGTCAGCCGCTCTCCTCAAACACCGTATTTCCTTCTCAGGTGCTCCGGTGGTCCCGCGTTTGGGCAGGGCCAGGACCACGCTGCAGCTGCCGGGTTTGGGGGATGCCCCAAGCCCCCAGGTCTGCAGTTTGCTCCCCCCGAGCCCCCAGCCCGCCGGGTGCCGCTCACTGCCTGCACCTGCAGCCACACGGAGCTGCCTCAACGGGCTCTGCTTTCCTGAGGACTATTTTGCAGCTCTTCACGACTGAAATGCCAGATTTTAACATCCATGCTGACAGCTTGGAAATCACCGTGTTTAACAACAGAAAGCTGAAGGGAAAGCAGATAAACAGAAATACTTTCCTCTTGCATACTGTCCTGGTCCATTTAAATTATTCCAGACATCCAGGAGATTTGTATCTATCTAGGTGCTTACACCACTTCTATCACCATGGTATCCAAGCAGCCCTCAAGTCTTTAAAAATAGAACTAATAGAATTTTCTCCCTATTTCTGCCTTTCAAGCTTTCAAGAGAAATGCTTGATTCATTTATGGCTTTATTTTATTTATTCATTTGTTTGTGAAACAGGTTGAGTGAAGCACATAGCTTTCGCTTCATGTCAAAGAAAAAAATAAAAGGAGGAGGAATGTAAAAGAATTGTCTCTGCAGTTGTACCAGTCCCCGCTCCCTGTGGGCGCTGACGTCCCTGTCGCTGGGGACTCGGTTTCCTCAGCCTTACCCCGGTGCCGATGAATGCCCTGAGTGCAGCACCTGCCCCAAGGGGAAGGGGAAGTGGGGACGTGGCAACAGCACCACCTAATTAGGAGCAATCCTACAGGGAGCTTTAATTAACTAGGGCAGAGATGCCGACCGAAGGAAAGCAGTCGGCGCAGCCTTGGTACAGCGTTTTTTCAAATCACCTCCCGACTCCGGACACTGACACATCGTACAGGCCGTGGGGCTTTTGGCTGCTCCAAGTACCCCCGGGAAATGGG
The DNA here is from genome assembly GCF_040182565.1 of Anser cygnoides. NCBI lineage: Eukaryota > Metazoa > Chordata > Aves > Anseriformes > Anatidae > Anser > Anser cygnoides. The sequence continues at coordinate 3,541,210 of NC_089882.1, forward strand.
AAATCAATTTAATACTCCGAAGGAAGGTGCTGGCAGATCAGAGTGCTGCTCAGAAGAGACAAACGGTCCCTGGATCGCCTCCTTCCCCTGCCCCAGCACTACCCTGTTTTTCCCCAGACTGGAAAAACAGACTGAGGCATTCTCTACATTTGCTCTTTTACCATCCTACACAAGTTTATTTTCATAATTATGTGGCAGGAGTCCTGCAGGTCCCAAAGAGCTTCTCTTCATCCTGACAGCCCCCGAAGGCACCGCGGCCACGAATGCAACCCGGGGGTGCAGCTGCAGGACAGGGCCCTGCCCGTGGGGGGAGCAGCGCTGGGGCTTTGGGGCGGTTTGCTCAGCACTAAGGTGAGACACTACTGCCATGGGTTCCTCAGGAGACCGACCATGTGAAGTTCCCCAGGCATCTATAAGGTTTACTGCACCATATGCCACTCTTCCCTAGCAATGCGGGGAGACAATATTCCTCCAGTAACTTTCAATGAGAAGAAAAACATATTAAAGCAAAAACTCACTGAAACAGGCAGCAAGTTTTCCAGTCTTTCATTGCTATCTTCTAGGACTATGGAAATTAGAGATGGAAAAATCAGACCACCTATTCCATATCTAGGCCAATGCGGAGGAGTATTCCCTGCAGATTCCCGGCCGCTCCCATCCTGCTTACTGCGGAATAATTACAGAGAACAACGTGACTCCTTGTTTCCCCAGAAGCAAACCTCCACATCCCCCTTCCATCTGCGAACTCGAGGGGCTCCCCCTGACAGCCTCACTCGCCCCCGGTGCCCCTGCAGGACCCCTTCCCGGCGCGGCTCCCGCACGCGCCAGCGGCCCAGCTTCTGGCCGCATCCCGCACAGGAGTTAACCTCTCGGATTTGGGCTGTCCCATTTTGCCACCGTAATAGAGAAGGAAAAGATACTAATTAGCTCAGCGCCGTTGCAGGAATGCATGAATATTAATGCAACCATCCAAACTAATTTCACCAATTACGACTGTTACAGCAGCTCTATTACAATTCATAAAACGAGGATTGATACGGGGATCGCTCCCATTAGCAGAGCCAGAAGTGCTGTTTGCAGAGCTCTGCCGCGCCTCGGGTGACGCTAGGAAGGTTAGAAACTTTTTTTTTTTTAGGACTATAAGAAATAACAAACATCTGCAAAAATTTTAAGAACAAAAGTCTTGACCATTCACTAGGCAAAACCCCTCCCATTCAGTTTACAGAGATGCGTTTAGAGCCATGAGTCAGAACGGCAGGATCTACAACCTGATCTCTTGTTCCCGCTTAAACAGCAAGGGTCGTTGCCTTTCTGCTTCTGTCAGTCTGTCATACTGCCTCTACCTGAAACGTTTATGTAGATTGTCTTTTTGTTATAAAAATATACACAGCTTTCTTCACCACGCACTGACGACAGGGAAGTTTGTCATGTCCTGATCCTAAATATTTGTGCACGGAGCATTTAACACCGAGAGATGGCAGAGAGAGGCAGAAACACCCATTAAACCAATGAACTGACTCCTCATTTGGGATCTTTGCTCTGTTTCTAGATTTCATATTGATATTCCCCTTTAAAGCGTGTGATCTCAGGAATACATCAGTATATGAAATGGCCAATTGATTATATGACATGTTGAAGCTTAAATGTACTTTTGTTATGCATACAGCATGACATTTATGTATTTATTTCCTTTCGTAATGTTTTCTTTCCCTTCTTTGCAAACACTGCCAATACTTGCAGATTATAAAGCTTAAATCTACTGAAAATAAAGAGAACTTAAACCATTTTGTGGAAAAAGAAACGTGATACAAATTTGCATTGTGTTACCAAGTTAAACTGATTGAGAACGATGAATTCTATTCTGCCTATGGATTCTATTCTGTTCTGTCTTCTGTTGCTGAAGATGACCACAGCCCCACAGCTGCCCACCCTGCCGCAGATAACTCCTAACTGCACGCAGCCAGGCTGCACGAGTCGCAGCGCCACGAGCCTCCTACGACCACAGCTGGCTGGACTAAATACTGAGCCCGTGTACCTAACATCGTGCCGGATGCTTAACAAAGATCTGCTATATATCCGGGAAGCACCAACTCAATTTAATAAATAGAAAAGCAAAACATAGGGTCTAAGTACAAATTTGCTTCCTTGTTGCTTATGATGAATAAAAGCATGGTGCGAAAAAAAAAAAAAAAAACCCACAACAACAACAGAAAAACCCCACTAGTAAGAATCAGAAACAGAGCGGGCTGTTTTAAAAACCCCTCAGATCAGGCTGCTGTGGACCAGATGCAAGACTCAGAGAAATTACACAGTGTTTTCCGTCCCCTAATGGCTTGCAATTTTAAAAGACAGCAGCATCTTCGAGCAGCATGGAAGCATGCAAGTCTTCAGGAGTTTTTTTTCTCTGCTTCCACCTGCTGGTCAGAAGATACCAGCGGTGCCTGTGGCCAGGACGAGCCCCGCAGCTGGAGCTCGCCGTGGCGAGGTGGCTGCGGCCAGGGCACGCCAAAGCCCGGCCGCTGCCCTGCGGGCAGAGCTGCCCTTCAGCTCCTGGAACCGCAGGCACCATGTCAGGCGATGCAGTTATGGCTCAATCACAGCGTGTTTGGGCCCTTGATGGTATCGAGAAATTAATGGGCAGGTACCGGACGCGGTATTACGAAGTATAAAGTAACACTGAAAGCATCGAGCCTGTGACAGCTCCCTGATTTCTATGGCAACACCAAACGAGAGGAAATTGGAACGTAGAATACAGAATTTAGCAAATAATCATCATCTGGGGGAAAAACAAGCGTCAGGATATTTCAGAACTTTTTTTTTTTTTTTTTTGGAGAAGGGATGCTCACTGATAATTGGAATAGCCTCATGAAAATTGTTCCTGGAGATAATTACTCTTAATGACTTTCATCTAGAATGAATATTAAATTACTGCCATATTTTTTTTGTGATGTACACTCAAATATGTAATTCAGGATTTTAATTTAAACCTACCGTACTTGGTAAAAATGAGACTTATCTGTCCCAGCAGCTACCATCCCCAACACCTCTGCGCAGTTCTGCCACCCGGCCGTGGATAACAACGCGCCCAGGTGCCGCCCAAGCACACGTATGGGGGAGATGCCGGGGAGGTGCGGCGGACCTTGTTTTCAGAGCATGCATTACTCTTCTGAATTGCATTTGCTGTATCACGTGGAATTTGGGTAAACAAAGTTGATCCTAAAGTACATCTGAAGCTCAGTATTAGGCAAGGAGGAGGAAAGTGCTCGGCCCCGCACAGCCCAGAAGCCCCTCTCCGGGGCGCAGAGAAACGACCGCAGCCGAGCTCCCCAGGGCTCCGCAGTGTTTCTGGCGCTCAGCTCTGCCTTGAGACGACTGTCAAAGGACAAAACCACTCCAAGTGCCCTGACACCAAGTGACTGATTTCACGGAGAGTTACGAACTATTTATACAGGCCCTTTGCCAAATGTGTTTCTATACAAGGTTGGAAAGCATCAAAAACGAGTAAGCGATGTACTTTAGCTATCCACACAGGCCTTTATCATCCTCCACATGAATAATTTAATGAAATTATGGCATGCCACATACATAAACAGTCAAAAGGGAGCAAAAAGAACACTGCAAATGGCTATTTCAAAGCAAAATGAACACAGCAACGTGAAAGGAACACTTTGCAACAAGCCCGGTCGTACCCTTCAAGTAGCATCTCTTACTTGCTTCCTGGGATTGTTTTTCATTTTTTAAATAAAGCGCCTTTCACAAACATCGTTTTTGTCACCCAAAATACAAAGGGCACCAGCTCCAGGAGAAACGCCATTACACAGAAGCAGCGTTGGAGGAGGTGCTAGTGGTAGCCAAGGGTACGGAAGAGATGCAGCTGAGTTTCTCTGGTTTTGGTGAGCCCAACCAGCAGAGCAGATGCCCAAGAAGCTGCTGTTTATAAATCCAGCATTATCAATTGTTGAGAGCACTCCCCTCAGGTGGGAACGTACACCCCCAGCTGTGACAGGTCCAACTTACGACAGTTAACAAACAATAACGACGGTCTATCACTGAAATTGCAATTTTCTTGTCATCCAACCGGACAAAAATTATTTGCACCTGCTCATAAACCAAAGAGTAGTTCTCAGACGTATGCTGCCAGCCCAGCAGTTAGCACACGAGGGGAGATATCGGCAGGACGGGTCGCAGTCCCCTGCCCGCCTGACCTCCCGCAGCAGGAGGCAGGGCACAGAGCGGAGCCGCCCGGGGGAGAAGGAGTTTGTTTCTTGCTTTTCTTAGTCATCAAAGCTGCAGCGGTATTAGTAGGGTAATACGGAACAAAAGCGTTCAAAAACAGTGAAACAGACGTATTTAGACAAAAAACAGTATTGAAAATGTTCTGACCTGCTCTGCAACCAGCTTTTACCACTGCATCTTTTGTCATGGCTTCTTTTATGCAGCTCCTGCCCACCGAGGGCTGGGGCTTTGGATTCTTCCCCTCGAGGCCTGTGAAGCTTTTATTTTTCTGGGTTTACCTTTAAAGATATTGCCTATATTTCCAAGCCTTTCACGACTCTCTGTTACATATCCCTACTCCATCTGGCATTTGCAACACCTTCCAATTTAGATTCATCTGGAACGAATCCAGCAACAGCTTCAGCAATACCGAAGCAGATGCTTCAAACAATGCCTCTTCCACCTTTTGCCTGGGGAGGAAAGAAGGGAGCTGTCAGCCCTCCTGCCCTGTGCTCTGCTCGGCAGCACCTCGAGCCCTCCGCCCTCACCGCGGGGCAGCGAGGTGCCGGCTTGATGGGCACCGGGCACGGGCAGCTCCGTGCAGCCAGAATTCCTCGCGCCCCCACAAACACAACCCTGTCCTCCCTCGGCAGCTATCTGCTGCCTCTCCCTCCGTGCCTGCCAGCTGCCTGCAGGTACTTCTCCTTCGCCCCCAGGGCCAAGTGGCCAAAGCCCCGAGGATGCCCCATCCCCATGCCCTGCAGCCCCGGCACCGTGTGGGGCTGGGACGGCAGCAGGCAGGTGGGCGAGGGCACCCGCAGGGACCGTCGCGGTCTGCGAGTCCCTGAATTGCCACCAGGGAGATGAAGCGGCCTCCTTTTCATCTCTGAGATTATTGCCTATCAGTCAGCAGGACGTTACATCTATAATTCAAAACAGAGCTCCTGTTTATAATGAGGACGTAGCGTAGCATCGATCCAGCTTCTTTTAACGCTGCAATAAATATAAATCAAACCAGTAACGCTGCTCATTTTCAAACGCAAACCTATCGCCAAGCAGTCAACCTGATTTTAACATTTTTCAAGTAGTTATACGAACTGTTTTCTTTATGCCCCCACAACTTAAACACAGACTGAACTTAATCTGTAACCGCTTTCAGACTGCTCCTCGGGTGCTGAACAGGCTGAGACTGTTCACCCTCAAACAGAGCCCGGCCAGGAGGGGGACCGCTGCGGGTTGGCGTGGTTTGGTGCCAGTTAGGGCACAGAGGCTGCGCGCAGGCCTGGCGCTGGGAGAGGTTTCACAGACAGTTAGGAACCCGGCAAGTTTCTCCATAAATACGCCACTCGGAGAGGACTTCTATAGCAACTTCTACAGCAACCAGCCCTCGCAGGGAGCAACCCGAGCAGACACGCCAACCGAGAATACGAGAAGTCTGTGACCACTTGGTCTTTAGATAATAGAGTGATTTAAATGGTTCACAGTGTCAAAAAGCATTTGCTCTTTATTTATTTATTTATTTAAAGGATCGCTAAGAAACCCACAGCATAAAAAGGCAGGGAAACGAAAGGCATCAGCAAGCACAGACAGGCTCCCTTCCTCCTCGTGTGCTGCCTTCAGCCCCAGGTGCCTTGCTCAGCCGGAGCTGCAGCCGCAGGGTGATGCTCTGAGGCCGGAGCCGCTGCCCTCCGGCACCCACGGGACCTGCAAAGCCAGCCTCACGTCTGACCCCGAGCCCCTCACAGCCTGGAGTAACTTCCACCCAGTAAATTATGATCTAAGGGAGGTGGGCTTTAGTGGCCACCGGAGCAACGAGCATTCACGAGCCGCTTTGCCACCTCTCCTAGTCACCAACACTACTTTGTTCAGCAAACACCAAGCAAAATACGGCACGCACAGCAAAGCGCTGTCGTTGCGAGTGGCAGCAGCGAGGCACGGCTCCTCTGCCTCGGTGGGGGAAGCCGGCACCCACCCGCTGCCCGCACCGCGAGGGGCGAGCCAGGAATAGAAAGCCTCCTCCATCACCCCAGCAGCAGCGACGTGCCCCAAGGTCAATGGATGCCTATCTTACAAAATCAGCCGCAGCGTGCAGCAGCTAATTGTGCACGATGTGTGAACGAGGCATTGTGTGCTTAAATACGGAATTAGGCTTCGAGAACAGAAAATCATATTTCATTTACAGCACAATACAAAGCTGTTGAAAAAAAAACTCCTTCACAGAAGTTCTGTCTGAAAAATGCTGTACACATAATTAAATGATACAGTTAATAAAAATAAAGTATCAAAGGGAAACTAAAATAAAGGTTTGAAGGCAAGGAAAAAGATGTTTTCAGATCTGATTTCAAAATGATGTTGAGTAAATGAGAAAGCAAATTTAACAATATTACAGTACCGTATCATTAGGAGAAAATAAGAACAATCTACTTATCACTAAACTATTTTTTTTATTAAACAAAAAAAGCCACTTAAAACAAAACACACAGTTGATATAAAGACCGTAAAAGCTGGGTTAATTACATCAAAGCAGACAGCAAGAAGGTGTTAGGCCAGGCCTCCCGCTTCCCAGGGCGCATCCTGCCGAGCTGTACCCTCACGTAATGTACAGTGGTAGGACAAGTAAACACAGTGCAGAAATTAAAGGACTTTTTTCCCCCCAGGATCTGAATGCGTGGCTTCCCAGACAAACCTGGGGACTGAGGACAGTCTGTCCCTAAATTTTCACTGCAGGATTAAAAAAAAAAAAAACAGAAGCATTTGCAAACACATGCTTTGTTCCTCATACAAACAAAGGAATGAAAAAAGTGAGCAAGGCGAGTTGCCAGAAATCTTGATTTAGTACCCATTCTCCTTGCTCTATAAACTTAATAATCTCATAAACCTCTTATTGCCATCTCTCACCACCACCTCATTCGCAGCGCAGCTCGGTGTGAGGTTCAGGCCTGCCCCCATAAACCACCAGAAGCCAGCTTCAGGTTCAGCCATCTCCAGCCCAGATTCAGATTAAGTAGCAATTTTGAAATGATTCAAATATATACAAATAAATTATTAAAGTTTTCTTGGGGGTTCTGTTCATATGGTGGATGAATTATCCTTTCAACAAACACAGCACAGTTGTCACCGAACTATCACTCCAATGAGACACGCAAAGTTTAACGCGTGCCCTAGCTGAGCCAGGCCTGCAGCCACGATTACAGGAAAAACCTGGTTGCTGCACCCAATACCGGATTTAAACCAGCAGCTGTCCCTGCTCAGCATTCTGTCGAGGGTAGGGGAAAACTAAGTAAAAATATCACTGTAATTTGAAAAATTAACAGCGCACACACTCTGGGACACCCAAAGTTGCTTATATTGGTCTCTTTAGCAACTGCTTGAGTCAGGGACACCTTGAAAAAGAAAAAACACTTCATTAATTTTTGTCTTAAGAACCACCATTTTCTCCCCGTCCATGTTAACAGCTCTGGGGAAAGGCAGGACAGAAATCCAGCAAATCGCCGTGGAACAGCTGGGATTTGTGTCACGAATCTCGGCACAAAGACACCGGCGTGTTGAACCGCTCCAAGATGCCTGCTCTACAGAGGGCTTCTTTCTCCAGAACTACCATTTGTCTGAGCTCCCGTTATGTCTGGGGGAAATGGGAGCGCGAGGGGCAGCCAGGGTCCGGGAGGGAGGTCAGGGAACAGGCCTGGAGCTGCTCCTCCGTCCCTCAGCCATTTTCTTGTGCTCCCCACCCAGGGTCGGAGCGAGCCTCCCAGGCATCGTGCACAGGGGCAGGGCTGCGGCGGTTGTGTTTCAGGCACGATCCTGCACACTTCCCAGCCCTCCATGCTCATGTGCGGACCTGGGCCCTGGTTATTGAAGCTGAAAAATGCAGACGCGATCTCCCCGCTGCAGAGCATTTATAATGCAACGCATGCAAAGCCAACTGCCGAGTCGGTTTACAAAACCAGTGGCTTACCTCCGCTAGCTCCACCAGGGAAAACAGGAGAGCTTGAATACACTAACTCTAAGGTATGTCAGAATAAGAAGAGGCGTTTGATATATATTTAATTGCAAAACTCAAAGAAAACCCAAAAGCAACCTGAGGTGAATAACCGAGATGAGAGATTCAGCACAGAGAGCTCAGAGAAATGCGAAGAATTGCACATTTTCCCCCAGCTGAATACTTTAGACAACACTTCAAACAGGGAACAAACACCCAGAAGTGAAAGGAGCTGCTCAGCAGCCTGGCAGTCCTGGGCAAGGTGTTCAGATGGAGAAACTCAATGCCTCAGCAGCTGGGAAAAGGCTAGTAGGCATTGTCATGTATGTTTTCAATCAGACCAAGATGAAAAAAGAGAAGAAAAGCCTTAAGAAGGTGATGCTTTTCCCACACCTAATTTTGGGAAAGCTGAACGCTATTTTACCTCACTACAACAGACGGGTAGTCTCCTGCAGCCACAGCCAGCAGTGGATTGGGCAGAAAATTTGGTAAAACAGAACAAGTTGTACAGGTTTCTGGCACTGGTGAACAGACTGGACAGACCCACAAGCCTGGAAGGCCCTCATCAACTTTTGTCTTCCCTGCAAATTATTGCAATGTAATTTTTGATCCTTCTGAGTTTTTTTCTTTTTTTTCTTTTCTTTTTTTTTAATCTATAACTTATTTTTCTGTACTTAAAAGGAAGTAATATTTTTTTTTTCTGTAACAAAAACGTGATACAGGTCACATCCATCTGTATCAAACCTGCTAGAAAAATACTATCGGGGGTAACCGCCCTAAAACAGCCACCTGAGCACAGCAGCGCAGCCTCCACAGTGCTTCTGAGCACCACAGAGCTGCCTCACACCCAGTAATTGCTTCTCTCCCTCGGAGCAGCACCCCACGACGACCCTTTGCTCATCAGCGAGGATGCTGTGTGCTTTTCACTGGTGTTTACTGGGACAGGCGCTGCCGTCCTCACGCGTGCTCGGGGCATCGCCCTGCAGAGCAGCTGGCTCCAGCCCCACTACAGCTCTCCCTAAATAATGCTTACTCCTCTATCACACACAATAAGAAACGTGACAGATGCTAAATGTGGCCTATTGGTCTGAACGTTTTGACAAAATATATTGCTGCTGTTTGACAGCCTTTATCCCCGGGCCAGCATTCCCACTGAACCCCGACAGCTTCCTTGGGAGCTCCCAGGGCTCCGCGTCCCGGCTGTTCCTGCACCGGAGCCGACCCACGGCACGCCTGGCACGAGGCCCCCCTCGGCAGGAGTGGGGCTGCTGTCAAAATAGGAGATCAGCATTCAGAGATGGAGACAACCGTGTGTCTTTTAGCATGTTATATCCAAGTTTTGTTTTTTTTTTTTTTTTTTAAATCACTTGAGAGATACTACGGATGTGTAATGGTTCCCTCTGCACAGCCTGTACCTCTGGTACTTGCTACTTGCACGGCTCTCACCCTCACGGTATCCCACACACAGCCCTTTCAGTGCATTTATCTCAGCTCTGTCAGTTGGACAAGAAACTGAACCGCCGCAGAGGCGCGATGAGCCCCATCCACGTCCAGACAGAAAACTACCCCGGAGCAGCAGCCACTGCCCCGCTCCATTTCTCACTGCAGACCCCCAGAGCAGCGGGGTGAGGCCAAACCCCTGCACGCCTCCCCCTCGTGCCTCCCCCCTGCACAGCGGAGGGCTGGGCGGCCACCCCACTGCTCGTCCTGCCGGGGAAGGCAGCGGGCTGGAGAGGCCAAGGACATTTCTTCCTCCAGAGACCCGACCCAGCTGCTCTTGGAGCAGACGCAATGCATGGAGCTGTCCCCTGCACGGGACAGACAGGCACGGGGAGCTCCTTCAGCACCCACACGGAGATCTCACCTTGCTGTGGGACAGCCCACGTTTGGAAAAGGGAAACAGGAGAAAAATGAAGAAACCTTTCACAAAGAGGCTCATGCACTGTGTTTTCAAGACACGAAATGTAATTTCATTTGTAAAGGCAGCTAGACAAGACTGCAGCTGGTGTCAGGCAAATAAAATAAATAACAGACTTCGGCGTCCGTGGGAGCAGCGCGGCTCTGCCAGGTTTTGGATGGGCTGCTGTGCTCCTGACAGGTAACGCTGGAAATGCATTGGCACACAACGTGGCTGAGATCTTGGCTTTCTGCTCACTGATTCAGAACAAACCCACCCAAATCTCCATCGAAGGATAAATTATGTCACGGTTGAGAACAGATGCTTGCCTGTACAGTGACAAACTATAAATATATCATGTCTGCGTGTTATATAAACATACGTACCCACAAGCAATACCCACCTCAAGACACAGCTCGCCCCGAGCCACAATCCAGCACTGAAAATCACGGAGCAGCGACTGGAAGCCTGCAGCAGGGCCCGGCTCAGAGAGCATCATCACGGCTCCCTTCTGCCAGTCTGTCCCAACACCCCGACTGCACGCTGCTCACCAGGGCCACGCACACGGCATCTCTCACTGTTTTGTGCTCCCTCCTCTAGTTTACCTTGTGTTAGTCGGGGATCAGCTGGTCAAGCTGTGACTCCCTAAAAGCATTTGTATGTCTGAGGACATCTCTGGGAGCTCTCAGTCCTCGCAGAGGATGGATCAAGCAACCTGGTGCTGTACGAGACAGGAGAACACGGGGCTCTTCCCGCAATGACCCAGTTTGCTGAAGCTTTCCAGCATTTCCCTGGGGCTCTCCCCAGCACCGCTCCAACACCACCACAGCTGCTCATGAAGACGAACCGGGTGAGCTACAGACAGCCCTAACACCGTGCCTCATCCTACTGATGTGCGGTCCTCACACCCAGAAGTAAAAGTTCACCTGGAAACATCAGGATCTTGGCTACACAAAGCCAGTACGTCACAGTAAAAACCTAACTACATCAATTCGTGCATTCTTTTCTTTGGCTAGTGAAGTTTGTCCTCTGAAACCTAGCCTATAAAACAATCGTGTTGTTGAGTAACGTTCCTCATTTACAGACCTCAAAGCACCGAAGGAACCCACTGGTGCGTTTTCCAACTGCGAAGAAGTGCTTTGAATAAACTCCCGCAAACCCAAAGCGGGGAGGCTCAAACAAGAACAGGCATTTATGCATGAGAGCAAGTGACACAGGAGCAAAAGTGAACAGACTGGAGGGGGTCGCTGCCTGCCTCTAGCCTCACTGTGCCGGTGGCAGACCCATGCCCTCCTGCACGAGGATGCTCTCCGTGCTGCAGCCCCAGCCGGGCTTCACCCCGGGCCCCCAGAGGCACCTGCAGCTCCCCAGGTTCCCGTCCTCCTTTCCACCCACACTTATTTCTGAGTCGGGGGGGGGGGGGGGGGTGGGGGGGGGGGGGAAGCAAACAGGAGATGCAATCTCTGTTAAGGAGACAATATGCTTTACCTCGCCTTCAGGGAATATGTATTAAAATTTAATTCTCATAAATATCTTTTACAGCTTAGAGAGTTAATTAGATTGAATCCATTTAGTTTTCAAACCGTTGAGTAAAGTTTTTCATTGATTTACAGATTATAGGTTGATATATCACAGCAAAGCTCCTTCCTGTTTCGTTATCCCCATTGAATCCTTTTAAAAATATTATTCCATCTGAAATCAATAGCTACCCCAGCAAAAAGAAAAAAAAAAAGTTACCACCTGTAAGCTTTCCATCTGTGGGACAGTCTTACCCAAAAAGCCAAGAAAATATTTTGATTCCATCCACGTGCACGACAGCAACGTGCTGGCCTCGCTGAGCTGCTGTGGGGCTGGGGGAAGGCTGGGAACGGGGAGCAGGGCCGGGGATGTGGGGCTGCCCCTGGCCGCCTGGCCTGGGCTGAGCGAGCACCCGTAGCGATGTTTGTGGCCAGGGCACACTGCGGTTTCAGAAAAGCTTCTTTAATCTGCCTTCTCTCCCATTTTCCTTTCCCACAATAACATTTTGGACTATATAAAATAAATAGCTACCTGCCTTTTTCCTTTACAAAACAAACAGAAAAAAACACACAGATTTTTGGTCACTGGCTTTTTATCCATTTTGATATTTTATATGGTTTTCAAATAGCCATATGGATTGGTTTAGAAAGGCATGACATTTTTCTACAAAAACTGGAAAATACATCAAACATGACAATTATGTTGTAAAGAATGTATTTTGAAAGTCATCCTTCAACAAGCAGGCTTCTTCTCGCGAAGCTTTCACCAGTTCAACAGCTGATGAGTCACCAGGCTACTCGAAGATGTTCAAGAACGAGTAATCTAAATTTTCAAAGTACAAGAAAAGAGGGTTGCACTCCCCGAGATGCAGGCCACACTCCTCTTTAATGAGATCTCTTAGATAAGAGCAGAGTCAGAAAACACCCCGCCTTTGCCGCACACGAGAACAATGTTTTTGTGCCCGTGCCGTGCAGCCCTCCCTCCCGCTCGGGTGCTCTCTTCCAGCATCCTCACCCAGGCGCTCCTTAATCCTGTTGCAACACACGGCAATCGATAAGCAGATGGCTGAGAGCATCAGAGCAGTTTCCACTGGTGCTTTTACAGATTAATCCCCGCAGCCAGCCAGGACCGCCATCGCTTCCAGACGAGCAGCACCGGCAGCGCAGCAACAAGGGCTGAGCGGGGCACCAGCCCCCGGCAGCGCGAGCATCCCACCGGCTGTATGCAGCGCTGGGAGCCCGGGGGCCCAACGAGGAGGCGAGGCACAGTAACGGTGGTTGCACTCACCACTTTGTCAGCGCACAGTCACACATTCTCCTCCATCATCAAGAAAAACTTAGTTATTAAAATCAGTGGGTGCACCATTAGATTTAGTTCCAGCCACTTTGTGTTCAGGCAGTGACACTCCTGCTGGGAATGTGCCGGGTGAAGGGAATAAATAAATAGCTAATTCCTTACCCACTTAGCTCCCGTACCTGGCAATGCTGCCTAGCGAGTCACAGAAGATTGAAATATATGAGCCCGTGGCAGAGCCGTTTTAATCTTTGCAGAGCTGAGCTCAGGAGATCGGCTCCTTCTGGGGTGACAGATTCATCATGAGCAACAAAATGCAATTTAAATACTTCCACGGTAGAAAACTTATACATTATAAAACTTCAGTACTTCTGAACTACCTTCTCTTAATAACATTTTTATAGCTGTGAAGAAAGAACATTTGTGTTATATCGGAAAGCCTGGGACACTCCACTGGCATCACTGGGGAGCAGCACCAGAGGAGGCTGGCTTTGCTGGAGCCTCGTGGGCGCCTTCCTCCCCCCCGGCAGCACCACATGCCCTTGCCCACACCCTTATAAATCATCATCTTCCAGCTGCTTTGTACTATTTTTAAAGACAACTGCCTCCAGCCTTTGTTATAGTAATGTAAGACTGGCTGGAATTGTCTAACACCACAGGAAGGCATCAGCGATGAGGAGGAACTTAATTCATGAAATAACCATGTATAAATATATATTTTAAGATTATATTGAAGAGATCCTACCCCCAATGAGCTAGCTGGCAAGTGCACCTGTACAAGGAGTTATGATGATGAAGCATATGATGCACTGACAGATCCTCATCTAAACCATTGCGACTCCACCAGTTTAACCCCATTCATTTCTAGTCATTTCCATCCCTTCAGCATCAGAGCCACAGTGGGGGCGGATTCGCAGCCCATCCACACTCCTGTGTGCCTCAGCAGCTGTCGGTCACCATCCTCAAGTCCTGCTTATTCATGAATATTTGGCTTTTGGGACATGAACTCACTGCCATGGTTTTTTCCCTTTTCCTCCATGCATTACGTTTGCCTGTCGAGTTGACTCAGCAGCTCAGTTGCACCTACACCATGTCATGATCCTGCTCGTATACTGTTCCTCGTTAATTATTTCCTATATATTCCACATGAATATTTTCAGGTTTCATGCACTACTTTTATGTGCCTCCTGTTATTTAAAGAAGCGTGAAGTTGTCTGTCCTGCTTTTCCCCCCACACGCATGCCAGTGAGCCCTTTTTTTTTTTTTTTCCATGGTAACTGCTTGTTTCATCTTTTCATTTACTTCAGTGCCTTTGCTTTTCTAGTTTCATCCAGCTTCAGAGCCCTCCATCGCTCCTTTCTGCATGGTGCCTAATGCATTTAATCTCCCATTTTACTTTCATTGTCTTCTATCACACACACTTTGATCATAAGTTTCTTCTGGCTGATTCTGTTTCAGCAAATGGATGCACTTCAGAGAAAGCATCTCCAAAAGATCTTTTTTTCTCCCACATTTATCTCCCAGGATGGTTTTCTGTCCTGCTCTGCCTCATCAGTTACGGTGCTTCCAGCTCTGCCTCCCAGGCAGCCTCCTCCCTCCAGCAGCCTCTGCCTCGAGGACGTGAAGGCCTGCCCCATGCTTCACGGCTGGAATTCTGAGCTTAAGCATAAAGGTCCCACATTGCCACTAAAGGGACAGAAGATGCTCCAGTGATAAAACAACGTTAAGTGTCCCTGTTGGGTGTTCATCATCGGTCCAGGTGGGAAGCCCAACCAAGGAGAGCCTGCACTAGGAGGCATGCTGCGGGGTGAAGGGCAGGGAGGGGGGGTGGTTGCTACATCTCCCGCAGATTTTATGTATTTATTTTTACTGTTTTAACCTCGGAGCTTTGCTGGATGGAGCAGCTGAGATAAAGCCAAGATTCGGTTCTTCCCTTTTACTTGCCCGTGACTCCTCTGGGTAGCCCCGGACTCAGCACCGTTTGTCAGTCCCGGCCAGCATCGAGGGACCCGGTGCAGGGCAGGTGGGGGCCTTGGGGGCCTCTCTTCCCTGCTCCTTGCAGCACGCCATAAAGCAGGTCACCCTGCTCAGAAACCAGCTCTTTCGAAATTACTGACACATAATTGCACTTCTGTAGCTTGCACATAAGATGATATTTTTAATAGGAAAACACCTTATTTTCCCCATTTAGAGAAAATCATTCCCATGTAGCATTATTATTATAGCTTCAGCTCCGTCCAACTTAAAGAGGAAAAGCTATTACTATAACGCGCATGATAATGAAGGCTTTTCTTTACCTGCATCTACTTCAGAAAGAATCGAATCAGAAATGGCACTTTTCATCTAAACTGTGTTTTGACAGAAAATATATACCTTAAAAATGTATAAAAAACAGGTCCCTTAACATTAAATCAATTTGCTTTCTACTGCATTCCTTGCCCAAGTCATTGATTTGTTTTAAAAAAAAATAAAAAGCCAGGGATGACGATATCCTTGCCACGGGTGCCATGAGACACAGCGGCTCCCTCGGTAATTACCTGCGGCACTCCGCAGTACGTAACACCTACCTCGAAACACCAGACACAAGCCTGTGAAGCTCCTCAGAACTTCATTCTGTGGAAACGGTGGGGACGGGGGAGGAAGAGAAGCTGGCTTCATTTACCTGTAGTGGTTTTGACCCTGTCTCTGCAGCTATGGTTTCTACCACTGAGGAGCTCGTTTAAGAGACCCATGGTTTTAGAAGTCATCCTCGATGTCAGTAAACTTGTCACCTGAACACGTAACACGTAAAGACAGCAGCCGAGATTCGTCACACTCCCCTTACTTACTATAGAGAACACTGGTGGGGGTGCCAAGACCTGAGAGCAACTACATACAGCCACAGCGCAGAGAAGTAATAAGGGATGATGAAATACACAGCTACCTCAACAGCATCCTCGGGGGAAAAAAGTTTATAACTTCACCATCTAATAGATTCTTGGAAACTTTCTACTGAATCATTTTCCTCTGAAGTTCCTACAGCTACTCTGGCTGTGGTGAATATTTCAAAGCAGATGCTATGCTTTTATTTCAATTATTCTTTTTTTTTTTCCTCCCCTGTTTTTCAGGGAATGTCAGTTTTCTACTCAGAACAGTATACTTTACATTTTCAGATAAGCATTTAAAGAGATATTATGTGGATGCTAGTCTGCAGCAAGCTTGTCACACTCTCTCCAGTTTCTGGTGTTGCCATACTTTAAGGATCCTCTGCACAATGCCACGTTATGCACAGACAATATTAATCACGTACATGCATAAATGCTCCCTATAATGTCTGGGTGCCTTTGATTTAAACAAGTACTAAAACAGTGCAAAACAGGGCACACTTCAAGACTGAAAGTTACCCACATCACATGGGGCAGCAAGCCTTGCATTATCTCATTGATTCAAATCAAATCCTTCTTCACACTGACCAAACAGATAACCCATCTGATTTATTTAAAAACAGGTAAACATCCGAAGTAGTACCTGGTGAATCTGAGGTTTCACCATGAAATTAATGCCATTTGCTGTTTGAAATGGAAGAAAGGTACATGTAAAATGCCTGTCTGGGGATCCAGAAGAAACATTTAACTTTGAACTCATAAATAATTCCCGAAGCTCAATAAGCAAGCTCTTGTTAAATTCTAAGCAAAGTCTAAAAAAACAAAATCAGTGGCACTTAGGTACCAATGTTTAAGACCGCATGCCTGAATATCCTCTTTCAGCTGCTACTGCCTAATCCTGAAGACACATTTGAGCGATTTGATTGCAAAGTTCTCCAAATTGCTCGAGCCAGGCCGACCCGAGCAACGCAGCAGTGCTTGGAGCACACGGGTTGGAGGCACAAGCCCTGCACCCACTTGCAGGCTGTGGGCAGCACCCCCCACGCCTCAATGTTCAATGCCCCACTCCCCACGGGTGTCGCCCCCAGGCGAAGCACTCACCGTGCGCCACCCCGGCCCTTCTTCAGACCCGGTTCTCGAGGCAAAGCAGCCCCGGCGCTGAGTGCCTCGATGGGTCGCAGCCAGAACAAATTGCCTGGTGAGCCACAGCCCACTGGAGAGACTGATGATGGTTTTTGCACTCTTCAGACAGTTTTGAACAAAATTTATTTTAGTCTCCCGATGAAGTTAGAATTCATTAAGTAAAACTATAAGCACTGTTCACCATTTTCATCATTCATAAATTTTAATATCTGCTACCACCGGTGGTATACACAGGCAATAGGGACAGATCCCCGTCTCTCCCCAAAAACCAGGACTGGCATTTCTTCCTCTGAACAGAACAGCCTAAATGACATAAACCAACTTCATCTTTAGGAGAACTAAGAGTTATCTACACTTGGCTAATAAAGTAGACCGACACATGGTGTTTAAAAGTCTCCCTGTCAAGCTCAAGTGAAAAGGCAGAAAGGCTGCTCTATGGTCACTCTGCAGGTCAAGAATACAGAAAGTTTCTGAGAAAAGCAATTCAGTATATCAGTTTAATGGAGGAAATAAAGCATAAAGTAAAACCAATGGCTGGTAGCCATACAATTCTGTAGATCAAATGTCGAAGAGTAATTAAAAAGAAAGGGGGATTTCTGTGGAACTGAATATGTAATTAGGAAGGGAGCTACTGTCAAAGCGGCACGCTGCTTAATAATCTCATTGTAGAAACTGACAAAAGTTGCATCCAGGGGAATTATTTTTGAATTATTTAGAATTGGTAGTCAGAAAATGAAATGGAAAATGGGCGCTTGTACTGTTAAATGCTGCTAAAGTACAAGTCTCCTGAACGAAAAAGCTCCTCAATTAAAATACTTGCAATATAGTGCCATTACTTATCAGCTGAAATGCATTTTGTACTGCCATTCTCTTCGGGAGCACAATTGTTCACTGAATTGGGAAATTAACAGCCAAATCCAGTGAAGTGCTGATCTTTCTCCTTGTACAAAGCAAACTCCCAGGGTTTTTGCTGGCCTTTGCATGATGCTCAAAATGGCGATATAGTTTTAATCTGGACCATGACACTCATTCCCTGCCCCACCCATATAACCTGAAAAGAATAAACATTTCATGGCAAGCTGATGGATTCTGTTGTTTTTATAATATACGGCTTTCAGAATAGGAACATAGGAATACAACGTCTTTCAGAACTGGAATCAAGCACAGCAGCAAACCTCAGCACAGGGCACGCTGCACAGCGCAGAAAAGCTCCCCCCGTAAGTTCACAACCCAGCCATACTGCTAGCAGGCGCCACCCAACACGTGCATGGACTTCAGGGGTGACAGAGACCGCGTTGCTTTATTCCCCTTTACGCACAGAGAGAGGCTTGCAGTGCACACTGCCAATTCCATGTCTCTGGGGAAAGCCAGCTACTTTAAACACTTGGAGCTGCTGCTAGGAGATGCAGCAATACAGACAGGAAACGTGACGGGCTTTATCTTGACCAGTGTTTGACATGACATGTCTGGCACAGACCCCCGCGGGTAAGCAAGGTTCCCTCACCAGTCAGTGCGAAAAAAAAAAAACTAGGCAGGTGGGCACGTTTCTTTTAGACGTCTGGTTGAGTGTGAAACACCTGCACCCTACAAGGGCCTAGGGAAATACACCCAAAAGAGACGGCCAACACCATCATTTGAGTCTGAGACAAGAGAAACAAGAGGAAAAGTCTTCGTTCGCTCCTGATCCTTGGCATTAGAGCAGGGGCAGCCGATGGGCCATGGCCTCGGACCACCGGCCACCCTCAGCAGGAGCCCGGCCCTCGGTCCTCCCAGTGAAGGAAAGTGACAGAGCTGGACACGAGATGCAACAAGTTGGCAGTGCCAGGATTGTGGCGGAGTAAGGGAGGGAAGAGGTACCTTAACCCATGCTTCCTTTCCGATCCACTTTTATGTCAGCGTACACAAATTGTGCTCAAATTCTGCCGACATTAAGCACTGAGGTAGAGCATTTCTGAGCAAGTTTTTCTTTATCTGGGTCCTAAATACACATCACATACAGACACACACTATTTTCCTTAATGTTGTAGGGCAAAAGGTCAGATGTGATTCCGTGAATAAGCAAAAAACCTCTCACAGCCCGTGGGAGCTGCTCCCTCCCAGAACAGGAGCACCAGGTGAGCTCCAGATTTTCTCCGCATCCTGCACACCTGAAATCCAGAGCTGAGCTTTACCTCGCTGTCAGATGCGCTTCTTCCCTTGCACTAAATTACAGATGTTAGACAATTCTGAGATAGGAGTGTTAATTATTAATAGGAATTATCTGAATTGATTTTCAATTACATAATATTATTTTCTATTACATTGCAATAAGACTGCAGGAATTCCATTAAATTCCAAATGAGGATCATCAATTTCTATTAAGACACATGTAAACTAAACACGTTATATCTCTGTTGAAGCCAATGATTTCCATTACCCATTTCCATTAATTTCCATTCATTTGAAGTGACTCCATTTCAAATGGTCTTTAATGACTTGACGGCTTATCACTATTCTGGGCTCTCGTATTTGACAAGGATATAACCTAGCTGCGTTCACCTGTTCCTGCATATTCACAAGTTGAAAATCTCTTTTGAACTTCGTGATTGACTGCAGCTGGCAGCCAACTCGCTTCGACAGTTTTCCAAAGACAGCTATGACTTCTGCCCCTGCATCGACTCCCTCTTTGCAGACGTGACACTTTGACAAGTGGCTTTTCTTCCTCCTGATTAGAAAGGAGGAAAAAGTCTCCACAACCTCTTTCCAAAGCTGATTTTTGTTCTGACCATTTCTAGGTCTGAGGTAAACCTACTGACACCAGCCCCGACCCCGCTGCCTGAGTGCCTCCCTGCCTGACACACCTGGGCACGTCACCCACAGCACGCAGGTACGCACCAGAAGACCGAGGTGCTAGTTTCTGCTCAAGGGCAGGATGAGTTCTGGTGCTCTTTACCATGCAATCGGAGCACAAAAATATGCAGTGAGAACTGTTTTTTCTAAATGGAAAACACGAGCTATCCAGTGGATCTCCGTGTGTTTTCACATCACAGACACTCGAGCAGATTCTGAACGCTACTCATTCTTTCCCCTACGTGGATTATTTCCTCCTTCGAGATTACAAGATACAGAGCATTTTATGCATGAACTCTAAAATAATTATTTCTAAGCTTCGTGCCATAAAATAAACATGGCATTTAATTAAAGTTTCTTACCATCATCTTAAACTGGTGGGGGGGACAACAGAAGCAGGCTACGTCTGTACTGAAAAGGTGATATAGCCGTACACAGGTGGCACAGCAAAAACATGCAGATGGATATTGTTTTTTGGTAGCATTTTGTTTTTTTTTTTCCCTACTGCTTCTGATACCCACTTTTTAAATATTAATTGTTAAAGTGCTCTTTCAACATAAAATGAATAGACTAAATGGAATAGCATTATAAATACAAAGTCATCAGACTAAAGACCCAAATAGCGTAAATATTCTCCCAGAAAAGTCATGTAAGTGATGTCCAGTTTGGCTAGAAAAGGCAACTTTCCGATAAACACAGAACCTTGCTATTTCTGACACGAATATGATGGTATCTAGAGCTCAGTGAGTCCCCACTACATTAGATATCCTGAAAACATCAACAGAAGCTACAATTCGTACGTTAGGGGATTTGGTAACTTAAGAATTTCCCAAAATGATGAAGTGGGAAGATTACTAGTATTAATTATGTTTACATTAGAAGAAAAAATAACTCGGAGGCATTTGTTTATGAGCTACTTCCAAGGTATGACGCCTGGAAGCATAGAGCATCAGTGTACAAGGCTCAAAGCCCCCTGAGCGGCCAGCCTTGGCCATCAGCCTGCTACGGGGCTCCGCACCCCGAGCCCACTGCCAGGCCAGCTGCCACCAGCGTCCTTGTGACGGTGATTTTGAAGGTCATAAGTGATGAAATTAGAAATTAGCCCTCCCCTCATAAAGGCCCCCCACACTGCGGCCAAGTGCTGTGCCTGCAGGTGAGACAAGCACTGAAGCCAGCGACCGACCTGCAGGGCCCTACAGAACGGCTCCTGCTCTTTTTTTTTAAAATCCCTCTTTGTGAGCCTTTATCTTTTTTCCTTTCTCTCTCTCTCTTTTTTTTTTTTTTTCCTTTTTAATTCTCCCTGTGTAGGAGGAAGTTTTATAATGACTTGGAGCAGATGGGTAGGATCTGCGTGTCCTATTCTCAGCTCCACTCCCTCTTATTTGTCTGTGCAGACTGGTAGAAACCCAGCGGGTATTATAAGGAACAGAGCTTTATGCTGACCTAGATGTTAGTCCCATGCTCTGATTACTGCATTTTTTCTCTCCTTATCATTCTCTTGTCTCATAGGACAGAGCAGTTCCTTGTAAATACATGGAAATCTGTGATTTAAACACTCTTTGTGACTTTTAATAATTAATAATCATTTTGGATAGAGGTTTACTGAACTTGAAAACGTTGACTTGCATATCCTCAGAGCTGACTTTGCCTGGCACGTTCAAAGCAAGGGTGGGAGGAGGAGAAAGTCAGAGGGGGCAGACAGACATTTACACTGGGGAAGAGAGGAAGAAGGAAGTCAGGAAGGAGCCAAGAACAGGCCACAGGTAAACTGAGAAGTACCTCAGAGACATATATATATATATATATATTTAAAGACAATAGAGGAAATAAGGACAGGTCATTGAACAGCTTTAAGCAGAGAACATACGGGTGGGATTTTGAAGCTACTGTTTCGCAACATTTAGTTCTCATCTTGCTGGATCTGGCAGATTATTTAAGAGCAGAAGCTGGTGGTGCAGATGAAGATGGAAGAATACCAGTGGAGACGTCAAGGCAGAACGTGCAGATTCAAGGCTACTGACACCAGAAGTCCAACTGCCCAATGAATAGGAGTGGTCCAATGGACAAAGCTGTAGTGAGAGACACGGAGACTGGAAGGGAAACAAGAAGATGCCAGGAGAGCTGTCCCTGGGAGAGGGATCATCACCTCCTGATCCACCCAGGGACCGTGTGCTAGGGCCCTAGGGCCAGGCTTTTGCAGTTTTTTGAAGTCCAAGTGAAAAACAGAGCGCTAAGTGCCAAACCTGAAGAGGTTAGAGGGATGGGATTGGTCAAAATTTTTATTCCATGTATAACTCTAAATTATTTTTCTAAAAACCTGAAGATTTAGAATTCTTTAGTGGTGGCAGATACTACAGGCATTAGAAAATGCACTTCTAGATTTATGATCTATTTCATTTAACAGAAATTGATCATATTTCCCTACATAGCATTAAATACAGTAAGGTTTAAAATCCTTAAGAAAGATCATTTTCTGCTACAGAAGTTTAAGTCAAGTCAGCCCTTAATGATTTCCTAACCTTGAGAAACTGCATTTTTTTTTTGGATGGGCTGTAATAACTTCTGAATGACATATCTGATCCACTCAGAAACGTCTAGGAATTAAGTAGGCATCAGTAGGCAGAGTCCAATTGATTTTGGAGAAAGCCAGGAAAAGAGAAGAATAAATGAGCCTCATATTACCCCCTTTATCTGGTTAGCAGATTAATTTCCTCCAGCATCTATATAATCATTTATAAATAGTTGATGGCAGCTTTACAAAAAAAAAAAAAGAAAGAAAATCCTCAATTCAAATTGATATCCCGAATGCCTTGCCCGCCATGCAGCTGAACAACGTAATGGGATCAGAACAAGGGGAAGGGGGTAAGGAGAAGCAGGGCTGGGAGCAGGGGGGACAGGATGGTGGCACCTGGGCAGTTCTGGGGTGACAGGGCTTGCTGGGGCAGCTCCCCAGGAAACCCATGAGATGCTGCCAGTGTGGCAACAAAAAAAGCACACTTTGTTCAACATTTCTAAACTGCTATCTGGAGGAACTGCAAGCAATCTTAAAGAAATAATGTACAACATTTCGATTTTACTCACAAAATCAGAATTGCCCAGTGTTTTCTAACTGTTTGCCTCCCTTTGCTTTGGCACAGTTGTTTTCTGGGAAGTTTTATTCCTTGACAAAAGAAATAATTATGTCATTCTCACTTGTTTTGGTGCAAATTAACCATTGCAATAAAGGTATTTGTTTATGTAAAAATTAAATGTTTTGTTAAACAAAGTGCTTTCAACTGAGTGAATAAGAACAAGGAGCCTTCACACTCCGTCCCATATGGTAAAAAAAAAACCAACATTAAACATGCAGCGCTTGTATCGTTTATGTTGACTCAAAGTCGTTCTCCTGCAGGAAGACTACGTGATTCCCAAGGGACGTTAACATGCAAGACACTTTACTGAGTTACAGCAGTATGGTAAGGGATGCCGCGGTATCACACACACCTATGCTCTATTTCACTTCTCAGCATTTCCAGCCATGACTAAGCCTTTCAAAAAATCCTTCATACCCAACACTGATCATTAACACGTTATTTACTAGGCTATGCACTATTTGCTCACATGAAGCCTCTTCCTCTGAGCGACCTGAAGTTAATCTTGCTGGCTTCTGCTGGCAAAAGTATCTCTCCCAGAACGCAGATGTCTCTTAAATACTAAGAATGATCTACTAATGGTTTTATGGGGTTAATTAACTGTTTCTTTTTAGAGATAATAGAATTTGTAATGAGGAACATCGGCATTATCTTTAGTGCCACCTCTGCAAATGGAGAATATGAGGTAATTGGTACTGCTATACATTGCCCATTAGGCATAAAATTAAGGGAGGGAATTTACACATAGTGATTACCATTGGTATTTTACTACTTTTAATTCTTATAATAGATTGCAATTCACACAATAGATGTGTAAAAACCTTGTTTCTATCTTTTAGTAAAAACTATATATTCTGCCAGAATGGCCCTGTCTGTTGTTTTAGTGATGTGTCCCTCCACCCCCTATGAGCCCACATCTCTCCCAAACCCTGTAAAAGCATTTAAATATATTCTGTATCACATCACAAGTGCTAAAGGCACATTCATTAGGATATAGCGTTGTTCTATTGATTCAGCAGATCTAAAAGGTTTTTAAGTTTCTGACACTACAGTTAAGATAAAGCCCTTGTAAGGGACTAAAGTGGTGCTTGTGAACATGTTAGGACAGGAGTCACACCACAGCAAGGAAAGCACAACTGATAGGAAACTAGGAAGGAAGTAATTTTCTCATTAAGTGCAGGCAGTAAGTGCATTACCACACATGCTTTGCTGGTAGAAACTTGGCACTGGGACTGCAGTTACCAGCATTCCCTTGTTCTTGCTGTCCTTTAAAAATCCGTTTCCTTAAAAAAAATATAGGCTTAGTTTTTGCTCAGAAAATCCTGAAAACCCAAAAACTTTTTATTAAAAAAAAATCATTGCCAAAAGATACATCAATTTCCAATTTTAGGATGGGCAGAGCAGGTTTGGGGAAGAATCAGTTGCACAGGAGGAACCCCACCGCCTTTCGGTCACAAACCCCAGCACCACACACGTTCTGCTGGAGCAGGTCCCCATGCCAAGCTCTCCTGCTTCGTGCTTGGCCCTGCATTTGGGCCTTTTTTTTTTTTCCCCTCTCTCTATCTGGGACCTAGAAAGCATATTTTGGTAACATACAAAAATAATCTGGGTAAGAGATTCCCCAATTCTGACCCTATACACAAGCCCAGCACAGCCCCTGAGACACACAGTTGTCCCAAACCAAGACCTACAGAAGACAGCAATGAACCGTGGCCCCTGCTCAGCGCCCTGGGCTGCTTTCATTGGAAGCATTTCCACCCCCACCTCCCAAAATATTTTATTCCACAGATGCCAAGACACTATCATTCAAATATTGTCAAAATCAGATGCAGTTTGGAAAAGGCATTCTGTTTAAATCACGTTACCCACAGCTTTTCAAACTAGCCAGATGATGCAGGTATCATCTTCTCTCCTTCCTTCAATTAAAGACAAGTACACTGGGCAGGTGCTTTCAGTAGGTATCAGATCCACCAGGTAAATCCATGAGACCTCCTCCCCGCATTTTCAGCATTACCCTGAATTCAAGGAGCAACCATTTCCAGTGTGACGGTGCAAACCTCACCCCGCAGCTGCCCGGTTGCAGATGCTGCCAGAGACCCCGCAGCAGGAGCTGCGCCTCCCCGGCTGGCCTCAGCTCTGCACCTTGTAATCACCAGAAGCAACACCAGGAATTTCGGAGGCACAGCCCACGCCGATGCAGATGCCTTTCAGCCAAGGGGTTTCCCTACACACGTGGTGTCAGAGAGCCCAGGCTTACAAAGCCCCTTCTCGCTGCCTCCTAGAGCAGCGTGACAGCACGCACAGCATTGCTTCGCCTCGCACTGACCCGAGGCTCCTTACAGCATGGAGCAAAGACACTTGTTTCACGTACAGTGTTGGTCACAGCACTGGTTTTTAAAATACCCTCAAAGTTCTCAGCTTGTGAGCATCCAGAACAGAACCAGAGTAATTGCTTTGAGTCAAACACTCACAAAAAGGTCACTACCAAATCGGGGCAGACAAACACCCTCCTAGGTATTCAAAAAAGGTGAGCAGATGTACCACCTCCTCCTCTTACTCGCACGGTGAATTAAAGAGCGAGACCACAAACGTACAAGTGTGCAGGTCCGAGTGAAGTTTCTCTCGAGTAAATTCTGTTTACAATCACAGCATTCTGAAGAAGTATTACAACCATTTCCTAAGCAAAACTGAGTCAAATATTTCTAAAGCATTTTACTCCTCCTTTCATTTAAAGCTTTATATATTCTTCTCATCTTTGTCCCCTGATGACAAAGACGACAATGAAGCTACAAAACAATGCTGAGTGCCTTGTAAATAAAACCAAAGGGTCCTAAATTAAATATTAGCACTGTACAATTTATTTATTTTTCTTCTACAACTCGTAAAAACTCTTAAATTGTGCCTCTGCAGCTTAGGATATTGGCAAATTCTCTAACTGCTTTACAGAACCATTTTTTTATGAACAGACTCTCATCCTATATGGCCTACAGCTGGCTAATTAAATTACTCCTTCATACCCCTGAGGTACACAGGAACCACTGCAACATGCCCAGTACAACCAGCCACAGCCGTTAAAGACAGAAGAGAGATTGTAAAGGAAGAAGGCGGCAGTGCAAGGACGGTCCTGCAGTCCCTGCTCCAGACTGCTGCAGGACAGAGGAGCCCGCCTGCACCTGGCTCCCCGGAGCCATCACACTGGGCTCAGGACATTATCAGAACCTTCATTTGTAACCACAGTGCCACAACCAGGCTGATTTCAGTGTTTCAGGTAAGGTTAAGCTTCTAGAAAACATAAATGCAAGATGTGCTTCATGCATTTCTCTGAACAACAAGTATCCGTAGATGCTTTCGCAGATCCAACTCGGAGAGCAGATCACTTCAAGAACAGAATCCACTTCAATCCGTTTTAAAGGTTTTCAGATCATCCATTTCTCACTTTGCTCTAGGCAAATCAAAGGAACAAGACTGCTGGGAAACCTCTGGGACTGCGATGTTTACAATTCCTTACTGGCCAATACCTGTCATTGGCACACAGCTACGTCCATCCAAGTCTTTGCTGTTTCAGATTAATCATTTATCACAATTTTCTCTGCTCCCTCACTACAAAATGTTGATTTGTAGAAGATTTCCCCTGCACCTTTTGCACTCTTTCCCTGCTAAGCCTGTTACTGCAGTCTCCATCCAGCTGACATTCTCTTCTCTCAAGATCTTTTTCCATCACTCTTTGCTGTTTTTACCCGTCAATACACTAAGCCTGGGACTTTCCTAGAACTAACATTTCCTCTGCCTGAAGTCACAAGTCTCACCACAGGTCTGATGCCAGTCATTTGTGTCCTGGGCTCCTGACTTGGCTACTCATTTTCATTAAGAGGAGGCATCGCTGCAGCTCACTGCCGCGGTCAGAGCCCCGGGAGCGGCGCGAGCACTCGCTGAATACTGATGTCGCTGGGACCAAGATCGCAGCATCACAGAATCATTAAGGTCAGAAAAGACCTCCCAGCCTCTACTTTTTCATCGTTTATTTTCTTTCTTCAGCATCTGCTCATTTTCTTGACTCTTTGATGTTTTTAATCATAATCAAAGTCTCCTTTGCAAATCTCTTATTCGCGAGAGATGCGCTCCTTCTGCTGTCAGGCATAATTAACTCGCGGGTGCCAACTTCCAAATGGACAAGTTTCTGTATTTGCCTTTGAGTTTGCCTACAAGATAGCTACTGTTGCAGTTGACCTTAATTAATATAGTGTGCCTTATTAATTAAAAGGTGTTGCACCATCCTTACGTTTGAATCCTCTAATATTAGTATTACTGCATCCTTCAAGTCATTATGATACAGTAACTGCCAATTAAATTTATATGATCCTTATTTTTAGACAGAAGCTTAGGGAAATATGCACAAACATAAGTGTGTCACTGCAAATCTTTCCAGAAATTTCCTCGATCAGATCCTTACAAATCCTCAACTGTGCAGCCCCTTGCAGTAGACTCATTTGGGGTTTGTGCTAATGCACTGGCGAATCCTGTAATCCCTTGTCATGAATATGAAGGATTTCACCCAGCCTATTAACAAGCAGAATTATAGATTGTCAGGGAGTAAATCATCCACCCTTTTCTAGTCGTATCAACAATAGATTGAGAAAAATTACTCATTCATTTTTATAATCCTTTAATTCTTGCAGATGTTCCTTTGAAAATTGATTTGAATTGATGAATCATAGGGCAAGATTGGGGTGAATTTTTCAAGCCGAAGACAATTGCCTTCGATAGAGCAATCACAGCACACACCCCTTTGCCTACTGCAACTCATCAGTTTCAAATGTTTATTGCAACTGAAACTCTGGAGTCAACTTCTGAGGCTGTAAGAGCAAATGGCTGTTAATTAGACGAAGCTCAGCCTGCTATATTTTTTCTCCCCCTGTTCCTCAGATGGGGGATAAGGGCAGGATAAAGAGTCAGAAAATCACCTCGATCAGATGTCAGGGACTGGCTCACTTAGAAGCCTGCTCCCAGACACCACGCCAGCAAGACCCCCGAGCTGCCTGACCCTGCAGGGCCTGCCCCCCCCCCCCCCCGGGCAGCATCTCCCCAGGTAGCGCAGGACGTGCCCACCACCACCACGCGCTGGAGCAAACAGCCCCTGCGTTTGCTCAGCATGGACCTCCTGACAGCACTTCCACCTCCAGCTTTATCTGCCAGGTGTATCTTACGACAGGCAAGGACACTGAAAGTTCTGAGAAATTGGGAACAAAGCCCCCAGCCCCTTGTGGGAGCCCAGCCCCATGCCCCTGGGAACCCCTCAGGGACCCCTGAGCCCCCACAGCATCCCCCCCGAACGTGGCAGCCCGGTGAGCTGCCATACGCAATGCAACAGCCACAATCATCCAGGACAATTTCAGCAGGAAGACCAAAAGAGCTCAGACCCAGGATCATGCCAGAATTAACCATCTGAAAGGATTCAGCATTAGCCAAAGCAGGAAAGAAAAGCACTTTGCAGTTCTTGGCATAGTTTATTCTGCAAAAATAATCACAAGATAGTTTACCCACTTCGGGTTATTGCTGGCCAGCTGCTTCAGAAGAGGTATTTGCATGAAGTAATTCACACAAGGATAAACTGAACTAAACCCCTGACTTGATCATAATCGCTTTTCCTTGCTTTGTGACTAGAAAGGATCAAAATTTCAGAAAATGTGACATGAAGCTACCAGCTAAGCCTGGAAAAGTCTCTCTTGCAGTAACAGAAGAACGCTAACAGTTTTGGTGTCGGTACAACACGAAGTTACTACCCTCTGCTGATGAGAGCAGACTTACTGTCCACATGATCATGAAAAGCAACAGGAAAAAAACAAAACATCTACATATATCTATGAAAATACTTTAAAAGTGTCTCAAATCTCATTTGGCCAAGTTTCAAACTTCAGCTTGCTTATATACACGTGGCACCATGCGAGCACGTGGTTTCCATGCAGTGGCAAGGGAGTCCTTTTTCACCCCTGAGGACAGAGTGACCGGTAGCAAGAGAAGATAAATACAGCTTACCACAAGCACACAAGCCAAAGTAAGTGTGTGTTCAGATGCTGTTGGATGCAGGACACACCTTCTGCAAGTTTTCCTGTTACCTTTGAGCACTGCACATGAAGGATTCAGAGTAGAGCTCGCACCTCCAAGGCAGCCTAACGTCGCATCCATGCGAGTGCCCAAATGCCATCGGGTCAAATGCCCCTCCTGGGCATGCAGGATCAAATAAAACCGTAATAAATAAATAAATAAAAGCTCTGCCCACTGTGAGCTGACCAGAGGACACGGCCACCCATGGTGCAGCCTGTGGCACGGCACGCAGCCCCCGCGGGGCAGACCGTCCCTGCTGCTCCACCAGCAGCCTGACACCAAGTCACCATCGTGCACTGCGGTTTTAACAGACAGAACAGGAGCTTGCTTCTGGAAAAACAGCAGCCGCTAATTGTAAACCATTATGTAGAAATGGAGTTTGAGGACCCTTTTAGAGTAACAGTAACTTGGTTGGAACAGCGCGGGAGAGGTTGTCTGGCTCCGCTGGAAGCGTTGTGGTCACACGCGGCAAACTTCTGCTGCGTAATGCCTTAAGTGCATTAGCTTTCTGCTGGAGTGCTGCGGCTGAGAGAGATCGGGAGGAAATGATCTGTGCTCTGCCCATATGATACAATTACCACTGAATTATATTCCAAAATAAGGCAGCTTTCATACATTTAATTAAATTTAATTCAGAGCTAGAAATCATTCCTGTTATTATTTTAAATATATGCTCACCTTGCACTCAATAATACACAGAAAAATTCTTTGGGGGAAAAAATGAACAAGGATAGGTGTGATTTTTATTTTTATTTTTTTAAATGAATTGCACAGGCAGAATGTAAGTGTAAGTCTCCACCTTCCCCCCATGTTTTGGTCTCCTTCTTGGCTAAGAGTCCCCAGCAGAAACAGCTTCTAATATAGGAAGGAAAAAAACCTGACCTCATGTGTGCTTGCGTTTAAATAATCTGTATTTGAACACAAATCGCTGATGACCAATGGCAACATGGGGGGCAGAGCCGTTTTTTTGTTTTGTTTTTTGTCCGAGTGTTTTACTTCTGTGATAGGAGAGCAGAATGGCCAGCTGCCTGCACAGGAACAGCAATGTATTGGTCCCTCGGCCCCAAGTCCGTTCCAGATTGGAACGAAGGTCACAGCAGAGTCAGAGGGTTTCTCCCTCCAAACAGAAGTTTAGGGGATGACTGCAATAGCACCAGGTCTCTGGGAGCAGTGCACACCAGCTATCGCCTGCCCCATACAGCTCTTTCAGTTTGTATGGCATGAGCGTTCTCAGGGCTGATCTATGAATCTTGTCACCAAATCAACCTAGCCTAGAAAACAAGCCCCAGCTCCTTGAAATTAAAGAGAAACGAGAAGAGACTGGAAAAGATTTGAAGCCCAGACAGAGCCAGAGAGGCTGTACAGAAGGACGACGGCACCAGGTTTGGGGCGACCCCACCTAGCACATCTCCACAGGGCCCCTCTGCCTCCCGGCACCCAGACACCTGCACGTCCCGCCGGGCCGGGCCGCTCCGAACGTGACACGAAGGCTGGAGGCCACGGCAAGCAGAAGGCCCTCTGACTTCACTTCTGCAGGCATGACGTTACTGCTGAATTTCAGCTTTTGTTTATTTTGCCACGGAGTGCCTCCTGGGCTGCTTAAGCGTGTGTATAATGTGTATTCTGCAGTAATTGTTTCTTTTTCTGGGGGTTAGAAAAGCTACATTATTCTTGTAGATGACAATGCCGTTAGTGTAAGGATGTACTGCAGCTCCCAAACAAGGGGAGCTCTGTCAAAGCAGTGAATGATTATTGTTTTCAGTGGTTCTCTTTCCCTGCAATTGTTTTTTAATAAGTAAAAAGTTCCTAGGGGACTACTATTTTTTCTTCTCCCTGCAGAGCATGGGCTATTGTGTTGGAGTATCAGTAATAAAGAGGCTTCTCATCCGTCTGAGAAGGACAACATGACATCAAGGACTCGTTCAACAATGCAATTTTAACAAACGAATTCAGGAAGACTGAATCTGGACCAACACCAAACTCAAGTGAAAGATGGTCATTCTGGGGGGAGAAGAGAGGACGGTGATTTGAACCAAGAGAAGCAGCAAAGACCAATTACTTTCCCCTTCACGTTTGTGCATAGAACAGCAAGAACAAGCTACCTGTTTGTCTTCTCAAAGAAATGAATTACATGACTTATTAGAGCCTAGGCAGTCCCTATGGTTTTACCTCACTTATATCCTTTGTCATCAACACGCCCACTGCTGAGAGAGGCAACAGATGGGGCGTCATCCAGACACTGCTAGGGAAACCTAGTCTCTCCAAACATACAGGGTACATTTCTGTAACTTAATGTGGAAAGCAACAACGGGCTTTCTGGAAAAAATCAGGTCATTTCAAACAAACAAAGCAACATCTTGACATTGGCATACAAGGGGATTTATAATTTACATTACCATCACCACAATTTTTATTCAAGATCTTGCTTGAATATTCAAACCACTGGCATTAAGTTTTTTGTAAACAACAGCTGACTCTACTTAAGGCTCATATTATTACTTTCCAGGTGTCTTCAGCCCATATTGCTGCTGCTGCATCTGCTAAAAAACACAAGAGCCCAAGGCCCAAGCAAAGACCCCCTACACACAGGGCTGAGTTCAGCAGCTGTGACCAGCACTACCAAGGGAGGCAACCGATGCCTGCCCTGAGAAACGCAAAGCATTCAGGAATAACGGAGCTGTTTCTGCACACTGGACTGCTGATACTTTAATTTTCTTTAGGCTTATTATTGGTTTCAAGTGTTTCATGAGTCTGACAGAGCTGTCCTTCTCCTCCACCTCCCACTGGCTGTGAACGGGGTGGCCATTCTGTGATTACTTCCAAAGGCCAGAACATCTCCTGTCCCCACACAGGGTCCACGGGGAACGATGACACACACTGCCAATACCTGTAGGCACTGACTGTGCTGATCTTCGAGTGCTGCAAAGCCCTGGTAGCCCCTGAGGTCCAGAAATTATCTGAGTGCTCTTTTCCTGGGTGTGCAAAACCCTTAAAGCTATGCATTCAGAACCAGTTCATACTTTTAGCTGAATATATAATCACGGTCAGAAATAGCTGGGTTCTGCAAGAGAATCTTTATTTTTTTTCTTATGCTAAAGATCAATTTATTGTCAGGTGGACAAGAGCAGAGAAGTTCCAATTAAACATGCAATAAATTTCATTTTATTCTTTCAGCATCATTTTAGTAAAGAGAGCAGCCACAAGTCTTGACAGCCAGAGAAAGCTGTGTTTCAAGGTGGAAGGCTCCCACCTGTCTGGGGAAATATTACTAAAAAAACGTTACTAAATCAAGTATATCTGAAAGCCTGGTCTATTCCCACTGCAGTTAATAAACAAAAATCCCACTGTCTTCTAGGTGCATATTAAAGTCCTAAAGGCTAAGAACAAGCTAGACAAGTCCTCCTCCATCCCTGTCTGTTCTTGTTTCTTCTGCTCACGCAGCAAGCCCTACAGTAAGATTTTTTTACATCCCAACCTCAGAACACGTTGCAGGACGAGCCCGCTACCGAAGGCTCGTGCAGCCCCATCTTCTGGCGTACACCCGGCACCTCCTGCGGCCCTCTGGAGCCAAGGCCGAGTGTGGACATCTGGAGAAGTGGGGTCCTGATGGGTTGGCAGCATACACGGGCCATGAAGCTGAGGAGTTCATTGCGAGACAGAGCCCATGAAAAACACAGGGCACCAGCCCACTGGAAGGCCAGGGCAGCTGATGTGAAAGCTGCTAACGAACGACGGTAGCGCGGGCGGCCTGCGCGGGAGCAGGGAGGTGCCGGCCTCGGGGCACCACAACGGCCGAGGCAGAAGCTGCTGAGAGGCACCCAGGTGTCAGCGCCCCTGCACAGCGCCCAGCCGCTGACCCTGACCCCTGGACGCCTTGCTCACAGGCCTCTCACGTCCTGCCAGGCTTCCTCTGACAGTTGGAAAGAAGCGAACAACAGATCTCAAAAGCCAAACACAACATACAGCTGACCTAGCAAACGCTTTCATTACAGAGTTCAAAGGAGTGGGGAGAAATACTCCATGAAATCTAGAGCACTATGTGCATATTAATTCTGTGCGGAGACAACAAGCACTGAAAATAAATGGAAGTGACACACGGACTTGTGACATGCCGGAGATCAGGACACATTACACAACAGCTACTGTCAGCCTTCCTGGAGCATCAGGGCTCACGTCCTGCAGCCTTCCTGCTCCCACGCACTGCGGCTGCGGTGGACACAATTGCCTGACAGCAAGGGCAGGAATCAACCCAGCGTCAATCCTTGCCGTTAGGAAATCAGCCAGTCCTCCTAAATTCTTTAGTAATTAATGATAACTACCTTAGTAACATGCCCTAATATTTTAATAGCTTCTAATCAACTTCTAGGGAAGACGAAAAGTCAGCCAGCTCTGTGCCCCACTTTATTTTCTAGTCTTTGATCTCATGTTAAAAAAAAGAAAAGATAGTCCAGCACAGACAATTAGAGCATACTGTCACCAATAGTGCAACTAAGCCATTCTGGAAGGAAAAATATTTTTGTAACATTATTCTAAATCAATAAGGTTATTTTCCAAAATTTTTTTTCAAAATGGGATTTTCAAAATTCCATCTAATCTGAAATTCTATGAGCTCAGTAAAAAGGAGTATTTTGTTTGATGTTTTGACTCTCAGGTATAACACCGGTGTTATGAAAATAATTAGAAACTTCCTGACTAAAATAAAAGCAACTTGCCTGAAGTCCTTCTCAAAGACTACCTGACATTACAGCTGAAAGCAGATTTTGAAATTGCTCTTCATGGTAGAGAGGTTCCAGCACCCCAAACCACCTGACCACAAGTCAACGGTATCTACTATGAAGAGAGCTGAGAACAATCCTTCTCCTTCTGAAGAATAAGGTTTAGTTAATGAAGTTGATTTGAGACAGATTAAGTACGGAGAAGACAAAAAAGGAGGAGGAACCAAGAAGCGTCTAATGCAGGATGAGTCTATTGCTGTAGAGCTTTCCTGCTCTGCTGAGGCTCTTGTCCTGCAGCAGCTTCTCCACCACACTGAACTTCCAGTCCCTGGGAAAACGCAGAGCTTACCGAGAGCAGATGGACACATTATGAATGCCCACGTGTGGATCAGTTTGATTCGTAGTATTAACAGCAACAAAACCTTTCTTAAGGGAACTGTTCATAATTCTAGACAGCAGAAGAGCTACCGTTAATCTTAGCCACCAGGCGATTGCTTTTACAGGCAATGCAGATCTATTTAACACTCAGCCTGCAGTAATGATAATGCAAGCAGATATTTGGCCTACTGACTTCATTGCTAGAATTGACTTACTAGTAGGACTCGCAACATTTTTCAATAAATCTAATGTTTCAAAATGTTCTTCCTGCCAAAGTAGCACTTTATTTCTGTAATTTGTAAAAGTGAGCAGTAACACATTTTAGATCTAATAGTCTTCTCAGAGGGACCTCAGAATGCATTGCCATCATAAAATAACTGCAATGTTAAACGTAAGGAAATTCATATGTAAAGATCATTTCCCCACAAATTAAAAAAAAAAAGTACTCCATGCCGAAATCCAAGAGAACTCACAACACCCACCTTACACATGCATGTAGGAAAATACATGACTCAGAGGGAAAGTTCTGCAGAAGAGCACTAACTCCTTGGAGCTGAGATTTAGCAGGAGACACTCCAGTAAACACATCTGTTCTTCAGAGCAGCCAGGCGCCTTGAATGACTACTGTGATCATAGGAAAGATAACAGCAAAATTTGGAGTCTAAAATACTTCCATGCTATAATGGTTTGCTATTGATTGAAATGTGAAGTCACTAAAACTACAACTGTTGGCATTTAAACACTCCATCCAAAGCTGAGGCGGCTTGGCTTCGCAGAGATGACAAAAATAACAAAAGCTGCATCATTTCAGAGCTGTCTTCCATGGAAGTATAAAAACGTTATTGGATTTAAACTACCTAAAACATGCATCATATTAGTTCTTAACAGAGACAGGCATAAGACCGCAGCATACTAAAATACACAGGTATTTGGGTTTTACTTTGTTAATTTCAAGAAGACAATTATTTTCCTTAAATCAAGTAGGAGGTTAAGAGCAAGGAACTTCCACGTAGCCAGCTTGGTCAAACTGCCAGGCAGGCAAAATGCAGAGAGCTACACGTGCACAGAGGGCATTTGACAGCTGATGGAATGAAAACCTGATCCTCAGAGCGCGAGTGGGAAGTGACCATTCAGCCTCCTACGTGATGGCTATCTGTGCAACTTCCCAGACGCCCAGATTGCCAAGGATGATGTATTGGATGAATCTATGACTGTTGCCTCAAGCACCTGACAACTGGGAAGAAATTATGTGAGAGTTTGTCATCGGTATGGATGTCTACAGTGCAAGAAATTCAGGATGGCCAAAAAATAATCTCCGATTCATCAGCAAGCATTTCAAGAAGCAGAACAGCCAGGAAAAATACAATGATTTTTGATATTCATCAACTCTCCTGCAGCTTCTTATTTAGAAGGAAGAATGGATTCTTATTCTTTTTGGTTTCTGGATCAGAAGCATCCTTCCTTACAAACTTTTCCTTTAAGAGGTGCATCTTCTGCTTTGTCTTTTGCTTCACCTGACCTTCCCCTGATTATCGAGATTTTTTTTCCTCTGCCTCTCAAAGTATTTGCAAAAATATTTGACTTGTCCATTTTCCCTCTCCGACATTGCGGTGAGCATTACTTGGTATGGGGGTACCTGTGCTGGACCACCCTGTGGCACTGACACCTCGTGCCAGCTCTCTGGCTGCAGGACCAGCACTGACGCACCCACGTGAAAGCTTTATAAAGCCCCAGCTTTATTTCCAGCAAAGAGAGCGCATTTCTATTGCTGCCTGCAAAATTTTAAGGCAACATATATCCAACATAACACCACCTTAAACAAGAAGAAGTTTCATAACATTAATTCTTACAAGCACTAGCTACTGTTCCCACTTAATTCTTAGTGACTTCCTCTGTGGTACCCAACAAAACCCAAGCTGCTCCGGCCAAACAGCAAGTAACAGTCACTAAGCAGTAACGTGACCGATCAGCAACTGTCTGCTGATGGGGACCAGTAATAAAGGATGAACTGGTGCTACGTATGTACTGCGTGTGCCTCAGAAGCATATGGACTGCCAGGTCCTTAACCTCATTTGCAACGTGCCAAGGTCTGAACAAAGAGATCCTGTAAATGTGAAAATGTGAGTCACGATCTTGGAGCCTGACAGCTCAAAGAGCAATGGTGACAGAACATCCGCCACACACCCGTGCGTGTCCGCGCAGGTGGCACTGCCGACCTCGCAGCCCTGCGTTAGGGCGAGGAGGATGGTTGAGCTTCGTTCATTTGCAGCCCTTGACCTAAAACGTGTGTCAGCTGGGAACTTTGCAACGTCCTCAGACTTAGTCAACAGGATATCAAAACCTACATTAAATAAGTTTTGACAATTACAAATTTTACATTACTACTTTTATTTCACTTTACCTTTTGTTTTGTTTTTAAAGACTGCAAATCGTTCCTTATTTTTCCATACTCTTTGAAGCGCTCCTATAAGTTTCTTGCTTTCTATTGCCCTCAGTTATAAGAATCTGAGATTTTTCTATAGCACTGAAAATATGCGATTAAAATTTGGTTTGGTTAAAAAGGGAAATCTTCAAAGGAAGAAGCTCAATAAAATGGTCTTTGATTTAACTACCCCTTTTTTCCTACTGATCTCACATAGATCATTTACATTAGACTTCAGGGTTTTTTTTTGATACAACCATAAAACATCTTTCCCACAGCG
The DNA here is from genome assembly GCF_040182565.1 of Anser cygnoides. NCBI lineage: Eukaryota > Metazoa > Chordata > Aves > Anseriformes > Anatidae > Anser > Anser cygnoides. The sequence goes on from NC_089882.1 coordinate 3,577,976, forward strand.
TGTCTTTTTTGCTAATCACCAGAGAATAATGATATCTTTTGCAAGAAGTTAGGATCTACCTCATCACATGAGGCACGCCAGACCATTTCAGCAATGTTCCAGGTTTTCTGACTTAGGCTAGCAGGTTACAGATCTGCAACATATGTGACTGTGCAAAGTTTTACAGTACTGGGGCTGACAAATGGCAACGACGAGATTACTCGTCTTCCGCCTCGCTCTTAGGCTCCCCTGCCTTGCCTTACCACTGGAGGAGCTCACATAAAGGCAGAGTCAGCAGAAAGCCTCCCAGCAGCACGAAGCCCTGCTCAACCTGCTGCTGCAGTTGTTTCAGTGCTTGGCCACACTGAAGCCAAGATGTAATTCAGCAAGAACAACGCCACTGATGGATCTTCATGCCCAGCAACATTCAGACTGAAATTTAACTAAAGCATGACGACTTATCTACATCATGAAGTTCTCTTAATGAAAGATATTACAGGTTTTTTAAGATAAAGATGCCAAAATAAACACATTTGCTCATATCACTAGAGTTTTGATAAATAAACTTATTACTTTTTTCTCTACAGTTAACCTTGAAAATGTACTTTTCCAGCTGGCTGATAACTGCAATAGGAGAGGAATCAATTTAAATCTGAGTGATATAGTGATTATGTTTGAAAACAATTACTTTCTTGCACCGTTAGGGTATTCAGCTTCCCTGTTGCTTAAGGAAAGGATAAATGACAATTTTCATTAGCACTCCAACACAGCAGTTGCAGTTACTGGAGAGCGCCTCGATGACCAGATCAAGACAGTGTGATGCCCATCTTCAAGAAGGGCAAGGAGCACCATCTGGGGACCTGCTGGCTGGCCGGTCCCACCTACATCCTGCTGAGACCCCTGAGCAAACCCTCCTGCAGATCATTTCCTGAAGCATGAAGGACAAGGAAGGGAGTGGAAACACCCAGCACGGAGATACCAAAAGCAAATTATTCCTGATGCCTTCTTCAAAGGCAAAGCGTTTAGGCCAGTTTACCAACAACAACAACAAAAACAGAACCCAACAAAAATAAAAAGAATCTCAGAGAAATTACCTACTGAGCATAAGGGCTGGGGAGGGACAGGTGGTCTTTAAAATTAATGAAAGACTCCCTCTAAGAAAAATAAATAGGGATAATTAGGTATTTGGAAGTCTTATTTTCTAGCTATTAATGCTGACGGAAAACAGGTTCCCACTACTACCTTGCTATTACCTGAACTGGCTTCTGAGGAATTCCTCTGAATTATGGAGCCATGCAACACAAGGTTAAGGAGAAATCCCTAGAAATGCAAAACAAAGGGTTGATCTTTGTGTCCAGCACAAAAGTTATCATCTAGTTTGGGTGCACCCTTTTAGCCTCTCATTTATTTTTATTTATTTAAGCAATACAAACTGGGAAAATCAGGTGCTTACCACCAATAACTCTCCTTTAGATGTCCTCAAGAATTAATAACCGTTCTAGGAAGTTCACTGGCAGAGCTGGATTGTTTGCATTGGCTACAATCAGCCAACAGTTGGGCGCGCTCCTTTTTGTTTCGTGTCAGTGCAGAAATACCACCAGACTGCTGTTGTAACAGCATTACAATGTCAGGAAAAAAGCCTTCGCTTTTCAGGTCAAAAAAAACGTCTTCACAAAAATTCAAGTTCACTTGCTGGGTGTAAGGGCATCAATTAGAAACTCTACAAAACGTGGGATACACGTTCTAATTCCAAAGAAACATAACGTACATGGGAAACTCCGTGACTAGCCTAAGGGGAGATTGGTAAATACAGCCCTGAAAGAACGGGGGCAGCTTTGATCGCTGGTTACTGTTATCATCTTTCCATCTAGTACTGAAGGCTAAGCTACTTACTGGGAGCTTTTTTCACTGTCCTGCATCTTAGAAGAGCTGCTTCAGGTCTTAAAGGTTTAATCTTTAGACCCGTAAAGAAAGGCAATGCCACTTCCCCTCCTCCCTGCTTCAGGAGCTGGATTCCTTGAGAATGAAAGCCTGCACTCTGAGCTGCACAGGCATTATCCTGGGCTCGGCAGGGAAAGAGCTGAGCTTTGGAAGCAGCGCACTAACTTATTTCCACTGCTACTGCTGCAACAGATCTTCCCATTATTAATTTAAACCAACTGGAGTAACTAGGTGCTGAAATCTGCAAACTTTCCCCTCAAAAATTAAATACTTACATAAAGGCACATTAGAATCTCCGAATCTGATAGCGCAGATGACAAAGCACAGCCACAGCTAGGAAACGCAGAGGCTTATGCTCCATAACCCAAATAGATGGCAGGGTGAGTCACACGTACCAGCTCCGAGAGCCCGCGGTATATCCATATTAAATAAGTTCACTGCTGAGCTAAGCACTGATCTGGGGCTCGTTTGAGAGCAGTGCATTTGAGGCAGTTAAAGTTTGCAGCAAGTTACACTAATTAGATAATACATTACAATGGAGTGAATATTTCACTCCTGACACTGTCTTCAGGTGTCAACAGCCGCATTTCCCTCACCTCAGAACACCACTCACCCTTACGAAGGGCAGCTTGGTGCCAAAGAAATCAGAAGTGTAAGTGAGGCACAAAGCATGAAGAGCTGCATTAGGAGGAGAGAGACTATTTCTTGGAATTCCCTCCCCCCTCATCTTGCTAACGACATTTAATTGGACAGGCAGATGAGACGATAATATGTTTAATAAACAATTAGGAACACCAAGGACCTTCTCAGCCTTATGTCCAGTGCCTCTTCCTAGGTGGCTACAGCAACATATTCCAAGAACAGCTGATGGCTCTTTTAAGACACAGCCCAACTGTGAGTTTTATAAAAAAAATAAAAAAATATTAAAAAAACTAGAGTCTTCAGGGTCCCTATGTACAGGGCTCACTAGAATGAACAAATGCATAATAAAAATAAATCCAGACGTGAACTGCCCACACATGGTAAAGAAAGCCTTTCAATGACCTGAGAGAAGCCCAACTGCAGCAGTACTTGAAGAATACTTTTACAGACACAAGTTAATTTATATGCACTCATGGAATTTCTCTTCACTACCAGTGTCCCACTCAGGTGTATCTCTACAGGTACGAGCAGCAGCTCAGCATGCCACAATGGGAACAAAACAGCGAGCCTCGGCTGAGCAGTCCTTGCTCAGGACATGCACATCCCCCCGCACAACAGGACATCCCCAGCACCCACAGAGCCCCCACCCCGGGTCAGGAAATCTCCACGAGAAGGAAACCTTTAGAGGTACCACGGTGGCACAGCCACGTCACAAAGCAACAGGCTTTTGAACACGGATGCTGACAAGAACGTGAAGAAAGCACAAAACAATTGCACCCTAGTAATTTAGTTACACTGACAGAGAACTTGGCATATTTGGAAGGCACGAAAACAGTCGGCAGTTTCATTAAGTTTGTGTTATGTGTAGGAGTATTGAGTATTGAATGCTAGGTCAGACATCTCATTATCCTAACGGGGATGCCGCTCACAGGGAGGTCTCTGACGCCTGCCTGACTGTCACAGGGGCTCTAACGAACTGTGCTAGAACTACAGGGATGGTGAGGAAGAGACACAGACTGCACAAGCTCAAAGTTGTTACAACAAGATGATTATAGGAAATCAAATGATGCTGCAAAGCAAGATTTTATCTCAATATCAGCATAAAGTCCACCAAACCTCAGCTTGTCCCCTTGGTGATCCACTCGAGGCAGGGACCCTTCACACCCCCCAGGCTGGCCAGCTCAGTCCTCAGCCAGCTGAGCTCGGTGTGACTTTCTGCAGGGTATCTGAATGACTAAGTACACAAAAGCAGCTGAAATCAAATTATTATCCACTTGGATTTCTGCCAAACTCCAGATTAAGTTGCCAAATTACTTTCCATTAACTTTTATTTTTCCCACAGCCATTCAGCTTTCCACTATAGTTTAGCCCTCTGCCAGTAAGCAGTTTAATTGCCAGCTCTTACTTCTCTTTCAGCTATCTCGGGGTGGTCTGGTGGCCTGCAATCCCATTTGTCCTCTGCATGTTGGCAGACTGTCACGTGTAATACCGAAACACTGACTAATGCCAACGGGCTTGATGCAATGTCCACCTAAGTCTGAAAACAACTTTCATCAACTTGCACAGTCTGGAAGGAAAAGCCATAGGATCATGCTATAGAAGCACTACGATGTATATGCATATACATATATATATAAAACCTATAAGACAAATCCTTTTCCCACAAGGTCAGCCCAGCAGTGGAAAAGGCTGCTCAAGCCATGCTGCAGGCTGCATCCTTGGAGGTTTCCAAGGTTGGATAAAGCTCTGCACAACCTGGCCTGGCCCAGATCCCTGCTGGGGGCAGGAGGCTGGACCAGGACCTCCAACCCACCAGCGTTACTCCGGCATGACAGCTACTGCTGCGTGCAGCTCCGCTCTCCTTTGATGCTTCCCCAAATGCATACCACATTTAGCAAGCATCAGCACATATTCTATCTGATGCGATGTCCAGTTGGGTAAGCTTTTAATGCTCTAAACTGAGATTTAATAACAGTCTAATTGAAAGCAAGAGTGAAGACAGAAGGAGAGTGATGAGAAACACTAGAGGTTTCCAGCCTGGCCACTGAGGAAATTTAAGTGGCCTGGTGTCAAAGCGTCACCGTTTCCACAAGCCAGGAGCTGTCAGCTGACGGATGAGGACGCACACACATCTATATCTTGCAGGCAGATGTGGGACTGAGCGAAGAAATATTGCCATGCTTGGTGTGACACTCTCACTTAAAGTCACTGGCTTTCCGAATATTTTACTTCAGGAGGTTTGTCCCACTGGAACCATTTCAGTTATTTAGCCTGGAAAAACTGCCTTTCAGTCATTCAGCTGGGACTGATTAATTATGCTTCTTCTAGGGAAGAATATACATAAGAAAAAGGAGGGCAGCACAAATACCACAAGAATACCGCTGCAATAAGTGAAGCCCTGCTGCTGGGCACTGCAACAAATGGAGGTTTGGCCACGCCATTGTGGTCCCATTAGAGTCAGCTTTTATTTTTTTTCCTGGGAGACATCTCAATCACAGCATTAGCAGCTCATTTTCAACATAAAAAGGGCTACTGAAAAATCACCCTTCTATTAACAAATCATCATTTACCTGCAAATTTCCTGCTTGGCCCTTTCCTGCCTCGTGCTTGTCCCCGCGGTGGCAGAGGCTCGCGTGGCAGGGGAGCTGCCGACCGACGTGGCATTCAGATAATACTTGTGAAGCTATAAATACGACTTCGACATATCCTCTTTGATAACATCAGGCCAGATTTCATAACTTATTTACTCTGAACAGCAGCTAGCTCCACAAATAATCCCACCGACTGCAGGAGGATTACTTCCACCATAACCGATGCATCTGATGGGCAGCAGTGCCTTAGGTTCGGTACTAACGTGCAGTTTCCCCAGCCCACCAAGGGTTTCTCACAGCTTCTCGGGTGAATTTCCTACCCATAGTTTGATCAGTTCGGGATAAAAAAAAACCTCCCCAGGGCCTTTGGGACCAAGAGAGGGTTTAGGGTGTTCGGAGGAGGCAGCCAGCACCGGCTGTGCTGATCCATAGCCCCAGCGCTGAGCCCAGCTCCAAGCAGGGCACCCACCGTAACCCCTCCTGGCACAGCAGGACCAGGGACACAGCCCCAAAAAGCAACTCAGAAGTCACGTATGCCGGTTTCGTAATCCTGGTGATCTGCTATTCAGACTTCATCCCCAAACAGCATGCTCATAACCCAGAAGAGGTCCCCTGGTGTAGCACCAGAGCAAGCCAAAAATTTCCAATCCAATAAAAATCTAACACTGAAACATACACTAACCTAGATTTTGATACTCAGGAGCTCTGTACTTTGCTACATTTGCTTTGATTCCATTTACAGCGTGCTGCGCTCCTGCCCAAAATAACAGCTCATCTCCCCTTGCTGGCTGTGGAGGACATGTGCCTGGCAAGGATTTCAGGTCAGGTACGGCGGGGCCCTTCGTGTAATGAAAGGATTAATCCTTACTGCGAATACCAGGACTGCTCCTCCTAAACTTATCTCACGGACTCAGCAGTTTAAACTGCATGAATGACTCCGGGGAGAGTGAGAGCACTCGCACAGACGTGCACCCTCAGCTGGGGACCTGCTGCCGAACACAGCCACAGGGCTCCGCCAGGAGAGGAACACCACTGCGCTCCGCACCACCACTGCCTGTGACTGCATTGACAGTTTCTCCTCTTTGATGTTGCTTTTCTTGTAAAAAGGGCAGAGGGTGGAGTTTTATTTTTGTTTTCTGTGCTTAAGAAAGACTCATTAAAATGTGCTTTGGGATGTACTTTTTTTTTTCCCCAAGTATTTTTCATTATTCTTCAGATTAATTTACTTGAAGGATCACCAGGGGACCAAGCCACATGTACGTTTTATGCTGTATCATTTGTTTTTCAACCATAAGCAAGATTTTAAACAAAACAGAGTGATTTATATTGTGCTGAGCCATGTTAATAGATGCAGCAGGCGAGGCTTGGATCCCAAGTCAGTGACGGATCTTCCTCCAGCCAACGCCTGCACCAATTACTCTTTCAGACACAGAGGCATGATTAAATTCTTTCATCAGGAAAACAGCCTGGGACTCGTCTCCTCTGCACCACCATGCCACGGAGCAGATCAGAGGCAAGTTGTGAAGAGCGATGCATTCCCTGACTTCAGCCGCTGGGGCATGGCTGGTGGCTGCACTCCGCATGTGCTGGAGATCAGAGAGCACCCGTGTGCGTGTCCGCAAGCACCAGCACCATCATTGCAGCAGGAGGGACTGCAGGAACCGACGCACCGGAGCAGCAGCTGCACAGAGATTGCTTCCTCCAGCCCGTGTTTGTTTGTGCTAGCTGAGATGGCCTTTCGGGATATTTTGTATAAATGAGCATGGCATTAAGGACATAACTGACCTATAGACCATCCTAATGGAGTTGTCTCGGGAAGCTCCCGGGGTTTTGCTAACTGCCCAAGCACGGCAGGGAACAGCACGGGCACAGCCTGCATGCAATGCGCTGCATCTCGGGGAGCAGGCATGCTGCCTGCTCACGGCACAGGGCTTGCAAATACTCACGTGTAGGTGTTTTTTTTTTTTTTTTTTTTTTAATCTTTTGCTCCCTTCTGGTGTTATTTCAGTGTTGAGTTGCACAGCCAATATAAGACACTTTACATATAAACTGCCTGCAGGGATGACACCATCAATCCTCCTCTCTATTCACAAAATGTATTATTTGTTTCAATTTAAGAGAGATCATTGCTGGATTATACAGTTGCTGATGAGGATTTATATTTACATTTTACAGCAAGCAAAATACGTGTCCCATTTTTTTTTTAAAGTCATCTACACAAATGTGAGAGGAAACAAAAAAATCAGTGCATATACACTCATGAATGCCTGCAGATCATGTTCTGAGACTTATCTTTCCTTCAGACAATATTGCAAATTAGTCAGCATCTGTACAACATCAGTCGCAGGAGCTCGATCGTAAGAAAGAATTAAAGGATATTACTGAGGCAGTTCTTAATCTTATGTGGCTGTGAAACTGAATACTCATATGTTAGTTTAAACGGGATGTAAAAGGCATCCAGTTGTGTTTCAGTGACATCATATCTGACAGCAGAAATCTGCACCTTTGCCGTATTAAACAAGGGTATTAATTTCCAGAAATGGATTCACCATTCAGAAACATCAGAGATCACAAAAAACAGGACTGTAAAGATTAAGGGCAGAAGAAACTGAGTTCCAGGAGATATTACACTTATCTAGTCTGACCTGTTGAGCAGCATAAAGCTTGTAAAGCAGCAGATTTCACCAATAAGTCCTTTGACATAAATCTCATGGGATGTGGAAAAAAACAGAGATGTATCACAAAACTGGCTGAACTCTGCTTTCCCATGTAGCTTGAGAAAGAAGATAGCTTAGCTGTGATTCTCTGCATCACCCGCAGCCAGTAAAAGTTACAGCTTCTCGGAGAAGAAAGGTTGCCTCTGCAGGAAATAACTAACAGGAGCTGAGTGCTATGTCTTGCCTTGGAAAAAAACAAAGCAAAATTCTTCTCCAGGACAGTGGCAGGAGAAATGCTGCTACATCTGGATTGTCCTCCATGACCAGACTGTGTTCCTCGGAGGGTTGGCGTGGTCATGCCAGGAGCCTCCTGCCTGCCCAGACCCACCAAAACCAGCACCACCATGCCCCACAGCCCACACGAACAATTCCCACCGATCCCCAAAAGCCCCCACACAATAAGGTTATTGAGGCGCAATGCAGAAAAAGCCCTAACATGCCAAATACTGCTGGAGCAGAGCAGCGATCTGTCCACCAGCCTCCCAGCTCTAGTCTGGGTACACCCAAGCCTCAAACAGTCCCACGTGGGAGCACAGATTCCTTTTATTTCCCTGCAGTATCACCTCCAGCAGGTAACACACTGGCACGACTGATCAGTGAATTAAACGCCCGGTGCAGAGTGCTTGGTGGAGATGAAAGATGCTTTCTCACTTCAAACTTAGTAAATCAGTACAAATACTGGCCTCTTATTAAAGGTCTTAGATAAGTGATATGCATTCATGTACCCTCCTTTTATTCAGATTATTTTTCTAATATTTCCCACCATATTTTCTCTTCCAGTTACCTCTAGCTACAGTTAGAGTGCTGCAGTTTGCACGCTGAGCAAAACACCGGACGGCTGAACTCAAGAGAATGGGCACTCGTAACAAAAAATGCAGTTCTGCTATTCAAGCAATATCAGAAGCTGCCGTCCATATTTTGTTGTTATACGAGGTGACCAGATCACAAATCAAAACCCAGCAGAGGAGTCTGACATTTAGTGGTTTCGCTGGCATTTGCGTCAGACCGAAGGGGCTGACCCAAACTCATGGACTTCAGTCTATCTAAACACAAGCCTGGACTCAATTCATCAGCCAGCTACCCCTTCCCGTCTGATTAAAAGACTGCTTCAAACAGAGGCAGCAACACAGATCCATACTGAGGAACACATGACCTCTTTATAAGTCTGATTTACCCTAGGCAGCTTCAGCGCAGAACAACAGTAAGGTACTAATACAAAATAAAGAGCATAATAGGCAGATACAGTCAAATCCAAGCCGAGGAGTCCAATCCCTTTCTTTTCATAGTTTGTTCTGACATCTGAACCAGCATCTCAGGGCTGCTGTCTACTACTGAAGCCCACTGAACATTACAGCCCTATTTTCCTGATAACATGTGGTATTGAATTATTAGTGAATTAATAACAGAAAGCGAGCATTTCTTTTTTTAACATATTTGTTGTAGCTATTTAATCAGTTATATTTGTCTTAGAAATTACTTTTAGTTGGGTGTACACGTGCAATCAAGGAATTGCAAAAGTTTACGTTGCAGGGCACAAAGAGCACACATCTGTTAGGTAGCTGGCCCATTCGGCTACAAGTACAGATCTGTTTACGTGGGCTGCACAAGGGCTTACAATCAACTCAGACCGGCACAAAGTTATTCAAAGATGAGTCAGAGAGAAAAACAGTGCCCAATAGATTAAATCAGCCATTGTGGAGCCCAATCTGTTCAAAACCCATTGACACAACTGTCTGAGAAGGCTGCCAAAGCGGCAGATGTTGCTAAAGCTTCCCCGACGCAGCAGCTGGACGGCACGCTGGCTGTTTCACCAAAGAGCAGCAGGAACACGAGGAGCACCGCAGTGCTGAGGCAGGGCCCTGCTCCTCGCCTCGCGCAGCATGGTCCTGCAGGGGGGCACAGGTAGCTCCAGGTACAGGTACGGGGCTGCTGCAAACTCTTCTGCCAGCGAGCACCAACATCGGCTTTGCTATTGGGGTGCGTTGCATTCTGCACCTTTTCCTACTGAAAACCAGTACCTGAACCAAACGGCTGACCTGGAACTACCTCGCCAAGCACCATCTTCTACACTGCAGGGGAACATGATTTAAAAAAAATAATAATAAAAAAGAAGCAGTCCCCCTGATCTGAAGAGCACAGCTGTTCACTACCAGATCTCCAAGCACGTGGGGCAGGTGGGGGAATCCAGTCACCATTTATTTTTTTCCCCCATGAAATGGGAAAAAAAAGCTAAAGAACAAATAAAGGAGCTTTGTTTGACACATCCTACTCTCCTCATGATACTGGTTGGTAGGAAGAGAACGGACTGTGACGATAAGTTTTGTCACGATGAGGAACAACACACCGCCTAGCAGACACCATTACTCAGACGTACCACGGGCTGTAGGGCACCCCACAGCACCCAGATACTGCGGCGAGCACAAGGTGGGAAGTCCAGCAACCTGGGACTGGTGCCCAGGCTTGCTCCAGGGAAATCATAATTTCTGATTTGTGTATCTGTGAAAACAGATTAAATTGTGCTTAGTCATTTTCAAAAGCAATTGGAGAAATGACCCAGAAATTGGTTGGAAAACATTACATATATTCATCATTGCTTCTTCTACTGCACATGGAGAAAAAAGTCACCATAAAAAGATTAATGTCTCCCTCTTTTTCTCCTTCACCTCCTAATGTGAATTTCTTCCACATTTCAAGACATTAGTACTGTTTTGCAGAGTTAAAAAAAATAAACACATCAGCAATTCTCCTGCTGTAATCTGGAAGACAGTAAAAAGATCTAGGACTTGCCCACACCGCAAAAATTAATTCAGATACTAATTCTGGGAATTCAGAACTGAAATCACCTCAATTCAGCCTTTTGTACGAACACTTACTCATAATAAGGCTGAAGTAGGCTTAATCCACTTCCCGTGTGAATTGAACTGAACCAAACCGCAGTCAGTTCGGAAGGAGCCTCGTGCACCAAGATGGGACGCTCATCCCAGAACCTGAGCCTGGTTTCCTTTACTCCTGCTCTCAACACAAGGAGCAAACACGGGGTTGGGTCCCAGACCCACTGGCATGGGACATTTGCACTTCGAGGGGAAACGTGCCTGCGGACAGGTAGCAGCAGCCTTGTGGAGAAGGATGTTTCACCTGGAAGTCTACAGGACTGTTTTTTTGTTGTTGTTGATTTTTTTTTTTTTAAACACAACAGTCAGAAGAAACTCAGCCAGGACACCAAGTTAATCCAAACAAAAACAGCAGAGAAAACATGGAATATCCAACTCACTTCATTTCAACAGTTCTTCACTTGATTATATTTCTAGACAGAAAGACCCAGTAGGAGCAGATCTAATACGAACAGCATTTTGTGATGATTTATGTTAACTGAGATCTAATGGTAATTTTAGACTTGTGAAGTTAGCTCTGAAACCTGAGAGATTCACAAAATCTTACAGCTGAGGCTGTCTGTATACAGAGAGTACTGCCTTCTTGGGAAGCCAGGGAAGCCTCGAGTCTCTAGAAAACATTTAGCCACGCTCGTCTTCAAAGTGGATAAACAGAGATCCCTAAGAGAACGTTTTAGTAAGCTCTCCTTATTGAAATGGACTGCTGGGGAGAAAGGTTGGAAAAAAGGAAAAAAATGGCAGAAGTCTGGCTATGGGATGTGGAGAGCAAGTATGGGCAGCAGGGCTGGAGAAGGAGCCCGTGTGTCTGAGCACAGGGACAGGGGATGAATAAGAGATGCAGATCGGAGCAGGGTGAGCTCAGGCGGGCATCCCAACCATGGGACCAGCAGGCCACAGTCCCACATTGGCAGGAAGAGTTTCTGAAGCCATTTGCTCCTTATTTTCCCCTCCTGCACGCATAAATCACCTTGATCCTGTGCGTTACATAATGACAAGCCTTCTCCACCAGCCTCTGACACCAATGGTTATTTAAAACGCTTTTAAGTATAGTCCTTTGATTTGTATGTTAGTATTCACTAGGCAGAAAAAATAGGCCAAAAGTAGGATTTGCTCTAATGCAGTCTCATCTTCTTGTTTATTTCTTACTGTTTCCTCCCTGTGTAACTATGTAGGTCAAACAGATCAAATTAATTTCAGTGCCTCTGCCTGAACACCGCTAACATGTAGGTTAAACAGCATTGACGCGAGCTCTCTGAGCGGGAATACGGCAGCATTAGCTCCCTGAGCTGGAATAAGTTTGACCCATTTATTAAACTTCAGTTTCACAGCCAACATTTCCTAATCTGCTTATTCATACCTGATCTTGTCAAAACTCCCCGTGCTAACCCCAGGCCTCCTGCTCCCCAGGCCGGCAGCGCACAGCAGCCGGGAGCAGCAGCAGAGCTGCAACGCACAAGGAAACACCGCTGCACGCTGGCGCGGCCTCTGAGGCCACGGCTGTCATGGGCCAAGCTGGAATGTGCCCCTTCACTGTGGGACTGATTTGCAACGAGATTTGGATAATTTACTCCTAGAGGCAAAGTATCTGCAAGAGTCTCCTTAAAGCTGCCCAGCCAAAAGCATCGCTGGCAGAGACGCCCAGCAGCTGGGGCGCGCCGCGTCCGCTGGCTGCCTCTGAACGCTGCCAGCCCAAAACTCAGCTGGCACCAGCAGCCCAAAGCCCTTTCCTCATGCACCTGGCTAAGAAAATGAACGTTCCAGGAAACAATAGCCCGGTACCATTTCTTAAGCAAGCATAACGGTTTAACAATTTAAGTCAGACCCACCTTGGAGATAAAACCCCCTGAAACCCTCATGGCTGCAGTTCCCTGCCTGCCCCTGATGCCCTGGCATGCAGGATGCCCGGTCCAACCAGCCTGCACACAGGGCTCCCGCCAGCTCTCCCTCCTTTCCCCACGGCAGCTGGGTGCTCAGAAACCCAGCATGGAGCAGGTGAGGAGGAGCCATCCCTCAGGGACCGTGTGCCCAACTCCCCTGCGCAAGCAGCCCCCGAAGTGGGAGGAGAGCAAACAGCCAGCAGCACAGCCACAGCCCAGGTGTTCCCTCTGCATTCATCACCCCTGTGCGCCTCCAAAAGCACACAGCAGGTTTCACATGTGTCCCTTCCTCACCAGGGCCGTGCCCCCCGCCCGCTGCCAGACCCACGCACGGCTCCCCTCCAGGCAGGCTGCAAAGCCATCACGTATCACGCACAGTTCGATCCTGCTCTTCTCAATGAGCACAGATTTATCTGAATTATGGTGTCATTTGCAGAAAACAAAGATATTATTACGAAATGCAGTTTTGGAGCAGAAAGGCCTGTTGTGGTTGAGTGAGAACTCATGACCCGATAGGACTCTGAATTCAACAGCCTGCTTGTAGACAAAACATCCGAGCATCGTTCTTGATCAATTGTAATTTCAAGTCATTTTACCTTATTTATGGGTGACTGTGAAGACGCTTGAGCTAGCAAAATAATTCATGTTTGTTTGCACAGACAAAGCCAAATTTAATAACACAGCCATTTTTAAAATAAATAAAGTTATGCAGTACAAAAAGCACACTCAAAGCCATTCTTTCTAGAAAGATCACAGCACAAACTCCAAAGTGCTGCTTTTCTCCCTCTCCAGCAAGAACCTTCCCTGAGGTGTACGTGATCACCTCATGCTCCAGCAAAAAAAAAAGACCCAGTACATACACTTCTGCTGCAAGCCGGGAGGTTTCTCCTGAGAGCGTAGATCCATTAATACCAAAGCTCCCACTCAACAAGCCCCCAAACAAGCCCCCAAGAAGTTCCAAAACACCTCACAAAAAGACAAATAAATACAGTTATGGAATCCAAGCCTCCTCTCCAGTTCTGGGCCACACAACGCACACAGCTGCAGGCCGTCAGAGGCACACGGTGCCAGGCAGGAGATACTGGGCAGAACCGGGGGCTCAGACACATCACAAGGGAGGAGTTTCATTTGGGAACTCCCAGCCTCTTGCTTTAAGAGCATGGAAACACCTCTGGAGAGGAAAACTAAAGACCCTTTTCCCCAAGATTACCTCAAATCTGCTTGGATTATCAGTCCTCTGCCGCTAATCACGTCCTCGCCCCAAGCTGGTCCCTCCGCAGGTGTCCTCCTGCCGCTGTCCCTCCCCACACGGCCACCCCCCTCCCATTTCTTACCTTCCTCATTTCCTCCCAGCTGAGCCCACCTGTATCCCTTTTGCCTTAATTCACCTCCATCTACCACCTGCCTCAGCCCTGCTCCCCCCTGGCACATGCAGTATTGCTGGTTTGGGCACGATTCCTTTCTTTTCCTTTTCTAAAAGGAATGGCACTACCTTTTTCCTCTCTTGATATTTTGACCCCTATCCATTTTATACCTGATTTTAACAGTAAGCAGCAGCAGGTGCTTAAGATCCATCCTTTTACCCACTATTAATATTTATTACCGGGTTTGCTGTCAGCACTTTCACCTGCCTGGCAAAACAAAATCTTGACATGCTGGGAAAACAAATACGAGTTGTCACAGCCCCGCGTTCCTCCACAGGGAGGGCTTTGGCCTGAGAGACGCCAGGAGCACGTGAAGGGTGCCAAGGGAAGCCGTGTGTGACTATCGAGCCCTGGACACAAGGAGGAAGGAGAAGAACTCACGTCCCAGGGGAGACGGCTCCCTTCTCCCCACGGCCCACACGGGGAAGGACGATTTTGTGGCTTACATTAGCCAAGTTCACTGCACGGCTCTCACAGATTGTCTTAAACGATCAGAGGCAATTCACTTAATCTGTTATGCCTCTCAGTTCTCCATCTGCAAGAGGGAGATAATACATCTCTCCTCCAAAGCCTTTGTTTTTTCTGCTTAGACGGTAAATTCTTTAGAGCGGGGACTGTCTCATTGTACATTTAAACAAAGCCTTGAAGAATGGTTTAGGTTAGGGTCTTTCAAGTCTGTGATAAACCCCCCAACAACCCCACCCACAGAAACCCGAACGAACTGGCACCACACCAGAATTCTGCCTCTGCCTGTCAGGAGTAAACAGCACCCAGATGCTTTGCTTACCTTCCCTACGGCCCTCGACATTGCTGTAGGAATTATTTTTGTGTTTTCTTTTGACTACGTAAAAACCAAATGATGACAATGTTGAAAGCATATATATATACACACATATATATATGAACCTTCTACATTTTATGTGTTCTGAATTTAATTTTGCCCCAAAACGCTCTTGGGGGAATCACGTAGTTATTTTAATAGTCCTAATTTTAAATCCATTAAAATGTATTTATGCACCTTTAGATCAAACTCATTCAGGCATTTACACCACAGTAATGAATTGTATGACAGCAATGTATACACAGAAAGGAATCCTTTCCTTTTGTAGAGCATGCATTAACACTGATTTATATATTCAATAGTTAAGTTCATTGGCATGCATAGAGTCAAGGGATCTTTGTTAAACTAGGGCATTTGATGGTGACTATTTGAGAAGATACACATTGAGAAAGTCTTTCCTATTTTCATGTCAGGAAATTAGAAATATTATAATGAATTCCAATTTTTCACATCTTTCATCAAAGCCTTTGAAAAAGGTCAGTATTTAAACACGTTATTTTAAAATGCCTACTGCAATTTGCCTTTCCGTGGTAATTACAAGGAAAGATCCCATAGCATAACACCAAAACAATCCTGGGGGACTCTTCTGAGTCCTGATTGTCAACAAATTTCAGCATCCAAGGGAAAAAAAAAAGATGTATTTCATAGGCATAATGAGTATGATGGTCACAGTAAACATTATATAAAGTACTTACATTTCATGCTTTCTCTGAACTGGGAGCTCCCTAAAGCCTGGGGTAGTCTAAATATGCTGATATTTATTTATTTATTTATTTATATGTTTTCAAACTGGTCCTCTATGTATATTTTTTAAGACAAAACTATTTAAAAACTATTTGTTAAATTTGACCCAAATTTTGAACAGGTTACACCTTGCTGTCACCTTTGCATACTTATTTATTTATTTATTTATTTTGCTGTGGCAACTCCCAGCTGTAAGAGCTCACTCAGATCCCCAAGCCTTTAATCTCTTTATTACTTATTCAGATTCTGTCCTGGCCCCAAGAAATCAGGAGCTGTTGCCATCCCAGGGACGTATGAATAATACTGACTTCACGCAGAACAGCAGTCAGCATCCCTTCTCCAGTGCAGTGCTTTCTCTGGCTCCCTGACGCCCCAGCTGAGCTGCAAAAAAAAACTCTTTTTGAATCATCTCTTCCCATGCCCCTATTGAAGGACTTCATCCCTGCCAGGGTGCCCTTAGCAGCTTCTGAGAGTTTGCAGGAGGGTTTCTTTGGGTTACTGGGAAATAACAGCGCCTGCAAAATTACCTACCAGATACTCCAACTGCAGTTGGGTTCCATCCTCACTTATTACAGTTGCAAAAAACCTTGCTATCTGGTTCATATAAAGTAACAGAACTGCACTTCCAGTGATTGTAACTAAATGCAGTTAACCTTAAAAAGTCACTTTTACAAACAGACTGAATTTATCTAGATTTAAATTTTAGTTCTTGTACAAAGACTTAAGAACAGGTTCCTCCCCATTATTCAATTTAACAATAATAATAAAAACCTCCATGACAACTATAACAAAAAGACTCTGATAAAGCCTGAAACCTTTTTGATAATGAAACATACAATTTCCCTGTTTGAAGCATCATTCCCCAGAGAACATTTAAAAAAAAAAAAAAAAAGACATAGAAGAACTGTCGTTTTAAAGCTGCTAATGTAAAGAGCTGCGTACGTGAACAGTCCGTGTAAAAAATAGACTTTCAGAAAAGCTAGAGAAAAAATAGTGGGTGGGAGAGACGAGACAACTTAAATGCAGTGTCTCATTAGGACAATTACAGGAGTCAATAAAAACTGGCAAAATTGAAAAAGATTCAGTAGGCTGCTCAGTTCAATTTCCATTTAATTCAGAGACAGATAGGTCAACTACAGCCAGTAGTCATCTCGTTTGGTTCCCGTGGTGCAGAGGACACAGCAGTACTGGTAACCACCTCTTTTCTCTTGGCATCCAAGCATACCTTATGTTGGATCGTGACAGCTATTCACCATCTCATTGCTTTTTTAAATAAGTCTATAATCACACATCTATACTGTAGTTCTAACAACATTAATTAAGAGCAGATAAACTGTCATATAAGAAACAGTAACGTGCATTAATTAAGGTTAGTCCTACCCTGACTCAATTCAGTTCTAAATCTTCCAAGTTTTTTCATCAATACCTTTTCATTATAATGCCAGAGAGGAATTAATGCACTGAGAGAATGTCAACTATTTGAAGAGGATCAAGCACTTGGGATGCCAAAATAACCATCAGAAGCACTAGATTAATACATTAAGTACAAGTGAGATAGTCAAAAAGTGCAAGAGCATCAATGCAGTAGGTCACACGGCTGCACTACTGAGAGCACTGGTGGGAATCATGGGAATTAGACTCATGAGTTCAATTTAATATACCACATGATTATAATTTTTTACCATGTAAGATTTAAATCAAGTTAAAATAGCTTTTGGTACTAGTGAGTACTTTTAAATTGGAAAGCATGAGACCTCTATGTTTTTAACATGCCTCCCTTCACTTGTCAAAGCACCAGAATCACCTGAATCAATGTTCAACAACTCTTTATAAATATATGTATATATTTTCAAGCATAGGTGCTTTCCTGTACTGGAAAGTCTTGAGAAATGCCCTGCACATCTAACAGCCCGTTTACAGCACTGTAATCTTACTGCAGTCGGCATTGTATCTGCATGACTTTACAGTGATCCCAGTGATCCTTCCCTGGGCTTACACCAAATAAGCTCATCTGCCAGACTCAGGAGCCGGGTCATGTACTACGTTTTGAATTCAGATGTTATCTGAACAGATTTCAGATTTCATATGAAGCACGTTTCTACAACATAAATAGCCCTACAGAGCAGCCAAGTCTCCACGGTCGATTCCCCCATCACCTCCTGGAGCAGCAGCACCCGGCCTTGCAGCAGCGAGCCCAAGCTGAACAAGGAGAAGCTGAAGCCAGGAGAGTTCTTTGCCTGAATTAGGAATAAAAATACATTTGATATGGGGAGACATATCAGAGCAGCAGCTTTGTTCCCACCTGCAGCTCGCTGCCCTGGCTGAGCTCACAGCCCTCCGTCCCGAGCACAGCTCAAGGCCATTAGGACCAATTCCCATCTGTCTGAGTGCTATGTACCTTCAAGTCCATTTTCTCCCTGGCTTCTATTTTTAAAATTGCTACAGCTTATAAGAGTATTTTGTTCTGTGCCGTGACAGGCTG
Organism: Anser cygnoides; assembly: GCF_040182565.1. Classification (NCBI taxonomy): domain Eukaryota; kingdom Metazoa; phylum Chordata; class Aves; order Anseriformes; family Anatidae; genus Anser; species Anser cygnoides. The sequence continues at coordinate 3,596,105 of NC_089882.1, forward strand.
TCATTTGGTCTGAACACGTCCCTTCCCTGTGCTAAGAATCCCTCAGTAACCGTGCAGACACGTTCCCCACAGGCCGCACCCAGAAGGCGCGCTGTAGGTCCTGAGGAGAGGCGCTGGGCCCACCCAGGCCCCGCGTCACCTCCTGCCCCGGTGTCACAGGGGAACAACACAGGCCGAGAGGAAATGCTCCCAGTGCAGGAGGGACAAAGAATCCCTACGTTGCCTGCTGGTCAAAGCCAACACGGATTTAGCCATCCCAAAGCCAACCAAAGGACGGCCCTGCAAACACAGGCCGCAGAAAAAGTGTTACAGAAAGAGCGGGTGTGCTAAGAGAGCTGACCACAACCATGGGGCCTAGCTCACTGTAACTCCAATTGTCACTGTCTAAACGCTGCAAAAGACCGACAACCAGTTACAAACGATGTCTTGTGAAGCTTCATGGTAACAGTCAATGTGGTGATTTGGTTTTCCAGCACAGGCTGGGATAAAAAGAAAAGGGGAGGCACTGGACGTGCGCTTTATTTCCACCTCCCACCGGCACGGCCCCAGCCGCAGCATTGTTAATTTGTCTTCATGGAGCACATTAAACAAAATTCTCCATCAACAACTATGACAAAAAGATTCATGAGCAGCAGAAACACGATTCAATTGAGAAAGATTGTGTTTTCTCCTAGCTGTGTGTTTAAACTAAACCTCATTATTTTGTTATTTTTAATATGTGCCGTATTTATTATAATTTAAGTGACGAGATTTAACACGCTGTACAAAAACAGTGGGAAAGACAAAGAGAACAGTTTGCCCGTTTTGCTAGCTCAATGATACCTTTATAATGGCATAAGAAAAAACTTCCTTTTATAAACCCAATAGCATCTTATCTAAAATTCACCCTGGAGATTAAGATCTACTGTCAGACCAATTTTCCATGCTGCTTAGGAGCTGAGAGAGGAACAGTGGAGGAAGGGAAGAGGTAGAAACACACACGTTTATTGCTTTAAAAAAAATGATTTGAAAAACTAGCAAAAGGAGAAGCAAAGCAATATGTATAAATAAAACATTGCGTAAAAATGTATATAATAATTTGCTGCATGGAGGTTCCACAAATCAGCTAGTTTGCCCCATGGAACAGCTAATATTTTTGATAAATTGTTACAACTTTTTTCATAGTTTAAAGCCTGAATGATATAACTTAGCTGACTTGCTGCTGCAGCATTTACTTGCTTACTACCATGCAAACACGTCCTATTACCCTTAAGAAGAGTCCCAAATCTGCTTCCAAACCAAGCTGCCGTGCAATGGCCAAGGGCCCTGCTCTAATTCCCCATGTGACATTTCCACCGTGCCTGATAAGTTTCCAGCAGGGCTCAACTGCTGAGTTGTGATAATCAGGGAAGAGTCACTGCATGCTTAAATATAAAGTGCAGGGTGACAGCACAGCGCAGATGAACGCCCAGAAACAAATATGGGGTTTATTTCACAAGCGTGCACTTATCATAAACCTAGCAATAGAATGCCCATTTTAATAAACAATTATCTCACTAACAGATGGATTTCTTAAGAGAACAGTAGATGTTTTGCTCACCTCAAGCAGGACATTTTACAGAAGGGTTATCAGCCTCATTCCTCCGTGCTTTTGTGCTTAGAAGTATTTATTTCCTTCTGAAATAAGATTCTTTCTGAGAAAATAAGCATGGGGTTTGGAGGCTTTTTTAATAACAATTGGATTCTCTAGCGAAGTACATTTATCACAGGTGGGAAAAGCTGTTTTTTGAAATTTCTGTCATTGCTTCATAGATGTAATGCCCTCCAGCTTACTGTGGCACAACCCCCCTGAAGATGGGAAGACACACTGCCATGGGCTTCATCCCTCCACACGCTGGGCATGCTGAGCTCTGCAGCATCCCTGGCCAGCCCGCACAGCATGGAGGGAGTCAGGCCCTTTCTGCATTTCCACTCGTCTCATTTAGCTAACAAAGTGAAAACAAGCTGTAACTCCCTGAGGGCTGATGCCATCGTGGCTGTTGGAAGCAGATGGAAAATTAAATTTTTGTCAGCCTCAAGAAAGCCACGCAGCACACAAATCTCTTTACCTGTGCCACTAACGCTACTCTACAGGAAATATCTTCAAGTACGGGAACAGGTGTGGAGCTCCCATTGCTGAGGAATCAAAACATGGAAATATCCTTTCCTTATTTTGAAAAGCCTTCACTATAACAATGGCACACACCCCTTAAAAAGACAATTCCTTTACTTTGCTAATAGTGTGGTATTTTCTACATTGCTTTCAGAGAGAAAAACAAAAAACAAACAAGACAAAAAGTCGTTTAATTATTTTTTATTGTCAGTATCACTTCTATGCATTCAAATACTACATCAAAATTACCTTGTGTAAAAAAATAAAGACATCTCTATTAGTTCTGGATTTTATTTACATAAAAATTACAACTTCCAGACAATTTTGCATTGACAGTTTCCCTTTAGCTTTTTATTTGTTCCTACCATGTTTATTGCACAGAGATACTTAGAAACCACCACACGCATTGCTCTCCCAGAATGAAGCTCCATACAGTGAAAAGGGGATTTGCTACAAAACTTGTATCCTAGTCAAGCTTTCTTTGGCAACAGCAGAACTTTTAATACGAACTTGGCTGCGTTTATCTCAAGAAGTCTAAAAATAGGCCTGTCTTCAAAAAGAAAGCCTTTCACAAAAATAACGCATCATAAACTTACAACAAAAGTGAATTTGTGTAAATCTTAGAAGCATGTTGGTAGCTCAGCCAGCAGTGGTGGTGATCGCCGCGTGTGCAAGCGGTGCACCCATGGTGGCCGCGCTGCAGCTGGTTCAGCACGGCTGTGCCACTGGTGCACGACTGGCGCCTCCGTATCCCACATTTGCATTTCGTCCATGATCTCGTATTAAGGAGCTCATTCGCTGTTGTTGCTGGAGATACAAAACTGCTGCAGTTTTGAAGGCCTGAATTCTCCTTTCTCATGGAAGAAAATTTCCTGTTGTCCCCCTCCCCCCTTTTTTTGTATACAACACGCCAATAGCTAGAGATGAAAATTCTGCAGAGATGTGAACTCCTCCAGTGTCGCCAAGTGCTGCACTATATTTACAAAGGAACTGCACTCAGCTTGTACTGTGTGCAAAAATACCATGCATATAATTATGAGGCTGAATTTAATGACATTGAAACAAATCTCCATTCTGATGAATGCATAATTACTGTTATTAAAATATTTATGAAATAATAAATTTATTAGAAAACCTTCTTCATATGAGCTTGCAGAATATTACTCTACACAAGTCTAAAATTGCAGCAGAGAAAACAAATTTGCAAGGCACTGAACCCAAGCATTCCCATCCCAGATGATGTAGGCATGAAAGTTTCCTGAGGTTCCTCTTCAGAGCTTGACGATCCTGAATGGAGACAATTGGAAATTTATTATTTGCTTCATTTGCAAATCTGTCAGCTCTTTAAACAAAGGCTATTGTGGAAGCATAGCTCTTGTGGAGTTTTTGTTTAGTTGTTTTGTTGGTGGTGGTTTAAGCACAAGCAGTCTAGACTGGAAATGCATTACTGAAATGACACTGAGCTGAAAAGAGCCACCAGTACTCATCCAGACCATTGGACATTTAGGCTAAATCTAAAGCCTGAATGAGACAGAGGTAGAGTTTCCCAGGTCCCAGCTGAGTATATGTTAATCTTGTGGATAAATCTCTCATTAAAGTGGTCGAAGTCTGCTTTTTGCTACCTAACTCCAAGCAGAAGAGCAAGCAGAAATCTTGCTTTAGGAAGGGACCTCATACCCCTCGAGCCTCATACCCTGCTGTGAAAGTACAGTCAAAACAAAGCCAGGAAACTTTTCAAAGATAAAATCTGCCTATTAAGAAAAAAAATTAAAAAATCCATGGAGGCTGTAGAATTGTCCTCACTATGTGTTTGTAGAAGGTGAGCCAGGTACCCGCTAGGACAGGCTGATCCGATCCACCCCCACCAGTGGGGCCCCGTGACTTGGGGACACCGCCAGCACGGGAGCCGGTGGCAGGAGGCGAGGGGACAGCCCCTGCCCCAGGAAAACAGGAGGGGGCACAGGAGGGGCCGCAGCAGGGGGCGAGGGGACAGCAGCTGCCCCAAGGGGACAGCCGAGCACCCGTGGCTCCCACCTTACTTCTGCAGGGCCCACATGAGCTCCTATAGCTAAATGCACGTGTGGACATGGTGCAGCTCTTACCCAGTGCAAAGGGGCTGACACCTCTCCATGCACACAGCGGGCAAAATCCAGTCGGAAAGGTGTGAGCACTACAGACTACCAAATTCTCATAGTCCAGATTTAGTACGGAATTCCATCCCCACCCCACTTCAATTTCTGGGGCTTTACATAGTTCCCTAATATCCCTGATGCACCAGTTTTTAGTGAATGGCTTTGATACTATGGACTGGTCTCTGCTGGTTTTTGTTTTAGGAGGTCTCCTGGACCAGGATAAAGGGAAGCTTGAAGCTGCCCAAGGGGATCGGATGGATCCCTGCCCAGCTGCCACCCCACCGACATCAGCCAGTGCTGGGTGGACTCCTCAAAGAAAGCACTGGAAATTTGTGCTAAGATAAGTACGTGTCTCCATCCTCTGCAATCTTCAGATTTATAGTCCCATTTATTTATTGGCACTCTTCTAAGAAAGGTTAGGATTAGGGCCTTCATGTAAGATAGTAATAAACGGCTGCTATAAAAATCACACGCGGGGATGTGTAGTCACTTTTACACCATCGCTTCTCTACCTGAAATTCGGTTTATGAACAAAGGGGATGACTTTTCCAGCTAACCCTGGAAAGCCTCTGTAACAGCACTACAATCAACTTCTTTGTGCTCCCAGTGACAAGCAGTGCTTAAAGCTGGAGCCTCCTCGCCTTCAGCCCCGCAGCACGGAGAGCGGAGCTGCAGGGCTGGCAGTGCTCTGCACGCTGACCACGGGCATCCCGGGCAGCTCCGCGTGGCTAAGCCCTGCCATCGGGGACACAAGTGTGAAACCTCTTACGAAGGAAGTGGAGACGCGGGTTTGTACCAAGCCATCCGAGGAGAACCTGGATCACAGTCATTTTTCAGCACATATCTACAGCTTAAGGCTTTGGCTTTGTCAGCAGTTGTTATACCCACAAGCAAAAAGGCAAAAGCAGTTGTAAAAGAGTAAAAGCAAGATCTAAGGGCGTATCTACAGCATGCAGTGGAGCAAAGGGACCACACCAAAGCCAGGTCCAGATTATCTTGCTTTTGAACTGGAAGCAAGAAAGAAGCTCCAGCAAGGCTGGGGAAAGACCTGAGGCTTCTGCTGGTGGGAGGAGAGGGATTGCTGCTCCTGCAGAGCATCCTTCTTCCAGGTCACCATCCCACCCGCACCAGCTGCACACAAACCAACCCCTCAGGGCTTCCCCCCTTTCCATCACGGGTTCTGCTCATCCTCCCACCACTGTCCTGCAGGAACAGCCAGGCCTGAGCACAACCTGATGCGTTGCTGAACGTCTTGGAGGTGGCTCTGTGTTACTGGAACGCATCTTTCTCCATTAAATCACCCATCCATGATTCTTCTGAACCTCACACCATAATAACATGAGACAGGCAGAACCAGAAAGCTGAGCAGCCAAGTGACACGGCTGTCTGCACGCTGACAGCAGCAGTCAGTGGAAGCCCAGGCGCGCTCCATCCCACCCTCGCCTACCATGACCCGGCACGAGTGCTGCCTCTCCCCTTCCCACCCCGGCATCATTCCTGAGCAAGATATTGAAAGATGGGTCACTTGTGTTTACAGAATATCAAAAAAATACACAGATATATATCTATAAGTATATAAAATGACATATCAATACATATATAAATGGATATATGAATACCTACATACACAAGCATGTTCACATACATTAAAGCAGAGCCATCATCAAAACGGACAGAAGTCTTACAGCATTTAACACTACTCTAGCTGTCCTCCCCACCTCCCCAGGTCAGGCTATCCTTTGCACAAAAAGGGAGCTATTTGATGTGCCCTGCATGTGAGAAGACGGAGCCTGTGCCGCGCGGGCGCTCAGAGGCAGGTCTCCCACGCCTGCTTCCTCCTCCCACTCAGACCAGAGGCCAGGTAGTCTGAGCGCTGCACATCTCCGCACAAGCAGAAAGGCAATCTCTAATTAGGAGCACTTCACGGGGGTTTGGGAACGCTTGCCAGGTTCATTTAAAAACACTCCAAAGTGCAGCACTGGCCTGCATTACCACGTCAGCTGAAGAATAAGAGGATATATGCCCTGCAACACTCGCATCCATTCAGCATGCTAATGCCTCTCCCGAACATCCCAAATGACACAGCAAAAGCATCACTTATCTCAATACGAACCAAATGACATTAGAGGGAAGTTGGGCAATGCTGCTGGAGCTGGAGTTGGTCTGGAGGTGTAAGCGCAGCTGCCGGGTGGTGCTGCTGGAAGCGCCCGACCCAGCAGAGCAGTGCCCATCGCCATCACCCTGCTGCCAGCTGTGCTCAGGGTGCAACGCCCTGCACCCCGACACGGGGTTTGGGTGTGCGCCGCACCTCTAAATGGTTTTGTCACCCGAGGCAGTGCCGTGGGAGCTCCACCAGCCCGAGTGACAGTGGCCTGGGCCACGGCAGGGCTACCACGCTTTAGTGGCCCATGATGGGACCACGCTTTGCTCTCAGCTCTGCTGGTGGTGAATCAGAACAGCTCTGCTGCCCTTAGCAGAAGGGGTTTTAGGACCTTGAGAATCATCGGTAACAAGGCAGGCTTTGAGAAATACAGATTTTTCTTCAGAATTCTCTCTGCCTGGATGCCTACTCCACCACACTAATGACCTGACTATATTGGATACCATGCTCTCAAACAGCCTTAATTACGTGCTTCAGATCTTCCAATATTATGATAAAATTCATCACAGTCCTATGTCTGGGACAGTCATCATTGTCACTCATTGAGATTAATTTGAATATCACTATAAATAGAAGTAACAACATCTGATATTATGATGCACAGTACTGTGTTGGAGGGTTTTAATGCCTCCAAGCAAAACTCATTTAATAGAATAAAATACGGAATATAGTACGTGTAGTTTTACAGTATTAGTGTTATGAGATTCAAAACCAGATCAATATTCCTTTCATAAAAATTAATGCCTTGAGATGATCCCGCCATTTGTCATCCCAAAGAGGTCACCTCTTCTCATTTCAGGAGCGAGCTGGGAATTGCACAGTGTACTTGCTGCTACACGCTTTCGCCACCCGGGCGGACGCGTTCCAGCACCCCCCGTGCTGCGCCCCGCAGCACCCCCAGTTATCTGCCACCCCCCTGCTCACACCCGCTCCTCCTGCTGGCTCTGCGTGGGTGAGCGCTGCTCTCCTGGCAGCAGCCGTCTTCTTCCAAATGTCTCCTTGAAGCCCTTTCTACCTGAAGGCTACAGAGAGGCACTTGAAACTGGATTAAGAGCTGAGATTACTGCTAATATTGAACTTTGTCTTGTCAAGAACACGGATTTTACCATGTTTCCCCTCTCCCCCCAGAAAGATATATATATATATATATATATTCACAGCACCTCCAACATACCACTAGAAGCTCCTCATGGAAACACACGAGTTCTTGGCACAAGAATTTTCCTTTCCTTTGGAATATAATTAGCACCTAGAGAAAAATATTGCTAAAGCATCTTGGGTTTCTTCCCAAAGGCCAGGGATGAGCCGAGAGCCCCCACGGGAGGTAACCGCCGTGAATTACACTGGGCACTGGAATCGTCTCCGTAAGGGCAGCAGGAGGGGCTCCACGGGAACCTCTGGCTTTGCAAATGCTCACTTTTGGGCCTACATCACATATTCCAGTGGGAAGTTTGAACAAACGAGAGGGAGAAAACCATTAGTTTGCAAATACGTCTGCTGTGGTGTGGAGGACTTTATAGGATCTGGTCGGAGGAGCAGCTTAAAAACAACCCCTTCAACCATCCCTGAAATGACAGCAGCACACGTTCTCTGGAGTGATCCTCACACAGCCCTCACTATCATCCCCTCAACCGCACAGCAAATCCACCAGGAACAGGAACTGATGACTGCCAGAGCCAAATTTAATTCCCTCACGCCAGCAGCTGAGAGAGAGCCACGATCTCCGTCGATACGGGCGGCAGCAGCAGCTCAAACGCTGTAGCGCAGCCAGCCACAGCCTGTTGATGCAGCGTTTTGGCAAAGAGGAGATCCTAACTTAGATATTCTTGGAAAATGCACACCCTCTTCTACAAAAGAAAAAAAAAAGAAGCATCCAGCTCAGAGCTGCACTTCTATTCCTTTCCAAATAACCACATTTCTGCTGGCCTCATCGTGTCTCCAGCAGAAGGCAGGCACTGCAACCTCCATCTCTCATTCAGTGCTAAGGTACCCGCAGAAGGAGATACAGGCAAAAGCACCCAAGGGATAGAAGGGAGTTTCAATTTACACTTCCAATCTAGTTGTACGCCTTTATCCCACTCTGTTTTCTAAACAGTTCCCTGAAGGGGCTTGGCAATGCACCCTCGCAGGCCACAAGAACCATCACTGATACAAGGAAAAGGTTTTCAGACAGGAAGAGCTACTGCTGATTGACTATTTAAAATTATATCCACTGAGGACAGAAACCTGAAGCAGTAATTAGTTCATTATTGAAGGCTGTAATGAGAACGGAGTCCAAAAATGAGTTTTCCAGTAGAAAAACAGAAATGAGTGTGCTGATATTCCCCATATTGCATGGTTTTACTCATGGAAGATATGAAACAGATTAAGCATTTGGCTTTTTTTTTCCAGCACAGTTATTGAATTTCATGGATTTAAATTTGTACAGAAAATTATGACACTGAAGCAGCAACATTTTTTACAATGCAAAACTAGCAGCCTAAAAACCATACTGCCTTGAAATCCCTCTTGCATTTGGAAACAGCTTTCTAAATTGTTTCTGCTTTATTTTTAGAACAAATATTTAATTTACAATCTGCATACTATTTAGCAGCACACTCTAATAGAACTGTATTTTGAAAAAGTCGCCGTACTTGACACACTTGAATATTTATACACTTCCACCTCCCCGCTCCGGCGCACGCCGCGCTGTTACTCCTGTTGCATTAATGCTGCCCCCTGGGAGGGAGGCGCAGGACCCTCGTGCTCGGCAGCACGCCTCCACCACGCCGTCCTCTGCCCGAAGTTTGCAGCCTAACAACCATTTCCCAGCAATGCTCTGCAGCGTCCCAGAAAAATCCATGAAAATGCATCGCCTTCCACGCAGGAAAGGAAACGCAGCCTCCCGCACAGAGCTCACGCATTTTACGGCGGCGTGGCACACGTGCTGGGGTTCCCAGCCCAAAGGCAGAGCTCCCGGCCCCCTGCCCAGGGCTGTGGGTGGGCAGCATCACTGCCCCCCTGCCGGGGCACGGCTCCCACTCTGCTTCTGAAGAGGAGGAAATTAAATAACAGCGAGGTGCAAAAAGAAAGCACCCAGCCGGAGGCACCCCCAACTCCCTCCCTCCTGCAGGGAGCTCTCACCAAACCGCACAGCTGCCTTCAGGTGTGAGCCCAGCGCCCGGCTGCGCCCCGGGCCCCCTCGGTGCGGGTCTGGCTCGCAGGACCTTGGTGCCAGCTGGGATGTGCTGAGCATCCCAAGTAACCCAATTAAGGCCCACACCAAGTTTGTGGCAATACGAGACACTGAATTCAGGCTCAAACTCTTCCTCCTTCCGCTAAACCCTGTGCTTGCACAGGGCAGCTGTTCGTAGCTTTCATCAGCTGTAATTTTGGAAAAGAAATCCTCACGTACGTGGCCTTAGGAGATGTCCTGTTCTCCCCAGCAGCTCTGTGCCCACGGCAAACAGCTCGGCACATCCCCGTGCCTCAGAGGCAGAGCACTCTGACAAGTGCCCGCATCTCAGCATCCCCGGCAGCTTCGCCCCGGCACGAGGAGCACGGCAGGCACGCGGGCATCGCCGGGGCCAGCATCCCCCTGCTGCGGCAGCCGGGAGCTCAGCACCCTTCCAGCTCCCACAGCGCCAGGCAAAACCCCCCTGCCCCAGCGACTCTAACTGAAGGCACAATTCAGGGATACGTGGAGAGAGAGACGGAGGCAGGGGGAGGGACTTGTGGGCTTGTCCCTCTGCGATGAAAGGACAGCTAATGCAGATTCTTTGCATCTTTTTTTATCAAAGGAAAGCTTCCACAGAACTTCAAGCAGTAACGGCAGGGATTAATTCAGATCGGAGGACCTCAGCACGGCTTTCCCCTGCTGATACACCTGTTGGCGTTAGCTGCGGATGCCCCCAAAGCTCTGTGCTCTGTCAGGAGCAGGCAGGTGAGCGGCACGGCCGGTCACGGTACCCCAGTGTGCAGAGAGCAGGGCGAGCACCCCCCTGGGGACAGAGCCCACGAGCACTGGTGGCCGGCTGAGGACCCCCCCCGTGCTCTGCGTGGCTTATACACCTTTCTTCTCCCTGACTTTAAGGTAGAGTACCAAGTAATTCAACTCCCTTCCAAAACACTGTCAGAGAAATGTAAACACTAGTGAGTAAGATTTCTTTGCAGAGGCCTCCACAGATGGGAAGAGTATTCATCTAGGAGACGTCAGGGGAACGGCAGTTTGTGCATGAAAACACACGTCCAGGAGCCGTTCCCCCACCCCTCAGCGCGCTGCCACGGCCAGGAAACCTGCAGAGACCCTCGGGGAACACGCTGGTGGCAAAAGCTAACGCATCTTGGAAAGCATTTAGGTTAGCAAGTGTGCTGCCGATTTTCTTTCTAGCAGCTTACAGCTTCTTACTCCCCTTACAACATCACGTAGTTGCTTAATAGGCACAGTCCTCCTCTTACCTCAGAATATTTCCTTCCTTCTTATTTCTCTCTGGCTGGGACACGTTCTGAACTGGGTTTTGAAGGAGGGCAGGACAAGAGGGAACAGCTTTATGGCATGGAAAATGTGCTTAAAGGAGGCAGAACCAATCTGCAAAATATATATTCAGTAAATCTCTCCCAGGATGTACCAGTTCCTGCTTTCTGGGTGATTTGGATAAAAAGCAATTTGGAACAGATGCTTAGTCACAATATGTTAAAATGTTTGGATAGACATAAATACCACTACCCGCACAAACTGCCCGAACGCCTTGCTGTCTGCAAGCCCCATTACGTAAGTTCGGCGGCACCAAAGGTTTCGCAGGTGCTGTGGCTCTGTGGGGAAGGCTCCGAGGGTTTCCCCCCGGGGCGAGACCTCAGCGCGGTGCCCACCGTTCGCCGTTGCAGGCGTTCCGACGTGCCGGAGCTGCCTGGGCAGAGCAGCGCCCGGCGGAGCGGAGCCCGGGCACAGCCCGGGCACCGCTCGCACCCTGCGGGCTCCGGAAGGCGAGGGCCGGCGGCTCGGAGCCCCGGGGCGCTGCGAGCCGCGTCTCCACCTGGGGGGGGAGCGAGGGAAACCGAAGCGGGTCCGTCAGGAGCGCTCGGGAGGGCGGGCAGGACGCGGGGATGCGGCGTGCCGGGGGCTTCCACCGGACCCCCGCGGGTTTCCAGCTGGGAAAAGCGGGGCAGCGCTGCCCCCGCCGCCGAAGGGAGAGATGAAAAACACCCCCCCCGCACACGCAGCCCACCGCCTCCGCACGCCAAGGCGCAGGATAGGAAGCGAGCAACCCCCCGGCGCTCGGTGCAGCTGGGGGAGGCTCTGCCGCTGCCACCGCGCCCGCTGCCGGCGGCTCCCCGGGGCACGGCGAGCTGCGAGCTCCGAGGGGCAGCGGGGACCGGGGGGAGCCGCAGCGCCTCCGCCTCGCCCCCGGCCGGGGACCCGCGCCCCCCGCCCGCCCCCAGCCGGCCCCGGGGCGGCCGCGCTGCCCTCCCCGTCCGGCGGCGGTGGCCCCGGCCCCGCACGGCCGCGGGGCAGAGCGCCCTGCCCGGCCCCGAGGGGCGAGGGGGCGCCTGGCGGTGCCCGGCACAGCCCCGTGTCGGCCGGGGGCAGCCCCCCCCGGACCCCCGGACCCCCGACGGGGGCGGCTGCGGCGCCCCCCGCCCGCTCCGTGCCCCCGCCGCCGAGCCGTATTCTTCTCCAATGCAAAACCCAGCTCAGTCATCGCCTTGTTGTTTTTTTGTTTTTTTTTCCTCCCTCCTCTTCCTTCACGGCTTGCTTCTTGCAAATGGGGCGATAAATCCAGAGAGTGCCACGCACCGCCGGGAAGGGAGCGTGCCGAAACGGGGAGGGAAGGCTGGGAGGGAGGCGAGGAGAGGCGCCCCGCTCCGCTCCGCTCCGGGGGGAGCCGAGGGAAGCACCAGCAGGGGCCCGAGCGCAGCCCCGAGCCCGGCGGGCAGAGCCCCGCGGCCCGGCCCGGCAGCAGCCCTACCTGGAAGAGCCGGAGGATGTTGGCCACCATAATGGAGACGGAGCTCCCCGACGCCCCGATCACCCCGACGACTTTCTCCGGCTTGACGAAGACGGGCGGCTCCCCGTTGGTGCACCGCACGTCGGAGGTGTCCTTCTGGATGAGCGCCTGCACGAAGGTGAGGGACTGCTCCAGCGCGTAGGTGTCTCGGGAGCAGGTGTCCAGGATGCGAGCGCCCAGCGTGACGTTGGGCAGCAGGTCCGGGTCGCTGTTGATCTGGTCCAGGGCGTAGAGCATCGCCTCCAGCCTGTGGATGCCGTTCTCCTTCTTGATGTCCCCGCAGGGCACGCCCGGGGGCCCCTTGGCGTGGACGGGGAAGAGGCCGCCCAGGGTGATGTCCCCCTCCAGGCGGATGGAGTGCGGCGCGTACATCTCCTGCCCGCGGGCCGCCTCGGAGAGCAGCAACTCCAGCAGGCAGCAGGGCAACTTCAGCAGAGTCAGGAGCCGCAGGAGCCTGCCCAGGCGGACCATGGTGCCGGCGCCGCCGCCGCCGCCCGGGCGATGCCCCCCGCTCCCCTGCGCCTTCATCCGGCCCGGGGCGGCGGCGCGGGGTGCCCGGGGCTTGGGCCGGGGCCGGGGCCGGGCCGCTCCCCCCCTGCCTCCGCCGCGCCCGGCGGCCGCTCGGCACTGGGGAGCCGCCGCCGCGCCGCCACCGCTTTAAATGGTGGCCGGGCCGCGCCGCCGCCCGCCCCCTCCGCCGCCCCGCCCGCCGCCGCTGCGCAGGATGCGGCCGTGCCGCCCGAGAACGGGCCGGGGATGGCGGTGGGGACGGGGACGGGGACGGGGATGGGGACAGGGGATGGGGATGGGATGGGGATGGGGACGGGGACGGGGATGGGGATGGGGATGGGGGTGGGATAGGGATGGGGACGGGGATGGGGACGGGGACGGGGACAGGGGATGGGGATGGGATGGGGATGGGGACGGGGATGGGGATGGGATGGGGATAGAGATGGGGATGGGGTTGGGATGGGGGTGGGATGGGGATGGGGATAGGGATGGGGACGGGGACGGGGATAGGAATGGGATGGGGATGGGATAGGGATGGGATGGGGACGGGGACGGGGACGGGGATGGGGATGGGGATGGGGATGGAGATGGGGATGGGATGCTGATGGGGATGGAGATGGGGATGGGGATGGAGATGGAGATGGGGATGGGATGGGGATGGGGCTCAGGATGGAGCCGGGCGCCCGCGGCCGCTCAAGCGGCCCGGCCCCGGGGGAAGCGGGGGCAAACAGGTGGGGCGCAGCCGGGACGGGCAGCGCCGGGCAGCCCCGCTCCTCACTCCCCGCTCCCCACTCCCCGCTCCCCGCTCCCCGCTCCCCGCGGCCGCGCCTGGGAGCCGGGGTCGGGCGCGGGGGCCGCGGTGCGGAGCGCCCTTGGCCGGCGGGCAGGGGGCAGGCGGAGGGCGGGCAGCGGGCGGTTGGTGCTGCACGAGCACCGCGGGAGGTAGCGCTGCCGCTCATCGCATGGCCCCTAACTCAGCCCGGACCAGCAGCGCTCCAAGGGTGGTTGTGCAGCCTGCCTGGGCCAGCTGCAGCTCGGAAGTGTTTTATCTAATAGAGAGCTGTGCTGATTGCTGCGTTTCCAACAGGCTGTACTTCAGCGACGGCAGAGTAACACAGCTCTGATGGCCTCTACCTGTTGAGGCCCAGCCAAATTTTATTGCATGACCCAGAGCTGGTAGAGCATGACTGCTCTGGCGGGCACGAGTGAGGGGCTTTGCCAGTCAGGTCTTGACTTCAGATGGAGCTGGCTAGGGCTTTGCAAGATAATCATCATTCCAATAATCATTTAGGCATTTTAACACCTTAAAATCTCTCTCTTTTTTTCACTCGCTGTTTTTCAGCTTTTTTTTTCTTTTTTTTTTCTTTTTTTTATTTTCCCCTTGAACTGTGGTTCTCCGTGTCCATTTGTATTTGGCAGAAGTTACTACAACCAAGTTTTCCAAGGTGGTGCTATTCAGTTCCACCACGACCACAGCAGACGTGCCTATTCCTCAGTGAAAGAGGACAGTCCAGTGAAACTGGACAGCCATAGCAAGTTGGAGGACTTTGCAGCAGGGCCAGGACATAACAAGCATAAACACCAACAAAAGCAGCTGGAGTTCTCCACTAGAAATTATAATTCTGGGGCTCGGGACCAAAATGTAGCTTTTCCACAGACTGAAAACCTCAGAAGAGATTATTTCAGAGTAATTTGCATATGGTGCTCCAGCTTGTGCCATCGCTCAGGCCCTGTTGTTCATCGTTTCTATTCACCACTGGAGGAAAGCACAGCCACGATTTCCTGACCCCCCCTCCCCTGCCCACCATCCTCCCGCTGAGGGGCAGAGCTCACGTGCAGGATAGGGCACGCGGGTGCTGGGGGCTCGCGGGTGCTGGGCATTGGGCTGCTGCCTCCCCACGGCCCGGGCTCAGGCACGCCGTCCTCCAGCCTTGCCAGCCAACCTGCGGCTTGGCCAGGGCCCAAGCGGCCACCTCGATGCCTGCACGCAGCTCGCTGCCTCGGTTCGGCTGTGGCACGGTGTCAGTGATTTCCTTCCCAACCGTTCCTTGGTAATGTCAGCTCCAGCCCCCTTTCACATCTGAACGTGTGCAGTGAAGTGTGAGCTCTTCAGTGTTTATTTACCTCTTGCCCACTTAAAGCGCCTCTCTGAGAATCTTAGCTGTATTTATTAGTATTAAAAAATCCGACTCTAGTGGCTGTGGAGAAGAGTTTGCAGGCATGACTCAAGCTTGCCTTAAGTGCTCAAGATTCAGAAAGGATATAAACATAAATCATCTTTTCTAATAAATCTCATTGTTTTGCAGGAAGCTACCTCATGAATTTGAAAGTTTTTTAAGGCTTTTTTTCTTTTTGGCAAATCTGTGCCTTGTTTTGCAGGAAGCTACCTCCTGAATTTGAAAGCTTTTTTTTTTTCTCTCTCTCTCTCTTTATTTTTTTTCCTTTGAGCAAATCTGCAGTTACATTCAACATGTTTATCCTCTCAAAAATTACAGAAATTCCATCTGCTGTCTACTTCATGCTCCTTTTCATCACACCCTCATTACCTAAAAAAATTAGTCTGCATATTCCATGCCAGATTCCCTAAAGGCACATAAACAATTACACACTAGATCAAGGTAGGCCTAGGGTCTGTCCTAGCCCAGTATCTTGTCTTGGAATTGCAGCAGAGCTTCCAGAAGAAAATGCAGGAGCTCTGGAGTATGCAGATGTCTTTAATCTGCTCCTACCATAAGTCTCATCATGGTCTCTCATAGAGAGAAATTGGTTTAAGCCGTGAAGCATGAAAAATTATTCTGATTACATTACAAATTTTGATATAGTTAATCATTACTCTGGATATTCCTGATATCCATAAAAATGCCCAGTCCCTCTTCCACTCTTGGTAAGCACATGGCTTCAGTGGTGTCCGGTGGCAACAAGTACCACAGTTTCATTGGACATCGCCTGAAACAAAAGCTGTGTTTATCAGCTTTCATTTTCCTGCTTTTTATATTTAACTCTTAAAACAGTTAGTAATCTCCCCGTTATTGTACCTGATCTTCTTCCACTCCGTGCAGTTTGCTACCTATATTCAATCTGGTGCTCTCAGACAAGAAACTAAAGTAATAACCTGTGCATCTGTTACTGCCGGGTTTTACTTGGAAGAAGCATTTCATTTGGCTTGGCTTATTGAATACGTGGAGGTGAGAGAGCACTGGCTAAATACCATCCTGGAGATATCACACAGATATCACAAAATATCACAAAGATATCACAACATATCACAACTTAGCCATCCTTCAGAACCTGCGCTGAATTGCAGCCCCTATCCCAGTGGATCTAAGAAATTCTTCTCCACACCTGCAGCCCACCAGAGGAGCCGCGCTCTCTTGGACTCAACCTGCAGTTCCTAGGCATAAATTAGATTACGGCTGCTCCAGACTGAACTCCCCCACCCTTAAAGCCATCGGTGAGAATTGAGAGTTTCAACATACTAAATCATGTTAAAGTTGTATCCCTAATCTGAACTGACTCTCAGAAAGCAATGTTATTATAACAAAGCTGCAGAATGACAACATTTTATGTATTTAATGGGAATATTGATAAAAGCACATTCTTATTTTTCTACTGGTGGGAAAGTCATTTCAATGTTATGGCTTGTATTTCACCTCGTAATTAGTCATTCTTGTACTAAATCAAATTCCCAGCAAAAGTCCCTTGCTAAGTTCCCAGAGAGCAGTGACTGCTTTCTTTAGATGCCCTAATTCAGCACCGGAGCGCTGTGCTCACACCAGAGCAGACTGTAGACCTGATGTGATAAGAAGGACGCTATTATAGTTTTGTCTCTCTGAGAGGTGAGGGGAGATCTGCAGAGCATCTTCATGCACGTGAGCACTGCTGCCCCTCCGTGCAGTGCCAAGCCCACCCATGCCCCCACCGCTCCTGGATAGGCACCAGGGGATGCACTCCACTTCCCACTGGGAAAGTTTGCTTCACGGAAAAAAAATAAAAATAAAAAATAAATTAGAAAAAGGAAAGGAAAAATGAAAGAAAAAAAAACAAATAAAGAAACAAACAACAAAACCTAGCCTGATCTTTTCAGCAAGAGAATTTGTTTAGAAGTAAACAGCCAGTGGTTAAACACATCCAAAAGCATATTCAAAAACATTTCTTAACTTGTCTGTCAAATAAGATCATGGATTCAGCCAAATTGGTACTGGATAAGAAAAGACATTGCCAGAAAGAAATCAGCATCATAGCTGGCATCCTTCAGGGGAGCGACACAATTTCCATCACGGGAGGATCTTACCCGCATCTACTTTCAAAGATGCTGTATAATTAAACATGGCTTTTATGTGGGCAACTGGCAGGGTGAACACAAAATCGTTTTACAACAGACCAGTGGAAGCAAAACAAAGAGCTACAGAATAGCAGAAAAGAGAAATAAGACAATATTTCAAATTTTGGTAATGTAGCATGCTGCTGCCGTGCACAGTTGGAGGTCATTTTGAACAACTGTAATGGACATGGTACAAGCAATTAATTTGTTGGGTGAAGTCAGTGTTGGGACAGCAGCCAGAGCTCCTGCTTATCTGGTGTTCAGAAAATAATGAATTTTTGGAGCAGAGGCTAGTGAAAAACCCTGATCCTTAACTCAGTGTTTTACTGAAGCTGTTTACAATGAGAAAGTGTCAGTGTGGTGCTGGCTGCCAGGGAGATGGGGAGAGCAAATTCTCATCGAAAGATGTAGTGGCCTGGATCTCTCGCTAGGCCTTATATAAGAAGTAAATTATTTATATATTTATTATAAGCTATTAAATAAAAATATTGGATTATATTATAAATTATGTATTTAGAGTACATATAAGCTAGAAAATATAAAATAAGTGTTAGCGATTGTTCCCAAGCCTATGAAAAGATATGCAATGGATACTTTGTGCTGAAACACGAAGTACCTGGGCCTAACACTCTGTGGCAACACGCGGTCACGATCCCGTACAAAACCAAACAGACAGAGCAGTGCGGCTCTGAGACCTAGCCTCAGCTCCTCTCTGGAGGGAAACACTTCCCTGGTTTTGATGCTTGAAAAGGTATTTTTCCATTTTCACTCATGTCCCAGGCCCGGCCTCCTCTGCATGGGCTGCCAGTGCTTGAAAAGGGAAAAGTCTCTGGGGGAGCAGGAGCCCCTGGGCTGGGGCTGGGGCCTGGCAGGTCCGTGTGGAGGCTGAGACCAGTCGGGTTCTGTGTGGAGGCTGCCCCAGGGGGTGCTGGCAGATGCCGCGGGGCTGCCCCCAGAAGTTGCTCGTCGCTGAAGGAGCAGCAGCCACAGAAGGTGCCCGCATGCAGTAACAGTGGCCGCTCGTACTCCTGCAGTAGTTTGCACGATGATTTACCACATCTTGTGGATTAGGAGCTCAACCATAAAGATAGTTGGATAGTTGTTAATAATACTATTAAAAAAGAAAAATAAAATCACACTGTAAGTTTATGCAAGTGCAGAGACAGCGATTTATTATTATTTTCATCAGTGAAGATTATTTATATAAACTACCACCAGACCGATGTATAGAACTCGCAAGATAACCAATGGGGAATATTTACAGCAAGTTTAAGTCTTGAGCTCTTTATTTAAATTTGTTAGTTTTTTCAAACCACAATTGTCTTTGTCAAGAAGATGGTTTCAGAAATAACAAAAACCGAGTTCAAAATTTATCTAAATACTAGCATCCACTCAGTCTTGAAGCCAAACATGCTATATTCTGGAAAACCAAAGCGTTATGAAATGATCCCATTAACGCAGCACACTTAGAAGGAGTTGCAGCGCAAGGCTGGACACCACCTCCCGCACTGCCACCTGACTGCAGTGAATGGCAGTTTAAAATTAACACCTTTTTATCCTATTTCCCTCCTGGCGTTTGAGCCTTTCTAGGTCAGATCTCTCGTTTAACTGAAACCCGTGGTGGTCGGTGGCTTTCGTTGAACAGACAAAAGCCGGGGAAGGAACTGTGCCAAGCGTGCCAGAAACCGCAGGAGAGCGGCACAATGATGGCCCATGGCTGCCACCTCCCTTGTCCCCTGAACTCGGCCGGTGCGGGAGGACCGAGGCCCTGGGGAGGACTGAGGCCCCGGGAGACGACCAAGACCCTGAGGGAGGACTAAGGCCCTGGGGAAGGACTGAGGCCCTGAAGGAGGACCGAGGCCCTGAAGGAGGACCGAGGCCCTGGGAGACAACCAAGACTCTGTGAGAGGACCAAGGCCCTGTGGGAGGACTGAGGCCCTGGAGGAGGACTGGGGCCCCAGGGGAGGCTGGGTCTCCTCTCCTTCAGAAGGTGGTGGGGAACAAAAGCCGTTTCTCCTCCTGAGAATGGGTTTGGACCAGTTCTGGGCAGGTCCCGCTCTCTAGATGGGAGCTCCGTGTTTCCCCACAGGCCACGTAGAACGCACGTCCCCTCCACGTGCTGCCAGTACCTGTCCCATCGCTCTGAAGGCCAGGCAAGCATTTGAGAGGAGTGGATCAATCGGTTATGCAAGAGACACTTTAAAACTGTTCCTCTGAGATGGCAAATATTTCAAAGAGGCAGCTCTATTAGATGGGCACTTCAGCGAAATCATTAAAATCCCTGCAATCCACAGAGAACAATAACTTCTTCTTTTCAAACACTCACTATTATCTCGGTTTCTGATTTACTGAGAATATTCTGATTCACTTAATCCTTGAAACATCTCCTCCGACGCTGAAGGAAAATGAAGGTCCTGCACGTTCTCGGTAACTAAGTGCGGTGGCTTTCCCTACATGACCAGGGTTTGGGGCCACCCTGTGACAAGGTGACAGGGTGACCTGCCCCATGGCAGCTCCCAGGCATGGCTCCAGATGGGGCAGAGCAGGGACCACCCGCACCCGGGCTGCCCACGTCCCCTCCCAGCCGCCCCCTGCCCCAGCCTTTCCCTTCAAAAGCCCCCTCGCCCCCTCAGCAAGGAGCCCCCAGCGTGCAAAACCGGCCGCAGGAAACAACAGAGGCACAACTGCTTCTTCAGCCCCCCCCGCACACGCTGTGATGTGGTCCTTCTGGTTCAAGGCAGAATTAATAAATTTTTCCTGGGTTTTCCTATCTTGATCATCACTATAGTGTCTGAGTGCTTCAAAAACAGTAATTTATTTTCACAAGATAAGTGGTATTATTATCCCTGTTTACAGAAGGGCTACTGGTCAACAGGCACACAGCGATTAAGATAAAAAATCCGTTGATTTGAGGTGTTGAGTTTGAGTTGGTTTTTCTAAAGGCTTGCTTTCCATAATCTTATTTTCAAAAACCAAAGGCTCCCCTCTGTGCCAAGCAGCCCCAGGCCACCCCCCCCACCCCATTTCACAGCTCGCACACCTCTGCATGAGCTTTGCTACTTCTGCCCAGAAATGCACTGCTTTTTGTTTGGTTGGTTGTTGTTGGGGTTTTTTTGTTTGTTTTTTAGAGTAGGGTGCGCATATCTGCACATAGATCGTGTCCTGGCTGGATTTGCCTGCACAGAAAAAGGACCAGAAAGGTCTCATTTGTGAACTGCTTCCAGAGGTTTAGGAGCTCGCTGGACAGCTCACATCAGAACTAAAACTCATGTTCAAAGCCATAACCAAATGCAGAATTTTCACTCTCGTACCTTCCTGACTTTAAAGTTACACTCTTTTAGTGTGTATTTACTTATTTTTATTTAAATAAAGAAAGGTGACTTGCCATAAAATAGAAAGTCATACGTGTAATTTAATAAATTTTCTCTTTGTTGGCAGTGTTTTTTGTTTTGTTTTGTTTTTAATAGAGTTACAGAAAATTCAATTTCGTATACAGAAGCGGTGTATCCCCAGGGGCTGCTAAACAGCTTCACCTCTGTTAACAGCTCAGACCACAGCGAGCAGCAAGCCACTAAATCACTAGTTGCTATTAGCTAATTCTGGACAACGAGCAGTCTTGGTCACACCCCCACAGAGCAAGGTGCCCAGATACCAAAAACTCTATCACAGCTGGCACTCGTCTTAATTAGTCCTGACAAATCTTGATAATGAATCATTGAGAATATGAGGTAAGCATACGATAAAGCAAAGAGCAGGAATCTTACGTAATTCTCTGCACTCCAGTGACTGCAGACATCGAGCCGTGAGATTGTTTTGGAAGGCTTTATGACAGAAATCATGAGTGCTCTTTGCATATTCACTTTGAAATTATTTTTAAGGTCTCTTCATGGTTGTGTACTTTCTATAAGAACGCAGCTGTTTTCCCCACCTATTTTGTTTATTCCCTTAATGGCTCTCCCCATCCATTTAGCAGAAAGTCCGACCTATGCCAGATTTTATGCCTGCGTACAACAGTGAACAAACTCAGGTAAAACACATTGATGGCCCAGTGTCCCCAGCTAACGGTAGCGTACGCTTTCCTATCAACGTGGCTTTTACAGATTTTTACCTTCATTCATTTGCTTTGATGGACAGAGAATTGCCAATACATTCACAACTTTTTCCCCCTTATATGATACTTAATCAGAACTTGTATGCCCCATTATACTCCCTTTTAAAGCGACTCTTTCCCTCAGCCCCACTGTCGACACGTGCCCCGTGGGCTGCTAAATGGTGCCACTAACCTCAGCAGAAGGCAGCCCCGGGGGCCCGCTTGGCCCTGCCACATCGCTGCGTGCCCCTGGCGCTGGGGTGGCACGGCAGGAGCTGTGCCTTTGGTACACCCGGCCCCCGGGGGACAGCACCGTGGGGCTGGAAGAGCCGTGAGGCTGCTGGGGGCCGCTCTGCCTCCTGTGAGGAGATCCTATTTATATTTTCTGGGATGCTTTGTTATTATAATTATTGAAATGAGATTTTTCAAATCTCATTTAGGGACTGGGAAAACGCAGGTGCTCAATTTCCTCTCCCAGGAAACCCTGGGCTAATAAAAGCTTTCTAGGCAGGTTTCTGGAGCTAAGTGAGTGTAGAAGGGAACCCAAACCAACTTGGAGCTACTACGGAACAAAACCAAATTTTTCCTTACTAAAAACCTGCCAGCCAGGAGCAGCAGGACATATATGGCTAAATCAGTGGGTTCAGACGGCACGCTCAGAGGTGCTGGGTTGGGTGTTGAAGCAGGCGAACTGCTTCCAGATCTGGGACTGACGGGAACGCCCTGGCAGGCTCAGACCTGATCCACTTCCACCGAGGTCAATGAAAACTCATTAATTTAAAAGATCAGATCATTAATTTGAAAGCTATTGACAGCAGCAAGAGCAGGTCTGAAGAATGAAATAACACAAAGGCAGAAGACATCCTTGCAGTCTCATAATACGAATCCTAAAGCTGAGTACAAGCAGAACGAGGTTAAATCCTTTAAACAGGAGACTAACTGCTCTGCAATGATACGGAAAGAGTGGGTATGCACGTATCGATAGTTTTACACCTAAGAGAAAATAGATTTTATCCTCAATTAGTTCAGATCAATGACTTTGCCATTACCAGTGCAGCTAAACTGCATGGCAAAGGGCGAAGGTCCAACAACGCTCCTGCACAAGGCCCAGCCAAACCTGGCAGCCTGGTGGCTCCCCTTCACAGGCAGCTGTTGCCAACGGGAAGCCTGCTGGAATAAGATTTGCAAACGGGTACAAAAAGGCTCTAGTTTTGAATATGGCATGGACAGACTCAGTCATCTCTGCACATAGCCGTCATTTTCTCATTTGCTGGCAATTCAGGTTTTTAGATGCTTCAGGCTAACCAAAACACTTTGACCCAAATCAGAACTTTTTGAATGAACACTTTATTTATTTTTTAACAATAAAATAGAAGAAAATGTTATCTCTTTATTATTTTGTTGAAAAAGTGATGTCAAAATGATGATGTTTTATGTACAAACTGTACTGCAGATGCTGGGTATCCCTTGACCCTACGAGAGCTGTCTGCAAGGCCACGTCAGCAAGCAGGAGCAGGTCTGCAGAGCAAAGACCCTGGCTGAGGACCCATTGCCCAGCTGCCCCGGCTCAGGGGTGGTTTTGGGCTGGCTCTGCGCTGGGCTGGATGCTGGTGGAGCATGCTAGGGCTGCTCTTGGAGCATGCTTTTAGACAACAAACAGCAAGTATTATTTTATTGTGATGTGCACAGCTGAGAACTAAATCTGATAGAGATATTGGATCAAACCTTGTACTCTGTGGCAATCTAATTTTATCCTGACATGTTGATTGCTTGCTCTTCATCTACTGTTGCCGTCCCAAAGGGTGCTAAGTGAGAGAAGCTGTATTTTCTTTCCTTAAGAAGATGACAGAAAATAAATTCAGAAGAACACCCAAGAACAATGTGGGCTTTGTTATTCACAAGGCAGCTTTGAGAAGGGGGAAATTTGGAGTTGAGTTGTTTGAGGGCCTCCACACAAATGGTGGTACAAAACGTGATGGATTTTCATATTGTTGTTTTTTAAATGCCTACAGCCATTGGTTCCCCCTCTGTGAGAAAAGATGACCATGGCGTTGGTACATTACAGGGCTGCATCTCCAGGAGCTGAGTGATATTTGTGTGCTTAGCCATGGGATGGATCTCTTCAGCCCTCTGAGCACTGACCATTTCATGGTTTCATGGTCTTCGAGACCCAAAATAAAAAAGGCAGCTTTTGTGGGGGAGAGGCGTAGGTGGAGGGCCTGGGACAGTGGAAGGGCTGGAGGTGCCAGGCTCCTCACCCCAGCAGTGGGCTGCAGCCAGAGGTCAGCCGCTGCTGGTCAGAGGTCACCCTGCAGCACCCGATCTGCATGACAACCGTGGGGAAGAAAAAACCCCAAAAGGTGAAACAGCGATCACAGGGTGATGGGTTTTTATGCTGAAGCCCCAGTTCTGCAGCTCTGGGGGGAAGGGGAGGGAGGCTTGGCCCCAGGAGCCCTTCATGCAGCTGAGTTTGGTTACTAAAGCCTATAGAGCCACCCCAAAACAACGCAGCTGGGGAGTGTGGGTGGTTTTGAAAATCCCTGTACGCCACCCTCGCTCCTTACCTCACATGGGAAATGCTGAATTTCTTTGCAAAGCTGGGCCTTGGAAACACGGCACCTGAGGATGGAATTTAGGAATCCACAGCTGACAAATCAACCACATTCAAAATCAAAATTTAGGTGCAGGTTTTACTCCAGGTTTTCAAACCCTTAAGGTAAGGAATTTTTCCAGATGTACACAAAACACGTTTTGGAAGGGACGCTGTGTATAACTAACTACCTGCTTAAAATAGTTATTTAAATAAGGGCTTGCAAAAACTTAAGACATTTTCACAGACTTCCATATATGCAAAATTATAAACCTAAAGCTAAGCCACCGCAGCAAGGGACACAGCATCAGACCCTGCCAGCAGAAGTAACAGGCTCCTCGTGAAGATGTTATCCCTGAAGCAGAGGCAGATACAAGGAGAAGCGAGACCCACGTCAGGCCGAAAGGCGCTTATCTGACACACACGGGAGCAGCAGACACCTTGGGAGACTTCACCTGTGGGGGGAAGCACACCTCCTGCTCAGAGGTTTGGTGTATTTCACCAGAAAAGGGCCCTTATCAACCACTTTTTTTGCTGCTTAATTCTATCAGAAACACAGCGCGGAGCTTCCACTGCGTGGGTCGAACAGGAGCGACGAGACCTCTGCCAGATCTCCCGGTACACCTAACCCCGTAGGTCGTGGATTCGGTTCAGTAAATAGTTATGCATATTAATCCTGCTAACACAAGATGAAAAACTGGTGTAGATAGTTGCAGGACCAGAACACTGCAGTTGATTTTCTTGTAAATATTTCAGAAAAAGAAATCAAACACAGAACTCCACATCCTGTTAAGAAAACATCATTTGCACCATACAACAACTCGGTGTTTCTTATTGAGCCTCACTCACACGTAATAAATCCACTTTGAAGTGTTGCTTAATTTTAGCAACTTTTTTTTTTTCTCTTGACCCAGATACAAACATGCTTTTACTATTGGGAAATGAAATGTTCACACAGCAGTACAAGTTTCCCCATCACTTATTTTTTGAATTAGAACAGGAGAGTTTTTCTCCTTTAATTACTTACACTGATAGCGTTCTGCATTATCTGTAAATTCAGAAGTTTTCTTATATATCTAGTCTGCTTCCTCTATTAACTTAGGTTATAACTCTGACTAAATCAAATTGAAATTTTTAAAACACATAAATGGTGGCTCAAGGTTGGCATTAGAAGACAAGAATAAATCCTTTTTTATAAGTTTTTTTTA
Source organism: Anser cygnoides (assembly GCF_040182565.1). NCBI lineage: Eukaryota > Metazoa > Chordata > Aves > Anseriformes > Anatidae > Anser > Anser cygnoides. Next base: position 3,621,232 of record NC_089882.1, read on the forward strand.
TTAAAAGCAATTTAGTTTAAAGAAACAAAATTAAATTAAAAGAGTGATGCTGGAATGTATGTTAATTTCAGACAGTTAATTTAATTGGAGGGACAGCTGATGAGTGAGAAACAGCCTGGTCTGGAGCCCCGCAACACAGATTCGATTCCTACCTCTGCCACAGACATGAAAAAAAAAAAATCAGAATCCTGGACAAACACCATTATTTGGTTTTGTTGTTTAATTCATTAGCAACTTTCCTTTCATTCTCTTCATGGAAGAAAAATTAAAAATGGGACTTTGGAGAAGAGAGGAACAAGTGAAAGACAGGGAAAAACATCCTGGGGTAGATATTCTCTCAGGCTGGAACTAAATTATGTCACCCATTGAGTAAGTTTGCTTGTTCCAAGTTGATAGGATCTGATTTCTTTATGCATTACTGGGCCTAAGTTTAATTTCATATGATTTACTTTTTTTTTTCAGGGAAATAGGTGGAGAACGAAATGTGCCCCTTCCAGTGGGGTGGATGGGTGGCTCCTAACTCAGTCTCCCCCTGTATTGTGACCAAAGGCCAGCATGGAGCAGGTTAGGCTGGTGGCCAGCATCCCTGCTTTCAATACCTAACGTATAAATATAAAAATATAAATATAAAATCCCCAACCCTCTTAGGTTTCTTCTTGCGTTTTCTTCTTAGCTTTTCCATTTACACTGAGGTATTCCAACAGCAAGTATATTACATAAGGAAGTTTACATAAGGAAGTCCCCCGTCACCAGCGGTAGCGTGCGAGTGTTGCTGGTTTCGGCAGGGCGCGGCTTGAAGCCTGACGCTGCAGAAGCCCTGCAGCCCGCGGTGGTTGTGGCTGCGCAGCCCCAGGGACACGGGGCTGGGCGCTGCCGACCACCTTGGGGGATAGGCAACCACGCAGGTTTTACATTAGGTTCCTTTTTTTAATCTTTTTTTAACCAAGGCATTAATTCCACCCGTGGATAGGATCCAAACCCATAGAACATCAACTTCCCATCAAAGGAATGTTTTATAGGTGGCAAGATTAAGATGTGTTGAACATTAAAGCTACATCACTGGAAATCACAGTAACTGCTAACCATCTTCTTGAAATAGAGCAAATTGCCTTTAGTTTTTACTGCCAGAAAGGAGAATGTCCATTTCCCAAATATGAATTTTTACTATCATTTTATCTCTCTGTGTTTATGAAGCAAAAGTTATAAAGGCATTTCAAACATAAATTAGTTGAAACTTCTCCTTCCTAATTCCCACTAGAACTAAGCTCAAATTCTCTAGATCAAAGTATTTTGGAGTTCATTTTCCATGCCTATATCAATACAATTATGATATTTTTCACATCTAAGGAGCAGAGTCTGGAAATCAGGAGAAAGGGGAAAAAAAAAATACCATTAGTACAACCCTTGAAGGAACAGACTTGCTTCACCTGACCTGTGCCTTTGATGTCCAGGTCCTTGACATTGGTTTCTCGGCAGCATCTCACACGTTTAGATAACTGCTTTGCTTGGCATTCCTGGTCCAGCCCCACGTTGGCGCTCTGTGCCCTGCACCCAGCATCTTGTGCAAGTCCACCAGAAACAGGACCATGAAGAAGCAAATATCACCCAGAAAAAGCACAACAGCTGGAAAGCCAGTAGCTAAACAAGCCAGGTTTAGCAGCTGCATTACTTAAAATTATTTAATTGACATTGAGTAGCTATATCATTTAAGTCTTTGCAATATAAGCAAAAAAAAAAAGACTTGAATCAAATGGGTATGACAAAATCAATTAATTTTAAAAGTATACATTTAATGTCAGACCTAACCACTTCAGGACAATGGTTCCATTTTTACAGTGTCACATCAGGTTTTTCATTTTATGGGTGCAGTTCTCATTCAAGAGCTGTAATTTCTTATTTGGTTCACCCTGCAAGAAGTCGTTGCCTTCTGCTGAAATATATACTTAGAAAAGCATTCACAGAAAGGTTACAACCAACAATGAAAACAACCACCCTAAAACCACCATCAATTTGGGGCATTTCCATCAATCCTGTTCCCACCGCTGCTCCCGTTGGTGCTCAGGGTGTTAAATGATTTCTCACTTTCATTCTCAATCTGAAACTGCACAAAATTCTCACATTTAGCAACCGCTGGAAGCAATGCAGAGAAAGCTGCAAAGCTCCTGGGTCTTTGTAAGAGGCAGGGAGCGTTTTGCCTAAAATGGACCTATTTCAGTCAGCATACTTCATATGAATTGAGTTTTAAAACTTGAGCCGAGCTTCCTGCTCGTGGTTACTGGCCTGTCATGCCGTATGTCACGGTGCCATTTGGGCCCCCCGAGATATGGGTTCAGTTCCAGGTTTTCTGCAGTTTTCCCGGGTAGGGCCCTGGGGAGCGATCTCATTCCCTGCTAGCGCAGTTCATCTTCTGTAAGGGAACGGCGTACCTGCTAACTCACGTCGCTCCAAGACACTTAGAACCACAGCAGTAGAACTTGTGAACATACGAGAAATAGAAAAGTGTGTAAATATGATTTAAAACCAATCTGGAGTTACAATTGAATTCAACTTTCTCTTCTTCCACTTACCCTCAGTGATGTTCCCCCAAAGCTGCTCTCCCGAGCCACACGTGCAGGCACCCGCAACCCGCCCTGCTCACCCTCCAGGTCAGCAAGCTGCACCTTGCATTGCTTCTGAGAGAAGGGATTAAACCACGAAGATGCAGCCCCTACATGCTTCATATTCATGAAATGACTGAACTAGGAACATGTCTCCAGGAACAGAGCCAAGACAATGCCGTGCCGCTATTCACAAAAGCTGGGAGAGCCCCTTTACAGAGGCTGCCCGAAGGGTCTGAGCACTTGAGCAGAGTGACCACAGTTAGCGCTGAGCAAATGAGCACAAACTGGCTTTGAATTAGAGCAGGGGGGAGTGTGGGGAGTTTCTCCCCAGCAGAAGAGGACGCCTTCCTGCCGGAGCAATGGGGACGCTGGTAGAAGGTCAGAAGCATGAGGTCTGGCAAAGCGGTCGTGCCGCAATGGTGCGGTGCTACCAGGTATGGTGGCTCGGGGTGTCGTTTCCAGTCTTTCGTCCCTAGGGAACCACAAGGCTGCTGATAAAGACTTGGTTAGTGAATGGCAACACCACTGCTTCATAATGTCAAGGCAACAGAATTCACAGAAGACGCATCCTTTCAAACTAATGAGTTTCTGTTCGGGAAGAAAACTGGCTGGTGAAGGTGGCAGTGCTGAGCACAGACTGTCATGTAGCGATGACTAAGAAGCTGGTGTGATACATGACGAGACATGTTACAGAGCATACACCATAAACAGCTGACTTTTTACAACAGCTACATCTTCCAGGTATCATTCATAGATGTGACTTTTGGAGGAGCCACCTCCCCGGGAGCAGAAGTTCTGGTGGCAGCGGCTGCAGACCCGATGGAATCACGGTGCAGACGCCTGCTTTGTCACAGCGCCGGGAGCCAGAGCCACGCCACACGCACGAGGGGCAACACGATCAGCTCTTAGCCGAAATGCAAAGTCTCATCCGCAATACATCAGACTGTGTGGAGGCCTCATTCAAAAACAGCCCTAATATTCAAAATTTAGAAACACCATCTGTTGGAGACTCAGTTAAGTAAAAATATCTCATTACTGACTGTAGATCTTGGAGAGAGATCACTTTCTTCCCTTACACATCTGATTATACCTAACTGGACAGTCACAAATAGTTGTTGCCCAGCATTTCTGAAACATTTCCAAAGGTTTCTGACATGAGACACATTCCTAACCTGTAGCAAAAGAATTGACTGTATTATTAATATGAAATTGGTAGTAACTCATGACACTTGAATTATGTTGCTGAGAGGTGTCCTTTTACTAGCTTTGTTTCTCCTGGTAAATAACAATTCCCCTAATTACAGATATAAATCTGTTGAGGTATGAATGCACAGCTGAAAGTGATGAAAATGTTTAATAAACTATGTCCCAGAAACAGAGAATGCGATTAGATTGAGCACGTTGACCACGGGTTTTTTGGATATGCTGAGAGAACCACACACCCTCAGGATGGCAACAGTTTTATCGCATGATAAATGGAAAGGGGGAAAAACCACTTAGTCTGGTAATTATAATTGTTCCAAAATATCCAAGCGACTGATGAGGCATAAAAATCCTTTTTAGCTGTACCCGTTCTTATGGCTTCTTACAACAGGGAAGAGCATATTTTATACACACCTTGCTTATAAACAGCAGACCTTTAATTATTTTGTTTTGCAAGTTAAGTTTCATGAAGACTCAGTTATCTTTTGTGGTCTGAATTTGTTACATCTATGATTCAAACTTTTATCACAGATCTCTACAGAACAGAACTGGAAACAGCTCAGAACTGTAATTTATTTTTAAAATTAAAAAAAAAGTTTTAAAAATTCCATACTCAACTATTTTGCAAATTCTTTTAATTAAGATTGATTATTCTAATTGTAGACTTACCGTAATTCACCAGCAAAACTTCTCATATCACAGACCTCCCCAGCTCACTGACTCCAATAAAAAGACCGACAAAGACAGTAAAAGCACCTGGAGTGTCTGCATTTGTCCTCAGTGACTGTAAGCTGTGGAATGCACAATGACCTCTCTGACCTCCAGATAAAACACGATAGCTCAGTGCAACGCACAGGTTGGGTTTCATAACTCGTAATTATTCAGCTCTAGTGCAAGTTCATCCCCAAATACCCATCCCCCTGGCAGGTTCCTGCTTCCCACTGGGTCTTGGAGGACAGCCGACAAGCTCGTCCTCCCCACCCGTGCTGGGAGGCAGCACGGAGGCTCCTTCCCCAGCAGCCAGCCCGCTGCCCTTCGCCACCACTACAGCAATGGAGCTTAGCACCGCAATTGCTCCTTTTGAATACCAACAAAGATTTTCATGTCCTGCAAGGAGTGGTTACACCTCCCTACTGCTGCTTTGATTTTAGCATTATTAGCATATGTGCACTTTCCTTAAAAGTATTAATAAACTGCATTCCTAACTACACGCTCCCTTAAGAGGAATCTTTGACGTAATATTTTCACGTTGCTGTTCAAAGAACAAAATCGATATTCTGGGTGTGACAGCAAGCTTTCCATCACTAAAAGAATTTCCCATGCTTCGTCTTTCCAGAGCATGTATACACCGAATACTTTTGGCAGCCCCCAGGACATCCCCAGGTGGCAGGAGCAGGACCACGAGTGGTAGTGCTGCTCCTGGGACCTGGGCACGGCCGAGGCAGGGCCCCGGCGCCGCCTTCACCCCACACTCAGCCTGCCCGCAGCAGAGCTGTCCTCACCACGTGGCTCAGCTTTGATTTGAAGTCAAAGTGCGGGGACACCACGCTTTTCCTTTGGGTAAAGAAAGATCCCATGAGTTGAATTTTCTTGAAAGCCATTCTTCTGATTTGCATCCCAAGAGGCAATCAGTCACAGGAGACTGCTTAGTCCAGATTTCGGTGTGAGCCGATGTCAGAGAACGATGCTGAGGAACACACAGGTAGACAGCTGTACCTAGCTGTGCTAGCACAGACCTCTGCTTAACTGCACATCCAAAATAAACCTCACCAGCAAGCATTAAAAAAAAAAAAAAAAAAGAAAAACAATCGTGAAGCACAAGCGTTGCAATTTTAAAATCAATTCTCTGGATTGGGTGCCACCAAAGATTAAACCAATAAAAGGGTTTTTATGAGGAAACTTGTATGGGAGAGGAACAAATCCGCTGAAGAAGCCCAAGCTGGCGTGCGGTCCTGAATTAATAGCTTAATGTAATTCAGTTCTTGCCGGTTGCCTGGAAACTAACTTGGAAAAAAAAAGTGAAAGCACAAACCATAATGGGTGTAGAGGGCTTAATAGGGAATTATTGATGCCAACAAACTGTTAGACAGTCTGATGTATTTCTAACAAAATCACTCAAAATGCTTCCTTTATTATTATACGGTATTCTGAATAACAAGGTTCAAGGCCAAAGAAGATAAAACATTGCGTCGCGCTGCTGGTTAGTGCAGACAGAAGAGGCTGCCGTGCTGGTATTTGCCATCACACCTACGGCAGGCCGGCCCTTCTCTTCATTGCTATTGCTTCTCTCTCTCTCTTTTTTTTTTTTTTTTTAGCATAATGTAATGGATGTCTCTAATGGTAAAAACAACAAAGCACTTGTGCATTTCTCACAAAGTTGGCTGGCTGGGATTAGCCCTGTGGGTCTGCTCAAACGCAGGGCTGAGTTTATTAATTTCAGCCTCAAACAAAACTATTTTCTGAGGCAGGCGCAGCTGTTTGTCAGCACCCGTTTGGGGAACATTTGGGTGAATCCTCATACTTGTGTCCATCGGCAAAACAATAAAAGGCCCTGACGAGCGCCCACAGGGCCGTGCGGGCAGAGCCCCCCAAGGCAGCGCTGGCAGAGGCAGCTCCCTGGCACGGGGACCCCCAGCGCCTGGCCCTAACATACCAGAGACCATCCACAAACACACAAATAAACCAACTCTGTGCTTCAAAGACAAATCCTGGCAGGTTTTCATGGGGTAAGAATGATCATATGTTAGAAACAGCTTTGGAAGCAGATTCTCTCTCTTCCTCCCCATCTACCATGCAAGCGTACAAGGGATGTATAACGTGAATTGTAATACAGAACATATTGTAATATATAACAGCACAAAACTAATTTTAAGCCTGCTACTGATTTATCTGTTATGTTGAGATATTCAATAGTTACCTCAAGAGCATTTTAAATAGTCACTAAATAAAGCAAATCATTATTTCTTACTAAAAATGGAGCTTTTAAATGATCCAGTTACTGAAAAACCAACAAACTGTAATTTCTTTTGAAATTTCACAGTTCCCTTTCCCCTCTGTAAGCAATCTACAGTAATAAAGTATAAACATAGAGATCAAGTGTCACAATGTAAATGCTTAATGACTTATAAATGGTACATTAAATCCCTACAACCTCAGATAAGACAAACAAAATCACAAAACATTTTCATTGCAACTCCTTACAAACTATGGCTATAAATAGAATTTAGTACAAGAGCTAACTTATTTTCCAATCTTACCCCATTATCCACAATTTATATTTACCAGGTCTCCCTTTTATGTGTCCTTGAGCCAGCAAAATAGAGAGGTGAGGCCATTTCTGTCTTCACTCATTAGAGGTCTTCATATATATATTCCAGAAAGGATGGAGGGGAGGACACAGGTTTCAGGCTTAGAAGATGAAAAATATTTTCAGAACAGACTGCTCTCCAAACTAGTCTATTAAATGGCTATCTAGCAATGGTTTTTTTCTGAGCAAACACTGTAAAAACCTGACCCTGGAAACCCCGGTGCCCGCGCCCAGTCCCAAGAGGACGAAGCAATAGCTGATGCAGCCCTGTCACTGCCAGATGCCTCATTTAGGCTCTCGATGTACGGCCTTAATGACAGTGCTGTAGCTGTCGGTGGAAGCAATGGCTATATATTCTCCCATAGGTATTTTTATCAAAACAAACTCCACAGCTTCGTACTATTGCCTTCACAATAGCATCAAGGCATCCACACACGTCTCCAGGCCACAAGATGGAGCGGTGAGGAAGCCCCCAACCGCTCGGTGGCCACGGGACCTGGCACCAAGCACTGAGCCTGCAGGACTGGGGCCCACGGATATTCTGCAAAAGTTCCAGCACTCCAAAAACTTGGCACCTAGGACAGCCATATGCCGGGAATTATTAGCGATTGCCTTACTTGAAGTGGGTTTCACTAAGCAAGCATGGAGAACCTTGACATAAATCACAACTATTTGAAACGTGTATGTATTGTTTCGCTGTCAAGCGAGGCTTCGTACAGATAGCGTGGTGAAGTCAGACAGCTCGGGAGTGTCAGGGCTTTTTTATTCTGCTTCACAGTTGTTGTTTTTTAAATCAGAAGAGGGTGATGTGAGAAGCAGAAATAACTCGACTTGATGTTATCGTCTGAAGCCCTATTGACTGGCAGTCACCAGGCTCGGATGTGACCTTTAAGCTGGCCAAAATGGTCTGGGAAGTCCTTGAGGTGGGACCGCTGAGCACAAACATGGATGCTCAGAGGCTATTTTTGTGCACTCATTTCCCCAGCTGTAACCACACTGTAGCTTCTGGAAGTATATATGATCAGCCTGAAGCTATTGTGCCAGCAAACTACAGCTCAAGACAACTCTCATCAGAACCTTTTAATGTAAATTGCTGTCTCCTTATTGACGACAGTGGAATTGAGCTGATTTATCAAAGTTCAGGAACTGCCTCTTAGTTTATAAACTTTTTACAGTTGACATAATGAAAAGGATTCATAAACCTTTTCTTCTGGAAGGAGGAAGATGTCCTCCTGAATTTCAAAAATGTCAGGTTTTGCTTTGTTTTACTTATTTTATATATATATATTTAATAGCTGCTGGAATAAGTCATTCATAGATTGCTACTCTGCATATTAATTCATAGATAACAAATACTGATATTTGTAGCCAAAGCAGAAACTCCTAAAATCTAGAGTTTTTAATGGGAATGTTGGCAGGTCCTTTATTATATCAAAAGCAAGCAGTGGTGTTAAAAATTCAGGTATCAAAAACTATCAGCATATGATAAATGGATGGTGAGCTGCTCATGTCACACCGCTTATTAAGTTGGTACCATAAATTATTACACTGTAAAAATCAATGCTTATTTCAATCTTTCTCTCTTTCCATATTGCTTCAGCTGTTTTCTAGAATTCATTTAAAACCTGAAAGAAGAAACAAAAAAAAAAACTGAAAATGTGAAACAGGAAAATTCATTTCCTTCATGCTGAATTGTCCTCCGTCACCCGAACAAAAGCACGCAGGAAGGCGTTGCAGTTAACAAAACCCGCTAGGCCAAGCGCTGTGTGGGACGGATGGGACCCTGGTGGTTGGGGCAGGCCGGAGCCACAGCAGGACACTTCCTGCTGGTCACCTCCTTGGCCATCAGCCTGAGACGGTGCCAAAAGCTGTCAGAAGCTGCCCACTTGGCAGCAGAGGAATGAAGAAAGTAGATTTTGGGCTTGCAGCGAGCTCTCTGAGGTGGGTGGGCGGCCCAGCCCTCCAGCCCTTGCAGCTTGCACAGGCCTGGCCTGAGGTCCCCCTGCTCGCAGACCTGGGAAGGGCTGCCCTGCCTGGGGCCTCTTCCCCTTTCTTTGGTGAAGAAGAGGCACCTGAAGGCCCCACCAAGGCCTGTGTCCACAGCACACAGCCTGTCACACTGCCAGGGACCGGTGCAGACCCCAGCACACCCACGCGGCGGGGTGGCTGCGTGGGCCCAGGTGGGCCCAGCACTGGCTTACAGCCCCTCAGCGTGGGCTTCACACACAGTGGAAGCAGCCCACCGAGCGTGCTGCGGGGCTTGATTCCCTGTACAGGCACAGCATTAGCTTTCTACAATCAACGTTTAAAATATTTATTTTTATCCTTTATCCTAACAGTAAAGATGAATTACTGCAACTTATCACATTAAAACGCACTGCAAACCTTTCCAGCATTTACCTAAACTTCAGCATCAAGTCTTGAAGAGTGACTTCATAACTACAGCTTTGCTCATGTGCTATCTGCGCACAGCACTGGGGATTTGGGTGTTTGAAACACCTACCCCACCCCAAGAAAAATTATCTGTTTTCTGTGGCACTTCCCAATGGCAGCAACACCATCCACAGGTACAATACACCACTGTTGGTAGGAGGTTTACTGACATGGGACGAGAGCTTCACTTGTATGAAATTGTGCTTTAAGCACATTTAGTTTCTCAAAACACTCTCTAGCTGCAAGTAATTGGCGCAGCTAACTTCTAGCTGGAAGAGCAAGAGCAGCAAAGGCAGCAGCTGATTGCCGAGGGAAAACAACGCCACATCGCTGTTTGCATTGCGCCACTACGCTTGTGATCAACAGCGTACTGCACCCATCCTTTGGAAAAGATATCACGTGCACATTTAGCAGCAGTGTGACAAACTCTGTTAGCAGTTAAACACAACAAGAGAAATAGGTTCTATTTTATACTCATCAGAGTGTAAAAAAATGTTCTACGCGACTTTTGCAAGTTTGATTTCAGCTTGTGCTAAGCACGAGATGCACACCAGCAGTGATTTCCCTGCTTTGTTTTGTCTGCAGTCCTCCTAAAACACAAGTACTTGGCTCTTCATCTCCCCCAGCACAGCAGCTGACCACTTGCAGTGCCATTCTGCATTCCCTGAAAGAGGAGGATTTATCAAATGCTACAAAAAATATACGAGCTGGTAAAACTCCCTTCTTCCGTGATGACCACAAGACCTGAATTTATTGCTAGCATGCCAGAGATTTCACAAAGAGCAGCAACAAAGAGCACATTATCTTTACCTCTGAGTTCGCAGTACATCTCATCTTCTATGAGACTTTATGATAGATGGATTCAAAGGGAAAAAATCAACAGGCCTCAGAAGCTTTTATGGCTTTTCTTACCTCATCTGTATTTGCAAAACACCTCAAGCTGGATCACGCACTGCCTCCATTTTTATGCTTGTTTTTACAGTGGGGTACACTGTTTGCCATAAATAATAGAACTGAAAAACAGAAAGTTATCAATAAGCCCTATATGGCTAAAAGCTGCAAGACGTATTTCCAGTGCTCACATGGTGAGCGAGTAGGATGTTCTGATGCAGATGGGGCTGCCATTGATTTTCCTGATGGCCAGCTACAAAACTCTCTCCAATTCTTAGCCATTTTTTATTGCATATAAAACATACATTAAAATCCTTGCTTGTACAACCAAGAAGAGTGCTTCATAGGACCCAATGGAACAACAAAAGCTTTATGCAAATACTGTGCTTTACGGTAATAATGGGATGTCACCTTTTGGATGGATAATTTCTTCATGAAATAAATCTTTCCATACGAAATTCCTTCATTCCCCAACAAACATAGTTAGGAAAACCACAAAGCAACAAATTGAACACAACCAAGCTCCTCAGCAGACAAAGGAAAGCAGCAGAACTGCTCCCACCAGCACGCAGGGTGCCTGCCTCCTCTTGACAGAAGCTTCAGCAGCCGGCCCTAAGTGCTTTCCCAGGCACTCACCCGCACTAGCAGCATTATACAACTTACTCTGTCTCATGGCAAAAATCCTGTGAAATGACACCAAAAGAACGTATTTTTTCCCTTCTGATGTTTAATGTATTGCAACATATCGCTGAGCCCTAAAGGTCAAACACCTGTGTGCTTCTCACCCCGTGACCACTGGAGCAGCTCCCCCGGCTGAGCGTCCACTGACCATTTTGCGGAGGATCCTTAGAGAGAAGCAAACTCGTTTCGCCTAGCAGGGGGAAGGTGCTGAATTCCGCCCAAGTGCAAAACATGATCTTTATTCCACACTCTACCCTATTACCTCCAATTTATATCATCTTCCTTGTTTTACATAAGCAGCAGTCTGCAGTGTAAATCAGACCCAGCACGGCTACTTGCTATGGAGAATTACTCTTCATTGCAGAGCTTTTGACGTGAAAAAACATCTTTGCATTAAAAATCAAAAGAACAATCTCTGAGGAGTGTCTTCTCAGCACTCAGACTATCATAACAACAGGGCATGGTAATAGATGAAAAATCATGCCATTTCCTTCTCTATACAGTTGCAAAGGTTTAACTAATTAAACCAATTATTCTACTATATCAATACGAAGCTAAGGAGGTTTTGTGTGCTTTTTTTTTTTCTTAAATAAATACAAAATGGAAAACCAACATGACACTCAGATTCCTCGCCCACAACGGCGTTATTTCCCTGGGCAGCAGGCTGCGCCATTGGCAGCACCCAGCGTGGTGGCAGGGTGACCCGCTGCAGCCCTCTGCACCCAGCGCCCGCCCGCAGCACAGCGCCCAGCCGCGCCTGCCCCGGCCTCGAGGAACAACGCCAGTTTGGCTTTGACTTTGGGGAGAAGGCAGGTGGGTGGGGGCGAAAAGAGTCAGACTCCAGGCTTTTTCTGTCCAATTTTTGTTCAGTGAGGCGTGGAAGTCTAAAGCGACGCGCTTGCTTCACCTAGGCAAAGCATCCTTCAGCGCAAACCTGGTAGACAGAGTGTCCATCAATGATTTAGATAAGCTCACTTTCATTCAGATAATCTTCCTTCTACCAATTCTCATATTAGATTTTAGTTGCACAAATCATGACTACAAGGCTGTATCTCTATACCTAGTCCCTTCATTTAAACAAATATTGGGTTCTGTACTCTTAAGCAGTTGATGCTTGTACTGAAATTAAAGTTAAAAAATTTTTGAAAAATTACAGCCTCGATGATTGCAGCTGACAGGATAACAGTAGCGTTACTGCTTCTGCTGTCAAAGGACGGCCAAAAGTAATGCACTTGAACTGTGGAAACGCTCTCCATGTGATCAAGGCTCAGACTCAAACCATGCTTATCACGCTACGCATGCACACACACCCCTGAATTAGTTTCACTGCAAATTATTCCCAGGCAATGATTACAGAGAACTCTTCCCTTCAAAGCATGCTTACTAAAGATCAGAGCTTACTTGCAGGAAGGAAGTGTCCAAGCAGTGCTCGGAAAGGGAGATCATTTGCAGGAAATTTATTATTTAAATAGGGTTTTCAGATTGCATTGGCAACTTCAGTTCTGCTTTCATTGTTTCCTAACGCAGTCTCTTCTCGTGTACCCTGCGCTGTCCCATGGGTGCCATCGGCTCGCGGGGCTCTCTCCTTTCAGGCTGCTTCCCTGCACATCGTGGGGCAATGGAAAGGAGCTGAGCTGGGGGTGCTCGCGGGAACTCCTTTGCTGGGATAAGGTGGGACGGGGAACCTGGAAATCTTCCCCCATCTCCGCTGCTGGTCGGTGTCACCGCCTGGGCGCCCCTTCCCATCCTGCGGAGCCTGGGAACAAAACTGGCTTCTTTACTATAATTTATGAGTTCAGATAGCATGTGGAGAACGAGAGGGAAATCTCCGACGGATGCTTCCTGTGTCAGGCAGGCAGATGAGGGCAGAAGTCCCTGATACAGCAGGCGAGATGATGAGCTGCCTCCTTCGGCTCTGAAAATCACTGCTGCTGGACAGCAAAGTGTGCCCAGGACAGAAGAAGGTAAGAGAGATAGAGCAGGCACCTCAGCAAATGTCAGAGAAAATGAATGATCAATTTTGCCTGCAAAGGCTTTTCCATAGGTCATTTTCATGTACTCCAAATAAAACTTTCTTACAAAATTTCATTTTCTTACATATTACTTTCTTACAAATTACATTTTTCAGTGTGTCCCTATAAGTTTGTCTCAGCTAATTATTTCATACTGTACATATTATATTTTTAAAATATTGTTTATACTCATGTTATTTTAAATAAAATCTAAAATTTTTAATTTTCTTATTGTTCTGACCTTTAAGTCTCAGATCACTGAGCTTTTCTAGCAAAGCCAATAATTTGCCCATGCTGCACAATGGCAAATCTGACTGCAAAACAGTATTTGTGACATCTATTTATAGCAGAAGCAAAATCCCCACAGGAAGCTGGTAAATCCCCTTCTCTGTATTCAAATATTAGGGGCCAGAACATCACATTTCCTATGAAGGAATAAGGCTTCATTATCTGATCCCAGTGATTGATGTTATTCCCAAGTAATCTTTCAGATAAATGATTCCTCCCCATCTCATTTACATAACTATTTTATCACAGTGTGAATTAGTTCTTCACACTTCTGCATAGTTATGTCTCAAACATTATTTTTTTTTACTGAGTAATAGAAACATCTATCAAATAAAAACGATCTCTGAACATCATAGAAGACAACTAGTGCTAAATAATCTCCTAATAAGCCTCATATTGATTCTCTTTAAGCAATTAGAATGTTCAGGTTTTTCCATCAGTTCTTTCACAATGAATACGGACAAGAAAATCCAAACCATGCACAAGGACCAAGCAGAAGGTCGGGCACACCTCGTAGGGCACCACAGAGAAAAGCGGTGACTGGTTATCCAGGTAGAATACCATACAAACGTAAAATCTGAATGTATAAAAAACACCTTGCACTTGCAGCATCAGCAGTAGATTCCAAAAACATCCCATTTTTCTATCAAATACCTTCAAACTAAATTAAAAAAAAAAAAAAAAAAAAACTTTAAAAGTAGATTTTGGTGAATTTGGAGATGAGAAAACCCATTACCTTCAAAGTGATCTGTTTTTCCTTGGATTATTTCCTTCAGCTCTAATCTGAAGGTGGTTTGAAAATAGGCTAAGGCCAAGATCACACTGGCCCTGATGGTGTGCCGGAGTGAAGGCCTCAGTCCCTGGAGGGTCCGTTCCAGACGACTTGATGCCTGTGCCAAGGCTCGCGATGAGTACAGGTGTTCAGGGGTCTGCAAATCTCATGCCGGGAGAAGCTTGTAACTGAAAACACAGTAGGGTTTTGTTGATGTGAATAGTTGCGGTGAGCCACAAAGCTCTTGCAATTCACCTGTGGTACATGTTTAAGACTCTTTTTTCAACAAAGTACTTCAATTTCTTCAAAATAAAAATAAATATACTTAATACCTAACCTTGAAGAAGGACAGAATATGAGAATGGAGGAAAAACTAGGTATACAAGATATTGATACTTATTCAACTTTAAGTATTTCAATATTGTTTTTAATTTAAAATCATTGCTGCTAAAAAAAGGTTTTCACGTCCTCAGATTGTCTAAATGCATGACATATATACATACATAAATTAATTCAGAATGATTTTAATTTCAAGTGTTCATACATCATGTTTTAAATGAGTACTTCATGCTATTATTTAGCTAGCAGTTGTCAGCAGCAAAGCGTGGAGAAAAGAGCAGCGAGGTACAAAATCCAAGAGCTAGAAGAAATTCCATTTTCACTTAATTTTTCACTTTTCAGAGATCTCCACGCAGCCCCACACCTGTGAGATCAGAGGGGGCCCACAGCCCGCGTGCAGCCGGCTGGCAGCGCTCGGCGCGGGGCTGCCAGGGCTCGGCTGATTCACATTTTCCTCTGCGACAGGCAGGATTCGTCCCAGAAGATGTGTCAGCAACGCCCCCTCAGCGGCAGCCTCCGGCAGGCTGCCTCCTCTCAGCAGCTCCTGGCTCCCCGTGGGGTGCTGCGGGGTGTCGGGGCCGTGGTGTGCTGGGCCCGGCTGGGCCCGGCTGCAGAAGGAGCCAGGGAGAGGCCTGGGCAGGGAACCTCTGAAATACGATTACCCACCATTAACAAGATCAAATTTCAATTGTTTCTAAATATTTGATGGTCTAAATATTTGCAGGTGACAATGGAAGGCAGTTGAGGATTGTGGGCAGTCATAAACGAGAAGCAATCCTCTACGTGTACTTCTACCTCTCCTCTTTAATGAGGAGAGCTCTCCCATTAACCGACTCCACAAGCACCAGGGGAACATCCCCATTGGGACGGGGAACGTCAGCAGACAGGCTTGGGCCTGTCACAACGCCATGAGGAGCAGCACACCCCAGAAGACAGCGAGGCCCACGGTGCCCGGGTATTCCTGCTCCGCGTGCAGGCCTCGTTGCCATGGCACCGAGCCGCCCAGCCCCGGCTCCGCTGCCTGCACACACGCAAGCTGGAATTTCATCTTTTCCGCACAAACACATGCACAATTACTTCGTTATTTGACAGAGAAGATCGGCACTACCCCGTGCTCACTACACATCGAGTTATTTCGGTGTGATTGTGCTCTGAACATGCATGCTGCCAGCTGTGTGGTGTTCTGCATAATTCGTATCTCTATATACTCCAGTATCGCTATATATTCCATGTAGTCTTACATAAAGGCATGGCAATCACTGAGATGTAAAAAAATATACATACATATATAAAAAAAAAAGGAAAAGATGTAGCCATGGAATCACTAGCAGTACAAAGCAGAGCCAGAAAGATTAACAGATCCCCAACGAGATGACTCTGTTCCTTGCAATAGCACAAAATTACAGAACTTGGTGTCAGCATTGCTGTAACTCTGGGAGTTCAGTGGGAATACATCTCTCCTAGACTTGTCTTTGCTGGCAAACAGCACTGAGCATTAAGGGTATATTCATTTACATTCCTTTCAAGCTGATGCCAAAGTATCCTTTCCATAATGTAAAAAAAAAAAAAAGAAAAAAAGGAAAAAAAAGTGATGAAATTTGCATAAACTATATGAAATTGCCGCCTCTTACAAATCAACGATTCTGCTGAAAATGAGCACGTTTCCCTCCTCCTGGCATCTGTGTCAGAGCTGGCCAGAGGCGACTGGCATGCCTTCGCCCCCCCGTCGCTGACTTCCCTTTGGGTACAGCGCACTGCAGCTCCGCGGCCACAGGGAGCTCCCTGGGTGCTGCTGCCTGGCAGGCAGAGCTCGGCCTCGAGGCCCTTCTGGAGGTTCGTCCTCCACACGGCCCTGAGCACTGAGCAAAGCCACCTACATCCGTGCCCAGCAGGAGGAAGGAGCTCCTCACCCCTGGGCCGCCACAGCTGGAGGCTGCTCACCGCCCTGCACTCACAGCGGTGAGCTCCTCCTGGAGTCTGGCTGATTTACATTTGTTTTTAATCCACATTTTGGAGTTACAAGGACTGTCTGGCGACAGGAGAGGCTTGGATTCAAGCGATTTCTCCTCCTCTGCTTTTTTTGCGGCAGCATTTACATCCAGATCTCCTACTTCAGGGCTGCAAAGCGCCCAGGGACAACCGCAAGGAGCCCAGGGCCAGCTGCCTCCACCTGCCCCCATTGCATCCCTGAGGCTGCAGCCCTGCGCCGTGCTAGCCGCTGGCAACAGCCACTCGGACAGGGCTGCAGACAGTGCTCTGCGAGCCAGAAGCCTTCGCCTGCCTACAGAAGCTGTCGTTCCCCTGCTTTGAACCAAAGACAAGCAGTTTCATAAAGCAAAGATGTGTAGGTGGAAGCAGCCAGGAGAGACGCACACTGACCTACCCCAGCCATGGTCCTCCTGAACGAAACCTCTGGGCAGAGGCAGACACGGACCCAGCCACAGTGTCAGACCCCTCCTGCCTCCGCAGGCGTCGGGTTAACACACACTGCACCCAATTTCGCTTTGCGTGTACAAGACTTTATTTTCACCTGACACATGGCAGGGAGATCCTGGACAGCCCTACCTGCTCAAAACATACCAATTCCAGAAGAAAACCCATTCCTGGCCCTTGCACGAAAGCCCAAGAGATGGTTAGATGCAAATCCAGGCCAGCCCTTCCTCTTCAAACTATGCACAAGCCAGGAAGCAGATCAAGCAGCGCCTCTCCACCCCGCAGGCGGCTGGGCTCTTTTCTCTCTCAGCCTTTATGTGGAGCCAAGAACTCCCACGGAAACATTTTTATATCTCAAGACTCCTTGAGAATAACCTAAGTGCTACACTCTCGCTGCCAAATTTAATGCCTTCGTGGAGCCTGTTGGCTAGGATAAAGGCTTGTCAGCCTTTCCAAGGTGCGGGCACTTCTCAGGACACCCCCGCAGGGCACAGCCGGCCCCGGGGTGCTGAGCCCCCCAGTGCCTCCTCCTGCCGCCGCAGAGAGCGGTCAACTCCCCGCAAGACAGGCACCTGCAAGCAGCGCCCCGCTGCCCGAGGAGCCACCGGCCGCGCCAGGGGACCTGCCAGCACCTCCCCGAGCAAGGGTGAGAGGGGCAGAGCCTGATCTCTCTGCATGCTTTGGCACCAAGAAATCTCTCCCATAAAAAAGCGAGGAGAGAGAGAAGGCAGCAGAGCACCCAGAGTAAATTAAAGAAACAAAATTAGACACAATCTGTGTTTCAAAATGTGGTCAACAGAATGCATCACCATGACAATTCTTGCTAGAAGCAACAAGGGATGCTTCCTGGCAGAGCTGGAGCAGCGCTCGTTCAGTCCTGGAGCACTTTACAATGCAATTTACAGCACCAAACCAAAAAAAAAAATCTGCTCTGGCATTTTGTTGATTTTTATTATTAAAGTGTGAAAATTGTACAGGAGGAACACTACCTTGCACTGAATTCTGTGAAACTCCTGATCCTAGCTTTACTGACAGAAAATCAGAGATGCCTTTAGCATTTCTCTTAGTGGTTACACTACAGACAAAGCTAAAATAAAGATCAAAGATTTATACCACATATAAAATGAAATTGAGAGAGATTCTCATATTAAAGCACAAAGAGGTGGATTTTAAATAATAGAAATGGTTCTTAAAAAAAGGATTAAAATAGCTAAGCAGTGAAAAATAAGAATATTAATTCATTTTAAAGGTCATCAACCGGTCAAAAAATGTGGAATACGCAGCAACAAGTTACAGCCCAGCCAATACTCACACACTTTTGCAGAGGGGCTTGCTGGGCAAAGTGCCCTTACATGGTGAGCACCTCTCAACGTGGCTGGAGCCTCCGCCCTCAGCCTTCTTTGGCTCCAGCTTCCTTCCATCCCAGCTGCCTGTAAGAGCAGAAGCTGATGCAGTTTTAAGGATGGTTCCTTAAAGTGAGCAAAACTTTGCATTCATAATAAAAAAAAAAAATAAAAATAAAAAATAATAAAAATAAAATAAAAAATAAAAAATAAAATATAAAAAATAAAATAAAAAGTAAAAAATATAAAATATAAAATGTAGAATAAAATATAAAATAAAAACAAAATAAAAAATAAAATATAGGAGCATATTGATGACAAAAAAAAAATCCATGGCTGTCTGAGGCAGAGGAAAAACTGAGCTCATCTATAGCTTGCAAACACAGCTCACGTCCCGGTGCTTATCCTGGCAGCCTCTGCTCCCACGGTGCCATAACGCAGCCGACTGCCGCGCCCCCCCCAGTAGTCGCCCCCCAGCCCCTGTGCCCAGCAGTCCCCTCCAGCATCTGTGGGCTGCCCCCAGCCCTGCCCTGCGGCCTGAGCGCTTACCTGGCCCAGGGAGGTCTGGCACCGGGGAGAAATTCCTTCCCCGGGCACACAAACCTGTACGGGTCTGGCCGAACGCAGCGCGTGGCACACGTGTGTGGTAGGCATTGACCTTGAGCTGGAGAAAACTCTGTTATAAAAGTTTTCCCTTTTAAAAGAAAAAGCACAGATTCAGGCTGATCTAATAGCTTCATAACTATCTGTCATTTCAGCAAATTGTCTTAAATTTGTTTTTAGAACAGCTTAAATAACATTTTTTTTTGGTCAAAATACTTTTTATCAAGTATTTCATTCTGAATGCCGTTCTACGTTAAAAATAGTAAATTACTTACCAACTAAAATGAAATACCTAACATGCGGTCAAATTGAATATTTTGCAGATTCTAAGGTGGAAGGGAAGTTTTTAATCACCTTTTTTTTTTTGTTGTTTTAAACAAAGCTTTATTTGTTTCCCCGGGCAATTCAGAATTGCCAGGAAAAAAAGGAAATATATCACCCACAGCCAGGTACCATATAAGTAAATTATAACACAGAACACTGCAAAACTCCATTACCTTCCCATTCCTTTGTCAGAGGCAGAACTGCCTGGTTAGAGTAGTGCTTGTATATCTAAATAATATCTAATTCGCAGAGAAAGCTTGCTGGCAGTGAAATAAAAGCTAGCCGTACACAAACAAGACAATCAAATACTGTCAGAAGGCAGCCTATTCAGGCAACTGGAAGAAAAGAAGTGGGAAAAGAAAATGCATATAACGCTCACAATTCACAATAAAACTATTTTTTCTTTAACGACAAAGCATCCCTCCTTGTGCAATGGGACCTGGGGAAGGGGCCGGCAGCTCCAGGGCAGGACGCCCCCATGGGGAGCGCAGCGGGTGCCCCGCTGCTGGTGGGGAGCACCCCGCGCTTTGGTGCTGCTCCCGTTGCTTGAGTGGCAGCTCTGCTCTTATCGGGGAAAAGATGTAGTGCCTGTGCTGTGTGAAAACAAGCCGATTTGAACTAACGTTTTGAATCCTCTCGAAACTTATTTTTCCATAGCAATGCCTCCTAAAATCATAAAACCTTCAGAGTGCGTCTTATCAGGCAGTTTGTATATAAAAGAGGAATAAATGATATCATTGCACATTGGCTTCTGTAGCCCCAGCAATATTTCAGATGGTTTGCTCCTCCTTTACATGAAAAGCCAACCAGAATCAAATTGATTCCCAGGCATCACCGCAGGACCCGTCTCGCTCCGGCATCACCTCTGGACCCGTCTCACTCCATCACCCCCCAGCTCTTGTGGCCGGTGGCCGCGGGACGCCCGGTGCTGGCAGGAGGCAGCAGCCGGCCGGGAGCTGCCGCTGGCTGCACGGGGCTCGCTCGCTGGTTTGGCACCAGCTGCCCCGTAACAACGCGCTGGGCATTTCTGCACCGTCTCTCGTGCCAAATTACCCCAAACTGCTTTGTGTACTTGACCCTCCGTGTCCTCAATTTGAGATGACAGCAAGGGAAATTGAGGCATTCAGAGCCACGCGAGGCGCGGATTTGTCACTCCTATCTGAACACACTTCTCTCGAGCACAAAAAGAAAAATCAAGTCCTTCCCACAGATGCCACAATGAAAATAACTGCAGGGGATGCTGAAGTGGGAAACAAGAAGGTTTGTGCACCATGAGAAGCTGGCACCTGCCTCAAGTAGGGCCGACAGGCGGCTGAGCTCTGCTGAAACTCAGCACATGCGTGGGGCTTGGGCGTCCATCCAGCCCCACAGCTTCACGCTGCCTGACTCACGTCTCCCAGCCAAGTAGTACAGGCACGGCTGCGCTCAAAAAACCAACACACAAACAAACAAAAAAAACAACCAAAGATGCTGTTTAGTGATGCACAGCAACCTGCTAAATTGGGCAGCACACTTCCCAGGCAGCGCTGGGGTGCTGGGCTGGCACCCCGCAAAGGGGAGCCCCGGCACGGCGAGGCGCCTTTGTCGGCCGCGGGAGTGACAAAGTGCCGAATTTCCTCCGCGCCCCGTGTCACGGCGCATCAGTCAGAGAGGGGGCACGGCTCTCCTCCGCGCATCCTTCCAGCTATATTTATTTGGGAGGAGAGAGAGAAAAACATGCTCCTGTCACATTTTGGAATAAAAGACGTGAGTTTTATGCCGAGCACCAGATGACTGCACGCAAGCCTGCAGAGATAGCAATGCAGACAGTGACACCTCCAGTCTCTTGGCTGCCTGGAGAAGGCGGTGGCAGCACGGGCAGGCTGCCCGGGGGGCAGGAAGGGACGGGGGTCCCGCAGGGCTGGGGGGCTGCAGCACGCCCCCGGGCCAGCCCAGCCACAGGGACCACGTCGGGAGCACCCAGGAACCAGAGGCAGGCCGCATCCTGGGCTGTGTTCGGACGAGCTGGCAAAGCATTCTGGGGAGGGCAGAAATATGGGGATATTTCAAAACAGTTTTGTTTTTACAGGAATTCAAATCCTTTGAAATCGAAACTGATGCATTCTGTTCAAATTCTTACTGTACGGTATTTAAAATAGTCGCTCTGCAAAGTATTTTGCAAAGATATCCGGCCTTTCAGCTGAAGCCATGCATCAGATATTATAAAATGCAAAGAGCAACCCTATTCAAATAAATGAGACCTTAGCTGCAGAAAGGTTTTAGCTTCTCTAAACCTCATTTGTAAGCAGGGGTAAAATGGTAGAGTAAATGGAAGATCTTGATAGCTTCATGTCAGAAAAGACATGAACCATGGCACAGCAATGTCAGCAAGACTAAAATGAGCTGTTAAAGTACCTGGAATGAAACAACACAGGGTTTCCAAAATGACAGCTCAAAAAAAAAAAAGGATAATGGGTCAAGAATGATGAAAATCTGTGCCTCGTTTCTGCTCTGCACTAGGACTTCTTTAAAATTTTTAGTCGGAACATATTAAATTGCCTCCAAATTAAAGTGTCAAGATAAAACTCAGCCAGTGTTGTTCAACAGCTCGGTAAAACCATTTGCAGCGAGGGAAACAAGAAAACAAACCTCATTCTGATTTTTCTGGTAGCACCTGAACCTGAAGAACACGCCTTTAAACAGAGGCACTGCAACAACGTAAATATGATAAAAACAGTCCCTGAAACAACAGCGTATAAGGAAGCTTTAAGTGCCTGTCAAAAGATTTTAAATAAGATTTTTGGAGCTAAAACATGATTTAGCTTTTCCAATATCGTATAAAACTAAAACCCCAAAAAAGTGAGTTTTCTATTGACCTTCAGGAGAAAAATATTCTTGGTAGCTGATCGTCGACGAGGGTGGCAGAGAACAAGCAGTTCCACATCCTGTCATTATTGAGCAAATGACTTTTTCAACCATTTTTTCCACTACTTCATGGAATGGCTTAGCCCGATTTAATAGTTTCCAGTTCAGTAACTAAAAAAGCAGAAGGGTCTTCATTTTTCCAGGGTGAGGAGGACAAACAACAAAACAGAAGCGTTCCCGCTGTCAGGGCGCCGTAACCCCTGCCTGGCACAAAGCGCCCTCATCACGCGTGGGGCGCCCACCCCGGCCTTTCCAAGGGCTTTGGGATGGAGACAGGGAGCTCGGCACTGCCGTCAGTGCCTCGCAGGGAGGAGAACTGATTTTTCCTTCTGACCCCAAATGAGGTCCCTCAAAAAAATAAATTCAGCTCAGGAGATTCACAGAAGTGGTGGGTCACCTGCATCACACACGGCAGCCTGCCACCCGAAGGGCCCCTGCTTCTCCAAAGGGACGGTAGGGCCTTTTGGAAAGCTTACCAATTAAAACAAGAGCTCTTCCTAGGATCACAGGCTCCCAGTGGAATCAGTAGATTCTACAATTTCATCACGCTGCCCTTTAGCTCATCCTCTGCCTTTTTACTCTTCGGTTTACATATCAGAAAACATCCCGATGTATTGAAGCATGCATGCTTGCATTGCCGAGTCTGTCCTTCCCATCACCAATGAGAGACCTCAAACTCTTTACTCACTGAACCAGAAGTTAGATTTGTTTTGAGTGACTGCTTGAAGCAATGGATAAGAAGGAAAAAAATCTTATTTATAAACTGCTTTTCGCTGGTGTCAGCTATCAAGATTTTGTTATTTGCTTACATCATTTAGGTTTAAAGGCATATTTTCTCTGTTATGACTATGTTTTGAAAATTCCTTGGCATTTTAATTGGCTTCGCATTTTGATTCTCTTGTCAAAAAAACAGACTCGCTTAAAAAGCACAACCTCAGGAAGGAAGAAGATTCCTCCTTCTCCCAGCATCCTGAAGGCTGCTCACTTTCTGCACAAGTTCACAGTCCATCGGCTGCAATTATTACAAAACCTTCAGCCCTGGTGCTACATTCACAACAAGAACCTCAGGAAGATCCAGCCACATTGCGCAGTGATCGACCTGCAACAATCTGCCCGTGGGCGTCTGACTCAGTGAGTCCAGGCCAAGCTTTTCATTTTTGACTTTTCAATTAAAGAGCTACACAGAAAGAGCCAGAAAAAGCCGCAACTGGCTGGAGATCTGCTGAGCTGTGAAGGTTTTTGTGGAAGCTGCAGTGTAAAATGGCAACGCCAGGCTCTGGCTCCTCCTTCTCAGGACTGTCAGGACCCGAAGATGAGGAATGCGCCCCCTTGGAGCTGGGCTACGTGGAGAAAAATGTGGAGGACGTTGTGGAGCGGGACGTGCTGGAGCTGCCAAGGACCAGCACACGCTATCCCACCAGCTCCAACTTCCAGCCCCAAGCCCAGAGCAGCACCCTGCAGCTGAGGCTCCTGCTTTTAGGTCCAAAGAATTTATCTAATTCAAGATTTCTGCTAAATTTCAGTCACTTTGCATTATATATCTAAGTGTGCATTCCTATTGCATTCCAGTACCTTAGCCAGGCTAGAGATATTAGGACCTGGCAAAGCTCATCCACTTTCAGACACATCAGGAGAAAATGAGGAAGGTTGGGATTTTTTCTACTGGCAGAGAACAGTTTGCTCGCTCCTGTAAGCTGTAGGTTAATGCCTCTGCATGAAGAAGCAATGTGAATGGCCAGTTCTAAATAAGATTCAGTTTCAAGTTGCTTGAGAACTGAAAAGAAGGTCAGCATGCCCAGTGAGGTTCCCCTGCACTTAGCTTTTATTTAGCTTTGCTAATTGGAGCTTTCTTCATTTCCTCTGTCCCTAGTGTGAGAGCACAAATGAAGTTGCAACAGAGAAATTTTGTTATAATGTTCTTCATCTTATTACCTAAATTACAATACCATGAATGAAGCCAAACCAGAAATTTCTATCGACCTGTACTTCTGTAACTAGAAATATTTATTTTTTTTCAAGCCCTTATGCGTTTACATATAGCTGGACTAATTTGGATATCTGTTTACAAGCTGTTTCTGTTTCCAATATCATTGAAAAGTATTTTTCATGTGCTTTTGAGGTCACGTACTTATAAAGGTGAATCTTGCTGCAGGAGCTGTTTGAAAAGGCTCAAGGACGGAGAGCAATTACTTGTAGGCTTGGGACCAATAACAGGAAATCCACAGAGAACTCTAAAGACCTAAGAAATAATCTCAACAATGTACTAAGAATAGCACAAGTCAGGAGAGGAGAACTTTAAAAAAAAAAAAGTTAATGCAATTTGAACAAATTGCATATTATTAGATTGCAAAACCAGTAATCTCAACAATTTCCCTTAAGGCCACTTGTGTGCTCCTGCCCACCGGTCCTAATGCGCTGTGGGCTCTGCAGAGGGGCTGCTGCTGCCTTAGGCCCTGTACGAGCGGCCTGACCAACAACCATCGCTAGGAGATGAAAACTGATTACATATTCTTCATTGACTTAACGTGTAGGCATTTCAGCGCATAGCCTAAGCTCTAGCATTTAAAAATTCAGCAAGCGTTTCATCAGCCAGAGCAGCGAGAACAGTGACGAAATCGAAGAGGTCAGGGTAAGAAGCATGGGGCAATTAACCAGATATTATCCTGTAACTACACTAGTAATAAAGGAGGTCCAAAAAAGGAGTGGGAAAGCCATTAACCAAGTAAGCTGAGTGTTTAATGAGCTTTCTTTGCTTCAATCTTCATGAAGAAGGCCATCTGAGAGCAGATGGTCGGCACAATAATACTGTAACAAAGAGGGAAGATTGTAATCTCATAAAAAGGGAACAGCAAGAGCGCCTGGCTAATTTAGATGTTTTCAAATTGGTTATGCTGATGAGCTTTATCTTTGCATAGTTAAGGAACTGTCTGAAGCTGTATCAGAATCTTAACTATTCTTGGGGAAGTCTGAAGAGGGAAAGACAGCAAGAGGCAACCTTGCCTTTAAGAACGAGGGGCTGGCATTGCTTTACGTGCCTGTTCGGTCAGCAGCCGTCCAGCGAAATACTCCGTCATTCCACAAAGCAACAAACTTTTGGGCAGACCTGTGCAGTGCCAGGAGTTGGACTTGATGATCCTTTTGGGTCCCTTCCAACTCGGGATGTGCTATGATTCTATGATACCAGAGACCCGTGGGATGTGAAGGAGGCAGAGCCTGCCTTAAGCCTTTGCTGTTAGCATGGCTCTAGGTGAAACCTGAACAGGCTGTGAAGCTTGCGAGAAGACCATTAATTTCCAGGAAACAGCTCTACTTGAAATTAAAGGGTGAATCAAGCACAGTTTCAGAGAGACCTGCCTTGAGCTCAGCGTTATTAGTTTTTTCATTAATGACTTGGATGAGAAGAAAGAACACACACGCGAGATTTGCTGATAACACTGTGCAGGGAGGGACTGCAAACATACATGAGGACAGAAGTAAAATTCAAACAGGTCTTGACAAACTGAAGAAATCTTAAAAAAAATCTTATTTAGCAAAGACAATGCAAAATACTGTATTTAGGTAGAAATAACCAACTGCACAATTACAGGCTGGGGAACTGCACAGGCTGCAGTGCAGGCTCGGGATAGCTGCTCTGAAAAAAAGATTGTCATTCTGGGATGGGTAAACTGGTAAATCGAAGTGTGGCTATTATCATATGGGAAATAATCTTTCCATTACATTCACTCCTAATAAGACATTGGAAAAAATACATTGTTTTACATGCTATATGTTAGTAAAGTTGTGGATGAAATGAAGAGAATCAAAAGGGTACCAGAAGGGAGATTAAAAGTCTAGAAAACATGTCGAGGATGAAGGATTGAACAAAGCTGGATTGAGGAGAGAACTTATAGACTTAAAATATACAAAAAATAACAGTAAAAATGAAAGGAATGATCTGTTCTTCAGGGTTTTGCCCTATCAGCCAGGGACTAGGTGAGGAAGATTCAAGGTAAACATTAGGAAAGCCTGCCAAGGAACAAGGACTGGGCTGCCCAACCTCCTGGCAAGACACTTACCAAAAAAACCTGTGAATACTAAATGAAAAATTCAGGAAGGTCAATTAAACAGTTCATAGATATTTAATAAAACGGAAGATGAGAAAAATAATCAAATAAATTACTTGTTACAAATTATCACTCAATTTTACCTGCAGTTCATTACTGACTCAGATTAATGAATGCTGAACAGATATTACTTGCATATGAATATTCAGACTTTCCTACCTGATTGCAAATTTTCAAATGAAAAATGCAGTATATCAATTCCTGCTGAATTTTTTAATAGACTCAAATGCCCTCAGAGTAGACCTATCATTTAAAGAGATCACATCGGTATACAAGGCTGTGGAAAATTTCCCTGCTGAAATAACAGGACACCATACAATTGTTAGCGTGGGGGAATTAACTCGGGAACACTGAGCTCAGCCTGGCATGGGGAAATGCGTGCGTTTCTCCACAGCACTCACCACACTTCAGCTGCTTTATGTTATAAATAGTGATAACTGTGAAAAGACCTAACCCTCCCCTCAGTGTTTTGTGGGCTTATTTTATTCATTTTCACCTTCAGTAAAGGAGCATTTGCCAGGGAAAATGCTTTTGTACTTAGCAAAAAATAAAATCTGTGAATCACCAGGGAAGCTGGGTGGGAAAGGTCACCAACTGCCTTCTCTATAGCAGCAGACATTTATTTTATAGTTGTAGGACCTGAACTCATTCATGTGATCATCCACCTTTAGATTTTAATAGACAGGATTTGGTGAAGGTGAGAATCTTATGTTTCTTCAGGGAGAAGCAGAACGGAGGTGACAAACAGCGTGCTGCTCCGCGCCTCGCTGCCTTACAGACACTGCGAGGAGAGTTTATTCTCTTTGCTCGGCTCGGGACGAGGACAAAAGCAGGGTGCCGGGACGAAGAACTGCAGGGTCGGGGTGTGCCCCCTGCCAGCTGAGCAAGGGGGGGCCAGGGACTGAACGTGGCCACGGCTGCTGAGGAGCTGCCTCCGCTGCGTCCCTGGCAGGGCTTCAGGAGAAGCCCCCGCAGCGGCAGGCCGCTCTGCAGAGCTCGTCCAAACCTCTCAGGGGCAAAAGCATCCCGGTAGGAAATGTACCCAAGCAGAACACCCTGAGAGGAGAGGCCCCAAGAGACCGGCAGATCTGAGGGAATTGTCGGCTCAGAGCCGGGCCCGTGGGGCACATCCTGCTGTGGGAGAGCGGCCGTCCTCTGTGTGGGCCGCAGCACGCGGCGGCGATACCTCCCCCTCGCCCAGGATTTATTTAGCTGTGGTAAAATTATCTTTTCAAGCCAGCAGTGCCATTCATTTACTTCCCGTGGAAAGCTAGGTGACTAATTTCCCGGGTTCCCCTGGACACCCAGCCCGCTCAGCGAGGACAGCTGGCGTGTTTATGGCCCCGCACGAGCCACCCCGCGAGCAGCGTCCTTCAGCGCCGCGCTCGCACCACACTGCTGCCTGCTGCAAATAATGGCTCTCAGGAGTTACATAAGAAACAAAATTTCCTCCTTCAAAGCATTATAAAGAAAGATAAAATGACTTACTTAAAGCCAACCTCAGTGATTTAAGCTAACACGCTTCCATCTGGAGCCAGCCAGGAACACAGCATAGCTACAGCTGCAGCTTTGGAAATGCAAAGGCCTTCGTAAAGCCTCATCGACTCGCTCGCCTTGGGCCACAAGGCCGCCACTTCCTTTGATGGACCGGCCCTAGGAAGATAAAGATTGAAAGGAAAAAGTGCATCTACCAGTCCTGCTTTCCCCTCCAACACTTGAATTGTCATCAGATTCTGCAAAGCCAGATCGCTCTTCCCTCTGAGGTTCTTAATAACTTCCACTTGTTTGTGAAATGCTGAGTTAAAAGGCTAAGCTACTTAGTTCAAAGTCGTTCTTAACTCACAAGAGTCATCTTAGACTTTTATCAGCCTTTTCAGAGACGTACAGCATACTCAGGGATAATTACATGCAGAAACATCCATAACTTGCATGTATATATACATTCACACTGAGAAAAAACATAATTAAATATCTTCAATAAACACATTATGAGCATCATATCTAACTACCCCTCATGCAGGAGTTTTTCTTACTTTCTTGTATTTTATACTAATCCTGACCCTAATGAAGAGGAGCTCTCTGGAGCCCATCTCATACAGGTCTGGCATCAGGACCCAACCCCACACAAACATCTTCATTCGCTCCTCTGTTATTCTACACTCTTCATCATGCAGACAAATAACAAGGAGCCAGCCTCCTTTCCCTTGCTGTTCTTTTCTCCTTTTTTACTTTTCCTCATTCTCATTTAATTCCTTTACCTACTGATATTTCTGCCATGCGAGGTTGCTCCTTCTCCTCCTCCATTCCAGACACTCAGAAGGTCCTGTCAGCCCCTGCAGCACCTGGAAACGTTCCTGTTTTCTGTGCAGGAGGAGGTGAATGTACGTGGGGGAGAGAGAAAGCACACAGTGCAGGGAGCGGGACCCCCCCCTTTTTTTTTTTTTTTTTTTTTTTTTGCTATACATGCATCACAGCAGCTTCTCATTTGGTTTAAGATTTCAGTTTGTGTCGTGGTGGGCACCACTATGTCCTCATCCCTTCTCTTCTGCACCACTCTCATTTTGGGCAGTACTGCATCGCTTTCCCCTTTAGAGAAACCAGAATATCCCCAATCTACGAACCCCAAGTTCACTTCTTTCTATGGCCAGAATTACCTCCTTCGTCAATAAATTGCTTTCTATCATGCAGAAACCAGGCAGCACCTCTCTCTCACTCTTTCATCATGTGCCAAGATATTTCCAACCCCAGTGTTTAGACCATTGCTGTTCCTCCATGATCTAGAATTGAGACTATAACATAAGCCCCACTACTAACAAAACCCAACTGCTTATGAACTATATTTCATGATACTGCCTGACGCCCAGATTTCTCCACCTGCTGTTTTCCTGGTCAGATGCTGCTGCCAGACAGCTTTTAATGTCTGACCTCTGCCTACTGTGCTTTAGAACAGCCCTCTCCTTAAACCAATTTTTTTTTCCCCTAAGTGTTTTACTGCTTAATTATCTCTGAGATTCCTCTTCCACTGTAAAATCTGGAGACCAAAATAGATTGAAAAGGCTCAGCATTTCTGAAGGTATCACATGAACCTCACTCTCTTAAAAAACTAGG
This sequence comes from Anser cygnoides, assembly GCF_040182565.1. Taxonomy (NCBI): domain Eukaryota; kingdom Metazoa; phylum Chordata; class Aves; order Anseriformes; family Anatidae; genus Anser; species Anser cygnoides. Next base: position 3,650,576 of record NC_089882.1, read on the forward strand.
TTGAAATCATAGCCAGGGTGGGTGATTTGTGGTTGCACAGGAACATGGAGAGCAACGGGGGCAATTCCCTCATTAGGAAGTGTAGGTGGGTGCAGAAAAGCTCTCACCTCAGAATGCCTTAAAAAGAAACAGGGACACACAGCAAGTCATGCCAGTCCAAATCCAAATCTGGCCCAAGCAAGCATGAATTGCCAAAAGGGGAGAACTATATGCTAGCTCCTTATCAGCTGGGGTGAGAGTGAGACCTGTACGCCTGGAAAGACAAACCTGCCCACTCCCCCACTCTGCTCCACACAGCGATTCCGAGAAATTATGTGATAAATGACTTGTTTTCTTTGTGCTGTTGTTCAGGTGTCACTGAAGTAGGTGAGTGGGGAATTACAGCCTGTGCTGTTGCTGTTATTATTATTATTTGGCAGTAATTCCTCTAAGTTTCTTCCCTGGAGGAAGACGTGACTAGCTGCTCTCCTGCTCTCAAGGTCATCCCACCAGAAAATATTAGCTATTTGCTTCTATTAGTTTCAATTATCGAGGCGCAGCAAACCAAATAACAGTCAATTTACAGTGTTTCATGGCTTACCTGAAGTGCAGGACTGGAGCCCCTACCCCAAGGCAGGAGGAACGACAAGACAAAACCTCCAGAAACCCCACCAGGCGCGGGGCAGGGGACCTCCCCCTTTGGGTCCTGCTCCCCAGGCTGGGAAAAGTCTCCTGCTCTTCCAGTTTTCTGTTTTGTTTTGTTTTCCTATTAAAAAAAAAAGAGGCGGGGGGGGGGACATCTCAACGTACTCAGGGGCTAAGTGGATTAATTCCTAATACAATTATCACTCTTCTGGCCTCCTTCATTGTCCAAAGAAGGTGTGAAATAAGTCATTTTCCACAGTTTTACAGGTACAATATACACAATCCTGAGAGCTGTGGTACATTCCCATGCTACTGCTCCCTCTCTGCTGCATTATTTAAATCCTTTCTGACTCGCATTGTAATACAACATCTGTCCCCTTTGCCTAGTCATGTAGTAGTGGGCGGTGTGCTATTTGTTTAAAAGGCAAGGAATATTTCATTTCAGAGTACAAGCAGTGACTATCAGATATGCTTAGATGAACGGTCCCATGGCCACCAGCACTGCCCAGCCCACACGCAGAACCTGAATTTGGTGAAGGAAGAGCACGCTGGCTGTCTCAGTATTTGCAATAAAATGGTGCAAACCAGCAGTCGTCAAGTGAGTCTGCCTTCCCATTTCGCACACTAAAGCAGCGTGCATTAGCTGCTCAATGCCAGCAGCGTACTGCAAGAAAGACTGTATCTATTGCAAATACTCTCCTGCGAAGAGCTCTGTGAATATGTTATTCAAAAAGAAACATGATATTTGGGAAGAGGTGCTTCCTTTTACACAGTTTCTATGAGCTGACACAATTGCAAATAGAGTAAGGCATCTGAATATAAATTAATATAAGTATTAAATCAATTGCAGTCTCCCCTTTTGACTTTTTAGTGAAGGTCATTTTGGCTTTTAGCTAATGGGTATTAAAAACCAAACAGAAAACTCCTAGTCACACAGAAAGCATTACTTTGTCTTCAGCAAGTCATCCACTGAAAGGTCAGTGGGTGAGCACACTGCGAGGGGCACTGCAAGACTCACGAGTTTCCACCAAACGCTGCCTTTTGCAACGTCAACTCATCCTGAATGGATTAAATTATATGAAAATGAATGGATTAAATTATATGAAAAGCTCACTGTGGGAGACATCTGTTTAGTCTTCACAAAGCCAACAGATATGACATGAAATTGCATGGCACAGAGGCACCAAACTTTAGTTGAAGGTGAGCACTGACCTCATTGCTACGTGGCTTGGGAGGTCACATCTCAGAAGGAAGGGCTGGTTTGAGTTTGCTTCTCCCTGCTCTGCTGAATGGTGATTTCACCGTCTGTGCTCTGCTGAAATCTCTGAAACGAAGTCAGCAGAGACAGCAGAAGTCAGAAGGTGCTGGTCTGCATTACAGCCACAGCAAGTGCCACCGAGGCATGGTGTTTATGATAAGCTGGCAAAGGTTACAAATCCCCCAAATGCAGCGATGCGGTGCCAAGGTTTAAATAGGCTCTTCTGAGCATTTCACTGCTGAGCTCTGGCATGCCCATGGGCTGCGTGAGGTTCCTGGTGGCAATGAAGAAACCCAATGAAATCATATCACCACCTAGCAGCACGCCTTTCTCCAAGCCATAACTCGGGATTTACAAAAAGTCATTAAAAGTGCAGCTTACGTTGAAAACATAGGTGAAAGGGAGGCGATGGGGACGCACTCCACGTACTTTGTGCGGTTCTGAAAATCTGACTCCTGAGAAATTATCCAGCTTGGTAATTTTCCAAGGCAAAGAGGAAAGTCTTACGGATAAGTCCGGAGATGTCCTTTCTTCAGCACTTTGGCAATCATTTCTTTCAGATGTAGTATCTGGAGCATTCTGTCAAAACAGATTTGTAACTCAGAGTTAATTATACTAAACACAGGGACAAATAACCAGTAATAAAGAGAGGTTTCTGCGTACAGAGAGGGCAGGTGTACTGCCCTCTCAGTTTGTCCGGTTGAATGTAAATATTGTGGCGGGGTCTCAGAGCTGCTCAAGATCAGGTAGCTGATAAATTGTTTATCAAATAATGAGACTTTTTGTTTTAGCACTGAAGGTATTCTTGTTTAGTTTTAGCACTGAAGGTATTCTTGTCAAAAAAATAAAATCAGACTTTTAGCCTCATTTATCCACTCTCTGTTTAGGCATTTTCAATTTTTTTGTCAAGTTTGTTGTCATTTTATTGTTAACAATACCAGTTTTCAGTAATGCTGCCCTCCAGATAGTTTTCAGTTGGCCGTGTAACTGCACACTATTGCTAGGGTGTTTCTACCACTCCCACTGCCGATATCACGGCATTCGTTATCCAGTTTGCAACAGCAAAATTGAGTTTCAACTGCTCCCATAGCAAGTCATAGATTAGAATAGGTAAAACTTTTTAATGCACTAGGAAGATCTCTGGGAATTTGAGGCAAACTTGAGAGGAAACATTTACATTATTCTTCTAGGCAAAAAGAGTGCGCAAATAGCAAGATTTATTTGCTTACCCACAAATTATCAAAGAAAATGAGAAATAGTCCAAACTCTCAGCAAACTGAAATGTCCTGTGTCCAAGGGAAAGGCAAAATCACAGGGAACAAGCCTGACCTGCCAGCTGATGAGCTTCAATACAATTTTTTAAATTTCTAGACCTGTTAATTCATGTGTTCTTTGCACAATGGAAAAATGTAATGAAGGAGGTATTCCTAAAGTGACTTTTCTGTAAATATTATTCAGATTATCTGTAGTCTAAGAGACGTAATAGATATGAATTACAGCTCCTAGTATTAAAATACCAAAACAAATTATTAGCATATAAAAATTGATATGATCTATTCAGCTGTGTTACTGTGAAATACGATACATAACACAGTGCACCTATCTTGAATCATAAAACTTGTCAAAGGTACCAAAAGTTTATTGCCTGGGAAGATTCATGCAGCACCACTTGATTTAGGTCTGAACAGCCTTTCAGAATTCTTGCAGGCATGCAAACATTTCAGAAGATTTATTTAAATACCAAAAAAAAAAAGAAAAGATGAAAAACCAGCCTTTTCTTCTAATCAGATGAAATAGGGATTGTTTCAAAACTCTCTAAGGACCTTCTTTTTCATTCCTGTCCTGCAATTGTATACTACAAGTCCTTCCACATGAATTAACATAGCAGTTATTTATTAACACGGCAAAGTATTTTTTTCATGACAGTAATGTCAGGCAGCACGCGCGTTATACACAAACGATACAATTACACATATTTGTTCCACTGTCTGTGCAATACGGAGCTGCCAAACATGGGATGCCTCCTGCTCACGGCTGCTGCAGCTCGAATGGCTGCTTCTTGCAGCCCTGACCTCTGCTGCCAGACAAGGCGTGCTGGTTTTCCCAGACTTGCTTCCACCTGCTCTCCTACAGCAGTGGCTAGATGCAGTAGCTTGGAAAAAAAAAAAAAGCCCAATTTCTTTCATTAATGCAGCCTTGATTGAGTTTTTGCTGCGTGAATGAGGAAAGGCCTAAGGAAAGTTACAACAGGAAAACTTGATGCAACTAAAATGTGAAGCAGAGAAAAGCAGCAGCAAACAGAACGGGCCTTAGTAGCAATGTAATCTCTATGCAATATAACCACAACTTGGTCCACAGCTGCCTCAGCCTGGGAATTGCCTTCCATCCTCGTAACTTCCAGCCACTTCTCATACAAACCAAAAGTCAAGCTGTTATTCTTAAATAACTTTCCCTACCATATTCTCCAAATATGTTATTCCAGCTTCTCCTAGGTATAGGCATGTTTCCAAATACTGAAGCCCCGTGCATTTCAAGTGGGATTTGCACTACAGCACCTGCCTTTTCCTGCAACGATTAAAAAGATTAACTTCAATTGCCAGTAACTGCATTGAAAAGCAATGAAGGCTCAAATCTTAATTACAAAGAGAAACATAAAAACGCGGCAATTAACCTTTATCCATACTAACAGCCAAAAGGCATGGCTGGAGGGTTCTCTGTTTATTCCTGAGAAAGAAAATCTTTGGTATCTGCAGTGAAATTTTCCCTTGATGCTGAGTCTGACTAAGAAAAGGATTGGTATACCATTGATTTTATTGCCATATAAAATGCCGTTCATAAAAACGGCAAGTTAGAGGTTAGAGAAATTCCAAACTTAATAATATCTTAGTTTTGTCTTGAAGTGTGGACACAGAACGCAGAAGAGACGGAACATCAATACCACTCTCAGCTGCAGCCGTTTCCCCCAGACCAGTGGAACCCCACAGGGACAGACAGAAGCCAGTGTCAGGCTTCAAAGCACATGTGTCTCCCGACACACAGGTTTATTTAGATGGCCAACAGAGGAAATGATCTTTTTCACGTATTTTGAAGGGGGTAAAATTCAGGCATAACAACTTCAAATGACGAGTTAAAATAAAGTGCTTACAAGAATGTTACATGGAAGGCGGCCTCCATGAATAACTTGGAAACCGTCAATACTTATTTCAAGCTGTTGAAGCCCACAGGCTGGAGCAGGCTGGCGTGGACAGCCCAGGGCAGCCGGTCGGGCTGCGACCCAGCTAACAAGTCACTAAATCCAGCCTGTGGAGAAGTACTGGAGAATGATATGAAGCTAATTCAAGTGCTTTCAAGAAGGTAAACTGTATTAAGTAGGAAAAATCTCCATCTGGTCAGTCCAGGAAAAATTTTGAAAACCTTTCAATGCTTGCCATGAATGGCAACAATTGTTCTATAGACTGCACAGTTACAGAAGTCTTTAAAATCACCAGAAGTCCATATGACAGCTCAAACTAATATTGCTATCTTTATGTTAGAACTGTAAAGTGGGATACGCCATCACAAAAAGTATAGATTTGAATACAGTAAGAACTAAGAGAATCTCTGAACAGACACCGCTTTGACATTCTCCTACAATAACGTTACATTATTACAGAAAACTAGGACAAGCCTCCACCAGGAGATATTCACCACAGCACGAGAAATACCTCAGAGGGATCACAGATTTTATTTCAGGTGCTTAGGTCCTCCGCTTTTATCACACGCAATAAAAGCGCTGAGATTGCTGGAGATGATGGCAACCGGTGCCCACTACTACGCCTGTCCTCTCCTGCTTCAACCTGACGTGAGCTGCCAAAGGACGCCTTCATCTTTGAGGAAATTCTCAGCAAGTTTAATCACAGAGTTTTGGTCTGGGGCCAGCTCTGTTCTTTCAGGCAAGAAACTTTAGCACCAAGCATATGGCAGATTCTATCTCCCCCTGGATCAATATGTTAGCCTATCATTTACAGGAGTGATGTGTATCCAACCTGTCTCCTCGGTTTGTCACAGAAGTCCTCTTTTCTCAGTTGCAGCATGCTGCTAGTCATCTGTGTCTCCACACTAAAACAAACCCTTGCAATGACGCGATAAAGGTGCAGGAGCACAATTCTTAACAGTTTTCAAAGGACAGTGAAATTTCATCAGTACAGAAGTATTTCAAGAGCCATTACAAAAACATTTAATGCTCGGCTGCAAGGGACTTTTCTTTGGTCAGTCTACTCTTTTGAAAAAAAGCCATATTTCAGGAACGCTTTAATACCAATTAATACTTCTGGGAACTGCAGTGCAAGGAGATACGTCACCATGTCTCGCTCTTGCTTGAGGTCAGTACACAAAGGCACGGTGCTTTGCAGCAACGAAGCATGGCAGTTGCTCCATCACGTCAGGAAAACATTCTTCTGAGGAGCCTGCAAATAATAAGATGACATTCACGTATCTTGGGAGAAACAATGGCATCACGGAGTCCAGACCAACTTCCCACGGTCTTCTGGGAACTCCCAGAGATCTCAGAATGGGCAGTTTTTTAAAAACTCATGTTTCATTTCAATTGTAGTATCATGCTTGTCACGAGATAAGATAATCTGCTGCTCTGGCCTCACTGTGCATTGATACGAGGCTGCTGCAGATGACAGGGCCACATATGCACATTTAAGTCAAGCTGTGTTTCAAATTTTTGCAGGCTTATTTTACACACAGAGCAGTTCCTGTACTCCACAACACCGCGGTGCTTGTGTTGCTCTAAGGACACGGTTGTTTATCACAAAATGAGAACATATTGACGTAGTAGGGCTTTCTAGATCAAAATTAACTACCTGAAGATCTTTGAGGTCATGGAGTGTGCTATAAGTAAATACAAATAATATATAAGTAAATGCAAAGAATTTCAGTTATTAATATAAATAGGTTTGGCATTATTTTGACCACCCTCCACCCCCTCCCCTTTTCTATTCATCTTTGTGGCACTTTCTTAAGAAAATGTAAATGTACCTCTCTTTTTGCAGCTTAATCTCCGTATGTTTATCAGCTGTAATTACAGCTTGGTCGCAGTAATTAAAATACACGACACCTACTTGTTAATGTATGCAAGAAAAGTAATTTTCTCTGTCGTAATTTCAAAACATTTGTTCAAGTTGTAGCCACAAAGAATACACACATGTTAATGTATTAGGTGCCAAAAAACCCCCTCTGTATGACTCAAGAGAAGCAAGTGCCAGCTTGCTCCAGCAATGAATTTGGTGGATAAAACAAAAATCTGTCACAATAAAAGGCAACATTTGTTCTTTCCTAATACACGGTAAATTGCAATATGATGAAAATTACCTTTTCCTTTACACCAGGGGTGCATCCTTTTTGTTGTCAGGGACACAAAGCAGACCAGGGCTCTTCACTGCCAGACCAAGGGGCTGATCCTGAACCCCCGTGACAGCCAGCAGCGGCAGGAGCAGAGGGGCAGGAACAGCCAAGGGAAGGAGAAGAATGAGAACTTCTTGCTGCATATTTTTCTTGCCCTTACAACAACCACAGAGATACCCCTGGACTGACGTTTCATGGAAGGCTAGTCAAAATGAAGACGAGAAAAGCTTTTGAGTAAGCTAATGAAGCTATTAACATAAACTCTTTGAAGGAGGCAAGATGAAACCTAAATAAATCATAGCGTAAACATACTCCCCAATTTGTTCGTGTAGCACCAGACCATATTTACCAGAGAGAACTGAAAATAAGGTCAACTTTAAAGCAAAGATTTAAGAAACAGAACGAAAGGATCTTTGCAATTTGGCTGTGCTCAGGAGGCTCTATTTGTTGACACAAACATAGCCCGGTTGTTCTGCCACACACAACAATCATTACTCATCCACCGGGTCACGCCGCGTTTTCCATCCTTTTAGGCAGAGCCTTCGAGTTATTGATTCCATGAATCAAAGCGCCCGGGCAGCGCGGGCTGCCCCGCGTGCCGGCGGGGACGCAGACGGATGGATCTGCTCCTGCGGGCTCCTCAGGGGAGGGAGGGACCAGGAAACTGGGGAATGTTAAGTATTTTTCTAAATGGCTGTCAAGTCACTTCCAAGGTACAAGTAATGAAGCCAGGTCTATATATATATATATATTTTTTTTTTTTTTCATTGAGCCAGAAGGCTGTTGAATTCGAGCCTGAAGATACGTGAAAGCTCAGCAAACTTTGTGGGCGTGGGTGTGTGGTTTGAAATCCCATCAGAACAGAACAAAGGCTTACCAGCTATGCTGTACAGTGTCTTGTCCTCCCCGACCTCTGGTCTCAAGCTGTGCTTATTTCAAACGAAAAATGCCACAACATGAGGTGTAGAAATTAAACTTTTCTGAAATCATACGTTTTGTGTCATCCATTAATTTGGCTCTGACAAACCTGGAGTACTTAATATTACACAAAAAAGACTTTGCCCCCTGGCCCCTGCCTGCCCTGTGTAAGAGAACAGGACGTGCAGAGAAGAATTAACATGAACAGCAAACTAATAATCCAAAACCAGTGCAACTTCACACATTTATCTAACAGGTCCAATTACACCTTCCTCTAGTGAAGGTGTCCCTGCCCATGGCCAGGGGGCTGGAACTAAATGATCTTTCAGCTCCCTTCCAAGTCAAACCACTCTGATTCTGTGCTTAATTAAATAGGCTCAGCTAGCACTTCCAAGGGTCAGGCAGCTAGATAAGTCCACACCGACGGGAAAAGAAGTCAAACCCCCCAGATTTGAGACTCTCGCTACGACCGATGCAGCAACAGAAGCTTACTTCCCATGTATGTTTATAGTACTAATGCCAGTTACTGAAAGTTTATGTAGAAGGGCAAAAGACTGCCAATTTAGTGAGAAAAGCACAGGTTATCGCACACCATCCGTCTGACAAAAAGGCTAATCCTTAACAAGAGAAAGAATCTGCAGCTTTGATCAGCGAGGAGCCATGTATAATTTAACAGTGCTGTGGCTAATAGCAACATGAAATAATTTACTCTGCTTTAATGGAGACACGCTCCTCTCCCTTTTCTCGGGGTATCAGAAGAGCCCGCAGCAAACGACGGCGCCTGCTTGGGGCACACACTACGCATCCTCCAGCCCTGCTCAGGGGCACCTCAAGGCTTCACCTGCAGCCACAGGGATGGGCAGAGCAAGCACTGCTGGCAGCACCCGCCTCACTGTTCCCCCAGGTGCGTTTCCCAGAGGTGTGGGAGCGTCGCACCTCGCCTAAAACAGTCCAAAGAACAAACTGAGCTCCTAACCCTTCCACCGAGCGACGCACCTTCCTTCTCTTCCCCCAGCACTGCAACCAGCAGCGTGACTCTTGTGAAGGTTTTCTTGCATTATTTTAACTGACGTGCAGATACCTCTCCTGCTTTGATTTAGGGACGACGGCTGGAGCTGTGCGAGGCAGAGATGGATGTGGATGCACGGAGCCGGTGGCTCTCCCATGTGCCGCCCGACTGCGGTGAGCTTGAGCAACACAATATATTTTGACAGCTCTCACAAACTTGTACCTTAAGGAGCTTACAAGAAAATGGCTGTTTCTTTACAAGAGAAAGCACGTTATCTGAAAGGATAAATCCCATTAGGCAAAGAAATATGCTTCATTTCAATAGTAAAAACAAATTTCCTTTTTTTTTTCTTCACTCTTTTCTTTTTATAGCCTCTTCTTCATCTTTTCCTTCATTCTTTGGATACTCCCAGGAAGGAAATAAAGTCTGCATTTCCCCAAGTACTATAGTTAAGCAGGTAAAGACATGGGCTTAAGGAGAGGGATGGTGCAATCTTGCAGCTACGAAGCAGAAACGTTCTATAAAGCAGAATTGTACAGCAACTAGTGCAAACAGTGAGGACAGAAGAAAAGACTACAGGTCTGTGAGTGCTGTGGCTGAAGCTAAGACCACAGGTGTATAATCGAACCCCAAGAAAACACTTGCTACCTCCTACAATTAACGCAAATAAAGCAGGTAAGCACCCGCTGCTCGTGAAATATCTGTTGGGAAATTGATCAAAAGTAGTTTCAGTTAGGGGAGGAAAAAGCCTGAGTTTTACATCTGTGTTACTGGGATCATGTCTCTGTGCAATGGGGGTACAGCTCCCCCCAAGCTCCCCCAGAGCACTTTGAGGAAGGGGGCGCGGGGAGGATGCCCCGGGGCAGCTCGGGTCCCCCCGCACAGCCCCGTGGTTCAGACAGGTCCCACCCTGCCTTCGGCTGCCCCAGGACAGGGCTGATCCCGCTGGGGCCGATGCTTCGGCACAGTGGTTTCTGCCATCAGCACGCACACACTCTCTCTGCTCAGTTGGTCTGGCTCGTTTGTTTTTTTTTCCTAAGCGAACAGCAGGGTTTAATGACTGAACTCGAGGCTGTGCAAGTCTAACTGAAATAGACTTGCAGATAACTAACCAGCTCCTTTCAAAGCGATCGTGGAAACAAAACTGTCCGTCTGAGGAGGTGAACTCCCTGCAAAGCGGCTTTCATTAACGCTGCTCCCCTAGAGCTGTGTCATCTAGGCTTTGAATGACACTAACAGGCGCTTGGTCTGAGTACAGAAATGGGCCAGCGGGAAGAGCATTAGCAGCTGAACTTTATTTAGGTTCATCACTGGATTTTTTATTTCACGTATTTTAGTTTTAAAAGGAAGTACTGGTAGTTAATACACAAGTGTTATTACTTCTTCCAACACATGAAGTGTTTAACATGTTCCAGTAAAGTTTCTGGGTGGCTTTGGAGTCTATGTCACTGAAAACAGAGGCACATCCTCTGCTCCGATGGTTTCTGGCTGAGCCATACCAAGGTCAGTGTCCCTTTTGCCTTGGGAACAGACTGTAGGAAGCAAACACCTACAGAAACACTAATATTATTACACCACACTATGGTGGGTACTCCACTGAGGACACAGAAGTCTGGTTTTCAATTCCCCTTGTAATGAGATACAGTTGAGATTGCTGCTGAGTACAATACCTATTTAAATATATTCTAAAACTTATCAATGAAGTTACATTATCTCATGTTAATGTCCCATTAAAAGCACATAATTCACTCTTAACCCTTACAGTATTAAATGCTATAAGGAAAGCCACACGGTACATTTCTTGCTATTTGAGAATAAATTCAAGCCCTAGAACTCACTATGCAACCTATATTTCAATAAATAGAGTTTTCACGCTACACTAACACCCAGCACGGTCAGAAAAAATAACCCTCATTTATTTTACCAGGGGGAAAAAAACACAGACTGAACTCACCCTAGCTCTATCATCATTATATGCATTTTAGCAAATGTATTTGAAATGCTGTGCAAGTTCTTTACTCAGGGAACAGCATGATAATCTCTCTTACTGACGGCTATGCAGCATCTCACCACAGGCACCAAGCTCCAAATACGAATTCTCTGACTCCATGAGTCTGCCTCCTTAATTACTTCACTAAAAACTTGATTCAGATTAAAACTCTTGTACAGCATTTTTTGTTTCTCTAAAAAGAAGAGAATTACACATTTCTGTTCACGTCTTAAACATAAAACATGTGTGCACATGCCCAGAGACTGAGAGCCACATCACCTTGTGGTCTTGCAAAGAATCATGAAAACTAAATCAGAGGGTCAGATGCTCTCGGTCTTTGGGAGTTAATCAGTACAATAACCACCAATGGCTACAAAAGCATTTTACTCCTGGACATTTCTTCTCTATTTCCTGGTTGATAACAAGGTGTGTGTAAAAGCTATTCTTTGCCCTTTTAGTGAAATGTGTGCAATTTCTTGACCACAGAAGACAAAACATGTACTTACTATCGGTATGTTTGACCAGTTGTACCACTGTGACGTCTGTTAGGGCACCAGCTCTTGCACGAGTGGAATTCAGTTGTGAGAGGAGGATGGGTACCACCAGGAGAGACTCCAGCGAGTCCTCACTTCACCAGGATAACCAACAGCCAGATGTTTCAGACACTCTGACTGGTGAAACGGGAACAATTTGATTTCCTGGTCTAAAGAAAATGAGACAAACCTGGCTTCTTCATATTCCACAGAAGTATTCTAGTTAACTTCATTTTTTTTCAAAGAGCCAAGAAACAAACAGCTCCCTGAAATTTAATGGGATCTTCTCCTGGAATTTTTCTTCCATATCCAGAATATTCAAGAGCATTAATTGACCACAATAAGTGAATAATTTCAGAATGACTGGCACAGTATTCATTCTCAGACATACCGTTTTACTTTTATGTAGTCCTGTGTGGAGCCAGGAGTTGGACTTGATGATCCTTGTGGGTCCCTTCCAACTCAGGATGTTCTGTGATTCTATGATACTTCCATTCCTCAAATATAATTCACCCAGTTGAAGCTATTACTCAGGCCCCGCAGTTATTTGCCTCATCCACAATAGATACAATCACAAGCAATGCCTGATCATACAGATAGGAAGCACATAATTTTCCTCTCATCTGTTCCTCAAACTTAGTAATTTTCTCTTTTGTAACATTTTATGAAGAGGAAGGAAGATGATGAGTAGGGGAAAAAGAACGGATAACTGAGGAGATAATAGTAAAAAGAGTCAGAAAAGAGGTGATACATAATTTACTACAAACAACAGCAGCAGTACAAGGACTTCAGGTATTATATAGACGAAGCGTGAATAAAATCTACATTCTCAGTATGGACAATTTCTTGCATTTTGTGTTCTTTCTTTTCACTTGTCTCAGAATAAATTTCTTAAAGATTCATTTCAGTAAAAGAAAAATATCTTCCTTCATACGGCATGTGCCTCTGGGTAAAGTGATATTGTCTGGCCATTTGATGCAACAGTCCAGCATTTTTTTGGCAATACAAAAAGGAATAACATGACAAAGAAATGAGAGAAATAAGAAGTGCTTAGCAAAAGTTAGCTTTCTTAATTAAAAGTTCTTTACAATGTGCTATACTTTGACATGTGTATGAAATCACAGCAGCAAAAGACTAATTATTTTTGGTTCCTCTAGCATCACCTACAAGCTCTGACATACAATAATGTGAATTCACTTGAAATTGATATAGCACTATTTCACAGCCGTAGTGTATCAGTAATAGAACTGTTAGTTGGTCTGCTCTTTTTAGAGAAAATTTTTACTCAATGCTATAGTTTTCAACAGCTTCAGCCAGTTCTAACCCTCCACATGTGCTGGGGTGAGCTGCAGCTTTACCCAAGGACTCTTTCCATCACCAATTTATTCACAGCCATGTAGGGATTTGGGAGAGTTTGTATATTTCTTGGTATAAATGTTTAGGCAGAAAAAAAACAGTGAAACATTTTGTCTTTCTAAACATGTTGTGGAACCTAAATACATCTAATATAATGAACTTTGTCTTATTCTGTGAACCCTTTTCCCTTAGTTTTATTGTGAGCATATTGGCTAGGCTAATTTGTCTTTCCCAATAAACAGTTAATTACCATTTGTTACAGCTGAAAACTGTCTCAAGGCTGGATCACATCCTCTCTTTAAAGATCTGTAGCCAACCACATCCACTTCTCCTCGGCCTTCTTCCTGTGTTTACTGCAAATAAGAGGCAACGTTACTTCTGATATTAAAAGGAAATAACTACATTGCACACAGGACATGAGTATCCCACCTAAGCAGCTTGCATGGCATGAGGACAGGCAGGCACAGAGCTGTTCTTGCTCACCTCTGCCCTTGCCTTCCCTTTGTGCTCGGGGGGTTTGTTTCAGCAAGCAGCATTTCTCCCCTCAGGGGCTGGCCCCAGGCACCACCTGCAACCCATACTGGCAGCAGTGAGGACTGGGAGGGTTTCAGGCTCTGGTGTAAGATGATTTTGTGTGAAACAATAATGACAGAGCATGATAGGGTGTTGGCGAGGTCTCGTTACCTGTGACACCTGAGACAAATCTCCTTCAATCTTCAAACTCTAATAAACGCTTGTTGATGACAGTCTGCTACTGCTGCTCCCCAGCAACAAGCCTTAGGTTATCTGGTCAAATCCCCGTGGTGCCAAGGAGGAAGATCAGATGTCCCATCAGCTTCACAGTTCACAGAGGAGGTTTCATCCTTGTTGATGCCTACTCTATCAAAAAAAAACAAAATACTCAGGGTTACCCTATTAAGGATCTTACCAAAAAAGTCTTCTGCAGGCTGAAAGTTGTGAGAGCTGGATTCCCACCAGAAAGCTTTTTTTAAAATCATATTAAACCAGAAATTTACACTATGAGGAAGGTTTTCAGAACAGGGGCCTAAATTATCTTCTCTGAATGGCTTTCCAGTAGATCTGCCCAGCCTGAACTGCACCGGGAACTTACGAAGCTGAGCTCCCAGCTTAGAGGCATCCAGACCGATGGAGTGATGAGGCCTGGAGCTCCTCCAGCTGCTCAAGGTGCAGGAAATGAGAACTGAAGCTAAATCAACCTCCAACAAAATTATGCACACAATAGCTTGCTAAGAATTGTAAATAAATACAGATATTCTGCTTACCATTGCCGCATTAATTTCCACACTCCAAAGACACCTAAGCATGGCTATCCCTTTTGCTCTGAATAGCTGATCAGCAGATTAAAATACTTTCATTAGACTGTTTTTGTTTGGATGTTAACAATTGCGGCGATCTCCCAAGAACTGCAGCTGAAGAACAATGTCACAGAACCACGTGGGCAATTTCTCATTCTTGTGCAGCAGGACCACTTCCAACTTATCTGAATATTTCCTCAATTTCCTTGTTAAAAATGCAAAATAAATAAAATTAAGAACATTTGGTTGGTAAAATCATGTATAGTGGCTGGGAAAGGAGAGGCAAGGGGAGGTGGGAAGAGGGAATCACCTGTGTTGCCTGCAGCAGCACGATGTCCTGCAGGGATTTCCCGGAGGGCCACTTCGCTCATCCCCAGCCGACTTCCCAAAGGGACACGGGGATTTCTGCAAGTTGATGACTGGTGAGGGCCAAGACTTCCATCTGTAGTGTTTGAAACTGAAACAGCATAACAAAATACGTTATTTCTTTGGGCAGTGAAAACAGTGAGTCATCCTTCAAAAAGTGAGTGAGAGAGGTGGAGTCGATCCACAGGACATGCTTCAGCCACCCATGAAAACAGACATTAATGACCCAAAATGAAACCACACACAGACGCTACGGGAGCATTGGTGCAGCGCTGGGCTCTGCAGCGCAGGTTCACGAGGACTTTTTTAATCCCTCCTCCCCCCCCATATTCTCACCAGACTTGCAGGGAGGTGTACATTCACAAGGCAGGTTCACACTGCCTAAAGTTTTTGTTTCAAGCTTTAACTGTACAACACTAAGCCTCACTAAGTTTTAGTATATAGTTTTCCAATGAACTTGGCAGGTAAACGTTGGGAAGTTTCTATCCCCTTGTGAAAAAAAGATCTTCCACATGACTACAAGTTATGGATGTCAGAAAAAAAACCAAACATTTCCCAGAGAGAGCAAGCATCCTCTTTTCTAACACATGAAAAATTAACACAATCAAATTCCATTGTAAAATACACTTCAGAATTTGTTTTACTGGCTTTATTACCTAGACAACTGGGATATTTTTTTCTTTCCCTGAAGTAGAAGCACATATCTAAATGAGAGGAAAATTGATGATATATAGCTAGCAAGTGGTTATGAAAAATAAGGGGCCAAAATTTATCTCTATCATTACTATACAATGAAGCTCGTGCTATAAAGAGATACTATAACGGAATAAATCAGAAACACTGGTAGCAATGATCATAATCCTTGTTGTTTGTAGTAGCACCTAGAAATTAGGACTCAGGATCCCATTTTTCTTGGCATTGTAGGAAACACAGCAGAGGAAAGAGCTGGCAAGCTAATAACCTGTGTGACAGACAGGCTGCTACAGGAGGGAAAAAAGCAGCAGAGGCTGGGAGAGCGGGACAGGGAAATGAGAGAAGCAGCAGCTGCAGCTTGTCCCCACCCGGGCAGTGCCAGAGGGCAGAGCACTGCGGCCACCGGAGCACAGCCAGATCTCAGAAGGGACACGGAGGTTAATGTAACAGCTCGCAGAAATGATTGGGACTTCTTTCCTTTGCACAGGGGCAGTGTAACACACCAAAGGGACTTGGAGAGGCAGGCGCAGAGGTGACAAAAAGTGCCGTTGCCAGCAGAGCAGCAGCACGGCACGGAGAAGAGGGTTTTCAGGCACTTCTGGACAGGAAGGGGACAAGATGTGCCCGTCAGGGACATCCACCTCCAGCACACATCTATCGCACTTGAAAGGGAAGGAAATACATATGGTCTGGACGAGGACCAAAATAACCTGGAACAATTCCTGTTGGGTAGAGCTGAGGGACTGTTAAACCATGCAGGAAAGGTAAGAGTAAGGGGGAATGCCAGAAAGAGCATCTGGTGTGCTGTTGCGTGCAGTTACCTGGGGCAGTCCAGCTGCGGGAGAGTCAGAGGAAGGGATTACAGCTCCTGAGGAACGAGCCGGCTGCAGCAAGACGGGCCCTGGGCTGACTGCAAAGGAGCAAGATTTAATTAGTATTTCTGGGATGAAAAAGGCTACAGGACAAAGTCCTGACCTCACTGCTCCCCTATTAACGTTGATCAACAATTGTTAAATGTCGAGGAAACCATTCTTTTCAAATGTTATTCCTATGTCATGATTCATTCATATACTCAAATTGAGTTAGAAATTAAGTTAAATATCAGGATAAGCGGTCCTACTGCACGGCAATATAGAACATTCTTCATCGTGGGTCATCTTTAAATGAATTACGAGTCTTTTTTTTCTTTTTTTTTTTTTTAATATATGTGTGCTTCTCGGAGAAGACGTAGCTACTGGTGATGGCTGAGCAGCATGAGCAGCATTACCTGCAGGGTGCCCGGCCCCGGGCAGCTCCTCGGCCCCCCGTGCTCCCCGCTCCTGCTTCGGGAAGGCACAGCCACAGGCACGGCACCCACGGGGCAGCACTCCCCGAGTCCGCTGTGCGTGCAGCAAGCATCCTCAGGGAATGGGAAGCTAGGAGAACAGGCCTGGTGAGAGAAATAAATAAAATAAATAAATAAAAACAAAAATAAACGATAAAGCTGTCCTGCCACCCACCCTGCAGAGCATCCCGCCCAGCGGCGCCAGGAAGGACAGAGGTCCCGGTGCCATCAGTGGGATTATTCCTGGTGTGAAACTCACTGGCAGCTACAATCCATGAGGGCTGTACTAGGGAACTGAAAACCACTGAATTAAATCCTAGTTATAATTTAGCCCGGCTCAGCCTCAGCTAAAGAAAACTATTTAGTTTTTAACTATTCCACGTTATGTATTTTATACATTTAAATCCATGGAAGTGTTTACTTATATATTTATATTTCATGGACTATAAAACAATAATAACAAACTCCAAATTAGTCATTTCCTTTTAGATAATAAAGTCACAAAGAGAAAAATTTGTGGCTTCCAATTGTGCCAACCAGTGTTTGAAACGACATGAAAATCTCTTCAGCAGTCATTACTGCCTAATTGTTTTGGAAAGCTGCAAGAGAATCATCATAGCTGCTTTGTTTGGTTGGTTGGTTTACTGAAGAAAAGTTAATTTCATTCAAAGCTATTAACTGTTTCAATCTCTTTATTCTTAAAAAAGAAAACAGAGATGTGAATTGGCAAAATCTGTTATGTATTCTATCAAAATATTTTTCTACAAAATAAATCTTACAGCTCGTTCCTTTTGAAACTGATGGAGAGCAAGTCAGATCTGCCAAAGTACGTTGTCTTATGCTCATTGCTAATGTATATTTTGTGGTAAACCAGATACCCATACGCAGTTTTGTAATCCCAGTATAGCGCGGGGAGCTGTTAAACTCATGCATTATGCGTTCCGTTCTGTAAACACAAAAGAAAAAGCGCTTACGATGTAATTAGTTTATTTGCTGTTACTCAAGATCACCATAGTTCACATAATAAGTGATAAAAGGACTGCACCCCATTTATGCTGTGCGGGGATAGGCTTCTTGTCCTGCTCATCGACGTGCCTGGGGAAGGCGCAGGATTGCGCTGGCAGCTTGAAGCAGCCGGGGTAAAGCAAAAACCCGAACGTGAAGTGCTTGAGATAGAGGACAAAGAAACCTGATGTTCAAGTACCGGTCTGAGACTCAGAACATCTCGTTCCTAACTGCTACAAATTCCCTGTAGCAACCTGAAATATGAGCAACGCAGGCAGCATCTGCGCCGTCCCTGCCGGAGCGTGGGCTCCCCGAGCAGGGGGGGCTCAGCTGCTGCCCCCCAGCACCGGTGCTGTGAGGCTGCAATCTCTGCTGCTCCTGCAGGCACTGGCGCAGCGAAAATAAAAATAACACCTTGCTCTGCAGCGGGGATCCTTCAAGCCTTCTCTTTACACTCTGCTTAATAAATAGGCTCTCTGTTTTCAGGCCTTCCCCTGGACAAATGCCTACACATCGAGTCCTGCATTTCTTCCCCAAATCCATCCAGATCCAGCCTGAGATGAGCACATTAGAGCTGGTTTTCAAGATCAGGCAGTTCATTCTTGTGTCTCATCCCAGACTTAGCAGATGTTCGGGAATCTTTAATATCTTAGCTGTAATTACTTAGTTTATAGTTATTGTACTGTCATATCTCTTGGAGAAGCAGACCAAAGTTTATGGCCACCTCCGCAATTAGGGTACATGTATCAGGAACAGAATAACTCCGACTGCTGCTCATTGTGTCAGTGATTTCACTGTGTCTTTTCTAAAAGGCCTTATTTCCATTTTTAATGGCCAGGCTCAATAACCAGCAACAGAGTCAGAGGCAGCATCACATCTGGCTGCACATTTATCCTAGATTTCAAATTGTACTAATCATTTGTGTGGTGGATAAACACTAGGCCCATTCTTTAAGTACCATAATCCTGACTACAAGACAAAAACCCAAAGCCCCTGATGCCATGCACTCTGGCAGCTCAGACAGGATTTTTCTGTAGCTCAGTCAAAACCGGTTGCTCACACAAATAGCTTCGTTTTTGGCATTCCGAAAACATATGAAAAGAAGCATGACCAATATCTATCTGCTTCTACCACATCTACAGTAGCACTGTAGACATGTATACAAGAATAGATGTATGATATATGGTTATATATGCATGTATGTACGCACAGACATATTATTAGCAGTCATTTAAGCCCTCCGTCCCTGGAGTTTTACACCCCATGAGCTCTGTCAAACCTCTTCACGCTCCTCCCAGTGCAAGCCAACCCAGTCAGCTAATAAAATGACAAAATATTACTAGCCTCAGGTGCTGTGTACAGAATGCCTCCATGGTACACAGATCTCATTATTTGCAGTAATGAAGAATTTTCAGTAGTGAAGATGAAAGGTCCCTGCTTTTTTTTTTTTTTTTTTTTTTTACTGGCCATCATTGTCATTAGATGCCTTAAAGCTCATACGCTACCACAGAAATTGCAAGGAGGTGATACCCTCAGCACTGCTGCTTCTTCCATGTGGAAAAGCACTCCCCATGCAAAGAACATTCAGCCAGATTTGTCTGGTGTCGAGCCAACATCCTGGTTCCTACCCAAGTGTTTCAGCAGCAGCCAGCACCTCAGTCAGTATGATTCATTGGATCAATAATTCTAAGGTCTGTACCTAAAAGGTTGAAAAATGTGGTAAAACCTGGCAGAAGAGTAATGATTGTAATGTTCAGCAAAATGGTTAATGAGGCTTGGAAAAAGCAGACTTTGGGGGAGAGAAATATGTACAGCTTTAACCTTGCACACAAGCTCCAGCAGAACATTCTGTCTTTTAGGTTAACTCTCAAGTCCCCATACGTTACGAGACATCTGTATTTCCTTGACATTTTCACTCTTTTACTGAATGGCCTTTTTCTTTCCCTATTTTCATGCACTGGCTGCTGGGGGAGGACGCGGCCCCTTTTCCAGGTCACGCTATCCCTAACCAGCACTTGCTGAATGGTTGGGTTTGGTAGCGCTGTTACATAAAGGCACACAAAATAAGGTTTCTTTCCTTCTCCCTGCCTGAACATTTTGTTTCTCCTTCATTACCAGTCCTCCCCAACCCCCATCACATACCATCTTACTCAAAATAACAAAATTTTCTCCCAGCTCTCTACTTCCTCATCATTTCACTCCCCTCAGCTGGTGTAATAGCATCCTATGCATAGGTTATCGTGCTCAAAGGAAGGCCAGTAACAGTAATGTTGAGACAGCTAAGGCTAGTGATATTATTTAGCATTTGATTACTCTAGGGAAAAAAGGACACTGGCAGCTACAATTTCCTATCATTCCCCTCCCTCTCACACCTTTGGAAGAACCACCAGGTCCCTAAAAACATCTCACTTCACAACAAGCTGAAACACATTTCAGGGTGCATGAAATGGCACCTGCCTCTGTGCTCTGCCTGGGATGGGAATACAGTACCCATCATCAGACCAGTAACATCACAAGATCAACTTAGAGAAGGAAATGTTAGACAAGTGATTTAGAATTCAAACCCCCACCTTCCTCCTCAGCAAAACACCCACGCCACATTACCACCAATACATTTTTCTTTTTAAAATAAAATTTACTATTAATTCATTCATCTTCCCAAAGCTGAACAAAGGAAATGTTCTTTTTAAATAGTTGTTAAATATTCTGCTATTTGCCCCATTTGTCAGTCTGCATTAGCAAGAGATCTATAACTAATCTCAGTGCCACCAATGATACCGCAAGCTGCTCCCTCCATCTATAAAGCATCGTGTCCACAGAAGAGACAATTAGATGCCACTGATCTCTTTTCTATAATTCGCTTTCCTATCTAATCGACAGTTATCCATAATGAACTTTGCATTGCTAGCTCAAACTCAGCAGTTTCTCTTGCCTAGTGCAAGACATATAGGAAAAACTGGTGGAAAATGGCATATAATGTTTTACGAAGTGATTTCTGAATAATCACACTTTAATTTTAGAGCTGTTTAACAGCCATAGCAAATGGCAGACAAAAGAACTGAAGTGAGGAGTATGACCTATGAAACGGATGAAAATACATTTGGAAAAGCCTCCATTAGGAAAGGGTCTTCTTGTCACAGGTCTATAAATCATGCAGTAAAAATGAAGCTAAATTGCAGAAGCAATTAGTTTTATAATTCTGTATCTTTGTAGTCATCTGGGTGGTAATAACGGTGGAAGTAAAATGAAATATTTTTGTCCTGCCTGAAGATGCATGGAAAGTTGTGAGAAGTTGTGAACTGACTCTGCTATTTGTGATCTCTCCAGCAGAACCTGAGCTTGGCTTGCATGGCCACCTGAATTAATCCATGGCCCAAACCCAAAGGTCAAGCCGCTGCAGCTGCTGCCCCTACCAGAAAGCACACGGATGCTTCAGAAGTCCTCAGAGCAGCTCCTGCAGGAGTCTCTGCTGAGCAGGGAAGGTGGCCAGCCTGACAGGAGCAAACGCTTCCCAGCTTTGTTGAATTTTCTTGCAAACGCACCCAATCCCTCCTCCAAAACTTCATCGAGTTCAGTTGCGATGAGAGCCTGGAACAGCCGCGGGGCCGGCCCTTCCCTCCGGCCAGGGACAGTCTGCAGGGCACAGGCCAGCACCCAGAGCGACCAGGGGAAGGGAGCAACAGACAAAGCTCCCCAGATAACCCAGATGTAACCCATTAGAAAACACCCAGAGACATAGATAAGTTTCCAAAAGCTTTGCTGTTGTAACTCAAGGAAGAAATGTATTTGCTGTAAAGGTAAATAACAACAACAGCAAAGCACAGATGTTCTCACTGGATTCAGACAGGAATAATTGTGTTCAAAGACAGGGGTCCATGCATCTACGTCTCACCTAGCTATTGCGGACCGTTGCTTCCACCCCCCCACCCCAGAACACCCAAATGTACAAGAAAAGACCCTGCGCTCACTCGCATGGGGGGCTGCAGTACTCAGGGAGGAAACAGACTGGAAAATACCAGAACGGCGATCATCCCGGGAGGAGAACCACACCTGGGGCTTGGGGAAGGGCTCCTCGAGCAGGCGCTGCTCCCCGCTTGAGGTTGTCCAACGTTTCTGTACAAACGCAGCCAAGCAAGGCGAGAGATCAAGGAAATCCTCCTTAGAAAAGCACACACTTATCTTCACTGCATCTGAAAAACGATTGCTTCCCTTCTTGAGAAGGATTTAAGAAGTAAAAATGTTTAAAAATTGTTGAAAATATTCAGACACTGGTTGCGAAACAACTATTTAATCTACAACAGAGGTTTTTGTTGGAGGGGAACAACAGAGCTGATGATTTTCGAAAGAATGCACCAAGTGTATTTCCTTGGAAAACCCTCCTGGAAAGGCACACTACATGCACTGAAATGTAATTCATGTGAATTGTAATGCACTGAAAATGTACTACAGATATTAAAACATTTTATAAAAGTGTGGGTAAAAAAGCATAAACCACTCCATGTACGTACTCATCTTCTAATACATCAAATCGCAGTCTGGGCTATGTCAGACCAGCTCAGACCTGTGGATTATCTGATCAATAGCAAACAAGAATGAGAATATTTTCAGTTCACTGGAAAAAAGTCAAGGAACGGAGAAATAATAACGGAAGCAGTGATTCAATCAGAAGGAGCTGTAGTAGGTGGCACAAAGCTATAGGACAAATGTCAAGCACACAAACAAATAGCACTGCTGAAGTGAAAAAGCATGAGTTATCAGAGTGTCTTTTAGAAGGGCTCCATGGGTCAACCTCCTCCTCAAGCAGCGGTATTGTTGAAAATAAAAAATTATTCAAGGAAGTAAAATCATGTGAGGCTGCAACATTTGTCAAATTTGTGGTCCCAGTCTTTGAGCCACGGTCACGCTGACCTTCCTGTCATTTTCAGACCTGAAAGTAAAGAGGAGAAAGCACACGGGTCTCGGGAGCCTGCAGGAGCTAGTCGCTGGAATCCTGCTGTTTGCAAACACCTCCTGGCTTCACAAAAAGGTTTTTCTTCCTGTAAGTTTAAGCTAATGAAAAGACGAACGTATTTTAACTGACCAGAGTGAGCTGACGGTCTAGCAGGAATGTCAAATGCTGTGGGAATAGTTTGTTTTTTTCTACGGTTGGGCAGAAAAACGAGCTGGAAGGAAGAACAGCGTGGTGTTCACGCTGACAAAGGATCGTCTACCTCTTTCTAGTGAAGTTCAGATGTCTCCTTGCTTTGCAGGTCACCAGCAAAGAGGCTTAGCTAGCCCACAGAAATCCTCTGCAGGCAAGAAGAGCCAAGTGGGTCAGGTACCACTCACAGATCCCAGAGGGATGACAGTTTGCTCTGTGCTTTACAATCAGGTGGAGTCTGAGTATTCGGGTCTTACCGTGCACTAACAGACAGCCCATCACTTCATCCAGGTGTATTTGTATTCTCCTTCGTGTTACAATTTTCTTAGTTGAGGCCAACCTCACCCGAAAATGAGTGAGGTTTTTGTGTGCTCTGGTCCTGCAGAACGGGGCTGCCAGGTCCTCACTCCTTTGGGTGGATTTTTAATTGGCATTCCTTCATGCAGGAGAAACGTCTGCTGATCTGACTGCACTTTGCTGTGGTCACCTGCTGGTACTTCATCCCGATGCCTCTGCAGAAAGCAGGCTGATGTCGTCTTTGGCTTTGAACTGCCGGGCTGTTTGCACTGAGTCCTTCTGGGAACCTGCTGAAGGACAGGCAGGGATGCTGATGGGGGGAGGGAATGGAAAGCCTTTGTCCTCACCTGTTCTGATTAGCATCCATTTCAAGCAGTTGTGATCAGAATAGTAAACAGCATCCTACATGCACTGGCTGGCATAGCTGCACCAGCGTTCTGGTTTATATGCAATGATCAACTCCAATATTCAAATTGTTCTCTGCCTCCATCATCTACAACTGTAATTTTCCAGTTATGGCAGGAATTTTTCACTTCTAAGTACCAAAGTGCATATTCTTGTGTATTTTTTTTTTTAATTATTATTCATCTTATTTTCATTACTGCAGCCCTCCCAGTCAACTCTTTCTTCCTATATACCAAACCTCCTCTGCACCAGCAATACCTCCCTCCCTAGGTTTTGTGTCATTGGTAAATTTCAATAGCACATTGCTAAGTTAAGTGCCAGTCTCAAAACTGTTCCTAATGAACTCTATTAATAACTCCACTCCTACGGGGTAGCTCTTCTTTTAGCATAAACTGCACCTAATTAGGTTTTTGCTGCTTTCCCACTCATCTTACAAGGTGCTAAATATAAATGACTGAATATAACAGCCTGAAGGCTCTTTTTATTCCGGCACTGTTTGTGTTTTCCAGCACTTCCCAGGAACTGGGAGAGGAAACCTTTCCCCCAGCCCCGGCAGCACTCACTATGCTCAGCCCTGTGCGGTTCCAGCACGAGGTGCACGCTGGTGGAGCTGCCTTGGTGCACACCAGGACACACCAACCATTGCAGGCTGGTTCATCGGTGCCACTGCTACACCCCTCCTACGTAAGCAAGTACACCCAGAATTAATTTGGGCATCCTATTATGTAGACACACTCATTAAAGCATTCTTGGGTGACCTGACACGTTAATGGCAGGGCAAAATACAAGTTACACTTGAAAAAAATAAAAATCCAGAGAGGATCAGTTAAAGACCAGGATGATCCATTAGAAGCACACGGTGTAGTGACTTCAATTATCTCCTTCTCCAGAGGAGCAGCCAGAGGCTGCAGTAACCTGTAATTACACAGAAGGAGGTGTGCTCAGGTTACCTCCTCCCATGCCAGCCGATAGATGGGAGTTGTGGCCTTCGTGTCCGCTGGAACGTGCCATAAAGGAGAACGCCCTGGTGGTGGGCTGTGACATGAGAGGAACGGGCTGTGGGACAGGGATCAGATCAAATGGACTTAAATACAGCTTTCAGTATGCCTTCCACACGACCTGCACTTGCTCTTCTCTACTGAGAACTGTGCCATAAAATATTTCCTAATTATTAAATTGCATAGCATTGGGTCAGAACATGACTATTTTCTGTGGAGCTGGATGCAGTACCAGTCATCTGCATCCAGGGAACGAAGAGGGAGGCGAGGAGGAATGTCTTTGCAAAACAACTCAGCAGGAGTAGGTTTGCTCTGCATCCAGTACAAACCACCAAACTCAGCCTGGCTTTATTTGGGAAGCTGTATAGCTCTGCTAATGCACTGCTATACTTCAGCTTTTAAAGCATGTATATATGTGTATATATATATATACATATATGTATGTATAAGTACAGGAGTTGATAGCACTTCTTTCCCACACCAGTGAGGCTCTCGCAGTGCGGTGGAGCATGGTCTGCTCAACCCGCCCCAAAAACAAACTTAGCAAAAGAAAAAGCAAAAATAAAAAAAAATAAAAACACGCGCGCACACAAAAAAAACACCTTCCAAAAACTTTCACACAGAGGCAAGTTTGCTGCCTTTCCTGGAGCTCCATGCTGGCTTTGCCCTGGGGGCACTGATCTCTGCAGGCGTGAGGAGCGCTGTCAGGTTCGCACACCTTTGGGAACACAACAAGGCACATCAAGTGTGCACACCTACACACGATACAGCAGTCCGCGTCTACAGCTCACAGTATAAAAACAAACAAAAAATGCAAGAAAGCCATAACTGCCAGCCTTGATGCATTATATTTTCCTGCAAAAGCCTTCAGCAAGTTCTAAGCTTAATATTAAATCAAATGCTAGTTATAATTCAATATGTAGTACTTAGTAATTCACTAAGTGAATTTGAGTATTACTCTCTGGAAAAAAATTTCTCTACTGTAATACCTCCAACCTCAAACAGCTGTTTCCCCCACACCAGGAATACAGCTACCCAAAGACCTCAGGAACACCAGCAAACTCGAAATCCAATGCATTTACTTTCATGTTCTGAAATAGCTAAGGTAGAATACAATTTTTCTTTTTGAAGAATTTCCTCTCTTGTGACAAGTAAATAAACGTCCAACTTTATGCTCATTTTAGTGGCAGAAAGAAAAAGAAGAAAGAGAAAGGAAGAGGAAAAAGAATCTGCAACAGGTTTGCTGAACACCAGTTATTCATTTCATGAAACACAACAAGGATACTTTATAAACTAATCCAGCTTTACGACGACTGCGATGTTGCCTTCGGTTTTGTGTTATTGGATAATTTGTCAGTTCTGGCACTTTGGCAAGTAATAAAGTAAGGAACAACTACTAGAAGCATAAGCAAATTATTGAGTCTGATTCCTCCTTCTTATTGTATTCTGAACAGAAGCTGGTTTTAAACAGAAGACTGTTGACAGAAACAAAATGACTTCTAGTACGTATGAAAGACAGCACTAAAATGAGAAGCTTGTATTTAAGGCTTTTCTGATTTTGCTTTTGGTTCTTCCCTCCCATCCCATCAAAATAGATCGCTTTCCATTAAATGGTTTGAGCCAAACATGAAAAACCTTAATCCCTACTCAGGTAAAGCTTCAGTTTGCATAACTGGTAGCTCTGAAGAGAAAGAGCATTGCAATGACTTCAGCTCAGATGCGTACCACTGAGCACAGCCACGTAGATATGGCTGCATCTTTTTACAACGGATTTTCTGGAGCCTAAAATTAAAACCATACTTAAAACCCAACGTACCTGCCTTGTCGCGCTGCATTTCAATGCACTGGTGTGAGGCGGGTGGACATTTTCGGTGCAAAGCGTACAGCAGAGAACTGCTGTTCTTGGCAGCAGTCTGCTCCAGGGAGCCCGTTCCTCCAGAAGAGCTGATGCAGTTCCAGAGCATCCCTGAGACACGGAAAGCCTCTGCTGCCCCTGGGAGTTCAAGGGATTCACAGACAAAGCATCTCCACGTGTACAACCTGCACAATGCACTGGAGGGAAAAGAATACATTCAACAGCACCCTAATTTAATAGGAATTCATTGACTGTTCACATAACCAAACTTCAGTGGTCAGAGCCAGAGTTTATTTTCCTCTTACAGATTGTCCTAGAAATGAAGTCAGCACTAATGCAGGATTTAACATATTAAATGATCATGAAAGATTAGGAATTAGTTCCACAAGAACAAGAAAGCCATCAAACAATAGCAGTCCCGCTTCCGCATTAGGTACTAATTTCAGCCCTCATGACTGGTGTGCATCTCCATATGTTGCTACTAACAAGAAAGAAAACAAGCAAATCTGGAATAGAGATTTTGGTCATATAAGCACTGCAGTCCTTGATTAAGGAAACAAGTCACTAACTGTCCAAAACGTATGGAATTAACAAAGAAGCAGATGTTTAAGTGTGCCAGCTTTAATTTGCTGCTAAATTAACGTATATATTCACCAGCACTCACCAATATTTCACCCTTTAAAGACTGTCACTGGCAGCGAACAGCAGATAGGGATGTTTTTCATTAGTGCCTTTGAAGCTAACTTTCTTTTTAATTTAATGATGTATGTTACTCACACGAAGCAGCGCATATTTTAAAGAGAACATGAGAACGTAACTGCAAAAACAAGACAGAAGACAACCCAGCTCTGATCAATAAACTGGCTGGATTTGTTTCATTTTGTTGTTTTATAGATTCCATTTAAAATGAGCATTGAGCCTTGATTTATTATCAAAAACCCACCGTAGTAGTTGAAAACATCACTTTAATGAAGAAAAGATCTTTCAGGGTGTTAAACCTCTCTCATTACCTGAAGTCCAAAACTGCAATTATGATCAGTATTTTGCTGACTTGAGGGAGATGAACTATTAACACTCGGAAATAAAAGACACTGAAGAGCAGTACATTCTGCCTGAACAGGGAAAAAAGCAAAGTATGGAACATTTGTTATTATCTCACCGCTAACTAGCTCTGTGAAGAGCCCATGTCAATATAACATTCTGTCCTCAACTTGTCACACGTACTAATTTAAACATGAATTTAAGGAGATTTTCGAAAATTCTATATAATTAATAAAGTATTAGCGAAGGAGATGTTCATGTACTGAAAGCCTTATATTTCATTTAACATCAAGTTATCCGCTTCTCTAACTCGTGCATTTCTGATATCACTAAACTGGATCAGTAAAAAATGGATGTCTCACATGAAATCCTAATTTCTCTCCATCACCAGCAGGCATGCGAGGGAAAAAGAAAGTGGGAATTTTATGCACAAGTAGTTGAAGAGACAAAACCAACTTTAAAAGCCCAAGTGCGTGGACTGTGTTGCCCTGAACCTTTTCCAGTTGTATTAAAAATCTTTCCTGAGATGGGTGCAGCACACTACTACTACCCTGAATTATTTAGTGTCCTCAAAGGCACTTGTGCTTTTCCCTTCCCTGTTCACTCTTTCTCAACTCTTTATGAATATACTCCTGCCAAGTATGTTCCACTAATGATTTCCTTTCACAGTGAAACTATGCAATTTCCTTACAGATCCATGTTCTTAGTTGTTTAATTTATTTTTTTTTTGGTGGTGGTGATGCCTAGTTTTTTTTCCTTCCTCCTCCCAATTCTTAAACTGGTGTGGGGACAAAGTTTGGGCTAAGCATTTATGAGGTCAGAGGACAACGCAATGAGGCCATGGCAGGGAAGAAGAAAAGGAACAATAGAAACAGACTAGATTTGAGTATATAGAGATGAATGTTGAGCCTGTGGGTCTGGACCTGCCTTCCTGTCCCCTGTGCTCAGCTCCATCCCAAGGCCATCCTCCTGGGCAGGGTGCTGGACACCAGCCCAGAAGAGGTGCCACTTCTCTGCTTCACGTCAGCAACACAGAGGTGCGTGGGGGTCCCACTTCCAGCAGGTACATCCTGAATTATCCTTTAATCAGGAGGAGTTTTTGTTTGGAAAGCAAGTTTGCTCCAGAGGAGGCCATGCTGTCGGTGGCAACAGGCTTTACACCAGTATGTCCCTCGTCCCAGCAGCCATCTCAGCAGATACTGCCTAGAGCAGCAGCCTGATTTTGTGTAAGGCTATTTTTTGTCTCTTACTCCTTTCCTTCTTGGAAATAATAACCACTTACCTGCTTCTCTCGGAGGCATGATCTGTGATGACAAAATTGTGGGTTTTAAGGCGTTCCGAGGCAGAGGGCTGTAGCTGCGCTGCCCAGCAGCTCCCCGTCCTCGATGAGCCGCTCTGCCTGCGCCAGGACGCTTTCTGGTGCCTCCCATTTTCCTCTCTGTGCCGGCCCAGCTGTGCTGGATAGCATACTTAGGAAAGAGAGCCAGACCTCTACCTGCACATAATGCTTTCCTACACACCTACACAGGAAAGGCATTAATGGCCAAATGGGCAGCTGCCCAGGCAGTAATGGACAAAGCAGCAAGAGCAAAGGAGAGGGGAGGAGATCTTTAAAGTCCATTACTTTACTGCATCATTTCATCTCCAGGGACATGATTTAGCTTGAAATGCTTGTTGTGGCTAGAGATTTTTACTTTCAGACTCCGCTTATGCAATTTTGCCTTTTAGTGTTCTCTTGCATGTTAATGATTCCACCTTTGCCACTAATTAAAAAAAAAAAAAAATCCTATTTGCCTGATAGCCCATTTCAAAAAATTAGATAATGGATCTCACTTAAAATATTTTTGAGAGGAGCACATAAATATATAAGACCAGTAAAGCCAGCAACAGTTGTGTGGTTCCAGAGTACTGTACAAGCAGATGGTTCATGGTTTCCCGGTCATTAAAAACTACTAGCTGAGAGGCAGGGGGAAGGACCCTATAGCTGTGCGGGGACAGCCCAGAAGCCAATTACACACCCAGATACCATACATTGTCAGGAAATTATATTCCACAGCTTGGCACCTGCGCCTGCCAAGCAATCTCTACATGAGCATTGACCAAGAATGTCAAGGTCACTGCTGATCCATGTGGAGGTGGAAATGGAGTTGAATCACTGCTGCCAGAAATATGACTATGTTCTGACAATTTAGTAATAGAATTGCACGGAGATGATGACACTATGTCTTGTTTTCCATTCAAACCCAGTGTAAAGAGGAACGTACAGTCTGGGAAGTGTGGCTGGTACAAAAATAATCACTTTTATATGCCTTACCTAAAATTTCAAAAGATTGTGTTATAATTTCTCTTTTTTTTGTTATTATTTCTATTTCTTTAATGCTTTTTAAATAAGAATAGTAAGTAAAAAAAAAAACCACACTACAAATAACTATCCAACTACTTTTCCTTGCTGGACATGAGAAAAAGGAACATTAACTGAATTTCCCTAAGAAGTCTGAGTACCCACACTAAACAAACTGCCAGATACAAGCAAGCACAACAATTCAGAGTGAACCTGGTTCTTTGCAGTCCTACAAGGTGAGATTTCCACTGCAACACTGCAGAAGACATCCCACCAGAAGATGCCTTGCACCCCACCCCCGGTCCCTCCTAGGCCCTGGGGACAGCCGCAGTGGCGCTGCCCTTGCCTCCCCCAACCAGCACAGCACTGGGGGCAGCTCAGCACCGTGCCCGGCCCCACCTCCGACTCCCTTTCCCATCAGCAGCTGACAGCTTCCCACAGCTAATATTTTACTAAATATCAAATTATTATTAAGTTGTAATGCAGCAAACTGATCTGCTCAGAGAGCAACAAGCACGCCTCCCGAAACAGCTGGCCAGACTGCGGCAATCCAGAGGCGCCTGGTGCAATTATGCTACGAATCAGTCACGGTAATTACAAATAAACATTTTTAAATTTTAATCGTGGGAGAGAAAAAGAAAGAGAGACAATCTCCAGCACCTCAGTGAAAACAAACAAACCCATGCTGTAATTAAGTGAACTCAAACCTGAAATGCCGTGCGACACGAGCCATTTGTGGCTGTTGCCTGCAGCGCTGCGGCAGGGGGGGCACACTGAGACCTCGCGCGTGGGGAGGGCGGCCAGGAGCTCAGCACCCAGGCACCCATGGTGTGCCAAGTCTGAATGCAAGGCTAGAGCAGGCGACATCCAACTTCAACGCCTGTCCCAGCAGAAACAGAAACAAACATTGTCCCTTGTAAGCTGTTAACAGAAATCAGAAAATGAAATTTCTCGTCCTTGCACCACATCTTCACTGACCAAATGCTGACTAGGGCCTCAGCGGAAGACTTGGTCTCCTTTTTTATCACTTCATCTTTTACCTTTTTCATTTTTCTATTTGTGTACTGTATTTTTTTCTGCCCTAGTGCAAGGCCTGAGCTGCTTCTGCTGAGGAAGGTGAAATATTTGTGGTGCCCTCAGCACCAGGCAAGCAGGGATGGAGCCGGGAGCAGTGGCACAACCCCAGCCCTCCAGGAGATGAGCGCCACCTGAGAGGCTGATGAGGCTGAGCCCAGACACTGCAAGCCTAAGCACCAAGAAAAATGCTCCTTAGTTGCTCTTTTTTTTTTTTTTTGCATCTTTTGTCCATGCTTGTTTAGCAGCAAGAGCAACGGCTCTGTTTCAGCTAATTTCCTTTCTTCACAAAGAAAATGAGAACTTTGATTATTTTTAACATTACACAGATGGCAGTTCTCGGTAAAAGTTCTACAGACAGGGAGAGATGAGGAAAACGCACACTATTAAAATGAAACCCTTTCTTAATAGTCTTTTGAAATTTTACCTATTTTCTAAAGCACTCTTTTTCCAGCACTTGTCCCTTATCTTTATATGACCTTTAAACAATATTTTCAAGCACAGCTCTGGCATCCACTTCTGCTCCCAAACCTTAAAGTACAATGATTTCTTGTTAATGTAACTACTGCTCAGCCAGTACTCGAGTGCTCCTCCACTCAACTGCAGTTCCTACAGAGCTGCTCCTTGAGAACTTCAGGAAATGGGGGTCCACAGCGGTGAGCAGGCATCTTCTGGCACCTCGTCTATGCCATTGTTGGGGTACTGGAGGAACTCACAAGTATTTTATGTTCACCTCATTTTGCTTCACTTTATTACAACTGAAAAAATCTACTTTTAAGAGAGAGTAGCTTTCTTAAGGTCTTTCAAGACCTCTTTCCCCAGTAATTATTCCAATTCCAACCAAACAAGCCCAAAGCAGGGTATTTGGCTTACCTGGGCATCATTTCTGTCTGTTCTGCCTGGCTGCCGAATAACAGAAAGCAAACTACCTTTTTCCTGAAGCATCTGCAAAAAAGGGAGAGGGATACTGTGATGCTGTCCAAGAGCTATTGATTGAAAAACCTATAAGCATTCTCCCTCCAAACACCCAACAAACCTTCAGACTCCTAATGTAAAAGTCTGGTAGGATGGTAAGGTAATATACTTGTTTTTATCTCCATTTTTTGTGTGGGGCTTACCTTCAATGAAAAAAAATACTAAAAGAAGTAAAGAAGAGAAGTAACAGTATGTTTTCAGTGTTTGCAGGACCCTGTGCAATTTGAACCAAAACCTTTTAAGATCTGAACATGGAACAGTCAAAACCGTCACCAAGTTTAGTGTCAAAGCAGTGGAATACGCAAATAATTTCAAACAGATAAAGCTGCTACTTAGCTTGAGCTCTCTTCTATATCCTGTCCTTAAAAAGGACTTTTTTGGTATATGAAAAATTCGTCATTAGCATCAAATTTTTAACACAAGTAACATGGATCTTAAAACTTTAGTTCTAGCTGCAGCTCCAGCACAGTAACCATAGAAATAATTTAATCTCTTCCTACTAAAATGTTGTTTGTCCTTGATCATTATTTTTCTTAATTGAAGTACTTTAAATACTCTGAACAAAATTGCTTTGTAGCACAATATATTGCATAAAAGTTGTTTCAGAATGTAACCTGCTGGTACACTATGTCCTACATTTAAAGAGTTTTCTGGGAAGCTCCTTAAAGGCACCTTTAATTTTTAATATCTCCCTGGAAATCTGGAACGGAAGGGAAGGTAGGTCATATTTTTGGGCATCCCATTTTTGACAGAGCTCTTTGAACTATGCAGTTGTGATTACGTATATATTCTCTGTGACTTAGATTCTCATTTAATGAAATTTTAAAAGCAGCAAGTCTAATTCCAGGAGGAGTAACTGGTTATTTTAACATTTTCTTAATTATAATAACCTGTGACTTCTGGATCTTCCTTTCAAATTAGAGGGATAAGTACAACACCCTGGCTCTTTGAATCCCACATTCCTGGCCCAGAAACCCTTCCGGCAGCGGGGTACTGGCAGCCACCCTATCTTAGATGGGTTGATTTTCTCTTGAACCCACATTAGAAAAACCCTTGCAGATAATTTCATTTGCAAGACTTCTGGGGCTGCTCCGGCAGAATAACCATCGCGCACCCAAAGCCCTTTCCCCTCATCCCATGCCCCCAGCTAGCTTTGCCCCCCGCACGCAGCTGAAACGTGCACAAAGGTTCTCTGCTGCGATACTTAATTTGTAAATTGAACCAGCACAAAAGGACTGCAGTCTAAGGATGAAGTTCATTTCTGGCCCAAGACCCAGTTAATGCTAATGGGACGTGTGACAACTGGATTGGATCCACAGCAGCTCAAGGAGGGGCGATTAAAGCAGAAACTGCTGAAGAAGAATGAACAGTATGAAAGCTATCCCGGCAAAAGGGCTGTGGGGGATCCTCAAATACACATTACATCAACAGCCTTATAGCCCATTTATTTTAATAAGTCCAGTTTACTTATAGACTGCATTTGAAGGCAGCATATTTACTGTCAAACTTCTAGCCCAAAGACTTACTAATTTGCCAGCACAGACCAAGCCTTTTTCTAAGCTTATCCTCCCGCCCTCCCTCTGCCTGTGATAACTATCCCCCAAAGCAGTGTGTGCATTACCAAAATACACAAATAAGCTCAGCAGACAACAGGGCATAAAGTGCTAATTTATCCAGTTGGGTGACGGTCAGGCCGGTCGCCCTGCAATGTTCTTGCAGCAGATAAAAGCAACCAGCCCTTCCCAGCAAAATGGCAGGGAGCACGGAGCCGCCGCTGCCCTCCCTGGTACAGCACGCTTTCTCTACCTGCTTGATCCTGCCACGCAGGAAGGCATTTGCTCGACTCAGCAGGCATTTTCCCAGCACGGTTAGCGCTGAGCAGGGGATAGCTGAGTCCCAGTACATCAGTCACTTTAATTGCTGCAGTCTCAGGAGTAGACTTTCAGTGGGTTTTGAGGAGCCCAGCGTGCTGTGGCATCTCCCTTCCAGCAGTGACAGGATATATCACAAAGCTTTTTGATACTGCCCTGAAAACCTGCCTTCCTAAACGGTCATTGCAAGGTTTTTTGACAGCTTCCTAGCTCATTTATTTGGCATTTGATCACAGGTTTAGAGAAATTATAGAAGTCCTCTGAAAGCTATGATCCCCAGAGTGGCTAAAGAAGATTCACAGGCTTTAATCTCCCAATGTGTCCTGTTAAAAAAAGAAATAATAATAAAATCCTATATATCCTATATACTATGTGCATTGACACTGTGTGTACATCTGTCACGATGTAACCGGACCACGTGCTGAGCCCTTGGACAAGGCCACCCCACGCTGCTTTCCGTGCCTCCAGCTCTGCTCCAAATACTTCACTCTGGCTGCTTTCTGCAGCACTCCTGACTCAGCTTTGGATAACCTGTAATGACAAACAGCTGAGAAGTTATCTGTTTACTAACTTATACAAAACTGAATGCCAACAAATGAGGGGCCTGAGGAGACCTATCATCTGGCAGGTTGGAAGCAGAACTTGGAAAAAAAAATGGAGCTATTCCCTATTCCATCACTTTCAATGCAAAATGTGTCTTCAAACCCTTTCAAACCTGTTCAGCCTCTCTCTCTGCCATTGTTTTCATTTCTGAAATGGAGATATTTGATCTTTTTTAGCCTGATGACATTTCACCAGCATAGGATGTCTTTGATACTTTCAGTCAATCATGAGGAATTTACATCAGCCACTGTGATACCATTTGTGAAAGAACACATTGATTTCAGTAGGGAATACCTATGTAGAAATTCTTAATGTAAACGACATTTTCTGTTTTCTCTCTGAAAAAATTGTGAAAGTCTACATGCTACACTTGAAACAGAGCTTGAGCTCTTGTTTGCATCAGCCTTTCCCTGGTATTTCTGAAATAATTAAAGTCCATTTATTCCCTTCTTGTCTTCCTCTGATGTGCTCAGAGAAGCAAGATTCACTGCTGAACCCACGAGCAAAATGCAAACACTGGATGAATTACAATATTTCAGGCTGGATATTCATCTTGGTGCAAGTTGAAATAGTGCCAAATCCACTGGATCAGCAGCAGATGAAGATGTGTCACCTGCAGCCACTGAAGGTCAGTGCCCAACGGGTCCACGTGTTACGATTTCCCTGACCACCACCAAGACATCAGAAGAATGCTAAAGACACCAGAGCACACAGCAAGCCTGGGAAACGAGACGAATTAGTGCCTGTAGACTGTAGGAGGAGGTAAGGAAAACAGCCACGTTTCCAAAGCCAGGAATCGTCACTGCTTGTTACAGAACAACAGTCACTAATGCACAACTGAAATGAAGCAGGAGACCTTTTGAGTCATGTGTTTCTCAAGCTTCTCTTAGACAAAGGGAAGAGTGGCCAACAACTGTAATCATGTGTTTACTGATGAGTTGCAGATTTAATAAAATAGAGAGAAATAAATTTGTGATATATCTCAAGGTATACAGAACTCCAGATTGTCCTTTCCCCAGGACAGCTATAGCCCAGCTGAATACTTCCACGTGCAGTTTTTTAACTGTGCAACTTCCTAACATTCACCACTAAATTCATGAATGGGAATAACAATTAGCTACAACTTTATACACACTGAAATCCCAGTATTTATGATATTTTGAATATAGAGAGGTTGAAAAACAGCATTTAACAGCATTTTCATATACTTAACAAGCAGTGAGGGGAACTTTATATCATTCAAAGTAGCAACTTCCATTAGAGCAATCTTCAGCTGCTGAATGAGAAGTGTATTGGCAAGGCTTGTCTAATATATTCAAAGTGATCTGCAGAAGATCCCAGTATCACTAGAGATGATGCATGAATAACACTGGAAAATATGATGTAATTACAGGGATTATCCCACCCCTGGGACAAAAAAAAAAGTGAAATTCAAGCACTCTTTAATCTCACTGGGACAAAATGAACTTGATGATAACCATATTTTGTTCAAAAGAATTACTTGTACTAATTAAGAGATGAAGGTGGCAGTTCAGAATCTATTCCTGACTGTCATTTCAGATGTCACATCAATCTATTCCACTGAGAAAATAACAATCAAAATACTCCCTCGGTCCCAGCAAGCCAATTTGTACTATAAAATCACTTTTACACAGCTGATTATTATGGTTTTCTTTTAGGTACTCTGGTGAACCAAGACTGTCAACTGTACTGAAAAAGGGCAAATGTACTTTTAAGAAAAAAATTATCTTTACATGAACTCTTTATATCTATTAAAGTCAGACCACATATTTTAAATTGCAATGCAATGTTCAAGAGCCAGATTTTGAAATAGCAGTATGCATTTCAAAACACGCAAAGTATAAATACAGGGCTGCATACCTAAATCCCAATACATTCATTGGTACTCCTGGGCACCTGAACGTCTTTGCGTATCCCTGAGATACTACAGTTCAAAGCAAGAAACCATACAATTGCATGAAAGGGTACTTCTTCCACTGACCCTTGGCTGTACTGTTTCCCATAGTCAGAAATAAAGCTACAATCTGAAAACGGTTTGTGGAAACAGCCTGTCACGTCAGTGTGGCGTGTGTCCCCATAATTCGGACAGCAGGGCTGACACACCACGTACTCACGCTTAGCTGGGAACGTGCTGCCACAGCACAGCACTGAGATGGTTTGTCTGAGTGTGATTCAACATTTGGCAGCTGTTTTCATCTTGAATCATGCATGCAATGACCATTAACAATAATGATATTGATCCTTCAAGTGCTACGAGCAGGGAATTACAATGAGTTCCTGGATCAGCCCAGAGAGCTGCTGCTGCAGTCTCCTGGTGACAGCCCTTCTGAAGACGACATACGCAGAGGTGCTTATTCAGTCATAACAATTCCTAGAATGAAACTGAAAATGAGAACTATTCATAAATATTTATCCACATATATAAAGCACACAAATAATAGAGCAGTAACAATATGTTGATATAATAAGTGCACTGCAATTCAGTGAGAGTTTATGGCCAGCAGTGTTTACGTTGTTTCTCCAGTCCTTCCATTAACCTTCTTTGCATCTTGTCTTAAATTCTCACGTAAGCCAATCTGGACTGTATGTACATAGTCCTCAGTGCAAGAGAACTCACACATCCTTTCCTGGCCTTTCGGCATTCCTGTAGAATAAGAATTTATACCAATTTAGGGAGGTGTGACATGCGTTTTGCATGGCTGATGTCCCTGTGTGCTTTAACTAGGGGACTGCATGAGAGAAATAGAATAAAATCCTATTACCAGGTAAAGCATCCTGGGGGAAGGCAGTGGTAGCAAGCCTAAGAAACAGATGTCTTTAAGCTCCTGGCACTCCTACAAAGCCAGGCGCATATAATTGAATGAATAGCTCTGAATCACAAATAGAGATCATAAATTCTGCAAAAGGTTGTCTTTCAAACTCATAATGCCTGGAGGAAATGGAAAGACTGAAAATACGTGCCTTTTAATTGCATTCGTGAGGTTCAAAGACTGGGTGTCAGGAGCTGCCACCCCCACCTTGGCGCTGAGCAGAAAGCCAGGATGTTCTGAGAGGGGCGTTTGACACCCGGCAAGATTTTACAGTGGAGAAAACGAAGCACAAGCAGGCTGCCCACAGAGGCCGTGGGGTCCTGGAGATGTTCCAAACCTGAACGGACAAGGCCCTGAGAAACCTGGCCCGAGCTCATAAAGTGCCAAGGCTGGTCCTGCTCTGGGCCAGAGTCAGGTCTGATCCTGAGTCCTCCACGGCTCCCTTCCAACCGATTCTCTGTTCTGTGGCTCAAAATAAAGAGATCCCTTAAAATTAAGTAGTACCACAATTCTAAATAAAAACCACTATAAGACGGGATGATATGATGAGGTGTGAGTAATGCATCAGTGAAAAGAAGGATGAACTACAATACAGGTCACAGTACTAATAATCTCAATGCATTACAGCAGACTACAGAAGGAAAAACTAATTTATAAGAGCAATATCCTTACTTCTGCAGAGGTCAAAAATTATAAAGGACTTTCTATTCACCAGGAGATAACAAAAATACTGGATAATCTATGGCACGCTTTTAGATTCTAGCTATTCCTGGTGGAGTGGAAGACTGATGTTGTTTTTTTTTTTTTATTTTTTTTTTGCTAAAGGAAAAAAAAACGTTGTCCAAAGTTTTGGTTGTTTATCTATAAAAAGAATTCATCCACCTTGATAGATACAATAGAAGTCCCATGAGAAGGCTTTAAGACATAAGCAAGTCTGGTGGAACATTGATCCTGACTTTGTCAAAAATCAGGCAGACAAAATCCTCAGAGCTGTCAAGGGGAAAAAAAAAAATCTCTTCCTATGAGCTAAATTGTTCATAAGTGGCAGGGGGCCAGGTTGGATGGAGAAAGGCATTAGAATTTTTTGACCAAGTGCATCCATTTTATCACCCCTGAAATGTCAAACTACCCAACTCCCAAAGGCATCTTTTCTGGCAGCTGTTAAAAGAAAACCAAAAAAGCCACAACCAACCAGAAGGGAGGAAAAAAAAAAAAACACACACCTCACACAAGGAAAGTAGTAGCTGCTTGAATTGTTATCAATCTGTTTTCCCATTCTTTACTCCCCACATCAGCTTTCCCCCTCTTAATCCACCTTATGAAGGACCAAGAGGAGATTTTGCTCCTTTTCTATTCTAATCACACCTACCACATTTCAGCAGCTTTTTTCTTTGTACAGTTTAGAAGAAGCTACCAAATGAGCACAAATTTATTTGTACTGGATCAAAGTAATTATTTTAATTAGCACAGATAGTTGGGATAAATATGGATAGCCATGGAATTTGTGAGTAAAATAACTACTGGTTATTATTTGAGTGAAATAATAACAAATAATAAATTTTATTACCATTCACTAGCATATGAGCAATCTTTTTCTTTCCTCAAATTCCCTGGCTCATATGAAGTTATTAAATATAGGATTTACTTGACAGTATCTGTATATAATTACTTACCACATAAAATGTCATCTGTGGTTTATGAGCAGTTAAATGCTAACAGTCACCATCCCATTTCACTGTGAGGTTCAGTTTTGCTGCACATATGGATGTTTAAGTTGCAGTGCAATGCTTGTGATATCTTCCCCGGTTAAAATAAATAATTAATAAATAAAAATAAATAACTCAGATTCAGCCTTCCCGCATTAATATTCATGCTTGAGTTTAAAATTCACTTTCCATAAATATTCTCCGTTGTCTGCTGTGTCTACAAATATTCATCCTGATAAATTAGTTGGCTTTGAAGAAGGCAAACTCAAAGAAAGTGATAAAGCAAATTCTACTTTTTTTTCTTCTTCTTCAGTAAATACCCATTCACAATACTCACCTCCGCTCAGGGATACTCACATTTGATGGTGATATTTTATAATTTATAATTGGCCTAGGGATGTGCTGATCGCATGTTCGGGAAAGGAAAAATATCCTGAGGTGCTGAACATACAGTATATGGTAATTAATTTTATGTTCAAGTTTTGACACAGTAACACAATAGTTATCAGATAACATGATCTTTAAAGCTTGATCCTTAAAGCTACTTGTAAAACTTTTAGTGAATGGAATAAATCACCTCAAATTAAGCCTCCTTCCACAGACATCAGTTGGAAATATTAGATTCTAATCAACCTAGTATGATTGATTAGAAGGAACCAACCGTATTGATAATTGTGGGCAGACTTTCCCAAGTCTTGGCATAAAAATGTAACTCACAGAAGAGAGTTAAACTATTTTCTGCAGAGAGTGCAAACCACACTGCTAAAAGCACTGGTCAAAGAAAGGAGGAGCGAGCACACCTCTGCCATGGCCCCAGGAGCCCCAGGACGTGGGGACGGATGGGTGACGGCTGCTGGTACTGCACTCCCTGCGCACACCCCGCGTCCTGCTCGGCGGCAGCCACTCCTCGCTCATCATCTCGTATCACCTCTGTACCAAAGGCAGGCATGAAGCTGGATCTGTATTTCTTTTTCTCCTTTTTGCAGTGTTTCTATCCTCCATCTTCAGTCTTCTGTTTCACTGCTCCACCCTCTGTTAATATTGTGTTGTCTTATTACGATGTCCTTGTTAGCACATTTCTAGGCTGTACAATAAAAATGATCAATTCCAATTAGCATTTTTGTCCATTATCATAATTTTTGTTCTCAATATGCTTTCAGACAGAGCCATGGCTGCATTTCTAAGTTTGAACGAGTCCATCTGACTAACGGGCAAGTGAAACAAGCAAAAAGAACAAACCAGAACTCAAAGCAGTGGCAGGAAGCAGAGAAGAGAAGGGGAGCGTTCCCTGGGATCCCACCAGGATGGAGATCCGCACTGCACAAAACTTGGCTGCAGTGACAGATGCAGGGGGTTCAGCAGCAAGCTGGAGGTCTGACAGGACAGGGTAGCTGAGATACTTTGGATTTCTGCAGAGCCTTTGAACTAAAAAATTCCCTGCAGGAGAGGCCTATGGGGAAGAGTCACCTGGCAGAAGAGCTTGATTAGCGTCAGAGAAGAAGCACACAGATGGCAATGATTCCATGCATCTCTCCCCCCACCTCTAAAATAAATTATTTGAAGGGAAATTGCTTGTGATTGGCATGGGTCTCCACAGAACTACCTGCCCTCAGGTCCTCTCCCGAGCCCACCTCCGTGGGAGGGAATACTCTGCTCTGCTGCCGCTCAATAAAACAAACTAAATAAATGTCTACATGGATCCCAATTAAGACCAAAACTTAAAAGGAAAATAAAAGGCAGGTGAATGCCACACAGATTTTTAAAACTATTTATGAAGGTCTGCGGGAAGAACACCTGTCAGAGCCTTTGACAGAAGTGGAACAAAACCTCCCTGATCTGAGAGGCAAGGAAAAAAAAAGATTAAACTTACCCTCTTCTCTTCCTTTTGAGACCTGCATGCCACTAGCATAAGACAGAGAAAACACAGTAAAATGTTTTTAAAGAAAGCAGCTGGCAGTAAGTCTGTAGCCTATTCAGGCATCTAAACTAAACATTAACTCTGTCTTCATGTTGTTAAATATGAATAATACCTTTTTGTTCTTGTGGAGGATCTGCTGGGATCATGCTTCATAAACAACTCGTCTTGAAATGTTCAGTGATGCTCAGAGGACTGATACAACCTATAGCGACAGATGGAAAGACAAGATTAAGACTACTTTAAAATGAGTAATAACACTCCTCTGTGTTCAGTGTGCTAACAAGACTCTTTAAGTCTTAGTATCTCTGTTGAAAGAGTAAAGGTGACTAAGGAAATGGTAATTAGAACAACCAAAAAAAACATGTATCTAGATAGTAGGAAGGGTTGACCACAAAGACTAGAACACAGAATTTTAACCTGCAGACATAACCTGAATCAAAGAACGCAGCAACCAGGTGTGTGAACAAAACATTCCAGCAGTGCATCCAACAGTGACGGGGTAAGTCTTTTTTTTTTGTACAAATGGAGCTTATATACAGAAAACTTCTGTACTAATAATATGCCTCTCTGTATGTTATGATTTGGTTCAATAGATATTATTTTAAGTGAAAAATATTTGTTTGTGCAAAATTGTCCCAGCTTTAACACTATTTTCCCTCGGTGATTTAAGGTAAACACTGAATTCTAAAAGTACACACAACACTGAAAGCACATGCATTTTTTATTGCATCTTTGCCTGTGACAGAACTTCTTTTGGATTTTAATTCATTCCACTTAACATTTAAGCATCCTATGTATCTATAAACATAAGCTTAATTCAAAGCTGGTGTTTATTAGCAAGATAATTGCACTTATTACTTAAGCACAGTGCCTAGCTGGCATTCAGCCCAGATTGGACTTTTCTCTCTGTTGTATCTGCAGAAAGATTTGGACCGGTTTCAACAAAAGCAGATGCTCAACCAATTAGGAAGAACTGCACCCGAGCCCCAAAACTACCCTCCAGCCCATTTGGTGTATGTGGAGGTGAACTGGCCACGCACAGGAGCCAGGAAACGCGAATGGGAGCCAGCAGGTGAGCACCCGAGGTTGGGAGAGGGCAGGCACAGCTCTGACTGGAGGCCAGCGGAGGTTCCGAGATGCAGCGGAGAGGCACCACAGGCATGGAAAACAGAGAGAACTGAGTCTGAGGTGGTTGATACCAGCCGTGACGATAACAGAATTTCAGAGAAGCCACTAAAGTGGAATTTTGAGCAAA
Organism: Anser cygnoides; assembly: GCF_040182565.1. Taxonomy (NCBI): domain Eukaryota; kingdom Metazoa; phylum Chordata; class Aves; order Anseriformes; family Anatidae; genus Anser; species Anser cygnoides. The sequence goes on from NC_089882.1 coordinate 3,692,669, forward strand.
CTCATTAATACAGTACCTGTTTTAATATTGTTACAAGTGAATTTCAATTGGAAAATGAAGTTTAACGCGCCATGTACCATCATCACACTGTCCCCATATTTGTACATACAGAAGGTGTTCAGTATTCAGAGCAAAGCATGCAATAACACCAGACCAAGTTGCTACATTTCAAAGTACCTTTACTATCACTTAAGTGCAATACTGCCTTATAGAAGTAATACTTTCAGTTGGTGTATGGCAGATTACTTTACTCAGAAATGAATTTATTATTGTTTTAACATCTTTAACTTACACGGATGTTTTGAAAAGAATGAAAGAATGGCCCATCACCTTACACATCTATAACCATCTCCAAAGTTTAATTTTTCCCACTTCCTATAATCTTCACAAGGAGGTTTCTGTGGACAACTTCTATTTATTGAATTAGAAATTGGGTGTATTAATTGCTTAGGCAATATTTGCAGTAAAAGTAGTTTTGAAGCAACTGTTCAAAATGCTGAAGTATTTTCTAGGATTAACAGTCTGGTATTTTTATACACAAGGTGGGATGGAAGGAGGAGAGAAGGACAGTTCACACATATCAAGAGTGGCTGGTTTGCAAACATATGAAAGCCCTTAAATCCTATTTCTGAAAGGGTTGGTAGCCAACATGCCAGCTGGTCAGAGCTCTGCCTAGAATGGTTATTTCTTAATGATTTTTTAAGTGAAAGCTCTGAAAGACTCAAAACTCATGCGGAGTGCAATGAATTTGGTTTTACCCAATGCCCATCAAAGTATATCAGCCCAAGCCCCTACAGCAGTCAAAGAGTAGCATACTTATTAAACGCATGGCTATTCCCCCCCATCCCACCCACCACCACGTGAATGTTTTGCTTTTTAGTATAGTAGTTAGCATTATTCCTTTATATAAATACCTGTAATTTGATGAGCAGATGCTCCATGGCATGTAAATCAGTAAACCATGCAGATCCAGAAATGAATCCCAAAACTTTAACCTCTTTGTCTTCTTTCCTTTGGTGACTGGTAAGACAAGGCCATATTATTCTCTCATGGAGGGGGGAAAAATTGATGCAATGTTCTTTCCATTATTTATTTTCATTTGATACTTAGCTGCATATTGATAAAGGACCACAGAGCTGGAGGAAAACTGCCTTGCTGCCAGTTTACTGTGAACGTAGAAAACCATCTGCTTTTGAAATGAATGTTCCTTTCCCTCTTTAATAATTAACTCTTGGTGATCAAATACATCCTTCAGTCTGGTCTATAAAGGGGAAAAAGAAGAGAAAGTGCACTCATCCATCAAAGAAAAACACACTGAAAAATTTTCTTTGTAATTCATTGCTATAATCAGACTAACAGAGCTGGGCCACCAGACAAGGAAAAATATCCTTGTACATGCAATGTTTTGTGACCTGGATTAGCACAAATTCCAGATGTAAAACCATTTGGACCCCCAAGGCTGGTTTGGATTTATATCTAAGATAGTCTGTAATAAAGACTGTGAAGAAAACCACAACACAGATGAAACTCCAGATGTGTTTCACAAGGGATCGGCCCCTGGTGAAGAGATCTCAATGGCAGAAATAGCTCCATAAATCGTTACTGGCTCCTCATTCACCTGTAACCTTTTGATCTCAGACCATTTCCAACAAGATAGATATCTGCATTATAAAAGCAGCTGATTTGCTCTGTTCTATGAGGATGTCAAAGATTAATGGGTCCTTGGAATTTAAATAATTGTCTTTCTGGGTCAAGATCAAGGTGAATGAGGTGGGGAAATAAAACCTGCCTGTTCAGTAGATAAGTAGAGCATCAAAGGGAAGGTTGGAGGACTGGGAAATCCCACAGCTGCAAACTGCTGAAAGCCGGGAAAGCCGGTGATTGTGCAGTGACAAGGATAGCCCCCACCCCCTTTTTTATTAATTATTTTTGTTATCAACACCCTGAAGCCTTCCATCTGTATCTTCTTACAAATCCTCCTTTTGCCTGTTCATATAAAATGATAACAAGTGTTTCTGTAAAACAAAGAAAAATTATAAAAAATGTAGTTGAAGAGCCTATACTTAGCTAAATGCATGTATACAAATATCCATACACAGAAAGTATATAAGGTAGACAGAAAGACTAGAGTTTTTAATAAAAAAATAATTTCTGGCAAAAAAAAATCAAATTGAGTACATCTAATCACAGACATCAACAATCAGATTGAACATATAATTGACCCTTGCAATTTAGTTAAACAGATGCATGTAAACTGAAACTTGCCAAATTAATTAGCACCCCCCACACACACCCCTAGAAAAAGTAAAACAGATTTGTATTTGTAACACACAGACCCAGACCAATAAATCACCTAACAGGAAGAAACCACAATGCCAGGTGACTCGGAGTTAACTGCAGCCTGTTGCATGTACCCTGCGACATGCAGGTTTCTGCAAGCATCACGTACCAGTGGAGCCCGATTTCTGAAATATTTGCCAATCACACAGGGGAAAAGACTTACAAACAAGCTTAAATGAGAATTAATTTACAACAGACAATAAATAATATCTGACATTTCTCTCTACTGTAGCCTCTATATGCTGCTCAAGAGTTGCTCCCACCTTTGTCCATCATTTAACGCTGTCAGTCCCAGTTCAAAGACCCGGCAGCAACATACTCTTGTTTGCATTCTGAAAGCAAAATCTTATTCTGGCTGTCATGTGGATGCCAGTAAACACACCACACTTTAGGTACAGCCAAACAATGACTTGGTTCGAGCCTGTGTTCCACAGATGAATGGCTTAACACAGTTGCTCTTGCCCAGTATCTGACCTCCTTGACGGATTCTGTACCCAGATTCTGCTCAGTCCAACATACCTTTATTCCACAAGGTGTAATTCACAAAGAAATATTTCCCACATGATTTACAGAATTGCATAACATAGTTATAAAGTTAAAATAATGGCAGAGGAAAAAAAAAGAATTAGAACCTATAATCACTGAAGAAGAAATATGTTTTCAAATGTGATTTGCAAATAGACAGTGAATCAATGAGGCAGGGAGACTAGAGGATGCTTCTATAGGAAAAACAGCCAGGGAATGAAAAGTGGGACATTTAACAAGGCATTGCACTCCTTTACTGCTACTTGCATGGACTGTCTTCACTCATTAATCTGCAAATTATTCACTGCTGGATCCTCAGTAAAGTTATTAGCTAGACTTTATTTCTGCCTTTTTTTTCCTATGCACCACAGACATCCAGGCTGATGTACTTACATTAGCCAAAGGATTTACTAGCCTGTGTATCCCAGGGATGTGATGCACCACAAGCGACTCCTCCAGCAGGAACATCCAAGAGCAGCAGGGTTACACCTGGCAGGCCCAACTCAAAACACACCTCACCTCTTGCACACACATCCAGGGCTGCACGCTTAATGAGCCTGTGTGACCCTTGACTTGCCAATATATAAATTGCATGGGTAATTACTAGAGGAGTTCTTCATGCACAGGAAAGCACTCTGAATTACACTTAGACTTGTCCTTCTAAATTCACCGTGAGAAATTTGGGATATACCCAACGCATAGTAAAGAGAAAGACATACAATGGCAAACTCAATATATATTATATAGATACCAGAGCCTTAATAATGGTGACAAAAGGAGTAATACAGACAGGAAGGTTAATCCTAGTGCATCATAGGCTTTACAGAATAAAGTCACTGGAGCAATAGTAGAGGGAGCAGTGGGTGTTCACTGTGCGTAACCAGGAGTCTGCTCCTTTTAGAACATGTGGCAACAAACTCAAGAGCTCAGAGGCCAAGTTCAGAAGGAAAGCGCCATGATTTTAAGGCAGCAGAGGAATGCAGACCTGAACCAAGGGTGACTGCTGGCAGGAGGGCACGCAGCCACCCTGAGCAAAGCCCGGCCCCGCCGTGGGGCATGGGGCACACCAAGCCTCGGGCTGCTCATGCTCACAGGACACCAAAGGGGCACGTAGCTTCAGGCCACTGCGGCTCAGACTGAGCCCCCTACACACATTTGGGACACATTTGCTGTGCCTATGAAACACACACCTATTTTGAGATCTCGGTGATCTTTTTCTTCACTTTTTGTTGTCACAAAGACGTAGCTCCTGGGCACTAGAAGCTAGCAGCTCCGGGGGTGGTGCTTTCCAGTGGTCCCAAGCGCACACAGGAGCTGTTGTTCTAGCAGAGATTTTCAGAATGATTTTCAGGTGTGAGCTGGCAGAAAGTCATGGACATGTCGCCTAAATCCAGAAATCAAAGTCAATTCAGTTACCGTGCATCTTAACCAGCATTCATTCACTTTGGAGTCAACGTGGTATGGTATTCACGAGAAACGTAAGAAAAAGAAAACATTAAGCAGGGTAATCTCTGTCAGAAGCATGTGGAACTTTCCCTATGTGTCACAGACACTGAGCTGTCAGTAGTCTAAAAATAATAAAGGCAGATCTCAGTTTCTGTCGAATCAAACTGACACAAAAAACTTGGATACTGGTGTAAAAGGGAGAAAAGAAAAATCAATGTCAATCCATTTCTTCACTCAAAAGTGACATACTCACAAGACAATTTGAGCTTTAAGACTGAAAAAATGATTTCTATATGTTCTTTAAGTGTGTTCTGGAAGAAACTGAACCAAATAGATAATGTTCAAAATGACTATTTCCTAACTGAAATTTCCATAATTCCTCTACTATTTCCAAAAACAGTCAGCACAAAACAGCAACAAAGCCTACAGCTAAAATTGCTTTTTCACAAAGAAGATGGTAAGAATGACTGCAAGAGAGGCAAGTCAGAAAGGTTTCTTCAGAGGGCAGAACAACTCGTAGGTCCACCTACGATTCCCACCATTAGTCTTTTAGAGCTATGTCCACTTAGACGCAGAGGGTATTTTTCGTTTCAGTGATAGCTGTTGAAATGTGTGGCTGATATTCCATAACTGACGGAGAAAGACAGCCATCGTGAGAAGATGTTTTCTTCATTTATCAGGCAAGAAAGCTAAGGCAAAGTTAAGCTCAAAAGGATGAGTCCCATCTTTAAACACTCAGTAAGATCTCAACGACAGGAGGTAAGACACGACTCTGCAGCTGCATCAGTCTTAAAAATAACAAATATAGTTAGAAGAGCAGCAAGAGAAGAATAGCAATTTAATAATGGTGAGAGTTAAGGACACCAGGAAAAGCCTATTGATTTCCTGAGTTTTAGAGCAGGTCTTGCTTCAGCAGAACACAGGAGGCATTCAACAGTTTCATCTCCCAAAATCCCAGTGCTTTCAGAAGGGTTCAGGCTGCTCTTATGCATTATATTGAGCAGCCATGGAGTGCACTAGCTACCCATACCACCTAATAGCCTCAGCTGCTCCTGAGCAAAAGCCTCAGTCTCAGCTGCTTCCTCCCGAGCAGAGCAGCTCCCGCGTTGGGCAGCCTGGCCCCCGCACCACCAGGGCTAGGAGCTCACCTCTAAATATCGCACGGCACTTCCCCAAAGGTTACAAAGGATTGCTAGATACATATTCTAACCTCTTATTTTTTGTACAGGAAGAAACCTTTGGTTTTACTAATTGGCTTTATGGGTGGTGAAAGAGTAAAGTATCATCGTGCAAGGGGACTAGCAGGTTGGGGCTTCAGCGAGTCCCAGGGCACTAAAACAAAGCTCAGACTGAACAATGCTTAAGAATGAAAACGTAAGAGGAGGGTGTGGGGGGTGTTATTGACTGGTCAAGCCAAGACCTTTAGAACAAACATTTTTGTCTATATTGTTTAAAATTAGTTTTAGCTGCTCAGAGCACATGTATCCTTCAGGCTGCCTCTCCCACCGTCCTGTGGTGGTTCAGCATGAATCACTTCCATGCTGATTCACACCACAGCTCACAGGCTGAGGTGGCCAATAATTCAATTAGCCCAACTGAATTGAAAGTTGTATTTTATCTCAGTAATGCAGTAGTTTGGATCTTCATAATTTCCTTTGATTGCTCAGAAAAATTTGTACATAATAACATGATGAGTGGACAAAATTAAAAAGCCATTTTTAACGGGAGAAAGCCTTGCTCAGCCAGGACTGTAGTGTTTGCTGTAGCCTTGGAAAAGATGGAATTCAATTTAGCTTAGTCCCCTCAAAGGGGCCACAGTGCTAAGTGATGGCAGAACCTGGTTTCGAGCCTAACCCTTTGGAGTTGAACACTCAAGCTTTTCCATTGCTTGATTCACAGGCAATAAAATAGCAAACAAGACAGAAAACACCAAGTACCATTTATGTGGCTACACTTCAATGAAAGAAATGGAAAATTCTGAAGAACTGTTCGCAGCCACACACAGTATTGCTCAGGCTGTTATAAATCTTATAAATTATTTCATATGCTGGTAAGAGGCAAGTAAGAAAATGAAAATTACACCAACAATGCTCTCCAGCTGATCAAATAAAGGATATCTTTAATTGCTCTACTGCGAGAAGCAGAAGACCACTGTGGCAGAGCAGAAAGCTCTGGCATGCTTCAGGCTGAAGACCCAACTCTGTTTAAAGGTAAGCTCCGCTATATACATCATGCCAGCTCAAATACAGTTCAAGAAAAAAAGCAATGGAAAAATATCCTGTCACTGTCTGCCTTTGCAAGAGATTTGTCTTTTGATGAGAAATAATTTGAATGCACCACGTGTGTATACACACAGTAATGTCAACTCATTTGATTATTTAATTTTCAAAGTTAAATCTTTCACCCTGTAGTACTTTGATATTTAAAACATTTTTCATTGCCAAGCTGTACTGAAACAGTTTTAATGTTACATTTTGGCTATGAAAGGAATGGATTGCTAGTTTCCAAATGCTTTATCCAAAATATCAGGGATGTACATTCATGAAACTTGAACCACAGAATTCAAATCCAGTTGGAAAAATGGTCCAAACATTTGTTTTCATCTAAGATAAGACTACATCACCAAAAAAAAAAAGTGTTAAATATATTTTCATTAAGTTGCTTTAATTTCTGCTTTATAATCCAGTATGAATTGAACTCAAATCAAAAATACAAAACCTGTTTTTGCATTCAGACCGAGATTCAAGAAACTTCACAAGCCCGCGTTAAAACAACCACTGGTTCACATACTTCAACTATTTCAGATGAAATACACATAGCTGGAAAGCTTGACGCATGTTTAGCATTAGAAATATGCATAAACACCATGCGAAACTAAGACCTAGCTTACAGTTCATATTCAAACTGTGCCAAGGTTTAAATGGAAAGGTAAACTATTACTGAATTGCTGTTCCCAACTCATCTCGGTCTCATTGTTCAAACCACCAGAAGCAGCACTGAACTGCTCGGAGCCCTCTTCTCACAGCTTTGTTCTAAAACAATGCTGGAATCATGAATAAGCAAAACCTGTGGTACTGTGGTGAGCAAACACCACAGATAGGATATTGCAGACATATCACTCCTGACAGGGCTAAGCAATAGGTGATACAGATAAGTGAGGTTGGAATAAAATATGATTAAACCAGTCTTTTCCATTCTGTTTTGATTTAAGAGTACAAAGTGCAAACTATTCATCTTCTGCCTAGAAGCAGTAAATCAACTGATAAAGAAAAGTGAGAAGTAAGTGGGGTGCCAAGAAAATCAAATCATCACGTGCTGGTAAACTGCTTATGTAAAGCAGGAAAATAGGATTAAATAACGGTGCAGAAGTATTGGCCCGAGCGATCATCAGAGTTTACATAGGCTTAGTATGGGCACAGAAATTAACATCAATTGTGGCCGCACCGCCACGAGGGACAGCCACCGTGCTCCCCTGCTCGGCATGGAGAAAAGGCACCAGGGTTCTCCTGTGGCTCCAGGAAGGTGATTATAGCCAAAGCGTATTTCTATTCGCTGCTGGCTTGGAGGTCAGTAGTGCTCTAAGGTGGAACCCACCGCTGTAGGAGGGTAAGCCCAGGTAGGTATCACCCAGCAGGAGACCCAGGCACCTTCCCTTATTCTCACTGTGTGAACGTAAGGGAGGAAGGAAAAAAAGCAACAATTGTTTTTGTTTTTTTTTTCCAATCCCAAAACAAATACATATATAAACCAACTTAATTTGGGACTGAAAATATATTATAATCCAAAGCCATAAATCCATTTGCTTTCAAAAATATGAATTCGCCACGTTTGGTTGTGTCTGATTGTCTATGCTGCAATAAATAAAAACAATCTCTTCACAAAGTGTTTGCCAGATCTGCAGATAGGTAGGTTTTTACCAAAAACAAATGGTAATTAAAAATGTTCCCATCTCTATCAGATGTGGCAAAGGACCCTTCCAGGAATAGCTCGCACATCACTACAGAAAGATCAGCCCCCTGGTGCAGAAACCACGCTGGATCCACGGAACTCCTCTCACTTCACACAGCTGACTTGTCGGGCTTTTAACCCTGACTGCCTGATGCCAGCAGTATTTACCATGTCCCAACTTCACTTGCTCTGCCCAAGTGATGAGTGGTCCTTCAGACAAGTTTATCCTTTGCAACCACAACGCAGCCCATGCAGCTCGCCCTAGGTTGGGAATTACCAGGTGGTTTTCTTGTGCTCGTCACAACACAATGCAGAGCTGCACTCACCCAACCTGTGGCACACAGCCCCTGAAGCCTGACAAACACCCATGCCCAGCACCACTTCTATTTCTGCCCGCAGAAAGCTCCTCCCCTCCTCCTCACAGAGTATTTAAGAAAGAATTAAATTGGAAAGTCTGAACGCTGCAAGAAATGACACTGCTTTGTTCCTTCCTAGAAATAATGATTCCATTAAACACACCGCCTCATCCCGTGGTGCTCCGGATTCACTTCTGCTGGCGTGAGGTCGTTGAATGCAGACAGCAGCACAGCAAAACACAACATATTTTAAACTTGTAGGATGAGAAAGTCTTAGTGTTTAAATGAAATCATTATACTGAGGGTAGGCTGTAATACTGAACTACTGAGGAATACACTACGGAGCCTCCCGAGGAAGGATCAATGTGTCAGCCAGGAAGGGATGGAATCACGAGGCAGAATTGGCATTCTTTAGAGAAATAACAAGGCAAAATGAGCTAGAAACAAGCTGAATGGGTGAAATGAAGGGGATAATCCTGCGTTTTTCACAAAAGCCTACAAGAAGATTAGTTGCTAGCACCAGCTATATTCTTGCAGCACAGTGGTTAAGGAGTGCTTGATGAGCAATGGGTAATAATTCTTCCTTCACCAATACTGTAAATCAGTAATAACAACAGAAATCCCTGTACCACCACCACCTCAACTCCATGATTAGCAATACTTTCTGCATCTGGATTTTAACTACTTCACAAATGAATGATTTGATCTCTCAATGACAGCTGGAGAAACTGGGCCTGGTTGGGTGCAGCAATGGGGCCACACGTTGGTGCTGGCAGCCACCACCGCGTCCCTGCCCAGCGCAGCACAGGCTCGGCACTGGGTGGGCTCATCTCCCAGAGCGGCATGGACACAGCTCTCGGCACCATAGAGAAGAGGAGATGAGGCCACAGCCTCTTCCTCGAGGAGGCAGGAAGGGAGCCGGTCTTGGCAAGTGCTGTATTTTGGATAATCCCTCAAGGCTGGCGCAGCTCAGCATGCAGCCACCTCGCTATGGGAAATAAACGGGGTATGACACAGTTCTCAGCCCATTCCCTCTGACAAGATACAAGAAGACTCTCAGTTGACTGAGTTAGACCATAAGGAGTAAAGCTGGAGAGACCTTGCCTCAGGCACTGCCTGACATGACACCTGATCTGCTCCTACACCGAACAGAGGACCTGGCCACCTCTGAGAGGTTTCCCATCATTGCACCTTCCTCCCCCGTGCTCACTGCAGAACCTCACACGTTTCCTACAGCTGCGTTTTGCAGCTGAAGTGAAGTTTTCCTGAGACTGACAGGCTGGGAAGGCAAGCAAGCCCCCTTCAGGTTTGTAAATCCAATGTCATTTGCACAGCAGGTCTGTGAAAAAAGTATTTCTTCATGCTGTTTCACCTGATGCCAGCAGTTACAGCGGCTGGGAAGAGAAAGAGGGAAGAAACAGAAAGCATGAACCAGAAGGGCTCGGAGAAGTTAAAAACCCTGCGTCTACTAGAGGAAACAGCATTAGCATGGATATGAAAATAACTGCACCAGATCTTAGTTCAAAGGGGTTCTTTGCTCCTCACAAAGCCAATAACACAGAGCAAGTTAATTAGTTCCACCAGGCAGCAATCTGCACGAAGCAGCAGCCCTGGCTGATGGCTGAAGCACTGACCAAGGACTGGTGTGCCAGAACCTGACTGTGCACACGTGTGCAGATCCAGGGAGGTAATTTAAGAGCAGTAACAACCATAGCATCTCTAAAACTCATATCACATTGTTGCATATAAATGCATGCAGCTTCCACGCATTACTTTATTTTCCATAGTACCCAAGCTGCAACCTGTGCATGATTTCCAGATTCATTATGTTCCCACACGGTCTCCTTGTACAGATGGGCCAAGCCAGAAGCCTTGTGTTGCAGGAAAGCCACGGAGCTGTGCTTCCTCGCATCATCCCTCCTGAAAATGAGCAGGAAGCAGCAAGGAAGCCATAGTCCCATCACTTCACCAGGTAACGTGAGCTCAGAAACCCCTCTGACAACCCTTCCAGGAGTGTCCTCAATGCACTAAGTTTGCAGCCTCCCCCAGAGAGACTGATGTTAGGGCGCGCACCAGCTAATCCTAATGCACCGACTGAACGCTAACCTACAGTCTCAGGCCTGGAAAACTGGGAGGCTGTAACATGGTTAGAGAAGGAGGTGCTGCCACAGGTGCTCTACAGCTATCAGCAGAGACTTTTGCCAGCAAATTGTCCAAGGCACGTATCCACTTCTCAAGGAGAAGGAGCAGGGGCTCGTGCCGCCAGCAGCACCCCAACCCACCCAAGGGCAGGCGCAGACACAGGTGAGCAAGTGGTCACAACGCTTGCACAACACTATAGGGGCAAGTGCTCATCTTCACACACTGTGCTGTCAGCAGGTGCGACGGAGCACAGTGGTGTTCCCAGTGAAGAAACTGGGGGTTTGGACACCAAACAGAGCTGTAAGGATCTTTTTCCCTTTCTGTATCCAGAAACTTCTGGTTGAATAATCCTATCCTAAAGCACGGTTTGTAGAGTACTTGGCATTAATTCCGCAGGCGTGTTGCCATGAGCATTCAATCACAGTGCTCAATTACACAGCAACTGAATGCTGACACCTACTGACACACCAAGCCCTCCGACTGCAGCAGCACTGCCGAGAGCTGACTGATGCGCATCACTCGGCTCCTCGCTCAGCACCAGGGCTGCACAGCTCCCCGGAGCAGGGAAGTGTCTGCAGCCCCCCGAACGGCAGAGCTTTTCCCAAGCGTGTAAAGGAGCTGCGTGTAAATGCTCCGAAGTCACGCGCAGGATTACTCACGTAAGTATCTGCGAGTCAGTGTGGCATCAGAGGGGAAACCTGAAGAAACGTGGTGATTCAGCTACCGGAGTCATTCAACATTTCCATGATCTTTCGGGAAAAGAAATAATTCTTCCATTAGGTACGTACTCAAAGATGATGCCAGGACTTTGAAAACAAATAATGAAACACATTAATCTTATCATCATTAGCCTGGATGGGAACAAAACATCTGTTGATCTCAGTCCATAGTCCAGCAACTACACAAAATCTTTGCTAAATCAAGTCTTAGTAAGAACTTGAAAAATAATTTCAAATATTACTGATTTCACTAAGCTAGATTTAATTTCCTCCATATTGCACCACCTAAAGAAATGCAGATTTACACAGAAGTATACATGAAGATAAAGCTAAGAAGATTTACAGGGAAATTTGGACTAGAATCTATGACCTGATTTCAGAGATCACTTAGGGATTGATAAATAGGGAGTGCATTGTTTTACGGGGTTGCCCTGACCCAGGTCATCTTTTGGCATCAGTAGGGTGCTGGAGCCATATGTGAGAAGCATGAGCACCAAAACCACCAACCCACTGCTTCTGGATTACCGCTCTTGGGCCACTGTATAAAGGAAATCAAAGCAGTAATAATGAATTATTATTATTATTATAGGATCACAAAATTGACTGTTAACTCTATCCTTTTTGGTTGTAACAGTGTTGCTTTGGGAGGAAAAAATCCTATTCTATTAACATTGAAAAGAACTGACTGCAATAATTATTTCATATTTCTGTGCAAGTGTACATGAGAACTTCTGCAGCTGTTACATGGGGTTTTGCTATTATTACTGTAAACTGCAAACTCTGACACAGAAACACACACAAATTCCTTTTTTTCCTTCTTTCTTGAAATAGAACAGGGAAAAAGCCCTCTGTTCTCTAACACCTCCTTAGCAGATGGCGATGAAGCTGAACACCTCCCACACCCAGCTGGAGGGGATGCCAGAGGAAAATTCCTCCCCCACGCCCGGCTGAGGAAGGCAGCACAGAGCAGAGGAGGTGGCGAGAGCCCCGCAGGGATGCCACGGGGAGCCCCCGCACCGCCCATGGCCCCCAGCTGAACAGCCTTCCACTTCAGCTGCTCTGGATCAGAGTTCTTCTTTCTTAGCTCCCTCCTGAAGTCAAAGCTGCTCTCCTCCTCTCCCTGCCTAGATGCTCAGCCCTTGCACAAGCACCCAGCATTATCCTTTTCCCTCTTCTCCTCTTGAGACTTCGCCCTTCTTCATGGGAGGGATTGAACTTCTCTGCCATTTGTCAGAATCACAAGCTTTTCTACAGGGAGACTTTTTTTTTTCCCCTTGTAGTGAGCAGGACAGAGTTAAAAACAAAAATGTTCCAGATCACCACTCTGCTCAGGTCTTGCTTACAACAGAGGAAAGAAGAGGAAGAAGAGGAAGACTCCTGCACATGCTGCTGACAGCCCTGAGCCTGCTGCCCAGACTGCAGCACCACCTGGGGAACTGGGTACCGTGTGATGAGGAACCTACACTGCTGCAACGATTTTTTTTTTAATTTTTTTTTTTTAATTACCCTCATCAGCAATTAAGTTTTAGCCATCAGGTCAGTTGAATACTCAGTATCTACTCCTAAAAATTAATCCAACATGAAAAAGCAGCATAAATTCAGAACTATGATTTAACACACTGAAGTCCTACTGAAGCTCGCTCCTCTTTTACGGGGAGCTTTCCTCTGGCTTTCTGAAGCATCAGTAAAGCAATGCCTGCTAGCTCTGAACTCCGCACGACCAAGAGAAGACCACATTCAAGTCTTCCCCAAAGCATTTTATTTATTTTACTTAGCACTCAGAATATTCTACATCCCATAAAGCATAAAGATATTTAAGCATATTATAACGTGTGGCTTTGGTAATAATTCTCCATGAACATAAATTATCCCCCAACATGAGCTGCTACTGTATTCAAGGAACTCTGCTGCAATCAATAATTAGAGACCAATTACAGGGCTTTAAGTGCAACATAAGATTTCTCCTGTGACTCGGGTGTCTCTATGCCTCTATTATCAGCATTTGTAAGTCCGGTAGTCTATCTTAATAATTCTTAATGTATGAATAGAAAAATGCCTAAGGCCTTATTCAATTCCCATTTATGTCCAAGGAAACCTGCCTGTTTAAATTATGCAGAAGTCCTATTTCTCCCAAAATGCCCTTTGTTTTATGGCTAATGTGTATTTGTACAAAATCACATCAGTCTCATTTTTGAAACAGGTAACCTAGTAATGCTGCACATTGATTCAGCTCTGACACCAATTCTGCTTTTATTTTTCCCCAAGATGTGATTTATAATTTTTTTCCCCATTTCTTTATTAATAAATTCCAAAGAACAGCGAGAGTATTGGCAGGCCCCTTTCTCAAGAGTGACCACGGGCCTACCGTGATGGACGCCTTCATGTTTCAGCCTCGCATTCAGCCTGGGACTATTGACCGACTCCTCTGGAGGCATAAATCAAAACTTTCTTAGTGCCACGGTCTGCCTCACTCTTAATTTCTCATTAGAGAAGTTTAAGTGGACTGGGAATACTGGAGGATTGAGCAACATACATTTGGCTGTAGAGATATTTTTTTCCTCTTTAGTTGAAAACCAGGTTTGTCAGCTGCTTGAGCCATGACCACCACTTAACCCTGGGTACCGATGTCCTTTTGCCTCATTTTCTGTCATGGATATGGGAATTTCTGTGCTCTGTTAATGTGAGAAGCAGCCCTGAAATTTCTGTAAATTCATATATATATATTTTTTTATTATTTTTTTTTTCCATGTGTAAGAAGACAACCTTACCAGATTGTAACTCTAAGATATTGTAGTTGGAGCTAACTGCTCCTCAGACTCCAACAAAACAAAAAAATAGTTTTGGGGCTCACTTTCCAGTAATACAGACTATTTTCAGAGCAGTGGTTTTGAATACAAATGCAACAACTTCTGAAGAAAAGTGTCTCAAGACGTAATTTAAATACAGCATAAACTGGTACAAGTCCAATAAAGTTTCTTCCTCCCACAACACAACCAGTCACGCAATAAAGCTGAAGCACACAAACGATGCTGCCTACTGTTAAAAAAAAAAATTAAGATTGCATCACTAAATAGCCTCGCCTGGAAGGCACGCACACATTTCAATAGAAGAGCAGGCCATGAACTAACAACCTTGGCAAATGCCACCAAGTTTGGTGAAGGGGTACATCACATTTCGGGGGTACCATTTTCCTGCCCGAAGAGGAGAACAGCAGCAGCACTCCCCACCACGTCCCATGGGAGACTGGAGCTGGAGCCTGTCTCCTGCAAGCACCCGAGCCGTTTTGCCTGGTGAACACAGAGGGAAATGCAGTCAGGTGTTTTTCCTTGTACTGGGCAAAATACAGGCTGTGCACTGAATTCATTGAGACTTGTATTTAACATTCCTCACAAAAAAAAGACATTATTTCAAAAACGTGCATCTTGAAAACACCATTATATTGCTCAATCCAGAAGCCAAATTTCTTCTGTACACACACGGCAGATCCAGGCAGAATTAGTCGCACAAACAGAGATAACGAAACGTACAAAACAAGCACTGAAAGCACGACCAGTGCCTGTGTGCGTAGCAGCGGGGCACCGGGCGCCAGCCTGGGCCATGGGGAGCGCTTTGTTCCTCCCTGCTGCAGAACCTGGCCCAGGCCGTACAACGGCAGCAGCCTGCGCTGCAAGCAGGCTTTGAGGAATACAGTTGAGGAAATGATCAGTTTTACTGTGTCTGTGGGGAGGAGGAAAAAAAAAAAAAAAGAAAAAAAAATAAAAAGGGATGAGAAAGCAGTTCCAGAAACAGTGCCTGAGGGGCCAGCAGAGCTGCTGGAAGTGTCTGACATGTCCTGGGACTAGGGAAGAACAAGTCTTCACAGGGATGCAACCTAAAGTCCACAGCAGATGCAGATCACAGATTTTTGGGAAAAAGGGGAAAAAAAAAAACCAACAAAAGATCAGTTTACCTTTGTTACAGCTCTTTAAGGAGAAGAAGAAAGAGTAGGACACAAAGTGTCAAGGCACACACACCCATACACACCTTGGTCTGCGGGCACAGTATGGCACAGCAGTGACATTTTATGCAGCATGGTCAGAAATTCCACTGCCCCATTGCTAAGTCAAGTATATTTAACACATCTGAATGATTTTAGTCAAAAAAAAAAATCAGCTGTATCACAGAGCCAATGGAAGTTTGTTTTTAAACAAAAGGTATCATTTGGTTCAAAGTTACATTTCTAACAAAACAAAAATCACAAACTATGGGAAAGCATATACTCTTGTCCCATTTCCAAATTAGTTTTCAGCAACTTATATTTTTCTACAGACCCAAAGAAGACGAAAGCAAAAGATAGTGAGTTTCTCAATTCAGCACTTGCGACTAAGAGGCCTGGCCCAGTTTAGCCATCGGCGCACACTGGTTGTGCTAAGAAGGGTTAGTCCAGCCTAATAAAATGCTTCTTTTCCTCTCCTTTGAGCCCCACGTTTCAGTGCAGAGGAGTGAGCTTCCTATTTGCCATAATGGAAACAGGAGAGAGCTGCTACGCCTTCCCCCAGAAGCTTTCCCAGACAATTGCACAACCTCTGATACAAGCCCTTGTATGACAACAAGGTATTAATTCTTTTATTTCTGCTTTGGAGCAGACAAATAAGGGTTTGAATAATTCAGGAAGATGATTCTCTAAGTCATTTTTAATTTCTTTTTTATGGGCTTTTTCTTACAAAGGATACTGGAAGTCAAAACACCTAACAGACCTGCTGTCTTCTCTAAATTACGCTTTGCACCTTCTCAGCCACCTTCGCTTATCTGTATTGTTCCTGGGAAAAAACTGCTCATTTACTGACGCCTGTATCTGTGATAAAGTGTGATTGAAAGCTTAGTATGTCAGATAAAGAGCAGTTATCACAGCTTGATTTTGAGCTTGGAATTATACTGTATAATATCCTCTCCAAACAACGTACCTTTAATATGAATTTATGAATGGTCTTTGCTAGATCTGAGGATAAACTTGCAGTAATAGGAAAAAAGTATATAAGCTGACGGACGGCCTATCATTGATGAGGGTTAGATACATTTATGTTGTACTGGGAGTTTCATGGATCAGGAGAAATCCCTTTACACTGATTAAATGTCAGAGATAAATGTCTTCAATTTTCAAATAATTTATCCTTCTTTCCTTTCAGTTTCAAACCAGGGGAATTGAACTGATCAAGACCAGAAGCACATTAGTATTTTCCATATAATTACCTAGGGGAGTGGAAGAAGCCTCTAAACATCATTTCTAAGCAACAGTGTCCTCTTCAGCCTCATAGCACTACTCCTGTACAGGGAGGGTGCTCTACAGGACCTAAGCACACAGGTAGGAAAAGAGTTTAAATATTCATAGCTGTCATCATACAAAAATCAAACCAGCAGCATGGTGGCCCACCATGCCTCAGAAAACTCAGGAGAGCATTGTCGCTAAAGCAGCTAATTCAAAATGCCTAGTGCAAGAGGAATCAAGCAATTATGCCTATGTAGTATGAAGAGAAAACAAACACATTATATCTCCTGCAAGTAATGGAAAACTACAATTCTTTTCTGTGTTCCTTCCAATGATGACTCAGCCGCCAAATTATATATGCCGATCCAATAAATTGATACGTCTCCTTTGGAAGTAAAGAGAAAGCAGGGGTACCTTTTTGCAAGGGAAGAATATAATTTCATAACAGTAGTTTCTTTACTACCTCATTAATAACTTAGCTCTGTACAAGAATACAATACTGCAGTGTCGCTTTTGTAGCTGTGACAGTACAAAGATAATAGTGAGGAGAAGTTTGCAGGGAAAGAAACTATGTTTTGTTAGACCAGCTGATGTAGCTAGAACAAAGGGGTAAGTCTTCAGGCATCCAAGTCTTCTGGGTTTTGGTTTGTTTTCTTTTCTGATTTACTAGATGTACTACCCTTCTCTTTGCTTAAGAATTTGTAAGCGAAGAACTGAACTCCAACCTTTGGTAGATCACTTGTGCGTGACATGCCAGGGTTCTCCCCAAATCCAGGAGTTAGGGAAATTACAACCTTATTTTAAATGATTCTTCCACGCACAGTAATAAACCAAATCTTTAGATTGGAAAACAAAGGGTTAATTTGGCTTAATATATGTTCGCCGCTGTGTGTTCAGACTCCTATTATTATACCTTCACGATAAGAACAGAAGTATGCAAAAGCAATTGTGAAATCCGTTTCAGACTTAGGCATTACCTTTTTAATTGATATTGAGACAAAATATTTCACTGTAAAATCATCGTATCTTTTGGGCAATTTCAGTTTTTTGTTCTTTGACAAAAAGAGATACACGAAATCTTTTTAGATTTTTAGACAAAATAGCCATAAATCTACCATTTATTAATTTCCAATATTTTTAACATTATTCGCAATCATCCAACCCTCACCTGAAGCTATCACAAAGATTGCCCAGGATTGCTGGTAGAAGTTCACACACTAAATTTAAGATTCGTAGGCCAAATCCACCATTTCCCACTCAGATTCGGAAGCTCCAACTCCCAATTTAAAACCTCGTGGCTGTCGCTGATGACGTGGTTAGGCGACGTCTGCACAACCCCCACTGCGCGTTGTGTCATCCCTGGTGGGCAGCCCGCCTGCGAGGACGGAAGCGCACCCTCCCCACCCAGGCACCGCTTTTTGTAGTTAACAGAAGAGGCTCACAGATGGTGTGTAGAAAAGGCTGAGGGGAGGAAAAAAAACCACCACACACACAGAACAAAGGGAGCAAACAGCTCGCTATGTCCACTGAGAAAAGAGTAAGAAGAATTATCAGACTATGCACTTGGCAAAGTTCTCCAACTGCAAGGACAGTCAAGCTCTGGACAGCAAATCCATCAGTGGAGAGGCTCTTTGATTGCTTGAAGAAGCTACGCAATTATCAGTTAGGAGCAGTTTTAAGGTAATTTGAGTGAAAGTGAGAAAGAAAATCCACATTTCTTAACGACAGGGTGGGTATAACAAAGTATACTTCTGAAACAGTATTTATCTGTGATTTTATAATCACAACTTAAGGCACAGAAGATGCATAAACATCCCCAAAAAGCCTTTTCTAATCTTTTGTTTTTTACATTCTGTGCCTCAACTTCCACGACAGTTAAACAAGGTTAATTTATTGAGTGCATTGCAAGGGTACTGTGAGTACAGTTACAATACTGCAGGTACATTAGCAAATGACTTCTTATTGAGATGCTCAGATATTGCATTAATAGAATCTGACATCAGATGGAGAAAAACACTGAAGATCCAGAATTTTAAAAAGGAGGTCATGAAGCCTTGAGCAAACCCAAGACTACACGAAAGCTCGACAGCCCCACTCTGTGAGCCTCCTTAAGAGTTGTGGCCTCCTGACACAGATTTACATACTGATCCCATACAGGATATTTTCCTTCCCTGGAAGAGGAGATAAATTTATACAACCATAGAAATACAGGACTGAGAGGTCTACCAGGAGGTCACCTAGACCATCTCCTCTATACTGCAACAAGAAACAAACCATCTTGAAATTCAACAGGGAAAGAGTTTTCAGAGCTTCTACTCAACAACAAAATGTGCTTCAAACTTTGAAAGCCACGAACTCAGAACTTCTGTGAAGCTTTCTTATGGCTCTGAATACAATTCATCATCACAAATAATATTTTAGGATTATCTGACAACTGGAGAGTATTTACATTTATACACAAGAGAATAATGAGTTCATACAAGTGGTCATAGTTGACTGAACAAAATAACCTCAGTCAGGTACGTAATTAATCCTTTTATTACTCTGATGAATCAGCTGCTCTCATATGAAGCAAAAACACCCTTCATCATTATTTTGTTCTGCAGAGCAGACCACATTGTTTGGATGGCACATTCAAATGGAGATCAAGTACACTCACCTACAATTTAGAAGTTACATCCAAATAATTCAAGCACTTTTTTTCCACCTAAGTAGAATTTCATAAAGTAAAACCTGCAAAGCATGGATGTTTAGTGCTTCCTGTTTGCTTGCAGAGGTCAAGCAGTCATCTAACCTGTGCATTTCCAATACATGAGACATTCTCCAAACTTTTTGTTGCCAAGAAGTCAAGATGCTCATAGATGCAGTTGGAAAAACAGGAGGAGCCCAGACAAACACTTCTACTGATGGCTGACGTTACTTAACAAAATAAAAGGAAAATGTTTTCTGAGATCTTTTTCTCAGCAGTGGGACTATGTTACTCCCATCCACACCCAAGGAGGAAGGAAACAGTTCTGGAGACAAGGGGTAAGAGGAACACACGCAGGGACACGTGAGCCAGGAGTGGGAAAGCCGTGGCACAGCACAAGTGAAGACAGGAAAACAACAGGGAAACATCACTGCAGGTAATAAAAGAAAAGTAAGACAAAAATAGAGCATCCCTTCAACTATTCTCCCACTAAAAGTGGTAACAAATACCATGAAAATACCTGCTATAATTTTGCAATAAAATATCTGCTGTGGTTACTACAGCCCTCAGATGTAGGCCAGGGAGAAGAGAGAGTCATCAACATGCTATAATGCTGTCCTGATTATGAAACCATTTTAGAGAAGTAGCACTGAAAACTTCCCAACACAAACAATTTTCTCAGGAGTAGCCATAGTAAACATACCTGGGGGTTGAGAGACAGCAAAGTGAAGTTAGATTTATATTGCAAATCTCAAGTGGACACTAGCAACCCAGTGGTTTTCTGCTCTTTATTTCCTCCAGTCCTTTTTAAGAGTCTTTTCATGGAGAATAGACACTTGCATTTACAGTAAGGTCATGAAAAAAAGAAATATGTGTTTTAAGTTCGTTCTTCTCTGGCTTAGGCAAGTCTCTTCACATGTTGCATCACTGAGCATTTTCTCCTAAAGTGCCTACCAAGCCTCATCACCAGCACAGTAGGCAGCCCTGTTACAGGGACAGCTGTACACAGATGGAGTGGCTGGAGTACCAAGTCTTGACATGTTTTATGAGTTAATTTGGTGTTATTTAGTGCACTGCACAGCAGCACTAAATCTTCACATCCTTTTTAGTGCTGTAAGTAATGCTTTAACTTCTGGGTAACCGTACAAGCTGGTGTTAATCCCTTTATATTTATTTGTTTAATACACGGGGGAACTGCAGAGTACATTCTTTGTAAAGGATGTGCATCTTAACTGTGCTGCAACCACAAGAAATCTAAGCAAACTTAAGCTTTTTTTTCAAGGCACTTTTCCCAATCAACTATAGGTAAGACAACAGGAAATAAGTGAAAAATAAAGACCAAAACCCCCGAATCCATTAAGAGCTCTTGCTTTAGGGATGGCTATTTTATTTGACAACCAGATTAACAGCTTCCCCACTGAGCACACAGCATCCCTGGTCACCTAAAACCCATACATGCTAAGGGAGAGGCAGGGTAACTCCTGGATCTTCCCCTGCCTTTCCCTTATCCAAAAGCACCAAGGACACTTCCCCCTAAAATTCTCTGATCTGAGGTAAAATAAACTTTAAGATGAATATGAATTAGTATATGTCAGTAAGAACACACATCACGGTAGGTGTTAGTTCAGCCTGTCTGATCAGAACACTACCAAGCGGCACACAAATATCCTGTGTAGCTCTAACTCATTATGCTGCACTCCTAATAAATGATACAAATCAAGTAACACTTGATGAATCACAGAAAATGTTCTTAAACGTGAACTAGCAAAGTCTATAAATACTACAAAAATCTCTCTGGCATTTAACTATGCTGTTTGAAGCTTCAAGTCTGAAGTGTTCCCTAAGCCAAGGAATATTGGATAGATGGACTAACAGATGGACAGAAAGGTCCATCCAGTACATTATCAGCTGCCATCCCGAGAATGGCAGGCAGCGATTATAGCACTCAAAGGAATTTTCCACCCATCTGTTCTTAATAAAATTACATGATGATGTTCTGAATCTAATCTTTTTTAGTTCCACTCTTCAATGGAATAACTGAAAAGTTTGTCCTGAAAAAACACAGTTTACAGATTGTAAGAAACTCATGTCACCACTGCTGTTTGTTCCGTTAAACAAACTCTCCCCCCCCCCTTTTCTAATTTATTAGTAGGAGTTATTGCGCTTGAATAATCTCAACAGAACAATTTTATTGTTCTATTGCTAGCAGTGAAAGTAGAGAATTGTTGTTCAGTGGCATCAGTCTTATATTGGGGAAAACGTTGATGAAATTGCCCAAGAAACCATAGCACATCATGCATTTAATGGTAAGTGGATTTTATACTCTGCAGGAGGTTATCACTAAACAGGGGAGAAGCGGTTACACATCTCCTGCTACACGGGGACAGCAACAAAAAAGGGCAACATGGCTAAACTTGGCTGCTGTTACCCTGTTTGCATATGGGTAGCATTCCTACACCCATAGTCCCCTGTGAAAGGGTCTTGTAGCCAAATTTACCTCAGTATTTCTCCCATTTTGCCTTGGATCCCTGTTCCTTGAAGCAGTTGCTGAGCTTGATACATAATCAGCAGAAACATGGTACAAGAAAAGACCAGTAACCTCAACAATCCTTCAAAAGCTTTGGAAAATGCAATTTTCTCTTAAAATACACTGGAGGTATCACTGGAACCGTTCAGGACAAGAGGAAAGTTCATACTGAGCCTATAAGTAGGGAGGATTTCCCCAAGAATTTCCCTTCTTTTATTTCCTCTGTGCATGAGGATGCATATTCACATATGTAAAATCCTAGACAAGTCTTCCAAGCAGACTCATCTGCAACCATTAGGTTCTCACAGATAAAATATTCTCCAGTTAGAGTAACAAGAAGCAGCACTGTTATATTTTAAGTTCTCTCTTCAAGCCAATCCCACAATCAGCTGGTGCCTGTGACCACGCAGGTTTCCCAATGGCTGTGAGAAGCAGCATCGCTCCCTGCTCAGCCAGGTTCAGGTGAGCTTTTAGCATCTGCCCTTTGATCTGAGATGCAAATCCCATCCAATTTGTCTTTTCTGAAGGAGCGAACATGATTCTACAAGCATTTAAAAAAAAAAAAAAAAGACCTCACCAACGTGCTGGAGCCCATTCTATACTACCGAGACCACGCTATAAATAAATGCATTAAATGGATTTATCAGAGCTTACCCAAAGTTAAGCAAACGTAAGAATTTAAGCTAATACTAGCTTCCTAAAGAGCATCTAGCGATTAAAAACAGCACCACCAAACCGAAAGCAGCCTGCTGTAAAACCAGGAGCAGGTCCCTACAGGCAGCAGTGCCTGCCGTGCCCCCAGCAGCCAGGCTGCCCTCAGCAGCCAGCCCCGAGGAGCCCTGCTGCAGGGGGACGCCGCTGGTGAGAGCACCACTGCACACAGCGGGTTTTTAGGGCTTGGTTTGGGGGGGGAAGAGGGAAGCTCCCCCCCCCCCCCAGTATTATCTTAATTAGTCAACTAATTTCTGTCATATCTCACTATACAACTGGAGAGTGTTTATTAAGTTCAGTGTCTTCAAGTACTTATTTAAATCCGGGTCATGCACACCACAAAAAATATGAGTTTATTGAGTGCAATTTAAGGGATGTAATAGCCACATGCCTTCATTAAAGAAAAAAGCCATTAAATTATCTTTTAATTGAAAAATTAAATTATTTACTTGCTTAATAGACAGTGCTAGACTTAAATTTCTTAGTTAAAGTCCTTTATAGGAAGAAGAAACTTTTAGCCTGCTTTTTATAGACTTTCATGTTTACTCCTGCAGTACTATTAGGAGACCGGATGAAAGAATGCTATGCCAGTATTGAACTGGAAACTGTTATTGAAAATACCATGTATGATTAGGAAACAATTACGAAGGGAGAATTATAATGCTTATGGAACATTTTCAAAGACAACATTCATAGGTATTAAGTTCCAGGGATAAAGAAAAAAAACTGAATCTCAAAATCTGCTAATGTTCCAGTTACATTAAAATAAGAGAAGCAGTACACTTGCACATGGTTTTTATACTGAAGAACTAGTCTTTTTTTGTGAACTTTCAGGCCTCATGCAGAGCCGTTTCCATCTCCCACAGCCCCCGAGATGCCATCGAGCCCCGCCGGAGCCAGGGCTGCGTAAGCGCAAGCAGCCACGCTGTGCCGTGGCGCGGGAGGAAGGGGATGGGGGCAGTTTCCCTTGGTAACTGCAGGGAAAGTTAGGGAAAGCAGGATTTAACTGGGTCGGAACAGGAGTTAAACTCTGCAGAGCTTAATTCACTAATTGCATCTCCAGCGTTTTTAGACGCAGAACAAATAGATTTTTTCATTCCCACCCCATCTCTTGTTCTTCCAACTCATTCTGCTCACAGGAGCTCCTCAGTTTGGCCCCTGGGCTCAGAAAGGTGCAGCACAAGGCAGCGAGCATGCCTTTGGGAGCTGTCCTGCTGCCCCAGCAGGGCAATGCTGGGGAACCACAGCCCTGCAAGCACCTGGGGCATGCAGCGGCCCCAGCCCAGGACAGCTGCATTCGCATTCCCCAAGCGGCACCGACCCAGGGAGGACAACTGCTGCCACTGCTGGGCTGCTCCGCGACAGCAGAACCACCACGGGACCTGAGCCCTGCAGCTCTCGGCACCCTCCTCTCCTGCAGGCCTTTGAGCAGCGAGGACGAGGGGCAGGGCGGCAGCACTGCGTCGTGCAGCCGGCAGAGCGCCCACTGTCAGCGCCAACCCCAGCGCAAGAATCATGGATTCAAAGAGACGCCAAAAACGATCGCGGAGGTGACAACCAGAGATGCGAACTGGCATTGGAAACAGGACAGAAGTACACAAACAGACCCGAAGTGCAGCTTCTGCTAATAAAAATGTCAGGATGCACTGCTCAAATTAGCTTGCTGTAGGGAGGTTATCAGCTCAACCTGGTTTTAACAAAATAATGTCACAGGAGGCAAACACAGGCGTAGATACCTCAAGGAATACAGAGGTAACCAGCAACACATATGAACAGCTTTAAAGACACTAACCTTTAGCCAAGTTGGGTGAATGCTTGATTTGACTCACAGCCCCAAATCAATGTGGAGAAAAAGATTACCTTTTGTCTTTTTGCTCTCTAAGCTTCACCCAGAGGAAAAACAAAATGCTCATTTTAGCTTTAAGTCTACATTAATTGCAAGCCAAAAACATGCATACAAAAATGTCATCTTATAAAGAATATGAAGCTGTTGAGAGGTAAACTATGTGATAAAAGTCTGGTTCTAATTAGTTTTAATTAGAAATCTGCAGTAAATTTCCATGAATTATTTAAGTTCATCTTGGAAGATATGCAATTTTTAGGGTAGAAAAGAAAAAGTGGTGTTTTCCTCTGTATTCACTCTACTCTCATCAGCAACAGATACCTGATCAAAGGATCTTTTCCTGAATTGCCTATTACACAATGCTAAGACATTTCTCCAAAAAACAGCATACAGCAAGCATAACAGTGTGCATGCATACTGCTGAGATTCATGAGATGCAGAGCTGAATAATTTAGTTTAGGAAGATACATATCTATTTCTAGTCTAAAAACCAAAATAGAAATACAAAGCAACGCTACACCGGCAAACTCGGTCCTACAACAGTATTTAATTCTGATGATTAGTAAGGCCCAGTGTAAATAGGCTTGGATTAGTCCTCTAGGATTCAAAGCATCAGCTGTTACGTTAGCAGATCCTGAGAGAAAAGGTGCTAAGTAAGCCATTGTTCTCATCAAGATATGCAAAAGTGAAGAACTTTAGGATGCATGGGCTTAGATATTACATGTGAAGCTTTTGTATGTGATATCCAAGGATATGTGATACCACACATGGGACAGCATGAGCAGAAGACTAGTTTCCCTCATACAACCTTGTATAGGAGCCCACCTCTTACATGTGCCCGAAAATCCCACCTGAGGACACGACAGCTTTTTTCACATGCAGATTGGGTAGGTTCACAAAAGCCAACACCATGTGCAAGCTGGCATTACTGCATAAGCCATGTGTGGAAAAATATTTTCCAATATCACTATAACTACACAGGTGCAACTGCTCTGTTAATTTCTTTACATATATACATGTATTTCAGACATGATAACAAAAAAATACTGTTTTAATTTATCCATTGGAAACCCCAACCTGTCACTAACACCCATTGCAGTATTTTGCCTTCTCTTTCAACAGCAGCATCTCAATGTCAGCTGCAGAGGCTGAATGTACATTAGTGTTTTGATTAGAGAGAGCATGGATTTGAAACAAATCCTTTAATCAATCCCAATTACCAGATATTAATTCAATTCACAGCAGAGTTTTGGCGTACGCCAACTAGATTCCTTTAAGAGGAAATTTAATTAGTAGCTTCATTCCAGAAGTTAAAGAAAAAAGACTGTTTGGACATTTGGATCACATCAAAGCAGACACATAAGGTCTACGATTCTAGGCACATAAGATCCCAACCAGTCCCTGGTCCTTCAGGCAGCTTTGAGTTATGTGCACAGCTTTGTCCTGGAGCCCCACTAAGTGGAGTGAGCCATGCGTGGAGATGCATCCAAAGGTCAAACAAAAACTGATATTCCAAACTTCCCAGTGCAGCAGAAAATGCTGGTGAGAGGTCTGGGTCCTCAGTTTTGGCCTCCCTGCACGCTCGTGATGGGACTTCCCAACCACCCCCAGAGCCCTCAGCTACAAAGAGGAGGAGCAGCCCAGGGGGCTGCTGAAGGATGCCCGCACACGAGCACATCGGGCAGCCCAGAGAACTGCATGACACTGAGGCAGTGAGAGACCAGATGCCAAAAGCACCCCGACAGCCCTCACATGAGGGCATTACGCAGCTACTATTTTTTACTGCACTCATAACCTGAGGACCTGGCAGAGGTCAGCCTTGCTCGAGCGCGATACCTGTTACAGACAGGCTGGCTGCTGTGGCCAGCACAGGTACAAATGGTTGTGACTCGCCCTTCCAACAAAAACCTTCTGTGCTTCACCTCTGACACTGTCAGCACAGACCGCCGCAGAGATCAACGGGAAATTACGCTCAAGTGTCATCCAGAAGCAACAGCTGCTGCAAAGCTCACCTCTGGCTTCGCGAAGAGGGCAACGCTGATGCAACATCCCCATTTTGCAGACTGACACCGATTGCCTCGTGTCTCATCTCTGACTTACAAAGACGTCTCTGACTATAAAAAACAAACAACAGCGATAAAGGAAGTATGTGCAGAACAGAGGGCGCATCTACATCAGTGTTTCAGTTCAGCTGAGAAGTGCGCTTCTGCAGACAACTTCCTGATCATCCTTAATTACCACGCTTTGGCTCCTGTCTCGGAGCAGCCTCGGTGCATGGAACAGATCGCCTTTGGCCGATGGTAAGCTGGAAAACACGCTCTAGGAGCACATCCAACGAGCTCCTGCTAACAGGCTCTCGCTCCAGGGCACCAGACAGGAGCTGGCCCTGGACATCAGGTCCCTCCACACTCGCCACTGCAGCGTTTGTTTCACCACCTCCTGGCACAGCCAGACTTGAGTGGCCTCCAAGAAAAAATACCAGAGTGAAATTAAGCTTTCACACTAAGTACTCTTTCTTTACTTTAGTGGTGCATATAATATAGCAAGTAAATAAAGAATGCAGCACTGATATGCTACAGAAAATTCATGAAGCTATGATGGCAAATGTGTCTTTGGTAGGTATATAGACACCACATGGAAGTGAAAAATAAATGCAAGTGAAAGAAAAGCTAATTAAGCCCAAATTAAAGGTTATTTACCTGCCTACCACACCACTCACCAACAGAGAATTAAATTATTAGAACAGAAAATCGTACATAATTTACCCAAATTCCACGGTAGTTTCAAGAAAGGTTTTAGAGCATCTGTGAATTGAAACCTCCACGTGAGCACGGGTTCTGTGCCAGAGGAACATTAACTTAGTGCCAGGTCCCTCATTGCAGTCAGCAACACAAAATTATCTTCGTCTTAGAGAAGGTAATTGGACATGAAAACACTATCTTAAAATCTAAGTGAGGCACGAGGGATTCCCGTTGGGCAGGCTGCAGCCCAGGCAGTTCTGCCACCCTCCTAGGGGGCTGCCAGTGAGCTCTGGCACTTGGCCTCATCAGCCCAAGTGCCTGACAGCAAAACCTTTAACAAACTTTGGTGAGCAAATGGTGTTTCTATGTGCATTGTTTGAAATTCTCTTTAGAAACCTTACAAGGATATTCCATCCCACTATGGCGTTCTATAAACTTGTTAAAACACAAGAGGATTGGCCCAGCTTTCATGAGAAATGTTTAAAAAGTATTTATAAAGTTTTAAGGGACAACCGACAGGCAATTATTCTTTATTACAGTGGATTCTCTTTCCTGATAGTTCACAATTTATATACTTAGATAAATCTAAATATTTTCCTAATTACTATTTGCAACAGGAATTGTATGATCAGTTGGATAATTGCTTTAAAATATGCAATTAAATTTTCATAATGTATTCATTACTCTCTTAATATAGTATTCTTGAAACATAATTTTCCATTGAGAACTTATTTCTATATTAATTTCCATAAGACAGTTTTAAATTAATATACTTTCTACTTACTATATAATAATTCATTTTCCATTAAATCAGAATGAGTAATTTGCAATGAATAACTTATTTGATGGGTTTAGTTTTTTTCCCTCTCCCCCCTCCTCATTCTTACAAGATAGAAAATATCCTTGTTCATCACTTAAGTTAATTCCAATCTCATCTGCAAGTCTTGAAAAATGTTATGAATAGTTTAAAACATTCAGGTTTATTCTTTTCTCCCCCTAACAACTGAGTAACAGAAAAGTAACAACCCTGTATTCAAAACAGTTAAGAAATTAAAACTTTGTCAATGAGACCAGCTAAATGAGCTGAATTCAACTACTCCTCAAATTGTGGTTTCCCCTTGACAAATTAAAAAATAAAACCAAAAACTCTTACACACCTGGGATTCTCAAACCTGATTTGGAGAGGATCTTCAATGGAAAGCAGAACCTTATGAAATTAATGCTTTGTATAAGAACAATTCATGAAAAATTGGAATTTTCATCCAAATAGGCATTGGAGAGAACATGTTGATCTACCTGACTGGACTAAAGCAGCGTGTTTCAGGCATCACCACTCTGCCGGTAATAGGTTGCAGCACCTATAGCAGCGGGGTTCGCTGCCATTAAGTGCATGTTCTGGCCAATATACAGGGGGGAAACTGTCACAGCATTGCCTAGAGCTGGGTCAAGATTTAATGTACCATACAGAAGATAGTTCTAAAACCTGCATAATGCCTGCAACTGTAAACTCTGCACACAGCCCAAACAAGCCTGGAGGCAGAGAGTGTGTTCTACAGCGTAAACACCAGACGGTCTCCACTTTTATAACCTACTATGTCATTTCAAAATACATCTAATTTAGACAGTGCCACCAAACTGCATAAAGAAGCCATATAAAAAGGAGTCAAGCAAAACAACCAACATATTGCTAGGTAATAAAAATCAGGATTAGTTTAGAAACCTCCAAGTAATACTGGAAAGATTATAATGAAATTTATGGATAAATATATAGGCTGTTGCTCATTAGTCCTAACCACTGCTGAATAGTTAGCCTTACTTGATTTAAGGTCATGACAATAAGTGCTACTATAAATTATTTCCAGAATTTTCCATATATCAAAACTCCTATTTTTGTCTTTGAAACAGTATGATAAATAACGTGTCTCTGATTCTTTTGAAGTTCCTGCATTAAACCTGGAATACTGTCTTTACCTTAGGGAAGGCAGAATGTCATGGTTCAGCGTTGGGAGTCTTTTGCTGCATCTTTGAGATGGCTGAACCTAAACTAACTTGGCAGAGAAGATAACCCAATGGGTGCAGGAGCCTATAGCAGGAGAACACATGATCAAGCTACATACTTATGTCTTAAGGTACTGATTTCCAGTGTAGTTTTGTTCATTTGGAGGTTATGATCTGAAAAAGTATAACCATTTCTGTACTCTTCAGCTCATGCTTCCTTTTCTTACAAAAACTCTATTTATTTTTTAAAACGAAGCCTGAAAGAGGTGTTATTACAGACACTTCCAAGCAGCCCGTGGCTTTGGCTTCTCCCAGTCTGGTCTTCCTAGGATGACTGAGCAATTAATTGCCTTTGTCCCTCAGGTCAGTTGGCAGCACAATCTGCCTTGCTTTCTCAGAAAACTGCACAGAAGAACAGCAGCCACAGAGAAAAGCCATAGGAGAGGAAATATGAGGAGACAGGAAAAAGCAATTCTCCATACCCCATAAATACCGCAGACACTCATAACTGCACATAAAGTTCCTTTATCAGAGCACCTTGACAAAACACTCTCTACTTTTAAGTAAAACCCACATATTGCTTTGCTCATTCAGCCAGCACCAAAGAATGGGTTGAGGTGGGGATAGGGGAAGGAAGGCAGGAGGATGAGACTGCTATATGCTCATCAGCCAGAGCATCTCAGGAACAAAGCTAACAGCCATGCCTTGAATTATGGATGGCCTGGGTGGGGGATGCATCTCAGCCAGAGCCTCTCCACCATACCGTATTTTAGCACAGCCAATATTGCAGAGCTGCAAATGTCATTTTCCACAGGCAACAGGATTCGCCATGTATACATGGAATTGTGCACACGTATAGTACACTGAGTACTGCAGTTGCAACGTGGCTTTTTTTTTTTAGCCAAACAACGCATTTGTTTTATTTGTGTATCACATCACTTTCCAAGAATTTATAGATATCACCACTAGGAAAACATATCTCCCTTGCCTCCTTTTCCTAAAACATAAGATGTCTGCTACAAAGCTAGGAAAAAAATACATTTTATCCTTTGCTGCCTTCAGTTTTCTATATTCATGCTTTTAGGTAATTCAGAAAAACCTTTACTAGTAAGAGCTCTGTATTTCAAAGCATGGCATTTAGAAGCTATAATTTTTTGCAATACAAAAATGCATTAAGGAATTTTCATAATATACAATTGATCTGGACTTTTCAAACTGGTCAGATTTAAACTCTTTTGATGACACAATGACTACAGGAAATCTATACTACTTTCCTTTTTAGTAGACTTATTTCATCATTCATCCTTAGAAATAGCACAGAACCTGAACCAGGACAGTTGGATCCCATGATTTATTGGGCATAAGCACGCTGAGGAATAGAACAATAACCTGTTAGCTTTTGTGTAATACGTAATTGAAAAATGTTAAGAGAGCTCTATAATTTAGAAGACTTGTTTTTACAGAGTCAGAAAAGCTACTGACAAAAGGTTAATAAGACAAATCACAAGATGAGTAAATATGTATAGCCTTGAACATCCAAATATCAAGACTGTCTCTGGAGCAGACTTCCAAAGTGCTCAGCAGCTGCCCAGGTCTGTTCCTAGTGGAGTCAATAGCAGAATATTCCACGTCTCTAGCTCTGAAGTCCCTGCTCAAACAAAACTACTCTTGATTGTAAGACTTACATGAATTATGTTTGAGCCCAAGCAATTTACCACCAGACTTCAATAAGAAGGGTAAGATACTTCCCAAAATACATCTTTCTTCATGAAAGTCTCCCAGATTCAAATTTTAAGCATCCACATTTGCTATAGGCTTCGCTCATTTTTCTTAGTGTAAGAAGCAAACAGAGGCTTGTCTTAGCTGCACTTAACAAACAGATTTCCCTTTTTGTTTTCCAGCTGACATATGTTGCACACCAGCAAGTCAAACCAAGTTATATTAGAGATCAAACTAAATAAGATAACAGTGAGGCTGGCTGATACAGCACAGCGTGAAGTGGTCTCATGGGTTGGACTTGATAGGATTAACTTGATGAGCGACAGTAAACATTGCAAGAACCATGCAGGGAAGTAAGGGAAAAAATATTTATATATAGGAGGAGGCCATTATTAGCAGATAAAATATAGAACTGTTCAGCTTGCCTTCATAGATTCACCCTTATTTTTCTAACTCTCCCTTCCCTGCTGCCAAATGTGCCTAAACAGACACTTCCTCACATTTCGTCAGATCTCAATTGTTGTGGTTTAACCCGGCTGGCAGCTAAACACCACACAGCCGTTCGCTCACCCTCCCCCCTCCCTCTCTGGGATGGGGGGAGAGAAACGGGAAAGTGAAGCCTGTGAGTTGAGATAAAGACAGTTTATTAAGACAGGAAAATAATAATAACAATAATAATAATAATAGTGATAATGGTAATAGTATTAACAATAATAATGTGTAAGAAAACAAGTGATGCACAATGCAATTGCTCACCACCCGCTGACCGATGCCCAGCCTATTCCCGAGCAGCCGGCCCCCCCACCCCGGCCAGCCACCCCTATATATTGTTTAGCATGACGTCAGATGGTATGGAATACCCCTTTGGCCAGTTTGGGTCAGCTGTCCTGGGTCTGTCCCCTCCCAGCTCCTGCTGCACCCCCAGCCTGCTCGCTGGCAGGACAGAGCGAGAAGCCGAAAAGTCCTTGGCCTGGTGTAAACACTGCTCTACAACAATTAAAACATCAGCATGTTATCAGCGCTCTTCTCATCCTAATCCAAAACATAGCACCCTACCAGCTACTATGAGGGAACATTAACTCTGTCCTAACTGGAACCAGGACATCAATGTATTTCTGTAAGCCGCCAAGTAACTCCCTGCATATGCGACAATCGAACATAAGATCTCTGTTAAGGAATGCCAAAATAGAGACCATATGTACCTATATGATCCATAAAAGAGATAGATGAAGGAGAGAATGAACTTGCTGTTGAAATTAAACTCTTAAAGCATACTGCCTATGTCTTTTTCAGAGAAGGTACTTCAGCAGAAACCTCACACCCAGCTAAGTAGGCAAGGCTAAAGAGGCTCAGAAGGCAGCTCCCATAAAGCAAGTCAAAGACTTAACAGTATGAAGTCAGAAGTCTTAATTTGCTCATTAAGGAGAAATTCTCCAAGGAGGTAATAAAGAAGTAACTACCACTGACAGCAAATTAAATAGGCTGATGCAGACATGAAATCTATATCTGATACAGACAAGGAAATTATGCCCAAGAGTTAGTTAACTTATTTCCAAGCTATTCCTTCATCTGGAAGGTATAAATACCACAGAGTAAGCTGACAATGACTATAAACCTTGAGATACAGGTCATCTATGAATCATATCCTTCATCGTGATATCATATGAATAATATGATATGAATAATGACAGATTCCATTTGTTTTTAGAGTATAACACACTCAGCTTTGATGCATAACTTCTTGTTTTGCAGTTTTGAAAGATGCAATGTTAAAAATAACTGCATTACAGTAATATATCTAAAGTACATCATTGTTATTTGTGGCTGTAAGCACAATCAAGTCAAATCAGTAATTCAGTTTTGTGAATCTCATAAATGCTTCTGCTGATCTAGAGACAAAGTTTAGCTTTTCTGCATTTCCCAACTGCATTTAGTCAATTTAAGCATGAAATGGATATTCAAGTATTTGTAGCTATTTTCTAGAGAAATGGCATCTCAATATTCTCAATTTGTTATACAACTGAGCTGTTAATGGTGTGTTGAAGCCAACACAATCTGACCTCCTTCAAATTGGCCAGAAGTTTTGAAATCAAACAGAATGTTAACAATTCCATCTTCATTTATTCACGACTTCAAGGAATCAACACTATAAAGAACTATAAATTGACTAATTTAGAGAAAACAATTACATTGATACAAATAGAAGTTTAACACTTCTGGGAGAAAGACAAAAAACACTCCCAGTGGCACAAAGTAAAACTTAATCTTAAATTCTTACAATTCTTCCCATAAGGGAAATAACTGATATGAGATAACATTTATTAAAACGATGATTAAAACGAGGAGGTAAATATAGATTCTTTGTAAAAATGAGGAAATCAATATCTTCAGTCACATTTTTTTTCTTGAGCATATCAAGTCTTGTAAGAATAGATGCAAATTAACAAGAAAATTGTCATGCCTTCATCTCATTTATGAAATACCTGTTCTTGTTGCTTGAAGCACAAAGCAACAAAAATGAGCACATAGGAGTACCATACAATAATTCACTGTTTGATTTTCAAATACTGATGAAAACCTGGGTTTCACAATTCCTGAACTGCACAATCAGCATATTTGGTTTATTTTTTTTTAAAAAGTAAACCACGGTGTCTAAGGCTTAGTTACATTTTAAATATTCTACTGTAGTAACTGAAATTTAAGATCGTGTATGAAAAGAGTACTACTCATGCGGTAGTTCTCATTTCAAGTATGGTTTGAGAGGGCACCCCATCCTTCCCCGTGACAACACGACGTCTGCTCCGACTTACTGACTTGATTGTCACAGGACACAGTGCTCAAAAGAAAGATGTTTAACAAAACATTTATGTTGTCTGACTAGCTAGCTAATGTATTCATAACTGGATAAGAAAATGTCAATAGCTCCAAAGTAAAAAAGGTTCTAAGAGACATCTACATGGTTCTCAAAATTCAGCAGAAAGATTTATAATTTAAGTCAAGTCAAAAACACGACGGAGCAAAGGACTGACAACCATAATTTGGTCAGTGAATATTAATAGGACTTTTGGAACTGAGGAAAACCTTTACCTTAACAAAGGAGTTCATCTCAGAGGAGCAGAATTTTACCAAATAAACAGGAATCTTTCAGCTTTTCTTATAAGGCAGTCAATCTTCAAATATATTTTATCATTTGCATTTTGTTTCCAGGCAAAGACAGTTAAAGCTCTTTAACATTTTAAATACAATAGGATTGGATGCCCTTTTCCTTCAAAGGCTTTCAAAATTGATGTCTGACCTTATAAAGAACAATTCAGCTATAATATGTGAAATCTATATTCTCTTTAACAGGACATTACTTCAGAGGTCCTGTAAATAGCTGAAGACATGGATGTAAATGATTATTCTGTAAAGCTCTCAAGGCTTTTCTTTTTAAGTTTCAAGGACTGAGAAATTTGTCCTAAGTAGAAAGATGCTAAAAGTAATTAATACACCAAAACAACTCACCTTGAAATATTTTACCTTATTTACCTTCAAAGGTGTGGAAAAAGTAAAAAAAAAAAAAAAAAAAAAAAAAGAGAAAAAGCTGAAAATGTAGAAAGAAATACAAAATGAAAAAGCAAAGGTTTTGGTCTGTTAGAAGCTCACTTTTCTGACACTGAGATGACAAAGAATCGGTAAAAGAGCAATTGGTGTGTAGTCATATACTAATGCGAGTTTAAGAGATGACATTTGGGCTGTGACAGTATCTGCTGAAGTCAATAGCAATGTTTCTGAAGATATAATGACAGGATGAGAACAGGGCAAGAGAAAACAACTCTAAATTCCAAGCTAGAAGTAGTCTGTCATTGAGCTTTATACACTGCTCTCCTGAACAGGGGTAGCCCTTCGTAACTCAGATCATCTCTTCTTGCATACGTGTTCTGAAGATTCAGCCCACCTTTCAAATACCAGGGAATTTGAGAATTCTCATAATCATCTTCCTCAGTAGTTTGAATAAGCCAACATGGGAGGGACAGGGCTGTCAGCTGTGAACCAATGTTTCTTGCATCAACATCTCCCTCTCCCAGTCTCTTTGTAAGTCAAGGAAATCATGTTCAACGCAGGTTGAACTCACAAAGAGTAAAGCTCCTGAAGACAAATTAACCAAAATGTCAGTGCCCCTGTCAATCTTTATTACCTCCCCTAGGCAGGGGAGCATCTCCCACACAGGAATCAGTTAAGTTGCCATATCTCTGATTATTTACACAATGAACAAAAATATTTGCAAAAAGCAAGCCAGGCTAAAGAACATATTTGGGTACATGAATAGGGACATGCAGAAATGAGCAAATCCAAAAGGGGAAAAAAAGAGCAAAATAAGTTCACTCAGCAAAAATCAATGTTACAGGCTAGACACGACTCTTTTCTGAAGGAAGTGAAGCCACCATAAAGAAGGAAAAGAGTCGCTCGTATAATAAAATTTAGCCTTTTTCTACTTCTCAAACATGCAGAAGACAACTCTGATTTTTGCCAGTTTACTATATTTTCATACGAGTTTCAAAGATATCTTCGATTTTATTAGGTTTTGGATTTCTCATAACTGTAGCATTCGAGCACGTGAGGTGCCCTGTTCTCCCTTTCATTTGGATCAATCACTTCAGAAACAAATGAGTTTGTGGAGAACTCTAGAAACCCGCATGTAATCCCTTGCCCCTTGGAGAGAGTCAGATTGCAGGAAGGATAGCCTGTCTTTGAGATGGGAGGAGACACTGGTACTTCAGCATTGTTTTCACACGTACTGCCATACTGTCCACACGTATGCCGCTGAGGACATGTCAGACCCAGGTCCCCACGTGTTGACATGCAGACCGCTCTGGGCTAGACTGCTCAGTGAGAACATGGAAGCTCTGCAGAGCTACATTAGACATATGAAATATTTAACACAAAGGTAGGTCATGCCATGCAGCCCTATGGGATGCTCTCTAGTAAACTCAAAGCGCTCTAGGTAGGAATTTCTCCAGAAAAAGCCACACGTAGCCTTAGGAATCCCCCAATTGTTTCAGTAGCCTGTTGGGACATCTCTTGGGTCTCCTAAAGATGCAGAAACAAGAATGGTCTCATGGGGCAATTCCAAGGGCAATGCATCCACAAGGCGTACAGGTAAGAAATTTTGCCTCAGGTGCTTTCAGCAGGTTCCAGACAGATGCTATATCACTCCTCCTCACCGCAGGGAGAGCACTATTCCCTCAGTCTGCTGGTTTATTTTAGATTATCCAGGACTTTCTATCGCTGTATGACTCTCCAGTATCCTATAGCAAAAGCCTCAGCTGCCAGCTGATAACCACAGATACAGCAGAACACAAATAGCACAGAGAAATGCCTCTAAGCATGGTATCAGCAGGTTGCCAAGAGTAAGTGTATTCTAAGCAATGCCATTAGACACATTTAAATGATGCTGCACACTTAGAAAGCAGCCTGTGAACTCTGCCAGTATCTCCTTTACAGCTACCATAAGTAATTAATAGCACATCTACACATGCAAGTCACATGACAGGACACTGTGAAAATTAGATGTTAATTCATTATTAAAAGTTTCCTTCTAAAGTGACATGTCAGATGGAGAGCCTAATACAGCTTTGCATGATTACTTGGTTGGTTTCAGCATGCAGCTGTTATTTAACAAGTAGGAGCAGCGTGGAGGGAGCGAAAGCAGGTTGTCGTCTGCAGCTATTTATAGGCTCCGGGAGGAGAGCACAGGGACGGAGCAGAACAAAACCACATCAAGAGGCTGGCGCCTGACCTGGCTGCGCAGCCAGCTCCTGCACGTACCTGCTCCCGCTGCAACGGGGCGGCTCAGGGCAGGACGCACCGAGGGAGGTCCCTTGTGCCCACTCGTAGCATAAAGGGTGAGAACGCAGCATTTTATAGAGATTTCTCAGCCAATAACCTAGAATATCAATGAAGTGAATTACAGCTCCAACATTTTGTGCACAGATTTTTAATCATCAAAAAAAATAAATTAGTCATCTTCTTACAAGTCCCATTACTTGTTAACTTCCACGATCACAGTTTCAAAGAATCTATTTTTGGTGACTTCTCAGTTCTTTCTGTTCTTTTTTCCTAAGGCTAAGCTCTAAGTCTGCATTCTGCAGAGTGTACCAGTTAAATATTTCCTCTAAACACAAATGTTTTCTACCTCATGGGAATTAAGCTGAAACCTCAGAGCCAGTTCTAGCACCAGCATTTATAAGCAAATACAAAAATATTCAGGCAGACCGAATTCAATTTATAAACACCAAAAGAAATCTATAGTGGATCAACACTTGGATTAATCTCTTACACAGACCTGTTTTTATATAAAACTTTGAACCTGATTTGATCAGATTTATACACATTAATAGCATATGATGATCTGGCCAACAGATTAACCATGAAATCAAAAGCATTCTGTATGAAAAGTGTTAGAAGTTTAGACACCCACAGGAGGACTGCAGAGATGCCAGAACACTGTGCTGGAAGTGATAATTGCTCAGAGGTAACATTCCACCTGTCAAACAGTATGCCAGCAGCATTGCAGGCTTCTAATAGTTTTAATTAAAGGTCTTAGGCTTAATTTTATGTCTAAACTAAGGTGGCTAAAGTTATGCTCACTGCCATTTGCATCACTAAAGTGTTCTAGAGGCCCTGAATTTTCCGTCCCCTTTGTTGTTGTTTTTTAAACCCAGTATGTCGCTTTCACATGCAGACTCACAGCCCTCTGTAGCCCTCACCAATAAATCTTAATTATCAAGACACTTTTATTATATTAAACTACATGCACCTTCCAAGGAGAAAAGAGCCTTATTGCCACTGAAAGAAAGGATGGCTAGCAGAGCATGATTTACAGTAATTAGTAAGATTAAGAACCCCTATTAACTGCAATTAGACAACAGAATATTAAAGGGCAAAAATTACCATGCAGTGTGTCAGTAAATAAATACATGGATGATGCAGTTTCTTGCAGATGAAGTAAAGCAGAGCTGGTCAGGCTGAGTCACAGGCCAGAATGTTTTTTCATGCCAACAAAAGAGTATATCCTGCAGGAGCAGAATCTGATAAAATAGTGCTCAGGGTTGATGTAACAAAGACACAACTGTACACCTCTGCAAGTCTAAGATACACAGATTTCCACTGCTACGGGGAAAGAGCCTATAATAATCTAAGCTCATACAATGACTACCAAGTTTTCAATGAAATAAAATACAAAATGTTTACAAAACATAAGAGCTTTTCCAATATCTCAAACAAGTCTTGACTCTTTTACTTCTGGAAAATAAATCTGCCCTGTTCACTAGAAGGTTTTTGGTTGTCCTTTTTTCCCCCCCTATTTTTGTGAGGTATTCTTTTCACTCCTTTTCCATACCCTGCTCTCTCATCTCCATTCCCTCACTTCTCCAACCCAAGGACGAGTTACAGCTGGCTTGGGCTCCATGATTGTTTTCCAGTGGGGTCATTAGTGCTTGTGGCACCAAAGAAAACTGGTCAGTGGGAAAGACAAAGGCCCATCCCTAAAGTCAGCAGCTTAAAGCATAGGACTGGTAAACTCAAGTTACTACATTTTCTCTCCACTCCTTTCCAACCAATATTGCTTCAGCTTATAAGCAGCTCTGAGCTGGAAGGAGCTAAAGTGCACTGCACCTGGGCACGAGAAGAGGCGACAGTTTTCTGGTTGCTGTCAATATTTTTGCAAAGTTCCCCGGAAGGATGTCCACAGAGCTCCAGAACAGTGAGTCTGGGGAGCTGGTTGAACTCTTGGCAACTGCCATCGGAACTGGCTATGTCATTTGCTAGGGTCTCGTCTCCTCCTTTGAAACAGCAGTTGTCACCAACACAGCTTCAAATATGAAAACCCAACTGAGTGCCCAAAGCCACAGAAGTTCAGAGAGTTGGGAAAACAGCATACAAACTCTTCCTCGGGATCCACAAGCACCGCTTGTCCAACCAGCATCAGCTCAGTTCAGAAGGAGCAAGAAATACTGTCTATAAAACAAAGAAAACTTCCAGAGCAAAAAATCCCCCACAGACCTCACGTGGAGTCAGCCGAGAGCTGTCAAAGGCCCTGTGCACAAAGCACAACTTGTTGTTTCCAGCACAGCTCCTCTCCCTGGTGCGACCTGGACAACTCGCCAATGTGTCCTGCTTGCCAGGAGATGCTACCGAGGGCTGGCAGCAATGAGCCAGCTCGGCCTCTACAGGGCGAGAAGCTTCTGAGCTTCGTACAGCTTGTCAGCTCAATTTTGCTAACAGGACAAGAATTTTGTTGGAGCGGTAGTATTTTTTCAGTTTGACAAATATTAGAAGATATTTTCTGAAACTGATATTGGAGATAAATCCGCACAATCAGCAGGTCTACTGCAAAGTCAGCGAGACACATCGTTGGTGTTGGTCTACAGAGCAAATAACACCAGCAACAGAGCTGAGCTGCTCAAATTTATTTAAGAACTTCTCAAAGGTTTATGAGTTTGTGAGATATCCCTTATTTACTTGTTCACAAGAGTCTGCCCAACTCTCATGTCTTCTGACAAACAAACAAGCTACTTTATGGTAACTCTTTATAGTCTACATCATTGCTACTCATCAGTCTCATGTTAGGACATTTACCAGACCTCAACCCACGATGAGCTGCACTGTTTCAGACTTCCTTATACATTTTACTGAAGAGGACCATGTTAAATGCAGCGAGTCTTCCCCCCCCACCCCCAGTGCAAGCCCCTTTATCCACCAGACTAGTAGCAGGAATCAGCAACAAGAAGAATTTCTGTTAAATATCAGGAATTCATCAGTTAGAAATAAGGAAAAACTGAGCATGCTTTACTTAGAATGGGATTTTGCTAATAAAAAAAGTCATATTACACATCATTTTTCAATAGACAGAAACACAAAGAACTTAATTTTCAATATAACATATAATTTTTGGACATCTTGGCTCAAGCTCAAGAAAGATGAATTACAGCGTATACTACAAAGAACTGCCTGGACGATCAAGAAATGGGAACAGAGGACAAGATGAAAACAAATATGCTTATTTAACCTAGAAACTTCACTAGATGTTTTCCAGTAAATAAAATCAGGGAGAGAGGAAACAGTTAAGACAAAGTTAGAAAAAGAAAAAATAAATTGGCCGAAAACCAATGTTGAAAAAAAAAATAATCAGTTTCTAACAATCAGAAAAATTAAGCTCTGGAATAACCTTCCAGCTCTCCCAAGGAGGAAAGAACTGAACTGGTTATATGATTAGGTTTTATCACTTTATGAAAGAAATCACAACGCTGCCGCCTGCAAAAACCACTTGATTACATGAGAGAGCACACCAAGCCCAAGACTGAGTCAGTCACCGTGCTCACTGATGAGTAACTGGTGGTGGAAGCAGTCAGCTCTAGAATGGTGCCTTTCCCCCTCACATTGCTCAGATTCAAGCCATTTTGCTATGTGAAACGCAAGTTCATAAAGATATGATTTTTTTTTTCCCTTTAAACAAATACTTCCTTGTTTGCAAAGCAAGATTACAAAATATTCATAGAGTAACTATATACCAAAGCAGAGTGGGGTGTGAAAAGGAGATTCTAGTGCTAAGGACCAAGCACAACACCACAGTTTCTTGAAGTTAAACCAAGAAATAATAGCTATATTGTTCCTTCAGCAACAATTTACTGTTCCAGAAATCTTTCTCTATGAGACCTGAAATGGTCATCACCAACTATTTCCCTCAATAGTACTGAATATATCATTCTAAAACAAACATGTAATCAACCTTAAAAATACCTGTTTTCTCAAAGCAAACAGGTCATGCTCAATTACCTGCACGTTTCTGTTCTGTTGTGTATCATTGTAACGGATTTTTCAGCAACACACCAAAAAGGCAGTCCTGCCTTTTCAAATTTTTCACTTTTCTCCTGTTCCACCATGTATGCTGATTGCACAGACCCAGCACCTCATTCATCCCAACGCCGCTGCATCCCTCCTCAGTTACAGCCCAGCAAACAATTGCCGCGCTGACCTGGGACCACATCTGATGGCAGCCTGGTCACCCACCAGGCCCGTTAGCAGGCCTGCCCTGGTCCTCCTCACCCCAAAGAGGGGCGATTAATAAAGATACACTGTGAAGGGATTCACAGCCTGGGTTATACGCTGGGTTAATTAATATCGATACACTGTGAAGGGATTCACAGCCAGCTGGAGCATACAGCCAAAACTTTCTACAAAGACATCAAAAAGTTTCCAAGCTCTTCTGTTAGGACAGAAAATCATAACAATGGAACTCTCTAAAGACAGAAAATGAACAAATACAGGGGAAAATGAATTTTAAATAAAGAACAAAACCTACCTCCTTCAGATCTTCATTCCACTCTCATTTCAGCAGCCCCCAGGGTCCCCCACAGAACCCAGCAAAGCCTCTCCTCATCACCTCGCGCCTTCCCCAGAGCCCCCTCGCCACACAGGAGCCCCAGGCTCCTCCCCGGTGGGCAAGCACCACCTTATCAGGCCCACAGCACTTTGGTTTGCCACCTGAACGGAGAAACAAGAAACAGCTGCAGAATTGGTAGCAAATAAAGCAATAAAGGGCAAAGCTCATAACGTGCAACAGGACTGGGATAAAAGGAGGTGGGTTGCATATAGTCCTGACATTCAAGAATATCAATCTGTGCAGAATAAATGGTTTCATAAAGGGAATCGTGCCAAACTTGCAGACTACAGATATGCAAATATAGCTCCAGGATGAAATATTGCTGGGTCTTCACAGCTCACATCATGAGAAAGCCTGCGGAGCTTCCCAAAGCACAGCTCTGTGAGCGTGCAGGAGGTGAGAGGCTTCCGCTGCCTCCTCGGCATGCTCTCACCCCAAGCTGTGAGAGCTCGGAATAAACCGCTTTTCAGTTCTGTCATCGTGATCACTGAAATAGCTGCACCACTGCCGAATTTTCTGGCTGGGGTCACGCCCTCAAACCCAAAAGCCTCTGCACAAAGTCAGAAAAATTCTTGGCTTCACTGGATTATTTCCATATTACAGGGAGGGAAATTAACAGTATTTTAGGGCACTCCTACAAATATGCTTCATATTTATGGTGGGATTAATGTTAAACTTTGACAAACGTTATTTCCAAGTGCTCTGAAGTGCTGGGGTTGCAAATGAGACTGAATTCCCAGGTGGTCCCAGCTAATCTGCATCACTCCTGGAGATCTCCCCACTTGACACCTTGAAAAATGATGATGATGTGCTACAACCTGGCTTAATTAATTGAACTGTTCATCCTCTCTCCTCCCCCGTATTAACCCACCTGATGTGCAGAATCACTAATCTCAGTATTTACAGCTGGGAAAGCAGGCTGCAGGGCTCACAACGAGCTACACCCATGCTTCTTTGATGTGAAAAACCTTGTAACCAAGCAAGAGAAAATACAAAAGTATTCCAAAAGAATTTTCATAACTAGTGAGTCTAAATATTACTACAGAGATTACACTTTTGATCTTTTCTTCTCTAATTTGATATAAAATGCATTATTTCTAAGAGAATTATAAGACACCATTGCATTATCCCCAGGACTTCTCTTTGTAAATTCTTATAGACAAATTTATAAATAGCTTTATGTTTTAAATAGCACAGTATCTAACAGCTTGGATATTATTTCTCCTAGAAAGCTTACTTACGATAAATTAGTAAGTAACAATAATGAATAATTGGATGGTAGCAACAACAAGGAATCCTCTGGGGCTTGGTAAGTGCAGGGGGATT
The DNA here is from genome assembly GCF_040182565.1 of Anser cygnoides. NCBI lineage: Eukaryota > Metazoa > Chordata > Aves > Anseriformes > Anatidae > Anser > Anser cygnoides. The sequence goes on from NC_089882.1 coordinate 3,735,367, forward strand.
TCAGGCAGCCCCCAGTGTTGTAGTGGCTGCTAGGTTAGCCTGCTTCGTATGTACCCAACCACTTCTGCTTTTACAGTAAGAGTCTTTCTTTCTACTTCTCATTAGCCAGTTTTGGAGCTCAGAATTAAGAAGAAAAAAAAGGAAGGATTTTGCATGCAACAGGTAATAGTCTCTTTCAGTGTAATCCAGAGCTGTTAACTACAAGACTCTGAACATGCACACACTGTTCCCTGTGATAGGAAATTTGTGCTAATTGTCTGACTTGGACTTGCTATTATCTCTACGTCATTATTTCCTGCCTGCTGGTAATAACATTATTTGACTGGGTAAGCAATACCAGCTTACCCCCACCCCACGTGGGGCAGGGAGGGTGGCGCAGCTCAGAAGGACCCGCTCGGAAGGGCTGTTAGCGTGCTATCATACGCACCCCACAGAGCAACTTGGGGGGTTTTTGTTTCTCCAGCAAGCTACAGGAAACTTACTTGAAACAAATAATAACTAACTTCATTTTGCATAATTTGATCCAAAAATCTAGATTTTTTCTAGATTTTTCATTTGGGTTTAAAGCAAATAAAGGCTTTATAGGAGCAAGGAAAAAAAAAAAAGTAAGATTTTCTCCATAAGCTGTGAGCCAGTCATGTCAATGAGCCTGTACTGGCCACAAATGGGGTTGGGAAAGTCATCTAGCATGGGGCAGAGCCAGCTCCAAAACCCCTGCTGCAAGCCTGGCAATTTTAACACCTACATGCAACTGGGGCTGGCCTTGAGGAATCTATCTTTTGGAAGAAGATTTCTGAGGTAGGAGAAGCAGCATCTTGCCATTTGCTTGTGTCCCGAAGATTGCATTTCACCATCCACTACAAAGGCAGAGCAACAAACAGCATATTTTTTCTTATTAGTCTGAGCTTTCCAGATGCCTGGATTAAAGATGAAGGTTTGTTTGAAAGAAATATGTTACATTTTGTAAATTAAAGCTATGTACCTGTTAGTGTTTTCTGTATTTATTGGGGAGGGAAGAATGTGAGAGCTAGTGAAGCCTACAATTTCCCATGGAAATGAGCAGTCTGCCTGCCTGCCATCGCCCCAGCACCACGCGAGCCCCACAGCTGCCGCTACCACACAAACCACTCCTCATCCTCATCCTCTCTCCGATCTTAAATATTTTGAGCGCAAGCTTCATAAGTTAAAAAGAGGCAAACATTTACCCCATAATGCTACTGCAGACCATTGACAGTTCTACAATATTTAGTGATGGAAAAAGCAAAATGCTTTTCTAGCACTGAAAATATTTTGGCACAGAGCACAGCTGGAACATCTGGCAGCACGCGGCAGCGTATGTGAGGAGGACAGTGTCTCCTAAACCCAAAGCTCCTTAACCCGTTGGGCCCTGTTTGTCCCAGTCACAAACCAGAGCACTGATTTGTCACATAGAAGTTTGTGCAACTAAAATGCAATCATGGGACCTAACGTATAACAGCACTGAGTTTGCATGAGCAAAGGCTGGCTTAAACGATATCACCCCTCATTATGGAGCTCCGTCAGTATTTTTTGCAGAGGTACTTTTTTCCCCAAACAGGCTGAAGCTGTACTTGGAATTATGCTAATAAATGTAACATTCAGCAGAAGTTCAAGCAGAGATCTCATTACTGCCTCAGGATACAGGGCTTTATGCTTCTCGCAACGGTTTTCAGTTTATAAAGTTCCAAATTGACGTTCCAGTATGTAAAAGCTTGAAATTGGAACCTGAAACAATTTCGAGCCATTGGAAGCATCCCACTTTTAATTAAACACCTTTCTCTGCAGCTGGGTATGCTGCAGTGATGGTTTAGCTTGTTAATTATGTTGTGCAAGGAGCACTACGCTGCACTCCTAGTGAATGATTTATGAACTTCAACAATAGAAAACCTCCATAGCACTGGCATACCAAAGACAAAAGAGGTAATTACTGTGCCCAAAGCACTTTAACTTCATTTGTACTCCGCGCAGTGCGAGCACAATCAGTGCCCTAAATCACTGCATTGTTATTTAGTCCTCAGCAACCTTTTTGGTTGAAGATGTTCGGCTTGATCCTTCGCTTACAGCCACTTTGGGGCAAAATCCAACGTAACAGATTATGTCTGCAAAGGGGATATATCATACATTAATGAATTTGCTATTACAGAATTCATTGCCATTTCAGGCTCCAACAACAGTTCTCATGACTGAATGCTATCTCTTTCTGTGACTGTAGGATATGAGATACAATACAAAGTGTTAAGAATTTTATTCATTTCTGTATATAATTAACTAGCTATGCTCCTAATATCCACTTGCCTTTTTTTTTTTTTTTTTTTTTTTACTCTTTTCAGATCTGAAAAATCTTGATGTGCTTAAAGTGTATATGAAATAGTATCTTCTCTTATTTATTTAAATTTCTGTGTCTCAGTTTCCCTGGATGTTTCTCTGGCACCTGGTACCTTTCCCAAACTAATAGATAAAATATTAGTATGCTTTGGAACAAAGGCCTCAAGTAGCAGGATCTGTGAGAAAAATATCTGCGACTTGTGATTGCTCACAAAAGTAACTGTGCTGGGTAGATGTCCATCACTTGCCTGTAGTCTATATCTCTTCAAAAATGATACAAAAAGACAAAAGTAAAAGACCTAAAAGAAAGATGAAAGTTGTAATTTTAAGCTGAAGCATAAACATGGTCAAAAGCATTGAGTGAAAATAATTTGGCTGCCTCTTTCCAAGATTTCTTCTGTATATAATATATGTAGACCAGGGGGAACCAGCGTGCAAGATGGGCACCATGATGAGGTCCTTTTCCTGCTTCAGAGCTCAAAGCCTAAGCCTGAAAGCTGCGCTTGAATGAGCATGATAGTTGGCTCAGCAACTTCCCTAGTTATTCATTATTTATATGACCTTACGCAGGTTCACCCTCTTGTGTTAGACTTGTACAAATACGGAGCTGAAAAAACGGCCGCTGTGCTTACCTTGCTTCCCGTCAGGCAGAGGGACATGATTGAGAGCACACAGCATTGTGGCTGACCACAATCAGCCCTTTGACCTTTTCCTGCAGAAGACAGAGTTTCTCAGGCACTATTTCTCAGTGTCTTCAGGCTGTCCTCTAAAATTAAATATTGATTCAATGTTATCTAGGTTTCTTGGGGGTGGAAAATGAATATACATTTTTCTAAGAGTATGTAGTTTTAAATACCAGGGTAATTTTAATGGCCTGCAGATAAGCAAAATGAACATTCAACAGCTAACACATTGTTTATCCAAGCAGTGCATGTATTAAGATATACTGTTTACCATCACCTCGGCCGCCCTTCTTTGTTTATTCATCAATAGAGTCATCTGGGAGAGTTTCAATCTGGCGCATTTCTGCCCTGGACTCGGCAGGTTACTTTCCCACAATGTTGAACATGCTGTAGTGAAGTTAATTAGACATAAGTAGCATATTCTTTTTATAGAGGACGTAATTGGTTGCCTGGTGAGCTGCGTACAGCATTCTGGATCTAATAAACAGCCATAGAGGTGTTGAAATCTGATAGAATGGACGAAATAGGTGTAAAACAGTGGGGAAATGAGAGCAGGTTTCCTGAGATTAAGAGAGAGGCTGCTTCCAAGAAGAGAGAGCATAAGTTTTGGTTTTGGTTTGTTTTCCAAATGAAGCTATATTAACAATTAAAGCATAAGAGCACATGTATTTATGTATGTATGTATGTATTTATGTATGTAAGTATGTATTTAATTCAGATTAACCAGATTGAAAACTTATTCCGCCAGGTTTATCTATGAGATGTTAGAAATATATCCAATGGTCTTCTATTCTGTCTTTCTGCTCTCCAAAGTAATTACTGAAAAACTTTAATTCTACATCTGGTATTTTTAAGTACCTTTAGGTGACCCAACCATGCTAACCACTGTGCAGTAGTTGACAAAAGGCAAACAGAACCGCAAACACAGAAAGCAGAAATAAAAGAGCACTCCCCCACTGAACTGTGGGGAAAAAATAAATAAATAAATAAATCTGGGACAGCTCTTTAAATATTGTAGAACCATGTCACTTTGTATCAGCTGATAATCTGGTTCATATGCTTTACAATAATAAAGGATTTAATGGCCGTATATTTTTCTGGAAATTCATATCTGCACTTCCATTGTGTTTTACTGGCCATTAATTTACTTTCCAATGTGAACCCAGTCATAAGAAGTTGTATTACAATGTTACTTGGGAGTAGCAAATTGGTTCTATTAATTTTATTTACTATAGCTATTTTGAATTTGAACTGTATTGTATTAGGATAAGTCACCTTGACCTAATCAATACTAATCAGCTACCAGGCTTTTTGAAAGCAGAACACCTGGCTGTACTGTCTTATTAAAGTCTTATTCTTTTGGCTTGCATGTATCTGTATCTCTTTTGTTTTAAAATAGGGCAAGGATCTGAAAAAAAAAAAGAAAAGAAAAGAAAAAGAACAGATTATCTGTACCTATATATTTATATTAAATTTAAATAAATCTAGAGCAGAACAAAAGAAAACAATGGGCTGCATCAACAAAGGCAGGTCAATAATTAGTTTATCATTTAACAGATTATATTAAAGCTTGTATTAATGAGAAACAGAACTTCTACTACCTTGATGTTTCATTTATCAAGCAAAGTTGTCCATATAATTACATATTTCCTCCTCATCAAACTCCAGTCTGTTGTGTTTTTTTTTCCCTTTTATTATTTATTGTTGGCATAAAATTGGGACTAAACAAAATTTCAAGGTGATTGTTTACCAACATTGTGCTATTGGAACGGAAAGAAAAAGTACTTTAAAAGCACATCCTGTCCTATGAGATCTTGTATTTACTATTCAAGGCCTTTGTCCTTTTAGCCGCTCAAAAAAAAAAAAAGTTCCTCAGTGCCCTTCCAAAATTTTCCTGTCCAGCTTTCTCTCATTTAAGCAGTTTTAATGTCTGTACACCTCTGCAGATACTGCCCACTTAATTATGCTGCATTCAGGATGACAGATCCCTGGCACCCTGACAAAGGATTATTAATAATGCTCTCCAGGAAAGCAGAACCAAGAGAAAACAAATGGGAAAAAAAAAATCTGGCAAAATCACTTCTCCTCTTCCCCTCTCTCCCACAAGAAAATCAGTAACACTGTTTTACACAATACGGCTGCATAATAATTCATGCAGGGGTGGGTAGGTCTAAGTCCAGGACTTGCCACCAGGGGCTGCTTGGATGTGAACAACTCGGAGACCTCCCTAGCACCATCTCTGCTGCAGTATTTACACCTCCAGGGGCGGCAGGGTTAGAAATTCAGGCAGATATGCCATCTCCTGGGCAATGAGCTTGTTCAGCTGGAGCCTTCGAAGCCAATTCTGCCGTAACATCACATGAGCTCAGGGCAGAAGGACACCAGGTTCCACCATGGTCACCACTGTCCCCAAATCACGACCTCCACAAAGGCCCTGAGGGCTGTGGAAAACCACATGGATCGACCAAAGGGCTGCACCCTGCACACCACATCTCCCCCTTCTTGCCAGCCATGGGGATGGGACACTTCTAACTTTGGCTTTGGGGGCTGACATCTCCCTGCCATGGTGTAAGATCATCATGTGAAAAAGAAATGGTATTTCATTATTTCTGTTGCTTGCTGGCAGACATGTTTGGCAGCGTATTACTTGGAAGTGAGAACATATTGGGAAATCAGAAAACATAAGGAAAAGTCTGCTCTTGCCAACAGATTCTCCTGCTTGTCTCACTGGAGGGCGATGGCTATAAAGGGCTGCAGGCACCCCACCTTCAGCATCCATGGAGAGACAAATGAACGGCCTTTGGGTTCTGTGTGCGATGGAGTGCCGAAGTAGCTCTTTACTCTGACATTCATATAGAAACGGGCTCTCTGGCCTCAATATTTTATATCTATATTAAAAATAAAAAACGTGTTCATTTTTTATGGACTTCTTAAAAATAAAATGTATAGAAACTCTTCCAGCTGCTTGAAGCTGAAACAAACTCCAAACTTTAGCTCCCCACTCCCTTGGACCACAGCAACTTAATATAAGCATTATAAAAGAAGAATTGCTATTATCCCCTCATCGCTCAGCTTCTGTGTTATTCCAAATTGCAATATACCTTGGCAATGTTCTTCCCACATTAATGCAGTGATACACTGATGCCTCCTGTCCCTTGATAAAGGATTTCCTTAGACCTGATGAGAGAGAAGCAGTATGTTTAGTATGGACGTCTGAGGCAAGGGTTGACTTTTTCCCCAGTTTCTCTGGCAATTTGTAGCTCTAAAACTACATAGTTGTACTGGTGGATAGTTTAGCAGGCTTTTTGAACATGCTACACAGGAAATGGGAAAGGGAAAATGAACTGTGGAGCTCGGCTGTGTCGGGTGGTGAGCACGTGGATTTCCATCCTCCTCAGCAGAATGACGGCCTTCAGGACGCTTCCAGAAAAGCACAAACAGAACCAGGTGCTAGATTTCAGCAAGCACTCTCATGAAAAGAAGAAATGATAAATTGCAGAATTCTAATGTGTGAAGATTACATCTAACTGCAGGTATTTTTTCTTTTGTGTAGAACTGAAAGCCTGAAAAATACTCTTATTTTTGTTTGTTTTTAAATCCCAAAGATTCAAGCTAATGGGATCTTTCCTGCTCCAATGGTGATCTCTGCTATTCAGCTGCTCACTGGACAGCTGCTCACATGCTGCTATAATGCCATGAGATGGGTTCTTCATATATTTGAATTACTTGGCAGGGTCTGTGCTCCAAATTTTGAATAATTTCTTCAAATTTTAACAACTTTTTTTTTTTCCTAAGGAAAGGGGAAAATGCTCTTTATTTTCTGAAAGTTTAATATGCATTTCCCAGAAAGAACAGGACTGAAATATTGTAGTATTAATAACTGAAGACCTACACAAACTATATATATCACATATGATTCTCTCCATAACAAGCCAATTTCATGGAAAAAACACCAAGAGAAAGAACAATTCCTCCAGGTCAGGAAAAGAACTCTGACAGCTAGTAAAGAGCAGTACATAGGCAGCTGGGAGTGATTAACTCTGCTTTTTTTTTTTTTGAGGGGGTTACCTCAAAAAGTCATTAAAAAGGCTCCTGAAACTTGACAGTTTTCTTCTGCTATAGAGGAAAAAAAAAATCAAAAAGGCCAAAGTGACAAATGTGTTAGGGCAAGCAAAGGCTCAGCCAGCCCGTGACACTTGGAAGATGAAGGAATTGTTAGATCCTTAATGAGAGAGGAGAGCAAATAGCAGAGAGCAGCTCGAGAGCAAAGCAGCTGGGTGCCGGTGGGCCTCTGCCTGCCCACTGCGGCCCCCGCCGCCAGAGAGCCCCCGCGCCTGAGACTTTTGGTCACAATTAAACCAAATAACTCCCATCCAACACTTATGCACCTGTAAAAGCCAGTGGTGGCCTCATGCCAGAAAAGGGCACGTGCAGAATTCAGCTGTCCAAAGCTAAATGAATGGAATCTGATAAAAATGAGTCTAGTAAAGGTAAGTGCCAAATAATATAGGGGGAAGACGAAATGAAAGACAAAACTGAGCTAAAGACTGGGGTTGGCTACAGAAAATGAGTCAAATTCCCATCTGTGAGTTCAAAGAGATTCCAGAAAATACAGATGTCACCGTGACCACATTCAAGACTCCTGCCTGACAGCGACACAGTTCAGTGTCCAGTCCGCAGGACCAGTTTCCCCAGCAATCCAGTGGGACTGGGGCTCTCAGAGTGCTGCTGCATTTGATGCGATTTGCTGGAGGTAATGAAAGGTCTCTACAGGAGAGAGGCCAAAAGTTTGTGTGCTAAAATAATTATAGTTAATTTCAAATTAATTTCGTACTTGCAAAATTTTATAGATGTTGCTTTCAGCTATTCGCTTAACATACTTCTGTAAAACAGCTCAAGTTAGAGATGAAGAAAAAACTGTGAGCTTCTGCTGATATATTTAGGTGGGTGCAAATATTATTCTTCTCCTTCAGATGAAATACCATTTCCCATACTTAGGTGGAATTTCAATTAGAAAGGGCCACTGACGCACCGCAGGAAACATGGAGTCTTCCTCACCTTCTGTGGCTTAGCCAGGAGGTAATGCGGCTCTCCTTTGGAGATGCCGTGTTTGTTGCCTACCAGCATGTCCTCTGGAGATTTCGTCTGAGGAGCAGCATCTTGGCCCAGAGGCAGGCTCTCTTCTCACGCTGTTGTTTAATGAAATAGCCACTCCACCTTTGAATTTCAGAAAACACAGAAACATGCCACATTTCAGTTTCACTGTACTGTTACTGTGCAGTCTTAAATACTATTAATATTAAACATTTAATAAGTAGCAACCTCTAGAAAGGAAACACAAGACTGATAAGCATATACCTACGTGTGCATACCTTTCAACTTGTTTATAATGTTAGTTGACTCGTCACAAGAGAACAGTTGTTGGGAGAATGTGAAACAACAGGAATCAGAGTTACTTAAGGAGTAAGTCAAAGGTGTTCCCTCCCATGGTCTCTTACCTTCCCTCAGAATGCAAAAAAGTTCAGATGGAAGCAAAAATAATATTCAAGATACCTTTGTAATTTGGCTAAAAAAATATTTTTTTTGATTTTAAATGGTTTAAACATATTTTGCACATTGACGTGATAGGTTTCTGTATCTGGAAACTTTCTTATTATCTCATGTAATTTCTCACAGGGAACTTGTTATGCAACTGCTACAGATTAATCTCCTTAATTACCTACATCAAAAGGTATCCCTCAGTATAACCAAGTAAGAGATGTACTATTTTTAATTAAACAAATATCAAGACTCAAAAGAAATAATTTCCAGTTATAGAGGTGCAAACCCAGAACTATTAAATACTGTGCTTTACATTATTTGCCTCAAAAAATCATGGTTGTTATCTCAAGTACCACATTTATTCATCGTAGTGACTATACCACAACTGCCCTTACAGATAGGTTGAAGTTTTCAAGATAAAAGGGAAAAAAGTAAACCTGAAGGTGTGATTTAAATATCCTGTTTCATTAAATGCATCATAGGAAACCAGACACAAGAGGTACTGTGCTTCCTGTAACACTGGTAGTAAACAGTTAAGAAGCACAAGTTCGAGAATAATTTTGTTTTTTTGACATTGCTCAATTAGTTTTCAAGAGAAGTAGGTTTTCTTTGAAATACTGCTCAGAAAGCAAATGAAAGAGCAACGTGTGCTGCAGCAGCAGGCTGAAGATGTGTGTTGCAGGAACCAAGTGTGGAAGGTGTTTAGATTCCTTCGGCTTGCGCCTGCCCCACACTAAGTGTCACCAAGTATCACAGGGCTAGAGCAAAGCAAGAAAACACACGGAAAGGAAAGAGAGGAGAACCTGGAACAGACAAAGGGAGAAAAAATCAGGGTGGGGAGAAAATTTGAAACTACTGTCAGGTATAAAAATGATCTGGAGAGACAAGAGATTTGAAGAGAAAAATGCCCCACACCTGAAGACAGCAGCCTGTGGTCAAAAAGAAATATAAAAGTAGCTTCACATACTGGGGGAAGGTCAAGCACAAGAAACGGTTGCAACCTTTTCAACCAAGCATTTTCATTTAAGAATATATGTTGAAACTGATACTGTTTATGTGAAAAGGCAAATAAAAAAAAATCTAAATTGATGAAAACATGAACCTGAAAAATACTTTTCATTTTGAAATAGAAAGAAAATGTTAAAATTCAAATCTGATACAAATCAAAGGTCCTTGAATTGACCAGTAAATGGAACATATTACTTTAAGAAAAGCAAAAATAAAGAAACAAAGCCTCCCACCTCAATTCAGGCCGGGATGGTTTCTGAAGTATTTTGCAGGACAGGAAAACAATTTCACTTGCAGGTTCCTGAGGGAAGCCAGAAGAAAGCTGGAGATTCAATTTATAAAAGCAAGAAAAGAACCATTGCGATATTACCTTTGGCTATGAAAGATATAAATGAAAATAAGTCCAGAATGAGAACAGCAGCATTCAAACATTCTTCCATATTTTATGGCTGACATGTAAAGTGCTTCATTAAGCTTCCCCTGCCATGCAAAGCCTTATGCTGACCGGGGGACAACACCAGTTAAATGTCAAGGTACAAAATAGAAGATATGGAATAGGAAACACTATGGTAAATTAAAACTTGCAACACTCACAGCAAGTGATAAAGGCACTGCAAGATGGACGAGTGTCTGCAGCGACGACCAGCAGCTGATGTTCTGTCAGCAAAATAGCTGGGGATGAGAAACTGCCTCACTTTATCACCATTTAGCCTGTGTTTGTACCAAAGTAGTGAGAAGGTGATGAGAAATTTTACTGTAGTTGTTTGGAGGATTGGGATGATGTCAGAGCAAATATCCACACAGGCAAAGGACGGGCAGGAGAGTTAGCGCTGGTATTTTGGGATGTGGAGCTCCCAAAGGATTGAGGGTGAAGAAGAACTGCACAAAGCCATCAAGATGAGTGTGCAAGATGCCCAAAACCACCTCCTTGGATAGTTTTAAAAAGATTTTTTTTTTAATTCCACCCTATCTCATAAGTATCTTAAAATGATAGGAGACAGGATATTCACATGGTGAAAGCAACATCACATCTTGCTAATCCAATTTATTTACATGCAGACCTCTCTAGAAACAGTGCCAGTCTTCATGAATTTGGGAAGGTCGTTTTAGCGCTGTTATGTTTTTCTCACTCCGTGTTTCCTCAATAATGTCCAGCAGATGCCCAGTGTGGTTTAGTCCCAACCTTATTCAGACCTTTCAGCCTTGTTTTTCAGCTAAACAGCGACAAAAAGCCATGCCAGCTTAATGCTTAATGGTTGAGGAGGTAAATCATCACCTCTGAAGACATCCATATGTGCAAGGAACCACCTTGCAAAGCTGAGAGCACCGACCAAACGTAAAGCAGAGACTCTGAAGCTGCCACAGTGGCAGAGGCACGTTCCAAAGCAGTGCAATGGCTGCTGGAGGCACTGAGGAGAGGCATGCATGGCGACAGCAATAAATTAAAAATTTTAAATCAGCGGGGATAGGGTTTCCAGCATATCAGCTTTCCTGATTTCTTTAAATTACATCCAATTCACATAATAATTCTGTTACAATTCTTATTACTGTGGGAGAATCCACTTCTCTGGACTCTCAGGTGGGAGGACAGATCCTTCCCATCCCACCTCAGTGTTTCACCCAAACGTCTCACGGCAGATCTTTTTGCTACCCGGTGTGATTTCACACCAATGTGAATGTTGTTTCATATAAATTATCTTCTTGATTCTGGCCTGGTAATTTTGCTTGACTTTCTAGCTCATTTTGCTTTGTTCTTGTTTTGTGGCATCTATTGAATCAGTATGCAAGTAACATTTTCTGTCATACTAAAGGATTAGCTGTAAGAAGAAGAGAAACCGAAAAGTTCTTTCCTGTTGCACAGATTTATCATATACTAGGAGCACATTTGGCATTACAAAAGAGATCGTATAAATTCAGAAAAATGGTAATGAAATACAGCTTGGAAATGCTATAAAGGATCTTATTTTTACCATGGCAAAAATCTAAGCAGAGGAGAAAAAAAATAATAGCTGAATGACCATTGCAGTTTCTGACAAATTGTGCATGGTAAAGCAGGATCTGTTTTGAACAAGTAATACATACCACAAAGAGAACAGAAGATTAAAACTATGGCCATTTATTCATTGCCTGTTGTTTTCCATGGGATGACTTTAATAATGCTACTCACACCCAGTGCTGATGAAGACCAAAAGCAGAGGCTGTTGTGCAGGACCCCCCAGCTCTGAGCCCAGGGGCTCTGCGGGGCCGGGGCTGTCACCCCAGGGTGGGTCCTTGCCAGGGGGCACAGCACTACGCTCCCCTCTGCACCAGCCCACATCATTCCTTGTGGCTAGCCATGCGGTACCTTAAAAACCCTGGGAGTCCTGCTCGCAGACCTGCTTTTGGAAGGCTGAAGGGGAACCTGCTCACAAAGCTGTAGGCAAGCAGGGAGAGCAGCGGGGCTGCTGGCAGAGCAGCTGCCCCAAGTCACAGGGGGACTATATTTTTTAGGTATTTTTTTTTTTTTTAGATATTATTTTACTTGTGTGTATATATATATATATATTTTTTTTTTTTTTAATATATATATATTTTTAGATGGAAAGTCCTGTCCGCAAAGCCCTTGCAGGACAGCCGGCCCCAGACACCGGCACATGCCCGAGCACAGAAGAAGGAAGCTGGGACGGAGCTGGCTTTGGGGAAGGAGTGCGGGGAGGAACTGGGCATGCGGAAGCTGCTGTAACAGCCACACTGATGGCAAGTAGCATTCAAGAATCAAGAGGTTTCTCCTTTCCGAATATCCAAATTTCAGGTATTAATTTTGTCTTCTTATTAGGGCTCGATGGCAAAACTAAGCACCTTTTTAATTTTTTTCTATTAACTGGATAAAAGAAAAACGATTCTAGGTCTTATTTCCCCCCACCCTCCCCAGTCAGTATGAGGAGATTACCACTGTTTACAGGAAAACCCATCCAAGTCAGTTCAGAAGGAGGCAAATTCAATCAGTTTACGTTGATTTTTGTATTTCGATGAAGGTTAGGAGAGACCTACATTTGAGTAATCTAACCAACACGTATTATATGAGCGCAATATATTCAGCACTAGTATTAGAATAATGAATAAAACATTCTTAAAATTTGAAAGCTTTGTGAAAAACATTTCAGTAGGTGCAGCTCAGGTAACAACAAAGGCGAATGACAGTGCTGTATTTGTTGATTTCTGTCTCAAGCAATTGAAACAAATAGCTATTTAAAAGAAATTTAAGGAAAACTGTCACTTTTACCAACACATGACTTGAATTCCATGAATGAATCTGTCTATTCCAGCATGCACAAAGCGATAAGGCTTACATAAATGCCCTACATCATCCAAGTAGTCACTTTCTGATCTTCAAAATCCAACAGAATTATTTATAGCTTTGTATGAAATATTCATGGAAAAGTGTCCATTGCCTGAAATTTCTGCTAAAGAGTAATTTAACTTGTATTTTTGCATTTCTTACTATCATAATAATTTAGGTCAGGCAAGACCCAACAATATCATTTGTTAAAAATAAAAGTTATTAGCATTATGAAGTCTTTACATTTATAGCAAGAATTTCATAGAGGGCATGATATACAATGGGCCCAATCCAAGCCAGCTGAAGCCAATATTAATATTTGCATTCATTTAGCCCAAATGAAGCCTTACAAACTGTCTTTTTAATTACACCAGCCACGTCAATATTCCACCCCCATATCCAATGCCACTGTTACAGGACATCATATTGTGCATTAGCAAGTATGTATTTCCTAGGGCCAGTAATAAAGCAAAAAAGTCCTGACACATCTCCATCCCAGTGCCTACAGCACACAGAGGAATTCCCTTCTGGTTTAAAACCGTTAGAATAAAGAACACAAAGGCATAGGAACAACACGACTGGTGCTGTTGAGCTGAACGCAGTGAATGCTGTAAGTGAAAATATGTGCAGTAGTCTCAAGAGTTGCTGAACCTGGGCCAAGTTATGGAATCTTTATGTGAAAATATTCTACACTAACTTAAATTACATTTCCTAGCTAAATAAAGATTACTTTTTTCCCCCATCTATAATATTTTATAGTTCTTTTTTTTCTCTAAATATCATCATGGTATTTAACTCCATATAATAAATATGCAAAAGACCCAAAGCAACAGATGGTAGTAAACTTACAAATCCAATATAACACTTCTGTATGCAGATATACATGTACGGTACGTATATGCATGTATGCATGACTTACAAGGAATAATTTTCTCATGAGGTTTTCAATTGCCATTTTCACTTATAGTAGTTGTGATTTTATGACCACCAGATGTCATAAAAACATCTCCATTCTCGCTAGCAAGCTGGAGCTGCTTCCATCCCCTTTCTTCATGCAAGCCCTGCTTTGCAGCTGCTTTCTTTCCGGACAAGGACATCTCTGGAGTTAATTGAACTTCATTCAGTCTAGTGAGATGTCTGGTACAGAAACAAGTGAACTGAAATGTCTTGAAACATCTGAAGCTTTCCACAGTTCAGCTTTTCCCAGGGAAAAAAAGAAAAAAAAAAAGCACTGACACAGCTGAGCCAAGAGTGACAGCAGAAGCCCTCTTCAGCCTCACTTTGCCCAGCAGAGCTCAGGGCCAGTTGTACTCCCATTGACCTCCCTAGCTCAGGATTGTCCTTAAAACAAGGTGATCCCTCTGTGCAGTCCCAGCTACCCAAAACACATCAGAAAGCTCCACTTGCCATCACCTCCTCCTTGTTGTGCCACTGCTCACACTCACCTGGATGGATGCCTCCTCCACTGCCTCAGCCGACCTTGGTTCCGCCCCAGTCCCACCCTCCAAACGAACTGATGGCTACTGTTTTGGCAGAAGCCCTATGTTTCACACACCCCTGACACAGACGATAGCAGACATCCTTATAGCCTAAAAAGCAATTTCACACTCCTGCTCCCTTGAATTATGTTTGCAAAGATGCGTAAGAGGAATATAGTGCCCCTATTTATGTATTTGAGTTTACATAGATCATAGTATTGTAACAGGGATCAGTATTGTCATCTCATAAAGCTGCTAAGCAACAATGACTACAAAATCCTACACGCAAGAACCTTAAAATGTTCTGCATATGATAAAGCTATGTATCTAAAGAAGTTATGTATCTAGACATATGAAAATGTGAAATATTATATGCTATTTAGTAGCCATACAAAAATGTGAACTTCAAGAATAGAGCTGACTAGCAATCTGAAGTCCCAAAGATTTCAAGATATTTAAAATGCCCCTTGGAACATTATCATGCTAATTCATTTTCAGAAATTAGCACTGCACATAAAAGCATAGTGGTTTCAAGACAGACATTTCATGTTCCTGCTTTCTCATTGCTCATGTCAACTTTATCTTTTTGCATATTTTATATGTATTCATAATTAAAAGGCAGCATTTGCTGTGCAGTAATGCCTAAAAGGTTTTACATATCATATACATGGGTATAATTCTTGAAGAATAGTATGTGTTTGCTTCACCTTGTGAAAGCCATTTGCATGTGATTGAATAGGATACAGAGCAATGTACCCTAACGTCAAGTAGTGGAACAAGAAGAATAAAAAATTACCTCTTTTTTACATCAGGTTGTCATTACTATTTTAAATAATGTATCTCCCTCAAAAAATCTTGCAGATAATTGAAAGGAAGGTACTCAGCAAGCAGGTGTTTTTCCCATTGCTACCAAATAATTTAGGATGGCACGTAATATTTTGACAGCACATATATGCATGAGAGTGTGTGTATATGTCAGCCAGAAATTTTCCTCCAAGACAAAGGCTCTGTGAAATGTACAATATGTAATGACATCAAAGACTCTGAACCCTACGGAGGTCTGGCTGAGACCAAAAATGTGACACTAAGAATCATACCGAGAAGATCACCTTTGTTATTTAACAAAATGGGGACAATGAGTTGTAATTTCTAATTCCGACTTTTCAGTTTCAACAAAACAAACTTCATGTCAACACCTGGATGCTTAAGATGTTTACTGATAAGGCATCAGTAAAACAGTTTTGACTTAGATTGCCAGAAAATGTAGATGCCACATGTTTGAAACAAGACAATCTGTATAACCCCACTGAAATTTTAATCACCCTTCACATTGTTCTGCACTCAAGCCAGGTATGGACTTCGAATTTCAGACACCAAGTGCAAAAACAGGGCAACTGTAAACAGGTAATTCTTCTGTAAAGGTGAGTCAAAAGTTAGCAGGGAAACTTAGATCAGGTTGGGTTTACTACATGCAGAACTTGAGCGTGAATATACTTACTAGCTTCAGATGACATTTCTATCATAAATGGCAATTGGATTAATCTTCAGGCCATTCACTTGAGCTTCCACTACACCACAGGCAGTTCAACACTGCTTGCTTTCGTTATAACCTCAGCAGGAAATTTTCCTCAAATACAGTGCCCTTCTTCAGGTGGAACAAAGCTTCAGCAACATCAATATTCAGGTGAAGCTAATCACGCTTGCTCTGTTGAATGCTTCAGTAAATCAAGTGTTTTGCTTTCAGTTTTTGGGAAGAAGGCTCGTGGCCAAGACCAAAGCGATCTTTTGGCACTTCCTGACCCTCTTCTGTGCACCCAGCTGTCAAAACCCAATTGTCAGCTCCCATCTGATCACCTCAGGATTAGTCAGGTTGTGCACTCTTCGGGCAAGGGACCTTGTCCTTCTTAGGGGGACACTAAAGAAAACGTGTCCCCACTTGACCTGCGATAATTCCCTCGATGCTGCAGGATCTGCTGTGGCATTGCTTGGGAGCACGTTCCAGGGAGGAGAGAGAAGGCATGAGGAAGAGGAGGGATTTCTGCACTTGTTCTGCCACAGCTGCCTCCGCTCTTTCCTTCAGAGGGACACTGAACTTCTGCACATTGAAATAGACAGTAACAGAAATTGCATTCCCAGTATTCTTCTGAATTTCTCCTTTCTTTCTGCCTCCCTCTTTTTAACCCCTTTCACCATCATATTTTAACTGAGAAACTCAAAAACACTCTCTCCAACTAGGTAACCTAAATTCACATTCTCAGGAATTTTTATAACAATTTGTGATAGCATAATTTGATGCACAACATCCCTAGCTCCTGTTAATCTGCTAACTTAATCTGTTTTTATTTCACTAAAAGCCCAATTCAAAAGTATGATCTGGTGGGTTATAAAAGGACAGATCAAAATTAAAAGACAGTATTCCTCTACCTAATGGAGAGGAAAGGAAGGAAAACAGCTTGGTTTTAACAAAATGCAATTACTCACTAGAAGAAACTGCAATGTACCATAACATGTTAAAACTCCTTATATATACTAAGCACGAACTTTCTGCCTGTTCTCCATTTGCATTTTTTTTTGCATGAAAATAGACAGCCTTTGCATTACCCAACTCTTCCTGTTCAAACAAACAAACAAAAACTTACTATTAAATAAAAAAATGGCATTCCAAAATTCAAAACCAATACTAATAGCAATATTATGAATGCAAGAAAACTATGCATGCATTTTTCAGTTAACCATTTTACTCTCTGAGGACTGTTACATTTGCTATGCATCCTCATTTTCCTTCGAAATAAATGAAAAGGATATTTACCTATTTGACAAACTAAATGAAAGAATCATATCTTCCACTAGCTTGAATGCTAAACATGAAGTCAAAGAAATCAGAACCTCAAGAGACACAGTTAAAACAAACAAGAAAATTATTGTGCAGAATACAACATTTTTTGCCTTTTCTTTTCAAAGTTGTGTCCCCCCTCCCACTTTATTTGCTGGATTCTTTGCAGTGGGTGGGAAGCATTTTTTTTTTTTTTCTTACAATAGCATAGATGGTAGCATTACAACATTTCCTCAGCAAAGAAAAACAGGCAACAGAAATCTGGATTTTTTGGAGTTTGCTCAAAACAAAGTCTGAAAAAAACGAAGTTGAGGTTGCTGCATAGCAACAGTTGTGCACAGATCAGCACTGATGGAGCAAACGCTGTTTTCTAGAAAGAAACAACTTACCTGGCTTGAGCATTAATTAAAACATAGGCAAATGAATCTCTACAGGAAAATATTATTGTGCTCAAAAACTCCTCCAGCCCACCCTGCCAAAGTGTGCTACTGGAAATGAAAACTATCATTTCAGTCATTTATAAAAGTAGAAGAGAGGAGACGAGGCTTAAGGGAAAAAAGGAGAAAGACATAGACCAAGTGTCATGGCAGCAGAGGCAGAATAGATATTACAGAGGGAGCACACTGCACAGGGGATAAACAACAGATTACTGACCACTTGCTAAAGGTGGATTTCTTTGGATTTAAAGATACCAGTCAGGCTGGAGAGATCAGAATCCAAACAAGTTTCAAAATAGAAACATTCGAGAAGTGTTCTGTGGCACCAGGAAGGATAAAGTTACAAGCCAGGCCCCTGTGCTGCCTTCAGAGCTTATGTGTGGTTCCCTTGTACATGTCCAAAAAACATTTCAGTATTTCTGTGCAACTGCAGCACAGAGGTAGGTCATGAAAATCTCCTGGATCGTTCTTTTCCTCTCTGCATCTCAGCCCTCCAACAGTGGAAAAGACCGCAGACGTTACTGTGCAGTTCCTTCCTATTCCAATGCTCCTCTTATTTGCAGTACAATGAAGTACATCTGAATGCACCACCGACCAAACATACCTCTCTACAGTGAAATATCACTGCAAGCCCCAGACAAGGTTCAGTTTTCCTTATTCATTAGAGGTGCTGAACCAGAGCAGCACACCACATGTTCCTGTGCTCCTCTGTAGAGAGCTCTTCCCTCCCCAGCTCTGTAAGGAGCACCAGGAAAGGGCCGATGAGGCCCCAGGGAAGTAACAGCCAGTCAGATGGAGCTGAAAACAAGAACAGAATGGGTTCTTTGCAGCCATATAAGAAGAAGCCTATGTGATAAGGCTTTCTGGGAAACAACCACCACAGAAATGCAGCTTTCCTCTCATCCCTGCTGATGTTTGCCACGTACAAGGATGGCATTTGGATTATTCCTCTCGAATAAGCGGCCCTATTTGGTAAAGCAGCACGTCCTCCGGGCTAACATCTCCGTGCAGCCTCCACTTCACAACGCCCTGCTCTAGTGGGACATCCCTCGGGGACGTGTCGTGTGCCTCAGCCTCTGGCCTCAGCGAGGCCAGTTATGGAGGCAGAGCTACGAGCCCTGTTACTGTGCCAGAACCAAAGCAGCACATACAGGAACTCTAGCGTTCCGTGGGACACCACTTCCCATTCACATCCCCAGGAAATTCCCTTCTGAGAGCACTGACCATACCATGTACACACCTACGGCTAACACGGGGGCACATCACACTTTGAAATCCTCCTTCTTGGGTACCCTTTCTGAAATCTCCCACAGTCACCAGCTTAGCTTCCCCCTCCCGCCCCCTTCTCCGTTTACAGAAGATAAAATCAACAGAATCAGGGTCTGAAAGAGCCTCAGCAGAGCATGGGAGAGCACCAGATTAGGCCGCCCTGTCCCGGCTCACAGGCCGGCCTCCCCCAGGCCCTCCCGGGATGCAGGCAAAGGCCATGAGTCGGGGCCCTGCCTTGATCCAACCTGCCTGGAACTGCAACAGCAGCAAAACGCAGCTTTATCTCCAACGGGGGAGAGAAATAGAGGGCACAGATTAGACACAAAGGACAGAAACAGCGTACTGAAAAAAAAGAGATTCTCATTAAGCCAAAAGGAAAGAAAACCAGTGACAAATGCGCTATGCTGCGAAGTAGATAATGGAAAATGTAAAGAATATATACATTATGTGCAGGACGTTACAATTCATTACAGCACAAAGTGTGCACTGTTTCAGTAAAATAAAAGAGAAACTCCTAATGAATGCCTGAACGCTGCTTTATTCACGTGGTGCAGGGAGAAGGCTGCCTCATGAGCACAGACTCCAGGCTCTGAGACTTCAAACCACATAAAATACAATGGGAATGGAAAAGAAAAGTGGATCAGACCATGAAATATAAGTATGACACTATTAAACAATATTATGATACTTTATAGTTTAAAAAGAATAAAAAGTGGAATCACTGGGTTGTGAAAGTTCTTCCTTCCTCAGATAAATATGGAGTATAGCATTACCTGATCTCGGGGAGAGGAAAGCTCTTGCTTGAATAGTTTTTCTAATTTACTCAATTCCTTAGAAGATACTGGGAAGCTGAAAACCTCTAGCTGAGATTTATAGAGGCAGCGAGCGAGGAGTGCCAGTGAGACAAAATCGGCTGTGGGGGCATCACCCGAGGGCATCCCACTGGCACTGGGCCCTCAGCCCCCCAGCACACACCAGAACAGGGAAGCAGTCATTTTTAACAGAACTTTGAAAGACAGATGGGAGGTACTGTGGTACCCCGTGCTGGAAGCCCAGCAGTGAGCAAGAATCCGATCTTTTCTCACAGGATGTGTAAAAAGATGCGCAACAGAATGGGGATGAATTGCAATAGATCACTTAAGACATAAACTAGCTATGGGAATCCCACAAAACATTAGCAAAAGATCCTTGGCCAAACAAAAATCCTAATCACAGCCATGTTTTAAGATGTTCAGGTCCCTGGGAATCACCTTGAATAAGGCGCTCAGAAAATAAAAGCCTTGTTTTGGCCTGAAGCATTTTTAAATGTCTTGATTTTCTCTTGAGAGTGGTTGTGTGTGTTGTTTTTTTTTCCCCTTGGTGCTCTCCCCTCTGGTTTTAAAGGCACCTCATAAAATGGTTACCAAGAAGTTACAAATATTTCCTGTGCCCACACAAATGCTTTCCTGTGCTAAGAGGACCTGTGCCCTGCCCCAGACACGTCCCTGCCTTCTCTTCCAGCTGCTGCCCACACGGCAAACTCTGCAGGGCCTGAGCAAATTGTGCTCATAGACCCATACAAAACTAAGCAAACAAAAAATGTCTAATGCATTTATAATGCTACAGATAGCTATTTATGTAAAACATCTCCGTCAATGGTAACGCGATAGCTGTTCTGTTTCCTGAGTGGCAGCAGTTATCCAGAAAGGTACTTCAGTGCCGGCATACATTGCATACAGTGTGGAGATTACAGTGCTCCAGCTCCATCAGGATAATCAAACAAGTTTTTAACACAAGCACGGCTTTATCTTTACTGTGGCCAGATTTAAAACAGAAATAAAAACGTATATACGATTAATAAAATAAAACTGATTAGGAAAATTATTACGTGGGATCATTGCTACACTGGGAGAATCTCATGTGAACTGCAGCTGTGTGCTCAAAGACCAGGTTGCTTTGCTCAGAGCCAAATGCTGCTCTGCAGGTTGCAGGCTGGAAGCCCTGCCTTAGAGCTAGAGCCATGGGTGGCCCTGGGGCTGCCAGGCCTCCCTGAGCCCCGCAAACCGCGTGTGTGAGCCTAGAGGGGTGAAAGAATGGGCTCTGGGGAACCAGAAAAGAACACGTGTGGAAAATGAAATTTGCACTCATAAACCTTACGGAAACAGATAAAAGAGGTTAAAATAATTTGTAGATCCACTCACCTGAACAAAAGAGAATGTAAACAAATAAATAAAACGTTTTGCTTTCTAACAGCTTTTAAAAATATTTTAAGAAGGTCCCAGTATAAATAAATATTATTAACAGGCAGTAAAGGACTGGAATATTAAAACTGAAGCAGTCTAAGCAAGACAAATGGAAAGCACGAGGGAATGACATAGCAGCTCATTAGGAACGGTTCACAGAACAATCTTATCAGCAAAAAAATCTCCCCCCTATATTTTAAGAAAGCATCCATTTAAAAAGAAAATTAATTCAGAATGTTGACTAAATTAAGCCTGGAGCCTCTTGGCAGAGATACAGCAAACTTGTTGGGTGCTTGATTTCCAAATCACACCTCAGACAAGTCTGACGAGAACGTAATTTTGGTTCACGCTGAAAACAGGCTCCTGTAACATCCCCTCGCGTGCTGCCTGGCACCCAGCGTGGCCGCCCCGACACCTTGCAGGGACGCTTTGCCCGTGGCATGCAGCCTCCGTACAAATTATCTGGCTGGGGCTGCAGGGCATGTTGACGTCCTTCCGAGCTCGCATCAGCTGCCATAGGCATCGGATCAAGTTTTACAAATTGCTAAATCGAGTGGCATTGTGCATAATGGTAGAGTGTGGTCATCAACCAAAAAAGCCTGAGCCTGAGCATTCAGTGCTCTGCTCTGCGCCTGCTACGGTTTTGCAGCAGAAACATAAAATGGTGAGCGTGTCCAGAGAAAATGGGAAACTGAGACTTACCATCTCTGTTGGTATTCCCACCATTTTCTACCAGGAAGGGGTTGAAGGTTTTTGTTTACTTTGAATAAAATGCGGAATTTTGCTGTAAGTCATTTTTGGACATGAAAGCAATTTCTAATAATCTACCATCTAATTTTTTAGAACCAGAATGACTGTACTCATTTGAAATTGAAAACTGAAACGTTTCATTTTCTTTTTTTAAATATGGGCTTTTGTGGTAGTGATGGGAAAGACTCCAAAGGGTTTGCAAGCCAGGTTTTAATTTAGATAAGCTTGCCATGGCCAGAGCAGTTATTTAAGCTTATCCACACCATCACAACATCTCTGCTTAGCTGGCCAGGGCTGGGAATCCTCCTAAGCAGAACTCTTCTTGCAGTGTGTCAGCACATCTAAATCTTGTGTCTGCTGGGCCATGGGAAATAGGGGAAAATTATCTGCTGTGTCAGGACCATCAAACACACAGTAATTCCATAACTATGACCAGGTTCCCCCAGAACATTAATCATAACATATATCGAGCCATTTTGTGCATCACAATCCCACAGAACATGTGAGGACATCAAGACAGGCTTCACAAAGTCCTAATAACCAACAAATTAAAAAATAAGCATACTAACCAACAAAAAAACTCAGCAAGGTCTATAATACTAACATATATTTGCATCTGCATGTAAAATTCCTTTTCCTAAAAGTATAGTAAGATTTTACTTTGGTTTTATTTGCAGCAAAATGGAACAATCACAGGGCAACAAGGTTAATCCAATTGTTTTACACAAAATCTATAAAAAACAGAACAGAGTCTATAAAAATGACTTTGCATCAGTTACTCGTTTTCTATTGATTTTAAAGTTGCTCCACATGGTGTCTGATCCTGCTTGCTAAATATAGTCTGAAATAGCCAAGAACATTAAAAGTCCGTTGACTCCAAGGGAGGCTGGCACCTTCCAACCACCCGTGCCGGAAGGCGACAAAACACCTTCTGCAGCCTTGGACAACCCTGACGCCTCCGCCTCAACCCAGCCAGGCAGCTTGCCCTGCAGAGCAGCATTTCCCCCTCCTGCATGCTGTGCACGAGAAATTGCCCACTGCAGTGGTCCCATCATTTCAGGAGTGGTAAGCATGGACACTACTTCTCTTCAAAGCACTTTGGGATCTCATCATTGAGACAGTTTATTGATAAACTTTTCATTTAATCCAAAATTGCTTTGGCAATATTTCCAACCTCTTTCCCTTAGAGAAAGCAGCTACAACTAACAAACGTGGCAGAATTTGATCCAGAATTAATTAAAGAGAAAGTGATGGGAAACAGTATAATTCAATCACTGCACTTCATGACAACCCATAAAGGAGCCAAAATCTGTAGCTGTATCTATATTAGCATTAAAAAGAAGAGCGATACACTTATTGCACTGATTTTCTATTTAACACTTACTTCAGGAACTTACCCAGCTCTTAAATACATGCCATATGTCTGCCTTCACAGTAACTTATGCAAGGAAAATGCTTCATTTGGTTCTCTGATATAAATGATTACGCCAGTAAATTCTGTTGTAGGCCAGCATTCAACTCTGGTTTGAAAGGACAGAGCAAATTAGAACAAAAGGATAAATTTAAGAAGAAGTAAACAAACAAAAAGCAAACAAACAAACAAAAAACCCTGCAGATCTCCAGTTCCTTCAGCTGGTTACCCAACGTGCTCACGTTGGCAACCCACATCCCACCTGCCTTTTCCCACGTGAGAAATGCGGTACAGGTCCTTCTCCTGACCACGCAGAGGGTAACTAATTCCAACCATGGAGAAGAACAGGGTGACAATTTCTGTGTGGGATTTTCATGAGGACAGCATAAACTCTTTAAAGAAATAATATCAATTCCTAGTCATTCCCACCCCCTCGTTGCACTTGGTAGAGGATACCATTTCAATACATAGACTTCGTTGCCAAAGAAATTTGTTGTTGCTACGTGTTGAGCTGAGAAATTAAATGGAATCAAACCTCATCAGAACTTAACAGTTTAGACAACAATTATATCTCTTCAGGCATGTCCTACTACTGGATCTCTGTGACCCGGTGCCCAGATTTTCCAGAAGAAATCCAGTTGAGCAACACTGCAGAAAAAGGGTGCCAGAGCCAGTTGTATTTCCATTTTCTTTGGAAATGTCTGGTTCAGAAAAACTTAGACATGGCAAAACTTTCTTCCAGACACAAAAGTAGCCACAAAAAGTATGAATTCGTTTGACTGGATATTCAACTGGACGTACCCAATTAAACTGTAACGAATCACTAAAAAGTGAAGTGCCTTTTCTATTTACTTTTTCCCAGCCCACCACGACATTTACCAAAACACAAGGCTGAACAACAAGGAGAATGGATGTCATTAGTTCACAGTGTGACCTTCGGGACAGTCACTTCACTTCGTATAGTTTGATCCATCCAAAACTGCATGGGTCTTGCACTTACAGTGCACAACAGGTACGTATTCGTCCTGTGGCTCTAATTGCAGGGATGACGCTGGGCACCCATTCAGCTGCAGAAGAGAAGTAGCAGTTCACTGAGAGAGAATCTAGCTGTGTACGTTCCAGAGTCCTTTAAAATAAAAACTGTTCAGCTTTTACTTAAAGAGCCATTAACAGCACTACAGGGTTGAGATGGAAGCTGGCTCTGTTTCACTCCTAGGCTCCATTCCATTCCAGGCGTACCACGATCAATGAACGGTATTAACTAGGAAAATAGCAAGCAATATGGAAACAATCCAAGCACCTGGTACATTAAAGAACATCAAAACTATTCTATAAACACTGAATAATATTATCTAGCTTAACTTTCGTGATACTCTTGGCTACTCTAACTCAGTAAACTACCGAGAAGACACATGAGAAATCAGTTGCCTACAAGTAGGTAGCTAAATATTGTCTAAAGTTTTGAAATGTACAAGTCTGTTTGGTAAACAAGCAGCCTTCTGAACAGCTGGAACTTCACTTTTACAGCCCTGATGAATAGTATGCTGTGAAAATATATTAATCTTTGCTGGAGTGGAAAACTTCCTCTTTCTTTGAGTGGCAGTTTTCTGTTACCTTGCACTTGCACCGCTGGGTCCCCCATGTCCCTCTGTTCCAAATAATGCACAAAATTTACAGTCTTGTAGTGCTAAAATCCATTATCAAATATGCTTCACTAAGCCAAATGCAATGCTCAAAGGTGGAAGGTAAAAATAAATATGCAGTCCCCTAGTTGGAAACAAACTGGTGAGGCATACAATAAACACATAATAAATCCCAAAGCTGTTTGACAAGCTAGAAAAAAGTAAGTTAATGTTGTGTAAAAGGTACACATTTATTCCTGGATTATCACCAGTCTTCTGGATCATGGCTCAAAGATTACAGAGTATAAATAGATGTAATTTGGGTAGGCATTTCGTATTTCACTGCCTTTGTCATACCATGGTTTATACCAGTCCTTGCTATTTGGCTAGTCTTCAGTGGGCAGCTGGTGAATGTAGATGCAGTGCACAACGTAGGTAAAGCAACATGATTCATGATTTATGACAGTGTTACCCTTTCCTTCAAAAAACATGGAACCTGTGAGGAATTGGAGGAAATTAAACTTCTTAAATGTCATTTGGTTTTTGTATTTGCATGTAAAAATACCTACTTGTAAAGCCCTTCCTAAAAAAATTCATTTTAAAACTTTTTTTTTTTTTTAACCAATCATGCTGGTTTCTGTGCCCATTTTTATTAAAAGAAGTCCTATATTATTATTATTCTAGTATGGAAGGATGACTTATTTTGTATTTAAGTGATTTTATTGCTAAATCTCTCACTTTAGGAAATCATATGTTTTCTGCCTACAGCTGAGGGCTTGTTCTGTTTTGAAATGCATTTTGGATAAACCTTTGGCTTCAGACCAAACTAAATGTATCAACATTTATATAAATCCTATGTATTAGCCACTAAATCAATGAAACCCTTCCTGCAATAGGTTATGGATAAGCTCTTTTGATCAAGAAACTGTAAAAATACAGCACATTTATATTTCATCCAGTGCATTTACAACAGTCTTTTATTATTCATACAACACCCATTATGAAGCTGGCTTCCACCAGGACTAGCTCTCCACACAGCAGCTGTAAGAAAAATAAAAACAAAAATATGCAGTTCTAGCCCACAAAAGTTTATGCACTATCCTATGTACGTATTCCGTGTGCATGTCTCTGTGGACCTTTCAACCCATAAAGATGGAAGAGGAGATGGGGGCACAGGGAGTTAGTACTCGCTGCTGCTTACGTTGTACAGCTGGTCCCAGCTCCAAACAGCACAGGGGTGAGACTTCTACACTTCCAGGGGGAGAAATTTGCTTCATTTTGCCACGTTGGGGTTCCTTCTTCAAACACAGCCAGGAGAGGAGGCAGGAAGTTTTCTGGGGAAATGGAGTGGTCATAAAAGGTGATAATTAAAAGAAATCTCCCCTAAATCTCCCCTTTTCCACCAAATGCGGAAAAATGGAATAGAACACAGAATACAACATGTAAAATATCCTCAGGATATTTATAGAAAGGGTTTGCAGTATGGGAGCCCCATAAAATGCATATCTAACAACATCACTACTAGAGTTAAAGACACATTTCCATTCCTAAAGAGAAAAATAAGACTTAACGCATAGAAATTGCTTTGTTTTTATTCACAACTATTTTATAATAGACATAGCTGGAGAAAGGAAAAGAAAAAAAAACTAAAAATCATCTTCAATTAGCATGGAGACAATGGTGTCTTTACAGCATGACGAATGATGATGTGAACACAGCCCCATGCTCAAGTGCAGAGGTGACAACGTGACCATAATTGTGCGAGCGCTTCCAATGTATCTGTACCTTGAAAGAATTTCTAAGGTTGGACATTTTCCAGAGTAACCTGCCATGATTCTGAAGCTGGTAAAATTGAATTTGTCTCCAAGAATTAATGTGGAGGCAAATTTTCAATAGCACAGACAGCACTTAATTCTCCTTTCTCCTCCCAAGTTACCCATGCTTTTTCACCTTAGTCTTGTTATTGTTGCGTATTAAAATTGAGGAACTTTTCAGGCCAGCCTTCCATTTTAATTAAAATGTGTCAGACGTTTGTCACAAAGCTGAACTTCATTTGGTGAAAGAGAATCAGTGCGTTCTACACAGCAAAACCAAACTACATCTAAATGTGACTCATTCCCTGTATATTGATTTTGTCTGGTGCACTGTAAATAGCCCGGCACTCAGGTTGTGACTGACAACATAAAGTACTGCGGCCGTGTGACAGCTGAGGGGGGCAGGCAAGGCTGGTGTCTTCGAGCACCTGCCTTGGACAAGGGATGCGGTGCCAAGAGCAGCTTACGAAGCCAGGGTAGTGATGGGCTGTACTGAGATCTCTGCAATTTGGAATAAGGCAGCACGGCGGGGTTTGTATGGTAAGGTAGGAGAGCATTACACAGGAAGCTTTCACAGCACGCAAGACCTCTCCAGTGCAAGTACTAAATTGCCCTCAAGTCGGTCATCTGTTCCCAGATGAATCTGTGGTAAAAGCCAAAGCCTGCAGCTGCAGACAGAGCTCTGCAGCACCGCCTGACCCAGAGAGATGCTGCAGCAAAACACCAAGTTCTTCACCAGAACGCCAGCTCTGCGGAAGGAGGCCGACCTCTGCCAGATCACACTACAGCTTCATGTGCAAGGAACAGACTTAATTAACCAACGCTCAGCTAAACGAGGGAGCATGTTGGCTGTGGTGCTCATGCAGAGGTTTCTCCGAGTGCCTGCTTCCGCCCCTGCCAATGCTCGATGCCCTGATGAAGCAGTGTGGCTGCCAGCAGGTCAGGGTAAGGGTCTGCTCTTCCAGTAATTTAGGATCTAATGAAAGAGTTAATTACTTTGGCAGCAGTGACAATGTCAGGAGCTGGCTTTGTCCTTGGTGGCATGGAGTAGCTCAGAAGAAATACTGAAAAAATTACGTTCCCTCTCCAGGCATCCATACCTCCAAAATCTTTCCACCAAGTGTTGCCAGAGGAATTGTTCACAGCCAGGTAGTTGTATGGAGGTGACAGGGAAAGGTGACCACTTGCCCTTTCATGTCGCAGTCAATATTTACTTTATACTGAAAATTGGAATATGGATAAGCACTTACAGGACAAATTGTAGCTTTAAAACATCACAGGTCAGTCTAGACTGTTTTCTTTCTCTTAGAAATGTTTGGAACATCTAAAGAACTTTCCACCCTGAAGTTCCAACTGCATTTGAACGGGGACCAGCCCTGCTCGCTCCTTCCTTTAGGACGGGGGCACTTGGCAAGGTGCAGCAGGCGAAGGGACTTCCCAGCGGCTGCAGCGGCCAGCAGCTAAGGCACAAACAGCCCCGCTCCCCACTAAACGGAGGAGCGAATCGTAATATAACAGTATGCAGCATTCAGTGTGCACTTTTAATCTTCAGTTCCATTTGAAGTAATTACATTCTGACAATAAGCAGGTGTATTAACCTAGTTTTGCAGGAGGCTAGGGAGAAAACATGTCCACGAGAGGATTAAAACTTCCCTGAGACTAATTCCTGTTTTTTCCTCCATGTTCAAAGCCACATTTCTCTTTTACAGAAGGTCTCACTGCTCAGCTAAATCACAGTGATTACAGTTCATTCTTTTGATACATTCTTCTGTTTTTATTTTCTGGTGCAAGTCATTTAACCCTCTCATTTAAAAATCTCAGGTCTGGTTCATCTCATAAGCGGGTAAAGGAAGGTTACCTTCTCGTGTCACGGCTTCCCGTTTGTTTGTATCACAATGACACTCCTGCTTGTCGATTCTTCTGTGAGATGGATACTCACTGCAAAGAAAAGGGCAAATGCAACACAGCGTGACTTAAGAAGGCAAAAAAATCCTCATTCTATTCCTTTTAATTAAATGTTACACAAATTAGAGGCAGAGCTCTAGCTACTACACCTCATGGGTGAAGTCAGAGGTTGAAACCCTTGCCCGCAATCCCAGAGACTGAAAAAATACATAAATGTAAACAAAATATGACTATGTTTCAGTCAACAGGAGTCTGTAGCCTTTGCAGGGGGTAAAGAATGCTTTTATTTCTACTGTCATCCTCCCTGGCCTTTGGAGCCAGGGCTCCCACTCTGCAGAAGGACTGTACATTGTTCTTTTTTTTTTCCAGCCTCGTCCTTCCCCCTTCTTTTTGAAAACAGCCTCTCTTAAAACAATGTCTTTCAGCAAAAACTCAAAGGAAGAGGCAGGGAGGATGTTGTTTTTAAATCTTTTGTAAAAGACAGAGATTTTGAAATATTGATTTTTCATATTTCTGTTCTTCCTCCCAGTTGTTTTGTCACAGACATCAAACAGAATGGCTCTCCCCTTTGCTCATTTTAGCTGCAGCTTGGCCAAATTTCTGTAATCTTCCGAAAGCTTAAGAGTGTGAAAGGAACATCAAAATGAAAACTTACCTCAGAACCTTGTGTCCTGAATTTGTAAACAGTGTTATACATAACTAATACTACTACTGAGAATCGCAAAAGTTAATTTAAGAGTATTCCTAAATGATTACAATGTAGAGAATCACTTATGGTTAAATACTTCCTAAATGCAGCAGACAGAAACAAGTCTTTTTTTTTATTATTATTATTTAGGGGGAGATTCTTGAAGGTAAAATGCACCAAAAAAAATTGAAATATTTTCACTGTACAGGTCTGCAATGCTTTTTCTTTCTTTCTTTGTTTTCTTCACCCCAAGCTTTCTTTTCTATTTTTTTCTTGTTTTTATAAACACAATCATATTTGTTTGGGACATCAGTGGTACCAAGTACTTGGAGCAGTGTGAGTGGAGTGGGCGCACACAGCTCCTTCTGTATCCTCTCTGTATCTATCTCTGGGTGCAGAGGTAAGGACTAAAAAGGAACTTCCAAGGAGCCCTGTTACCAAGGGGAAAAAATGCAAAGATCTTACATGTAAGTGTCTGATTAGAAATTATTAGAAAACGGAGTTCAGAGCTGAATGTAAGCTTTCTTAGTCACAATTCATTTTTATATGTATTTATATACATATGTAAAGGCAGTTTGGATGAATAATAATGACAATGAACTTAAATATTTAACACCTTTCTTGTAAATAAAGCACCTTATAAAGAAAAGATGTCTCTATTTTACGGCCAGGGAACTGAGGCACACCAGTTTGGTAGTTTCCTGCAAGCAGGACAGCCAGAAACCTGCAGCTGTGGGTCCCACATTCCACAACTCACAGGTGTTTAGGCTGTCCAGTTTGGAGTTCACAGGACAAACATTTGTGGAAGCAACTCAAAATCTGTGCAAACACCTACAAACTGCAACCTCCCTGAAGCCAATCAAGCAGACACCCATCTTTTTTCCAGTTAGCCCCCCAGAAAGCAAAGCCCACAGACCTCTGCTCCATCACTTTTACCCTTGCAGTAGAACATGGCATGTAAAGACCCAGCGCAGAGTACAAAAAACTCATCAACCAGCAACTTTTGATTTTCTGTGTTGTAAGCTTCCAACATTTCCTTTCTGCTTCAGCCGTTTAGTTTTGCTCGTAAAGGCTCTACCGTGCTTCCAAGACTAAATACGGAATGGAAAAAGAAAAAATCAGAATATCAGCATGGAAACTGCAGCATGTCCATCTGG
The DNA here is from genome assembly GCF_040182565.1 of Anser cygnoides. NCBI lineage: Eukaryota > Metazoa > Chordata > Aves > Anseriformes > Anatidae > Anser > Anser cygnoides. Next base: position 3,765,847 of record NC_089882.1, read on the forward strand.
CTGCCCGTGCTACAAGCTGCCCTGCACCAGTTCAGCAAAAAGAGGCTGCTGTGTGGTCAGCAATTGCTTGAAAGGCCGTCAGAATACACATGAAGTACCATGAACCCATCCAAATTCCCACAGATGAGGGTACCTGGTATAAAACCCCAGCCTGATGAAAGTGATGCAGGGCTGGACTTCAGTCGGAGTGGATTCATGATTTCACCACGGAAATAGCCCAGAGCTGAGCCGGTGATGTTCTTCAAAGTGCAGTGCCCAGATGATGCATTACTCCCCTGAATGAAGCACCAATTTGGAAACTCACACAGCCTGAAGAAGAGCAAAGCAATTCTAGAAACTCAGTTTAAACAAGCTAAAATCTGTCCTGTTTGTAGTGCCAATTTCTACTTACACATTCTTAGTTTTTCACGAAGACAAATAAAACCAAAATCTGGATCCAAAATTGTCAGCAGTTCTTTGAATGCTAATTTAGGCTTTTAAAATATCCAAGTACATATAAAAGTATAGCTTAGATTTGAAAAGCAACTAGAATTAGCTTTAATATATGTGCTCTCTCTGTTCTAGGCCTCCCACAGGCAGACCACAGGTCCTCCATCTGGCCAATGCTCCATCACCAGAGGGGTAACTCACTTTCAGCAGAGCTGAGGCTCACATTCACCTGTGTGCTCCTGCATGGGTTTTGGCTTGAAGTGTGGTGGCCTTGATCCAGAAGCTGCCCAGGTGTTAACAATCTCCCTGGGATGCAGCACCTGGCTTCAGGAGAAGCTTTCCACATCACAAAGAAAGCTTTTCTGAGTTTTTACATAATAACTAACATAGCCAAAGTCTTCAGTGACATATTCGCAGTGTTGGAGTTACCAAATGGAAAACCCAATGACCAGCAGGTTGAAGCAATGCAGACAGTGTGATCAGTACGTGTGTCTGCCAGCTCCAACAAGCTGTGCTGTGCTGGGTTGGCAGTACTCTGCTGCAGCGGGAGTACGTCGGGATAGCTGCAGTTCAGCGTCAGATCAAAGCAACACCAGAATTCCTACAGCTTCGTATAAACTGTTTAATATCGATTAATGTGCCATAACTTGCTTTAGGAAAATAGGAATATACACAAAGAGTGTCCTTCGAGAGCAGTCACTAATACCTATGCTAGCTGGAAGCTTAGGCAGGATGCAGTTAGTCCGTGCAGATTAAGGAAAGCCACATCAGGTGTTACCGTTTGGACTGGATGCTTCTGATGTTGCTGATGATGACATCTCAAACAGGCTCAGACATTGCTTTTCATCACTCAGATATAGAAAAGCAATCTTACTGCTGGAGCCTAAGTCAATCCCACAACTTGTTTTATGGCAGATAGATATTTTTGCAGCCCACATGTGGTACGCAGAAGCTGACAAAGAACTAAGGAGCACACTGCAACGTGTGGCTAAAATCTAGGCAGTGCCTTTCACTGCAAAGTGGTTTAAAATTCTATCAGATATATGACGGGCAAGACCAGTTTTTCAGTGGATACTGCTTCAAAAGAGAAATTTGTCATTCAGACTTCTAATTGTTTTTATTATGTACAGGTCTCATCCCTTAGAACTTTGCATTAGCAGTTATTTTAATGAAGATTCCCAAAAACTCATTTTAGGATTTTCATTTGATTCACTTCATCCACTGAAACAGTGCTAGCTCATGCTTTTAAAAAATTTATGAGCACCTCTTTGAGATTTCTACACTAGGCGTAAGCTGTGCAGCTACCTAAGGATCATTCAGTGTTAACACAATTTCTTACAAAAATTCATTACCTTACTACAGCAGCTAACATTTCCAGGAATTTGATTATACAGGATAGTAACCTGCATGGCAATTAACCAGCAATTAATTACTTTAAAATATATCCACTTGGTCACTTGAGAATGGGCTGACTGCTTATTTTGGATTTTAAGCAAAGAGCAAGGCTTTGAAGTAGCACGAGACAACTTCAGCAAACCTCTGCAAACAGTTCCTGTGATATCAGGCCTGATTCCTCAGTACTGGCACTAACAGGCATGTGGCTCTTTCCTTTCCTCATGGGAAAGATCACCATTTCCAATTTTACTTCAGTGATGCTAAGGAACAGCAGTCTTGGATAGCAGTCGTCATGTGCAGCATGCTGTATAAATAAAATATAACCCTGCATCAGTGGTTTTTCAATCTAAATTACAGAATTTATGTTTGTAGACAGACTTTCATAGGGAGGAATTAACCTTCTATATCTTATTTGGTATCAGTGGTTTTGCACATATTACTGTTTATGAATGAAATAGTGTTGACTTTAACATTAAGATAAATTTTAGCGGCCCATTTGAAAGCTCTGATAAGCATGCATGATATACATAAAACAAATAGGTCATATATTTTACTATTACAGCTCTTCTCTCCCTACTTATTTTGTATTTAATTTTCTCCAGTGAATCAAATGAGGCTGTAACCTTCAAAGTCTGGAAGTAAGCAAATGTCCTTTTTATCAAGTAAAAAACAAGCTCTTAGATGAACAATTCTCTGTGGAATAGTTCCTCCATGGGCAAGTAAAACCAGATGGAAAGGCATGTTATTGAATCATTTTCATGGATATAATATTCTTCCTTTTATATTTTCTATCTTAAACCATTTCAAAGTAACTTTAGAAATATACAGTGGATTTTTAAAATGATGAGTTAGATACTGACATTTCTATTTAGATTCTGACATTTATATCTACTCTATTAACTCTAAGCATTTAAACTTCTATTCCCTCACCTTATATCCTTTTCTTATATAACATAAAGAAGATCTAGGGTTTCAGAGAAAATATTTGGAGGCAACATAAAAATGGTAAAGCCAATCTACCATTGTGCATATTGCCTTCTTACACTGAGTTTTCTCTTGGTATGATCAAAACACCATAACAGCAGTAGCATTTTCCAGACCACAAAGAGAACTCATTAGTACATTATATTTGGAGTAGCAAGTTTTACAGACTTATAAAATACCTGCACTTATAGTAGAAAGTAGAAATTACTGTTGAAACCTGGGAAAAAATTGTTGGAAGTAGTTTTACCTATGAAAAATTATGGTTAAATTATAAAAGATATTTTTACTCTACTATTTATAAATGTAGACATATGTCTCTTTTTTTGTGCTTAATATAAGGCCTACCTAAAACTTGACCATCAATTTACAATGTTTTGCCGTCTTTCTGTGGGACATTGTAGGCAACACAGACACCTTCTGTCTGCACGTGAGTTGTGAAATAGCTTTGTACTGGCTCTTCGCCATCTGGTTCGAACAAAAGGGTTCCAACAACTCTGCTCCTCAGGGTTAAGAGCGTGGTCACTGCAGCACCTCTAATACCCTTCGCTCCTTCTTCAGCTTCCCTGTAACAGCTCTCCCTCTCCCTCATCACTTCAAAATGTGACCCTGTTTTGTTCCTGTTTCCCAGGAAAGCCAGGGCTTCTTTTGACAGTGGCTATCCGCATATTCTCATGGTGTCCTCAGACTGCATGCCTCATTGAAGTCAAGGGGAGCTTTGAGCCATGAAGACCAGGCTTATGAAGTTTTCATCAGCCAACACAAAACCAATGATGATGGCTGTACATGCTACATTTTCAGACCTGTCTGAAGGGGAATTTGAATTTTCCAAGTCTTTTTTTTTTTTTTCCTCAAGACTAATTTCAGTTAGTGATTGATAACAGAACTTCTGCTGCTCTCCTATGGCCAGTTCTCCACCTCTTCTCCCTTCATGTCCCATGCCTCAGTCTCCTGAGCACCCCATGAGCACTGTGAGGAATCCATCACTCTCACCTGTGCAAATTTCACCTTTTTTCGGAAGTCCCACCGATGTGAATAATTGCACATGCACCATTGTGCAATAGTACCGCTGCATAGGGTTGAAACTACAAAAAAATTTTAAGCGACTACTTTGTTTTTGAATTCAGTTATATAACTTTGATAGCAAGAACAGTCAACCAGAGCAAAGGGAATACAGAAATCAAAGGTGCACTTCTTGCAAACACAGAGAAAGAAAAACAAAACTAAGCATTTCTCAATCCCTCCTCCTGTCCCCTCCAAAGCAGCAGTTTCCATTGCAGCTGTGATGTAGAGCCCTGTGAAGGCAGAAGGATCTCCCTGCCCTCCGCAGCCCACGCAGGTGCTGGCTGTGCCGGGCGGGCAGGGGCAAGCACTAAATTCTCTCTTCAGGCCACTTGGCAGAACTAATCTCTTTTAATCTGCTCTCTTTATGGCATCTCTTTGGCCTGACAAAACTCCAATTTATTGACTGTCAGGAAAGACCACAAGGCCTATATCTTTCTTCAGCACTTCACTTTCTTCAGTGGTGTTGAGTAGCGAGGGGATGAATTGGAAAGGGAGCATTTTGCTCCCGTAATCCTCATAGGGTTGGGTAGCATTTTGTCAATGCTTAGCATTACTCTGAGGCAATGAGAAATTGACATCTATTTGACAAATTAAGAAAAAAGTAGGACCCTTTGTTTCCTTCAAGCAATGTTTATCTTCCTATAAGCAAAAGAGAGAATGTCACAGAAAAGGAGAGCTTGAAGTAAATAATTTTGATACTGAAATCAACAGGTGCTTGTCTGCCCGTACCAGCAAGCCCCAGGTCAGACCCGGGGACAGCTCTGCGTTGCCTCATTTTCTATAAAACTTACCAGAATTATTCCTACATGAGCTAGGCTTAGCACCCTCCCATACATTTTAGGGGGAAAAGAAAGAGACATCATCTCAGGACTGTGTGACAGCTTACCTGATTAGTCCCAGGGCTCTGACTTTATCGATTCCCTCCCCAACGTGATCTCTGCGAAGAAGAGTCTGCATTCTGTGAAGCAACTAGACGGAGAAATCAAACAGAAGAGGGACTCGAGACTCATAGGATAAAAATAATTACCTTGCATTCTAAAAATATATATCATATTTACCCAAATCTGGCAAGAATAAATGAAACTAATTAGCTATGGAAAAATATTATTTATATAAGATTAGTTCTTAAAGGTCTTCAATAAGATATACATTGACATAATGTTGTGAAGGGCAATATTAACTGCCTTGGCACAAACAAATGAGGAAAATAAAGGCAACTATCCTGACTTTACAGATCAAAGCCTAAGGTGCAGCTAGACCCAGTGATTCATTCAAGGTCACAAAGACAGCCTGCAGCAGGAGCACAAAGGGAGCACCAATATTTTGTGTTCCGATTTGGTGCTTTAACCATGAGCTCATTCTTTCTCTCCTAATTACCCAAACCAATTCTGCCAGAGTTATCACAGGACAGACTTTGGAATTTAAAGGCAGTTACATACCATGTTAGCCATCTCACCCCGAAGGACAGAATGGTATCAATCTGAATAAAGGTATTCACATGCATTCAAGTATTTGCAGAACTGTTCCCTGAATGAGAAATATTTTAAAACACGTACCCTGCAAGGGGAAAATATTTGGACCACTCTTGTCTGCTCTGTGTATATGTTGCATCCATAAATCGTAAACACAAGGTAAAATTACTGCAAAGCCTCGATGGAGCTTGGAGCCGAAAACGATCTGTTTTGGTCTGCTGGTTTGAAAATGGTTTTCTTGATGAAACTCATGAGTCCACTGGAGACTGAGACACAGATGGATGAGCTGAGCATATGATAAACCTGCTGCAAGAGTTTGTAGTTAATTGTCCATCATCTTTTTTGTCTCACCATAAAAAATTTCACGCCCACCTCGCACAGTAAAGGTAACCTGAGTGTCATAAACCATTTGTCTCCTGTGCTTTCTTTTCTGCATTATCCGATCGGTCTTGCTGTTAGAGTGCTGTTGAGACAAGACAAATTTGCTGAGCCTTTTTACAGATGAAGCACACTGCATCCTTTATCAAACGATCTCCATTCTCTAATGAGAAGAAACACCTTCCAGAGTCATTTGCATGCTAATATCTTTATTTCTAAAACAATAAGCAGGCTGTAACTCACCGAGATGTTAGTCAGAATAGAGTGATTTCATTTGCATGAGCAAAGCATGGAGAGCTCACCAAAAAAAAAAAAAAAAGAAAAAATAAACATGTCCCTTGCCAGGGAAAGGGAGGGTGCTTTGTTCTCCACAGAAACAGGGCTGAGCGTCCAAAGTAATGTGGGACAGAGCGGGGATCCCACTGAGTGGGAAGCCACAGATGCTGCCTCCAGCAGAAAATGGGGTGCAAGGCTGTCTTTAAACCGCAGGACAAGAGGCCTTGAAAATGGGATCTGATACCACGGATACCATCAGTACTTCTAAAATGCATTTACCACTGGCTACATTTCTCTCTCTCTCTCTCTCCCCCACCCCCCTCCCCTTTTCTACTACCACCTGGGGACAAAATATTGCAGAAACAGGTCACTTCAGGGCAGCGCAGCTGTCCTACTGTGAGCAATAAGAAAGACAAAAGAGTATCTAACCACTGCACTTCTAAATCTGCTTTCAAAAACCTACTTTTTCACCCAGATGCCACAATGAAGAAAGGCTGTGCTTTCCTGCAACACGCAAATGGTGCCGGGCTGCTGGGGACCAGGTCCCCTCCTGCCTTCCAACATCACTGCACACCTGGCCAAGACCTGGTGCGCATCTGTCCCTAAACAAAGGGAAAAGAAAAAACTTCTTCCTTGCACTGAGTCACCCCAAGGAGAGCTGAACCCTTTTCAGGATCCTAGTGACATTTCCCAGCTAACCATCTGGAAGCAGCCAAAAGACCTGGCGATGTCAAAGCTCCCCCAGAAAACAACTTTCCTTCAGCAATCAGATACTTTAAGGGGGAACGAGCAAAGTAAGTCTAATGGGTAGTTAAAGGAATTAGCCTGATTTTCCCGGGCGTGCTTTAGAGTTCACAGCCCTGATTTACAGGTTTTAAATCTTTGGCAAATAGATTTTCCCTGCTCCTCTCACAGCACTGATACATTTAGCCTCTCCAGCACCAGGCGAAAGAGCACAGTGCTTATTGCTCTTGGAAAGCTTCTGGAAACCAGAAGGGCTCTGCTGAGCGCCGTGTTTTAGAGCATGCTGAATATAAGCAGAGATGTCTGGTGGAGGAGGAACGAACTCCTCGAACAGTCTCCATACAGCCTTGCCCAAGGCACCAGCAGCAACGCTGGTAATTGAACTGGGGCCAACATTATTGATCCAGCATTGTGCCTATTTTAAGCACTTGAGAATAACTAAAAATAATCATCTGTTGAAATAAGATCTAGGCTTGAAATAATCTTGTAAGCATTAAGAAACAATCTCTTACAGATTCCTGTGAAAGTGAATTACAGATCCAAAACTGAGAGGAGCCATTTCAAATTACGTATGCTTTCATCTGACTGTGTTAAAACAAACCTTAAATGGACTTTTTTTGGTTTTTGTTTTTTCCTCATATCTTTCAAAAGGCTGCCACCATATGGGGGATTGGTTTTAATGCAAGAATCATTTGGTTTGGGGTTTTTCTTGCAAATGAATCTTACTGTAACTTCATCTTCATATCTGAAAGGGGACAGCACAGCATAGCAGTGAAGGAGTTGTGGTACTACACAAGGAATAATAACACAGAAATTGTTCTGTGCTATGAAGGACTTAGGGCTATAATTCTTTTTTTAAAATCTGTATTTACTGCAAAAATGTGTATTTTTTTCATTTGAGTTCTAGTGAGTTCTGGTATTTTGAACTGTATAATTTGAATTCTGCTTCACTTTGGCTAAACCTTCCAACTTTCCTTCTCCATACTTTCAAGGATTTGTGTCACTGAATTACTTTCTCATCTTGCCACATTAAAAACTTAAACATACATAATGTTCATCAACATCTTTTCACAGTGAAGATTTGTTTTTCTCACTCACCTTTTTAACAGGGATGTTCCAATTAGTAGGAATTATTTTATGAGTATCCATAGGGAAGCCAGTGATGCCCATGGTAACAGGAAGAGCAGCCTAGCATTGTTCAATGCATTGCTGCAAGAGAATGCACGCCTGCATGTTATCCCTGCCCTTTGGGTAAAAATGCAAACCAAAGTAAGACTTTTTTTTATCATTTATTTCTACTGGAATTCACTACTCAGCTACAGAGAATGAGGTGAGCTACATCAGTGAGAGCGGTGAAGCGAGGGAGGCGTGAAGCCTTTCCTTGCATCAGCATTTCTCCACAAGACCCTATTATATGCTGGAGCAGCTCCAGTGATAATCATGTGGTCACATCAAATTACATCAGCTGAGGAACTAACCCTAATATTGTACATGAATTTGATAAATAAAAGTAACTCTTCATATCTCTGTGTAACCAATCAAGCCAGAGGCTTATCCTATCAAGTGACAAATGTTATCTGAAGAGCAAGTCCCAGTCTAATCTCAGTGTTTGTTCAACAAAATACCGCAGCACCTGCACACACAGGTTAAACAAAGAACTTCCAAGCAATACTGCTCTTCAGATTCATTCCTCTTGCAGACACAACTTCAAAGGACTAAAACTGACAGACAACGTGCTGTGTGCGGACTGTCGGAGCGATGTCCTGGCTCTCCAGCTCACCCAGCGCCACGCACGTTCCTTGTGCCCCACACGGGCCGTCGCTGGACAGTAACTTGGCGCTGACCCGCTGAAGAGCCTGCGAGCATTTGTTTTACCGTTTACGTGGCTCAAAGATAGCAACACCTGCATTTCCATGATTTTGAAATGCAGAAAGGGCAATTAGAAGACAGACATGATGTGAAACCAAAGCTTTCTGCCACACAGAGCTGGCTCGGCAGCCGGGCGTGCTGTGAGGAGGGAGGCGGGCAGCGTGCGCCCGGGCCTGCTCTGCCGTGGGCAGCGATGGCCTCCAGCTGGTGCTGGGGCCTCCTGACCACCTGGTGGTCCACCCCTGCCAGCTGAGGTCAAGACGAGTCAATGAGGCTGCAACGATCTAGAGACTGGGTGTTGTGCCTAGTACGAAGCTAGAGAGCTCAGAAGTGTGCCCAAAGCGGCCCTGGAATGGCACTCTGTTTAGAGCAAGGCCAAGCACTCGGGCTCAGCGTGCCCCGCAGATTGCCAGCAGAAACGAGATGCGCTCTTCCAAGTGGGAAGTGGAAGTGCACAACTTGTCCTCCATCCAGATATCTGCAGAGCATTCCTGAAGCCCCAGATTAGGGATGTCCACCTGAAACTGTTCAGTACCAGGCTTATTTGCCCTTCAGAGCATACAGATGTATGTCTGTGCTGAACAAATACCAGTGTCTGTGCATCTCTGCTGTTTGCAGAACATCGTTCGAAACAGGAATTGCCAGACTGCATCAAGCCAAAAGTCCAGATAATCCAGTTACTGGCAGTGTCTTGACACTAATACGTTTTCAAAGCAAAAACCCATACAGTTTTTTTAATACAGACACTACCCTAGGTACAGAGGAATTTATGAGGAAGCAGAGCCTTTGAGAACAAAATTTCCTTTTTTTTTTTTTACTGTTGTTCCAAGAGAGTAACAAGAATTTCCAGATAGTTAGGAAGATGGAATTTGAACCAGGAGCATGGGGAACTATAGGGATTGGCTTCATAGCTGAGAAAAAAGTAGGTTTACATCTTCCCTGGATCAGTCACAGAGCTACTCAATATACAGAATAAAAATATGGTTTACTCTGAAAGGTGAATGTCTGATCCCATAAATACATGAATGGGAAAGTATTTTTTGTGGCTCTTTTGTTTGCTCAGAATGCTGTTGGAAATAAGATATTTTTAATCTTATTAGAAATTTCTCCAGCTTAAGTATTTTAAATACATATAGGACCAGATGTTTACTTGATATATATAAGTAAGTACATCCTGTATACTTCAATGGATCTATATCGATCCAAACTGCTGCAAATCTGGCCTATGGATTTTATGTTAGTCTTCCTCTGGGCCGGAGGATACTTTAAATTCTTTTATCCTAACAAGCCTTTTAGAAGGACTTGACTTTTATACCCTCCAGTGCCTCCATATGTAAGGAAATTGGTATTTCTACCCTTTGCTGTTTATAGTCAAGGGAAGCGACAGTGTTGGCATGAGGGTATTGGGTTTTTTAACATTTCATTCAATAAAACTAGAGTTCTTGAACAGAAACTCCTAAGATTGCAATCATGATATGAATAGCCAGATTTAGTCCCCAGGGTGGTAAGTGGCCCCAACGCTGGATTTACAGCTGGGGCTTAGAGGCCAGCACTTGTACTTTATTTCCATAGTGCCACTGGATATGACTAACAATCATATTCTGATCCGAGATTTTATTTGCTTCAGAGAGTCATAGAGCTTCCTTTATTAACCAATATGGAGCTTCTGAACATTCCAGCTTTACGGTGGCAGAAGCCAACAGAAGTAATAAATTCAATGTACTTGTCTCATTTTCCTTGGTCTGGGTCTACCAGTTCCCTCAAAATCCTGGCACCATCAAAACACACAGCCAGTGCCCTCCACAAGTCATCAGGAGAAGGAAAGGGAGAGCCAACAACTAAAAGAGGAATTACTTAACCACCAAAACTCACCTGAGTGTACACAGCTCCATCCTGGAAGTCCAGCAGCTTGCAGACAGAACCATGCAATTCTTTTGGCTGCAAAATATCGTGGCGCTTGTTACATCATGCACATGAATGAGGATTTTACCTGGTCATAGACCATTCCTCTTGACTCCAAGAAAGCTGGAAAAAATAAAGAGTGGGAAGAAAGCCATTACAACTAAAATTTTTATCATTAGCAATAACAGGTATAAAAAATGCACTGAGCAATTGCTTGTCGTGTTCCTCTTGCACAGCCTCAGGAACAGGCAAAATATTCTGTACATTGTTGATTGCTGTGAAATGACTAGAGCTTAAATGAGGTTTCATCTTTAGTAAGTGTTTATTTCACTCCCCATAAAGTAAAATGCACCACAGTTTAGAAATAATGTATTCACAGCCCTGAATATTATAGTGAACTCGTTATTTTTATTGCTTATCTTGTAAAGAATACTTCGTATTTAGGTAACAGTGTTGTTACAAAATAAATAACCAGGTAGGATGCTGCATAAAACTCCTAGGTGCGAAATACACATACAATTATGTGTCTAAACAACATAGGAATGCACTGTAACTGCTCACAGAAGTTTTATAACTGTGAGAATAATCCCTTATTTGCATGTGCAATTACTCCACTTGCATAAGCAATTACATCAATTGTCCAATTATATCAACTGTTTTTCCAATGAACTAAAAGAAGAAAAAAAAATTACACGTTTCTCTTTGCTGTAATAAAAATGTAATTTACATACACCAAAAAAAAAAAATCTGTTTTCTGGGATATGCAAGTAGACTACCTTGGGGTATTCCTCCTTTCTGTTCCTGAATGAAGTGTAAGAGTTTCCATGGTATAAAAAATGCTTGGGACCGTTCTACAGCTTGGGACTTAGCAGTGATATTTTCTCTTGGGCCATGGCAATTACTGTACAGTACTCCATTGTCATCAGAGAAATTATTTTATGTTTACAATTTAGATAATGTAGTCTTGGGGCACCGGCTTTCTAAATAGCATTCTTTTTTCTGTAGAAGCACAGGGATCATTAGGAATCACATCTATTTCATTTCTCAAAAACCTACATTATGCAAAAAAATGAAAAATTCTAAATTCCAATCTAGAATTATATTCCCAGAATTACCTAACATCTGCTGTTTCTAACAGCTCAACAGGTGGGAGGAAATCCCTTGATCTACTCATCACCAATTTTAACTTGTGAAAAGATAACATCCTAAAGTGCAGCAACAATCAGAAAGATCTAAAAATGGTACCCTGGATTTTGAAAGCCTACGTAGCATTCTGGGGGTTTTCAGATCTTGTTTCCTCAGCTTAGAGGTTGAAAGGTTTGGTTTTGTGTTTCACTGCTGCCACACAACAAAGGGTGCACTTTCCTTCTGCCACACAAGCAGAAGCGGCGGGTGGCCAGTGGAGGAGCAGCGCAGCGCACAGAGCACAACCCGCTCCCTCCTCTCCCCATGCCCACAGCCCAGCTCTGCCTGGGGGCACGGGCACTGAGCGTGGCAGCCAGCACTATGAGACGCAGCCGGCCTTACGGAGGAGGCTGCTTTGCAAGCCCCAGGAACCTCAGTGCTACGGAAATCAGACCAAAAAACGCTTCAGACAAGGCAATCCAATTCAGAGAGCAAATGAGGCTTACAAATCCCAATATTCAGGACCAAAACCGCAAACAGTTTATGCTGACCAGGCAGCATGCCATGCAGGCAGATGGACGCCTGCGTGCTCATATGTAGCCGGGATGCCACACATATGCAACCCAATATGGACATCCAGCAAAGGGCTTCCACTGGGGAATGCCGAAATTCCTGTCCGGATCATGCTCCCATGCCTACAGCAGCAGATAGCTGACATTCTGTCTCTAACCCTACATTAAATTTTAAATGTTAAAATGATTTTTGTCTGCTGTGATAGATGAGTATTCAACCTGGAGGAACCAGACTCTGCTCTCGCTTGAGCTGAAGAGCAACAAAGCGAACCAGCACCCACTCTACCTTTCCCTCCCTCAGAAGCAGATGGAGAAAAAATGCTGTACGAGGGGAGAGCTTGGTGTAGGTGTAATCTATATGTCAGCTAAATTCAATTCCCTGTTGGGTTACGCTGGCCTGCCAACAAAAGACACATTCTCTCTGTCATTTAGTTCCTTATTTAAGAAAGTAAAAGTGGTATTATAGTGTTAATTAAAGATACTTCATTGGTTTTTGCACTTTTTAGAGGAACGTTAATTAAAATGGCACAAAAGTTCTGGATCTATTTTTGCTTCAGTAACTGATGCTTTCAAAAATTAGAAATGCTTATATAACTTTTACATAAAGTCCAAATTTAAACATACACAAATACATCTGTCATTGGAGAATACAATCTGAAAGCATTCAATTCGTCTGAGCTCATTCTCAGCCTCTTTAGAAATGACTCAGTCATTCCTTGCATTGGGAAGGTTTTTCCCCTTCTCTCTGCTGTTCCTGTTGGTCCGTCAGCTGGCACAGCCCAGCAGGGGATGCGCAGAGATGCTGGCTCCGTGCTGGGGATGCAGTGCCTGATGCCGGGCAGCACACAGCGCCTGGCTTTTTGGGGATCCCCCCCTGCACACCTCGCTCCTCTCCTGGCGTGCTGCATCACACAACACCCTCGTTCCCTGCCACCCTCAATGCGGCACCAGCTTTTGTATTTTTTTTTGTATTTCGAACGCCTGGCTCGTCTGTCAGGGAAAGTTTGCTGCAATTTCACTGTGGGCAATGTGGTGGCTCAGTGTGGCTGCTTATCAAACGTGCTTTTTGCAGAGATAATCAGTCCAGGATATATTGACTTATCTGTGAACCAATTATTGCATGAAAACAAGAAAGGAAATAAAAAGAAATAAAAATAAAAGAGAGCCCTGAGACTTCTCGAGAGCAGAATTCTCCACTGAGTAAATGGCTTTGGGGAATTAAACGTGCAACTGCACATCAGCATTAGTCAGCCGTTTACCACACCAACAAGACAATTAGGATTATTGGATGTTTGCTCGGGAGCAGCTGGCAACGTGGGGCAGATGAACACAAGGTAAATCTATCGAAGTGCCAGCAGTCCGTAATTATAAGCACTTAGCACCTGAAATGCCTAATACCTCAATGCACAGTCATTTCCTTTGAATTCAGGAGGAGTTTGGTTTTCCACAGGCTTCTTGAGGTGTCTAGACTCCTCAGAAATCAGACGTCTAAGAAGCTAAGCAGGGCAATACAACAGTGGCAGCCCGGTCCCTTTGTGCAGACAGGATCCCACATTCCCATTTGACCCCACTTGGGCTATCTGATGGTTTCTGGTCACACAGAGCCTGCACAGGGCCTGAAATCAACTTAGATAAGGGTTTACTCCTTAATTATGCAAAATGCTACCTTAAAAATGGGAGAAAAGGAGGGAGAGCTGTGCTCTGCACCATGTTGTGGGGTTATTTTCTTTGCCCAACTTTCCTCTCCCCTTTTCCCTAAGATCACCAGCTGCTCTCATCTAAACTTCTTCAAGTCCCACACCAAGCCCGTGTTTGAGCCATTCAAACAGATCAGTTAATTATGTTTTAATTAGTTCCCCAGTGTCACAATACTTCAAAGACAGAAGCTCTAGAAACCATTTAGAGCTGTGGGACAAGATTAAAGTTATTTTAATTTTACTTTTAAATCCACTTCGTGCGTAGAAATATAGAAGGGGGGTATTTAATTAAATAACAGGGGTTCTCTAGACTTTAAACCTTTTGCTTTGAGCAAATTGACTGGATAAAGTTATTACTGGAACCTCTTCAAACAGGCTACTGGGGCTTTCCACTGTCCACAGAGCAGTTACAGGTTTGTACCTCAGTGGTTTCAATCAGTGTGACCCTTTGATATCCAACCTACACTCCAAAACCAAGTGCCAGTATTTATCCCCTTTACAAGTGCTAATCTTCAAACACTTGAAGATGTGCTTAGAAATATTCTTAACTATAAATGTGTGCATCAGTTCCAGAGAAGACTATGAACTTAGATGTATGCCAAAATGACCTCCTCAGGAGCTGGTCCTTCTTCACTTAGGAGGGGTGTAATCCTCCCACACATTGGAAATGCAACTGCATGTACATCCATTTTTTCCAATGGAATTTGTATTATTCACCAAAACTTCAAAATAAATGAATGCACAAATCCTCCAGCTTATTGAGCATATATTCAAAGACACCAGATAATGTAAGTTTATGTATCTATACATGTAAAATACATCTACCTCATATTCTAGTATTCAACCACAACAACAAAAAAGAACACATACACCTAACACTCATCTTCCTGATTGGAAATACAGAAAAAAAAAAAGGATTATATTCACAGCATTTGCAACACAAACTATGCAATTCACTCAGCTGGTGTACTACAGACTGGGACATCTCATTGCCAACCTGTATTTTCTTCAATGAGACTGAAAAGATCTTCAGTCTTATAAAAATTCCTGCCTCAGAAATCAAAGGTGAATAATTATTATTCCATGCAAAAGTGAAAAGGGTTACAAAATCCATCCCCAGCATTTCCAAAGAAAAAAGGTCAGGCTGTGGGCTTGAATGGGATACAAGTACCCTATACAGCAGCTGTGCTCTTGTGAAGAGCGTGTGATGATGGGTATAAAGACTAAGAAAATAAAAGAAGGAATAACATTAGCTGTAGGAGCAACAAGAATAATCTGTTGGATGCCTGTGCTTTGCTCTGACGACTTAAGGAAGGCAATTTTTTAAACATTTCCCCAAAAGGCTATAATTGCACATGGCACCAAGCTGCAGGTGCAGAATCAGGGAAAAAGCCAGAGCTTTAATGGTGCACGTGGGCCTTTGGGCACAGGGAGACGTGCCAGCCCTTGTCTGGAGGGACCGAGGCCGCTGAGACAACTGAAGGAAGGTGTCTGCGGATAGTTTCTGGAGGGAACAACTTTGGGAGAGGAGGGGGAGTTAAGGATTACATGTTGGCTTGGACAGGGGAAGGAAATAAAGGAACATGTTCAAAATTGGATGCAGTTTAATCAGTATCTGATTATATAACAGCAAAATATTAGCAAGTATTATTCCTGCACCTAGAAATAACATGGAAAGTACCTGACATGGGGTACAACCAGCCTCGAGTCGTGCAGTTGAGCTCTCTGCAACAAGCAGTCCATGCTTTAGCTCCTGAACAAAAAGCCAATCCTTTCAGCCCAAAGTGCCAGGCCCCTGTCCTGGACCCCTTTTATTTGGGCATCAGCTGACTCGTGCATAAGCAAGCTCAATTCCAAAGCAATTGATAAAAGTGACAGAAGAGCTGTACATCTAAATGCTGCAGATTCCTGGTGTAGGGAACACAGAATAACAGCTCATTCCTGCAGCACGTCGTGGTTCCCACGGAGCAACAAGAGACCCATTAAACTCCAGCAGCAACTGGCGCTGGGTTGAGGGTGTAGGAGGGGAGCACTCGCCATCACCTGAACTTTTAAAATTTTTAATTATTCTGTGCCGATTTCTTTTGTGAAATTTTGGGAACTGGAAGGAAAGTTCTAGAGGAGAAAGCAAGCTGGAGCAGACTGCCGAGCCGGCAGCGAGACGTGGTGGCCCCGGAGAAGTGAGCTGGCGCTGGGAAGGATAGCAGGTGCTGCTGGAGACCAGCCCAGCAGATGCAGGTTTTGCCTTCAGGGCCGTTCCCAAAGAGAGCACCTGGCAAAGCGGAGGCTTGGATACCACCTGCCTTTTCCAGGGGGAGCATGTGGCGGTGATTAGCCCGGCCCATGGCCACGGGCAGCCCCTGAGGCACCTGCTCGGCACTGCACAGGATGCTCACTGCTGGTCTCCTCGTGCTCCCCAGTGCAGCATTAGTGCAAGCAAATCCAAAGTCACCTCACGGCGCACACTTTGATGCAGCATGGTAGAACTGAACCGACACAAGTACAAACATTTCTGCTAGTGGATTCTTACGCCATCATGTTAATTGCAGTGTAGTTAATAGCCAGAAGAAACAGAGGTTTAAAACCTATGTGACTGCAATACTTCATGTATGAGACTCTAAGACGAACTGAATTTTAAACACACACTGGAGAGACCACCAGTGTTGCTGTCATCGCAGGGTACACAAGAGAATTTGTGTAGCACGGTTCATGCAGAAAATACCAACTGAAAAATTATATTCATATTTTCCTTGCCAGAGGTAAAACAATGCACTCAGAAGTTCCCCATCATGCTGACACTGGAACAAATACCTGTGATTACTACTTCAAACGCTACTGCAAACCCTACTGTGAAGCAGTACATCAGGTTACTCAGCAATAACTTCCGACCTGTACTGGGATCGCACTTACCCTCCCCAGTGCTGCCTTTGTGCCCGAGCTGAGCTTTGGCTATCTGCTGACTCTGCAGGCAGCAAGCAGGAATTGGTGGCTGCTTGAACTGAATGGCTGCAAAAAAGAGCCAGAGACCAACAGAAAGAGGGAACAATGACTAAAGGAAATCGGCCACTGGAGAAACTCCTGGATGTACTGGGAACTGGACTAGGAATGCTGGAGGTCCTGCAGGAGAGTGGCCCCCATCTTCAGGGCTCCCCGTGGACCCAAAGGTCCACCAGCTTTAAGAGATCCACCAGCTTTCTTCCCTTTGTTTCAAGGCAGGGAGATGAAGATCTCCAGTACTGACAAGGGACCTTCCCAAGGGATACTCCTTTGCATATCGTTCTCCCACTGTGGAGATGGACTAAGATAGTCCAAGTAAAACCCAGCATTTTCAGAGAGGAAACACAACTGAATTCAGCTCAGCAATGCTGAATTTGACAAGTCTCTCTGCCCCACTGTATTTGGGTGGGGTTTCCCTTTGTACTACCCAAGGTTGATTCTTACTACACGCTTCATCTATTACCACCAGGGTTCCCAATTAGGACAGACTTCTGCATTGCCATAATTTTGGAAGCTTATGTATAAAATATCCCAGTTATTTTGTAGCTATTTTATATTAGTTTAGAATATCTAGGTCAAAGCCATCTTCCAGGCATCTGTTAAGTCTTTATTTTCTTTCTTCTTGTCACAGAAAGGAAAAAATATAGTCAGAAAAGTCAACATTGCCCTGTTGTACCTGACCCAATTCCCAATCCATTTGTTTCCATTCTTACACATGCTAGAGGAGGTGAACACACTGTCATACTTATCCACAAAAAAATAACAAAAGTTGTGATGTGCACAGTACAGCTAATTTGAGAAGTCTGGAAGCAGCGCTAGGACAGCTATTGCCCATTCCTGTCCTTAATCCCTTAAAGGCTTGATAGATACCATCATCAGCCCAGCACCACAGGAGCAATGGAGCCAAAGGAGATTCTGCTCATAGCTGCAGTTTTTCATAAACCTCCGTGTCCCCGTGACAAGTCTCAAGCCTTCTTGCAATCCAATACACTTTTAATGGCCATCCTCTGCCCTCCTCCTCCCGAGCAGGCTGCAGCTCGGCTTGTGACAGAGCCGGAGGAAATCACTCCCAGAAGCCAAGAAGCAGCACGAATCCCTTGGTCCACGTAAATTCAGAACCAGGCTGTTCACAGCTGGAGGCTGGGAAAAAATACCTGAATACAGTGCCGTGCTCCCATGGGTTTTGCACACTCATGGGCCTTGCAAACTCACCAAGATGAGCGCTGCTGGGAAGGGGCCAGGGCAGTGCCTGGCTGCAGCTCAACCCAGCAAGTCTGTCCTGCCATCAAGCAGCTCCGGTGCAGCTTCTGTCCTTTGTTTAAAATGATTCTTCCCTGGATGAGGGAGCCTTTCCTGTACGTGTGCAATTTTTCTGCAATATGATTCTTCTTAAAAAGAACACGGAATCACAGAGGTTGTTGTGCATCATCTCTACCACCACTTGGTATTCAAGTTCAAGCGAACCCTGTTTTGTTTGTGACCATTTCCTTTTTATATATTCATAGTCCTTACATAGAGAGGTGAAAAAACTAAGTTCCTTCAGATATTTCCAGAGTAAAATGCTATCCAAAGGGCAAATTTCAGACCATGCAGCCTAAGACAGAGGCCATATGTAACCCCCCCACACACACAGGTCACACTTGACAAATGTAATTTCATACATTTTTCCCTGCTTGGTAGTAAAAACCCTTCATGAGATGTCCTTCTTAACTTGCTTTTATCTGTAGAGTTACAGAGGACAGTGCTGCAATATCTATTTATAAAACCCTACTAAGCTGAGTTCTTTATTTTCCTTCTTTATTTCTTGATGAAAGATTACATTGATGCCCACGTTGTTCATAACTGCTCTGCATTTCCCATTCTAGCCCAAGGTCAATCTGACATACAGTACTCTACAGAAAGTGCAAATATGACAAGGGAGCACTGGGATTTTTTCCTTTATACCCTTTGCATTAAAAACTGAATTGTGTCCTTTTCTCACTGGCAACATGATTCTTTGGGGGAGAGAAAGAAACACCACATATAAGTTAAATGTTTTCAGTAACTTAAAGAAATCTAACTCAAGTAACTGAAAAGAACAGGTACATTTTGCTCAGAAATAACCTGGGAAATTAAGAGTTCAATATTAAACATAGAAGGCCGGACATCACTAAAGAAGAGCTCAGATACAAACACAAAGCAGGCAGATCATTTGTGGCTACACAAACCAAGCTCTTTGAGGACACAACCTATTTGACTTAGTCTCAGCAGAACTAGATATTACTTCATTTGTTATTTGTAAAGGGGAACAAGTTTACGTTATGCTGACCATTCATTTGTTTCGTTGTTCTTTGCCTTCTGAGCCCTCTTATTGAGAAACCAGATTTCCATTAATAAAACCAATTTACTTCACTCTGCTTGTTGAGCAAGAAAAAAGCCTTGTGAAATTCCCAGCTGTGGCTTTGAGATATTGCTACTTCCTCTCTCTCTCTGCTCCCTATTTCTTGGCAACTTCTCCCTTATTAAAACATGTTTTCATAATTTTTTAAGGTTTTTCAGTGTCACAGTGCTACATGGATGCATTTGGGTACTCTGAAGAAAATTTTGTGAGTAATATTGCAATGGCAAACCCCAGTCATATCTTCATTTCAAACATGGCAATGTTTTATTCTCCTAACTGCTCTAAGTCATTATTGAGCTAAGTGCTGATTGTCAGAAAGAAGGATCATTAGGAAAATTGAAGAGGCATCTAGATGAGTCTCATGGGTTCATCAAAAGGGAGGAAAAAAATGCCCAGATCTCACAGTCCTTGTGAGTCTGTGCCATGCGCTTGCAGATGGCAAGCACTCCTCTAGCTCTCCCACGAACACCTCGCTGCCAGGGAGGTGTGCTCGTACATGTCTGCATCAACAGCAAAGACTTTGCCATGTATTAATTCTCTAGGCAAATCCCAACAAAAAATAACAAAATATGCACAACATAAGGCAAATCCAAAGCCTGGCTTGTACCATCCGACAGCCTGTAAACATGCATCTGGTAGTGAAAATTTTAAAACCAAATCTAAGTCATGAAACAAGAGAGAAAGGAAGAGTTTGCTTATGTCAGTACTTTTTCTTTTTTTTTTTTTGGCTTACAACAATTAATGCCAACAATAAAGGAACACACTGTGTCAGCCCAGCCCGTAATAATAGTTTGCAAAACAAAGCAAATGGACACAGAATGAAGCTTTATAATAAATTTCAATAGAAACCTGTGTCCCATCCACTGGTCCGAGTGAAATATTTACTTGTATCTATTGTCTGACAGTCAAGTGTCTTTTATAAGTTCAGAACACAGCACAGACAGAATGCAAGGCAAAGTCCTATAAAACTTATTTTCCAGAGGCAACTGAAGAGCAAATGAAAAATAAAACCAGCACACCTGAAGTCCTGTACAGCCCGAAGCATGCCTAACAAATGTTATGGTGAATTAATTTTAGGTTTTTTTTTTTTTTACAATCAAAAACTACCAGGATTGAAATGGTACCATAAATTTCAGCTCTGAACCTTCCAGAGTGTGTATTCTGAAGAACAATAATTCCAAGTCTATTGAATTTTTCAGTGCTGTAAAAATAAAGCTCTCAGGAAAAAATCTTGAATGTCAGGTCAGTATTTGATAAACCAAAAACATAATTATACCTTAGCAGAAAAAGAAGACTACTAATTTCCATTAAAATTGCAAAGCCCTTCCTTCAGCTGCTTCCTCTTCTAATAAAACTCTGTGAGATGGAAATTACAACAGCCTGTTTGGAAATTACAACAGCTCTGCTTTCAAGCTACACCACTCTGCCCCATACGTCTTTAGCTTCATTCCACGTCCTTTCTCTTGTAACCACAAGCACCACTTCCATACTCAAAATGAGTTGCAATGACCTTCCAACGTTGGTGCCTACAAGTTAAATCTAGAAACAAATGCATTACCTGGCTTTGAAGAAATCTCAGGGCATTATTCTGCTGGTGCAGCAATGTACCCAGTGTCCCAGGCTCAGTCAACATCTGGTCTTCACCTAATAAAAGAAATGCCACGAAAGTAATTGGTTTATTGCTGATACATAGCCATGAATATTTTCCTGCAACACTGCGCTGAAGCTTCTCCCACCTTTTCTTCACTTAAAGATACTAAATCAGAAGCTGCTAAATAATTGGACAGCATTTAAAACGTGGCTCAGCTGAACAAGCGTACTTGCTGTTCACCCCTGCCTCCTGGAGATGTTGTATCTGAAGGTACAGAGCTGGAGCATGGCAATTAAACAAAACGGAACCGCTTACTTTGCAGACTTTCAAATTCACCATCTCTCTTATTGATTCCAACAACTTGCCTATCACAGTTGTGACATGGGGGGGTATATTCCTGAGCTCCTTCTACAGTACAAATCCCCACATCTGTGTCCGCGCACACTGATGTTAACTGAGCAGTTCAGTCCCCTCCAGAAACTTGTCTGAATTTTTCCTTGGTAGCGCTGAACTTCAGCAGGAGCGGGGGGGGGGAATCACCAGTGCTTTGTGATGGGTTTTTCTGGGTTGGGGCAGCAGCACCTACTCAGCCAGGCAGCCTCGTGCTCTGCGCAACAAATCCAGTGGTTCCTGGCAGGCCGAGGGCAGCAGTCAATCCCAGCAAAGTTCTTGCAAACCACAGAGAGATCAGAAAATGCTACAAGTTGTGCACGTGCCTTTTTATGCGCGTTGCTTTTTTCCCTTAAAATTAGCACTTTAGCTGCTGCAGTCAATGTGCTCAAGCAGCACTGCTTAATTTAACTAAGCGTACAAAAACTCTTCTTGGTTCGCTGTGATTTGCAATTTAACAATACATATGCAAATGAAATTAGTGCTGGCAAAAATAATTATAGTTGCTCTTGGGAGGATTAATAACTAAAGTCTGCCCTGCTTATGCTGAGGTTTAATTTAATTCTGTTGCATATATTAAATGAAGAAACTAATTCTGTGTTCAATATTGTGTTTGGCAGTTAATATGCACTCACATGAATGCATATTTATTTAGATGGAGTGAAAAGGACCGCGTGCACAGATACACTCACATATCCTGTAAAGATACAAATAATGATAATTAGCTAGTGGAAGAACATTATAGTGTGTTGTGTTTTTGTTTTTTTTTTTCTGGATATTCCAAAAAAGCTGCCATTCATCATCTGAAAGTGGTTAGGATTGACTTATGACTATTAGACATAATAACCATCTGTAAACTGTCCCCTAAGGCTACTAGTATTTAATAACAGCACAACCACAGCTCTGTACAAAGTTCATACAAACAAATCAGATTTCAAGCACCACTAAAAATACCTCCCTCCTTTTCAGGCTTGCTTGCTGGGTTTTGGTTGGGGTTTGCAGCAGCAGCCCCCGGTCGCCCCCCCACCTCCCCGGCACCCACCCCGACCACATCACGGCACGGCCGCCTGGCACAGCAGTGCCCCGGGCTGCGAGCACTGCAGGGCTACCAGCACCTTGCAAAAGGAAATCCTTCTGAACAGCAACGTAATTATCTGGCTATTTACAAGACTTTTATGAGTTGGATTAGCTTTATTGAAGCCAGTGGGTACAACAGCTGTCTTTCATTTAGGATTAGCATAAAAATCAATCAAGCCCCCTTATGGTGCTAGGAAGCTGAATCCATAAGAGTTCCAATAAAAACACCACGCATCTGAAAGAAAAAAAAAAAATAAGTTTTATGAAGCCAGGGAATAAATATCAGAATTGGACATCACTTGCTGGAGATGTGTGTCCGCATTAGTTTAGCATCTACAGTTTTGCTCTATAGTACTTATTCTAGAACTTGAAGGCTAAGGTAATATTACCTAATTAACTTGTAAATACTGTTTTAAAAATGATGTTCACTTTTAAACACTTAAAACTTCCCTGCGTTTCACTAGAGGAGATCATATATTGCCACATGCGAAAAGATTTTATGTAATCCCTGGAGTTTCAGACTCCATTTGAGTGTTACTCCACAGAAAAGCAAGAGAAAATCACTTCCCATAATATTATAAAATTCTAATATTTTCCAATAGGCAAACTTAAAGTAAATGACAACTTACAGGAACATAGTTTTATTACTCTAAAGGTATTCAGCTACACCTTGAATCACTGTAGCAAAATCCATCTTGAAGAACATCTCAGGTAACCTGACTGGACTTCGAAGACAAAAATAATTTTTGTAAGGTGAAGGTGCTTAAGCACATCAGAGGCGCAGGTGCAAGCTCATTAAATTTTAAAATGTTATTTGAATCAGACACTAAAACTCCTGTCTGCAGTTAATTCATCTTGCTTATATATGAGCATAGAAATTCTGAGACAGTCCTTGATTTTCTTTTTATTTTTTTTAATACAGGCTTACTAATTACACCAAGGAGAGTAAATCCAGAAATCCTGTATGAAGGTGATTATCCATGTGCAAAATATATATATATTTTTTTATTATTTTTTTTTTTTTTAGGAACTAGACTTGTGCTTTTTGGTTTCTAATTGGTGCATGCCACCAATCACCAATCTAGGCAAAAGAAAGCACGAAAAGCCACAGTTTGGTGCTACAAGGCCGGTGTTTGGCTGTCATTCTTAATTCTGCTCCGGGATGCAGGCAGGGACGAGCACCCCTCCCTCTTAGCCCATGCCAGCTCAGACCACAGGAGCACTGACCACCTCACGAGGTTAAAACGTCAGTGTGGTTGGTGGTGGGCCCCTTTCAGAAATGTGGGCAATTCCTTTCGCTATCCTGCTTCTGACAGTGATTTTTTTAAGCCAAACAGGAGTCACGAGAGATAAAGAAACAAACCTGTTTCCACCTCTGATGCTCATCTGTCAGTCCCATCCTCAGATTTCCTGCTGGTGACAGATAGGATTGATGACACTTAAGCACACACGTGGGACAGATGGCTGCTCCCTTCTGCCCCACAGGAGCTCACTGCTCTTTGCGGATAGCCAGGAGAGGAAAAGTCAAGCTAGAAAGTCTGTACCCAGCACCTACGATATCGTTCTGGATTCTCCTGCCCATTGCTGATCAGCCCTTGTCATTCCCTGCCAGGCAGCCGCCGATAACACCAGTCTCACAGCACAATCTTTACTTCTGCTCCTGCAGATTAGAAAAATGACACTTCTCCTCCCGGTGCTCTCCACTGCAGGCAGGTTGACAGCAACTGTTCTGTTATTTCTTTTTTTCCTGAGTCTATTCCTTTACTTAAGCCTAAGATAAATCCTGCCACGCTACGCTTACAAGGAGGTTAATACCAAAGACAAATCAATAACTTTGCAATTGCTTTATTCATAGACAATACATTCTGACAATGCAAAAGAAGGAGGTACCCTTCATAGCTAATTTAATTGTGGTTGTTTAATTCACTTTGCCTTCAGTTTCAGCTACTTCAGTTTTCACTGATTCCTTAATGAAAATAAAATCAGCTATCTGCAACAGGTGGCAACATACTTGTAAGACCTGCCATGACCTACGCTACTGTCAGAACCTGCCACATATCAGGAAGGGTCATACCGGTTTTATTTCATTTATTTATTGATTTACTTCTCGTCAAACAAATGCAACAAATCTCCATGAAAACTAGCTTTCCACATTTATATTGGCAACACTGAGATTATTTCCCTCGTTTAACAGGAGGCTTTTCTCATAGCTAATACCGTCAGAATTTTAAACAGAATCCCCGTACTGGAAGATTCTTATCAAGCTACGAATAAACAAAAATGCTCATTGCCGCCTGGAGAAGTTCATCATAATGCAACATCCAAAGCGTTGGAAATGCTTAAAGAAAGACTTCTAAAATCATCATATGATCTTTTCTTACTGTGAAGTGATCAGCAGGGCAAGCTAATGGAAAAGGCCTTTTATGTAGCTTTTTATAATCTGATACTGCTCCTACTGAAAATGTCCTGAATACAACACATTGTCAAAGTGGGAAAAATCATGAATTTACTAATTTCACTGGAGAAATATGCCTCACAGAGGCATATTTGTGCTCATATATACATATACAAACACACACTATAGCTGTTGTCCTATGTATTAGCACATAGAGTAATGTCTGCAGCATGTCCTTGTCATTTTCTGCTATGTTGCTAAAGTTCTCATTGTGAGAATGGATGCTAAGAAATCATATATGATTTAATGTAGCCATTTAAATGCAGTAAGATTACTTGCTTAAAACATGAAAAAAATTAGATTTAATGAGGATGATAAAGTAAACGGTAGCGTGGATATAATTGAGGACTGTTACCAAGAAAAACATTAGTGTCAGAGGATTATGGTATTTTTTTAGTACCTTATTAAAACAGTCAGAATGGATATGAACATTTTTAGGGATGTCTTGCCACATAAATATTTGGACCGTTACTTTCATACACTGTACACTATATAAAATGTTAATAAGCTTTCTAAAATAGCGCTACATTATAGGAACAGATTTTATATTCCATTAAATATTTGGAACTAAATTATCCCCCACATTTTTGATACTTTTTTCCTTTAGCCTCGTATAATGAAAAGGGGACACAGAACCAGGGATATGAATGTTCTGTTTCTGAAGAATTACTCAATGTATTTATTTATTAGGATTTCCATTAACGTCACGAAAGATCAGCTATCCTTGTTCTGAAACGCTCTGAACATGCACATTTCATCTTCCACTGCTAATTCTTCTGAAACATTGCCTCACAAACTCAGCAAATAACCACCACACAACCAACTGATGGAATACAAACTGCTTTACTCTTCTCCCAATGCTCTGACATGATTGTACAAACTTTCTTCATATAACCTCAGAAACGCAGGCCGCTTGACTTGGCTACAGAATGGCTATGAACCGATAACCATAGCCAAGGACCCCCATATTTCAGTACAAAGACAAAAATAATAAGGAAGCACCTGGAAGCCATTTCAAAGACCTGAATTCATCGTGATCTTGGAAGTGCCTACATCGACACCAACATATTTTAGATGAAACTTCAAATAAGAAAGCAGAACTGTGATTGTATGCCAAAGCCTAGATAGGACACTAGAACTATGATGTTGTGTAAGTGAAAACAACTAGCAAGTCATTGTTTTCAGACACTGGTCAACTTCAGCATTATGTGTCAACACTAAAGGATGACCAACTCAAGGGTAGTTAAAACTGTGCTACATAGAGCAGTGGCTCACAAGTGGACTCACTCAGCCCAAAATTTTCAATAGAATAAAATTTGTCCAAGATCCTTATTTCACAACAGATAATGTTTATCATCAGATAAGAGATCTAAATCCTAGACAGGTTTAAAAATATGTGCTGTGATTATCAGAAGTATGCAAAGAGGAAAACAATTCAAAGTTTGGGATCTCTCTTGTTTGAGAGAGCAAATGAAAGTCATTCTACTTACCTGACTCTCCAGAGAAGGTAAATAAATCAGATATAAAGCCCTACAATAAGAGTTAAGTGTTTCCTCCCTGTGATGCTATAATTTACAGAAACCTTTCAAGGTTGTATATGTCATTGTGGTTTGATTTAGGAGGACCCATAACCTGTTGAAACCAATGAAAAACTCCATATGAACTCAGCAACCTTTGGAATAACTCTTTCTAAACTGATTGAAAGCAAACTTTATGAATTCCAGCACCATGTGGAACAAAACCCAAAGAACATTTTGTTCTTTGGAGTCTTTGCCATAGAATCAAAGAACAAGTATTGTATCTTGGACAACTGACAAAAAAAATCACATTACTATAACCATGGAGTTGCTGTGCATTCATCTATTGCCAATGATATCCTATGAATACCATAAATGATAAGCTATGTGCTTGACTGCTGCACAAATTCACAGCAGATAAAAACTCCCAAACAGCTGCAAATGATTATTGGAATTTACTGTATTACATATTGATGTAATTTAATAAGGGAAGGTAGGAACAGCAGAGAGAAAAGTTATACAATATTATCAGAAAAGCAAACCCTAAGCATCATTGACTCCCCCAAATTGCAAATGCAACACCATTTTGCTAAGGAGGCTGTGAAAAGACTCACTGTGACCCAGTAAAGAGCTATTTATATATTATTTATATATTGGGTACTCACTCAAATGTACCGTAGATCAGCAATTCTTCCTTCCTGGTACCACATCTTTGGAGAAAGATGGTCCACTAAGGTATATACTCATCTATGAAATCATTATACAAAGAAGTGTTTTAGAAGGGAATGAAACCCATGTGGGTTCTGTTTGTTTTTCCTTGAAAAATAGATTATCGGAGTCAACTAACTCACAGCCAGTATAAAAAGCAGGTATCTCCATTCAAATTGTCCTGTTCTGCACCTGTAAAAGAATAAATAATAATAATATATGAACAAATGATGTTACAAATAAATAATAATACATTAATATAGTAAATGTAGGGAGGACGCTACAACAGAGATCCATGCACCGGTTTGTGAAAAAACAGTCTGTTGGCTGCATTGTTATTCAAGCACAATAGTCTCCTACTGTCAGACAGTGGCTGAAACAAAGTTCAGGCTTCGATTGGAAAAGAGCATCACAACAAAGCCCAAATACTGTTTTCGAAGTAGGAATAGCCTGTAATTACATTTGATTACATAGTCCACTTATTTTCCAACACACGTTTGATGGAGACATAATCATTCATGTTTGATGTCCATGGACCTAAGTAGCAAATGCTTACAGCAAGTGTACTGACCAGCTGGGTGCAGGAGGGATTTGAGGCATCCTTCCACCAGCCAGGGAGCTTTAAGTGAAGCTGCCTGCATTTCTGCTCAGTAATGAGACAGCAACCTCTTCGGTTCTCATTTTTGTTAGACTTGGAAGAACTTTTGTATCTGAAAGAGTTTTATTCTTTATTTTCAGATTGCACTGCACGATCATGGCAGCACGCTTTCTCTCTGTGGATCTGTTACTAAAGTCATTAAAATTAACGATAACAATTACTCAAGGACAGAAAAAGGCAGGAAATAGGAATCCATATGTCTTAGCTGAGAACCAGCTGCATCATTACAGAGGCTGCTGCAAGAAGGAAGCTACGCAGAAAAAAATGAACATTCATAATTCATAACTTGGATTTTTATTTTTTTGCTGTTTAGAAAAGTGACAGCTCCTGATCTGTTACATACGGGAGCATCTCATCATTCGAAGGAACCACTTCACGACTTCAACACATGTAACTCACGCAGTGGAAGGCTAGACTCACACTTCTACGTCGTGCAGACACGCAACATCTTTCTGACAGCAGACAGCAGATTTATTTAATGTCCTGCAGAAGTTAAATAAACAAGGAAACGTCATGCAGCCTTACAAACAGCCTGTTTCCACTTGCTGAGCTTATTTATTCAGAAATTCCCAGACCTTGTGGCGTGGCAGCGATTTCAGAGGTAGGGATTAGGAGAAGCAGCAAGCACACAAGGACAAGGACAAAGGCTCAAAGGCACAGACAAGAAGCCCTGTACCTAAACGTTGGCCTTGTAGGCAAAAGCTTGTTCATATCCATATGATGAGGGCATTGACAAAGGGCAACATTGCTGGAAACTCCAGCTACTGACTGAAGAAAACAGTCGGACACTCAAAATGTGTTAAATTCACGCACAACACTGTACGAACCTTACGTGAGATGTGAAAAAGCAGATTCACAAGTACTAGCATTACAAGAAGTCAAGGCCTGGATGTCCTGGGCTGTTCTTTGGAACCCCAAGGTCTGAGCCAGCTCCAGGAACCCTTTCCCTTGTAACTGGCGATGACCTGAGCGAGCAGACCAGCTTCGGAGAGGTTGAATAGCAGCCTTTAAAGGCCACACAAAGCCTCCTGCAAATGTACTTTCTAATTTTACATATGTTGAAGGGCAAATAGCATGCTATGTCTGTTGGAGACATGGGTTGACAACCTATTACCTGCTAATGAGTCCCTGAGCAAATTTTACTTAACAGTACTGTACAGCGACACGCCAATAACAAGCGGCTGTTCTAAAAGCTTATTTCTGCCAATACAGAAAAACCATATCATACAAATAATGTGCAATTTTTATGAATGGTTGCTAATTGCAATATTATTGTCAGGGATAATGAGACCACCTAAAAATAATGACTTCCCTAGAAGACGTGCATGCTGCTAGCTGAGGAATATTCCTATGTTTTACTGGAGCTACTACTCACAATTTTAGTGCACACAAATCACAAACCTAAAGAAAGACAACAAACTGTGCTCCTTTTTCATGCTTGAATAAGGAAGAGTCATAATCTGAAATTAAACATCCTTTCTGGTGTCTCAGACTATTTATTGAAATCCTTACAATGTTTTTCCTTCAGCACAGTAACATGTGGTGGAAAAGTACTGCCCCCGTCATTCTTTTTTCAGGATGGGATGAGTCACAACAGCTTCAGGTGCTTTGTGTTATGACTAACCTCCATCACGAAGAGAGCAAAGGGCTTCCCACAGCATTCCCTACTCAGCCTGTATTTCAGCAAGACTCCCACTAAAATCAATAAGCATTTTGCAGGAGTTATGAGTAAAGAATGAGGAGAGCAGCGTAAAGTAAGGTCTATTTCTAGTTAAAGAAAACCTTTCTCTTAGAAGTATATCATTTTAATTTTACCGTAATATTAAATTAGGATTCCTAGAGCAGCTATTAACAATATTACATATCATTTGTTTTACATATGCATTGTGCCATTTGTGTCTGCCAAGGACCTGGTGTGGTGTCAGAAGCAGTTGTGCACAGTGGAAACCAGATTCACAAGCAGGGCCTCAGTGAGACCGAAATAAAAACACCTGCAATTTGCAGCTTTGTCATAAACAGCTCCTAATGAAGCCATTCTTATTTTACAGTTCCAAAGTACACGGTGAGAACACATGCTCTAGTAAGGGCAGGAATAATCTTCCCTACTCAGCATCTACAGGTCTATATACAGTCCCTTCCCATACCATAGTGCAGGGCAGAGGAATAGCCTTTACATAAATCTGTGTGTATATATATATATATATATATATATCACAAGCGTTTTTGCCATAATATGGAAATTCCCAAGTGGCTACCTGGAAGCCAGCAAGTAAAATAAGAAAGTTACTTGTCAGTAGCGTATTAGAATTTAACTTCATGAAAACGTTACAACTCTTCACTATGGAAATTGCTTTAAATGTATCTGTGTATTAGACATTGTGCATTAATCATTTTCTCTACTCAGGAACCACTTAAGACATTTTATTGATTACACTTTTGTAATTATAAAGTGTTATAAACTAGAACAGTGACATGCTTTTAGAGGAGTCTTTACTCACAGCAATGCATTGAGACAGGATTATAGAGCATCATGGTATAAGGCTTTAGCCCTTCAAATTATTATTTCATGCAGCGCACTGCTGAGGATTTTTTGATTTGTTCCTCTAAAATATGCTTTGACACAGCATCAGAGCAGAAGCTTCCCAGTGATCTGTGAAAATCAGTCAGCATATTTTAAATAGAGGGGTCTAACAGTTTTGAAACTCATACACTGGGTCAAAATGAATTTACAGCTGTGCTTGCAAGTGCTACACTGCTAAAAAAGCGGAGTTTGCCTTTTGAATTCTAAATGAAATGCTGCTAATATGAAGACTATACAGAAAAAAAATAAGAACCGCTACAATACTTAAATCTCCCTTTTCATACTTAAATCTCCCTTTTCAAAATGGTTTAGGTATTGGGGAGAGAAAGTTTCATCCAATTTCACAAACATTTCAATACCTATGGACATGTCCAAGCTGCAAAACAGAGCATGGCTTGGTGGTGCCAAAGAGAGCAGAAGGTGAGCTGGAATATCCTATCGCATGGATGTGCAGTGCCATCATCCGCAGGACCCTGGGGTCAGCTGGCGTCAGTCACCTCGCTGATGGAGCCATGAGCTGTGGCACTCCAAATGTCCTGAATGTCCATCAGAGCCTCCGACATAGCCTCCTACAAATTAAAAAGGATTTTTTTCCCTGGACTGTTTGGAAAGAGTTTTGTGCATTCCTGAGACCATGATATTGCATCATTGCTATTCTTCAGTCTTCCAGCACACCACTGAGCCTGGTCTTTGGTCAGGGAGGGAATAAGAGGGCAGGGTAACACGGACACCAGTGATGCTTCACGCACTAGGGGTGGAACAGGTACGTGGTGGACACTCTCAGGGAGAGGCATGAGATGCGTCCATGTGGCCAAGCAAAGTTGTGAGGCAAAAGAACCACTGTCCTTGGAGCAGGAAATTGCCCTTTTAAAATTACAAGTTTCTCAGAGGAAAGGGCATCATGTTCTATACTTGATCAAGTAAAACACCAAATATTTCCTTGAAAAAAAAAAAAAAATAATAATAATATAATTTAAAATGAATGCTATTATGTAATCAGGGCTTAGAACTAACACATTTCTGTATGGTGCTGGGTTCCAACTCGAAGTACTCTTTTTCAGGCTCATTCTAACATGGCTCCAAAGAACATGGCGCAAAATGAAGCAAAGAAGGCAGGAAGAAAAATTCTAGAAGTGTGAATTTCTCCACCAAAGGGTCGTTAATTCATACGCTGAGCAATGATAATTTACAAACTATCATTACTGTGGCCTCATCATTATCAAGCTTGTAAATATGTGCAATTTCCTGTGAGCAAGCCCGCAGCATGGGCTGCATCTGGATCCTCTCCCCTCCCCAAACCAAAGTGGGAAAGTGGGATAAGTCTCCACAAACCTCGCAAAGCCCTGAAGGAGCTGGGGGGGAGGACAAGCGGGGACCTGAGTTACGTCCAACCGCATCCCTGCGGTCTCCTGCAGGCAGCATCTCGCTCTGGCAGCCTGGGCTGGGGCTGGCTCACGCTCACTGCCCTGCCACAACCCGATTCTCATGGGCAGGAGATCTTCTGTACACAGTTTGACTCAGAAAAATCAGCTAATGAGCCAAGCAAATCTCTGGAAACACTGGCTGACCTGCCCGCAAGATACCCAGGAATAGGATAAGCTTCTGGCTTCCAAACAAATTCAAGTCACAAAAGCATATTGCATAGATCTGTACCTCCATACAGCATGGACGTACGTATGCCTCCTACTGCACCGCTTCCTCTGTGCAGGCAGCAACTTGCACTTCTTCACGGTTATTACTTTGCAATGAAATTACAGTTGATTAATAGCAATAAATAAATAAACAAGTTATAAGTATAGAAATGTCTCTCTTCCTTTGGCCACGGGCTATACGTCACAGAAACAATACATCTTCTTCCTTTTCCTTCAGCATTTTCTGCCAGAGTTTAACCGTTATGAGCACTCATGGATGATAAGGATGGA
Organism: Anser cygnoides; assembly: GCF_040182565.1. Classification (NCBI taxonomy): domain Eukaryota; kingdom Metazoa; phylum Chordata; class Aves; order Anseriformes; family Anatidae; genus Anser; species Anser cygnoides. Next base: position 3,798,028 of record NC_089882.1, read on the forward strand.
AATTTCTTGCAAACCTGTGTTCAGGGATGCTCAGACTTTCCCGTATGTATTATGTCTTTTGCTGCCTCCATCAGACCATAACAACTACACTTGGTCTTTTTCTTTTTCCTTTTTTTTTTTTTTATTTTATTTTGTGCATAACATAGGATTTGCTTTGCAACACTGGGCTTCAGCAGAACCTTTCAGGAAATCACTTGAAGACATGCTTAATTTTGGCACCTAAGTGAATGGTTTAACCTAAGCATAGGTTTAATATTCCCTACTTGAGATCTCAAATAATGAGATCTCTGACAGTCTGAGAGAATTACAAGAACCAATTATCTGGCAGTGTCCTGAGAAGCAATGTGACTGGGAACAGCACAAAAATGGCAGACACTTCATGTCTTTAATGGGAACACTTAAGAAATAAAGACCACTCACATCAGGCCTCTACAGATCTGGCTTGTTATTCTTTTTACTGTCACTGATTGTTACTAAAACCCTAGAGTTTCAGATGACAGCTTTCCCCAGCCTCAGGCTGGCTCAGGGTGCAGGACACCTCCTCCCACCAGCACCAGCCTCCACTACACCAGTGCCTTTGAGAGCATCCCATCTGCGCTGCGTTAAGTCTGTGCCACTTCTAGACAGCAACCTCCATTTGATCCTAGAGAGTATTTCCCTACAAAGGCCAAACCTCCTAACAGTGAGAAATTAAAGTAGGCACACAGTCAACCCGTGATGAGCATCATGTCATGAGAGGCCAGGCGCTCAGCTTTCATACCGTCATTTCCAGTGATGCCTTGCATTTGATCCTATATAATTACGCTGTGCTTTTCCCCAGCTGGAGCTAAGCAACTTTCCCATTTAGTATGCCCCCCCATAGACATATGGGTTGCAGGACCCAGCAAGACTAACACCACCTGGTAGGACCTCCACACCACCACCAGGGCTGTCAGAAAGAAGTGATGATGACTGCTTTTACTGTGGGAGGCTAATAGCCGCCTCCTGCAAGAGGCTGAAATGAGAGATCTATGAGAGCATTTGGCCCATCCTTCTGCCACGCTGTCCCCTCGGCCCTGCCTTCCAAGGCACAAGGACACGATTTAGCTCTTCTGACTCTAGTGCTGTGTTCAGTCAAGAGAGAGAAGCACAACGGGAGAGACTCGCTGCTTTCCTAATAGCCCTCACAGTGAGAGCAGTCTGAAGTCAATTTGCTCTTCCTTTCCATTACTTCTAATTATACCCTCTGCACTTGCATATTGCACATTTAACATTGCCCTGAACAAATACTGGAAGGAACAAAAACTTTCCTTCAGGGAAAAAATAATAAGGCAAGAAAGAAAAGGAAAACAAATCAAGCATGAATATACACACACACACACATATATATATATATGAGAACAGTTTTTTAATGATGTGAAATTGTGGACTTCGCCAAGGTCACATGTGGAAGGTAGCATTGGATTAAGGACACCCATAAACACCTTTTCTAACTATAGGTCTCAAATGATAGCATTTAGATACACTGCATGAGCATTTGCATAACTAAGTGCTATATTGCCTTTGTCTCCATTTTCTTTTTTCCTTTGCCCTTTTGGACGCAGGAAATACTTTTCAAATCGTTAAGTGTAATAAATTCATCTAGATGTTTACCACAACCCTAAAGGGAGAAACTACATATCCCTACAATAAATGGAAAAAATACCTTCCTTCACAATTTTCATTTATTCAATCTGAAATTTAAATCATAAAAATAATAAGCGTGAATGGCATTAAAACCCATATCACTTTCTCCATAAAATCCTTATTTCCTCTGTGACCACCTACTGTTTTACATTTTCCCCATACAGAAAAGACTAAAAGACATGCTATAAGGAATTTTGGTTTTTCAGCAGCACAACTGCAGAGAAAAGAGCTATTCAAAGAATTGTGTCCCTGAGACTAGTGCAATCCCTGAAGCACACCAGCTTTAAGTTGCACCTCATAGTGTCTGCCCCTATTTAAACGAGACATCTACCTTTGTCCTCCCAGAAATGTGGGATGCAAATTGTCCCCGGGCAGACAGTGTTCATATGGTAAAATACCAGCTTTTAGCATGACAAATCTGAGAGACAAATGGCCAGGAGATTAATAGCTCCCTTTTATTAAAATGCATTTTTAAATCCTCATGAAATGGCTTCCAGAGAGTAAAGGTTAACCTGGGTCTACAGCCATCGCAATCGGGAGAGTTCTGATCTATTACCTTCACACGATGAGATGAGATACGAGGAACATCAGAAAGAAAAACACAAATGAATTATTTTACAACTTTTCAAAGCCAACTTGAGACGAGATTAATGATCATCCAGAACAGTGTGTATGTGGGCACTAGCAACATGTCTGCAATGTCCACTTCACAGTCCTTGGGTGCGTCAGGGAACGCAGAGCAATTTATTTTCAGCATTTTGCTTTTGCAGCGTTCTGCATTCCTCTATGTGATCTGAGAGCCATATAAAAGAAGAGCTCCTGACATTAATAGCTTTATGATGCAGCTTTTTGGTGGGGCAAGCATTTGAAGTCAACAAGCATAAATCACAGAAAGCAGAAATCCAAATTATCCCAGCACAAACTGTGGCTACATCCTTTGCATACCTCAAGTCTCCAAAGGATTACATGTGTAAAGGCTCTTTGTAAGCAGTAGGCATTGCAGATATGTAAAAAAAATACCTGCAAAAAAACAAACATGAGGGTCCTCCACAGCCATTATAATTTTGGTAATGAACGTCAATTACCACAAGAGAAGTGATGAAACCAGACATCAGGAACTGTAGTCCTCTGCTGATTATGGTATTTATTGACTACAATGCATATGATTGCTAGCAAACAAAACAAGAATTTGGTGTGTAAAGCAAGGGGAATTGTATTTTTAACATAAGTTTCTCATTTCACACAAACTCCTTTCTCTTTTACAGAAGTATTCCCAAAAATATGTGCCACTACTAAAAGCAGAAATGTCAGTATGTAAGTGAATTAATTTTGAATATGGATGAAATCAGAGACTCTGCACTGCAGATTTCAGAACAAAACTCAATTCTGAGGTGTATAATAACCTTAACAGCACTACTATAATAGATAAAACACTTGCTGCAGATGAATTGTAGGCCATTAAAATATCCCACTTTACAAGCTACAGTTGTACCTGTACTCCCTCTGTTCAACCCTAGCACCCTTCCTTTTTGCTGCTGTTGCAGTAAAGTACTTGATTTATTTTAAATATGTGTATCCTACCTTGCTGCAGGCCAATGCTCTTCAGGATTTCCTTTTTCCTTGTGGTTCAATGACTAGATTTCAGGAATTATAATCTCAAAATTCTCATCCTCTGAATGACGTCCAGTAGCTCAGGAAAGCCCTGCTGCGCTAGTCCTCGCATACCAGCAACCCCATCACAGCACTTTTTGCCGGCTCCTTTCATTGCTTGCAGCTGTTTTTATCAGTACTTACCAGCGATGAGAACCTGGACAAATACTTGAGGAACATCTTACACTAACCAGTGATCTGCAGTTTGCAAATTGCCCACAGAGGTGGCTAACGGAGCTGGCAAAGCAGAGCTCATAAGGCGGAAAAGTCTTTCCAGCTTGCAATGCTCAGCATTAGAAAGAATGAAACGGGCAGATTGTGTGCCAAATCATAGTTCCTTTAATCATCCAAAAGAAAGTTGGTCGAGGAGTTGGACTTGATGCTCCTTTTGGTCTCTTCCAACTCAGGATATTCTGTGATTCTACAATTTACTCTCTGATAGACCCCTTGGCTGCTTTGAGAAAAATACAGCTCACCTTGTTCAGAATTTTTTCCTCCATTATGCTTTTCTCTGTAATTCCAAATCAGAATAAGTATATACATATATAAAACAAGTAGAAAGTCACCTCCCTTACCTCATATAAAGCTGTGCTTCTTCTCTGGCACTTCTTCGCTTTTCCTAAGCTGAGTTGGCTCATCTGTTAACTCCTCTCACTCTAGCCACAGCCGTTAGTATTTCCAGAGAGATTCAGCAGCCTGAAGAAGGGTCTGCCTGCCTCCATACAACTCAGTTCTCCCAGACTTCCAGAAATATGGCACCTTCACAGCTATCACAGGACTGAAGAGCACTGAACCCTCAGTGACTTTAGAGATCTCACGTATGCTAAATTAGGAATAGGTTTCTGTACAACAATTTTCATCCTACAATAGATCACGAGCTAGACAGTGCAGACCTCAACAGAAAACACAGCAACAAACACCATTAGGGGAAGAGCACAATGAAATGGCTGCTGTGTGGGTTAGTACCACCTGTGGCTAGCCTGATGATCAAACTCAGACTGCATTTCACCAAATAGCATCTCTCCCACATGAAAAGCATGAAGGTCTGATAACTGTAGGAGGAACACCACCTTTGGTGTTCTGCTCTAGCTGCAGATACTTCTATTCCTCCAAATGTTGTGCATCTACTTCATATGAAACTTTCTATGCTCAAAATTCTCTTCTGCATACTGTCTCCCTGGGCTGTGTCAAAGAGTCATAGAGCCATTGTACAGCTCTGAAACACCCATCTCTTTGCTTTACTCACATAGAACATTTTTTAATCTTAAATAATTTAGCAGTTAGAGCATCAGATATTGTTTTCCAGGACAAAAAAGGAAGAGAAAAATGGAAGGGGAGAATTCCTAGTCTTGGTTGTTGCATGCCAAATTTCTACTTGGAATAAATTTTCACAATGGATCATGCTGCAAATGCTGACAGACTCTTAATTGGTGTTCTGCAGAGCCCCATACACAGCCACACCGCAATAATTTGGAAATGTCTTGTTTAAAATACATTTAGGCTATTCAACGCAGATATTGATATTCACTTGTAGCATGAGCGTGCCAACGACGCCTTGAAGGCATCTCTCAGCCACAGAATCTTTTTCAGCAGCAGGTGGGATGAAATGGTGACAAATGGGATGGAAGGCAGCACATATGAATAAACTATATAATATCCTATTTGTTTCCTCAACTTGGCTGCTTGCTTTGTTATTTTTCATAAGCTGGCAGTATGAAAGCAGCCAAAGCACAAACCCATTCCCACGCCTCGGTCCTACAGAAGATTGGAAGCAATTTCTGCTCAATATTCTATCCCCAGGAAAGCACTACGTGTCTGTGGGGAGACCATAAGAAGGCAGCACTGCCTTAAGCAGTAAGCACTGATGAATGAAATTCTAGCCTTATTTCAGCCTAGATTTGCAAGGAGAGTTTATTAATGGTAATACAATTGCTGTTTTGGAGAGAAAAAGCCCGCAAGCTGAGGGCTCCCTCAAAGCAATCTACGGCTTCTCCCCAGCGGGTGCGGTGTGTCTGTTTGTACAGAAAATACAAACAGCTTCCTGCTGTACCCAGACCTGCGCCTCTCTTACGGGGATCGGAATGACTCCGGTAAGGATTTCTTCAAACCACATCATGTGCAAACTTTATCACATCTGGTGAAGGTCCAAGAACTCTTTCTAAAACAGAAAGTAGCAGCAAAGTTAAAAAAAAAAAAACTGCAATTTACCAAAATAACAGTTACTATGTTACACAAATCTTGTTAGCGACAGATGAAAAAAGGACTTAAAACATCAGACAGTATGTAATTAGGAGAGTAAGACTTGATCCTGCACTGCTCAGCCTTGGCAGGAGCTGTGCCAGTTCTGTGCTTGGCCTCGCTCTTGGCCAGGCACCGCAGCGGTTCTTGTTCATCATTTATCATTATGCTGTCTTATCTCATGTTGCCTTAACTCTGAAACGAGACAATAAATATTTACCTCCCTCCTACAGAAGAGGGAAGGTTTAATTAGTTAATGCCTGCTCACTACCGCCGGGACTGCTAAGCACCGTCGGTGCCCCGGACTGCAGAAGCAGCGCGGCTCTAAAAGCAGAGCCCGGCTGGGCAGTCAGCTTGGTTCAGCTGCTGCCTGTCTGAGCCGTGCCTGTTGACCATGTGAAAGGGAATCAGCATCGAATCACTCTTGGAGAACACAAGTTTCCAGGTGCGCCTATGCCCGGCCCCACAGCCAGTTCCCTCTTGACCCTTTAGGCAGAAATGCTGCTCTCTGCCCCGGCAGTCCGGGGCCACAGGGACTCTGACATCCAAACCAGAGTGAGATCTGGACTTTGCTGGTCCTACTGGGATTTGCAGCCCTCCTGGACACCCTCCTGCAGCCAGGGTGCCCGTGGGGCTGTTGGTTATCCCCTCGGCTCCAATGGGATGCCGATGCCTTGGCTCACCTACCGTAGGAGACGAGATGCTGCTTCTCGGCGCGTGCTGTCCGCACCAGGCTGCGGGAGGGACCAGGCTGCTGTCCTGCTGCTTGCTCAGGGACTCCTGAAGCAGCCATACAAGAAATCAACGTTTGAAGCGTAATTCACAAATAAAGACGTAATTGGATTGTTTTCTTGATTGCAGCTTCTGGAGGAGGAAGGAAAAAAAAAAAAAAAGGAAAAAAGAAAAAATTCATACCTGGTCATTAGCCATAGGCAAAAAGCTTCCTTGAGGCTTATTTAATGACAGCAGAAATTTTTCAGTGACGCTTATATTACAATCGAGGTTTTTATCTTATGCAAGCAAAGTGACGAAAGGGCTGGAGCCGAGGTGCTATGGCAGTCTTTGCAGATATACTTAGGCCAGAATTCGTCTAAATTCTACCTTTTAGCTAAATTTTTCTTTCCCATTTTTTCTCCAATCAGTATTGGAGACAATTGGTACATCTTGGTACTTCATATCACTGCCATCCAAACACAGAGAGTGATTTCTCATAAAGGCTATCAATGAAGGGAAGCCCTGTGGGTTTGTTCGGTATGAGTTAATGAAGAGCATGTGCTTCAGCTCCTGGAGGAAATGTTTCTATGCTGAAGTATCTTGGGGAGTTGGCGGTGTTGGGGACCACATTGAGCATCCTGACCATTTCTGTAAGTATACTGAATAAAATTAAGCTGAAAAGAAAATTAAGCATTTTTACGAATTTCTGAAAAGGAGATTATAAATAATGCTCTTTGAATTCCAAGATGAAAAGTGACTGAACACAAGCAGCAGCATTCTCCTGTCAAGCTGATCCTTTCGTGAGGAGGAAGGGAAGCAGGGAGCATTCATCCTCTCTGCAATGGATGCATTTAACTCCTCATCTTTTAGGAAAACATGGATATATTTTCATCCTCTAGAAAAGTATTAAAGTGAAAATAACCTTGATTCCCTCAACAGTCCTCATCAAAAAAGCATGCAGCTGACAAGAAATTCTCACAGGTGCTGCGCTCCGCTGGGTATCCGCAGGCTCCAGCCCTCCCGGTACCATTTAGTGTTGAAGTGCATTGCTATCACTTTCACTTCCAGAGTAATTAAGTTGGAATTTATGATTCAAATATCTAAAAAAGCTATTTCACAGATGATTTGTAACCATGTTTAAGCATAAACATTCATAACATTCACAGATCCTTTGTATTTAGCATACCACAGTATAGCAGACAAAATCTAGATTAATGCATTGATGTACGTTTAATTCACCCATTACTGAGGCACTCGTTTTCTAGACTTAAGGGTTAAAATACCCACAACCACTACACACGCTGAAAAAAAAAAAAAACATACTTGCAGACAGAATATTAACTCTGCCGAAGAGCTGACATCACTTATATTGTCTTTTGCCATTATAGCTTTTAAGTATCACTATAAGCATTTTATTACACTACTGTATGTATATATAAAGTTCAATATAACCTATGCTTTTTGGGAGTAAAATTATATTTCAGTTTAGTTGCTACATACAGTGTTCTTCCTTGCTGCTGTGATAGTACTACTTACTCAAAGGAAATTTGCCTATGATGCAAGAAGGGACAGATTACTCCTTAAAGACAGCATGCTTTTATGAAGAATTCAGCTAACACGTTGCCAATATATTTATGGTCAACTTCAAAGAAACATTTTGTACTTTGCATGACAATGCAATTCTTTGCAGTAACAGCCATGGATCTAAGTGACAAATAAAACTTAGACCTATTGTGAATAGAAGTGAAAATCTATTTCAAATAGAAGATAAATTGCCTCAAACCTTGGTAATTATCTCTCTGGGATTAATAATCAACTTTAATTTAATAATTGGCTAAATATTTCCACTTTGAAATTTTCAGTAATAAACTGCAGTCTCTTAAAAACATTATTCCCAAGCACTTTACAGAATCATATTTTTTAATGAAAGCAAAGTTAGGTAAGCTGTCACTGGAAAAATAAAGCACACATAATCCTTAGAAGGCTTTTACAACACAAGATAATCTTTGACAAGAGTGGTGTCACAAATAGGCTTTTAATGCACACGATCCATCATAAGGGTAGATCTGAGGAGCCCAAAGCATCAGTCAGCTGAGCACCAGCTACACCATGCTCAGCCTTATCAACCCGCCCTGTGTCACAGAAGAGAGCTTCAGACATACACATCCAGTAATAACAAACGTGGCTAATGTTAAGGATTATATCTGAGAATCACAGGAACAACATTTGGAAAGGAAAAATTGAAATCTTGCTACAATTCACACTCTCATTGCCAAGCCTACTTTTTTTTTTTTTGAGGCAAGTCCAGAAGACTCTGCTCTTGACACAGACTTAAAATATTGGATTTGGGCATGAAAGAAAAAATTGAAGTGCCTGAAGTCAGGCTTCAAACATTGAGACAGATTAACTTCTAGAAACACAGAGTTAGCAAGGAAAAGTGCAGCTCCTCGCCCCCAAGAACCAGAGGGCTTTTGTTGTAGGTGCCTACAAGGGAGCAGCTTGGTACCTAACTTGCATGAATTTAAACCACAGACCCCAAGCTCGCACCATGCCACGATCTCTCTCCTCTATAGGTCCCCAAACCACACTCCCACTAATGCAATTACACAGTTAGAATCATAGAATCATAGAATATCCTGAGTTGGAAGGGACCCTTAAGGATCATCAAGTCCAACTCTTGATCATCAAGTCCAACTCAGTTGGTATTCCATGAGATCCCACCCAATATTTCCTCTTGGTGAACATTACGGAAAACTTTTATTATTCATATGTAAATATGTTCGTAAACCACAGGGCTGCAGGCTATGCTGAAGGATAAAAAATAATCAGGTATTCATGTCAGGACAATGATGAAGCGTGTGCCTGGATATTTTAAATAAAATTGTGGCTGAATTACTTAAGGTCATCAATATATACTTCAGCCTTTTAACTGTCTTATAAACAGACTTAAAGATGCACAACATCATATGTAGACTGAAATCTGATAAAACATTTAAAGATCCTAAGCTGAAGCAAAGACTTGAAAAGAGACAGCAGGGGCAAAGATCTGCAGCACTTACGGGCTGACCTATGGCAGAGAGTGAAGTTTTCCCAGATTTTCTAGATCTGCTTGAAGATTTTGATTCTTTTGACATCTGTGGAGACTGCCATCTAAAGGACTTTAGGTCTATAGCTTTCTCGTCCACAAATTTTTACTAGAAAATCGTTTTTTCTGGGAGTAAACTACAATGGAGAACTTCATTGTGTCTTTTTCTACTGGCACAGATTAATTTTAGTTCTGCTGAGAAATGGGTTTTTCCCTTCATAAAATAACATTCCTCTCAATCACCATTGTGGCAACTATTTAGACTCCACATAGCCCTGAAAACACTTTTCATTCCTCTCACATGGAAAGCTTCCATGCTATTCTTAGGAGATTGCAAGTTCAAGTTTAGCATTTCTCCTTGTGAAAAGGTGATACAAAGGGTGCGTGGGGGGCATGGAGGGGTGTTAAGTTGCAATAAATGTCTCTCATACTAGCAAAATGTAATTGAAAATCTCAAAACCTGAGGTGAAAATACATGCTGAAACATCACATGGAGGACTGAATTATTCGCCTCTTATGCTTTGCAAAATCAGAAAAAAGAATGTATCACATATGTGACTGGCTGTATGATGTTAATTTTTACCCTGTTATCAATACAGAAGACAAATACCAGGAGTTTTATAAATAATGATATTTCAGTCCCCTTTCCTTCTAAGGTTTAATGCTACGTATAAATCCATCTTCTCCATAACCTTCATTCAATAAAACCCAACTTTTCTTTGAGGGACACAGAGGAAAGAGAGCTGCTGTACTGTGCCATACCTCTACGACACTTGGATCCCTGCTCCTCCATTGTATGTTATTTACTTCATTACTCTCCTTGCTTAAAGTTTAATATTTTATTTAAAGAAGAGCTAATCCAAAGATGATCTAGGAGCAGGCGCACCAGCTCGGAATATCAGACACACAATGCTCAACACCTTACCCAGCCCTGTAGAAAGCCATTTTCCAGCTTCCAGCACCGGCTCACCACCTGCTGCAGGGAGCACCAAAGGTGTTACTTGTAGCAATATTACCTAGCACCATTTTTTTTTCCCCTTTTTCAGTAGATTCACTTTCTTTCAGTATTGAAGTTTCCTTTCTTTTATACTGAAGGCCAGTCTCACAGGACAGAGAGCATGGCTTACCGCTTCTTACCAGCTGCTCCTTTTAACCTTCCAGCCCAGCTCTAATTCTGGTCCCACTTTCCACTCGCCAGCACCTTCATCGGTTTCACAGGTCATCTCCTGCTCTCGTTTACAAGAGTAAAGACCATGGAGCACATCCATTACCAGAGTTAACAGAAAAGCCCTTTGGTGCAGAATGCCCTCGGGTTTCCTGGGGAGAGGCGACCAAGAGAGGAGCCCAACCACGGAGCCCACAGACAGCGCTGCAGGCGCTGCACACCGGTGGGGCAGCACTCCTCCAGCACCACCTAACCCCAGCCCTGCTGGGGCACCACAAGCAAAGACCTTGCTTTGTTCCACGTGTTCACTGCGGTTGTAGGGCCAAATTCTGTTATATTCAGACATACGCCATCCAGTGTCACTCCACACACACCAGTTCAGTTTTTCACAGCACAAGAAGCTGAGCAAGCCAGGCCTGCACATCCAACCCACAACAAATGCAAATCACTCCTGTGTAAGCGTTCGTCGGTTTTATTACTGTCCCTAAGTCTGCTTTAAGCTCTACTTTCCTGTTGATGTCTTTATAATACATAGTACTCACTTTGCCCAAATATGTACATTTATATATAGTTTCAGGATTATTCATGGTGCTACAGTTGCCTTCTCATATTTTTTCCTCATTATGTTAATTTTCTTCTTCACATACATTAGCAGTCTCTGAATGAAAAAGCAGAGAAAAAAGGTGAAAATGTTTTCTTTTTTATACCTATAACAATCAATAAAAGCAATGCTACAGAAACCACAGTGTTCCCTACTGCATTGCCTCCCCTTGAAATATTGATACTGTTGTAGTAGATTTTTTTTCCTCCTGCTTTTTGCAAATACAGATAATATAAATGTTCCCATTAGTAAGAAATATGTCACATCAAAATTAATGATATTCAGCCAATAACAATGCTACTCTCTGCCTGTCAAGTTAACTCAATTTCAGGTTAGCACAGCAATTCTGAATAGGGTTTGGATGGCAGAGACAGAGATGAATTAAGGCAATTCTCACAGGCTATGCACCCATGAAAAGTGTGCCCCAGATCTGAGCAATTACCTGTGAGCCTTTCACTTGCACACTGCCTTCTTACTCTGGTGCTGAGCAAGATTTTGATCCCAGTAAGAGACCTGCAAGCCTGCAGTAGCTTACTGCTCCAGGGTAAGCCTGGAGGAAGTGGAATGTAGCAACTTCCCCTTCTCACTCATCAGAAGGGATCAGAATCTGCTCCATAAATGCTTGGATCATGAAGTCCTGCTTTAATACATTTTACGTCTTAAAAAGAGACCAGTATCTTCAAAATAGCCTTTGATTCCAGTACAAGAAGCTCTTTTTACTGAAATATTCAACAGCAAGTAAAATACTTAAGACAACTCGGATAAGAGAATTATTTTTTTTGCTCGTCTTCCCTTTCAAAAAAGTATTAGCAACAGATAAAAATGTGTTAGCAGTTTTACTAAACTGAAATAAGGCCAAAATGCAGGTTTCTGTTACAACCTCCAAGAATGACATTAAATATTATTAAAAAGGTTATAGACAGATCAGTGCTTAAGGGTGACGAAGTGACTAGATCAGTTAATATGAGCATCATACCTTTCACCAACTAGCAGTGGACAAAGGGAATATGAAATAAGGTTGCAAGCTGAAATGCCCATATTGACACTGGCATAAATCTGAAATACTTCACATGTAACAAGAAGATGACTGTATTCATATGTGATTACTGTCAAATTAGTAGTGCCAAAGGCTCCTGTAATACAGAGATCCAATGTTAATGTTCATAAAACTCAGTTATCGATGCTCTGTTCACTTTAAATGTTTCATAAAGCACCCAGCAGTATTTGCGCAAGTGCCATAGGTACTTTCCTCCTCTTCAAATAATTAAACAAATATTTCTGCTAATTGTACTGGGAATAAACATGCCTTTAAAAATAAGTTTGGTGGACCTGGCCATCACAGAGAAGTTGATCAATACAGTAACTTTTAGTTCAATCTAAATCTCCTCCTAGAAGAAGCATCTCCACACCAAGGTTATCCTGGTTTAAATATTACTGTTTAAATTCATTCCAGAGTTTGTACAAGAAAAAAAAAACTTACCAGCTTAAGAAACAGGTTCTCTCTTCCAGCTTCTACTCCCCTGGCATCCTACCTTAATTGTGGTCAACACTTCTCCAGGTCTCTAGTTGTGCTGGGAATTCTTGATGATTCCTTTTAAATGTCAGTTAATAATTTTATTTACGCATCTTTAAGTATTGTCAACGAAAGAAGCTTTCTCAGCCTCACTCACATTGACTAGTACAGGTTTCCATTATCATACTAAACAGAAGTCATAGGCTGAGTGTGTCAATTAAAACCTCAGACAGACAGAGAAAATATGTTTAATAATTACTTATATTTACTTTCTCTCAGGTATATTTGGCTGAGCATCATTGGAATTTTAAAGTAGTATTGATATAAAGAGAGGTATAAAAATATCTGCGTTTTACCTTGAATCATTTCTGCAACATACTTGGTGTTGCAGGTGTTTTGCGTTTCCCTCTGTGGGAAAGAAATCAGTTACCTTTTCATGTTTATTGGAACTTCAGAACAATTCCAGTTCTATGTTAAAAAGGTGAATGTCTACAGTAACCCCCTGAAGATTAGTAGCATAATTCCAGGCTTAGATGGTGTAAATAAAAACAGTAGCTACACACACAGCAATCAGCTCACAGCCACAGCAAAACCTGGAAAGTCAGGCAACTTTCCCACTTGGCTTCCTGTAAACGCGGCCTTTACCAATTACTGAGGTTCAGCACTGTAAAAACAAGAAGTTATCCTTGCAAGAAAGTTGTTATGAGAAAGTTGAGTATTAATGGAAGACCACATTAATAACAATTAATAAAATAATTAATAACAATTAGTAAAATAAATTAATGAAATGGAATCTGAGATCAATGAGTTCAAAGCAATGGCTCAGAGCATTTCTTCTTGATATTCCCTGATTCTGCTCATCTTCAGAAAACTGCCCACCTGAAAGGCTCTCAGGATATATTATGAGCTATGTCTTCTCTACATAAGTAGCACATGCCAGGAGGTAATCCCAGTGAGTGAAGGTAGCTCTTGAGATCAAAACTTTCCCTATAGCTCTCATTTTCTTTGACACACACCACATCATAGACAATTCAACTATTATTTAAGAAAAAAATTGTTCCACTAAGTCTTGCAAGTGAGAGTAAAATACGGGGGAAATAAGCAGTAAATTGTGTTGAAAAAGAATCAAAATCAGATGTAGAATATCACTATACTTTTAACAATTTATTTGACAACTGCCACCAGAGAGTGATCTTCTAAGATAATGGAAATATTGGAACATGCAGAGTTTCCTTTTTTGCTGGAGTTCTGCAAAAAGAAAATTACATCTGATCATACACTTCACAGGAATTTTCTACCTTTTCCCCTCTTCAGATTGGAACAGGTCTGAATAATTGCACACCAACAGACACACTCCAGTAAAACAATTCCAGAAGGCAATAGGCAATGTGAGAGGTATAAATGTAAACCAAATAGCTATGAGTTTTACACCTATACACCTATAGCATAGCACAGAGAAAGTCTAAGGAAAATTGAATTATAATTTCATTCTTATCAAGCCAGTGAAGAACTACATTTATTTTTATACAAAGTGGAAAAACAGAATGGACTTTTCCTTATGGGACAGAGAAAAGAAAAAACTGCTTTATACCTTAGACCATGATTAAAATGAGTAGTTATATGCAGATCTTTTTTTACCATGATTTTATTGAACCATGATTAATTCTTGAGTAATTGTTCACCATTTATGACATATTTGATTGCTTACCTTTGACTCCATGCACTTAATTATAAGCTTAAATTCATACATTGATGTCAATAGGACTGCTCTTGGAACAGAAGTTAAGCAAATAGTTCAGTGCTTTGGATGATCAGGGCCCTTTGGTGTCAAAAACACCGGTAAATATCAAACATCTGAGCAGTGACCTCAGCTGAGCATGGGACAGAAATAGCCATGATAACATACTATGGCAAAAACGCAAAAAACTGAAACCTACTCACTGAGCTGAGTCACGGCAGGGGGGTGGAACTAGGTGGTCTTTAAGGTCCCTTCCGAGCCAAGCCATTCCAGGATTCTGTGATTCTATATGCTACAGCACCAGGAAAAAAAGGTGATGAAATGTAGAGGCATCATATGGCTTGTATTATGCACGAGATCTGACTGTATTATCACAGCAATTCCTTTTGATTTTAAAAATGTATGAAGTAATGATAAAGTGGTACTTGGAGAAGACATACTGACATTTCAGGAGGGGCCATAAAACGTGATCAATTTTGCAAGATGTCATATATATCCACTTCCAGATAATACACAGTAAATATTAAAATTATATCAAATCTGTAACATGTAAGAACCACCTACAGAAGTTGTATACTTAATCTTTCATGTTTAATTTATAATCAGCAAGGTGCAGAGCACCTCTTCCTAGGACCAACTCTTCCCAGATACCAGAAAGATCAAAATTGACTAAAAACACCAAAATGTTCAGTAAGAAGGAAATGCCATATCTCCCACAGAGAGCAGAAATTAACTGATGAGTTAATTTCCATCTGAATTGCACTGAATTAAAAAAAAAAAAAAAGACATTCCATATATCCTGTATTAGTCTTTAACTAGTGAGAACTTTCCTGCCAAAAACAGGAAAATTTTAAACATTACGAACAATACATGTAGTCTTAAGACACCACAAAAGAACCTTCTATAATTTAAAACTTTCATTGTCATATTAAAACCTTGAATAAACTGGTAAAACAGCTATACTTACTCTTATGCACAGTAGCCAACATTCTCATAGCGGTCACCTAGCAGGAACCTCTTCCCAGGCTACCACTTTTAAAAATTAACTCCATGTATTTTCACATAAAACATTCACAAGCAGAGTGTTAATACTTGTTCTACTTAAAATTGGATGGCCTCACATATGTCTTTTTTACATCTGTGGAAAACTTTTACTCGAAAAGCATTATATTAAACACAATTTTTAAAGCTTTTGAAACAGTCAGCTTTGAAAGAGAAGCAGAAGGTTGTCAGAGGGATCTGAATTACACACATTTCTGAACAAATCCATTTCTCTAGTTAAATATTAGCATAAGAGACTGAGAAATTTCCCTTAGTTTAATACAAGTTTTATTTCAATTAAAGCCTAAGTACATTCTATTACTATGGTGACCATTTCTAACCTTTCCCCATTTCCTGCAGTTCTAGGGTTTTCTCCTGTAACACTCATTATGTTTGGATACAGCTCCTGGCTGATGGCCAGCTTACTGGCTTCATTTCCAGACCCAGTACGAACGTTAACAACTTACTACTTTCACATGAACCGAAGCAGCATTAGAAATCTACGTTTCATTTTGTCTCAGAAAGAAGTAGCTGACAATGCCAGTCCAGAAAGTCGCAAAATGCTTTAAACTTCACTGCACACAAAAATTGAATAATTAGATATTGTATTTCTTTAGCCCTTATTTTACCTATTTACCGTCAAAAAACAAAAACAATCTCTCCCTGCCACTTTATATCAGCCATAATTGCTTTCTAGCAGACCTAATCAGGGATGCAAAGACGACAGGCAGCCTTTGGTTTGCCTTCCTGGAGAATCACTAGGAAACAGATCGTTTCGGGCTTTTATACACTCAGAAAAGAAAAAACTGTTACCTGGGCACGCCTCTGTATTTTACCCAAGCTGCTACTACATTCAGCATTTTCCATGGTGTGCACCTCATCATATGTTGCATTTTTTAGCTCAGTTTTCATGCAGTCTGGTGGATGCTATGGGAATAATTGTAAACACCAGGTTTGAAATAACAAGGTGGCAGAAAGACAAGCAAGCATGCTTATGGGTGAAAGTGTCTTTGTGCATTTTACCACTCCCACTGTCCGTCCTGTATCTGCTGTTTAACAGAGTTTCTGCCCAAAGGTGAAGTGGCAACAATCCCACAGCCAGGGAAAATCCTATAGCCTCCTCAGATTTACAACAGGGGAAAGCACAAGCAGCTCCATGGAAGTCAAAGGACTTCCTCTAGCGTAAAGCTGGGCACTCTGAACAGAGCCTGCAATTTTTAAATAGCTTCCCTGGGAATTGTCTCTGTAACAGCAAGTTTATTGTCACTGCGTTTTACGAAGCAGCCAAACACAAATTGATCCAGCTGACTGGCTCATGAACGCTCCAGCCCATTTGGCAATCTCATTAGGGACGGCGCCGGAATGAACCAGAAGTTTGTCACTTTTTCACTTAGTGAAACACTTTGAATGGGGTAAAAGATCCCTTGCCTCTTGCTGAGCTTTGTGAGTTTTAATGCTTTTTATGTACTGCTTCTCTCTGCTTCATCTTAAACACATCTTTTATCCTGGAGGTATTCAGCAGCAGGCAGGAGAGCTTAAAGCAAAAGACAGAAGGCTAACACTGATTTCATTCCTATCATGAAGGATGCCTTTTTTAAGGGTAAGAAGCTTACGTTGACTTTCCTTCAGTGAATTCTCTCCAGCACAGCTCTCCAAAGAGCATAACAAAGCGCGACGCTTCGGTGGACTCGTGCTGCATCCACATGTGCACATGCAACAGCGTGCTACATGGGGGACACGGGGAACGAGCCCGGCCCTTAAAGGCCAGGGTAGGCAGCCCTCCTGTCTACAGGCACTGTGCCAGTGGCTGGTCTCATTAGAAACAGCTTAATGAACGCAAGAGAAATATGCTTACTGTAATGTGTTTTTTTTATTGGTTTGTTTTTTGTTGGCATTGTTGTTTTTTTTTTTTTTTGAAAACATGCTACAATTCTACCCGTTTCCATTGGGATTTCTCACTCACCCTCTACTCTTCTGTTTTTTTTTTGTTGAATTGCAAGGTAGAAAAAGCGAAGGCCATTCATAATTCAGAGCTGCAGAAAAGACAACATCTTAAGGGCTGCACATTCTAGACAGAAAACAAAGTTTAGGCAGAGCATTATTCTCCTCTCGAGGCTGTGTTTAAGGACCCAAATGTTTTCAGCTCCTACGTTTTCACTAGAACCCCTTTGACCCTAGTTTTGTACATCTTTTGCTCAACTTCTGGAAGCTTTTCTGTAATTCTTCCTGTCTCAGGAGTGAGACAAGTCTCAGCATAATGCTGAGGCGGTACTGGAAAAATTTGGAATGCGAAACTTCAAGGGCCAACCTAACAGCACAGGAGCGGGTCTGACCGCCTGAAGCCGAGGCTGCAGCGCTCTGCTGCTGACCCAGAGATGCCAGGCCCTGCCCAGACGGGGAACAGCCAGGAGCATCTGGCTGGGGATGAAAAGCTGTGTAACCCTCACATGCAGGCCTATCAAGGACCTGCTATAACTGCAGGTTTTGCTGATGGTAGTTACCCTAAGATGCTTAAAAAAAAAAAAAAAAGCTCATCTGAAAAAGATATTTTTACTCCTGGCTGAGAAAGTTTACCGAGAAGGTTGTTCTTCTATATCGGCTGCAATTTACGTTTTAAGGATATACCAAAAATATTTTCTGAACAAAAAAAAAAGGTTTTAGTGCAGTACGTAAATGGTTGAAATACAGTAGATAACACAGAAATGGAAGGAGAACTATAAATGACCAGATAAATTGATAGGTCCGTTTCTCTGTGAGATGCACAAGCTGGTGAAATAAAGCACGTATTACAGTAATGGAGGGAGCACGCGAGTACCTGGACAGATCCCTCCGCACATAAGGAATGTATATGAGCTTGTCTCTCCCACTTCTGAATGCACAAATAATGATTTACTGTTGAGTTTCTAAGGAAATATCCTCACGAGTAAGAGCAGTCAGGGAAAGCACTGCTGTTAATTCATCAGCAGCACTTCTGTTTGTACCAAGCAGCAAGGCGGCGCTTAGGAGAGCTCAGCTCCTTGCTAACAGCAGAGCTGGGCAGCCCTCAGGGTAAAGGAACAGGTTCTGTCCGATTCTTTCGATCAATTCACAAACTGTGAACACCGTTAAACAATGTCCTATCTGCTGCAGCTTCACTTGGGGACCACCGCTCTGGGGAACAGCCGAATGTCAGAGCCAGGCTAATAGCAAAGACGAAGTACTAGCTGCTCTTGTGCTGCTGTTTGTTCTTATTACAGCGCTGCTTGGGAACTCGGACAGAGATGAGGGGCCTCCCTGTGCCTCCATTTTGTGGCACTTGCTCTGGGTGCACCCCTCAGCTGCCCTCCGCTGCCCGCCGCCAGGGCCCGGCCTAGCACACAGGAGGGAGAGGGCCGCCTGCGGGCAGCAGGGCTGGTCCCAAACCGGGCCTGAATCGCCTGAGTGGGAAAATTTGACTTACCCTGGTCTGGGCTGTACAGGAGGACCGGACAAATATTAGCTATGGCTCCATATGCTTCAGATACAGCAGGATCTAGTTCAGCTTAGCCATTGTCAGGTCCTCCAGGTGTTGGCAAGAACGGGACTTTTGTGTCATCCCAGCTGTCCACCCTGCAAAAGTAAGGGAGCGTTGCAAATAAATGAGGCACAATGCATTCTTTCTCTCAAGAAATTTTGAGAATTTCTTGAACCTTTAATCTATTTTTATAACTGTTATTAATTCAAATTTATAAAAGAAAAAGTTGTTTCAAAACAAACAAAACCAAATTCACCAAACATGAGTAAAACTTCAGAAACAACCCTGACAAAAAATCATAAAAGTGATCAGAACTGCTTTAATTTTTAAGAAGTGACACTTTCAGTCCCAGAAATGTTTTGAGCATCTACACATTTCCTGCAGGAAACAATATTAGAAGTTCACATACATTTCTGGGGGTACGACAGTGATTCCTGCACTGCAAATTGGGTAAGCACCTAAACCATGTGTTATTTACCACAGCTCATAGCCTATCATAGAAGACATATAACATCTCAGAAATTTAGGCCTTTTTATTTCTAACCCTCTGGAAATTTAATGATAGTTGTTTAAAACATTATCAAGAAAACCCAGGAATAATCCATTATGGGCACCACCCAAGGAGACAATTACAGCAGGAAAGAGATTTCACTAGGGTGCTGGCCAATAACAACTTGCAAGCACAAGGGCACAGTATTACACCTTCACTATATTTTCAGTCAGTGTTATATTGATTTTTTTTTTCTCCACAATATCTTTTATTTATCATTTTTAATCATGTTCTAGTGACCTCCACAGTCTGTAATTGAAGGACCACAGCAAGCATGATTCAAGAACAAGAAAAAAGTAATAAATAAAAGAGAAAAAAATCTATATTCAGAAGCCTGAGTGCATGGAATCATTCAGAATATTCTGCAGGGCATTTTCTCATAGGACTACAGGACTGTGTGAGCAAATATTTTTTATACTGGGGGACACCATGGGATACACATTTAATATCAGGGCTGCATCGTGCTATATCCTAAAAGCTATATTCATATCCAATACAGGGCTTGCCGATTTTTCAGTCCAAACAAGAACTATATATAATACATACATAAAATAAAAATCTATAAGAATGTATCTCTATATTATCGCACCATACCAGTGCCACCATCACGGCTCCACGCAGAGGCAGGCTGCAGCAGTACAGCAGCGAGCAAAGCTCTGGGTTAGTTACAAACTGCCAGACGCTGGTGGCCGGTGGGTGCCTGTGGCGATGCTCCAGTGTCAGCCTGGATTTGGGAGCACCTGAGGCTGCAGGGAGCTCCCAGCCCCACTGCTGTGCTCCAGCCACCACCCCAAGGAACGCCACGGCAGCCTGGGGGGCTTGATGTAAAGCAGCTTTCAATTCAACTCTTTTTGTATCACTGTGTGAAGAAGTATCAGATAAACTCCAATAAGTCTGAGCTGATCGTTGTTTTTTGTTTGTTTTTTTTTCTTTTTGTCCATGAAATGACCGTCCATGATTAGTTCCTGCACCAAGAGGCTTGGCCTGGTGTTCCCAGTGGTACCGTCAGAGCCCACACTCTTGACCTCCAACTGTCAGTTATGAAGTGGCAGTGGTAAAGGACCAGCAGTTCTCTGCTGGGTGCCATAACGTGGACAGGAAAATGGAAAGAATGAGTGAATGGCAGGGGAGCCAAGTGAGATACAAGGAAGGCCAAGTTTCATATCCATTTGTTTCCAAGACATAAACTGAAGGACAAGAAGAAGAAAGCAGCAAATAGAATTCTTAATATATATACTTCTTAAAATAAAATATAATCCTGTCAACTGCTGTCTTACTATGAGACCAACTACTATGCTAAAGCTGCAAGGTATATTACAAGTTGAAGAAACCATAAACTCTGATATAACTCGCTTTAATTTATAGTTGTCTGACAGTTTTGTTCTTCTAAGCAATTTGCTTGATGTATGCCTGACGTCACTTTAAATGAACTGTTTGAAATAGAAGTACAATGTAAATGGAGTGAACAGTTTTGCTTAGAAGGCTTTCCAAAGCTGACCTGTGAAACACGCCAGCTGCAGATGTTGCCTGCTCCACCGCTGCACACAGCCATTCCCAAGCACCCCCTGCTTTGCAGCCCCAGAGCATCCTTTCACACAGAGGCTTTGCTTTGTGCAAATGCAAGTTCGCAGGGTTAGGTGGGTGCATCACCCTTCCTTTGCATGTAGACTCCTGTGCTTCATTAACAGCCCCCTGCCCCTGCAAGCTGGTGCTCAGGGGGACACTGGAGGTTGTACTGGGAACCAAGCAGCACAAGCAGGGCAGAAACATGTGGGGTGGGGACGGGAAGCCCAGGGTGTGAGCATGAGTTAGACTTCAAAGACTGGTGAAGGATTTCCCAAGGCTGTTTGCATAAAGTAAAATTTATCGTGCACCAAAATTTGCAAAGCAATTACCAAAGGACAGTTCAGTGTGATTAGCGTGAGCAAGTTCTAGGAACTGCACAGGTACCACAGTGCACATAATTACACATTTCTAAATACATAGGTAAGCAACATACCAAAAAATGTGGATGGGGCAAACAAATCTGTAAGTCACATTAAAAATCCACCCTTTGGAAATTCATTGCACCCTTGGAGTGAAGAAAAGCATCTCGTATAAGGCTCTTAAGTGAACAACGCAGAAACATTCTCAGGAACTCGGGATAAATATATGTTTGTGCTAGCCAGGGGAGATTCAGGAGATTTTCACTGAGATTCACTTTGGAAGCTGATAAAAACAACATAAAAGGTGACAGAAAAATGGAGGCTTATCCCTGTCTGGCTCCTGTTGGCCTCAGCCTGGCAGAGCACCTGACTACATGTATCAGTCCAGCACACAGATAATTTCCCTGTACACAGCATTAAAGCAGCTCCTAAGGTCCGGGCCAGAATACCTAAGATGCAGGCTCTTCTGAAGCCTTTAAAGCACAAGAAAATCTACAAAAACAGTTATTAATGACATCTCCTGGAGTAGCTGACCTTGACCCCCTCCATTCTGGAGAGTGAGGATGTTTATTGAAATATTCAACACAGCAAGAACAAACACTTAAGTCCCATCCAATTACAAAGCAAAAAGCCCTCACAGCCATCAGCTGTTACCCGACGCGTTTGCAATGTCATTGCCTGCAACTACCCCGTTCAAGGCTCTGCGCCTTCAGCTTTTTGTGGAAGTCCAGCATCTTTACTGGCGTGCCCGCTCCTCCTGCTCTGTATGCCGCCTCCGAGGAACCCGTCTGCACACCGGCCCGGGTCAGCGACAGGCAGTGCCTGGCTGCTGCCGCTGCAAACGGCTGCCACTGGGAGCACGATAGCCCATTACTAGACTGTCAGGAATCTTTGATTTAAAGGCCATAATAGCTATATTTTATCACGGACTTTGCTATGCCATGGGTTTTCTAAGCTATAGGATTAAATTGTTTAACAGCTGCAAACTCTCTGATCTTAATTGCATTTTTTATTTGCATATGCCTTCAGATCCCATGCACGGGCACTGAGTATGAGAAACAAAGCGCACAACATGGGCTTTGTTCAAGCAATTCAGAACCAGTGCTATTCCCACCCGGGGATTCCTTGACACAATGGAGATGCACTCACAACCCAAGGACAACAAATGCTGCTTTACCAAGTAAAACATTCATACCCTGTCTGGTTACAGATTTGCAAATATTTGGGGGGTGGGGGGAGTCAGACAACCTAAAATCAGGGTGATATTTTAGCCTCTTATAGAGAATTACTGATGTAGGGAGAACTGGGAATGGCTTCCACCCCAGGAAATTTTTCTTAGAAGATAATCATCTATCAAGACAGAGATGCGAACAGGTGCCAAAACACCGGATTTCAAAACACCTCTCGCAACAGGATCAGCTCCTCCTGCTTTCATCTTCCGTGACTGCTGCATGAGATGAGGTATTCCAAGACGCTGATTAAGGCAGACAACTGAACTCCTGTAAAACACGGCATCCCTGGGTATCTGCTTATGTAGAAACTGGAAAGTTACACAAAATACTTTGTTAGCATGCAAATTTGTCACAAGAACCAGAAAAGCATTTTTCTTTTCCTAAATGTAAAAAGCCACTGGCGGCATTTGGAATACCATTAGGTTTGCAAATAGTCAACCTAGCAGCTGCTGGTGCAGCCAGGGGCAGCGGAGCAGTGCCCAGAAGCCCCCTCGCTGTCCCCTCGTCCCCAGCAGCAGTGCAGGGGGCAGCCCTCCCACCTCTGGCACGGCGCTGCTGCTCCGCCAGGAACGTGTTCCACAGGTGGGCTGAGAGCCCCTTTTGTCTGAGACAGCAGAGGCTTTAGCTAATTGCATCTCAGCTGGAGATTATGCTTTGCATATCTTATAGAAAGAAGGATCCGCCTGGTCTTTACATGTGTAGTAATGATTTTCCTGAAAACAATCCACTACAAAACAGAAACAAAACCACACTGTTTATGCACAAAAATGAAAAAGCGGGGTTAGCATCAAGGAAACCTACTGCAAGGAAACAGCACTGCTGCAATCAGTACTACTGCAATGCACCCTGCTGGAAGAAAAGGAGAAATCCTGGCAAGTGGTAAGAGATGCTGGAGTGACCAGTGGAGACGATTCCCATGTGCAAGAGGAGCAATTCTGCAAACATGAGACATCCAATGAGCCCTCCCAGGGATGCGGCAAGTTTGCTTCATTCTTTCAACATAAAGTGACAAATTCATGAAGCATTCCTATAAGAATAGCTATGAGTACATACATACCTCAGACATTACTTGTTGAAATGCAGAATCTGCTGGAATATTTGAATAGTAATGAAAAACAGAAAATAGATGCAAATGTACAAAGTGGTTTCTATCCAGTATGCAGATCTCAGGGTTAATGTTGACATAGCAAAGTTCATCTCACTGTTAGCTTCCAGGCTGGCCTGGTTCCAGGAAAACACAGAGAAGCTTATAAAATAATAATAATAAAAACAATGATAAAAAAAGAAAAACCCACACCAGCATTTCACAGCCATAGCCTCACAAACAAAAAGGTTAATCAATATTTTCAGAGAATCTTGGAAAATGTCTAGGCTTAGTATAGAGCAAAAATCTGAGTTACCCAGTGATCCACCCAAAAGAAAAGCACAGACACATTGATTGCAAACATCAGGTAGCGTGTTGCTTTCTCAGCTTACAACCAGGTATCGGGCTTCACATAGTGTAAATGCAAAAAAGAGAGAAAGAGAGAGAAAGTTGTAGCAGTCGGACAAAACGAGGAAGCAACTGATGAGGAAAAAGCAAACCTCAGGACCCATGGAGTAGTCCTCAACAGGGAGAGACGTGTGAAGTTGCATCTAAAAGGCAGCTTTGCATGAGTGCTCCACACCAGCACTCGGGAGATGCAGAGGGCAGGAGCAGAGCCAGGAGAGGCTGGAGGAGCTCGAGACAGCACACAGTGAGAGCAGGATGCTGCCAGGGAAACACGGCTCAGGTATTTCTCTGAAAGAACGCTGCACGGCCTGTAAACTTTGGTAATGGAATAGAAGAAAGGGTATAGAAAGCCTTCAAGCACTAAAGGGAGTTTTGGTTAAATTTGCTTAAATTAAGGAGTGTAAAATGGCCATTTGATTAGAAAATGTTTTAGTTGTAAACCTCAGTGTTCAGAACACGCTCTTTGTCCCCATCAGAAAAGAGTTTCTCTATTGCACTAAACTACTTTAATGATATTCCCAGGGCATAAAGGGGTCTTAAATGATGCTGATCGTCTGATAACTCCTTTAGTCAGTGCATTTCTCAGACATCCTACTGTTATGAGAGTATAAAATATGAATGTCTTCTAGGTCTTTGTCACTGACAGTGAGGTGCTGTAATTCACCGGGAGCTGAGGGCTCAAAGCCAAGCGTGCTGACGATCAAACTACTGTTGGTTCACAAAAGGCAGCTTACCACAACGTGGCCAGCATTCAGAGAGTATTCAGCTGACACTCATATTATCATCCCACTGATTAAACGAGATGATTAAGTTGGCAGCCTGCAAATCACACTGCCACATGTGTATTTCTCTGTGCTATTTTTCCTGAAGGTTTTTTTCCTGCAGGTTCAAAAATTCCAAATAAATGTCTGTTTTCTAAACTTAAGCCACAGAGTTCAGTTTGCCCACCTAGAGGTTTGGTTTTTTTTTTTCCTTGAATTTCCCTTTCTGCCAGAAAAACATCTTTCAATTAGAGACTCCTGCAAAGGATGCACAACACCCTTCCTCTCAAAGCAGGCTTACAGATGAAGAGCTAAAGAAGATTACTCCATAGGAAAGGCGGCAGTAATTTCCTGCTTTCACTCAAGGGTACACTGGGGGCTCGGGGCAGACTGGGGCCCATTAATCACCGCGAGCTCTCTGTCGATTGGCTTCAAGCTGCCGAGCGCTGCCACTTACTCCGGGACACTTGTAATATCTTGCTCTTAACAGGAGCTTGCACAAAGCCTTCCTTGTCCTTGATTTCAAACGGGACCAGATGAAACTCCAGAGGATCAAAAGGTGGTTCTTGGGGATTCCGAAGATCCGTCAGCTTTGGGGATTTTTAAGAGCAACTACAGCTTTACAAAGACAGATCAAATCAAGCCCACTATGAAATAGCACTAGCCAGAAGCCATCAGTATCAAAGTGGGTGTTTTGTGCTCATTTGCAGCACGCAGACTGGGAGCCCCCAGACGCCAGCCCTGTGAAGCTGCGCTCCAGATAGCCACGCATGTGGCAGTCACAGCAGCCACTCAACAGCTCTGAAGGGAGATCTGAACTAATCACAAGTAAATGAGTTACGACATATAAATAAAAGTTAAAAAGTCTAGAAACTCCACAAATAAAACAGTTATATCCCTTATGTGATCATTATGGCAATTCACCATGTCTCCAAATTTCAGAACTTCCAGCCTGCCCATAAAAGAATAATTATCTTTTTACCCAAAGCATCCAGGATAGTTGTGTCAGATTTTTTTTTTTATTTTTTTTTTAAACTTACTACAGACAGCAACTCTTTTGATGACTTCTTAAGATTATTTCCTATTTAATAAATAACATATTTTTCAATATTTTTCTTCTAGTTACTAAATCAGACTGTTTTTGCTGAATGTATAGTTTGATGAATAATTATATGCAATACTTAATCAGACCAAAATAAATTCAAGTTAGCACTGACATCTACATGAGATATAAACCTCCTTCTATTTTATTTTCCAGTTAATTTTATCTCTATTTATGTCTGTGCAGTAAATACCAGTAAATGTAGGCACTACTTATAATTTCAAATTATAGCTGCATATATATGATACGGAGATATTTGCATTAGCAACAGCTGTTGGGAATGAAAGTTTGTGAGGATAAGGTCTGCTTTGCCCTTATTTCTGAACATTACAAGTCCATAACCCCCAATTCTAAGGCAGAAGATGCTCCGACACCGAGGCGTGTGATGCTCCAGAGGAAGAGGAAAGTCTGAGTACCTGAGCTCCCTTACAGAAACCTCTTCTTCAAATGATAGTTGAGTTGCTGTACACCCCACCACGGGAGTTATTTCAAACTAGAAAAAAGCTTTTGGAAGCATTTTAAGCAAGCATTTCCCAAAGTAATCCTATATTGGCACTAGAGAAGATTGAAAGAACTAATATGGCTCTACCTTTCTGTAACTCAAAATGTGTATCTATTAAGAGGTCATAATAAATCATAAAAGTCTGTCACAACCAGAGACAAAGTAATGAGTTGGAAAGCAAGGATTAAATAAAGTTTAATAAAAAAATGTTATGAAACAGTGATAAATGTGAATCAATACTTATTCTGTAATTCTACCATATTTCTTTGACATGAAATATCCCAAAATGTCTGTTACATTCAGTATTATCTGTTTCTCAGCTCAGAAAGAATTCGAGAGACTGCTTCAAATAGGAAACTCTTGCTGTGGATACTGGTAAATACTACTTTTTAAATAAAGAAGGAAGTGACATGTCATTACTCATCTTGTCTATAAATGACTTGACAAAAATCCATCTAGAGAAATTACAGTTATAGCAGTCAGGAGAGTCCATAAAGCAAAGAGTGGATGGGGTCTCGAGGAGCAGAGCAGCCCGAAATGGGGTGCTTGCCCCCCGGGGAGGTTACCTGGTGGGGACAGCAGTGACCTTCGCTCACAGGAGCTGCAGCTCTGATGGATGCTTCTAGGGTTTGTTCTCAGGGTCTGCCACCCGCTCCTTTCCTAAGGCTGTGCATACATGCGAAGTAGGATTCGAGTCTTCAGTAAGGAACCAAACACAACAAATGTTTTTAATTCTTCATAATCTGCACTCATGGGTGAAAACACAGCACATTAAAATTTCAACACAAGTTATTATATTACACAATACTTACTGAAGTACTGCCATGAGGTCCCAGGTACTGATTTCACACTAGTAAAACAGCACCTCCTAATTTAGATAAGACAATTATCTAAATAAATTATACTAAAATAAATAATTAAAATATTTAAAACAATAAATAATTGAAAACATTGCTTCATTTCTTTCAAGTCTTTTAAAATACCTGGTGTCGCCTTATTATTTTCCAGTTTCACTGTGCTGGAAAGGCAATCGAAACGGTCAGGCCTTGCTTATGCCCTGCATATTGACACAGCAGTTTTGCAGTGCTCAGGGGTAATGGTGGTATTGGGAAACACTACCTTTTGGGGAGCGTTTTGTTTGAACAGATGGCTTGTGTTTAAAGCTTAATAGACCTCAGGCAATTTCACCTTACTGCCTGTCCAGATGAGGAAGATATCAAATAGATGAACTTCAAGACAAAATGAGACTTTCTCCTCCATGTTCTGGAGATTGCTCTGCTTCAAATACAAGCGATGGGGATGCTTCCTGTTTGTATGGAGCTATTCCCCGTGATCACTGCTGCATTCAGTAGAAAAATGTCTTCAATTTTCATGTACAGAATGTACCAACTGATTTTGCCAACTCATATTCTTCTTTGTCAAACATTTCATTTATTTTTCAGTTGGCAGAACACAGAAGTTGTCTGCTGCCAGCACTAGCGTAGCTGAAACGGTGACCCCTTTGTCTTCAGACTCGGTTGAGATTTTTTTCTTCTTGGGAAGGACACACACACGTCCTGCTGCTTGTGCCTGGGGTCGCTGTCTCCAGCAGAAGAAGCAGAGAGGAGCTGATCCGCCAGCCAGGCAACAGATCAACGGGGGCACAGAGCACCAGCTGCCCTCGCACCGGTGGTCCCACCACATTTAACCACCAAGCCTTGGCGCTGCATTAGGACTTCCCTTCAGCAGAGCGATTAAAGCTTCCAAAAAGTGACAAATGCTGCTTTAAGGGTTGGTTAGTCGGCTTGAGTATATATTTAGCATAATTCAGGATTTCTCTGTTCCCGACAGATTAGATAATGTGGTCAGTGAATTTGAAAAGAATAAATGCAGAACTCATTTGCATCAGTGCTTTCAATTTGCTCAGAATGTTTTCTCATTTAATTATTAGCCCACGGTAAACTAGTTATCAATTAATTGCTAGAAAATAGAAGTGTGTGTGTGTTATTGCTTAGATGTCTAATTGGCTATACTGTTGCTTTCTTGTTAAATGCTAATTAAAGTTTCAAAACAGCTAAACATTAGTTAAGTTTAAATGGTTTAACAAGATACTCTAAGGTATAAACACATTTATATTGCATATTATTCTTATACCCGATTACAGTAAATCCAGAGCAAAAATGACATTTTTCCCCACACTAATATATGATATTATTTACATAGGTCTTAACTAAATGAACAAGTTTTTTCTTGCTTTCACTTATTTGTCAGATATCTACTCAGTACTGCAGCTAACATGCATGAGTCAAGACAAAACTGACTGAAAAGTCTTCTAGTGCCAGTGATTGTAGTTTGTAGTTCACCCAAGGTCTCATCCTGACAAAAAATGGAAAAAAACTCATACTAACACCAAACACTCTGACCATGGGCTCTGCCTGCTAACACACAGCACAGCCCTCTCTTCCTCTTTTGCAATTCTGCTTCATCTCCAGGAAATAAACTTCACCTGCCACCGCGCTCTGTTCACACACAGCTATTCTGGGATCCTCATACCAGGTGAATCACAAAATATTATTTTTTTTCCCCCATCACTGTATCCTTTTTTTTTTTTTTCCTTCAATATCTTCTTGTTTTAGGTTCCATGAAACGTGGCTGAGCAATACCTCCCTGCTTAACCATGCCAGTTGCAGAGCACGAACCCCCACACATGCATCTGCTTACCACCTGGAAGCCTTTCTCTGTTACTCCTTCTCAGTGACATACCTTTGCATTTATGAACTACCATAAAGTTTTGTGTCTTCCTGCCCTTCTCCTCACACAGTCTTGTGTCTTGAAATACAGCACATCAACTTGCTCATTGGATAATTCTAAGCGATCTCATTGCCACGAAGATAAATAGTATTTGATTTCTGCAGAAGTCTATCATTTTGCTGTCCACATATCAGCAACTTTGGGGAGGGACGAACGTCACTTAGGGCTTCCACAGATATTCTAAGCCTAAGGAGCAATGGAAAAATATTCTTGAAAGGAAAAATATCAAACTTCATATTAATGTTAAATCAAGTTCACAGAATTCATTAGAAATTAAAACTATAGACAAGAAAACAGCTGTAACAACCTCAAATCTTATTTTTAGTAAGACATTTCAAGCCTCAGATTGAGTTCAGCTACTGGAACCAGAAAAGCAATAGATTAATGCTCAGCTTCTCCCCTAGGCATTGCACTCAGTTAAAAAGGTATAGGGAAAAAAATCTCAGAAGGGCAACATCATCATCTCAGAGCAATTTTCTACAAAAGAGGGATGGTGTTTGTATAAAAAACATGAGATGCAAATATAAGCAGTTTGTTGCAATCACAAGTACAAACACTGTAACTTCTTCTAATGCTTCTAATTTGAAAGTAATAAATCATTTCATTATAAATCCAGATCTCAATGAAAATATATCAGCATTCATTTTTCAGTTCAAGTACATCTGTAATCTTCATATTTAATTAGACATTGGGTAAGACAGGCAAACATGCTCATTTATTTAGATCCTGTAGATCGAATAGGGAATTGAATGCTTGACAAAGGGGAATGCAAGAATAATACAAGGCTTTATCTCTATGAAGATCTCAAAAAAATTTAAGAACACCATGGTTTTCTGGCAAGTGTTTTAAAAAATTAATCCAAAAATCCACAAATGCCAGCCATAGTTGCAGGTGTCTCAGCACAGCTCCCACAGCTCTTAAGATCATTAATGGGGGAGATTTAGAGAGACCCAAGTGATATCCAGCAGCAGTGAAACCTAGGCAAAGCTGCTAAGCACTTCTGAAAATGAGACGATAATTTAGAATCCCAAGGATGGGATTTCTGAAGGCGTTTCAGTCATTAGAACTGTAGGAGTCCCATTGATTTTTAGTGGAACTTCATCTCTCAGGATGGCCGAAAATCCCATTCCAAATGTCAGTTAAAGAAGCTGAAAGGTTGAACTTTGGCCGGGATTTGATTGCCACTGATCTGCAATGAGTATGGCCTCTTAACACCTTCGGGGCCCTTCCAGCATTCCAGCTCCTGGACTGATGAACCTAAAAATGCTGGTTTGAAAGAGAAATATATGCTGGTAGGGTTATTGATCTGCCCACAGGAGATACTTTAGATCATGCTGCTGCTGCTCCTGATTTTGGTGCTCCAGGGCTGAGCAGCGGGACCACAGGCACAGAAAAAACACAACTGAGGGGTGCGAGGAACAAGTGGAAGAGCACAGGACACAGTGGGACAGAGCAGGGGGAGCAGATGGGAACTTAAAGGTGAAAAACTCGGCTGGGACTCAATGTCTTTCAGGCACCACATCCAGACAGGTATTGAGACAAACACTGCCTGCTTTCAGCCAAGTATGATTAGCATTAGGCACATTCTGACAACTTTATTTCAAATCAGCAAAATATAGAAAATTCTTTTTTATCCAGATTTTTCTCTAGATTGTCCAGCTACGCCATTGACAGGACACAGATTCCTAGTTTCCCGGCCTGAAAATGATTTATTTTTTTCATATCTCATTTGAAAAGTCAGCCCTCAAGGCTAAATTTTCTGAGAGTTTAGACATAAGAGTAAGCTATTGTGCCAGAGCAACTCCTCATAAAGCAGCTGGATTTCCATGTTTATGCATACACTCAGCCTGTAGCTAATGCAAGGTAATTCAGGTTAATTTAGAACTCCTTTTGTTGAGCTAATACATGGTAACAAATTAAAACTTAAAATATCTGCATGCCTAAGATGGAAGAAGCTATAGAGAATGAAAAGATGTAGACAAGCAAAGAGTTTCCTAAAGTGATAACACTTTTTTTTTCTGGTTTTGTTTTTAATTGATTTCCTAATTTCAATCAGTTTCCATGGCAGCTGGGCACTTAGCTCGTGCATCTACCCATCTGCTTGCCCCTCCAGTTGCACGAGGACCTTTGAACACCTGGTTCAGAGGATCAAACACCACAGCTGGCTATGTGCAGAACTGTTGAATGAAAAGAAAGTGTTGTGCAAGATTACATCCTTCTGGTGAGACTGTGCACTTACACTAAACACGATGTGGCAAGTGGAGGTGCAAGGTAAGGCTTTTGAAGACATCTCTAGAAGCTTATTATAATGAGTTGGAGAAGAGTAGTTTGTTTATAAAATTATTTTACTCATTTATGCCTTCATTAATTAGATTAATTGCAGAGAGGGAATTTACATTTTTAAATATGTACCCAGCTGTTCTTTGTCCTGAAGCAGTCGCTGCACAGCACCTAGGATTCAAACAGTGCAAGCTGAGCAGGGACTTTGTGCTGGGGCACACCAGCAGCCTCTTGAGAGGGGATGAGGGTGGGCGAGCTGTCCCGTACAACAGGAAGGCTTTGTTTCTCCAGTATTCAGTCAGGGCATGCACTTAAGGTCTGTCTTAGCCAGAGGCAGCACAGACATTTTGCAGCCCAAACTCCAGGACAGAGCAAACTACCCCAAGCTGGCACTGTCACCTTCTCAATTTCACATTTAAGAGCATAACTGCACCACGACTACTCAGTGCCTGAGTTCCTACACGGAGGAAACGAGAGGAGAAAACTGATGAGAAACTACCAGCTAAAATAAGAAGGGTAAAAAAAAAAAAGTAAAGAAATAGCTGCCACCCAGGGATATTGGATTGAGTTTGAGAAAAGATCGTATCTGATCAAAAGCTTATAACACTAAGGCTTGCTCTAGAAATTTAATAAGAGTCAGAGGCTTCTCTGTTTTGCATATACACTTGCGCACTTCTTACTAGAACAGGATTGTCTGAGTACATATCTTCTGAGAGATAAAGAGAAACCTCCTGGTATGCACATTAATTAGAAATGAAACTTTACTGAAGATATTGAACAGTAAACAACTATCATGTGATATAAAATTAATTATTGTACAGCTCAAGTAGAATAAAGGACCTTTTGAAGACTCTTTTCATAGACACTTACTGACAAGTAATGATCAAAATGCCTCCGAGGAAAGCCATTCTCAGGGGGAGAAGTCCTGCTGAAGGCCACGTTGGCAACATTGATATTTAAACTGAAGAGTTCAGCTTCAGCGCTGTGTTCATCCTCCAGGTGAAGCTCATTTATCACCTCCATGCACCTACACAAAGATGAAGACCTGGAAGAACAGGTTGGAGATATTTCAGAGGAGGACAACTGCAAGACAGGAGAGTTATGGACACAGTGAATTTTTTAATCTGCAAAAGCATGGAAGCGAGCACT
The DNA here is from genome assembly GCF_040182565.1 of Anser cygnoides. Lineage (NCBI taxonomy): Eukaryota > Metazoa > Chordata > Aves > Anseriformes > Anatidae > Anser > Anser cygnoides. The sequence goes on from NC_089882.1 coordinate 3,830,714, forward strand.
TGTCACTACAACAGATATCCCATGCCGCTGGCATGCAGGTGAACAAGTTTCTCAAAGTTAGGCTGGTTTAGAAGCAACTCAAAGAAATTTTTCAAAAACACAAATAAGCAACGCCTATAAGGATGTAATTCCTAATTTAAAAAAAAAAAAGCCATCTCCCCAGACACTGAGACAAGTATCCCAGTTTTCTCTCACATCCTCTTTGACCACAATCGTCCGAGGCGCCAGAAAAAGCCAGCTGTGAAGCCAGCAAGGCCACTTGTTTATATTGTTGTGTTAGCATGTACATTTTCCAGGACAAAATGTTCTTGACGGCAACGAGGATTTTTTTCCCATCACAGAGAAATGAAACACAGAAATCAGTGCATCACAGCATAAATAGAACACAAAGATTTGGTTACACCTTAAAAGCTTGCAGAAGCACTATCCAGAAAAATTTCACAACCGGTATTATGAGTCACTATTTTGTCATCATGGTTTCTTTTGGTAAAGTACAGCCCTGTCTGTGAAGCTGGGAGAGGGGCATTTAACCAGGAAGGCTGTTTTTATTCACTTGCTTTTCCTTTTGCCCTGTCTAAAGAGCTGCAGTCAAGTCGCAGGGCCAACAGACAGTACAGCGTATATACTCTTTATGTCATGTTCCAATAAAGAGATTTATTACTTTCATTTAAATCAATAAAGCTTTGTTTGAATGTGATTTAATCTAATATATACAAAGATTCAAAGTGAGGGAATGACACTCTTTACTGAAAAAATAGTGTCCAAAAAAATAGTGTTGCAATATGCTCCAACCTGGTAGCTCAACATTTGGCCAAGGACATTGCTCCCAGACCGTCCTTCAGAAAAGCAATTTACTCTGTGTGCACAAGTCCTCTCATTTAACCGTATAACTGGACAGATCTAGCTGCCAAGTAGTCATCAGTTATTTGCATCTCAAGCCACACACCATGGCTTCATTATGCTATAAACTTCACAACCACAGAAGGAAAATATACCTCCTGTCCTGAAAATCATAAAATAAGAAACCAGAGATGACAGCCAAGAGAAAGGAAAGCATCAGGAAATATTATCTTGTGTTGCACAGCACCCCAGGGAGGGTCTCAGCATACCACTGAATGCACTGGGCTGGGGCTGAGTGGGTATACATGGTTGTTTAGTGATTTACATACGTCACGCTGAAAGTAAGATTATATACCCGCTGAAATCCAGGACCTATGTGACAGTGCTTACTCCAGCAACATATATTTCAAGCAAACCATATTTTACCAAGTCAATGGTTGTTAGCAAAAGGATGCTTTCATCCTGCTTTCCCTCCTACACAGATACTAACTTGCTTGGCCTGCTTTTCTCTCTTCACTTCCAGTTGCACTAATTCTGTTGATTTCAGGAGAGAGATTCCTGATATATGCCAGTGTGAAAGCTAAAGTACAGCTGTCAACATATAAAAATGTGCCTGATTCCTGGGTATACTTTGTAACAAGTTCATAGCCCCACAGTGATTGCAGTATAATTGTCTTCATTCCCTACGTATATTTTAGTAATGGGAATATAATCATTAGTGCTTATAAGACGTATAATCTCATTACAGCCAACCCTGTTAGCATACTTTAGCTTCAGCCTATATATTCTATTTCACCTCTCACTGAAATAGATAAACATTTCTGTTCTTCTGTATCCAGACAAGACTAATTCCTGCCTCTGACAGTTACCATGGCTCACCAGGAAGACACAATGGCCTCAATTGCTTTCAATACATTTAATTTTCCACTTCTGAAACTCGGCCGGAAAGCAAGAGGTTCAATGACACCGCAATTATCCCATGGCATTTCTGACACTCGGAATAAGGATGCAAGGGGAGAAGGTACTTGGTGGGCGGACGCTGTCTGGATACGAGAGACGGTGCCTGAAGTGCAGAAGGTAGAGCCTGAGCCAAGCCTGGTTGCATTGTCTGAACCCAGAGCTAAAAGCTGGTGCTGGTGAAGTAGAGGTGCTGAGACCCAAAGCTCCCCACACCTGCGAGCACAGCGCTGAAGCCAGAGAACTGCAGCACACCCAGAAGGACAGCTTTAACTTTTTCACTCACTCAATTTTACATCTCTAGTACCAAGGCAGAGAAGTGCTGCACAGTCAAGGGAGCTGTTCAAACTCCTGCAAGAGTGGAGAGATTCTAAAATTCAGCAATACGAACAGAGTTATCACTTAGAAGACAGGAGATGAGAAAGAACCTCAGAACAGCTCAAAAAAAACAAATGATCTTGTCTGCCAAGTCAATCCAGTCCATAATTTAATTCGCCAACCCTCAAAATACTCACAGGTAAATTACGACAACTGGAAATAATTTGCTCAGTTTACATGTTGTGGTCTGTATGATCATCAATCACTCACAAGTATTTGGTTATATTTTCTGGGAGCAGAGGCTGTGCAGCAGTTCCCCCATCCCTCTCGTCACCACCTGCAACGAGGAACCTGCGCCCAGGAGGAACACGCGGAGTCAGAGCTTCCCGCAGGTACTGCTTGCAAGGGTGATGTTTGTCCTCTTCTAATTAAAAACAAAAATTAGTCCCACCCAAGTCCACCACATATGTACAATGATATAAAAAAATTATGGGTGTCTGTTAAGGGTACAAGTCAGCAATATCAGCGTGCTGCTTACTGAGGAACAGCTTAGCTACTGCTGTGATGGACACCATGGGATTCCTGAAGTGGATACAGCACGAGGGTAATCACACACCAACAGTGAGCTTAGAAGTCTGGAAGGTGCAGTGGTTTGTTATAACAAAAACATATCAGCATCCAAAAAGCTACCGATGCTTCCTGGCCTTTTGATGCATGTGATTTCTTTTAATATTAGTAATACTAGCACTTTTAAAAGGGCATATTTGTATTAAGTTGATAAATTAGAACAACTTTTGGAAGAAGCTGTTAAGGTTCAATGAATAAATCTATTTTTTTTTTTTTAATAACAGAGATGATTTATTTGATAGCCCAAAATGAATCATTCTGAACTACCACTTCCTATCATCTTAATCCGACTGTCCCACTTGAAGATTCAAGTTTTGTATATAAAAAACACTTCAGGAAATGTTTGTTGAAAAATGCCAGTGCACATTTAAACACTGGTTAGTCACCGAGCTGTTGGCAATCACCGTACCTTCTCCACAGAGAATTTGTAGATTGAAATAGCTTTTTATGATTTATAAAAATGAAATTTTATAACTGAAAACTTCTCAAATATTGCCTTAAGTGAAGACACGCCACAAACAAGATGGTATTTTAATGAGTCATTAAAACAAAGCAATAAATTCTTCTGAAGTTAAACTTATTGGGCATAAAGTGTGAACCTAAGAAAATTATTTTCTTAGGGGTCTGTGCCTGAGCAGGGACAGGAACAGCCCCGCAGGCACTCGGCCAGAGGGTTGGGCAGAGCAGTGCCCACTGCAGGGGGGAGCAGCCAAAAGAACAGCAGCAGTGGCCCAGGTGAAACGCTAACAAAAATACCACCTAGGCTCTTCAAGACTAATGAGTTAAGAGCAGGACTTTCACAAAAAAAAATGTTAGTGGAAGGTCTACCATTACAACAGGTATCAAGCAACCAAAATAACCATGCGTTTCAACATAAATGGTAAATAATAGTGCCTATTGCTATTGGTTGGAATGACACTTTTTTCATCTTGAATAACATGAATAATCAGGCTATTTCTATTAATCCCCACTTAAACCTCTATTAACAAAGCAAATATTGGCCATCATTGTTCATATGATTCCTGACATGGATGCGCTGTAAAAATAAAACACAAGGTTTATGACAGAAATGTGAAAATAATCATGGTTTGGTATTTAGATTAAATGTGTGGTGTAACACCTTACAACTGTACAAACAGAGATGCACTGATGTAATGTATGTTCTGGCTGAAGAAAAAATGAGTTATGATACTTTAATACAAAAACTCATTTTCATGTGAATTTTTATACATCTCAAACAGATTTAACCTTAGGTTGTTAGATTTTTAGATTTAATTCATTAGCTACATTATGTAGTGATACCACAGAATAATTTTCTTGTCAGGCCAGCCGCCCTCTTGCAACACTCTTAAAGGTACTTCGAAATCCAGTTTTCACGTTGAATATAAATCAGTCAATTCTGAGTTGGCCAAGGATGCACAAAATGGAATATTTAAAACTTCCCTTTTGCCGTGAGGCCAGGTGTCAGACCTCAGCGAGTGCTGCCGAGGGAATCAGCTTTGTTTCTACAGTATCTCATATAGGTTGTTACATCTACTGCTCCGCTTTTCCTGGGATGTTCTCGCCATGTCCTCAAAAGAGCAAAACAAGGGGCTACTAGATTATCCCGTTGGGCAGATCCCAAGCACACCAGGCTGTAGTGACTTGCTCAAGACTCTGGAGGAAACCTACAAAAAGCTGTTTAAGGGCCAGCCTCTGCCACGTGAGACTACCTCATCTTTTCCACAGCTTGTTCCCCTGATGGAAAGGTAGCGGAACATCAGGGAGTCCCCAGGGACAGACGTTTGCAGTGAGCTTGTGCTCAGGCTACAGGCGTAGCACGGAGCTCCGTGGGTCGGACTGCCTTCCTTCCTGCTCCTCGTACGGAGGAACACCTCATCAGGCCATCGTGAGATCCACTGTTTCATTTCACTCCTAAAATTAAGTATTTCAGATAGAAGAGAACTTTTAGCAGAAATGTATCCTCAGTACAAAATAACTTATTTCATAAGCTTTTTCATAAGATTCAGAAGATTAACTTTCCTACGTGTTATTTCAATGTATATTACTACAATCAAAAGACAATTTTGTTTTATGACAGTTATGATATATCTAAGTCAAAAACAAAAATAATTAGGTATGGCATATCACTTTAATTTCCTCCTATTCATAAATCAGATTGTTGTGCTTTGCAATACTACTTCCAAACTATTTTAATGTGCTTTGAATCTACCCTGGCTAGCCCTTCAGTTCTTTAAGAATACACACCTTTGTACATTTGAACACAACGTCATAAAGATGCTTGGCATTTCAACATGCATTTTTAATGCATTTTGTAAAATATATTTCTAAACCTAGAGATTAGCACAATGTTAATTGTGGCCTTACAATTTCTGCTGGAGATCTGCATATAGAAATAGGTCCACACTTTGTCATATCTTAATGCCTCCACTTACTCTATAAGCTGAGCTAGATTCATCAGTTAGGCATTCTCTGTAGAAAGAAACTCTTCATGAGTTACTAAAAGCTACAGATATTTTTACCACATCCTTAATTTTGTATCCATAATAAGGCCAGTAATTTCTCACTAAAAGTCACTGTTAAAAAAAAATCATGTTAGTATTCTAGTCCAAGTAACTCTATAAATATTTTGGGACCGAGAAAACATCTCTAGCTTACTAGAGTTTGAAAACATTTCCGGTAAGCAATTATTTTTAAGATTGTCAGTCCTAGCTCTGCCCTTTGAGACCTGTGCATATAGCATCTGATTATTGCAGTGGCACTTACTTAAATACCCAAGTAGAGTTTAGAAGAGGCACTTCTCCACACAGAAGTTGTCATGATTCAGCCTTGCAAGCTCTATTGTGGAAGAACTCCAATATAAATATCACAGTACTATGCTATGAATGCTCTATGACCTTACAAAAAAAGTATCTTATCAGTAGAAAGGTTATTAACTAATAGTATGAGTAGCATGAGTGTAGGTGCATCCTCAATTTTGGGACAGAAGGGCACTGATGGAGTTTACAATGTTAAGTGTTTAGAATGGAGAGAGAAAGTACTGGAGTCACAGCTGACAAAAGACTGAGTCTCTGAAAGACTGAAGGAAGGAATAATGAAGGCAGCCACTACACTGCAAGACTATGTTATCGCTGTACACAACATTTTAAGGCAACTAGTGACAAGCTTAACTCTTTTCTCCTACACCCCCATGAAAGCCTGTTCATCACTGCAGCACTGCCAGTAAAATGTCTCTGACTTGGTATTGCTGTATCTTGCAAGTGAGGAAAAAACTGCTACATTTCAAAGAGGAAAAAAATCCCAGTTTTGAAACCAGTTTAGAATAGAATGTATTTCCACGTTTGCAAAGCACTTTTCAAAGCAGAGCTGGAGTCTCAGCCACCCCCGCCGATGGGTTGTCCCAGAGCGAGGGAGCCTGCAAGCACCAGGAGGGTTTACGAGAACCAGACCCCAGCAGCTCTGGGAGCCCCAGGCGCTGGGACACCAGGGGGCTGGAGGTCACCGGCCTCCCCCACTCACTGCCAGTCACCCGCATGAGGCAGCTGGCAGAGAAGAATTTAATCAAAAGCAATATACAGCAATGCCCTCACTTTGATGATGGCAAATCCTATCAGGACAATTGTTTGTCAAACGCTGTCAGCGTCAGACACTGCTTCAGTCACTACAGACAGGCAAAGTCTGCAGGGAGGGTAATTTCTTTGCTGTTTAACAGCATTACTGAATGACTTCTTTTCACCTGCTCCCCATGTTCTCTCTGCTGGCTCCTACCCCTCTCGAGCCACAGGGTATAACAGTGGTCTGACCCAATGCAGCCATTCCCACGACTGTACCAAGTGACACGAGCCTTTCTTCCAGTTATTACCTCTCACTACAGCCTTGCTTTGTTCACCATCAGACCATCACAGTCACCAAAAAATACCGATATTAAGTAGAAAGAGTAATTGCCACCCCTATCGCAGGAGACATTGCCAAGCAGAACTCAGTTTCATTAAGAGTATTGATTGTGATTTATTTGTGCCTGGGAGAGATTACAGTTCCTGCCCCACACTGTATTATATGACCACTATATACTGATGTTTCAGAAAAGATTGATTGTATTTTCAGAAATGATTCATTAAAAGATCTTTTCAGACAAAAATCCCAAGAAACAGGTTTTGAATCCTTTAATAAAACACTAAGAAAGTGTTTTTGTTTTAGCAGCTTATGTCAAGTAAATACAACATGAATAAAATGTAAATTCACCCTCCAACTTTTTATTGTTCAGATAAGCATAAACTGGAAGGAGAAATGTGGAACTTTGTCCAGTTATTGCACAGTTCAACAAGATCCCAAAACTGGTTTTGAGTAACGGACTCTTTTGCAATTTGAATTCATTTTACCCTATAGTATGTCAGTCACGATAACTGGCTCTGCTGCGTTTATCCAGGATCAGTGATTCTCATACATTACTGAAAAAACACACTGTTGAACCTTCCAAGTAGTTCTCCGGTAAGTGTACCATGCTTCTCCAAAGGTAATAATTTACACACCGCTGCAAAATGCATTTACAAAACTAATCTTTTAAGGATGAGGAACCACTGAATTGAATACCAAAAGAGATTTATTCATATAGCTGCATGTTATGTATTATTGATGCTGAAGTTGCTATATCCTTGAGCAATAGTCAACTTCGTTCTACCACTGTCTTGACCCAAAACACAATTATTTGTTCGATTTTACTATTTCAATTGATCTCAAAGGAACCAGCCAGGTGTTAAGCAGCTTGTATGTGTGCTCTGCAGCTTAAATGACAACTTAAGTTTTAAATTATATATTATGTACAATATAAATCCAGGATACAAAAATAATACTGGATTTTATATTTGCATCTTCAGTAGATGGTTACTGTTACTGCTTTTTGCATCTAAAACAATAACAATTTAAAATACAGCTGCTGGTTCAGAGATGTGTTTGTCTTTCTCAACAACATTGAAGAAAATCCTTGATAAAAGGGTTTGAATCAGCTCCATCCAAGCATTTAAGAATTATTAAAAGTTGAAGATAGAATAGACTCTTTTGTCAGTTAATTAATCACTTAACAATATGACAGAAATAGTAACATCCTGAAATGATTAGAAACTGGCTTCAGAACAAAAGCACGTTTATATATAAGAGTCTAAGTATATGTGCATGAATATATAGTCATACATGCTTTTGTTGTGAAGCCACACAGACTCTATGTCTACCTGCCTCTAAGTAGTGTTCAAATCTTATATCTGAAGCAGCATTTCTTAGGAATGCTGGATTAGTCTGCCTGAGAGTTCAACTGTCGTTTCCTCTTTATTTTAGGTCTAAGTTATGGTAGCTTTTAACATAAATAAAACATCAGAAAAAAGAATGAATTGTCAACAATAAGTCTACCAATATTGGTTTTCTATAAAATCTTCTCCATTTAAACTCTGCTGGTAGGGATTAGGGAAAAGTATGGGGTTGGGAAGAGGGGACAGATGGCATCTGAGAGATGAGGAGAATCATAATCAACCTGCCAAGGTGACTCATAAAAGAGAAGTCCCTTACATTTAACTGGAAACAGGCTACGGTGCCACAGTTCAAAGGGGGAATTGCCACAGGAGTGGGACAATCCAAAAACCCAGTGGTGATCATAACAACACTGGAGATACTGTGTGATTTCAAAACATGGATAATGGTGGAGAGAAGCAAGAACGCTAAACTGTTTTATACAATAAAAGGAAGGAATGAACATCGTTCATTCTATGAGAGTGGAGAAAGGAAACTAATAACCACGGCATGAACCTTATGAAAACCTGATGAAAGTGTGCAACCAATTCTGGTCTTACCCAAGGGTTCTCTGAGCAGAATAGCTTACAGATCATTCTGCTGGTCTGTATCTAGAACTTTCCCTAAGCTGGAAAGCTGGAAATTGACCAATTAAATATCAAAAATCTAGATGACACAGTATTGTTTACTTGGGAGCCAGAGAGAGTATATAATTATGTAAACTGAGTGTAAACTATCTGAATGTAAATTGTTAACCGCAAGATTCTTGAACTTCTAATAAGGATATCAAATTGTTATAGCAAAATATATATATATATATATATATATAAAATTCCTATTCAGTGACACCTTACCTATCTCTAAAGTTAGCAGAGAAGCACATTCAGACAGATTCAGCTCAAGAAAAATTCACTCCTAGGGCACAAAAGATCCTCAGCATGACACTCCCTATGAATACAGGAAGCCCACTGGGACTTGAATAAGTTATAAAATCTCAAGCAAAGTAAGTTATCTTCCTTTTGCATGTAGATCCTTGGTCTTTTCATTTTAAATGGCCCACTATTATCTCAGGTGATAATTTGCTCCAATAATTACTGCATAAACCCATTTTATTATCACCTGAATTTACACAAAATTACCTAAAAACTAACAAGAGTTGGGGGCTTTATGTCTAATAAATTCATTGTTCACCTCCAGCTTAAACATTAAAACATCATCCTTGTAGGGGATCACAGGGAACTTCAAGTACTGAAGATCTTTGCAGATGATATGAGAGTTAAAGTCAGCTTCTGTAACAGGAAAACTAAATTGCCTTGCTATCTCAGAGCCACGGTGTGCAGCCAAACTCTGCCAACAAGGGGTAGGTGGGTCCACATTAAGCTTAGAGCAATAAGTTCCCCAGGCCACGAAGAGGGTTATATGCACTCTCTCCATAATGATAAATAAGCTGCAGAGCCAATGGAAGTCAGTCACATCCCATGGAGTCATTATAGCAATGCTGTGGCCTTCTTCAGTTTTATGTCTTACAGTAAAATATAGATATCCACGTTAGACCTCTCCAGGGACGAAAAGCACAGTTTGGGAAGGAGTCAGCTATCTGGTTGTTTGCCATTAAAGCCAGAACACAATAACCGCATTTAAAACCTGAAATTAAATCTCATCCAACTACATGCATTAATCTTCCCAGGAAAACATCAATCTATTTAATGATAATCATTCAGAATATGAAGCAAAAATAAAGTAGAATAACTCAGGAGGCTCTGACGTTACATGGTAACTTCAAAGGTAGTGTCAGCACACCTTGCAGCTTTGACGAGGTGCTTTCAATTAGGCACCTTGGGAAAAGCTACGTGCGCCGCATCAATCAGCCCAAAACAAAGCAGTACCTGTGCCTCACACAATAGAAGAATAACTTGTATTATGCCAGGGAATTTAATGAGCTATGACTCCAAATCCCCGACAGGGAGTAACTCTACTTTATTGTTTATCCTCTGCACTGCCTAAGCCTCTCCGCACAGGCTCTACCCAAGCACCACCACCCTGGTGGCGGCGCCCCTTCGGCAGCGGGCTGCTGGCCGCATGGCGCTGCCCAGATATTGGCCCTGCCCCGTCCCCTGGGAGCGAGTTATCAGCTCCTGTATCCACTTGACGTTACGCAATTAAGCTCCCTTTGAATACCTAATTTTTGTGAAAGCTAATTACCATACTTATTGCTACTTGAGATTAGCAAGGGAATGTAGAGAGAAGTTTAATGTTGTTGTATCTCTATAACTAAAATAGCTCTAGAAATAAATTCACAGTACACAGTTTCTAGCTCATTAAATATAGTCATCCTATTTTGTGCCCACAAATACCTCTATTATTCAGCTTGAAGGATCTCACCGTTGATGTTGTTGTTGCTTATGCTGTGATAGCAAGCTGGAAACCAGTCACGGACGGGACTGTGCTAAGCTTTCGGCTGAGAAAACAAAACAAAGAGACGTAAGCTTTTTAATGTGATAGGTTGTCTGCGCTTAAAAGATGCATTAGAATGTTTTGTTAAATCCCCTTTAGTTTGCATACACAGTTAATTTGCTGGTATAAGTTATGTTTATTCTTACGAAAAGTTTGAGCACCATTTGTTACCCATACATTACGTTTGTCACCGCAAGCACACAGTTACTTCTTTAACTGCCAGTGCGTTATACTGGGAGAACGTTCAAACATAGACCAAATGTACGTGTTTCTCTATCAGTCATCGTGTGCCCAGCACACTAACACCCAAACACTTCAGAAAGATGGACTTACTTATGCTCACAGAATGTTTCTGAGGAGCAAACCACTACTATCCCTGCTTTTCACCTGGGAAAAAGCCCCAAAAAGAGAGACAGATTTTCCCTGTCTGTGACAGGAGGGAATTTAAAGGGGATTAAATATAAATGTCAAAAGCAAGTAGAGTCCAGCGTTTCAACCGCATGATCACTGTTTGCTCACAAAAGCAACCATGAATTGCACCACATGGTGACTGAGGTGACAAGTGAAATAAAGCAGCATTGGATGGGAAGTGAAATGGGATATTTCAGCCCATAAATAAAGACACCCGTTGTGCAGTTTTAAAACCCTGAAAAATAGTTAAAATTTAAAGAAAATTTCTACTTTCTAGAGGCATGCCTGAGGATGCACACGGGAGAGCAAAGTGGGTGCCAATCTGATGCGGGAGGGTTTGCTCCCTGGGTAAGGCAGGTGAAGAAATGCCAGCAGCAGTGCTGTGAGCTTCACTTGGGACGGCTCAGGGGCAGACCAGCCAGAGAGGAAGACCTTGCAGTGAGAGGTAAGGCAGAAGAGATCAGCTCTGATGGTTTTCCACAGAAAAGTGAGATTGGCAGAGAGCAGAATTTGTAACTTCCCAGAGATAAAATCTGGATTCTAATAGGAATTAATGTGAATGCAAATAAAACAAAGCATAGTTAGCTGTAAATAAGGTTTCAATACTATTTGCATTATACAGACGACCTAGATATTTTATTATGTAACAGTCTTAATACTGCTTTCTGGGGCAAACAATACAGACCAATTACAACCAAACAAGTACAGCTGAATTTTCTTGAGTACCGAAAGACACAAGTTATTTACATTTGTCCCCTGCAGATGTGCTATAACAGTCGGCAGATGTTAGTGCTCATAAACGACTTCTAGAAAACCTCCATCACCCCACAAAAAAAGTAATAATCACTAGAACACTGATGGTTTTCTTCCATAATGGATTTCATGCCTATTTAAGATATGTATTTTTCATTGTTATACCCAGAAGGAGTCCAATAACAGTCTAGCACTCAACCTTTCATGGACAGAAGCAGAGAGCAGTTTCTACCTACTGCTGACAGTGCCACAAAGTCTTTGTTTTTCTCTACTAGGATGCTGAGAAATGTTTTTGTAAGTAAATTCAGCCTTTAGCTACCACGAACCTATGACACATTAGAGAACATTTTGAAAAGATCTGTGCCAAAAAAAAAAGTAAATCAAATTATGCTCTCAGGACTGCTCTGTGTATCTGGGCAGTGGGAGGCACCATGCACTCCCTCGGAGGCTGGCATCCTCACGGCAGGTCCCAGGAGACATGCCCGTCCACTCGGCATCCACAGCCAGGAGTCCCTTTGAAGTGGGATCAGCACGTTTTCCTCTTTGAATTATGTAAGCAGCATTTATCCTGCTCATCAGAAACAGCCAAAGATGACAGCGATGCTGCAAGCATGAAAGCCCTGCAGGTGTTTAAATCCTCCCAAAAGCCTGTTTTAAGAGCGTGGTATCCTACAGGACCCTGCTCTTGTAGAAGTGCGTGCAAACCTCGATGTTCAGCCAGTAAGTGCCTGCAGGAGCGGGGCCGCCCCACTTCTGACCTGCTGTCACCTGGAAGGAAACATGCGTCATTCACGGGGGAAATTCCTCTCCCTGCGTGCTGTGGTGCACAATTAAATTAGGAAGTATTTGTTCCATGACTGACATATTTTCTCATGCCAAGATTTACTTCGAGTGAACTAGAAGCCAGGTCCCTTTGATTTCTTCCCCAATAACAATCTAAAGCATAGATAATTAATGAAGACAGGAGGTTATTTTAATTATACATTGTTTTAACTACAAGGGAGTTAAACTTGGAAGAAAATGAGAAAAGCATACCAACTCGCACTCTCCAATGCAGACTGAAACCCTATGGGCCTTCTGCTCAGATACCGAAGCCAGGTTTTGGCTGTAAAGAGGATGTGGACTCAGAAAGCGACGACCTCTGTCACTTTGGGCACTCTGAGCACAGAGCTCTTCTGGCTTCTGCTAGAGCTCCTTTACAAGGAGCAGCAGAACTACTGCTGACGGGGCAGGGAGGTGTCTGATTTTGTCCAGGATTTAGTCTTAGATTTTTGCAAACTCTAAAAGTGGCTTTGGAGAATCCTCTCTCCATGTAGGTGGGGAAGCCTGTTTTACAGGCAGGGAAACTGAGGCACAGGAGGGATTCAGGAGCTTTATCACCTCAGACTTTTTATTAAATGAATTCTCCGTAGAGACAGTAATTACCGGACTTTACATTTATTACTAATTTATTTGCACAGCAAAGCAGTGCACATCTGCAGACCTGGAATTAGAACATGCTCTTTGTGGAAGAAACCTGTGAAAAGCAGCAAAACTGCACAGGTTTAAAACTCTCAAATGGCCTCCAAGCTACAGCCCAAGAATCCTTGTCACTACCTGGCGAGTATCACATCCAAAGTGAACACGTACCATCGCAGGCAGGAGAGCTGAGAAATCTGAAGATTTTGTATAAATTACTTGCCTATTTTACCTCTGCAGAAACATTGATATTTGTAGATCCTCACTGTGTAAACAACACGATGACATTTGTGGAGGCACAGCCACCCTGTCTCCTGGCCTCCTGCAGCACACGAGCACCAAGCACACACACATCTCTGCTGTCTGTTCCACCAGCACCCTGGGGAGATGTTTAGGCCTCTTTTGCCATGCAAAGAGTTGAGAATTTCAGCTAACAGAGCTTCCTTGTAGAATAAATTCCTGAAGAAAAAAAGAGGTTCTAGAAATTCTGTGGGGCACCCTTTGACTAGGTATAAGAGGGATCTTTTTTATCTTAATGTGTTGTGGTTCTTTTTTTTCAGAAAAGAATATTTGTTATCAATCATGAGAGATACAATTTCTATGATTTCCCTGAAGAAAGAAGAGCAGGTGCTAATCTAACAATGAATATCATACTGAGCCAGGAGAATTCATACCCATTCATGAATTTGCATAGGGTAACTGTGAGTATTGGTGAATAACAATGAGAAAAATTTGTTTAAGTACCATTTGAAGGGCTCAGTGTTGTCTCAGCAGGCAGGAGCCTTACACGTCCTGTAGCACAGCCAGTTTGAAGCAATGTGAGTAGCACTGAACCATATTTTGTAATTACAGACTAACAGAATTCATAATAGCATTTAGTTACCCGCAGTATGTCAACCCCCTAGCACATTGGTTAAAGACTAAGTCATACAAACGTACTGTTGATCTTACTTTCATGCAATGTAACCGCTCACCCTCCTCGACACGAGGCACTCAGGTGTCTCGGTTATGTCCCTGATGCAGTTCCACCCTTAGAGCTTGGCTCCGGATTCACATCTCCCTCTTGAGGCACATGCACACACACAAACGGCCGCAGGTGATGCCGGTTTGTAACAAAGGAACTAGAGAATAAAAAACTTTCAGAATATGAGTTATGTTCCTTATACAACACACCAAGAATTTTATAGGCATGTGTCTCAAATAACCTAGGATAGTCATAAAGATGGCAAGTACAGTTTCACTGACACAGCAGAGACAGAAGAATTAAAAAGTCAAAGTAAATTCCATCATGACACCTCTAGAATCATTTCTTCCTCTTTTCAATTAATTTTGAACAAAACCTCTTATAGGAGATGTAACTAGTTATTTTCAACTCCTACAGGATTTGCCATTCTGAAACTTATCTATAATGGAAAGGTTTCTACGTTCAATGCCAAGAGGCAGTCGGTTCTTTCACAAGGAATTTGAAGAATGATCACAATAAATCAATGAAAGGGTCAATATAAACACGGGGAGAGACGGGGAAGCTGTCTGTACCAAACAGCAGTGAACTGTAAAACTCGGGGTGCCGAGCTGCTTGTCAAGAATGCTTAATCTGAAAACAGAAGTTACTAGAAAATGCATCCCCTATGCTTTCAAACCCTGGTGAAAGTCAGAATCCATGGCTTACTTCACCAACAGCTCCCGAACACAGAGCAGGGCAGCAGCTGACCACAGTATCTTTCCTCCAAGCTCCCAGTTCAAGCTCACAACAGGTTCACATGCAAGCAAGAAACCCGCTGTACTCTACAGACATGAGATTTTACTAAAAATATGCCGGGTAAGCTGACTGTATGGAAGAGTTACCCATTGCCTTGCCACAGCCTTTGTGGGAATTCATTTCTCATCAAGCTCCCCAAAGCCACGAGAATCGCAGGGTGAGGGCTCCTGCACCAGGCAGAGCCTCGCCGCACGTGGGGCGTGCAGGATGTGTGATGGGCTTTCGAGGGGCGGCAGGGGGCACATCCACAGCCACTGGTATCAGCGCCTGGATTACAGTGGCGCTAAGAGACCACAACTGAAATCAAAAAAACCCATTGTTTGAGACTTAACGGGTGACCGTGCATCCATATTATAAGGAAAATCTATTTTGAAGAGTTTACAACATAAAAGTACAACTAAAGAAAATAACAGCATCCATTTCACAGAGCCTAAGGAAAAGAATACAGAAGGATGACGATCCAAGCACGCAGCTTGCTAGATTTCACCTGAAGCGCTCTGACCACAGGGGCAGGCTGGCACACAGCTGGGGGCGAGCCCTGGCTGCTCCAAGTCCAGTGCCGTAGATGCAGAGCAGCAGGTGATGCTTTGCTGGAAAACACAAAGTCAAAAAGCAATATCTACAAGAATAGCTTGAATTCCTTTCCCAGCTTGCAATTCACAGAACTCTATTGGGTAGGAATTAAGCAAGACGCATTCTTCCAGTCCTCTTTCAATACAATTTTCCACTGTAGCCATGAAAAGCAATTTATTCCCATCTCCAGGGAGCTACACAAACTGCAGTCTCTCCACTGGTCCTGTGCTTCTCTGGAGCATGCAGCCACTTCATTTTCTTCTCTGTTTTTATTTTTTCCTGGCAATCTTTGGGAACCCCCAGCAAACCAACAAGTAAAAGCAGACAGTGCACAGAAGTAGGGACCCGGTCCTGGCACAAACCCTTGCTCAAACAAGCCACCATCACAATAGCCTCTCGGAAGGGCCACCAAAACTGGCAGTGCACTTATTCAGGAAAGGGATAAGAGTTAATGCACCCAGAGCCAGGCAGCTCTGATGTGATGCACAGTTAGTACATCCGCTGCTTTCAGACTCGCTGCAAGATCTCTCCTAACAATACTCTGTATTTACAGAGCTGCTGAGCCAAGAGCCCTGGTGTGCTGACAACTTACAGACAGCTGATCAGCTACAGCTCTCAACCCCCTTGTAAGACTGTATGTGAAAGGAGAGTAATAGCACACAGCAAATTCAGTGAGAACCAATTAAGCAATTTGCCCAGGCACATCCCAAGGGAGAGGCGTGCTCAGGAGCTCACCTCACACCTTTTCACCATCATCCTCATGCATCTGCAGCAAGGCCTCAGCATCTGGCTGTAGGAAGCCACTACAGCAATCCTGGAAGCCAGTTCTCTCCCCTACAATTATATACAGAAGGATGAATATCTGCATAATAAGGGAAAGATTCAGCATTTCCTAGGCATCAAAGGAAAACAAGCCTGCTGGCTTAGACTTCGTCCCATTCACAAATCCCATTGAAATAGCAGATCTGGCTGATTACAAGATCTGAAGAGATGAAGAAAATTCATTCAACAAACATCAGAAGCATTTGCTATTTGCCAGAGATGTTTGGCACCACAATCAACTATTTGTTAGTCCCTCCTAAATGATTTTCTCATCATTTCAATAAGGGCCATAAATCTCTCCTTTACGGCAATTCAGAGTCTGCTATATTAATTTATTTTGATCTGATTGCAAATACGGAAAGCCAGTGAAACTAGAAGCGCTGTAAGAATCTATTACTGCAGCAAGCCATGTAAATGAACACACTGCTATGCATATATACAGTACTTAAATTATTTTCTTTGCCATCTGTGACAATGACTTTACAATCTGGCATTTTAAACAGGTATAGATTTATATGGGCTTTCTGGTTAACATTTCAGATCTATTCTCTAAACGCAAAGTTTTCTTTCTCCAGTGACAGCAATACCATACTCCTATCACACGGGTTCTTGCTCTTAGCATTTATCATTTTTCATGTTCCTTGATGCAAATGGGAAAGAGCTGGCAAGAATGATGAAAGGTTCATAGGCATTTGCTACTGTCAAAAAAAAAAAAAACACATTTATTTTATTGCCACAGGACCCTCCACCCTCAGATCCTCCGAGATCATAGGGGATGTCAGACTGTACGTGGCACAACATAACGCGATGTCAAAGCAGCCTGCACTCAGAATAAATCACACTGGGCAAGCATAACTGGAAGCCACCCAGAAAGGACCACTCTGAAGAAATAGGAGAAGGCTCACATGCATGTACAAAGCATACCAGTGTTTCATGGAAGTAACGGGTGGTAAATATCTTGACTGCAAGCCAGGAGCTTTCTAATCAATTCAGTTTATTGTTTAGGAAACTACCCCTTAAACTCCCTGCTCTTGTGAGCCACACATTTGGTTTGGGTTAACAGAGCCAAACAAGTGAGTAGATGGCTGCAAAATTTCTGTGCAGAGAAAGTTACTGAAACCTGACCTAGCAGAGTGCTGGGGAGGGGTGGTAGTAAATATTTAACATTTGTTTGGTATTTCCTCTAACACACAAAAGAGCCAAACATGCACTAGCTACATTTTCTTGAAGGACCTTCACTTCAAGTTCCCTCCCAGTCTCAGCTAGCACACCAATATATGAGGTTTCTTACAATAAGATCTAAAGGATCTTGTTATCTGCTTGCAGATGCTCTAGCAGACAATAAAAGTAATGAATTAATATATGTGGCAGCCACTCATTCCTTCTCCTTCTGACTTCTGAAATCCTTCTGGAAGCCCCAAAGCACTGAATATCATTTCCCTGATGTCACTGACAAAATTGTATGCGTGGCAAAACTAATTCATCTTGAAGCTTGTACCTTTCCAGGCATGTCAGGGGAAGCTTCTTGCATTAATAAAAAAATCACCCCCGCCTATAATGCATGTCTACTTTTTTTTCCCTTACAAAAGAAATCCAGAAAAAAAAATATTTTCCCTCATAGGATATATGGTCCTGTAACCCATAATATATTTCACTATCAGGAATTACTCAGAAGTAATAAGAAAATACATTGATCTTGACAGAAATATTTTTCTAATTGCAGTTGAAATAGTCAATATTTTTTAATAAGTGCTTTGGTTTTAAGGTCATTTTAATACACTTACTCTTTACAGAAAGTCACCTAAGGATTACAGAAATGCAGAAATTGCTTCCGATCTCACCTCATTCATCTCATGCGTCTTGTTTATTTACATCTTTAATTGCATCATCAGCATTTTGCCATGTGCTCCTGCCTTCCTGCACATAGGATGGATCCCTTTTACTTAATGAGCATGTATTTAATATTTTGTGTTCGCCTATTTTTCAGCATGTCTGAGGCCTTATCTCCTGCATACTGTCCAAACACTACTCTGAATAAAGAATTTTTCATTTCCTTT
This sequence comes from Anser cygnoides, assembly GCF_040182565.1. NCBI lineage: Eukaryota > Metazoa > Chordata > Aves > Anseriformes > Anatidae > Anser > Anser cygnoides. Next base: position 3,849,020 of record NC_089882.1, read on the forward strand.
GGGCTTTTCTTTGCTGTTTGTCACTATCTGAGTGCTTCACAACATTAATTAAACTGACAAGGTAAGGCAGCAGCATTATCTCCAGTTTACACACGGGGTACTGAGGCACAGAGAAGTTAAAGTCAAAACTGAAGCTAGCCAGAAACTTTATAAAAGCATTTTAGTTCAAATAAAAAGTAAATAAATAAATAAAGCATTACCTTTAAGCAAAACATTTAAAGGAAAACTAAACAAGAAGCCTAAACAAGAAGCACAGGCTCAGGGCAAACAAGGTTCAGAGTGAAAAGATGGTCGTTCCAGTCTAAACAGAAAATATTGCATTTCCATTGAGCAGATAAGCCAAATATGACTAAGGGTCATTGCTTTCTTTGTTTTGTTCCCCACACACAAAGATTTATCAGAACAAACTTAATAAAAAATTCCCCAAATGATGGGTAAGTGTAGGTGTCTTGTGTCTGCAAGCAACAAAGGTATTTCTGAACGCTTTGCTGTCTGTGATCTCCTCTTGACAAGACCGTGCTACATGACTTAGTCCAGGTATGTGCCTGGGTCTGATCTTCTGAAAGTACAGATTCTCAAAGTAATTTATAGACTTAATTATGACAAAATATAAAGGTAAAAGCCTTTAAAATGCTTACAGAAAGTGACGGTTTAGGGACTCACAAATTCCCAAAGATGTCATAATAAGATGAAAGTATTATCAGAAAAATTGTTATCCTTAACCTTATAATCAGTTTCAAAATCCCCTACTTCTTTTCCTGCAATAAACTGCTATGAAAAAGTAGCAAGTTACCAATTACAAAAATAAGTCTTAACTAAATCCCTTCACAGCATGTCAATTGTGCAAATATTTTAACAGCTAATAGCAAACTCCACAGCAATACAAATATATTTATTAATTTCAATCATTCACGCCAGGGAGGTACAAGTAAGGGCACTATCATTTAGGGCTGTAATTAATCATCCTGGACATTTCATTGTCAGTGAACATAAATCAAGAAGCAAATGTTTCTCCTATCTGAGTGATATGTAACCAGCATTAACACAGTGACAAAATCTAACGCTTGTCGGTAGCTGATACATATTTTATCTACCTTTGACACCTAAGATGCAGGGCTGTTTCACATGAGTGCCCTCCACCACTGAATTTATTTTCTGGATGTAGAACACATCCTTTAGAAATATTACCAGAGTATAACAACAATGCTGAAGAAAGAGATAGCCAAACACCAGGATTTAAAGTTTCTGGAAGTAGAAGGAAACAATCTTATACATCTACACAACTGAGGCATAACAAACATTAAAAATAAGGACAAACGCCCATTTGCAGGGCAACGTGAGGATGTGTGGCTTTGTTAAATATCCATTAACAGAAACAAACTGACTTTATAGCCCAATCCTTAAATACTTCAAGACTGTGGAGAGCAGAAGCTTCACAACGTCTGGTCCCTGCAGAGGGGAGGAACGCAGAGCTCCTGGCTCCAGCTCTCACCCCCCAGCAGTGGGATTCCGGGTTAAATCTCCGGCCCTTGCTGGGACCAGGCACTCCACCCTGAAGCAGAAAGCTGCCCTCTACCATAATGCCACAGAGTCTAACACTTCCCTAAATCCCTCTGCCTAACCCTGTATTTCTGATTAGGGAAATCTCTTAGAGGAGGGGCAACCCCTTCATTTGATTGCAGACGGGGAAGGGGTTGCAGAGTTTGCAAGTCACAAGCTCAGGAAGGCTTTTCCCCAGCTTCACACTCGTTAAGCTCACTGCAGCCACATGTGTGTGTGCTACAGGTCTGATGTTTCCAGTTACTCTGGAGTGCAAGATAGAGATAACACCTCCCTGAAAGTGGTGTTGCCACAGATCAGCTACATGATTCTGCCAGAGGAACACAGCTCTGCTTTGAGCCAGGGAAGAACGTGCTTCCAGCTCAGAGGGCATTGAGTTCGGTCCTCAAATCACAGCCTTCACATGCAAGAAAGTTCTCGTAGCTGTGCAGGAAAAGTACAAACTAGGTTTCAAGCACTGCTTAAAAAGGGGGGAAACCTGTAGAAGTGAAGCTAATTATCAAAAAAATTATAAGAATTCTTACAAAGCCTCCATAGTCAGGCTGCCAGTGCAATTTGGCACGTAAATCTGGAAGCACTGAAAGCAGTGTATTTTTAGATGCTTTTTGTTCAAGTTTTTCCAGCTCCCACAGTTCTCAGAAGAACAGGTATCTTCCACTTTGAAAAGTAACAATAATCACCGAACTCATGGGGACAGTTAAACCAGAGAGGCAGGAAGCTGAGTTCAGGCTGACACCGTTTTCCACCCGAGCCCCCAGCATCCACCACAGCGTGCACCCGGACCCATCCTGCGGGACCCACGGTGCTTTGGCTCACACCATCCCCCGGGCACAGCAGCAGCCATCAGGAGGTGACCACCTGAGAACCACAGACACAAGCAAGAGCCTCCAGCTCTCCGAGCCATCGCTGCAACTGAAACCGAAGTCACTGCCACCCACAGCCCACCAGAAAGCTGCCCCACCGCCCGCCCAGCTGCCTCCCCCCACTACAGAGGGAGCCCCCTTCAGGAATCACAGCCAGGTCCACCCAGCACAGGGAGGAGGGCGCCTTAAATCTTCCCCAGACAAGGATGAAGGATCTCATCAGAGCCACCCCGCATAAACCTTGCCGAGCTGGTGAACTGAATCCAGTTTTACTGACTGCAGAGATTTAAGTTCTGTGAAATACATTGAGGTGTTTAGGGAGCTGAAGAACTCGCTCATTTCAGTTCATAATTAAGTAAAGCAGAGAATAATACAATTACCATATAATGCCTTTTTTTTAAAGCAAAAAACCTCAGCAGTGCATTGGCCTGGCTGTGAGCTGCTGGACTCAGACACTGCTGGGGCTAACAGCAGGGGCAGCCCTCGTTCTGTTACCTCACCTGCAGGCCACTGTTCAAGGCTGCTGAAGACATCGCTAATCCCTTGGCACTGCAATCCTGCCGGCAACGTGTGACTGAAACAGTTCTTAGCCTACTGTTCTCAGCCTATTTCAGATCTTACATCCAAACTCAAACCTAAATATACTGATCACAATCTCTTGCATAAAAAAATATTTCTTATTTAATCACACAATTCTATCAGCAATATGTAGAACAGAAATATACATACAGCTGTATGACTAACAGTAATGCAAGCACTGAGGTGGAATTTTGCCCACAGGCAGGAACTACAAATCCAGGCCTGAGATAATCCATTTGTAAAACACTAAGCATACAACACATGCTCTCAGCTTTTCATGGAAGCATTCTTCTCCAAAGCACAATTTACATTTAAATTCGTATGGTATGGAATCAAATACTAAAAATAAGTGTCAAGGTTTTCTTCACTGAATTGTTCCTTAATTAGATTCAAGTGTTTTGTCTAACCATTTCAAATTCTTTGTGCTTTCTGGAAAAAAAAAAAAAGGCAAATTTTCTTTAATTATTCATGATATCTATTGACTGAGAAATGCCTTGAATTGGTCCTGTTAGGAAAACAAGGACAGGCTGTTCACATTTACCTGCTGGGACACAGAACATGAAAGGAAAGACACCCTTCCTGAAGCGGAAGCCACCAGGTGGCTGTGAGGAAGCCCAGCACAAACACGAACCACACCAGGCCCAATTCTGCTGGGCTCCGTCCCAGCCCAGAGGGAACAGGGCAGCGAGGACCCCCCTGCGTGGGGCATCCCCCAGAGCGGGGCTGGAGGCAGGCCCCTCACCAGCCTTGGCTCAGTCACATCTCTTGGCATCAGCCCCGAGGACTTACAGACCGGGCGGGGAGAAGCCTGCACGTAGCCCGCTCCAGGGGCGGCAGCAGGGATGCTCCTCAGCTCTGTGGTCCAAAACGATCCAAGCCACCAGGGTTCAAAAAATGTTTTTGCAGGGATAGGTGGGGAGCAGGTGTCTTATTTTTTCTTGCCACAGACGGTTTTGTATTCGCACGATGAAGAAATGAATATTTTAAGTGATACAGAAAACCAATGCTTTGTCTTGGCAAAAGCCGTAAGAATAAAGTTAAGTGACTAACTTCTTCACAGTAAATGCAAAAGTACAGCTAAGTAATAAGGTTTCATGCAGGAGCCACACACAGCCCCCAGTGGCTGCACTTGAAAATTGCTCAAGTTAACGAAGCACTTAACAGCACAACCTGAATTCCCTTACTGCTGTTGCAGTGGTAGCACTGCAAATGATCAGGAATCAAACATCGCACCCACCAAGCTCAGATGCGGCTTCAAGCCATTTCAAGCCCAGATGTTTTAAGATCTCCCAGACTGATCAGATTCATTTTTAATTCAGAAAAAAGCATCTCCGCACCTGGGTTTTATATCCCATTATGCTTCTGGAACAACTTAAGACTGCAGTTTTAGCCAAGTTATCCTGCCAAACAGAGTCTGGTGTAATCCCATTCCTGCTGATAGCATTACACAGAGAAATTTAAATCATCACATCTCATTAGAGTTAAACGCGCTGCTAATTTGTGAAATATTTTGCCTGACCTGTCAAATTAAGTGACTACCTTCGTGTTCTTTCTTCTTTTTAGCATGATAACTAATTCAAACTCATTTATTCCACTTCATTAAAACTAAAAGTTGATCTGAAAAACAATAGCTGCTAAAGCTTATATTAGATCAAGCATCACCTTCCCAGTGAAGCAGTCAAATGGCAGCCCAAGTCAGAATGTCATTTATTTCCAAATAATTATTGCCACCGCTGGCCATTGCTGATTTAGTTCTCAGCTGCTTTGCACGCACCTTTTTCTCGTTCGCACTCCTGACCTGCCAGGCCTTGCTCGGCAGCCTGGCAGGTCCTTGTGGTGCTGCTTGGCCACAGGGACACACAGCACACCGGCCAGCCACACCGCGAGCCGCTACAAAGGAGCATTCCCTTTAGCTGACACCCTCAGGCAGCCACAGAGGCACCTCAGCTGAAGGGATGCCCAGCTTCCCCTGCAGAGACAACTAAGGGGCTCAGCCTCGGGCACCAGCAGCTCTGGACGTGCAACTCTGTGCTAAATTCAGGCTTGGCACAGGGCAGAAACTGAAGCCACCAGGAGCTGTTACGATTGCGTTTCCTCATTCCAGCCACTGGTCCCCATTCAGTCCCACAACTTCCAACATTCAAGAAGGAGTAAAAGAACCATAAAATACTAATGACAGATTTCAAGAAGACTCAGCAAACTACTACCCTAAATTAAGTGCTGCGAAGGTGAAATGTATAAAAAGACACTGGGTTTTCTTGGCAGAAGCACAGACTCTCTCTCTCAACCAGAAAAATGATGGTTAAGTGAAGGACCTTAGCCTTTCTCTTATATTTACCATTACAGCATTAATTCACACATCTATATCTTCAGTCCAAATTCCCACCTAACAAGGTTTATCAAATTATTAAAGCTCTAATTACCAAGAAAGAAGAAAAGTTTAAGTCCTCTTTTGTTTTCCCTTCACTAAAGGACAAACTACAACCACATAGCTGCTAGCATAGGTAACAAAAGCAACCAAATATTGGACAACAATACAGAAAGGAAAATTCAGAGGGTAACTAAGTTAAATGCTTTCATTCAGCTTGGGTCAGATAAAATCCATCCCTAGCACTCGGGTAAGCAATGATACAGCCTTAGGGCCTTAGCTACCTCTGGAAGCCTGCTCAGGAGCCCCAGCTGCAAAGAAAAATCAAACAACACCCCCCTGCTGAGACAGGGCAAAACCAGCAGGCCGTGGGACATTATATATATCAGCCAGCTCAGCCTCGGCTTCTGGAATAGCTAGGAAAAATCAGCTAACAAGCCTCCAGCAAAAACAAGGGATGAGCAACAGCTGACATGGCTTTGTTGCAAACAAACCACATTGAGCCCACCTGGCCTCCTTCTGCGGCCAGGCAGTAGGACAGGTGGGCAGAGCAGCTGTGACGGGGACCTTGACCCTGTTCCACATCATGTTGTTACAGGCGAGCAGCAGGAACCTGTCTTCAGGACACACAAAGAGCAATTACGAGCAGCCCACTGCCAATGTGCAAGCACCTGTCAGAAGAAGCCTGCAGGGTTTGCAAAGCATCCACCACTACTCCACGTTTTCACTAGCGATTTGGGTGATGGAACAGAGAGTATGCTTATTAAATCTCCCAATGGTAGCAGGCTAAGAGAGACTGCAAATACATTGAAAGACAAGATCAGAATTCAAAGTGACCTTGCCAAAGATGAAAAGCAGCCTGAAGGGAGGGGAAAAAGAAAGAAAAAAAATAAAGAAAAAAAAAAGAAAAGAAAAAAAAAGAGAGAGAAAAAACATGAAAAACATAAAATTCAATCAAAATGATTGCAAAATCCTCCATTTAGAGTCTCATAAAATAGAAATACAGAATAAGGAACATAAGAGTAAGGTTAAGTAGCAGTGCTGCAGAAAAGGTCTTGGGATCACTGTGGACCACAAACGAGACAAGAGACAGCAGTACCAGTACCGGGGAAGAACAATCAAAGGTGCTGACTGCGGGCACAGGAGCTCTGCGTGGAGGGGCTGCAGGAAGCATTCCTCCCTGTCTGCACGCACGAGACCTGGGGGCTCAGCTGGGCTCAGCTCAGCACCTCGCTAACAGGAGAGGCTTCGTGCCAGGAGGATGCTCCTGGGTGGTGCTCCTCCATCCTGCTGTGCACCCAGAGGTGGCCCCCATGGGGGCGAGGGGACAGGGGCACCCTTGCTCTCACCACAGTGCTGGTACCCAGGCAGCCCCAGAGGGGACAAATCCTGCTAAATGCTGGCCAACAGGGCAGGAAACCCATGCTCGCCCCAAGCAGATGGCGTTGCATCCTCCAAGTCTGATAACCCCGAGGCTGTCCCAGCAGTGCTCCTCTTTCTGGGTGGATTCTTTTCCCGTATGCTATGCTAGAGTCCGTGCACAAGCCTGTAGCAGCCTAAATTTTCCCAGTTTCCACCTCTATCACAAAAGCTGTTGGTTAAAATAACTTCTACCTCTCAGGAAATAAGCTGTGCAGCCACTGTCATTAGCATTAATGCAATCTTGATTACCAAACTCTGCCCTGTGGGATGCCTGCTGTTTTTCAATATTTCTGTCTTGTAACGCCGTGCCAGGAAAAGTGTGCCTTAATAAACGCTTACTATGGCAGTTAAGAATAAGAAATCATACTTCTCATCTCCCTCAGCCTCACACATGCATTGATTATAATGTAATGAAGTTTATAAAAATCAGGCGATGTGGTTAGAAACACTGACTAGGAAAACTCTCTGGAATACTGATAAATCATGCCTCTAATGTCCTCGTTTGTTTACAAAAAAAGAAATGATGCCATTAGTTGGGATAGTTCAATCTTGATCAGTCAAAGCTGCAGTAATAAAAAAAATGAAACTTTTAAAGGCAATGAAATTCTCTGCTTTTTAACATTTATGCTGGTAAAGCCAGCTTAACCTTAGGAGAGAAATGATTAATAAAAAAAATTATATTCTGTATTTTTTCCAAAGATATTTGCCAAATCATTTCTTCCTCCCCTAATCCCTATGTCACAAAGCTAAGAAATAGAATTACTATTTAATTAAAGCTATGTTAGGAAGGGAAGACCTTTCAAATTAAATCTACTGTATGCACAGGTAACTAAAATGTGTATCCTGAGGCAAACGTGCAGCTGGATCACGGTTTGCCTGAACAGGCTCTTCAATCTCAGTTGGCATCACAATAAAAAGAGCTGGGGAAAAAAATATCCTTGTACCTTGCATTGCTTGAGTTCAGAGACTGCCAGCTTTGTAAGTACCACTGTCCTGTGATGTATTTTGTCTATGAACTGGCACATTTCACCTTCCTCTCAGACCCCCACGTTCACAGGAGCCACTGATGCCAGAAGATGCTGCTCCATAGCAGAGCTGAAAAAATAGAGTGAAATCCAAGAAACACTAACAAATGTTGCTGAGAATGTTTGGAAATGAATGGAAGTTTTCGAAAAATAAACAGAGATTTTTTTAAGGTGCTACGAAAGCTGTTAGAAGCCATGGATTTATTGATTATATTGTACAGAAAAATAGGAGAATAAATGGTAAGATAGTGATAGAGATGTATTCAGAGTCAGGGAAGAGTTAATAAACTCCTCACTTGAAATGTTGAAATTAGAAAGTGCAGGGGCAATGTGTTTTCCACGAGGGATGTTTGTATGAACATACACCGCCCCCCAGCCTGGCACTGGAGAGAAGCCACCAGGCTGCTGCATGTCACCGCTGCACGCGAGAGCCAGATTCACCGGGGGTGGAGACCCCCAGTGCCACGAGCTGTAGCACCAGGGTGAATAAAAGTCCTCAGCAATCAAATCCTTAAAACCCCTGGAGTACCACCTATACCTTTCCCCCTCTAGGTAAGGCAAAGCCATCCCATGAGCGTGGCAGGATCTCCCTTTCCACTTTGGGCTGTCAGCGCTGTGGGGACGTTTCATTGCCATGTGTTTGGACGGCTTTGCAGCAGAAAGATCTCAGGATCTTTCTCTGGCGTTTTTTTTTCTGAAAATATATCCTCCCGTACTCATCGTGACCAATTGTGCATCCCTTCCCCATGAGTAATAAAACCAATTCACTTCAGCCAGGCTTCCAAATTACATAGGAATCATGTTTATAACAAGTTTCTATTATTTGCATGCTTTTATTAGAACAAGAATATCACCAATGAAGAACACCGTGTTCCTTTAAAATTCTGCTTTCAGAGAAGCAAACTTTGAAGGCAATCTCTGAAATATGTAATTTACAAAATTACTGTAATTGATGTAACTGTTATATTGAGAGGTGTATAAGTTCAGAAGCTTCCTATATAATGCATTTCTGTTTTAAAAATGCTATCTTCTCTTGAATATAATGGAGCATAGTTAATAAGCTGTCTTTCATCAACAACCCAAGTCAAGCAAGTGGCAGGGCCAAGTTGCAGAGCTTGTTGAACTTGTCATTTTCTCATTTGACAAGCAGATAGATGAAATAATTGAAATTAAATACCAATTAGACCAAACCTTTATGCAGTCACCAACCTTTTTGGAGGTGTGAAATTTCACTTGCCTTGGAGTAAAATGTGATGTTGCAGCTACCCAAAAGACCAAATAACTGCTACAAATGTGCAGAGAGCTTCTGTGCTCAGATGATACAAATTTATTTCTTTTAAGGAGGAAGCTCAGTGCTCTTTCCATTATGCCTCTGGGAAGTATGAAGACCAAAGAGACCTCACATACTATTACATTACTGTTAAATAGTTAAGGTTTAACAAATTTAAGTATATGCTTGTAAGGAACGGGCCACCATAATAGCAAAAATTGTACCAGACACACGGTACACACACATAACAAAAGTTGTTATTCAGTTTAAAGGCAGTCATACCTTTAAAACATTCAGTGAACTGCCGTATTTCTACTGTCAGCACTGTTCTAAAGATTGTTCAAAAACCTCTGCTGTTTGAAATGAATGTTGTTCATTGATTTGGGTGAAATAATTGGCACTATAATTTTATACCTGTCAAAAATCCAATATACACCATTGACTAATTGCTATTTTGTGTGCTCATAAAGGTATAAAATCAATTTAACTGTTCTGGAAATCAACAAATTCATCTGCAAAACTGGGAATGGTAAACACAATTATGTTTACTACCGCCAGCCTTCAGCTGGAGTCTTTGGAGGGGGGTAAATTGCTTGCATCATATATAATCTTATAACAATCTTGAGACCAATTTCGCGAAGCGCTTAAACCACCCTTACACTGGTGAGACCCTTGAAACCTGTTAGCTTCTGTGTGAGTTCACGGTGTGCATGACTTGTAAAAGGCTCTGACCTCCCCCAACCTGAGTCCCCGGAGATCGGCGTTTTCCTTTCCTGGCCTCACGTCCCATGGCTAAATCAAAGAACTTCAGAAAGCTGTGCACTTTGGGGATTTCTGCGTGTGGGTACGTGGCAGCACATACAGACCCTGAGATTTGGCAGGCTCTTTGAAGAGAGACGAAAAATATTGGTAAATACTCCGTACGTCTCGTGGCCCACATGAAACGGCCTCGTTCGGTGCCAGCAGGTGACAGGTCCAGCAGGGCGGTGGCATTACCTCCCTCTTCCCTGCGCCTCCTGTTCCAGGCTCTGACACTGCTCCCACTGAAACAGGGAACAAAACTGCTCTGAAAACATTTTCCATTAATGCCACTTTTATCAGGGCCTGGAATGAAAAGAGTGAAGCTTGAAGTGCTACCATCAAATTTCATATCCGTGTATTTCAAAAAACAATGCATCTGTCCTAATTTTACAACATGTTTGGGCAGAACGTTTTCTGCTGGGAAAATAGCTTTTCCAGCTACTGACTGTGGGCTTTATTGGCAATTGAAGTGGATTCAAGAAATAAAGGTAAAGAAATACAGTTACAAACTGAAATAAAAATGTTATTATCAACAGGTAGAAGGAGAAAGGACACCATTCACTACAGAAAATGTCTGCACTGCACAACTGAACAAGCACAGATTTCCACTGCTTGCAATAATAGTTTTGCGATAAAACAAACAAGCAAGGGCACTGACGATCTAATAGCTGAGGAAAATAAATGTTATGTACTTTCTTAAATAAGTTTCTGTTTCTGCTGTATCAGTAAGTTATCACATGTCCTGCAGAAGTCAGCATCAATCCTAAGAGAAAATCTCCAAGGACACAATTAACGGATCTTGTAAGGATAACTCAGAAATTCAGAATTTTTTTTAGACATAAAGAATGGACAAATCCCATAGTGAATTATTTGCATTCCATTGTATTATTACTATCTGCTGTACAAATCAATTACAACCTTTGATTTTCTAAACTATATAATAAAAAAAAAAAAATCTAATTTAATAGAAATAAGTTCCTTTTCTTTCTGAATACAAGGCAAAGAAATTTTGAAAATGTGTGTTTTGGCTTGGTTACATTATCCCTTTTGAAAATCACTCTAGCATTGTAAAGATGGTCCCCAGTCTCTGCACTGGACACATCTAGCTCAGGACTGCTTTCTTCCAGTAACCCTGGAGGACTTTTTCCTGCAAACAAGTTATATAAAAAAGTAATAAAAAGCCCTTACTGCCTCACAACCTACTGCTATATATCCTTTAATATAAGTAATTGTACTGAAATTAATTTGAACTGCAAGGGCATAAACACCTTGATAACAGAGGCCGTCAAATGCAACACCTAACTGCTCTCACCTGAGCCTGACAGCCAGCTCCATCAGCTTTCATCAGCTTTCCATCAGTCCTGCTTTCTGGGAAACACCACCTGTGCCAGAGGGATCGGTCTCTCAGTAGGAAACCTCTGCCTTTCCTGCTCTTTGCTGTAACACACAGTAATCCCTTCTCTTTGTATTTGCTGTCTTAATACGTTTCAGCAATTAATTCATAACGTGGCAAAGGCAGCATGAAAACAGACTTACAGCTTAGTTTTAATAAGCATTAACACATTTATGCTGGTTTTGGCAGACCAGCCTTCTACTAATACTTGGCTTCCCAGATTACATTCCCAGATTACAGCCATGAAAATTAATGATCTGCCACCAAACTGGCCGGTGTTCTAAGGAAGCGGTTAGTCAAGTGCGAGTAAAGTCAGGTGTAAGAAGCTGCCTCTTCCCATCCGCAGTAAAGCCTTTTCCCCTATTTTAATAACAAATTAAATTAGTTGAAAGTAAAAATTTAATTACTGTCATGCACCATCCTTGTATTTGTGACCAAATAAGTGTGTCTCTGTGAGCTCTGTAGTCCCTTTCGCTCCTGAAATGGAAGAGAAGTAAGATAACCCAAGCTGAGTATCAGAACAGATTTATAATTATGGTTGCCCCCAAGCAAAGGGTTCCCAGGAAAATTGAAGAAGAAAAAAAATAAATAAATTATTTCTTTCATTTAGATAAAAAAGATTCTTTTAGCAGTCTGATAGCAGCGGTGCCATTTCACGCCTAAATCAAAGGAGCACGCTTACACCCAGCTAACACACCGTCCTTGAGCCAGAGGGAGAATGACTATGGCTTCTGAACAGAAGGCGGTTTCCAGACCTCACAAGACTTGCCCCTGCCCTGGGTCAGGACCGTTTGCTTGGGATTTTCCCCCCCTTCCAGTGCTGGGACTTGTGCCCTAAGCCCGAGGCCGCAGCAGCCCGGGGAGGGAATGCAAAACCTGAAGCTGAGGCGTTGGAATTATACGGGCAAAGACCGAGTCCTGTTTATGTGGGTATGGCTGCTGGAATTAGAGTAGCCACGGGCTAACTGGCAGGTTTCAGGGAGCAGAGCTTTACGATAGCACTCCGGAGGTTTCCTGGGACAAGCTGAAGTGATGAGAGGAGGGCTTCCAGAGCACATCTGCCGTGGCGTCGGCTGCGCCGAACCCGTCCTGCCCGCTGCCAAGTGAATGCAACTAAAACAGCTGGTAACTAAAGCAGAAATGAAGTATTTACTGCCTAAACACAGCGCTCAAGAGAAAACTTCTAAAACCAGTGTTATTTTCTCACAGACAAGTGGTCGGAGCTTCCCGACAGCCCTAACGCAGCCACGCACAGCACTAACCTGGTGACTGGCACCCTGCTTCACCAGGCACCCCATCAGAGTCAGAACAACCTGAAAACACCCTGCTCATTGCAGTGTAAAACACACTACCGTTTTCTTTGTAATGAAGGGAGCATTTTGCACTTTTGTTGCCATTTTCTTAAATATTTCACTTCAGAAAAAAATGTCCATGCAATTTTAAAACCTTTAATTTCTTGCTTTAAAATCCCATGAAACTATTTTCCTTTTATCTTGCAGTCCCTGAAATCTCGGTCCAGGTTTGTTTCCTGCCCCACAAGAAGGGTGCATGCGTGGTACAAACGCGTCCCTCCCCTGAAGACCCCGTGCTCCAGACAGGCGTGACCGTGTTATTTGCGTCCCTGCCTCTGAAACCAGGACTAGAGCTAACAGCAGCATTTAGCACTTCGCTGTCAGACTGCATCCACAAATCAGCTAACCAAGCATGTGAACACTAAATATATAGCTTTGTAATTGTTTATGGGTGATAATGCTTCTGCGTACACACAAAAATTGAAACTCTGCCCGTCCTGCCTCGTATTTGGAGGGTCCATTTTTCAACCTATAATAATGCAGCACAGCCTCACGACCTGCGCACAGCTTTCAGAAAAAGCAGGGGAAACCAAATGGTTAATGCCCAGCTGCCATAATTCAGGAGAGCACACGGTGAGGAGCTGCCAAGCTACAACACGTTTACCCGCAGGTTTCTGCCCCGTTGCCATCGGCGGTAGCTGGCTGCCTCCCGCACGGCCTGGGCAGCACGGGCCAGGAGATGCTGGCCAGCACTAGTCACTCTGCTCAGGGGGGCTTGGGAAGGCGAGGGGGCTGCAGCCCTCTCCAGGGACGGAGGGAACACCAGCCTGCTGGCCAGCATGAGGACATTCGTGTTTTGAAAGCAAAACGCTCAGGGCGCAGAGGGGCCCAGCCACGTCCTGCCCCCGCACCGCCCCAGCTCCCAGCTCTTGAAGCACCTCTGCAGCGACGGGGCTGTGGGACGCGGTGCTCAGAACCAAAAGCACTGCTCTCTGCCTGCCTGCAGCCAGCTCATGCGTCAAACAAACCCCGAGCCTCATCAGCTTGCGAGAAGCTTTTTTTTTTTTTTTTTCATCTGTAACAGAAAGACACTTCTGAAAGCTGGAAAAACAGTTATGTGGTTCTCTGTACTTTTCCTCACTCTTTGGTGTGATGGCTATCATTACGGTAATGATTTCTTTTTTTTTTTTTTCCCCAGTATTGATATGTTTAATGTTTCTCAAATCCTCTCTGCAGGAGAAAGTGCCATTTCGCATGGCAGAACTGAATTAATGCACGGCAGAGGAGACACTCGGCACGTTCTCCTCCAAAGGCTGTTATTTTATTGCTTTGCTTTCCTCATTAGTTGTACTCACAACAGAAAGGCTGGTCCAAGATCTGTGGGTTCTTCACACAAGTGATAACCCAGACAACATTATTATGTGTTTTGATAATTAAAATGAAAATAAATAACAAATAGGGACTTCGTCCCTTCTAGGTCATTGGAAGTTAGGTGCCAAAGCGTCTCAGGCAGCTTGGGGAGTTTCTTTTTCCTTAAATCCTAGATATTTTCAATACTTTGCTAAAAATGTGATAGCAAAGGGCCTTTTCACTTTCCAAGGACAGCGATGTGTGTAGGACAGCAGTCCTGTTGTGTGATGGAGAGGACCGAGGTAAGCTAGAACCTGTAGCATGGACTCTTTGCTTTGGGTATTTTCCATCGGAGCCAACAGTAAAAATTACAGAGAACAACCTGAAATCAGCTTCCATTTTAGCAATTCCTGTGGGGGAAAATCCAGTCCCAAGCCACCTGTTTTCCAAAACCACCTCTCCCACCTTGAGCAAACATTAGCTAATCCCAACAGGACAGCACACAGTATTTACACAGCAGCAGAAGTGAAAAAAATGGGATGTTTAATATTCCCCTCTACCTCCAGCAGCAAGCACATCGGTGTATTTTTCAGAACTGCTTCTTTGTGAATATGCATGAAATGCTTGTAGCAGTGTGGAACGAGATCCTCTTTCAATGGGTAGCCCATTTTTCACACACAAAAGAAAAAACAGCATTATTTTTCTCAAATAGCCAAAACACATGCCATTGTCTTTTACATTCAGAGTGTATTGCCAAATGCCAAACTTTGAAATCCTTACATTCAGATAGCTCTATCAAAGTTCCAGTACCATTTGAGGATTTATTTATTTGTGGTCATAGGTCCAAGAGCAAAATGGTAATCCAGTGAAGCAAATATTAATCCAGACCTAAAAAGGCCAGCTAATAGTATAGACTACACAACTTTGTATGTGTTTTTTTGTTTGTTTGTTTGTTTTCCTCAGAATCTTTATTTTCAGGTTTCACTTAACTGTGTCCCTCTCTCTATCCATGCAGACCAGGCACTGGCCCTGGGTCCCTCACCCACTGACCCCAAAAGTAACAGCCTCAGCCAAAGCAATGGCAGGGAGAGGCACTGGCTCAGACTGTCATACCGCACATCTTCATGTGACATTCAGAAATTCACGAGTTAGATGACACCATTTCTTTGTAAGATGGCATATGTTCACAGTTCCTTCGGCTTTTTGCTGTTTCCAGACACAAAACTAGAGTTGTTCTAAAGGTGTCCTAAATTATGCCCTGCATAAGCTGTAATCATTGTCACAAAGGTGAGTGACACAATGATAGGTAACTTGATGTTGCTTCAGGAAATATGTTTTATTAGCTGGATAGTATCAACAGCTCTGTTCCAGGCATGTGTTGGGGTTAGAAACTTCATTCTGTGATTTATAACAGTCATTACTTCTAAAGCAAATAGTTGCCTAGATACATAAGAAAAAGAATCACATATCCATCGCGGTGCAATTATCTATTTTGCCTAAAGGATTTTTACTTCGTGGTACTTTTCTTTCCCCTCCCCAGGAGTTCTCTGCTTAGGATTCCACACGTGGCTTGTTCCTCGCACACGGTTATCCTGGGCACGGCTGGCTCCACAGCTCGGGTTTTCCTTCTTACTGTTCCTGCTGCTGTAAAAATGGATTGGTTCTTTGTTTGTTTGTTTATTGTTGTTGCTGCTGTTATTTTAAATTAACATTTCATAAGAAATTTTGTCACCAAAATTAAGAAACTTAGACCTAACATCTTCTGCATGATGTACTGCTGAAGCCCCTGAAGCTTTCTCCTTGCCCTACAATTGTGATTTGAGGTCAATCCTTACACCAAAGGCCCTTTCCTTCCTAAATCCTAGTGTTGAATTCTCAAAGAATGGCATCCTGGTGTCTTAATGTCTGCGACTTTTGTTGTTTATTCTTCAGCCTCAAAACAAGTCTGTGCATCCCTGCGGAACAGGCCAACCCCAAAGCAAATATAAGTAACCGGGTACCTTCACTGTGCTTCTGTCTTTCTCTCCATATGCCTTCTCACCACCCTGTAATACAAAAATAACAATATCCTTCAGCTCCTCAGAAGATAAAGATAATGGCTTGGATGGTTTTCCCTTTATCACAAGAATTTCTGGTAAGGAATGCTCGGTAGAATGAACTCTACAGGTTTTTTAAAAGTTTACAAAAAAAAAAAAAACAGTAGGACACGCAACTGTTAACGCCCTCTAATTTCACTCCCAGGAACCATGCCAGGGAATGTAGGAGGAATGCACACGTAGTACAAGGGGCCTTTAAACATTTCACTTGACATTCGTGCAGTGGAGTACACAGCCTTGATTTTTGGCTGGAATGGACATAATGAGGGCAACGAGCGGTGTCCTTTCAGAAACCATCTCAGAAACTGTGAAAAATGACTTACTGGAAACACTTCAGCCATTGTACTTTATCATACAGAGAGGTGTTCATGCGATTTTTAAATTCCATTTCATTTAATCTGTCATCCCTGAAAGCTGCCCTGTGTCCTGTTGCCTCCCAGCAGGGTGAATGTTTGCTGCTCGCTCTACAGGGCTGAGCACCAGCCCGGCACTCACCAGCACCAGCACAGGCACTGGGGACGCCAGCCCATTGCATGGTGTTTCTGTGTCAGAGGAAGAAATGGGCACTGGGGTTCTCAAAGGCAAATACTGACCTGAATTGCAGAGGGAAAAAAGCAGAGCAAGCAAATGGAGCCATTGCCCTGAAACCAATGCACAGCCACGGAATGGCTCGGCCATGGGGCGCCCACGTCGTGCCCCACGTGTGGCGGCACCCCGGCTGCGATCAATGCACGGGGACACGTCCATCACCGAGAGAGCTGCGCTCATATCTAACACACGCTGCCCGGCTGGAGCCCCGTGGGAGCTGGTGTCACCAAGCTGGGGCAAAGCAAGTCTCAGCATGGACTCTCGGGTCCTGACAAAGCCTCCTAGATCTCATCTGTAAGAGACTTCCACATCTGCAGAAATCCAGTTATACCTTTGCAATCTTGTGTGGCCTCCCAAATAATTCAGTTTCTCAGAAGGAAACTACACTAAATTACAATGATCGGGCAAACTGAATTAGGGACAGACGTTTTTCAAAAGAATATTTCGGCATGGTTATTTAAATTTGGTTATTCATTTGTCGAGAAAGATGTCCTGTCACTTTGTATTTTGCAGAGAACAAATATCTCATCACTGTTTCTTCTGCCCGAATGGTGAAATGTGACGTGGCACTCATAAAGACAAATGGGGGCCACGTCCCACTGCTGCTGGGGCAGAGGGGGAAAGGTACGTGGTGCTAGCCACAGAGAGACAGCAAAGGGCGACTGTTGTGTGTGCACACCCTCCCACAGGGTCTGGACATCTGCAGACACTGCCCTGATCACCCAGACCCAGCACTTTACAGACAACTCCGATTTTGGCACATCCAATGTCCATCCTGCTTTACACCTGAATATGCAGGTGAGAATCAAGTTCAGCAAGGCACATTGAAACCAGGCAGGGAGGTTACACACAGGGCTATGCACACATTGCTTACACAGGGCTTAGCAAATCCAGAAATCCCCACAAAACATTATAAAAAGCCTTTCCCTGCATCTTCTGCTCCCCCTTGCTGCACTGCATCGCTCCTTGCAGATGCTGATGCTTTTTATTCCTGTCTCGTGCTTGCTGGATTGACCTGCTCCCTTTGCTAAACATCAGGCAAATCGCTGGCAATTTGTATTAAATTTCTGAAAGTCTCTCTTTTGTTTCAAAAACCTTTGGCTTACTAACACAGAAAACATTTTAAAAATTCCTCTTCGGTAAATCTTATATCTCATCCAGGAGACCAGAAGTGTTTACTACCGATGCTTCAGCGTTCAGCTCCTCTAGTTGCGGCCTGACGCCTCCCAGCCCTTTTCGGTCTCATTCTGCTTCTGGGTCTGAGGTTCTCAGCAGCAGGTAAACAGAATTGGGAATGGATGCTGATAGATGTTTTCGTGGAAGCTGACACTTACTTATTTTCTGGATAGCAAATAATCATCGGGAAGCACGTGCTCTGGTGTTGGCAGGCCAGGAGCAGAGGAGAGCTGAGATGGGGAAAGCTTCACGGCAGCACACCATGGGAAGCAGATTCATGATCAAACTCTCTGAGCGCAGGGCACCACTGTGCAATGCATGGGGGTAGAGCCCAACATGAGGTAACCACCATGCTTCTGAATCTGGAGTGTTCAAATCAGTTGCAAATTCTACGGAAACGCACAAAATTAGTTTCAAATTTAAAAGCAAGTTGGGATGGGACGCGACCATCAGCCATGCCTGTCCTAGCAGCACTTAGACAAGTCACACACACTGGCATGTTGTACCCCAAAACTTCTCAAAGCCTGGGTGCAAATCCACAGGAAAAAATCCGCAGGAAAAAATGCAGAGGAAAAACCACCCGCTCAGCCCAGCCTCTTGCCGGGAGCGAACTGGGGCACTGAGGCACTTCTAACACACCGCTACGTGCGGGAGAGCTCCAGGAGATGGGCTGCAGACAAGTCTGAGATATACATGAATTACAGCAATTAAATAAAGGAAATAAAAATATTGAGTGTTTTTTTCCAGTCAGAAGCAATGGTTAGTTAGGAACTATTGATTTCACTTCAATAAGAATTACATGCTTTTTTATTGAAATGTTCATGCCTAAGTAGTCAAATGTTAATATTTTCGTAATCTTTACATATGTTCCTACCTCCTCTGTGTTTTTTTTTTCAAGACTACATTACTATCCATTTGGCCTCTTATTTTTTTTATTACTTATCCTAAACACAAGTTGTGCTGAAAAATCACCAGTAATTCACATAAAATATAGAGCTGTTACTTTTCTTTTCTTAAAAGAAGCATAATAATTGCAAACTGCAACTACTGGAGCTGAAAATAACTCTCCAGACTGTTGCACATGCAGAATTAGATTAAAATGAGTTCATTTTTTTAAATGACCTGATAATTTGTAGGAGAAAAAAAATAAGTATCTAACAATTTTCATCAGTAGAGAACACCACAGTCCTTAAAGCTATGCAGAAGTGCCTTCCTGCATGCAGATGAGGCAAACACAACCTATATTGGCCAGACTAACCCAACACAACGAGAGGGTTGTAGACCATGTGGAAATAACCACAGCTGGGGTTTTCCGGGGGGGGGGGGGGGGGGGGGGGGGGGAAGGAAAAAAAAAAGCAGCAGAGGGGCAGGAGTGTTGCAGCTCATATCACTTAGTGGAGAGAAATTCTAGACAACTTGTCTCAAAACGTAAGGAGAAAAGGACAAGTAATGGTAGTCGCAAGCTGAGGTCAGTCCGTCTTTCTCTCTCACTTCTGTGCTCATTTTCTGCAGCCTTGCAAACGTCACAGCAGCTCGTGTGTGGCAGGAGCAGAAGAGGGAAAGGTTTTCAGGTCAATGGTTTGCTTTGACCAGGGGAGCAAATATGACCAAGCGTTGAATTTGTTGGCCAGCGCCATCAGATTTCACTTAACCAGCATCCTCAGAGCTCCTGCAGGTGCCATGAGAAATCCGCGGGCAGCTGCAGGACAGAGCTCTCGCTTGCACAGCCCCTGTAAAGCACAAACAAGATCACACGGGTCATTGACGTGTGTACAAATGTCCCCGTTACACGAGGAGTATCAAATCACTCAGACCTCAGAAGACCTTACGGGAGACGCATCAGTCCCAAGAAAGCCGGCTTCATGACTCGTTAACTGCTTGACAGTTCTCGAGCTCCTGGTAACCACACCGCTGTTTTGAGTAAACCTCCTAAAAGCACCTCGGGCCAGGCTGCTGAGAGGAAAGGCTCGCTTTACTGAGCCGAGAGCTTCCTGCTTTCTGGGAGGCAGCTGAGAGGCCAAATCCAGAATGAGAGGACATGGTGTTAAAGCCTCTGCTTCCAGGGATTACTACAACGAATTACTGTTGCAGCCAGGTACGACTGTTTGCAATAATTAATTCTGGGTAATTTTACAGGTAACCTGTAGTATTGACAATATTACTGAAATCCCCTTGAGTAGGCTTTGCCCGTTTATAAATATATCCAATTATCACTTATTTGATGAGATTTAATTTAAATCTAGCAAAAAACAATCCCAAGTGAGTCATCTATTATTAATAACTTAAGATGGATTCAGCCTCCATATCACAGCTTTTCCTCCTCCTCCTTTTTCAGACCCATTGCTTCTACATAAATTAAGTCATTCACTACATACATCCAAGTCAGATTTCCTGTCAGAAAGCCATATTTTAGAGAAAGCAATTACTTTGGGTCATTGATAGATTACCTAAGCTTTCAAAGACACCACCCCCCCCCCCCCCAAACAGAAGAAGGCTTCAGATGTTAATTTGAACAAATTTTGCGCTTTGATAATAGCTTGCTGTGGGAAAGATGACAAAATGGAGATCACCGTCTGATGCGCCGTAATTCCCTCAAGGCACAGCGATGGGCGCTTGGGGCTGTGTGCTGAACAGGGCTGGGCTACTAATGGCGTTAATTGCCACCACCCCACTGTCCTGAAGGGTGACCATTAGTGTCAGCAGAGGCTCCCTTGTGGGTCACAAGCAACCCCTGATGAACCTCGGACGTACCCAGCAACATGAGGGTGAACGGGCGTAGCTCGGAGGTCTTCTGCTGACGTTCAGGGTTCTCCATGCACTGGTCTCAAGGGCTTTATTAAAAGCGCGTCTCAAAAAGACTTTGTTTCTCTTTAGAAATTCATATTTTACTTTATAGCCATAGCTCTTTCAGACAAAACAGCACCGTGTACAAATAACTTACAAGAAGCCTCGTTGCAGTACATTCGCTGCAATGCTGTGAATTAAACTGTAGCACCACAGGAAAACAGAGCCGCATTTAATTGAGTTAGGGAAGGACAATTTATCAACTGACTTGGAGGATGCGCACATCCAAATGAAGATGAAAACATGACTCATTCCAGAAGCTGCACAAAGCAGAAAGTGCTGTTGATCTATAGCCTACAGTCTGATTACATTAAATACGTACTTTGCTGCACGTATTACGGGATGAAGAGAGCCATCACGCACTCCGCTGCTTATTCGCCGTCGGGCAGAGGCACAGCAGGCGGCGTGCATGTAGCCGCCCCCACGGCCACGAAGATCCTGCCTCACCTGTGCAGGGGAAGGGGAAAATGGCCAAAAAAATGGTGCTTGTTGTCAGTTACACCTCTCAATAGATCCCATCTTCCTCCCTGGATCTTTCCTCCCTCTTTTTCCTCCTTAGTTGCTTGTACTTGTTCACGCGTTTCTCATTTTGCTGTTCCTGTGCCTTCTGTGACCTTGTTGTGGCTGCTTAAGCAGCCTCCGTGGGGACATTCTTCTAATTTCCGTGCATTTGACCGTGGAGTTTTCTTGACTGAAGACCCACCCTGGCTCAGGCACCAGCCCGGAGCAAGTTAATTAACCCCAGTGCCCCGAGTTTTGTCTCTGTGATAATGCTCACCTGTGCTGCGGGAGACCAATGGGTTGAGAGGATTTATTACTGCTATTAATTAAACGTCGCTACAAAAGCCTTACCCTGGAGGAAGAGGATCGCAGCTGCTTTCCTGCAGCCCGTGGTCAGTCCGTATTTCATGCAGACACAAAGGGGAAGAAAGGCAAACGACCTGCAGGACAGAAGTGGGACCAGCGGGACAACCCCTGCCACCGGGCTGGTTCGCCCCCGGGAGATGGGGCCAATAAGCACAGAAAGCTGCTCCCTTGTACCATCACGTTACAGCATCTCTTTACTCATCCACTTCCCTAAGACAAGAATAATTGTCTCCCTGCTGGATTTCTAGAAGCTTTGCCACAAGTGTCCTTGCCAGATTGAAAGCCTCCCTTGGCATCCCACCCGGCCGTCCTGCCATCTCAGGGGCCCAAACAGCCGCTGTTGACAACCAAACGCCCTGACTCTTCTTTAGCTAACTATTTAAACACAGCATAGCTTTTAAACAGAGCCAAGGTGGTGCAGGGTTTCTCAGAGGAACGCGTGCACAGGGACACGTCTTGCCCTGCATCCCGCCACCTGCTGCAAACCTCAGCACGCAGGGACGCACCCAGGGCGTTGCTCTCACCACAGACACACCACCGTGCTGCACCACAATCACGTTCCACTGCCTCAGATATAACCCAGACAAGTCCCGTTTTAAACTATACAAGCAGGGATACGTGGATTTAATTAACAGTAAATCAGAAGTCAATTAAATAAAGGCAGAAACTATGTGCTTTTCAATGATCCTAAATCAGAGGCAATGACTCATCCTAAGGACTCTAAGTGAGGGTGTTAAATAGCATGATGGAGAAGAAGCCTTTCTGTACCAGGGTGGAAAATTTTGTGCCACTGCATTCTTTAGCTGTGGTTACTGAACAATTAGCCTGCACCCTTATTATTACTTAGAAGTATTTGCCATTAACTCCAATAAAAGAGATCATAAGAGGCATGGATTGTGAACAATAACAGACAAAAAATGTACTGCTTAGAGACCATACTATGGATGTAATACTCGAATTTCTGTCTGAGTCCCCTATAGGATAGACAGCTTAAATCATTCAATATAAACAAAGTTGTATTGGTTATTATGGCTTTGATCTTGGAGCCAAAAGACTGACTTGCTAGTGACTCTGTTAAAAATCATCTAAAAAAGGTGACCTTCCAC
Organism: Anser cygnoides; assembly: GCF_040182565.1. Taxonomy (NCBI): domain Eukaryota; kingdom Metazoa; phylum Chordata; class Aves; order Anseriformes; family Anatidae; genus Anser; species Anser cygnoides. The sequence goes on from NC_089882.1 coordinate 3,871,620, forward strand.
TTTTTGACCATTAAGCTCAACTCATTTGCACCACACTTGACCAGACATTTCTTTTGTATGCTGCCAAGATTTCAACCTTTTCACAGAAGGGAAAGTAAGAGCTAGGTGGGGAACGTCAGGCAGCCAGTGATCATCGCTGACACATTGTAATAATGGCCCTTTGGAAGCAATCTTCTAGCCTCCAATTCACAAAATACACTTCTGCAGCTCACTGGAACAAAGGTTTGCTCTTCTCTTCTTTGTAAACAAAGTATTTTCAAATTATGCAGGAGAGGACTTTGACTCATCTGGCCTTTTGTCCGTCAGTCTACCTGCCGTCACAAGGAGAAATCTTCATTATCATTGGACTCATTAATTTTACTTGCTTGATTAAAAGCAACTGAAAATCTTTGTGTCTGATTTACGCATTGCCTTGGTTCCTAAGTTTCAGGTTAACACCTGGAGTTCAACACTACTCAAGATCCATCTGAGAGTCAAATATTTTTAGATGTTCGCAGGCTGAAGTTTTTTATTCCAGCTAAATACCTATAGATAGACAAGTGTTCATTCAAAATAAAAATTAACAAATCCCATTAGTAATTATAGTTCTACCAAATACTTAAAAATTTATACTGTGTATTGTGGCACTCTGTGCAGTTAGGTGACCTTAAACAAATCTTCAACATTGCTGTTTAAGGTGGCCGGATAATTATTTGATTATTATTTCATGCAAATGAAGAGATAGCTTTCCTAAAATAGCTGATTTTCAATTTCATCCTTATTTGCACACTGCATGAAACCATGACATTTCAAAGTTCTCCAGAGTCTTTCACACTGCCTGGCACCATTATATGTTGTTATCTGACTCTTTTTTTCTTCTTAACTTATTTCCCAGATCATTTTTTGTTATTACCACAGCTGAATTGGCACATCACCTAAATGCACACCATTTCATGCAACACCACGTTAGGAAGTGAATACAGAGACAGCCAAGCTGCGGCAGATCTCCTCCCTCCAACTACAGCTATGGGGGGGAAACAACAACAGACTTCTTGTAGGAATAGCAAAACTGCTTGAAATAAACACAGCCAGGAACCCACCAGAGCAGAGACACAAACACACACATGTCTTTCACATCCTTTCCTGCTAGAGAAGTGCCCACATCCTGGAGCACAAAAATTGACACCAGTTCTCCAGCATGGAGCTAATTTGTAAGGCTTTGGTTATAGGTCTGTCCAGTTCTCTCCTGTTTGCTGCAGAGCCTTCGAATCCTCTTCTCCCTGGACAAGATGAATAAGCTAGCAAAGAAATATATTGGGGTTTTAATTATTGGAGCATCTCCAATACTGAGATCCTCCAGTAAAAAAACTGTTTTCCGTATGTATTAGATGCACCCAACAGCACTTCAATAAGCGTACAAACTCACAAATTGTTATGTCCATATTTTTTTAAAACTTCTGCCACTTCTTATCATCTGTAATGCAAACAAAGCTTTTCTCCTGTAATCCGGCCATTTCTCCTCATGCGATCGTTCACCAGTGCCTTTCATCTGCCCCCGTGGAGTTATTGCTCTCCCTGCAGGAGCCTGGGGAGCTGCCCTGGGAGGACACACAGCCTGTGCAAGCTCCTCGGGGCCATCCTCTCTGATATGGAGCATCAGATGCCACAAAATTTGCACTAAGAGCCTCGGTGAGGCTCTTCTTAGCAAGGCACTTAGATATGCAATTACTACAAATAAAGTGCCCAGTGCTTTGTCCGTGAGTTGCGATTAGTTCACAGGGAAAGCTGGCAGGGTCTCCCCTGTGCAGGCAGGGAAACAGAGGCTGAGGGAGGGGGTGGAACCTGCCAAAATTTCCCCAGCAAGCCAAGGAAATGCCCGCCTGTGCGCTGGTGTTGTGGCTTGTCACCAAGTCATCTCAAAAGCTCTGACATCTCATCTGTGAGATGGGTGCAGCCAGGTAAAAGAAAGGCTCAGGTTTGCTTTTGATAATGTAGAGAATACCACGCTTGAAGAAGCACCGGAAGCACACACTCATCCTCCTCCAAACAAGGGTGAGCAAAAAACCTACAGGAAGCTTCCTGTAAAGCCTGCGTAGACAAGGAGCCCAAACAAAAGAGCGCAAAGGCCAGGGCAGATAACACGGAGCAGAAAAAGGAGCATTAAGGGAGAGGCTGTGGATTTCTAACAATGCAAACAAAACGTACGTTTCTGTACAAGGTCCCCAGTACTCAATAGGAAGTTCTGCTTGGGAAGCTGCATCTTTTTCTCTAGGTTATTAATATTTGTATTTGAATAAGTACACAAAGCCAAATAAAAGCTTCAAGGTCAACAATCTTTTTATAGCAGCAAAAGCCCATGAGAGGGATCCAAGCAATTATTCTTAGCCAAAAGAGCAGTCAGCTCAAATAAGTGTATCAAAACCTCGAAATTGTCAGCAATAAAATCTTATGTCATCTAATAATGACAATAATGATGATAATTACTAGGACAGCGATTTAAAGCTCAGTGTTTTTACAGTGCCTAATTTAACAAGTGCAGGTTACTTATTTGAGCCATTCCAGACTGAAAAAGCATTTGTCTGGGTTTGTTTTGGACTCTGGGAGATGAAGACTATTTCTGGAAACCATCGCGCATGTTCCTTTCAGGAAGAGATGCTGACAAAGACGCAACTGTAATAGGCAGAAAGTTAGCAGATGTCAGTCTGTATTTACAAAGGAAGTGGAAGAATTAAGAGCAGAGGAGTGGCAGGCTGGTGGAAACAAAAGTCAGGGTTTGGAAACCAGCTTTGTTTTCTGGTCAACAGTCATCCAAGTGCATTCCCCATGCAGACATCATTACAGCATTTTCTCTGCATCTCTGGAGCTAGAGGCAGAAGCCAGGAAGCCTAACACACCTAAGAAGCACTAATAAATACCCTTAACATCGAAGAGAATCCCGTGCTACATGCCACGGGGAAGAGGATGTCAAGAGGTGGCCTCGGCCGCAGCCCGGCGCTGCCAGGACGGGCGCCCTGGGGCTGGGAAGCGGCACCCAGCAGCACCGAGCCAGCCGCTGCCTGCCGGAGCCCTTTGCTCTCCTAACGTGAGAAACGAAGCTCGCTGAAAGCTGCCGAAATCACCTCTTCCCAGGGGCGAGCAGAGATCAAAGACAGAACATTTCTTCGGGCCAGTCCCAGAAGGTCAGCTTTTCGAAGAATCCCCCAAACACCGTGCCCTCTTTGCTAACAGCAGTATTTGCAACCCTCCGAGGCTTCTGGCACTACCCAGCGTTGTTTTACCCTTTAGCTTTCCCCAAATAAATTATTCCACCAACCTTTTGCAGTCAAATGATGAATTAACCAACTGTTAATCCCTCGCCTCATCCCTGGAGAAGCCACGCTGTGCGGAGGAGCCTGTGCTCGGTTTGCCTCCAACTGTTTGGGAAGGGGGAGTACGTGGGAGCTCTTATGTAAGGTCCTAAAATACGAAACAACCCACCCAAATGAATGAAGTCATCCCATTCACTTCAGTAGGTGCTAGCTTAGCCTTTTTTTTTTCCCCCTCTGTAATTCAAAATAGCAAAAGCAATGAATGATACTGCATTTTTTATTTTTTTTATAAGTCTGGGCACAGTGACTCACATCCAAACTGCTAAAAGCCAGCTCCGATGCCATTTAATTATTACGAATTTCACATTGCCTGCTTCGCCCATGTTTAAATGGGCTAACCAAAGCAAAACACGAGTGCCTGCACACACTCCTCCCTGCCTCGTGATGTGAATTTACCCAGCCAACAGCAGCGCCTGCACCTGCCGTGGGAGCAGGATGCGCTCAGGCTCTGCCCCGTGTTCTGCTGCTGCCCCACGGCATGTCGCTGAGCAAAACCTCACCTCGCTGCATGCCCCACAGCGTACCCCAGGCAGCTGCTTACGTCCACCATTTGCTTTGCACAGCACAAAACGTTCCTGAGGAGCTCTCTGCCATTGGAGCTGAACTCACAGACTCCCGTCCTGCTCAGTACTTCATAACACCAGGAGCACCTCGTCCGTGCCAGCAGATATATTTGCTTCTATGAATAGTTTTCACATCAAAACAATCTGCAGGACAAGACCTAACCCAGCCAATTTTTCAAAATATAAAAACTGGAAAATGGAGTGTGTCTCTACCAGGAGATTTCAGGTCACTCGTCTAAATTGGGACTGGATTCAAATCATACTGACCTGGGAAGCGTTCCCATTTTACGATTTACTAAGCTAATGGTTTGCTTTTCCCTGTAAAGCTGGAGAACTGCATAACCTGCAATATCCACAGGGACAGACTTCTCTTAAATTAAAAAAAAAAAAAAAGTATAAATATTTAATAAATTGTTTATATAACTCCACAGCATGAATCTCATGTATCTGATTGCAGGAATAAGCAAATTGGCACACTGCAAGGGCCCTGTTTAAGGCTGAGGTTGTCACCTGTACTTACATATTCAGTATGATGGTTGGACATCTACACTTATTTTCCTGACCAAGGAACTTAATGATCTGCAGTTCATGTATAGTTACCGAAATACGATGCTGAACAGAAGGAAGCTCCTAATTGCTGCCATTTGCCTTTCCTATGTCAATCGATGGGGGGGAAAAGAAAACCCAGAATAAATTAAAATCAGTGTTTACATCTCTCAAATACCTGAGAGGTGCTGGAAGTCTCGGGAGCCTCCAGGTCACTCAGCATCTTGGCAAGTCTGGCCGTGGCTCAAACTGAGAGAGAGCAAGTGCACGTTGACAGCGCACGTGGCAACTTTATTACACAGGAAGGAAATCAATCCATCACAGGGGAATTAATGCAGCAACTGGCCTCGCTTCCACGGGAGCTGCAGGAAAGGCTCCCTCACCCCAGCCGTGGCTGCACTCCCTGTGTCCAAGCACGTGCTGTTCCCACGACATTGCCCTGAGTGTCCTGCTCCTGGCATGGGGAGGGTGCCCTGGGTGTCCAGCTGCACCCACCCACCAGCAAAACTGGGTGTTAGTGCTTGCTCTGGAAGCTTGGGAGGGCTAATGAAGATGTAAACTCAGAAATGTGTGAGATTATTTAATCAGCATCAGCGGGAGGTGAGCGGCCGGAGCTGCCCTCCCCAGCCACGGGTGGGTGGCAGTGACACTGGTGTGTCACCCACCTCAGGCCGGTTAATCATGGGTTGGCTTCCTCCCTTGGCAGGGTTCCTGCTGCAAAGAAGCAGAGCTAACTTGGGACGCTCCGTAACGCCTGTTCTGGCACAGGAGCTTATTCTGAATTTCACTGCGGAGGCACATGGCAGCACACGTTCACGAAGGAGAACAGACACAGGAGATTTGGGATGAAAAGTTAAACATCGCTAATACTAAATCATAACAAAAACAAGCAGAAACCGGAAAGCACACCAATGAATATCTATACAGAGAAGGATTTTATAACCAGGCTCCCTGAAGCCCAGCACGCCCTACGCAGCATGGGTCGCGCGGAGCCCCAGCAGCGTGCACAGCAGGCGTCGCGCTGGGACAGCCAGACCCAGACCCCACGGGCTTCCTACAGAGATAGCGCAGCAACTCTGCAGGCTGTTGACTCCAGAGATTTCTGAAAGCAGCTACTGCTGGCGATGAGAAATGATCTCCTGTTATGTCAAAACAAAACCAGTCTGAGCATTTTGTGTAAGAAACAGCGCTGATGAAACCAGTGGATCTGGCTGGGGCGAGCCCGCTGTTGTCAAACACCGAACAGAATCAAGACGTCTATTGACATGAGATCGGTATGTTTGCCTTGACTGCGAACAAATATTTGGCATTTCCCAAAAACAGGCTGGCTGCAGCTTGGCAAAGCCAAGTTTCTGCACAAAGGAGCTGCGATTTCCCTTCTCCCTTCGCAAGGCTTTCCCAGCGAGCGCGTCTTCACGCTGCTGGCTGCGCGACTCACCCCAGCTGTCGGGGCAGCACGGCCACCCGTGTCACGTTATTCTCTAGGCAAAAAAAAAAAAAAAAAAAAAAAAATGCTGCTGAGTGTGTGCTTGCCTTTCTGGTGAACCCCAGGAGCCATTCACATCATCGGCTGCAGAACCTCGAGCTCCTACAGCACTCCTGCTGAGCATCTCGTCTCATCGGGCCCAGGACCAAGCCCCAGCCAGGCTCAGACCTCCTTTCATTTTCATTGCAGAAGGCTCCAGTGAGAACATTTTTGTATGTGCTCCGAACAGGAGATGACACCAGTGTTTTTCAAAGAGATTTCAAAATATCTTTTCACAGCCAGGCTGCCTGAGATGGAAAGTGGAGCCCTCGGCGTGCCAGAAGTCCTCCACGTCAACTCTTCTGCTCTCCGCAGCCTTTGCCTCGCTGTCTACACATAACATCACCCACACGTATGTTATGTGATAGGTTTTGTACCGCAGATTCAGCTGCTCACAGTTTACACTGGTAAGGAGTATGCTCAGGAGGTTTCCAAACCCACAGAAACTCGAGGTTCCCACAAGCACTGGGAAAACCATGGCGTTAATGTTTGGTTTCAGCATTTTTGCATGCTGGCTGCCAAAAATAAGTTACTACAAAAAGTGCTTGCTGTAGATGTGTGAGCTTGTGCGAAACTGCATATTTTGGTGGTCAGTGCAAAATGGGAAAATGTGAAGAGCCAGACCCAAGAAGGTGCTGGCCCAGCTCCTACCTCTGCGTTTGGGAAGCCACCAGCACACGGGAAGGAGGTGAAGCGATGAGGGCAGGGGAATGTCCGGCCATTTGAGAGGTCCCACCTTGATTTTTTGCAGACTGCTTGAACTGCGGAGCTCAATATCCTCTCTGAAATATTTGTTTCTATAGGTTTTCTTGCCATGCTTACTCACAATCCTTTTTTGAGTCCTGAGTATTATGGTCTCAGTGTGGCAGGAAATTCAGTTATTTGATTACACGCCGTTTCTAATTAACCTGGCACTCTGATATTCCCAATGTGATCAAGGTCTCAGGTCTGTATTGGAAAAAGCTCAATCTCTTCACTTTAAATATAGCTTTGGTAGTGACTTTCCTATTGCCAATTAGAATATGCGCACACATTTGCTTTTGCAATTCAAGGCAGCGAACACAGGAGTTCGCCCTCTGCTTCTGGTGGTTTGCCATATTTCCCTCCAGCTAATAACATTCTGTCTGGAAACAACCAAGCCGATAATTTGCACCCATCAACCTCGTGTAACGTAATGTGCCAGCTATTTAGTAATGGAAAATTTATCACTCAACAAGAGTCAAGGATCTTGTACCAAGCAGTACTCCCACTTCCCAATTCCTGTCATTTCACTTGCTCTACACAATTTGCCAAAACATCTCACTCCCTGGTCTCTCCAAAGATTTAAGGCCAACATTTTCCCTGAAGCCCAAAATAGCACAAAGCTAGAAACACAAAAAACTCCTTCCAAATAGATGGGTTATGCTAGTCACAGAAAACTAACCCTAAATTTATCTGCAAAAGCTAGCCGTGCAACGTGTAGCGGAATCCTCGGATGTTAGTAAAGTGTGCAAACAAATTTCAGCACCGAACCTGGACACCAAATCCGTCACCCACTGCTGGGTGACACCAGCGCCTGCCCCGGGTGCGGGAGGGGAGGAACGGGGAGGGCTCTGCCTCCATGGGGCTCCGGCCACGTGTCGCGCGCATGGTGCAGATGACCGGTAATAAAACATAGGGAATTCATCATCATAACGAATGACCGTGAATCCAATTCCTTTTCATAAAACGTTATAATTGGAGTAATTAACTACCCAGTCGGTCGGTTACATACCGCTGCTATTACACACAATCCATCACAATTTCCTGCGGTAACAGCACATTAAACACATCCTCGGCTAAGAAATTCGGTAGCCCTAGCACGGCAGTGAGGTACAAACCTCGCTGATTACACTTTATAGCTCTTCAGGAAGGCGTGAGGAGGAGGCAGGTGCCTGATCCTGGCCGGGCACCGTCCCGAGCACACACGGAGCTGCCCCAGGCAGCCCCGCCGGCCGGGAGGGCACCGGGGTGCTGAAGGATGCCTCGCCGTGCGTGACTGCAAACACAGCCCACGTATCAAATAATAAACCTTGCCATCGCAATAGAGGACTAATAGGTTTGCTTTAATGGATAGCACATTTCTGTGCCGCTCTGTATCAATACAGATGTATTGCTCCAGGCAATACGAGCAATTAAGCTGTAATGAGCTGCTTCCTCTGCACACACAAACCTGGGCCCGGATCTCCTAAATTAAACTGTAATGAATGAGCCGAGCCTGGAGGGGCCAGCCGGGGTCTCTGCTGGGTGTAAACCTGCTCCTGCTTCTCCTTCACTGCTGGGGGATGCAGCGGTGGGCAGAGGGCACGGGGCAGGTGACCAGAAGGGCTGAGGGACGCGTGGCACTGGTGTGGCCGAACCCCACGCCCTTCCCCAGCACACTGTGCCACCCGGGGCGGTGACGGCGGGGACCACAGCACGGCAAGCACAGCACAGCACAAAGGATTTTTCTTTCAGGTAGTGGCAAGAAGGTCAATGGCTCTTCTGCCTTACAGAGGAGAATGTTACAGCTGCTCTTTTATATAGCCGCAGGTATTTGAATTCTCTGTTGTCCGTCCTCCCTAAGGAGGGGAACCTGGTCACGCAACCAGCTGCTGCCACACTCAGAGCTGCTCTGCAGCCATAAAACCAGGCTTTGCAGCTCATTCTCTGCTCTAATCCTATGTACTACTTCCATTGCAACAGAATCTTACAATATATATATATTCTGATGAAAGGATTAGCTTGGGAGAGAGGCTTTCAGCATCCCAGGCTCACACACACATCTGGTTTGTTTTCCGTAGCATCTCACTGCCCCTCAGCAGGAGGAGTGCAGCCCGAGGAAATATCCAGGGGGCAGAGAGAATAAAAAAGCAGGAGCAAGAAGAAGGTGGCATAAAAGCACACATGATGCGACTACATGATCACCAGGAGTAAGAAAAGGGTTGGTCACTGCAGACAAATAAGATTAACGCAGCAAGACACTGGATGATTAAAACAGTTGTCCGTATGCAAAATTCAGCGGATATTCCCAAATGTCAGTGCCAGACAAATTGCACCATCTGGTCAGCCAGATAGAGTCTTTTAACAAGAACTTTGTAGGCTGGAGGTTCTCATCCACAAAAACAGTTCACACTGGTACACTGTGATGTCCCTAACTGAGGGCAATCTACCCTTCCTCCCCTCTCCTCCTGCATCCCAACTTTAAAAAAAACACAAGTGGCGTATTGTACAAATGGCATTAAGAAAAAGAAGCCAATCTCAACTCTCTCCTTCTTTCCCTACTTTTCCCTGACTTCAGATGCAAACATTATTGTTGAAAGACCATTTGTCTTTTTAAGAAGCAAGCTAAGTAATTTTAATAATATAATAAATATATAGTAAGAATATTACATAATAAATATTTTGCATGTTCTGATAATATATACTGCATAAAAACACAGTGTTATTTACAGATTTTACTCTGCTGCCTCCCCAGCAGCATCACTCCCACATGGAGTCAGCAGCAGCAAGATTTTCCAGACAAACTTCAGGGTGTTTCTAGCACTTCTAGGGAAGAACTGGGGCGCATGGCTTGAGAAACCTTGCGCTGTTTTGTATTTTGTCCTCTGGTTTAGCAAGAGGCAAGTCAGACCGTCACAGGCATGGTTGCAAGGGGCAGAGCTGCACCATTTCACATTAGCCTGGCACACAGCCGGTCTGGCACGCAGAGAACTCAGCACGTTCCCAGGTGCTGGGCACTCCCGCACCACTGGCAGCGGTGTGGAAAGCACTTTCAGCACTCCCTGTGGAACTCTTTATGAATTTCACACACCACGCCTGCAAAACGATCCCAGAGACCACAGAGAACCCCTCGTATAAAACCAGATACGAGAGCCGTTTCAGGACAGGCAGAGGTAACCTCCCCTTTTATCTCAACACACTTGGATCAGCTGTCGGTGCAGAAACCCACATCAAATATCTGCACCCTGGCTGTTACTTTGGCGTGCCTACACACAGCTCACCAAAGCCGAACAGTGGGAAGCCTGCAGCACCTACCTGGGACCCTGACAGTGCCAGAACGTCTCGTGACGCGTGTTCCTAAGCAGCTGGATCTTCCACAGCCATTCTGAAGAGCCTGTGAACTACCACCACATAATAATCTCAAAGCCTGAAAGCCAGGAACGCTGCAACAAAAAAGAATAGATTTATATCAGGGGAGAAGTTCTCCTATGTCAGTGCGGGTTCAGGAATGTAATGGTTTTAATTACTATTTTATATGTAATACTAATTCCCTTGATTGTGCTGTGAAATCAAAACACCTGTTGAAGACCTTTTTCCCCTCTAAAAAAAGCCCTCAAAGAAAATAAATATTCATGCACATCTGCCCATTTGAAATGAAAGGAGAATGAATCAATAATTTTCATAGCTTAGTAACCTCCCGCCAAGTGGCCTGTTATTTAGATTTTATACCAAGTTTGCTTTTATGAAATTCTGTTTAATATGAGTTTAAAAGTCAGACAAGCATAGTACACTAAATCAAAGCTGTTTTCTGTGCTACATCACATGGCGAAATACCCATCTGTTCTCTTCACACCACATTGCGAACTGGTATTTTAGCATTCACGGCAAAAAGCGATTTTGAGATATCCAGAGCACAGGCACAGCAGTGCTGTACCCATTACGACACCTGTGTATATCCTCATCTCTGGGCTCTGAATAATTTACCACGCGTTGGAGGCCAAACTTGGGCTCGGCACTGGACAAGAGGAAAGGATCTGCTGCTCGTTAGAGGTACAACGGGAAAGACATTCGGACAAGGAAAGGAGATCTGCATCATATAATGCAGATGGCCTCATTTCTACCAGTGCACATCAAGATTTAGGGTGCAGAGAAGCAGTATTTAAAGAGGCATTGGAAAACCGCACACATTTCCAGGCGCTGGGGGAGACGGGGAGATAACACCCACGGAAATCCAGGCGAGCACAGCCCTCCCCGGGGACGCCCTGGGGACGTGAGTGCATTCGGATGAACGTGGGTTTGTACTGCAGATGTAACCGCTCTGCCACGATCGGTCTCGTAATGGAAACGTGCGCGCAGTCCCGTGGATGAGAAGGAATAATCAGAAGGGAAATGCCACATGTGGCTGATTTTTCTGCTCACGGTATTTGAGCAGCTCGTGCTCTCCATCCATCTCAAAAGCTGTTAGGGCAGGAGAAGAGATTAAATGCTCACGTGTACAAGCTGCCAGCGTCTTCCAGGAATCCATCAGGAATGGGGTAAAGGGGCTAATAGGTTAATAGCAAATACTAACCAAATGGTAACCACGTAATAACTAATAGGAGGTTTCCTGCAGAAGAGAAAAATATCAAGTCAGTGCTCGGCCAGCACCCCGGGGCTGGGGCAGCGGGATGGCTTCAGGCAGTCATTGGTGAGGAGAGTAATAAATGTAATATCCAGGGCTTCACCAAGCGGAAACTCCATCCGGACCCTAAGTTTGTACCCAGACACACTGGAAAGGTTCAGCAGTTTCCCAGTCAGGTTTATGAAAGCAAAAGCATGGGTGTGTATATATATGTATATATATGTGTGTGTGTGTGTGTATTAGATATACACGTATACACATACATTTCTCACGAAGAAAATCTTTCATTTGAGCCTAATTAAGTAGGCATTAATTACATCACAGTAGTCTCTGGCTGTGTATGAGGCTCCAAAAACACAGTAGTGACCTTCCAGCTTTCCCCAGGACCCAGGAGTCCTGCTTCCCAGCGTGCCAGATACACAGATCCCTGCGGGAAATCACAGAATTGCTTCCATTGGATTCTATGGAAAACAAACTAGATACACACAAGACACAATTATACAGGGCATTTTTTAATCCAATACATATGAAAGTTTGTATATGCTAACATGACTGAATGAATGAATAAATAGCTCGTTGAATTAACGAGTTCTCCTATACCCATTGCCAGTGCTCTGGCTGTACTCTCCATAGGCAGCTATGGCCAGAGACAAGCAAAAAAAATGTCTGAGGGCAAAAGGGAGCAGACTCCAAGCCTGAACCAGGCGTGAGCTGAAAGGTTTGTTTCAGACTGCACGAAGCACAGCGGCCGGCCTTGCCTCTTGCTCCTGCCACTTCTGCTCCTGCCTGAGCGGTGCCTGCGTGCGCCTTGGTTATTACAAATGCAGAATGCCCATAAAACGTCAGCAAATCATTTAATGGTTATTACAAGTTACTTTTTATTACTGCTTCAATAACTATAAACTCCATTTGGTAACATCAATTATATTAATATAAGCACCCTCGGTTTACCCATTATAATTAAAGCAACTCCAAAACAACTAACTTAAGAAGAAAATGGTTTTCTCATCCCAAGTAAAGCAAAGCTTATTTTTACCTCTCCCTAGGCATTTAGCCACTTTACTAAGTGATAGCAATGTACACAAGTCTAATTACAAAAGCAGTAGTTCGCAGAGGCGCAGCTTTTCAGTGAGTGTCGATTTAAAACACAGTGAGCAAAGAGAGCCAACAGAGCCTTCACCTTTTGTAAGAGCACGTTGCAGCCTGCAGCGGGCAGATCACCAGGAACGCTGTTAAATGGGTGATTTGGGGAGGCTGGGCTCTGTCACCGCCCATGGAGGGTGCTAATGGAGAGCAGAGTTTGACCCCATCATTACCGAGATCATGTTTATGTTAAGGGAGCCTTTCCATTCCCTTTCTAGGGAAGTTTGGGACTACATTTATTATCTTTTTTTCAGAAAAAAATTATGAGAAAAGCAAAAAGCACTGGTGGAAGTCCCATAGAACAGAAGACTGTTGGCCCTGCAGTCACTGAATGCAAAGTGGCTGTACGTATGAATTATTCCAATTTCCTAACCCTAAGCTTGACACACCTGCAGACCAGTAAGGGGGTGGAGGGCCCAGAAAGTTTTCTCTGCCAAGGCAGGAGACACCGAAGGGCACGTCCAATGCCACAGGAACAGTGAGCAGCACACCCTGTGCAGCGCTAGTCCATTATTTATTGTCACTATTTGTATTTTACTAGAGGTGAGCGCGGACAAGACATATAGCTGGGAACAAGGATGGCATTGTGCTTGGTACATGCCACCATTAATGGATTTGGCTGGCAAGGCGCTGGAAAACAATTCATCAATAATCCCCATCACCGTCATCCTTGGCCAGCTCTAATGACTATATTACTATAGCATAAAGAGCAATAGCATCGATGCGTGATATATGAAGTACAGAATGTGTTTTCCTAAACATCTGCGAGGCAGGCAAACAACAAATTAACTTGTTGTAATTAAGTCTGATAATGCGATGATTTAAGCACGACCTTTTTTTTGCCCTTTTTACAAAGTCTACCATCACTCATTAATGTTAATAAAGCAGTTGTGTCCTTTACTAAATAGATGTCCATCAACGCTACACTGGTAAATTGCTACACAGGTAGCTTTAATTAGTGCCTAGCAGGGCAGAGCACGCAAGGTTTCGGCTACGTAGAGAAGAAGAGTTCAGTCTCTGTGGTATGAACGCCAGCCAGGCGCTCGGTACTGTACTGAGCTGGCTCTGTAATCCACAACACCCACTAGGTCAAGCAGATTGTCTCAGAGCATCTTTACTCTCAGCCTTATAAATGATGGATTTCGTCCTTCTCTAATGCAGCAGGGAAAACTCAGGTTTTGCCTGTACGAGGTTCATAAATGATGCATCACTGCGATTCGTGATTCGCTTCTACACACCTTTCACACACCTGCCCGCCGCACCCAGCGCTGCCAGGCGCAGGAGCCGTACACACACGCGTACGTACCTGCATGCAGCCTCTCCAAGGAGTCCCCTGGGACTCCAAAGGTTGGGCAGCACAAACCACGCGGCAGCTTTGCCCTGGGAGCTTGTTCTTCCCTGCAGAGCCGTAACCCCAGCGCGCTGAGCATGGAGCAAAGGCGCAGTTTCCCAGCCCAGAGCTCAGACGCAGCTGCCCCAAAGCTCTGGCCCCAGCTCCCCCCACACAGACGTTGCCAGCCCAGGTGTTTGGGGCTAAGGGGCAACAGCTGTGACAGCTGCCGGGTAAATTATGCCACCTTTACATCAGCAGCATGTGAAGGGCATGCACGTCTGCATCGAGCTTTCCTCTCTCTTGCTGCCTTCCTGGAGAGCTGTAGACAGGACCCACACCATGAGTGTGTTTCAGGCTTGACCTCACTTGCCGGTATGACCAGCTTCCGTCTTACAAGCAAACCTAGACAAAACACCACACGAAGGGAGGGGAGGGGAAGGGAGGGATGCTCGCAGCTCCTCACAGCCCAGCCATGGCTCTGGATGCTCGATGATTGTTGGAACGTGGACCCAAGTAAGCCATTTCTGCAGGAAAGATAGGCCTACATAATTATTGCCCTTGCACTGCCGGGCAATGTATATTAAAATGTTTGAATAGTGAACATGGCAATGAGTCCAGTTTCCATTTATTTTTTGCCTTCCGGAAGGTGTGAAAAATAGAAGCGAATACAATAACCAAAAAAAAAAAAAAAAAAAGATAAAAATTCTCATCTTCCTTCTTTTAAATTGAAGTTTACCTAAGTTACACAAATGCTGCATTTTAGCAGCACCTTTTACACTTCAAAGGGTTTCTATGTTTATATTAAAACCTTGATCAGTGGAATTTGTTATTTAACTAATTCCACTTGCAGGAACTACCCCAACATACAGCAGCCTGCATTTCAGTGAGCTTCTCTTTATACAATGTTTTCTGCTTGGCAGCAGGGAGGAAGGGAAAGCACCCGCCACCGAGCCCTGGGGTTTGTTTGATCGCAGCCACAGGCTCTGATGGAGGGTGGTCAGTACCGCGCCGCTCCCTGCATCCCACCCTGAGAAATGCAAGTGCTAAAACTACAGAGCCTGCAGTGTCCGGCACCCGGCCTGGCTCACGCAGCAGGGCACGGCAGCCAGCTGCTGCAGCAGTTTGGGCTTTGAGACTCAGGAAATATCCATGGCTACGTGTGGATCCCCGACCACCGTGGCAGCACACGGCTGCACAGGGCAGCACCCACACCGGCCGGTCTCCGCCTTGCGGCAGCGAGGACCAACAGGACCGTCCCAATCCATCAGAAAACAGGCGTCACTTGGAAAGGATGTTTTAAAAGACAAAACAAAGGGTGTCTTAGTGTGAAATCGATTCCTGGAGAGGCCTCAGAGCGCGCGGAGCAGCCCTGCGGCTCCTGCCTTCCCGCAGAGGTGTGCTGGCGTGCGTCCCCTTCGTTGTTAACAAACGTTTCCCTTGTCCTTGAGATCTTCCCATTAAGCACGCCCCTGACTCCCGCAGAATGCAAGCTCGACCATTTCTATTGAATTAAGAGCCAATTTAGTGCATATTTTAAACTCATAATGAGATCAAAAGCGATAATGCCAGGATGACCTGGAGATCAGCCCAAGACACGAGAGGTAATTGTTCCTTAATTGTGATTCCTGCACTGAGCACCTCACGCCCTCCGCGCACTGGGACGAGGTGCAGGCGGCTCTGTGCCCCAGAGCTGTGACAGAGCCGACCCCTCGCTGCCGGCGGGGGGCTCAGCCCTGCACCCCTACACCCAGACGGCATGAAAGGACGGGCAGTTACCACTGCACGGACCCAGGACCGCAGGGAGAAGGGGGATATTTCGGGACAGGGAGGGCAATTTGCAGCGTGAGGCTTCCCGAGGGCCGCCGGGCTGCATGCGCCGCAGTGCTTCCCTGGCTCCGTCCCGCTCCTCGCTTGCTGTGGCAGAAGGAAAAACTTAACTTCTGTTTTCCCAAAATGCATATTTTCAAAGGCAATTCTGCACAACTTGTCCTGGTTCTTCCATAACATCAGTATACTTGAAACAAAATGATAATAACACATGAACCGATGAACTGCTACCAAAACCCCACTGGGCTCAGATCCACACGGCACAGCCCCAGGGGGCAGATCGACACTTCTGGGTGGTGGCCAGGGTCCCACCACGAGGCTGGCAGCACAGTTGTCCCCACCCAGCCCCAGCTAAGAAATTGGCTTTCCCACTGTAATCACCCCGGGCGTCTCTGGGCGTGCTGGCTAATTCGGACATACAATCTCTGCTGCACCTCCAGAACAGCAAGTCATTATTTACAAGGGGAAAAAAAAATAATTTAGTTTGAAGCTCCCCCCAAAATACAGATCGCATCACTGTATCCATTTCCTATGAGAAAAGCAATCATCTCACCGAAGGCTGCAGGCGTTTGCACATCATCACCTGAGCACGGGCTCTAAACTGCAAATCCCTCCCACAGGCGACCCCAGACCCAGGCTCTCCCCCTTTCCTCATTCAACCTCTGCTTCCTCGTTTGTCCCCCTGCACATCGCCAGGTGCCCGCAGGACAGGCGGCCCGCGGGGCAGCACCCGGCCCCGCCAGGTCTCTGCCCCTGCCCCTGCCCCGCGTGGGGCTGCGAGCGCCGCTGCAGGGCGGGTGACAGCCGCTGCTTCTCGCTCCCGTCCTCTGTCAGCGGCCACTTGCCAGCCGACCGAAGCAAAGTGGTGACTCGAAACCATTCACAGCAGACGATTAGCTAATACTTGTTGAGCCAGCAGTATAAAAATTGGATGAATCAGCCTCATATGGAAGTCAACTCTCTAATCAATGTGCTTTAGTTCGTGCGATTCATACTGAATTCCTAAGCACAGCGTTAACTGGTGAGGATTATGGTTCCGTACCTGAGCTCACAACAGCCCTACAGTAACAGAGCTGGGGATTGAATAGCCTTTTAAATGCAGCCCACTGCTATCCTTCTTAAGGAGTGAAGTGGCTGTGAGGAGGTCATTATTTTTAATCCGTGATACCTATTAACGATCTGCAGCACAGCAGGCATGCCGTGATGAACCACTCATCCTGGATGAACTGTTCTCTCCTGTCAGGGAGAGCAGGGACCACGCTCACCCCACAGCCTTTTCCTAAAACCTCACATTCCAGAGGCTTGTCGCAATTCATGGGGTGATGTGAATGACTTGGCCTCTCCCAAAATCCTGGCTTTCATTGACCAAATGTCCTGAGAGTGAAGCACGCACCCCAAAGACCTCTGGTGCCTGCTTTGGCTGTAAGCAGGCACTGAGCATTACTGCAGAGCCCTGAACGACATTAAAACCTTTGGACCTCGTCCCAGCTGGGTTCATCAAGAGTTTCCTCCAGCGGCAGAGCACAGAACAGCATCCTTATCAGGTGCCTGGTGGTGACTGCTCTGAGGTCCAAGGGGCTGCCAGTACTGAAGCAATCCTTTTGCAGAGGGAGCAGGAACATCCTTTTTGCTTCCAGGGCAGAAACACCTATCTCCCTAACCCACTCCCATTTTCCCTGTACAGACAGAAAGCAAAACTCCAGCTGGTTTCAACATTCACTGTGACAAGCGGCTGCTCCTGCCCAAACTTTCTCTTAATGGTGCCCAGGGAAGAGCACAAGCCTCCTGCGGGCACCCCGGCTGCCGTCACTCCCGGCGGGTGACGGTGACACCACCACGGCCGTAGGGGCAGCAAGGGGAAGGGAACACTTCCCGCAGCCAGCTTCACCTCCGCCCTCCACACTCAGCGCAGCCTGCTGCGTAAGGTGGGTACAGACACTGATATGCTTATAAATAATGTATAAAAAGCTGTGTAATAAGTGGTTAAAGATTTAGGGTTGTTATAAACATGGGCAAATGTGAGCAGAGTTCATTTCATATAGTTTGTAATAGCTATCAAGTGGGTACAGCTTTTATTATAAATAGCTTGCTGATTTGCTGAGTTCTCTTACCTGCAAAAACAATTGATCATTTAATAAAAACATTAATGTGAAGTGCAACTGCAAGCTATTAACCCGAATATGAAAAAGAATTCAAACCAAATAAGAAAGCCTAATTAAAGACAGAGGAGACATAAGAGCACGTTGCTTTATTTTCAGCGTAGGCGATGCAAACACCAAAGGATTAAAAGATAGCACCAAAACAACTAACGTGCAAACTCTTGCACAGAGCAGGCTCCAAGCTCACCCTGGCCAGAGGCCAGCTCAAACCTACAAAAACACATCAGAGCACACCTCGGCAAGGGCCTGGCCCCAGGTGGAGGCAAGTAACTGCATATACTTGTCCTGATGGTGGTGGGGCGCTGGGGGATGAAGGCTCGGGTGGAAGTTGCGGGGTCAGGTACAGCCCTGCTGGGAGCCCGGCGTCCCTGGGCTGGGTGGGGAGAGCCGGGGGTGTTTTTTTTGAGAACACAGCCATAAAGAGCTTATTCTGAGTAACTTAGTGTCCTGCAACCCCGCCGGCAGCTGGCCCATGGAAGCGCCAGCTTAGGAAATACTAACGAAAAATTTGTTTCCTCCCCTCGCCCTGGGCTCGCACAGCGCAGCATCTCTGGAAGCAGACATGGCCTCGCATCCTCCTTGTTTCCATGGTGCTGTCGCCCTGCAGAGCAGCAATGCGGTCGGCTCGAGGGAAGGCAGCAGCGCAGGAGCCACCGGCCGGCAGCACGGCGTTACGGGGCGAAGCGAGCCCCCGGGCAGGTGCGGCACAGCCCAGAGCATCACTGTGCTGTCAGAGCTGGGAGAGCTCCCCCGAGCAGCCCCCTGGGCTGACTGCCCCGCTACACGTCACGCTTCACAAGTGCATGAAATACATCTGTAAACTGGAAGCCAGAGGTGCACGAGGTTTCCCCTCCGTAGCCAGAACGGTGCTTTTATGCCTTTCCTCTAGCCAGAAGATGGTTGCACGCACGCTGCAGGGGGAGCACACACACCCGTGCGGGTTTTACCTTCCCACCCACGCCCGCTAATGAGAAACCGTTCGGATGGAAACAACGAGATTGTGTCTCACAGCTAACCGCGCGAGTGGCAGGGAGCACAGAAATATTGAATAATAAACCCGGAAGCAAGGTACAAAGAAGGATGAATATCAAGTAAATTAAAGGTTTTGCGGGAGGCTGACCAGAAAAAAAAAAAAGAAAAAAAAAACAACACTCAATTATCCTCAAAAAAATCCCCAGAGCCTCTCTCTGAAGTCCAGCTTCAGCAACGGAAGATGAAATCAAAGCACAAGGCAAGATCAGTGGGTGTAAATGGTGGAGAAATCCATTACAAATCAGATAACGAGGCCGATGTCCCCAGGAGGATGCTGTGTGCTAGTTCACCTGCCGCCAGGAGGGAATGATTGCTCCGGACGAGGTCGATGCCGAGCGCTCAGACGATGCCGCCTGTGTCACCACGTGGAGCCGCGCGCCCCACAGCCAGCACCAGGGGAGCCGGGATGTCCCCAGTAGGGCTCAGGCACCTGCTGTCAGGTCACTGCTCGATGGCACCGACGCCGCTGCTCCTGCACAGCAAAAGGCAACTTCAGGCTTTGGCCCTCCTTCCTACAACAGCACGTATAAAGGCACGAGGACTGAAAACGAACGCCCCCAGCACAGGGAAGATGTGCGGCTGTAGCAGTCGTGCGTGCACGTCTGTGGTCACAGACTCTGTCTTTGCTTTTGCAATGACACAAGAAAAAATGCATTTTTCAGTGGTTTTGAATGCTTTATTCCTAGTGTATAAACTAGCATACACACTCCTGTCCCCGTGCAATCATTTAAACAAGTCTTCTCACTCCACAGAGGACCAGCTCCAGCCAAGTCTCCTAAGACCTAAGCTTCTTCATTGATCCCACTGTGTTACAAATAATTTCCATAGAAACTGGAAATATTCCCTAAACCAACAGAGACCTCCTTATTTCCAGCAATTATCTTAAGGTCTGATTTGCATTTTAAATGTCACCTGTATAAATTAAAACTGTTTACTGCTAACACTGTCATTATTCTGAGTCATTTGGCAATAGCCAGCTACAGGCTTTTTTTTGTTTCCTCCAGAAAGCTCCACGACACATCCCCAAAACGCTCATGGGAACCCTCTCCTCCAGACTCCAGCGCCCAGCCCTCTCGGCAGGCAGCTCGGCGATCAAACGCGCCATTTTTCACGGGTCTCCTGCTGGTTCTGGCAGTACTGCTGTCAGAATATTGCTTCGGATACATTTTTAAGCTGTTGCTGCAGATTATACAGCAATCTTCACTGCTGAACAGACTTAAAGGGAAATACAGACGCAGGTACTCTCAGCCGCTGGTTTGGATTTTCCTACCCTCTTTTCTTTTTTTTAATGAAGTCATTTGTTCACTTATTTTTCCTGCTACTGTTCTGTAACAACAAGCAGCTTGCAAAGTTTGAAAACCAATTAAAATAAGCTAGGCACCCAAGCAGCTTTGCTCCTAATGGACCACTGTCAAACTGGCTGGCTCCCAGTTCAGACTGGGAGCCCCCAGCTGACCCACAGTGCAGGTAGGTTCACTAATCCCCGAGTTATGCTCACGTTCCTTGCCCTCGTGGCTTCTGTACCACAGTTCGTGCCCCCAGGTTGGGCTCCGTGACGGTGTTGCTTTGAACTTCAAACACTAAAATCAGCGAAAGGCGAATCGTGCATTGAAATCCAAAAATAAATAAATAAATAAAATCATCTGCAGACCTGAAAGAGCTTTGTAAAAATGAGAACATCCTGCCACATCCCTCACAGAGCAGGGGAAGGCCAGAAACGCAAAGCCTGGCTGCCCGCAAAGACCCCCTGAGCATTAGCTGTTAATCACGTTCCCCCTGATTCTTGTCGTATCATTGTAATGACCTGCAACATTTTCACCATTCTGTTTTTTCCACCCTTCAGGCAAGCTCCGACAGTTTTACCCATCGCACACAGGACTGAACACCGAGCAGGAGCTGCTAAAACAACAAGTCCTTACGCTCACTGGAAATTAAATACTGGGAAGCAAAACGCGCTGTCCTGAAGCATTCTCAAACCAACCCTTCCAGCCCCTCGCAGCACAAGTGTCGGAGACCTGGGGACCCAGCCAGGCCAATGCAGCGAGGTGGATCCTTCCCCCCCCTCGCCCCCAAAAGCCCAGGGCTGCACCTTCCCCTCCCTCCCCTCCGCACCGGGGTCCCCCAGGGTCAGGGGCTGGTGCCCTTCAGCATAAAAGCTCAGGGAAATTATTATTCTAAGGGAGTTTATGGAATGATTATTTTGTCCAACTCTCCGGTTCAGCTTAGAGATCAATCTAGGTGAACTAATTTCTTCTCCCTAATGATTAAATGCTTCATATTAATATAACCCTGAGGAGGCAAGTTCAAGAAGGCTGTGTTTCCATTCCCTGGAATAATTATATCTTGAGAATAATTTTGTACCTCCTTGGCTTTCTCCAAATTCATTATTTCTTAAAAAGCTTTCCTTCACCTTCTGTTCCCATCTGTCCTAACAGGCAAAACAGCATTGTAACTCTGCCGAGCAAAAGCAGGCGTGGCTTTGCAGCCCAAATAAACCAGGTGAGCAAGGAGCAGCTGACCTACAGGGCTGGGAGATGCTCACAAACACAGCCCGCTCCTCAGCGGCCACTTAGCACCAAAATCAGGGTGGATTGCTTTGCCATGAAAACCATCAAGAGGAACACATTTCATTTCCCAGTACCTGCAAGGGCCCAAAGTACAGTAAAGTTCAAATACACATTGATGCTTGTAGAAGATCGTGGGACTAAATAAATGTGAAATTGTGCCAAAATTCACGAAGCTCCTGTAAGGAGCTGGAGGCTCTGGGACCCAATGCAGAGCCTCTCCAGTCACAAACGCCATGCAGGGAGGTGGCCTCGTGGACTGCTTTAGTTGATACAAGAGGACTTCGTGCAAAGCCCTAGCCCAAAACAAGTCCAGTCACAGCCATTTATTCCCCTTTTCCTGAAGCTTACACTGTCACTTTGCACCACAAAGTCTCCGAATTTTCCTTCTTGGGAAGGATTTAGCCGTGGTTGTGGCAGGGGACTCTGCTGCGGATGAAGAACATTGTGTAAGGGCTGATTTGACTCAATTCTTCAATTCTTTGTCGCTCCCATTCCTTCCAGCACCTTAGTCATAAGGGAGAAACGCAGTTTTAGGTAAGAAAGCTGAGAAAAGGGCGGTTACTTCAGCACAGCACTTTTTAGTTTTCTTTTTAAGCTATTAGAACTGATACAGCAGAAGTTAATTACGTCTTTGTTTCCTTGGAGGGCTCTCGGCTCAGTTAATTCATATAACGCCCCGAGGCTCCAGCTCCACGTTAACAGCGAGGCCTCGCCTCACGTACCCCGACTCCCGCCAGCCCTTCGCTTTGAGGCCTGACCAGGAGGGAGCAGGCCCCACGCGGCCCTGCCCTGCCCCGGGGGCTCTGTGGGGGCTCCTGGCCATGGCCACGGCACCAGGCCCACCCCGTGCTGAGCCCCACGGCTCGCAGAGCCCGGCCACGGGAGTCAGCACCCGCTGCTTGGCTTTCGGCAGCGCTGGGACTCGGTCCGTGTGGGGCACAGCCGGGCAGGAGCCCCAGCCCTCACACCAATCGCCGCGTTTCTTCACCGTCTGTAGGGCAAGGACTTAGGGTATGTTGGTCGTTAGGGGTTCAGCCTGGTTTGGTTTTGGTTTGTTTGTCATAAAGCCGGGCTCACAAGCTCGTTACAGACCCTGCTTAGGCCTTGCTGTAAAGCTAATTAGGTTTGTGTTCATTGAGTTTTGCCGAATGATTAATATAAACCAGGATTTGCACGAATTGCGGGAGTCGGGGGTCAGAGCAGCCCTATCGATTGCAGACTTAGCGATAAAACATGGTTTCACACAGACATACCCCGGCCACCCCCCACAGTGGGTACCAGCTCCAGGCTGCACCCCAGCAGCGCTCCTGACCCTATAACACCCTACAACGCTCAGGGACCGCCTGGGTCAGACGGGATCTGCTCCTGCAAACCCCAGCACTTGCGCTTCCGCACGAGGAGCTCATCCCAACCTGCAGCCACAGCTGAATAACAGAGAGGTGAATACCTCTCTGTTTCAGCACAACGTGCCCTAATACGTTTTTGTTTAATTTACCTTTCATTTTTACTATTATTACAAAGCAATGCAACTTTCATAACCGTGCATTCATTATCATTTGAGTTATCCCTCCAGGAAATTACACTGGAGTATCTGAGAACCAAAGATAAATTACACATTGTAATTATACTGGCAGGCTCCCTGCTACAATATCTGGAAGTTGCAACAGGGAAGCTATAAAACAGAAGTAGGTTAGTGCTGCTCACAGCCAAGGAAAAACAGGATCAGACCCCGAAACCTCACTGACAGGAAAACAGAAACAGAGCAGCAACAGCCCAACACAAGTCAGAGAACTGCACTGGAAAGGATTACAGTTCTCCTCTCTCTCCAAACAGGATTTCACGTAAACAGATTAAATTGAAATTGCTGTCAAGTATTTACTCCAAAGGCCACTCTCGTCTGTTTGCATAGGATCCTTCAGTGCAACTGAAATAATTCCCAGGGATCAGATTTTACCTTATTTTCTCAAGGTTCAAGCAAAGCATAATGGCACATTGTGGCGTTGTCTAAAACTCCGGGAGGCTGCAGCCTGCCCACCAATGCCCGGAGCAGCAGCCCCTCGGGCACCAGCACGTTCCCCGTCCGCACCCAGACCATGAAAGTAACAGCCGCACTTTGACGTGTAGAGAGGCATAAGCTTACCCCTAAAGCCTTCCCAGCTTCTTCCCAAGAAAATAAAATCTCCTGCTTTAAAGCTCTGCTTGATATTTAGAAGGCAAAAGAAAAAAGGCCCCGGACTCAGAGGCTGGTGCGGGACAGCTTTCGGAGCAGGACAAGCGTCAGTAGGCAGGCCTCGGGGCACAGAGCTCAAACAACTCCTTAATCTAAGAGCAAGTTTTAGAATGGCATCTAAAAACCATAACCTCTAAATTAAAAAGGTAAGTGTACACAGCCTCTGGTATTGATTAACCACCCCCCAGCTTTATCACCACATAATTGCTCCAAGGTCATTTTTTGGCAGCACAAGCCAGCCCAAAACTTCCTGAATAAGAATTTTAATTTCAGGGCACCACTAATTTATTGTGCCCGCTACTGTTACGTTACAGAAGCCGATGCGATGTCTCTGCAGGTGTGACATTTTTCTTCTTGGCTTCAGCTTGATTCATTCCTCCATTTCAAAGGGAAAAAAAACTTGCATTTTCTTCTATCTGTGGTGCACTCCTGCATTTCTGATCACCACCTTTCCAAAAGCCCGGGGAAAGCTGCTCATTACACAGGGTTACCAGAATGCCTCCGGCCACAGCCTGTTTAAAATTAAAAACAGCAGACAAAATCCTTGCTTGTTGCTCTATCAGAAATTCTTTATGTTTAAAGAAGTCTGTACCGACATTTTATTTGTGGTAGTTCTGTGGTCACTTGTGGCACAATTTCAATAATTTATAACACACTGAGAGGTTTAATCATTATTTCACAGTCATTTACCTTTATTTTAGTACTAAGAACGCTCTCCAAAGATAATTACTCAGAAATGCCAAGCTGCCTGATGACTTTTTCTTATATTATTTTCCTTATGTGCAGCACTAAGGGTCACATCCAGGACCCAGCAGCCCTCTGCCACCATTCGCTTCAGACTGCTTCCAAGAAAACCAGGTCACAAATTTCCTTGGATTAATGCGAGTGCCGTGAATCCCACAATGGTCAGTTTGAGGCAGCTTTAAAGTCAGCGGACGGCAATAAGCAGGGCTATTAATGTCATTCCTCTGCCGTGAAGGGCTGCCATTAGAACGGACTTCTAATGGGGCTGGAACATTTCTTACATTTCCTAGTTTTCTCTGCCTTCTATTGTTTTCATTTATCTAATTTTTGTTAATGTTGAATCCACTTATATCTTTCTAATTATGTTTTAAACAGAGCTTAGAGTCTCCTCCTTTTCTCAGAACGATAACTTACCGCAGGCTCTTGCTCCAGAAGTCGGCCAAACCTCGGGCACTAATCTAATGGTGTCCCCACAACGTGTCCCCATCCCCATGTGCCGGACTGCACCGCCTGCTGCCGTCTCCAAAAGGCCTCCAAACACTCAAGCTTTGTCCATAAACGTTTTGACGTGAGAGGGTGAAATAGGTGAGAAAAGATCCTCTGGATTCTTTCAGTATTAAAGCCTCAAAATTGCTCCTGCAGTGAAGTTGCTGAACTTTTATCACAGCAAATCCCAATGAAATCCCTGGCCCTAGGCACGGGAAAGGAAAAGGATAAGTCAATAAACTGGAAAACAAAGCAAAAACTGCTTTATCGCATCTCTCGCCCAACACGTGAGCCAGCACCATCCCACCCAGCCCTGACCCGCTCCTGGGAGCCGAGACGTCCCTGAACCAAAATAACCACACACCAGAGAGCACAGGGGTGGGGGCAAACATACTGAGATTGGGTTTGCTCTTCATACTACGTTTCTTTCTGCACATATCTTTTTGGCCGGCCCCGCTGCCCTCCTGGCTGAACTCACCCCCAGCCCTCCCCGCTGCGATGGCCCAGCCGAGGGCATCTCCTCGGAGCGCGAGCAGAGGCTGCTGACGAGCACCTGTAACCTAAACCATGGCAAAAATGCAGGATTTGGGGCAGCCTGTCAACGGTCCCATAGCGTTTCTGCTTTTGTTCTGTGAGAACTGGTATACGGTCTATCAGATTGGATTTTTTTAAGAGTAATACAAAGTGCCTGGAACAAATTGATTTTGCTGCTCCTGCGTTTATTATGCAGGAAGAGTTCTCCCTAATTAGATAATACTAGATTTCTGGGCCCACACAAAGTAATTTAGAAATAAGACTCTCATCATTAATGGGACATACCATACAAAGAAACCAAGCAGGGTTTAATAATGCAGAAAAATATTAAATAGAGAAAGGTTTTAATTCTTAATAAGTAGATCCATGGGTTTCATTAACCGCTGTTGAGGGTTGTTTTTTTTTTTAGGGTCGGTTTTATTACCTAATTAATTAAAGCCTGACCAATAAGATACATTAATCTAATGGAGTTGCATCTTGTATTAACAGCAGTACTAATTAATCACCAAACTGAAACATTGCTCAGTGCTGAAATCTTTCCAGCATTAAGCTAGTGAGATCACTGAAAAGGGAAGGGAGAGGATGGGAGAGGACGGGAGAGGACAGGCTGAGCGCCCATTTCTGCCCTGCCCCATGGTCTGGGGGAATCTGCAGCTCTCAGAGCACGTGGGGTACAACCCACCCTGCCCCTACCGCCGCTGGACGAACCCGGCCAGCCGGCCTGACACAGAAACCAAACCTCAGGGTTTTAGCGGTGTCCCCAGGGACACCAAAACCCAGGGTTTTGGTTATTAGCCGAGAAACACAAAGCTACGCAGACAAACAGGCGGGTGGAAGGGTGCCGGTGGTCCCTGGGGAGCACCTCGAGTCTCACCAGGTCGCCTCTGCATCCGACCGCCCGGCCCTACAGAAGCCGTGTGCTTGTTTTGCTGACGGGCAGGGGACCAAAATGTAAATGTGCGTTCAGCTCCTGAGTCATCACGATCAAATTACAGCACAGGTCAGCCATGAAATTGCAACCGTATATTTTTAAGGCCATTACATGCTAACAGACAAGGCCTATTTGTTTTTCTTTACCATAGCACGGGATTACTAAATCACTTCCTTGGTTCAAAAAGTTCTGATATTCATTCAAGTTGCGTCAGTAGCAAAACAACTTCAGGTACAGTAATCCTCAAACACCTAATAATTGTATGTCAACAGAAGTGAAAAGCTACATTTTTCACATTATGAATAATACATTTTTAATAGCGTTTCCATTTCGGAAGTTTTACGCACATCACCTTAACCCCCTTTACGCCGTGCCAGCCTTGCTCTACCCGCAGGTTTCAGTGCAGAAGCGTGCTCAGGTTGAAGGGAGCTGTGGATTAACCCACAGGTGCTGAGCTCAGGGCACGCCGTGGCTTCATCTCTGTGGTCTCACGCCACAAAAAGAACAGCCTGAACTCAGTCAGTCTCAAAGTCAACATCGCAGACCCTCCTTTCCTTCTCCTCACCGCACGTTTTCAGCCCGTGCCAGCTGCTGAGATCCCAGGATTTTTAAGAGAACCATTTCAGCAGCTGAGGAGCTGTTAACCATATCAAAGCATGCCCCACAAAGAGCTGCTGTACAGCAACCGCAGCACCACGACACCTGTTACTTGGATTTTAGCGATCACAGCAAATTGTGAAGGATTTGGATGGCTGCAGTCTGGGCCCCCCCATGCCCAAGGGGAGCACCAGGAGGCAGAGCCGACCCCTTGGCACACAGGCACCGCTCGCTGCAGCTCCTGCGGCCGCTGCAAACCCCGGAGGGCCCGGCCAGAGGGGCACGATTTCGGGCTCCTGGCTGGGGCCCGGGATGCTGCTGTCACTTCAGCTCCACTGGAGTTTGGCAGGTTAAGGTCCGAGGAGAGGTTTGGGGAGGCTGCCCTCCTGGCTCCCCACAGGCCGGAATAAACAGAACCTTCCACCCACCCTGAAGCACAACCGTGTCTGTGGCGTAATTTCACTGCTCCCAGGAATGCAGCCCATTTCAAATGAAAGGCATCAATCCTGGTACCCTTAATGAGCTTGGCTCAGTATTTTTATTTTTGTGGCAAGCGGGTGCCCGCCGGCTGTGGCTGGGAGAGGCACCGCTGGACGGCACATCGCTCCCACGCAGCCCCGCGGGCACGGGGGCTTCCCCAGCCAAGCCTGGGGCAGGAGGGGACAACTCCAGAGCCTCCCATTTCCAGATGCCCGCCAGCATCTCTCCTCTCGCTGTCTCAGAGATCAGCCACCAGCCTCGGTGACCCAGCAAGCATAAAACTCCCATCAAAATGTCACTTGCTATTATCACAGCCTTTATAATATCACGCAACCTGCTCGGCCCCTCCAGGCAGCAAAGCAGCTCAGCCCATCACTCTTCAGTCACTGTGCAATCGGGTGCAAAACACGCTGGCTGAGGCTTATAGAGGGCAAAAATAATAATAATAGAAAAAAAAAAAGTTGGCAAAAAGAAAATGAAGCCGGTTGGATGCGATTTTTCTTTTGGTGAATTATGGATTAATTATTCTTAGTACTCTCCACAAAGTACCTCACTGCTTAATAACAGCATATTAAAATGGCAAAAAGCCTGTTGATGTGCATAAAAATGCAGATCCGTGCTCTGCTGTGGTGTATCTGTGCTGCACTCATCTGCAGGAATGGAAGCAAAAGGAAAGGAGGAGAAGTCATTTTCAAACAAATAAATAAATCTGTATCTACTGCGTAGTTTGTTTTTTCATAAGCAGCATCTGAGGGTAAGGGGATATTTGTTCTATTAAAAATGCTTATTTAAAAACTCCTTTTTATTCTTCCTCCTGAAGGCTGCTTTAAAAATCAATCTCCTCTGTAAGAGAAGAGGCAAAAGCAGTGCTTTTTTCAAAACAGAATTTTATATTTCATCTGAAGTTAAGGTAACACAGCTCCTTGACAGAACGACGTAACTCCAGACTGCTAACACTACCTTCATGTGATGAAGATAATTGATTCAAGGTACTTTTCAAGAACTGTTAATGTTAAGAATTACTTATTCCACCAAATGAACACTTTAAAAAATTAATAGTGTGCAGATTTCCATTACTGCGAAGGCCTCTGGGCCTTACAGGGCAAGTAGTTTCAATCATTTAAATATATTAATAAAGGAAAAAAATTTTTTATAATTTTTCTAATGTCTTTTTTCACAGTTTTAGAGCATCTGCCTCACATCACGGGGGCAAATGCCACTGTGTTTTGTGCTCTACCTCCGGAGCTGTGCAACGACAACGTCCTCAGGGACAGGCCCACAGGCAGGTCCGTGCTGCCAGCGGGGGAGGCCCTGGGCCACCAGCTGCTCCCTGGGGAGACCGAAGCACTCTGCCAAGCAGCCGAGGGCCCCGTAAGTTCGTTTACACATTATTTCATTTGAAACCGTGGGTTAAATCGTTTGAATTTAAGCATCCGCTCGCTGAACACGTACGCGGAGATGGCAGCAGGGCCGGATGCAGATTTCAGTCAGGTTCACGCTGTCAGACGGGACGGAGAGGCAGAGCTGCCCCTCTGGGCACCGAACAGGAGATGGACCCGGAGAGGGGTGGGCAGGGGGCAGAGAGACCTGGGCCTCCCCCGGCCCCAATAAATCCACGGCGGGATCGCAGCCTTCAGCCCTGCCAGAGGTGCCCGCAGGAGGCCGAGAGCTCAGCACCCGCTGGCAGAGGGGTGGGAATGGCAGAGCTGTGACTTGGTTTCACAAGGCCTTCGCCTTCCTGCTCTCGGCAGGGCGTTTGTGCCCCCCGTGCTGGCCGCGGCCCAGGGCGCCTGCAAGTCCAGAGCCGCCCCGAGGAGCTCCGAAGGCTCCCTGAAAGCTGCCTGCTGTCGGCATGCCCACAGCACGGACGTGTCTCCAGGCACAAGTAATTGCCCCTTTTTTTGGCCACCAGGCCTACAGTGCTGGCTGCAGGGACCCAGTAACGGGACAGGCTCAGGAAGCCATTTAGCTGAAGGCACCCCTCAGCACCAACACCCCCACCCACCGTGTTTCAGGAGTGGTCATAAACACACCAGGATCATTTTCACAGCGGTTTCGTTCCATTTCTCCGAAGCACCCAGTTCAAAACAACACAGCTAAGACAGACCGCATCCCTTCCCCGTAAATTGCTCCGCTGAGCGCAACAGCACGCAGCTCCCTGCAGAATTCAGCAAGCTCGTCTCTGGATCGCGGCTCTCCCTTCAACAACCCCCATTCTGCCAGCCCCTTCTATCAGACCACAAGCCACGAGACGGCGTTCTGCAGAACCGGGGGATTTTTTTCCTATTTATTAGCACTATCTAAATAATAAATGACTTTACAGAACTTCACAGAGTTACTAATCAAACCCCGTCTCCTCTGGGAGCGACCAGTTCGTGTCGCTGCAATGCCGAGTTGTGCCAGCGAGGCTCAAGCGGCAATCCCAAGCTGTCCTTTTCTACAGCCAGGCAAAAATTTAAGGCAACAGAAATTGAATTACCTTTGAAAAAAGCTGCTTTTCAATGTGAAGGCCAAACGACCTTCTCATCTACTTCAGTTAAGTGGGGGACAAAGCGAACATAGTACAAAGCAGCTTTTAGTGAACACGTGCTTATCTTTTTCAGTGAATAAATTACAGAAGTGGTGATCAGTGAAACAAAAATTCTCTCTAAAAGAAATTTCAAGCAAGGACACAGATAAACGCCTCTGAATTAGGAAAAACGATTTTTGTCCTGAGCTGAGCTGCTGGGACAATCTGCCGGCAGCGGGACACGTTGGCGCTTTTCTCTCATCTTTCCTCAATGCTTTGCAGCTCCACCTGAAGGAGAAGCGGCGCTCACCAAAGCTATAAAGCTACATTTCCAAACACTCCGCCTACAAGATATTACTTCTGTTTCACAGCTCCAGAGCAGACATTTCAAACAGTGGCACAAGAGTGGTCTCTTGTGGAAGCAGATCAGACCTACACCACTCTCACCCAAGGCACGGGAATCCAAACCTGCCAGAAGTGAGAATGGGAATAGAAGCTTTTTGGAGTTATTTTAATAAACATGGACTTCAGAGAAACTACGATCAAAACAGTTCCGTTTCAGAGGCGTAACAGTCACTTTCCAACCCACCGACTTTCCGACAGCAGATAAGAGGGAAAACGAGATAAGGCACGTGGTAAATAGGGACAGCAAACAGTTGCTCGGGGCAGTGACACCACCAGTAAATGGGCAACTGCAGTGAAGGACGTTAGGGCTCTGGTTCTTCAAAGGCAGGACTTCAGCCCACTGAAGGTACTAAGGAACTGTCAGTCTGAAGCCAGCAAAAGCACCAGTAGAAAGCAAAAATCTCATCATAAAAAAAAAAAAAAAAAAAAAACAGGAAAAAAATGTAAAACCACTACAAAAATCCAGTCTATACAATCAGTAATGGTCAACAGGCATTTCCTCGTAACTTGGGGTTTGATCAAGAGCCAAAGACAGACAATGAAATGTCCTTTCAGCTCCAGCAGCCCTTGAATCGGGACTACAAAACATACAACAGAACAGATGTCAGTCAGAGAAAACAAATACAGAAAAAAAAAATCAAAGTGATGATCAAATACTTTGTTTTCACAGCCCTGTTTTAAATACCCTGTGAGCTCATTAGCGTACAGTTCTCCCAAGCCCTGAGAGAGCCCAGCAAGGCTGTCGGTGCAGAACTCCCACGTGCACTGCGCTCTTCATGGACCCACCTGCAGACAGTGGCATTGAGAGACACCAGCAGGTCGCTCACCTCTCGCTCAGTTATCTGCTCCCCAGGTGACAGCTCGATGCCACGCTTCCTTTCCTCATTCCACATCAAATCCCTGCTTCAGCACCGGCTGCCCCTTGAGTCACTGCACAAGTGGCAGGGAAGGGGCAGAGGGAGGCTTTTTGTGCTGCAGGTGAGGGTGTGGGGTTTTTTTGTTTTGTTTTCCTGCAATATGGAGCCATCCCTTGTTCCCAGCTAGATGAAAATCCAGCACGTAAATATCTTACGGCTAGTGACAAAGGCAGATGAAGTTGCCAAGAAACCCCTCACCAGACAGCAAATGCTTCTCCAAACCCACTTATTGCGTGTTGCTGCAAGGATGCGGTTGAGAAGTCTCTCTAATCTCCCGCAGGGAAAGTAAATGCTATTTCTTACACACCTCAATTATGTGCTCCTGTGCTAAACAGGTCCAACGCAGAGACAGAGACAAGTTATCCTTGGAGGAAAAGAATTGTCAGGTTGTGGGTTAAGCAGTCTTTTCCTTCCTCCCCCAAAATACCCAGCGGTATGCTCGATCTCTAAGGGCTGTAACACGGCATTTGCTGTAACAGACAGGAATGCTCTTGGCGGTGACAGCTCCTCATGGCTGGGGATAGCTCATTAAAAAAAAAGTGAATTCCCAGCCTACTCTGTGTGGCACACAGGTGGAGACTTGCATTCTTCACACACAGGGCTGCCCTACACACCCACAACAGCACTGGAGAACTGATTTAGGCCTTGGGTCGCTGTGTTGAAGTGAGAGGTCTCCAGCTCTTCAGATAGGCCAAGCCCAGGGAAATATTAGTAAGAGCCACAGATGTGCTCCAACACAGACGTCAGGTATGCCTTCCCTTACTCACCGCCACTCCCAGATCACCCTCACCTCCCAAAGCCTTCCTGTCTGATGACTGGTAAAGATGAGTTTGGGTGCGTATACCTCGTTTTTTCCTCTCCCTTTGGGAGATCACCTGTAAGATTCACGATGACCTTACAAAAACTACACCAGAAGAAAACCACAAGTGCTCAAATACACGATTTTTAATGCAAAACTTTAAAATTTAAGCTCAGTTTTGAAAATTTAGGACATTTCATGAAAGCACATTTGGTCCCCTTACAAGTTTCCCACCCCCAATTAAATACTGTTGAAAAACAACAATTAAGCATACATTGCATTTTTAATTAGGAAAAAATTATATTGCACATTATACTGAGAAATACAAAAGTCTGTTTCAGTAAGTTATTCCAGCAGTGTTATCAATTTCATTTTGATACCATTGACTTAGACAAAAATTTCCATTTTAGTGCATAGCATGTGCCCTGTCATTGCAGAGTAAAAACTTATCAGTATTTTTAAAACAAAGGAAAGTTGGCTCCTTAAGGAATACAAAGCCTTTCAGCAAGTAGCCAGTACCAGTCTCCTAGCAGACTGAACCCGCTCCTACGGGATGATAACTGTTGGATCACCTTGGCAACACGAATTTCAGCACAGTTTCTAATGAGAAGCTGACCACAAACTATTTGGCACTGTAATGGTCCGAGCCACTAAGGGCTGAAAGGCAGTAATACTCGCCTGTACTGTTCCCACTGTACAGCCACCTTCCACTGTTTCTGGCAATACACACGAAGTGAAAAAGCAAGGTGTAGAACACTTGTGCAACTTCATTACAGTCATGTAATTCTCTGAGGAAAACTCTGAAACAGATTTCTGTGCATAACACTCAGCTGGAACCCTTACCAGAGCTCAGGTTTTTTTTGTTTTTAGAAGGCACAAAACACAGAGGCAATTGCAAGATGCATAAATGCACATTCGGAGAGCTGAACTGCAAGTCGGGGAAAAATCATTACCAGAAGCATCCACAAACACACCTAGGGCAATGTTTGTGTTGGCATCTGCACACCGTGACTTTACATGGCCTGTACCAGAATGCTGGGTTTTGCTTCCACGTTACCAAGCACTTCTAATTTCAGAGTTAAAATCAGAAGATCTGACCCAGCAAGAGCATTTCAGAAACCCCAGACATTTCTGCTTTCTCCCTCCCGCAGCAGGCAGAACGCGCTCCCTTGCTGCGTCCTCCCACGCTCCTGTAGGTGTTTACAGACTGAAGTGTGCCAGCATGCCCAGTCAGTGTTTACAGGCAACTAACACATTCTAGGAAAAGATTTGCAAAGGCAATTCTAAAAGAGTTCAAATTGCCAGCTACCTCAAATAGCAAGGCAATTGATCCTATTGCAACATTTTGGGAAATCTTAACATATTCCCCTCCCCTACCTTTCAAACCCCTTGTTAAAACACATACATTAAGACTAGGAAGACAGGATATATTTTTTTGCCTGAATATAAGATTCTACTATCAAGAAATAGAAGATTCTATAATGAAGTCCCTGAGATGCATCTGTATGCTAAAGATTCAAGCAATAACCTCTTAAGCACTAACTTCATATTTATTAGAAATGTTCCAAGTTGCAACATATGGCTTATGAAAACCAATGTTTATGAAAACCAGTATTATCATAGAAGGTGAAAATACAGCAGATCAAGTTTGCCCTTACATTTAAGCCCTAATTTAAAAATAATGAACCCAATAACAACGTTTAACTACTTCAACTGCAGCCAGAAGTAAAGAGCATGTAAGCAACAGGCAGCCACTGAAAAAACAGAGTAAGCTGTCTGGCCTCAGTTTTTCATCCCTCACGACAGCGCTGCCTGAACTCAAATGCTTTTTTCCTGGAAGTTCATATATAGTTACTCCTCAAACATATCTGAGCTGCACTTTATGATGCTGGGAAGAGACAACAGCAGTTTTTCATCATTCCTTACTGGAACCAAAAGGCACAGTTTGCAGTTAGATTATAGCACTACTGTCAACATCAATAGTTTCTGCAGGCATGATCCCGTTATGCTGGCATAGACCAAACTGTCCTGTAACAGAAGGAAATTAGTGCACTGCAAGCTCAGATCTCTTACCAGCTCCTTCCCTAGGATGACGCAGAGACAGCCCCTGTCCTAATTACACTGACAAAGAGAATAAACCAGCTCGTAAGTATTCTCTGGGAGGGGCACAGCTGTTGATATTCTTGCATCATTTAAAAAAAATGAAGAGTTGTCTCACATGTAAGTTACTTCATATGTTACTTTGGGACCCACCGTATATTTTAACTAGCTATTCAAAAATACTTCATCCCTCCTCCCAAGTAAGCTCAGCTTTTCCTACAAGTGAAGAAAATGCAAGGCACTAACACATTAATGCTGTAAGGAATATGAAACAGTTTGTTCTTCATATACTTGTACACCAGTTCTTTTCTTAGCAGCATCTGTCCTGAAGAGGCACTAGATACATGGGCAGACAACGTAACTCTTCAAACTTCTGCTCAGCTGAGCTATATCAAGTTAGCTGCTTCAACAGCTGAGTGGCTTTGTAATTCACTCCCCCTTCCCTTACAAAAAAAGGCACCTAATTTGTTTTATTACTGGTTTCTGTAGCTACAGGCCCTTTTGACTGTGCAGTTCTATACAATTGTGTACATGAGAGAACTCATGACTCTACTGATAGCTTCTTGTATGATCAAGAGTTATCTTTTCAGGATACTATTCTAAATAGAGCATTTTTGTTTCAGCAAGAACCCACTACCAGTGGGTTGCTACCTGAGAAGTACTTAAGATTGTGTATTGCTAGTCAGAATAACTCAATAATTAACCTTGGTGTAAGAAATTGCACTTTCCCATTCCTTCCCCAATCCCAAGATCATTTCAAATTAAATACCTGACCCTTTTCCAAAGGGAAATCTGTAATGCAGCTACAAAGAGGTAGCTAAGTGGCACGTGCCAATTTTCTCTTTTTTTTTTCCTTTTTTTTTTTTTAAAGTATATCCAACCTTCATTTGCAACATTTTTCACTGGAAGTCTTAAAACAAGAAATCTCTATTCATGTGGCACATGGAGTTACCATAGTTCAGAAGACTGAACTCGTAAGAGAACAAAATCTCCCTTCAGGTCCATAATCAAAAACTAACAAGCATTGGGGATACCCAAGTGACTCAGCATATGCAGATGTGTGCTGAAGAGGAATGTCTAGAGCCAAATCCCATACTCCTCCAGACATACGATAGAAGTTACTCTGAAGAACCATTCAGATCAAGCCCACCATTCGATCAATCTGCCTCATGTAGTTGCTCTTCAGCGGCAGTAAATACCTCCTCTCATCAGGAACTCTGTTACACTGTTAACAAAACAAGAATATTTTTAAGAACTCAAATCTGGAAACGGTCCATCCCATATCCTATTTAACATAGCTGGCATTTCGGTATCAGTGACCACAGACTTCTTCCCAGTGCAGAAAATTGTAACCAACAGCACTTTTGGTCCCTACTCTCCCTCACCCTTTGCAAACTTAGAGCACAAACAGTATCAGTGAACAGCAAGTGTTTCCTTAGTGGGGGCTGTACGATTCCAAATACAAGCCAAACTACTGCAGCTTGTTATTCAACGGAGACTCCCCTCACTATGACAACTGTGAATTATTATTTTTTAAATAATGCTCTTTTTCTACAGGACTTTTCCACTTTTCTTTTTCCACTGCCTAGCCTAAGCCAACATACATTCCTTTTCCAGAAGCCCAAGCACACGTGGTCTGTGTATTCCTTACATTAGAACTGAAGTTGACTGCCTTTAATTCATTAGGTTTAACTTTTTCTGCGCGGTCCTCTTCTCCAGGGAGGATGTCTTGCCACAGTGAGTTCCGGAAGCGTTCATCCACAGACACGATATGTCCCTCAGTAGTAAACATGTATTTGTTTCCAGACTTATGCACTGGATTGTCTTCATCAAACAACTAAACAAGAGACACGAGAGACAGATCTGAATTAAGTGTGCAACATTTTTCAAGTCCCCCTCATCAAGAAGTGAAGCACATGGATGCATTTGAAGGATCACACGAAAAGCACACCTTTTCGTCCTAAATGGCCAACTACTATTAACGCAAATGGAAATAAACAACTTTAATGCAAGTGATTTATTTTAGCAGTTAAAAGAGGAGATCAAAAGAAAAAACTTCTCACGCTACTTAAAGCAACCTTCTCTTTGTATGCTGCACTATGCAGGCATTTCTAGGCTGGCATCCACTGCTGCTATTCAGTCACAGGTTTTTTTTTTTTTCCTCCCCTTCCACCCCCCCTTTCTTCTTCTCTCTACTAAAGGAAATTGAGAAGAGTAGCTTAAGCAGTGTTGGCTCAAATGCTTTCTCCTGTGACTGCCAAAGCTCGATGGGGAGTAATTGGAGGCTGCTGCTATTCAGGCAAAATGGCTACAGCAATTTAACTTACAGCTGAGCCGTACCTCCCCTCCAGTCTCGCTCCCTCTCCTTTCAGCTTTCCCCTGAAAGAGCTGCCAGCTCTTCCATTTCAGGACAAGCAGCTCAGGCAGCTGCCCAAACCTCCAAGATTAGGGTGGGGGCAAAGAAAGAAGAGCACACTCTCCAATACTCTGATACGTAAACACCTCTGCTCCCCACAGCCCAGCACAGTTTCTAACAGCACCTGCTTCCTTGTGCCATCTTTGTGCACAAGACTTGCAATAGTATTTTTGAAATGAAGAACATTTACATACCAGGTACAAATATTTACAAGTTTCACTGAGAAAAAAGCTCTCCATTCGATCTTCTTTTGTCTTCTCTACAACATGGTGTAATGTAGCATAGCCACACCTGAAAGATATAAGGTTAAGTTTGGGCTTAGTTCCCACAAATTCTGATCTTGAAGAACTCCCTAAATTTCCCTCAACTTCAGACCATTCCAGTTCACTAGGGGTGAGGTTAAAAAGAAAAGTCTCTTTTACATGGAAGCATCGATTATTGATTCCTGGTATCCTGATGAGACTGTAATCATTGGAATAGCCCAACCACAGTGTCATTGTACGGACGTATTGAAAGAGTCTTTCAGAGAAGCAAGATGCTCTCAAGTCACGCTGCATGCACAGGTAATTTCCCCATAGCGAGCACACGAGAGACCCAGGTCTGGAAGCCTGCTCTCACACAAATGTTTTTTCCCAAGCTAGCAACTACTCTCCCCTCCCACTGACCCTTACAAATGCTGAAGCTAAAATATACTTGGAATGCACTTGGAATTATTTCAGTCACACCCCGATACTGCATCTGAATCCCATTTAACTGCAGAACAGCACCATTTTATACTGCCCTGTAGTTAATAGAGACTTGTCTATGAAAGCAAATTCCAACAGTTGAATTAAAATCTGCTATCTTCCCTCTGAGTCTTGCAAGAAGTTCATATATGTACTATTAAAGTCAGGATTCATAGTTACTGTCTTGGGAAGAAAGCTGATATGCAGCAGAGTCTAGCTTGGAGGCCATCCCCTCAGTTTAGCTGAATACCACGAGTCCATGAGGTTTTAATTATTCTTGCAGGAGCCACAGGGAAAAAAAATAACCTTACCAGTTTTTGCCACCTGATCATGAACAAACCCTTTTTAAAATGTTATAAAATTCTGAAGACATAAATTTGTCACTGGACAATAAATTTCATTTTCAAATTAGAAAAATAATTGTTCAATAAATAAATCATCACTTGTGGCTTTCTGGTTTACCTACAGACTGGGTTTCCTGATTTACCTACATTTGGCAGATAGGTTTGTATAGAGCATTTATATAAAAATATACGTATATAGCAGTGACAGAAAGCAAAGAACACTGAAGACTGACTTTGCTTTTGTGTATTTTTCCAAACTCTGTAGAATATCCATTCCCACGTGAAGATAAAATGGGTTCTTTGTGGCCTGGATAAGGGAAAAAGAGAACAGGTAGAGCCAGCAATTTGGAAATTTTGTAAAAATAACACTTATAGCAAAGGCGCAGTAGTATCAGATTCTCATGTGTCACAGTAAACTTACCTTTACAGGAACATGACTTAGATTACTCTGAGCAAGAACCTAGTAAAAGTTGTAATAAATTCAAGCTCTGATAGCTTCCTTGCAGTCAGAAATTTATTTTAGTTTACCGCATCTGCTGCCAGTCAGAGACTGTACCTGGACAATATAGCAAAGAAAGCTATTACACTTACTTCAATGATTTCTATTAAGTCACAAGTCTCTACTGTGTAAAAATCTGCCAGCCATTTTTCAACAGGTTGTTTAGTCTCACTTTTGCCTGTCCTATAAAAAGGGCTATTTTCAAAGCAAGCAACATAGCAACTACATTACATAAGTCAACTGCTTATACAGAGACCTCTATATAAGAGCATCCAGACACGGAGGCACTAAGCTTTAACGGTCCACCAGTGACCCAAGGACATGGCAGGAAGTAGGGGTGTAAAAAGTGACTTTCTGAGAGTCAAGTACCTGATAAAGAAGATATGTGGATTCCACTAACTCCGGCCTCAGCGGATAAAAGGGAACATCCGGAGCTTGCAGTTGCCAGTTGTACCTCTCTGGGAGAGCTCCGTATCGTTTCCATATGGCATAATAAAAAGCATGGAGACAAATAGCATCTTCCACATCTCCTATCAGTACCTGGGTGTAACAACAGCCATAAACACGTATGCTTAACACTGCAGGCCAGCAAGTTACTTTCTACTCTGTACTAAGACCATATCACATAGCAAAACACTCCCCCCACAACATGGTATACAAATGCTGAGGTTAAATGAGGTAAGTGAGAAGTATCTCAAGTTCCATACAAAGCACGCCGAGACACCCAGTATCGCTATGCTGAACTGAAGCACTGCTACCCTGACACAGACACTGAACTGCCCTAAGCCTCTCTCACCAGAACAGCCAGGTGTAAGCCTGCAAGTTAAAACTCATCTCCTTCACGTTCATGTGAAGGCTATGATTAGAACGAGCCTCTCTGAGAACCCCTCCACTGTGTCATTCAGTCTTTAACAAAACCAAAGTTTACTTTACCTGTAGTCCTGGAAAAAAGGCTTGCAAGGAGTCAATCCAAGTGTTCATCAGCTGCCCAGTGAACATGTTTACATTAACATACAAAGGCGGGTCACCTTCACCTTCGTTGCAAGCTTCTCGACTGCCAAATGACAATAAGCATGAGTAAACATTCCCTGGTTTAGAACACGATGCTTGTTCCATTTTACAGACATTTTACTGCCACCAGCAAAGAGAACAAGTTGCAGTTCTGTCAGTGTTAGGCCACTTCAAAGCCATTTCAAAAGGAACCAAGAAGTCCATTCAGCTCTCAGAAAAACAATCCATAAAGGCATGCACACCTTATCCTTCACGTATGTCAGCAAGATGCCTGCCAAAAAGTCGCACTAGGTAAGATGAGGCCTTAAGAAGTATTAAGTTAGCCGGCGTAGCGCATTTCCTTCACAGCCCTACAGCTTTCTCTCAGCCTAGCATTTACGAATTTGGACAGTAACCAGTTCAGCTTCTTTGCACCAATAATGCCATCTACATCAGCTGACTAAGGAGTGAAGAGAATGTTAAAATTTCTTTCCACAGTGACTAACACAGAAATAAGTTTTTTTTCTTTTTTAAAGAACAAAAGAGAACAAATTTTCCAGAAGGTGACCAAAACACTCCACAACCTGTCGTAACTTGCTGGAGTATTTATATGTTTCAGGAATCGATACTCATGTGAAATAACTTACCCTCTCCTTAAGTGGTTCTGAATGTTCCGATAAGCATCATTGAACATCTCCAAGTCTTCCTGTTCTCCAAAGAGGATGTAAGACTTCAGAAGATATTCGTAGAATGAATCTGACCCTGCTCCCAAGCCACTTTGCTTTCCAACCCAATGGCCAGTTTGGATATTCACAACATTCCCTTTTAGAACAGACAAAAGGTTTAGTCTGAAGTAGCTGAGTACATCAGAGAGAAAAAGAAAACATTCAAGAGATAGAACTTAAAACTATTAAATTTTCAAAGTCTTAAAAATCTTTTTTTTGTTCCCACTTATCAATGTGGGTGTTACAGTGCATTCATCCACGGAACTAGGATACACCTGCAGTCATTTTAAGTACTTTTAGCCATCTGCCAGTCTAAATCATATTAATGGGAATACGAATACAAGCACTTCAGGTTCATTTCCCAGTTTAATGAAAAATTTGTCTTTGGAAAGCTGTGCCCTAAGGAGTCATTCAGGTAATCCATTTTTCTTATGAAATTAGAAAGTGCCATTTGTTCAACGGAAAGCACAAGTACACGAGGAGAGCACAAGTCCACAGCTGCAGGGGAAGCAGATCAACAAAGTTTCTGATACGCCAAAGAAACCTGTAGAGTGAGGGTATTCTGCTACAGGAGACTGAGGCAGCATAAAGCACAGAGCCAGTCAATGCAGCACCACCCCAGAGGAGATTACCTAGCAGTCCAGTGTTATTGCTCCTGAGACTCCAGAGCGCTTTGACAGCTCTCCTGGCCACCCATTCGAATGTGGAATCACCCAGCAGCCTGCTCAGAATACCAAACTCCACCAACAAGGAACCAGCTCCTGCAGTACAGGTTTCATTATTGCTGTTTGGAGGTACTCCCTTCTTCAGATTGACCTGTAAAGCAGAGAGTGCTAACAGCAAGGAGGCAGGCTGCTCCTCATACAGTTGTGCTCTAATCCAGTGTCTTATATTTATTAGAAAGCTTTTTTTCCATTAGTTTTTGCAATGCATTGAAAACCAGAATATTTCTGCTTGGTCAAAAAACTTTGCTAAAAAATCCTGAAATTCATCTTCTGAATTTATAACATCACTCTCAAGGTGAGAAATCCTCACTTTGTTACTCTTACACTTGATAATCCTTCCAAATTTCAATCCGCTTTTTCGTCTTTTTTACTAACCATTCAGGTTCTTGCAGGGTGACACGAGCACTGCTTCCCCTAGTTTAGGGCTCCCAAAATCAAGAGCTTCACCAGCAAATGCTCTTCAACTTCCCCATGGTGCAAAACGCTCAAGGGAAGTTGCGCCACCTTCAGCTGCTTTACTGCGCTCTGAGCAGAAGTGAAAGCTCCTGTGTCTACAGCCCGACACGTCTGGAAGTACAGCAGTGCTGCACAGCATCCCCAGAAACTCAAAGCAGTCAGGGAAGTGCTAATTAGTTTTGTGGTTTAGAGTTCTTCCCCTAGAATTTATGCCCCTCTCCTTATCCACTGCATGTTTAAAACCAGGGGACGCAGCATTCAAGAATACCGCGGTGTTCTGGAGTGCTTACTGAGCAGCACTCGAGACAATGACAAATACCAAGCCCAACGTGACAATTATTTCAGACCGGTTTTATTTTGTCACCACAACGATATTAGTACCAAGTCACCAACACAGGTACTTGCTTAAACTATTTGCCTTCGCAGTATTTCTGGTTAACCTTCTTGCTGCCAGCACTGTTTGTTAGCATACGACACAGACGTGGAAAGCATGGGGCAGGGCACGTTCTAGCCAACCAGCATGGAAGCAAACAACTACTGACCCACAGGGAGCAATATATACGGGGTGAGGAAACAGCCTACAGAAAACGGTTACTGCACACCAGGAGCAACTCACACGTCGCCCATTTCACCACAACTTTGTGCAGTTCCCCCCCCACACCCCATTTCAGTGTAACAGGCTCATTGCCCCAGGTGCACGCAGAAATGTGGACGCAGAATTTGAGCTGTAGGGCAGGAGAGTCACTACTTTTAGATTCTTGCCGCACCGTGCCGATGTGCTCACTTACCCGAGGATAGGGGATTCCAGTTTTGGTGTTCTCAAAGGCTGGAAGTAGTCTCACTGCCAGGTCGTGAGCCATGTGCAACAGTTCGTTATCGTAATCCTTAATGGTCATATCACCAAAGGGCTGTTTGGTATCTGTAATTATTATGTGGGCAGAAAGCAGGCTTCCCAAAACCCTATTGAAAAAGAAAAAGATATCCAGGTTTTAATTCTAACTTGAACCTAGTTCTTCAGCTAACCCCTTACCACTATCATGTTTAACAAGCATTGCTTTGTGCATCTTACAGGCACTACAGAAAGAGATCTCCTTTTTTCCCCACCATTAGTGAAAACATCCAGAAGTCGTTTTTTGTTACCCACAGAAACCTCAAGATCCTGTTCTGCAAAATTTACCTAACTTAGTAGCTCCTTTTAACATACCGAGCCTATTTATGAGCAAAGACTACATTCCCCCACCTTTTCTTGCAGTCATTTTACTGCTACAAACGACATTAAGTTTATGTAACAAATTTAGCATTCCCAAAAAAAGAAATCCTAGCAGGTTTACAGTTTAAGACAGTTATTCAAATAACGAAGCCATTTAATACTAGACAACATCTTCAACTCATCTCTAAGACCGACAGGCCTGTTT
Organism: Anser cygnoides; assembly: GCF_040182565.1. Classification (NCBI taxonomy): domain Eukaryota; kingdom Metazoa; phylum Chordata; class Aves; order Anseriformes; family Anatidae; genus Anser; species Anser cygnoides. Next base: position 3,914,030 of record NC_089882.1, read on the forward strand.
TTCATCTAGAACAAAAGTGAAAGCAAGCAGAAGGTCCGTGGCAAACAACCAAGACAAGGAAAACCTGTCAGCAGGGTTGTTTGTTGTGCACAGATCTGTGTCTCTGCTGCAGGAGCAGCAACAAAAACGTAGCAGTCTGCAACCCAGAGAGAGCTGAGACTGCCATTGTACCACCGCATCAAATCCCATGACTCATTAAAATCATTTTAAATATGAAAAGATGCAATCCTTTCATAGCAGGGTTAAAAAAAAACCTTAGTCAAGGAACATTCATGGCATAAAACCCACCAGAGATATCTTTATCAATGATTTTACTTTGGATCTCCCACATACACACAGCGAGCCTTTAACCTTGTCACTGTTTTAACGACGGAAACTCAGGGCTACCTACCTGATCGTTGCCTCAAACACTTGAACAGTTGAGTCTTTGTCAAATGAGACCGTATCAATCACCAACTTCACTGCTTTCTGGAATTCCGAGGAATTTCCCATTACCTTTTATACAAGAAAAAAAATAAAGTCTAATTACTGCTTCAGAAGAGGAGGGAAAACAAGAGAATGGCCAGCCCACATTTTAGACCAACAGTCATACGCACTAGATCTCAAACAAGTACTTCGAGCTCCTGGTAACAGACTTTCCAGGAAGTTAACCATACCACTGACATGAAAAACTGCATTTAAATACATATATATAATGTTAAAACAGGGAAATCCTGATGTATTTTTGTCCTTTTCACAAGTCTATGCACTCCCGTTCACCCAAGGTCACCATTGTGGGTGATCTCTTAGCCCACGAGCCTAAGATCTCTTAAGATCAGCATACTGAACATTTACCTGCTTTGCTATACACACACATCAGCTTAAGAGTTAAGTTTAGCTTAAAAGGTAACACGACCTGAAGAACAATGAAGTCTGATTTGACATTTACCTGACCAGGGCATCCAACGTCTTGGGCTTTTGACTTTTTTTTTTTTAACAACACTCACTGCACGCTGTGCCCAGGACAAAGGGTGCCGGGTTTGTACAGGTGTACCTCAGCCAGTCCCCACCAGATCCAGAGACCGAGGCAAACTCAGCTCCAGGTTCAGGGAAGCAGGAATGCGGAAGGAGAGCACAGATCCCTTGCATAAGTTCACGATAAGGCCGGGCGTACAGCTCTTTAACCATCAGAGCACCGGTGCCAGCCAGCCTGCTCTTTCCAACACCCAGACCTAGTGGGAAGCATTCACACGCTTGATCTGAGGGGATGAAGAACAAAACAGCTTTCTCCCCACAGGAGCTTCTGAAGCAGAAGAGACTCCAGAAACCAGAAGTTTTATATTGGAGAAGTCAAACACTGTCCCCCGAGGCACAGACAGGACATGGAGCCCCCGGTGAAGGAGGACAGGAAGGCACCGTTTAACCAGCACGCGGCCAGGCGCACAGCTCACATCCCCGGCTGCTGCTTCAGTTAAAACCAGCGTTTCCTCACTTCCTGCTTTCAGTTCTGCTCCTGACCGCCACGCTCAGAGCAGCAGCTGAGACCCCTTCAGGCAGAGCTGCGCTCCCATTTCAGCAGCTGGAGGCACCGTATAACCCGGCGTCCTCGCACACACCTCCACCTCCAGACGAGAGAAGTGCTGCAGGGATCCTGCGCGTGGACGGGCCCCGGTCCCTCTCCAGAAGGCGTAAGGAGTTCAAGGAGGGGATGCTTCTCCACGGTGCCACGCTACTGGTACTACTAACGTAAAACTGAGCCGCTTATCACTTTACCGTCAAATTTCACCAGAAATGCATGTGACAGGCTACTGTGGCAGCTTTACAGCCTTTCCCCCCTTTCCTTTCACCACACTCCGTAAGGATTTACACACCCATCAGGCCCTCCCAGCCCAGCAGCACGATCAGAGCTCTTACCGCGTTCCTGAGTAAGACGAACTCTCCTCACACCATCTCAGCACCCAGGCAAACTGCAGTTCAAACCCACCCCTCCTGAACACCAGCACAACAGGAGTACGCCAAAAGAGATCTCATCTGGGCGCTGGGGAAAACCACTGAAACTGCCTCCATCTCTTCCGGAGATCTCTCTTGATCTTAGAACATCCCGAGCTGGAGGGACCCACGAGGATCCTCGAGCCCAACTCGACGCCCAAGCACGCTCGCCCTTCCCTGTGTTCCCAGCACCCTGCTCGCTCATGCTCCAGCTGCTACACACCCAGCACCTCCGCCTCCCCGGGAGGGACGGGCTGAGCCTCGCTCCTACAGAACACTGGGCACTTCCAGTTCGTGCTGCTCAACCTCCTGACAGGTTTTCATCACTCCTCACAAGGACATTTCACCTTCTCTTCACGTTAAGTACTGATCTCCATTTCTGTCAGCAACTTAGTGTGAAACATCAGCATTTTTGCATTAAAAACACAAAGACTAAACGGCGCCTGTTCTGTGGCAGGCCCTCGGAACATGCCACGGACCAGCTCCCTTCCATTTAACACTTTTCGTTGCTGCCTTCCTTCAATTTCTCAACAAGTTTCTTTTACGTTCTCTCCTCTTCTTCAGCTCCACTAGCTTGCTTTTGGTGTTTGTTGGAGGGGGTGGGAGGCATTGGGTGCTTTCTGCTGTGGTTTGGGTGCTGCTGTTTGGCTTTCTTTTGTATTTGTTTTGGTTTGTGGTTTTTTTTTTTTCCTGTTGTTGTTCTGCTGCGGTCTAAGTTCAACCTCAGAGCAAAGGACAACATCAGAATTGTTCTGTAACAGGGCTGATGAACTTTGCATGACCCATCTTCAAGAAGACACCAAGTAAATCGATGCTCCCCGTTCTCCCCTTTACCTTCTTCTTTCAGAGTCTGTTCTGAGACGCTACCTAGCAGAAGTTTAGTTCGCAGCCGTACTTCTACCTCGACTCGAGCTGTCCTGCAGCTGAGGCCCGAGTTTCACACGCCTTCTAAAAGAAGCCCCGTGCCAGAGTTCTGGTTCTAGGTTTCCCACACCTGGGTCCAAACTAAACCAACAAACGTGACAGCCTCCCCCTTTCCTAGCCTCGTTTCCGCTGCTAACAACCAGACCAAGAGAACAACCGAGACACCCGTGCCTTCAGAGCACCTGGTGTTTCTCACGTCTCTCAAACCCCTCGCGCAGCTGACTTCATCCTCTCAGACATTCACGGCCATATCCTGTTAAGACACGGCCTTTACATTTTAATTAGCCAAATAATTACTCTTCGGCATTACATCCCAGCTACCTTAGCGTACCTTTAAACTAATTTGTAAAATCAGTTTGTTCCTTTCAGCCTCTCACGCTGACCTTTCTCAACTTCCTTCCTGAGCTTCTGATTGAATTTCGCAGCGGCTGGGCAGTAATTCCGAGGCTTTATCGTGCAGCAGGAGCAGGGTCACTGAGGTCGGGCCGATTAAAGCCTTCTTTAAGGAGGACTGACTTTGGAGCTTGGCTGTTCCGTGATTTTAAGGCTCGGTAGCTACCCACAGGGCAGGGAGGATTTCACAGCACCCTTTTAGCTTCTCCCTGCAGGTGACGGGGCGCCGATACCCCTCCTCCCCAGGACACCACGACCCTTATAACTACTGATTCCTGTTCGGGACAGCGTGTGTTATTCCCAAAAAGGAAAGTGGGAAGGAGACCCAAAGCGTCCCGGCGACTCACCGCTAGGGTGTCCAGGGCATCTATCAGCGTCAGCGAGTAGTTGCCCAAAACATCGTTGATGTTCAGGTTTGTGCTGGAAAATAAACACACAGCTCGGTGTCGGGGCAGAGAAACACACGGCTCCGCGTTAGGGCTCGGCAAAGTCACCGGGGTGGGATTTGGGGCCGGGGCTCTGCGATCTTGGGGGCTGAGGGGTTGGAATTTGGGCCCAGGGCTTTGGGGATTTCGGGACAGGGCTCTGCGATTTTTGGGGCTGAGGGGCTGGGATTTGGGGCCAGGGCTTTGGGGATTTCAGGCCGCGGGGCTAGGATTTGGGAAGCTGGGATTTTGGATTTGGGGCCAGGATATAGGATATTTGGATATAGGGCCAGGGCCCTGGGATTCAGGATTTAGGGCCAGGGCTTTGGGGCCAGGGCTCCAGGATTTGGGGCCAGAGCTCAGGGATTTGGGGGGTTGGAATTTTGGATTTGAGGCTGGGGGGCTGGGATTTGGGGCTGGGGCTCTGGGATTCAGGATTGAGGACTGGGGCTTTGGGGCCTGGGATTTAAGGGGTTGGGATTTGGGGCTGGGGCTCTGGGATTCGGGATTTCGGGCCAGGGCTGTGGGATTTGGGGATTTGGGATTTTGGGTCATGGCGCTGGGATTTGCGGTTTAGGATTTGGGATTTAGGGCCAGGGGGTGAGGATTTGGGGTTTGGGGCCAAAGCTCTGGGATTTGGGGCCAAGGAATTTGGGGAGTTGGGCTTTGGGATTTGGGGCCAGGACTTTGGAGTTTGAGGTGTTGGGATTTGGGGCTGGGGCTCTGGGATTCAGCATTTAGGACTGGGGGGTTGGGATTTGGGGCTGGGGCTCTGGGATTCAGGATTTCGGGTCGGGGCTCTGGGGTTTGGGGGATTGGGATTTGGGGATGTGGCTCTGGGATCTGCAGTTTAGGATCTGGGATTTAGAGCCGGGGGGGGGGCTGGGATTTGGGGCCGGGACTTTGGGATTTGAGATTTGGGGCTTGAGATTTGGGGCCAGGGCTCTGGGATTTGGGGCTGGGGAATTTGGGATTTGGGGAGGCAAACTTTGGGATTTGGGGGATTGGGCTTTGGGGCCAGGGAATTTGGGATTTGGGGGTCGGGCTCTGGGATTTGGGGCCAAGGCTCTGGGATTTGGGGGCAGGGGATTTGGGGGGGTCAGGCTTTGGGATTTGGGGCGTCGGGCTTTGGGATTCGGGTCTGAGAGGTGGGGATTTGGGCCTAGGGCTCTGGGATTCGGGGCTTTTGGGGTCGTGTCGTGTCGCGTCCCCCCCGCCCCCCCCCGGCCCTCTCCTCACGGGTCGTCGCGGTCGGGCCCTCGGCCGCAGCAGTGCAGGGGGTCGAGCTCGTCGCTGGGGAAGGCGTGCCGCATGTAGCTGTCGTAGCCGAAGGCGAACATGCCGCGGGCGGCGTCGCGCAGGCGGGCGCGGAGCTGCGGGGGGAAGGCCCCGCTGTAGCGCGCCTCATACTCGTCCTCCCCCCCCCCGCCGCCTCCCTCCCCCTCCCCAGCGGCCGCCCCCTCCCCGCCGGGCCGCGGCCGCGAGCCCCAGAGCGCCGCCGGCACCCAGAGCGCGCGGCCGGGCGGCGCCTCGCTGCCGCGGCCGGGCGCGGGGGCGCGCGGCGGGAAGGGGAAGGGGAAGGGCAGGCGGCGGCGCACGCAGAGGCCCGGCGCCAGCGCGGGCAGCAGCGCCAGCAGCGCGTGCAGGCCCAGCCTCAGCAGCAGCAGCCCCAGCAGCAGCGAGCGCCATTGCATGGTGCCCCCCGCGCCGCGCGCATCGTTCACGGGCGGCCCGCGCTCCGCTCCGACTGCACCCCCCCCACACACAGCGGGCAGCGGCGCCTTTAAGCGAGGAAGTGGAAACGGCGCGGGGAGTCCCGCCCCGCGCGGCGCTCATTGGGTGGGGAGCGCGGGGAGGAGGGGGAGGCGTTCGCGGATAGGCGCGTTGTGGCGTCAGTCAAGAGGGGAGGGGAGGCGGGGGTTTAAAGGGGCGGGAGGGGCGGGGCGGGGCGGCGGGGGCTGTCGTGGCACGGCCCGGAAGGAGGCGGCGGGGCCCGGCCTCGCCCCGGGGAGGGCACGGCCCTGACCCGGCCCCGGCCCGTCTGTGACTGAAAGCTGCTGGGTTCCTGACTGAGAGCTGATAGACGCGGCTTAAAATCGAGTCTAGTTCAGAAATAAGGCTCGTCCCACGCTACAGCCCCGACCACCAGTTTATGGCAGCCTCTAAAATGTGAAATTTCCTCATCAGGCCCCAAAAGAGTTGGTGAAGGTGCCTCACGCTCCTCTCGCAGCTTGAAAGCAGCCCCAGACCCCACCAGGGCTGCCCCAAGGAGCTCGCGCTCCCCAGAACTGACGAAGAGCTGCGATGGGTTAGCTGGGTGCAGCGTTCTCCATAACTCAGTCCCTATTTCTAACAAAACAGCCGTGCGGCTACAAATGAACACGCCAAAGAAGGGTTTTCAACAACACTTTTATTGAAGCACTTCAAAATGTTCACAATGATAGACGTTGCCTTTAACAGAATAAAACCTGTAATGTCTTAATTGAAAGGCACTGATCCTGGCACAAAGGTCTACTTACCCACCTTCCACTGTGAGGGAGACAAAAACACCAAACTTTCACTTCTCCTTTAAAGGAGTACGAGCACACCCCTCCGAGTGCCATACTGCGTTTAAGCGACATGTGAAAGAAGTCCCTGATGTTTCACCAGGGCGTACTTTGACTTTCAGCATGCGTAGTAGTTCTAAAGCAACAGACAGTTTTTAGCAGGTTTATGATTTCATGAGAAAAGTCATTCTGAACTCACATTTTTGGAACAAAAGTCCCGGAGCATTTACCAGTCTTAAATATTCACACATCACTTCTCCTTTAACATGATTTACTGGTTTGCCGTTCACATACTTGGCAGCACACCACTCTTAGCAAGGTAGCTTAAATAATCTGATTTATACCCGCTGTCAAGTACTCATACAGCTCGCTCTAGCGTATGGGTCAGTGCAAGAACAAGGCAGCAGGGAGCAGAGCTGAGGCATGCTACCCGGGAAGAAGAACATTTCTTTAACATTCATTAAACACACACCAAGCAAATCGTGACATGCCAGTACACCCATTGCACAGTCAGAGTAACTATAAAATCAAACGTTAGAAAAGTTAAAAACTTGATAATCTAGCTAAGTCATACTTCTCTTATTGTAGACCCTTGCACGACGCTCGTTAATTTAACCAGAAAGACTGTTTAAGGCATTTCCTTTGGCCTCTTTTCTTCCACCAGAAAGTGAAAATAATGCAGTTTTTTTTTTTAATCTGAGCATCCGAAAAGGACGGTCTTCCCAACTTGTTTCCGTGAAGAAGTGAAAACAAAAAACTGCTAAGAACCTAGGCTATTAGTTCCACAGACCATGAAACAGCTCCATGTGTGCATTTTTCATGTTGTGATAGGGCAGAATTGCCTGTGCAGCTGCTAAGACACTGGGCTGCGCTAGGGGGTGATGATGCGCACTGTGCCGCACTGCAAGAAGCCACCAGCCACGCACAACATCACATAAACCACCCGATGGGCCATAAACACTTCCCAAGGAAAACTTGCACACAGCCCAGTGCTGTGGGCGCACGCACCATCGGTTCTTCCCAGGCTAGCCTAGAGACTTGGTGCTCCGTGATCGGTGAGGGATCACGTAGCACTGAACAAAATCAACAAGCGCTTGGGGCTGACAGCTACTGCAAACCGTAAGAACACCATACAAGACTAACACACCACAAGGCCATACAGGTATGACTGACGTCTAACTTGTGTGCATATTGATGATCACATGCATATTCATGACCAAGAGTTGTCTCTGGCTCAATATTTGCCTTTTCACAAGACTCAGTTCTCTTAATATGATAACGGTCTAGGCCTACTGCAGGTACATCAGAAGAGAGCTTGCTCACTACGGAGCCTGAGTCAAGTAATCTGAGAGATTAGATTGACCCGACAGATTTCTAGAAGCAGAACACTACTACAGCAACCAAGTTCAGCAACAACACTGCTAATACCTTCAGCTCTCCATTTTTTTTTTTTATTTTTTTTAGAACAGAAAAGGTTTAACCTTGGACTTAAGTCATGCCAGAAGAGCAGAGTCTTTTTCAGTCCAAGGCAGAAAGGTGGAGAGAAACAGCCTCACTTCTCTAGAAAGACTTACTACACTTCCATTCCATCTCAAAATGAAGGTAACTGGCAAGTCCAACGAGCCCTCAAAAAAAGAGCATAATCCTCAGCATTAGATTCAGATAGTCACTTTGAGGTCTACATTTCTGCCACGTAACTAACTAAGGGCATCTGCAAGAACAGTACAAGAATAGCTGTGGAAACTTAAGCAGAGTCATTTTGTGAGTAACACAAATGTACAGTTTGAAATATGTACATTACAGGTGGCCAGTGTAGTCTTCCTTGCTATTAAGTAGAAGTAGCAACTGACCATTATTTAAATACCACCTCAAGCAATCAGCTGTTGGCCAAGTTTACACTGCAGCTTATTTGAGTGACCTGCCAGGGTGACAGATCACACACACGGCAGTAACAGCATTTTGAGACTGTCACAACGCAGTTTTGCTTTGAGTATTAGCTCCAGGTAGCTAATTTTGCATGCAGTAAACTCCTGTCAACTGAAGAAATAGGCATATGATGTTTCACTCAACAGTTCTTACTCCTTCCCCCAAGCCTGTGGGGATGCTAACTGATGTGAAGGATGCTAACCGACCAGTATTCAGGCCTAAGAACTAACCTGCTACAGTTCAGGGAGTTTGAAGGCTTATATGGAGGCAGACTGCATAGAAGACATCTAACTTGTTACCATTACTTGGAAGATGTTGACATATGGTCCTACAGGTCAGTCAGTCACCTAAGAAATAAATAAATCAGTGTTTGGGAGCCACAGTCAGTGCAGTTTCAGACTGAAAAAATAATCACAAGAAAGGATTTTGTTTAAGACCTTAGTCAATGAAAGCCTCACCTCTCCAGTGAGACAAAAATCTCTACGCTTTAATTGGCAGCGAATGATCTGCTAGATCTGATATTTGTGCTAGGAAAGCAAGGACTTTAGGCGTGATGACAAGAAACAAGCTTTTAGATGCATGCATTTTTCTCCCCAAAAACAGAACTCCAGAAGGCTGACCTGCTCACAACCCTTCAGCTGACTAATCAGTGCCTTTCATAGGCGTAAAAAGCACTGAGCACTGAGGTTGACTCTAGCTAAACCTGCTCTTTCTGCTGAGAAAGCCCCATGGCTTGTGAAAGGTAGTTTTAGGAGCACTTCGCTTTAATAGTTTAACCGCAGAACATAAAGCAGCTCAGGTATTTATACTCAGCCTTCTTCACCCATTTTAATTTTATCAGAGGAGACAGACAGCCCACAGTGCAGCGCCATGAGTTAAGCCACTCAACTCAAGTCAGGCAGTTAAGTGTCAATACAACCCTCAAAACATAAGTTTATTGAATAAAGCTGAAGAGCAGTAAACCAACATATGCATCCACCTAAATAAAAAAATCCACATATTTACAAAGTTCAGTAATTGTATAAGTTGTTCACATGCAGAGAATAATGCACAGGTTAACAATTGGTAGTGTTTGGATGCCATTAATGCTGAAAGCAGTGAAGTATATAAACACCAAACACATCAAGTTTAGCTATAGGCCAGTTAACTAAACAGTGACCTGGTCCCCCACAAAGATCCACACATTCTAGTTTAGTTTCCATATTTTAGGCACAAGCAAGTTTGCTAAATAAAAGTACCTGTAGCAGTTCACGGTGAACTAGGGACTACAGTAGCAAGTTAATACACCCTCTCCTCTACAGCACCAGAGTATGAATTAATTGAAATCATGCTTCAGAGAACTGAAAGGGGACAAAAAGTTAAATGCAAGTTCAGACTGAATGCAGGCAGCATGTAGTGTCTGTGCAACGGTGCGACAGTTGGTACAGAACAGTAAGGCCATGGCAGTCCAAATTAAAACTGGTTTGTCACAACTGATACGGACTAAACAGTGTTTGCAACCGAGGACCCCAGAGTAACGCAAACTCCACAGTTAGGTAAGGAAGAATCACACACAGTGTGAGGCAACACAAGCAGGTGTACCATGTATTTGTATACACTAGCAAGCTACACTGACATTACTGTATGAACAAACCAGTCTTAACAAGTCTGTCCCTTTAAATATATTGAAGTCATTGAGAAAGTAAAGCTACAAAAACATTACAATCTTTAGTTTATACATACTTCCCTATACTGTAGAAGCTAGTCAAGAAATAGGATCGATTCGTTGGCTCTCTTGTGCTTTGACACAGTTGAACATTTCATCTTGCAACTTACAGACTTTGCACATGGTTACATCAAGAAAGCAGGCAGGTCTAGAGTTGTCACAATAGCCGAGATGTTTCATAGCACCAGGTGAAACTGTGCCCAGCTATTTCATGAGCAGGAGAGACACTAGACAATTACATAGATATTGTGCTAAAGGCCAACACCTGACTCTCTACAAAAACATCAGTAATTTAAGTGTCATGCAGCCGCTCAGAATGTATATTCTGGTTTCAGATAGAGATCACTAGTATCTGGAGACAGAAAAATGTGTTTGGACAAAGTCTGATGTTCCTAGCAGTTTGTTTTCATGCTGGAATACTCCAATTTTTGAAAGCTTAATAGAACAGTCCATTCCTATCCCCCAGACAAATGTTAAACAGAAGCAACAAAATGAATTTAAACAGTCGGCTCCCCTAATTCATGATAAGAGTTTTGTTTTGTTTTGTTTTTAAGTGACAGGGTAAGATCTCAGCTGTAGATTAGTGATGCTGATCTGTGTCTTGTGCTCCCCTCTGCAAACAGTTTCCATTTCTCTGCTAACATACACACATCACATGCATTTGTGAGACAGATTAGTATCCCACAACTCACGCTTAAATGTTTTCTAACTACTGTATGTGGCATCTTACAGAATTTCAATGCTGTCAGGCGTCAGCATCTTCAAGCCACTAAACACTAGAAATAAAACACTTGCTGAAAATCATATAAAAACCTGGCCCTGAAAAACCAGAACAGTGTACCATCATAGTTAACATGGTAGAGATCTTTTTTTTTTTAAAAAGCCCCCCCCCCCAACCCTCCCACCATAGATGGTTGTAAAATAAATATTTGTGCTGACTTTATGACAACTCTAGTTGTTTTGTGACATAATAGGAATACAAGTCTTCAGCAGTGCACATGAGAAATGAACTGTGAAAAGGCAGATTCTCATTACAGGATTTTTGGGTAATATCTCGTTATGGAGGGAAGTGGACAATTGAGATTATGGCCAACTGGTACTGGAGATTCCAGGAAGACTTCAGCTTCTTCTAGATTTTGAATGCTGAATAAGCCACTGAAGCGTGATATCTGGAGAGAGAAGAGAAGTTCCATATTCAAGTGTTGATTTGTATTTGCATAACCAGCACCACTTTGGTATGCTCATGTCCTCAAACACATAAGAGTAGACAGCCTTTCTCTACAGGCTGATCCAAGATGGATTAAGAATCATTTTTTGAAGGCTTGCTGTCTGTACTTTGGTCCTCTAACTGCCCAGAGTCCTGTGAGCAACATGTGAAGGAACTGCCTCAGACATCCACGTTCCTCAGTCAACCACACTTCTAAGAGACTTCCATTAATCTGATGCCTCGGTCTCGCTCTCATGCTCACTTGTCATCAACATCGCTACATTTACACCAGCCTGACAGCCTGTGCTGCCTATCCTCACCTGGTGGAAACAATGTTAGTGGGCATCAAGCTTCTCCCTTCTTGGAAGAGGTTCTCTAAAGGCAGTGAAATGCGCAAACATCACACCAGCATAATGCTTGCAGCAACAGCTCCCCTATAGCACCAGTGAGGCTTAGCTGTGCTGTAAGCCTTGTGTGGGAGATATGACGGAAGGAAACATCCCCTTCTCCTATCCCCCTTGTTTGCATCTCTAACTGAAGGCAAAGTGACAGGGGTTTCTTGAATAAGAAACCGTAAGAGCTCCACAGGCTGTTCATTTTTCCTGGTCAGAAGTCAAGTTCTTGACACGAAGCAGTTCTGGTATCCTGTACAGTTTGTTCTTGTGACCACTAGACTGAAGATTTCCTCATCAGCAAATTCACGTTAGGCAGCCAGTGAACCAGTGTTAATTTCATGGCAGGCATATGAAGGCACCAGGAGAAGGACAGCAGGTGTGAAGTGCTTTCATTCAGTTGAGATTATTCAGTATAACAAGTACTTGACACTAGTATTTGTAATTACATAGTAGCATGGTTTCTGCCTTTGAATTCCACAAATTCTAAAGCAATTGACATCAGCACCAGAAAAATCTATTATTTGGCTGCCTGGAGTAGTGACTAGCACAGGCCACTACGTGACCATCTTCGATAAACCAGAGAGGGAAGATGATTATTTCATGAGAATGACTGATGAGGAAAAGCTTGCTGCAAGGGCTTGCTAGCACCTACAGCCTCCAAGCAAAGCCAAGTTAAGAGTACCTGATAGAAGGATAAAATTTAGGGCAAGCTAGTCGTGAGACTAGTCAGGTATTTCCTGCAAACTAATTAAAGGCAGCAGGTGTCAGAGTAGGCTATGATATGCTTTGCTAACTACAGCCCCTTCACAAACTAACACCAGTCAAGCTTCCTCGCTGCCATCAGGAGTCATACCACATTTAACCAGTGCATTTAAGTGTTGCTGTCGGATTTGTTACCACTTTCCTGAAGCAAGAACACTTATGTTTAAGAAGTTACAATCCCCCAATCCGTTCTGATGGTCTTTATAACACACAACATTTTAGGTTAATAGTTACCTATATTATCTTTCTCTTTGCATGAAATTGAGTAGCAGCAGATTTCTCTGTCCTGAATAGCAGCAAGGTTCCTACAAAAGAGAGAAAATTTAAACACACGCTCCCCTTACAACAAGTACTCTTTCACAAAGAATCTAAACTACTCCCACTTCATCTTCTCCACGTAACTTGTTTCTGTACAATGTTTCAGTTACCACCTGTTGCTGTGTTTTCTACTTATAATACAAGTTTTTGATCTAACATCCCTATGTACATCAATTCCTTTATCGAGTTAAGGTAGCTTTTCTCAGGAAGGGTTAGACTTACATCTTTTCAATTAGTTGTTTCTCATCCAAAGCGTTAGGAAGGTCTCTCTTGTTTCCAAGTACTAGAACCTGAAATCCAAATCAGAAGAAAACAGTTGCACCTTTTTTTTTTTAAAAAAAAAGTTTCAGGAGAGCCTGACGAGCAGTCAACACTCGACTTAAATCCAAGGGATTAAGACATTTAATAGTAAACGAGGTCAAGAGGGAAGATTTACCTAGTCATAGGAAAAGGGGGCATCCAAATAAACTCTTGTGAACTGATGTGTTCTCATGCTTGCTTTTTGCGCATGTGTGAACAATTCCAATAAACTTTCAGCTGAAGTTTCCCAAACTTACGTGGTATTTCTGTACTACCTGATTAACAGGTACTATAGTAACTAGAAGAGCACAAGCCCATATGGTAGAATACGGTTCTCTACATTACTGCTCTACTTTTTTTTTTTGTGGGTACTGAACAAATATTATCACTGAAGGAACGATCAAGGTCAACAATTGTATTTAAGGCACTAGGGAGAGGTATTGCTTACAGTGCTTACACTGGACTTAAAGAGGTCAAGACACTCTTCAGATGCACTAAACTACGTATATTTCTCAAGAAAGTTTAATAGTGATGTGAGACAATAATACTTACAGGGATTCCTTGTAACTGTGGCTTATCTAGAAGATTGTGCAGCTCATTCCGAGAGGCTTCTATTTTTTCACGATCTGCAGCATCTACCATGTAGCTTTAAGGAGAATTTAAGGTTAGTTCAGCAGGACTCAACTACTTCAGAAACAGCAGTCTTTGCTTTAAACTGTCAGGTCTGAGCACATTCAAAGCTTTAAACAAAGCTAGGTCTTCTGAGCAAGGAATTCGGTTCTTTTCAAAGAAATTCCCCACAATCAGAGAAGTGGGAAAATTCTTTCCGTTAGACTACTCTGCCTTCCAAGTCAAACTGAAAGTAGTTAGTACTCAGGATTAGACACTGATGAGAAAATAACACATCCTGAGCCCTGAACTTGAGGGTACAGAAGTTACTTAATACGGTTGCAGAACAGTTTCAGAATTAACACGAGCATACCAAGTCCATTGTGTACTACTACACTAGATACAGAAGAGAAGCAAATCTGCAGTTAAACATAAGCCTAAGGAAAATGACACTTACACAATAGCATTAACTCCTCTGCAGTATCGTTCCCACATGCTTCGGAATCGTGGTTGCCCTCCTATATCCCAAATCTGAAGTGGAAGGAAAAAAGACAGTTTAGCCACACACTATTTAAGCATGTCATACATACAAGACGAGAAGTCAAAACAGTTTTCTTCTTTCCTTATGCTAGCTGCAGGACCTTTCACTTATTAGAATGGAAATAATCTCTGCAAGCAGTGAAAATACAGCTGCTCAAATCTCACAGGCCCAATAGTGTAAGATATAAACTAGAACATCTTATATCAGATGCATGAAAACCTGTGTATTAAGTTTTCTCAGAAGCATACTGTAGAATGCACAAAAATACAATGTACCAACTTCACACACTGGTTTTGACTTAAGCTTTGAGCAATACTGAAGAGCAGAAGAAGAACAGGAGAAATGTGAAAATTAACTCAGATTAAAGCCAGACATCATTATTAAAGCACTGCTTTAACTAGTCCAAGAATCTGGAAATCACACACTTTTTCTCATTTAAGAAACTCTGTAAATAAACATAACTGTATTCTTACACTATTTTACAGATTTAGTGGAGCCTGTTCAGTTTGCTATACTTGTCCCAATAGTGGGAACAAAACAGATTAAGTGTACAATTTTTAAACTAGAACTTGAAGACAATTTAGTATGGGTTTAAAAAGAAAGACTGTCAATGTTAACATACCTTTATTGTAACATTACCCTTTGTAACTTTTCTCATGTTGAAGCCCACAGTAGGAATCATATCTTCACTGAATTGACCTGACTGGAAAAAAAAATAAAAGAAAGTTAAGTCTAGCACTTCTCATACAACTAGTTTATGTGGTAAAATACCACAAGCCTTCCAGTTGAAGGCCTTATAGCCAGGAAGTCACAGGTATTACACTGATGGGTGTTGAAGCTTGCACTGGCAGTCACAGCATTTCTTAAAAGCACTTAAATAATCTTTCAAGCCTTGAGGGAGTCAGAGACACAAAGTTACTTATAGAGCAGTGCTTTACACAGCTTAACAGATGGACAGCCAGAAGTATAGGACGAAAGCCATTCACCTACTTCTGCTGGAGCCAAGTTCTGTGCTTCAGGATCTGCGAGTCTCCTGGAAGCTCTAAATAGCCAGCTGTTCCTCTGATGCAAGCTACTCTATGGGCAACATTTGCAGTAATAAATCACTCTTGTGGAGTAAGCCTTCAACCCACAGGTATGGTTAGCACCTGAGGAGCCTTAAAAGGCTGGCAAGTGGAAGGACCTGCCCGGGCTGCTTCCTGTGTGGCTACAGTGTCCAACTCGTTCAGCAGTGCAAGAGGTGACCAAAACAAGTGGAGAGCGTTTCCTCCTGCTTCTACCAGTTCAGCATCACTTTAAGCTCTGGTATAACTGCTGCCAAACAGTGATGCATTAGGGAGGCTCTCTAATGGCAGATGTTTTACTATCAGTTACACTTTTATCTGTAACAGCCTGAAAGCCAAGTTCACAGCTATCTCTGGTAGCTAGCCCAGCAGTCACAACACGTGTTATCAACAGCAGTACAGATTTCTCCCATGCAACCTTGGCTATCTGGCAGAAGGTGAATCTCAACCACGGCGGGCATTATGCATCTCACTACATCCACTGCATTTAACAGAACCAGACAGATTTGGAAAAAAAAGGTCAATTCAGATGCATTCAGTTGTTTAATTAGTGCTCGATATCACAGCAGGAGGAAGCCTGCTTCTCTCCCCCCAAGCTGCACAGAGAAGGCAGCCTGAATGAAAAGCCCCTTTACAACAGCTGAAGCAGACATCACATCACCCTACAAGTTAGGGCCCAGCTGCTCACGAGCTGGAAGTACTGGCTTAGTCTGACTGGACGTGCTTTGACTACATGCTTTTCAGAGTCTGCAACCAGAAGTTTGTAATATCAGTGCGCTGTCATTCAGCTCTTGACCTAAAAACCCCATGCTTTCATAGGTTTGTTCCCCTCCCCAGCAGAACTGCGAACCTCCACTAGCAAACCAAAGCCAGAAGCTTCACACAATACACAATATGACACTAAAATACATTGAAAACATATGGATGACAATCTCATTTTTGTTTATCTGGCCAAACTGAAACTCTTCAGCTGAAAAGCTAAGCGGCACATTGTTCTGGGTGACCTCCAAAACAAATATATCCAGAGCTTGAACACGAAGGCAGCAGCCCCCTGAAACGGTGGTGGTTTGTCACATTTAAGATCTGCTTCCCAGTTGTACAGTTATACAGACAGTCTTAAGAGGCGTTTGAAAATAACTAAGTCCTTGAATCTGAGGAATGTAACTAAAAACAGTGATGACCTAAAAATGAACAACTTAAGCCTCTTTAAGCAGATGTTTTGCATTTCCATTTAAATGGAGTTTCAGCTGCCTAGACTACACAGAAGAACACGCAGCAGTCTCACGCAGCGCCGCTTCAGGAACTGCTCAAACCTTTCTGCCAAGCTCAGCGAGGTAGGTGCGCAACCTGAACGCCTCCTTATTAGCTTCCCGTTACGGCCCTGAAAGCCTAGTGCCCAGCTTGGCCGTTTCAGCCCGTTTGATTGTGTGTAATTCAACAGCAGAAGGGTAAGCATTGTTTCCACGTTTGATGCAGCTTAGCTCAAAGCATGCACTGCCAGTCTTGCCTTTGAAGGGTCAGCTTGCCACGGTTGCTCAAGAACCACTGCATTCCTCCCTCTGCAGTCACACCCTACACCCACATCTTCTAACCAAGCGTCTCCTGAACACTCCCTGAACCTCCACTTCTGTGCTACTTCACAGTACCCCACATGCTGTTAGCTGTTCCTACTCACAGCTACTTCCAGATCCTTCAACAGAGAGCTGTTCCCATCGATAGCTTATGCTCTCCCACCGCACCTTTAGAACACAGATTCCTTCAGATAAGAGGAACTCCTCATCTGCACACAGTTCTGTTTGAGTTGGGCTTCTCCCCTGCCTCCCCCCATACGAACACAAAGCAAATTACTCAGCCCTATCCCTCGTTTTCACAATATGATGCTTTCTCCTCCTAAAATAGGCATCGGCTTCAAAACAAGTTTGATAAGCACAGAAATATTGTCAATCCCCAGCCTGAAAGTACTTGGCTGTTGTCACACATTGCTCAAACGCTCAAGGACAGCAGAGTAGCTGCTTGCAAACCTAGCCACAGCATCTGTTTTCAGCACCCGTGAACACCCCGACAGGCAGACACTGCGCTTCATTCAGGCCTCCCGGATCAGCCTTGTGCCCTGCAAGGGGTTGTGAATTCAGCCCGTAGCTCTGAGGTCACACAGACCACACAGCACTAACAGAAGCTGTTCACTGAAGGTCACAAAACAGAGTTAGTAACCTCGCGTCCATAAGTGAAAGATAAGAGGGAGACTAAACGGACTGAATTCCAGAGACCGCAGAAAGAACCTGCAGGATTAGTCTTTAAGCCTCTGGGTTTAAGAGATGCTCCCTTTACAATATTCCGTGCTCCTGGAAAACCCAAGCACGTGATGTATCAGAAGTTTAGTGTCATCCAGTTCCTAAGGTCAGGCACATCAGCAGGCAGTTCCACAGCATTTATATTAAGGTATTTGAATATTAGAATTAAACCTATAACCTGTTTAACAGAAGACAGTACCAGCCCCTGCAGCAGTGACGGAGATGAGCTAGAAGTGCCCTCTGGTACCTGTTCCTCACGTATCTGGACACTATATTCCCTTCACACTTGGTATGTCATGGATAATGGGCAAACAACAACCCTTTTGAAACCCTCACATCTGCCTACAGTCATCCCACTATTAACTGGGCCCTGGTGCACAAAACCATGAGGCTGAAGTCCCAGCAACACAGGGAAGCTCAGTGTGGAACTGCCCAGTGAAGACCACCTCGACCCAACAGTTCTTATATTCCAGGTCAGGCAAAAAATCACACCCAGCGCCAGACCTTAAGCGCTTTAAGAGGACAGGGGTTACTAGCTAGCTACACAGGCAGCAAACAAACCAGCCTTGCGCCATGCTTGCCCACTCCGAGAGACAGTTCTCGTAACGAGCTGGCAGGTGAGATACAGGTAACCTTCTCCCGCAGGGCACTACGCACCCCTTACCTGCCCAAGTATCAGCCTGCCTTGGATAAGGGTTACTGAGAGAAGCAAAACTGCTTCTAGGCTGGACTAAGTAATTTAGGAGTACAGGGCAGACATCAGTTTGGACTCAGCTCCCCTGTGACTAGCACAGCCAGTTCCAACCCTTGCACAGACCGCGGCACTCACGAACGCTCTCCACACCAACCTGGTCCGCCTGTTACACACCAGCTAATGCTAGCTTTGGTTTGGGGCTGCACTGCGCTGAACTTCACCGTACAGTTCCTTGTTACAGGGAAGCAACAGGCACCCGAGCGGTTTGCTGGGCGCCCTCACACCGCTCATCAGCCCAGGCTCTGCACTGCTGCCACGGTCGGCTCCTCGGTTTGCACCCGCTTTAACGGGGTCTTGCGGCCGCTGTGTGCCCTGAAACACAACCAAACGTGTTAAAGTACAACCACATGCACTGCTTTCTACCTTGAACTCTGCCAGAGTGCCTTCCTGGGTCTGCACTGCTCTCCCGCAGCCCTGGTCTCTTTTGTTCAGCCCACCGGCAGCCCCGAGGCAGCCTTGCCAGCCAGCATCCCCAGAGTTTTCCCTCAGGAACAAGACTGCGGTGTGCCAGTTACAGCTACACTTCGTATTGCAGGAGGGGAGGATATGAGTGCTCTAGACAAGCATTTAGCCTAGCATCATCTAGCTTTTGAAAAGTATACACAGGATGCTGTTTTTTTCTTTAAATACATAGCATTGAAACAAGCTGCTTACTAGCTGTACCATTTTCAGCTGTCTCGAGTCAAAAGAACAAAGCAAGAGAGACTCCAGCTCCCGCCCGCCTTTCTGTAGCCACAAGCTACAGCCAGAGGACTGCCGGCTTCCAGAAAGGTACCCTTACCGGGCTGGCAGCATAAATGCCAAAGCAACTCAAGCAAGTAACTAAGCTTAAGACTGGAGCTCCTGTTTCCTGTACCTTCCCTAAAGATTCTTTAAAATGTTAAGGATGCTGAAACAATTAAGAGGCAGAACTCGAGTTGCAGCAGTAAAGCTCGCATTCCTTCCTCTTTCCTTCTGGCTAGTGTGGCAGCTTTCTTGCTGGCACCAGAAACCACATCTACAATGGCTCATCCACCTGGTCCTCGGTGACCAGCTACAAGATCACCATTCCGCTGCCTGCACGAGGGGATTCTTTATAGCAACAGGGAGTGGTAGGGCTGACCTTGGTTTGCATCTCAAAGCTAACGTGATTTATTACTGCTATAGGACAGATTTCTTCACATAAGTTTTGTTACTGCACAAAGACTCCAGCCAGGACACTCCTAGTCCACCTGAATGAGAACACCATCGTAAGTCCCGCTGTTTGCCCCTAGATTTCTGCCTACACTATGAAAAAAGCTGCATCTTACAAGTTCTTTTCAAAAAGCAGTCACTTTAGCATTATATAAAGCTACCCGTACACTATGCCTCTTCTGCAGCACTGATGGCCTCAACCACGGGCGTGCATCACACAAGGACAAGTCGGCTCCATGGTTCCTGCAGTCACCTTCCTCTTGAAGTACTTCAGCATTTCAGCTACTTGTGATCACGTTCAGAAGCTTGAACACAAGTTCACAAGCTACGTGAGAACTCAAGACCGTGACAACAGAGAAACATTTCTATCTCAGACCACTTGGGGTACAGCAAGCAGGACCTCAAAGACAGTATTAACTGAACATGAGTCACTTGGTGTTGCCCTGTTACCTAATGAAGTGAGGCAATCCATTTCAATAGACTCCTGCAACTAAGGAGCACTTCACTTAAAGATGTATCGCACTTCTCACTGAAGTGCTACCGAGCGTCAACGTATACTCTTTACAGCCTACCTGGGTGCTTCAGAAGGCACTAAGCCAGCGCTGAAGCTGGTTGGAACAATGCTTTTCCATGCTCCTCCAGGACAACTCTAAGACAAAGTTACGTGTAACAGTCACAAGGACTGAAGGAAGCCACGGCTGCTGCTGCCCAGCGGAGCCGTTCATTCCGAGGAGCTTCGTTTGGTGTTGTCTCTTTCCAGGGACCAAAGCCTCACTCAAAGGCTTGTCAGACACGCCACAGTTAGAGAAAACACACACTGCTTCAGGCCTTGACAGAAATCCTAAAAAGAGATCTTATTTATCCTATCAGCACGCACAGAACAGATTAAGTTTAGCTCTTAAACCCGACAACCACACCAGGGCAGCCTGCCTCCCTCGCAGCTCCCTTCTCCTGCCCGCTGCATCCCAGACCCTGAAGCTGCAGCGTTGCAGACGCCTGGGTCGAGGATCGCTGCACGGCGCTGCAGGCAAGGTTGCCAACAGGGCGCAGCGCCCCTCCACGGAGCACCTTCCTGCCGCGGAAGCAGCCCTGCTGCCTGGAAGCGGCCCGTTTATTCGAGTCATGTTGCAGCTGCGCCACGTGACGGAGCTCGGTTGCCTGTCCTGCCTCCCGCGGCAGCGTGGCTGTGACTTGCAGCTCTGACAGCAGGTCTGATGAAAGCCCGTGGACAGGCGCTGGCTGCAGAGAGGCGAGCGACAGAAGATGCTGCAGACTCCAGAATATAATGGTCACTTCCAGCCCTCGGATAAGGAGCCTGCCGTGCCCGATGCGATGCTGGATGACATGCAGTTTCTCTGAAAGGAGCCACAGGCCATCTACTTTATGGAAATTAGGAGCAGAAGGAAATGATATCCTCCCTTGTGAGCAAGTTTACTCACGCACACGGAAAACTTATGCTAAATATCTAATTAGAGGCCGTGACTAATATGGAGCCAACAGCAAAGCAGAAGCTGCATCCAGCTGCGAGCAGATCTCACTGCTGAGGCTGCTAAGCCCCCTAGTCAAACGAAGTTTGGTCTGGTTACAAACTAACTCCTTGTTCAGACTAGAAAGATAAATACAGCCCAAACCAGCTCACTGCCTACAAACGCTGCTCTAGAACTGGACTGTTTGCCTCTCGTGGCATTTCCACCTCAGCGGTCATCCAGGAGTTGTATCGAGCCTCCAACGTAATGGGCTCAAGCTTTCCCTCTGGTTACATGTGCCGGATCGTAGCGGGGACCCATGCCAGACACAAGACTACGCTAGAGACTCACATTAAACTCACTGCTGTCAGGAGACTGGTAACAGCCCCTTGCTAGGCAGAATGCAACCTTAAGCTACATCCTGGCACGTAATCCAGCTTTTAAAGCTATCTACAGGACTAGCATCTTGCTGTGTCATTCCTCTCATTTCAGTTTTATGGAATCCCAGTGCTTGACAGCTACTTCCACCCAAAGCATTAACTGGCCTGCAGAGAGCAGTTATTCTTTTCCAGCACTAATTTCCCTGCGCACGCTCTGAACTAAAGACAAGACAACACCTGACAAGAGGTTAGCTCTGCACGCCACGGACTGCATTGTGCTGACAACTAAAGCTCACGCTATTTTTCTTAAGCCAATAATAAAAACCTAAGCAAGTTTCCCTCACTCTGCTTTTCTTAAAGAGGCACTAGATTTCCTAATTAAAAGCCTCAGAAATGTGCCTTACTGCTTCCAGACTTGAAGCAGTAAATGATCCTGTGTCTTATGCATAATGACTTCCTTATTTCAGTCAGTTTTGCAAGCCTATTTGAATGACACTTACTCAGATAAATTTCTGGGTGTGATCCTAATGAGCAGTCAAAACCTTGCAAGATTCAACCTCTAGCAAAGCAAGCTGGACGCAGTTGCCAGCTTTACTTCCAGTGCTTTTACCACCTGGGACAATCTAGATGGACGAAAATGCTGTGTGACCACTGCAGCTATCCTGTGGTACTCCACGTTACCTGCAGCAGTTTCACCTAACTCCTTGAAGGAGCTGTGCTTCAAGGCACAGATGAGCAGTACTTCAACACGTGCAGTCGCCATCTGGGATGACATAAGGGGAGAAACCTGCAGAGTAATCCCAATTACTCAAATTCAGTTGCAAGAACGCACCAAGCAGTATCAGTTCAGGGCCCCCACATTGAGGTTGTTCAGTGGCTCATGAGTTCCACTTGCAGAAATCCAGGAGCAGAGGAAGCTGCAGCCACTGGCGTGTGAGAGGAAAGGCTTCTGGAGCCCTCAGGTGAGTCCAGCAACTTTTCCTTAACCAGGCCGAGGAAGGGTCACCTTTTAACTAAGGCAGACCCACTTCACGTGGGTATCGTGAAGACCATTAAGACTAAGATTCAGCTGCACAAGAGCTTTGTTAGGTTTTGACACTGTCCCTGTAACAAGAACCATGTGTAACTGCAGAAGAATGAGTCTTTTTCCCTATCCAGTTTTTCAATCAACTGTGGCACTTAAATAAATACATTCATAAGAACACTCAGAAACATTAAGATGCCACCTCATAGAAGAGGCTGAAGGTCTGTTTGGGCCTGAAGTTGCGGACAATTCTAGGTGCGCTAGACTCAGGCCAGTCCCGGTCCCTGCAGAGCACCAAGGCCCCCTGCCTGCCCCCGTCAGCCCCCCCTTCTGAACTCGCCCCCTCGGTCGTTCTGTGGCGTGGATCCGCCGGGCAGGGCGCTGAAGAAGCCGAACAAGCCATTTAAGCACGCCACTCTTGCTCTCGTTCGACAGCGGGAGAGCTCCGTGTGGGAGGATTCCCACACCCTTCCCTCATCTGCTCCAGGCGGCTATCAGACAAGTAGGCCCGGGCTCGGCAGGCTGCTGCCGGGCTCAGCGCACACCTCCAGAGCGAGGAGGCAATGGGCGCGGGCCTCGGCGGCCACGAGAGGCAAAACCGGGAGCGCAGCTGCGAGGGGGGGAACCCCGAAACTGCGGCCGGGCAGGAGGGAGGGAGGGAGGGAGGGGACGGCGGGTGGCGGCCCCGTGCTGGGCCGGGGGGGAGCCCCGGGAAGGCCGCACGATGAGGCCGGGCCGGGCAGGGCCCCCTCAGTGCTGCCGCCCCCCGGCCCAGCACCGCGCCCGGCCGCACCCCCGGGCCGCATCGCCCCCCTCAGCCCGGTCCCTGCCGCTCACCGCGATGACGTTGACGAAGGTGGTCTTGCCCGAGTACTGCAGCCCCACCAGGGTCAGCTCCATCTCCTCCTTCCAGAAGAGCGAGCGGAACCAGTCCAGCAGCCGGGACAGCAGCGCCAGCATGGCTGCGGCCGGGCCCTCGCTGACGGGACGGGGACGGGGACGGCGGCGGGCAGCGCTCCGGCGGCTCTCGGGCACCCGCGCTGCCGGCTCGCCCCCGCGCCGCCCTCATGTGACGCCGCGGCCCGGCCGCCGCCGCCACCACCCCCCGGCCGCCCGCCGCAGCGCCCCCTGCCGGCCGCCGCCCGCACGGCGCCCCGGGAGGACCGGCAGGGAGAGGGGCGGCGCCGCCATCTTGGGCGGGAGCGCGGCGGGGGGGGGGGGCGGGCCGCGCCGCCATCTTGGGGCGCCCCCGGGTGGGCGCTGGGGAAGGCGGGCAGGGGATGGGGAGTGAGGGGCGGTGGTGCCGCGGTGTGAGCGGGACCCGCCGGTGTCAAACGAGTGAAACACAAAGGAAGGCGTGCTCGCGGGGAATCCAGACACAGGCTCAGCTTCACAACTGGCCGTTCTTGCACGCCTGCTCGCTGTCCAGTTTCTGCCCTGCATTTTGTGTAGAGCTTTTCAGGGAACTTGCCCTGGGCACTGCATCTCCACCAGTCACGGACCTGAAGCTGGTTATTTTCCTCCCCAGCCAAGATAACCCTGGTTCCGTACAGAAGAGCCAATAGCAGGTGGAGGGAGATCAGAAATCCCTAACTCTGTTAAAGAACAGCAGAAAAAGAACACGAACCAGTGCACACACCTAAGCAAAGGTGGCAGGAGCAGTGCAAAGTTACACACTGGACACCTTCACCTACATAGCAAACACCACTCCTCTAAACAACCTGTCTGTTTTAGAGCCAGCTCCACAGAGTTCAACTGTGGCACCTGCTGAGGGAGGCCAAGGCAGGAGGGATGTGAGCTGAGCATGTGGAGGCAGAGATGAAAAACGGACGTAGGAGGGTCCCTGAGGTGCCCAAGGGAGGAGAACCATGTCCCTTCACCTGAAGTGCACTCTTTTTTCCTCAGGATTTCTTACGATGAAGAAAAATTGTTATCACTCGAATTCCCTCCATTAAGAGTTATTAGTGGATTGTATAATCATAGAATATCCTGAGTTGGAAGGGACCCACAAGAGTCATCAGGTCCAGCTCCTGGCTCCACACAGGACCACCCAAAAATCAGGCCGTGTGTCTGAGAGCGCTCTCCAACCGCTTCTTGAACTCCAGCAGGCTTGGTGCCATGGCCACGTCCCTGGGGAGCCCGTTCCAGTGCCCAACCACCCTCTCAAATGAATATGTAACAGGATCTGTTTGTCGCAGGATCACAGAGTCCCAGACCAGATAAGGCTGGAGACACCTGCGGGTGCCTCCGGTGCTCTAGGCTGTGCCCACTGCCCCTGGTCCTGGCACCAGGCACTGCCGAGCGCAGCCAGGCTCCGTCTTCCCCACACCTTCCTTCAGGTGCTTACAGACATGGGGGAGCCTCCCCGGAGCCTCCTCTCGTGCAGGCTGAGCAGCCCCAACTCTCCCAGCCCCTCCTCGCAGCAGAGGTGCTGCAGCCCCTCCACCACCTTGGCGACCCTACCAGTATGCCCAGGTCTCTCTTGTACTGGGGGGCCCAGAACCAGACAGTGGCTCCCCTGCCTTGCCCTGTCAGCCCCCACACAGCTGGGGGGCCACCCCCTGCCCCAGCCCCACCACTGCTAGTACATCGCGCATCTGAGGACCTGGCAGCCCACAGTATTCTCTGTTTTTTGGCTAAAGCACAGAAGACTATCTTCCAAAGTCCCTTTCTGCCTGTGGTTTGCACAGGTATATGTTGAAGATTTTGCAGGAGCTGGAAGCTGTAGCACTCAGACTGAACGAGCCAGCTAAGGGCTGATCTGAGAGGCCGGTTGCTCCTGTGTGCCCGTCATTATTTCAAAGATAAAAGCTTCCTGAAGTGAGCATAGTAGCTCACTGGAAACAGATGTGGAACAGGCAATAGCACATTGTATACAGCAGTCATGTTTTCGATTAAATGATAAATGAATATTTTACTCCCGGGAGCCAATCCAATTTGCTAATTCACCAACTGGAACAAAATAGTGCGAGAGGTACCCAGCGCTTTTATAGCTGACAACAACAACACGATGCCCCCTCCCACTGTACTGCAAAGATATCAGAGAGACCTTCTGCATGGGCTGCAAATCCTTAGTAGAGGAAGTCTCTTCCCATTTGTGGCGTGTTTTCAGGCAACAGACTGTGATTTACTATCAGATACTTCCAGAGCCAGCAAATGGGGATGCTGCATCTGTTTTCTCGAGCCTAGGGAAGTTGCAGAGTATTTCAGGCATTTGCAGGTTCTGATGTGTCTGCGTTTGAACATTATGAATATTTCTCCCATTAAAATCCTGCTATAGTGTGCAGCATAACAAAAGCTATGTGTGTCTAAACGCAAAGGAATGATAAAATTCATTACACCGAGTTAATAGTACATTCTTGGCATTCACCTCAAATTATGGGGCTCTCCAAAATCCCTTTTGCTATGATCGGCAAGGCAGCACTGAGCACTAATCTGGGTACATAATTCTACTGACTGTTCCACACAGGGTTTCTCAGGTCTTTAGACTTTGACTCTGCTTCGCATTTCCACTGTCAGGCTGTCTGCATAAAGCACCCTGGGAATCTTTGCGCTCATTATTGCGGCAGTGCAGAGCACTTACAGCAATGCAATTACTGATGCCATGGCTTGCAGGATATTTCTGGCATTTGAGGAGGACCAGTCTGCAGATGGCCATATTAGAGGAAAAGAGCACATGAAAACAGAAGCCAGATTATCACTTTCTGTGTCTAGACATTTCCTGGAAATTCTCTGGAGGTTGCAAGGCACAAGAGGAGAGCCACTGGATTCACCCAGTGACACAACACATCATCCCAAATATATTTAGGATGGGTACACTTTGGTTGGCACTCATTTAAATTACACATTACCTAAATTGCCAAATTTCTGTCATAACATGAAATGGTAAATTGCTGTATCCTCAGGTGAAACATTGAAGTTCATAATGTTTGGATAATGCAAGAAAAAAAAATGCTGTGTAACTCCTACTAAGGACAAAGGCTTCAGATTTTTCCATGCATGTTCAGGAAAATATTGACATAATGAAAGGTAACACAGAGTATTACATCTCCGGTCAGCACTGCTCAGTGATGTACATGTGCCTGTGTGTATACAGATGTACTCCATTTCACCTGGTATCATTAGGGTCCCAAGGCATTACAGTGATCTCGTTGGGATCCTGCAGCCCATTGCTCCATCCCACTGTGGGACACCTGCTCATTCTCCTTCAGCATCACTGCTAGAAGGAAATTTTCTAAATAACACTACATTATTTTCCCAAGCCAACAGTTAAGAAAGGGAGGGAGGAAATCTACTCTTACAGACCGCTGTCAAACAGATGTAAAAAAGCAAACAGAATGAGGTTTGTGTAAAACCACTGGGCCTGCACACTCGGGCGTGACAGTCTGGCATCAGCGATGCCAGCCACATCAGGAGGATTCATGCTACATTTCCTACTGGCACCTCGTCCGCTTGGCAGCTCCACTGACCTTGCTGGGGGATCTGTATTAATTGGTTTCTCTCCGCACAGCGTTACGCAGGAGGAATGCTAAGTACCGCACGCAGAGAGAAAAGCCCATCCATCCACCTCCGCTGCAGAGATCCCACTGAGCCGGGCTGCACGGCGTGCTGTGCTGCCTTCGTGGAAGGTGCCTGCTATGAAACGAGACTGCTCTGCGGCACTGAAATTAGAAATTTCCCAGCTCCCCGGCGGCAGGGAAGGTGGCTGTGCATGTGCTTTCCCACCCCAAAACACGGCTTTTCTTTGTGTCCATAAAAAGCCAACTACTACACTCCTTCCAATTAAGCCGTGATATGAACTACACTTTGAAAGTTCTTAATCCATTTTATGGTTCATTAACTCAGAAAATTTTCTAGCCATGTCTAGCCGTATCAAAGAGGATGGAATGCCTGGCACCAATTAGTCCTAATAACGAGCTAAATTGTGCACAGATTTCTGAGTCTGTCATTAGCATGAGAAAATAGGACAGCTCCTCTCAAAATAGAATATCTTACTGGACATTTCTTTAATTTGTCTTCAGCTAAAGACTACTCCCACTGGCTGATGCAGACAAAGAAACTAATTGATTTGATTAGTTACAGAACCTCGCTGTGTGGCTCTTCCCCTGCTGCTGAACAAGCAACCTTGGCAAAATAACAGCATCAATATTGCTCTGAGATTTTACATTTCTGCTTGTTCATGTTTCATGCTTTAAGGAGGCAAGTATACACGCCTTGTTTGTGCCTTCTGCTCACTTGGGCACCGGTTTTCTTTCAAGAAGGATTTGCGAAATGTCTTAGAAGCTGGCGGTGCCTTCCAGATCAGGCATCCTCCCTTACCGAGGGGGGAAGGAACTGGTGCAGCTAAGCAGGAGTTTTGTGAACAAAGTGGCCCTGACTGGGACTCTTGCTTCGCAGCACCAGCAGGTGGGGCCTGCTTCCGCTTCTGGATTTTCAAGTCCAACTTAAAGTATTAGGAACAGAAAAGCAGGCGTGCGGTAGCGTATGCAATATATGTGTCACCCTCGTGTTACAGACGCTCAAAGGAAAGTGATAAGGCTGACAGACACCATCATCACCTCTGCCCAGAGCTGCATATCCCTTTGGCAGCAGCTGGAGCCTAATACGTTGGCAATCTCAGCTCAGGTGAATCAGACCTACATCAACAAACCGCCTGTTCATCCACATTAAATGCCATCCCAGCCTAATGCTGGACTTTTATTTTTTTATTTTTATTTTTCCCCCCTTTAATCAGTGGTACTCTGCGATCGCTGTTGCTGGCCAAAAGCAGACCACAACAAATCAGGTAGATTCCTCCCCTTCTCCCCCCCATACAGCAGCTGGGGCAGTTTCTAAGTACTCATACTAACAGCAGAAGACTCGTTTCTCTTTCTGCACCACTTCCTTTTTCTAAAGAAACAGCTGAAGAGATGGACATCAAAGTAGCTGTAACAAGATCTAAGGCTGGCACGCAGCCTGTGACACCTGGTGTGGCCGGGCGCACTGGGGGCAGTGACCCGTGGCTTCCCGCACTTGTACCCAGGGCTTGCTTGCTCTTTTCTGGGACTTTTGGGTACTGCCACAGTGGAAATACTAACAGAGTAAAGGAAGGATTTCACTGTGTTTTCCCCACACCTTTTCTCAGAAAGAAAGTTGTCTGTTGTGCTATTATTGTTTGAGCTAAAACAGAAGTATTCCTTTGCCATTAAAAGTGAGAAATGCATTGAAAATTAAAACATAATTTGTATTTTCTTAGAGATATTTGAATGCTGATAGCGTGCCTTTCAATCCTGCCTCCCTTCTGTCGCACAGGACAGCGTAAAGCCTTTCCCATCCTGGGGAGGAGGGACGCAAAAGGGGAGGGAGGCACTGGCGAGGGAAGCTGAGGCCGCAGGCAGCGCTGCGACGCCTGCAGGAAACCCAACCTGTACACCACTATCTCGTTCCCCAGCGTCTTGCATACTTGGCTGAGGGACGGGCTGCGCTGCCAGGTGGGTGCCTCCTGGGGCTCTAGGTTTTCCTGATCTCCGAGGGGACTGCCCATAGGTGAGCCCAGGTGGAAATCCTTGGGCTGCCACAGCAGTGAGGCGACCTGGCATCAGGTTTGCCAGGAGGAACTGCCTTTCGTGCACCCCTTCTGCCTTCTGGTACCCTAGCAGGCTGGAAACGTGGCAGCTAAGAGGCTGGCAAGATGCAAGTTTTTCCATTGCTGGCAATGAAAAAGATAAATGATCGCAGTCCCTTTAGCATTCTGACTTGGTAGATGCTGGCAAACACTTTGCAGCGTGAGCTGCTGCATGCAAGTGATGACCTTCAGGAATGCTGGAGTCTCCCCGCGGCGAGGCAACAGGAGCATGAATCAGCAGAAGAGAGAGGGGAAAAAATGATGGTTAAAAAAGGAGCCTGCTGTTAGCAATAAGTTTTTTTAAAAAGTTTCCTCCTGGTTTTCCAGTCAGATTTATTAGCAGAGACCTTGGCACTTGCACAGACCCCTGTAAAAAAGCCAGCCCATGCTTGCAGATTTATTGCACAGTCAGGGCCTTCGCCAGCTAAGTCACACCATTTCACCCTCTCTACAATTTAGATTTAAAATCCAAAAAGAAAAAAAAAAAAGAAAAACATTCTTCCAGTGCTAAGTGTAGCCACCAACAGTCTCCAAGTGAGCCTCTGCAAGAAGGGCACGGAGCCCTGAGCCTCCAGATTGGTGCAGACACGTGTACTACTGAATTTAGAGGAAGCCAACACCAAGGGAAAACCCACAGCAGCAGCCTCCTAGAGGTCCTGGGGGAGGCCCTGTGCCTCAAAACGGCATTGTTTTCCTTCCCAGGGCTTCTGCCCGCTCGCTGCGAGGGTGCTGGTCACATAGATCACGGAGCATAGATGGCCCTGTGGCACCATTGCTGATAAATCTGGGCACCTGTGGTTCGGGTTCCTCTACACGTTTAAGTCCCACCAAGGCCACCGGTTCTGTACCTCAGCACCCTCTGGCCGTGGCCCCTCGGCACCACCTGGGCACGAAGCAGCATGGAGCAGCTCTGCTCGGCCTGCTCCACGCGTCCAGGCCCTCGCAGCCCGGGTCACGGTCCCCTCATGGCCTGGACCCGCTCAGTGTCACCCCGTGGGGACACCCAGCACCCAACTCAGTGTCACCCCGTGGGGACACCCAGCACCCAACTCAGTGTCACCCCATGGGGACACCCAGCTCCCCGGGCGGGCAGCGGGGTCTCCGCCCTGTGCCCCCGCAGACACCAGGAAGCCGGGGCTGCTTTGCCCTCCTCGAGTATTAATTTTCTCCTTTTCTCGCCCCGCTTGTCCCCGGCAGGAGGCCTCTCTCCTGTCCTTGCTTGGCTTATCCAGCAGGTGGGGGTGCAACCTCACCCAAACCGTGCTCCTCGCCTGGGGCCTCCAAAGCTTCAGCCTCAGCCTCGCCCCGGCCTCACCTCACCTCACCTCAGCCTCCCCAAATCCCCTCGCCCCCCAGCACATCTCTGCAGCACCCGGCATAAATCCACAGCGAGGGGTTTCATCGGCCCCAGGTGCCGGCAGGAGATGGCTGGGGGCACGCAGCGACACTTGGCCTCGTGTCGCCCCAGCGCCTTTCCACGTTGTCACAGACAAGGGGGAATAATCCTGGGAATTGGGTGAAGCTTCAAAACGAGGGAGCCGGAGGGGTGTTTGTGCCCAGCTGCCGTGGCTGCGCAACGTGCCCGAGGGACCAGACGGTCTCATTTAATACTTTTTAATCAGTGATATTCAAAGTGCCTCACAGAGCGTCATGCAGTCGGGGTGCTGAGGCAGGGGCAGGAAAAGCCACGTGCCCAGAGCCAGGCACAGACCCCAGGCTGTGGGCAAGGTGAGGTTTCTCCTGCAGGTCCACAGACCATGAAACGATGCACAGGGAGGCGTCGGGCTTTGCTCAGGTATCACTGCAAGGCTCTCTGCCATGGAGAACCTGCCCTGCCCTAAAGGAGGGCATGTCCAGGTGCAGGGGCCAGAGTCCCTGCCCTTGGTTTGGGCAGCAGCAGCAGCTCATCCCCGGGTACGAACATCCTCGCTTGAACCAAGCCCGCCGAGCTGCGCTGATTTACACTAGCCGAATTCCTGGCTCGCCGCCACAGTACCTAACAGCAGCCCTAAATTGGCCAGGAGGAACTTTCCCTGTGTCAGTGCTGGAACCAGGAGCAGAAGGGAGCACCCAGCTCTGAGGAGGAAGAAGTCTCTCATCCATCAGATCCTGCATGCTCTGGTTTTCCTCATTGTCCCTTGCTGTCTCCTCTGGCAGTTGACATTTCTGGGAGCACGGGCATCTCAGGACGCTGGACACCTCACGTGCCATCACGTTGGAGCTGTGCTCCAGGGTTGTTTCCCACCAAATGCTTTCTTTCTTTCAGCCACCCAGTTGTTTTCTCCTTGGCTAAGTCAGCTGAAAACAGAAACAGTCTGCAGCCATGTTAGTTCTTCCTGCTTTGTATGCATGAGCAGGAAAGGGAATTTAGGATTTTACTGTAATGCCGCACACAAAAGCCTGCTGCAGAGCATCGCTGATTATCTCTTATTCTACAACCAAGAAAATAAGAAAGAATGAAAATAAGGGAGAGCCCAGTGCGTGGCTTCTGTGCCACACTGCTCCCAGGCTCCTCAGAAAATCCTCCTGGTTGCTCACGGCCCTCCTCAGTGGCACATTTGAGCATATCACAAAAACTAGTAGGGTTTTATTTTCTTTTAATAACAAAGAAATGCAGAAGAGGAGCAATGTAATGATTTGCTTGCTATCACATCAGAAAGCTTTGGCTCAATTTAGCAACAAACCTGCCCAGCCCCTAACCTTGAGGCCTCCCCACACCGGGCTGTTGCTGTTGCAGACAGGTAAACACTGCAGATGTTTCATCGGGCAATGCTGGGAGTGACAAAGCCACAACAGTTTCATAACTGCAAACAATACATCCCAGGTCATAGGAGTCTGAGACGGAAAAATTAGATTTAGATCTGGGAATTAAATTAGCAAAAGGGATGAAAAAGAAGAAAAATGCCTCACATCCAAGCACTCATCTTTGGCAGAACCCATCACTGGAAAAAAAAAAAAAAAGAAAAAAAAAAAAAAACACGTTATGCTGTGAATTTCGCAGATAGCTCTCTCGCACGATGGACTGGACCGAACTCGTTGTCCTAAACTCCCTGAACTTTGAGGAGTTGATGCAGATCCAGATTTAAAATTTCCACTGGGGCTTTTCTCATTAAAATCAGAAGCAGAAGGATCTAGTTTCCCTTCAGAGGCTGTACCAGATATTAATTTGCCCCTTCTCTCGGTGTGTGCTATCCACCCCTCTCTTTATCCTTTCTCAGTTTATGTGGGTCTTGACCTAGGGCCAAAGCAGCCCCCAGCGCTCCCAGACCAAGCGGGCTGGGGTCCCCTAGACCCAGGGCACTCCTAGTTCTGAAAATCTGGGCTCCAGAATTTAGTGCAGGAATCTGCATACAGATTTTTCATAAACTTAGTCCCAACTAAAGCTCATCTGATGGTGCAGGCACTCAGAAACCACGGTTAAAAAGAGAAGAGCGTGGGGGAGAGGCGA
This sequence comes from Anser cygnoides, assembly GCF_040182565.1. Lineage (NCBI taxonomy): Eukaryota > Metazoa > Chordata > Aves > Anseriformes > Anatidae > Anser > Anser cygnoides. Next base: position 3,946,253 of record NC_089882.1, read on the forward strand.
TGTGGGGGCTGCACGCCCCCTCCCCAGCCAGCCCTGCTGCAGCACCACGCACACGACTCGCACAGCCTAAATCCCACCACGCCTTTTTCCCACCAGACCGATCCTGCTTTATTAAACTAAAGTGCAAGGGCACTAGCAAGCTGCCTGTTTCCTTCACGACAGTGTGTACAAGCAACCTAATCCACGCACCAAGGCTCCTGAAAACCCTGGGCTGGGAATTCCCAGCAGCTCTCCCTTCCCCTCCTGCCAGCTCACGATTACCTTCCCTCCTGGGGCACCGAAAGGAGAAAACTCTGCAGGCACCTGCCAAAATGCTCCCGCTCCATAAATCCTAGAAGACCCCAGCTAGAAGGAGAAACCATGAAATTACAGAACAGCTCGGATTGGAAGGGGCCTTAAAGCTCATCCAGTTCCACCCCCCCTAACACAGGAGGCCTGGGTGCTGGGTCAATTAATTGAACGGCAGACTAATTAGCACCCAGATTCGCTAGTTAGAACAGCTCGTTTGGCTGACATGGCCAAAGGCTTCATGTCGTTTCTGTCTGTCCTGACGAGGCACGGGGGGATCGGGCTGTCGGGAGGCGAGGGATGCTCGTGCCTCCCGCCTGACCTGCCCTTCACCCCTGCCTGGCAGGGCAGCCCAAAAGTCTGACGAAAGAGAAAGGAAGTAAGAGTCAGTGTTAAGGCAGCGTTTAATTTACATGAGATAAGCGCCTTCATGTAGCAACTAGACATCGGGGCTAATTGGCATAGTCAGGCAGCCCGGTGTCTTTTGTTACACAAGGCGTAATGGTCCTGTTGGAAGGGATCAGAACCAGCTTCGCTGTTAACGAATGTTGCAGGCTGGAAGGGTGATGTTCTACATCCTATTTCTCAGGAGGGAGGAAGGAAGGAAGGACACGTGAAAAGAAAAATAGCAGTAAATGATCCCGCTTCATCATTTTTTTTTTCCTGTAACCCTTCTGGCCTTACAAACAGGAACTTCATTTTAACCTAAAAATAAAACACGATGCCTATTTAACAGTTGCAGATGGGTGTTTCCAACTGTGCTGCTAGGTTTCAGCCCCCTTCTATATGCAGCCTGAGCGAGGCATGGTAGGAAAGTGCCTCGCTTTGCATTTGCTATATTTACATATCATCGGTTATCGGGAGAACAGGATGTCCCAGGGGGGCTGAAATCGGATACGCCGCGCTCTCCGTCTCCGGCCAGTTCAGACGCGGGCCCTGCTGGCTCGCCGGCCAGCCTGCCAGCCCCGCTGCCACGCTGCTGCCCCCGGCCCCCAGCTGCCAGCGGGCAGGAGCTGCCCTCGGCCCCTGCCTTCCTCCAGAGGAATCCACGCGTGGGGCCGAGGCCGAGGAGAGGCGCGCGGGGGCGGCGAGCTCGTGTTTCTCTTTCTGCCACACCTTTTTTTTTGCAAGGGCAGAGCAGATTAATTCTGCCTTCAGCACAATCACGCCTGTATTTCCCTCTGCGCTTCGCTTTTCACAGTAAAGCCCCAGCCGCCTTCGGGAGCGTTTCGGTACCTGGCGGTGGGGCGCGAGCAGCAGGAGGTCTGAGGGCAGAGCCAGGCACCTCTGGGGGCTGGCGAGGGGCGGAAGGGGCAGAGCAGGAGAGGGGGCAGAGGGGGCCGAGACCCCCTCTGTCCCCTTTAAAGACCTTGCGAAGCCCCGAGGTCTCCCTCTGGAGCACGCCCGATGCTCTGCCTACCTTACCACCTCGGGTTTAGATGCCTTTCTCACATGCTGGGCGTAGCTGCCAAGCATTGTGCCTTCCGCACATCACTCCACCTTGATTTCTAACCACTTCAGCTTGGGCTTGGGAGTGGTTTCCAAGCATTCAGCTCACCCATATCTTATCCACGCTGGTTTCCTTTATGAGCTGCACCCACTACAGGGCCAAAGCTTTAAATGCAAACCCAAACAAATATGTGGTAGTGCTTCCCATTCCCACTGGGCTGGCCTGGAGTGGGAGTGGAGTGACTCAGGAATACCATAAAGGAAAGTGAAATAGATCCACCCAGAGCCGACGATAGGATCAGGGCAGATTAGTAGTCTTGGATCAGATTCAAGGGTCAGCATAAATCTTTAATCTTTGCAAAGTCCTAGAGACTCCCTCCCCTGCACTCTGTCTCACATGCATGCACACAAGGCATGACTAAACAGCTCTCTGCGGGGATGGCAGACACTTCAGAAACTCCCGGCTGGTTTTGGTTTGCAAACTAAACCAATAAAGCTGCTGTCTGTTCTTTAAACGTGAGAACTTCCCCATGCAGCCGGATCACAACCCGATGCTCCCAAGCCGTCGGGAAGGGGCAGGTGTCCTGCTGCAGCCTCCGCTTCTGCCAGCGCCCGCGGCTCTCCGCCGGCGGTTCCCCCCCAGCCTGCGAAACGCCCGGCTGCTCGATGCGCTCGGGTGGCAGCCGAGTGCAATCCCCGCGCTGCTTCTCATTAGGCACCGGCAACATGATCTGCCAGGGCGTCATTGCTTAGCACTGCTCTGTATTTGCTCCCCCTGATGCTCCGTGAGCATAATCTGCAGTTACCGGCTTGCACGTGGAGCTGCGAGTGCTTGGCTCAGCGGGGGGGGAGCTCCAGGCTGCCTGGAGCTCGGGGAGCGCAGGAGCTCTGGGTCGCCCCAGGGGGACGCGAGGTGCTTGCTCGCTTTCTGCTCTGCCAAAGCAGCTGGCGATCCGTGCTGGCCAAACGCGGGGAGCCACGTCCCACGTGCATCCCGCTGCCCGGGGCCCCGCTGGATCCAGCAGCTGGGGTCACTGAGCAAAACGCAGAACTCGGCTCGATAGGGCCAGCAGGACCCGGCAGGACCGCGCTGCTCGAGGGGAGGCCGCAGCAGCTGACGGAGGGGTTCCCCCATCGCTAGCACTGGGAGGAACACTAGGGGGGAAAAAAAAAAAGAGCAAAAAGCCCTGGCCTAGTTTTTGTTTCACTGTGCTGGTCTCAAGCTCGAAGGATGTGGTTTAGTGGTCAGCGCGTAAGACAGCAAATGAAAAAAAAAAAAAAATTTCCTTTGATTTAATCCAGCTCGGGTCTGTGCTTGCTCTTCCTGTGGCCATTGGGAAATCACACCAGGGAAAACCCTGCCCTCCGCCAGCTGCAGCAGGGAGGGACGTGGCGCAGGTCCCGCGGCGGCCCCGTGCAGCCCGGCGGGGAGCGCGGCGCAGGGCGGGTGCTGCGAGGAGCCGAGCTCAGCCCCGTGGGGCTGCTGGGGGACAGCGAGGGCAACTTCAGTCCCTGAGCTCTTCGATAGATTTACAGCAATTCACGTCCTCCCCGACACCGCTCCGCGTGCAGAGGGCCAGGCGAGTTCCGTATAAATGAATATTTATACATTTACATAAACATTTTTAATGGGAAATTGCCTAATATGTCTTATTAACCTGCAAGCGCTAGCAGCTGTCCAAGGCAGCCTGGCAGTTCTGCTGACAGTGGATGTGCCGGCGCTGCCGTCCCTCGCAGCCGTAATAATTTCAGGAATCCTTTGACTCATCTTTCTTCTGAGCGGCTCCAGGATCCGCACGGAGATCTCCATCTCCCGGCCTCCTCATAACCGCCTTCGCCTCACTCCTGGGTTCAAACGCCCGCGTTGCAAATGCCTCCTGGCCTCAGGTGCCCAGGTGTTTGCCAGAGCCCGGCTGCAGCTGGAAAACCCCCCTGTGGTCGGTGCCTCACCGGCACGCAGCCGCCGGGGCTCGTGCTGGTCACGCGCGTGGCAGCGCCCGGCCTCGCCGGAGCAAAAAAGGGGATCAGCGGGGCCCCCCCTGGGCACCGGCCCCGACACCTGCCTGTGCCCCAGGGACCAGCGCCTGTCCCCGGCCGCCTTCGCCCCGGGGCAAGCTCCCGCTGGGTCCCAGCCACCAGAGAGGGACGAGCGCCCAAACCGGCTGGATGGGGCCCCCGGGGGAGGGAGAGTCCCACGGGTGCTGCCGGAGGGGATGCTCCGAACAGCTGCCGGCACGCTCGGTGCAGCGGGGCCACGGCTCCGGCAGGCTCAGGGCAGTTTGTGGCAGCTCTCTGCAGTGGGGACACGCTCACCCCTGCAGCCTCTGCGTGTCTGCGCAACCTCGGTGAACGTGCCGAGCCCCGGGAGCAAAGCGTGCCCAGCGCCTGCGAGATCTGGGCCCTGCGGTGCCTCAGTTTCCCACCAGCAGCCCCGGGGATGTCGCAGTGCCACAGCACGGGGACGGGCTGCTCTGCTGCGTCGGGGACAAGCCCCGCAGGAACACCTGGAAGTGAGCAAAACGAGTAAATGCAGAAAACACGGCGGCAGCTCCGCGCAGACGCCAGCGGAGGAAATAACCCAGGCGTAACAACCTGCCCTCGTGCCCCGTCACCCGCCCAGCTGCGTGGCCGCCTGCCCCCTTGCGACACACGGGCGGTTCACGTCTTTCCCCGGTGCGCCACGGCTGATAACTCAGACCATTACACGCAGCTGGGGCTGCACACCCCCAAACACCCCGTGGGGGAAGCTTCGGGGCCGGGGTGGCCCCAGGAGCACATCCCTCGGGGCGAGCATCCCCCGGGGCCCCGCGTGGCCGGCTGGCACGTGATGGGAAGCGCTCGGCGGGTGTGCAGCAGGGGAGGTTTGACTCAGGCGCTGCACACCCACTGCTTATTCATTCGAGGACGTGAGCCGCTGGGCAGAGGCTGAATTTGCCGTGACCTTTGGACGCTCATTTAAACCATGGAAAGGGTGACGGGCAGCCAGCGGGCAGGGAAAAGGAGCGCACGGCCCTTGTGAGGTGCTGCCATCAGCGCCCCCGTCCCTCCGTGCTGGTCACGTACCCGTCCCTCCCGGTGCAAGCTCCTGCTGTGCCCTACGGCCCCAAAGCCAGGCGCAGCGCCCGAGCTGAGCCCCAGCCCAAGGTCCCCAGGGGATCCCACATCCCGGCCCCGTTCCCCCAGCACTGCCAGCTGCAGCAGCCCGGCTGTGCTGGGCAGGGGTGCTCCGGTAGCAGCGGGCCCAAAAAGAGGCTGGGATGGGCCTCGGTCACACCGCGGCACGGCCAAGGCCACCGAAAGCCTTCCTGAGGGCATCATCTTCGAAAGCTGCTCTTCGGAGAGATGGTGATTCAAGGGGAAAGCTCTGAGACAGTCATTCTGGGAAGTTTCCGTTTGAATTGCAGCAAAGAGCAGTTTTTCCATGATAAACAGATGGCTTCAGTTCCCCAGCAGCACGGGGAGGGCCCTGAGTCACCCCGGCCGCAGGGGCTGGGTGCCCGCGGGGTCTGGGACTGGCACGGCCCCGCCGGGATCGCGCCCACAGCCTGGAGGTGCTGGGAGACCACAAGGGGAACTCGGCCCGAGGGCAGCGGGTGCGGGCGCGCAGTCAGACGCCTGCCTGAAATCAAGAACCAGAGAAAACCCCTCCCCAGCGGGCTGCTGACCGCCATGCTCGGCGCCCAAGCCTCCTCCCGGCTCCCGGCGCTTGTTCAGGTTTTTAATTTGGTACCAATTCGCAGTCACCCCGCGTGCCTTGTCCCGACGCAGCGGCGTAATTTTGCTCAGAGGGCTGAACCAGGGAGCGCCCAGCACGGCGCCGTTAGCCTGCACCCCGGGGAGCAGTGCCCCCAGCCTGGCTGGCAGTGCTGTGCTCTCACAGGATGCGGTCCTGACCACGGTCTGGCCCCAGTCACACCCCGAGGGGGTTCAAATGCACAGGGGGAGCGGGAGGCAGCAGTGCCGGGGGTGCCCTCGCCACCCCCCCAGCACCCCAAGGCAACCTCCCTGCCATGGAGCCCCGAGCAGGGAGCAGGGTCCCTCTCACTCGTTAATCCCACGCAATAATTTGTCCTGCGAAGTAAAAGCTGGCTGTGGTCCAGCACTCACCGGGGGCAGGGACAGACCTCCCACCGCTTCCCCGGGGCAGGGGGGAGCAAGCCTGGGGTCCGCTCAGCGCGGTGCCGCGGCAGGGACGGCTCGCCGCGCCCCGCGCCCACCGTGCCGCACGCCACACACACGCAGCGTGCTGCAAGCTCTGCGCGCCCAAAGGTCGCGTTTTGCCACGAGTCACACCGATTCCACGACCCGTGCTAGCGCCCCACGATAACCGCCGGCGACTGCTCCCGTGCGGAATGAAATATTGCCCCTGCCGTGCACCAGTCGATAGCTGCAGTGAAGCTATCCAGGCAGGCTTCCAAGCACCAGATGCAGCAAGATGATAGCGCTGGGGAAGGCCCTTTAACGTTGCCATCACCGTGCTAATGACTCGCTGTCGAGAATAGAAATAAGAGTTAAATCTTCCATAAGCTGCTCAGATCCACGTTCGTGTTGTGTATATCCTCGGGCAAAGCGCCGACACGAACTCCGCATGTACCCTGTGACGAGGATAAGTAATATTCCAGGAATCGCTGTCTGCATGTTCATCAGTGCTTTACACCAGAATTTACCTTTGCCTTTCCCTCTGGCTGCCCCAAGGGCAGGCGGACGGCTCCGGCGGAGGGGAAGGGGGCAGCCCCCGGGGCTGGGAGGGAAGCCGGATGGCAGAGAGCAGAGCAACGACCCATTCCTCTGAGACGGCGCTGGTGATTACGGGCCGTTGTCACCGGTTTGCACCAAGGTGGTGTTCAGAAAAATAATAAAACGGCATCCTGTGCTGAGTAACGGAGCAAAAGGCAGAGGTCAGGGTGGGGACCCAGCCAAGCCCTCCCGACCCGACCAAGCCCGGCGTGCCCAACCCGCACCAGCCCTGCTAGGTGCCTGCGCCCTGCCCGGCCACCTCTGTTTTGTTGGTGTTCCCCGGCCCTCCCTGGTCCTGCAGTTTCTATCGACGCTCACATAGCCACCAGCACTAACCAAACAGTTCGGCTGCTGCACGGTTTCCAAAGCCACCGGGCATAAGGGCAGTATCTGGCTTCATGGAGAGAGGTGCCCAGAGCAGACACACGCCCAGGAGAAAGGGAGATGTGTAAGAAACGCCTTATTTCAAAATTCCAGACGCAAATCCCACCTCCATTTCTCGAATCCCACCGCGAGTGACCTGGGCGGGTCCCAGCGCCGGCCCCTCTCGCCACCCACCCTCAGTGTCCCCCCCGCCGTGTGTAACGGGGCAGAGCCGCCGTGTGCCCCGCCAGCAGTTTTCGCAGGGCCAGCGGCCGCCGAGAGCTACTCGGGTACCTCGGCGGTGCCACCCGGCTCCCCGAGCGGGGCCGGGGAGAAGGCCGGCGCGCGGCGGGTGGCGAGGGACGCATTCCCCGGCTGCCGCAGCGCGCCCTGAGCCAGGGCTGGGCATCGCTAACCCGGGTCACGCAGCGAGGGTCAGCGCCCCGGCTCCTCCGGCTACGGTTTCACAGCCTGAGCCCAGCGCCGTGACTTTGCTGGCAAGAAGCACGGGCGGGGGACGAGGAGGGTGCAGAGCGCCCGGCCTGCCCCGTGCCCCCCCCCCAGCGCCCCGGCCGTCTGCAGGGAAGGAGGCTTGCTCAAGACCGACGGCTTCTTCCACAATGAAGCAGCTAAAGCAGAAACAGCAATTATCTGGTTCAGTCTGGTGCTGCTGGCCTGGAACATGCCATGACAACGTGTTTCTTGTTTCAAAGCCTCTTTTGTACTAGGACACAGTTCAAGGGATCTTGCAATGCCTGCATTTGTAAACACTCGGCACTTGCAGCTACATGCTTTGCAGATGAAAGCCAGGGCAGCGCAGAAGGGCACCTCTCCCCGCGTGGCCATGTCACGGCCGGGGGGCCGAGCCCCCGCTCCCTGGTGGGCCCGGCCACGCTGCCTCCGGGGCTGGGGAGCCCGGGGCCTAGTCCCCTTCTGGGCGCCTGTTCCTGAAAAGTCACAAAAAATGGAGTCCTGAAAGAAAAAAAAAAGAAAAAAAAAAAAGGAAAAAAAAATCACAGCAAAAAATGTGCGTCACTGCAGATTATTTTAGGCCCTGGTCCATGCATAATGCAAATAAGCAGCTCCTGGGGTACATGCCTGTAAAAACCATCCAGTCCCATAGCGCTCAGCTACAGGAGCTTTCCAAACAGGTGGTGAAAAGCTAAAATTATGTGTGTCTGTGTCCTCGCCGGGGTTAGGGAGGGTCCTCGCTTTCAGGAAGGCTCTTATCCCACTGCCACAGGGCTGGCAGAAAACGGGACTGAGACAGTAAAAAATTCACGAGCATTGCTTTCCTTTTGAGGCAGTCCTGTGTTCGTATTCACCAGACCACGTTCAGCATCTCCACGATTTCCTTTGATCTGCTTCTAACCAGGCTGCTTCCTCCTATTCGCTTTTCTCGCACTCTGGCTTTCTTTTCCTTTTTTTTTTTTTGAAAAACGAAAAGAAAAAAAAAAAAAAAGAGTGTATCTTCCTTGCCTTCCTTCAAGGAGTTGCTCGGGAAGCCCTATTTATGGGTTGAAATGCTGCTGAAAGAGTTATTGCCATGTTATTCAGCTGTTGTGCCAAGCCTGCATGGGGATCGGGTTTCTGCTGAAAGGGTGCCAGGCACGTCTTTTTCCAGGAACCAGCAGCCGTATTTAGCCTCCGGCTGCACATGAAAGACTGCAGTCGGAAACGTGACATTGTGTCAACATTTGAGGCAGGTCAGAGCTGGGTGAGACCATGAAAACAAGGCAGGGGAACTCGGCGCGGCCCGCCGCCACGGGCTGCGGGCACCTTGGCGCGATGCCGCCGGGGCCGGGGTTGGGGTCGGGGTCGGGGTCTCCCCGCGGCCCCGTGGCTCCCCCAACCCCTGCCCAGCCCTACCCGGCCCTGCGGGGAGCAGGGAGCTGCCGGAGGAGCTGGGCGGCCCCGGCGAGGGGCACGGAGCCCCCCGGCCCCGCGGGGAGCGGACGAGGGCTGCTCTGCCCCAGCAGCTTCACCTGTCCTCCTGGCGCCGCGCCACGCCGGCGAGAAAATACCCAGCCCGTAATTAGCGCTGGCTTCCTGTACAAATGTTATCTCTTCCACTTGTTTTTTTACAGCTCTTTCCTCCGTCACCGGGTTTCTGAGGCTCCTGCGCGCCCTCCCACCCTCGGCTGAGGTGGGACAGAAGACGGAGATGAAGCGGGGTGAGGGCTGTGGAAACGAGCTGGAAATCCAGCAGTTAACGAGGATCCGAAACGTGACTGCGCTGAGCACCAAATGTTGTCCCCAAAAGGGGGTTAAGTGCAGCTGCCTTCAGTGAGATCAATATTTAGCCGTAATTAAAACAAACACAAGCGCCAGGACGTATGGAGTCCCCAGACACACACATGCAGCAGCCGTGTGCGGGTCGGTCGCTGCGTTATCGCCGTGCGACGCGAACCTCGCGGGGCTCGGAGGTGCGGGGACGGCTCAGCACCGTCCCGCTCAGGCCCGTCACCTCCCGCTGGGTTTTGGGACTCATCTGCACCATGAAAACCTGAAACGCCAGCGCCGTGCCCACGCGCCGTGCACATGTGCGCACGTCCTGTCTGCTCGGGGTAAATTATTAAAGATTCCCAGCGTCCATGAGCGGCACGCAGAGAGGAGGCCACCGAAGGCCGGCCGGGCCGCGATGGCACGCAGCCATTAACCCCATCCACCTCACTGGCGGGGCTTTGTGCCCACGCACCCGGCCCACACCACAGCCTCCGAGGCCAGGAGGAGCCAACAAACACAGCCCAAAGCCTCCCCCCGGACCCAGGGCAGCCACGAGGAGACGGGGCCGAGCTCCTTCACCCGTCTCTAGCAGCTGGGACGAAGCTCCAGCGCCTGGCCTGGCGGCTCTCAGGCCTTGCCCACGGGGAGAGGTTCGGTGCCTTTCCATGGGACGAGGCCGGGACGAGGCGCTGCCTGGAGCCGGAGCCGCTGCCAGGTGCGCGGTGTCGCTCCCGACCTGTTCTGCAGCGGCCTCAGCGAACGTGCGCCGGGCTCTCGCCCGTGGCTACAACGCCGATTAAAAGGGAGCCCAAACGGGCACGACTGGCGACTCCCTTGGCACCGTGGGAGCCGGGCGGCAGCGTGCCGGGGGACAGGGCCGAGGCTCCTGCACATCCCCGTGTGCCCAAGGCGGAGGCAGCCGGGGATTTACCCAGCCCAGGAGCTGTGCAGAAGGGGTGACCCCGGCCCCCCGCCAGCCAGGGCAGCGTCAGTGCGGCGGGGCCCCCCCGGCACGTCCCTGCACCCGCACACCGAGGCTTTGGGCTCGCTGCAGGCCGGAGATGTGATGCTGGCCAAGGGGCTCCGGCCCAGCAAAGCTGCTGCTGGCACCGAGCTGCCCCTTCCTGCCTCTGCACGGCGTCACCCCGGGCCTGACCGGAGCCACCCGGGGCTCAGAGCTGCTCCACAGCCCCAGGGGCTGGGATCCAGCAGCCGGCACGGGGCTGGGACCGTGGTGACCCGCGGTGACACCCCCACACACCTGCCCCAAAGGGCTCCGAGACGTGGGGCCGGGGCACGGGAGGCAGGAGAGGAGAGCAGCGCCAGGGCTGGGGAGCGGAGGCAAAAATTTGGGGCAGCAGCTCGGCGGCTTGCTTTCTCCCGTACCTGGGCGTTCGGGAAGCGCCAGCCTCAGCGCCCAAGCCAAGGAAGCGCCCAGAGGAGCAGGGCAGGGCGGCCCGACCCGCGCCCTGCCGCTCCTCCTGCCGCCCGCCGCGCTGAAGGCGTGCAGGATCTGCCGGTCAGGCCCGAAGAACGCAAAACCAAACGGGGGGAAGGTGCCAAGGCGGCCGGGCTCACCTGGCCCAGGACTGGAGGCAATAAGGGAGGCAATCCCCGATGGTGCGGACGGAGTTCGAAGGACTGAATATCCCCGGCGACACGAGCAGTGACATGGGCAGACTGCAAAGGACCAGCGCGAGGAGCACGGAAAGCCCAAGTCCTCTGTGGGACCCCATCCTGCCGCCAGTCATTGCTGGATCGAGCCCTGCAAAATGACCCTGATCAAATATTTAAAAGCACAGGAGGCCAACCCTTATCTTCCACAGGAAAAGAATTATTTTATTAAGTATTTTTAAACAACTACTTAACATTTACTCGAGATAAAAATATGTACAATATCCCACCTTGAAGAAGGCTCCAAAATATAAACACTGTACCTCTCCCTAGAGAAAAACAAAAAACTCTTCTCTTCAAAAAAAAAAAAGACAACCCAGAAACAAGAATACATTCATATTTCTCACTTCTTTTATGCTCAAGTAGTTATACAAATAATAAACATCTGAAACGTTTTACCTTTTAATATATTTATATAATATATATATATTTATAACAGGATTTTACAAATAAAGGCAACAACTGTATACCAAAAAAAAAAAAACAAAAACAAAAAAATAAACGTTAGAACACAACCTGCAATCAAGCATAGTGCATCTCAACAGCTGGTGCAATGGGAGGATGAAATGAAAATCCATACAACTGTTGTTCCGGATACCAGTTCTCAAAACCAGTAAGGAAAAAAAAAAAAAAAGAAAAAAAAGTAGAGCACTGCACTTTGCAGTGAAGTTTGTTTGTTTTTTAACAGAAAGCCAAATTGGACAAGATGTTTGCCTGCGGTGAAAGACCCCTGCAGCTCTAGGATTTAATGGGACAAGTGTCACAGCCCTAACCCTCTTTGTTTAATGCAGAAATGCGGGCCAGGGTTTGCCAAGGAGACTGAGGAACGTGGATGCTCAGGCCCCGCCGGATCAGGCTCCTTTGAAAATCCCAGCCTTTCGCTTCTCAAAGGCGCTGGCGGGGCAGGGCCGGCGGGCAGCGCGCCGGCGTCCAGCGGAGCGCTCCCCCTGCACCTCGCTCCCGACCTGCCCCGCCGTGCCCCCGCCGCCCCCGGCCCCCAAACGCCGGCGGCGGAGGCAGGACAGCAGCAGGAGAGGCCCCGAGTCAGGTGCAGCAAGCAAAGTGATCCTTGGGATATTTTCTCCCCTGCCCGGCCCAAACTAGCAGCTCAAGTTACAGGAAGGGGCGCGTGTTAATTTATTTATTAGATGTACGCCATGTAAAGCTTCCAAGCAGCATCTACCTTTTATTTATTAAAAAATATATATATATATATATATCAGCAAAGGTGTGGAGAGAAACCCGTCTTAAATCTACCTGAACCACTGACTGTGCACGACCCACCAGTGAGCGCTGCACTGCTCCTCCTGCACGTGCAGGGACCGACCGCCACCAGCGAGCGCCGTGCGCGCCGCGTGCCTCCGGCGTGGCACCGCGGGGGCACCGCCACGGCCCGGCCCGGCGCGGGCTCCCGGGGGGGGGCCGCTGCGCTAAAAAAGCCCTTGCGAGAAGTACCATGGTTTGATAGCCACAGACCCTAAAACCTAGATCTGCCGAATGGAACTATTTTTTCACAGCTTTGAAACGTAATCGCAGCCGACAAAGTCAACTGTTGTTCTGCGGGTGCGGAGAGGGAAGAAGTTAAGGGGTAAAGCATAAAACCCTTTTTTTTTTTTTTTTTCTTTTCTGTCCTTTTGGAAGTAGTTCTGACTAGCTAACCTGGGTGCATCCTTCATCCTTCTCCAAGCTACCTGACAAGTCAGAGAAAAGGGGATTTAGCTTCCTACGCGCAGTGAACCTTATCCCCACACCTCAGTCCAGCCAATGTACAAAAGTGAAACAGTCTCAAACTAAAAAAAAAAAAAAAAACTAAAAAAAAACAACGACAAAAAAATAAAAGGTCACACTGCGCTCAGTCTTTGGTTTCCAAGTTCAACGGAGGAATCTGCTTCAAAGCTTGAAGCAGAGCCGAGGAGTCGATGGGGGAATGGGCTGGTACCGGGGAAGGGAGTCTCTGGGGCATCAGCAGAGGGGGGGAGATTTTGTCGGGGTTCATGAACCCCGTGAGCGCTGCGGCGGAGGCCGGGAGGCTGGGGTACAGGACGGGGACGGACGCTGGGTACCAGCACTTCTCCAGCATCGGCAGATAGGCCGTTGCGGACGGCGGGATCAAATAAAAAGGCAGGCACAAGGGGGGCTGGTGAGCGTGGGGGCCCAGGAAGCCGTTGGAGGAGCCCATCATGTCACTGCCAAAAGGCCCTTCGTCTTCAGGCGTCTCCAGCCTGCTCCTTTTGGCCGGCGGGTCCTCAGTCTCTTGCTTAATAGAGCTTATTCTCTCCTGGACAGTGTATTTGAGATCGGTATCCTTTTTAAAATACTGCTGTTCGGATTTGGAGTCACTTTTCTCCAGCTCTCCCCCGTACCCGCTGTCTGTGTCTGTGTCGCTGCCGCTCTGCTCCCCGCTGGAGTGCGCAAATGTCCTCTGGATCACGGGCACACAGTTCTTCCCGTGCCCCTCGGCCGCTTTGCTCAAGGAGACGGGTTTCTCTTTCAGGTCCACCATTTTAGGAGGGATGTCTCCGGCCTTTCGGCCGGCTCCGCCCTGGAGCACCTCGGAGGCCATGCGGTGCAGATGGCTGACCAGCTGGGACGACTTCAGCTCCTTGCCGTTCTCGTGCTTTGCCAGGTATTGCAGCATTTCCTTGGCACACATCTGGAAACCAGATCGAAACATTTCCTGGCTGGAATCAAGGTTTCTTGATGACAGGTCACCTGAGGAAACATTAACAAGAGAGAAATTAAAAATTAACAGCGTGCCTAAATAGTTCCATTACCAGCTCCAAGGCGCGCTGGGGGCGATGCCAAACTCTCGGTGCCACACAGCGAGCGAGGCAGACGTGACGGCCAGCCTGAATTTTGCCTACGTTTCTGCGCGAGAAGCTGATTTACCGCTTTTACCTCCCTCTGCCCACTTTCACATACGCACTTGCAATTCTGCACTGACTGCATGAGCCCTGGGAACCGGCAGGGGGGAGGCAGCGGCCGCGCGGCGCCCGCTGTGCAGGCAGGGAAAGCTCCGGAGCCGCTGCCCCGGGCGATCCCGCTCCAGGTCCTGTGCTGAGAGCTCTGCTGCACTCCCCGTGGCTGGCAGAGCCGGGGAAGGCTCCTCAGGAAAACTAGATTTTACTTATCAGATTCACGTGAGCGCCACATGTGAAAACAGAAGGAGGAAGTACATCTAAAGCACAATAAGCTGCTACACCGGGTCCCCCTTCGCCTGCAGAGCACTGGCAGCGAGCTTACAGAGACCTGCAAAGGTGCTTATAGAGCAGGTTTTTGTGCGTTTTGAGAAAAAGCAAAGAAACACAAACGGACTCGATCCAAAGCTCTCGAACGTGAATGTAAAGATATGAATGGCTTTGGAGAGAACCTCACAGCAAACCCGGGCTTTAAATAAAACTACTTAAAACCCACTTTAATTTTAAAACAACTGCACAGTGCACTTGAGGCTGACCACACTCAGAAACACATCTTTTTTTTTTTTTTGCGCAAGCTCACAAGCAAAGAGAGAGAAAATGAAGGCGATTAAAAGAAGCGCGTCCTGCCTCCTCCCTTCTCGGGAGCGAGGAGCCACCACAGCCTTTCAAAGACCCGGCAGAAAGTCACCGAGCGCGCGCCGCTTCTCACCCGGTACGGCGTGAATACTCACCCGCTTGTAAACCGTTCTGTAAAGCAATTATTTTCTGCTGCTGCTGCTCGATGAGGTTGGTTAGTGCTTTCACATGCTTCAAGGTAAGCTCAAGAACCACAGCCTTCTCCAGGTGACCCAGGGTCTGAAAGCAGAGGGACAGGTTGGCGCCCGCCGCGGCTCGGCCACGCACCCGGGGCCTGATGGGGCTGCCAGCGTGTCCGGGGCGGTGGGGCAAGGACGGGGTGACGGGGGGCTGGGGTTACGGGGAAGGAAGGGGTGACGGGTGGCGATGGATGGGGCAGTGGGTGGCAGGGGATGGGGCGGTGGGCGGCAGGGGAAGGGGAGGCGGGCATCAGGGGATGGGTCGATGCGCTTTGGGGCACAGGCTTGGAGGCAGCCCCGTGCCCGGGGGATCCCCGCTGCCCCCCCGCAGCCCAGGGCGCGCTTTCTGTGCACGGCGCTCCCCGGCAGGCAGCTGCCAGGCAGCCCAGGGCGGCTGTCGGTGCGCCGCACGGGTATTTTGGGAGCGCCCGGGGGGGCGCAGAGAAGCGAGTCCCCCTCCGTGCCCGGCACCCCCGGCACCGCCACCCCCCCGGGCAGGGGCTCTGCGGGGCTGTGCGGGGCTCCGGGAGCAGGAGCAGGAGCAGGGGCAGGGGCAGGAATAGGAGCAGGGGCAGGAGCAGCAGGGGCAGCCCCGGTCCGTGCGCCCCCGGGGTGGCGGTGCCGGGGTGCGCGGCGGGCAGGGGGCCACGGGTGGGGAGCGGGTCCCGGCGGCACCCACCGTGAGCTTGAGGTGCTCGGGCAGCAGGTCCTTGAGCTGGGCGATGCACTCGTTGATGCGGTCGCGCCGCTTCTTCTCGATGAGCCTGTGGGGCAGCTTGTAGGTCTCCTGCGGGGAGCGGCGCCGGGTGAGCGCTCCGCACGGCCACCCCGCAGGGTTCCGGGGCCGGGGGGGGGGGGGGCTCTGTGCGCGTCCCACTCCCCCCCCTCCCCGGTCCCCGAGAGCCGTCAGAACGGGGCTGGGGGGCAGCCCGGGGTCCCCCGCGCCTTACCTTGGTGTCCTCGCTGCGCTTCAGCCCCCTCCTGGGCTTGTACACTTGGTACATGTGCGCGAAGTCCAGCCTGCACGGGCGAAACGAAAGCAGCCGGGTTACCCCCGGGGGGCCGCGGCTGGGGAGCGGGGTTGGGGGGGGGGGGGGGGTCCTCTCCTTTCCTCTCCTCTCCAAATCCTCCTCCTCCTCCTCCTCCCCCCGAGCCCGCAGCCCTTACCCCGGCACGTCGCCGCTCTCCAGGGCGGGCAGCTTGCCCAGGCAGGCGGGCGGGGGCTGCGCGCTGGGGATGCGCTCCATCCTGCGCGGTGCGGAGCCGAGCCGGGGAAAGGGGAGGGGTGGGGAGGGACGGGGGGGGCCACGAAGGAGCCGCGGGCAGGGCAGAGCTCAGGCCGGGCTGCTCATGCCGTGTCCGCGCCGGCTGAGGAGCTCCGGGAGGCGGCGGCCCGGGTTAAATGCGGGCGAGTGGGTGGACGGCGGCGACGTGCGCTACCCTGTGACTCCCGGCACGTCTGGCGGCCGCCGGGGCGGGCGCGCCGGGCCGCCCCCCCCCCCGTCCCCATCACATGAGGCTCACGTGGAGGCAGAGCCGCCGCCGCCTCGCAACGTGCCGGGAGGGGGGGGGACGGGGACGGGGACGGGGGGGGGCCAGGAGGAGCCGCCCCCGGGGCGCACGGGCTCGGATCCCGCGGCTCGAGGCGGCCCCGACGGCGCGCACCGGGCCCGGGCCGCCTCCGGGTGCGCCCCCGGTGCTGCCCCGGGGGGCGGCCAGGGCACGGGGGGGGGGGCGCCCACCGAGCATCCCCCCTCTCCCCCCCCCCGCGCTCATTTCCCGCGGGGATTTGGGATTTACTCCCCCGCCCTTCCTTTAGAGGCACCCCAAAAGGCGGAGGGGCGATGGGGACGCGCACCCGCGGCGGGGGGCTCGGCTGGAGGGGGTCGTGGGGGGGGCTCGGGGGGCTTCACCCTCGGGGGGCTTCACCCTCCGGGGGGGGTTCACTCTCGGGGGGCTTTACCCTCAGGGGGCTTCACCCTGGGGGGGTTTCACCCTGGGGGGGCTTCACCCTCGGGGGGGGGGCTTCACCCTCGGGGGGCTTCACCCTCGTGGGGGGGTTTCACCCTCGGGGGGGGTTTCACCCTGGGGGGGTTCACCCTCGGGGGGGTTCACCCCTCCTGCGCAGCATCCCCCGGCTGCTGGGTGCCAGCTGTTGCAAAACCGCCGAGCGTGGCTGCGCTGGCTGCCGTGTAGCTGCCAAAGCAAACCTCTCCTCCCGAAGGGCTACGGTCATTTTTCCCTGCCGAGCGCTGAGCAAGTGGAGGCAAGCTCATCAGATAAAAGGCGCACCGAGCGAGATAAGGTAATGGCAGAACTTGAGCGCGCTGCCTCTGTTATCGCCTCGGTCCTGGGCTGCTCCACGTAGGGAGGAATCTGAGGTCAGCAGCTGTTACGTGAGAGCACTGAGAGGCTGGATACCGGAGCTGGAGGCAGCCCTTTCAAGGCTCACCGGCCTCTGAAGGTGCCTGTTGTTACCGGCAGGAATCCCAGGAGAAATTAGAGCCTTGCAGAAATCTGCTGGCTGTAAACGTAAGTTTTTCTTTTAAAAAAAAAAAAAACAACACACAACCACCTCCTAAACTCCTTCCAAGCTCCCAGCTGCAGCGGCAGCAGGCACAGCCAAGGACGGAGCGCAGAGCCCGGAGCGGGCTGAGGCTGCCCCAGGCAGGCTGCTCTTCTCGCGGCTCTGGTCCGAGCCTGCAGACCTGGCGCTGGCTCCGGGATCCCCAGGGGCTGCCGTGGTGCTGTGCACCCAGAGCGGCGTTGTGAGGCCGCTCCGCCGCAGAGGAGGGGGCTCGCCTGCCCAAAACGAAGGGCTGAGCACACATGGGGCAGGGTCACAGCCCCGGGCTGAGGGCTCGCAGCGGGGCTGGCCGTGCGTACAGGCACTCGACAAGCTCGGTGATAACCATCGGAAAAATGGAGCTGATGTGTTTGTCCCCTCCTGCAGCACGGGGGACGGTCACCGTCAGAAATGATGGGGGGAATCGGGTGCTTCATCCTCTTTCTGCCCCCAAGACCCGAGCTGCTACTTTCCAAACAAACGGGGGACAAAATTACGTACGATTTATGCTCTGTCCCATCGCTGACCCTCTGTCCGAGGCTAGAGAAATAATTAGAGCTTGCCGCAGCTGATTGCTGATGAAAAATGAGGCATGGGGCCAACCTGCTCTGCATTTTAAGTTCAGGCTCCCTGTACGTGGACAGTTTCATGCCCATGAATTGTCTGATCCCTGCACGCTCTTTGAGATATTCGGTACATTCCTGCAGTGGGTGGTGAGCTACAAATCAGGGTCAGAGGTAATCCCCAATTATTTAGCCCTTTTACTGTTCTCCTGCTTGCCAAACAATTCTCCATATCGGGATTTACTCATGACCTTAAGGGAAGTTGCCAAGGATTTAGGAGTCCCCCTAAAAAGAGGACCCGAGCGAAGCCATCGCATTCTTGGGCATCAAGTTAGATTGCCGAGCGTTGAATTACATTTTCCCGAGGATCAGCTTTCATAAGCTGGGGCTGATGCAATCATCAATTTGCCGTCTCGATTTTGTTTGCTGAATTATTTCTACGTGGAAGGTTCCTCTGCAGCGTACGGTTAGGGCAGCAGCGAAATGTTTAAAAAGGCTTTAATTTTCTAAAGCCACGAGGAGAGCAGCAGGCCTCCGGAGGCTTGTCTCGGAGGGGCTGAGTGTCACAGGATAGCAGCAGCTCGCGTCCCGCGGGGATTTGGAGTTATTTACAGACGCACGAAAAGGCGAGGGTTCGCAGCTTGCTCCTGAGGGCGTGCTGAGGGGATCGGGTTCCCGCGGCGGCACCTTCCCGGGGCGCTGCCTCCCAGCACGGCGATTTGGGGCGAAACGTTCTGAAAATCCCCGGCACCGGCGCCTGATGGGAGCCTATGTGGGCAGCGCCGGGAGTTAGCAGATGGGTTGTGGATTCGGGCTTACGATAAGGTTACCGAGGGTGGTTTTGTTTTAAAATGTCTCTTACTTAATATATCCGCGAAGGCCAGGCATGTGCCTGTGGCCTGTAATCAAATAGCCGGCTCTCCTCCTCTCTCATTTCCAGCAATCCCGGCTCAGGTTACTGGCACCGGAGGTTAAAGGACAGCCGTGGCTTGGGCTGGAAGCGAAGGGCACGCGGGCGGGCGGCACTGCGTGGATGCACTCCGCTCCCGGCACCCGCCGGGCATCCCCCAGCGCTCTGCAGGAGGAGAAGCGCGCCGGGAGCCACGCTGCCTGCAGACAGCCCTCGTGCCCGGCCTGGCACGTCCCCAGCCGCCGGCACCGGCGTGAGCGGGCAGGGGGGGCAGCGGGGCTCTGCCAGCCACGGGACATGGCTCAGCTGCCCTGCAGGCCGAGCCGCACGGCCCTGCTGCCAGCGCACGCAGCGCGCACCCTGGGGTCCTGGGGTCAGCGGCTGCTGGGAGCCCCCCCAGGTGCTGCCCAGGGCGAGCCCGCAGCCGGAGGGGCGAAAGGGGCACTGCGTGACTTAGCAGCTCAGGATGTGAGGAAGAGTTTGTCATCCGCCGGGGCTCTGCCTTCCTCCTCTGGTAGCCTGCAGGTAGTTGCAAAAGCTTGACTTCACCGTGAAGCACCGTGGTTTCAGCCCGGTGCGTGTCTGACTCACCGTCTCAGCAGCACAGCTGGCCACGCTGCCTCGCGCGATGAAAGGAATCGCCCGCCAGTTAGAAGTTGAGATTTCACATTTCGCGACAGCGTTTCGGGCTACCACGGGCCGTGTTTGGACAAAACACTGGGAAAAGCCAACGAGAGCCGCTCTCCCTGTGGCGTCCTGGGCAAGTAAATGGCGCTGGGTGGCTGCTGGGCACGTGCGTGCTGCGGGCAGGACGCTGGCACCGCGCAGCGAAACTTGCCTGCGGACTATTCAAATGAAAGCCGTTCTCCTCCGTGCGCGGAGATGTTTGCCAGCACTGAACGCAGCAGTGGGAGGAATACGTAGGTGGAAACTATTTGGAAGTGGCAAAATCTGTGGACATTACAATTCATAATAAGAGACTTTAGCCCACTTTGAGACTCTGTTTAATAAAACATCCCTGCCTCGCTGTGACAGCCTGCCCTGCCCCACGCTGCGAGCCAAACCCGGGCGCTCGCGCTGCTTAACCAGCTCCCCGCCGGCCGCGTGCTCCATCGCGTGAGAACGAGCCCTCGGCACGCTCCGCGCACCGCCCTGCGCGCCTCCGCGGCACCGCCTCGAGCCCCGTCTGCAGTCCCCATTGCAAGAGGGACTTTGGGGTTCGGCCGCACACCCCTCTGCCCGGCAGGTCTGGGGGGGACAGGGCAAGGCCACCACATCCCCGGCCACCGATCCCGAGGGTCGCTGCGGGGCACGGGGGGGGGCAGCTGCGGGTGCAGACGCCGTCGTGCCCGAGCGCTGCTTTTCCTCCCGGGTGACACAGCCGTCTGGTGAGCGCTCTGCACAATGCTATCTGATCACGCTTGCAGCTCTGCCTAACATCAAACAGTGAGTCAGCGGCGGAGCCTCATCAGATGTCTCCGTGCCTCAGCTTTCATATCTGAAAAGCAGAAAGCACGGTGCTCTGCAGGTATGCAAAGCAAAGCGAGGTGCTTTCAGATCTTTGGCTTAGGAAACGCCACACCTTTCAACTGCAGCATTATTTATTTTTCACTGGCATCCACGTACCCCGGTAAGAATCAATACTGCGGGAGCTCGTCGTCTGGGTAGATTTTGTTCTGTCTGTGGGATGTGGGGAACAGCAGCTGCAGGGCCACGATGCATTTCCTCTGAGTCAGTTACATTAAAAGTGTTCTCAGCTTGCTAACTGGATTTAAAAGATTACCCCCCAAAACCAATAAAAGATAAAAACCAAGCAGGCACAAGAAGGGAGTGGGAGCATTGTCCTTCTGGCTCGTGTCAGGACACGGGTGGCTTAAACCTTGGCCTCTGAACCCCGAGCCTGTGGGACGAGGTCTGTGCGATCACATGCTGATGGCACGCGGGGCGACTCCTGGTCGGTCCAGGGGGACGCGGTTCCGAGCAGAAACGTCAGAGCTGGCAGGCACCAAGGGAGGTGGCAGGCGCAGAGGGAGGGCCCCAGCAGTTTGTGGCAGAAGTTAAGGGCGAGGGTTGTGCCGGTGGTGGCACATGGGGACACAGCCCACGTGGCAGGGATGCTTAGCTGGGGATAAAGGCAGGCGAGCTCAGCTACAGCGGGGGGCTTGCTGAGCCCAGCCTGCGCTCTGCAGGCCACTAGCACCACGCCCGGGGCACCTGCTCAGCGGCGAGCTGCTGGTGGCAGGCTGCACGTGGCAGGCTGCACGTGGCTCCTCCGTCGGGAGAGGGAAAAGGACCACGGGTGCCTGAGCGTGCTGGTCGTCAGTGAGCATTTGACCCGTTTGATTAAATTGAATTCTCATGCAAAGAAAACACAGGAGGTAAAGGCAGTGCAGGTGCGCAGCACCAGCACACACCGCACACGGGAGGTTTGCTGGCCGTGCGGCCTTACAGGCACTCGGATGTGAACGTGGCTGAGCTGCGGGGCAGCCTGGCTCAGCGCAGTCAGGCGCTCTCTAAACAAGGAGCCGAAACTCCAAATGCAGACCTGCCTCCTCCCAGCGTGCCGCTCCGATCCCCTGCGTATCACGAGCCAGACGCGGGCCGGGCATTCCTCCTGCTGCAAGTGCAGCCGAAATAAGCACGAACAGGAATTAAGTGGAATAGGAAATATTCACGGTGGATTTGTGCCTAATCAAGATGACACACACACGCTCTCGCTTTCCTCCAGCCCGACCCAGGACCACTCCGCACCGCAGAAGCCTCCCGCAGCCGGCCTCGGCACCTGGGGGGGAGCGCGCCCACGTTTCCGCAGCGAACGCAGCCCCGGGGCCGGAGCGGGGCAAAGCGCCCCGAACACACCGCCGAGAGGAGAAACAGCTGACAGGAATGTGTCTCAGGGTGCCCTTCCCTCTCTATCAGAAGCGATCTGGCTGAGAAGCGCTGGAGCAAACCACAACTGAGGGTGTTGCTGTCTTCCCCAAATACTTTCTCTAATGAGGTTTTTAAATAGTTTTGCCCCGCCTACACGGGCGGCCAGAGCACTTTCATCTCCAGGTGAATAGGAACCGAGGTGGGACCCTGCTGTCTGCTGGGAGGATTGCTGCCATCTCCCAGACGGGGCGGTGAGGTTTGCAGGCGAAACCCACACAATGGCGGGGAAGTGCTGGCTCTCTCCTCCTCGGCCCCCTCGGAGATGCCTGCTGCTTGTGGCGCAAACACCAACCACAGGCAGCGGCGTTTGAAGTGCAAAGAGAGCTCCGGCACAGGAGAGAGGCGCGTTTTTCCCTGCGCCTCCGAGCCGATGAGAACCAAGCACCAGCGAGCAGATAGCCACGGTCAAAGGGAGGTTCAGGAGCAGGCTACAGGGCTCAGTTTGGTGCAACCTGTACCTAGGGTGCTCCGAGCAGCCCCGCACCTTTCATTCTTAGGTGGCAAAGATCAGGTCTGTCCTGCAGGTTTTGGGTGGGCGTGGAGGCACTTTCCACCTGAGCGCGTCTCCCACCCCTCTCCCCGGTGCAGCTGAGCGCTCCCCACCCGCACACACCTGGAGCCGAGCAGGGGCTTGCTGCGATCCTGGCCGGGCTCATCTCCCAGGGGAGCCGGAGCACAGGGCGGCCTGGCACGGCCACGCAGTGGGGCTTGGCACGGGACAGACAGCCGGCGGGTCAGGCAACGCTCTGAGCAAGGGAAGAAAGAATAATTTCATCATAAAAAATAAATCACGGGGGATATATCCCAGTAATGTGGGGAAACATAAATGGCCACGCAAGAAAATTACGACCATCCCTTCTGATTTTTTAAACTGCATGAACTATAGAATGAAAATGAAGTCCCTGCCCTGAGGAGCTGAGCACATCTGCAGCTGCTACCCAGATGTCACTGCCCGGACCCTCGGCAAATGTTCCAGGGGAAAACCCTGTCTGACTCTCACGTCAGCCAAAACGGAGAGAGGTTTCGCTGTATAAACCTTGACCAGAGAGACATTAGGTGCCTTTGATCTCCAGATATAAAGATGATCTTTTGATTTAAGATTATGAAAATGAAGAACCATCTGCTAAGAAGCAGCTACGGACCCACGTTTTATTGAGGCCAGATGGTGTCCAGGGTTCCTACGTATGAATTCAATTAGCTGCCTGTGCCTGCGTCAGTAATTCTGGATCCACCCAGTCATGTTTTTGGAACAAATATTATAATATTCCCATGGATCCTCCAGACAGTGGGAGGTGTTTCCTTCACTGTGAAGGTTTTGGGAAGCGATGACTTTGTCTCATTTTCTCTCGCCCTACTCTGCATTCCTGTTTCCCAGCTTTCCAAGGTTTTTGAGTTTTCCCCGGAATCCCTGAGCCAGCGACATTGTTGGCTGAAGCCACCAGACCCCAGCTCGCCCACGGGTCCCACAGCACTGCATTCTCCTTCGCAGTTACAGAGGGGAAGCCCACGGCCCTGCATGCAGCTGCAGGAGCAAGAGGGATTTTGGGCTGGGCTTACAGCATTTCTGAGAAGGCAGCCCCTTCCCAGCCTCACCAGGCCCACTCGAGTCCTTTTTTCCCAGCGCTTATCCTGGGTTTGCCTGTGCTCAGCTCTTCTGCCACCGACTCACAGCTGTGTGAGAGCAGATTTGGGAGATGCAGCCCCGGTAATGGGATGCAGGGGGTGGAAATCAGCAGTCGCCTGACTGCTAGCAGCCCCGGCAGACGGGCGGCTCTCCTGCCGTAGGAAGCCAGATCATGCAGAACGCAGGCAATTAGCTGCTGTGAGCCTCCAGACCTAACAAGGTGGAAGCCCCTTTTCTTTACGGGTGCGGCTCAGCACCCCGCATCGTGCTCGAGGAGCCGTGTACGTGCACTGACCTGCTTCTCCGCAGGGTTTGGAGCAGGAGAGGTCCGGCAGGGGCTGGGGCGAGCCGAAGCCCCGCGGGTTGTGGTCACAGGCTGAAGGGCCTCGCACGCAGAGCGCGCCTCCTCCTCTGCCTCCTGCAGACCTGCCTGCACGAGAGAGAGCCTCAAAAAGCACTCCTGAGCAGGGAGCATCCCTGGCAAAGGGATGGAGTTTGTTGTTTCCTTCCTGAGTCGTTTCTTTTTTGGGGGGGAGGGAGTTGGGGATGCCAGGCTGGCTGCTTCCTCTGAGCTGCAGCCTGGCTTCGGCCGCCTCCCAGCTGCACCTGGTGGTGCCTGTGAGCTCACCCGGCCCCTCAGCGCCCATCACGCTGAAATACAGACTCACCGCCCGCCTGACCGCTGGCCAGGAGCCCCTCAGGGCACCTTCCTCCCTCTCTCACCCTGAGAGCATCCGCCCCAGACGATGCTTTAACCCCCAGCCTGCCCTGCCCCGCCGCCCAGCGCAGCACCACCGCCCCGAGCTGCCCCCGGCGCCTCACTCCAGGGGCGCCCTGCCCACGGCCTGGGTTTGGCTGTTTCACAAAGGGCTTCGTGTTAGCGGTACCTGCTCATATTCCTTCGGTCTCATGTGTCTGCAGGGATTTGTTGCTCCCCCGTTCCTGTCAGCATCCCGCCGAAGCCCTTGTGCCGCTGCCGTCCTCGCTGCGCTCTGCCCCTCGTCCTGCACCGCCATCCTCACGGACTTGTCCCCCAGTCAGCGGGTCACGGGCATGATAATGCACAGCCACGCTGCTGATTTCCAAAGATTTCTCTTTTTTAAAAGAAAATATAACCTCTTTGCCAGATCAGCTTTATAAAGGAGACCTCTGAGAAGCAGCCACGAGGAAGAAGCAGCGGAGTGGAAGGAGAGGAAAATGGAGCAGTTCTCATTAGGGTGCGAAGTGTGTGATAATTACTTGAGGAAGGGTAGGGGATGACAGGGCTCATTGCCTCCTCGATCCCACAGCGACTACAAGCTTGCTCGTGTGTGCATCTGCTACGGGCTGGGAATATTTTAGGGCTGCGTTGAAGCAGACACGAGAAGCGAGAGCTCCTGCCTGCCCAGGAACCCTCGGGAGCACGCAGCTGATCCAACGTGCCGCCTTCTGGTTTTCTTCCCCTTGGTGCTGAGCTGCTTGGGAAAGCAGTTACTGCTGGAAAACAGGATCTGGGGCAGATAATTCACATCTGACACCCGTCAGCACGGCTTAGTCAACATTATGCTGTACCCATCACTCCAGCCTTTTTGGGCTAAACTAACGTAAGCACCCCCATGACGCTACTAGCCGGCGTCCCAGCTTTCTGTCCTCACACCTCGTCGCCTTCGAGGGGCCAGCCCGAGCCCCTCTCACCTGCTGGCACATCCCCTGGGCCCCTTCTCGCAGCCTGTGCCGGCCCCGCAGGCGGCAGATTTGGGGCTCCCGACCCTCGGCGCGGAGCCTCCCACGGGCGCTAAATGCAGCCCCCGCCCCGGCGCCATCGCACCCACCAACCTCGCCGCTCCAGGCTGTTCTGAGGAAGGTGAAGAGTTGGCTGGTGGAAGCCAAAAGTTGTGACTAATATCTCTTGGGGAAAGTACTTTATGTCAAAACAAGTGAATAGCAAAGCGGAGGCATGCGGTGGAGAGATGTGTGGAGGTAGGGAGGGGCTTTTTTGTGCCAAATTTCCCTTTTCCCTAAAGGGACAACCCAAGCTGCCTTATTTCTTAACATACAATGAGACACAGAAGGAAAACTTCCTTCTTCGCTTCTTTTAGGCCCTGGCGTTTCTAGAAAGCTGCTGAATCACCCCCTGGTGATGCACCCTGACGGCCGCGAGGCCCTCGCCCATGGGCGCAGCAGGACGCCACCGGCGACCTTTCACAGCCAGCGGCGAGCACCGCGGGGCCTCGAGCAACCCCTGCTGCCCTCAGCGCCGCCCGCTGCAGCGAGGGGCCGCGGGCCGCGGCCTTCCCGAGCCTCCCACAGCAAGCACAAGCCCAGACAGAAGCCTGGAAGAAAACTCGGCTGCGTCCAGCCCCGGGGGCAATGCCCGCACCCAGCGGGAGGCTCGGTCCTCGCGAGCTGGAGCCAGGCGCCTTACGTGGAAACAGCCGGGCTCTGTGGCTCCCTGCGTGAAATAAAAACAATTTTTTTTTTTTTAGTCATGTAGAACAGGCGAAGGACTCAGCCCTCATAACTATTTTGCTTCCAGAAGATATTCAAGCCCTATGGAGCCACATATATTTGCTTATTAACTATGTCGCTGTAATAGCAAAGCCTCCTTCCTCTCTCTCCGGCTGAGATGTGGTATGTAAAATGGCAGTGCCTTTTATAGCCCTGTGCCCACAAAGGCTCAGCTGCAGAAGTCATTTCCTATTTACATCAAAAAAAAAACAACAGTTCAGCAGAGATAGCTGCAAACGCAGGCAGCAAGGTGCTTTCTGCAGGTGTGGGTGGGTGATTCACCCCCGCCAGCAGCCCGCGGCCCGGCTCCATCCAGCACCGCAGCCCACAGCTTATCTTCATCCTCCCGCTCCTGGTGCTTCCCCAGCTCCACGCGGCTCCAAGCACACCCAAACAAAGTCCCGAACCAACCCTGTCTGGCCTCACCCTCTTTCCCAGAAGAGGGCTTGGATCTTCTCCAGGCCTCTCTCTCTCTTCCTCCCGGGGAAGTCCTCCTCAGAAGCACCCCCTGGAGACCTTCGCCCAGGCGGCCGGGCCTCTCCTGACACCCAGCCCACAGAGCAGCACCCCCCTGCTTCTCCTGGGGGACCAGATGTCCCCCCCCCCCGAGCCCTTCCAGGACCAAGCCCAGGTGCCTGCAGCTCTGCCCCAGCTCCTGCCCTCGGGCTCCCACCGCCCCGTTCTCCACCACCCCACCATTTGTGCTTGGACATTTGCCCTCCAAAGCCTGCCATCGGGTGAGCTCTGCGGTGCTCAGAGGGCCCCAGAGCTGAGCTGTGACGTACCGCAGCCCTTTGGCGAGGCACTGGGTACCCCAAAACTTCCCAAGGACACCCTACAGCTCAGCCAGGGCAGGTGGGGGCACCCGGCGGGGCTGGGGGCGGCTTGGAGAGGCAGAGGGGGGAGACCCAAGTCAGACCTCAGCTACAACGTGGACAACGACCCAGGCTGGCAGCTTTGGCTCAGAGCTCACTCCAAGACACCATTAAACCTCCCCAAATCCTTTTTTGTACCACCGTCACTGCTGCTGCACTGAGATGAGGGCAACTGGGAGCAGCACACGAAAGGAAAAAAAAAATAGAAATAAAATAGTGGCACAAACAGCTGGCTGAAGCCCTTCGATTTTGGCCACTCTTTAAAAACACTACACTGATTTTGACAGCCATCCCAGGCGAGTGCTCGCAGGGCTCCCAGCCAGCAGCGAGGAGCTGCCGGGGTGCCCCAAGCACGGCCAAGGTTTCACTGGAAGGTTTCACAGCCCTGGTTTCATCGGAAACCACAGTGCCAGGACAGCCTGATGCTGGGGCCCCGCCACCACGCGGATTTCCATCCTTTAGATGCTAATTCACTGCAAAAGGCACCTCCTGAAGACAGGTTTTTGAAATAAATTACATTAATGTCAGCTAACCAGAACCAGGGCTTGCTGCAGATAATCTGCACAGATAGGTGCAGGGAAGATATGCGGCAGACTACCTCGGGCACAACCCACCTTAGCAGAGATCGCTCCATTAATCATTTTGGCTGCAGCCCAGCATTGCCAAAATTAGAGAGGTTTGAGGTTGGCTTTTCAATCCGAGCAGATATGTCACGTTGTGACTAGATACCGTGCTGAAATTCAGCTGCCGGAATTATGGAGGTGGCAGACCTTTATTTAGCCCCGTCTTCCGTCGTGCAGCCACCTCCAGCCTGCCAGCGACACCCCGTGCAGAGCGCGTCAGCACGCTGAGCAACGGCACCGCCGCAGCTGGCGGCCCTGACCTCCTCCACGCCGCTCCTCCTCGTGGGCTTTGGATGCAGAGCTGCTTTCAGCTGGGAGTCACTTCCTCAGAAACTTAGTGGGAGATCTGTAGTTTTCGGTTCGCTGTGAGCTTTTGAAATATGAATAAATTACCTCCCTGTTTGCAAAGGAAGCTCTGAAAGCTCTCTCTGCCAGAAAGCAGCTCCGAAACCCATTCTGCGTGGTGCTGAAGGGGTGCCCTGACCTCTCCGGGGACACCCGTGGCTGTCCCTTTCTTCCCCACTGAGCAGCACTGAGGAGCCCGGCTCCGTGCAGCACCAGGGCCACCACACCCGCAACCACACCACACCCCTACCCAGCCAACTTTCCAGAAAAAATAAAAGAAAAATCAACTCTTTTGGCATCTCATTCACACGGCTCAAACGTTACCGACTTGGGGCGGAAATTCCCTGGCAGGAGCTCCTATTTCCATTCTGCGTGTTCCTGAGAAAGGCAGCAAAGAAACTTTCAGGAGAGGAGCTGCGATGTGCTGGGGCTCCAGGCTCACCCAGGCCTCGCTCGTGCTGTTTAAACACAACGCAGCCGGTGTTAAATTAGGGATAACGATGGGCACTCAGAGGGGTCTGCGTTGCTTAACTGAGGGTAACAGCGTTCCCCCGCTGGCCTGAACGGTGCCGATGCTCGCTCGCCCCACGGTAGGTGCTGCCACCCCGTCCTGCTAGGGGGGCACACGGGCGCAGGAGGCTGCAGCCGAGGTGGGAGCACGGCCACGTCGCCAACGGGACGTTCACCATCCCGATCCCCCGCCACCGCAGCCCCAGCTGATTTCTTTCTGATAGCAAGGCGCGGAAAACCCCCGGGGCCTGACACAGGCCGCGCACCGAGCGCAGCTGCAGGGCCGGTGACTCAGAGGAGGGGACGTGGCAGGGCAGCGGGGACGAGCTGGGGGAGCGGGACGGGGAGGGGGGCAGCGGGGCCGGCACACGGAGCCACCCCCGGGCTCACCTTCACGCAAACCCCAAAGCTGAACGCTTCCTCGCGCCTTGCTCACGAGGGCGTGCGGCGTGGGCACGTAGACGCGTGTCTGCCTGGGTGCCCCCTCTCCTGGCATTCAGACAACGAGGTTTTGCTTCACTTTACTGCAGGTGCTATCGCTCGCTTGCCGTATTTTATCTCTGGGGACAGTTTCTCTATCCCAATCTGCCAGGAAAGTGCTCTGGGACTTTTTAGAATGAAAAATACCGTGCAAGTTTAAAACTCCATCTCTCGGAGCCATTTAAATTACCTGGAAATAATGTAATCCCTCCAGTTCTGAAAACTCAGCGTGGTGTAGGATTTAATCTTTACCTGCCATTGGCCAAGCACATTCTTGCACTCCACCAAGATGTCCTAGCAACTGCCCTGAAGTGAGCACAACGCCGTGATTTCTGCCGGGAGACTGACGATTGATTGATTTCACTGCTTGGATAAAGAGAAGGAAAGAAGTGAAATAGTGAAACGAAGTGAAACCACTGGTTATGCTGCAAACACAGCTCCTCCAAAGCTGCATTACCACCGTTTATCACTACATCTGCCTCCCGCAGTCTGGATGGCAATGCCTTGTCAGTTAAAATTCAGATTATGGCCCACAACACCCAGAAAACCACAGCAGTTCCCTGCCTCCCTTCCCCAAGGCAAAGAATTAGAAACAGTGAAAACAAAATCATGGGACTGAAATAATAAAAATTAAAAAAAATATAATAGTAATCACAAGACCCGTGGTTTGGAGCCGCGCGGGTTTCCCACGGGCGGCGCAGGGCGGGCACCCGAATCCCTGTGCGGGGCTGCCACGGCGCAGGCAGGGCCACGGCATCGGGACCGGCCTCCAAAGCCCCCGGCAGGGCCAGGGCTGAAGGCTTTCGGCTGAGCTCCTCGCTGGCAACGCTGGCGTTTCCCTAAACCTCCATCGCAGGAGCCCTTTTTTCCACCTGAAGCCAC
The DNA here is from genome assembly GCF_040182565.1 of Anser cygnoides. NCBI lineage: Eukaryota > Metazoa > Chordata > Aves > Anseriformes > Anatidae > Anser > Anser cygnoides. The sequence continues at coordinate 3,975,519 of NC_089882.1, forward strand.
CCGGGGCCTTCTGAGCGGGGATTTCTCCCTCCTTTCTGTCTTTTTTCACCTCTTCAGATTTTACCCCGTTGTGCACAGAGGAGCCAATTCAATTTACTAATTCTTTTTCCCATACGGAAACCTCTTTTTTTCCTCACAAAATTTTCAAAACACGTATGTTTGAGGATGAAAGCTCCTCTCTCTATCTTCAGCCCAGGAGGGACTTTGACTCCCCGCCTGCTGCTCTTGGACTGATGCGGGCGGGATGGCAAGCAAGCTGACTCCCATTTCCCCGGAGACTGCTCAGCCAGATTTAGGAAAAACTGAGCAGGCTCCTGTGCCAGGACCCATGGCAGCTGCTGGCGGGCAGGCGGGGATCTAGCTCCGGCTCCTGAAGGCTGCTACAGCTCGTTGCCAGACGGCGCAGCCGGAGACCCGTGGTCGGCAGCGTGCAGAGACGCTGGGTTCAGCTCCCCCACGGACCTGCCCCCTAATCTACCGGCTGGGCTCCCCGAGACACTCAGCTTCACCCACGGAAGTCCTTTTACCCCCGCCCCGAGCCAACGCAGGGACCTCGGCAGCCTTCCTGCTGCCCTGGTGCCATGCAGGGGATGCAGAGGCTTGGTCAGATGCGCTGCCCCCTTCTCCGCTGTGCCCGGAGCACCATCGCATGGCTCCCCAGGCATTGCCCCCCCCCCCAGGACCTGATGTCACAGGGTCAGGACGTGCGCTTTAGGAAGGAGATCAGTTGACCTTCAGGGCTGCGTTTGGATTTTCACTGCCTCAGGCACAGGGTTTTATGGCAAGACCATAAACCTGCACTCCACGGGCGCCCTCCTGCTCGGGGTGCACGTGGAGACCACCCGGTCGGACCTTCTCCATCTTCCCCCCGCCGCTACCCTTTGCCAGGCACACATCACACATTTTTAAAGCTTCAGGCTAAGGCCACCAAGTGTTCCTCACCCCCACCACTGGCAAATTATTTTGCTAGGCCCGCCGAGCAGTTCCTCATTCCGCAAGAGGCACAAGAACCCCAAAACCTGCTCCGTGCGTGGCAGCAGGCAAGCTTCAGGCTCCCTGACAGCCCCTGCCTTCGGAGGTGCCAGAACTGTGAGCTGATATTGGCAAATCAAAACCTTGCAGTAACCCAGATCGTCTGACTGCTGGTCTTGTGCTTTGATCACAAGACGATCTCTCCCTCCACAAGAGCACTGAGAGCGAGGGATGAAACATCGCCTGTGTTGCCCAACGCCTCCTCCACGGACACGCTCCTCTTAGACCTTGGTACACGTGGAGGAGAGCCAAGAGGCCGAGGCAATAACAAAAGCAACGCGAGGGCAGCCCAGCGCGGGGCTCTTCTATGTGCTCCGATCAGAAGCTCGGAGCTATCAAGGTTTTCTCACTCCCATCCCGGTAATCCCTGGTTTTTACAGCACAGATTTGGGACTGAGTCACAGAATCGCAGCGTCGCAGAATATCCCAAGCTGGAAGGGACCCACGAAGATCACCAAGCCCAACTCCTGGCTCCACGCACAACTACCTGAAAAGTAAACCGTCTGTCTGAGAGCCTCGTCCAGACGCTGAGGTGGGTCGTAGGCAGGCAAGCCCACACCGTGGCTGATGCCAGGCTGGGGCACACGAAGCCTTAGGAGGAAGAACAAGGATGGCATCCTGCAGGCAAAACACAACGCTCTGAATTTTTTTTCTTCTTAAGAGGCCAGCGAGGCCACCGCATTCCTAAATGTAAAGCTGCAATGCCCCTGATCTGTCTATATGGAACCGGCTCAGTAAGGACTCAGTGTCGGGGTAAGATTTGCTGAGCAGAACCCTTCCCAAGGCAAGAAGCTCCACGGGTGGGCGTTCATACACCGAGGACACTCCTGCTCCCACCTCGCCTTGCCCAGCCTGCACCCGTGCACTGAAGGCCAGGGGACCAAGGACATCGAGGCTTTACAAGGGCCAACGACAGGCGTCCTCCTTGTTTGTGTGTACTTCCAAAATGCCTCAACACAAAATAAGGACATAAAGGCAGAAGCAAAGCCAAGGGACGTGATACTGCTCCCGATGCGTGCTGGGTTTTTGCCTCTATTTCCTTGTTTTTGGGAGGCACTGCCGCACTGCATGCAGGCAGTGCTAGGATTTCTTGAGCATCCTGGAGCTCACTCCACTCACTTGCTCATCAGTCAAGTGACTTTTTCTTTCTGTAATCAATAATGACCCTCTCCAGAACTAGCTAATATGGAAAAAAAAATGTTTTATTGATCACATTTTTACTGATCTAAACTGAACTGTCTTTGCATAGGAGACAGACGACGTGGCTTTTCATTACCCTGCTCTCTCTCCCTTGGCTTGACCCATTTCATCTCTTTTTTTCCCCTCTTGCCAATTGAATAAAATCCTGCAGCTAACCTTTAAGGGTTCCTTAGTCTTTATTTTGTTCCTATTAACCTTCTGTTTCTCTGGATAATTCTGCAGCCAAGAGTAGGTGTGACTCCCACGTTACAAGTCTAGCTGTGCTGTTGACTCATGTGCTGTGCTCACAAAGCCAGATCCTTTAATGGGAAGGCTTATGCAACGTAGCGAGGTCTCCCAGAGCATATGCTCTTACTCGAGTTGTGAGATTTCTGCTTGTTCTCTCTGCTAAATGAGTCTGAGAGCGATGGTGGGCTGCACAGGAGGCGCACGCTATTTCACGAGCCCTTACTATGCCCCGAATGCGCACACGAATCCCCGGTCCCCCACGCAGCCCTTATTAAAGCTCCTTTGGGCAGATTCGCCCCGCTCTGCACCCAAAATCGAGTCTCTGCAGCGAGGTGCTTCTTGGCTCGGGACCAGGCTGGTGCTGCGGGGCAGCGCTGCCCTGCGCTCCCCAGCGCCCGTGGCTCCCCGGCGACGGGCTCCGACGTTTCAAAGGCCCCTCCGTGGCACTCGCACGTTATATAAAGCAAACCCAACAGACGGTCAGATTTGGCCTGTCATGTTCGAGGGCTCTCACTCAGGTTTTTTTTTTTTAATTTTTTTTTTTTAGGAGGGAAACTAGCAACACATGGTGAAAAACACCCTATAGCTTTTAGCTAATGTCTCTGAGATCTCACCATCTGTTCCCATGAACTTCAAGCGAGAAGCAGGCACCATTTTGAAGGCAGGCGCTTAAAAAAGCGCGAGCGTCGAGCCCTCCGTTCCTCGGACAGAAACCTGCTCCGGCGCCAGCTGAAAGGCCGGCACAGGAACTCCCGACCTCTCGAGCAATTCTGCATTTTCCGTAGGGGCGAGCAGCACGGGGCCACCCGGCCCACCCCAGCTCCCCGCAGGAGGCGAGAGCGGGTCGGGGGAGCCTGTGTGAGCCCCCGCCAGCCTCGTTGCCGCCCAGCCCTTCGACTTACACGACGGATAAAATACAGCACCAAACCTCCCCGAAGGCTCTGCCGCAAAGAGGGAGAGAGCCACGCCGTTAGCTTTGGCAGGCAGCTTCTCCCAGGGCACGCCGCGGAGGGGGCAGCCCCGTTTTGGAGCAGCAGCAGCAGCCCTTTGCTGGGAATTGTGCAGAAAGGCGGCTGAAACATTAACCTGCGGCACGCTGCAGTGCTCCCCGTGGCACCTTTCCCAAAAGGAGATTAAGGCGAGCAGCTGCTGATATGGAAACCAACTGTTTGAACTGCAGTGCACTTACATATGCTAATAGCGCGGAGCTACTGACTCCTGCAAACGTGATGCAGGAAATGACTAAACATTTAGTGCTTGTTATTTAGCAGTATTCCTGGAGACACGTAGGTGGTGTGGACAGCATGGTATGTGCATTAAAGTGCAATTTAGGTCAATGATTCTTTGAAAGGACCATTCTTTCTTCTTCTTCTTTTTTTTTTTTTTTTCCTTCTCCCTTCGGGAGAAGGGGTGTTCAAAAATTAACTTTTCCAGCTATCTTTTCCAACGCGTTACCGTCTGCTCAAAATAAAATGAAAAGGGGGGAAAGACTGTAGGAATTACCCTGCGTTAATGACATTGAAGTGTCTCTGCAATGCTGTTTTCATTTCACCTTTTTTTGAATGCTTAGAAAAGGAATTTAAAAGAAGCTTTACAGGGCAGAGTGCATGTTTAGATAAAAACAGCAAGATTAAATGAGGTGTCTGAGCCTAACTTTCTAGCAGGTGAAGTGACAACCCCAAACGAAAGCCAAGCCCAGTGGGGTGGGGGGGAGGCACCGGTGCAGCTGCAGCGCGCACGGCTCTGCGGGCCCCCCGTGCTCTGGGTGCCGAGAGCCTCCTGCCGCCCCCCAGCAGTGTGGGGGTCCCCTGGTAGGAAGCTGAAAGCTCCCGGTGCTCCCGAGGGACACAAGGACACCTGGCAGGCGAGGCAGCTGCAGACGAGTGGTGAAGCTCTGTCCGCGGGGGCTCACCTGACACGAAGCAGAGCCCGCAGCTGCCTGATTCCTCCCCAGCGCCGGGGAGCCCAATGCTGCTTTCAATGAGCCAGAGAAATTCCAGCCTGGAGCTGGTGACAAGTCTCCAGCAGGGCTTGGGGGACCAGAGCTGGGCTTGCTGGGACGACGGACCCCTTTAGCGGAGGAGTCATAAAGTCTTTTTGCTAAAGAAACAAATAAATTATTGATGGCGGTGCTGCTTCCTGCCAGAGCACCAGCAGGGAGAAACTCAGAAATTCATTCCTTTCAGACAGGAACGAGACTGGGCAGAGCACTAGTTCTTCTCAGGCCACCTACTTTTTCCCCCCAAGGCCCAGCTAAACAAAGTCCCGAGGAAAGCTCGTTTGTATCCAGTTAATTACGCATTCAGCAGTAGAGCTTTCCAGTCTCCTCCTCACCCCCGCCCAAGAAAAGAGCGGTGTCCCTCATGGCATCTGCGCCAGCCAGGGGGGCACAAAGCATTCTGCGGGGCCGCTGGGGGAGTTCAAGTTAATTAAAGAGGCACTAAATTAAATGCGCAGAGCCGGGGACAGAGCAAGAGAAAACAATACCAAAAACGCTCGCCAGTGCTCGCCCACGAGTTTGGGTACGAAGGCTGGCTTTGAGGGGGCAGCGAAGGCCGGCCGGGACGCCCGGGTTGCTCCGATGCCCTTCCGAGAGCTCCCCAGGTCCCACGGCTGCCAAGCGGGCAGAGGGCAGGCGGGCAGGAGGCAGCACGGGGTATCGGCTTCTCCACGGGCCATCACCTCCAGCAGCCTCCTGCCCTGGGCTTGAACCTTTCCCCTCCTGACCCAGCAGGATGCCGGGACCCGTTGAGTCACCGTGACATTTAGCAGCGCAGGCTCGCTGGCCGCTGCGGGCTGCCGCTGGACCAGGAGAGGCATTACAACAAAATTCAAGGCCAGAAAAGTTTTGAAAGCCTCTCTTACTTGCTTTTGCAAATCTTTAAGCCTTTCACACGTGCGTCCGATGGGAGGAAGTAGCTGCGTGTGGCTCTGAGATGCTATTAGTGGTGGCCCGGCAGCGCTTGTCCGGCAGGTAACATTTATGGGGAGAATTTTTCAAATCCTTGGGAGATCTCAGACGAACTTGAGATGTGTCTCTGGAGGGCAGGGATATACCTGTCTTTGTTCACGCAGTCCGGAAGGGTCAGACCCAAACCAAACGGGTTGCCCTTTTGCATGAACCACAGAAACGCTTTCATAAAACTTCTGGTGGCACTGGGCAGCTGCGACAGGTCAGGTGTGAGTCTCACTGGAGCCTCAAGAGGCACGAAAACCCAAAGTAAAATGCAAGAGGGCTCAAAATAACCCCTTTGATTATGCAAAACACTATATATAACTGTCCTCAGTTTTCCAGTCTCAGATATTTTCTTCCCCTCGTTCCCCAGTTTGGGGTTGCTCCTGATTTACGTCGCTCGTCTGATGCTGGGACCAGGCACTGGCGACACCACAAGCCTCTCAATCACAAGCTTTCACTTTGGCCAATTTTCAACATTAACTGCCTTTCACGACTGTTCATTCTCAGGTATAAAGCCTTTTTTCTTTTCTTTTTTTTTTTCCTAAGGGAATTGATATGGCAATGCTTTCAGGCCTGCTGCCAGGGAAGGAGTGTCCCTGTTGCTCCTTCATTGCCATGAGAGCTATTGGGACCTTTGCTGCACCTCAGTAACTTGGCTGCGGTTCCTGAGGCTGAACAACCTTTCCAAATGCAGGGAATTCCCTTTGGATAAAGGAGGAGGGACAGTCACAGGAAAGCTCTGACTACCATTCCTCAAATGTATTTCTTCATGCCCTTCCAGGCAGCTGCAAACAACACTGAGGTCAGCCGGCACCTCGGCGCTGACTCCGGCAGGCTTTGAATCAGCCCAGGATCCAAAGGTTAATTAAGCCTCCGGCAGCGCCAGATTTCCAACGCGGATGCAGAAATCACAATGCACTGAAAGCAAAATGCAGGAGATCTTCGCTTGTTTCCCCCTCTTACCCACTTAAGGGCCTTACACGGTGAAAAACACGTAACTGGAGAAAAGAAGTGCAAATACTGAGTATCATTAAAGTTTAAGCAGCTCATAGAAATGCAGTTAGGAAAAAGAGCTCTTACACTTCTCTTAGCAGTTGCTAACAGCTTCTCCCTTCTCTGCAGAGTCCCCCCTTGCTGCAGCTCCTTGCCTGGGTTCCTTGATTAGAGGAGCAGAACTGCTCTCTCATTTGCCCTATCACCACCCTGACATTTCCTGAGTCACCGCTCAGTATCTTGCCTGTCAGTGCCATATACTTTTCACTCCAGACACTCTCTCTGGAGCATTTATTACTCAGAGACATAATTACTTAGTGCTTTCTTAATCAGTCCCAAATGCAAGACATCAGCCGCAGAAGACATCTGAGAGTTCAGCTTCTTTAAGACCCCGAAGCGTGAAGACAGATAACACCTTTTCCCAGGAAAACTGGATGGAAAATCATAGCTATGCTACTTAACATTTCCGCCACGAAGCCACCACACGTCCCCACTGTAAGCAGGAGTGACTTTGCTTTACCAATGCCGTTGCCCTTCTGTAAGGCATGGGCTGAAGCCTGCGCGCTTGGGTTGGCGATCGGGGAAGGTGCGATGTGGACATGGAGCCCAGGCACATCCCGATAACTACGCCTGACCACATCACTAAGCAACATGCACCCCACGTTTTCCATACCCCGTTCAACATTTCACACACAGATCTTTGCTTTCATCTAAAAAACATGGGTGGGATTTGTTTGTAATGGGTGGAAAGCTGTGTGAAAGCCAAGCGGGCAACCACAAGCGTTAGAAACTGGCAGAAAGGGCGACAGCTGTTGTGATGCAAAAGTACGTATTTGCTTGAAGACTCTGGCTAGAAAACCATTAGAGAAATCCAGACTGATTCATGCAGTGCAGCCTCCCCAGATGACTTCCGACAGCATACTGCCAGCTCTCCTGCAGCAGCCCGGGCCCAGGCGACGTGTCGGCCCCAGGCAGCCGCTCGCACGCGGGTGACAAACGCTGGGGGTCACTGGGAGCACGGTGCTGGGGCTGCGCGGGCTCTTCCTTCACCCATTAAAAATGCACCTCTGTGCTGCTTTGAAGAGAAATTTCCTTGATATCATTAGACAGATTGCTCTTTAATCAAAGTATTGCAGTTAAGTAAGTTATTAAACTGTAGCATCAACAGCTGAATCACAGCTGCTGACCAAGCAGCTCGTGCCAGACAGGCCGTGTCCCCGCGGTGCCTGGGAAGCCCCGGGGAGGCCAGCGAACCAGGCACCATGCCGGGAGAACAAGGCAGGGCGTCTGGGGCTCAAACCTGCACCGCAAAATCCACCTACCTTGAAGGAATAAGGGAAGACTTGGATGGGGCTGTGAGAAACCCGATTTAGTGAAAGATGTCCGTGCCCACCGCAGGGGGGGTGGACTAGATGACCTTCCCTTCCAACCCAAAAATCCTACGGCTTTATGTGAGTATTGGCTTTGAGTAAAATCTGCTTCGGAGCGATTTGTTTTGTTGTACTGACAGCAGGACGAGCTCAAAGCCTGACACGTGAGCGCTGGCAGCAGCAGCGCCGCGAGCAGGACCACGGGGTGGCCGGGGAGGGAGGTCCCACCTGTGCTGTACTCCCAGGACACCCTCGTTCAGGGGATGACCCAGGTGCCACCTGGCTGGAGTTGGGGGAATTTGCTGCTTTTTGGAGGGCGCTAGCCTATTTTTTCCCCAGCACCTCTAACAAGATCGCTTTTCACCATAATGTCTGCAAGCCCACTGACCTGGCCAGGAGCTAATCTCTGAGCACGTTGCTCAACCAGACCACGGGCAGCGTTTCCCTGCTCTCGTCTCCCTGCTCCTTCTCAGTCCCACACCGGCCTTTTCCCCCCTCGCATTAATTTCAGACTCTCTCCCTCAGCTTGTGATTACAGCATAGGAACCCCCAGCAATGCAACGATCCCTTTGGGCTCTCCAGCTTGAGAAGCCGGCTGCCCACACTGGATTTATTTGGTGTTTGTTTATTTAATGGCCCAGTTAGGAAACTCAGGGAGTGGGGTAACGGAGGAGATGCACGCACAGCACAGTGAGGCCTGGCTAAAGTGCCTGGGAGCTCTCCAGCCTACGCCGGTGCAGCATCAGGCCACGCTGCTTCCATACCATCCACAAGGAAGATGTGGGAATATCGCTCCCCATCCGCCCTGAGCAAACCGGCCCCTTTCGTGGGGGTGGCACCGAGCTGAGCCGCGTGGCTCACGGCTCAGTTTCTCCGTAGGAGTGCACGCCACAGGCTGCAGCCCTCAGGAGCGAGCTTTGCCTCCCCGATTTCCATCTGTCTCCTTCCTGCAGCATCAGGGATGCCAGCCCAACATCTGCAACCTTTGTAAACCCGTCCGTGGTTAATCACGTCAAACTCACAGACGTTGCTGGTGCAGGCTGTCCTGCTCCTCCACCTTTTATCCCTTCTACCAGAACAAACTGCGTGCAGATGATGTAGGAAGCAACTATGCCATTTCTCTGAGTTTTATGTAAACAGAAAACTCTCCTGTGGGACTCCCTGGCTGTTTTAGCTTTGCATTACATCACGTACAGCAGCACGATCAGCACAGAAGAACACAGAACCTGGCCCACAGCAAGTACATATGAAAAGCAGACACAAAGGAGAGCCTCTCCGTCAACCTTCCCTGCTTAGCTTTCAGATCATGGCAGGGCAGGCATAGCCAGAGACACATTTCTCTTCTAGTCACCAGACAGCATTAAAGAAATGACAAAGCAGAGCACCCGGCTCCCAGCACACCAGCGCACTTCCTGCTCCCATCTCCAAGGCCAGGACTTACTTTTATGTTATTTGGAAATCTTCTTCCAGCTCCAAACCGAGACTTGAGATTATTAGAGGGAGTAATGCTTGTCAGAGCAGAATGCAAATTTAAAACACTTGTCCCAAATAACAGGAGGTAGTAATTAGGCTCCAGCACTTCCTCCTGCACCCTTTCCTGCACTTCTGCAGCGATGTAGGACATGTACCACCAACCTGCTGGTAACGTGCAGGCTGTGAGGGCCTTGGCTTTCTCCATTTCACAGACCAGTGCCTCTCTTCCCATTTCCTTCCTTCACTCTACCGTCTCGTTTATGATCTCTGTTTCCTGCACGTTCCTTTTATTTATATTTTTTATTTTGCCTTTCTTCTTATTGCTGTCCCTTATTCTGGTCCCCATTTTTTCTTCTTTTTCTTAAAGAGCCTCTTTCCTTGAACAGTTCTTCTCTCCCTTGCTCTCTTTGCTGCTGTCTCCTCACAGTTAGCCAGCGTCTCCTTTCTCTTTGCTCAGGTTTCCTGCAAGGCCACTTGCCTTCTTTCTCAGTCACATCAAACAGGCGACATCAGTGCAGCAGCACCCAGGGAGACGCCCCAGCCAGCTGGCCGGCGTCAAAGCCTCCTGCCACTCCATTCACAAAATCCCACCGAGCAATTCTTCTGCGCAGTAGCCACAGAAACCCCAGCCCGAGTGGCGTGCAGAAGACTTGCCAGCAGAAGGTCTTGGCCGGGTTCATGTCCAGTGGGACCATCTGCCCGGATGGACGTCTGGTGGTCCTGCAGCCACACACCACAGACATGAGCCTTGCTGCTGTGGCTCCTGAGCTAGGGCAAATGCTCTCCCTGCACCGGGGATGTATTATTTGCCGCATCTAATGGGTGGAGGAAGCTCAGATTCACCTTGCCATGAAGTGATGGGGTGCATGAGGGGCTGTCATCGAGGCCAGAAGGGCCTGAAGATGCAATAAATAACATAAGCGACCACCCTTGTGCATCCCCAATGCGCAGGGTCCCTGCACGGCTGCAGGGCAAGGGCTGTGCTGCAAGGGCAGAAAGCCAGGGGAGAAACAACCGGGCACAACCGGCTGCCCCCATAGCGTCTGTGCCCTTGGAGAGAAGCAGAAAGTTAAAGAAGACGAGTCTTTACGTGGCTTTTAGAAAGCAGATATGTTAGTTATAATCTGATTAAAATTCCTTACAAATATTCTGTAAAGTTAGCTCTGGAATCAATGAATGGTCACGCATCCCCCTAAGCACAGGATTTATGTTTAAGAAACTCTGTCATTATGGTAAACCTACAGAGAGCGTGTCCAATCGGCTAAACAGGAGCAGCAAACACCCGGGTTTAAGCTCCTCCAAGGAGCCTGTGGTTCACTTTGTTTGTCCCGGCTGCCATTTCAACAGGCCCGAACTCAAACCCCAAGTGAAAGAAGCCAATTTAGAAACAGACAGTGCTTTCGAAAAGGCAGTTAGAAGGAAAACAAGTGCTGTTTCAGGTAGCACGTTTCCACTCTCACATTGTTTAGGCCTCCCAACCAGCCGAGGCCGATTCTGGCACCACAGGGCCGCGCGGCCCGGGCCACGCACCCGGCAGCGCCCAGAGCTGCTCCCGGCCGGCCAGAAACGCTGCCAGCGATGTGCCCAGCGCCGGAGTTTTCATCTTTTCTGATTCCTCTGTGGCCGTGCGGGCTCCAGGCTGCACTTACAGCCACGGTGACGGCCGGGCAGCGGCTTTGTTTCGGGCCGAGAGCGGAGCTCCCCGGTAATCCCAGAGCTCTGGGAGCCGAGGGCCTCGCGAAGGAGCCGAGGCACGTGCGCGCTCCACGGGCCACGCTGCCGTGAGAGGGGACGAGGAGCCGTGCCAGGGCCCTGCTGCAGCCACCACAGCGGGGCTGCTCGCCTGCTTCCTTCCTGCCCTCCTGGCAGCGCCGTGCCCGGCCCGCGGCCTGCGTTGGCCGGGGCTGCTCCCGTCAGCGCGGCGGGAGGCAGCGGGTCGCCTCGCTCCTCCGTGCTGGAGATGCAGAACAAAGCTTTTTGGCAGGAAAAGGAAGCGGCTCTCCCCTGCATCACCGTGCTGGGGCTGGCAATCCCCTCCCTCCTGCGCCGGGGCTGATCTCACATCCTTCCAGTCCCTTCCCAAGGCTGCGGGACTGCCGGCTCGCAGCCCCCCGTGGCGCGGTTCCCCTCGCCCAGCCTCCCCGCTGCCACATAACTTCTCCCCGCGGCGCCCTGCCCGACCCGCGTGCAAATCGTGCGAGCGTCGGATCGTGTTTTGCCTGCCTCGGAAAGCATCCGGCACGCTCGCCGATGCACTGAAACCCCAGACAAACAAACAGCAGTTGTGCAAGGGTGCAGGGCAGACATCTCCGGCAGGAAACGAAGCGCAGGACTTGCTCTATTTTAATCCCGCCAAGGGTCTTCTTGGAAGCGAGGCAGAGCCCGGCTGCGCAGAGTTAAGAATGAAACCCTATTTTTAGCCTGTCCCCGGTGAGGTAAGAGCGCGTGAGTCAGCCCCGGCGTGGGACGTTGCATAACGCGGGGCCCTGCGCTGCCGGCGCACGGGGGTGAGAGGAGGATGGAGGATGGAGGGAGCCGTCCTGCTCCCTTTCCTGGCATTGTCACCACAGACAGACCCTTCCCGTTATTTAAATGCAGGGTTCTTCTTCGCACCCCCCCCCCCCCCCCAAAAAAAAAAAAAAATTAATTAGAATCAGCGGCAGGCTGGTTATGTAATGTGATTAATTGCAGCATTAGAGTGAAAAAATATAGGGCATACAGGTCTTAAAGATTCACATGCAAAGTCATGTGTGGGAGTGAGAGAGACGAGGGTGAAACACGAGACTTATCTTATACTTCTCATGGGGCAGTGATTTATTCCCTGAATAATTTAATCAGAGCAATCTGCCAATAGCTGAGGGGAAAAAAAAAATAATAAAAAAAAGCGCAAACAAACATCCAGAAGACACGGGAACAAAACTGCTTTCACAGCATCTCTAAAGGTTAGGGCTGCACCTTGCAAACAGGATGTTGCCCTCACCAGCGGAGCTGCCCCTCAGCAGCACTAACTCACTCCAGTAAAAGTGAGCTTTTCCATTGAGTCATGATTAATGAACTGCAGACACATGCTGACTGCGAGAGCTGCAGCTAACTTTCACTGTGCTGGAACTTTATCTGGGAGAGTATCTGAAGCTTCAGGACTTTTTCTCTTCCTGTCTTTTGTAAACCTATCGCCAGGGAAGAACCAAAGCCCAGCTCAGCGCGGTCTCCTGCCGGTGACCTCCATGCTCTCCAGACGGATGGGTACGGCTTTGTAAATAGTGTGCTCCCCACGGCTGTTGATTAAATTCAACCCAGCTCAATAACGGCAACCAGCCGCTGGTGTACCTGGCTGCTCAAGTGTCCTGTATGGAGACAGGCTCAGTGAAGGCACGTCTTCATTGCAAAACAGCATCTGAGTCTGAGAGCCAGCAGCCTCGCTGCAAAACTGAACTCAGAGGGATGGAGTGAGAGCCACGAAGACTTCAGGAGGCTTGTCTGCAGGTATTCTAACATTGCAGGTTTTCAGAGTGAAAGGACTGTTGTTAATATTCATGCAAGGGAAGATGAAAAGGCACTGGAGAAGGCAGCGCATGGCAGGGTACCAAGGAAGTCCCAGCATGTTTTATCCTCTGCTCTCAGCAGAGAGAGGAAGGCTCACAGCCCAAGTATAGCTGCTCTGTGCTATAGATTGTGCTCCAAGACTGTATTCTTGCCAGCTGCCCCTAAACTCAAATCGAAGGCTCTAGTGTGAAGAAGTATTAATTTAAGGCAGCCTCTGCCTAAGTGCCTGGGCTCTCCCTGAAGTGAAGGCTCTCCACCCAGTGAGCCCAGTCAGGCTCAGATAAGCTTCGCTGCTGGCAACCTTAGCTGTAAAGCCACGGCCTGAAACAGAGAAACTTCCAGACTCGATCCCTCCTGAATGAAAACTTCATTTGCTACTGCCTTGCCATTCCCTTGCAAGGACTTCAGAGGCCCCTGCGTCTGGATTTGTCAAGCATCAAAATGCCAAGATAAATTTAAAAGCAGCTTCAAAGTTACCTTGAGTTCATATCTTGTTTGACTGCTTTACCGATAAGAAAAACACTAAGTGATTCCCATCAGAAAAACAGATTTCAGGTGTCTTCTAGGGCAGGCCTGGTGCTGACTGCATCAGGGGTTAAAAGTGGAAAGGTGCCGCACGGTGATAAGAGCAGAAGTACCCTCCCAGGAGGCTTCCAGTCTGCCTGGAGATGTAATGTGAAGGCGAGTGAACCGGCTAAGAGGTCTCAAGCCATTAGATCAGTTTGTACTCCCCCACAGCATTGCAATATTCCTCAGCTGCTTTTATGTATTTCTAAAGCTTTCCTCACCTCTGCACATGATAGCTGAGCATGAAGCATATCCATCAATTTAGCATTTGACTTCATCTATCTCAGTGCATCCATCACGTGTCACTTGAGCATGCTTTCTTCCCTATGCAGAGCCTATTTGTAGCCTGTTATCAGGCCAGATCCTGAAGATGCTCTCAGTGAAACTTTCGCTGGAACCGCGTTCCACTGGAAATATTTTTCTTCTCCTAGAAACTGGCCAAAGAAAAACTGCTCAGATATATCTAAGTGCACAGTGAGATTTCTCTTGAAGAAATCAAGATCAAAGCTCATACAATTAAGGACAAACTAAAAGCAAGGGCACCTTTACTAAAGCTCGTTAAAAATATCCTTTGTACCTATCTCCTGCATGGCACCCAAAGTCTCATGAATACAGTGGTCTAATGAGAATGCAGTGGTTGGTTTTTTTTTTTTTCCTCCAGTATTTTTCTCTTCCATACTTAGCAAATGTCATAGTTTAATTAAGGGATGTCAAAGGCACAGAGAGCTGCCCCGAGATAATCGTCGCCTGCTGCTCTATAAATGCTGAGGTGAAGACAAGCGAGAAGGGCTATCATGTAAACGGTAAATTATGGAGAGAGGGCAAAGTTCAGAACTGGAACTGACAAAACTTTTATTTATAGAGGTGGGCTGCTTTTGCTGGCCTTTGCAAATGGCCTCCACCATCCTCGGTCCCCTTCGAGCGCTCCCGAGCTCGCTGCCATCTCTCACGCCGCTTCTCACTCCTGTGGCTGTGCAGGGAGGTTCGCTCCCGGGTGTCTCAAGGCGTCCTGCAGGCAGTGTCTTCAGCATCTTCCACTTCTTCAGGACCTTGCTGACAGCCTGTAATTTAGCCTTTAAAAACACGCATGTGGGTGCTTCTCTATTTATTAGTATTTACCAAAGCCCTTCCAATCTCAGACCCTTCATTTAACAACCTTTCATGATTCTCACTAGATTTTCTTTTCCTGAAAAACAACCTAACCCCAAGCCACACAGCTGCCTGCCTCTCTCTCCTGGTGTCTGTGCTTGCTTTCAGAGAGAGCTTGTCTCCTTCTCCTTTCCCTTTTCCTACATTGGCCAATACTGACCTGATCACTCCAGGTGCAGTTTGTGCTAACGGTTTCTTTATGCTCTGTTTTCTGATAAATCCACAACCCACAAACTGTCCATTTTTTTGCTCGTCATCCTTGTCTGGGGTCTCAAGAACTCGTTTAGTTCAGAGGTTGCTTCTCAGAGTGTTTTACAAGAGGTGTAGTCCGTGCTTTATTTCACCGAGTACTCCTAATTCTCAGCAGCTGCGCGGAGGTGACTGAACGACGCCCAGTGAGTTCCTGGTCTCTTCAAAATTATCTCCAAATTAATCTGAAAGCGCAATATTCCCAGAAATGTGTTTCCTTTCAATGGAAATGATGCCCCCGGACTAGCTTGCTGGTAGCTTTTCCCCACAGCATTCCATCAACTGCAGCTCTGGCAGACAGCAGGAGGGGGCTCAGCTCCGGCCTCGATCCCTGTTCCCGACGAGTGGAGCCCCAGCCATGCAGAAATGAAAGAAAACATCTCTGTGGGATCGTGACACCTCCTACAACCTCCCTGCTATGTGGCAGACAACTGCAGATATGGGCTACAGCATTTCCAGACTCCCCAGGTCAAGCCAGAGGGATAATTTTTCTTTGATCGTGACTGACTTCTCCCTGCATTGTTAAGAAACAGCTGTATTTTGGCGGGCCTTGATGAATGCTTTATCAGACCCACTGGTGGGGTTCTTCAAGGGGAACCTCCACACAGAGGTCCCTGGGGTGACTGGCTCATAATGTGAATAATTGTAAAAACAAAAAGGAAACAAATTAACTCCTTCACACAGAAAAACAGCACAAGTCTTCCGAGCCAGGAAACAAACAAACAAAAAGGATTTCTGAGGTGTTCCTCTAGAAAACTATCTATCATTTCATTAGCATGAAACGAGCTTCATAAAATATTCTGTAGTTTTACCCACAACTTCTGATAAAATTAAGCCCCCACACCGCTCAATTGCACTTACTAACAAGCCACTTGTCTATCAGGTTCATTTTGTTGTGCTAGGCACGCCAGTAGGAAAGGGCACGCAATTCTTAATCAGACCTGGGATACTCTCCACGACGCACGACATTTGAAGGCACAACGTCACCCCAGCAAGCCACATCCATCACAGCTGCCCACAGAGAAGAGGGGGCCGTATCTCCTCCTATCCAAACATGTGCGGTACAGGAATATATCTCCTCCACCGAACTGCAGCTCCGAGGTATTTGCAGAGCTGCCTGCTGGAGCTGACCTGGAGGAGCCCCTGCCAGGCAGCGAGAGGCACCGCGCAGCCGCCAGCCGAGCAGAGCGCACACACGCACACTGACATCCTTGCTGTCTGTAGGTAGGATTTTTAGCGGAACGCCAGGAAAATGAAGCCTAAGGCTTAATCTGGGGAGGGAGGGTCTCTGAGCCCTAGCAGTCTCCCTCGCACGCCGGCTGCTCCAGCCGCGGCGGCAGGCAGCAGTCCGAAGGCATCCAGCCCTTCCTGCAGGGCTCCGCAGGCCTCCGCCAGTGCCTCATCTCCCAGGGAGACACGGAGCGCGCTGCTGTTACCATGGCTCTGCGAGACCTTTAGCAAACACACAATGCTCTCCAATAAAAGCTGTCAGCGGCGCGGGTACCTCTCGCTGCTTAGCACAGCCCTACGTGACCGGGAACACTGCTGCGCGGCAGCCTGCGACGGCACATCCCAGCAAGGGTCTCTCCTAACGTCCTCCCTCGCTCAGGCGGCTCTAGTAAAATCAAGGCCCAAGAACCTCAGTTAATGCTTTCT
This sequence comes from Anser cygnoides, assembly GCF_040182565.1. NCBI lineage: Eukaryota > Metazoa > Chordata > Aves > Anseriformes > Anatidae > Anser > Anser cygnoides. The sequence continues at coordinate 3,991,935 of NC_089882.1, forward strand.
CTACAATTTTACGCAGTTTGGCTCGGACACAGGTTCAGCCTCGCATAATTCTCTGTTGCAATACTGCTGGCCTCCCTCAGTGGTTATACCCAAGATTAATTTAACTCATTTTTCACTTCGGTGGGGTTACTCAAAGTCAGTGTTCAGGGGAATGCGAGCCCGCAGCTTTCAATAAATGCCCCATGTTTCTCATTAAGCATATTTTCTCTAGTTCCTGACAGGCATTTGAGTGACCCCCAGAAGAATGAAACCTAGCCTCTGGGAGCCTGCTACTTGTGTGCGCTCGGCTCCTGAGAAGGCACGAGGACCGACATTGCTTATATAACATTATAAGCATTATAACATTATAACATTATATATAACATTGCTTATTCACCTTATAACATTGCTTATTCCTTCACACCTAGGACAGTTGTATCTCTTCTCTTTTCTCTCTCTGTTTTATCACACCGTAACGCCACAGTTTTGTCTGCTTTTTGCCTGGTCTCAGCCCAGAGCTTCTTGCAGAGCACAGAAATACGGGCAGAGATCACAGACGTACAGACAGGGATCACAGACGCGTTGCTTCTGCAGCAGAAGCATTTTCAAGTGGACTCTGAACTCGCTGCTCACTGTCACGCCATCTGGGTCGTTCCTCGGATGGCGCCCGTCATTAGGACCTCTGAGGTCACAGAAAGCACCTAGAACTTTCCTTCCGGACACTTATCTCAACAACCAGCGCACATCTTCGGCCCGACGCCCTGCACTTAGAGTTTCCAGGAATATTCCAGGCAGATTGGTACACCTGTTATAAAGGTTGCCCAATACTTTCCATAGTAATAATAATAATAATAAAATCCCATTCTAAGTTGATAAAAATTTTGAAAAGCTTCACTGTTTGTTTCAAGCAAGGAACGGGGGGGCAAGCTTTTATCCATACTGAAATATTTTAGAGATGTCCTGTGAAAAGGTCTAATGCCACCAAGCCTTGGAATTGCAGCTAGAAATCTGGCTGTGGAAGGAAGGGAGAGCTTTGCCATCGCAATGACAACTCAACCAGCACGTGGACAACCTCTTAGCCTCTGAGAAGCTGCAGCTTGCACAGTATCTTGGTAGAGGTTTGGTGGATGTTCCCAGCTACATTCCCCAAAGATTTCATCTCTCTGCGGCTTAGAGCGATCTCCTCTGCACCTGCAGGTGTGAGCTGCTGTGGTTTGGGCTCGGACCAGGCACTCGGACTGAAGACGGGACGTTTATCTTCCTTGTAATCTCAGCAACCTGTGGAGGCGGAAGCTTCCCAGTTTGCGAGCAGAAAGGACGAAAGCTGGACTTGTGTTTGAGAAACAGCCATTTATTTTTCCGCGAAGTCATTTTTCAGAAATTGAGGTAGGGAGTGGTAGGGCTGGAAAGGAGACTGGGAGCAGCTGGGCAAGGATGTTAGCGCAAACAGCCGTGAGTGAGGAGGGACGAGAACAGTCTGCAAGGCAGACTCCCGGCGTTCCCAAGCCCTGCGTTGCACAGAACAAAGCTCCCGTTCGGAGCTCAGAGCGGGCACCACCGCTCCTCTGCTGCCACAAGTGTCCACGAAGCCTCCTGGCAGGGCGTCCTGCCCGCCGCTGACACCTACCAGCACACAGCACACCGCTGACCTCCTGCCACCGCACGCCAGCAGCTCCGGGGCAGCAGACCTGCACGCTCCCACATGCACCTCACCGAGGCCCGGGGCGATGCGACTCGCCCTGCCTCCCAGCCGGGTCTGAAGCACCTTGGCTTTTAGGGCCTCAAGCCACACGCTGCACTACAAAGAAAAAAAAAAAAAAACTGAAGTAGAATACTGGGAAACGCTTCATTAAGTGAAGGCTGTCCACTCCGTTCCCTAAACAGGGCTCCAGTGGAAAAAGCAGGACGTGATTATCTAATAAGGCTTCTAATTCATGCCCAAAGATAAGTCGAATTAATTTTGCACGGGCATCTCCGAACCTTTCAGTTCTTGATTTCGCAACCACAGAAATGGCCGTCTGTCAGTGTTTCCCTGTGGTAATTATCCGGGGCTTCACTGTGCCAGATGCTGTACGCAGGCGGGGAAAATAAAGAAGTGGTGCTGAGAGGGACCTGGAGAGACGGGTGGGCAGCGGGCACGGCCAGGTGAGGGAGGCTGTGCTGGGCCTGTTGGTTGCGCTGGGTCTGGCAGGAGGACAGCGGGGTGCCCCGGGCACCTCCCCGCGCAGCTCCTCACACCGGCGGGCGGCGCGGAGCACCCGCGTTTGGCTACAGGTAAGAACCCCACGGGCACTTGGAGCCATCCCTGCAGGCCCCGGAGCAGAACGCTGCGCACCGGCTGGCCACGTCCTCAGGGCTCCAGATGCAAAACTGACAGAATTTATTCAAAAAATAATAATAATAAAGGGGGGGGGGGGGCGCTAATTCCCATCAGCGTGCAACCCCGCGGGGGGACGAATCGGCTTGGGCACGCGGTGAGGGCTGGTAGCGCCGCGGGGAGCCCCGAGGCGAGGCCCAGCAGCCAGGCACGGCTCGGCCCGGCTCGGCCAGGGCACGGCGGGGCAGGGGCAGGGCCCGGGCCTCGCGGCGCCGCCTGCGGGGCGTGCCGAGCCGAGCCGAGCCGAGCCGGGCCGTGCCGGGCCGTGCCGGGCCATGCGGAGCGGAACGTGAGCGGGGAGGGAAGGGGCAGGAGGAGGCGGCGCCGCGCTGCGCCCCCGCCGGCCCCGGCCCCTCGCGGCCCGGCTGGCGGCTGGCGGCTGCGGCGGGGCCGGGCCGGGCCGGGCCGGGCGGGCGGCCAGGGCGCGTCAGGGCCGGGCGGGCGGCCAGGGCCTCCCCCGCGGGCAGGGCCGCACCGCCCGTGTCCGCCGGCCTTCCTGCCGCCGCTGCCGCCCGGCCCGGCCCGGCCCGATGGCGGCTGGCAGCCGCCGCCGCGGGGGTTTCCAGGCTGCTCCCTCCGGCCGGCAGCGACGTGCCTTGGCAGGGCGGCGCGGCTGGGAATGCGGCGGCTCCGCGGCGAGGGGGGGGCCGGGCCCGCATCTCCCTGCCGCCGGCCCTCCGTCCTCCTCCCTTCCCTGCCTCCTTCCCTCCGTCCCCTCCGCCAGCCGGCTCCCTGCGCACCCGGCTCCCCTTACACCCGGGCACGGGGCCGGTGAAAACCCCGGGCCGAGCTCTGGCTTAGCGCGGGGGGTAAAAATAAAGAATAAACCAACGTATGGCAGCTGGACCGGGCCGAATAGTGCCGCTGAGTTTGTGTGTGTGCTTTCTGTTTATGAAACAACATTTTTATGCCAGGATGTGGCTAGCCTTTGTAGCGAGGGATCGCAAACAGATTTCAGATGACCTCTGGTGAGCAGGCAGGCTGCTTTGTGTTTAAATACAATAATAATAAATAAAAAAACCAACAATCCCATTATCAGGCAGGTAGCACTGCTTCGCAGCACGCTGCAGTCCTGGAGCCCGCTGCAGGTTCTCCTATTAGCTGAGCTTCCTGCATTCCTTTTAGGATAAAACAGAACAGCTTCAGAATTTTATTTTTTAAGCCATGGAATCATCAGAAGTGCACAGAGGAGGCAATGTCACACTGCGGCTCCGCTAAGCCAGCCTGGGCGTCCAGGTAACCACCTGTGAACGTGCATCGTGTGCTGAGCACCGGCACGGCTTTAATTTTTGAGTACGGTCGTGGCGAGGGTGTTATTTTAGAGATGTTGAGCTCACCTTTTGCTAAGCACGTTCCCCGTAGATTTCAGGAGCTGCGGCAGGCATTTAAAATAGAAGAACATGTGAGACCTTGTTCTTTCCAAAAGGCCTAAGCATGCACTTGCATAATATTCAAATGTTATGCCTGTAATTACACTGAGTTTTACTTTTCACACTAAAAAAAAAAAAAAAAGTTGTTAGAACTCCACTTTTCAGAAACTAACATCCTTGCTTTTTAACATTTTGTAGTTAATTACTTAACTTTTTTAACTTGTTCGTGAAAAGACCTGCTCGTTAGGCCATTATCTTGCAGCTTACTGTGTATCAGTGCGGAACCGCATTTGCCCGAGTGTCTGCTGATCCGCTTGGCTCAGGGCTGGGCAGAGATGTGATTTTCCAGCCAGTCCTTACATCGTGAGGGCAGGGCTTATGCCTCTGCAGCTGGTGGCAGATTTATTGCCACAGCGTTATGACCGATGTGCCAACATCCATTAGTTGCATTCAGCGCTGGTCAGAAGTTATTTAGCCCCAGCTGATAGGCTTGGTTCAGCAGAAATCCGTAACTTAGCACCTTTGCTCCATCCATGTCTTGTTTCCTTTAGGAAAGAAACCTTTCATGGTGTTTGATTCAGTGCCCCCAAATCTGCCGTAGGTCTTGTATTTTGTCAATAAAATGGTGCAGAAAAGTTGTTCCATCTCTTAGTATCTTAAAATATGCTTGATGTTTAAGTTGTGCTTTACGTAAACATCCTTTGAGAGGGACTATGCATAGTGAAAGCATGTGAAATGATTTCTCTTTAAAACAGCGTAACGTAATTCAAATGTGCTCGTGCTTGTTCCAGTAATAAGGGAAAGGACAATGATTATTAACAAGAATCAAATGGGGGGGGGGGGGGGGGTGGGAAACAAAAACAACGCAACAACAAAAATAAAACCAGCACACTCATTTTTTAAGTCAAACATCCAGGTTGTGCCAGGCTGGAGGGGAAAGATTTTCTGCCATTTCGGTATTTTCACACGACTGAGACACCAAGGGATTTTGACAAAACTGCCACTGCCTTTTCCCCTCAAAATAACCACCAGCGTATTAAAGCCCAGGTTTGCATGGGCAGGCGTCTCTTGCCAGATCAATAAATGAAGAACCTCGCGGGGCTTGGCCTTTGAGTTCCTGCTTATGCCCTGCGTGTCCTGTCTGAGCAGTGCGACCTCGTGGGGTTGGCCAGTTCCCGAATCTGCTGCCCTGCTCCGTGCAAAAAAACCTCTCGTCCGACCTCCTCCTAAGTGAATGCAGAAGTGAGTGGAGCTGGTGGAGCTGCACTCGTTTTGGTTCTTTTCCTTGGGAGTTGGTAACTTACGTTTAGGAAGAGTACTTTTGGAGATTTTGTAAGGTAAATGTCTGATCTGAAAATGGAAGGTTTAAAGCTTTCTTTTAAAATGTTTCAACGAGTGGTTGCCATACGTACCAATGACTTTTCTAAATGCTTGCAAGTTTGTTGTGCCAATTCTTCTATTTAATGGCCGCTTTTTGTAGTAAACACATTTTCTGGGTCTAGAATCGGCTGTCCCCGCAGGGTGGCTCGCCCGCGAGGAAGGAAGGCAGAGCGGCACGCCTGTGCTCAGGCTCGTGCACAGAAGGTCAGCACCAGCCTCCGTGCGGGTAACCCAGCGTTCCCTACCAAAGGAGTGACTAATAACGAACAATGCTAGATGACAGAACAAAACAGACGTGCTGCACAAGAAGGTGAAACTTCTCTAGAGCTGTTAGCCTCTGAAAAGCGTTTTTAGAAGACAAACAAATGCAAAAAAAGTGGATCGGTCGTGCATCTTTGTGTTCAGCAGGAAACTCTTGCAGTCATGCAAGACAGCCCCAAATACCACTGGTGCCGGTGCACAGGTGATGGGTACGTGCAGAAACACGGCAGAGGTCTGCACCCACCGTCCAAAGCAAGGAATCTCCCTTACCACCAAAACGTGCGGAAAAGAAATTGGTAGTAGAGGAATGTGGGAGAAGGTCAAAGAAGGTGTAGAAAATATTTGCCCGTTTCCTATATAAATAGCTTTTGTGCAGCTGGTGCAAAGTGCCAGGCAAATTAACATTGCCGAGTTACAGCTGGAGCGGGAAAAAAAAAAAAAAAAGTTGAGTTAAAATGTGAGCTGCAAACCAATACGAGCATCCCTGGGCACGTTCTGCGGCTGCATCTTAATGTCTGTTAGGAGGAAAAACGCGAGCATTCAAATTAAGGCCCGGAGTAATAGTTGTAGTGGAGCTTGTATTCAGCCGATCGGGGGACTTTTGGTTGCTTCCTATCTGTTTTTCAGTAACATGTCTGGTGGTTCTAAAATGAGCGGTATTTATCTGACCCGGGAGTCAGAGACATTACCTCATTGTCACGGGGTCGGTGGCAATTAGCCGGCGCAGCCCGGCCGAGCGGTGCCGCTGGGTGCAGCAGCCTGCGCCGGCCTCAACCTTTACGGTCACCGCTGCGGCACGGGGACAGCCCGCAGCACGGCCCCGCCACAGCGAGGAGAGGGCAGGAGGGGCCCTCTCCTCTCACAGCGCTACCCTGAGGGCTCGGGCACGCTCATCGGCGTATGCGCTGGGAGAGCGTGATGTATTTGTTTAGGCAGGACTCTTGGGTTAATGATTTATATTATTTCTATCTCGATTTTGAGTTAAAAGCGAAGCTCGTTCCAAGGACCACCGAGTAATGGTGTAACGCAGTGTAAATACAGTAATTTATGCACACTGTTCATCCTGTGGTTACAGTAAACACGCCGGACGAAGGCCCGCGGGCGGGCCGGCCGCTGCGCGCAGCGGGGACAGGCAGCCCGCGGACGGGGCGCTGCGCGGTGCCTGCTGCCGGCCTGCCTGGGGGCGCCGGGCTCAGCACCACCGCTGACCCGTGTGCTCTTCTGTAACTGCAAGCAGGTGCTTTTCCTTTCTGGAGGTGGCAACCTTACATTTCTCTTCTGCTAATATAGGGTTACGCGTTTATGCACGCTTCCCATTCACAGACGAGAGGCTTGAATCACAGCTCTACCCCAGGCAAGCCAAAATGCGATAACTCCGAATTTGAGAGCAATTTATTTTCAGATAGCGTGTTTAATATTCACCCCAAATGAGACAACTGAGCTGCCAGATGAAGGACTTTGGTCGTCGGCTTCCCACTGTTATTCATTGTTGACTGAAAGGGTTTGTCAGGTGGGTGGGTAGGATGCTGCGGGAATGCACGCAATAGGAGCTCTGCCTCATCGTGGCGCGCTGCCAGAAGGGCTTTCCTCCTCCGTGTTGTCACTGGTCCCTCTGATTCATCCTGTCTGCCCGGCTTGCTCTTGCACGATTTAATGCACCACCTCTGCTTTTTTGGTTCAGGAAAGCTTAATGGTCTGCCTATTTATTTTTCCAGTTTAAAAAATCTGGTTTTGGCATAGGCAGAGATAACCCTGCTTTCCCAAAGAGTGCAGCTGGGAGAGGCTGGCGGTAGCACTGCAGGTATTTTACAGGCAGGTGACCTTCCCTTCTGCGGGGTTGCTCATAAATAGGGTGAGGATATGGGTGAGGAGTAAGGCTTCTCCCTGCTGTCCTGCCAGGCTGAGTACTAGACCCACAGAAAGTCTGAGCTAGGGACTAGTCTCACAAAAGGTCTGAAAGCAAAAATCTGAGAGTTTCAGTTCTCACCGTGTTGTCACCCACTCAAGCCACAAAATTGGGGTCTGGGCTTCCCAGGCGGGGAACGGGAGGAGAAGGGTGGCTGCACAGGGCAGCCACGAAGGTAGCGAGTGCCTGAAAGCTCTGGGTACCGAGGCATCCCCGAGACAGGCGCGCCTGCCTTCCCCTGGCACGTGTCCTGCTTTGGACCATCTGACGCTGTTGTCCCCCGGGTGAGATCGGCTGGCACACTGCTCTGCGCTACAGAAACCACTGCCCATGCCTGCCCCAGGCTATGGTAACTATTTTTAATCCATATTCACTCAAACAGCAACTGCACGCAGGCCCGCTCCCTGTCCCATCTCTGGGAACACGCCCGCTCACGCGGGCAGGGGCTTGGGTGCGTGCAAGTTGCGGGGCCCTGGGTGTTGCTGAAGCACAGATTGCCCCAGGTAGGGCCACGAACAGGAACTGAGGAGCCGGGACAGCAGGCAGGTGTCTAGGAGCAGGTCTCGGGCACAGTCCGGCGGTGCTTTTTGGTGGACGGAGAGGGTGACGCAGGCGCTGGGTCTCAGTCAGCACCAGGAGCCTGGCACGGGGCCTGCATGTGCTCACACCCCAGTGCTTCACGCACTTCAGGGAAGCTGAGTATTTCCCACGTGGCTTGCCCTCGGTGCGTGCCCGCACTCCTGGGATCTCACCAGCCCCTGCTGGGGCCTGCCGAGCCCTTTCGCAGCCACCCCGTGCCCCGCACCTGCCGGTCACGCTTCAGAGAGGGCCGGCGGCGCGCAGCCAGGAGGAGGGCCCGGGGCGCGCAGCGAGCACGAAGGCCCGGCGGCCATTTGTGGGTGGCAGCAGCCGAGGAGCCATGAGGCCGTCCTGCCCGGTGTGGCCTGCCGTGCCGCCACCCTGCCCGGGTGCCCTCACGCCGCTGGCGCCCTGCAGAGCATCAGCAGCAGGCCATGAGGGAAGCCGGGAGCGGCCTGGCGGCGCCGACATCAAAGGCGCTGCGAGGAACCTGCGCTTCCAACTCTCTTCCCAGCATTTACATGGAGCAGGCTTTGGATGTCGTTTCCTGGTATTCCTCCCACTTCCTAATTCCAGGAAAAAGAAGAGCAGGCTCCTGTTGGCAGCCACAGACGCACGCCGTCGGGAGCAGGCTCAGGGCAGGCCCACCCGCAGCGTTTCCCTGCGGACAATCCGCCCCTGTCTGGCCGTGCCCACGGCAGGGTTTTGTTCGCTCTCGTCCTCGCTCTGCCAGACACAGAGCAGCTGAAGGCTCTGGGGTGTCTTCAGGACGAGTCTGGAGCTTTGAGGCTCTGCATTTTGGGTTTAGATAACCCAAGCCTCTTGTCAGCTCTAGATCTGTGAACGCAATCCAGATCACTCTGTGCAAAAGTCTCCTAAGCCCTAGGGATGACCTTTCGTACTTGAACGAGATTCAGTGGCTGCGAAAATTCGAACTGGAGACGAGCAGTACGGTTCAGGCAGTTAGTCACTGGGACGTATTGCCGAAGTCCACACTAAAGCTGCGGTCACGGGGAGAGGTTCTTGGTGGAAACGAGGGGCAGATTATCCACCAGTTATGGGGCTGGGGATGGGAACCACTGGGAGATAGTCCGTGGTCTGGATCCTGCAGGTAGCCGTGCTAGTGGATTGTAATGGTTCTGCTGGTTCACGAATAATGAATCATCCTGGGATTAAATTGCTGTGAAGATTCCCATGGCGTGTAAATAGAGGCCAACTGCAAATTTTAACTACTGTCAGGTATGCTGGCACTGAGGGGATACAATTTTCTCACTGCAATTTAATTGCGTACTACATTGCTCCTATCATTCATAAGTAAAACTTTCTTACAGACGTAACAGATTGTGTTTCCATCTCTGTTGTGTAAAAACAGTATTACGGACACAAGTGAAATGGAAATCATAACATGCCATCTTCACTATTTTAAGAGTCGTATTGAAACACATGGAACGGATACGAAATTCCACTCTCTGCTGCCTTCAGATTCAGCGCTCTGTGTATTTACTTAGTGCTAGGGATGGAAAGTGAAAACAAAATTATCATCTGAAAAAGCACCAGTAAACAGGCTTCGATTCTAGCCTTTCCCTTAGGACTGAGTACCATTTCCAGGCAAAGGAAGTGCTCTGTGCAAGTGAGAGCTGCAAAGTCATTCCGAAATGAGACAACAGAGAGAAAGGAAAAAAAAGAAAGGAAGAAAAGGCTGGAGTGCCAGGGTGAGAACAGACAGCAGAGGAGGAATAATGGGCGAGAGAAAGCTGCGAGATGAATCTGAAGGATGATAGCTCTTGTGGATGAAAAGGCTGACTCGAAATAAGTCTGGCTGTTCCTGCTCCGTGTGCTCCTGGGGAAGCACCTGGCCTAAGGCAATTTATCCAGCTGTCAGCTTGTTTTCACACAGACAATGAATGCATCCTGGGATTGTGACTGCAGCTAGGCACAGGATGGTTTTCCCATCTCGTGATTATTTTTGAAATTTCAGAATTTTTCGCTGTGTTGCACTGGGACAAACCACTTCCATCTTTCCCACGGAGAAGCGAGCGCGGGAAGGAGCGGCTCCAGCTGCGAGCGGAGCCGAGCTGCAGCAGCGGCTTTGAGCAGTGTCACAGCCGGGGCACCGCGCTCCGGGCGCTGCCACTGCGCTCTCGCGACACGCAACAAAAGCGCAGCAGGCTTTGTGCATCCTCCTACAGCAGCTGAGGTCTAAATCGATCGGTGTTCTCTGTTTTCTTTCTGCAAACTTTTCTAGTTCCAGTTCCAATTGCATCTGTATTCAGACTTCCCCAGAGCTACCTTGATTTGGTAGAGTTGATTTTTTTTTTTTTTTAATTTTCCGTTCCAGCCTTACACAATTTCATTTCCAGGTGTCCCACTCACACATGTAACTACAGTAGAGAAGAGTCCCAAAAACTCGTGAGAGCATGCCAGAAGTAGGCTAGCTGGTCTAATACGGCTACTCGGCATGGCACCTCCTGTGCACGTATCATAGTTGAATTTCTATATGACTAAGCACGCTGGTTGTGGTGTTTGATGGCATCTTCAGAGCACTGCTCCATATTTGTCTTTCCTTCCTCGGTTATCTCAGTTAGTTCTAAACTCTGTCAAAAAAAAAAAAAGTGGGTTCCTGTGCTGACAAGACTTAACTATGCTGGCTGGCAGCAAGGTTATGAAGCTCGCAGTGTAGCCGAGTACTGGAAAGATATTTGTCACTGCAGATTTTGCTTGTCATATGCAGAGATGACATGCAGATCTCCCCTTTGACAGATTGATAGTCATTCCGAGATGCATCCACCCACAAAAACCACAGACATGCTGCTTTACTCAAATCTTTACTTTAACCACTACTTTGTGATGCAAAACTGGTGGAGTTTTTGGTACTTTTTGTTAAAAATGAAATCTTTATAGGGGTTTTCCAGCATCCTTGCTAGTTACTAAAAACAAATTGACATTAGCCTACTGGATGGGACAACTCGGTTTACTTGTGGGTGGTTTTGACATTCATCAAATTAACATGTTTAGTCTGAAAGAAGGTTGGAAAGGTAGTAAATAAAAAAACGGACACACAAATACTGCATCTCCCCTGAAGGTATCATTTATCCCTCGGTTAAAGTGCCAGCCTCGCACTGGCAGAGTGCTGATACCGATTTGATTCCAAATACCAACCTCTTCCACTGACCAAGTTCAAAGTTGAACACGGGTCATGCCGTTTACTGCGTTAAGCGTAAAGGTCGCGCTCCGCACCGGTGAGAGGCAGGAAATTTGCCTTTCAAGACCGAACGCCCGTCAGAGCCCAGGAGAGGACGGCCACATCGGCTCCGAACCAGGAGGTCCCCGCTGAGAACACAAATCTCCCCCCCGGAGAGCCACTGGTGGGGTTACAGCTCTGTCGTGCCCCGTCCCGCAGCAGCTGCCCGGTGCGGTCGGAGTTCGGACGCTCGTGCATTGCCGCACGTCCCGAGCACCGCTGTAACGCCGCGCAGAGCGGCCTGCCGCAGGGGCCCGCAGCGGCACAAAGAACACACACGGCAACGTCTTCAGATGCTTATGTTGAAAACGTAAAAGGGAAAGTACTCCAAATAAGTTTCTCTTGTTCAGAAATACAATAGGCAATTTAAAAAAACCTGTTAAGCATGTGTGTAGGAGCATTTCCCATTCTGGGAGACAAGTTGAATTGTTATAGGGAGCTATATTATGACTTCCCCGACAAAGTATCAATCAAGACTCCATTATGTAACGAGGTATCCATCACACGCGCCCCATCGCGAGTCCCTGCCGCGAGCACCGAGACTGTAATCCAGGCTCCTTTGTCCTGCCCTGTGCCAATTTGCTGCAAAATTGAGGGCAAGGCGAGGATTTGCCGTTGTAGCCGTCTCGGGGCCAGGGTGCTAGGGCTGTGCTTTCTGAGCAGTTATTTGCATCGCCTTGATTAGCATGTCACCCGCTTCATTAGCAACGAAAATTCTCATCCACAGATTCAGCCATTCATGCAAATTGAAAAATGCACGGAGATCCTTCCCCTCGAGGACTTTCCATTATTAGAAAAATTGGTAGATTCTTTTTGTTCCTTCCTCTTTGGAAGGTCACTTTCATTTTCACCTCAGAATGAAAGTTCTTGTTTAAGACGAAGGAATTGTATTCCCAAACTTTCAGATACAGCAGCCCTGCTTTAAAAAATCAGATTCCAAGCTAAGCGATCACAGATGCCTGCAAGACCGGTGGAAACGCCCAAGTTTTAACCTAATCCTTAAACTGCCACCTGGAAGCGTCACGGCATCGTTAGTTTTACTGGCGGTCAGGGAAGCGTTCTCAGTCACAAATTCTCCACCGTGAGGGACCCAAACCTCCTGGGCTCTCAGCCGGGCAGTTTCTACCCCTCACATCCTCCGCAGATGTGGTTGCATCCTCTCGGATAATACTCGGGAAATCTCGCTTCCTCTCCCACTCCCTGTTTCCGAGACCACGCAATTCCAGTTCCTCACGAGTCACCTCGTCCCGCATCCCGAAATCCTTCCTGCTTTCCTCCCGCCCCCTCTGCCCCGTCCACGCCACTCTCCTGAAGGTGCGACCCAACTAAAGGCCCTCCAGGAGGGGTCCCGGGGGTAGCAGCTGGAGCGGAGCGGGGCCCACGTGTCCGGCCTGGAGCCAGCTTGGCCACAGGAGCACCCACGCTCCCAGGTGGCCCCCGCAGCCCTCCTCCTCCTGCGTAGCCAGCCCCGGGGTGCCCGGTTCCCCTTCCTCTCCTCTGGCTGACCGCTGACACGCGCGGCTGTGGGCTGAGGGGAAAGCAGTGGGGCAGGGAGGAGCCGCTCCTCCTGGCCACCCCGGAACCGGGGCTTTGATCAAGAGCAGGCCGGCTCCTGCGCACACGCCTCTGGCTGCGGCCGGCAGCGCCGGTTCTGTTCCTTGAAGTAACGTGCCGATATTCGGAGCTGTTCCAAGTGAGCGGTGCGCGCCCATCTCACCGTTCGTGGAGGTTTCCCCGAGCAGGACGACAGCTCATTTCTGACGTTTCTGAGAAAAGCTGCTACAAGAGCTGCAGGGGTGGACAGCGGGAACCTCGTACCGCATCCCACGGCGCCTCAAGGGACTCGGCCTCTGAGGTCCTGGCAGCAAAGGCCCATGGGCGTCATTAGAGTCTAGTCCTAGGTTTTGGAGATTTTTTTTTCACTTTGAAGGCCACAAATAGCAAATAAACGTTTCTGTAGTTTCAACAGACAATCAGCTTTTGGGGACAAGAACCCCGACAAGGCGGCAGTGCAATTGCTCCCCGAGGCAGCTCTGCTGGAGCTCCGTCACCAGGTGCCCCGAGGTGCCAGCCCTCAGCCCTGAACCAAAACCCCACACAGGCAAGAACCCCCAAAATCTGTGGGGTCGCGAGCGCCGTACGCTGGGGGCTTTGTCCACTCCCCCCCTCTGCTGCCACAGCCACGGCCGCAGCGGTCGCACATCCCAGGTGATGCAGGCTGGAGAGAAAAGTCAAAAAGCCTTGGAAGCCAAACGGAGCAAGAAGAGAAAAGTACAACGTGGTGGGAATAGGCGAAATTTTGTCATGAAAATGAATTTCCAGAAGTGAGTGCTACGCTTGCTGGTGGAGGGCAGGAAGAAGACAGCAGCGCTCCTCTGCCGACCAGAACCGCCGCCAGGCCGGGACGCGGGACCAGCCCCAGGCCCCGGCACGCAGCCCCCTGCCCCCTGCCCCCTGCCGCCAGGGGGGCTTCGCTTCGCTTCAGGCACCCGGCTGCAGCTGGAGCTCGGGGGAAAAAGCTTTTTGCATCTCACCGCATCTCCTGGGAAATGACAACCACACGTGAAAACAGCAGGTTTTACACAGCTGGTTGTCGCACGGATCGCTGCACACACCGAGGTCTGCGCCTCTCGCTGAAGCGCCTGCTATTTTTGCCTTTTTAAGGCAAAGACGAAGCAGGGCTGCACGTCCGTGCCCCACACGGGGCTCACGCCTGCTGGAGGCTCTCCTGCCTCCCCCCCGCGAGTGCGGAGCCTCCTCCCTCTCACCTGAACTGCGGGAAACACCAGGAAGCCTGACAGAGCTGTGTGTGTGTTTATCCCCGGATGGCACGAAGGGAAGAAGTGAGTCAGATGCATGTCTCTACTGTTCAGAGAAAATGAAATCCTCCTCCCTTTATTGCACAACCCCTGATAGCAGTTGCATCTGTCACGTTCCCTGTGCATGCACCTTGCTGGCAGCCAGCGGCTGCAGAGAAGGCAGCGTTTACTGGGATACGTATGGAAACGATGTGTGGTGAAGTAGTCACAGAACCACCAGCAGATCTCTGGCTCGGAGACTGCAGGTCAGGATTCCCCTCCTCCGTGGGATGCGTTTGGTGGGTGTTTTGCGATGACCTGTGGCAGGGAGACGCGCCCTTTTCAGACAGTTGTGTTCGCTTACCAGATTAAAGATGATTAATGGTACCAGGTGGTTCCTGCTACATCTTCATCAAACAGACAGTCAGCAGCGCTCCTGCGCACACCGTGGAACTGGCGCCTTTTTTTTTTCCCCCTCAGCCAGAGGATGCCATGCCCAAAATATCAGCAGTCCAAGTCTGAAGTGTCAGAAACTGGAGAGCGTTCCCGTGAGGCCGCAGGGGCGGCAGTGCCCCTCTGCCGGAGGAGGGATGACTTGGCTCTGCGATTTCCAGACCCACCTCTGCCCCCAGAGCTGGGCACGGACGAGCGCGATCCTTGCCTGCAAGGCCCCTTCGGAGCAGCTTCCCGGGCGCCCGGGCAAGTGTGAGACCGAGCAGAGCCACCCCCCGCCCTGGAGGGGGGACAAACCACCAGCAGCCTGCGAGCACGTAGTATTTTGCATCATTTATTTAAATACCTATATTTATGCATTTACAAATTTTCATAGCTCTGTTTGTAGCTTTTTTTCTTTCTTTTTTTTTTTTGTTGACAGTATTGCAGAGAAGTTAGCTTTTGTAAAATGAGGTCCATGTATAAAACTATGCAACAGATTGAAGAAAAAAAAAAGAAGTTCCTCTCATACTTTCTAGAATCAGAAACCAAAGAAAGTGACCAAATGGAGGGGGAGAGGGAGAGAAAGGGGTGGGACAAAACAACCTCACAACAAGTGGCTCTCTCACAAGTATTACATATGTCAGTGCTCAGCTACAGTCCTAACGGGATAGTTCACGTTTCAGGTGGTGCAATGCCTGTCTGCTGAAGCTTTAGCAGGCACAGAGGTCTCTAACAAAAAAACAAAAGGAAAGGATCCTACACTGAGGAATGCAAAGCCTGGACAGCCTCGTTATAGGTCTCGGGTGTCATGGCACAAAATGCCAGTAAGAGACTGCACCGACTCACCAGTAGTGCATACTCATCCTAAACTTCATTTTGCATAAAAAGTTCCCTTTAAGAAATCTTAGCATTTAAAAAAAATTGGTATCTGAGCTCTTCTAGCCTCAGTACTTTGAAGAAATCGCTTGAAAAAATACCTCCTGTTTTCCTCCTCTGGAAGCTTCAAGGTAAGGTTTTGGTTTAATTGGTATCAATTTAACAGCTCGTGGGTTCCCAGCGTTATCTCTGGGAGGAAGAGGCAACAGATAATGGCATTGCAAGATATTTACACACATGGTACAAAAATGTCCAAGGGTATGAAAAATCACCAGTAACACAATTTTGCAGCAGCCTCATTTACACCTGTAATTTTATACCATTTATTACATTGTACTAACACACCGGATTCAAAGATGTGCACTCCCTTTAGGACATTCAGGAGTTACAAATATATCGTGATTGCATAAGTCATATTGCACAATTGTATAAAAACATAAATACTAGCTATTCTATTTTTTTTTAAATACAAAATACATGTCACATAGTCAAATATTCTTTTCAAGTGCAATTCAGGTGCTCTCTTTAGTCCTTCCAATAAAAAGGCAATTTTGATAGTTTTGGCACAAGTTTGCCCTCCTTCGTGTGCCAACAGTTCTAATTACAATACGTATGCCCAAAACTTTATATAGTAGCAGTCATATACATACAGTATAAAAACAGGGTATGTACAAAATGAACTAAACATACACAGAAGCAGCCTCAGTGGTTGGATCTGAACTCGTTTAGCATTATTCATGTCGTTGCGAGAGGGAGAAGTGACCCTTCTGACTTACGCTGGTTGCTGTGGGTTCACATTCATGGGAGGAGGGTGTCCTAGGAGACCGATGCGCTGTTTCTGCTTCCTCTGTTCGGTCATCTGGAAAATTAAAAAGTTTGCTCATTAGGCCTAGCCGCTTCCTGTGCGTCAGCACGCAGAGCGCCCCGGCGCCGCGCTCTGTGGGCAGGGTTTGGGCTGAAATCCGCTTTCTGCAAGTAACGCGCTCCTGCCCGCTCCGCCAGCCAAGTGCCAGCGGGTGGAAAAGGTGACTCCGAACCCGCCCGGGAGCTCACGGGGAGATCTGCGACCCGCTGCTGTCACCGCCTCGCAGCTCGCAGTGTCACACGCGTCCCAGGCCCTGCGTTTCAGAGGCAGCGAGTGCTCAGGTGCGAGCCCGGCGTGGGAAAAGGACTTGGTCACAACAGGCAGCGCCGGGCAGCCTCCGAAAGCCCCTCGGCGTCCCGCAGGCCGTGCAGCACCGCGCGTACCGCCAGGCTCGGCACCTAAACGGGCCGGGTGCGTATAATTACGCTTGCTTATTCACCAGGGAAAGGACTGAAATCCGACATTCATCCCGAAACCATAATTAAACTCGATTACAGCCTGGTGCCTTGCTCAACGCCTGACCAAAGGGGAGGCAGAACTGTTATTTTCTGTTACTTTTTAAGAAAAGTTACCACACTCTCACAAGGCTAGGTCACACCTCGCGTTCTCTGTCACATACTTTTGGAAGTCTACTTTCACAAAAAGCTCCCGAGGCTTCGCAGGAGTAGGCGAGTGGAAGAGAGGGGTCTCTGCAGGCGCGCTGCTCTCCTGCCGGGCCAGCTGGGACTTCTCCTCCAACATAACCCACAAGTTGGCAGCGCAAGGAGGCGACGAGGCCGGCATTTTAAAGGCGCCTGCTTCCATTAATTAGTTTCACTGAGCAAACCAGGAGCCCTGATTTCACACAGAGTGATTCAGAGGACACGTGAAGTACAAACAGGAAAGGACGGGGAGCGAGCAATGTAACGGGCCTGCACGAGGCAGCTTTCGTGTTCCGTGAAATCCCGAAGAGATGGCGCGCTCTGACACAGGCGCGCTTAGAAGGAGCCGGCCCTGCCTTCTGGAAACAGGAACGCGAACGCAATGCCCATGCAGAACGTTACTCAGCCTGCAAAGTGCACGGCTCTTGTCCGGGAGGCATGGGGCTGCACGATGGGGCAGTTTCCGTCCCTACCCCACCGATGCAGAGAGCGAGCCTGCTGCGAGGGCTCGGCGGCCACAGCGACCTGCGCCCGGGGCCTGGAAACCAACAGGAGCCGCGCACGCTTGGCAGGGGAGCTGCCAGCTGCCGGGGGGGGGGCCACGAGCAGGCGAGCGATGCCGAAAGGACGAAACGACAAAACCAAACCACGGGGCGCGCAGTTCAGCCGAGTCCAGCTGGGCTCCCAGATAACCGCGTGCGGTTACATAGGTGCGCTCTGCCCAGTTCCAAAGGTTACCTCTGAGTTGGAACCGACTCCGGCAGCGCGAGCGCCGCATGTGCCAGCTGCGTGGGCAGGACCCGGCCGCACACGCACAACGTGCCACGCAGCCCGCAGCGCTCGCCTCCCCTGCTGCGTGCCCGGCACCGGCACAGGCGCGGGCGGGGTGCGGGACGGGGGCAAGGCCCGGCTCCAAAGACGCCGACGTCTCCTGCGGTGCCTTCGCTTGCTGAGATAGGAAGCGTTGGGAAGGACGTCTGAATGACTACAGCTAAGGCCCTGCTGCCGCAGACGGTTGTGTTGTGAGCTCTTTGCGCAGAAGACCATCAAGATTTAACCGGCTCTCGGTGCGTTACTCCCGTTTCAGAGAGCGGGCACGCTGCACTTCGGCTTTAAACACTCTCTGCAGAAACCCAACGGGCTTGAACAGCAGATGAATGAGAGGCTTGCCCTTTATTTGATTGCAAGAAAATAAATACAAATAGAAGTTCCCTGAGCTAGTTCCTTTTCCTGGAGACAGTTCCTAACCGGGAGGAGGGACGCACCAGTTCTGTCACATAATTGGAGCATCCTGCAGCCAAAGCAGGGTTCTCTCACTAACGGTACTTAGGGGAATTCCTAAAAGCTATCACAACATTAATGAAGCTGGTTTCCTCTTTTGCTTTTACAGTCAAATAGCTCTTTAAAAGCTAAATCCTTCATTCGTATTTTCACAAAGAGCAAGAAGGTTTTTTTAGTGCTTGGGCAGCCAAGAGCTGCAAGCTTTAGAAATAAATGCGTTCATCCAAAGCTGGCTTCAGTCGATGGAAAGACTCCTGTTGACTGCAGACCACTTTGAGTCAGACCCTTCAACAGGAAGACATAAGACACATGTTTCAAGATAATTGTTTCCAGGCAAAAGAGCAAAAACACTACCCAGCAAGTATGTGAGCCCAGACAAAAGAGCAACTGCCTCTATCCTCTGCCCTCAAAACCAACTGGAGCATGGGGGTCCGTGGCACGGTGTCTGAAAACTAATTACAGCCAAGAGCAGCAAGATTTCCTGCTCTCAGGCCGACACTAATCCCTCCCTGTGCTCCGCGGGGCGCTGGGGAAGGCCCCGCTCATCAGAAGAGCAGAGCGTGATCGGAAGCCGGGGCGCCGGGTCTCCGTCGGTGCCGTCTTCCCAAGCAGGCACCCACGAGGGCGACTTGCCTGAGCAGGAAAGAGGCCAAAGCGGGGTAGGGGTGGGAAGCAGGCATCAGGTTAGTACTGAAGAGAGCCGTGCCGACTATTGTGCAGTAGGTAGATCAACTCTGATAATGAACCGAATTCGTTGGCCGTTTCTGCCCTCCACAACGCCACCGACTGCCCTGGGATACTGTCATGTGCAAGCCCACAACCCACTTCATCCAGCGCAGCTCTCTCCATCTCAGCTAACTGAACCGCCTGCCGTCGGTTATTGATCCACGAAGACAAGCAGCTAGTCACTTGACTGCCACAAACGGCTCCGCAGGGCGAGCAGCAGCATTTTGTCCTTTTGCTCCCAGTTAGGCTGCAGTCCATACAGACAACACGAAGGGAACCGCTGCTGCCTGCCGCGCTTCTGCAGGGCCATCGCTGCGTTTGGGCAGGGAGCGATCCGAGCAATGCCCTCGCTCCTCAGCAAAACCAAGGGGACTCCCGGGACAGCGCCGTCTGTGCCATCAAAAGCTACTAGTGGCTATTTGTTCTGACCCTAATAAAACATTTAAAAAAGGAGGCACGGCCTATTAAGCATCTGTAATTAATCCTGGAGTTGGGGTTGTTTGTACAGAAGATGGGAGTAGGGAGCTAAGAAATGAGTAGCTGGGGGTACTCACTGAACACTCACTGAACTCCCCTTCAGAGGGAAATTTTGGCGAGTGCAAAGCCAACACAAGGGCACACACAGGGCAGGGAGAAGCGGTCACCACGTCCCTTTGGGGATATAGGGGGTCTCCTCTCCTTTCTTAAAATTGTATGTGCTGTACGGATAAGCATAACCTCCAGTACTTCTCTGTAGAGCAATGTGACAGTGACCACAGCAACCCAGCTGAAACCTTCCTCCACCCAGATCTCTTGTTTTTGGAGGGTTCTACCCTGTCCCAGCTGTCAGTGAAACGTCAGGTACGAGGAGTTACAAACTACGGTGCAGTTAATTCACAGATGTTGTCTCTGATCAGCTATTACTTCAGCTTCACGTTATCTTAAATAATCCGTTGCGAACCTCTCCCAGAAAGAACAATGTTTACACAAGAAGTACAACTTCAAAACACTTAAAGCCATTGATCGCAGTTACATGCAGGAAGGAGATGGACAAAACCAGAAGTTAACACATCTCTCAAACTCTCATTGCACCAAGAACTGCTGCACTGAAGAACTACCAGAGGTCTATCCAGGGTTCTCGTGTTAAGCAGAAGCAATACACGCAATGCAAAACAGTTCTGTGGGTACGCCTGTGCTGTAGGTTTAAGCCTAACAGTAGCAGGCTCTTATCTGCACGAGCAGTGTGGCTGTAGCACGAAGGAGACCACTGCAAGCTAACCACTCAAGAATTTCTCCAGTTTCTCAGTGGGTTTTGAGGTCCGCGCAGCAGCACTACGCTTTTCTCAATATCCTCTGACTTACAGGATCATGTCTTGGGGTTAGAAGGTGTATTAACAACAAAAATATAAACAAAAAAAATACAGGCGACCTGCGCTGGTGAAAACTGACTACAATTAATGTCAGCTTTGAGTTTTCAATGCAAGTTTTTCCTTTCAGGAGGGGGCCACTTTAGGCTACGCTGGTTCTCTCAGCGCTGCCAGGCAGGTGTGCTGTGGTACTGGGCTTCGGGAGGATGGCTTTTGTTCGCTGCTTTCCTAAACACGAGTTACTTTAGAGAAGTGCTGCACAGGGCTCACAGAGTCCGTGGAGCTGCAAAAGGCCGCCGGTAAGAGAGGCGCGCAGGAGCTCTGAGCTGCCCACACACGTGTGTGTGTGTGTGTGTGTGTCTGTGCCTGCACGCCCACCGTCAGGTCTCCCTTACCTGGTCTTTGAGCTCTGACAGCTGGCCAGAGAGGTTGGTCACCAGCTTCATGGTGGACTCCAGCTTCTCCTGCAGGTTCCTCAGCTCATTCTGCTCTCCTTCCGAGTCGCTGCTGACCAGAGACATGGCACGCATCCGGGGGAACCAGTCCAGGTTTCGCTCCTGAGGATCAGGCACAGGTTTGTCATTAGTGCTCGCCGTGGGAAAGCCCGCACCCGGGCGGCGGGGAGCACAGCGCCACGCTGGGGCACTGCTCAGGGACACGAGCCCTGCAGCACTTCCATCTCACTGGAAAGTTTGCAAAATTGCCCACTAGAGGCAATGAGGCACTCCAGGCGTACCTACTGATAACTCAGACTCTTCTCGTTGGCTTTTCCTTTCCAGCAGCTCATAACCCCCAGCCGTTTCTTTCCCAGCTGCACTTCAGTGTGAGACATGGGCATCGGAGAAAGAAACCAACCACGCTTCACGTCAGCACAAAGCACTTCCCAGTGCTAGCAAATTGCTGCCACCTTACAGTTTTCTAACTCATGTTTGTTGAAATTTTGTGCTGATGCAGTTGGTTTTTCTACTTGGGTCAAGCAAAGCTTGGCTGTGCTTTCTGCTGGAAGGAACCGTGTTCTACCTCAAAACGCTTCTACAGTTGAAATACCTTCTTTTTAATGAAAAAGGAAAAAAATCCACATTATGACCAGATGGTTCAATTTGAAACGTGTGGACAGGTTAAATTGCAAGGTATTGCTCATAACCAAGTTTTCGCTCAGAGATAAACTCTCTGATGCTCCACGCTCAAGGTACGGTCAGGAACTTAGCGGACAGATGCTTGGTTTTATTAATATGTACACAGAGGTTCACACATACCCTCACTTACACGCCAGTGACGTTAAAAATAAAAGCAGGAACGGAATAGAAAGCCACAAAAGAGGCGGAGGGGTGCGTACCGCATCTCGACACCTAAAGTTTAGCGCTGGTTTCCTATCTAGTCTGGTTCCCCTCCCACACTGGAGATGCTCTCTAAAATGGAAGTGAAGGTAACACAGGACGAGAGGAGGATGTGTGCTCTCACAGGTGACATTTAGCAGCTGTTCCTGTTTCAGACGGACCAGATGAGCTGCTAACAGCCTACTGGCCGAGCAGCATCCCAAACCAAATGCCGCTCGGCACCACCGATCAACACCAACCAAAGTTGGGGGAACTTCCCAGCGCTTCCGCAGGCCGGGCTGGGCACTTTCTCAAAACTACAGCTTATTTTTATGGCACTGTGAACTCGCTTTGGATTTTTGCCATCGCCTGCCTAAACCTCTAATTCAACCCCACTCCCCCACCTCTCTGCCCCCCCGCCGTGCTCAGTCTTTTCCAGGAGCATGCACGGTGCTGAAATGAGGGCTGCGCACCTCTACGGAGAGTCACAGTCACGGCCTTTCTGCAATTCAGATCTCTTGCCAAGAATCATCATCTTAAATTAGTTGCTTCTGATCTGCTCGGAGTTTACTACTGCAGAGATTAAAAGGCATAAATTAGGCCCTCTCCCATGCAGTGCAACACAGGATTCCCACATGATGCAAAACTGCCAGAAAGGCTTTTCTCCTGATCTCTGTTTGCAGGGCAGATGGTTTCTGCTAATAAAAGAAAAAATATATATACAAAAAACATGCCTTTATCAAGACAAGTGCCAAAATATTTTGGACTTTAGGGAAAGACAGTCCCACAGCTAAGATTTAAGAGCAGTAACGGGCAGCAGTTCACTGCGTGCTTCCAGCAGGAGTAAAACACCGGGTTAGGGACGAGCGGGCAGCCCTGTCGCTTGCGTTCACTACTGCCACAACGCATCTTCCCCGAACGGGGCAGGGGGATAACTAAGAAATTGCTGTTCCCCTCCCTGCTGTCCTCGAAGCTAAACATTTTCAAGGACAGAGCAAATTGGACTAAAACGCAATTTACACTCACAGGCTGGCCCGGACCCCAAGGCCACGTCCTGAAGCTTGCAGGCAGACCCAAGAGCAGAGCCTGGCAGCTGTGCCCACCTCCTGCCCGTCCCTTACTCGCTGTGGCAATATTTTCTTACCCTCGCTCCCAAAGGGGTGAGCTTTCCCTGCCCACAGTGCTCCCAGGCCCTCATCCGTACGTCCCGCTCGTGGAGCAGGACCCGGGGCCGGCACCTTTTCCCTACCCGTGATGTTTCGTTAACAGACACCCCAAACCTTTTCTACTTTGCGATACGAGCAGAGGCTGGAGCTGCTGCTGGAGTTTTGTGCTTAGTGGCTTTCTGAAAGCCCCGGCTCTTGAAGTCCCTTCAGTATGGGAAATCAAATCTCGGCTTTCACTTGAACAAACCAACAGAATACCTTCTGTAGCTCTCGTGGCTATGGTGAAGGATTAAAAATAAAAGTGATCCACGTGAACTCCGCGAGCTGAGAAAGGAGAAGGCTGACGAAAAGGCGACAAGACCGATGGCTTCCCTGTCGGCCTCCTGAGGTGGGAGGGCAGGAACGGCCCCCGGGACGGGGCACAGCGCCCCGCGACTGCTCTGCCTGCCCAAGAGCGAGCCTGGGCACCTGGGAATTTCCTGCGCAGGCAGGGACAGGGCGAGGGGAACGCCTGCGAGGCCCTGCCGGCCGTTCTGCTGGCCTGGGCGACCTCCAGCCCCTTCTCCCATCCGCCCCCCGCTCCGCAGAAAGAAGCCCGGGAGCTTGGGCGCACCTTGCTGAGGTGCTGGATTCTGCCCCAACGCCCGTCCCTGGCTGCTGGGGGGGGCTTTTAAATAATTGACAGCGATGCCTTCGGCGGAGATGGTGGCAACAGAACCGAGCAGGAATGTGAAAAGGTCGCTTGCTGGGGGGCCTGCGGGGCCGGTGTGCGCAGCCAGCCCGGCTCCCCGGCCCCGCGCCTCCCAGCAGCGCTCGGTCTGCAGAGAAATGCTATTCAGGGTTGAATAAAAGATTTATATCTTGATGATCTAGTTTCTGCTGAACTTTAACTGAACACCAGGGTGCCTTTAAAGATACAGCCTGACATCCTTCACTCGAGGTTTGGTAGGTGTTTTTTTTTGTTTGTTTGTATGTTTTTAAAGGCACCAGGCGAGCCCTAAAGCCCAGGCCTCCATCCCGTTCCCCTGCCTGTCCACCGGGCTGCCGCGCGCCCTCGGCGGCTGCTGGCACCCCGCATACCGATGCAGTTATGCACTGTCTGCTGTGGTCCTCCTGCAAGCCGAGGCACCGCGATCCTGGTGTGCAGTCAGCTCCCTCTTCCCGTCACAGTCGCAGCTTCCTCTGTTTGAGCAGACGAACTGCCTACAGCCACTGACGGAAGCTGGCTAACCACAAGCGCTGGGTTTCGGGTTAGCTCTTTTCTAGGTAAAGTTGGAAAAGTCCCTCTTGTAAAGCAAATATCATTAAATCTCAGACATGGGGGCGATGCTGACCAGTCTCTTAAAACGTCCATGATTGGAAATTTGAAAAAGAGGAAGCTGCGTTGCATGATGCAGATGCAATTCATTCTGAGAAGTGCCCGCTCTTCCCTGCTTCTGCCGAAGAGTTTATTCTAAGAAAGGTTCCCGGGGCGACCTCGGCGCGGAACGTGCCAGGAGCTGCATTAGCTCCGCTCCCCGGGCACGAGGCGGCCGCTAACGGCGCAGCCGGGCTCGGCCTCGCCGCCGGCCCCGAGGAAGTCGCCGCTCCTATTCTGGGCCTCCGTTCTGTCAGCTACTGCCCTGCCTAATATTTATAGGGTGCTGAAAGGCTGATTCGGTGCTCGTCAAAAAATAAATCCCGATAGCCGGCGCAGCAGGCCTCTGCTTAGTCAGGGGAGGTGATGGCAGCAGATTTCAATTTGTCACGTGTCATTAAAAATCCCACACCTAACGAACAGCCCTGGGAAGTGCTTTGAAACTGAAAAGCTCCGTGCAATTTGTCATTGTTTTGTTTGTGGCAAGATGCAACCCCTCGTGGTTCTTCTTTGTGCTTCTTGGTAAAAGCCCCACGTCAGGCTCTCTCTTTCCCTTCTGCCAAGGGCTTACCGTCACCTCTTCCACACCAAATCGACTTCTCCCCTCTTCACAAAGAACTTGACGGTGCCCCCACTCCACGCTAAGAATAGTTTCAAGCCCCACCTGTGTCTTTAAATTGGAGGCTAATGATACATATATATAAAAAAATAATAATAAATCAATCTCCTTTTTCACTGTTGCTATAGCACAGAAGTGGCATCTGCACTGGCGCAGAGCCTGGCAGCAGCAGGGAACCTGGAGGGCAGACAGCTTCCAAAGGTGGAAGAAGACCACATCTGCGTAGGAACGATCCCACCATCCATCCCAGTAACAGTTCTGCTGAAGTGACTCACTGGAGCTGGCCGTTTGTTTATCACAAGCGGGGTTACCTCACCAAACACCACCAGCTCAACGTGACTGAGGCGGGTGGCCCTGGTGGGAGCTCCCGGAGGAGACCTCGCTCCTTCCGAGCGGACAGTGCCACCTCTTCGCAGCAACCTACTTCTGGTTGTTTGGATCTAGATTTTAACTAAAGTAGGGCGTATTACATCACGAGCCGTTGGGCAGGACAAAACAATTAAACATGCAAAGCCTGAGCAAACAGCTGCCGGCGGCTGCGGCGACCCACCTCCTCTTGCTCAACATGTCCGGTAAGGGCCCGGGTGGCCTCAGGAGCACCCGCGGCACGGGGTCAGGGCCTCCGGGGGCACTTGTGGGCTGGAGGAAGCGGCGGCGATGACTCAGGGGACGGCCATCTCCTCACTGCGTGCGGCCCAGGCTGCAGACAGAACAGTTTATTTTGCCCCCAGCGCTCCCCTCTCCCTCCCTCCGGGGCCGGGCTCCAGCAGCAAGGACAGAGCGGGCGCGTACCCTGTGGGCGTCGGGACCCGGCCCTCTCTGAGCACCTTATGCGAACAGGGAACTGCGCTGCACCCTGCGCTGCTTCTGTCGCCCACCCAGACCCTTTTTCTGGCGCATGGAGACTCGCTGGGCCCAAGCGAAGCCCGAGGTGCCCCCAGGGCTGCAAAGCTGCTGCTCGCAGCCCAGACACTGGCAGGGTCTCGCGCCAGCACCCGGCTGCCTGCTGGGGAGGCACGAGGCCACCTCGGCACCAGGGGGTGACGTGAGGAGGATGCTGGGGGCGAGGGGAAGGAAAGAAAAAAAAATTCCAAACACAAAAGGAAGTTGTGCTGGGCGCTGTCGGAGAGGAGAGTGCTGCTGGAGAACAGCAAGGCTTACGCCTCTCCCTGCACTGTGCCGAACAGGTGAAGGAGGACAAGTGCCCCCCCCCCCCGACTGCAGCCGCTGCAGGGATGTCAGATATTTAATCAGAGCACTCCCAAGGCCAGGCTCCTTCCTTCCAGGTACCACCCACCGCGCCTTTGTTCTCGCAGGCTCCCTGCAGGGCACGGCCCTGCCCGGGTCACTGATCGGGGAAGACCAAGGCCCGGGAAGGCGGCGCAGGGGTGTTCTCTGGTGAAGGCCGCAGGCACGCCGCCTCGCACGCCTGGGAGGGACCGGCACGCCGGCACCGCGCGGGGAAGGTCGGCCTGACCGAGCGCCTCTCCCCGCGCTGCCCGTTTGCACCTTGCCTTTCGTGTCGAGGGTGCAACCAGGAGCTGGGCTAACGAAGCCCAACGCTCCGGCCCGTGCCTGTGACGCAGAGTTTCCAGCAGCCAAGGGCCTCCTGCCAAGCACACCTCTTGGCTCTTCTCTGCCCCTGCTATTATTTATTATTTAACCCTGCAATTATGTTAGCTAACCCGGTAAGGTATCTCAAGATGCAGCTTGTTTGGAAGATACCACACCAAATTAAGCACAATCAGCTCCGGCGCTGACCTCCTCGGCCCTCCTGCTCCCCGGCCTGCGGTCAGTGCCCAGCTCTGACGCCCTGGGCTCTCCACTGACAGCCCAACAACTGCATACAAGAGACTCGTACGGGCTGCTCTCTTCCGTCCCTGCAGTCTGTCCACAATCTACAGGCATGACAAATCTTTTCTACTTGATTTGGCCCTAAAGTAAAGGATTCCCAGGCACAAACTACACACGAACATGACCAAGTTCTAACACTTAGACTAATCTCAGCCACACGTCTTTCACCAACGCTGGGACTGGTAAGCCCCTTTTGCAATGCCTTGGCCACTTGTTTTTGCTGCAGGGGCTTCGGTTCAGATCCAGTCCCAGCCACCTCCAGCTACAGCGTACTCAGCCCGGGGCCTGGGGGCAGCAACCCTTCAAAGCCATTACCAGGGAGAGCCGTGCATGTCGTGAATCACACGCTCCTGCCATGTTGCAGAGCACGACAATCGTGGCTTAACTCCTTAAAGGAGGCTTCAAGTTGAACTTACACTTCTGGAAGAATGCAATTCTAAAGCTTGAGACTACTGAAACCTTGCTGTTGCTGATTGGGAGGCAGAATTTACAGGCCACACTGGATACTCGATAAGAAGAAACACTTTCCAACCATGGTAGCACGTAGCTCAAGACCAAAAGAAGAAAGCCCAGCGCTACATTTAAATGCCCAGTTTTATACAAAGAGATTAATTCAGGCACAAAAGGAAACCCTTAGCCTTCATTTCCATTCCAAATTCCTTTAAGGATATCTGCACCATCACTTCTATTTATAAATGGTTCATTTTCAGATGACAACACAATCCCATTTAAAGTTCAGGACTCAGCGCTCTAGATCTGGACATGTGAGCTTGGGCAATCCCTAACACCTCTGCCTCAGTGTTGTAACAGAGGTTAATGACATGGATCCTTCTTGGCACAACGCTACATTAAAAGTCTGTGGAAATTGCAAGAGCTAGTTAGGAAGTTTTGTGTTATGAACTTTTCCAAACAAGTCTATTTTTAATATGCATATCTGCGTGCATACAATCACTCAGCTCTTACCCACTCTGATCAAACACCAACGTGAAGGTGTATATGCAAATCCTTATTTTAGTGTATGCAAGAGTTGTGTATGCAAATATTTGTCCATGCAAGTGACAGTACGCTGCAGCTGCAGCACGACAGCCTGTGAGCGCACAGAAAGCTGATTTGTATTTGTGGTTCTCCATGTATCAAGCTTCAGAGAAGGTTTTTTTTTTTTTTTTAACATATTATAAATGCCTACAAACAGCTGTTTGTAGCAGAGCTTTGCCAGGACTCGGAAGACAGCTGTGCCAAAGGGGCAGATACGAGTGAGGCTGCTGCAGGAGCTGGGGGCAAACGCAGAAAACTGCAGAAGAAATTCTCAAGACTGAGAGGATGGGTAGATAAGACATTTAAATGAACTAATCTGTAGGGAGTTGCACCAAGTTCACATTAGTCATTTGGGTGTGGATGTCAATGTCTGGCCAACACGATAAGTGGATCCCCCCACCTCCTACACACATGGTATTATTCAGACATCACCTGATCTTCCCTGGTGACTACAAAGCAATGCAGCAGCCGAACCATACGCCTTTGTTCCTGGGAAACGCAGGATGCGCTGGACTACCAGCTTTGCGGCACAATTAGCATACTTTCCAGATAAACACTTTTCAAAAGGCATCGATCTATCGTGAAGCCTCGCTATCTTAAGTGCACATCTGCAGTGATTTACCAGATGAACACAAGTCAGGTCATCGGAAGGGCTTTATAAACACTGGGAATTAAAGACCAGCTCTATTGCCACCAGAGGTTTTCCTCGCGTCCTCGGGTACTTTCTGCGATATTAAATAGGTATTACGAGACCACTCAAGAATGCAATTTGAGGGTGATCTGCTTCGTACCAAGCTTCTGCTTGCCATCTCCTGCAAACCATAAACTTATCAACCTTGGAAGCGCTGCTAAGAGCTGCAGGACAGCAGATGATTCACTGCAGCAGCGAGGGCGTGGATGCAAGCTTAGCTTTACATCAAACAGCACCAGCCACCCCATCTTCCCCCTCGCATTTCTCCAGCAATTCCCAGCTAAGGTTCCTAATCTCTCTCACAAGCTTTACGCGGCACAGCGGGCACGTGTTCACCTTACTGATGAAAGTGAGCATTATCCCTATTTACGGGGGAGCGGGCTGGCGATGAATTCCAGGTCTGCTAATCAGAAAGCCCGACTTGTAGCTACACGAGCAATGCAGCACGGCTTCCCACGCTACGGTACACAAACAAACAGCGCTCCACAGCCAAACAGAAACTTTAATGAAAACAATCCCAGAATTACAAGCACAAACACAGGCCCACATTGGTCTCACGGGACAGAAAAGCATTATGGAAGGTATAGTTACAAATCAGTACTGAAACACGGTGCGTTCGATTCTGTCAGATCACTGTGGTTTCTTTGGTATTTATTTTGTACATGCTTATGGTGTTCAAAATGCTCCTTAAATTTCGTTTCCCAATTTAACTGTTGACTTCGTTCTGCACACCGCATTTTAACTTAGTTAGCTTCTATCCATGAAAAAATATAAAATTCACTAGAGAATTGTAGTTAATCATTAACTTTCCTGGCTGCAACTTATTTTTATACTGGGTCAGATTCCTGCAGGCTGCAAGATGAATTCTGTGGGCACGATTCAGTTCTGCCATATCCAGTTCAGTGGACAGCCTCAGAACTGCCTCTCTGTACACATTATTTTTAGACTAGAGAACATCAAAATTCAAGATCACTCTTAAGGCTTCTGAATATTCACTATTTGGCATAAGTGAAATTGTCCAAGATTCTTTTGAGACCACAATGCTTAAAATATCTCTAAAGCACTGTACAAGCAGCACTGGATGCACTCACCAGCTGATGGTGAATCCCATTTTAGTGTCCTAAATTCTGTTTTATTTAATGTTCTGTGGTGTTGAAAAAATACAAGTACTAAATGGCAGAAGTAATTTTTCTATTTTTTTTTAAATCGCCAAAAGGCAGAAATCCAAGATGTTTCTAAGGATATTTGCTGGGAGTCGGAACAAAGGTGAAGCATATTTGAGGTGTATTCTGCAATCACAGTATGACTCGGAGCACATTATGCTTCCTACCCCCAGCTACTAAAAATGGGTATAGATTTCAGCTGAACAATGGTACTGCATAACAGTCCATGGAAAAAGACATGCCCCATCTATGTCAGTATCAAAGATGTTAGAGTGCCACCTTCAGTTTGAAAACATGGGGAAAAGTCCCTTTTAAGTGTAACCACGAACTAACTAGGTGTTCAAGGAGAATCTGGTGGCTGCAGACATTAAGCAGCCATAGGTTCCCATTCACACTGTACAAACACAAAATAAACCCTCACCCTCAACAGGTGAATCTGAATCTCTGGAACTGCTGACATTTAAGACTTTCCTTTTGCACGTCCTTCCAGATTTACGGGATAAAGACAGGTGGCTTGAGTAAAAGATGAACCGAACCATGCTGTAAGTTACTCCTAGACACACCTTCAGCAGAAAAACGGGCTTCCGACTTTTACAGAAGTATTTAAAAGAGGGTTGACAAAGAAACACATTCAGCAGGTTTTACATTCCGATTTTCTGGGGTGGAAAAGAGCACGCGAACATTTTAATATTAAACAACAACGGAAATAAATTGTTTGAGTTTCAGAGTCAATGGCCACACCAGCCCTAAGGAGTACGGCCCCTGGAAAATGCTGCTGGGAACTGCGGCGTGAGGCCCCAGCCCCAGCTCCTCCAGCCATGCCCGGGCTGAGCTGTGGCAGACCGCTCATGTGCAAAGCAAATTTACTTCCCATTCCACAGCTTGTACGGTTACACCGTGCTTTCAACAGCATTGCACCGAGACCCTGAGAACCCTCAGTTCTCAATTTAAAACTGGTTCCTGAAATGCAAAAAGCAACAGCTACAAGACACGCTCAAAACCTCTACCTGGGACACGCAGCTGTACAAAATTTCAGCTGCGTGAGACACTTGGTCTGTGCATATGCATGTTCCCATTCAACACATGGTAACTGCCCGCTGCCGATACTTCTACGAATGGGAATTCTAGGAAAAGTTTTCTATTTTTTGTGATTACTGTAATCACATTCAAAGACTGAATTTTTGGTTCTTACCTAAGTTAAGCTTTTAATCTGAAATAATCATTTGTTAATAAAATGCTAGCCAGTTTGAACATTTTTTTAAACTAGTTTGAACACAACACAAAATATTCTTTTACAAGCAGAAACATTTTAAAGAGTACAACGCTTCCCCCCTGAAGTAATGCCTACTGCAGTGGGATAAATAAAGGGAGCAATATAATCGAGGCAGCAGTGATGTACTTAGTTATCTCACTGTGCTAATCCTCTGTCAGGTGACTGCTCACAAGATTTCTTTAAGCCCTCATTACAGAGGCAGAAATCCAGAACTAGGACACACACTTTAGTGACCCCAAAGTAACATGTCTAACCTCTAAGAAATCTTGGTGAGATTTACATTCTGACCAGACCGAGATAAATCCCCCACTTAATGGAAGGTTGCACCTCCACAGCAAAAACTGTAGAGATAAATAGGACAAGTATTCTGCTTTTATTTGTCTGAAGGCAAATAAATAACAACTAAACATTATAAACCAGAAACAGCTTTTGCTAACCAGCCAGAAGACACACAAATTAGTAATTGGGGTTTAGGATCTAATTCCAGGAGCACTGAACCTGCCACTTGGCAGAGATGAGGCTTTTAATTCTCTCATTAAAAGGCATTACAACTGAGCAGATATTAATTTTAGTTTCTTACGATAGCTAAAATCATACGATCATATGACAACAAAACTTACAAGTCTTTGAAAGACGTTTATGCTGGGACAGGTTAAAAACTGTTTATTATACTTCAGGCACTTCCACCAACGTGAAAATATTCTTTTGAACAGCAGTACATGAGTTTTGAAAACAATAGCTTCTTTATCCGATCTGAAACCACGGCGACTACCTAGCTGTCCCTGCTCACTGCCACCTACTCTGGCACACACTCGTGCGTATTCCAGCTGCTGAGAAGCTGCAGCCACGAAGCTGCAAATTGCTGTGCTGCAGCACACGTAGCCTCCCACAAGCGACCCTGCCTGCACCATCCATTTGTAGCACGTTGCAACGTGGTGCCATCAATGTGTTATCTTTTATCGAGTTATCTCGCCAAGCACATTCATAAACACATATCTTTAGAAGACACTTTGAAAAGGAAAGGCATTGGATTAAGCCTATTATTGTAGGAAAAATATTGCTCCAAGTCTTTGCTTACAAAGAAAGTAAAATAGAGAATACTCAAAACTCACCTTGATCATTTCTGCCACATAACTTTCTGGTCCTGTATATTCTGTTGAATCTTTTACTTTCACTAATACAATAAAGCACAAATAATGCCACATGTTGTGCTCTTCTTTAATATGCTCTTCAAACGTGACTGTCTTGTTATCAAACTTATCTCTTTCCAAACCTACAAGAGTGACACATTTATAACTCTTAGTATTTACAAACTGGGACTAAGAAAATGAGCTCTAAGAAAAAAAAAATCTACAGTCTGCTGCAGATCTTAACAGTCACAAGCATTCCTAAATGAACATGGAATAATAGGCATAAACTCTAACAGACAGCCACCTAACAGAGGGAAGAGGGAGAGAGGGCATTACAAGTGCTGGTCACATTTGGTACACATAACAGAAAACTTTTGGTTAAAAAAAAGGTAGCTACCTTGTATGCAAACAGCTGAATTTCATAACACATCTCCTATTTTTAGGCAAAATGATACCAAATGCAACATTTGCTTTGCAGCAAACTTCCAAAGGTTACTTCTGTCAGCCTACGTGTTATGCAACTTCTGCACTACCATGTCAGTTAATTGCACTGGCCTCAAAGGCTCAGCAGCTTAATTCCAAATCTACTGTGAGAAACTTTCTCAGACACCACTCAACGCTGCACCCTTGAAAAATGACTGTTTATAAAATCTCTCCTATTCCAATACAAAATTATTTGAAGCACAGGAGAAGCAGAAACTAAGGATTTAAGGAAAAGGCAGTATAAAAATACATTCCCCATCTCATCTTCCTGCCAAGTTTCTATGCATGTAGAACCTAACCCTGTATTAAGTGTGTTTCTACACTTACCACAAATAAAGCAAGTTGTTTTTAAAATCTCTTCTTTCTTCTGTTTTTCACTCCTTAAATCAGCAAAAGTGTCAATGATCACACCAAAAATCAGGTTAAGGACAATAATGATGACCATGAAGAAGAATAACAGATCATATATCACTCTAGCAGCAAAGAGAGGTTCCTGCAAGATACATATTTTAATTATTAACAACCCAAATCCATGTCCATCTAAACCTTACAACACATTTCTTGCAGTTCAGCGACAAGTTCGCAGCCCCACAACTCCTCCCTTTAGAGTCTCCATTTCTGATGTTCTCCAATGATAACTTAGAACTCAAACATTAAGTGAAACTAAAATGCAAGATTACTGAAAAAAGCCGAATTAGTCAGCTAATGGTACGCAATCACTGGAGTTGTTCTTTCTGTTTACTACGTCCAAGTCTTTGCTCTTCTCTCTCACACAATGAATTTTTTCCTCTCCTCACCCGCTCCCTGCAAGCGAATCCAAAATATATCCTTATATTAATCTGCCTCTATATCAATATAGTACCAGTATTAATTATAAAATCTTTTATTGGAATATCATAGTATTTGTTTATCTTAAAAACCAAGTATGCTGTTTTGAATAAAACTGGATGGAAAGCTGGACTTAGCAGTGCCCATGTCATGTTTATTGCCTAACCCCCATTTTCAGAACCACCCTGGCCAGCTGGGTGCCAAACGTTTGCTGGGAATTATATAGCCTTTAAACCATTTTAAGCTGAAAATAAGGCTAAACATTGGATAACACCTTGAAATTACAGACCCTATACTTAACTCCTGTTATCTGCTGGGAACAAAGCAGGCAGACACAACGCTACTCAAAGAGGGCAAAATGAGGCTGAAGAGAACCCTCTTTCCTTTCCCCTGCTACATGGTGCAAAGCATCCACTCTGACCAAGACTGCCCCTTTGTCTCTAATATGCTTTTGGGGAATGACCAGAGAGAGGCAAGCCTGAGGCTCTGATAGGTGCAATGAGCTACTCAAACAGCTATGTGGGCAGCTTTGGGCACTATGAAAAATTCCTGCTGTTTTTGACCAGTCTTTGCTCTGCCCTTCCTTTCCCCACAGCCCCAGCTCCAAGCCATCTTGGTCCCTGTCCTCTCATCCCATTCCCTGTTTTATACATCTCACCTTTCTCAGTAATGTTCCCGAAAGCAACTAAAGCCACTCGCATAGTATCAGCCACCACACCACTTTCATTCTGCTACCTAACGTAATCCTTTGCTAGCTTGTCCCTTTCTTACTTTTTCAAATCCTGAACTCCCAAAGCACAAACTGTTGGCTACACCATTTCTGTTCATTTGGGCCTCGTTCTGGATTCCCTTAAGCTGAAAAAGGTCTCATGTACTAAGAAAAAAACCCATGGTTCAAAGCTCGTTTGAACTGGCTGCTGTTTGATTTGGTACCACTGAAATTTGACTATTACACAGAGAGAAAGCGTGCTCCCTTCTAGTTCGCAAGGTCTACATCTGTTTCAAGAACATACGCACATTTTCCCCAGCAGAACTAGATCCCCAGCCCTCCACGGTTATCACTTTTCCACCCCCACTCAGTGATAATTTACCTCTTTGGATGGTTTCCTGAGCACATCACCTACTCCACCCCCACTCCTGAGCCCATGACTCAGTACAGTAACAATGCACATCAGTAACGTCTCGCACGTATGCTCTTTATTCTCTTCCTCCATTTCTTCAGCAATCACTTCTGTTAACACAGCAAGCAAAGACACGTTTAGAAGGCAAGATCGGTTTTAAATAATTCTCTCCATCCTTTGCTGGCTACACTCTCACTCCCCTTTGCAAAAACGGGTGATTTCCAGCAGCACTGCAAACGCTACGAGCAGACCATCAGAGCAGGTCTCCTACTCTGGTGGCTCCAGCCTGCCCTCCTCTCCTCACCAGCAGAGTTTTCTTTTGTGCTTTAACTGCTGTCTTTGACTTGGTTAAATATCTCTTTCCATTTCTGTTAGTATGCATAGCTTTGGATCACCAGCTGCCTGTTTATACAGAATCATAGCTTTTTGACAGCTCAGAGGACAAAGTGTTGCCTCTTACACTCTCCCTTGGTGCCTAACAGATTGCACAGCCTTTGGGCTGTACTCAAAATGGCAACTTCAACTCTTATTTTTCAAATGGCTAAAATATCACTGCTTATGGAAACAGCATTTTACTAAAAAAGTAGCACTATTTTTTATGACCCTCTCTCCATTTGGCTGAAGCCTCCAACTTCACTGTTGCAGTTCCAGGACTCTGAGAATTAATTACCTAATTTCATATACTTTCCCTGTACCTATTAAAAGTCTCATGACTTACATTTCATCATAGAAATGCTCATGAGTGGATCCCACCTTCCCACGGCAAGCCTTAGATGGGTCTAAATCCCTGAGAAATCCAGAAATACCCCAAACCCAAGAGGGTACAGAAATGATGCTAAAGATTTGCGCATCGTTAACATCTCTGTCCACATAAGACCCTGATATCAAGTTGATTATTTACGATATAAACACATCTCTGAAGTTTTCCTTTCTGCAGCCAGAGCGCATAAAGACAAAGCACACTCTTCTTAGAGCCGAATAAAGAAGCTATTCTTGTATCTATGTTGAATCTTATTTTATCAAAGAGGACACTTGAGCAAAACAGAGCCATCTCCTCTTGAGAGCATGGGCTTGTGGCCATTATTGACATTTGAAACATTTGACCATATAAGAGCTCCACTTCTAAGAGAAATAGCGATGTTCTGTCTGGCTTTCTCAGCCAGCATCATAAATCTCAAAGTTAGTAAATTACATTTTCTAGAAAATAAAACTGAAAATTTTCAGTGCCCAGTCTGAGGCGGGTGATTATGCTACAAGTAATATCTCACATGCACTTTCTTGATCTCAAAAACCCCCCAAACCTACCCTGTCTGCTTAATCCATTGACTACTTCCTGACATGATATTAAAAACAGTTTCCTTAGTTAACTAGATAAAATAATGCTGACAGTAAACAATGTTCTGTTCCATATTTCAGAGCATTATCCTCTGAGATCACATTTAAGAGCCTAATGTTTTAAAATAATAACCTTGTAAGAAGGTAAACTACATCACTTCCTTTTCAAATTGATAAGGTAGAAAATCAAAGCATATGTCAATGTTTTATCAAAGGATTGCTCGGTTACAACAAGTTTCTCTGCAGAATTCATGCTGCAAATGTCATTTTTGCTGTTGGCTTAACTTGATTCGCTTTTAATTTTGTTACCCCTTTTAGTATACAGGGCTTTTTTTTCCCTTCAAATTTTACTTAAGGTGCTTAACTCGAAAAAGTGTGAAAACTTCAGGATAAGAAGTTAGTCATTCCAAAGCAGCTAAGCAGATACTCACGGTCTGAAGGAATGATTGAAGAACAGTTTTCACTGCTACCTGCTTTGCACACATCTGAATAGAGAAACTCGCCAGTCATGGTCTCACCCGGTTCTGTGCGATCTAAAACCAAAAAAGCGATGAGTCAAATAATTTAATATTTTGTGTTTTTCAAGATTACTTTTCAGATATTAAGATATCTCATCGTATTCAGTCTGCAATTACTAGGCAGATTTAGAGTTGTATGTTATCCTAGAGTTTAGGCAGCCACAGTCCTTTCCAATTCACACATTCAGTGATTTTAATTTCAAATATAAACTTATTTCTATGAATTCAAGACCATAGTTGTGCATTTATTTTGCATTAGCTCCGAAGTTGCGAAAGTAATTGAAATTGTTCCAAAAATATTACGTTCTAGTGCACAGTGAATTTTCAAGGTGATTGAAAAATTGCCCTTCAACATCTCGCAAGTATCAAAACCACCCTAGTGCCACACAGTAACACATCTTTGGCATTTCTCCAGCTTGGTGGAAATGTGAAATAATAAGGTCAGTGAGGTTTGGGTGTCCTACAGGGTAGGCAGTAAAATTAGAAAAAATAGTGGGTATGTCAAACAGTGCTTGTCTGAGTAACTCAAGTGAGAGAAAAACAAGAAGTCAGAATAAGCCAAAACCCAAACTCCTTCTCTAACAAATTTAATTCCTATGCTTCCCATCCACTGAGTTGCTTACTTGATGCTATAGGGCAAGGGAAAAGAAAACAACAAAACGTTTTATCTTACAATATGCAACCTATGTTCAGCACTGAGAAGTCTACTATGGAATTTAAACTATAGCAACAAATTGAGGGAGATTAATACAGTCTATAAAAACTATGAGCAAACCAGAGTTTGACACAGAGACCTCAGCTTCACAGGATCGTGGCTTTGAAGGTAATTTCCCTTCATTTATATTCACGGGGTTATTTTAGGTAAAATATTAATTTTTCTTATGTTGAAACTAGAACGCACCATTAAAAGCCAATATAAGCATACAAAATCTGGCAAACTGAGGCAGAACTAAATATCCCCCTAGTGCAGAGCCTTCCCCACGATAGCCTACCTAAAGTCTGTTTGTAATTAAACTGGGGGAGGGAGTAGGTGTTAGATGAATTAGATAATCTCAACTGTTTTAGCAAACAGAAGAGAAATCTTCAGTGTGCAGAAAAGCCCAAGTGCTGTCTTCAGGGGTTCTGCTACCCCACCTCTCTATATGTTGCAGCCGATTACAGCATCTTGTCAAAATTTAAAGGGTAAATATGGCATCCATTTGCTCCAATCTGTTTTATTTATTTATTTAAGCAGAGCCCTTGGTAAGAAAGAAATTGTCAAACTTGTGAGATAACCAGTATTTCTCACAAAAGGTGGAAGACACTCAGCATGCTCCGGGGAACAGAAGTCCATTACTTTCTTCAACACTAGAACAGTCAAAATGAGTCACTGCTACCAACCTGGCAATAACGTTTCGTTCGGGAGCTTGTCTACTTCCAGGATGAAGTCATCTTTGAAGAACAGGTACCCCACTATAGAGAAGAGGTACACCAAGATGAGCGCAAGCACAGCCGTCAGGATGATGGAACGCCCGTTGCGAGTGACACTTTTGATGACGTTCAGCAAGGTCTCCTCTCGGTACACCAAGTCAAAGAGCTGGGGGACAACAAACAAAATCAACGGCTGTTTTTCACATGTACTACCAATATGGCACACTAACAGTGAGCAATATTTTCACCCAAATTAGTGTTGGGAAGAAAATTTTCCATTTAAATGTCTTTACATTCCTCACTCCTCTGGGCCTGTGACATGCCACGAGCATAGCCCAGTCAGGTTGCTGGCTATGTGCTGGCTGACAATGAGAGGACAGGTATTTGTTAATGTGGACCTACGTGAATACAGAAAATAAGCAATTCAGTTACCAGAGGATGTAGCAGACATCAAACAAAGGGATGAAAACAGAGAGCTCCGAATGGGATTTCGGGTTTGCATTACAAGCGACACATTTTCTCCACCAACACTAGATATACTCCTTTAACTGCTTATTCTTAGAAGAATTGCACCGCACAGGATGAATTCCACCCCAAACAGAAGAAACATGTATGCCAGGCATCCCTGTCAGTTGTGCAAGGCCTAGAGTACAGCCATAGGTACAGAGATGCTCCACAGCTAACCAAGTACTCAAAGAACATGAACACTATGTTATATAATTAGTTTTCTCTGTTAATATCAGTATCTTCTGGACTGTGTGTCTAGTAAACCTATTTTTAAAATAAATTAATATTTTAGAATACTTTCTTATTTAAAAAAATAACTCACAGCATGGCAACTCCTCAAGTACCTACTGCTCAGTTACCTTTTCTACGGCTAGATTTTTCAATTATTTTTTTCTCATGCAAGAGCCTATGTGACCTTAAAAGATTTAAACTTTCACCAGGCAGTGATATTACCCGGAGTCAAACCAATTTAAAATGGTTTATTATCTTGGAAGTCAGAGCAGGGCCACAAGCAGTACCTCTAACCTAGAGAGCCTATAGACCTTAGTGTCCGAGATGACGGCCAACTACCACGAGGGGAAATACTAAATATCTTTGTGCACACACATTTACCCTAACAAGCAGTTTTAACTAAACTTAACCTCAAACAGGTGCCTGGCGTAATATGCTTGAAAAGACACAAAATTCTCCATTTGTCTGTAAAAATCAGGAAGAGGAGATAGGGCAGGGATCCTGTAGCCTTCCACAGTAACTTCTAAGTGAAATCACCAGAGGCCCATTTTCAAAAGAGTGCTTGCACGACAGTGTCCGGCTGTAAAGCAGAAAGCAAGCAGTGGATGACATCCAGGTGGGACTTTACAAGCACATAGGAAGAAAAACATTCTGAAGACAAAATGAATACCTACCAACAAACTATAAAAGAATTCATGTACAAAAAGCCCCAGAGCACAAATCAGGAGGTACAGCAGGTGATAAAGAAACTCTACATCCATGATCATTGCCTTGTATCCTCTAGTGAAGGTTCCACAGTTGCCCACAAAACTCATCAGAAAAATGATTTTATTACAAACCTAAGGAAAGATTAATCATAAATTAGTTGCAATACATAGCCTGCAGGAAAAAAAGCAATTTTTCAAAGCTGGTGGTAACTCAGCTATACGGCAACACCAACAACTGTGCTGAATTGTCTGTTACATGCCAGCATTTTACGTGTCAGTCAATGGCTGCTTTCTGTTGCATTTTCTGCACAGCTGAGACAGTGAGCCACAACTAAAACTTAACACATCTATAAAACAGGAACATCGACTCCTGTCCCCAGCTGGTTGTCAAAGGGCATCAGGACTTCAAGATTTAAAGAAAGTAAGAACACTCCCTGGTGTGAGAGGTGAACTGCCCTAAAAAAACCCTCTAAGCTCTGCACTTTCTGCAATCAAATTACTTGCTAGCCTCCAGCAGCCCTTACATTTCTGAAACAGCCCCTACTGCTCGCTAATAAGCGAGCGCTCCAGATTGCCCCAGCATTTCACTCTCAGATCATGCACACAGGAATCCTCCTGTATAGCCCCAGCCATCAGCACTGAAGGAGAGCTGCCTTTGACTTACCTGGAACCTGCTAAACACTGCAATTATCAACAACGGCAACAATGCTAACAACGCAACTCTGATTCTTTAGCACACAGCACTTGGTGACATATTTTGAAGACAAGGAACACTATTAAATGATGCACGTTAAAGCTGAGAACTTTGTAATAAAGGCCAATGCTTCAAGAAGATGCATCTTTGCACAGCTCCTGCTGACTCAGTCAAAGAAACATTTTTGGCTTACTTGCCTAGAAACCACAAGTATCCGGGTTTGAGCATTAATGAAGTTTTCTGGCGGCTCAGTTTACATGCTCAGTCCACGCGTAACTGTAGCAAAACTGCTTAGTGTCAGCTCTTGGCTGGCAGGTAGACTGCAGACAGACATTTGGGAAATGCATTGTTTAGTACATCTTACACAATCCTGTAAATACTGCAGCTCAGTCGCTGAGCAGGAGACGGGTTTGAGCGAACATCCTATTGCTGAAGGGTCACAGAGACTTGTGTACATTTCTGGCTGGGGTGGGAGCTGTTACTAGACTGTGACAAAACTGAGCGAGACCTCAGGGCCCTCCGGCTTAGGGAAGCAGAATTAAATGAGCAGCAGTAAAGTACTTCTGCTAGCAACGACCGAGGAGGGAATGACTCCTTACCCCAGTTCTGCCACAGTGTTCCAGCCTATTTTTGCCTCGGAGCAGGTAAGAAGCCCTTACATAAGAAGCAACAGAACTTCAAAAAACCCAACTTGATACTTACGTTGAATGCACCCAGAAGAAATAAAGTAGGTTGTAAACCAACTGAAAATATTAGGCGTAATATTGTAGAAGCTATTAAGGCTCTGATACCATGGGGCTTAGGAAGAGCTATGACTATAGCCAGAGATATCAGCATAGCTGTCCACAGCAGGCCTGACAAGTGGGGCTCTAGTGTACCTAGGATGAAGGAGAAAAAAACAAAAAATGTTTCAATACTTTGTACACCAAGCAAAACAAAACCAAAATAGCCAGATAAATGCCATTTTATCTTATCTTTGGTGGAGCGCCATTAATCCTCACGTTCAGACGTTCCTGATTTCAAAGTGCTAAGTGGAACGTCTGAGACCAGCGCCTTCAGCAGAGCTTAATTACAAACTTATTACTAAAGCATTATGTAAATGATAAACAGTATTATAGGATTCTTCATTTTAGTGTTCATTACTTAGACAACTTGAATACTGAAAAGGAGAGGAGTTTCGCTAGTGTACTCTGTAGATGATTGAATGTGGAGGTGAAGGAAGACAACAAATACATCCAGGTCCCGATTCACATATTCATCCTGAGTCTCCTATTATGTTTCTGGTAAAAAAACCTTGCACCATTTTTTTTTTTTTTTGTATCTCTTGCTATTTCTGGTTCTATTTAGACTGTCCCATGAGACTGCCTGCTTACATAACATCAGCCTGTGTATCTAAAAATACACTTCTCAAAGAACCATGAAAAATACCCAGCCTAAAATACTGTTTAACCTAGGTTTATGCAGAATATAAAAGACATCTTTTTCTTAAAACTTGCATTAAAAATGCTTTTCTTCAAGAAAACGGTATCTTGACAAGGAAAAAGGCAAGATCCCCTTGCCTCTGCAGGCCTGCAAAAGTAACTAGAATTAATGAAGTCCTTGGTATTGCTGGTGACACACACCTACACATGGGCTGCTCATCACCATGAGAACAAGGAGCAAAAGATAAAGACTGTAACGGGGCTCAGCGGCCAGGAGAGCACTCACAGAAGAGTGGGTTCTGGGCCTCAGCTTGTTTCTCATTCCTAGGGACCAGAAAGAGACTGGGAGCAAATCGGCAGCGGTGTCTGCCCTTGGAAAATGAGGATCATGAAGCCAGCGTTCACTCGACACCGAGGTCCGCACCCAACCTAACCTTAAAGCGCTTGCTGTGAGCACATGGACTCCACTACGAGCCTGCTGGCAGGAGCATGGCGTAACCCAGAGAACTTGCAGGGAAGTTCTGCCTCTCTGGAATTCCCGCAGTTTCAGTACCTAATCCCATGCATCCAGTTTTGTTTCTGCTCCTCGAGTCAGAAGTTTTACAATTCCTGCTACGGCCACATGCTGATCAGCTGCTCGGGTCAGCGTGTCTGAGCTGCTCAGGACACACAGAACTTCCCCCAGCTGGTCTGTTTTCAAAAGTCCAACTTTTTTAAAGCTAAAATAAATATACGCATATTTATTATTTACATGGCTGGTTGTAACTCATAGAGGAAGAGATTTTATCAAAATGTTACCTGATAAAGTATTTCAAATATGCAGGGTAGGGCACATAAAAAATGCCAAATGATTCTCCGCACCCCCCAGTCCTGCAACTTGTAGTCTCAACAAACTTGTTTAATTACCAGCTTTGCTAGCAGCCATTAATTCAGACTTTTAAATTTTAACTTGTGATCTTTGAGACTGGAGACAGAAAATTCAGCTGCTCTTCGTGCTGGTTAAGCCCTTTCAACCAGCTGCTGGCCAGAAGGGAGCCGGGGTGACCCCGAGGTCTGCCGTCCCACGGTGTGACACAGAGGTACAGCTGCTGAAACCCAAGCCTGTTCCAGAAGTTATCTGTCCTCTTCCCTCTTTCAGGAACACCAGACTTCGGTCTAATATATCCCGTACTTTCCCACATGCTTTACCTGAGCGTGCTCAGGATGCAGAAGCCCAGAACCACACGCTTTCCGTGCTCATTGTCTTTATTCCCCTGCTAAGACAGCTGCCGTCAAACACTACCTGGACAAAATGACAGCTCTCCTCAAATTAACTGGTGAGCCGCAGAGAGTGTGAAGTGGCTTTTATGTTGCACACAGAGCCCAGACAATAACTTTCTTACATTGAGGCTACTGCTGCCCTTCAGCTGTATTTTCTGTAGGCTCTGTAGTTAGCAATCAACAAGAGAAAGAGGCCGAGGGAAGTTCAATGGGAAGAGATAAGCATCTATCTGGCCCTGTTGCATCATGAACGTTTAAGAAAGGGAAGTGAAAGTTTGAACATGAATAACCCTTTCCAGGACGGGGTTTTACTTTTGGGGTCCTTATTTACTCCAGTTGACAGAGATGTGGAAAAAGCTCCCATCCAAATGCTTCCTCCATACCAGCTTTGCAAGCAATAGCCGTGATAGAGCCTTTGCGGGAATATTTCTCCAGATTTTCTGATTCTTGCTGACATGAATCCACCAATCAATCTGCCCTAGGGTGCTTCTCTTTGCAGAGGCTGAATCTAAGGAAGAGCAGCTGAATCTAATCAGCTTCTATTGGAAGTATTTACTGAATTGGCTCTAAGAACCACCACCGTCGCACAAACCCACTGTTTGGATCAAAAGCAACTTCCATGAGAGCTATTACAGCAAGATTGTGCAATCCCCCCTGAGCCACACATGTTAACCCATACTTTATGTTAGAGATGATAGCAGGCCCAGCTGCTACCCACTTATGGCAAGGAAATGCAGGTTGTTCCTGAGCCAGGAGAGGAGGCTGGCACACTCTTCTGCACTCCCTAAGGCAACCTCTGCTCTAAGCACTCGCAGAGGTAAGGTGCTCCTGAAGAGACAGCAGCAGGAGGGGAACCAAGCTCATATTCTCGATCCTCCAACAACTTTCAAGGCACGAGGCAGGTCACTTCTCATACGTCTCACCTGCCAGGACTCAAGGCAAGCTCCCGACCCTGTACAACACTCACAGACTTCCTGATCTGCTATGTAACCATGAAGCTTTATGAAAAATGACATTAAAAAAAGCAATAAATTAACATTTCTTATATTCTTAGTTCAATATTTCATGACAGAATTTTAAAACAAAGTAGAACAGTCAAGTAATTAAAAGTAGATGTCTGTCTTTGGTAATTTTTCCTAGGAAAAAGCACAGCTCTACATTTTCTTTACAAATGCCCCAAGAAAAAGTCAGAAAATAACACAATTTAAATCAAAGCAATTAAAAAAGCCAATTTCTGTTCTACTGGCTCTACTGAAGTTAATAGGACACACAGGGGACAGAATTTGGCTCATCAGACCTTATTTGTTCATATATTTTTATGTCTGATATTGGTACCTCCTCGAATTCCTTTGAATGGATAGAAAAATGCTACGAGCAAGTTCATAAGGACAGCCAGGTTAAAGGAAATACTGCTCCAGAAGGACATGTTGCGAGCACACCAGTACAGGAAAGGCTGAGCTGCAAAACAACAAAAATAATTCTTATTAATAATGGAGCATTTAAAAAACCAAGACGTCTATATATAAAAAAAAAACAAACACATCATTTCCATCAAGCTGATTATTTTCTGTTTGCCCAAAAGCACAGCATCAACAGCACTAGTATTCATTGCTTATCCTGAAGTTTATTTGATTACTCT
This sequence comes from Anser cygnoides, assembly GCF_040182565.1. Taxonomy (NCBI): domain Eukaryota; kingdom Metazoa; phylum Chordata; class Aves; order Anseriformes; family Anatidae; genus Anser; species Anser cygnoides. The sequence continues at coordinate 4,035,754 of NC_089882.1, forward strand.
TTATCTTTGGGGTACTTCCAGCTTCTTAGATCGTGCTTTAAGGCAAAGAACTAATGTTAAAAAGGAGAGTATTTCCTAGCATGAATTGATTTAGCAGCAGCATGAGAACAAGTTCAGAAATACAAGAGGTCAAGGACTTCAGGTTTCCCCTAATAACGTACTTTGTACTCAGAGTCACTCAGAGAACGATTAGGAGGAAGAAAATGTGTACACGTTCGCATCGGTGAGATTCAGCCCCATCCCTCCCAGCTGTGCTGCTACCGCTGCTGGCAGCAGCTCCCCTGCCCTCAACGCCTGCCCGCGTTCAGGCTTCCTTTCCACTGCAGCAAGCCAGAAACAACACAGCGAAGGCCTAGGTGCACAATTAAGACACAAAATGCAGCGTAGCGACATAACAATAAAGCTAAAATGTTTAGGACTGGCTGCCAAGCAAATAAAACAACTTTACTTCACGCTGATAATAGACCAATATAGTCCCAAAATAATAAACCAGTTGAAGCTCAGCTGGCCTTCCCTCTGTACTGTGGGCAAAGGGCACATACGTAACCGCACGGAGCTAGGGGTACAGTTAAATAGCTGTGTATTTTTGAATACATACAAATGCCTTTAAAAAAGCCTTATTAAAATTAATAATCTCTGCAGCTAGAACCAAGAGGCACAAAAGCAGAAAGATTCATTTTCTGAAGTGGTCATGGACAAGAAGATGAAAAGGACAGCTAAAAAGCTGCCTCACAGTAATTCCCTCTGCATCAAGGCAAAATCCCCCAGAATTTAGCTCCTGCAGGCTTATTGTGCAGCAAATTGTGTACTCCTGAAATCTACAGTAGTGAAAAATCTATTAAAAATTCTTTCAAAGAAGGGAATGTTTTTCCCTTTTGGAAGGAGGTAATGCATACAGATACCAGAGAGCAAAGGCAAAGAAGCTCACAGTGAAATTTAGGGAAAAGATTAAAATGCAAACTCTGAGGCTGCAAAGAAGAGTAAATTAACGAATGCAGCAGTTCTGAGCATCACAGTCGTCACCACCTCTCTTCAGTAAATCACCTCGTCTAGCATCCTAAGCAAAAAAGTGGGTTAAAAGAGTTATACAATGCTTCATTATACTGAGTTGAAACGCACATAAAAAGCATATGCATGCAACAGCTGAATGTAAAGGAAAGGACGACAAAAAGGCACCCAGTCGCTGTAAGAATAAAAGCTCCGTTGCACCTGATTAGCCAGGCACACGTTAAGCTTCGATGGAATGAGATGTGGCAGTGTCCTGAATACACGAGGCAATTCTATATTACTTCTCTTCCCGATCTCGTTTTAACCGAATGAATTTGTAAGCAGGTTGAATGAATTTGTATGTAATTCTTGTACAAAGGGTCATTACAAAATTCCAGGTTTTACCTTACACTGCTATTTGGGGGTGGGCACAGACTACCTGCCCTATGAGGCACTTTCACCTGGTTTTGGCAGGCTCCTCTGAGTTCCTTATTAAGACCTTGGGAGACTTACGGTGCTCAGATCATGAGTCAGCTCCAGGAGCTGAAGAGGGGTGGAAATAATAATCTTTAAAGACTTTTTAGAAAAATGTTTCTTTCCAAGTTTAACATCTCGGGCTGATGCCTTTCTCGGGTTTCAATAAATTGCAAGTGGATCACATGAGCACAACACAGCACTGCCAGCCTGTCACGTCTCAAAAACACAAACCTGCACTGAAGATGTGAGAAATGATTGTATAAATGTAGACTATCAGTCAGAGGCCTAACAAAACCAGAACATTAGGAGACAGCCTGAAAGATTTCCCGCATGGTGTAACAGAATTATAATCTTAATGAAAAATTCCAGTTCTTCAAAGAAAAAAGAAATATTTTCCATTTTTGCATATGGATCTTGATTAATTTGCAGCCTGCTGTTAATTTTGGATATCTTCACAGCTTGCTTGGAGATTGCCTCAAAGACAACTAAAGTAACCCAGAAATCTAGACTTAAACAGCAAAATTCAACAGAATATATGGATGCTGTCAAACGCAAAGTTGCCCATTTGTTTAACATGTCATATACTATCTTTCTTGTAGAGTTCTTAGAAGTCATTTTAGGAAGCAGCTTACTGGGGGGGTTTGATGCTGAGAGAAGTATTAATCCATTGTTAAGTGGAAATAGCTCCACTCTAGTATTCATAAAAATGAAAAATTTAAGTAGAGCTAAATTTCAATAGAGCTGATCAAGTTTCAGGCTGTCCTACCTATATCTGATCTTGATAATTTTAAACAAAATTACAATTGCTTTTCTTTGTTAAAAGAAAACAGAAATACATACACCCCAATTATCTGAAGCAAATACTGAGTTTCTGTTGCCAAAAGTGCAAGACATCATCAGCTCTGGTGTGAACTGTGCCTATGCATCCTAACAACAAAGTGGAGAGAACCCAGGCTTTTCTTGGAGGTGCACATTGAAAGGGCAAAACGCAATTGGAGGTTGCAACAAGGGAAATCATTTCATTAAAAGTCATCTTCAGAACAAGAAAGATCAAGAGGTCCCTTCTCAACCCTTTTTTTCCCCTACAAGATGCCACGGACTGAGTACCACCAACGTCTCCATCGGGGAAAAAGCTTTGCCACCACACCGGTGTGGATTTGTCCAGCCCTGCAGGCAGGTTTCGGTGGCTGGCAGCGGCACACAGCCGTACAGAAGCCCACTCCCACATTTGCTTTTGTAGGGAGTCCTGGACTCTTTGTGCTCTTGCACTAATTACTGGTATTTAGCTGATTCAAGCATGGGAAACAACAGGGGTATCAGATGGCAGATGTTGACTCGAGGAGGAAATAACCACTTTATCTGACATTTCCGAGTGGCAATGTTGGTAAATTCTAACCACTGCCCACTGAAGCTGAGCCTCATGCACAACATTTCTCCTTCAGCAAAAAAAAAAAAGATTTTTTTTTTTAAATAATTTTAAGCAAACAAGCTAGAAAGTTTACTGGGTGAAATGGTGGCACTGTATGGATTAAAATATAGTTCTAAAAGTTTTCCCAGCTGCCAGTGGGAACCTCAGAGGGAAAAGCAGTGCTTGAAAACATTTGCTTTCAGCTATCAGCATCACAGGGCTGTAAGGGACTTACTCAGCACGTCCTCTAGTCTACTCCTTGCCCACAGAAAGGATTAACTTTAACTATTACTGGAAAGCACGTGTTTAACCTGTTCTTAAACACCTCCACTGCAGGAGATGCCATACCCACCACAGGCAGCCCACGTTTGTGCTGCGTTACCCAGCCTTACTCTTTCTTGCAATGCAAGGGAAGTGCTGCTTGTACCCAGCGCAGGCAAGGAGAACGGACCACTGCTCCCTTCAGTTTGGCCCTCTTCATTTCTCCCTACCACCAAATGCCATCTCATTTAAGCGAAGCCTCCACAAATGTGTTCCTTTCTCTTGCATCTTAAAAAAGACGACCTGTGATCTTTCTTACTGCTGTCCCCTGGATCCCCTCCAGTTGGTCCATATTGCTGTGGCGTTAAGCTTGAATTCATTACGGCATATTGCCATCGTGCAGAGGAGCAGATTCTTTCAAACAATCATCAAGGTTGCTGCCACACTGGGGAACCATCTGCTATCAAGTCAACGTTTTAAATTTTTTAAAACCTGACCTAAGTACTCTGCTGGTAACCCTCCGCACTCGTAACAGCCACTTACCTCGCAATTTCTTTTGCCAGTTCATCTCATTAAAGAGGTCTTCTGATTTCATGAAGAAATCATTGATCTTACTGCCTTGTTCATCCCTCTCCGTGGTGTAATATATCCGCAGCTTGGACTCCTTGGTGAGGAATTCACATATACTGGGCACAGGGAAGACGATTTGCTCCATTGTACGGTCCGACCTGACAATCTGAACAACAGTCTTATTGGAGTTTTCCCTAGTTTTAAATGTTTTTATTTCTTGGTTTGTCTGCTTTCTTCTTCTGCACCCTTTAAAACCAGCTACGTGTGGAACTTGGATGCATTTCTGTAGAACAGCAGCCTGACAGACACTTCAGCCGATTTACCTTTCAAAGCAGGCCTACATTTTGCTCCAAGATTGATAATTTCCATGCTGTGGTCTTATTCTGGCAATACTGTTCAGAGCTGGGATTTCCAAGGGGCCCAGTAAATCCTGCACCAAAGCTGCTCTGAATTTCAGCACAATCTGGTCACTCGATTCAGGAAACTTAGCAAGTTTTAGCAACACATTGAGCAGGAAAGTATAAGGAGTAACAGTTATATTTATCTTGCTTATTACAGAGTTTTGTGAACTCTCCATGTTTGTATATGTTTTACTTTTTAAAAGCACCTCAGATTGACTGTACAACAGGCCAAAACGCTCATTTTAATACAGAAAGAATGGCAGAAGATATCACTAACTATGGATTAAGCAATAGTACCGGCCAAAATGTAACATAAGTGAAGTTACACTTCCTCCTGCCAACAGAGCTCTGCTCAGCTCCATCTTAAAGCCCACACATGACAGCTCAAAAATAGCTCCCCTCCCAGAGGCTGTCAAAAAAAGTTCTTATGTCAAAGATGACAGTCCACACAGGTAGTCAGTTCAATCAAAATATCATGTATAATGTAACTGTTGTTTCATTACACAGATTTTCTTCCAAACCGCTCCTTCCCCAGAAGACCACATCTCCCCATGCCCCCCATGTTTCCCTTTACCTCAATCTGTGCCGTGTGCTTGGCGTAAAACTCCAGAGCCTCATCTCCCTCTATCTGACCTCCCGGCTTCAGCATGTTCTGCAGCTCTTTGTTATGACGAGCCAACTAAAATAAAGGAATGCAAAGGGAGTGGGAAACACCAGATGTCTCTCTATGATATTAAATTTCTGATTTTTGGCATAAAAAAAGAAATAGTATGCAGTCAGCTGCTAAGAAAGGGCAAAGTTGACAGAAGGCTTCTTCTATTCCAACCAGACACCCTGCAGCTCTATTCTGGGAGCAAGTCAGAAAGATTCCAATATATATTTTAATATCCACGGTGTATTCCTCTTTTATCCATTTTCTCCCACTGTTTGCCTGACTTGGGAAAGTTTCTGACCATTCACATTCAGTCTATCCTTCTACACCCACCCTAATTCAAAGGTGTGCCTACTGCTCAAGTATTGAGGCAGGGACGGAGGAGAACGTTTGCATCACCTAAAAAGCAGATTCACAGAACACTGCTCAAAAAAATGCTTCTGGATGCTCTAAATTACTTTTATAGCATAATGACAGTGTGTTTTTTTTTTTCTCAGATGCAAAAGGAACAAGGAGTCTCTAATGGAGGGATCTATGTAGCATCGTTACATAAACAGACCTAGATTTTTTTCTCCCCTTGGTCTTTGACCTTTCCAACACCACGCTGTATCAATGCAGCAAACCCGACCAGCTCCAACATAAATGATGAGAGAGAACGTGGCACGAACAATAAAAGCAGGGTGAGATTTCTGCTTAAGGTTTAAATGATCCATGAGAATAATTTATTTGGGAGTAGAAAGTAACTTCTGATACAGCTGAAAAATAATATTTTGCTCCCCAGTTCTGCCAAGAACTTCAATTGTGTGTCCTCAGAAACTTGGTCAAGAAGCTGCCTGTTTCCCATTATAAAACTCTGAACAGTTTCTTATTCATTACAGAAGTTTCATTTTTGACTTTTTTAAAGATAAGATTTTGCTGTTATACAAAGAGAACATGCAGTGAGTTTGTCTCTGAGCCATTAAAACAATTTCAGTGAAAAGCAGACCTCTTGTTATTCACAATTTGTGTTACTTAGTGCTAACAAAAGCTGCGAATTCAATTCTACCTGATGAGCTAATATATAAATGTTGTGCCCCACGTTCCGAGGAGATGCTGCAAGATCTTCTCCATTCTCTCCATCCTCAAATTCTACTTCGCCTTGTAGGTATGCCTTCTTTATCACTTCCACCTAGAAAAACAGACACAGGCCAATGAAGAGACGGCTCAGTTTGAGGGCTGAAGTCTGCTAAGGCCCATACACATTTGGTGCTCTTAGAGCAGTGAAAGAAAGCTGACCGTACACATTCAAGAGGAAGGGCAGTGGGCTTCAACATCCAGGATAAAACAGGAGACCTGAACTCAGCATCTTCAGCCTGGCTCATCAACACGAGAAACCAAACTTTACATTTCCCTCCAAGTAATACGTTCTGGGCCGTGCTCATGGCACACTACATCACATCTGATCTTTGGCCCCTGCCATGACTACACACACTTGGACGAGCTGTCAGTGTTTCAGGGGTACTTTGAATCTGTTTGTGTCTTTACCAATTAACACATTAAACAGCCCAAAATGCTGCTAGAGTTTACTGAACAGCTTTTAGGTCACAATATATCCGTTTTGTGCACAAATAGTGTCTTTACACAGATTCCAAAGTGTAAGGTGATGCCCTCTTCCCTTCTTTATGCAGCAGTAAAGCAGCTGTCTCCGGAGCATTCAGCACAACTGAAGTGCTCCTGCTCTCTGGGGGCTAACCAGGTCCATGCTCGGCAAACACCGCATTCAGTCAAACCCGTGCCAAGACCTGCAGTTGTCCGGGACCTGTGCGCAGAGCTGCACAGTGCCTGGGCTCACCCCACGACGACACCTAGCCAGGAGCGTCGGGGCAGCCCAGGGACTCACCAGCTCCTTGGGCCTCATGTTGTAGAGGATCCTCTCTGCATTCTCGCTGTCGTGCCTGCTCTCCATGATTGCCAAGAGCAACTTTGAAGCGTTGTTCTGAAGGGAAGGAAGAACACCACCAGTCACTGCATGGAGTCAAAAGCAGAGCATATCCAGCTCCGGCTCCTCCATACACACTGCCCAGAAGGGCTCGAGATACTTGGTTTCTGTGAGTACAAGCACCAGGCAAGGCAGAGCCACCCTGCTGGAGCTACGGCAGGGCTCCTACAACCTCAGCGTGCCAAGCACTCCCTCTCATCTAATTATTTGGCTATACAGCTTAGGTGGGTTTTTTATTGCTTGTTTATTTTTTAAAATCAGTTTACTTCCCAAACCCTATTTATCAGCGAACACCAAATTAAGGTTTAGATTTCTCAAATAGTGAGGTTTTGAAGCTGGTGTGTATTATTTTGTAGTGTTAAAAATGCTGCAGCATTACTACAGGCTTTCAACCCCACAATGGTGCAGCTCAGCTTTACTCAAGATTCTGTTGATTAAATCAAAGGACAGCCAAGGCTGAAGACACAGACGTGCTTCGCTGCTTTTAACTGAAAATTACTCTGCGACCTGCTCATGCCAAGAAATAGGAGGAGGAAATGGGAAACTACCACAAGGCACCAGACTACTTTAATACGAACAATTAAGATTAAAATCCATCATGACTGACAATAAAAACCAATAAAAGTATTTAATTTTGAAGTATAATGCTAATTGAGTCTAAAAGCATTTTTTATTTAGAATAATAAAAAAGCCACACTAGCCATAATAATGGTGTGAGTCGGCAGCGGAAAACAACGAGACATTGCACTATAAGACAGGACAGTAAGTCGGAAAGGAAATACTTCTCAAACATATGCTGAAGTAGGAGTACTCTGTGACTATTGTAGCCAGAAGACAACCTGCTAGGGTATTTTGAAAACAGCACCAGGGCTAATTATTTCAGCATTAATACGAATAGCCATAAAAAAATCTTGATGACTAAACATCAACTGATTTAACAGCAGCAATAAAGTATTAGGGAACTAGACGTAGCACGAGAAATTTTACTTCCATTGTACATGTAAAAGCTTACCAACAGAGAAGTTTTAATTGGAATTAATTTTTTAACAGGTAATTATTTTAGGACTCCTCAGCACATCTTGATTGTCTGCAGTCACCCACATCTGAAAACTGGTGACTCCGTGTTATCATTTAAAATACGATATTGCCTGAGACAGTCTTTGGGCACCGCGTTCAGCTCTCTGATGCATATAATTTTTTGGCACTTGTGATTATTGGGATATAACAAACACCCATATTATTCCAACAATAAATTTGTTTCATCCTGCTTATGTGAACGTCGATCACACAAAACATTCACTTGCCTTCAGCTCCAATACAAGGTCCATCCTCTTCTTTCCCAAAGGGTTGATATCATTGAGGATTAATGCTGTGATGATGTCAATACCATTGGACTCGTGAGTAGCAATGCAGTTCTGTCCAAAGAAAATTAATCAAACTTCACTGATTGTCTAACTACAAACGAAACCTAAGCTAGTGATGCAGCCAGGACAGAAGAGTTAGTTCTTTCATCACCTGGCAAGCTGTTTAAGGTGGATAACTGAACACAATACTCCAGACAGTGCAATAACAAGAGATAAAAGCATTTTGTTTCAAGCTTTTCCTATAATCAGCCACGGCATGCCCTACTGAAACCACCCAGACTCAGGAAGCAGAAAGCAACACAGTTGATAAACTAAGTATTTACATGCCAAAGTGCTCAGGCTGAATAAATAGCTAAGGAAGAACACTTTTACTAAGGTTAGGGAGAGTTTTCTTTGTTCTCGATGTGCCAAACACCACCAACTTCAGAGCCTTCTAATCAAAGAATGTGACTTTCCATATCCTTCGTGCTTGCCCTGTAACCTTGCTCTTATAACTGCCCGTAACTAAAACGTACGAACTGACAGCAGCTTGCTACTTCCAATGGCAGAGCCTTGCTCTCTTATTGAGCTCCTCTGCAAAGATGCATGCTCACATTTAAAGGTGGTTATTCCTCCTAGTCTGTGGTCTGTATTACAGAGATAAAATACAAATGGACGCGTAAAGCTTCATGCATTATTTTGCATAAATATGATTTCACCTGAACATCTCTGTCATCCCCACTACGCTTTGTTTAGCTCTCCTGTAAATTACAATTGGACGGACAAAGGTGCTTCAAAGGACAGGTTTTCTTTAAGACATTTGGAAAAGTCATATTCTAGTCTTTCTGTACCATACTAAGACTCCAACAGAATGCAAATGCAGAAAAGCAGCAGATATCCATTTTCTAATCCCAGAGACTCGTGTATTAAAAGGAAGACATGACGATCAGATCTTGCCAGCCCAGTGCAAAAATTCTCCCCTAACACATACTGAGCACGTGTTATTTAGTCAATACCAAAGAGCAGCCAGAGTTTAGAAAATTATTTAGGCGTAGCTATCTCTTGTTATCTATAGTTATTCTAGACTTTCAGACTTCAGACTTCATTTGCCTAATTGAAACAATTATAGCAAGAATCACATTCAGACCAAGGGCAGAAGCATGGGACTGTTTAATTGGTGGTGCTGCTCTAAAACGCGGCTGTACAACAGCCGAGGAGGTGGGGCGATGAAGTGGGAAAGCAGAGCCAAGCAGTACAGCTGCTTCGCCCTGTGGTCCTTCCCACTGGAGCAAACCGCAGTTCTCGAGCAGCTACGAACTCCTGCTTATCCAGACAAAGCATTTTCCTGGATTCATTCTTAACCATTTGGCCGCAGAAGCACAGAACAGACCAGGTCCAGCTGTGGGTCAGTAACTGCTCTATCAATAGTCTGATATTTATCTATTTATTGCCGTTCCCCAGTTGCCTTCCCTGTAACATCATTGCTCAAACCGCCACGCCTGCTCCAAAGCATCCTGCTCATAGGGTCACCTACAGCACTGGCAGCCAGGCAGAGGCTCCTCGGGAGCCAGCACCACGTCCCCTGCGCTGGCACAGGCGGTCAGCAGCGACACGCAGCTGGGGCTGCCCACAAGACAAAATCTGAAAAGAGCCTCGAGCCCCCCCGCAGGGTTATCACCTTCATTAACAAGGCCACAGAGCTCCAGCTTCTCCCGCTTGGCTGGGGGCCACATTGCTCATTTACCACGGGCAACATGGCTTGGTTTTAGTGACAATTTTACTATAACGGATTTTAAGTACAAAAATGTCCCACTCTCCCTGTCTCTCATGTCTAATATAACAGCTTTAATCCTAGCAAAAGCAGAAAATTTTCGAGTGATGCTTGGAGTGGTTTAACTCCTTGAGGGAGGCCCCAAGAAAGAGTAGGTGACTGTTGTGAGTTTATAAAGAAAAAATAACGCCAAACCAAAATCCCTTTGTCAGGCAAGCAAAGTGAGTAGCAGTGTAAGACAACACAAGTTGAGCAGGCTGAGAGCCAAGCCAAGCAGAGCACACGCTGCAGGCACGGGGAGACAGGGATGAGCTTTGTCCAGCTACAGACACGTTACCTGGTTTTCGTGGCATGGCCCCTGACAGTATTCGGTCAAACTTTCCAGTGTCTGGTTGATCAGCGCTACGTTTTTCTCATTTATGTACAGACCAAGAAGCCCAAGTCCTCCAGTTGTGCTTCCACAGATGCAGTCCAGAAACTGGAGTGTCTCGCACACCAGGTTGTAGTTCGTCTTGTTGTTCTGGCAGCGTAGGAAATTCTGCAGTGAGAGTGTCACAGCCAGGGCAGGGGGGAGGACAGGAAAAAGGCATACAAATTGATGTTTGGATCATAACGTTTTATTAAGTTCATCAACCCGCAATTGCACTGCATGGTATATTGCTCTAATTTCACTGGAACTTCATTACAGGGAGCCTGGACAAGCAATTTAAGACTCTTCCAGGGCTTGCTTGCAACGTGCTGCTCTCCGGAGCAGCTTGTTGGCTTCAAATTTTATAGAAGACAACAAGTAATAAACAGAGTGCATCCATTAGAGCACTAAGCAGCAACACAGAATAGGCAATTCACTACAGATCAGAAAGCTCCTCCAAGCCTGGAAGCTTTCTTTCTACCCTACACGCTACATTTCACTACTGATGATCACCGAAGACTCCTCCTGAGACCTTTCTCCCAGACGGAAAATGCCGTTCCCTGGCCTTGGCTTCACAGCAGCCCCACCTGCATGGCAAGGAGGCACCTGGCTGCATGACTTGAAGGAGAGCGTCTTTAAATGCAATTCTCTCAATTGCATTTCTTCCCACATAATTACTGTAATCCCTGCTTGAAGCTGCTGATTAGGAGCAGCTCCTCTCATGCAACACCAGACTTATCAGCATGGATTAAATGTGTTTCCCCTCTCCTGTATTCCAAATGAGGAAAAAGAAAAAAAACAAACCCGAAGAGGGACAATTAATGAAAAACAATTTCCCAGTGACTCAGATGCTATTTGTCAGTATGTTCCCAGCAGTGCTCTGTGAAAACAGACAGACACCACCACTTTCTTTTCCTAGAAGCTTCAGCAGGAGATCTCCTATCTGGCTCAATTCTAGCAGGTTACAAAACACTTCGTTTTAAAGGTGGAAAAAAAAAAACACCCTTTGACGAGCAAAATGCATGGGACTATGGAACCAGCAAAGTCTTTTCTACCAGCCTGCAGCAGAGCGCTGCTAACTGATTGCCTCTGGTGGCTGCGTCAGACTAATAAGTCTTTTAAGGCAAGCAGACTGAGAAATTGCCAGATTCAATTGAAGGCTAAGCTAAAAAAGGAAAATGCTGTCTCTGAATACAGACTAAAGGTGACAGTGATTCAGCACATTTCAACTGATTGCTCATTTAATATCCTGACTTTTGATTAACTTGTCAGAAAGTAGAAAGGTTGATGCTACAGAAAGCAGAGCTCTTCCCTTCCCTCCGGGAAAAAAAAAAAAGCAAAAATCATGGATAATATCGAAATCTAGGAAACAAAATGCTCCTGTGGCATGGCATTAATTCTGAGAGTACCTAGCCGAACTTGTTGATCCAAAGTCAATAAAAACAAAGGGAAGAGGAGGAATGAGGTACAGGAGGCAAAAGGACAACGTTAGATGGCTAAACAAGGTGAAGGAAAATACGGCAGAAAACAAGTCCCTCTGCGCTGGGAGATACTGCCCCAGGGAACCTGCTGGAGTCCCAGCTTGTCCTTTCCTACCACCCAGACCATCCTGAGGGCTACGACATGGGAACACAACCCTTAATATCACAAGTGCCCTCCTGTAACTTCTGGTGGGAATGAACCTGAGGCACCACCTGCAAGACCCTGCATTCACAATAAAGAGCGACGGGGCTGCAGATTCAGCTAAACGTGAAAAATATGCAGCTTGTGGGATCAGGAGAAAGCAGGAAAAAGCACTCGTACTGCTTAAATTAAAGCATCCTGTATGGTCATTTGAGAGAGAAACGCTTTCCAAGGGGATGAAGTGCACTCAAAGGCAGTCATTAAAGTCCTGCTTTTGCGAACAACCTGCTGGAGATGTTTCATGCTGCCATCCTGCCCACGTCTGGGACACACGACTGGACATGGCCACATTCGGGAAGGCAGCACCTGCAGCGGGTCCTTAATGCCTGAGCAGCACGTTGGGCTGTCGGAGAACTTGCTTCCCTGTACACAGCCTAAAGCTGAGCACCCTTTAGAGAAAACACGTTGGATAAAAATAAAGCTGGCTACTAGCAGAACACTAGCGCACTTTGTTCAAGCACGGATGAGCACAGAATCCTTGGAAGGAAGAGCTCTGCCATTTACATCGGTAATTCCCCCACAAGCCTCGGTGTTGTCATTGGACGGCCTTTGTTTTAGCAGAAACCTGATCCCTGACTGCAAAAAACTTTGCAAAGAAAACACAAATAAGAGCCAAGCCTCAGTACAGTGAGATTTTTAAGTGATCAGATTTTTCTTTACTAGCAATCAAGTACGGCAAGGCATTTTTCACTGAATATTGTGGTCTATATTGGTCTTTAAAAGTTAATTCTCAGACAGGCTTCCTGCCTAAAACATGACAAGCTAAACCTGCTCATTCTCTGCATGCTGTAGTACTGCCCTGCCAGCCAAATCATTGAATCACTGCTCTGCAGCAGGCAAAGCTTTACTTCTTTATAACCTACGCTGTGCCTTCAGCGATTAGGAATAGAAACAAACAAACATTAAAAACCACCAGGAAAAGTTATGTCAATTCATTCTTTTTTTGCACAAAAGCAGTATTTAGCCTACTGGCTTAGAGCTTTCATCTTAGCACGACTTGCTAGCATATTACTGCAATATTTATCTTATTTTGCAGAGATAAGTCACTCGATAAGAAAAGAACTGAAGCACTAACAATTTGATCTTGATGGGGAGAAGTAAGCGTAGCAATGGAGCTGCGTGTTTAAGCGTGGCGGGGTGGGAGGGCCGGTCCTTGCCTCGTGCACAGGCTGGTCCAGAAGGAAGAAGAGTGATGCAAAAGGCACGGTATTGCAACTTGGTGAGCCATTTCAAAGGCTTCTGCCTCACTTAAACACATCCCCTTCCAGGCTCTCACAGAGGCGATTTGCATTCCCCGCCTTTAGCAGTTGCGAGCAGCCTGATGTTTTGCAACAGCTTGTAAAATGCCTGGTTCGACAGACCTCTAATTGCGCTAATAGAAGTGAAGAGGAATCACCCAAATTTAAGCCTCAGTTATGTAACCTGGGACGACGTATGGTTTCCAGAATAAAGAACAAGTCTTGTTTATTCCTTTAAGTAGGGAACCCACTGACGATATTGATAGGGGTTCCGTTATAACCTGCTAGCTGCAGACAGGTTTTGAAGCCCCATACATTCCTACCTCTGCTTCAGTGCTGAAGGAGAAAGGCAAGCATCAAGGCAGGCAAGCAGTAATAAGATTATTTTTGAAAAACAGTTCTTTCTACTTTTATTTTAACCTTTTTTCTCCCAGAGCTGAATGCAGCTACTAGATGCTAGGGGAATTTAATTGTTCAGGACGGTGAATAGCTCAGGCCAAGTTTTCGCATTGGCTTGAATTCAATTTTGTTCCTATAGCTTTCAGTGCCTAGCCAAAGACAGCAGCAAGAAAGGATCCTGTGCGTGCGGTTTGGACTACTGCCACGCAAAACTGGCGTCCTACTTGTCTCCGACATTGCTAACGGCATGAAAATTGTTTGACAAAACAAAGATCAAACAGTTTACGAAAAATTAGGAGAAAGCCTGGTGTATGTAACCTCAGCACCTATAAAACGCTGGAAGAATTACATGTTCATAGCACAGAAACATTAACATACAGCTCTGATTTCAAATATTGCCAGCAGCAGGGCATTCAAGTTCGGCGGAAGTGATTTGGCAGGTCTGAAAAGCATTCACACAGGGTCTTACAGTTCTGGCATACTGTACAACAATATGCAATCAAGGCAATTATTCCTCCTTTATGAGGGCATTTAGTGCATTGTACTGTGTCTCTCGAGCTCCTCACGTTCAATTCTAATCCAGCGGCAGTGGTTATGCTGAACGAAAATCATGTTAATTACAGTCCATTTGCAAGCAAGAATCTTATCTCCTGTGGAGGCATGTGCTAAATCAGATGAGTCTCACTACTGGAATGCTACAGACACATCACAGAACATCACAGACCACCGAAGGTGGCAGAGACCTTTGGATTCTGCCTAGCCCCATGGCTGCTCAGAGCAGGGGCAGCAACAGGAGGCTTCCCAGGACTGGCCAGTGGGGTTTTTGATGCCTATTTCTCTATCCTGCATTTCATCAGCTTCTCCAATGATAAATCCAAAACTACTCCCAGTCGCCTTCTTGCTCTTATTATCTTTGAAAGTGGCTTCCAGGATTAGTTATCGCATCGTCTTCTCTGGGATCGAGGTGAGCCTGATTAGCCTGTGCACAGTTTCTGTCTTCCTTCTTGAAGACAGAAGTGACATTTGCTTTCTTCCAGCCCTCAAGAACCTTCCCTGGTCACCATGACTCTTCAAAGACAACCAAGGGCAGCCTCACAGTGACATCAGGCAACTCCCTCAGCTCTCGTGGGTGCGTGCCACCAGGACCCCTGGACCTGTGCAATTCCATCTTGTTTGCATGTTTTCTAACCTAATTATTCTCCAGGGAGGCTAAGTCTTTTTAGCTCCAAATTCCCCTGTGGTCTCCGAGACCTGGGGTTTGTGAAGATCAATCTTGCCAGTAAAGACCAAGGTAAAGGTGGCATTGAGCATCTTGGCCTTCTCCATGTCTCTTAGCACCAGGGCCCTTGCCCCATTCACCGGCGAGCCCAGGCTCTCTCTAACCTCCTTATGCTGCTGATGCTCACATAGAAACCCTTTTGTCGTCTTCCATGTCCCTTTCCAGATTCAGCTCTAGCTAAGGCTTTCCTAACGTCATCCCAGCACGCTCGATTCTGTGCATGTGGATGGGTGTCACTGAAATAAGCTGTTCACTGAGAAGCAAGCACATGCTTAAGGGCTGCTGGAACCAAAGTCTCAGCGCTCTCTATTTTCCCACTGCTTTCTTCTTTCCCCTCTCGAAGAGGATCGACAACTTCACAGCAGAACACCTGCTTGCTTTAGGTGTATGTTTAAAAAAGCCACTTCAAATGGTGATCCCACCACCTTTTATATACATTGAAAAGACTGCGAGATAACTGGACTTGTATTTGTCCAGCAACTTATAAATACTTTTATTGGATTACCTTAAAGGCCAAAGAAATCAGTCACTTATGTATCCGTATAGAAAGGGAGGGGATTAGAGAGACTGATGTGACAGCAGTAACTACACAAGCTACATGAGCACGCTTGCTTAGCGATCAGACTGTACCTGCAAATCCCGATTGTGGTTTTCACAGAGCAGCTGCAAGAAACGGAGGATGGGTTGCATTATTGAGATCACAGCACTCATCTCCAGCTCATCTTTATTCTTGTCTGTTGCTGGCTGTGCTCCTTCCCCAGCTGAATAATGGTCATCAGAATCAGCTTCCCTCCGGTAAGTGCTGTAAGCCTTTCTTGTAGCTGCAGAGGCCTCCAGTAACTGATCCCGGACTTCCTCTGTAATTTGGGTCATAGGCTCTCTCGCTGAAATACATAAGAACAGAGCAAACTGAATGGAGGGGACCAGAAAATCTATTCACACGTTTCCCATTACGGTTCCACAGGCAGGCCGGCTATTCACCAGCAGTTCTTTCTGGTCAGTACGTTTAGTGTCATGTGAGGGTCCCGCGTTTAGAAGGATGTCACGTCATCTCTTCACACCTTTTACGCAAACCACATTAAAGTTACAAATTCCAATATTAATTGGTTAGGGAACACACATCTAGCACTAGCAGGAGTTATAATAAGAGGACCTGCTCTAGAAGAAAATGAGCATTTCTCCACTTTTTGTTAGAGAAGGCACTGACCACAACCTACAGTCCAGGGTCATTACTACGAATCGGATTTGGGCAGCTTGTCACGAGAGACAAGGTGGCAGAGTCTCATCTCAGAAATACTTTTCATCATTTCAACAGTACAATCTCACAAATGGATGAAGAGGGGATGAAGCTCTTGAAATCCCAAGCCAGGGCACCACTGATCTCTGAACTTTGCTCTGTGGGATCAGAGATCAGAGCATTATTGCATCAATTGAAATAAGTTCAAAACAGCGTTTTACTCCCTTGTCACTCTAGAAAGGGAACAACTGGGGATTACCTTTTTTTCTTGTCGGTACATCTCTGTCTGAGTCTTCATCTTTCTTTTTATTTCCTAAGTCACTAGTGTTGACTGTGACAGTAGCCTTGATTTCTTGCTGTGCTACTTTCATGCGATCATAAAAAACCTTAAAGAACTTCTCAGATTTCTTATCTTCTGTTAGTCGGCAGAAGAATGAATGCTACAAAAGAGAGAGGAACAGGATAAATATCTTCATACAGAGGTTTGAATACAGATTATTTCACCTTTCTGCAACGTGTGACATCCTGAAGGACTGGAAAGTTAATTAGTTTTCAGTAAACTGAAACCTAGAAAAATGGAAACTCAAACCTTATTTTTAAGGAAGAAAAAGTGTCTCAGCTATGGTAGCTCCCTTATCAATTACTTCCAAATGTGTTTTTAAAGAAGCAAGTGCAATAAATCATGCTAGCCCTCATACATTTAGGCAGCATACTTTTCTCTCAACAGCAGAATTAACGTAAGTATAACAAATAAAGGTAAGGTAAGGACATAAGAATTATCTGTAATTTGATTCTCTGTTCAGAAACAAAACAACATGAAAAAATACAGAGGAGAAAGTAGCAGCCTGCCTTCCCAAGCTTGAATCAAAGGGACCATGACTCATAATATGCAGTAGTCGATATTAATCACAGTCCAAAACCGTACAAACAGGGCACATGTAACAAGGGATATTTCGTGCTAAGTTTCCATTGCCCTGTCTGCAGACTTCTTAAAACCCCTTCTAATTCCTGCTCCAATATGCCTGTAAGTGACAGACGAGCTCAGAGCACTGACTAGTTTTGAGAAGGTTTATTAATGCTCTTCTGCCCATATGTGCACAGAGACAGAAAGCTGACCCTACAGTTGAAGAGAATACAAATCACGTACAGGTCAAAAAGGAGCCAACGCAGTAAGCGATCAGACAAGTCTTGATGAAACCAATACGCTGTTCCGTAAATCAGGACCAGAGCTTAAACATGACTGAAGGATGAACTTGTAAGTGGGTCACCTTATGCAGAGCATTATGAAATTAGTTAGCATTCTGCAGTGGCTCACAATCCAACAGCTTTACATGATGAATAGGAATGAAACCTGATTTATTGAAAAAAAAATATGAAAAACGGGAATAGTAATCTATCCTGCCTGCTTTTGTGAGAAGCAGAGCACACAAGCCTGTCTCTCGGACGCCTGCCTTTGATCACTCCCAAGCTGTTGCAGTCAGGACACCGCTGAATGACTTTGAAACGCTAAAAAAGTTGCTGCTTTGATTGCAGGCAGAGGAGGAGTGTTACTATTTAAAGAAGCTGGTCAATACTCACGTGAGACATCCCTCCCACCTCTGCAATACTTTCTACCTGCCCGAGGCACCTCAGATAAACTTTAAAGAGTTTGTTTGTTCTAGCGATTATCAGAGGATGGAAAGAAGAACCCTGCACGAGCATCGCATGTCTGCAAAGCCACCCACACGGATCCTTTCTCCTGACACCCATTCAAATAGTCAAAGTACCACAGAGCAAAGCAATTGATAACGTCAGGTACCAGGAAACCGATGCAGTAACTTCACCTTCCTTTCTTCTCCATCACCCACTCTGCTCCTAAACAATGCAACCAGAAAGCCCTCTGGCAACAGAAGATCCCCCTCACACCTTCGCATTCAGCACGCTTGGAGTTAGAGGAGAGCGAGTGGTTAGAACCAACAGGGAGCCACCAAATAACAGGGAGCCACCAACTTCTGACCCTGCCGATAGCCGCAAATGAGTAATAGAAAAGAAAAAAAAAGCGAAGGAGAAGTTTCAGGACACACACGGTGTTATACTTGCAAATGATATCCACAGGGACAATAAATTCACGGAGCAAACACGGGGATCCCAGATGTGAAGAAGTGTGGAAGCGATCCAGGTCGCGAAGATCTATGTGGGAAGCAGTAAAGGTTTCACCTGATCTCTCACAAGGGCCAAGCGCACTTTCACTAGCAGGCAGCACTGGAAGAGATGCACCCTGCCAACAGGCTTAGAGCAGCACAGACACTGTTCTGGGCCCTGTGACATGACAAGAGGTGACTTGGGTGCCCAGTTCATTTAATAATATTTGCAGAATTATTCTCTAATCCAGTATTTTATATAAAGAATTTTAACGTTTTCTCTCTAAACAGCCTTTGAATGACAGATTACTTATCCAGGTAATATATTTATCCTACACTGATCCTTTGATGTGACCAGAGATGATGGATAGGATCCTGCCACACTGCAATCCCAAGCAAGCGATGCCATAACGTGGTTTCCCTGAGCTGCTGACCCGTAACCAAACCCAGGTTCGCTCTCTCTTACTTGCTGCCCGTAAGCACAAACAGAGGAAGGGTTGGTATCTAAGTTGCATCTTGGAAATTTTTTCACGGTATTAAACAAAGCACGTAACAATAATATGTTACAGACAGACCAGCATAAACCATCGGTTCTAGAAAGGGTAACCGCTTTCTGAAAAACACCATGATTTGCAGTTCAAGCTAGTGACTGCCGTCACCTGACTGCATATCTGAAGAGCCTGTACAGGAAGATTTTCCCTGTGATGAACCAGTGGTGAACCATTCTAATGAACCACACTGAAGAAATACCTTGCATGCGAGTAATTGTTACTTGCTGACAGGCTTGATTTTGGTCGTCTTTTCGAGCTTCTTAACTGACTTTCCACTGCACTTCAGAGAAAAAACAAATGAAACGAACGTTTCCAGTAAAGCATTCTTGTGCGTGCTGTGCATACGTTCAATGGTTGTCACAAAATGATTGTTTCGCTTTGGGTCAGGATGCCTAACACCTTCACACATATGAATCAACCACATGCCAGCTATCAAAGACACTGTTCTTTAAGAGGTGCGATCTTGCAAGCTGTGCTCCAACAGGTAATTGGCGGTGCTAATTATGGCAGAAATCCTTAAACTTATTTTCAGATATAGCCTGAAAACAAAAACTGGGAAAATCTCCCTTTTTTAACGCAGAAGTGGAGCAGCCATTCTAGATTGCGGTGTGCCAGGATCCCGGCTTGTACCCCATCATGTAGCCACAGGCAAGAGCGCTGGAGGAGCAAGCGTGCTGCACTTGGGACACGAGGTCCAGCAAAGCTCTACCTGAACACCGTGCTCGAGAAAGGCACTCCTCAAGTACCGCTGATACGGCAGCATTTAACCTCACCTCCTCCTTTGGGGGCTCCCTAGGAAATCCCTGCCGGCCCTGCAGCCAAGTGTTTTGCCTGCGCGACAGAGCGCTGCCCTCACCTGTACCGGGCAGAGCAGCTCACGCTGGCTCCTCCAATTCGGCTGCCAGCAAGCTGGGACTTGCGGCCTCCAGGAAACCGACCGGAGACCAGGGAAGGGAAACGCGGCCCCTTCCACACCTGTACAGTCACTTGGCTATTCCAGCGCGAGGTACCCGAGGATGCTGAAAGTGAAGGTATGAGCTAGTTTTGTACTGGAGGAGCTGGCAGGGGACCAGCTCTCTGCTCTGACGGAGCAGTGTACGACTATTTGGTTTCCCTGACACTCGCTGCCGCTGAACACGAGACATCACATGGCACAAAGCAGATCATGAGGTTTGTTTTATGAATGCTGGATTCAGCAAGCGCAGCTCCACAAGTGCCCGCACCTCCATGAAAGGCAGACAGCTCCAGAGCACATCCACCAGCCGACTGAATGAGCCGAGACTTCTCTGATGCAAGGATCAGAGATAACGTGACTGCAATTAATTACAGAGCCACAGAATGAAAGAAACTCAGAAAACACGCACACGAAATCCAGAAGCTTCTCACACGCCAGCCCGATCACAGTATGTAAGGGCATCACACAAAGACTTCTTAAACGCTTTTAAAGACGGAGCGACAGCCACCTACACAACTCGTTCAGACCTTCATGGCTTAGCTTTCATCCGGGGCAATGGAAAGGGCTTTGCTGAACTGCACAGAAACACGAGGGGAAAACCTCCTCGCATGAAGGTCTGCAAGCTGTACGCCCTGCCGGTGGCAGAGGACACGCATTTTTGTGGTGCGCTGTTTCCGTGCCGGCGTGGAGCCCTGGGCAAGCAGCAGTGTGCTGCACCTTTTACAAGCATTCAGTATCCTGAGTGTTACCCTGTTTGTTTCAAGGGGATGGAAAGAAGAACCCAGCACAAGCTTCGCTGGTCTGCAACGCCACGTTGGACCCCGATTCCTCCTCCTGACATCCAGTGCTCAGTTAAGCTACCAAAGTAAAGCAACCAATAAAAGCCAGTACCAGGAAACCTGTGCAGTAACGTCTCCTTCCTTCCCTCCATCACCCAACCCTGCTCCTGGAGAAATCCACCCAGAAACCTCTCGTGCAGCAGAAAATCCCCCTCACACCTTCTCAACTCCAGCACACTGCCTTGGAGCTTGAAAAAAAGGACATTAAGTAAATACCTCCAGCAGCGATTATTTACTGATATATTATGTTTTCTACAACTTTATTTCACCGGTCTGTGCATTTTGCAGGAGCAAAGCTGAAAGACCAGTGACTGATGTGAGTAGAAAATAAATCAAAGGTGAAGTTTAAATTTCCGTGCGTTGATTAGCTACAGTCCCGGCCACCCCTGAGCACCACCAGCCCGGAGGTCCTGCTCAGTAAGCAAACCTGAAGCTGTGTTTAAGTAACACATCTTTTCAAGAAAAACATCCCCTTTCTTTAGAAGGCATCAGAGATGGTGAACTATGCCTCTCTGTAGTGGTTAATCACTGTTAGAAACGCGTGCCTAAGTTCCTCTATGTCACAATTTCCAGTCACTGATTTATTTATTTATTTTTAAAGACCACCTCTCTTCCACGGTTATCTCAGGAGCTTGGCATCTTTTCCTCTTCAGAGCGTTTACATGCAATACTAGATGTTTACCTATCATTTGCTAAACTGAAAAAATATCCGAATATTTTTTCCAATCTTGTTTGTTGGCCTTTTATTCGGGATTCATTAAGTTTTCTGCGATTATTACTCTATTACACCACAGGACCGCTCGATGGGGACGAGCAGCCAGCTGACGGCAGCTTGTTTCTAGCTCTCCCTTCCCAAGGCTCATCCCTTTGCCGGCACGCTGCCACCTTCCCCTGGGGCAGGTTCCTGGCGTCTGCATCTGTGCCCAGGTCACAACCGGCGGCTTTGCCGCCTGCCGGGAGGCCCACCGGCCGGATTGCTGGGCACCCATCAGCCCGGCTTTCCTCCCCACCTCAGTGACTACGGCTGGACGAGACGCGCTGAGTGGCCGTGTTGGGAGAAATATTTAAAGCTATCAGCAAACGCTGGGTTCTAGATACATCTGTTCAGATGCGTGCTTCTCCCTGAAAGAAGGCTGGCCTGATTTTAGGAAAGCATTTGGCTGCAAAACCCAAGCAGGGCTGGCCGTCGTCCCGCAGGGGACGGAGCGGTTTCTGCTCCACACCCTCCGCAGCTCCCGGAGCTGCTTCACACCACGGCCGTCGAGCCCTGCCCAAGCATCGCAACCCGTCCCAAAGAACTCCCCAGGAAAACAAATATTTGGTTACAAATAAATACAGGAAAGCCCCAGCAAACACCTCGCACAAATTCAAGCGAGCCGTTTCTCTAACGTCAACGAACAGAAAAGGTCCTATCAGCCCGGCGAGTCAGGGCTATTTCAGAGAGGAAAGTCCCTCCAGATACGAGAGAAAGATCAGCTCTCTGGCTTGAGTTCAGGACATTTTATTCCAACGCTAAAGAGAAATTACGACGGGGACGTTAACTTGCCTGGGTTACCCGGACAGGCTGCCAGCAAGAACTAATGCGAAACTTCTGTGCTGCTTCATGTTTGCGGAACGAGCTTGCCACCCCCGTACCATTTCTTACGGCAGGACTACTTCAAAGCAGCCACATTTTAAGAAGAAGGGGAACTGCACCGCTAACACAGGCGCCAAATTAAGCACAAACACCAACCCTTTATGTTCTGCCTAAACTTATCACGAGGGGTTCCGCTGCAGAATTTAAAACCTAACTTTTCTTTCTCATCCCCTCCCCCTTTATTTATTTATTAATATAAATGACCCCCCCTCTTTTCCCAAAATCTTCCATACATCCCGGTTCCCTAAGGAGCCATCATTCCCGGGCACGAGTGATGAATATCATTACTCTTGCAGAGCCGAGTGAAACGGCAGCTGAAATAATTCAGGCTGAACATACTTCACAGTTTGAAACAAACCCATAAGGAAAATCTGCCAGAACACCTCAACTGACTGCGTTTTTTGTTTTGTTTTGTTTTGCAAACTGTAAAATAAACTCTGTCCTGAAAGCAGAGGGGGACTTCCACTCTATTTTCCACAAGGAAGACAAACTCCCGCTGCCACGGGCATCCACGTGCAATCCTGCAGGGCTCGCCCTTAGCTGGAGCCTGCCGCGGGGCACGCAGGAGGTTTGCAGCGGGCGAGGAGCACGCACAGCCCGACCTGAGGATGCACAGACCGACCCGGGCACTCACTCGGCTTTCCCAACGAGCATTAAATGAAAGCAGCGGGAGAATTGCACCGCTCGCATCGGGAAGAGCCCTTATATCCTGCACGTTTTCCTACTGTAACGCTCAAAACCCTGATGCGGTCTCGTCCTTTCACAGGGAGGAGTAAAGCCAGCACCAAGCACAGGTCAGCCCCTCACAAACACGGCCCGACCCCGCGCCCTGCGGCCAGCGAGGTGATGCCGGGTGAGCAGAGGGAAGCCAAGGCCCGCTGGCGGAGTTACAGGTAGGAACGTGACTTCGGTTCGGGGTTTAAATCCCTCCGAGCAGGGAGCAGATGGCTCTCACAGCGTGGGAGACTTGGGGGCCCGACCTGCTTTCAGCACGGAGCCTGATTTGAGTTCCTCCTGCGTGCATGTGCGAGCACGCACCGGCGGGTCACACAGCTAATCTGTGCGAGGCTCCTGTGTGGCAGGAGCACGAATCCCACTTCCTTGGTGAACCAGCGAGCTGTGTGTAGGTGTGAGAAACAAGGAAGTCTGCAGACTCCCCAAAAGAAAAAAAAAAAATGTGTAAGATCTTCTTGAGAGACAGAGGAATTAAAGAAAACCATAGCAACAAGTCAGTCCACCTACCCAAACCACCCACCCACCACCAGTTTCATTTGCTGACGCACTTCAAAAACAAGCTGGCTCCTACCAGCTCTGGAAGGTGAGCAAGCCCTGAGAGCTCATTAAATTCCCTCCTCAGCTACTCGTGTGTGCCTGCAGCTAGTGAGCAAGTGGGATATAAATAGAAGTTATATAACATCTCTTTGTTGATTCCTGTGCTTACCAAAAAAAAAATAAAAATGCAGCATGACCTTGTTTTTCTGAATAGCTTGCCTCTGCCTGCTTGTGGAGGACTTTAATCCTGTTAGGGATCATCTTAAAAGTTGGATGTGGACTCCGTGGAGGGGAACAGGGAGAAGTAGCGACTCCCATCCCCACGCAGAGCACCGGGATCGCATCTGAACGCCGAGGGAGAGGCCGCAGGAGAGGTCTGTGGTAACGCCCAACCATGAATGATGCGGTATTCGCAGCTACCGAGACCAGGCGAGGAGCAAAGCAGCCGAGCTCTGGTGTAGTACACCTCCTCCTTTCTTGCCTGTATCGCTCAATCGCACACACGGGCGTCTCAGTATCTATGTGGAAAAGCTCCCCTTTGGGTAAAAAGGCTGAAAGATGCTATGATACGGGAGCACCGATGGCCCCCAAATGCTTCCAGTAGCATCGGCTGCAACTGAAGTAGGAAGCCTCCAAGTGCTGCCACTTCAGCCCCACTTCACCCACCCTGCTTCCCAACCTCATCCATGCATCCCGCTGCCCCCAGTGAAAATGAAATCATCTTTGTAAAGGGCAGTAATGACTCCTAACAGCTTTTCACTCTCTCGGTGCATTATTACCAGGGCGTGTTTGTTTTTAACACGGTGGCGTCTCACGGCCAGGTGAGATCCCAGCCTTCCCTGTACTAAATGCGTTGAAGCACACGTGAAAGAGACCGTGTGTGCCCAAGGGCTTGCAATCTGCTCACCTGCATGACAATCAGCAATGCATCGGGAGATGGATTTCCTCAGCACTCGCTTAATTACTACTGCAAGTTCAACGCCTTGTTTTGAAGGTAACCCTGGGTTCTGGATTTGCGCTGTGCTTCGTTTGGCTCTCTCTCGGTCACAGCCCCCAGCTCAGCGCCCTGTTTGATGCAGGTCTTTACTAAGATTTACTTTTTTTGTATATCGTGTTCAGAAGTAACATACTCAGGATGTCAAAACAATGTTATGGTACAGTTTGCCTTGAGAAAGACTTATTAAAATTGTGGAAGACACAGGTGATTACTTAATAGGCACCAACACCTTGCTGGTTTTGCATTAGTTTCCGCAACAGACATTATCGAAGCAATGAAAAAAGATAACAACATCCTATATCAAAAAATTCTGACTGCCTGTTAAAAACAAACATCAGCACTTTTTCTCACGTTCTGTCTGGACGAGGAGTTCTCAGACTGGAAATGAAGAGACTTTTTTTTCCAGTGATCAAAAGTTCTCAAGTGCTATTCACAGAAGTCTAGTGACCCAACAATATTCTTGCCTCTGAAGCATTTACCACCACGTACAGTTTTTGAAGCATTTACCACCACGTACAGTTTTTGAAGCATTTACCACCATGTACAGTTTTATGTGCTCACAGGTATCTGTGACTGCTGCATAGCCTGCAAGAAGTACATTTGGTTAAAAAGTCCAAACCACAAACCCCAGAACACCGTTATGTCACTAAATCTATGTTTTGAATTACCGATACCTTCTGTATCATTTTGCCAAATTTTCTCCTGATTTTGGAGGACAACTGCAGCGACGGAGAAAAACCCTAAGTGTCTTGGCAGCTAATAGGGCAGTACACATCCAGGCCAACAGAGAAGGGGAAAAAAAAAAGGAACAGGTTGACTGGCGTGTTCCAGCTATTTCACTGCTGTTTTCCTTAGCATCGCTTACCCTTTGGTTTTGTCACTGCTTCGCAGCCAGCGCTACAGGAAGCTGAAGGGCACAGATCTGTCTCAAAGTTACTGCCTCGTAAAAGAAGAGCTGTGGCTGGCAGCAGTAAAAGTGACCGCTGGGGCTGCCACGTCTGTGCACTGCGTCGGGCTGGGCCTCCCCGCGGCAGCGTCCCAGAGGGTTTTGGGAGCCGCATATTGGAATATTTGTACTTAGCTTTTGGGATTCTCATGGCTCCCACGTTGTTCTTAGCACAAGGCCAGAACCTGAAATGCTTCTCAGCGCGTCTGGGCACTCCCAATACCAAGACAAAAGCGCACTGACTAGGTGTCCTCTCTGCGCCTGGTTAGCAACCTGGTTCACTTGGGTCCTGCTTCGGTCCTGTGCACCAGAAATACAGATAGGAGTTGGACAAGTCTGGATTCAACTCCTTTTCGTGCAAATATGCAATTACTTAATAACAATCAATCATCGTTGGACAGTCTGAGGCACTGAGTTTCGCAAAGGAGACTGCAATTCACCTTGCTGGAGTTTGGTTGCTGGTGGTAGCACACGAGGAGAAAAGGCAACCAAGCCGAAGCACGTTACATGGTGCAAGACAGAGCTGAAGGCAGGAGCATTGTGTCAGTCACTGGGCAGCGACTGCTCACATGAAAGCTAGGAGCAAATCCCATTTCTGTTCTGAAAAATAATCACCTCTTCCTTGGTACTGACTCCCTTTACCACGTCTTGTGTTTGCAGCGTGCCGTGGGAAGAACTGTGGATGAAGGGGTGAGGGAAAGGCAACGCTGCACGTCGAAGTGGTAGTTCTGCATCACATCACTTAAAAATGCCTTAATGTCATCAACCTCACTTTACCTTCCCTTGCTGAAAATACCAACGTGTGTGGGTAATTTGTCACATAATCTAACTTTTGAGAAGATCCCTAATTAAACCAGTGGACCAAACTCTCCACGGAGAGGTGGTTACGTAAGGGACTTTACTTGTCGGTAACTTCCATGGACCTAGGAAACCTGAAACTCCACGGAGGTGAAGCAGAGTATATGGTGCGTATAATTTTTATTTGGCAGATGAGAGACAAGTGCTACAGGAGAAGTCCTCAGCAATTTTCTTCACTGTCATTCATTTCCCGGGATTGCTTTAACCAAGGAAAACTCGCTGTGTTGCAGGTTGCGCAAGGAACGGACCATCCTTTGATCTCTCCAAAGGAGCAGCAGCTCTGCGGTAAGCATGCCTATGAGCAATGGCAACGGCCACGCAAGCTCCTGCGAAGCACGCCCAAGCCAGCACCTGCGGGGATGGGTGCCGTACACCCGCTGGCAGTGCCCCAGCTGGGGGCACGCTGCTCACCCCTCAAATTTCGGAGCAGAGCATGGGGCCAGCAGGGCACCTGCCCTCCCAGGGCTGCCCCGCGCAGAACCGCTGACGCGAGCTCTCTCGAGGCGGATGCTGAGGGTTATATAAATTAATAAAGGGGTTTATATAATTTTCAGTTCAGTGAACAGCACCATTTGTCAAGTTAATTTGCTGCTCGGCTTTGACCCTGCGGTTCCACCTCCGCTCCTGCCTCGTTACAAATGAGGGCAGGCTTCCCATCGGAGCCGGGAGCTGTGGCTGCCGGGAGCAGGCAGCTCACCGGGCACAGCTCCGGCACCGCCACCAGCACCTGTTACCAAAGCACCTGGCCCTGCTTCCAAACGTATTCAAAAAAACAACACTGAGAAGTTTCCATCCAGAGAGCTCTGAGTGGGCAAAGACCTGTCTTTCTCCCCAGACAGTAAATTTATCACATCCACGTTCACTCCCAACAACAGAACACCGAGCAGCTGGGATTAAACGTGCCGTACACTTCCCTCTTAGCCTATTGCCTAAGATAAACCAGGAATATTTTTTCTTGTCCTGCTTCTCCCCCACGTTAATTTTCTTAACAATACAATAAAAATCACTCCTGCCAATTATAATAAGGAACATTTCTAGATTTGCTTTTCTGCTAGAGTTGGCAACCACCTACTTTGCCTAGCCTTAATATTGGCCCTGCATACACGTAATGAAGCAGTAACACCTATTCCAGTTATCCCTTTCCAACATCACGGGGATCTGTTCTCCCACTAAAGCTCATGGGAGTCACCCGGGAACTCCCATTATTAACCATATTACAAACGTCATGTGCGAGTTCCTGTGTGTCAGTACAGACTTTTGCTTAACTTCAGGCTGAACTCATTTCCCGTGTGAAAACCTGGAGTTAAGAAAATGCCATGCAGGGGCGACATATTTCTGGCTGTACTGCCAAAAAGCCTTTTTACATAACCTGTCTCTATCCCACTAGTTTCCTATTCTCAAAGGACTGTAGATATAAGCAATTTAAGGTTAGTAAAAATTATTCAGATGGAGCACAGAATGAACTTATTCAGAATACTATAAACGAAGAGCTGCTAATAATAACCAAAAAAAAATGTGAAATGACGATGAGCTGTGTTAGAACCCAAAGACAAAGCTAGCCGACTTGGCTAGGGTGACTTTCACAATGACAGATGTATCTGATGCAAATTGAACACAATTATTAGTCCAGTGACTGTAGATGACTCTTCCACTGACAGTTACTGGAAACTGCCATAGAATTTCAGAAAATCCACTCTGCAAGTTGCAGAGGTTGTGAAGCCCCACCTGATCTGCAAAACTCACAGAAAGAATACAGATTAGAGAAAGATCAGGATAAAAGACCACAGAGAGCACTGGGTTCATTTTCATAAGTGCACCTAGTTTCATAAGCATGCCTAGTTTCCACAAGCAGACAAAAAATTTTGCAGGGCTTTTTGTAGAAATAAAGTCTTACTAAACAGGAGACCATCACGCTGCTGTACCATTACTAAATCTGTACTGTAGTGAAAGACTGCTTCATAAAAACCACCAGATTTGAAGCTGTGCAGGCTAGTGGCTGCTCTCCTGCAGGGAGTACTGCCTCTGCAGAATTGCTAACAGCTAGGTTTCACCCGGAGCCTTCGGTATTTTCTGGGTGAGCAGATAAGCCAGCTCACTATGCGAAGAGAGAAAAGCTTGGTTACATGAATTTACTGTCTCAAGATGCCAGTTTAACTTGGACATCATTCAGCAATCACTCTGGGAGATAGAGAACAGAAATTGTGATTTTACTAAAGAGCAAACCTCCAAGTTCGCTTTGATTCACCAGCGTCGAGCCAGCTGTTCTCCCAGAAATTAGGCTTTGTGGTTGGTGTTTTTCTACATTAAAGTTTTATTTACTTGGCTTTCATGACTCATTACTACTGAAAGATGAGAGAGCTGAGTAAGTGCCGCTCCTGACTGATGTTGTGGTAGTCTCCATGGGCCCTGACTGTGCTGGAGATCGCGCAAGCAAAGCAAGGCCCCGGGGAACAGATTAACCAAGGCAGAGGTAACCCAGGGAACGTTGCGCACTGATAAACCTCCTTTTTTGCCTTTTGCTATTAGGCTGCTGGACTGGGACCACTTCATAGGATATTTTCAATAAAGTCTCCTCTGTACTTCCCATGCATGAGTAAGAGCTCCTGGGTGTGTCCAAGACCTCAGCCTTACACAGCATTAGCTGTAGGCATCAGAAAGCGATTTGGTTCCTAAAACATTCTGTACTCAAAAGCAACCAGGTCCATAATCCCCAACCCCTCGCTGTTCCATTACAGCACGTACACACATGGACAAAGCAACTCCTGGCTGCCCAGGACATTTCTCTAAAGGTAAAGGCAGCCACTAAGCACTTTTTCCTGAGTGGAAAAGGATGGAAAATAGTTACTCTGGCTTGTCGGAAGTAACGTCTATAAAGGCAGGAGTGCAGCAGAAATTGGCAGGACCCTAACGCGCGGGCACGAGAGAGCTCTGCCATTTGCTGTAACCACTGTACGACAACAGCTCGCTCCTAACCACGTAATTATTTCACAGACTCCCAACCTGCAGCTATAGGCAGCAAATGCAAACTAAAAAAACCCCTTGCTTTTTGGTGAAAGAGGTGTCTCTGGACGTGGATGGAAGACTTCCCTGTTTGTTTTGACCCAAGGAGCTAAGGAATCTGCTTCCAACTCTAACAACAATTCGTGCACAGCAGGGAAGTGACTCTGCTCACTCCATTAGTTCTGGGTTCCAGGACAAGCAAAAGCTCTCTCCGTTTCAGGCTGGTGCAGTATTTGTTTTTCCTTCCAGCACAGCAGTGTGAGGTTACCTGAGGCTACCTGTGAGCGAGGAAGATGAAAGCTCAGCTTCCTTCAGATCTGAAGAGAGCAGGAAATTGAAAGGAGTGACTCTCCCCATGGAATGTTAATCCTGTGACTGCATTTTAAGATGACATGGGATTTTAAATGCTTTGTTCCCACTTTGTCTTTTGCAAAGGAGCTTCACTCTAGAGCACATATACAGGGAAAAAAGAAGGTACTGATTACAGAGCCAAGCGACGAGGGAACCCGAAAAGATTCTCTCCCCTCTCAGCAGAAGTTTGTGTGAAAACAAGGTGGTGCTGCTGTAGATGCAGTTAAAGTTTTAATCATAATCATCAATTATAACCAGTCAGAACTCAGCCTCATGTTACACTTGATCAAGTCTCACTGCACAGTGCTACCCAGAGGAAAGCGCCGCTCTTTTGCACATCTCTGGTCAGGTTTTACACAGACCTTTTCTATAGCACTGAATCTGTTGCTGCCGGCAGGCTGGTTTTCCATCAGATCAACTCTCTCCACAGCTGCACAAGCCATACAAAGGAAGGGACAAACAGAGCTAACCAGAACGGGACGAGCTGTTTTGGCTACAGCCCACAGTTATATTAGATCAAGCACAACGTGGAGCACTGCCCCTGGTCTGTTCCACATTTATCACAGAAGCTGCCACAGAGGTCTAGCAAGAATAACGTTGTCATTGTGGTGGCTCTTAGCCCTCTTAGCCACTGCAACGATACCAGAGACCAACCGCATGCTTTGGGTAGTTTGGTTTTCAGGACAGTAACAAATAAAGGACTGGGGAGTGGTTATATTGTACTGGGAACACTGGGGCACGTATAGAAGGTTTTCTTAGTTCTATTTGTCCAAGCTCTTCTGAAAACTTTACCTGGATCCTGATTCAAGTACCTAAATAGTTGTTCCTCATTAGGTTGCAGCACAAATGGTATCAAGTTGTAAGCCTAACTCTGTATGTGTATCAAATGCTTGAACATATTTATCTGAAAGCAACAACCTGTAAAATTGACCTTCTTAAACAAATCACTGATTGTTTTCTTCAGGCGTGAAACAAGTGGCAGGAGGGTGAGGAAAGGGAAAACAAACTCTGGAACAGCTATGCACAAGGACCATTGTCCAAGACTGTTCGCATGCAGAACGAACACAAAGTCAAAAAAATTAGATATTACATATTTAATAATCTTTGTAGTCGTATTTTGCCATAATAAGGTTTTCTTTCTGTTTGGAAGAATACCCTATTTCTGAAATGCAGCGAGTTAGTTGCTATACGTTCACTAGAATCCATACCAGGTACAGTTCTCATTTAAGGACACCAAATTTGTATTCAAAACACCGAAATGAAGTACAACATGATAACAGTAAAACAGTGGTGGCCTGGACTTTACCATACAGTGGTATTTTAAATTCTGATCTGAAATGTAAGACCTATAGTTGTAAAAGTCTCAAAGCATCTTGCAGTTGCTTAAACTTACTTGTAAAAGCAGTCATATTAACTTACGGTACAAAGCTGTTTTGTTATACATTCATACCTCTGTATTGCCCTGGGAAATACCTCAATTACCTAGTGCCCATGCAAACATTTAATAAGTTAACTTTTGCATGGTAGACACTGATATTTCCCTTAATTACAGGTCAAAGATCATTTAGTCATTTCCCCTCCCATCTTCTCCTTAATCTCTTCAAGTTTCCTGGATCTCAAAAATATTTCCCTTCCCGACATGTTTTAGTTAGAAGCTTAATGTTTTCCATTTTCCTACCTGTATTGTAGTGTTCCCACCTTCCAGAAGGGCAATGGCAAGTAGGATACTCTCATGGAAGACTCTGTCACTGGTGGCATTCATGATGAGGTCTATGACCAGGTTGGATGCACCTTCTTTATCCAGATGACACTGGACATCTGCCAAACTCATCTCACCTCGGCTCATTGAACTTGATCCAGAGCTTCCTCCTATAAAGGTGATCATGACAGCCTGAGATTCAAATCCTGCTACCCTACAGTGATGGCACCTCTCTTCTGGCTTAAATTATTAAGTATCCTGAATGGCACATGTTTATTAACAGCGATGAACTCAACTCCTAGCATTTCTGCAAGTGTTTTTAACTTAGAGGGCAGATGGGACGCATCATACGATGGGCACTTAATGCTGCTTTAATGTGTGCGAGGCTCCTAAGTCCTGAGGAAGAAAGCTCGGGCTGTCAAGGAGAAATAGTTCTTGCCACTATCACCCTCATCGCTAGCAGAAGTTGGAAGGAGCGCTGGTGTACCGAAAGAGGATTCTGGAAGCAGTATGGATTCAGAGATACAAAGAGGTAAAAGCTCAGTGGTACCAGCGAAGTGATGGAGAAAAGGCAAGACAAATTCCAGCAGATGGCAAAGCCAACGCTATGCTTCTGTACAATTACAGAAGCATAAAAATTCATGGATGAAACAGATCAAACAAGATAAAGCACACAAGATTTGGTGGAAGAGGCAGAAAGAACAAGAACTGAAGCAAAATGATCTAGAAAGCGAAAGAGTATCACAGCAGGCAGCACTACGCAAAGGCAAATGTAATTACAGCTCAACTTAAAAAATGAGGGAGGGATTTTTTTGTTTTGTTTGTTTGTTTCTGATCAGACCTGCCTTCAACGGGATTACCGACAGTCGTTAGAGGCAAAACCCACTGAATGGTGTTTGATGAAAACATGCCTAACTGACTTTTTTAGCAATGGTTTCAAATTAAATAAACTGCACTCTACAGTTGACTTCAAACCTGATTTTTGCTCATCTTACCCTGCAATCTCTCCGTAATGCAACAAAATGCTTTTGTTTTAGATACGGTTAATCTGACGTCCCTATGAGCACATCTCCCAAGTATTATTGCAAATGTTAAATTGCTCAGATTTCCTAAGTACATCCATTCAAAGCAAGACTACAAAATCCAAGACACCCCAAGAAAGTCTCTAGAAAGCATAAAAAAAGCTCGGCCTCCTTAACTCTGAAGTATGTTCTCAAATGCAGTCAGGAAAACAAGAACACTACGCTCATCTGCGTAAGGAAAAAGCAGTTTACGTGATTAGAGACAGGAGAGCCATGTTCTGCTCAGCTTAAAGTGAAATCCCTCAAGGAGAGTTGAAACACTGGAGTTTCCAAAGCCAGGGAAAACGTGGGATTAAGAGTTCTTCCCCGACCGCTGTGGGTAATTTTTTTGTTGGTGGTGGTTTTCATTTGTTTGCTTTGTATTTCACAGAAACAGAACAGTAAGGGAAAAGTCTGAGGGGAAAAGACTTGGACGTGCAAGACACCGACGGGCCGCGCGGACGGACAGACAGACGCGCCGTGTCCTACCTCCTGCCCCGGCCTTGCTGGCGCCGCCAGCTGAGAGGGGGCCATTGCCGAAGCTGGTGAGGCTCTCCCGCCGTCCCGCAGGCCGCACGTTGCCGTAGTAACGGTTGACCAAGACTTGCCTGAGGGCCTCACCCTTGATTCAAAGAGGATAACCAAGTCATGATTCGAGCTTCGGGAAGAAATACGCCAGCAACACGCGGTACGGGAGGAGTGCTGTTACCATGAGCCTACTCGCAGCGAGGTGGGGGACCCGAGACCCCGGAGATTTGGAAAGATCTGCTGGGCATCCCCTGGGGTTCACAGGCAGGCTGGGAGGTTGCACAGGGCTCAAATAAGATTAAGGGTTCCCAGCACCAGAAACAGCTACAGTCCAGACTTTCCTAATGCTTTCTAGCCAGATTTTATTTTCAGCGTGTTTTGTTTTCCTTTTCAAATTGAGGACTATTGCCTGTCTTAAGTGTAAAAAAAAAAAAAAATCTGTACAGCACCGAGATGAAATAAAGAGGAGGACCAGAGAAATACTGCCATTAGAACCGGTTATCTGAGCAAGCAACCCCACCTCCTCAGACCTAGCCTCTCTTGCCGCCCACCGGAGCGCTACGGCACGGCGCTCCCCTCTCCCTCCCCGCCACCAGCCAGCGGAGCACGGCACCGCCGCCAGCCACCCAGCGGGGACCCGAGCGCTCCCCGCCGCGCCCCGGCTCTTTGTTCCCCGTCACGCCGGCAGTCAGCACCCGAGCACATGAGCCCGCGGGCACCGCGGGGCAGCGGTCCTCGGATAACCCCAGCGTCCCAGCCCCGCGCGGCCCGGGGACACCCGGCACGGCCGCGCGAAGCACGCGCTGCTGCCGTCAGCAGAAGTCGGAGGAGATCCAAGCAGCTCCCAGGTTGAACGTTAACCTGCGGACCCTGCGCTGTGCTCGCTGAAGTCTTCACAAGAATCCCCGGTAATTTAGAGAGGGGTAGAAAAGCCGGCTGTAGCGCCAGCGGTAGGCAGATGCAGAAACACTGCGGCTGGGCTAACAGATTTTTACAAGGCCTTTGTGCATTAAGAGAGACAGGTAATTGTTTTAACTGTGAGCTGCTGCTCCGCTACTGGGGGTGTGCTGTGACTGCAGCAGTGCCACCCTGAGCCGCTGTCGGAGAGGGGACGCAGGATTTATTTCCTGAGGACTCCAAAAAATTTGAACTAGGCAACAATGATTTCAGACAAAACGTGCTTGATGCTTACTTTCAGCTGTATTTCAAACCAGATTAGCAGTCTGGCTGTGAATTCAAAATGTCATCAACTACAGGGCTCAATATTAGCTGTCAAAAAAGCAAAGCCTTCTTCCTTAAACTTTCACAAGGGGCCTTTAAAACACACGTAAGTAAATGGAGCAACGCTTGTGTGCGCTAGCTGCCTCAGCCAGAGCCCAGCCCTGCCGCAGCCAGACTGCTTTTGAGATGAAGCCAGCGCTCACAGAACATAGCTTAGGTAAAGCCTTACACCCCCGTGCGC
Organism: Anser cygnoides; assembly: GCF_040182565.1. NCBI lineage: Eukaryota > Metazoa > Chordata > Aves > Anseriformes > Anatidae > Anser > Anser cygnoides. The sequence continues at coordinate 4,070,122 of NC_089882.1, forward strand.
TGGAAAGACAAAAAACCTGTCAGAAACTAACAATCCTCGACCAAATCCCTCCCGAGCTGGGGAAGCCCACCCGCGGCCGCAGCTCGTGCCCCGGCAGCCAGCAGGCGTCCCACCGCCCGGCAGGGCGAGGGCTGCAGCGCGGGAGCTGCGTTTTACAGAATCAGATGGGGACGGGGAAATGACAGGGAGACGAGATGAAGATAAGCACTAAGAGAGCTTTCCAACCAGCTGCTTCCAAAAGTCAGAAGGAAGAAAAAAAAGGCAAGTTCTTCTGGAAACAAAAGTAGAAGAAAACCAGTCCTTTTCCAAGGGACATCCACTTGCTGTCACTGCTTGGGCCAAACTGTGAACGTGTGGCAGAGGCAAGAGACTAATTCCAGGGCCCCAGAAAACTCATCCCGGAGGAACTACTTTGACTGACAACGACAAGATAGCGTTTAGTACACGCTGTAGTGCCTTACCCACTCTTTCTGCTCTCAGTCTGGCAGGTAAGGAAAGATACATGACAGAACAAGGCCAAGACAGGCAGAAAAAACCCCCGACACCTTAACTACATCTTTCTTCTACATGTGTACTGATTAGAGAGGAAACTTGATACTTACAGAGCCCCATGCCAAAACCAAGTCACAGCGGAGCTCTCCCGTTACCTTTTTCTCTTCTGTTAAGCTGACTAGCAGTTGTCACAGCAACTGGCATTTAAAAGCAGGATTTTTTACTACTTACTACAAAGATCAAAACGCGCATCTGACTACAAGAACTGCTGCTTGGTAAGCTCCACCTCATCCCAAGTCCAGAAGGGTAACTCAAGCTCACGGGATTGTCCCTAGGCTTTCCTCCTAGCCCACTGCAGAGCAGAAGGTAACTTCTATTCCACGCTCAAAATGGTTCCCGTGAGTGGGCAGACCTGAGCGGAGCTCCTGCTCCTCGGACAGACCTGCTGCACCTCTGCTGTCTGTGCCTGTGGTATACCCAAAGCAGGACAAGCAAGCAGAAAATACAAGTGGGAACACGTTATCAAGCATTTGCTGGTTTTAGTCTGAAAGCATGCTGATCCACGGTTTCAGAGGTTTGGCAATCCGTTCCCACATTCGGTATCATTTAAAATTCTAACTGGGAATAAAAACTTCACCATTTACTACAAAATTATTCAAAAACACTGTGTTAGCTAATAAGTGTATGAAAATGTGATCAAAATAAAGGAGAAAAATGTTAAGAAATGTTATAATTAATTCAGCTGTGCTGCTTGGCTTCAGAACAGTTCCTTAACCATCCTGTTACTGTTATACACCACTTTGATGCGTACAATATGCAAACAAATATCAGATGTTTGGCGGCAGCGAGAAAAATCAAATATGCTACCTACTAGCATTCAGTTTCATCTGCATTCATCAGCAACTAACAGTAAGCTACATACAAATGGTATTAAACATATCGGTAAAACAGATGCAATATACAGTTCAGGTGTTATCAAAAACCTGTTACGACCTTTAAAATGGGGAATCTTTAATAAAATTTAAGAGTGAAGCAGTTAGGAGTCGCTACTTTTCTGTTCTGAGCTACAAGAGCAGAATAAATTAAGAAATGTGCTAACAATGTTGATTTGGCAGCTTGATTGTTTATGAAGGGGGCAGGTAGGGCCAAAGCAAGCAAACTCCACAGGCACTGAATAATCTCACTGTAATTTTGCGATCATCACCAAAGGGAGTGCTTTAAGAAGTGTGAACAGACTAGAGCAGGATCTGAGGTTTAATCCTGAGCAGCCAAGCACTTGCCCCTTCCACTGAACACAACAGAAAGTGCCCCCATACCCTGTTTTGTAAGCACGGCTGCTAGTTTTGGATTTTCTAACAGACTGGCAAGCAGTTAACCACAGAAGTGTCTTACATGACTTAAACTCCACCGTTTAAAAGGAAAAGGTAGAGAATTAGTTCTGAATGTGCTTGACTGCTGTACATACCCTTCTATGATCCTCCAGTTGCCTCTGCGGTAGACTTTGATCAAGCTCCTGCTGTGCACGCAGAAATTTCATTTTAAAGGAGAACAACACTAAAGAGACACTAACATCTTTGCGCTCATGGAAAATATTAAGGGAAGTCACAGCTGAAAGCAACGGGGAGATGAGGAAGACCAACCGACAAGCTAACTAAATAAAACATCAGCCCTTAATTAGCTCCCACAGTACTTCACCAGTCTGCTCTGACACTCGCCAGCAGACCACCATGGCATGCACATATGCCAACACATTCTCAGGGACTTGAAGAAAACACACAGTCTACCTAATTTTACAGGTACCACACGACAGTTCAAGAACTCAAACCATGCATTATGCCCATGCATACATATACACATATACACACACGTACACATACAAACGCCCCCTTCCCACTACACGCACACACTTCTGGTGGAAGTGTAGGCACTTTAACATGTCTGATTGTGGTCAAGGAAGCTCTTTTGAGATTGTGGAGGGCCTCTGACAAAACCCACAGGGTTTTCATTCCAATGCCGTGGACTTCAGTAGAGATTTCACTGATTTATTGAAAGAAGTCCCTTGGCACATGCCTATTTCCAAATCAAGTCTCTCATATTTTAGATATTAGGTATGTAAAGGAAGCAAATTTTCAGGAACTTCGTACAGACTTGAACTTCCACTTTGGAAACCTAAAGTACTTCAAGTTCTTGTTGCTTTAAAGCATTCTGAAAATGTGGAAATATTCTGAAACCACTCTATACAGGGACCCATCTTAAACCAGGAGCCATCTTCCAGACATCTCAAAGTCATTCTATGACCACTGAGAGTTTCGGCTTCTATTTAAGTACTATTCCACAAAAATTACAAGTACAAAGATTTAAAGCATCACAAACTTCATTTTTCTTTGTTATTTCAAAACACACATAAAAACTTCACACTTAAATACGTCAGAGAATCAACGTCCTCCTAGATTAAGACTTCATTGTTGTTTCACTGAAATTTGCACTGATAGAGCACCCAGATGTGAAATCTATCGATGCCACCTCCAGGTATCCCATTAATTCCAAAAGAATTTGAGATTTCATAAGTTCTCACGTTCTTTTTTTTTTTTTTTTTTTTTTCCAAATCTGCCTTAGGCCACCTGATGCTGGCGTGTCTCATAAATGAAATGCTCCTACATATCCAATTCACTGAAGAGCTAGGAACCTTCTTGGTGTGAAGTGACAATTAACAGTTTCAAATGGGACACCCAGCTGCTCTGGAATTATGAAAATTCCACTAACTTCTTTTTTCACCTCTATTTCCTTAAAGGCTTTAAATATGTAAGATAAGGGGAAACCAAAACTCTTTACAGGGAACCATAGAAATGAAGTCTTATTTTGCTGAAGGGAGATTTGGGAGGAGACTTCTCAAGGAGTGCCTGCACTAAAAGCCCAAGACAAATGGCTGGAAGGCTTGTACTACCTTGGATACGTTAAACCACTTGTCCTTTGGGTCCCTTACTTTGCAGGAACAAAATATTTGGGACTGGTTTACGTGATTCTGTGTATTTTCAGTCTGTCTTGCTGATGGCTGCATCAGACTCAAGCACTTCAACCAATCTGCTCATTTTTCACTGTCTATACCACTCAGACACACATTTCACAGCTGTTTTTTCTACCAACAAGACACTCCACCAGGACTACTTCAGAACACCAATATTTGCTGTTGTACAAATATAGGTGAGTGACACACCTCTACCGAGCTTTCCGTTTCTGGAGGTTGCGGCAGCTAGTTGAAAGTAAAATGCAGAAAAATTAGTCATTCTTCAAGATACTTTCATCCCAACAGAAATCTAGTGGTCAACACTTAGGGGAAGGGAACTAGCAAACCACTCGACTTCAGCTGAATCATCACAAATGAATTAGGGCATAATTACCATTTACACCCTCCCAGCCACCCACCATGCTCCTAAAAGAGCTACATTTTGAAAATTTAGCAGGTATCCTTTGAACATCCCAAACTACTTTGCATGAGCACAAAGGCACAAGCTAAAAGCTTTAGTTGCAGGTGCACACAGGCCTGCCACCCAGAAATAATGCACTTTTGGGCAGCTCGTTCAGACCACGTACACGGCATCTGCGACTTGCACACAGTGAACATAGCACACACACCCCCAGCGGGGAGGAGGAAGAAGCAAATGCTGCATGTCACAAAAAGACTTCAAACACTAATTAAAAATGGTTCCTATGGATTCCCAGCTATAAACATTTTTCCTGAGATAAGAGATATGTAATACAGTACCAAACATGAACAATGAAATAAGCTTAACGGTGACAGTTTTTCAAATTTAAAATGCTGATCATCACATTGAAACAGATAAAGACAAGCAACTTTTATCAAGTAGGACTTAGACATACAACAGAGACCTAAGCATTCAAATCAAAGTGCCTACTTAATCGCGGGTAAATTGATTTAACTTCTCAGGAACATACACTAAGAAATAAGACTCTGACGATACAGCAATACCAAATTAAGTCTGCAGCTGATTGCCCGTGTCTGCCTAGAGGGCACACGAACTAGACAGAAAAATCAAGCATAGGCTGGGAGAGCGACCGTGGTGGTTTAACCCAATATCCGCTGTAGCCTGGGAAACGCACAGCGGAGAGAGGAAGGCTGTTGGGATCCGAGAAGCTAAATATGGAGAGATCTTACTTCGCAGGAAGGAGCCAGAGGAGCGAGCCCTTCCCTTGTGGTGCTCCGTGGGCAGGGGCTCCTTGGCCAGGAAGAACCGTTCTCCATCCTCCTCCTAATGGACTTTCCTCCTGGCTAATTCACGCGGCCTTTGGTACGCCATTTCCTTGCATTGTCACCTCTCTTGGAAACTTCACAAGCATGCAAACCATTTCTTTCTTGGCTAAACTGAAGCACAGAGTATTTAAGCCAGAGGATCAAAAGTTAACAGGAAGACCCTCATTTATGCAGAGGAACACACAGTTCCTGCACATCGCGCCGCGCTGAGTACACCCTTGGCTGCTTGTAGGCTGGATACTGGGAAAGCCATATCGAGTCATTAGGGAGTCTGGGCACATTGTTCTGACACTGCCAGGACAACTCGCTTCAGAGAAAAGCAAAAAATACCTCTTTCATTTAAGTTCATCAACAACAGTGCATAAATTGTGTGTAATCTCTATAAGAGAAATTGGGCACCTTCCTTCCAAAGAAGGAAAGACTGAAGCTGGGAGGTCAAGTGGATATGACTGCAGCGAGACGATGGGCTGGACTTGGCTTACATCATGACCCCAAATTAATCAAACCTGCATGTACATTTTGGGGCTGAAAACCAGCAGAGAAGAAGAATCAGCGCTGAATTAGTTTGATCTTTCCAACTTAAATTGAAGAAGGGAAAAGTAAGCATTCCAGTTTGCAAACTCCTGTGCCTTCCCACTTTAGCACAGACAGCATGTATAAATAGATCAGCATGTTAGAACCAGCCTCACAAACTCATCTGCAAGCAGAAACCACTGGCCTTGGCAAGGCTCCGGTGGATCACTCCAAATTACCATAGCTTTCAGCGATCTTTCAGTAAGAATATAAACTCCAAATACTGAAATTGGTATTCTTCACATCAAAATGGGTTAAAACAGGAAAGAATTATTCAGTTATAGCTACTGTGCTAGTCTTTGCACCGTCCTTTGTACTGCAAAAGCACAATATTAGCTTATGCTTCACAAGAAGGATTGAATAGGGAGAGAAGATTGAAACGGTAATTTTGCTAAATTTCTTGCGCTTCCGTATACCTCAGTTCTGCACCCAGACGAAAAGTGAGAGTCCTGGGGGGAAGGGGCAACAGGGCGGTAAGCTCACGGACCAGGAAGACACTTCACTAGGAGAGGCCAGGTGAGTGGCATGCACAAAGCAGCCGGCTTTTAAACTGAAACGTAATGGGCGGCAGGGTCAGAGAGGAGTACGGTGTTTTTCCTTTTCACTAGCGGTAGCAAAAGCTCCTTTCAATTTGCTGTACAAAAACCCTCTTCCTTTTAAGTTTCCATTCCCACAAGGCTGGCAAATAAACCACTCATCATTAGCCATAACAGGAGAACTACAATTTCGTTGACCTGTCGGTGACTGTAATGCCTCTAACATCCATTTCCCCAACACAGGCTGTGCGTGTTTCCCAGAATGGTCTTCATCTGACTCAACACTGGAGGTGTCCACCTCAAAAACCACCACAGCAAGCGACAGCTCAAGCCTGAACTCATTTCATCTCAACCTAATGACATATGGAAGAGGTTTTTGTCTTTTCTATCTGGTTTTGAAGAAGGTATAAAAGTTTTATTTTCATTTGCATTAAAAATATAAAAAAAATCAAGATGAAAGTTGCCTAATCCTGCCTCTCATGGAAAATTCAGACACCTAGCATTGGGGATAAAAAAAGTGAAAATGGTTTGAGGAAATGCAGAGAGACTTTCATTTAGGTTGGAACCCTCAGGACTGCTTTTCTCATTATTTTTTTTAAACTCAACTATGTAGTAAACATCTAGAACAGAAGTGCTGAAAAGGGCTGAAATGCCTTTGAAAGACAGACGGAGGTTCCAGTTCACATAGATGGGGTCTCCTCCAAGTAACGACTTCAGCAATACAGGACTGAAAACATCTCTTATTGTAAAGTTAAAAATGGGTGGAAAAGAACCTTATCAGAAAAAGCTGCATGTGTGTGAGCACACACATAAAAACACTTTAAAAAAAAAGTGATCCTTTTTTCTTCAACCTCACGGAGCTTTGAAATTTTGACCAAAAAATGGATAAAACTGCACACTAAAAGCAGAAACCTCCTCCATTTCCAGCCCTCTCTAAGTCTGAGGATTTGACAGGTGGCAAACCCCAGGCTGTTGAACTTGCCCAGGCCGATGCCACTTTCCAAAGCACCTCACATCTCCTCTGGGTCATTTCCCAGCCCGCCCTCCCACCAGACAGGGAGGTGCCAAGCGAGGGCAATGCAGTGAGGAGTGAGCAGCACCCAGCCGGGGAGGCGCTCAGCACCACGGCGAACATCAACGCGAAGGAGCTTAGGCAAGCTGCGTTTATTTGGCGTGGCGCAGAAGTAATTGCGAGAGGCCCTGCGTTGCTCAGGAAGTCGGGTTAAATTGCTGAATGGTGCCTTCTGGTCCCGAAAGCTGTGAATGCAGGAACTGACCCAACTCCCCGCATATGGCAGCTCATTATCGGGGTGGCGAGCAGAGAGATCTGGCATAGAGGAGGAAAGAGGGGAAAAACAAAAACAGAGTCAGCTAGCCAAAGTCATGTTGGGCTGCTGATAGCTAGGTTGTGTATCCAGATGTAAAGAACTACGGTAAGGATCTCAGATGTCACATGCTCAAACCAGTGCCCCTGGTTTTTCTGCCTTAACTGTTGCGGTATCAGCTGGAGACCCAGCTGGGACGGGTCTTTTAGGCACCCTCCTAGCAGCCCCTTTCCACTGTGTTCCTCCCTTTTCTGAATTTCTCTCTTCTTCTCTCTGCAGAATACATTTAGTACAGCTCTTACTTTAAACACACAAAGCAGAAGTGAAATGTTGCCATCCTGCCACCTCTTCTGGCTGACGACACCAGGCAGAACGAGTTACGTTGCCGGTCTCTGCAAGTGTTCAGTAGCTGCGGGTACCTCCACACAGGTTACTTGCAAAGCCTCCTTCACGGGGCCAACGCTGTTACCTCGCAGAACCAAGAAAAGGGTTGGGTGGCAAAGCTCTAGCCTCCGCAGATGAGCTGTGGGTGTGTCTGTCAAACACGTACTTGACTTGCCACGGGTAAGTTTCAGGACAGGGGGGAGTAACTGGGACCCAAGAGCACCGAACCTGTTTGCCGAACATCCCACATGGCAGCTTTCTGCTGTAACGACCCATGCCGGCTTTGCTGTGCAGCGTATTTTTAGCAGGTGCCGGAGGGTTTTACCCTGCCTCGATTATGAGGCGGTGCAAGCCGTGCAGCAGCTCGCCGTCAGGGCACGGGCTCCCCTTGCAGGAGCTGTGGGGGCTTTCCAGGGGCACGGGCAGCCCCCGGCTCTGCCCCGGCCCTGCCGCAGCCGCATGGTAGCGCAGCGCCCGCACCCTGCACCCAGCGCGAGGACGTGGCTGTCCCCAGCAGGAGCAGCGCTCGCTTTCTTTCCCCCCCCCCCCCCTTATCTCAGGGAATTTGCAGAGCCTTTGTGAGCTGCCAGACGATGAGGTGGGAAATTTGGCGTAAGGGCCGTCAGCGCCTGGACTGAAAGGTCACCGAGATCTGCCTGCGGGACTTCCTTTAATTTTCCAGAGTTTTCAGTCGAAGCAGCGTGTTTTACTTGGGCGGGGGCTTTCCTAGAGCTAGAGACCTCAGTCTCTGATATGCCGCTGACCTTCACTGGCAATGAAATCCCACTTGCTTCTCTTTAAACCCTCGATCTTGCAGGTCTCACACAGTAACTGAATAGATAAAGGACTACCTTCTCTACACATCCCACATTAGTACTTTTAATTAACTAGAAAAAGGGTGCAAATTTTTGTTGTTATTATTACAAATAACTTAAAAAAAGTTCCAGTCTCCTTTTCCAAAGAGCTTACCAATTCTAGTTCCAGTTTGTGCAATAAAAACAGTCCAAAGATCGCAGGATTTCTGAAGGAAAAAAATATAAGGCAGCCCACAAAAATTTATTAGAGCCTGCATTTCCTCTACTTGAGACATAACAAGTGAAGCACTGTCTAAGTGTAAAATACACAAGAGAGATGACTGTCGTATGAGCTCTCTCTGCAAAGAAAATTTAAAACTGCCTCTCTCCAGCACTCAGGAGGTTAAGAAATTTTCCAATTCCAATCAAAAGATCCACAAAGTAGCCTATATTTTGCACCTTGCTCAGCCACTACAGCTTTATAGTTTATCATTGATAAACAGCATAGTAAAGGTTACTTCTTCAGTCAATCCCCTTTGAACCCGAATTCTCAGTTCCCTTTTTCACCTACTTGAAACCTCAAGACAAAAGTGAAGAGGTAAAAAAACAAAAACCAAAAAACAACAACAAAAAAAGCAACCTATATTGAGTGGGTTTTTGCAGGTGTATTTTGCTGGTTACTGTTTCATCAGCCGCATGAAATACCATTACAGAATTCAAAAAAAATGTATGTGAGTGGGGTTTTACTTGATTCTGTGTTTTTGTTTTTGTTGTTTTGTTTTTTTTTAGTTCAAATCCTGCACATCCTCAGTACCACGTAACGACAATGGAAACTCAGGGTGTTCCAGGCGTTCTGCTGGGTTTGGTCCTTCAGGCTCTTGCTGGCTCTCTGCAGTCAGGGGCCGGCCAGGGACAGCCACGGCGCTCGGGGCAGGACGGCTCCGGCACGGAGCTGCGGCGGCTCTGCAGATGGACGGCAGCGTGACGGAGCTGCCTGCCCTCACCCCTCGCCCGCGGTCAGCCCCTCCGAGCCACGCAGGGACCCCACCAGAACGGCCTTATCACGAGAGGCAGCGGCGCGCACACTGCGGCACCGGCAGAGGCTCGGCTGCTGGCAGCCGCGGGCCGAGGTAACTGTAAACAGCTCCACCACGTTTATTGGCAATCGCCGCTGAAGGTCACACATCAGCAGCGGGCCTAAATTCCAGGAAAAAAAGCAGTTCTTATGTAACTGCTGCCTGAATGTTGGCAGGTGCCCAATGGAGCAGTTCGCTGCAATGTGGCTGGGAGGGGAGGGGAAAAAAAAGAAAAAAGTAGGACATCTCCCAGCCCCATTCAGCATCCTGAGCATGCCACCTGCAGGTCAGCGCTCACACTTCTTTTCAGTCCATAAAAATATTAATGTTTCTCTCGGACGCATGTGTTTTGGTGCCCGAGACATGCGGAAACTGGGCCGCGCTGTCCTCAGACACCTGTCTGGGCGGAGGAGAGCGGCCTTGCAAACAAATGCCCGATGCAGAGGGAAATGTGCTGCTGTCCTCCGGGATCACAGGGAACCCGAGGTGGAGCTCACCATCCCGACGTGGCTTCTGAAAAGCTGCAAAATCTGCTTTTGCATCATGTTTGGACATTTGAGTGGATTGGGGATTAAATTAAAAGTCAATTAAGCTGTTGTGTCCAATTACAACTAGGGGTCAGTAATCGCTGTTGTGTAAAGATTCACACTTGGTGACTCTTGAAAAAATTTAGCTTGGTCCTGGACCTGGACCTGGTCCTGGACCTCCTCTCTGAAAGAGCAGCATTGCCAACTACTCCACCAAGAACAAAGTCACACCAGTGCAAGCCCGGTGAGGAGTAAATTAAAGAGTCAGCCCCAGGGCTTTCACAGAGAACATGCCAGCATCCTGCCTTGGGGAGTTCTTCACTACCTGAGACACCTGCCCAGAGCCAACGCTACGACCCCTCTGCTGAGCTCTGCAGCCCCAAACATCAGCCCGATACCATCAGCAGCTCTGCAGCAAGCCAAAGGACAAGCTCTGTACCAAGCACGCCCTAAGGTCATGACAAAACCCCAAAGCAACACTGGGCTTTGTTGGTTTTTGTTCATTTGTTTTAATTAAAACTAATCATGCTTTCCCTCAATCTTTCAAGATACCTCTTCTGCTCTCTGTTTTAATACCAGTCTTATGCAGACCCTGTGCTGAAGGTCTGTGAACTCTCAGAACTTTACAGGAACCAGAATGCTTTGGAAATGCTGCAAGGGTGACTTTCGTTTTTAATGCATCATAATTTCTGTCCCAAAAGAAGCGTTCAACATGAATTCTGCCACAATACAGGATGCTGCAGAGCTTGAAAAACATCTACAAAGCCTTAAAAATCCTACTGGGATATTTCTGCCAGAACAGATCATGGTCCTCAGCCTATATTAGGAGCTGTTAAAAACAAACAACACTATACCACTTCTCGGAAAACTCCAGTTCCCTCCTCTCCCTCCTTTTCAGGAGTGACACCAAAAGCAAATTCAGGATAAATCCCTCAATAGAAAGCACAGGGAGTAGGCAGAGTACGGGCAACGGGATCAAAACGCGCTCCTTGCTCCCTTCATTTCCACAACATTCAGCACTGCAGACACTCCAGACACCCGCACGCTCAGCCGGCTGTCACAGAGGTATGTCGCCCCGCGGCCCTTTACAGTCCTTCCTGTTCTGCAGGGGATTTCCTACTGCCAAGGTGAATTCCAGCATTATTCACCCAGCTAAAAGGGCACTCCCTTTCTGCACTCTCAAAACTGATAAGGGGGACTTGTAGCTCCAATTTTCTTTTTATCTATCCTAACTCTCAGCAACAAATGCATGAGCCTTCCGTCATTTTCATCATCATGGATATCGCTGCAACTGGGGCTCGCCACGTACTGAAATCACCTCTCAGTAAACGAGTATCAGATGTGTAGCTCTATCTACGATCACAATCACGCACTCTGAAATCATGCAACTACACCATAAAACAGCTACTTTATTCAAGTTTTACCCCGAAGGTATAAGGAGCATTTCAGCTGATCAGAAAAATTAAGTTGTGCAGAGTTTGACGGGGAGGGAATTTAATAACTTTTTACTAACGCTAGAGATTTCTGTATTCTTTGCCCTAAATGTTTACTGTTGCCAGGGGTGACAAGCTAAAAAAAAAAAAAAGGGAACACCAGGATTTCCTTTGAAAATTGTCAGTGGTTCTAGGCCCTGTCTGAATTCCTTCCTATAAGCAGCAGGGCTCATTTCCGATAGTTATAAACACACCTGCTCCCTCCGTGCAGCTGCTCCACTGAGGAGCAATAAAGTTCCTCCTTTGCAGCCTCCAGATGAAATCCTAAATTGCTCCACACACTCTGGCTGATTTATTGCAGGCAAAGACAGTGCATTACAGCCAGAAACTAAATGGGAAAGAGTTTCACATTATGACTTAATTTGCAATTAAACAATTCAACGTTCTGTCTGAAGTTTCTCCAAGATGAAATTATGTATGCTATTCTTGGAAGCCGAAGCACCGTGCAGTCGGAGGGGTCTAGCACCTGACTGCGATGCTGAGGCGCTACAGGGCTTTTGTTCAAAACCAGGGCACATCGATGCTATGTGCTCCCCAGGTAAAGGGGGGGGGGTGGAGTCTGGGGGCTGCAAAAATCAGTTTAAAAATGTATGTAGAGGAGACAGGGCACCTCTGCAGCTATGTAATCCTAAATTTGGATGAGACCTGGAGACACATGAGGTGTCTCACACGGGCAGGCCCGCAGGCAGACGCCCCATGCGAAATGGGGGCATGCAGGACATGGCCGGGCCTCTGCTCTCCACAGCCAGCCTGCCCCTGTTTGCTCTGCACACTATGAGCAGAAAATCTCCACAGCTGATTGAGTTGTTCATTGAAACTGAAAGCAGCGATGGGAGACTCGTGAAGTTTCTCTCCGGAAAGGTGTCACAGCGCCGGGCTGGGCCTTCTGCGCGAGGGGACCGGGCTGGCTCAGGGAGCGGCAAGGCAGGGGCCTGAGCGTCCCAACACTGCTGGGGTAAAAGCACCACAAAGAAGTCACAAACCCAGTTTGTTCTCATGAGGAACTCAGTTCCTTCCTTCCCTCAAAAGCCTCACTTAACAGGAGAAAAGCCTTCAATCCAGTGCCGGGGGATGTGTATGCTTTTTGGTCTATTTTTGTAACAAATCGGTTAGACTTCAAATATTATTTTGTTCTATGTGTGAAGTTTATACTGATAAATTCAGCTGATCGGCATCAAAATGTACACGTTCTACAGAAAGCAACTTGGAGCATATATCATTATCTATTCTACCAAACAAAGAGGAGCAGCATTGTAAGTGGTTGAATTTTGTTCCATATAAAAGGCTGGCTTGGGAGAGAACACAGGAAACAAACCACAACAGGGAAAATACTTCTTTTTTTCCTGGTATTTCAGTAGAATAAGGTGCCAGTCAATCACTTTCTCAGCATTATACATTTATGCAAAACGCATCTCAAATTTAGCACCCACACTCACATTCTGGAGCTGCAGGAGGAAGTTGCTGCAGCTCAGCCAGCCCAGCTCGCTCACCCCAGCCCGCACACCGGTGCCCGAACAAAACACGCCACTTTTACAAGTCCTTAGAAAGCTTCAGTTCAGTTACACTGAAAGCTCTCATTCAAATACAGCTTTTCTGCTTGTAGAACGACTACACGTAGCACAGACACGGACCGGGCTGTTGCACTGCCAACTGAAGGCGCGCTTTTCACGGCAGGAAGCTTTTCACCCAGACCAGTAATTTTCATAGAGTTACACCACACCGCTTTCACAACATGTCCTAACGTTTTACGTGGCTTTATGTACCAAACCTGACTAAGAAGCAACAGGAAAGCCAGCTCGTTATTCTGGGGAATAGCATTCCTGTCACCTTTTTCGGTAAGGAAAGCGAGGCAGGCTGTACACCAGGGCACAGCGCTCACGGGCACCCAGCGCGCCGTGCCCTGGGAAGTGAGTAATGGCTCTCACCAGGCAGCGAGCAGAGACAGCTCACGCAGGCTCCTCTCCAGCTGGCTTCTGACAGGTTCTTCCAACTTCTATAGGAATGCCATTAAAAAGTCAGTATTTGGTTTTCCAAATAGCTGAAAGGACCTGTTCGCGGATGACAGGGGTATCACAGCGGAGTGCTAAACACTGACATTTTAATGGTGCTTACGGCAGTTCGTATTCCGAAAGCACTCAGATCTGGTCCTAAACTTTATGAGAACTATTATGGTACCAGATGATTGCAGACTGCCAGAAACTGTAACTACATTTGGACTAATATTCTAAGTAATGACATATGGAATTAGTTAGGGTAACTATTCCCAGCGTAGACACACGGCAGACTGAAAACTCAACTAATTCACTGACACAGGCATACAAATCAGAAAGCTCCGTGCTGAAGAGACAACAGGACAAATCACAGGGCTACTCATAAAACAAACACCATAGAAACAACACCGTAGAAGATAAATAAAATTAAGACCTCAGCATTATCCAATTCAATGGTAATCTGCTGGAAAAGAAAGAAGGGGAAGAATTGAAAGCGAGCATTAGTAAGAGAAATTACAGATAAATTTCACGTTAGGATCTTATAAATCATTTAACACTTTAATACTGTAACCCAACACTGTGCATATTTTACAGTCAGCACCAGCAACGTTTGCAAGCGGCTGGGATGCGGCGCGTTAGGGCCCTGACAGCGCTGGGAGCGCCGCGCCAGGGAGCTCCGGAGACAGGATGCGCCTGGCTTTGTTCCTGCGCCAAGTGACAAACCCCGCAGGCTGCTGACCGAGATCCAGCGGCGTCACCCTTGGGCCTAAGAGTCATCGCTAGCGTGAGCTGCGAGCAGCAGTGAGAGTCCAGAAGCTGGATTTCCAGTTTGGGAACAGAAGTGGAATTTTAAACACAAGAGCTGTATTTTAGGCTAATCATCTGACAGACAGCAGAAAGATGTGCATGAATGACATGTTTCAGCAAAGTAAAAAACTTGGGTCTAGTCTACACTGTCAATGTAGTAAAGTTTCCAGCATATTAAATATACCACAGTATGCTACCCATCGCCGAGAGCCTGAGCGCATGCCAAGACTAGGAGTCTTTAGCAATATGTAAAACTTCAAGCCTTCCCACAGGCTTCTGTACATCTGTGTTCTCACCACGTTTTTTGCATGCTGCAAAGGAATCCCAGCTGTTTAATGAAGGCCTTAGCTAATGGGATCAGACAACACTGCATTCTCATTACGCTTCCCACCTACAAAAGGGACAAGCGCACGGGCCAGAGGGTGTGGTATTTTTACTATTTGTGCTGGAAGATTAAGTGTGAGAGGAGGAGTACGATCTTTTTATAAATCAGATTGTTCCAGCGAGCACCACGCAGCATTACAGGAAAATCACATGCCATGCCAAAACTTTCCTTGCACTCTGTTGCTGAACACTGCTTTGAAGTGACTGCTGTCAGTTCTGGGAACATCTCACCTACGGCAGCACGGCCTGGATGGTCGATATCCTGGTCACAGGAATGAGCTTTGCCACCTTTACGTTATGCAGGGACTCCTGTATTTACATCTAGTGGGTACGATTTTCTTTCTTTCTTTTTACACTTCTGGATGATTTTAAAAGCAAAGGTATTGCCTTTTAAGTGGTGACTAAATACAGTTATATGAGTCACAAGGGAGAATAAATATGACTGCACTTCTCACAGCCAGACAGTAGAAGCTGTCCTACTACTACTAGCAGTCTATCTGTAAGCAATCAGTTGCTTTTTCATATTCAGAAATCTACTTCACAAGCAAGCGTATTCTTATCTCACATTATGTAACTATCTGCTGTTTCAGAAATTAATACATTTTCTACTTTGAAGACTGAGATTCTTGTAGGATTCTCCATAGTCTGAATGATCTACTAGCTCAGTCTTCTAGAAATACTGCTTTACTCAAGCTCGCAAAAAAAATAAGGAACTCCCGTAAATGAATTTCCATTTAGAAAAATGAACTGTTCTATCACATTAAAAACTTAAGGCTCGAATCTGGGTTCTGTTCATGTATAAGATCAGCCACCACTCACTTTAGCTAAGCTGACCTTAGAGGGCCTCTCTTGGCTGTTTTTAACGGGAGAATCTACACCGATAAATTTACTAACAAAATGTGAAACCGAACATATGATTATGTTTAATCTTTTACATCCCACCACTTTGGGCAGGAGAAGGCATCAGCACTCAGCACTTGCTGAAAGGGCTCATCCAGCACACCTCCCTCTTGCTGGAGCAGCCTAACTGCTGCTGGCTCTGGCTTGTCCCCTAACAGATCTGACTTGTGCCATATTGCAGATGTCTTAATAAAGGGACATGGGGCTGAAGGCTTCCAGCTGCATCCAAGGGGCTGAGGACTGCCTCAGGGCTTTGCAGGGAGAGGGCTGTGACTCAGAACAGGATGCTGCCACTTTACAGAGAAGGACAACACGTTGAAAACAAGCTGGAAGCTGCACTTGCTGCCCTTTCCTAACAATCAATCCTGATCCCCTGGCTCTTCCCACGTACATATGCTTCTTTCTTACAGTTGATTAGGGCATTCTCCCGAAGTCAGTTTATTGGAAACTACTGCTATGCAAAGTGAGGAAAACCCCTCGGTACAGCAGCAGTCTAGAGCAAAGCAGCAGGAGGCAGGCTGGATCTCGGGCAGCCGAGAGGTGGTAGCAGCAGGTGGGAAGAGCAGTCCCTGACACGTCAGGGAGCACAGCCCAGGCCATCCCTGCCCCGTGGGCATTTTCCTAGGAGTCTCCCGCTCACTCATGGCAGCGCTGCGTGCTCAGCTGGGTGTGCTCGGGCAGCAGCCCACACGCGCACCCACAGGCAGCCTCCGTGCTCCATTTGCTCTCCCTCCTGCCAGCTCCTCCAGGTCCCTGCGCTCTGGCGTGCGAGTGCTTGCCTCCTGCTGAACTGGCAACGGAGAGCTACTCGCTGCTCCTACAGTCTCGTTTCCAGCTAAGCCAGCCAAAGCAGAGGCTGGCTGTGACATCCCAGCTGGGCATTCACCCTCGTGGTGCTACAGCTTCCTCTGCCTTCACAGCTTCTCCCTCCGTGGTGGCTGCAGCTGTAGCTACAGCTAGAAACAGTCACTACTACAAAGCTGTCTGAGCTCTATAGCTTTTGCCTTTTGGGGCTGTGAATCTTGCACTGTGCAACAACTTCAAGCCCTACAGCAAGTGAGAATGGGACACGAGACACCATCTGCTTCAGGCACAGGCTCCCAGCTGCAGCACACATCCTTCCACGCCACTGCCTCCCCCCCTGGACCCAGCTGCCAATTCTGAACTGTTCATGAGCACCTTCACTGGGAGGACATACTGTATGCCTCTTGCATGGCATGTTCATAACCTAAATAGCTTTAAAAATGCAGGAGATGCTTTAGATTGGGATTTTGGGAATGGCTGTAGGAATGCCTAGATGCCCAAACATACTGGTGTAGACACACACTTCTGACTCAAATAGAGAATAGGCTTGTACCTACAGAATGACATTCCTCTCACCTGACAAAGGAGTTGTATGTGGGAAAGGGAAAGAAAAATACATGGGTGGCTGTACAGACAGTTTCCATCTATAACTCACAAGATGATGACTCAGATGTACACAAATTAAAATTAAACCACAAAATATCCTCTTATTGCAAGGTTATGTGACCTGATGAAGAGTCACCTAGACCCAGCAAACAGATAAGGAGGTTATATCCTTCGTAAAAATCTAACCAATTTTTATTTTTTTCACAGTGGCAGCAACCACAAGAATTGAGTTAAACTTGCAAATCTAAAGTACAAAAGCAACAGAAGCAAGCTTACCTTTCAAATTATATTTGAAGTTGTTGACTAAAAATTTTTTGTTCCTGATCCACAGAAATGCTTACACATACAAAACAGCTTGAAAGAGCCAGAATAATATTTTCCTTTACCGAATAATAAATACAGTGCTTAACACAGAATGATGAACTGTAAATTACATTACCTTTTCTCCATAGCCTCTATCTTTGGTCATCATTTCCCTGAGCGTCTGTAATACTTTAATACACAGTTTCTCCTCATTCTCCTCCAGCAGCTGTTTAGTATGCTTTATTAATCTGAAAATAAGCAATCAATCAGTTCATTTTAGTACTAATATTCTAAAAATGGGATATGTGGCTCTCTTAATTAGTTTAAGCTGCAAACAGGTTTTTATTAAAACATAGTTCTGTCATACCATTATACAACCACCTTGGGAATATTCTCTCAAGAGCAACATTTAACAAGCTACTAGGACTCTGGGCTTTGGTGAAGCTGTGAAGGAAACTTGCAAAGTCCCTGGCAGGAGGATAGCTAGATAAAACCCATCTGCCTACAAGCAGAAAGGAATCGGAGGAAGGAGCAATGTAATTTAAGACTTGATGATCCTCCAGAACAAACACTAAGAAGAAAACCGTTCCACACGCTACTTTGTTAAAAACATACTGAGAGTCCGTGATTGTGCAATTAGAAATCCACTCTGCCCGGCCTTTGTTACTTACTCAGTTACCTAGCTTCCCTAAGATCTGTGCACAATCCACCTCTTCGGGAGGTGATCTGAGAGCCGGGATTCTGCTCTGAATTGCCCTCGAAATGACCCTGTAATCTTTCCTTTCCCTTCACTCCAGATTTGGGCACAAGGTAGGTGATGCATGTGATAACAATTGATTTTGACATAGTTCCCCAGTATCAAGTGCTACAAGGACAAGTACCTCGCAAACATCATTAGGGTTGAAGGCAGGGATCAGCTCAAAATTTTATACTAATTTATACTAGAGTTCATTACATTTGTATCCTACAGCAAATAGAGATTTTTAAGCATTAGCTATGAGAGCATATCAATTTCCCCCACTCCAAGAGCTTCCCCCTACCAAAATGAGAAATTGTATTTACCATAGCATGAAATACCATGCTTTGTATAAAGCTGAGCATGGAGACATCACTCCCTAGGGCACGGGAAAATTGGGGGAAAAAAAAACAAAAAAAAAAAAACAAAAACAGAACAAAAAAAACCCTCCCAACAAGCCAGACTTCAAGGCAGAAGACAGCTTACTTGCAAATGAAACCTCCACTTTCACATTTCCTCCTTGCATCTGTGTTCTCTGGGAATAGCAGTTCAGGTCTGTGAAGCACATCTACCAGTACTGATAACTCCGCTTGGACAAGAGGACGTAAACGATCCTCTAAAGCTGACACGATGTCCTAGAATATAACCATATAGAGAGATTTAGCAAGCATTAAACACATGAAAGTTATATACAAATTAATTTCACAAAGGGCAGAAAAATAGGACTGTCCTGCCTGGATAGTTTGGCCAAGTTTTATCATTTAGTAGCCTTCTTTAAAGTGGAAGTCTTATCTTCTAGCAACCCCCTCCCATGTTACTTAGTTCCTCTACACTCCCCAACCTTGTAGATGATCTTTTTCACATAAAAGAAAAATGTGGATTTATAGCTGCATTTAAACTTTGTGATAACCATCAGGACATTTATGTTTACACATACTGACAAAAGAAGTACCACTTAAAATTATGCAAAAATAGAATTCTTCCCTTCTCCTGTTCCTACAAGAAAGCTGTATCTACCTTAAAATGAAACCACATTTATCCCAAATATTTCAGCAATCAGAGAACACTGAGATACATATGAAGCCAGAGAGGAAGTTTAATCAAATTGAAATGAATAAATAGACAGGAATGGATAAAGAGGAACAAACTATTTCAGTGAGCACGGGTTGGGCAGTGTTTTTACATTATATAATAAGTTTCCATAAAGTTAGTTAGAACAGAGCACAAATCGTCAAAGAATAATAGTTCAAGATGATGAATTTTATTTGGTATAAAAAAGGCCTTATTGAACTGTCTTCTGATCTGAACATAGAATATAGCTAGAATACCTCAGTCCCTATTTCATAATGCTATGAAGCATTATGTTTAAATATTATTTTAAGTAGAAACAGCGTGGGAACACAGCCATTTCAGGGAAATGACTCCAGATGCAACTGTGTCACAAAGAGCCAACCATCCCTTTATTTCAAGCCATGCAGTGGCTTCCAGGCAGGCCTGTGGCACCTTTTGCTGTACCGAGAGGGTTGGTGTACAAGGAGCAAAGCACTGTAGGGGTGTGGCTGAGACAGTGAAAATGTCCTGTCTGGCAAAAATAATGCTTTATTTCAAACTAATGGTAAAACAAGAATGTCTCAAGTAGCAGTAACTTCAAGTATCGTCACTTCCTAGGACAATAAAACCTCTGTGTTCATGTACCATGTACATTCAATTACCTTTCTTGATACAACGGCTTACATTTGATTTTACACACAGTATTACATTCAGCATCAGCTAACGTTCACCATGAAGCTTTTGACTAATTCCCACTTAGTGTCTTTACTTAGTGAATTCCTCCTTTTGTGTAGATACGCAAGTGGTTATCAAAGGTGGAAGGGGTGCTGTGTAGTCACCTGTAATCTTTCAATTATGTTTCGATAATCCCTGGAGGCAGCAAGCACTGAATCTCTGCGGGCAGCATTCCTTGCAGTCATTCGCCAGTTCATTGCAGTCTTCTGTACAATATTATGAGATTTCAGGAAGAGATTGTTGACCTGACTGTCCAAGTCTACAGGAATTGCAATTGCTCGGCTTTTTGCTGCAACAAGCAAAAAAATTTAGTAAGAATTGATTCCTTTACCCATGTATTACAGTCAATGCAAGAACAAGACAAGCTCTACTTGCAATTCCTTCTACAATCTACCTCGTATGCATTTTAAACAACACAATGCTCAGTCCCTGTGTAATGGGTCAGACCCCTCTGTAGCATTATGTTTAAAGGCTTTCACACCTCTGATCAGTTTACTGTCTTCAAATTGTATGAGCAGGAATACGTCACACACATCTCACGTGTGTTAGCATGCACCTATCCAACAGGATTTGACCTCACATCCAGTGCAAATTACTCTCTTTGCTGCTAAAAGCGGAGCAAATTAGTGGGAGGAGTGATACAAAACTCCAGATGGACCATTTCCTGGTCACAGATCAACAGGATTGCAGAGTTCTGAGGTTAATCCAAGAAAGCACTTCAGGTTACAGTGACAACATTGCTCAATAACGACAATGTACCAGCATAAGCCTGGCTTTGTAGTATGCCTTGGCACTGAATTAGTTGCAAGCGGCCCCAGCAGGAAGCAAGCTGAACTTTATTTTTGGAAGGATGCCATGTAAGCAGCGAATACTGGATGACCACATTTGCAGCATATTTAGATCTGATTACACGCATTTCTTACCTACATCTGAGAGCACCCGAATGCAGCTTTCCACCGATGCCTTCTGGCTTGGCATTAGCCAGTTGCAATGGTACACTCTGAACACACCTTGTAGCAACTGTACGAACACAGGCTGGCGAGTCTAGAACACAAGGTTAGAGAAAAATCAAACTCATTGCATCACATTGAGATGTATCAGCATCAACTTGAGGTAACACCAGTTTCCAGGTCCAGCCCTGACTTTCTGCACACCAGTCACTTCTAACTGGTCTGCATCCACTTGTTAGACAACTTCATGCTGTAGACAGCGTATCTACCACACAATCAGCAACTGAATGGAAAGGGTGGGAACGAGGGCTGGATGGGAAATATTAAATAGACAGCTTCTAAAGCATAAAGCTTTAGTAATTGAAGCCTGACTAAGCAAAGGAAATAAGCAGTAATCTTCATCTGTTTAATCAAGAGTTATCAGCAAACGTGGCATCGAGATTCTTCTCTTAGCGCTGACCAGCAGCTGACTCAATAGTCCACAGGTAAATGGGACTTCGCTCCTGGCCAAACACCAGCACAGCAACAGAGTTGAAAACTCATTTCAAATATTAGCTGGTACCTAATTTACCGAAGAAACCAGCTGCACATTTGTTATTTTGAATATAGGTAGTAGTTAGTGGTAAATACTATGGCTGCTATGGATTGGCCAAAATTCAGGCGGGGTTTTTAGCCCTGTACTTGCAAGGTGATCTCCCACTACAGATAGGTCAGCTATTCCAGCACACACATGAGCTCTGTTCTTTTGTCTTTACACCATTCCAACTACATTGACCAGAACTCCCTGTTTGCTTTTGTACAGCAATTAGTAGAATAATTCATTTATTTTACCTGTATTTTAAATATTTCAAATGAACCTAGATTGGGAAGGAATACTCGTGTCCCTGTGCCTATTAGCTATTTCACGTTTCTATCAGCTAAGTGAACTACACCACAGTGCAAAGCCCACAAGACTGAGGAACACCAGTGAAAAAATACCTCCTTTATTCTGGTCAAGACTGATGTCTGTTTGTAAGAAAAAAGTGGAGTTAGAGGAAAAAGCCAAATCTATTAGATAATTAAATCCATTAAATTAATTCATTTAATAACACCATTATGAAATGTACAAAAGGAGAATCAAAATTCAAGAACCAAAAATTACTAAGAGGCAAACACCCATTATCCTTTCTAGAAATAAGCCAAACATCAAAAACATGGCAGACAGCAGTATTCTCCAAGGCACTGAACATACCTGCACTTTTGGACTTCAGCCACTGACATAGTCCTTCCAGTTCATTTTTAAAGACATGTCAGTCTAAAAAGCTTCAAAGATGTTTCATTTGCTTAAACTAGGTCCATAAATCAAATAAGAAATGTATTCCATGTCCCACATCTCTCTGACTACATTTGTGAAGGAAAGCCTCAGGCAGGAGCACCCTTAGGAGGCAAACAAGCTGAACCGTACTTCTTAAAGAGGAAAATTTTGGGGCAGCTGTTCTTTGAAAAGACATATTTATGTTCTCCTAATTTTATATTATTTGAACTTTATGATAGATGTACAAGGTGTTCCCTGAACAAGCAAGGCTGGTCCTGACTCAGGGGAGGTACAATGTAAGTCCAACGAGCCATAACATGAAAGAGCATGAGACAAGAAGAGGCTCGCATGAGAAGAAACAAGATGACAAGGTGTAGCAGAAAGAATGGGGAGCGATTGAATCCAAAGGCAAAACACAGTTGAATGGCAAAGGTCACTCACTTCTGGAGACAGTGGCACATGATCAGGTAAAAGCAGCTGCAGGCAGTCCTGCAGAATCTCAGATGTGAGTGCAAAATCCCACCTGGAGGAGTTACGGACACCCAGCAGGCAGTACAACGGGCTGTACTCCTCAGGTAGGAGAGTTCTTGGTTATGTGCAAGAGTCTTGACAGGCAGAAAAAAGTAGAGAAACGGAGCTTTTAACTTAAAGATATAGAGAAAAAATGTAGGGTAAGACAAAGACAGAGCGATCAACTGAGATGGTGAAGAAGAATTATTTCATCTTGCTAGACAGAAGGAGAGAATGAGAAACTAAAGAAAACCCGTTGGCATATAAAGTTAAGGGCTAAAATATGATGGTAAGGAAGTGTATTCAAATGCTGTACACTCAAAGATGACAATTGAGAGTATGACAGCAAGGTACACAGTCCAGAGGGAAGAGCAGAAGGACAGAGCCCTGGGGGACACGGCTAACCACTCATCTCAATTTCCCATTTTCTTCTGATGAAATTGTGACAAGCTATCGTGGAAGCTGATACCACAGTAGTTGCTGACATTTTGAAAGTCACATGAAGAGCAAATCAACTGCTGGACTGCTCAGACTTGCAGAAGTGAAGACACAACCCTAATAAAGCTGCTCAGCCCAAACACAGCTGCTGCAGCCCTCTGTGCTCTCGCAGGCAAAGCACACAGTTTGGCAGTTTAAGAGTATTTGAGCCAATCTCAAACGCTGCTCTGTTGCTTTCGATGCAACCATCTTCTTGCCTGAATAAGGAGGGCTAGCTGCTAGGAGAAGCAGGCCTCTTGAATATAAAGCAGTTGGTTGGGTGAGGCTGGAAACTGGTCACCCAGACACAGGCTGAGTACTCATCCTGCCTCAAGGAGGGCAGTGTCAGCGAGAGAAAAGAACGAGCACACTGCTAATACTGATATGCTAATAATATCACCTGATACAGTCATGCAGCAGTTTTATGTGCATTTTCCTGGAGGACTGCAGTCACCCAGTCAGCACACCATGACCCAAAGGGTTAGCATAAGTTCCTTGATGAGGGACTGACACGGCAAACTGCCAGGTGCCCTTTATGGCTGCTTTTGGGAACCAGATGCTTCCTAACCTGCTGCCAGTTGCATTCAATTACAAACCTGGAGTCTGCACTTTGAACAACTGCCTTTGGCATGATGAAGCTGCATCAAGTTTCAGCAATTACCATATCCAAACCTGACAGAACAGCCAGGCACCTGACCACTCCACCCACACTCCTCCCAAGAAGTTATTTATGAATAAAAAAAATGATGTTATCATTGTGCTGCAATACAAATATTATGGCAATGTCCTGACACTGCTGTTCTGCTGTGGAAATCTCTATCTTCTGTCACTTCACAAATGTTCCAAGCTTCTCCTCCACACTTCTCAATTTTTTGTACAAGATCAGAAGTTACTCAGCTTAATAGAACAAGAACCCTTGGATTTTGTTTATTTGTTGTTTTATTTTTTAAAGGAAATTTGAATCCTTTTATAAAAACATGCTGTCTTTGTACCCTCTGTAATGCAACGCTCTCTCCCTCTACCTGGAAGGCTTGCCAGCAAAGTTGTTTTATTTTTATTTTCGTTCTTCAAGGTGCTCTGGAGAACTCCTTCCTGCCATGCAGCTGCTCTACCACTGCTAGAGAGCTGGCATGCCCAAAGCAAAATTGTTTGCCCTCCTACACCTGCCCACATCACCTTCAGCTGTACTCAGATAACTGTCAGCAAAGAGGGCCTGACCCCTCAGATATAACTGGAATACAAAACATGGTTAAAACCTTCATTGCCTTACTTGCACTGTGATTTTCTCACCCTGAACCTGGCAATGACATGTAGGCCTTTTGGAGGGAGTTTCTACGTGGTCTCAATGTCAGTACAGAACTGAATTTACTGATGAAGTTGTGACAGCTTCCATGGAAAATGTTTGTACTCTGATAATACAAATCTTTCAATTTCTACAGCAAAAACAAACATCTTGGTCACAAAGAATACATTTGACCCACCGTGTGCCTCTTTTTAACTGATAATAGAACCAAAGCGGAATTAGCATCACTGCATTGACAATACATCTTCACTCTTACGTCTCTACATTTTCCTACCTGCAGAGTAGTGCTCTGATCAGAGAATGGGGAACTGAAGAAAGTGGTGACTATACTCATCACTATTTCTGTAACGTACTTCTCCAATATGGAGTCAGCATGCTTTCTGTCGCTGGTGTTGTTACAAGCCTGCAAGGTAATTCATTATTGGATCAGAAACAGCTCAACCAAGGTAGTCTAATAAGTGCTACAGACTGGAGTTTTTGATTTTGCATCAGCCTAGTCAGTGCAATTCCCTGTCACGACAATATTTATGAAACTGGTATCTTTGTATTTCTAGCACATGCATAGGCAGAAGCTCAACACTGTTATTGTTTTAACGTGTTCTAATGTGTTGGCATATAGCATGTTCAAGAGGGAGGGGAAGAAAGAGTACCTTAGAGGAAAGAAACTAGTAGGGTCGGGAGGACTGAGGTGTAATGCTTTCGTATGGGGAAATACTTGGAATCCCAGGCAAAAAGCCACATGGACAAACAAATGCCAAGCTTGGAAAAAATTTGTCCTGACCTGCCAAAAAAACATTGACTATTGCTTGGGAAGAAGTTAACTATCACAGCCAGAATAAGCAAGCCAGGTGGCAGAACAGAAAAAGGCATTAGACAAAGGAGTAGGGTGTGGGGCTTTTCTGATTTTTTTAAAAGGAAAATATTAATGCGTTCCATGGAATATGACTAATGAAATCCACAGGCACAAGGGAAAAGGCAAATATAAATATGAAGCAGCACAGCGTTTAGGGCGCTTACTGTCTCGATGCAGCACTGCTATGTCTTATTTTTACTGCTATACACCAGATAGGTTAATTTAAACTTTCTGAATTCAGTTCCCAGATACGGAAATCATTACCCGACAGATGTCAACCAGGAAGTTCTCAAATAGCTTCCACATATGATTACTGGTGTAAATCTCTTTCATTTCTACTTCTGTGTCCACATAGCAATGATTCAAGAAGTTGATGTATGCAATTTTAACCTAAAAGTGGAAGAAAAAAATTACCATTAAAAAAACTTGAATGGTATCACGAATGGATATAATGTCACATTAAAAACTGCTATAAGTCATCTGCAGCTCCACTACTTCTTTTCATTTAAGCACTGGTGAAATTTAATGCCATGAATAGAAAGACACCATCCAATAAAAAAACACTGGGATTATCGCAGACAAAATGTCAGCATAATAATCGTTTCCAGTTCTGCAGAACCATCTGTTCAAGGTTAGCAGCATACTCCATAAACCTCTCTGCCTCTAGAACCCTATAAAAGAAGTACAGCATCACATCCCCATTTTAAGGGCAAGGAAACAAGTATGAAAGGATTTAGCTTAGCTATTTACTGGGGTTGTCTACGGCAAAACCAGGAAAGGAATGGTACCCAAGCACCCAGCTCACAAGTACTGCTCACCTGCCCCACCAGCTTTCCCAGGCAAGAGACTCAACATCAAATCTCTCTCACCCAAAGTCAGTACATTTCAAATACATACAAGGCCAGTGCCCCCAAACAGCCCTCACCTCAGGTATGCAATCCTCATGGGTTACTACCCTAACAATGTCATCCAGAGGAAGAAGGGAATTGCATTTTATTTCTGTGTAGACATTTTTGCCTTCTGTGCACACAGCAAGCAGTTCTACTAAGTGGATGTGGTACATCAGCGGGCTGTTTTCATCCATCCGATCTCTTTCTGATCTCATCATCTGCACCAAAGTCTGGAAGGAGGCCCTGTCATTGTAGAACACTAGGACGTCTTCTCCTGCATTCACCAGCTAACAAGAAAGAAAAACACTCCATTAACAGATCAAAGCCTGGGCATCTCCCCACAGCATCCTCCCCAGTCTGTGGGCTGACTGTCACAGTGAAAATCCCAATTCGCTATTCCTTAGAAACTTAAGAAGCGCAGCCACCAAGTCAGCTGGACATTCCGCTTGTGCTCTCCTTCATGGGGCAGATGGCTCAAGTATGACAATTTCTCTTAAAGAATTTACCACTTCTAAACTGCTGAAGAACTTCAAAGTCAGTCCAACTGACTGCCTAGACAGAAGTTTTGCCAAGAAGCTTGTGACTTTCCATTGTGCTTTTTTTTATTTCACGTACATTGCCTCAGCTGACTTTTTAATACAGAGAGCTGTAGCCGGACCATTTTGTTCAGAGAAACGCCTCAGGGGCATGCTGGATGGGAGGGCTGCAGGGCTCAGTAATTCCGCCCTTCTGAACAAACATCATCAATCTTCCAGCACTAGCAAGTGACATGTTAAGTCACACGCTGAAGATTTCTACCAACTTCACATTTTAGATCTGGATGGCCAGATTTCCAGAGTAGCTCAGACCTCCTGTAACTCCACGAAGGAAATGACAGCAAGCAGGTTGAGACCTACTCAGGGGCTGAGCACTTCTTAGCATGCAAATGTAGGGATCAGAGATACCCTTCCACGCAGAGCTTGTGGCAATCAGCTAGACAAAATGCAGAAGGCAACCCCTTCTTCCTCAGCAGCTGCTGATCCCTGTCAAAGCTAAGTGCTGAGCATCTTTACAAACATAACTCCTTGTTGGAAAGCTCACAAAACCACTTTTAAACTGAACTACAAACTATGGAAGACCTCTGATTACTCTAGTAAACTGACATACACAGA
This sequence comes from Anser cygnoides, assembly GCF_040182565.1. Classification (NCBI taxonomy): domain Eukaryota; kingdom Metazoa; phylum Chordata; class Aves; order Anseriformes; family Anatidae; genus Anser; species Anser cygnoides. The sequence continues at coordinate 4,097,336 of NC_089882.1, forward strand.
AGCCGGAGCTTGAGAAATCTGATCCTTGGGCTCCCCCTGCCGAGGAGGCCAAAAAAAAATGCCAGACACACAAACAATGTCAAACTGATCACCTACAAATATCCCACTTAAAGGGACTTATTTACCCTTTTCTTACCTCTCCTATCCTGACAACCCGATTTCAGTTACCTACACGCCTAAATTGCTGAAGACCCTCAGTCTTTTCTTCCTTCAGCCCTTACCAAGGCTTACATGTTCAGCTGTTTAAGATACAAAGAAATTCTCATCAAATTATTCTATTATCATGGTAAAATTTTCCTTCTCCATTAGAACGCTGAAATTAAACTATTTCTCTTATTGCCAATTTTCCTGTGGAAAGGCAGCCTTCCTTCAAACCAAGCCTGCCTATATACTGCTTTGTAGAAGCCTGGAAAATAACTTGCAAATATCATTAGTAACTAACCACTCTCTATATCTATAGGTGAAGAGCTCAGAATGCTTTTGGTCACAAGAAGTCTATGCTTTCTGGTAGCTGTATGCTCTTTTTGCATTGTGAGAGCTAACTGTCAGCTTCTTGGCAGTCCCAGAAGCGAGAGGATCAATTTGTCATTTTCACCAAATGGTATGTGAAAACTTCTGTTCAGACCTCGCAAATCTCTGCAGCTCTCACCTCAGCCATTACCATATCTTGGCATTTCTTAATGAATTTTCCTTCCGCCTTGACAATTGTCTGCAGGAACTTTATGTACTGAACATTTCTGCCATGTGTTTCTATACAGTGGACGAAGTGCTGAACGACGCGTTCATTAATCTCACTGCAAAGCTGGAAATTGTTCATGAAAATGTGCTGCATTGTTACTGCTTCCAGAATCTAAGGAAGATGATAAAACAAAGAAAGAAATTAGAAAGTAAATAAACCACCAAATCCACAGAGAGGTCAGGATAAAGTCAACACTCCTGCAGGGTTCAGGACTGAACAGAACATTTCTGAGGACCTAATATTTCAACACATTGGCTTGTATCTACGCCTATTTTTTCAGTCCACTTCAGCCTCTTGAACTTTCTTCACTGAAATGGTCCTAAACAAAATTTCAAGGCTTTAGAAGGAAAACGAAATGTGACCCCTTCAACTGGTCTTGCAACAGAACAGGCCCAGAGGCAATCACCAAGGACAATCCATTCTTTTTTCTTGATGGAAAAAAAATTACGGCATGAGGTTGTTCTTACCCCTGGGTTAAGAAACAGGTTTATGTGCTTGTGCAGCAATGCCTGGTTCTGTTGGTTCCCAGCACAAAAGTTCTGCAAAAACTCGTGTGCAAGCTTCATTATCTCCTGCATCCTTGTGTCTTCAGCCTGTGATTGCATGACAAATAAGATGGGGTTAAAAAGAATCCGAAGGTTCACTTTCAGGTGAGCACTAACTAGATGAGTCTCAGCTCCAGCTCTGCAAGAGAACTGTCACGTCTCTCTCACACTCCAAAGAAAAACAAACCTCCACCCAGTTCACAGACATTAGGGATGAGTTTGGCCTGCTTCGCAGTTCTAAAGATCATCAAAAATAAAGACCATAATAGAAATTACAGTAGTTTATTCTCTAAAATTGCATACCCTATGACCAAGCCTGCCAGCAACGTGCTTTAGTCACTTTTACACTTCTGAACATACCAGTGCACTGGCCAAACCACACATCATCACCTTAGGGCTACGGAGGAAAATTGCCATGTTCTGTTGAAATGCATTTCAGCAGTGACAGAAAGGTAGTTCATGGCAAAGAAGAGATGGAAAGTTGTTATTGCAACAGTTAAGCCCAATTTATATTTACTGGAATCTGCACACTACTTGCATGCTTCCAAGCACAGTTCAGGAATCAGTGCCTCTCCTCTGACATCAGCGTAGATTACTGATGGTATAAAACGCAGTTTGGAAAAATTACTGTCTGCTTTTATTTTTAAGGAGTTTCATCTATTTCCAAAGGTGAAACACTTTCCATACTGCCTGTTCACTAGTGTGTTCGTAAGTATGGGACAGAATGGTGACAAGAGCTATCGAAGGGGCTACTTCTGCTGATTTTTTAGCAAAATATGAAGCAGGACAGCATGAGACTTAGTTTAACATTTCTCAAAGCTAGTGCCTGCAATGACTGGTTCTCAGAAACCTGTGGAGTTTGGAACAGATGACAGGAGAGTAAGCTGGAAAAGCTCCCTCACCTGTGCGATGATAAGTACCTGTCACCAGTGACTAATGGGCAGCCAACGTGACGCACTCGGGGTGTGCTCCATCAGCACGATGCGGTGCTGTGCAAGCTCCAACTGCACAGCAGCACGGTCAGAGGGGGTTCCACACCATACCACTGACATTACATGGCACTCTGACAGGGTTAATTATGAACTGCAGACCTTGTCTCGAGCCAGTTGGTATTTATTTATTCCTAAGAGGGAGTTTGGGACTCTGTAACTGGGAGACAGGTGTGGTGGTGGGGCGTCTGTTTCATGTCTAACTACTGGACAGACCTGCTGATAAATCCCACAGGGGAGCAGGCTCCCGCATGTCCCTTAGTGCTCCCGGCATGGCTTCCATACAGCTACCGCGTAGCAATAGCGTCTTGCTTCCACTGACAGCTTAACTTGAAGGCAGCAAAACACACCTCCCATAGAAAGCTGAAAGTTCAGCCTTGGTCTTACTCCGAGCTACGATGGACAAACATTTCTTCAGAAATTAGTACAGAACACTACATTCAAAGACTTCAAGCAAACAAAACCTATATAGGTTTTCAATTAGTTTTGGTATTTCGATATTTAAAATAGCTTCTTTGAATCCAGTTAAAAAGGTAGAAGTTTCAGGAAGATTCAGATGAGGTGTTAAAAACCCATCAATGTAACACGAAGTAAGGCAATAGCTGTACAGAAACCCAACCTTTTCGTAAGGGATCTGCAGCAACTCAAGCACAACCGCGTGCGCTCCCATGTTCCTCAGAAGCCGCTGCTGCTGCTTCCGGCTCTTCCTGACAGAGGCACTCTCCTGCACACACAGCTTGCTAAGTCGAAGCAGGATCTGGAGAAGAGACTTGCTTTAGAACTGGGTTTTATTTCAGAACATGCCAGGTGGCTCTCGGAGAGAACTAACGTCAGAACACACATCTGCATGAACCACAGCGACTCTAGGCAGCAAAATCAAGTTTTGTGGTCTCAAGATGAGGAGCAAAGACTGGGCTAAAGCCTGCCTGCTCCTGCAACAACAGCAGAGATGCGGAAGGACCAGGCTGGAGATGAGAGCCTTTGGGAAACGTCAGGGCAGGAGGCAGCTGCGGTGTCTGCCACCCCCTCGCCACCCTCCTGGAGACGCAGCAGCCAGGGCAGTCTTTCATCACCCTGGCACAGGCAAGGGAAGCAGTGAGGCAACAGCTCTATCATCACATCTGGTGGTTTACTGGCCTGGGCACTATCCATTTCAGCTCTAACTAGCACCGCTCCTGTGGAATTCAGCCGTGTAAAGTGAACCTAACGTCTGGCTCCGCAGCACAGTGCCGCAGAAAACCCATTACCTAAGAAGACAGGAGCGCCAATGCATGCTCTTTGTCTGGTATTTTTGAAATTAAATTTCAAGTGCACAGAGCTTTTTGCATGTAAACTACTCAGGACAGAGCAATTTAAATAGCTTCTTGACTTGCTTACTTGCTTTATAGCCTTTAATAAAAATATTGTGTTACCATTGAAACAGCAACAAAATGTCGCATTTCTCACTAATCCATTCTTTAGGAAAGAATACACATGTTGTGCTTATTATATTCCTGGCTTCTCATTCAAACTGGGATATGTTATTACTCAGCAAATAGTTTCCACAATGGAAGAGTGACTCAGACTTTCCTGGGTGTCTCCTTCTGACTGCAGCTCTCCAGGGCTGAGTTACTCATTTACACTTCCATTTAACTATCAAGAAACAGTTTTACCTCTTTTACTACTCGGTAGTTGTAGCTGCTAGTACTTTCAGGCTTCTGTGACTTGCTGTGACCTTCCTGTGGATAAAAATCATACAATTTATTAGCAGCTTATAGTACGCTCTTCATGAGGACTAAAATTACCGTTCTAGGCTAGTGACTGCTCTCTTCCTGGAAAGGAGCGTCATCCTTCAGTTTGCTGACAGTCTCAGAAAAACACACAGTTACCCTGTCATCCCACATTGACCTCTATAACATAAAATAACATGAGGGTGGGATAATTTTAGAGATAGTAACCTCCTGTCCTTTCCTTCACTTGGCACGTTCCATCTGTAATCCAGTCCCCACCGCATAAAACTTATTTTCTCTCCCCCTTTACTATTATTAAACTGTCATCCTACAGATAGCAGGAGATGCCTAACTACACACATGGAAAGTGACAAATAAATTACTTTTATTTACTTCCAATGATAAATATTCATATCCCAGGGATTATTTCTTGCATTCTCTCATCCAGTGTTTTCTGATTACAGTCACACTGAGATTGAAGCATTTAATTAGTTCTAGGCCAGATGTGCATGCCAGGGAAGTGCAGTACTATCAGGTGTGATAAAGCACCAGCATTTACCCGGTTCTTAAGCACTGTGCTCTTCTGCCATTTCATAGAAGTGAATACTCAAAACTGCAGAAACTAAGAAATATTCAGGGATTTTTCAAGTCTTTTCTCTAGAGTGTTGTATTTTGTTTTGATGCAGTGCTTTAGCACATTGTGTTCACCTCAGCATTCATTAGCTTCACTTGTGGGCTTACTATATATAATAATATTCATCATATTAATAGCTACGAGTTGTAAAAAAAACAGCAACCCCACATTACATATACAAATAATTTAGCCAAAGGATATGGAAAAAATCAAATGTGTTAAAAGGATGGTCCATATGACTTCCTTTGGGTGCAGGCACCTGGGTGTCCCCACTGTGCCTCCGCACAGCAGCTGGTGCTGCCAGTGCCCTCGCAGAGACCAGGCACAGCTGCCCGATGCACTGCTGCACAACGCACTGCTGCCCCCTCTCCCTGGGATCTGCACTGCAGCCCCTGCCTGCACCTGCCCCAGAGCCCTCTTGCCACTTCTCTGCTGCCCTTCCCAGTTCTCAAACGCCGCACCAGCACACGTGCATTGTGAATCACAGCGTAGCATCACCCAAACCATTCGCAGCTGTCCTCTGCTGGCTGACCACCCAAAGAAGTCACGCAGTCTCCCAGTGCTGCAAGGACGACACAAGTGGCACAGCAAAACCCAAACCAACTGCTCTGTTAGGGCCTAAAGATGACACTACAGCAGCTGCTAATTCTGAGCAGTTTCTACCCAAGACTAACTGGCATCCGCTGGTCCAAGCTTTCCTCTTATTCTTGCCTTATTCTAACAGCAATGCAAACAGCCTCCCCAAGCTATGCAGCATGCAGAAGGGATACTTTTTGTACTCACAGTTCTGGGAGCAGTTACACTTTCAGAAAACATTAGCATATGAATTTTGGGAAGCACAACCTAATTACCTCTTTTTTCTTGTGTTCATTTTCTCCTTGCACTCCATCCATCACCTCATCGGGACCCTGGCCTTTGTATACCCAAAGCTCCGATTTTTCCACAATAGACCTCAGCTGGTCCAAATCTTGTTTTATCTGCTTGTAGTTGTCAACATCTTGGCTGGTAACAAGCAGTTGAACCTTATATGAATGCAATCCATTAGTTGCACAAAAGGATTTATTTTTAAACTGCAATATACACATTCAGATGAGGAATAACGTTCTTAATACACGCACATACCTGCTTAAAAGCTTGAAGGACTTCTTGTCTCTGACTGAAGTGCCGGAAGAGCAGCTGAAGTGCCCCAGACACCAGAGGAGGATAGTCGTGCATCGTTAAATGCAACAAAACTCTGAGAAATGTTCTGCCACCATGATCATCCAAATCCAGCGGCGTATTCTCCTCACTGAAAACAAAGCATAGGAATTAACTGTCATATTGGGCCTAACATCCCAGCAGGTTCCTGAAGTCCAGCCTCCCGTGGTGGAAAACTTTTTTCTTATTTTGAAATAAGTAAGGCATTTGTCCAATCAAACGTTACCTTAAAATATAAGAGGTTGGTGTTTGTTTGTTTGTTTTTTTTTTTCCATGTGCTTCTTAATCGTAAGACTTCCAGAAATTCATTACTCATGGTTCACTCAGCATACAGTTTCTAACTTTTTCATGGACAAATTATGACTAGTTATTCAGCCCTATGTCAGTCTTATGCTATTACTCAAATAGTTCTTGAGCATTCCTAATACTGCCTTTTCTACCCACAAAATACAACCCTTCCTCAATATCACCGTTGCAAAGCTAATTATGTCAAGCACTTACAACCCTCTTCTTTGCTCTTTCCTCTGCACTTCTTTTCAGAAGATGATAAACTACCTATTTTTTCTTTATCAGTTACTCTGAATCTTTCCCAAATTCTGCTTCCAACTGAGCCTGCACACTTGCACTACAAATTCTGGTTATTAATTCGGTAAACGAATCTCTCTCCCTCCCCATTTAAGAAAACAGTTATCTGAGGTTTATAGAAAAGAACTGCAGCTCTCCAAGCAGCTAAGGACTGTTAGAATAGACACCTTCACAGGGCTTCAACACAGAGCGGGCAGAATATCAGGATAGCTCAAGTACTTGAAGCCTGTCACTGACTAATCATCCCGTGGTTAAAGGAAGGGCATAAGCAACTCCAGAAAGAAAACAGGTACTGAAGACACAGCTTGCTGTGTCTTGCACAGTCTAATGCTGCATTTAAAAAAAAAAGGCATGGCTAAGTAGATACCTGTCTTAGAAGTTCCAATCCTTGCCCACACAAACTTTTCTCTAAGATTTTAAAGCAGCACTCGGCTGAGATGCACTAGTCCTCCAACTTTGCTTTCATCCTTACAAGTGAAGCACTCCAATGAAGATCTTTTTTGACTGAAGGACCACCTGTGCCTTATCCATGGCTTTTAATTCAAATGGACATTACTTTAAGCTGTATCAAAGGCATTTCAGGAAAATGAAGCCTAAGTAATTGAGTGGGGCAGCTGTTTCCAATCTTTTCCCATTTACCACCTCAATTGCAACTGCAGTCCCCCCCCTTATGAGCACGCTTGGGGCTGCAGCCTGGGCACCGCTGAGCTACACTTCAATTAGCACTACTGAAGTGATACTTTCCTTCCACCAAAGATCCCTTCAGCTTGTTCTTCAATATGCTCAAAGTCCAGGGCTCCTGAGAAAATAAGAACAGGCAAACGTTATGTCAGAGTTGCACCAGAGATGTTTTTGCAGCCTAAAAACATTTCGAACTGCAAGAAGTGATGTAGGTGTGAGCAAGAGGGTCATCACGAGCTGAAAGGAGCACAGATTACTGAAGCAGTTTGCTAAGATAACAAGACAATAAATTAACCCGCCATCAGCTCACAAATTAAACTGCACAATCACTTCAGCAACATCCAGGGTTATTCTTCTCGTCTATTTTTAGATTTTACCAGCATTGTTCCAGGACACTGATGGGAAACGTTGTCATTCAGAGGGGCCACTCACAAGACACACCAAGCTTCAGCTCTAAGTTCCAAAGCATTACATTCAGCAGTGACAACCATACCCCTGTGGCTTGGTCAATAAAAAGGGCTTTATATTTTCCAGTGTAAAGTAAATATTATCGCATTGGCAATGACTTATCTTCCAAAATACAAAAGAAAAAATAGTAAAATGTGTTTGGCTTTTTTTTCCCCTGGACATTTCTCAGCTACATGCTGCACAAACATGCAGTTCTTCCCTCTCTGCTGCCCCAGCACTCCAACCAGCAGAAATGACAAAGGGCATCTTGGTCTGAATTCACTGGGCTTACTGATCTATGAAATAGTTAAAGGACAAGACCTGCCATTGGGCACAAGGGGCAATGAAATTAGAAGGAAATTTTGAATAAAAACCCACTGATGGCGAGTACAAAATAGACAGACTACTGATGTCTGACCCTGGTCTGAGCCCAGATGCTTTAGACTTGGAGCTCTGAATCTTTCACAACCATTTCCAAATGGAATGGAAAGAGAGCATACGGATTTAACATCTTTGCCAAAAACATCTGCTCCCCCCTTTCCTCCAAAGTTTAGCTGACAGAAAGAGCTCTTGTGCTCCCCAACCAGCCCGTTTTGAAGGCCTTGGTACCCTGGGGGGCTGCTGGACATGCAGTCCAAGGAAAAAAAAAAAGTAAACACAACCCCTTTGAAGTGAGATCAAAAGAAGTAGTCTTTCCTTTGAAGACTTGACGTCTAAAACACATTTTTCTTATCTTTCCCTGTTACATCTAGGGATACAGTCCCCAAATCAAGTGAGAAAAACTGTTTGCTGTCTAATAAGCTGCCCTTTTAAAATCCAGAGATTTTTCATGGTGCAGGTCTTAACTACAGAATGCTTTTTTCCATGGATAGTGGTACAGCAATTAACAGCACTACATCTACCCAATGCACCAACTATCCTGCTTTCAGTTAAGAACACTGGTCATCGACAAGCTTACTGACATACCCTTGTCTATCAGTACTGACACAGGGTAACCTCTGATACCTTTCCTTCCCACAGTACTTTTGGGGAATAAAAGTTTTGGTGCGTAGAGGAATCAGCACAGGGGAAATGGATATGGGAATCAGATTCACATGACAGTGGTGTTTGCTGCTGGCATTTTTGGGGGGACAGAGCACAGTACATGACAAGACATGACCACTGCTTCAGTGGGACCACTCGTCATATGCCAAAGCAAGAACCTGAATCAATTATTCAGTTGGCAACTCTAAGATTAAAGAGCCTTCCCTAACATACATGAACTTATTCTTTGCAAAGTGACTAACCTGGTACATTTGCTGGCACTTCTTGATTGCTGCTTCCAGTGGGCGATTCAGTCATCTGGGCATTGCTTTCATCGAATTCATGTTTAAATATACAAAGTAGGCAGGAGATTCTGTAGTCCAATCTCACATTCAAAATAAACTAGTGATATAAAGTAGTAGAAACGTTGCAATAACTTGCCTGCTTCCAGCACACATACACACAACTTATGCAAAATGCAGTGATACCAACACACAAGATCACCACAGTAAAAACGTGGATTTAACTTGGAAAAGAGGTACACAAAAGGGTTTTGTTTTGTTTTGTTTTAAAATCCCCAGAATACAGTTTTTTTTCAGCAACTTCAATGTGGATACTTACAGGTAAAAGACTTTGACAGAGTTTTGATCCCTTATTACTGTCCAATGCATGCACCCTCACACTGCCTCCCCCCGCGACGAGGAAAGCGTTTCTCTCTCTGTTCTGAACCCGAACTCCAGAGCCAGGTCACTGCCCCGAGCAGAGCCCCACAGCCTGCTGCAGCCCAACAGGGGGCACTTCAGGTGTGCTGGGGGTGTCATCGGCACGAGCTAGTACAGCTCAGCCATCTCCTTCTCAGTGCTTTACAATTAAATCTTAACAATTTTCTTGAGGAACAAAGTACAATGCAGAGAGCACTTGCAGTTATCTGCAATTCAGGGGAAAATGCTTAACGCCAGTTTTAATAACCCATGGTAACAGGGGGAACACTGGCACATTAAAATACCCTGCTGCAACATGCCAGGCCATATGAGAGCAGTTCTGAGTTTAACTAAAATTAGAAATGGTGAAAGGAAGTGAATCAAGCCTCCCCTGCATGCTGCATCTGTTGCTGAGCGGAAGGGCACGACCCCAAATCCAGCTACGTGCAAAACCTCCCACAGAGGGCACAGGGAAGGTACACCACGGCGTTCCTGCTGCCTTGTGTACTTCGCCCACACGCCTTTTGCAGCATTTTGGCCTACGTGAACTTGCCCATGAAGTTACTGAACAGAACAGGGACTTGTACAGTGAGGGAGGGAAGAGGGATTTCAGCATAGCAATTTTGTGTCACCAACACAAAAAGATCAAGACAGAGCTGTGGAAAAGGGGAAAAAAAACTTTTGTCTTTGTGTTCTGAAGCCTTAGGAGTGAACAAGTGGAAAAAGCCAGGCAAAGATGGAGGAGGCTGCAAGAGGCTGGTGCATGCGTAAAACACCACTCAGGCCGACAGCTATACAGAGAGAAGTATCAAGTATAACTCCCTTCCTTGGGACACCTAACAAGTTGTTCCTGGGGATTTAGAGAAACTATAATGACAGCAGGGGGACTATGAGCTCTCCACTTCAGCAGATCAGATATTTACAAGTCACTGTTACACTTCTGTCATACGCAGAAGTCCACTGCTGACTCATTTCTATTGCAGGGTTTCAGTCATGGCATAGTAGTATTGTCATACGTGAGATGAGTGCTGCATGCCTGGAAAAGTTGCCCTTGTAACACTGCACCCATTGAAGAGTGGGACATACAAGGCAGGAGTGAATTAAGTGGCAGCATGGCACTATACTAAGACTTAAATGCAGCACAAGATGCTACATTACTTTGCATTGCTAATACCTGAAGTATTTCTATGATCTTCAGCTTGGTGTCCATTACCAGGATGTCCTCCTTCTCTGGTTCACTCTGCTTGACATTTCCCTCAGGAGCAGCAGCAAGCGGAGTCATGGGCAAGAACCCGCCACCTCTGAGCACCACCTGGGTCATCAGCTCACCGACTCCGTGGATTGATCTCATCACATTGCTCCCTTCAGAGAGGTAGGTAAACAGGTAAGGTTATGCTGGTGGAATGGGACCACATTAACAGAGCAAGGACCCTTCACGTCCTACAAAGAGAAATTGTCTCAACATGAAACAATGCCAGCTGGACACCTGAGTGCCTGGAGCAGAAGGAAGGCAAGAGGAGCACTGCGGTATTTGCAGGGGACACCTGCCCTCTCCCTCTTTCCTCAGACATCACCCTGCTTTACAGCAAAGCCACAGAGTAGGAGATGTTGAACCCAAACTGACATTTTTGTATGAACCAGAAACTGCTGATGAATCATCTCCTGTGCCGCTCGTTTTTCAGTCTTACCTTTACTTTCCTCGCCCTTTGCCATCTTGGTAATAGGGAAGATGGTAGTGATGTGCACGCAGTCTAATATAGCAAGGAGGATTTTGGTTAGTCTGAGGAGGTCACAGAAGTTGTAGAAACCAAAATATATCAGATTTCTGGCTAGGTTAACAACCTACCAAAACAACAATAGAAAGCCTGATTATTACTAAGCATTTTGCTACAAAAAACAAGTTTTCAACAGAATGAAAAGACCAATAATCTGGTTGCGAGTCATTCTGATTACAATACCTCATAATTCCATGTAAGACTGTATAGTTCTGCATGTTATCAGAAAGCTTTCTACTTGTCTACAAATACTGAAACACCTGCAGTAACAGTCTGTACCTACAATTCATATTCTATAGCTACAAAGTCATACTGTATTTGTCTCATTATAAAGTAAAATAGATCCAGACCAGAGAGAACGGTTTTCTTTGACAAGAAAACACGCCGTATCCAGAGATTACTGTTCCCAAGTTATCAAGCTTTCCCACACGTCCTCCACATGCACTGCTTCACAATCCACAAAAATAATTTCACATGTAGTGCAAATATTTAAGGCAGGCCCAACAGCTGCACATTCCTCAAATAATTTCAATTTTTTTAAATTAACTGTTCAAGAATACTACTGCATGCGTTTGCTACACTTTATTTGCACAGACAGAATATTTCAATTGGTCAGTAAGTCCCCAGGTACTGTATTGTTCTCTTCATGGATAATACCATAAGCTCTACAGCATATCTGTGCATGCAAAGTGTTCAGTTTTACTGAATATTTATGCCATTAAAGCTTGACTTTGTAATAACACAGAGCACAGAAAGTAAACAAGGCTGCTGCGAGCCCAAGACATAAGCTTATATTCATTAATTGTATGTCAAGAACTGTCATTGCAAACTATCACTAACTTCAGTGGGGTTGCCTGCGTGAGAAAGGAGCACACTTGACAGCACAAGCATGCTGTGGCTTAGTATTCACTAAGTACTTGCCCACCTATCTGGTGTTGAAAAAAGTAACACATGCCACTAAAAAAGGATAAAAATGAGAACTGGATAACTACCTCAAAAGTGAGCTTATTTTTCTCTTTATCAGAAAAAGGGAACCTCTGACACACCACATCTCTTAAATATTCCTCTACAAATTCCATTGTTTGTGCAAATCTCTCCTTAATTTCATCTTTGGAGGTTCCACTGCTATCATAGCTGAAGAGGGAAAAAACAAAACAAAAACAAAACTTAGCATGCAAACACACAGGGCTTTCCCCTGATACAATATTTCAGTGATTTGCAAAAATCCAGGAGAAGTTAAAGGCTGTTAAATAACTTATCCAAATGAGGAAACCAAGAAGCTGACACCATAATTTCCTGGCTTTTACTGTTTTATCCCATATACTCATTTTGCACTATTTAAGAGTGTCTGATGAAAACAAAAGCAAACGAACAAGCAAAAACAAACAAAAAAGAGTCTTGTCCCAATAAAGAAGCCTTTTTTTTTTTTCTTTCTTTTAAACCAGAACAGTGACAACCTATGTACAGCACTAAGGAGAACAGATGTGGCCAAGAGATGCTGACTGCAAATAAAAACAAGATATATTCCAAGTAGACTTGAACTTAATAGAAATGTTACGTTGGTTTCTCAGCGTGTGTAGAGCATTGTAAAAGGAGAATCCCCATAACCTTCCACTAACTGCCTTTTTTTCCCCTCTTACTGTCTGGTCAAGGGTCACTCACCATTTAGCCTCTGCCAGAGCTTAAGCCATTTGTTTCTGTTTTGGCATTTAAAGCTGAATATGATCTATTGCATTTCGCTCAGAGAAGACGACTAGGCTCTTGAGGGAAGGGAGGGCAAAAACCCGTGAACACCAGTACTAACACTGAAAGACTCATTCTTAAAATTTAACACAGTTGTAAAATGTTCGTTTCCTCCGACTGAAGAAGTTGAGTCACCGAACTACTCTAAGTGTTAAGTTATCCCTACAATCGAGTTGATATGAGTCTACGGTCAAAAAAAATCAAGTCTCCAGTCTGGCTGTGGTTTTGTATAGGTCTTTTACCCCTGCATCAGAGTATTTTCCATTGGGGTTTAAGCAACAGGACTCTGTATCCAGGACATGACTTGTTTCAGCGTCTTCCCCCTTGTCTTCACTTCTGACTGTGCTAGCTTCTGTATGGACAATCTGCCTTGAAGAGTCAATACTCTAAGTGAATAAGGCATGAGGAAAATCAAAATAGTTCTCTGTTGCTTTCCCAGAGCTAGGTCACTCATCACATCACCCCAGTCAGAGGCAAACGTCACTGTGATCACTGGATGTTCTGGAGAAAAATCACATACACCTTCCTAGTTTACACCAGGCACGTACAAGAAGGTTATTCTATACTCAGAAGGTTCTCTCCAGAAAACATTACAGACAAATGAAGCTACATGGATTGAATAACAGAACTTGTAAGAATAAGACCTTTTTTCTCTCTCACCCCCTTTTTTTTTTAAAAAACCCAGAAACAGCATAAACGATGCATCAGTTTAGGATTGATCCGCTTTCATTTTTAAGACGATGGAATGATTCCAGCAAGCACTTACTCATCAATAGCAATTTCAGAAGGTATCTCAGACCACAGACGAGCGTACTTCACTGGCGTGACTTGTTCCTGGGGGTCACGATCAACATGCATATGAAGCATTAGCCGGCAGAAAGATGCTCTCAGATCATACGGCAAGTTTTCATCAGACATGCAACGGAGAATGAGGTCCACATCCAGCTGGCCAGATATTTCGTTTATGGCTAAGTACTGTCGATCAAGGCACATTCTAGCAAAGAGGTTTAGCTGGTATCTTTGGGGTGGGGGGGGAAATACATAAACAAACAGCTTACACTTTAATTTCCAGAACCTTCCACTGGGTATAGAGCTGATAAACAATTACATAGTCATTATAGAAAAAAAAGTTATTTACCAATCACTAGTAATAGTGGAAACATAGTGGAAAATAGAATAAATGTGGTCATCATATTTTCCTGAGAGTTATACAGAATTAATTAATGCTATTTATAAAAGTTACAGAAGAATCCAGAAAACACTTAAGGCGAGTCAGCCCAAACACTCTAGAAGATGGAGCACTTCTTCCTAATGCTGAAGCCACAGTGGTTCGCTGAGGAACAGTGCAAATAGGCTACAGAATCCTTAAAAATTAGGTACGATTAAACAGCTACTGAGTTCTGTTCCCTTCAGTCAAAGAATCTGTAGACAAAAAAACAACTTTATTCCTCAGCTTTTCAGCCTAGAAGCTAAGAGCAAGCAACTGGCATTTAAGTTATGCATGTTCAACAGACCGATAATTAACTTTTAGTCATAAAGCACATGTCCAACATTCGTAAGTATTCATACCAATTTGTGTTGAACAGTGTAAACTACATTTCCTAAAGAAATGAATGTTTAATTGGAAACAGGCTCCTTTTAGCTCTAAGCACTTCTCATGGGGCCTAGACCAAACTCTAAATAGTTGTTTTAAGCACATGCACAAGTCTATAAAGTGAGCTGAAAATAATTAACACTAGCAATTCTCTTCAAAAGAAAATGCAAGAAAACTCATCTTGAAATCAAATATAATTTTTCAAAATAAGTATTATAAAAGATCATCTTTTGAGCACAGCCCTCCAATAGGCTCAAATAAAAACATGTATTAAGTCTACTATATGAAACCTTTCAATGCAAAAGATAATGCAAAAAATACAATAAAATACAGCTATTAGAAAAAATCTAGTTGTACTTTCTGCACCACCACAGTTGAGTCTGTCAAACTATTTTCAGAAGTTTATAACCCAGACACAGGAATTTGGTTTGGGCTGAAACCTGATCTTACACTATGCCAAGAACTTGGTGTCTTGTCAAGTCATCTGGAAATATCGCTTCACATTAGAAACTGCTAAAAGCATAGCTTAAGCTGTATGAAAGAACAGAGCATTCATCAAACCAAACTTGTGGCATTTTCCTAAGTTCATATACTGTCCTGCTGAGGGCTACAGGACTGCTAAATGCTTTGAGGTTAGAAAGAAGTTTAGAAGGCAGGGAGAACAGCAGTAGCTCTTTTTTAAAATCAAAAGCAAAGCCACTTGTGCACTGAAATCCTGTTGCTCCTGCAAATGGTTGTTCACCCCAATTACCATTTCAGTACAGTTAACCTAAACAGTTAGCCTACAGACTCCGTGTTAACATGCATTTATCTGGAAACCAAGCAGGAATCCAGGCAATGGTGTGCAAATTCAATGCACTCTAAGCTTCAGCTAGTTTAAAACAGTTTAAACTTGCTCATGCTGATAATGTGACTTCTTGCCACAAACCTTATGCTCCAACTTCATCCTCACTCTCTAATGGCTATTTAGACCATTAGAGCTGCATCCTTCCACAAATTCAACTAAAGCCTATACACTGAAAGTCCCCCCGCAGCAATAGTCTCAATGAACTTTGCTAGCCAACTACTGCACACGCTGTTAACCTGTAATAGCTGAGTACGTCCCGATCTTCCTTCTGCCCTTCCTTAGCATCCTGAGCCAGCTCTCTGATACTCTTACTGCGGATTTCCTTGTTACTGTCTCTCCAGAATAGCCACACTTCTTCCTCATCTTCTCCAACTTCCAAGGCATTTTCTCCACTTGACACTTCTTCAAACTCAAATCGAGAGAGGACCAGCCTGCCAGAATGAAGTGTGGTTAGATTACAAACTGCCAAGACCCATGCAAATCTTTAAGAACATTTCTTTTAAAACACTTGCTGAAATGTACTGGCGATATAAAAGTAATTTTATGATCTCACCTGCATTAAGAAAACACATTTTATTCCTGAACTCTGCCAAGTAAAAGCTGAATATCTTACTCTTTCAGCAGTAGCAGTTTACTACGTAAAGTCTTTAGGTTTTAGTATTAAAAGCATTAGAGTGAATTTAGATTATAAGCTTTCCATATAGCCCTGAAAAGATCAACGGTACACATACATTTCACCTCCACTCAACTGATGAAAATAAAGAAGCAAAGACATTACGGCTAACTGACTTTCAAAAAACATCTTTATGGGAGAATTTGTTTAAAGAACATTCAACAAGCTAAGAAAAGATTTGGTAAACAAAAATATCTAACATTTGATCAGTACTGGATCCCCTAAATAGCAACTGGATCAAAACTTTTCTGCTTATGTGACAAAGCTAGAAACAAATCAGCCACTAAAAATGCAACTACAGCTTTTAGTTCTTCAGCAAAAGAAAGATCATACATCTGAACAATATAAATGAAATGTACGAGATAAGAACCAGTAACTGATGTAGTAACTTCAATTGCTGGTGGAAATAAATAGTCCTTATAATTTCATGAAGAATTATAATTTCATATAATTTCATACATCTTCAAGAATATTCTAATCCATGTGGATTTTAAATGTTACCTGACAAAGATCTGTTTCCCTCTTACAGTATTTTGATATTGATTATCTGTGCCCTATTCCACATACTGAGTCACTACAAAAGATGGTTGGGATTTAGTGCCTGCTGTGATGCACCAGCAACGGCAGGGCAATGCTGAGACCAAAATCCCATCAGCAGGGGGAGAAAGGGGTGAGCAGAGATGCATCAGCTTCTGTTTTGCTGCAAGCTGAGCACAGTGTGCATGTACCCAAGAAGTGTTCACTCACATCGGACAG
This sequence comes from Anser cygnoides, assembly GCF_040182565.1. Lineage (NCBI taxonomy): Eukaryota > Metazoa > Chordata > Aves > Anseriformes > Anatidae > Anser > Anser cygnoides. The sequence goes on from NC_089882.1 coordinate 4,113,974, forward strand.
CTCAAAGAGGGAAGCCTGAGGCCCAGCAGAGAATCAGGCCCACGGAACCTTCACAAGAAGTCGTCTACTTTGATCAAACATGAAACATCCGAAAGATGTCTCTGACTACTGGGCTGAGAACACTTACTGCAGACTTTTGCAGTCATCAATATCCATTTATTGTGCATCCAAAGAGGACTCCACACTGCTTTCTCTAGACGTGCCAGCAGTGCTCTCTGCTTTGAATCACCTCCCTTCTGTTTCACACCAGCAAAACCATCTTTAAAGGATTTACTTACTTAGTTTCAATGAGTATGTCTGCATTCGCTGGATTCAGAACGGCTTTACAAATCAACTCCTGTGTCACTGGAATAGACTTGTTCATGGAAACGCACAGATCTGAGAGATAATCCAAAAACCTGTTGGAAAACGTAAGCCAGAAGGGTATCAATCCATGTTGAGATTTAGACTGAGGCAATCTATATTTCAGAAAGAAAAAAATCAGAACTCCGATTTTACACAGCAGAGTGAGACTGCTGCCCTAGTAGGAAGTTATGGCAAATGCCAAAAAAGAAGTGAGCTAGTTGTGTTCTTGCTAGCAAGTTGGCAAGTACAGATTTTTCTCAGAAGACCAAGAGGAAAGGGTAATTATTTACTTGAAAACGTGGATCTCACCTGGGCTCCCTATTTTTCCTCACAAGGCTAACAAAAGTATCAATCTCGGCAGCTGTGATGTGCTTCTCCAAGAGCTTGCGATTGTTATGAAGCAGTGCGGTGATAGTGTCCTCAGCCAAGACATCATAGCCAATTTGTTTCTGCATGAAGCCAAACTGCTTTGCAATGTATTCCTTTGAACCAAAGAGAAGGACAAAGGTGGTGTAATTAAGTCTCAGAATTTCAGAAAATCATCAATAACAAAACAGTAAGACTTGTTAATGCCACCATCCCAAGAAGCGAACTGGATTATATTCTAATTGTACTTCCTTTGAGAAAAAGTGAGTAATGACAGTCTGAACATCTTCACCTCTGGGCTGGAGACCATCAAAGCATTTATCCCCATCTGACATGAGTTTGTTTTTAATAGCTGGCAACAAAAAATGTACATTTCACAGTTCAACTTTCAATGGAGCTTGTAGTACGCAAGAGTAAAGAAAACCTTAAAGTTCACCTGGATCAACAGCAATTCCATTTCTTTCAGACATTTCCCTTAGAACTAGCACTGATTACACTGCACATAGTCTGACAGAGACGAAAGATGGCAGATAAAGTAAAATTGAGCAATCAAAAAAATCTCTTGCTGACTGTGCAATCACACCACAGCATTAGCAGGGTTTAATTAACAGGATGTAGCTCTTATTTTTTGGAGCGAAGGAACAGTATCAGTGCCATTGAAAGCTGCAAACATATTTCAAACCTGATTCTTTCTGTAATCCTGCTGAGAGTGCCTCAGCACTCTGTAGCAAAGCCGACATATGTGTCTGAAGGGAGCGTGCCGCTGGTCTCCAAGCTCCTCCAACCGCAGCATGGGGCCATCACCGCTGTCCGTAAATGGTGCTTGCAACAACTTGAAAATCTATGGATTTATTAAAAACCAGGCATTTAAATCCCATGAGGTACTGCCTTCGTTTGATTAAAATTAATGTAAATGTAAAATTAAAGTAAATTAATGTGTTCGTATCTTTGAATTTCTACAAGATGCATCAGAAATACGCTATAATTGCAATGTTTGTTTCTTGGCCAAAGTACAGCCTGTACAGAAGACACTGCTTATCAGGTTTATTTACCAACATATGCTGTATTTTTTTGTTCTAGCAGTACTATGCCTGGAGTCCACTGACAACCTGCTGAAAGGATCCTTTGGTCCCAATATTTTGACCAGGTTCTCTACTATTAGGATTTTCTTTCTGACAACCCTTCTGGTAGGCAGAGTTTAAAGAAAAATGCAGTCTACCTGCTTTAGAATATTCTGTTCTCTCATCAGTTTTTGCCGTTCTCTATTGGGTTTAGAAAATACCACTTCAAGCACGTCTTGCCCAGAATTAGTTCCACCAGTAACAAAGTAGACCAAATCCTCCAACAATTTGGTAACAGATCTACAGAAAAGCCAGAAGTTGTTAATACAAGACTAAGTTTTATCTGTTAAAAGCACAATAACAGTGATAAGGTTATACAGATTTCAAAATGTTAAGTGACAAAAAACCATCAATTAGAGACTAACCCAGACGTTGGATAAAGCCCCTAGGTTTGTATGGAACTTTAAATTAGGAACTAGTGCTCCCTTTTTGTTACAGATTATTGTTTAATAGCCAAACTACAGAAGCAGTAAGACAACAATATCACTTTAAGGCAACTATATGCTCCCTAAATCCTATTTGGCAGTTCTTTTGTATTGCCAGAAAAAATAAATCAGATGATAATCTCCCCAAGACCAAAGAAAAGCTGTTGGCTATGGAAGCACACGGACCCTGGTTTTACACAGTAGACTGTGCATTCTTTTTGAGTGGCCACATATTTTTCAAAGACATTGTCAGAGGATTTGCCAGAAGTCATATGTTCACTCTTCACAAGATGGATTATAAATTCCCACACTCATTTTGCAAAGCCCATCAAGAAAGGCATGCTATGGATTATTCCTCCAAGTTCACAACAACAGTTCCCATGCTCCCATTTCACAGAGCAACAAGGAGGGGCTGACAGAATATGGCTTGAGAACCTTCACTATGGACAAATCAACAATAAAAGAAACACTTACTGAGTAAAGCAAATAAATATTACCTGAACCAAATTCTTGTCTCCTTACCTTCTTTCATTCTGGGTTATTGTTCCCTTTTCCAGCTTGCCAGCGATGGAACCTAAAACCTTACTTGCATCATTTGCAAAGTCCAAGTCCCGAACCTCTGCAGGAGAAACTGGTACTATAGCAAAAGCTTCTTTGTCCTCTTTCACTGGAGAAGTACCAATCTAAAACCCAAAGAAGTTTTATTATCAAACCAAAAGGCAGAAAGTAAACTAGTGCTTCACTCATTGATACTAAAAAAGAGAAAAAGCCATACTCCTACACAGCCTCACTCAGAGACGGTATGAGAACAGTAGCACCCTGTACAAGCTCATAGGTGTTCCCAGTACAGAGAAACATCAGGTGAGACTAGAAAATACTGCCACAGGGAGTAGGAAAAAATTCTCCATGTGCTGTTGTAAATTAGAAATTTAACAGTGTAACTATTAAACTTCTATGAAAACCTAATCTTTTAGATAATATATTTTGTGTAGGCACTATTTACCACTGTTATGCTGCTACCTGTTTGACAAACCCCAAAGTCCCAAGGGACTGGAACTTCTACCAACAACATACTGGTGAAAGTACAGAAATTAAAGGATGTGAGTATAAAAAAAAGTAGCAGGGCTTACTTTAAGCATCACAGGTTTCTCTTCTTCCTTATCTATAGGGATATTGGTACTATGAACCCAGGTGTTAGTGCAAAGGTGTCTAAGTCTGACGTAAGAGTTCCTGAAAGAAAGTCAAAAGTTTCAAAATGTGAGTCAGTTTCCCAGTCAAGAAATTTTAGCATTGTTCAAAAATGCAAACTGTTGCCAAGAACAAGTGAAAAAAATTGTCACTCCACAAACTGTGGCAGCCCAAAGGAACGGGCAGCCAGGACTGCTGCATTTGGTGGCCACGTTAACTTACACCACCTTAGAGTATCTGATTTTTTAAAGAGTAACTTGGATGAAGTAGATCAAACAAATATGTCATGCTTTCTGGGTGGGAGCGGATAGCAAAGAGCCCACATTCAAATTGTGCATCTTTAGAGATACAGCATCTTTTGAGTAGCAAGAGCTACGATATGACCAGTTAAACAACCATATGCAACAGAAAATGAAATGCTAAACACTGGATGTTGTGTCCTAGCAAATACAATACAGACAGGTCATGGGAATTAGCATTATCATAGACCCCAGACTTTTGTCAGTTTCTTAACTGGCAAGAAAGTCACTTAATCTCAGTTTCCCTACCTGTAAAATCAGATGTTGTTACTTACAAGTTTATTGTAAAATACTATACTGAAGCACTAGGCCTTTGTTAATCATTTCTATATTAATTTGAAGGAGAACCTTAATTTCATACCAAAATAAACAGTGAGAAAGAGCTTTACCTAAAACCAAACCAAACCGAAGCCAAACTCCAAGGCAGGTAGTCAGCTCTAATGCGATCGTTAGCTCGTACCTGGGGACAAGGCTGTCTCCTCCTCGCAAGGTGGTAGGGTCCAACTCAAATATGGAGGAGATATCGTTTCCTTCAGGCACGGACACCAGAGAGTACGCCATCTTCTCCTGAGCATCACGCAAGCCCCTTCTGGAGGCATCCTGCTCAGGGTCCAGCTGCAGAAGAAGTCCCATCACACACAGTCAGACCAAGCCCTCCAGACCCAGCTGCCTAGCGCTGAATAGATGCGCTCTGTGATTTGTAGACATAGCTCTGAACCACTCCAAGCACTGGTTAAGATGACTACACTTCAGGGTACCAGTAAACGTGAAAGTAGCTCCTCTTGTCAAACATTTCTTTGCTTTCCTTAGTGTTAATAACTTCTGAGCATTTCTGGGTTATAAACACAATAAATCCTAGACAAGAGAGGTTGTGTCTTGCAGAGTGCCAAGAGACTCAACATCTCCCAGCTGCTCACCCACAGCACACCAGGAACTCTGAGCAGTTTCAGATGATCCACGTCTGCTCAGATCACCACCCTAGACACTACTGGCTTTTGAAATGCATTTAATGTATGGCAGTTGTCACCCTAGAAGAAATTACATGAGCAACAAATATAAAAACCAGCAACACTAAGTACCAACAGCCTTGCTGGGAAATGATCAACTTCAACAGCAAAAATGGGACTCGGGCCTATCAACTGCAAATGAACAAAGCAAGAGCTAATCCAGAAGTTAGCTGCCTTGCTGCTTACGCTTCAGCTCAGGATGCACTCCAACACAGTGATACACTACAAAGGACATGGCATCACAAGTATCTTCGTGTCTAAGGTGCTAGCAAATTACCAGCCTGCTTTATCAAAGTAAATACACGACCATCAAATGAGTGAGTAAAACACTAGATTTTAAGATGAAAGGATAAAAGGTTAGGGGAAAAAAATACACTGGGAAAAAGGAACCACATCTTTTTCTAAAAGCTTTCCTCAGGAACTAGCAGTTATAATTAGTCAACAAAAAATCTGTCATCTGACAAAACATAGAAACCAGCTACCAATATAGAAACAAACACCTAAATCCTACATGTAGCTTACAAAGTGATCACCAAGGAATTTACCAGCTTCTGTGATCTTGGCACCAGTGGAAGGTGGGCACCCCAAGGAGTCAGAACGCAAGCACCTGTCTTTCAAAGTCCCGGTGTAAGGCATTCCAACCCTTAAACATAAAGACGAGCTAGCTAACGTTGCTGGTGCCTCAGGATACTCTGCAGCTAGCACATTTGTAGTCAGTGAACTTGGCTGCAAGATAGTGACATTTCAAGTCTTTGATTTTGCACATGGGAACAGACAGTTAGCTGTATGGAACAGAATTATATATTGGGAATGTGCCTCAAATGAAGAAGCAACTATATACTCAGGCGAGTCCATCTGGAGGCTTTACACCAGGAGAAATTCACTCACTTGGAATGAATTCTCCGAGTTTCATCTGTCTCCTCCATCCCCACAGTAAGGCAGCCACTCTACACTCACAATTTGTAGTACCTTTGACACATCAGGAGACAATTTGTCAGCTACAGAAACTGTGGCAAAGATGAAAACGAGAATTAGTAAATTGGGAATTAGGAACTGCGGCAATTTAGAGAGAATTAAACTTCAACCACAAAGCTGACAGAAGCAGCCCACTCTCCTTTCGAACAGGTACTAGCTGGCATCTCACCTGTGCCATTTAAACCCTATTCTTGTACAGCTCACTGAAGTATAAAGAGACAACACCAACAACACAGAGCTGTGCAATGAAACCCACAGTCCTGCAGAAAGCTCTCATTTGAGTGAAGCTGAAATTTCTGTATCGGAGCAGTGGTAAGCAGCCCACACCATCTTGTCACTAGTGCATGTTAAAAGATGCAGTAATTTTGTGTCAGAAATGAATTCTATGTGCCTGATCCTACTCTTTGTGGTCTATTTTTGCCACCTAGTGGTAAAGAGACACAGTAGGGAAAAAAATCAGCACAACTCTGAAACCAGCGCGTTACCGTTATTACTGCACTTATTTTCAGAAGGAGACATTAGCATAACACCAGTAGGAGGGATGTCTATATTAAAGATCTATAAACTGATTAACTTTTGAAAGTTAAGCCAACAAAGCACTTCAGTGTTAATTTTTTTTTCCACTGGAACAATAGCTGTGTGGGTTTTTTGTTCGTGTTATTTTTTTCACTTTTCAACTCCACTTACTGAAGACAAGCCGTCAGAAGATCAGCATTTGCTGCCAAATACTGCCAAGAAATAACCAGGATATCAGCTCAGTATCTGGGGGCAAGGGTTAGCCTTTTAATGGCTAGACTGCGATAACAAATCCTTTTTGCAGGAGAAAACTACCCCACTGCACTTCAAAGCACCACCAGGTGTTCACCTCCTTTTAAATATGGAGGAGTTCTTTCTCGTTTCTAAGTGGCGCAGATTTTTCCTATACAGGATAAATGACCAAGCAAGTTGCATAAGCCTACAATCTCATTCAACTAAAAATATAATCTACAATGGAAAGCGCTGTTCCAGTCCTAACTCTTTTCTCCTGCTGAAGCAATGCTGTTTTCCTTTTGACATCAGCGAGAAGATTCTATTAGCACAAAGCATCAGCACACTCTATCTTTGACACAAAAAAATTACTGAAAAGAACTTGCTTTCACAGAAAAATTGGAAGAATGGCACTGAAATCATTCTCACCCTGCCATTCTTGCTCTCTAGGCCCTTTGTCATGGCTTTCCTGTGACACACTAAAACGAGAGGGAATTCATGAACTGAACAAGGAGGGCAGAGGACTGGCACAGCACTACGTTAACATCCCACTACGAACACTTGACATCCGATGTCATCTTGAGCAACTTGCTTTTCAAACCTATTCAAAGCGTGCTTCAAGGAAACAAAGGTTTAAGAAACAGGAAGACAAAGACATTCTACACAGTGGGGAGGAAAGGGGTCTGAGTAATACAGGAATTCGATTACAACTCTATTGTTCTTCACTAAAGCCTACTCCAGGTTTTAATATCCAGTCCTCTGGACAGACCTTAAAAGCTCATTCTGTTTTTTAGTGTCTTCACTAGCAACAAGGCCTGGACAATCTATGCACTGGCCAGTTAAATAGCAGGGCCTGTGCAAGCCCTCCTCAATTAGGGGCAAGATCGTACTCTTGCCTATACTTACTGAGGATTGACACTCCTGGTCATCTTCCTCATAGTCAGGGTTTACCTGATGAAACAGAATCACAGGCATGTCAAAACTAACAGAGCTAGCAGTGGGAAACAACCTCAGCATGATCTTATCTTGCTTTGTAAAGGATGCACTCTACTGCTACAACACTACCAGGCATGCAGAACAAATATACTATGCAAATAGATTTATTCTTAATCGGGCAACTGTCTGTCCATGAATTAAGCAGTAAAATAATCTGCAAACATGCAGACAGATGAAACTTGCCCATGATAATCACTAAAGGAGCAAGAGGAATAAAAGAGTTATCAAGTTTCACTTTTTTAAAAATTCCAAATGGAATTTCCACCAGAAATTACTGACTTGGCAAAAATCTTTTCGAACAAACACCCTTCTAACCATGGATAAGGTGAGCAATCTCCTCTGTCGTATTTTATGTGATGTAAGAACATGTTTTTGTTTTGGCTGATTAGCAAACCCAAGATTTACTGGAAAAGCTCAGTATTGGACCATTATTGAAAAGGATGTGTGCATGTACATGTGACAAAGCGTTGCTGCTTTTCCAATCTGCTTGTTAGAGGAGTTTAAAATGGGATATTTAATATGGACTTTTCCCACTGAAAATGTTCTCATGTCAACAACGTGGGCTGAGACAGGCTTTCTGCCCTACTATGCATTTTTACATCCAGGGCAGCCTTTATTTACAGAGGTGCCTGTATTGGTATATCTATGCTGTGAACTAAGTAAAACTAAGTAAAACTAACTTTAGTAAACATTGACAAGTGTTAAGCAGCAAAACTCTCAAAATTATAACCCTTGGACTTCCTTTTTTTTAATAAATGGTCTTGAAGTTTTTCTTCAAGGTGGAAAGGAGAGATGTCCACTTTGGTGCACAAAACAATTTATTTGTTTTGTGCTTGGACAGCTAAGTGTTACCTGCAGTTCTTACCAGGCTGGCCTGAAGCCTAGCTGCAATTCCATTTTGCAGTCAGTCCTTCGCTTCTATTAGGAAATCAGTGATTCAAGAGAAACTAACAACAGTTGACTGAATTCATTTCCCCCCCAAAGGCTCTCAGCTATTTGCAATCAACCCGTGTATTCATAAATTCACCCTGATTCTTACTGCCCAGATTCTTACTGCCCACATGACAGTATACTAGTATTTAGCACCTATCCTTTGTAGAAAAGCTATTGCCTTCAGAATTCAAATAGAAAGTGCAAAAAGCTCAAGACTACCCCCTGCACAGTGGTGTAATTACACATCTCTTTGACCATGTTTTCTATGTCTAGCCATCCACTTTTTTATTAATACAGGACCCAAGCTTCACTCTCCTCCTCTCATCTGTTTCTATTTTTAGGGTGGGAAACAGATTTTCAGAAGGGGTAAAAGAAAGAAGATGCTGTGGAAAGAAAGGCAGAGCTTCTAAACAAGCCCCAACACCTACCTCTGCTGCTAAGTAGTGTCCAGTAGCAAGATGTTTGAACCTGAAAAGGCTGTTCCAGTACCCTGCGCCACCACGACAAGGATCGTGCTGCACTACCTACAATAAAAGGAAACATTTGCACTACACATTAGTGACTTGCTGTATTTCACTTACAGGTAAGGATGAACATAGCAAGGAACTCCAGAGAAGATAAACAATCTTTCATGCACAAACAACATGTAGTACACCAAATAGTTTGAGCAGACTACAATTAGTTCACTTCAATTTACAAACATCGATTTTCTGCTCGTTGACAAGTAACATTCTGCAAAGTCACTGACCACAGCTGGTACCCCATTAGGAGCAGAGCGATATCTGGTGGGTGACAGCAGGAAGATTATGGTGCTAGCAGCAGAGAATTAAAGACGGTGCTCTAGATGTGCATGTGTTGCTAAGTCCTGAAACAGCTTTCCTAAAGAGATGCAGCAGATCCTTTACCTTCTGGTATAAAAAATATTTGACCTTCTGAAAGCAGGTAATGGAAGACATCTGGAATTGTTTCAAATGCAGTGTTGTACAAGAGTATTGGAGGGAAAATATGATGGTCTGCAAACCTCTGTGGAAAGCAGAACCTCCACTCTGGGGGTACATCCATGTACTTAGGGAAAACATAGCTGACCTCTGCATTTTGGGGGGGACTAGCTCACCTCTGAACTCCTCACATTTATCATTGGGTATCTGCATGTATGTGAACAGTTATCACAAAAGCCTCTGATGTGTTGTAACACGCTCAACTAACACTAATCACAGGTAAACTTGCAATTGAAATGGGGGAAAATGTGCATATCAAACCAGATACTTCTGGAAAGACAACAGGAAAATTATATCCACCATTGCAATTAATTTTATGGATCTCTCAGGCAGTTCACGTGGCTTCACGTGGCAGGCATTTAAAATCGTATCTACGTAAAACAACCAGCTTTGTCTATCACACCAATAGAGGGAGGATATTTTAAGAAGCCAATGATGGCAAAGGTGTTAGTCACTATTTAAAAGCCAAGTGCAGTAAAAAATGGTTCAGACAATGCACAGACTAGCAAAGGGTTGCCATCTCCTATCAAATGAGGATATGCATAATCGCAGTATTCTACACCAAAAATAGAATGTTCAGTACACTCAGCAGGACAGTTGAAATTATTAGGTTTTAGATTTCAGTGACTGGTAAGAAAAATGGCATCATAGATACTTCTGTCCTCTTCTTCTGAATTGTCAAGAACCTGCAGTTCAGAGCTCTCTGTTGCAGCATTAGAAAGCCCTCAGTTTTGATTTTGCACAGAAAGCACAGCAAGTAAAGGAACTCTAAAAATTAAACTTCAAACACTGGTAAGACTTTCACCTAAAAAAGGAAATCCAGCTAAATGTTTTTAAAAAGAAACTGTAATTGTCACTACAAAGCCACCCTCAACCTGCATCACAATCCTTACCTCTACTTCCCACAGTGCTTTTGAGCTGGTTGCAGAAGTGGCAGACTGTCTCCCTGTAGTTCTCAGGAAGACATGCTGCTTCTTCCTGTGCTCGTCGCAAGTCAGAAACTTCTCCTGTTCTGCGTGAAACAATCTTACCACATCCCCCTGTCAAAGTCCAGACAGCATGATCAATACAGACATTATGCATCAGCGAACAAATAAGTCACAAACAATTAAAGTTTTGAGTCTTACCCCTTTGAGAATATCATCTTTATTATCACTCCATTTCATGAAAAGGACTATTTTCCAGCTTGTGTTGCAATTCACAGAGTTGACCTGAAAGGAGAAATAAAACGTATTAGCCCCACTGTCTTGTGCCTGCACAAGATGCTACTGCCTTACTGTTTACATGTTTTTCAGCTGAGCACTGCCATCCCTGTTGCATTACTCCAAAGAAAGCCATTTCTGCATCTATTCCAGAAAAAGTAACTGCAAATCTGACTTGTTAGTAAGTCACACATCATGGTGCCATGACGACTGATTTTGAAGAAAAATCTGATTTCTAGCCAGTCAAGCAAGAGAAATCAAACTTAACCTTTGTCTAGTGCCCAAAAGGTGCAAGAAAAGTCTTGTAGATATCTTAAGATGCTGAGCAACAAGATAACCATTCCTAAACACCACCTGAGGTCCTAATGAACTTACTGAGGGCTTAATTTTCTTAAAACACAAGTCCTAGCAGCCTAGCTGCAACATAGAGCTTGTAAAGTTGTTCCAAAGCCCCGCACTCCCAGCTCTGTCAACCTGCCCTTACCTCATTGCATCCCGGATTATCAACAAGCTGATGACTACTAGCATGAAGAGGCTGGCCAGCGTTGACAGGATTCAGGACTACTTTGTCTCCAATGACAACCTGTAGGTAAGTGAAGCATCAGACAAATTTGCAGTCTGAGAAAGCTTTTCCCTTCCTTCCTTTTTTTTTTTTTTTTGTTAATGGGAGTGATAGGAGGAAATCACCTTCTTGCAGTTTGGAGAGATGCCAGTCTGAATATGAAAACCAGGATTCTGTTTGCTTCAGAATTTAGCTTACTATATTCAGTCATTTGGGCAGAAAAAAAAGCCTATACTAACGGATCCAGAGGCTTACAGAAGAAGCAGTTTACAGTTCCAGTAACAAATTTATCTGCTACTTTCCATTAGTTTCATTGGTTAACATTTAATAAGTAATTTTTATGGCAAAAGGTCAGCCAAAAGCTCTCCTCCTCCGAGAGGCACTTTCATTTGTAATATCAGATTCTTGACCAGGCTGGCATATGGCTCAAGACAAAAGCATTTTATTACGGACAGTAAAGGTCCTTTTCTTCCCTTCTTCCAGGGTGAAGTCTTACCTAAATTAAAACACAAAACCCTTCTCTGTATTGAAAGGAACTGGTCATTATGATAAAGTGTCTGTAAATAGGTAGGATTTAAAGAGCTTACTAGCCTGTAAGACTGTATTATCATGTGCTTTATTGTGTGCGTGTGTGTAAAAGGAAGTACAGCTACATCGAAATGTATGGGGCTGCTCTACAGAAGAAATTATTCCTACTCAATAAAGCTCACTGGATTTAGGTGCCAAATCCATGCCTGGACTATACCACAGAGCACCCTTAAGCTTATTAATGCCTAGTTTGGGGCAGGTAGCACACCAAACTCTCTTGTACAAAGGTAATGCATCAGAAGCAATTATTTTCTGGTTTTCCCATGAACAGGGCCATTTGGCCTCGTTATTACCTCATTCATCATATACAAAATGATGGCAAATTTTGATTCAAAACTGGCAACACTGAAAACCCAGATATTATTTGTTCTAAATATACCAGAGGAACGCAACAATTCCTGCCATTTTGAATTGGACAGGGATTGAGAAAGGCTACCATAATTAGGTCTCTTATTCCTTCCAATGTTAAATCATCCCATGTTTCCAAAATACAAGTTACCATAGCAATTTTCCTCCCCCTCCTGACAGCATAGGAAAAAAGTTGTTTCTGCAACGTAAGGCACGAAAAGATCTGTGCATTTCATTAACTGGAAGACAGACCTCCTGAAACAAGCTTTGCCAAGCTGTGCACAGAACAATACATGAGGATATTCTCAGCACTTACACTGTCTCCAATGGAACGCAGCTTGTAGAAAGGCTGTATGTAGAACCAGGAACCTTCGTTTCCGGCTTCGTCCAAGGTCACCCTCATAGCATTCTTCTCTAGCAGAGCTGGTAGCCTCTTATTTACTGTTAAGTATTTGTTACTTTTTAAGTGAAGCAGCTAGAATAAGAATTAGAGTTCAGTTCTAAGAATGCTCATTTTTCCTCCCCTCAAGGAATAGTGAGCACGTATAGGACAACCACAATATCATACAGGAATCAAAATAAAAGCTAGATGATATCTCATGAAAATATTGATGAATTCATGCACAATTTCACTGGCACATATTTCAGTAAATATATAGTCTTAGAGCACAAAACATCTTCAACTAATCTGTTTCTTCTCCAGCAAAGGATAAACACTTAGAAATGCCCTCATCATTTTACAACAGCCTACTCAAAGACCCAGGACCAAAAGCTGTAAAATGTAAGGCACTAAGTAGTTTTCAGAAGGTGGTGGTGTAAAGTAAGGCTGATCTTATATTACTTTGCTCAGGCTGATTCGTTTAACAGAAAACTCTACTGCTTTTTTGAAGACTCTCTTCAAAAAGCCCCGTTCCACAACCCTCCACTGCGTTAACAGCTCACACAGGCTGCACACAGTCAGCATGAAAATGCAAACTGCAACAGGGCACAGCCTAGTTCCTCAGCTGTCGTTCAAAATACCTGTTGCCACATTTCCAGTAACTTCAAATACTTTTGTATAGACAATTTTGATGTTTTTTGACTATTAAAAATAGTGGTTACTCACAGTACATTTTGACCACAGTGAAAATACAGGCAAAAGCTTATCACTGCTCTTAGTAGTGCAAATGCTTGTAGTCCTGTTAAAATTGACAGTATTTATCTCTCCTCAGATAAGTAAAACTAGATTTCTTGCCTCAAACATACAAATAGCACATTTAATTCAACCAAGGCTGATGCTTCTGAGCCCTTCCTCAATCAGGTTGCTCCAAAGCCTACAACTGCTTTGCCAACCAACTTCTTGCAACAACAACAAAAAAACCCCTCATGTCCATTCTCCTTGTCACCTACTCTGATTATATCAAACCAAAACCAGCTGGTAATCATCACTTCTTCTAAAGGGCTGCAGCACTCTACCTAGAGAAGCATGTCTGCTCTGGTTTCAGGGTGAACCAGCACCTGCTGCATATTCCTTTCCCCATTTATTAAAAACACGCCTTTCTTTATTACACAGTTATTGTACTTTTCATTTTTCTTGGGTTTGATGTATGACTTTGATTTTTTTTCATTCCCTGCAACTAGTATAACCTTTGTTTAAATGGACCACAATGACTTATATGGCTTCACTCTCCTTTGGGGCAGTTTAGTACTTGATATTTCAACATCTGACTGCAAGATAGTGTCTGTGCCACGTTCCACATGGCCAACTATACTGTAAGCACAAAAAAGAAATATTCCCAAATAAATAAATTATACGGTGACCTCAGAGGGGAAAAAGCACAGCTAACCCATAATAAAAAAAATGAATCTATCTGTATCCTCACGGAGATCACAGCCATACACCCAATTCTTGCTTCACAGGATCATACCTGAGGATGCTGTCCACCAGGCAAAGCTACAGATTCTTGTCTACAAATTTCACAAGTTTAAATTCACATTGCACAGGATTTAGCTTAAACTCCCCCATTCAGCTTGCAAAGATGTTCACAACCTACCTGGATAACGTTGCCATACTGGATCACCGTTCCCAGCAGCTTTCTGTTTTCAGTTTCGTTCTGTTTCTTTTCCAAATCTGCGGCATGCTGACATGAAAAGAGAATAATTCACTTGATGTTTTATAAACAGCGTGGCCAAACAACTAAGATGCTTTAAGAGTATTTCACAGAACTACAAAAAATGTGAACATCTGATAGAGCAAGATTTCCTTTTCCTAATTTCCAATAGTATAATTTCCTATTCCCTTTTTCAGTTGCTTAGGAAGATAACGAACATTTAAAAGGTATGTGTTTTGACTTTGACACATTTGATAAATAGCTGCTACAAGACGGAAGACGAGGCATTAGAAAACAACAAAACACCTACGGGGGGGAAGGAGAAAAGGGATGGTAACAACCCAAGCCAGGAAGTCTATATTCCTTTCTACTGACTTCTATAAAAAATGAAAGGAAAGGACTTTTACTTTGGTTCGTTATTTTACTTTGCCAGTACAGGCGCCCATTCTTCCACAATCTGTCTTTTTACGATGAATCTGATCACCTCTGTCACACAGCAAGATTATTTAGAAGGCATTTACATTTGCCCACGGGAGCTCTAAGTGCACAAGGTCCTGACTTCCCAGCATCACAGAGCTCACGCCTCATTAGGTACCACTCGGTGCTGCATTACAGACTGGCTGGGAAAATACAGCTGTGCACTTCTGCATCATACCAGCACATTAATAAAAGGAAAAACATATGCAAAATAGAAAAACTAATCCCTATGATTATTCAATTTAATAACTTAATTTATAACCCATCCATATAAACCAACCAGCTCTTCTTACAATGGCTGACGTTTGCCATCTGCTCTACGTACTCACTATTCTCTTGTACTTCGTTTTGCTTAAAAACAAGTAAGCTATTTAAAACCATTTTTAAACCTTTTCATTTGGTAAAGAAATTCCTTCTCATTTCCCATGAAAGTTGATTTTTTAATAAGAAATAATTATTTTAACATGCATCTGGATAAATAGTGATTTAAAACTAGACTTTTTAGGAGGCTAAGCATGAATGTTTATGACTCGGTTCTCAAGAATCTCAAGGACTATGCTAGGCCCAATTTCCTCTTGGAGGAAAAGAGACTGCCCGCAATTCCCAACTATATTAAGTAGTTAAAAAAAAAAAAAAAGACAGCTTAGCTACTGCAAATGAAGAGCTGTCTCTACACTGTTTTAAAGTTTCACCTTCTTCAGCTTACAAAAATTTGCTATTTTTAGGAGTTCTGCTAGGTATGATAAGTGGTTCTTTCTCCAGGAGAACCTGCAATACAGTTGCTCATTTAAACACAAAAATACATTCAGAAATACAATGCAGCATAATTCTTTTTATTATTTTTTCTTGATTTCACAGTACTCCACTGAAAAACAATTTATTCAGGTAAGACACTAATACCCCTCAACTATCAATGAGGATCACAAACAAGAGGGTTTCTCTGCCTGCACAGGATTGGGTGCCACAATTATTGTAACTAAAGAGAACGGTGTATTCTGTGAAAACATAATGAAGTCTTTGGACAGATTTCAGAAGCACATACCAAATCTGACAATCACTCAAGAAAAGCACTTTCTCTGGCCACTAGATGTCAGCTTCTCAAGCAGCACTGATTCTTGATACCAAAGAAAGACAAGTGTCCCAGATTTTAAATCCCTTAAATGGCATTAACTTAAAATAACCTGACCTCAGCATTGAGCGTGCCACAGCAGACAATAAATTCCACCAGCAGGCAAACAGAAGCCAAAAAAGGCAAGTGATGATGAATACATCTCGCACCGCCGTTTTTGTTAAAAACTATAGGCACTGATAAAGAAGTCCAATCAGAGGCAGAGGTATCTGCTGCACGCACATGTCTTGGGGGCACAGCCTGCCTCCCTCCCAGCACACACTATGCAAAATGCAGGGGTTTTGGTGTATTCTGTGTACCAATAAATGACATGCTCTTATACTGGGCAGAAAATTAAGTTTTGATGTATGAATGATGTGCATGGGACCAGGTTATTTTAAAGCCATGCATCAGACCCAGGTAGACCTGATGTAGCACATCCTCCAGAACAGGTTAGCCTTATGTGGAAGTAATGCATATTGAACCATTTCCAATAAAACTGTAAAGTACTCAAATCCTTTCACCTAATCTAGTACGCGGTTCATGCACGGTGGCACTTCCCTGTACAAACATCCCTCAGCTGGAGACAAGTACCAGCAATATCTAATCCTGGATTTCCAGAGGGGCCCCGTCACAAACCAGTAAAACATCAGCTGAACATTACAAGTCTCAAACACCTGAGCTGGCATGTACTGAGGAAAGAGAAGACGACTTTAAATGACACTGTAATCCAGCGCAATTACATGGTGCTTTCCTCCGGGCATGAGGCAGTGCTTAGAACTTACCTGTCTTTAAATTCCATGAACTCGCACACATATCCTGCAGGCATAAACTCTCCCCTTCCCTTACACACCAGAAAAACAAAACCCAGAATCCCCTGACGCTTCAAGCTTGATGGCACGGTCTCCTTCTCTTATCATCATTAAAAGGGCAGGAGAAACGCGGCACAAGTGAGGGACCTCTGTGTTACAGCCAGTACAGAAATAACTTTCTCCTTGCCCAGTTAATACTTCTGGGTTATAAAATTATGTTTTCAGAAGCAAAATGAGTCAAACAGCCTTTCTGAAATGCAGGCGCAAGGCAGCCATATGGCAATCAGCAAATGACACTCTCCTACAGGGCCATTTTGTATTTCAGTCTTCAATGAGCTTAATATAGGCTTTAAGAAACTAAAAATATTTAGAATTGTAATTTTGACATGAAGTACTCCAGCTATGTAATTTTAACATAAACATGCAGTTTATTTAACTCTAAAGTCAACAGATGGTATTTAAGTTAGTTGGCTTTTTGGTGTGAAAAAAAGGAACTCTAGAACCAGCAATCAACTGCCTTACTGGGTTTTCAACTGCTGAACGTCAACATTTTCGCCAGAAAAAATATTAAATACTGCAAGCTAATAAGGAAGGAGAGGCTGTCTGGCCTTATAATTAGTCATAATTACCCATCAACCTTTACATGTATCCCAGCAGCAATATTTGTGTGAGGCACCTCAATAGATTTATCAGACTATCAGATTTATTTAGCTCATGGCATCTGCCAGCACAGCTAACGCCCGTGACTTCATGCACCGAGGCACAACGCCTGAGAACCTGCTCCTGTGTAGTTGTTTGAAGGGTTCTGGTTTTATACTATTAAAAGATGCCCCCCAAATGCCCCCGGAGAGCACTGCTGCAGTTAGCACAGGTTAACGACAAAAGCTTGAATTGCTCTCATGACTCTAACCCAGTACCACACACACTGCTGGTGGACACAGACCTCAAAGAGCACGTTACCTATCATAAATCAGAGGATGCTTGTAAGTCACATCTCAGTGAACGTCTCAAAAGGAGTCTCGGGTACTGATTTTGATAGACTTCTCTGATATTTCCTTGTTAACAGTGTCAGGTTGATTGGAAATAATTAAAGCAGTATGGATGAGAGCGTTTATGATCAACGGCAGCCCAAAACTGAATACTTACGTGTAGCTTATTGAGCAGCACTGCATCTGTTGTGCTGTTAGCTCCGGGCTTTGCTGCTTTCCAGAACTGCTTCTGAGCAGAGTACCGGTTCATGGGACATAGTTTGAACAGGCAATCTATGAAAACAATGAAACAAACAGAGAGAGTGCTTCAACCAGTCATAATTAGCTGGGCTTTTGCTGCTAGTATTGTCCAAATATTTGAGCAGCAAGGAAAGATTTATGAACAAATTCCAGAAAGCTCTTGATCAGACACATGCTTTTTTGGGCAACAGGAACATTGCCCCATGAATGATAAAAATTAACTGTTGCTGCCAAACATCTGATGCAAGAGCAGAAAATTCATCACTTGTCCCGGTCAAAAACCCCACCATACTAAAATGGTAACGCTTTTCAGCACTTTCCCAGGCAAACAGATTGATTTTACTCACTCACAACTTTTACTTTTTATACTTTAGCAGGTATATTGCTTCACCCAATGTTAGTGTTTAGGGGTGTTTATTTATTTATTTATTTTTTAATAAATCAAATCACTTTATTGCTAAGGAAAATGACAGGCAAAGAACTGGAGAAACTTACATAATAAGTAGCAACAGTAGAAGAAAATACCCCCAAACAACAGCAGGAAAAAGCAAAGAAACATTCACAGCACAGCTCAGAGGTGGCAGTAAACCCCTTGGGTGCCGGGTTCTTTACCAAGTTCATCGACACTGTTTATTTAACATTCTGCCTGGCAAAAGCCAGGAATTACAGCTGATTAGTCTTATTAGAAATACGTTTTCATATTAAAGAGATGCTAGCCTATCAGTAATACAACTAAATTAGCTGCATTTAGTATTTTTTCATCTGTTGCCAAGCAACTGTACACGCAAAAAGTAATAAATTAAGCTATTCAAAGACAGCGCCTGAAGTAGCAGCCTCGAAGTTTAACCAAAGTGCCCCAAATGCCAGGACAGCTGCCCCCAGCACCTCTTTGGTGACGGTGTGGAATAAGACTTGAGGCTACTAATTCCCGTCGTACTTCCAAGGACGACTGACGCATGCTTGCGGGCAAGCACTAGAACATGGGAAGCAGCAAACCACAGAGAGACCAACCTGGGGGTTTTATCTGCTTCACTGGAAGCGTGCCCTGAGCGGGGCATTGGGATGGCCACCTCCACGCTGCTCGTGCTTAAAGAACAACACAACGTGCTGGGGCACCGCCTGCCTGTCCAACCCTTCCTCGAGAGCACGCCGGGCAATGTCAAACCCCTCTGACAGAAGGGCAAAGGTCTTCAAAATGAAATACTCCTCTAACGGGGCGAAGCACCAGTGGCAGATCTGTCTTTCATCCCGCAGTGAGCCACTGACGGCCACGCCGGGCGCTCACTGGTTCCAAAGCACCGCCGCGCCTCCCGCAGGTTGCTGCTATGCCAGGAGAGGACACGGCAGGAGCTGGGCACGGCCCTGGCGACCCCTGAGGGCGCGCTGCACGCCGGGGAAGGAGAGGAAGAGCTGAGGTCAGGGGCAGGGCCTTCCTTTAGGTGCATCTGTCCGGAGACACGTCCTCCGCCTGGCACTGCCGGCTTATGGCTTCTGAACAGCTAGGAGAAGTGGAAACTGAAGAGCAAACTACACTTTCCAGGTACGCTCTCTTCAACACCCTTTTCATTTACAGGAAGATGATTCATCGAGATTGACAGCACGGAATGGGATTCAAGAAGCCACCGCAGACTTGCACTTTCAGAGGCTGCATTGTAAGCAACACATCAGTTATAAAAATTTCTATTTTTGCTCAAACCACCAGTTCACACTGACAGCAATTAACACACAGAACTGCATAGAAGAATTAATTGTATGCTAGATTTAGTCACAGTGCAAGTGTATTTTTTCCAGCCTTTTCAGCCAAGAAAGTTTTCAAGTTAGGCTCAACTTGTACATGGAAAAGTGCCGGCACCCCCTCTCCTCCCTCGAGCACAAGGGGAGAGGTCTGCAAGTGTTTGACCTTCTTCCGTGCAACAGGGGAAAATATAACACGGTTTTCTTAGGTTTTCTTCCTAGTTAGAAGACTACAAATCTAAAAACTAACAATAAAAAGCACCCAAGACTCCTAAAACAAATGTTAATTAGAAAACGATTTCTTAAGTGGCTGAGGAGATGAACTTGGCCTTGTTTGCCATTCACCTTACCGCGACCACCAGAGGCTGGTTAGCACCGCATGCATTTTACCATGGATCAAACCTATGGCCAGAAAGCTTTTAGATCTCCAGGTTCCCCCGGCTTCTGTGTTTACAAAAATCAACATGCAAGCGCGTGCTCGCTGAGCACCACCACGGTCACAAGTCTGCAATCCACGGAAGTGACGGCGGTGTTATACAGACCAAGTACTTGTCAGACGCGGTACGTGGGGAAGGTCGCTCAGTTTCTAACAGATCCGAGATGAAGGCAAAGTAGTTGACTTGCCAGCAGCTGAAACAACCCGCTCCCTGCTCTGGTCATGGATTCAGGAGAAAGCCGATAAATAAGAGCCATCGCTGCAGCGTAATCTCATCTTACTAAACAGTGTTTGCTGAACTTTAACGACGAAGGAATGCATTTTGTTTTCAGATCTTCATGATACATGGGAAAAACGTCAGAGTCGCACACTGAGTCAGCGGGAAAATAAAATAACCCGTAACTGCTGATTAAGTGAGGACACGTCGTCAGGCACCAACAGAGCAAAGTCCTGCAGGAAAAAAGCGGCTGTGTAACTGTGTATTACCTCATCGCGCACAGGGGTAATGAATGACGTTGCACAGACACGCATTCAAATGCACTCACCTGTTTCCAGGCGAAATTTTGTTCTTTAGCCAGCAGTTGCCTTCAGAAAAGGGGGCTTAGTGCACGATTGTGCCCTGCAGCCACACACTCAAGTTCTCGCTGCCAGGACACTCAGATCCCCACAGGGCCTCTGCCACCTGAAGCTCGCTGAAGTATGCCAGGAATGCCTGCTTACCCTCTGCATGTACCAGCATCGCGGAGGAGTAATGAAAGGATGCTGGAAACACTAGAAAATTCCATGTTCTCAAGTGTTTGGGGATTCAAGAGCGAAACCTGCCAGCTAGATTACTCCAGTCTTACTTTATTAGGGATAAATAAATTATTGCAATCCCTTCTACCCCATGCTCCTCATGCTCTCATCTCCCTCTCCCTTTCTCTCCTGTTGTGCTAGACCTCGCTCCCTTCCCACCCAGTCCTGGTCTCCCGGCGTGCAGCCTTCCCTTCCAGCCCCAGCCCTCCTGTCTGACCAGTCCCTGCTTTCATCCCGAGTGATGTATCCGGCCCCCAATCCAGCCTTCTCTTCCCCTGCACCTTTGCCACGACAATAACGGACAGGTCCCCACCTAACACGTGAGGAAGGAGTACGTTTCACCCAGACGCTCAGGACCAGGCTGAAGGGCCGCGCCACGGTGGTTTCACACACCTCCACATCAGCAAGCTGCCCCAAAGCCAGACCTGGGCCTGTTCTGTGCAGGGTGGGCACAGCACATACAGCTTTTGCTGTCGTAGCAAAATGAAAAACCTGACCAGATTTTTTTGCTTAATGGACTGTTTTAACGCACGCTGTCAATGGAAGAAGCCCACCTGGCCGCCGTGCTCCGGGCAGCCCAGCAGGACGCGGGGCTCCCTCCGGCGCCTGCTCCCCATTTGGATGTGTTCAGCTGCAGGGGAAGCGGCCAACCCTCCTGTGGTGGCAGAGCCGACAGCTTTCTGCAGTGGCCTGAAACCACGGCCTAGTGGTTATCAGAGTACTACAAGTCAGGAATGCAGACTTCATCCCCCATAGCCAGGGTCAGCATAAAAACCCTGGAATTGCCAACAGAAGAGGTCTTGATTCTGTGCCCAGAAAAACCTGGGGTTTTGGCGTGGGGAAAGGAAGGCAGGCAGTGTAAGAATGGCAAAAACCTGCTCAGCGTTTCCCTCTGGTCTTTTACTACTTGGGCTAAGTTGTAAAATTGTTCAGGAATTTCAAAAACATTGGGGAAGGAGAATTACATTTCTTCTCTCCTTGTTCCTAGGTTGGGAACTATTTTGGAGCCACAAAAATTGCTTGGTGGCAAGACAGACCTTCCTCACACCTCTGGAGTTTATACCATCGATTGCGATCACCTCAGCATATTTGCCTTGTTACGTGTTATTTTTTATTATGATTAAAATCAATCAAAAGAATCCAACGAACAACTGGCATTTCAAGAAAATTCTTGAAAAGCCATGATAAATCCAAAACATCTGTTGGGTGCCTTTACTTGCTTCCACAAGTGATAGAAAAAGAAGAGCCAAACCAGCAAAGTAAACTGCTGAAAAGGCACCAGGTTTTCCACCTTTTGTGCCCCCATCCCCAGTCAGACTCCATCAAAGCACCAAGGAAAGTTCAAGCTGCATTCAAAGATTAATCTCTCAGATTTTATTTTTTTTTTTTAGCAACTTGATTAAAAGTTGCATGGGAGTTTCAATAGCATTTAGGTGGCATGTTAATATTATTGTAAGAGAAAACGGAAAACTTGCCCAAACTGCAAGCATCTGTTAGCAGAGAGCCTGGAAGGATTTGGAGAAGCAGGCGTAGTATTTCAGAGCCTACCCAAGCCCATCACTTGCTCTCACCACAAGCCAGACAACCCGAACTCAAGAAGGCACGTGCAACCCCCACCTTCCCTGGGGAGGGTTTCTGCACCGCCTGGCGCACTGACAGATGTCATCGTGCCAAACCCACCCGCTGCACGTGAAGCTCGGGAAGCTGCTAAAGTGCACCGCTGGCGTTGAACGCTCCTCGTGGTGCCTGAGCTGGCCAACGCGGGTGACAGCCAGACAACAGCTGCTGTGAAGGCTTTCCACCTTCCCTACGTTAAGGGCATGTCCAGCTCCTGTCAGTTTGGAGTCGCGGTTGGTGACTTCAGAAATAAGCAAGACGACAGCCCTTCTCACAAAGCCTCCTTCAGGGCACTTCCACCCGAGGAAAAGCCACCAAGAGGAAGATACTTAACTAAGTCACTTACAAAACCTGTTGAATATTTAACCCCAACACAGTTGGTTCTTACTTGAAAAAAATACTTGATAAAACCCAACTCCTTTTTGCACAGCAGTACTAAAATTAAATGAAAATTAGCAGCTCCCCATTGAAATTTCGCAGTTCCTCTTTAGTCTTCTCTATACTTAGATACCTGACATTTCCCCCAAGATCAAAGCCCAGGGTAGAGGATATAATAAAAATCAGTACGCTTATAAATATAAGAATAACAAGAAAGACGAAGAGTTAATGCAGCTGGCAACGATGGAAATATTCTCAAGACAAGTTCTCCACATCGTATTTACGAAAGTTTCACGGCCTCAATGCCCTCACAAAGATGGTAACACTCCACATGGACGCAGAGATTATTTCAAGACTCTTTTGTGTTTAAGTGAAATACTTTCATGCAGGAGGTACACAGAATAATAAAATATCCATATATTCAGTCACAGGCAAGTTTCGCCTTCCCAGAAGGCCCTGCACTACTACATTGTCTATTTCTGTACTTGCTTTTTCTGATGTTTAAAATGAATAGATGACAGCCTAAGAGGTTCAAAGAATATAGAACAAAAGCAGCTACAGAAATGTGTTGATTATTAATCATTCCTGCACTTCCATAAAGAGGGAGAAAAAAGAACCTGATCTACTGAAATTACTGTCTTTGTGATGGGAAGACATCTTTTCATTTTCAATTTGCAGCGCACAAGCTTTGCTAGGAGTACAGCAGCTCATTGCCAAGGCGCACTGAATGCTTGACCTTCTGTCCCAGCAGAGCCCACTCCAACAGCAGCTCCAGCAAAAAAGGCAAAAAAAAAACAATTTGCCAAATAAAAGACCACTGAAATCTCCTCCCATGTTGCCAACAGTTCTGTCACATACCTGGGGAAAATTCAAAAGCAGGTCAGAAGGACATTTGTACGCCCAGCCCAAAGACCTCTTGGTGACCACGTATGTCACTGTCTCTGGAACCCCGCACCAGTTACACGACAAAATACGTTCGAGGTTTCTGCTGCTGTGAAATCTGTTGCCTCCCTTCTGTATAGCGTTGCATCCTGCCTGTTACAAGAACTTTGAATGTTTTTCTTTTTAAAGCACAAAAGAAAAATCACCCTTGCAACCAACATTTAAACGGAAAGGCTGCATGATCTATGATCTAAGTATATTTTTACATTAAAATAACCACCCTCCATTCACATCTGTGAGACGTTAGGACAACCACCCTGTCGCCATTGTACTCATTTGTGCACGGCTCTGCCGATGGAAATCGCTACTTCATTTTTTCAAGCTGTAACAACATAGGAAATAAAGTAATTATTAACCGAGAGCTCATACACAAAACCAGACAAAGGAAGGGGACTAGACCGGTGATTTCAGAGAAAGAAGATACACCTGGAAGATGGCCCCTGAATATCAATGCCTATTAAATCAGCAGCATTCATTAATACAGTATTCATTAGAAAGCAATGGTGTTTAAACGCAAAGCAGGACATGACTCCGCACAACACTAAGTAACTTGAGAGCAATAAACTGCATGCTTACATGCACAGCGTGGCCAAATTTACTGCGGGATAAGGCTGTTTTTCAGCAAAAAACGAGTAAGGTAACTTTCTTCTGACCAGGAAAAGCAAGGCCAGCTCCCCACCGGCAGGGAAAGGTAACCTGGCGGTGCTCTGCGCACACTGCTCTTCCTCCGGGTGCACGGAGAGCAAAAGCAGAGGCAGCTCCCCGTGTTAGAGGCAAAAACCCTCCAGAAGCCCTCAGAGACCACAAGGGTGACCAAGCGCCCAAAAAACTACCAAAAGACTAACAAGAGAGAAACACCTTCAGGTAAACATTTTAGGTACCGAAGAGTTCAGGATACACCAATGTTTGTTTTATTTCTGCATGTAACCTCTTTGGTCTCCTTCAGAAAGAAAGCTGCTACTCGAAAAGAGAGAAATATTTAGACACTGGATATACAGGCAGCTCCAAAAGGAAACATTTGCAGGAAAGACCAGATACGTTTCCCAGTCTCTGGTATGAGCAAGGCTGAGCGAAGGCTCTGTGCAAATGCAAAGCCACGAGGGGCAGCAGCGCAAGGAGAGGGGACAAAAAGCCAGCTGCGCTTAACTACAACAACTCCCTTTTTTTAATTGCAACTTATCCCATTTGACTCCAAGCGAACTGACAGGCTCCTCGCAGCTGAGGGCGGCACCACGATGGACCTGTCCCCCTGGGCGGGTGACCAGGGACACGACAATGACACAGCCCCAGCGGCCCCGCCGGGTATCCTGGAGAGCATCAAGGAGCCACTCGTATCTGCAGGCACAGAGGGTAATTCAGAGCAGGAGAAGCTACTTGAATTAAGCTAAGAATAATCTCAAGGACCTTTAAAAAGTCAAAACACCAGGGTGGCTCCTGGCGAGTGAGAAATACAAGCCAGAAAAAACTCTACGTGCTGAGGAGAGGGGAAAAGACAAGGCAGAAGCCCCCACAAACGGCCCAGAGAAGAGCTCGCAACTGCAGCCATTAATCTGAACGGATCCAGGCTCTCAAGGAAAGCTACTGGTTCCAGTGAGCGTTTTTACTGTCTTAGCTCATCTCTGTCTCCGGTCCAGCACGACAGAAATCCTGCACCAGGGGTGAGCCTTGCCAAGAGGCAAGTCCAGAGGCCAACCCCTCCCCTCTCCCACAAGCACCAAAAATTAAGTTTTACACGCTGCAAGGAGCGGTGTGTCATACTTTATTCGAAGAGAACTCAGCAAGCTAACATACGTAAGAATTGCAGAAACATTTTTAAGTGAACTGTCTTGGCTCTAGGCTTTGTCACAAGCTGGAGAGCTGCGCTCTTCACTCAGGAAGCCATCCGCTATCTGCCTTTTTATAGTTTACACGAAAAATCCCGCTGCGAGGTACTAAAACACAAATCTCAGCACATGAGCCTTGGGACAGCCTTCCTCAAAACCTTCGGGTCTTTCCAGCATCCATCTGTAGCATTTTATGGCAGCAGCAAATCAAAGCATGATCTGCTGGCTGTATTTCATCTTCTTTCAACCGCTCGCCCCTTGGATTTCATTTTCACGTTTGCTTCTTCACTTGCTCCTGCTTTTCCGGAATAAAGTTCCTGCTCGAAATGGGTCAGGAAGCGGGGGCAGGAGGCGGGGAAGGGCTTGGACGGCTCTGCGCAGGAAGAACAAGGCGCAGATCGAGTTACAGGCACCATCTGAGAGCATCGGCCCGAGCGGTATGGAAAGAATATGGCTCTGCTGTGAGACGCCGCTGGCGTGCCTGACCGGCGGAGAAAGGGCTGCTTCTGGTTAAGAGCAGTTTGCGTGCGCGCTGTAAGGGACCAGCCACGCAGCAGCACGGGAAACAAAAGGCAAAATGTGCAGCTGTTCAACGAAGTAACTCGATTTCCAGCTTTTAAATGCATTTGGCTTAGAAGAAAACTCGCATTGCCAAAAAAAAGAAGTTTGAGGGGCATTAAATGATTATTTGATAGTATTACTGGAGTCTAGGTTAGAAGAACTGAAGAAATAAAACTGAAATCAGTGCTTTAATTCTTCTTATGCTAACAAACTGCTTGGGAGACTTTGCCTGAAGTGTACGTTTGTTCCTTTCCTCCACTGCCTGCTACCTTCCCGATGGTTGGCCCCGCTGCCTTCTGCACGAGTGCCGACACCGCAGGTCCACTGCTCTGGAAGACCCTCAGAGAGCTGACCCAGCCCATCCCTCCCTCTGACAGGCAGCATGAACCGTGCCTGCTCCATTCCTGACAGCTCCCAAAGTTGTGGTTCCAGTGCTCTGCTATTTCTGTACCTAAACCGTTCGTTTTTATTGTTTGAGCCCCATCTCTGCCTTCCCTTTGCAGGTGTGCAGAACAGCACAGCCCCGCTCTCTGCAGTGTTTGCCGGCTCCTGTGCTGCGGCCCCGCAGCTATCAGGACGCAGGAGATGAGAACTGTTCGGGAGCATTCCACCCTCTGGATTTTCTCTCGTTGGCTCCCATCTTTCAGTACGAGGTGCACCACTGAGCAAGATACTCCACTTGAGGCTCCGCCAGGAAGTAAAATTGGAAAAAATAATTACTTACTATGTCTTTTGGCAATGTTTCTTTTCATATATTCCAAGGCAGCAATTGCACTTTTTGTAACAGCACGGCACTGACTCCTCCCGTTCAAGCCGTGATTCCTATAATCCCCAGCCCCGCTCCCAGGGAACCGCTGTGTCTGCCTGTTCTCCTCCTCCCCGGATTCAGTCAGCTAAGTGCAGCCTTTGACACATGCCCCCACTGAACTGCAGGGACATTTTTCAAACCATTTCTTTGTTTTTCAAGGTAATTCTGAGTGTAAATTGAGTAAATTCCCAGGTTTTCTTCTCTGCGAAGCTTGCAGGAGACAGCTGGCTGTGCAGATGCAATTACCAGCAGCACGGCAGCGTTCACCTGGAGCTAGAGTAGGGCACAGCATCACAAGGCATGTGCTGCCACACAGACGTCCAAACTCCCAGTAAACTGCTTATAGGTGGACTTGAGCAGCACGATTTCAAGAGCTTAGCAAGGCAAAGGAAGATGCAACAACAACAAGAAGCCAGACCTGCCTTAATTACAGGAAACAGCACCCTGGAGTTGACTAGAGCAGCGTCATGCTGCTGAACTGCGCTGCGCTCTCCTGCGCATGGAGTAAAACTCCAGCATCCCCATCCATTTTCCCAATCTAAAGGCTTTATTCCTCCCTTTCCTTTCCCGTGCTTGGCTTGAGCCTTTCACCTCGCTCGCTGAGGCCCTCTCCCTCTCTCTACTTTAAACAGCCGCCACCCTGCTGGCAGGGGACCAGAGGTGCTCTCGCTGAAGCCTATCAGAGGATGCTCCTCAATCCGTCCCAGCTCGCTCCCTCGCTGCACGCCACTCCTCTTCTCAGGAACAGAGCACAGAACACGCCAACAAATCATGCAGCTAATTAAAATTTGGCCGAGTCCTCCATAACGTAGTCTTCGCACTAAAGATCGCACTCCGGCTGTCACTTTCAAAAGCAGATTATGCTGACAAGGTATACACAGCAAACGCAAGTGCTGCCGTATATTGCATCTGCCCCAGCTGCCTGCAGCAGCACACCGGCGTGTCACGGCCGAGGATAAAACATTTCAAGCACTTCTAAAACGCAAAATATCCCAGTTAGAGCAGGAGAGCCGAGCTCTGCCAGCACGGCTGCTGAAACGCAACCTAGAGCTTTACGGATCAAAAATGAAAGCGGAAAACAGCCCCCGCGGGCGTAAAGCAGCCCCTTCCAGGAACAGCCCCGCAGCACTGCTTCACCAAAAAAGGCAGGCGGGAGCTCGGCGCCAGAGCAGCCCCGTGCTGCACGGGGAGGTCGGACAGCTGGATCGCAGAAAGGCCGACCAGCCAGCTTCACCAGACCGGATTGCAAATGGGAAGAACAAATGTTCAGAAACCAGGAGCGGAAGCAGAGCCTGCCAGCAGAGCTCTGAAGGCATTTATCCCAGCCTGCGGGATCTACATCACATTCTTACTGGACTTTTTTTTATTTTTTTTTTTAATTGCAACGCCATCACGCTAAATAAGCGACAGGATCACCATAGATTATGCCTGGATAGAGATGGCATCGGGGCACTTACCATCGCCTGGCGTGCTTGGCACTTTGGGGCAATGAGCATGCAAAAGAAAAGCAAATCCTACACCGTGTAGGTGCCCAGCCTCTGGACTGAAACACTGCATTCACCCCGCTGTACAGAGCTGCCCATGTGCTACTGCAGGAAGACGAGCAGAGCTGTAAAGCTGAAGAGAATATTGCTCGTTTGTTCAACTTCAAAAGAGACTGAGCTGTTTCCCCCCCTTTTTAAAGCACAGCTTTCAATTTATTTTAGCATGCCCTACTACTTCATTATCTTCCAGAAAAGAGACTTAGAACACGCTGTCATCTGTCTTTAAGGGATGTTTCATCCAGGCTCCAAACGTAAACCTTTTGCAGAAATAAACACCCTCTGTTAACATTATCTTTCAATGGATACGGCAGCTTCCAGGACTTTTCACTTTACCACCAGAGGTACAATGTCCCTGGACAACAGACTGTAACTGCTTGCAGCAGGAACGCTGACATTTCGTACAGTAAATCAATGAGTTAAAAATACCCTTAAAGGGAAGCATTAGCTGCATTTCTTTAACTCCTTGTGCAACGAAGCAGACCTACAAGTTTGGTTTTAGATGCCGTAATGCTACATGACAACACCTACTTTTTTCCCTGAAATCTTTGAGATGGGAAACACCAAAACCACCATTATGCTGATAGTTTTATAAGCACATGCAAGCACCGGACCTCAGGTCTTTCCATCCCTCTGTCACAAGTCAGAGCCAAAGAGGGGGGCTCCTCCGCCCCGTGCCCTTGGGCACTCCACTTTTGCAGTGTTTGGCTTTCCAAATTTGCAGCAGTCACAGCGGCGCTCTACCAAAAGCAAGCAAGGAGCATCCACCTGCATGCTCAACCCTGAATGCTGCCTGCTTCCTAAGCCGCTTTCTCATCAAGAACACAATATTTATCTGCCATTGAATTTCAAAGCCTATTAATTGGCGCCTTCTCACAGTCTGCGTGAATCAACAGCTCCATTCATCGCAGTCCCCTCTTCTGCCAGCTGCAAAAAGATGAGATCTGCACACGAGCGTGGCTTTTGGCACTGGCAGCTGGGAGGCCTTCCCAGCACCACAACGAACTGGAGATCAGGAGGGGGAAAAGCAGAGGTTAAACCTTTACCTAGCTACCGCTAGGGCTTGGATAAAGCTCTTCCTTAACACTGGAAGTACGTGCTTTAAATCAAAATGTGTTCTGCAAACTTGAGTTGATCCTTGCAGTGGAACTGAAGGGTAGCCCAGGGACCACAACAGCAATACGCCAGGCACCGGCACTGCCCAGGGAAGCGGCAGGAGACAGCCTCAGCATCGCGGCGTGACCACATGCATCCCATCCCTACCTGCATCTCTCTGAGAAGTCTAGAGAAAATTAATTTATTCAAGCCACTTCATGCTACATCTAGTTTCAAAATTTCCTTTTACACAAGCGTTAATTAGTTTTTTTCAATGTTTTAAGCCAGCTTTCCGCTGTCTTATTGACATAATGATAACATATCAATCAGTGCAAAAGCAAAACTGATTGAGAAGTGATGGATGGGCTGGCGAGAGCTATTAAATAACACCAGCTGCATCACTGTCTGAACACATCCTACTCCAACATCAGCACAGTCAGCAGAGTCTGGATCACCAACACCACCTTTCTCAGTAGCCTCAAAGCAGCGACAACCTTAACAGTTCAGAAAAACACACTGAAATCTTTGAGCATTGCTTGCTCCTTTCTCTTCTCCTGTTTCGATCACTGTCTTTTTTTCCCCACTTCTTACTTGTACCATAACCTTATCAAAAACGTGTCCTGGCGTCAGATGGTCCGGCCTCTATGTCCAGACCTACATCAGGTTTATGCCCTTCTTATGGGTTCATTTTCCTTCTCTACAGGAGATCTTGGCATTTGGAAATGGCAGAAGCATCGATAAGCAAACAGATGATATCCAACAGATATGACAGCAGTGCCTTAAACCCGTCATGCTGCAGAGTGAAACACGGTGACAGTGCGGGCAGATGAAACCCTTCAGCAGGAAAGGCCGGGACAGCCTGAGCTGGGACTCAGGGTCAGGCAGCCCCACTCGAGCACAGACCACACCACATTTCAGAGGCACACTAACACCGCTGGTTTCACAGACGCGATGGAGCGTCTTCAAAAATTCCGTGGCCCTCTCCTGCTCTGCTGTAAAACGAACAGAGCTCACAAGAACTGCATCAGCAGCGATGCCTGAACACGCCACTTCACCTGTCCGGGTGCCCGGTGCTGTTTCCAGCCGCCACCAAACGTCCCTTGGCAGCTAACAGCGCTAAATGCCACCGTCTGATGCCAGCCCTCCCGCTGGGGTCTGAAACAATGCTTGCTAGATTTATGACTTCAAAGGGAAAAGTCAGTAGCAGGCATTTGCACTTAGCTATTTTCATCATCTGTAGATCGCAGGGATAACTTTTTAGCACACGGATGTCAGCGCTTGCTTCGGGAGAAACAAGTGCCCCCAGCCTTGTAGGTATAAGTAGGACCCGAGCTCCCCTCAAAACACCTGCAGATAAGGACGCTACGCGAAAACAAAAATCTAAGTGACAAAGATGTGCAAAGTTGGTTATCGGTGATTTCCTCAGCTTTTAGATCTGGATGAGCACTTGGGACTTTCCTCATCAACTTTCAATTTTAGTCACTCAAGGTACGGAAAGGAAGTCACCAGAAGCAACGACTTCAATTTACTTTTCTGGCATGTCTCTGGACTTCTAAAAGATGAATGTCCAGATACCAAGCACATCTCCTTTCTGCCCTTTGAAAACATTCAGAAACCTGCAACTATTCCAGTCAAATACACAAAAGGCACATGTTATAAAAACAGTCAGACATAAATTCTGAATTTTCTTATTAAAGATCAGAGCAGTAGTGATGCTCCATTAAGCTAAATGAAGAACTTTTCTTTTCTCCTTGAAGTGCCATATCATTAAAAGCAGGACTTGTTTAAACAACGCCTGAAGGTGCACAGGGTGGCCAAGGTAACCCTGACCAAACCCGAGGCTCACGAAGCCCACCGCACGCTAGCCCTGCAGTCTCTCCCCTCCCAAGCAATGCAGAGATCGATTTCCTCTGGAGAAGACCCACCCTACGTGCCCTCAACGCCCCTCCACGTCGAGGCGCGTGATGCCTGACAGCGAGGAGCTCCTGGGGCTGTCTGAAGAGCAGACTCGTGGCGTTTCTCTCCCGTTCTCCTCCCCCAGCCCTCCTCCCGTCACGGCCCCGCGGCAGCTGGCTCCTGCCCACTCCCCCCCACGCTCCCCTCCATGGCAACACTCCTGTGGAAGGGGAACGCGGAGAACATGAATATCGGATTATTTCTGCCTCCTCGGACCGAGCCCTGGAGTGATGCTTGGAATCAAGAGCCATTGCGAAGGATGACGTCCACTTCGGCAGCTCGGTCACCCGCCGAGGTTTGAATCGAGGGGCTGGACCAGCTCCAAACGAACCTGACAAGCCCGGCCCAGCTGCTGGGCCACAGGCTTGTAAGCAGAGGAAACCTCCACAGGATGCCACCTGCCAAGGCCAATCTCAGGCTATTAAAGAAGTCACCGGGGAGGTCACTACCCCTTATGGACGGTTTATTCCGTTACACATCATACTTTCCTTTAATCACCACAAGTACCCGTTCGCTCTCACCCACTCCTAGCTCTCAAGCTTCTTTCCTCTAAATAAAGATACATTGCAGCCCTACTACATCAAAGTGGAGATTTGACACAGATTCTTCCTATACAATCTACTAATTTTGTTTCACATTTATTTATACAAGTTTTGCTGAGAAATTCGCGTTGATGCATACAGAAGCATCTCTCACCAGGCCACCCAACTTACTTTGCAAAAAGCCTGCCCCGAACCAACTCTCTCCACACCTCCCATACCACGAGAATATGTCACAAAGCATCAAGTCCTCTCCTCAAGAGCGTGCAGTGCTTTACCGAGGAGCACAGAGCAGAAACACAGGGGAATTTGTCTGAAGGCAGAGCCACCAAGACGAGCTATTCAAGCCTGACATGAGCGAGGATGCCCACCGACTCTTCTGAAGCCACCGCCTGACCAGCAGGCAGATCTCAGGAGGCCAACGCACTGTTCATTTCTTCTGGTTAACTCAGTCAATCAAAAAAAAAAATATTCAAGGAACTTGTTTTCAATTCTTCAGCAGAGATCAGAATAACCCAGTATTACATTGCAATAAACATTAGACAGCAGTGTTTATGGAGCAGTCACTTTCAAACGAGGGAAAAATCTAGATAAACATAACTTTGCATTTGCAAAACAGTAAGTATTTATAAATAAATGTCCTCCTTTCTACTTACCAGTATCAGGGTATGATGCCTTTACAATTCTTTAAAAATCTAAATATTTAAATTATGTCTAAAATTAGCATGGTGCAAAAAGATGCTTCCAATGATGTACCCACCAATAAAAATCATCTTTGGAGGTGGAAGAATATCTTAGGGCTTCCAGCAAGAACCACATGCTAGCTGAAGAGACATTCAAAGTAGCTGAGTCACTGTGGTTTTCTGAAACGAGCCTTTAACTATGACTTGAGGGAAAGAACATTAAGTGACAGGCACTTCACAACGCAGGATAAAAGTTTTTCTTTTAAAGTTACTGGGTTTTTAAGGCTAAGGCTGCAACTCATTTTCCTGCCACTTTTTTTCTTTTGAGAACTTTGATGTCTAGTTCCCAACATGATGTTTAATTTTAATCCTGTATTAACCATAATTTAAGCTTTGCACAAATATCACAGTGCCCTTCAGAACAGTTAACTGTTTGGTAACTAGAGGTATATGGTCTCAAAGGTGCTTCTGGGGGTAGGACTTTGGCATGAACAGGGAGCATAACAGTCCATAGCTCTGGATTTGTGTCACTAATCTGAAGTCACTAATCCCTCACCCCCCTTTTAATGAACTGCCCAATTAACAAATCCCTGCCCATTACCTTCAGCTGTGGTTTTATCCATATAGTAGTGGCAGGCCATTAAAACTATACTCACAAAACCAGAACAGAAACAAATCCAGTGCTTTCTGCACAAAAAGGGAACAACACAGAATATAGAAACGTATACATTAGGAGCAAGGGGAAAGCAAGGCACTGCAAGACGGAATTAATTTTGCATGATAAGCTCTATTCAGTCCTTTCCCAGTTATCAGACATTTTGTGCAGGAACAAACTTAGCAAAGGATCACAAAGATCCTCAGTACAGCACAGATGTATCCATAATGAAAGCTTTAATATAGAAAGCTGGAAAAAATTACTTTCTGAAAACTGAAATGAGCTCTCCCCAAAAATGCCTGAAAAAAATACTTTTTCTGATTTTTTTTTCTAAGAACTTTTATAGTTTCCCCATGGCTTTTGTTTGCCTTTTTTTTTTTTCCATTTGAATTTCAGAACCTCTCTATTTTCATATTCTTTTCAATAGAGGGTTCTTGGAGAAGTTACAAGAACACAATCTTTTCTCCAATTCTATTCTGAACATTCAGTGATTCTCACTAACGTAAAGGATAAGAACCCCAGTAAATTCCCCATCTTCTCGAAGCCTGCAGAAAGTCTTTCCTCTCCCCCCGTTACTCCCTCTCCCCCTCTGCTTGCCCCCGTAGCTGATGCTGCGTTGGTGCATGCAGGCAGAGGTGACTTGCAGCACCTCTCTGGAAACACACTGCCATGCCCACCATCACTTCTGTCTCAATTCCTGTTCCGAGCTGTGGCCCAAATCCCCAGCCACCCTAAAGCACTACCCCATTTTAGGGCCGCTTCCTCACAGCCCTCAGGAACCCGACTGCCACTGCAAACTGGCCTGCAGTCATTGCTCGGGCCTGTCCACACCAACTGAAATGGGCTTATCCTCAACACAGCTGCAGGGTTTCCCCTCCACCAAACCTTTCATGGAAGCCAAGCACTAATTACTCACGTTTGCGCCCTCTACAGAAGCACTTTTTGGCTTTCTCTGCTAGCCACGTGCGCTCAAGGCCCTCCAAAGCGCTATTCAGCACCGCGACTGTGAAGACCGAAAAGCTATGGTGACAGCTAACTTCCAAGCTAAATACTAAAAATAAACAAATATGGAAACACCCTCTGGATTTTTGCATCAGAAAAATTAGAAATGAAATGTCAACCACAATATCAAGGTTAAAAGCAGCTGAAGGGAAATACTAGTGGTATTCGTTACACACGCTACTACATTTCGATATAAAGTCCCCTATTCATACAGTGTACTCCCTTCCCTTGCAATTTTTAAATCTGTATATTTTACACATACCCACAGCCCAACCTGTAAGGAGATGGGAAGACAAACTGTTAAATCCCAAGGAGGTCTGTGCAGACAAATTCTGGTCCAAATGCAGAACTGTCACCTGTCAAGCTGTCGCACGGTTCAGCATTAATGCTGTGGCCTACAGTTTACTGTAGAAAGGAGTAGGACACTGAACTGGGATGAAGTGGTCAGCCTTCCCCTTCTGAGGTCCATTTGCTGCTCTGTATGAATGGGAAGCAGGCACAGAAGCTACCGCCCCACACATTATTTAACCCAAGGCTCCACAAAGCGAAAAAGCTTTAAGCACACAGCTGAGAGCATATGGGAAGAACTGCATATTTGGAGTTAAAACTTGTAAATCATATTTGAAGGATCTTCCCCCCGTTGTCATTCCTCATGACCAAGGCCATCTGCCTGACAAGGAGTAGGAGGGTATAAATTCTCAGCTTATTTTAACACTTGTCAATAATAATGAAGAGTTCTCTTTAAGATCTATATTGCCTTCAGATTTATCCTCCAGTCCTTAAGACGTTAGCTTGTAGCGCGCTGGTATTCCTATTTAGCCAGTAAGCACTTTGCAGCAGGGAAAGATTAATCTCGTACGTATGGCTCAGCACTGAGCACACGCAGTCACCATCCCGCTTCCGCAGCCAAATGCTCCTACAGCACCCACTGAAGATGCAATTTTTGTTTCCCAGAAAAATTTGCTGATATTCTCCTGCAGTCCAGTACTTTCGGTTCTTATCAGCTTTCTAGCGTCACTTTGTTCTCATCACACAGTACGGGGATAAAATACTTGCTTTTTAATCAATACCTAAAATGCACTTCTGAAAGACAGAAGCCAACACAATCCCAACAGCAGGCTTACAAATCTATTTGCTCCAAAATGCACTTTTGCTTAATACTGAAGTCAAGACATGAAAAGTCAAAGGCAGCCAGATGCCTTTGACAGGAGCATCTATTTAAATGAACAGAAAAAGGCTGTAGTTGAGTCTCCTCTGTGCGTGCTGAACCTATTATTGACCAGCAACATGACAAAGCCACCACGCTGTTCTTCAACCCTTCTCTGAAACCTTCAGTGCTGATGAATGCAAACCTATCGATTAATACAAACCCACACGCAGGCCTGATGGGAGCATTCATCAGAGCAATACTGCAGTTTCTGCTTTTTGAAGTTTTTTGTTTTTAAATAAAAAATGGCAATGAACCAAAAATCCAACTCAATCCTCTCTCCAGCCACATTTTGTATCCCAGACTATTCAGGCTGTAACAATTCACTCCAGAGTTTTGCAGGGAGGGGAGTAAACATTTCCTCTTTGCACATAGATCCTGGTTACATTCTAATAATACTGAGATTTATTCTTGTTTCTTTGAAAATAAAACCCAGCTTTATGGCATAACGAGCAGTCACGGACTGGAATCCCTAACACAAACAGCTCTTTTCGTACTGAGCCCCCACCCCGGTCCCAGAGGCTGGCGGGCCATCGGCAGTGCGAAACCCTGCCTCTTTGGGATGTCTGAGCTTAACTGGTGCTGGCTGGAGATCATGTGCGGCTCCGCGGGGGAGGAGGGACGGATTTTTGTAGATACAGCTAGGATTTTTTCCTTTTCAGGACGGCTGCTCCCTCATCCAGTTCTCACTTCCTCATGCCTGCAAGCTCTGTGCTTATTTTTTCACTTGTATGATTTTTAACCTCAACAAATAGATGGGCCAACATTCACTGAACGCAAGGTCTAAGTACTACCAGATTGCTTTTGCATAACAAAGCTTTTTGTACCCTTAATAAAATCTGAACCAGAAATAATTTCTTTCAGGGAAGCTGGGAGAGAATCCTGTAGCAGCATTTTCTCGCAGTGTCACCGTTTCTCTGCTGTCAGTGAAGCTTGGAGGTGATTTCTTGTTCTAAAAATCTGACTGAAAGCTATGGAAAGATTCCTCAACTCAAAAGCAAGGAGTTATGTTTTCACTGAACTTCCGTATACTGTGTAATCAAAACAGATGATAATTGCCAACAGGAGAACTCGGCACCAATTATTTTCACAAATGAGGTACGAAGGAAGTGTTAGTCCTAACATAAATATCTCTTACTTGACTGTATAATAAGTTGTTCATTACAGTACGATTTTCAAAGAACGCTACATTTAGTGTCAGTCAATCTGTAATGGCTATTCTAGCATTTGAAACGCTCACAGGAGGCATGACAACCTAAACGCTTTGACTTTCACAGCAAGGTAAGAGGATTTCGTGAGAGCTTGCCTAGCGCAGACTTCTCAGTTCTACGTGTCACAGAAGCAAAACCACGAGGGCCAAGAGGAACTACGTGACAGCTCTTCTATGCAAGTGTCAGTGCACGCAAGACGAAAAACATTTTTCTGAAGCAAACTCCAGTGCAGGTGTCATTGAAGTTTTGTGCTTCTGCACATCCAGTGAAGTCCCAAGGTTCCGACTCAGGGAATTTGCTATGCAAATCTTTGGCTAATTATGGCCACTTTTAACCTTAACTGAAGGCACTATCACAAAAGGTGGCCACCAATAATTTATTCTGGCTGACAGAGAAATAACAAAAGCTAATACCAAACAGTAAGCATCACTCAGAGGAACCTCCTCATCTAGATCGTCTTCCTGTGTAACTGGTATCTCTCAAGCACCGAACTGTGAGGGAACGCTGCCCATCGCAGCACGATACAGCCGGCAAGTCGAGGCGGAGAGCTGGATGGCCCGGGCTCTGTTCTCAGGGCTGCCAAGGACAGCAGCAGAGCTGCGTTTCACTACCATGACCCCATCCGCTGGGCTGGCAGAGAAGGCAGTTCGGTTTCCTTAACTGCAAGCTGCCATTCAAGACCTACAGCGAGAAGGATCCAACATGGTGGTGGCTCCGCAAAGCTATGTATGCAATACAGCTCAACCAGGCAGAAAGGGTGAGCAGGCTGAATGAGAACTTACATTTCAAACAAGCGAATACGGGACAGCTCGCCTAGTGTCTGCTCCACCTCCCCGTTTGCACAGTTGTCATGTAGTTATACCCAAATAACCAACTGGCATATAAGAAAGCCTGGTAATTCATCATACTTCCCGTACTGTGAAGAAGCTATCTTTTACTCTGTTACCAGTGCCTAATAAAATCTCCCTCAAGGTTAGGTCAGTGAGCCTCAAATAAAAGCTCTCTCGAATAAAGCGTTATGAACTGATGACAGTATTTTATATACCAGACCTTACATCCAGCCTCTGTCTCTCTCCCCCCCCTTACATTTCTCAACACTCTGGACAAGCGGTGAAAAGCTGTCTGGAGATGTCCAGTACGTAATTCCGAGGAGACTGCTTCTCTCCCACCACATACACAGTGCTCTCCACAAACTTCATGCTGATGACTTTATCCGTCTGCTTCAGTATTTGCATCCTTCTATACGAAGGAGACTCCTTCATGTGCAAAGCGCTCGGGCTCTACTAACGACAAGCACGGCAGTGTCTCTGCAGTTTATCAGGGTCCTCTGGCAGCAGCTTATGTACTACCAGTACTGCTGAGAGCCACCGCCAGACCAGTCTTCCCAGCTTACAGAGCAGACTAAAAGCTTTTAAAAGGAGCAGAGCAGGGTATACTGAGCACACAGAAGAGCACAACAGTTGAGCTACCCTAAATTTTAAGCAAGCCACAAATTTTAATAACTTTGCTATATTAAAAGATATGTACCAATGTCACCCCACCCCCACGATTCATCAAGGCATTTCACTCCCTTGGGCTCTTGTGACTAAGTATAATATTTCATTAAATATCCTGTTCATACTGGCTTATGTACTAGGGAACACACTAATTTTAGAAAACTGATTAGCTAGTTCTTTCTAACCGAATGTTATTGTAGCTAAGGTCAGATTTTGCACTGAAACTATGGCAACAAAGCCACAGTATTCCTTTGTCTACAAGGTTGGGGCTAGGTTTATTAACAGGAGTGTTCTACTTAATAGCTAAGCACTGCTTTTTGGCAATCCCTCCCTTGATCCTACCTGAAATACCCTGAACTTTCCACAGGGGAAAAAGCTCAGACTTGTGAAAGATGTTGAGAAAAAAAGCTGAACATTTAAACCAGAACTTGGCTTATTTCTTCATTTTCAGTACACGGTCACTACCTCAGCCCATTTCCCCATCTTCCTGCACAGTATGCCTCATCAGGAGAGATTGCTGCCCACATTTTTAGATGGGCAAGTGAAGCACACAGATCATAAAACTTCACACTGGGTCTTCAACAAGATTCCCCCTCTTCTTTTGTAGTACCTGAACCAACAGATTGTGTTTTTCGTGCACTGTTCCAGTGATGCATATTAACGGCCACTTTATATTTCAAAGGGGCTTTGCTCTGCCTTCATCTAGATGCAAAGCATCCAAGATGAAAGCACTCGAAACCCCGAAGTTGGCGGACAGCTGTTTGAGCACAGCACTCTACGTACAGCCCAGCATGCAAACTTAACCCAGCCAATCTTCACGCTCTGTGCCTTGGATCCCAAGCAGACCTGTCTCCTCTCCGTGTTCAGTATCTACAACTTTTTTTTTCTTCCAAGTTAAAAAGACTCTTGTAATCCACGTGGGCCTTTCCTCCACTATGGTCTCGGTACCCCATCGTTAGGATGCAGCAAAACCCTGCTAAACCATCTTTTTTAAAGCAGTAATTATTTAGCCAATCATTTATTCATGGTTTCAGCAAAGCACTTAACAGCATGGGGGTGGAATGTCTTTAGGATGCGCTGCTGTTTCAGCACAGTAGCCCCCAAAGGGGATACAAACTTGTCTTGCTTAATAGGTCGATGAGGAACAGCACTGTGATACACGTGGCAAATTAAGTGGGAACAGCCTGCCGATTCCCCCTGCGTGACAATACTTACCTTCCTGCACAAACAAACAAACACAGCTGCCCTTTGATTCCTGCACCCAATCCCTACTCTCAAAGCAAAGCAAGCTACTGCTGCACATTTAAATCAATCACAGGACACAACAGCTACACAAGCTAGCTCATAACATCTATTCTCTAGCTGTGCTCGTAAAGAAAAAGCTCCACTTTCTTCTCTCTCTGCCTGCTAACAGAGCAGACCATATAAGTAAGTATCCCAGATGAGACTGGTGAAGACAAAATCTGAGGTTGAAACTGTTTGGAAAAGAGGTGTTCGTGATATCACGCTGAAGTCTCCCTGGGCAAGGAGAGAGAGCGCTGCACGTTGCCTGCCACCTCGCCTGGGAAGAGAGGAAGGAAGCTTGGGTGTGTTCATGCAAGTGGTGCATCAACTCTTGATTAGGATTCCTTTCGCAGAATTTTCCAAGCCTCTGCAGATATAAAGCACGTTTGTATGAAAATACAACACTTCTGACTTTAGTTTTTTGAAAGATCTAAATGCCACCGTGACAATTGCCTGTAACATCTGCTTGTCTGTAGGATGCAGTGGGCTAAAGCTTCACTTTTTAGAGACTGCTCAGGAATTCTTGATCATATAAAGGGCATCGAATTCAAATGCACACTGGCAGTTGGCAGTTTTCTAGTACAGTTATATAAATGCTTAAGACTCATACTAAAGGATTCCTCATCAAGGCAGTGAAAACGTACTTCGGATACTTAACTATATCATACTTCTGCAAGGCAGAGATCCTACCCACAGGGAATAACCAATGCTTTAGTTTTAAATAAAGAAATTACAGGCAAAACCTTAGACTTCAATGATTTCTCATTTTTCTCTTCCACCATGCTAACAGTGAAGTTTCTTTTGATTTTCCACTCAATCACAATAGTGCCCTTTATGAACAAGGGCTAAGCATCATCAATTCTTTCTATGGCATTTGCCCCACTGCAAAAACAGGAGTTAAACAAGTAGGTGCTTACTACTGTTGCCCCACTTTGTAGTTTTGATATTCAGCAAGTGTGTTTCCGTGTGACTTCGACATCACAGAACTGAGAAGTCACAAATACATTGCAGCCTATTTATTTCTCTCCAAGTCCACCATGCTGAGCTTAGCTTTCAGCTTAGCATTCAGGCACTCTCAAACATCCTGCCTTGAATGAAAAAGGAATGCTGCAATTTTATCTGTTCATGTGCTGTTATCAGAGTGAAAAGGCCATATTTAGACATCAGTTGTTTCTTAAAGTAGTCTAGGCATCTGCATAATTAATATACCCAAATATTTCACCAGCATTGTAAGTCCCGTGTAAGAGAAAAAGGAGCCAAAGCTTGGCCACGCAGCCCAGGCCCAACACCCCTCCTTTCATCACCGTCACTCCTGGAACATGCCCTCCACCCTCTGCACAACACCCACGCTAACTCATCTAATACATGCAGAAAGTCATCCAGTTCAGACTATTTCACATCAAAGTTTAAAAAGCAATCCGAGACGATATAATTGCCTTCAGAGTAGATTTGGAGAAGTATGCAAAGGTATATGGAGAGCAACAGGATTTTAGGCTGCACGCTTATCTGAAGCTGAACACTCGATAGCTAAAGGCCTGTAGTGCAAAAAGTTATTCTTGATGAGTGCAGGGGATGGCACTGAACTACCTTACTACCAAAAAAGTGTAGATTTATATGCTGCAAAGATTTTTCCATCACTAACAGGCAGAGGGATCTGGGTATTTATTACGGAGTACTGATTTTGATCAATGCTGGGCACAGCAAGAATACAAGAGAAATCTATCAAAAAGCATCGGTGTGTTTATATGTATTAAAGCTTCTCTGCAGTGCCCAGCCTCAGGTCATTTCTCCTGCTGAAGACGAAGCTGCAGTTCAAAGGCTCAGCCCCTCAGCGCCAGCCCTAACAATGCCAGATGAGCACAACCCAACGCTTCCTGACAGCAACACGCAGGAGGAGCATACAGTACGGATTAGGATCAAAAGAACAAACAGAATGCGAACTACTCATCTCCTGCTTCGCCATGAGGGTATTTTAAGTCTAAGAGATACGGGTTCGTTCCTTGAACATCTTGCCAAAAAAAAGAGTGTTGCCCAGCAACTACTAAAACAGTGCTCTGGGAGGAGGGAGCTGCCGGACAGATTAACCCAGTAAGCGCCCCGTCTCCCTGCCTTTCAGGCAGCTATTGCTGCAGCTTCTGGATCCCTGGCAGACGAATCTGCATCCCAAATAAAGAGCTGTAAGGAATTTCCTGAGCCGGCTGTCAGACAGGCTGTTTCGGTGTAGTACGAGCGTCTAGCATTGAGCAAACACACTTGGCTTAGCACGCCGCTACGTTCCGCTGCAGCACGGGCACAAATAAAACCTCTGCAAAGCGCACCCAAGTTAACACAGAGCACAGCTCCTGCAGCTAAAGCAGAGTACCAGCCCTGGGCTCTGCCTCAGCTTCGCCACTATTGCTAGGTCTGACTTCTTCAGTTTGCAAAGAAAGCAGCAAGCGTCTCCCGGCATTCAAGTCTGCCTCTTTTCTAATGAACTAGAGCGGTGCTTTTGGCCTCACCAAAGGGCCAGCTGTACTTTGCACTTGCCACATAAACCCGTGCATATCAAAAGGATGTTCTCTTAGAGTCACTACCCAGATGCACAGTCATACTCACAGGCAGCTATCAGATTCCAGCTTTATAAAATACATAAAATGTCTTTATTTTTATTCAAAGCAGTTCAGACAACCAAGGAACCGTCACACTTTCTTTTTTTAGAGACTTCCCCAACCAGGATTTTTTCCAGGAATCTCATCTGTACACAGTATATTCGGACAAGCAAAATACTTTCCCAAGAATTTTCATATTAACATTTTTAAAAAGAAACACCTAAATGAATGTAACTCTGAAGTCTTAATGTTTTGCACAGCAGTTTTAGAGGGTTTCTGAATTAGTTGGAGCTGAAAATATGAAGGGCCAGAGAAACACTACTTAGAAAAAAACAAAACCAGAACAAACCACACCATTATTTCAAGTGGTCCAGAAAGACAGAACAAAAATCCACTGAAATCTCAGACCATAATTTACCGTCCAACCTCAAACCACTAACTTTGTGTGCTATTTACTTCTGGTGGGAATGGGGAAAAAGGAAGAGGAAAAAAAAACAGCCTCGACACCTTCAAGTGTTTATACTAACATTTTAAAGACCTAAAGGCACTACAGCATTTAACATGTGAAATAACTACCGGCAAGCGATCGTTGTGAT
Source organism: Anser cygnoides (assembly GCF_040182565.1). NCBI lineage: Eukaryota > Metazoa > Chordata > Aves > Anseriformes > Anatidae > Anser > Anser cygnoides. The sequence goes on from NC_089882.1 coordinate 4,156,737, forward strand.
TTGAGTGGGCTGGACTAATAACTTTCTTTGGAGCTCTACAGACCTACTACTACTACCTTCAAGCTCTGGCACTTCAGTTCTTTCCATCTATCATGACCTCTGTTTCTTTTTGCTTTCATTTTTTTTTATTTGTACTTCTACCCTGCACCCCAAATCTTACCTGAACTCTATCCCACCTTCCTCTCAGCCCCCTCTTGCATTTCTTCCCTTTCAGTGCTCCAGCACGACCAGATTAATGTCAGACTATTTTTTCCACAACTTTATCAACAAAACAAGCCTTCGTGTCCTTAAAATACCTCTGTATGCTTTCCTCCGAGCAGACTGAAAGTGGTAGAGACTGCTCTATCGCTCCCATCTCCGACTCCAGTTGTGCTGCTGCAAATCCTCCTGTTCAATTCAGCTTATCCAGGCACAAACCAAGCTTCCCTCACCAAGTTTTCTTTGGGACAGCTTGAAGCTAACATTTTTTTAAAGGAGTGACTTACTAACATAAACCAACCCGTTTCAGCAGCAAAGTGCTTGCTTTTAGGAAGAGGCTCCCCAGGCCGGGACTGTCTGCGCACTGCAGGCAGGTTATCAGAGCTCAGCGACAGCGTACGCTCCCGAAGTGTTACTGTCAACTGCCTTGCCTTTGGTACAGGCTCTTCAGGTGGAGGGCTGGTGCACATATATCACCACTCTGTGCACAGCAGCTCTGCTGCATTTCTAGGGCCTGAAGTAGGAAGAAAAGAAAAACCACCAGGCAGTAGCCCAGGGCCCTGCTGCTGGCATGAGATGCAACTGATTAAGTGTAGCCTAGGCAACAAGACTTTTTAAAACCTGAAACATCCATGGCTACGAAAAGGCAGGATGGATTCATTCTTCTGCTGGATAGACACACTTTAGTTTCACACTGAATTTTCTAAGAGTGATGCATGCATCTCGAAGCAGAAAATCTCGCTTCTAAATATCCCTTACCACATGACGCATGACGATCATATTTACAACAGTTTTACATCTGCCCAAGATCTGTTCAGAGAAGTTTAGCATTATTTTTTAAAAATACTACCTGAAGTGAGACCCTCTGGAGGGGCCATGAAGCCACTATCAGGGTTCCCCGCAGAAGGTGACTTTGGATGTGACCGACCTGCATCTGGACAGCTTAACGCACAGTTCATTTGAAAGAGAATTCTCTCATAGATATAAACCAGGTTAGAGCATGGAGGCATTTTTCCAGTACTGTGTCTTTTCAAAGCTACAATGTAAGTCACTGACATCTGATTAATTTTGGTCCCGCTCTAATAAGATCTTCAGAAGTTACTTCTCAGTTACTCGTCAGCATTTCGCACCGATCTGAATTAAAACCAAGCTCACACTCCTCAAACTGCAGTCAGAGCAGCTCCACTACCACTCCCCATCAGCTGCGATGGCTAGCGTGGACTGTGAGAAATCACTGAGCAAGCATGGACACCGCTTACAAAATTCATTGGCTGCTATAACATTTCCACACGCTGCTGCGGTAAAACCAGACCTTGTGCTATGGTCTGCTCTACCTGTGGCACTGCCCAGAGCAATTAAAACGAAGTCTCAAGTATGACAGAACTAAATATTGGGAGTAGTGAATTACATTCACCAGATGCCCACTGTTGCTTTGTAACCCAGAAGTAAACGACGTTGTTTGGATAAATACACCTTAGGGAAGACTCTGTGTTCCACTCGCAAGGAGGGTATTTTTGGAAGGTGCCATTAAAACCCCACGATTGAAGAGACATGGCTGTAGTTCCCGACATTGCCAGGGACTTCCTGGGCAACACCCCAGGCAAGTATCGGGGCGCCTTTGCTTCATTAAAAAAGGAATATTTTCTATTTGTGTTGAAGATGGTGAGATAGATTTCATTATTGTTTCTTCTGACTATCTATTGTGGAAAGCATTTTATCTTAGACCACAGTTAAAAAGCATGCGTATAAACAACTGACGTGCCTGCTAAACTTTTATGACTTTTGCTGCCATTTACCGTTAAGCATAAACTTCCTCATGAAAGCTTTAGTGAAGTAACTGCAAAGGTTGGAAAATGTTCATACCATTCTTTCCCCATGTATAAATTTTAACTAATATGAGAACTTTTATAATGTCCAACCACAATGTTTCATGTCAGGCAAATGTTTCTTAGTACTTGCAGTTCCTAAACTGTGCTAGAAATAATTGTTTCTCTCTCCTTTTTTCCCTGCCTCTTTCTCCTCCACCTCCACCCCCAATCTCTTCTATACCCAGTAGTCTCAGTCAAATCCAGGTTTATTCCTTTGTTTGACTTTACTGTCAAGAATTACTTGAACTAGAGCACTGATAGGTAATACCATCGTTCTTGTTCTGGAGAGCTTAACAGTCAATTCTAAAAGCTTTTCCAGGTTGCTGTTCAATATCCAAATCACCAGCTATCAGTTTTCCAGTAAAATGGGGAAAAAACACTAAGAACTCACAGACTTCGGTAACATTTTTAAAAGTTTAATTACAGGAGACATCCTCATGTCATGGGAAAAACACCAAACCAAAACAACCACAGAAACAAAACCCAAACAAATGCAAACAAAAACAGCAGCACAGAAGATACACAATTTTCAAGGGCAATCTAGCCAAATTTGAGTAGAATTATGGCAATTCTAGGCCCCTGAGAAAACCGAAGCATAACCAAAGAAACAAGATTCATCCAGCAAAGAGATAATTAGTAACTGCCACATCTGAGAACAGCAATAAAAGGTATACCAAATTTTAAGAATATTTGGGCTGAGCTATCCTTTGGGTAAAAGACACGACCAAGGGGTGAAAGAAAGAAACCAAGATTTTTCCAAGCAATATCCCAATTAATTAGCGCTTCTCTGCCTCCTTAATTTTTTTCTTAATCAGACCTAGCCAAACTCCACAAAGAAGGAGCAGTTAATTTCTTACACTAAGCGTAAGTTTCCTGGGATAAAGAAGGCAAACTCAAGCTTAGCTAACAATGGATGAGATTGAACAACAACAGTTGCAACAAACATTTGCTCCTTTCCGTTTTCCTCTTCTCAGAAACAGGTTTGGTACTGGGTAACTAAATGGCGCGTATGGATAGTAACCAAACCACGCTCGGAGAAAAAGAAATGAGACTTGCAGGGACATCCTGGTTGGACATATCTGAAAGCCAGCCTCAGTTTGCAACTGCCCTTCACAAAGCCTTCCTTTAAGTCCCACAGCACAATTCACAGATGTTCATACATACGTACTTTTTCTTTCCTCGTGAGTCGGCCTTTGTGGAAGAAGGATGCCACTAAAATATTCTGTAGAAAGTGAGGTGCTCAAAAGTAGTTTACACAAAATAAAGGGCTTCTTCCACCCAGAAGGGTAAAAAGCTGTCTCGTAAACTTACCTCTGAACTTTTTGGGTGGGTTGTTAAGATCACCTGCTTCTGGCTGTACAACACACCGATCATCCACAAGGCTGCAAAGAAACAAGAAATAAAGTGAGATTCTTTTCCTTTGCAGCTGCTTATATCCTCGTTAGCAAAACCTAAGTGTTTTATTTGCAATATTTTATCTGAGTGGCCACTTCAGCAAAAGACATTCCCCAAATGCCAAATCTTTCTAAGAAGCATGCAGCTAATTTTTACTGTTGCCCAGAGCTATGCTCCTGGATAGGTGGGACAATAAATAAGTCACTGCTCCTGTATGCTGCATCTTCTTTATGTCCCCTCCTTGAGGTGCAGACAGAACAGCCCATATTCTAGTTAGGTGAGAGACAGCCTTAAAACAATTATTGCCTCTTGGACAGATTTAAATAATGTTGCAATTGTGTTCATAGTAAAGGACAGAGAACAGGAAAATATGACGACTGCATAAATTGGACACCAATCCTATGACCCCTTCAAGTATCAAAAAAGGCAGAAGCATCAACTGCCACAATGCAAACTGATTCCCACAAGACAGGAAGGCACAAATACACCCTCCTGCTTACCAGTCGTCAACACAAGCAAAGCCATGAGAGCAAACTAACCTCCTCCTGTTTTACCAGAAAGGACGTGAATTGGATAGTGAACCCAAGAGATTTCAATAGGAAATGCCGGCACAGAGCTTCTCCTGTGAATACACATTGGCAAAAGACCCTGTGGGTGAACTCAAAGCCCACAGAATAAATAAAGCATTTAAGATGCACTTGTCACCACTGCTCTGCCCTTAGCATGCTTTGTACCTACAGGGAATTGCTCTTTTACCAAACGCTATTTCTAAATAGCAAAAAATGCAACTGTAACCAAATATCTTGCAGGTTCTGAATTGATCTTAAAATTATACAATTTGGCCCCTTAAAACCAATCTGTCAAAGAGGCTTTCTACACGAAAGTAGAAAGTAAAACTCCAAGGTCTTAAAGGGTAGAGATGTCCATTCTCATGCAGAATCAACTTGAGAAAGAGATTGAAACCTAGAATATGAGAGTTGTTCCTTGCAGAGGCTGGTTACATGCAGGGAGCATCTTGAGACAACAATTATGGAAAATTATGAAGTGCATAAAAATTAAGAGATCAGAGAGACTAAGTGGATCAACAGTTCTATGCATCTAAAATTTGCAAATGCAAACATTCACAGTAAGTTACTTTTTCCCCATGGATTTTCTCCCTGTTCAGTATTAAACAAACATGTATGTGCTCCAACAAGAATAATACTAGTAATACCTGATCTCACTGAAACACCTGCTTCTAGCAAACAAATGGTCAAAATTATTAAAAGCCAAATGGGTTATTCTGATAATCCCCCACACAGTTAACCTCAGTGCAAATGCTCTCTCTTATCCTGATATTAAATAGAAAGTAAGAGGAACTTCCCAAATTACTAAGAAAATAATTTTACAGGGTGCAAAGCCCAAAGGAGGCCATATAGTACACCAGTAATCACAGTGATGACAGCACTGAGTTTGGGAAACAGCAAGAGCAAAGTCACAATTAAGCAACAGTCGTGTCATACAAATATTAAATAGGAACACTCTTCAAAGAGAGTTACTTGGCTAAAATGACATTAGAATATATAGTGGTATCTGTTTCTCAACCTTCATTAACCACATGAACAAGTCATTACACATTGTTATGACATAAGACTGTCAGAACTCCACATGGTATAGAGTACAATTACACCAAATCTTTCCTTTGCTTCTTTAATTTTCTCCAGGACAAAGACTAAATTAAATATGGGACAAAGCTAATTTGATTACGAAGGCTTATTAAGATGATAATGCATTTCATGTTTCACATAGCAATTGGGATTTCTGGCTTAAATTAGGCTCAGAAGATGTGCGGCCATTATATAATACAGTTACCTTAAAACACTGCAAATCAAATCAACAAGGATGCCTTTAATACTAAGGGATATTTAGACCTGCCATCAGAACATCTCATCAAGCCTAAAAAAAATAGATGTGCTTAGGGCCTGCAATGTCTGAAAGGACTACCCATGGTGAAAAATATCTGCTCAGCAATGCCATCAAAAGCCACAGCCACTGCATAATGTTCATCATGCACCGCATGGGATTAAACATAACATAACTTTCTATTTGTTCTGGAATTATCTACTGCCAAACTTGCTTCAATACTAGGAATAAAAAAAAAAGCCAAATGTATCGTACCGCTCAGTTTGTTTTGCCAGTTTTCAGCAGATAGTATTTGGCCAGTTACAACACAGCTGATCGAATACTGCAGAGTGTGCATGTCATATTTGACGAGTACCTTTGGGAAATTTGTCAAATACATTTGCCAAATACTATTCAACCAACCCTACTTACTACATCCCTTGCTTTTATCATACCTTCTTTCCTTTCTGGCAGCATCCCATATTTTCTTCTCTTTCCTATAATAGATCATGGTGCATCTTCAGTGTCTGCTTCCTCTCTGCCCCCTTATTTTCCAGATTCCTAATAGCTAGAGGACTAAACCTACAAGTTAGTTTGGAGTCACTGATGAGATTTCAGCCCACTGTTTCCTGCTGAAAGACTTACCAGGATGCTGTCTTTGTACCCTGCTTGGGAGATCCATTTATCAGATGCATCTGGACAGTAGGCATCAAAAAATTTGCTGTCACTGTACCCACCCTGAGGCCCTTACGGCTACTGGAAATGAGAAAGAGCACGTTGTGTGTATGCCCACTCACCACATCATCAAGCTTCCTGGTTGCTTCTTTGCTATTCATTCAGTATTGAAGTACCAGAGCAATATGCCACACTATTTCCCTCCCCCTAATTTCCCACTGCTTTGAAACGAGGTGGCAGATGTGCTCTTTTAGCTTCTCATCCAGCCCCCTGGAAGGTCTTCAAACTCAGTACGTGGCTCCACTGCCAGCTTCTGATGTTCTGAGAGATTTCTCCTAAGCAGCAGTTGAGCAGAATAAAACATACCCTGTCCCTTCTGTCAGGGCTGCATTTCAGTTCTGTGCTTTCTCTGCAAAGTCTTCCTCGTCCTAAGTGAAGGGCTACTTTTTGTTTAACAGAGTGGCATTCACTTCTTACTGCCTGAGAGGTTCTCTCCTACAGAGCACCTAGCCTGACGTGGTTGCAGAAGGAAACACAAAGCAGCTCTGCGAGGCAGCACGCCAGGGACAGGAGCTGGCAGGGCACGGCTCCCACTGCAGCTCTGGCGGTGCTGGCCATCGGCAAGCTGCAGATTCAAAGTGTTCTCCTTTGACTGAAGAAGTACAATTTTGTTTGTATGAGAAACCTCAAATACTGCAAGACAAGACAGAACTAGCCACAGTGGTAAGTTAGTGGTTTATGAATGGTTTGGCTCAAGTTTTTTTTTTTTTTTTTTTTTTTTTAAACCACCTACTTACATCACTATCGTTTTTCTTTTTTTCCCCAATCAGCAGATTGCACTGAGGCCTATTCATTCCTGGCTAGGGGCGGGGTGGGCAGGAGAGAACAGGACAGGACACACGGATGGACACGGGACAGACAACATGAAAATCATTTTCTTGTATTCATTCCCTCTCCCCACAGCTTGACCGCGGCAAGCTGCTTCTTCCTCCCCACCAACTACATTAAAACCACAGCACATTCATTGATACACTCTCCATCTTCCCCAAAATCTAACTTGCCATATTAATTTCAGGCCATTTTTAAATTTAGGGCCAGATCTGTACAGAAAGCTACTTTGTTTTACCCAGTATTTCCTGGGAGTCAGGTTCGAGATAGCTAATTGAGCTCTGGCAGCCCTTCTTCCGGATGTTTCGGTACAAGAGAACAGCTGTCCTTACCCCAAAGTGCTAATAAATCCATTTGTTGAGCCCTCTGCATAGAGAGAACAAATATCTCCAATATGAAGGAAGCTCGACATCTTGTCAGTCATCTCCGGCTTAGTGCCCCTAGAAAAATAAAGCAAAACATTATTTATTAGGCAGAAGGATTTCTCCATGCAAGCTACTGGAGGTTACAACAACAGCACCCTTCGTGTTTGTTTGCAAAACTCAACGAGTTCTTGCCCTGCAATTTCAGGTATCGAGGAAAACACGGCATGGCAAAATGCTTGCTTAGAAAAACAAACTAAGGAAAACAACAAGCTCCTGGCATCCTGCTCAGTGCGGGATTGTTTCACTGGAGCCATATTCATCCCCACAGATGTTCACAGAATCTCATACCAGGCGTGCTGGCCTCCTTCATCCCATCTGAGAGGGGAGGAGGGAAGAGGAGTGCCTTAAATTAAGGCGCATTATTTGTACCATCTAAAGTACAACACTTTTCTCTGCCTAAACACTTCTGCCAAAATCAAAGGTAGGTATGAGCACATTTAAAGGTCCCCTGGTGTGCGGAAACAGCTCCCCCAGGAATCGACATGTAGAATACCGACACGACTCGGAATAGCTTCCATCAGCTACGTGAGCGCCGGGGTGAGCCACCCGCTCCGAGCTGCTGTCTCAAAGCTGGCATTACGTGAAGACCCACTGAAGATGCCTGACAACAGATTTTGCATGTAAAAAGGTAAGGATTAAGATTTTTCAGAGACGGATTCTTTAAATGACGCATCAAGAAGCCAAATCCCTGTGAAATGAGGAATACTTCAATCCCGTTTAAAAAAAAAAAAGCCTAAATGTAACACAGAAGGGACAGCCACTTAGTGCTGTCAGCTTCTACAGTATTAAGAGCTACCTTTATTTTCTTTAAAGCCCCAAATCCTGGACTGACTGATACAAGACGTACCTGTCATTTAAACAAATATAGACAAGCAAGTTTCTATCTGTCACAGCAACAAAGAAAGAGACAAACAACAGGAGCCCTGATAAAAAGAATCCCAACCAAACAGATTTTCAAAGATGTCTTTCTAAAAGCCATTTACTGGTTTCTTGGAGATCCTCCTAAGCCGTGGTTTTTGATCACCAACTTCAAAACGCTGGAATAGCTTTCTGTGCAGGAGGTTTCAAACAGCAGGCAGTAACGTGGCTGCTCCAAGCTGCTCCTTCCCGCAGGCTGGTGACACGCTCCGAAAGGCAGCCTTGCCCAGGATCAGAATCTTGCATTTAGGGGAAAATAATTGAAAACATTTTCACCCTGACATCTAGCACGACACACCAAAATCAACTTTAAATGGTCTTTCACTGGGAGAATTAAGCAGCAGGAAATTATGTTCATTATAGCACACAGCCCTGACATTGTACGTGGGACAGATCTTCCCTTTCATTGAACATTATCTTGTTTACCAAAAATGTAAGGATCGAGTTTATTAAGCAAGGCTGGAGATCAGCAAGGTCAGATTCTTGGAGATTTAAAAGTTAATGTTGGTAACACCCTGCAGGTATCACAGCGTGAGCAAAAGCCAAGGCCAAGCTGCTCTCCTGTAAAGCTGCAAACAGCTCCCTCCCCTCCCTGCCCCGAGTACTGGTGGCAGTCATCACACAGCGATTACTAAGTCAAAGCCCATTACAGACGTTCTCATGCCTGCATGTCACTGTGTCACTTGCACAATTAAAATCAAGTTCAGAAAAAAAAAAAGCAGAAGATAGCAGGCCGCATTCATATGCAGGGGGAGAAGTCTCAGTTCCTCCGGAACCCTATCTGTGTGCCCACAGGAGCAAGGAACATGGCTTCAGGTCGCTTGCTTAGCGCCAAGTCCTTCAGCCACTGCGTACCTTACATAGTCTTGTTTCTTTTCCCTCTTGGTAAGGGGACAGAAAAACAGCACTACCTATTTTAAGATATATGCTAGAAAACACATAGAAATATGCAGAGGGACTGAATTAGCATCACCAGAAATACAGCTCTCCTCATTTCCTGACTTGGAGGTTAACGACAAACTTTACGTATGAAGTTTTCAGGCCCTCCAAGTTAAAAATGCCTTAAATTCATACAGCCCAAAGCAACGAGCAACTAAATCCAGAAGGAACGTAGATACTTCTGGTGGAGACCAAGTCTACTCTGGCACTCATTTTTGGTGCTTTGGAATTTCGGGGCTGCAGAGCACTGAGGTATTACTACACGCACAAGGTATTTCTGATCCTAAACTCTCCCATTCTACAATTACACATACAGTATCCCTTTTATGGGGAACTACTTTACTGGACTACATCATTTGCCTTTAGAAGAGGCAGATGTTCACCACAGCTGTTCCCAAGAGAATGTGGAGGTCAAAATTATTGACTTCCATTACAGAAGAAGAAGATTTTTTTTCTTGGCAAAAAGACTGATATCCCAGGCCACTGATCAAGACCAGGCCTAAGGATGGGCAATCCAATTTCTACATCATACAAATTACTTTTCACAATGTAGCCTCTTTTAACATTATTTTCTTTACCTAGGAAGCTCCAGACATACAATGTATTGTGCATGATGATTGTTTAACATCTAAAATAAGCAGTTCTGCAATTTATTGACATTTCCAGTAATATCATGGTCAGCAACGGTCAGTATCCGGCTGCCAGGAGGGCTGTCCTAACGCTTGCCCATGCTCCAAAAGGACACGACAAACACTGTCTGTGTCTATCACATACTTTAATAACCGAATACCCGAAGCCAGTCCACTTGACATTTGGCTTTAAAGACACCGTTCCTGAGGTTGGCCCGTGCTCAGGAACATGCTGCCCACGCAGATGGAGCGAGGGACTCGACGGCCCAACAGGCCTCACAACTCAGAAGGTTTACGAGTGAAGAGAATAATTTCTAAACCACTCTTGCTTAGTTCATAGAGGCTTTCCTCATCTCCTCACAAAAGGCTTGGGACACCTAACACAATTTGTCTGCTGATTAACCAACTCTTTGCATTAAACCCTTCAAATGATCAGCTACCACGGATTACTTCCCTCATTTGACTAGGAAAGCTGAGCCACTGAAGATCACAGAAGATAACCAGAGAATTATTTAGGTTGGAAAAGACCTCTGAGATCATGAAGTCCAACCATTAGCCTTGACCTGCCAACCCTGGCACATTTATCCCATGCCCACAGCACAGGTGGGCCTCACGGACTTGAGAGCAGGTTCCCTCCTGCGCACCCGGACCCAAATCGTCCTGCAGATCTCCTCATACACGAGGGAAAGCAGGCTCCCTCCTGGGCACCAGGACCCAAATTGTCCCGCAGGTCTCCTCGTCCAGGAAGGGGCGCTGCCGTGGCAGCTGAACGCACGAGATGGCCACCAGAAATCCCCTGGACGCCCAGGGAAGGAGGACTCTTACGCACACAATCAGTAGCTGGCTTGCACAGCTAAAAGCATAATCTCTCTGCTCAAAAAACAATTGTGCTCAATAGATAAATACGGCCATTACTCTGCAATTTATTTATTTTAGATATGCCTGTGCCAAGAGCAATTGATTACTACTGAAGGAGAGGACGGGGAGGACCTGACGGAAGGCGTGCAGTCGTCGCAGCGCACAGCCCGAGCTGTGACGCTGTTCTCGCATCCTCACGAGAGGAGCTCTGCAGGAAACCCACCATGTTCCTGCTGCACCACGGCCGCGCTGGAGCGGTGGTACTCTCCCTCTTCAACGCTGGGGGAAACAAAATCCTTTCCAGGTAGAAGTACTTGAAAAAAAACTGAAGATAAGGAAACAATAGCAGCGCGGCAATACTAGCACACAAGCAGAGTCAGGGTTCTCCAAACAAGTACTTGGGGTTTACCTCAGGGGCAGCAATGTTGACAGCAGCAACATGCGTTCTTAAAAGAAACAATGATTCTTCAGCTAAGTGGGAAAAGAACAAATTTTGACAAAGAGAAACTTACCGATTTTTAAGATGAGAAAGGAAACATGAACTAAGCGTAAACCGTTACATGGAGAAGCTGACTGTATTTATCCATACGCATAAAAAAGACCTGAAAGATTAACACTTCCTATGATGTTTTTTTAAGCCTTGACAGCTTGAATTCTTTTGATTACGTTGGTGATTACTTCATCATGTATATTATCTATATAAATGTTAGCACATCTTTAAATGTGCTTTATATACAGTTTATGTGCACAGGAAAATAAAGTCTCTGTTTAAGGAAATACCCCAAATAATAACTATGGAAACCTGATGAATTTCATGAGAACTGCGAAGCACTTCTCTAGAAGTCATTTTGCCTATCTGTAGCTTTGCTGTATGGGCCTGGATCTGAAAACGCATAGCTAAATCCAGGCAGCGAATTAAAGCAAAGCAAACTGTCCGTTCCCTCAGGAGTTTTAGCGCTTGCCTTTCCCCTACTGCTCTGTGCTGCCTCGGTGCACACAAATCTGCATCACAAGACCTCAAGTCTGCTCTTCTGACTGAACAGGACTGCAATAATTACAGGTTCATTTCTGATCGTTTTCTTATAGATTATCTTGTGCATAGCCTCAAAACAAGCTGCACTGCCAACAGCAAAAGCTCATGAGGAGAGCCAATCTGAAATGGAAAACAAGCACTTGGAAAGGGTTCCTACAAAGCCCTTCTCCACAAGCACCTTGCATTCCTGTCCCAACCCTCCCTCACTATAACGTCCCCACTGGCTTTCAGGATGATTGAAAGGACTCAACCACATTTCAGGGCACAAGCAGATCATGTGCTTAGCCTCAGGACCTTGAGCAAGCCAGTAAAAGTTTGATAGTCACTAAAATTCACTTCAGAGGCTTCAACCCATTTTCGCATGAAAACACATTTTGTAACGGTAGTTAAAGCAGAATTAACAGTGAAAATGCTTAGAAATCAAACTGACTGTTAGATATCACATACCTTAATGAGACATCTGCTTTTTGAAGATCACAGAATAGGAAATACAACTGCTTGGTAAACATATCACACTAATTCCTCCCATCACTCATCTAGATCTTGATGCTCAGTTAGAAAAAACAGGCTTCAGAGCAACGCTGAAAGTTTGCTTTCCTTGAATAACAGAGTCAAGGCCCCCTTTTGAAGTTCCTCCTTACGGGAACTGTTTGTAACCAGATTTTTGCAATATGCTATTCCTCATCTCAAGCAATTTAACACTGAAAGGCTTTTCAAAGAATTTGAAGCTATTTTGCTGATATCTTGTCCCACGTGTCTGCTTTGTGTGGGATTTTAATACTTTAACCTACGACTGCAAATCCTATTTGTAAAATAAATGAGACCAAATAAGTCCTATCACTGATGGCTTGATTTCCAGCAACTGGGAGATGAATAACTTAATCTTTTTAAGATCATTCTAACAATGTTTATTTAGAGCAAGAAAGCTCCTTGCTGTGCCCTGTAGTCCCACGATGTACTCAGTTCTCTATTATCATATTTTCACTGTGGTTTATTGCTCAATTAAATAGAGACCGTCAATTTTATATTTTATATGTACCGTTCCAGAAACTGGGGCAGCACTTTATCCAAGTCTTTTTCACTATTTAGATTGTTTAGGCAAGAATCGAATCTCAAACTGTGCTTAACTGCTTAGACTTTGTTCCTGCAGACAGGAAGCTTCGCAGCAAAAGATTAATTCTGGTTTGGTTTTTAACAGAAAAGAGATCAGATTTTTAAGAGTAGAGACAACAAAAAGCAAACAAAGGGCTGCTTAATGGCATAAACTATTGTCGTGCTTATGAAGAAGCATCCATAAATTAGCAGATACCAGTAACCATACTGGAAGACTTCACCAACAAGGAACCCAGAAGACAACGTACGTCAAACTGTTTGAACTGAGTAGAACTGGGTCCATAATATTTCTGAATTAGGCCAAGCAGGCTATCCTCTTTAAAATGCACCCTAACTCACGAAACTTAATTTAAAGTCAGGTACTTCAACACATCTGTAAATCAAAATTTTACAACAAGATGTGATCAAAAATTTGGCCCTTTAGTCTTGATCCAGCGTACCTCTCAGTGAACACTTTTCTAATGGTTTCCATGTGTTTCGGACAGTCTGCCCTCCCCCAGCATCTGGTATCTGTTTTTACAGGTGCGGCTATCTTCATGAAAACCGAAAAAAAAAAGTGATGTTTTCCATCCTTATTTCAATAAAAAAGAAGGTTTCTTCCCTGAGGGCTGTGAGAAAGATTCATATGAATTCCATTAAAACAGCCCAAGCAAGGAGGAAGTGCCCCATTTAAAAGATCATCTAGTGAATAATCGCTCTTCTGGGGCTGCAGGATGAAGCACTGCCATTTTCAAAGCTTCTGACTGAGCAAACCTAAAAGGAGCAATTTGTGCACGCGCACACCGCCACGGGAAGACAAATCCCAGGGATTTGGGGCAGCGGAGCGCAGGCGGCAGGCGCCTGGCGGCTGGGACAGGTGCCCTGCACCGCGCAGAGCAGCCCAGGAGCATTCAACTCCTCAGCTGAGTGCTATGTGAACAGCAGAGAGAAGTTCTGCATTTCCTAAACGCCGAGGCTGTTTGGCTCGTGGAGCACGACAACGGCAGAGGGTACGTCCTGCCACACCGCCTCGAGCGTCGGCATCCTCGCGCTGCTCGCCCTCGCACGCTTTTGGGGGGAACCGCTCAGGAATCGCGTTCAGTTTCGACAGGGCTCTGCACCGTTACTTTTATGCGCATGTAGCTACATTTTAGAGATAACACACTTGAAAAAAAAAATCAGCATGGTGTGTTTTATCTACCACATGATCTTGTTTTCCATTTAACTGCAACCTTTCATGTCCAGCAGCCTGCTATCTGCAGGCAGATTTTCCTCCGATGAACCGTTAGATTAAAGAGGAGAAATGCACCTTCTCAGAGAAATGACTTTCCTCCCACCGCTGGTAATGCAGCAGGTTTTTCTACAGCGCGCAGTCTGAACAGTCGGGGGGGATGTGAGAGGCGGGGAGGAGGAAGCAGCTCCACGCTGTGACTTTCCCAAGGACACGCAGCGGGTCAGCCTCAGCGCCTAGATTTGAATCCAGGTCTCCCAAATCCCCATCCACCAGCCCACTCCGCCTCTCTTCTCCCTGGAGGAAACTCGGTCTCTCTGCACATCTAATCAAGCATACGTTTCCCCCTATTCTTGAAGAAAGTTGGAAGAGACAAGTGAATTCGTTCAGCAAGATGACGGCCAAGTTAATTATGTTCTATTCACACTATTTGCCACTGCACAGATGAAGAATTTATTTAGTTACCATACTAATGACAAAGTTACTCAGAAATTACTATTTAATAGGTGCAAGGAAACTCAGCTTAAAAAAAAGTAGAAACAGATGAAGTAACTCCTCTTGCTACCTTAAACCTACAAAAATCCTCCACACAAGTAAGCAAATGTACGTGGCATCCCTTCTCAGAAAGAGCACCTCTTTTTTGGTTGTGCAGTGCAACCAGGCGGGCTAAGAGCCCTGCTGTACTCAGAAAATTCACGTCAAGCACCCGTAACAACGCGCCAGGCAGAAGTTACGCTGTGACAGGGGTATCTCATACAGCAGCCATCAGGCTGATGTAAGAAACGCAGCTGACAGATCCTATTGACAAGCACCTGCCGAAAGCTGAAAAAAGAACATCTATCAGAGACGTGCTGTCAGGGAAGCAAATCATTCCTGAAGTTTCAAACCAAATATGACCTGACAGCATCTTTTTAATTCCATTAAAAGTAGGCAGCGCTTACTGAAGTTGATACTTACTGAAGTTCATACTTACTGCCTCTAACCCTGAAGAGAGAAAGCAGCTTAGACGTCAGCCTCTGGAGGAGGCCCTACAAGCGCGCACAGCGTTTTCCAGAATATTTCTATTAGAAGGAGAGACTTGGAACGTGCCAAAAGAACCAGGGCAGCCAGTGTCATGAGGAAGAGAGCAAGCTTGGTTTATAGTATCTCCTAGTTTGGCCAGGGCAGAAGGGCGTACAGAACAGCCCCTCTTCGTTTCACATGGCCATGTAGCCACAAGACTTGGCCACAGAAGGGGCTAACTCCTCAGCCCCGCTCCTTTCCTCACAAGGCGCGAACTTTTTAGCAAATACAATACGCCCCAAACGCACCCAGGGATTTTCCTTCTGCCTGCCTGCCCCACGAGCCTTCATCCGCCTGTGTCCGTTCATCTCCCTGTAACCCTGCCTGCCCAACACTTTCGCCCTTCCACGTGCTACGCTTCCCGTTTCCTCCTTTGCCAATACCGCACCTGGGCGGGGGCTCCCTGGCCTCCATGGCGGCACCGGAGTCCTCCTCCACGGCTGGGCCCTGCAGGATGGCTGCTGGCAGCTTCGGGTCCCCACAGGCAGGAATATCGATGCTCTTCTCCCGCCGGCAGGTCTCTCCTGCTGAAGGCTTGCAAGTCTTCCCGCGGCTCCCAGTGGCAGCAGCCCTTCCAAGGGTGAGCCCACTGCTCTTCCCTCCCGGATACCTCAGCAGGCATCCGGGGCTGCAGAGAAAACCCTAAATGCCCGTGACGAGCAGCCCGCGAGGAGGAGCCACCGCCAGCACGTGACCAGCACGTGGGGAGAACCACTGGTGGCCAGCAGACCTACTTTGCGCCCTCCTGATCTAAAAAACCCTTTGGCTGGGCTCCTTCGCAGGTGAAGGCTCCGTTTCTCAGGCTGACTTGTACACGCTGAGCTCCCCGCAGTAATTTTCTAGAAGGCAAGCACAAGTCGTCCGTCTGCAGGAAAGGCTCAGGCCATTGTACCACCTTATCGCATGAGGAGCATTAGCAAGAGGATCTACTTAACCCTTACAGATGGAAGAGTGGCCAAGGACTGATGAGTTACTTTAATCATAAGATAAATCAGTTTTCAATTAATCCTTCAGACCAAGCATCATTAGCAAACAGTCAGGCATCTGCCTTTGTGCCCACATGTCCCAGGGAGGGATTCAGATAGGACACATCTTGACATCATAGAGTTACGATTAAAGCTTTTCTTCAGAACTTCTTGGCAGATTTCTGAATTTCTGAAGAAGTGAAGAGGGTTTGCCATGGTGCAAAACAAATGTTTGTAAAACTTTCATACTCAACTGCTACTAAGCAATTCCCAGAAATTAAAAAAAAAAAGCCACAATCTTTTGGCAGTAGCCATTTTTTTTTTGGCTTACTGTGATGAGATAGATTTCTTACATGTATGTGCACCGAGATTACTGTCTTATGACATCTTGCACATGGTGGGGACGAGGAGAGAATGAACTGTTTATGTACACATCGTTACATCTGGATTCAGTATCCAGGCCTCCTTCCCTATAACTAAAGTGTCAGATTACTCCAAAAGCAGAAATGTTATCTAACATTCTAATCCCGATTCTTTTTTTCATCTGGCACTCAGTTTTCTCAGAGCTGTTTACCGTCCTTTGATAATCTGCTCAGCAGAGCGATCGGGGAGGTAGGAGCACTAAGCTGGCCGCAGCGCTCCTCACATTAGCATTCTGGCAGATGAGGATGGAGTTACATCACTGCAAGCTGTAAATCAGCAGAATAACACATGCTTCCACGCACATTTCTAATGCGTTTGTCTCCCTAGAGGGTTAACTTCCCCAGATCTGTAGTTCTTACTCTCAATAAAACACTGGTAGGAAGGGGAAAAAAGAGTTCTGATGCAAGTTTTGATAGGCTTAACCAAAACCACAACTATGAAAATGAAACTTTTCTGAGTTCAGAATCCAGAGCTGAATTTTGCATCCTCACTCTACTTCGGAATTATGGTTCCTGTAGTTTATCTTAAGTTCCCCCCCCCCCCCCCCCAAAAAAAAAGAACACGGTCCTACAGAACCCAACCGCGCTGAAGACCTGGAAAAGTAGTTTCTCAACAGGTACAGAGTACGCAAGAACTGCAGACACTTCGCGTGGCTGCCTCTGCCAGCCCAGCGCGGAGCTGCAGCCCCCTGGAAGCCAGCTCTGTCTCCATCCCCAGCTACAGCGCTTCCGTGCCAAGACGGAGAGCCAGGCAACAACGGCGGTGGTGCTTTTGTGGCGTCTGCTGGGAACAGAAGTCAGAAAGGAATATCGGGCCGGATCAAAGCTCGAGCTGCTTGGCACCCTGCCTCC
Organism: Anser cygnoides; assembly: GCF_040182565.1. NCBI lineage: Eukaryota > Metazoa > Chordata > Aves > Anseriformes > Anatidae > Anser > Anser cygnoides. The sequence continues at coordinate 4,174,068 of NC_089882.1, forward strand.
CGCAGCAGCCACTGGGAGATGCCCGACGAAGAACACAGGAATCATTCTGAGTAACCGTGGACGTGGACAGGATCTGCCTTGCAGCTCGCAGATGTCTGCTGGCTTTTCAAGCCTTCTGCTTTACAGGTCAGTCAGCACTGGGTGCTCAGGCTGCAGTGCAGGGGGCTACATGGCTACTGCTCGAAGGTTTTTAACTCCTCTTCGGTGCTACTACACAACAGCAAGCAGAAAAACGGCTCCAGGCTCCTGAAGCAGTAGCTAACAGCGAAGGTGCCACCTCAGCAGCAGAAGAAACGAATTTGGAGCATTCCATAAGGAAGCTTTTTATGAAACCAGATTAATACCACAGCCACATCGTGACAGAAATGTTACATTTACATAACTTTCTACCAGCACGCCGTCTTCCAGCTCTAAGCCCCTCTGGTCCCTGTAAGCTGCTTTGGTGAAGCTGCCTTCCCTCACACTCACCCACGGGCGAGCGAGCAGCCAGTCTACCAGCTACTACCGAGCCACTACCCTCATCCCACCTCCCACGGGATTCCGAGATTCCTCCCGTCTTCCAGCACAATCCTACAACTACAACTCTCATGTTTATGGCGTGACGCCGCCGCAGGCTCCCGGCATGCTCCGTAACTTGTCGCGTCGCACGGCCCCGAGGAGCAGGCCCCGCGCTGACACCAACAAAGCCGCCCGGGGGGGCCGCACCGGCTCACCACTGCTCCGTCCCGGGGACAGCACGAGGCAAGGGCCCCACAGACCTGCGTCCTGCTCGGAGCCTGCTGAAAAAAGTTTGGCTTCGTTATCGCCCATCTCAGCCAGGCACCAGCAGGCACCAGCACTGGAAGGAGCTCCTGCTTCCAGAACAGGCCTCAGGACCCCACCGGCTGGTATCGAGGCAGAAACCAGACCGTTACTGCTCCTCTCACACGCACGTACGACGCGGGAAACGCCACAATCTTACTTGCACGTTTCACCCAAAGTCTGCCGCTCTGGCGGGCGACTGGCCGTCTCCCCACACTGCCATGTCCTGACATCGATCCAGCACTACCTCTACAGCAAGGCTGAGCCCAAGACCTGGTGTCACACACCGTCTGCAAGGCTCGCTCTAGACTGCGATGGCACTTGCGGGGAGCCAGGACCTCAGGTTCCCTTTCGTCACTTGCACTTAATTCTTCAGGGTTCTGGTGTAACCCACACACCGATTTGTCGGGGTGATGCAAGAGGATGGACAGCGCCATGAGGCCCCATTAACCTCTCATTTCTAACAGGAACCACAACTGTCGCTGACACCCCGCTGCATCCCGCCTGTCAGTCCCTCAGGGCTCTGAGGGCTCCGACAAGTGCCGCCGAGCAGGGCACCGCCAAGCCCTCTCCCTCTTCACCGCTCTCCACCAGGGCCTTCCCCACGCTCCAGCCCTGCTGCTCGTGACCAGCAATTCTTTGAAAAATACGCTATTTCCCACAGCTAGGCTCCACCCCACGGTTGCAGAGGCGAACCGAAGTCACTCTTGCTGTTTGTTTACTTCCTAATTTATGAACCTCTGCAGGAGGAAGCCGGATTGCTCCCTACTTGCAGCCTTCACGACCTCTGCAAAGCAAGCAGGTGGAGGGCAGCGGAACTCGTCTAAGCAAACGCTGTCACTGGGGGTGAAACGAGCTATTTTAGCAGGAAAAAATCATTACTGGCGAACAGAAGACGTCCTGGGGAACACGTTAAAAGTAACGAATTCAGCGAGGAGTTTACCGACAGCACCCCATAACAGCACTGCTTTGAACCCCCTGGGGCTGCTGTCAGACCCCACGCTGGCTCCTTTGCCGTCCGCACGCACCGGCCGCTGGCTGCACGGCTGCCGCCTCGCACGTGTGCAGCCCAACACGGCTCGGTGCCACCTGCCGTGCCGGGCCGTGGGGCTCCTTGTGGCCCCGCGGCTACCGGGGGGGTGCCTGCGTGCAGCCCCCAGCCCCGTGCCGCCACCACCCCCACGGCCCAGCAGCGGGAGCCGGGGGTGCCCGCTGCCCGAGGGGGCGGGCTGACGGAGGGGGCTTCCAAAGGAAGCCCAGAACGGGGCAACCCAGCGCCCGGCAGCGGAGCGGCCGGAGGGAGCGGGGGGGATGGATGGCGGCTTCGCCCCGCGCCCCCCTGCAAGGGGGTGCCGTGCAGGGGGCCTCCCACACGGCCGGGCCGCGGAGATCCCCGGGCGGAGCTGGGGTCCCGGGGCGGCTCCGGGGGTGCGGGTGGAGCAGGGGCCGCCCGCCGGGGGACCCCCGAGCCCCGAGCGGCCGCGCTCCCCCCCCCCGCCGCCCCCCGCTCAGCCCCGGGAGCCCCCCCCAGGGCCGCCCCTCCGGCTCTCGCCGAGCCCCCCCCGGCCCTACCTGGCTCCGGCTGGGGCGGGCTAGCGGCGGCGCGGCAGCCCCATGCCGGCGGCGCTGCCCGGTGCCGTTGGGACGGAGGCTGCGCCCCGCTGCCGCCGCTCAGCGGCCCGTCCGCATGGTTACTGCGCGCCGGGGCGCGCCGCCCGGCGCTATATAGCGGCCCGGGGGGCTGCTGGGAAGCGTAGTCCCGGCCTCCGGCCGACGCCGGCAGCGGGCGGAGAGCGGGGAGCCCGCGGGACTACAGCGCCCGGCGTGCCCCGCGGGCGGGGGGCGGGCGGCGGGGCCGCTGCGCCTCTGAGGGCTGGGCCGGGAGCGAGGGCGGCCCGCGGTCCTGCCCGGGCCCGCCGGGGTGGCTGCGGGCGCCGCCTGCTCGCCGTTCACCGCCCCCCCGGCCCTGCTGCGGGCCGTCCCTCCTCGGGAACCGGGCAGGGCAGCGGTGCCCAGCGCTGTCCGTAACCCAGTCCCGTCGTTTGTCTTCTGCTTCTTTGGCAGCCTCTCTGGAACACGGAGTATCAGAGCAACAATTTCTCTCATGGACTACCTTTGCTGGGTCGGCTCTCCACTGGCCGCGGAGGTTGTGCCAGTGAAGGCCCTCCAGCCAAAACCACTGATCGAGTAGTGCAAAGAACTTGCTGGATTTGAAGGAAAGACAATTATGGATAGGTCTCCCATTTCTGTAATATTTTAATAACAGTCAAATCAGTGTCTTAATTCTGAAGCACAGCACACTCAGTACCAGGAAAGAGAATAATTAAACTCCGTGTGGAAGAGATTTCCTGCCTGTGAAGAAATGACTTAGCAGCACAGACGTAGTCGATAAATGACACCAAAGGAAGTCCTCAGGAGCCCTCAGGGTCACAAGCTGGAACTTGGGTGCTGTTCAGAAGCAACCTGTCGTTTTAATTGTTTCGTCTAGTCTCCTAAAACAACACAGGAACATAAACCTTCCTGATGAAAGTACAGAAAAGATGCAAAAAAGAATTCTAGGGAAGCAAGCAATGGGAACGAGCAGGCAGGATACACCAGCAGCCTGTCCCAGCGGGCTGGAAACGAGCTGGTTTTCCTGAGCTCCGTAACGGCACAGCCGGCACCTCATGGCTCTGATGCGGGCAGGTTATTATCAAGTTTGTGAGCGCTTGTTTTTTTTGATTTTCTAAGTGCATCACGGGGCAAAAGGGACTGCTGATAGCTGCTGGGAACGCACGCCTGCGAAGGTGCCCAGCGCTGTGATGCCAGCACACGCTACAATGTCATACAGCCCACGCTGTTGGGTAGTGTTGCTTACTAGTTGCAGTACTAGTGTAAGAGAAAACAAGACAGGAGTCCCCTTCGCTCTGCCCGTACTTCTTTTAGCTGCCATGTCCTAATCTGTGCAGTTACGTGCAGGGATCTGGTGTCCCACAGAGTGAAAGTTTCTTCCAGCGTGGCGGGGACCCAGCGGGTCCGTTCTGCGCAGACCTGAGCAGAAACCTCCCCACAGCGTAAAGAGTTACGTGGCGGAGCGCCAAACTCTCCAAGAACTGCGGTGACCCCAGGAAGAAGCAAGGAGAAGCCGGGCGCCCCCCGCCCCGAGGCGGCCCCTGGCAGCCCCCAGGCGGAGGGGGAGAACACCGGGAGCCAGGCGCGGCCCCTTTAAGGCGCCGCCGCCACGTGACCGCGGCAGCACGTGACGCCGCCCAACATGGCTGCGCCCTGCGGCTATGGGGCGCTGCCCCTCTTCCTGGCCCTGACCCTGCTGCTGGCGGCAGGGACGGACCCGGATCCGGATTCGAATCCGGATTCGGATCCGGCTCCGGCTCCCAGCGGGGCCTGCGGCTGCGGGGCCGGCCGCGGCGGCGGGCGGGAGGCGGCGGCGCGGCGCTACGTGGCGGCAGCAGCGGGCGGCGGCAGCGGCAGGAGCGGGCCGGTGAGCGGCGGGGGGAGCGGGGAGTGCGGGGGGGCAGCCGGAGGGCCGGCCGCAGCTCGCCTGCACCGCGCTCACGGCGGCACCCGGCTGCGGTCAGCTGGAAGCGAGGGGAATCGGGCCCGGCCTCGGCAGCAGCCGGGTGCGGCGGTGCCGCCGCCTCCTGGGAACCGCAAGGCCGGTGGTAGCGGGGCTGCCCCGCAGCGCTGCGGGCCCCGCTGCCGGAGCGGGCCTCTGAGCACACGGAGCTGCGCGCACAAGCCAGGTGCTGCTGCTGGGATGCAGGTGCTCGTCAGGAAGCCTCGGGGCGTTCCCAGCTGAATCCGCCCGGCAGGCTGTCAGGGTTCCTGCCTGGCAATGTCAGGATGTTTCAGGGTTTGGAAATGAACGCCAGGCTGCACAGCGAGAGTTAATTTTTCGTATGGTTTCAGACAGCGCTTCCCGAGTGAGTTTTCAGTCTTGCTTTGAGGACCGCTTCCAGGAGTTGTTTTAGCTACGGCGGATTGGAAAGAGGTTCTTCTTTTTGAGGTTCTTTTTTAGCCTTCTTTTTTTTTTGCCAGAACTGAGATGACACTTGTGGAGTAGCGTTAGGACCATGCTACACTGGGAACTTTCCTCGTGGAGTAGTTCTGTTATGAGACCTGCATTTCTGACGTACCAAACGTCAGGATCTCGCACCAAGTGCTGCTGTCCCTCAGAACGAGCAGTACTCGCTTTGCTTTCTGTCACTGCCTCACCTCCTCGAATCCCTTGTAAGAGCAGTGTGTGGCACAGACGGGCATGCGCCCTGTCAGCGTGTGCTGGGGCATCATGCACGCTGGGTTATTCCCCTAAGGGACGCCTCTGTCAGTGCTGACAGGATTTCCTGGTGCTCGCCCACGCACAGGCCTCTGATCCGCTGCCAGCAGAGGGAGGTGGCTGAGTTCAGTGTGAGTTTGGGACTGAGGGTACTTTGGGAATACTGAGAACGAAGCAGAGGGAGTTTTCTTCCCTACTGCATTCGTTGGCTGGTGAGGAGTCGGGTGGCTTCTCGGTGAAGTAGCTCTTGGGTGGCGTTAGCCCTTGAAACGTCGCCTGCCAGCTGGGAAGGTTTTAAGGAGCCTGAGCTGTCGTTTGTGCTTCCAGCACAGGCTCCTGAGCAGGGATCGTGGCAGCTCCTGTTTTTTTGGGAGAACAGCTGTTGGGTGAGGAATGGTTTGCTCAGCCTGCGCTCTTCAGCGGGGTCTCAGGAAGCGCACAGTGAGGTATGGCAAGGCCTTCAGGGCCTTTGTCTTCCTAGGAAGAACCCTCTAAGGCAGAGGGGAAACGTGTTTTGGTTCCCTGGAAGTTGGCTGAAGCCTTAAAGGGAATACATCTTACTGAAACAGTTAAAGTTTAAGGTCGTTTTAAGTTTAAGAAAGTTTTTGCTCTCGATTTAAGTTCTGCTTTGTGTTATTTTCTGGGCGGGTGGGGATCGTGATGTCAATGTCGTTACCTTGCTGTGCTGTTTTCATCCGTCGGTTAAGCGCTGCTGCAAGCCAAGAGCACCTTCAAAGATGAGGGAACGGGGCAGTAAGACCGATGAGAGACTTGTCAGTCTTTAATTTTTGTAACCTGTTTGGTGTTGACTGCTTCCTCTGCAGATGGTGGCTATTCCGGGAGGAGAGTTCACGATGGGCACCGACGAGCCGGAGATCCGGCAGGATGGAGAGTGGCCTGCCAGGAGAGTGCGCGTTAACGGCTTCTACATGGACCGGCACGAGGTCAGCAACGAGGAGTTCGAGAGGTTCGTGAATGCTACCGGGTACCTCACAGAGGTAAGGCGGAGGGGTTTCGTCTTCTGTCATCATTGATGATGGCAAAATCCACGCTAAAACGTACCCTTTTTGTAGGCCCTCACAGTGTGGTATTTGATTGGAATTTGCATGCTAGAGTGGTTTGGATGTAAGTAGTGGAGAGACCAAATTGTCTTGCCTTGCTGCCCAGGAGTCTGGAAGGGCATTCGGATAGATACTTACTGTTACTTTTAGCAAGTGTCTTGATCTGTGAACTAAAAACCTTCCCTGCAGTGTGACTGAGGCAGCGTGGGTTAAGTTAACAGGTGGCTGAAGACGTCCACGCGGATTTATTTATTTCCTTGACCTTTGGGTCCTAGGACATCTTTGTACTAGTACAACAATGCTGTTAGGTTTTTTTTTTTCCTTAATTTAGAAGAGCAGGAGCGAAGGGATTTGAAAAATTTTGTGATAGTTGAGGATTCTGTAGTCTAATTCAGTGCAGCTACTCGATAATAAGCTGAGCAATAGAAAGCCCTGCTGCCTAAAGAAGATGCAAGTATAGTAACAGTGTTCTGCGCGTTTCTGGGAACAATGGACTCAGAAAGAATGTGCTAAGACTCTTTGAAGAAAGAAGCCACCTGTGCCTGAGGCTCTGATCCTGACAGTTAACTGTTCCTATGCAGCTTTCAGAAAGCCCTGACAAGCCTTTTAGGCAAACAGAGGCATTGGAAGCGATCAGGTCTCAAAGGAGACACTTTGTGAATTCACTTGATAAACTGGTTCTCATTTGGAAGACAGGATCGTTCTGGATGGATGAAGGGCTTCTTTTATCTATGGCAAGTTTTGTATTCTAAGTTCTTAGCTTAATTATGGAAAAGGCTGCTTAACGATTTTGAGTTTGAACAGGATGGACTTGTTGCACGCAGCTTCTGGAAGGAGCACGTGTGCGTGTGCGGAGGTATTTGAATGGAGCGCTGCCTCAGCTGGAAGTGCTGAGTGTTGCTGCCTGCTCCACTTGCCCTTTCTCCTTTCACCCCATCACACGCTGCGTTTGAGAAAAATAAACTCAGAGTTAGGAAAAATCAGCACTGATTCTGCAGCTTTTTTATTTTTTTTTGTAATGCAGACAAGCTGGGTTTTTTTGTGCATTTAAATAATGTCCGCGTTACCTGCGTACTGAGAGTAAACAGCCAACCTACTTCCTGGTTTTCTTTAATAGAAGTCTAGACTGAGCTCTAATGACAATGAAATGTGGAAGTAAATAGCTGAAGAAGAAAATCTTCAGATGTGCAGATATCTTGTTGAACCAGAAATATTTTCTTTTTTAAATTTTTTAAGGGTGCGGGGAGCAAAGCTCTTGACGGTGGCTCTCTGTCAGACTGAAAGCTTAGGTCCTTCAGTTGCTAAACCTGTTTGCCTCTTTGGCTCTTTTACGTTGGGCAAGAGGAAAAAGACTTTTTTTTTTTTCTCTTAAATTTATAAAAACCAAATGTGTAAAGATTAGTCAGATGCTAAAACTTCTTGCAATTTGATGAATGGGATCCTTCTTTTCAAAATGTGCTTCTTGAACAGTTTTGCAGGTATTTGCAGAAGCTCTGTGAGCTGTCATCTGGCCAGTGGCTGTTAAGATCAATGACATCCTGAGATAAATGCCTTCCCTTTGATTCCAAATCAGCTTCTTTAAAAGCAAACTCAAAATTACTGTTAGGATTTCCTTATTCTTGGTAGAATAAAGCTGTGAATGCGACTGGCATTTTAAGGATGTTCCTTTGATAATGTGATCAATTTTTTGTTCTTTCTCTAGGCAGAGAAATTTGGCGATTCCTTTGTGTTCGAGGGAATGCTGAGTGAAGAAGTGAAGTCTGAAATCCATCAGGCAGTGAGTAACATGGCAGGGTAAAACTTGCTTGGAAGTCACTGGGTAGACGTGTTAGCGATAATGGCCATAATATCTAAATTGCATGATCTTTTCCAAAGCTATTGACAAAAATGTGGAGAAGCGTTTGGCCTAAAGTACTGGATTTCCTGGGGTATGGGGGATCAGCAGCCTGGTCTCTGGTCTTCCTCTTATCTCTAGGTATGCAAAGAGAGAGGTGGAACAGTTTGAGAATAAATTATTTCTTCGTTGGGTTTTACTTATGCACGCTGTTTGATCCAAGGTACAAGTTGAAGAGTTTAGGGGGTGTTAGTGTTTATTCAGACAAACAACTGGGAATACCTGGGTTTTGGTAGTTCGTCATTTTCACCAAAATGATAGAATTTTTCTTGCAAGTGCATGGTGCAGTAACTTTGAGTAATGAACGTTCATAGTTCTATATAAATGATGTTCTTTTTGTGGAGGGGGGGGGAAACTTTAGGGTTTGAATTTTACGTTAGGTAAAAGGGACAGCCTGATACGATTTCTTGAAACCTCCATGTGAGTATGTGCGGTAAATGACCGGCAAAAATGTGGGGTTTGGTTTCCTACTGCAAGGAAAGAAAGATTATGAGAACATTTTGTATCTTCTAATTCAAAATAAGCATTTGCGTGTTGTGAGGTCTAAGAAGACTAAAATGGACTTGCCAAATACTAGCATAACCGATGTTGAAGGAAGTATAAATGTAGCTGGGATCATCACATCTTCACCACAGAAAATCCAGCTGTCAGTATTAGAGGCATTCTTTTTTCTGCCTTGGTTCTGTGAGGCAGAAATCTCTACAGCAGGCTATTTCTTATTTGAACGGAGTTCTAGCGTAAGTTCAGTCTTGGCTACTTGTATAAACAAATACGGTGCTGGGAGCCGCTTTCCTGGGTGTGTCAGCCAATACTTTAAAATTTGGCTGTAATGCTCACAGAAGCAGCATTATGCCAGAAGGCTGGAATGGAGCCCAAATTGGTCTCTTTGGCTGCTTTTATTTACGAAGCTTTTCTGTATTTGTTAAATGTGAACTTAGAGTGACTGTCCTTTTGCTCTGTTTTTCCATATTTCTTATTAGGTCATTTTGGGAGGTACTGGCATAAAGAGCGTCTTTGGGATAGACCTGGAGAAAGACTGTACTGATTGTTTGGTTAAGTGCTCTGAGAACACTGCCTGCCTTCTAGTTTGGCACTTTGTGCTGTCCCTGGGGTCAGACTTACGTCCTGTAACGTTGTAATATTGTGAGAAGGTGAAGGAGTAAGTCCGGCACCTCTGTTACCAGGAGAAGGGGTCGGAGGACAGGTAGCCGTGGAGCTGGAGGGAGACCTCTGATGTCTGAACACCTGGCTTAGCACTTTGTATGGGCTCCTGCCTGTCACAGCTGTGTCGTCTTGTTCTAGGATGTGTTTTCTATGAGAGATTATAACTTGAGAGCACTGTGCAGACCTTAGCTCTGAGGTGCACTGTTAGAATGTGATGCAGTCGGCTTCTCAAACCTCCAGATTCTCTGGAGGCAGAATTGGTAGCTTTCTATAGGTTGTGCTTTCAAGAAACAAGTTGCTACAGACAACTTGCAGGAAACTTCTTACTGATAAAACACGGAAGCTTTCCAGCTATAGTGGGGGGTTTTCAAGGGCTCCGTGAAAGCAAATCCTTCCTGGGGTCTGCAAGCTTAAATAGAAAAAAAAAACAACAAAACAGCCAAACGCCAAACTGGTAATTTCTAGCTTGTTAGATTGCCTGAAATGTTTAAATCTTACTAGCCCCTGCCGGAGGAAAAATGGCGGAAGAAATCTAACGCTATTCAAATATTTACAAAAAAAAGTGAACATATTTTAAAACTTGGCTGCTGCAGCATAGCTGTTAAAATGTAATTAGTGGAAGTATAAATAGCGTGAAGTTGGTCTGCATCAACAGATCGTGATGATCAGTAACAGAGAAGAGTAAGGCTCGTTTGTCAGTGTGTACCTGAGTCAACTGATACCTTAGCTTGTGGTATGTACCTTCCTGAACCGTAGCTATCACCGGGAGAAATAAGATACAAATATTTGTGTGTTACTGGTACTGAAACAAACCCACACCGAGCTGATGGGGGAAATGACTGTGCTGCTTTGTGCTCATAACCTGGATGTGGTTGGAGGCTTTTCTCCCGTGGAAGCACAGTGGGGCTAAGTGCAGATGGACACGGGAAGAGCAATAGGAATGCGTTTTGCAAATCTTATTTCATACATAGTGAAGAACTGAGGAAAGATGGAAGTGAAGATGCTGACCCAACTGGTGTACAGCAGCTCCTATAAAGAGTGAGGCACGTGGGGGGGTGGGGGGGTGTCTGGGGGTTTTGTTCTCTCTGGCTGCTTTGGCTTCTCCAACTCTTAAGCTGGACAAATTTGTCACAGGCCCTGAAAGGAAGCAGACAGCTAAACTAGAACAGAGGTGGGGCTGGTGAAAGCTAGTGCAGGAGCAAACAGCTTAGCACATAGAATAATTGTTGGAGCTCTGGGTGTGCGTTTCCTGGAGGTGAGGTGGTCTCCCAGATATCTGCTGCTGCCGGAATGTAGGTGGGACCTAATCCTCCTCTGGAAGGAAACAGTAAAAAGGGGTGTAGCAGCCAAAAACGGAATTGTTCTAGATTTCTGGAGACTTGAGTTTTCATTTTGGCTTCTACGTTTGCTGTGTTAACGTGGCAGAGAGTGGGAATTTAGCACTGTAGCGGATGAAGGGGATGCTGGTGGAACTGGCAAGGACTTCTTCAAATTAAAAAAAAAAAAAAAGACTTTCTAGGGGTATGGGGGAAGGTTCTTCAGAACTGAAGCTTCTTGTGTGGGCCTACTAGTTTTGATAGCTTAACATTAAAATCTTTTCTTAGACTTGCAGGTTAAAAGCAGCTGTTAATTACTTGTGGCCTTTCTTGGATGCTTGGCTCTCATGTCATAGATGTAACAGGCTAGAATTGCCGATGGGTTGGCAGTCAGAGGGGTTTTTTCCTTTCCTTCTTTTTGGGAGGGGGTTGGGAAGATGGGTGGAAAACACCCTCAGCACTTAGAGGTTTTGCTGTTCTTATTCTGTGATGAGACTCCTTGCCTGACCGCTTATTTCCCTGGCTGAGTTGAGGAGGAAGCGGAGAGGGGAAATGCATGGCCAGTGCTATTATTCCACTTGTATGCCGTCATAACATATCCCAGAGCAGAGAGCATGCGGGCTGTGTCTGTGAAATGAGGAGGCACTGAGGTGTACTTGCCAAGGAGGGGTTGAAGAGCTCTTACAAATAACTGCAAGAGTTTTTGCTGCTGTGCGGCCACCATGAAAAAGGCAAACAGAACAGCACTTACCGAGGCTGCTGTTTAGCATAAGTCAAATTTGCTCACTGGAGAGTTGTGGGAACGTTTTTATCCTTGGCTTGTGGAAGACAGCAAAATTAATTTTTGCTTCTAGGCCAGACAGACTTTGCAATGAAGAGACCGGGAGCATGCAAACCTGCAGCCATAATTTATTTTTGGGAGGTGTTCAATTTTAATCCCAGAATGCAGTGAAGTCAGTTGACTGGCAGACTTGAGCAAGCGTTATTAAACTGGAGTTCGGGTCGGTCCAGAGCTACTGGATGCTGGGTTCACCCTCGTTTGTACGGAAACCTGTTCAGGAGTCCTGAGCTGTGCAAATGGACTTACTTAGAGCAATTCCTCTAGCTTGTAACTCAAAGGTCCTGAGTCCCATTCTGAAAACGGTGAAAGCATTGTGCATTTCACATCGGTCATCTCACTAATTTGAAATGCTCCTGTTTGCAGGACAGGGGTCTTAGCATTTGCAACAGTTACTGTGAAAAATGTGCCTTCTGTCAGCGTGTAACTAGCTGATCTGTGGCTTGGGGAGAGCAGGTGGTTTATTGGGTAGGTTATTGGTACTTTCTGGTACTGTTGAAATGTCAGCATATATTCTGCATAAGCAGAAGCTGACAAACACTTTGGTACTTCAAGAGCAAATTTTGCCTCTACTAGGCTCGGCTCTTGCTCTTTCAGAGGCCTTTCAGAGGAAACTGAAACCAAAGGAGGAGGTGGGTGAGCTTGTTTCTTGCAGCCCCCAGTGCTTCAAAAAATCTCCACGTGGAGCTGTTGAAATGTTGATCTCTATTTTCTTATGCCATTCACTTCTGGGACTAAGAGATGTGCAACAGGCAGCTCTCACTGGAAATTACTGCTAATATTGGTCTGTATTTATTGGTGTAAACTACCCCTGTAAAGTGGGGCATTGCCTGTGCCTCAGGCTGGAGGTGTATCCGTGCATGCCTCATTCTTAAAGCTCATATTCATTTGGTTATTGGAAAAAATGACTAGCTTGAGTGCAGATTTAGATGTTGGCTGAAAAATAAACTTCCAAAGATGGAACTCACCAGGAATATCAGTTCCTTAAAAGAAGCTTCTCTGGATTCCAAAACTTGCACTTAATGAATCTTGCTGGATTTTAGCATCAAATAGTTCTGGCTATTTTTCTTGGAGGACTCACACAGCTGTGAAGTATAACCCTGTTTGAAGGAGATTCAACGACCTTTCCTCATGTGAAGGAAAATGTCTCTTCATAAAAGTAAAGGGCTCATTTTCAATTAAATATGAAATCCTTTCTGTAACTTAAACTCTATTTATTCTAATTCTATAAAGCTGCCACATTTCATTTTTGCAGTACAGCAATCTCAAACTACTCACAAGTATTGGGACTTAAGGCAAGCAATATCTATAATATTAATGGTGATATTAAAACAAAATATTATCTAATATTGAACAAAAATCCTTACTGCTTTCATTTCTGAGCTAATGAGGGAGGCCAGAAGTCAGAAAATAAGAGCGAAACAGATTCTTCTGTAATTCTTCTGTAATTAGAGCTTTTGTGGGCAGGAACCTTTAACTGATGTACTAAATAGCACGAGACCTGTAGCACTGCAGGAGGTGGTGAGATCCAGTGGTAGTTACCGGGGGGTTACCCCAGCTCTCTGCTTCGCTGCTGTTTCAGCGTTCTTAATTACTGGTTTGGTGGAGAACTTGGCAATCACGTTGCAGTTCAGCTTACGTACATAATTACAGAATGTTTGCTCTGTTGCAGAGTATTTTCGAGAGCAAATACGAGTTACAGCTGCGTGTGCAGATTGCAGTCCCCTCTGCAGCTGCCCTGGCGACCCCGATAACCAGCTCCAAGGGACCCGTTCTTCGCGCCGAGCCCCGGAGCCTGCTCGCGCTCCCACTATTTACATTGCGACGTCTCCCTGCCTCAGTTCCAGCTGTTCCAACTTAAACACAGGCCAGTCGCCATGGGGATGAGGAGCGCCACAGAAGTAGGTCACGCTCGTGCCCTTTGCAGCGCGCTGGTGGCAGGGAGAGGCAGCGCTGCGGGCCGAGGTGCGCGGGCGGCGTGCCGCTGCTGCGGGGCTTCTCCTTGCGCCTGGAAAAGGGCTGTGGCGCCGAGGGGAGCAGCTGCACGGCTCCGGCTCGCTCAGAGCCATCCCTCTTCGAATGGCGTGTTCTCAGTTTGACCACAAAGCTGAGTGGGTAGGGGGCTGTGCTTCGTGCCCCCCGCTGATCCCCCGCTGACCGTGGGCTTGAAGTAGGTGCGAGCAAGCAGCCAGCATGCCACGGGGTCCACGTCAGCCCCAGGAGTGGGGCTGTGCTAACTCAGCACCCCGAATATCTGCTGCTTGCTGGGTCTGGGATCACTGAATCCTCGTCCCCGTGCTGGACTGAGCTGCTGGGCCCACAGGCAGCTCTGCCGGCAGCTGTCAGTGCACGGGGAAGGAGGCGCCACAGTGCAGGAGGTGGCAGGAAGGTCTCTGCTCTGCTCTCAGCCACGGAAGGCATTTTTGGGAGACATTAGGAAGATACACTAATACTATACAGAAGAATAAACATAAAGTTGCTTATGACCAGGACCCAGCCTAATACGATACCTGTGGTTTCTGAAGGGAAAATGCCAGTGGCTCATCTGCTGTGCAATATTTATTTTTATTTCTTAAACTCCTTGCCCTACTGAAAATGTTAAAGGTTCTATTTTTTTCCTTCAGTAGTTCATGAATCAGCTATTCAAGGTTTAGAATATGGCTTAGAGGAGGAAAAGTTGACAGAGATGTCTGTGTATCTGCCTTACGTGGATAAGGTAAAATCTCATCCAAAAACGATATTCTTTACTAAAGAAGTACTTTTATCTGACAGCAATGAGGGTGTCCATTGGGTGTATTTCCCAGAGATAATGCTTCAGAACTTACCTGCCTCCAGCCTATGCACACGTTGCTTTTGCAGCCGAGAGGATGTTTTGCAAATTAAAGACATACGGTGATTAACACAGCCAGACTTAACTGCTATCTGTTAATTCACCTTCTGAAACTGATGTGTCTTTTTATCAAGCCACCCTTTAATAAATGATTATTAAAGTGTTTTACAGACTTTTCTTCAATCAGAAAGTCAGCTTCAGTTGATTTCCTGAATTGCTGACGTTGTCGCTGTGAAGTAGCCGTTGGTTGTTCAGGTACACATCTTGGCCTGGTGTATGCTGCTTAGTGAATGCAGGCCTTATCACGTGAAACTAATATTGTAATGCTGCAGCATATCAAAAAGGTTTGGTGCTGCATATCTGGACAAGAGCATGAATTTCTCATGATCGTTTGGGTCTGACTTCGTGTTGAAAGCTGCAGCGTCGCTATTTCAAGTGAGTGACTGAGTGTGAGAAGTGGAATTAGACCCCGAATTAGCTGCTCAGTTGAGTTCTTTCTCTGTATTTATTTTTTTTTTTTTTTATTTTAAGGACATTTCCCTACTGCTTTTGCAGTGCCAGTAGCATGGTATAATGCTGATGATGGAACCGACTTTCCTGATGGTTCCCTATCCTTTTTTTTTCTTCTGTGTGTATTTAGGAAGGATTTTTCTTCAAGATAATTGCAAAGTAGTCTAAAAATCTTAAAACCAGCAGTTAATGGAACAATTAAAGTTAGGATATCCCAGCCTACCTTGATAAGAAAATTGAATACTTAAAACTTCTCGAATTTTATGCAAGCTGCTGGTGGGAGTAAAGGCTTCAGCTGTGCAAATTGCTTCATTTGAGCGGAAAGCTCGTAGGTTGGAGTTAACTGTTGAGGTACCTTCACGGTGTGTAATCCTAGAGGCTCTCGCTTCTTCAGTGCTAAGGGTCTGTGACAAGCAGAGCAGGGAGTCCTTCAAGTTTAATCCTGAAGCAGAGAGCTGGATAATCCCAAGTTTTCGGCTGGGTCAGACCAAACCAAGCAGTGAGCTGCTCTGCCTCTGAAGCGTGGTTTGCTCCTGGAGCTGCCTTTCCGTCTGCGTTGAGGCAGTTGTGTAACGTTTGCAGAGCTGCTCTGTTTAACCAATTCTCTCACAAGTGATAGGCTACGCAGTAAAGAGCTAGAAAAGGATCTCTGCTCCATTTTTTTTTTCTAATTTAGCATCTCTTCAGGATCTATTCAGCAGCATATGCTGCTGTTTGCACAAAGTGGCTCTGCTGCCAGTCTCCAGAACCCGTGTTTAGGAGTGAGGCGTGAGAACGCCCAGCGTTAGGGAAGTAACTAAGCTCATTAGTGGCAAGGGAGGGCTTTGCTGTACTAAATGTGATGTTGTAATATCTATGTCTAATTAGCTTTCCTGCTAATTAGATTTAGAGCAATTAAAAGCTTTAAAGACTTGTGAGAAGTTTTTGAAAGGACTGTACATCTCAGGTATGTGACTTCCTCTTTGGGAAGGAGCATCCTGGTGCGCACTCAGTGCTGTTGGTGGCTGACTTAAATTAGTTCCCAATTAATTATTGCAGTCTGTATGTAGTCTGTCACTGCTGTCGGTGTCCTAGTACTGTGTGTGTAACTTCTCTAAAGATCTGGGTGTTCTGCAAAGACTGGCAGCCATTTGGCGTTCAGTTCATCAGAGCCAGAAACAAGATCTGCACGCGTAGTGCTCTCAAGCGGAGAGACTATATTTTCCTCGGTTTAAAATAAACCGTTTTGATTGAAAGCATCTGCTTTTTCTTTTGCATAATGAAAATGTTTTCCATAATTAGTCTTCTAAAGTGTAAGTCTTTGCAGTCTCTTGCAGAGATTTTTCCCCTAAACTAGAAGTGTAATTTGAAAAAAAATAACACCCCAAAACACAAAACTTGTGTTTAATAACTATCAGGATAAAATTTTACTGCTGATATTTCATATTCAACATGAACATCTACCAAATAGTGCTGTGGCTCTCTTATTTTCCGTTAAGAGATGTCAGATTCTGGCTTCAGATTTCTGTCGTGTCTTGAGTGTAGATTAAACCTCATAATATACAGGGAATTGGTTAAATCAGCCTAGTTCGAAGCCTATTAACTGCAGCATCTGTTTAGCAGCTTGGCCATTCTGAGGCTTTAGGATAGTGCTATGAGAGGATCTCAGCTGAACGGAAATCCCATCCTTGGGTTAGAATGCTCAGTAACAAAGCAGGAGTTTCTAGTGAGAGCAAATACTTCAGTCCAGGATTGCCATTGATTGACAACAACCAGCCTTCAGGTAAGGTACCCAGGCATCTGCTGGGGGCAAACCGTCCTGTGACAATAGGAGGAGGGGGAAAAGCTGCCGTGGGAGCTATTTTTAGTGTAGACTGGATTGCATGTTTGAAAAATAAGGTGCTCTGTGTGTGTGTGTATTAGTAGCACTTCTATTTCCTAGGCACTTCATGGTTTTTTTTCTGTTGAAACATTGAAGTGAGAGATCTGAGGTTTGGACGAGACTTTTTCTTAACTAATGTATGTCGGAGATGACTCCTGGTTCTCTAACACAAATAATTATGTTCAATGCTCTTCACTGTTGAAGAATGAAGCCTCCTCCTAGAAGTCAAGAGTTAAATGTGCTGTGCAATGACCTTCTCAGCTTGGAAGTAAGCACAATAGAAGAAATTCTTAACGAATACTTCCTTGGCTTTGCAAAACCAAATCTGAGACTTTTGGTTAGTGACGCCCTCTGTTTACATTGTTACACAATAATCTGTTTGCAAGGAGATCTTCAGCAGACAACTTTTTTTTTTTTTTTGTAAAAAAAAAAAAAAGTTTCACTTCTGTGTCACCTCTGTCTCCACCTTCTGGAGGCTGATAGCCAAGAATTCAGACTCAGCTTACTGAGTTAAAATAGCTGGAAAGCAAATGTGTCGCAAGATGCGTGTTTTTGACCCTAGTTAAAGGATGTCATCAGGATTTTGTTTTAGTTATTCCAAAACACTGACTCCAGGGAGCAAATAATTGAGATGAATACCCTCTCAAGGCCAAAGCTGTCCTCTATAATCTCTGCAGTATGTGCCAGACCAAAAGCAGCCAGGATGCTAAGTGGTTTAAATGCACGGTGCATGTAATGTTGTGAAAGGCCCAAGTACAACTGTAATGCTCTAGATGAACTCTTTCATGCACCGCCACCTGAGATGTACTTGACGTAGGCTTTCAGATGTGAAGAATTACACTTGAATTTCTGAGAGGACAGTGTGGTCCACCACAGGTAGTGCGCTGAAGACGTTGCCTTCCAACGGAACAAGCCTTGGCTTGTGTCAGACCTGCAGGTGAGAAAATCTGGAAGGGAAGGAGAGGCAGCCAGAGGACAGTATGCTCAGCATTTGGTCTCCCTCTCCCTTGTTTCAGTATGCTCAGCATTTGGTCTCCCTCCCCCTTGTTTTTGGGTGGTGTTTTCTTTGTGTTTTTCCATACCTTCGGCTATTTCCTGGCCAGTGTCACTGTAATATGGATCAAGTGATCAGCCTGGTTCATCGGGGATGATTCGGGATGTAATGGGTCAGTTAGCTACAGGCAGAGCCTCGAGCTGTGAGTTAAAGCTTTGCGGCCAGCTGCCACGTTGTGTTGGTTTCAGAATAACCTGTAGCTGGGTATTCACGTGGTCTTCTCTGGCCATTCTTGTCCCTTTTCAGGTTGCAGCTGCTCCCTGGTGGCTGCCTGTGAAGGGGGCCAACTGGAAGCACCCCGAGGGGCCTGACTCCAATATCGTCAGCAGGTAAGTTGTAAATGGCCGTTCAATTATAATATAAATATATAAATAATGCTTGTTGTAAATAAACCTGTACACATGCGCCAAGAACCAAGATGCAACAAAGGGTTTTGATTAGTTACTTGCTTGCTGCTGCTCCTGTGGCCGTTTTCAGTTCCTCCAGTGCACTGTGTGCAGCATTCAGTGGCTGTAGGGCTAATGTCCCAGCAGTATTTCAAGCATATCTGTAATTACTTTCCACCCCAGGGTAAAAGAGACCATACTGAAATGTGCTTCAGTGTGTGTGTTCCACTGCTGGTACATAAATATGAGTAGAAGAGTTGATCTTTTAAGGGTTTGTTTGGAATATTCAGTGCAAATCTGGTTGTGGAGGTGAAGAGCAACTGCTAGCTGCGTGCACACTTGAGCAGTGCGTGTAGTGTCTTCCATCTGGGATTCAGAGGCCTGTCTTTCTGGCAGCAGATGACTAAAGAGTTCTGTGTTTTTAATGTATTCTGACTTTGTGGGCTGATTATCATGCAGAATCAGTTGTTACTTTATCTGGAAGCTAAATGCTTTGGGAAAAATGTACTCCGAGCAGCCTACAGTGAGTGCCGTGCCTTGCTAATGTTAACTCAGAGACCTGCTAATCGATATTTTATACAATCGCTTCTGGTTAAGAAGTAGAATGAATTCTATGCCTAGAAAATGAAAAGGCTCCATTTTTTCTCAGGTAGTTTAGGCAGACGCTGCAGAAGTAGCTCTGGGCTGCACATGTTGAGAGCCATTGCTGCAGTTGTGCACGTTACTGTGTGCTTGGATGTGACTGTCCTCGTTTGGGACCTCGTATATATATTGCACGCCTTTCACTAGGCGGGTGACAACGAAGTTGACGCTAACTGCTTCCCTAGTTAAAGTTCCTAACCCGCTGCTGGAAATAGCCAGCCTCCCTAGCCTAGATCTAGTAGATACTGGCATGTTTCGGAGTCCCTTAAGGACAGGGTCGTGTTAGTGTAACATCATCTGCTGCCTGCACGGCTTGGTAACAAGTCCGTTGTCGTTTCTCCAAGGGCAATGAAAGACTTATCTGAGGCAAAAATAGAGATAGTATCAGGAGGCATTGTTAGGGGAGGTTGAGAAATTTAGGTCACAGTCAGCACATGAGATCTGGAAACCTGCCACGCAAATCTGGTGTTGTACAAACTTGGCCTGGTACAGCTGCTAGCGAGCTCGTCGTGTGGAAGCACTACAACGGCCGAGCAGGCCTAGACTGGCTCGTTAAATGAGGCAGAACAGACAAGTTAATAGAAAGCCCTCTGAGGCTGTCTTCTGGGTCAGTGCCCTCAGCTCTTGAAGTGACTTGGTGTGCTGGGGGCTCGGATGGGGAGGGTCCTCATGACAAGGCGTTCGTTCAGGCTTTGTGGAAAGGGAAGCCAGGATTCGAATGCAGTCCTAGAACCAAACCAAAGGGAAGAACAAAAAGGAAAAGAACAAAGGAAAGAAACAAAAGGAGCCTTTGTGTAAGCTGTGGGCTGCCTGAAACACCAAAAGAAAAAAGCTTTGTTAAACTCGTGCAGTTTGCTGTTTCGTGGGTTGGGAGCTGCAAAAGATGGTGTTGGTAGGAGTAAGGACGCTCATCTCACCTATCGTAACTTGTCCAGTCCTGATGAGTAGCCAGGCTGTGAGCTGCCTCACGGTGCTTTGTGGCCAGCTCTTCAGAATTTCATCGAGTGCCTGTGGTGTGTGGCGGTGAGGCTGCCCGGTTCTGCTGACGATCTTGTCCCGTTTGTTTTGTTCCCCAGAATGGATCATCCGGTTCTTCACGTTTCCTGGAACGATGCTGTGGCGTTTTGCACATGGGCGGGGAAGCGATTACCAACCGAGGCTGAATGGGAATACAGCTGTCGAGGGGGCCTTGAGAATAGGTAAATGCCACTAATGTGTCTCTGGTAGTATGTAAAACTGATATTTACTAGATTGGGAAAAGCCTTGAGGTTTTTTTATTGCCCTGCATGTCTCTTGTACAGGATGTGTTTCTGTGGAAAATATAACACAGGCTTATTGTGAACACATTCCTTTAGGTAAATTGGTTTCCATAAATACCTGAGGGGTGTTTTGTCATCCAAGGTCTGTAACAGAGAAAGAATGCAAAGAGCCGAGCAGAGGAGATGTGACAATGCCAGGACGCAGGACTGCTGGCATCGCACGTAAGAGATGGAAGATAAAAAAGGGGCTTAGCGCCAAGGCTGAAAGAGTTGCCAAAGAGCTGGAGAAGTAAATAAGTGTGTTGCTTCACAGCAGCTTTAGGGGCAGTGGATACCCCTGTTAGGTGTCTGTGGGCTTAGAGAGAAGAGGAAGACAAGGTGAACAAGTTTGTGTATTCTCCCTCCTGTGTCCTGGACTGCATGCTGCACAGGGCAGCGCTGGCAAGTGCTGCCTTCCCTTCCTCCGTGTACATGTTGTCCTTGCAGAACCTCGTTAACTTTTAATTCTGGTAGATGCTGGTACACACTGAACTGGAATACAAACAGTTTCCCCAGAGTAAGGGTGGCTAAGGTGTTTTATTTTTATTGAAGGGAAAAAAGATAAGTTTGACAACTGTTTTTCTGTCTTTTAACAGGCTTTTCCCCTGGGGCAACAAGCTTCAGCCAAAAGGCCAACACTATGCTAATATCTGGCAGGGAGTGTTCCCAAGCAACAACACTGCAGAAGATGGGTACAAAGGAACTGCACCAGTAAGTGTGTCTCAACGTGAATTATCATACGGAAACAAACTTCTTCCTAAAATTGAGGCCTGTGTTGAACACAGTGAACAGCAGACGTTTTCCATTACTGTACTCTTTCACCTTTATATTTTCAAGTTCCAATATATTTCACTGCAGGCTTGAGTATTACCAAGGGACACTTTTTAAAAGTTTAATTGAAAAGTAAAGATTACCTTCGTTTTAACTTCTAGTTCCTCTCAAACTGACCTCTTTTCCCTGTCTCCAGTAACTTTTGAGTAAGATGCTGAAATATTTTCTGCCTCCACATTTGGCATAGCAAACTTCTTAGCTCTCATTTTTGGTTAGGTGTTCCCAAGGCTACAAAATTGTACAATAGTTTAAAAGAAATGAAACTTCCCTTTTTGGAAAGGCTGAGTCTGTCCGATATGGCAAACAATGGAGTGGAATTTTTAAAGACAAGCTTGTGCATAAATTATGTGGCAGTCAAAATAAGTCTAGAGAGTTTAATCAGCGGAGAAATCTGTACGTGTGAGCTGACAGCTGCTCTTGCTTTTCTTAGGTGGGAAAGGGAATTGGAATCTGGAAGTTAGAGGCATGAGCACACAGTTTAGAATACAAATGCTGTGTGCAGGTCTGCGATCAAACAGTGCCCCTCTTTAGAGGATCAAAACCAATGAGAAGATGCCGTGTGCCATCACAGAAACACGGTGCTGAGAACACAGAGGGTGATACCAGTGCATTCTTTCATTCAGTTTTATTTAAATGGGGTATGTAAAAGTATTATAGTTCTGCACTACCAGCTTGTTTGGCTTTGAGATACGAAGGCAGGTGTTCTTGGCAGAGATGAACGTGCCTTCAGCAGACAGGTCTTCAGGTTTAAAAACCTTATTTAACGTGGCGTGGTTTAAGGAACTTGCATTTGTGCTACCTATCTTCTGCAGGTCACTGCATTTCCTCCCAATGGGTATGGCTTGTACAACATTGTAGGAAACGCCTGGGAATGGACGTCTGACTGGTGGGCTGTTCATCATTCAGCAGAGGAAGCTCATAACCCTGTAAGTATTTTATTGGTATCATGTGAGGTTTAGAACTCCCTCTTGGTACTCTGGTCTGGTTGCTGTTTAGAGTCATACTGTGCTTTGCTCCTCTCTGTGTGGGGTGGGCTGTGTTCTGGTGAATCAGCAAGTATCACACCACAAGTCATCAGCACTGCACTAGTAGTGTAGTCGTGCCTTTTTATTTATTTTCTTGGACAAACCTCCACAATTGGCTAGCAGTTGAATCCTTCCAAGCTGACCAATAATTTGCCAATACAGTGGAATTACGTTTTAAAAAAATAAATAGAATGCGAGAGGGTTGTTTTGCTGCTACAAGCTGCGCTATTTAATTCCTTCTCCAGGTGGAGAACAAACCATTCTGAATTATTTTAATGCCTTCTACTAGCTCATTTAAAACTTGGCATGTAATAAAGCTGACGCTTATGGGTAGAAGTAGCGTGCTGGGCTTTGATGGGGTTAATCTTTTGTTTTCTTTGTGGCAGCCAGAGAAAGAGGCCCAGCAGGGTAAGCTTTGTTTGTGGGGTTTCTCATGCGCTATCTCTCAGTAGATTCAAGCTCTAATATTACATCCCCTTCTCTCTCACTTATCTAGGATGACTAAATCCGAGAAGTGAACTGCTCCATTCTCACAGAGCTTGTTTTGTTCAGACACAGTTATCTGTAATGAGAAAACGAGTTAAACCTCTCTGGGCAGGAGCTATCTGTTGCTGCAGGATTTGAGTATCCCCATGCTGTGGTCTCGTGTGATACGCTGCCTTTGTCTGGTACGCTGGACGTGATCACAGCCCTGTCTGAGAAGTCAGCAGTTGGAAGCAGCTTGAGGAGCCTGTTAAACTTTTTCTGCTGGTCAGTACGTAGCAGAGGCTGACATCCTGCTCTTCCAGGAGGATGTTGCCAGCATGAGAAAATGGGCTCATCTTGGGGTCTAAATTGCCCTAGATCTGTACAAGCAGTTTCATCACCCTGGTGGAGAAACTGGAGACCTGATGTGTACCGATCACGTTTTTTATTCCTAGTATTGAAGCAAGTTTGGCAGTAGATAATTCCAGAACAAATAGAAAGTTGTTTAATCCCATACGGTGCATGATGAACATTATGCAGTGGTTGTGGCCAATTTCAAGTTATTGTATCCCAATAAGATCCTTCAGGTCTTCCTGGTGGCTTAAGCTATGCATCAGATGATATATTTACACATCTCTTCCCAAATAACTGAAATGTTGGGAATGTAGGTTTTTTTGTTGTTGTTGCTCGATTTAAAAGAAATAGGATGGGCCATTCTTTACTTCTTGTTGGCAGGCAGGCATAGCAGTTCAACAATAGTTTAAAAAAAAAGGCAGCAACACTCCTTTCCTTTGGAACCTTGGCAGTGTGGGATCGCCAGGTGCTATTTCTCAGTGTGTACAAATAAGTCAGATGATGCAATTTGAAAATTTCACGATCATTCAAATTTTCTACCCATTTCTGTAATAATTCAGTAATAATGAAAAGCTGTATTGGATGGATTCTCTTGAATGTATAAATACACACCCGTCTCTTTCAAACACCAGCTCTTGCCTTGCATATGTTCTGTGTTGAATTAAGGTGCTGGTGACAAACGAGTTATTTCACTTCAGAATTTTGCTGTGTTACGCAAACTCACAGTCTCTTAAGTTTAGGTTTTTAAATTCAGCACAAACATTTCCCGAACGCTTCAGAAGGGATTTAACAAGGAGGTGTCAATAAGGATGCTGTTAGTTATTTTCAATCGGGAAGCCAAGTGTCAGGATCTAGGGTCTGAGGCCAGGCCCTCCAAAGTGAATTCCAAAGAGTTCTTCTGATTAAATGGATAAAGAAACTGAATGTCATAATGTGAAAAGCTGTCCCAAAATAGCCAGGCTGCAGTATCTTCTGAGTCATTAAAAATGATTAGCACCATATCTATCAGAGCCAATCTCTTAAGTCTCTCCAGAGTACAAGTCAATGTAACCTATATATAGGATACGTTCCTTCTGCCTAAAAGACGAGGTGTTCTTCTAGAGGGTCAGTTTGGTGAAAGGTTTTTTTTATTTTTTTAACACATTTAGTGTAACATCTGAAACCTTCCGTCTTCTAGAACTGGAGAGATTTTGGCTATTTTGTGGGTTGGTAACAAGGAGCGTAACAAGGAATTTTATGCATGCTTTTTTCCTGTAATTCATTGGCTTGCATTCACAAATAATGACCAAGAGCAAAAAATAAACTGGGACATCTGAAAGTGTTTTTTAAGTTGTTTGCTGTCTTCTCAAAGTATTAGATTTATATCGTTCTATAACAGTGGTTTAAAAAAAAAAACCAACAAAACCTCTTTGCCAGGTATAGGACCATATAGGACTTTTACTGAATGCTCCAGCAGTTGTAGCTGTGTAGCTGGACAACAAACCTTCTTCTCACCCTAAATTAGCACACCCCTCCTCGTTCAGAGGAGCTGTTTCGGAGCGAACAGCAAAGATCACTGCTCTGTGTTTGCACTGCAGTTTTTAATGGGAAATCCTGCTCAACAGCTCCATTGTTTTCTGGTTTGTCTTGTTCTCATGCGGCTTTTTTTAGGTCAGTTTTCTGATGCCTGGCTGTACCCTGGCTTCCCTTAAAATGAGATTAACAGGTTGTTTGAGTTGATTGTGCTTGTTCTTCGTGGCTTATCGTACAGCGGGGCTCAGTGCATCTGCAGGCAAGGTTTGGAAGTCGGTTCCCAGAGACCTTGGAAAAGGAGTGTGCCTGCCCTGCGGGGGAGCACCCAGGCACGGAAATCAGAGGACACAGTACGTGGGTGTGTTTTTCCTCGCGTATTTGTAGGATGTTCAATGTAGTAGGCCAAACTTTTTTTTTTTTCCCTACCAGTTCTCATAAAAGCTTTTGCACTAAATGTGAGACTGCTGAAGGTCCAGAATGGGAAGGCTTCGTCATGAAGGCTCTTAGAGCAGTCACGTTCAGTGGGTGCAGCTGAGAGCTTCTGTAGCACCAGCATCAGCTTTCGGGGCTTTCTGGGAGTCCCCGTGGATCTTACTCAGTGTTATGAATGCTCGTCCTGTGTTGGTGCGTTTGGAACTTCCATGCTGGTAATGCAGGAGCAGGAAGGGGGGCTGCTGTATGCCTCCACGGGGGGAGGACTGCGGTGACCAGGGGTAACCAAACTGGGCAGCTGGCGTCCTGAGGGCGCTGCTTTTCTCTGTGCAATCCCCTCCCAAAGGACCCCCTTCCTAGCGGGGAACTAGTCCTGCATTCAGGAGGTGTTAGAGGGGAAAATTTCCTTCAGTGAGTGTAGTTTTATATTGGTCAAGGCCTTTTTCTTGAGGCATGTGCAGAATAAAAATACATGTAAATGTTGAGAGGCTTCTTAGTGGCTGTACTACCTTTCAGGCTTTGCTTGCCACTTACCTGATAAAACACCGTTTATTTTCTTGATCTTGTTTGTCACGTTATAGGACACTTTGGCTCCTTCCTAAAAGCAGTTTCTCAATGCACAGGGACTGTAGGCAGCATGTAAGAATGCTCGGTATCAATACTGGAAACCAAGTCTCGCAGCAGTCTGATGTTAAGGATGACTGCAGTAGTAACTATTTCACAGCTAAAAGGACTGCAGTGGGAGAATTGCTCACCTGTGCAATAAGTGTGTCAAATCACAGAATCACCTAGCTAGCAGAAGAGTGTTATCAAGGAAGCCCAGCTTTCTCCTTGAACTAGTGGGCCATTATTTGGAGTTGGAATTGAAAAAGAATTGTGAAATAACCTTGTTAAAGCAATTCTAGGGCCAATTTCATAAGCAGTTTAAATAAATCACGTACATTACCCTGCAAACGTACCTGCAATTACAAAATTGTTGCTCGTAAGTGCAGTGCTTTCTGCAGACCTTTTTAGCTGTCACAGCCCCACATAACAACAAATTTAGTACCCAGTGACTGGGAGACGTTACAGACTGCCTCGCAGCGCAGTCTCTGACTTGTGTTGTGAGTCTGCACTGGGGACTGGGAAGAGAATAAACACCAAGCATCGGATATTGCAGCCCCTCGTCTCGAACTGGCCACAGATCCGCATAGCTGTGCTTAGAAAAACGGAGCTGCTCTGCGTTCTTAGAGGCTCACGGGGCCGCACGGCGATGAAGGCAGGGCCTTGGGTGTGTTTGTGTAGCGCCCTGCGGAGCCGACACGGAGCAGTGGAGCTGCCAAGTCAGCTTCCCCTGAGCGTGCAGGCTGGTGTGTGAAGGTACATAACCTGTCTGAGGCTACAAAATCAGAACTGTTTTCAGAGATGATTGCTCTCATGATTGCCACTGTGCTTTTTACAGCCTATTACCAGGTGCTTTACAGAAACAGGCAACGCGCTCGTGGCAGGTAGGTTGCAACTGGAACGTGAAATTTTGCAGTAGCAGAGGGGGAGAACATCTACTCACCTGCCTGCAAAGCCTTCACCATCTGATCATTTCAAGCTGCCTTGTTCAGACACGGCTGAAGTTTGTTGTTCACTCTGAATACTCACGGGTGCTCCTTGTCCCTCTCCCTGTTCCTACAGCTCTGTACCCTCACCCTGTAGTTGGCGACTGGTCTCCGAGGGGCTGCTAACCGCTGTTGTCTCCCCCACAGAAAGGGCCCACCTCAGGGACCGACAAAGTGAAGAAGGGCGGATCCTACATGTGCCACAAGGTAAGGCGAGAAGGCCTGCAGCAGAATCCGTCAGTTCAGCCGTTGGCTTGTTAGCAGTTTCTGCCTTCCAGCCATTTCCACTTATTTTTGATGTTATGAGACTAAACTGAAGGTATCCAGGGCATCCAGTATGTGACAGCAGCTAGAGACAGGCCTCGCCAGCAAGCTGCAAGCGTTCTGCACAAAGCTATATAGGTGTTTGTTTTGTTGTGCTCACCAGATAGTGCTAGTTTCCTTCTGGAAGGAGACAGATGTCTCTGTGGCAAGGAGGAAGTAAGCATAGATACTGTTGCCCAGGAAAACTGAAGCTTATTCAGCTCTGACTTGCAGAGTTTTTGGTTGCATGGGAAACTGAAAGCAACTTGACCAAGATACTGCTTGTTCAGTAGATCCCAGTTCTAGATAAATGTTTCTTTGTATTATATGGAGCCAAATATAGAGCTCAGTGTAAAAGGCAACTGACCTTTTACCATCTGAAATTCAAAAACTTCAGTACGTTTTATCATGTCACCAGGCTTGGCACGACAGCCTGGAAAACAGCACAAATATTGTTCGATGCAAATTTTAACTCAAACTGAAGCCTACAAAGTGAGGTCTGAACGCACGCCTGGTGTCTGGGAGAACAGCCAAGGTAGCGTGGCGAGTACCACTACTTCTCACGTGGTTCTGAGTGTGCTGTAGGGGCTGCTCCATCCACTCCTAGGCTGTTCCTCCCTAGAAAATACTTTTCGATCATGGAGGACCCCTAACTTATTTCCAGAATTTCCTTTGGAAAATAATATACGTCCTTCTCCATAAATAATAAATTTGGAGAAGGATGGCTGGGAGTTAAATGCTTCTGCTTCCATGATAGCAGACTTGAAATCCTTTCTGGAGAGCCTGGGTACCACCACATGGAACAGCCTTTCATGTGTTTCTGGTTTAACTTCTACTGGAAAATACGGGATATGTTTTGCAAAGCTACTTTCATGAACATAAATCATGTTTCAAACTCCGTTCACACTGTACTGGAGAAGATGCTCACTGTACATCTCCTTTCTCATTAAAGCTGTTCTGTTCTTTTTTTTTTCCCTTGCAAAGCCTGCTGCTGGCAAACAATCCTCATAATTAGATTAAATCTTCCTACAGTGAGGTCCCATTTTCTACACTGACTTCCTTCTTAGGTGAAATCAATGTCAGATGTTAATTAGCAGTTTTGATTAAATTAACACTCAAATAGACTCATCTTCAGTGCTGAATAATGCGACCCAGTTTAAAGGCTTCTGAAGATTCTAGTCTGTCCTAGAGTTTTTTGTAGGTGATGAAACTAGGCTGTATACCAAGGCAAAAAAAAATCACCACGTACTATTAGTGTAAGGGCTTTTCGTTAGCTGCCTAAAAATCTGTTCAGACTCATGGCTCTTCTACCTCTTGGAGCTGACAAAGTGTGTACCTTCTTACACATACATGTAGCGCATACTTTTATTTTCAAAATAGTTCAGCTTCTGCATCCTAATAGCGTGCTGTTGAAGTTCAGGGGCAGACCTCTGCCGCGTGCGACAGCAACAACATGCCCCCTTCTTGTTCAGGGCAGCTGCTGCTCTCCGGCTTTGTGTCGGTAGCAGGGCGAGCGAGGAACTGGTGCTGGAATGTCTCCTTAGATGGAGATGCTCGTGGGGAGAAACATCAGTGACCCGCTGCCTCTGCAGGGACGGCGCGCTTCTCAGTGACGGCCGCCTGACCACGAGCTGTCACTGCCCTCGTGGCTGTGCAAGGACAGTTGCTGGAGTAGCTACACCCGAATTTCTGAAGGGATTTTTACTTAAAGGGGTGGGGGAAACACGCACTACCCTCTGTTCTCCCCCAGCCCCCCAGAGTGGGGGGGGTGTCTGCCTTTTAACTCAACTGTTCCTGAAATGTGGTTCGGAGCCTGACCATATGCAGCTGAACCAGCCGGAAAGGAACAGCGGCATTTCTGTTGGAGGCCAGGAGCTTGCAGCTGGAGGAGAGGAACAAAGAGCCTCAGCCAGATACGGTGCAGTAACAGCAAAGCACTCGGCTGGCTGTAAGCTAACGGCGTTTCTCAAAGTGACTCGTACAGGCTTGGAGTTCCATGAGTGCAGTGGTCCTTACCGGAATTGTTTCAGGTGCCGTTTTTGATCTAACTGGCCCCTCGCAGAAGCACCAAGTTCTGCCAGCAGAATGAAAGCTCTGAGCTTGCCCACCTACACACGTCAGTGCGAGGACCAGTGCTGTCGGACGGCGTCGTTCCCTTGGCGCACGCAGAGATGAAGTGGCAGTGGTTCCTCCCTTCGGTTTTGGAGGCAGCTGCGGCGTGATCGCAGCCCGTTCTGGGAGAGGGCTGCTCATAGCTTTTACTAGGAGTATCTGAAAAGCAATTGCATCATTCTAGCAGTGGCTTCATTCTAAGTGTTAATAATTTTTACAGCCACCAGACCAGCTTACATCTCCGTTACAAATATCCAAAAAACACTAGCCAGAGGAATGGTGCGAAAAAGTTTCTCTCTGGTAACTCCTTTCTTCTTTCCTCATCTCATTCAGCCAAACTCTCTCTAACAGGTGCCGGTACCTGCTCATTTTCAGTTGCCCCCTGGTACCCTGATGCAGAGTAGGGCACTGACGATGGTCATTTTAGCTTTTGCCCAGACCAGGATACGTTATTAGCCTAGTCCTCTGTTTTCAGACATTGTGCCATTCAAACTACCCTTTGTATGTGTTGCAGCTGGTCTCTTTGTAGTAACATTTCCCTTACCTCTAGCACAGCGATTTTGATCCGTACCAGCTCGTTTGTCTTTCCAGCGGCGTTTGGAATGTCTTGGTGTGTCACTAACACTTCTGCCTAAGGGAACACGAGCTGTGGCGGGCTCTAAAGTTACCGTTTCCCCTTTTTCTCTCCAGTCCTACTGCTACCGGTACCGTTGTGCAGCCCGCAGTCAGAACACGCCTGACAGCTCCGCTTCAAATCTGGGCTTCCGCTGCGCGGCAGACGCCTTGCCGGACCTGCAGTGACAAAGGGGCTCTCGCGCTGGGACTGAGCGGCTGCGCTGCACCCAAGGACGAAAAGACGCGGGGAGCGTCACCTGCTGCTGAGACAGAAGGGAAGAACCCTTCACCTTCCTGTGGGGCAGGGAATCCAGCGCTAGCCACCATCGCTGGAAGCTTCCTGTATTTATCTTTGGGGAACCTGGCCTGGATTTCTATCCCGACCGACCTTTTTATTGCTGTTGGTTTCAGTGGGAGCGTCCTGGAGCTACGCTGGCGCAAAACTGAGCAAAACCATGCTGATTGTATTTTAAAAGGTTAAGTTTTGTAGATCCTTTGGAAAAGATCTTTAAGAGAGAGTTTTATGTATGGTTTGAATTTCCACACTCAAATCCCATAAACAAGGACTTTTATAGATTTGAGAGCTTTAAAAGAAATTTGAAGCAGTTCCTGCCTCTGTGACCTTGCCGGAGGCACGGTCACCAGTTTGAGGAGAGGTGAAGACTGAAGGCAGACAACTGTCCACAGGGGCAGTCAGTGCGGCTCTCACCTTGCATCCTGGTTGCACTGAAAATCAGATCCAGGAACGAGTTTTTTCTGGTGTGGCGTTTGCTCTTCTTTAGAAAGTGCCTTCTGCAAGTGAGGGGTGGTAATCCTCACGGTGATGATCAGAGATCTATATGGTTGAATAAAACATGAAGCATCTCTTTAGGTTTAAGACTCTTACTGATGGAAAAACACTGGCAACTTCCTTGGAATTTCTCTTGGACACGGTGTAGGCTTATTTGGGGGACTTGCAAAGTGCAAAAATGGCATTAGAAACTGGGGCTGACAAATGACTCTACCTGAAAACCAGATCACTAAAGTGAAAATAGGGTAAATGTAACTGAGCCCTAAGGCCTAAAAAAGGAAATTCAGAAACTGTTCTCTCTATTCAAAACAAACAAAAACTTCATTTAATAGAATAATTGCAGCAGGGAGGAGAGGAAGGGGGTGTACTGACAGCTACCTCGTTTGG
Source organism: Anser cygnoides (assembly GCF_040182565.1). Lineage (NCBI taxonomy): Eukaryota > Metazoa > Chordata > Aves > Anseriformes > Anatidae > Anser > Anser cygnoides. Next base: position 4,204,411 of record NC_089882.1, read on the forward strand.
GGATCTGAACCTATTTCAGACCTTTTGCAAAGTGTTTTGCACTCTCACTCGCTCTGACCGCGGCAGCCGGAGGCACTGCTATGCCAGGGCAGGGCTTGTGCTAACCGCAGCCCCGCTTGGCCCTGCAGTAAGCCCTGTCCCAGAAGGGTTGTCCTGTCTCAGCTGGGTGGCCGACCTCTGCCAGGCCTCTGAGCTGCCTGCGTGTGGAAGGGATCGATCTTGGCTGTCTTGTCGGATGCTTCGAGAGGCAACAGTGAAAATGTGCTGGTGTAACACAATTTTTGCATTAATGCCACCCCTTCCCAGCACTGTTTTCTTGTAGTAAACTCAGTGGGGGTCACTACACATCCGTGGCTTGCCAGGTACTTCTCCGCTTCTGTGTTTCGCAGGGAAAGGCGAGTACTGGAGAGCACCCGGGGCGCCTTCCAGGAGCATCAGCCTCTGGAGGGGATGGACACTACATATCACTCTGGCAGCAGAAAGAAAGGATTTGGGAACACACCACCATGTTGAAAGCTATGTTAAATATTTTCTATTCTAAAGGCTATTTTACTACTACTAAATGTTTAATTAACATTGCTGTATTAAAAATGTATTTCCCTGTTGCTCCTAATAGATTCTACTTTTCTAAAAGGCGCATTTCTGCTATAAGAAGGAATGAACACTTTATTAAAGATGTTGCCTAGAATCGGTGGCGTTTTTTATTCTGGAAAAAAAATGCCTTGAGGGGAAAGAAAGAAAAAACAAAACCCAACCATGTAATTCTGTATATTGGAAAGATCTTATCGCTATTTAAAACCAGCTTCATTGTGCCACAACGCTGGGAACGTGCCAAGGCTCGGAGATAAGCGGAGGGAAGCCTTCCTGCTCTTCCACTGAGATTGTCAAAGGTGTCCCATGTGTGCTCTTTTTTGGATTATGGTTCCTGTATTTTATTACAAGGTCATTCATTAAGCACCCTTAAATTAATCTGATCAGATTTCAGTGGAAAGGTAAATCTCCAAGTTTGACCAAGTGCTGTTAATATTTTTGTTTTACTTTTGAGACCGTTGGTCTCAGGTTCAAACACTTCTGCAAGGGAGGAGTATCCCATTTCTTTTCTTTGAATGCTATTATTCTAGTGCAACGAGTGGAAATTAATTAGCATGAACCACAAGAAGACAACAGTGCTTTGAATACTGTTTCTAACCAAAAATCATCCCTGGCTATTTGTGGATCTTGAGTGTATATATATGTATGTGTTGTTTATTTTCATATGATACTGATGCTTAGCAAAAATTGGAATTTAGCTTAAATTTGTGCTAATTTCCATGTAAGTGAGTCTCTCTTTCGGAGTGGGGAACCTGGCTGTTCCTTTCAAAGCATCTCCTGGTGGCTTTGTTTCGCAGGGACTTTGGTGCCCACCCAGGGCAGCTGTAGCGCTGAGGCTCTGCAGGGCGATACACGTCGTACGCAACTCGAGGCCCCTTGCCAATTGCCAACGCATCATTTCATGTTCTTGCTGGGCCTTTAATGCGACCGGCCGATTTTAACAGTGCCACAGCCTCTTTTTGCCCTGTGCCGTGGACATCTGCTCTCATCGGGTAATTGCTATTCGGTTCACTTGCTAGAAATAGCACCAGCGTGCTGGGACGGAGAGGGTAGGAGTGCACAAAGGACCCTTGGCTCTGGTTTCTGATGTAAGGCTGGAGGTGCAAGGACTAGATAGCACTACTTTTTATTTTTGAATCCATACTTCCTTAACTACTGACCATCGTGCCAAGTACGTATTCATAACAGGAAACTAGCAAACAGTCGGGTCATCTTGAAAACCCATCTAATCTTGAGGAGTAGGAGTACAGGAGGTTAAAAAAAAATCCTGAAACTTTTTCCACAGGGAAAAAAGAAGTAGATTGGATCATCTACTCCCAGACCTCCAGTCCGGTAGGCTGAAAACGTCTGGGTGGCTGCCACAATGCTCCTGTGGAGAAGAAAATGAGATAAGCCTCTAAATGAGATGAGGTCTTGCATTGTGGTACGCGGTGAAGCATGCGCTGTGGGTTAGGGAAAGTGTTGAATTTCTGTAGAAACACGCTGCCTAAATCAGGCAAGGAGTAAAGTTACTGGCCGTGCTGTGTGCACGCAGGGCTTTGCAAGCAGCTGAACTCCTCTGGAAGCATTCTGTACAGGCAGAAGAGCCACTTAATGGTTCGCTTTCAGAAAATCACTTGGTAGTCTTCAGCTTAAACAAACCATAGCCAGATGTAAATCTCAACAGCAGTTCTTCAGAATGGAATGAAGAAGGCATTCATTAAAATAAAAAGTTAATTGGCCCCTCAGATATGCTAGCTAGCTTGTGTGTGTGTTACAGCCATGGTTACAAACACAGCTAAAGAGCAAACTGTACAGGGCAAACAAGCCGAGGGCTCGTGCTGCTGAGGGAGCACCGTGGCATCACCGTACAAAGCGGCGTTGCCGTTTCTGTCCCGTATACCAAAGTCGGAGGAACTTTAACATGAGGCTTTTCAAAATGTGTTGTTTTCAGATGTACTTTACCGTTTCCCACTTTAATCCATTTCAGAAGCCAGACTGGCAGCCTCGCGCTGTTTAGAATGCAGTCTGGATTTGCTTTTTGAGTGCAAAATTACAGTGCTGGAAAGTAACGTGGAAGTGATGCTTGCTATTACAGCAGAAATCATATTAGATGAGCCTTGAGAAAGATGTGGTTTAAAAAGATGGGATGATTGTACTCTAAGAGCCCCTGGTACTGCGCAGTTTACCCAGCTGCTAAGTGGTAATGAAACTGAACTAGCCCCTTAAAAGCAAATTTTGGCAAGCAGTTAGATGTGACTGGAAAAGGGAGGAAGGAGCATTTAAGTTAATCATTCTGGGGAAGTTTTTAACATCAGTAAGAATTATTTATGCTTTGTGGAACAACAAAAAAATACAGCAACTCATTTTAAAATATTTCTTTTAATGAAATTTAAAAAACCTAATGCCCTTTTTGCAAACGTCAACATTCCTTTGTCTCACTTGCTTCTCCGTGTAATTTTCAGGGATGTTTGTCACTGTTATCACATATCCTTTCTCTTCTTCCAGTGTTGAAGTACATTCTTTTTGAAAGCTTTAGTACAGATCAAGACAAGTGCTTTCACACACAGTAAGCTGTCAGAAAAGAACAACAAAAAAGCACCAGTCCCGGCTCAGTAATTGATTTTGGAACATCTTGAAGCTCCAGTGCTTTCTCTTATCATCCACCTTGAAAACGGTCTCCGGGATATTGCATGCAGACAGTCTCAAAATCTTATTTTTTAAGCTTTTACTCCACACATACTTCCTTGATATTGCTGGTGGAATCCACCATCAGAGTTTGGTTTAACTGCAATTTCACTGCTGGAGACGATGATAGCATTGTGTATGCTTAGGGACCGAAAAGCTATGAAGTGCTCTCCGAACATTCGTCTGGTGTGGAAAACAGGGAGCCGTCCCAGGGTAGGAAGGAAGCACATGCGCGGGAACCGCAGTAGCATGGCTTTCTCAGTCTGTTATCTTCTTCCGAAGTTTTTTGTTCTCTGTCGGTTAGTGGTGAATTACAGAATCTCCCAGAATAATCGTAAGAAAGTTCCTCTCCAGCAGCAATATCTGTGGCTGCAAAAAGTGCCAGTTTAGGCACCATTGAGTCAACTCGAACTGGCACCATAAATAAATTTGGTTCGCAAGAATGATTCAGGAATCTGCCTACATTACCAATGTACGTGGGGTCAACAAACGTCTCCATAACCTGACCGCTATGGAGGTGTTCCCGCACTGCTATGATATAGTTTGAATCCTGGGGTTTCTGGGCCTGAATTCTTCTACGTGCCTCACTGAAGCCTAAAACTTCACCAGCATATTCACACACAAACCTTCCTTTAGCTATGAATTCCAACGTGCGGAGACCCCACCCTTTCTTAGCAGTCTTGAATACTTCAAGCCTGAATTGCAAACCCCTCTGAACAACCCTGTTCTGACAGGATTCACCACACTGGCACATGGCGTTGCATTCGAAGATCGGCCTGGCGTACTCCTCGCTGGCTGCAGGTCTGAGGCACAGGTTGTCGTAATTTTCACCCTGGCGAAGGCAGGAGCACACGTGAGCCGCACAGGAGCTGGTACGACAGGAACATCCCGGGAAGGTGATCTCGGTGGGGTCGACGTCGCCGTCTGCTCCAGGCACGTTGTCTGGGCTATACTGCGAAGAGAACAAGAATCAAATCCTTGTCACGTCCGATGTGTCTTTCCGCAGAGACCATCAGGTTATTTCAGAAGGCAGCATGGGGCCACAACTGGGCTCAGAAGGTGGCAACTGAAATCACGACCGCTTTGTTTTCCTGTAAACTACTTCTAACTACAAGGGTCCCTTTTCTAAAAGTTTTTAGAGAATGCAAGTCAGATTCTCCACATGTACTGAAAAAAGAAAACAAAACAAAACAAGTCTATCTTGGTGACTGAATTTCTCAAAATAATGTACTAGCCGGAAAAAAAAAAAAAAAAAAACATTTGCAGGTGACATTTCAGCTAATTTGATCTAGTTTACTAGACAAAATTTTTACTTATAGAAATACCAAAGTACGTTTAAACTAATTTTTTGCCCTGCAAAGCACTCAATAAATCCTTATAACATTACAGTTATTTGAAAAGTCCTTTGGCTTCGCAGGATGCCAAATGCCCACTTTTATTAAAATTACGGCACTTTCACTGTCCCTTTTCAAAACGCTGCATGGAAACTTTCTCCGTTAAGCCCGTGACAAGGCGGTGCGGGCACGGCACGGCACGGCACGGCACACCGCTTCGCGCCCGGAGCCCAGCCGAGCTGCCGCCTCTCCTGACGGGGTGAGGGGTGCCCGGGGTGCGCCACCCGCCGGGCCGGGTCCCCCGGCAGCTGAGCGGCCACAGCACCGCGAGGCGGCGCACGGAGGCCGGCGGCCAGCTCTCCGCGCCTCTGAATCCCCACAGCAGCACCCGGCTGGGCGGCCCCGCACCGCCCGCAGCGGGCCGCCCCCGCTGCCCCTCACCTGAAATGGCGGCGGGGCCGCCCCCACAGCCACCGCCACCGCCACCGCCTCGCGCCCGCCGCTCGCGTCCGCCATGGCGCCGCCCCGCCCCCGCCCCGCCCGGATTGGTCCCCCCGGGCCGGGGCAGCCCCGTGATTGGCCGGCGGGACGGGCGGGCGGGCGGAGGCGCCGCGCGGGCGCTGTGGGCGCTTGAGGCGGTGCGCGGGGCGCCATCTTGTGGAGCCGCCGCCCTGGCGAGGCCCCGGGACGGGTGTGGAGTCCTGGGAGTTCAAACGTTAACCTCACAGCCCCGGGTTGTCAGTCATGTGAATAAATCCTTGCGTGTTCTGAAGGCACTAGAGGGTTTTTTTTAATGTGCCCTGCCTCACGTACACCTCCAGTTAAACACGTTTTTGAAATGAATTCCCCCGATCCATAACCCTGCCTGTCTCCTCATGCGGTGCAAGGCTGTGCCCAGCCCTCAGGAGGCTCAGGAGCTGTGCTGGCCGGGGGCTGGAGGCAGAAGATGTGGGTCCTGTTGCTAAAGGCCCTGATCAGCCCCTCAGCCGCTTCCTTGGTGCGTTGTTCAGCAAATGGCGTTAATGGGCGAAGGGAGAGGGGCTGCAGAGAGCCACGCGCTCATGGGCTGGGGCACTGTGCTGCCAAAGCAGTCGTGGCAAAATGCCACTGTGGTGTGACTGAGCAGGAGCAGCACCCTCACAGCTGGCCTTGCTCCATCTATCTCAGTGAGATCCGGGCAGGGAAGAAGGGTCAGGCTTTCAGATGCTTTGGACGCTGGCCGTTCTGCTCGTGTTTGTTTCTTGGGTCAGCTTTTTGGGGTGAAAGGTTGAGGAAGCTCTCAGATAATCTTTCCATGCCCCTTTTCCTTTCACGGGAAGCATGTTTTTACCTTTTGAACAAATCAATTATCACAACTGCAAATAACTGTTTGGAGTGAGGACACAGAAATGGTTCGCAGTTGCAAAACCGCGGAGCGCGCTCTGTGCTCCTCCGGCAGTGCGCTTCGTGTCTCTCCCTTCTGGCGGTGATTACCGGTGTGACGTTCCTGTTCCCTCTTTTTGCAGCATCCTGGAAGCAGGAGGAGGCTTCACCTGTCCTGTGCCCTTCCTCCCGCCTGGGAAGAGGAGCTGAGCAACACCAGCGGAGGTACAGCTAAGACTGGGGAGTGAAGCCTTTGCTTGTGGGTTGGACGGTTAGTGGGGATGGCAGAACAGGTAGAAAACGAAGAGATTTGTTTAGGATTTTGCTCAGTCTGTAAGAGAAGGGAAGGTATGAAACAAGAACTTAGGAATGTCAGTGCCTCCTGGTGTCTGGACAGCGTAAATTTGGAGAGGTTTTGGTCAGTTTAAACCGTGGAGCAATGAGTACTGGTATGAATGTTCAGGAAACGTACCTGTAGCACCAGCGCTTCGTAACTGAATGGAATGAAAACGGCGGAAGGCTTCAGGTACGCACAGCTGGTCACTCTCAGTTTGTCGACTGAAGCCAACCTCGAACTGCTGCCTGTGGGTGCCTCTGAGCCCTGCCTGCCTGGGAGCGGAGCTTTCATCCTGCAACCTCTTCTCGTTGTGAGGAAGGCAATAGATCAGTTTTATGAGATAGACACTGAAATGTTGAGCGATTGCAGATATTAAAACACACTTTATTTTTGTAGTTTAGGGCTTTGTGTTATTACCAAATCGACCTTTAGATCAAGACACGCATAATTTGGCGGCTAATCCTGATTGCCAGATGGAATTCCTTTCCATTTTGAAATGACAGAAGTAATGAGTCATTACTCTGTAGTAAAAGAAACAGATAGCTTACATGTTCTGGAGATGCCATTTTAGAAATCATGAGAAGGTCATGGGAAAACAGTGTTTTTCTTCATGTCCTTCTTCCACCCTAAACTTCTATCATCTTGAGCTATGAATGGGTTGAACTCTTGAGATGTTCAGGTTGGGTGAAAAATTGGTGAAAGCTCATTTTAATTTGTTACATAAAATTGTTGATGAAAGAAAGCATAAAATGGAGATGAAAGTGAACTGTATGTGAACTTTACAATGCTGAACTACAGCACCTCCTGCAGCCGGGAATTTCTCTTGCAACACGTTCTGCTGTCCCGAGGATGACACCAGACGTATCATTTTTCATTGATACGTTGCATGCATTTAGCTGTTTTTTCTCCCTATATAAATAATTGCTTTCTGCCTATTAATCATTTTTATGACTTCTCTGAGCCTTCTCAGATTCCTTAATATCCCAGTGATAACGAGAGGTTGGAAGGTTAACTGTGCATGGAACAGTGCGTTCATTCGAGAGCTGTCTTCATCTCACTTCATCACGGAGTTTTTGTGGTGGATGCTGTATCTTGTAGCGAGGTGGTAGAGCTCAGGGGTACATATGAACCCATGACTCGTCAGACTGCGAATAAGGGAGCTTTGTTCAGCAAACTAGGCATGAACCTAGTCTAGAAGAAAGTAGTTATAAAGCTTCTTGTCTTCCTAATATCAGTGTGGTGAAAGCTGAGAAATCTCAAGTGATTAATGGCTGATACAGTAATTTTATATATTCTTAGAACTGTCATGGGGAATATCGATTAGAAGGGAGCTCGGGTGGTCTGGTCTAATTCTTTCATCAAGTGGGAGTGTTGCCAGTGCTCAGCCCGGTCAGCTGTGGCTTCTTGAGCTGACTTTTGGAAAACCCTGGAGGGCTGAGATTCCGCAGCCTCCGTGGGTCCCAGTGGGTGGTGTACCAGCCTCCCAGTGAGAGGTTTTTTCCAAATGTCACAGCCAGACTTCCCTAGCTACAGTTTGTTGCCTTTATGCCTTCCCATCTCTCGCTACTAAGAAGAGTTTCACTGTCATCTTCGTCCATACTCCTCAGAGAGCAGTTGTAGCGCTCCTTTAGGTAGCCCCCATGGTGTCCGACTTGCTGGAATAAACAAGCTTATCTCCCTCAAGCGTTCCCTACTGGTTATGTGCTTATATGGCCACATCCTCATCGTCGTGGTAATGCTGTGCTGGATCATCCCTGGTTTTTCCACATCTTTCGAACCGGAGGGCCCCAGACTGGCCACAGTTGGTGTTACAATGTCCGCATGCCCAGTGGAGAGCATTAATAACTCTGTTGGATCTGTGTTCTGCCTTGTGGAGCCTAGTGTGAGGTCTGCCTGATTTGTAGAGGGAGTATGCTGTTGGCTTGTGTGCAGCTGGCATCCGTGGTAACCCCAGAGGTGGTTGTCAGTGGTGGTTTCCAGATCCCAGTCTGTACTGGTGTGCGGGGATATTCTGCCCACAAATATCTTTCACTGGTCTTGCATTTGTCTGGACCGTTGGAGTATTTCCTGTCTCAGGCTTGCCTAAAGCCACACCAGCAAGTCAGTAGTCCATACAAGAGGCTCCTTTCATTCTGAGCGCCGTAGAATAAGTATTTTTTGCTGCCTGCACCAGAAAGGCATGAGCAGAAGAAGCTCTTCTACTGAAAGAGCCTGTTTGAAGACTCCCTTTGGCTTCCTACTTTCCTACAGAACTGACATCTGGAAGAACAAGGTGTTCCTTTTAAGTACATTATTTTATACTGCACATGGTTTCTGTCTGCCTTTGTTCTGAATAGGCTATTCAGGTGGTTCTTGGATATTTAAATTTGATGTTTTGCTTTAAAAGGATGCTTATCTCCTGTATAGTTTATGGGAGATGTTTCCTGCAGGAGCCCTAAAATACCTCATAAATCACGTCATTGGGCTCTGCCAGTCGCAAGGAACGTCAGCCTGTCATTCCCATTCCCAGGCTGAGAGCTTGTTAGCTGCCATGTCCATGCTCTAGTCAGGCTGGGTTTTCTTCCTTCTCTAGCTAACTTTTTCTTTTTTTTTTTTATTCCCTTGCTGACATACTCTTCTCTGTGTGCTGCTCTTCTCAGGTCAGGTTTACGTTTTCCTTTGATTTGACCTTTGTTTCTGGATAATCATCTCCATCAGCTTTGTGGGCAGGTACTCTCTATCCTTCTGCCAGTCCGCTGTGTGTCTATTAGAATATTGATTTGCAGAGAGTGGAGTATAAAAAATCAATATCCCATTAAGTGGAGTAGAGCGACAATGTTCTACGGCCAGTGGAGTTCAAAGGCGAGTGTCTAGACGCTGAAGTTGTGGGTGTTTTGTTCACCATACGGTCTTGCCTAGGCAAGTAAGATAAAACACATCCTGCTAGGAGGCGTTAAGATGCGTTCACGGAAGATTCACTGCAAACAGCCAGATTTTAAAAAGTGCTGCTGATGTGAAAAGGTACTTTGATTTATGATGATACACTTGCAATTTACTGTTATTTAGCCACTGTAAACCTCCGAACAATACAATATAAATGTTCTGCAGGGAATTTGGCTAGGATATGTAGACATTGGTAATCTGATATTGCACAGCAGTGCCTGTTCTTAAGTGCTCAGAGAACGGTGGAAGGAGGAGGTGTAGAGGTGATGCGTTCTGTCAGCATGAGGTGCGTACCACGGACGGGCGATGAACGCACCTCTGCTGCTGCCCACGTGCTCTCTGCACGCTACTCTTCCGTTTGCAGATGGGGAATCGAAACACGCATATTTTTCTATTTCCCACTTTTGAATCATTCTCAGTAAGACCAGTCCAGGGTTACTTTAAGATCTGCTTCTTGTACCATGCTGTCATTTTCTGTAACATAGATAAATAACATAAACGTGTTAATACTGCCTACTAATTGCTTAGCAAGGAAGCCAGTTTTTACCCATTTGCAGTGCAATTTATTTACGTTTTATAGCTTGTAAAGTACATTAAAGTGCTTTATGGGCCGAGCACTTGAAATAATGAGAGCCTGCAGTCTTTGCAGCAGGAGTGCCGCGGCGGTGTGCAGGGGAGCTGGCTGGCACGCCGCCTGCTCTTCGCCCGGCCGAGCTCATTAGCCGAGTCACACCTGGCTTCGAGCAGGGCTTGTGAGGGTCGCTCCCCAGCACGGGGCTCCTGCAGCTGCAGCCCTACCCGGCTGGCTGCTAATGAGCTGGTGAGGCTTCTCGAAGGACAGGGATGCTGGAAGGAAGCGTCTGGTAATCACATTTGTGAATCCAGAGAGGGAGAAGTTGAGGATCAGCTTGTTTACGTACGCCTTCGCTGTGCAGAGGAGACTGACCTTGGAAAACGCTGTGTTTAAATAACATAGTTTATCAAAATATCTCCGAGTGCTGTGCAGAGATAGAGGGACTTTGTTTTCGTTCTTTTACAGATAAGAAAAGTGGTGCAGCAGCACATGAAATGAGCTGAGCAGTGGCTGAGCTATTGTTCTTGGTTATCACAGGGCTTGCCGCTTCATCTCGCCTCATAGGCGGCTGTTGCAGCATCACCTAGGTAATGTGGACCATAACTCTCTTTGCCAGCACACACTCTCTTTCTCTCTCACAAAATCTTGACTTGAATATAAGTAAAAACATGTTTTATGACTTAATTGTGTCATATCCTTAGATACAAGCAGAACACTTTTAAAGCAATGGGAACAATTCAGACCTCACCATGCAAATTGCTTCCTGACTAGTTATAACGTACAGCTCTCAGTTAGCCCCTGGATGTCCTCCAGTTACGTTTGTGTGAGGTGTGAAGGGATTGGAGCCAGTGTTCCCAAAAGACGCAGTAGTACTATAGTGCTCTTAGCAAACTTCTCTGCACAGTTTAGTTCGTAGCTGCGTGTCGTCACGGCTTGCTGCTTGGTGTGCCTAGAGCAGTGGTGATGAATGTGCTCGTGGTTGTACGGCGCTGTGCCTGGTGTGAGGGGGGGGCTTTCTGCTGCTCAGAAACGCACTGATGGCTTTGTGTAGCGGGGATTTCAGGGACATTTCAAGTTTGTTCTGGGGATACACATTTTCTTACCCCTTACTTCCCCTTTGTATATAGAAGGCAATGCTGACTAAAATGTGGAATTTGGTCTTGGCAAATACTGTAGTGATCCTCCAAGCTGTAAAAGAGGAGCACACAGAGGCGGTCATACTGAATGTGGAAGGGACTCGGTGCGTTCCGAGGCCGTAGCGTTAACCAGGTGTCAGCGTGCCAGTTAGTATTTCCCAGGAGTGGCTGGAGTGAGAGTCAGCTAGAAACGCACGTAAGCTGAGGCTGATGAGAACTCCTGTGCTCTGAACAGAATAAAAGACTGAGTAAGAAGTGATCATTTTTATCTTCATGATGGATTGTGGAACAAATCCTTCCAGCTTTTGTCACATGTGGCATCTTAGTCTGCAGTGTTTCCTTTGTTACATGACTCAACAGTAAGAAAAACATGTTTTTTTTTTAAGTAATATTTTGCTGATATTTTACAAGGCCTCAAACTGTTGCTTCTGTACTATTTATGCTTTCAGAAAGATGGTATTTGGTGGTAGTTTATTTGCATCATCGAGAAAGATGTGCTGCAAAAGAATAAAAATGTCTCTTATCTTATCTTCCTGCTCCAGAACTGTACTTTGGTATAAATGAAATCCATAATTTCCCCTTGTTGGTATGACAACAGAAAACATAAAGGTGAAGTTAAAGTAAGAATATAGATGAATGTTAGCTGTATCTGCTGTAGCAGTTAAATCACTGAAATTTATGATTAAAGAATAATAATTCAGTATGGCACGCAGTCAAAGAACACTTTTAAGAGGGAAGGACCAGTGTAAAGAAAGAATTATGTGAGTTTAATGTAGTACTTCACTGTGATAGTAAATCAATTCCCCTTGTCAAGGTACATGAACAAATTTATGAGTACGTACATGTCTAGGGCAATTAGTAAGCAATCTCGTATAGGACTAAGACATCTAGTTTTGCATGGTAACCTTTATAAACAATTTTCTCAAAGACATAATGCCTAAAACTTTATAAATGTTCCTTCTATAGGAAGAAAAGGAGAAGAAAAAGAGGGGAAGAAATAATTCCTTATTAAAAAGAAAACACAAAAGCACAGCAGCTTCTTTACGTAGCATTCCCCGTGCTTAGAATTTAAATACTTTTCAACGTTATCAATTTTGATGTGATCTCTCAACTTTTATCGTAGTGATCCCCTCAACACTGTTTCTGTGTGCCTCGTGAAATACAAATTTTCAACTACCTCATTTCTGGACGTTTCTGAACGCTTTGCCTTGGAGTGCAGCCCGAAAATGGGGAGTAGGGAGAAGCGGTCCAGCTGAGCGCCTCCGAGGGAGCAAGCTGCACGTACGTTCCTCAGAGGCGGGACGTGGAGGTGTGCAGCGAGTCCTGCCCTCGCACGACGCCTGCAGGCTGCACAGCAGCAGCCAAGGGGGTGAGAAAGGCAGTTGTGACTGAGCTGCACCCGAGCGGGTAAAATAGTCATGTACCGTGCAGAGCTTTAACCATAATCTGCTTAGTCAACGTTTCTCTCTTGGTGACTCCCTTTATAATATTGCTTTCCTCGTAATTTTTTTGCGTGTTATAGGAAATGTAAGGCTGTAAGACTGAGGAACAGAATCTAAATAGTCTGTACCATAACTTAGTCCTTCCTGAAACAGGTGACTGGATTGACAGGGGGTTCGAAAATGATACGAGTAGTGAGGGTCTAGCAAGAGAAAGAAGCGTATTCTTTCTGTGAAAATTCTCTGGGATAGACACAGAGAAATGAATTGCTTTTTCTCTGAGGACCTGAGAGCGCCACCGTCACTGAATTTTTGAACATCGCTACCTCTCCTCTGCTCTTCAGCGAGTCGCTTGCCCTCTCCTCCGTCGGAGCAGCGGCTGCTGGTACGGGAGGGAAGAGGAGGAATTGATAAGGTCAGCACTGTTGGGCTGAGCCATCCGCAGCGCTCGGTGAAAAGGACATTTTTGGAATATGTTTCCAGATCATCTCCGGCCTGCTGTCATCCTTGTTTATTGTAACACTGACTTCGAAGTCCTTATCCACGCCGGGCGAGCTGACCAGGGCAGGGCTGTGCGCAGTGCCGGCCTGTTGCAGGCGCTGGGCGTGGGGCTGGGACCCTCTTGGGGTGCTCGCGGTGTCGGAGGGGCCCAGCACAGCGCCTCTCCCTCCTCTGTGCCAGGGGCTGGCTCCTCAGGGATGTGGCGGAGCTTTCCTGCTGCTCAGCGTAGAGAGAGGGCACCAGCCCTCTTGTCTCAGGGAAGTGCTCAGCTTAGCGGTGCTGCGTGGTCACAGAGTTCTTGTCCTCTCTCTGCAATACGAGCTTGAGCCTCTCCCCTGGAGAGAGCTTTACCAAGCGTAAGGAAGTGTCTGAAGAAATCTGTCAGGTGAGGTTAAAAGCACAAACAGCTCTTTGCATGCAGCCAGGCTGCAGCACCCTGTGCATTAACTGTTCCCCCCAGGTGTTCTCCAGCTCTGTTAAGGATCTCACAGCAGGCGTTTCCAGACATACGAATCACATCTCCAACTATAACTGTGAGGATCCCACTGTTACACTGAGGAGTCTCCGTGTAGGAAGCTTTGTTTTCAGGAATCTGTCGGTGAGTGTCGTTAATCCTGCCTTTTGCGCTGCCCTTGGTGAGGCACACCCTTGGCGCACAGCCCACGGCACAAACTGCTGAGTAGGCAGAGGTGGAGGAGCGAACACGGTTCCTGCTTGAAACGCAGCTGAACCGCTATGGGAACAGTCTGCTCTGATTTTAGGTTGGCGTTCCTTGGGTGCAAAGGGAAAGTGACGTACTTAAGCTGCCTCGTGAGTGACACAGGAGTTAGCATCGTCCTCACAAGTATTATTTGAACTGGTGGCATTCGACAGTCTAGCAGCTGACAGCTTTGGGGTATTGCATTTAGAAACAGGGTTTCCTTAATAAGACATTGCTTCCAGTTACGGCTTGTTTTCTCATCTTTCCTCCCAGCTTCCCAAAGTGCTTCTTGATTTTTGGTTATTTCTCTCTAGTTATGTGGCTGAAAATGCATTACATTCACTTATCTCAGAAGTCAAATAATGAGGAAAAGGCTGAAGACCTGCACTTACGAAAGCTGCAGGTAAGCTGCCTGCCTTCTCAGAAAAGGCCAGCCATGAACTAATTTGAACGTGTTGGATCTAAAAGCTGTAATTTGTTTTCATGTCCACACATTTTTTTTCTAATGAAGGAAATAAATCAGCTGCAACTAGCATTCCTCATGTCGTAGCCAGTAAGAACAGACAGTTGTGGTAGAGATCAGAATGTTTCTAAAATCGATTTGGGGAATCTGCACTAGCTGTCTTTGTCACTGTATTTTTTCATGTAGTCCTCCTTTTTGCCACCTTGTACTGTTTCATTTTTTGTCTGAGCTCAGTTTTGTAAACTCACGTTAGGAAGGGGAAGTAAAGACTGCCTGTCCAGTCCAGCCTTTATGTAGGTCACCGAGCACAGTAAGGTCTTCAGTTCCCCTGCTTGGTACCAGAGCAAGGCAGATTAGCAAGATAATTATTTATAGGAGCATTCTTACTGATTCTGGCAGGCCTGATAAGATGGCAAAGTTGTGAAGGGAGGGTTAAAGTTCTTGGCCTGGCAGTTGTGTACTGTTGCTGTTGTGGACTGGTCACCCTGATGACATTATGTGAAATATGGAAAAAGTGAAAAGCAATCCCCCTTCCAGAGACTCGCTGGTGACCTTTAAATTAAGGCTGGGAGTCTCATCATAAACTGCAGCTGCAGGATACATGACTTACTTCCCTTTCCTTCTGCTCTGAAAGGTTGTTTTCAGAGAAATTACCACTTATTGCAGAAAGGTCAGGTTCGTATAACCACATCTCAAGTGAGTAGACAGTGACCTTGTTTATCTCAGCGCAGTGTTCGCAATGGCATAATTCTGTGCTCTTTTAAAGCCCGTGCTGTTCTTGTTCATTTAGAGCCTGTTGCAGATTGACACGTTGTATGGGCTAGACTCAGCTGGTGCAAATTGTTCCTGTTCACTCAAATGGAACAGTGGTAGGTTACGCTTAGAGCAAGGTTTGGTGCTTTGTAACAGTTGTTCTTGAATTGGTCTTTGTCTGGTCTCCCTTGAAAATAATGCCTGGAGACTCTTTTCCCAGGGTTACGCTGCGCTGTTGGACCTGCCGAGGCTTTCGGTGTCATCTGCGGCAGGGTGACTGAGGCCTGCGTTGGGCGTTTTAGTTGATAACTTGCGCGTACTTTTGGAAATGAGGGGTAGCATTTACAAAAACCTGGACGAGCCGCTGGATTTCAGTGTGACTGAACTCTCAAACTGTTTATCTGATCTCAGATTGGATGGTAGCAGGGACAGGATTTCCACCCGGGGCTGGTGGTGTGTCTTCGTGCTTAATACAGAACTGAATCTTTAACTGGTAGCTGTCAAAAATTAAAATCCTGGTGATGCTTTCTGAGCTGCCACTGGAAATATTTCAGTGCTCTTTTAGATCTCTAAAACCTCATACTGCAGTGTGTGTAAACGTCGTACGTCAGGAACCATTGGTAACTGTTTCTTCAGTGGTGTCAGGCCGTACTCCTGTCTTTGTAGGTCTTTGCAATATTCTTTAACACACTTGAAAGGACCAAGAACTTTATCCATGTTTTCTTCCCACAGCTGACATTCAGGTCCTGTTTGGATGAAATCTTGAATGCAAGGCAGTGGCAACGTGCTACTCATCCAGGACAGCCCTAAGAATTAGTTGGTAAAAACTAAAAAAAATATAGATTTTAGACCATATTTAAACTCTTAACATTTTTTTTTTTAAGATCTATGTCTAACATTAAATACTAATCTTGAGAGTCAGGGAAATTTGGATGCAGCCTAGACTGTTCAAGTAGAACTTGAGTCTGTTTTTAATTGGCTAGTAAAAGAAGCATATCTCTATATACGAGATTATATATATATCTCTTTTCTTTTAACGTCTTTTTAATGTCAACTTATTCCTGTACTTCACAGATCTTAAATTGTTATCTAGACATCTGCCAAGAGATGGCAGTGAAGTGCTGTTCAACGTGCCGGATGAGATCGTGGGGAAATCTAGTGGCTCTGACAATACACAGCGCTCTTCCCTGGGGTTTCTGGTGGCCTCTCCTAGAACAGACCGGCGCTGATCAGCTTGTTTCCTAAACGCCGTGGGCTGAGGAAAATGTGCAGGAGTTTACATGATTGCCTGCTTTGCAGTGCTCTTCATTCATCTCTGGGAAGTGTTACGCTTCCATGCTGCGTGCAGAATAGATTTCCAAACTGTGCCTGGGCTTCTCTGTGTCTAAGAAAAATCCAGAAGCAGTTCTTGCGCTGGGCATCTCTTCCAGCTGGTGTAGATCCACGGACAGTAGTGATGCAACGCTGCTGTTCTCTTTAGGATGGTGTACTAAAAATAAAAAATCCATAACTCTCCAATATGAGTCACCTTGTATCGCTACTAGGTGCTGTATATATTCAAGTGTGGCAAGGCTTGTAGGCTGAGGTAAGCCCTGCTGTTTGTCAGAGTTACAAGAACAAACATGCTTTAGGATATGAAAGCTCTTCTTTGAGTCTCTGTTGTACACCCAGTCATTCTGGGCACGCCGGAACACAGAGCTCTTAATAGCGGAAAATCTTATTTTTTGCTCTCTGAATAACAGTGTTTTATGGAAAAGCTGGGTAGGAGGTTAGAGGGAAGCAGAAGATGCTCCATTTCATTGTCAATATCTAACGCTGAGACCACAAAGGAGGCTGCTTTGTTCTGCTGTGGTGGTTGTGCCTGCACCTGACAGGTAGGTGTGAGGTCTGCAGTAATTTGTCGGTGCTGGTACTTTCCTGGTACCTTTGAAGAAAGATGCAATAAGAATTTTTTTTTTACCTGGCTAACACTCACATCGGCAGCAGTGTTCCTTAGCTTTTCTGCTTAAGGACGCCATTCTGACCCAAGGCGTTTCTCATGCCTGTTACTCCCGCGCCGACGTAGCAGTTCCAGCTCTGGGACCCCAGCACCGTGTTCAGGGATTGCTGCCTGCTCCCCGGCTGTGGCCAGGGCTGGAGCGTGCTGCTTTGCCTCGGGGGACGGCAGGGGAGTGCCAGGGGCTGAGGGTGCGAGGCGAGGAGCAGTCCTGTCACTGCCTGGAGACCTGTGCTCCTCCAGGGCACCGCGGCGGTCTCCAGATGCCCCAGTGGGGTCAGGAGAGCCATGGAGCTGGAAGTGTCTCGGGCGATTACAGCCCCTCTGAAAGAGTTTTCCACTGGTCTGTGGGGATGCACTGAAAGTCACCAGTAATGGGCGTGGGGCAGAAGAATCTGGTAAGGGGTAATAAATATTCATTGTAAAGACACTTTCCATTGAAGAAGCTGGAGTAACCTTTGTGATGAGTGAACACAATTTATAACTATGTGAATAATAAATCTAAACCCAGCTGTTCGCAGTGCTGCCGTTGCTCTTACTGTTACCAAGTCCTGCTTGCAGCCGCGATCTCGGCCAGCGCGTCCCAGGTCCCGCTGCAGGGGGGTGCCTGCAGCAGAGGCCACAAGTTGGCTCTTGACCAAGGTGCAAAAGGACAAAAGTCGAGAGAGGACTGGGCCTTGGTCAGTGTCAGGGGGGTCAGGGGGGCTTCAAAGCGAGGTGATTTTTGTTCTGATAACCAAACCAAACCAAACCCCACCAGGAGATCCTGAAGCCCTTCACAGAAGAGGCGAGTTAAGGGCTGCAGGAGCGAGGGCCCAAGAACAGGCTCACCGAAGCTCGCCCGGCAGGACACGGTGTGGGACTCGGGTCTTCCGAGTTTGTCCCAGTCTTCTGGCCAAATCGCCGCAGCTAGAGCCGAGTTCTCCAGCCTGCTGCTGTTCCCCTTACCCCGGGGCTCCGAAGCAATCCTATTTTTTCCTCTGTGTCTGAGCCAACAACCAGTGAAGGCAGTGGGAATCCTTCCATTGACATCAACAGGCTTTGGTTCAGCCTCTTTTTGCAGAGGAGGGAACATAATCGTCAGCTCTAAGCGTCTTTGTAATTCATGTGGTGTTCGGGGGGTTTAGATCAAATATTGACTAAATTCTTCTTTCTTCTTAGAAATGAAGAACTGCGTCTTGTGCCAAAAAGCGTGCTGAAGCTGTTGTGTGTTATCACATGGAAACTCGTGCACAATGGCCAATCTGTGTTCCCACTTAGTCAAAATAAATGGTTGCTTAGCATCCAGAATCATCCCTGCTCAGGATTATCTCCCCATATGCCAGTGTTGCAGCGCTGAATGATCGGGATGTGCAGCGTGGAACAGAGAGAGCCTTTTGGTGGTGGTGGCCGCGCAGCACTAGCTGAAAGGGGTTGGATTTTTTTAGTAGTTGCCTAGAGTTTCTAGACTTACCTGAATAACACGTTAATTTGCTCCAGGGTGGTCATGGGATGCGAACCTGTGGTCATGGGATGCGAACAAGTGAAGTGGATTATTGTCAGCATCGCAAGTTTGCTTCGATAGCGGAGTATAGAGAAACTTTTAAGATTAAGGAAAAATCATTCCTGTCGATAAGAAGACTGAATGCAATCACCATGGCTTTTTGCTGTCTGTCAACATTGCATGTAAATTATTTTCTTCAACCTCTGGGTGTTCTGAGAAGTGCTTTGTGTTTTGTACCCGTCCGTATGTTCTCATGTGGTGCGCCAGGCTGGACCTGGGTTAAATTTTGACGCACAGTGCACGTTGCCTATGTCAGTGGAATTAACTGTGTGTCTTTGCTATGTTTCCTTGTTGAAAGGGCTTCCAACACGAGTGTGTCTCTGTCTTTGTTCTCCACACATGCCCAGAATATTTTCTTGAGTGTCTTTGGCTTTGGTCTGCCTTACTTCAGGAATCGTTGCGGCAGGCTGCGGGCAGGGGGTAAAAACTTGCTTGACCTTGTTAGGGCAATAAAACCTGCAAAATGTTCGCTGGTGGAGACTCTTTGCTGAATTCCCTGCTTTGATTCCTGATTGCCTTTGTCTTTCCATCTGTTCCTCTCCTCTGCAGCATTTCCACCCAAGCCTGCTCCGAAGCTGGTGGTTACTGCTCCGGTTCGCTGTACGCCAGCCGGGTTTGGGGCCGGCTGCCGACGTGCTCCTGGGCACCGCTCTGCTTTTGTTCCCCCACCTGGGGCTGGTTCGTTCTGTTTCTTTCTCTGACACAGGCACTTTCCTTGCAATGGAAGGACTGGCAGGGTTTTTAGGGAAAGTAGTAAAACCAGCGTCCTGTCCTTTTGCCCAGAATCTACTTTTTCATGCGGCCTCTTACCTGCGTTCTGGCCTTGCATTCCACCTCTACCACGTCATTTCAAAACGTTGTGCTTGCCGTGGTTCTGTCATCTGGTTACTGAGCTGGGGTTTCTTCCCTTACGGCTGGTACACCTTTTCTTTCCTCACTGTAAAGAATTAGCTGAGCAGTCCTTCCTGAGCTGTGTGTTGTAAATACCTTCATTCTTTTTTCCTCGGGTTCCTCCCCTGCCCTTTTAGACAAGTGAATTTCATGCTAGTAGAAACGCCCAGCAACTGTTCTGGTTTCTGTCGGGTCGCGCTGGATTACCTGGTGTAAGCGAGATCAGAATCTGACAGCTGGCTTCTCTTCAGTAAATTCATCCCAACCTCTGGCACCAGGGCACCGCTCGTATTGATTAGAGGCGCCTGCCCCTCACTTGTGTTCTCGCAGCGCTTTGTAAGGCGGGGTTTTGAACGAAGATGCTGGCATCCCAGGGCCGGCCTGCTCTGAGGAGGTATTTTCAAAGTGACTCCAGGATCTAAACAAATACACAAGTCTGCGATCGTGAAACACATTTGAGTTTGTTCCTTGTGGCTTGAATTTTCTTTCTAGTGCCTGAGAAGGATGTGCGTGTTGTTAAAGGGATTGGATTAAGTAGTTCTTGTCTGCGATTCGGATGGTTCTTTTAAAGTACGAATTGGAGAAGAGCTTCCAACTTAATATTATGAAGATGTTTCCCTTCCTCCTCTCGCATGCCCACTTTCCACTGTTTTCCCAGTGGCTTTGGAAACTTAATTAAATCTAAATAAATTTCTATATCAAGCTTGGCACAGAGTGCTATTGACAGTATAAACAAGGCAGACAAATTGTTTAATGCACAGGAAAAGAGATGGCGGAAAGGATAAAAATAAAAAACGGCGACAAGCTCCTTTTCCGCAAAGTCGCTGAAAGCAGGGTTCTGCCAGCCTCTGGGGCTCGCGGATCAGCCCTGCGAGGTGCGTGCCTGGTGCCGTCGGCTGGGCGTTGGGTGACGTGGGTAAGCTGGTGCAGGCCGTGCTGTTCCCTCCCCCCGTGCTGTGTAAGACCTTGGCGACTCACTAGGGCCGTGCTCGGCAGTACAAGCAGAAGTATTTCTAAGCCAAGTACTTCTAAGCAGTTAAACAAAATAGAAATTGAATTACAGACACTGAGCTTCAAAAAAGCGATCGCTGCGTGCGAGATGTCTGCTCCTCCGTGAAGATGTTCCCAATTCCCGCTTACTCTGCGTGCGTGGTGGGGCGAAATGGTTGTAAGCATCCCGGTTCGGGAATGTGGCGGCTCCTGCTGGCAGGGCAGAACACGACGGTATTTCCTACGGCAGGGTCTGCAGCCTGAAACCCCTTCTGCGTTGTGAGGCGGGGATGAGCTGTGTGCCTGTCAGTACTGAATGCTGTAAACCCCTGGACTCCGTAGCAAAACGAGCTCTTTGCGAGCCCTGTGTGCACATTTCAGCTCGCTCCGCCCGGGGTAGGTTCCACGCAGCCCTCGGCCCAATGGACTTCGGTCCGCCTGTCTCCCGGCCTGCAGCCAGGTGCTTCTTGGTGGCGTTACACGGAGCTCAAGGCAGTGGCACCCGCAGTCCCTAACTTGTATCAGGGTGTCGTGGGGCTGGATTATATCAGGGTGCCACCGGGCCCGTGGCTCACAGCTGCGTCCCCCGGCGCTGGCGGAGCTGTGCTGGGCCCGGAGCAGGTGCCCGTTACGCTGCAGCTGGTGGAGACGACTTCAGCAGAGCCACCTGTAGTGGTCAGCTGCTGGTAGGACGTTTCATTCTTTTTTATGCCTCCGTGGGGAAGGAAGATTGCTTCTGTCTCTCTGTTCTGCTGGTCCATGTGCAGCACTGCTTTTGTGCCTGTGCACAGCCCTTCCTGTAGGGTTTTCCTCCCCTCTGCCTTTAAGAGCGGAGGGAGAATGGGAAGCTGAAAACCTGCTGAGCAGAGCATTCTCTAAATTGCAATTCCAGCGGCTCTAAAGGAAAAAAGGCCCTGAGGTGACCTGTTGTTGTTTGCTCCGTACTTGTACAACTTATTGGTGCTGTCAGTTTTATTGTGTGGCCTTTGCGTACCAGTAACAGCAGCAGCCCCTGCTTTCCGTGGCAAAGGGAACGAGAGAGAAGGAACACGGAAGAACAAGAGAGTGAGTAATTAACAGTAAAGTCAGATCTCTCAAAACGTGACCTAGGCCATCCATAATGCTTGTAAAAATAAAAAATATAATGGACTTGAATTCTAAAGACGTTTCCTGACAAGCTGTAAGGGTCCATTGCAGAGCAGAGGTGTTTGCGTAGGTGTAAGTTACTAAACTGATTGTAAAGAAAACTGTTCAAAGCAAGCTTTAAAGTTTGAGGGATACTTTAAAAATAAACCTAGACTTGAGGGAGAAAAATATAACCGTAGCATTGACTTTCTTTGAGATAAGGTCTATGAGTTTTTTCCTCAAATAATTAGTAGGATATAAATACATCAGTTCAAAGAAATGTGTAAATCTCTTCTGACAAACATTATTATCGGGAGGCATTCTTTCTATCTGCAGGCATTGTTTCTTCTGCATCCATGGTTACTTATTCTCCCAGAAGGGTAAAAAAAAAACCTGTCTGTTACTAGGTATCATATTCTACCTTTGGCTAAAACCGTGATGGGTGAAATAGTTTTTCTGCATAATCTATCCTGGGACATGGTCAATAACTAACCTAGAGTAAAAGTTAATTACCAACTGGTTGGCGATGCCGTTAGAAGCGTACCCAGAGGTAAGAAGAGGCACATGAGATATGAAGGAGGTACGAAGAGAGCACTTTTCAGTAGGGTTGTGTGTGAACAGGAAAATAATACTTTTATCTTCTCTTACTTTATGTAGAAAAAGATTGTAACTCAGTAATTAAATCTGATATGCTGAAGTCTCATTTAGTATTAAAAAGTTATTTCAGATAAGTTGTTGTTTACAAAAATTGTGAGACAAGAATGAGGCAAGAACCAGTTGCATGATGGTGCCCTGGGTACGTTCGCTCCTGAGACTGTGTTACATACCTGCCTCATCAGAAAGCACTGCCTGGAATGGAGTGTCAGGAGGGCTCTGAGAGCCCCTCTGACCCCCTTATGGCCAGCTTAAATTTCATCGAGTAGATATGTTTGGGCTTTAATAAAAGTCCGTATCCTGCACCTCGGTCTGTAGCCACCTGAGACCAAATAGTCAGGGGGGTTAAAAAATAAATTAAAAAAAAAAAAAATCACAAACCAGCATTTCCTCCTCCTCTGTGCTGTTTGGCTCACGAGAAGTGCTATCACATGGCTATGACAGCAGGCTTCTCACTGATCAGGTGTTTCAGCCCGATTTCCCCGCGATTGTACTGGGTCTGCGTTTTCTGCTCAGAGCTGGCTGGAGTCGAGGTGTGCGCTGAGCTGCTGCTGCGGGGAGCAGACCTGCAGCGTGCCCCGCTGCTGTGGCAGCCGGAAGCAAAGCGCTGTGGCATCAGAAATCCATGGCATTCGCATTTTACAAGGCCAGAAGAGATTCACAGAACGGATCTTGAATAAAATGCTATCTGCGCAGGCTGCGAGTATATTGCTTTGCCAGGGACCACTGTACTGAGCAGATAACTTGTCGATACAGCTTTATCGCTGCAGTTCTTGTGTGCAGCTCTTATCAGTCTGCTGATATCTGATGGGGGGCAGGCTGATCACACGTATTTGCTCTCGCTTCTTATATTCATATCTGGTTTACTGCAGAAGGCCAAGATCGTGTAATATTGATTTCGACATATTCCAGGCAATGTCTTTTTCTAAGAACAGCAGCTTCATCCTGCTGGAAGAGCTGGCTTGTCTGGGCTGTCAGTGACCGCCCTGCGTTTGTCCACGTGCACTCCGGACAAGAGGCGGAGTGGATTTATTGATTAGCGTGCGACGAGTTGTTAACTTTTTCAAGCAGTGGTGGTGGTCCACGCAAAGGTGCCATACACCAAGCAGCACGGTTGATATTCTTCCTGAACAACAGCTAGGAGTGCCTGGGGAAATCCTAGCTCCTACTGAAGTGCTTTCCCCAGTTCCCTTGGCCGGGAAGCAGCGCAGCACGGCAGCGTCGCCTGGTCTTTAGGAGGTGGGTGCCCGCGGTGAGGACGTACCCGAGCGGGCTTTTGGCTGCCCTGTGCAGGCGCTGCCGAGTGGCCGTGGTAGCAGGGCTCAGCACGTCAGCCTGCTTCCCAGCTAGCATCGAGCGTCAGCTCTGAAGCTGGGACAGCCAGGCCAGCTGCTTGGAAATCAGCACGGTATAGACAGGGTCTAGATAATCGTGATCAAAGGCTGCATGCTGAAATGCCAGCTGCGATCCTGTGGAAAGCTTTGTGCTTTGTGAGGCTCAGATGATTTCACTTCCTTTGTGTAGCATCCTGGTGGCTTCGTGGTGGCTCTTGGCGTTTTCAGCCTTACCACGTACAGCAGCAGAAAGGCAAAAGCTGGTCTGAGGTACTGGCTTGGTGTAGATTACTTCCTAATGTGCTTTTCAGTAGCAGTTTGATTTAACTGCTTGAGAAAGATGCTGGATGTTTCTCAGCCCAGGTAAACACAGCCCCATTCTGTCAGGTGCTCTGCATTTAATGAGCCTTGCGCTAAGAGCGCCATAGCAGAGGTGACCTAAGAGACCGGTGGGTAATAGTTCATCTTCCGTAATAATGAGTTTCTCTAACCCTCTGTGCTGTTTTCCATCTGCCTTAGGTTTTCACTAGGTAAAAATTAAGGATGCTACAGATCGGAATTCCAATTCTGCTCCTTGTCACAAGGGACGACCACGCGCTGCACGATGAGCAGAAGAGGAGCCGTCAGGGTGGAGGTTTGCTGCTGCTGCTGCAGGGAATTCCCTTTGCAGGGAATGCCGGGGACCTGAGGCCCTTCTGCACTTGAGCAAGAGCCCAGAGCTTAATGTTAACGCGTAGGTGGGTCCTCGCTCAGGCACTGGGCTCCGGAGCTGACTGCAGCCTCAGCTCCACGTGCACTGACAGCCTGCCTGAACTGGCAGACGTCTCACTGCTGCGCTCCCTGAGCTCTCGTTTAAAGGCTGAGCGCTGCCGGGGATGAGGGATGAGTGGGAGACAGAAGCCCTGGGAGACTGGAGCTGTGCTGTGCTCGGGTAGGGGCTTGCAGGAGACCTGCAAAGCGAGGACACGTTAGCAGAGGCTGCGGAGAAGCAGCAGATGCCTGACCTGTGGAGCAGCAACGTGGTACTTCAGGGACTAACGGGGAGAGCTCATTTCAACGTCTGCGTGAACGCTGGCACAGTTATTTACTCTTAGTACTATTTGGTTCATATAAAGAGTTTTCTAAGCGTCCCATTTATATCAGTTGGTTTATAATTTGGACCCTCGCCTTCCAGATATGACAGAAAGAAAAATGGGATATGAAAGGCAGTGGGAGTTTTACAGTAAAGGATGTTTCTCTGAAATGGCTGGAGTGAAGCAAGATACATGGCATTAGGAAACATACCTCAATTTGTAGCTGCCAATAAAGCAGTCTTTCGTCCATCCCACTTGTCTAATAACAATTATTTGTTGTCAGAAATCATTTTAGTTGCAAGAGGCTAATTAAACTTTCCAATATGAACAGTAATATACAACACAGACAAGCAAATGAGGATATTAGGGTAGCGAGTGACTACATTTACCAAAGAGAGCTTCACGTCCTTTTCTGTCTACAAAAAGAGGAGAATAAGTGATAGCTGATGCAGAGCCCTGTAATAGGGGGCTGCCAACCGGAATATGTCACTTGCTTGGACGTTCTTTCATTCTGTGTTGCAAGCAGTGCCTCAAAACTGATAATGAACTAAGTGAAAGACAAGGTTTGAGATAAGGTCTGTATATAAATTATTTTTAAGTAACTCAGCGGGGATAAGAATAAACCAGCAGCTCTGGGGCACGTAGGTCAGGTGCCAGGTATGCCTTCAGGGCTGGGGTGCTTCAGAGTTTGTGTGATAATCCCCAGTTCTGTCAGCTGATCTTATTAAAAGATAGTTTTGACATTCAGAGGCCATAGCGGAGGTGAGATTTGTAGCAAAAGGTTATAATATCAGTTCTACAGGACGTGGAATTTATTGAAACTTTTTTCATCTGTTTGCGTTTGCTGCAAGCTGCACTGCACGATTGGAGCCGTGGGTTTGTTGCAGCAGTACGTGATTGTGTCGGGGCGGTCTGCTGGGACTAAGGCTCTGTTTCTTGTTGAGATCCATCGCTGCGTATCAGCGCTTGAGTTGAAAAACCTCTTCAAAGTTGTAGCCAGCTTCATCCTCCAAATCGGAGTAGAGCTGCAGTAGCTGTTGAAGCGGTGCAGAGGGCGAACCCGCGAGCTGGGGTCCAGCCGCCCTGTCAGCAGGTGCTGGGGAGGATGTTTTGATGCATTTGATTCGCTATTTACTTTGATGTTCCTACGGCAAACACAAAACCAGATGCTGTCTTTCAAACAACAGAGTTCTGAGCTCCTTGTGTGTAGCAACGTCTGCTTGAGTACGAGTCTGCAAATTCATTACTGAGACAGCCTTACCTTTTTTTATGCCCATGGCAATGGCTAGGTCCTGGTTTGTGTTTTAGAAGCCAAAGTGTATAACCTCAAAAGTCCTCCCAATGTTCTTTTAGGGGTTACAGGGTCCCTTTCTATGTTTTCTAAAAGATTTGGCAAGGCCAGCACGCGGGTACCTGCGGTCTGAGCTTTGGACGAGGTTTCCTCCCCTGCTCCCTGGGGAGGCAGAGCACGAGGGCTGACTGAGTGCTCTGCTCCAGGCTTTGTTTCACGGTCCTCAGGTTTCTGTCTTGTGTGGAAACTTGGGTAGCAGAATGTGTAATAAAACCAGATGGAACCCAGGCTTTTTTCTGGCTCTGAAATCTCTGTTAAGGAAAGAATTATTCTTGATTATTTTTCTATGGCTTGTGTTTATGAAGAAGGATGTTTTTCGAGGCTCCGTTAAAACAGCGTTTAGATACCGTGGAATTTTCTGTGACTCCTCATAGGTTAGATTCCTGTTAGCTGCCTTCCAAAACCTGTTCTCACGCAGCTAGCAGAAGAGACTGGTTTACGGCCACCTTTCTGTAAGGTGAAGAAAGGCACGCGTTCAAGCTCCGGCACAGTTTTTCTCAGCTGGCAGTGAGAGGAGGTGCTTCTCTTTCCCGCTTCGCCGCGCCTCGCAGGGATAAGGTATTCCTCCCTGAGAAAGGAAGCACAAAGGGAAGATCTTACTGATCAAATATAAAGATGTTGTAAATTTCCTTTGATGTTATAACTAAGTAGCTGCTTTTTGCAGTGTGTTGACTAACAAGAAACGCTCTTTTTCTTGGTACAATACTTATTTGCAGAAACTTCACCCCATGTGTCCTGGGAGCCAAATACCCGAATTCCTTCCGTGTGAACAGGGAAAAATCATTTACCTTCTCCCTTCCTCACCCTGTAATAATATGTTGCTTTACATGGAGGTACGAAAAGGGTGACATAATCTGTGATTCCTTGCTCTTATCCATAGCAATTTCCTTCTATCTTCCTGTGTCTGCCACCCACAGAAAAGGACTTTTTCAGTGTGCTTGTCAGCATTAGCTCCACTTTTTCCGAGCTTTCCTCCTCAACCCATTGCATCCTTCTCCCTCCTTCCTCCATCTCACTTTTATTGTGGCGTCCTCCCCGAGCTAAGGAGCAATAAGCAGCCATACTTTGCGTGAGTTACAGACGTACAACTTTCTTCCAATCCCTCGCTGTAATTAAGGGAGAACAGTCCGTTGCCTTGAAGAACGGGAAGCTCAAATCCATTTTTAAAACCTGATTTTTGTAATGCTCAATACCGCGTTGTTTGTGGGGCAGCATTAGGTTCTGGCTTGGGAGAGTCACGGTAACCGAATACCAATTGCACTGCTTCCAAGGAGTTTTCTCTGCGTGGCCGGACGGGTTGCTGCAGCCAGTTTCTCTGTCTCTAAAAAGATGATGCGGATTTGCACTTACCGAGTGCGGTACGGTGCTTTCAGCAAGCACTGCGTGCGGCACAGCAGCGTTACGATGATTAAAGAAGAAAGATGATAATCTTGAAAACATCCGCCTAGAAATATAATTGAAAATAAAACCTTAGTGTGTAGATTGAGAGAAGAGGATTTTTGCTTAGTCTAGTGACTCCATTAGTTTAAAGACCATTTCCGTGTACCCAGCAAAGATTATGCCCCCGGAGCAGATGTAGAGTTTGGAGTCCTGCTGAGGTGAATCATCTCTTCAGAGCTTGAGTTTGCTGGCAACAAAAAAAAGGAAACAGCTGGAGAAAGCTGAGAGAGGCTTTTGGGGGTAGGCTTCCTATAGATTATTCTCCTAATTGCTACAGCTGAGCACACAAGAAGAAAGGCAGAGCCAGGGGAGGTGTATTTATGGAAAGTATGTCCTTTCTGTTAGCTGATTGCCGGCGTTCTGATTAGCGTGCTGTTAGGGGTGAGGCTTTGCTTGAATTTTATCAAGCTCAGGCGTTTAACACAAATAAAAACATTAATTCTTAATAGCAATCTCTCATCATACCACTTTATTTTTGCAATGTATGTGCTGTTCTAATTGCTCTTAGGTGAGAAGTAGATCTGAAAATCAAAGCTCAGGCTCTGTGATTTACCAGTTCCCACCTCTCCGTGGGATGCGGCAGCAGTTGGTGGTGGTTTGTTTGTTTTTCAAATGGGCCGCAGAGCCCTAACTTGGACTACTTTGTGCTTGGTGCCCGTAACTCTGGAAGGGAAGGCAGCTGGAGCAGATCTGGCTTGTTACCACCGAACGCTTCAGAAATAATAAAAAGCTTGGACTGTCTAACTGTAGTTGCAGGGGGACTGAAAGCAGTGGGAAACAGCACGTAACAGTAACTGTCCAGGTTGAAACCAGTCCGGTTGGGTACTGAGCACTGAGTCCTGATGCAAGTTTTCTGCTCTAGGGTCAGCTCCATTTTGTAGATCGTTGCTTCCTCGGTTTTAAAGCCCTCCTCCGTTTAATCACATCCCAGCCAGGTTAACTGGGGGAAAGTGCGCTCATAGTAGATGCAAGAAAATGGCTCCCAGTGGAGTCCTGAGACCTGGGCACGTGGCTAGGCTTACTGGTTGTGCTAGCAAGCAGTGGGGGACGCAAAGCACGCAGGTGATAGCAGCGTTTCCAGACTTTTCCAGACCAGCCTGTCTCAAAGGGAGCTCCTGAAGCTGCCACGTCCGAGCGGAGGGACCGACCCCTGCAGCGCGGCGGGACGTGCCTGCGCCTTCCCGGGCGGCTCCGTCTGGGTCCGGACGCTTCAGCATCTCCCGGCTGCGTGCCGGGCTCGTTAGCCCTGTGTTAATCACAGCCTGCTCGCTGAGGTGCTGCCAGCTGACTGCTGCAGGTTAGGAAGGTACCGGAGACAAAGCACTTGCACAGAATAACTGTTTGATGACCGAACTTTCGTCTGGCGTTAGAAAATGGGTGCACATTTAGAGCTAGGATAAACACGAGTGGTTGTTGGCTTTGTTCTTTGAGATAGATGAACTAGTCCGTGTGTTCCTTTAGCATTGTTTCAGTCTGCTGTCACTAATAAATCCAGCCTCCTGAAGAGGCACTTCAGTGGAGATTTAATACAGACTTCTGGAAATGGTTATTGCCCTCAGATGCAGTGAAAGCTAAGGGCTCTACCAAAACAAGCAGTTATAAATCTAAGCACTTTTTTTTTGTCTGCTTTTAAATCGTGAGATCATGTAGATGACTTCAAGCTTTTTTTAGTGTAAGAGGCAACGTAAGGAATGAGTAGCGCTTTGGGAATCTTTGAGCATTAGCTACTACTCTTTCTACCGCTTACTAAGGCCATAATGCTGGAAAGGCCTGAAGATCGTCGTCCCCTACTTTCCCTTTCCATTAGAGCAGTTGCTGTGGTTTAAAACCCCAGTAGAGGCAAGCTGTAGTGTGCTTGTGAGGCTTCTTTAACGTTTTTGTTTCAGTGCTTGTTTTTCGCAGCTGCTGTAGTCTGTTCCCGGGGTTAAGTCCCGTTATATACCTGGGGTTGGAATTTGCTTGCGCAAGAGCTGTGCGCATCCACAGGCACGATGCAGAAGTGCTGTTCGGCTGGCGATGGCTCACGGGGCAGGGAGAGCTCTCTGGCCCCTGCCCTGGTATATCGGTGCCCAGGGCTTGTTAGCAGGGTTATGTGCTAACAAAAGCCAAATAATGTATTGTTACGCTGAAAACACTTTGCCTGCCTTCTGGCACCGTAACTCTGTGCTGTCTGCCTCCTGATCAGCCGGCTGCTCTGCTCTGGGCCTCTCCAACGGGATGGAAGCTCGGCTCCTCGCTGCGGAGCAGCTACCCTGAGCGGGATGCGATCAGCTTTTCAGGCTGGGATCCTGCTGAGGGCAAACTCTCCGGAGGTCTGAAAGCCTGTATAAAACTTGGTTGCATCTGTGCTCTGTTCCGTAAATGCCAGCTCACTGGTAGCTTCGGTGTGCCCGCAGACATGCTGCTACTGGCAGAGAATTGCTCTTATTTCCCCTGTGCCTCCTGCTGTTTTCATTAGGTTTGTAATGTCATTTTCTTCAGCTGGATGATTAGTGTCTGTTTTCTTTGTTAATGCTTGAGTTCAATTCATTTAAAAAACTGATAAGGAACCGTATTTCACTCCTTGAAATTGCGGAGGTACTTGGAGAGCCTTTTGTGTTCCTAGCAGCTGTAACATCCACGTTGAGTTGGGAGAAGGCTTGAAAAACTGAGACCCTTAAAAATGCCTGCTGCGTCTGGCAACGTTAAATGGCTGGGCCGCTGCGTGCCAGACAGGAGCACGCTGAACAGGAAGCAAAGGAAGATGGCAAGAGTTGTTTGTTGCGAAAGCACACAGCACCCCACCACTGTCGGACACGGCATCTCCAGCGCTTGCGGCTGCGCCGCCAGGTTGGAAGCTTGGTGCTCCAGGGAGGACCTGGCAGCTTTCGGTGGGGCTGTGGATCCAAGGGAGAGGTGAAAGACGGCAGGGGACACTTGCAGGCTGATCTGTACAGGGAGCCCATTTTTCTGAGGAACTGGTAGAGAAAAACCTGTTTTATCCATCCCCAGAGATCTTTGAAACAGCGAAATGCAGAAGTGCGGCAGGTAGGCTGGTGGGTGGCAGCACATCAGTGGTGACGGGCGCGCTGTTTGGGGACGTCCTGACACTTGGTCCCCTGGGTTGTTCACTGATGTGCTGTTGGCCTGGAGGCCCCTTGGGATATCATTCCTAGTTCTTAATCACTGGCTTCTGGGTTATTGAAATGCGTTGAGGTAGCTGGTAGTGCCGACAGCAGCTTTAATTGCCCTCGGTGAACTAGAGAACTCCCCGAAAAGTCAGTGAGCATGGAGGGAGGTGGGTATTGGGCGTCCCTAAGCTGCACCCTGCAGCCAGGGGGGTGATAAGGTTTCCTGGAAAATCAGTTTTGGGGAGCAGGGCATGGAGTGACGCGGTGCAGTTCTTCCCTTTGTCCTTCTGTGGTAGCCATCCTGGGTACAAATCCCTCTTCTCACTCGTCATGGCACATTTGCTGTGTATCTTTGGGATTGCTTTGTACAAATAGTTTACTCAGTGCTAAGAGCCCTGAATACACATCATTAATTTCTTCTGCTATGGGATTTGTGCTCAATTCTTTATTTTCATATATATCCAATAAATATTCAAAGCACTGGGCTAAGGAGCATTCTACAGGACGCATCTCTCACTCTTTTCTGCCGAAGTTGTTCTACTTATTAGGAAAAACTTGGTCTTTGAGAGAGCAGTGGTAGGGAAAAATGATTAGAGTCGATGGGGTAGAGGACTCCTGGGAGGGACAAAGTGAGACAAAGGTATCCTGGATTCTAATTCCGTCTCTCCTGAATATTTATTTATGCAAAAAAAGAACAGGTTCAGTAGGAGAAGCAGAACAAGGTCTTTCTGTGAAGTACTCGGGAGCTCCTCTTTGAAGCCGTGTCAGCTGAGGAATCGCAAGTGAAAGCCAGCGGGCAGGAGCAGGGCTTGCAGCGCGCTGCCACACAGTCCGACCTTGTCGGCATGCTGGGGGCTCCTCGCATCGCCGCGGCTCAGCGCCCTCGCTGTGCTGGGGGCTTGCACGGGGAGCCGGGTGCGCGGTTTTGTGTGGCTACAGGTGCCTCTGGACAAAGAGATTTGTTTCTGTTTTGGGGTGGTAGCGATTCCTGGTCAGTCACCACAAGAATTTCAACTGGACACGCTATTTTTTCTTACCTGCAGTTATTCATTTATAGAAGGTTTTAAAATTTTCAGGAAACCAAAGTAACGCTGTTCTGCGTGGGACCTCTGCTCAGAGGCTGGGGCCTTGGAGGAAGGGGACACCGGAGTGTTTCTCCTGGCACGCCTCGTGGCCCCTTCCAGAGCCGTACAGCTGCTGCCTCGCAGTGCCGTGGGGTGTGTTTGCATGAGCACGTGTACGTGTTTCTGTGCTGAC
The DNA here is from genome assembly GCF_040182565.1 of Anser cygnoides. Taxonomy (NCBI): domain Eukaryota; kingdom Metazoa; phylum Chordata; class Aves; order Anseriformes; family Anatidae; genus Anser; species Anser cygnoides. The sequence goes on from NC_089882.1 coordinate 4,235,954, forward strand.
GGCAGCCTGGGGTAAAGCAACGGTATGCTTTTTGGTTTCTTTTAAATTTTGTTTTGTTTTGTAATTGGCCAAAAGTTGTCCGCATACACCTAGGTTACCAGATCCCAAGGGGGATGGATCCCTGGTGCTGCTTGTGGAGTCAGCCTGGCTTGTTCCCTGCCACAGCCAGGGGCTGCCTGGGGCCTGCCCCCAGCGGAGGCAGCAGGGCTCCCTCCTGGGCCGTGCCAGCTCCAGCCTGCCCTCAGCACAGCGGGTACGTTTGGGATGCAGCCTTCCTCATCCGCAGGTACCAAGTAGCTTCCCAGCATCTGTAGCCCGCATATTGCTTCATTTCTTCAAGGGAGCTTAGTGTGAATTTAGCAATTGAATGCTTCTGGGCAAAAGGCTTGGCCAGTGTGTCGGTCCGCATGTGTGGCTGTAAAACAGGAGCAGATCTGCATCGGCGGAGCCGGGTTCTGTCGTCTCGCCTTCTGCCAGCACCTGCAGCTGCGGGATTCGTGGGTTTGGTGATCCAAGTTAGTGCGATGAAGCCGGTCGTCAGGTTACTTAAATTTGATATCCCGGTAGAGGTAGCAAATCCAACACAGGAAAACATTTAACTTCTAAACCCACATCTGCTTAAAAGGCTGCTTACAAGGAATGCTAAAGGAACAGCTGAGAGTTCGATGCCTTCAGGCAAAGCGGCTTGGGAAGGACACCGAAAGCTAGCGTGACTGAAATGGGAAGTGAAAGAGACCCTTCAAAGGGGGGCTTCTTCACAGAGGGAGGGAAATGCAAAGAACATCGAGAAACGGTCAGAATGTGTTCTGATTAATTGAAAAAGCACAAGATAAGCTAAAAAGATTTGGATGAATTGACAGTCATAATAAAATAACACTCTGAAACGAAGTCTTTAACAGTCTGGCATTCATCCTGTTTTTGCATTTAATAGGTAATCAATAGTAAAATAATAAACAGTAATACAAGTCCCATTCACATTTTATTTAAAACATAAAATGGATTAATAACATGCTAGTGTATAGGAAACAAAAAGTTAATAAGAAAGATCTTTTTGTTTGAATGGAGGGAGGCGTCCCCTGGTCAGACGGATCCATTCTTGGTCTTGTGCTGGCCAGTGCATTTGTAGCTGACCAGGGAAAGGAAGGAACAGTGAGGTGATAAAGTGTGATCGTACATGGCTTAGTGCTCTGTAAAAATATATATATATATGTAAAGAAGGTTCTTCAGGAGTGAGTATACAGCATTTCCCACAAAACACAGGGCTCCTTAGTGAAATTATTAGGTAGCAGATTTAAAACAACCAAAAGGAAGCAGTCTTTCTGCCCACAGCATGTAATTACGTTATGGAGCTCATCACCACAGGATGTTGCAGAGATCTGAACTATAACTGTACTCAAAAAGGGATGCAATAGATTTTTGGAGGCTGGGTCCACTGGTAAATATTAAATAAAACCGCCTCAGTTAACTCCTGGCTCAGAAGCTCCCCAGGCTGCCTCTGAGGGAGGCGTGCTTGAAGAGCGTCATGCTTTCCTTGTCATAAAAATCATAAAAATCAGCAATCGGCTGCTTGCAGACGGGGTGCTGTGCCAGTGGACCTTTTCCCTGACCTGCTGTATCAGTTCTCAGGTGTTCATTTTCAGACCTAGCAATGAAATTTGAAAAACGTCCACGGGCAAGAAGATATTAGTTTTGAAACATCTTCTCTCAGATTGAGTCAGTAACTTGAAGCTGTTTATAAATTATCTTTGTTCTGGTGCATCTTCTTCAGGGGCTAACCCGCCTCCTACCACTTGGGGAAAGCGAGCATCTCTGAAGTGCCTTTGTGCGCCTCTTGGCCTGCTTTCATCAGCGCTGCTTATTTGTGCTGTAGGCAGGTGCTGTCACTGCTCACCGGCTGTCATTTACCTGCAGGTACATCTCTAGAAAAGCTTTCTTATACGAGCAGGAAGAAAAGCAGAAGCAGCCGAACCACCCCCAGATGTTTTCATCTCTGTTGGAAGAACTGCAGAATTAGAGGTTGGCTCCAGTTAAAGGGCATCGGGCACTTTGCACGTGCAAGACACGTCGCAGCTTCGCCTTGTGCCTTCCCCTTCGCCTTGTGCCTTCTCCTTCACCTTGAAGTGACACGCAGCACCTTGTGCGGGGGCTTGGGGACAGCTCGGTGCCCCCCTGCCGCCAGCAGGCAGCTGCCCGTGGCTTCTGGGCACCAACCCGTGTGCCCCAGGCATGGCTGGCATCTCAGCGCTCAACTTGTTTTCCAGCCTGTCCCAAATTGTGCACAGAAAGGGGTGTTTTTGTTGACCAGCTGCGTGTACGCTCCTGGCAGGATGTAAGAGAGCTAGGTAGTGCAGCATGACGAGCAGTGCAAAGCAGCACAAAGCCCAGTTCCAGCTCATTAGGCTGGCTTACTAGCGCTAATGATTAGGCTGTGTAACCACTGCAAAATCAACAATATTGCTGTTTCCTATGAGCTCCTACCACTAGAAATGGGAATACTGGTGACGAGTTGTGTTAATGTGTGAAAAATTATTTTTAGCTTTCCACTTGGAATTAAAAAAAAAAAAAAACATTAATCTAGTAAGTTAAATATTTCCGAGCATGGTAATTAGCAGCCTTGTTGACAGAAGGATTGCCTCCTATTAATAGATAGGCATCTCCGCGTCAGTCAAGTTTTGCCACCTTTGTTTTGAGCTGTGGGAATTGGTGCTGGAGCTGATGCAGGTCGTACAAACGAAGATGTGAGATCCACAACTCACCTGTGCTCATATGAGCAGCGCGTGCTGTTTAGGTGGTGAGAAGAAACTGGGAGTCTGAGCCACTGCCTGCATTATGTACCGTCGAGACAAGGTTATGTCTGGGAATCAGAATGGTGAAATAACAGCTGCTCTGTTTTAACCAAAATGGAAGAATTTCTTCTTCTCTGTTACAGAAGTGAGCAAAATCTCTCTTTGTGATAGCCCCGTAGTTGAGCAGCCTGTTTCTGGGATCTGGTCGTTAGCTCCAGGATGCCAGCCGTGACACCACGTTACGTGGATGTGTACGTGTCTGCTGTGTGGGGAAAGGGATCTTTTCTACCCTTCCCTCACCTGGAAGATTCCCAGGAAAATTCCCTGGGAAAAAGGAGCAGCTGGTGTGTTGAGTTCCGTGTAACATGGCCGCATTTTACTGGAGAATGCGTCCAGTTGTAACGATGGTTAAATTCTGCAGGACTTTTTTCATGGGAGCAAGAAGTCCCTCTGCGAACCCACCGTTCGCTTCCAGAACTCTGCTCAGCCCCTCGTTTTGGGTAGCTGCCTGCTTTGCTCTCCCTGTCCCCTCACAAGGGAGCAGCTGAAGGTGGGTAGGGAAAGCAAACCAGGCCAGGGCTTTCCTTCCTGAACCTGAGCTGACGCGTATATAATTGACAAGCCTTTGGATTTGTGGTAGTCTGAACCTGCCAGTAAACAACCTTGGAGAGTGATTCATAATAATGCGCTAGTGGAAATATTTCTCGGTGTTCAGACCCACGTTTTTGTATCAAAGAAAAATTGGTAGTTAATCCTGTAGTCATTCCTGACTTAATGGGCACCTGCTAATAATTAAAATTTAATTCAATAGTTAAGACTGAAAATGAGAAAACTTAGGTGATGGAGAATTCAACAGGTTAAAAATAAGTGATCTTGAGTGACATATATTGTGTATCATTTGAGTAAATAAAGCTGTCACATTTTGTATTTTAGTTCCTTCTTGAAATCGTCCCACTTGCTTGCCTAGGGCTAAATTTGAATATTGCTGCTTCAGGGTAACACACCTCTGATTCAATCTAGGCAGGAAAAAATAAAAATAAAAAAGCTGATGGTGCATGCTAGGAAGTTGATATTAGACCATATGACTAATTTTAGTTTGAAAATACCTTTTTTTTTTTTTTTGTGCCATAAGAGGCTTATCTTTTACCTGACTTGAGACTTCCCACACAAAGCTAAGCACGATTTACCTAGCACGGGGTGGGTCGATGTACTTTAAGGTGGAAAAAGTCATTAGCTGTCTCCTGCTGAGACCTTGTATTGAGAAAAGCCAAATTATGAGCTGCTGAGTTTAGCACAAGGGAAGGGGAAATTACTGTTTGTTATTTCACTGCTTGCTTCTTGGATCTCGTGGACTTGTTAGCTGAGCCCGTTACATGGCTGTTGAGGTGGCTGGGGATGGGCTCGCAATTGAAACGAAGGAGGAAGTTTGTAAGAAAACTGACACGAGATGCCTTTCCCATTGCGCAGGTTCGTGGAAAAAACATTCACCGCAATCTGTTGAATCCTCCTGCTGCCGCTGCCTGCTACAGCGTCAGTGGCAGGAGTCGAAAGCAAAATGCTGCCTTTGCTGATTCATCTTGGGAAGCTTTTCTGCTATTTCTATTTCCTTGCAGCAACTGAACACGTTTTGTTGAAATATCCTAGCCAATACCAAGTGCAGAGAGATTGAGGGCCTCTGAAAGGGTGCGTGCCTGCCTGAGTGAGTGAGGTGTTCCACGGGACCTGTGGAGGTGTTCAGCTTTGGGGATCCTCCTACAGCTCATCAGCTTATGGTTCTTTATTTTTTTAAAGCTTTATCTATTTACAAGTGTTTCAGGGCTTTTGAGAATATTTCATAGGAGTAGTTTCTTCAGATTTTAGTAGGTCAAGCTTGTATATAACCAGTACAACAGAAGTAGTTAGATTTATTTTTTTTTAAAGTGCTGGTGCTTTAGAAATTTTCACCATAAATGAGGATTTTTATTCACAGGAATTTGGGAACTTGTTGATGTTAAATAGATCGTATCTTGCCAGTTTGAAAACTTTGCTCTGTTTCTCCTGCCGTGGGGAAGGGCCGGCCAGGTAGGGAGGGTCCGGCCGCGCACACCTCGGGTGGTCTTGTGGGAAGCAGGAGTGCAGTCGTACGATGGCCATTTTGATGCTAATCTCATTAAATATCTCTACTGGATACACGGCAGTAAAAAACCACTCGGTTCTGGTGTCTGGAGTCGGAACCTCTCTCAGGGCGCAGGCAGGTGACAGCTCCGGTTCCTGAGGGCCTGGCCCCGATCCTCCTGGGGCCCTACAGCGGGAGGCGCGGGCCCGTGGCGGCCCCCCCGATGGCTTTGTGGGGTGACGTGGCCATGACGGGGAGCCCCGCGGCAGCGGCTGCGAGGCACCAGGCCCGGCCCGAGCCCGTTGGGGCGGTGCCCTCACTGCCGCCCTTTCTGGAGGGTGCTGGTGTGACTTTGTTTTAGTAAGCACCTTAGACAGAAGCTGTAATTCTCTGGGTATTGCTCTATTGGAAGAAAGCTCTCATAAATTTCAAGCAGCAGAAACTTGCATTTCCAGAATTTAAAGCCCCAGAAGACACAGAAGTTCAGTGCCTATTGATATGCTGATTATTTCAAGGTCAGGCCAGCAATCAGGAGCCGTTGCGCTGTCACTCATTATGGTAATAGCCTTATCTTTAAGTGAGGCTTCTTCACTCCGCTCTCGCAGCAGAATTCGAGATTTGGTTATTTGTCCTGCCGAGCCCCTGCCTTCGCTCCCCTGGTGCTTCAGGGGAAACGTGCAGCCGCGGCTGGTGTAAAGGCGGCGCTGGCGCAAAGGCGAGGGCCCTCGCTTCGAGGTGGGACTGCAACAGCGTGCTCGGGAGGATGGCTCTGTGAGGAGGTCACCGAGCTTGGGACCCTGCGTCCTGCTGGCAGCTGTTGGAAACCAACGTGCAAATACAAACGCATCTGTAACTGGACAACTACTTTTGAAATAACGTTAAATTAAGCTCTTCATACTGCTAGGAGAGTGGGATGGAAGTGCTCTTGGCACTGGATTTGTTGAAGTATGACGTATCGAGTTAGGAAACAGCAAAGCATTGTTTTATGTTGAATTGCTATTTTTATGTAAATGAAAAACACTACTAGCATGCATTCAAAAGCTTTTTGCCAAGACTGTGCCTTGTACATTAATAAGAGGCTATAACAAGGAAATCATAATATACAATGTATTTTTCATAAACTAAATTGTTGGCTTCTTTAACTGTAACTTTAGTATATACAATATATAATTGCAATGCTTTATAAGCATTTCTTAACAAGAGCATTTTTTGAGCAGTCACTAAAAAGCAGTAATCAGTAATAAAAATGAGGGCATTAGCACTCAGACCACAATAAAAGCATCATTAAAATGTAAGTCCTAAGGTATACTACTTTAAATTTGCCTCATTACATGGGCAATTAGGGAATAAACAATAAAAAGTCAGTTTTTTTCCTATAATTTCTTATCCTAACTACCTTTTAAAAGTTTAATTAACGTAAAAAACCAACCCGTGGTGGGGTGAGCCAAGGTTTAGCGAGCAGTACCATCCTTCAGAGCCATCGGCGATCACCGCCCGTTCCCCTCGCAGCGGCGGTGCAAAGCGCGCTGCTGCCTTCAGCGCTTTCCCAGGTAGGCAGGAGGGTGCTGGCCGAGCGTCGAGGGCACGGCACAGCCCTCTGTGACATGCACGGCCCCATTCCTGCTCCTCCGGGGAAACAGGAGCAGACTCCAGCGTTAACTGTGCGCGTTCTGTTATACTGAGATGGGTGTTGATGAAGGTAGCAGTCACTGAACAATTTCGGGTACCAGTTTTGTAATCTGTCTGGTTTCATCTGGACGGATACGTTAGCAGTAACAGATCAGATCTGGCAGTAACAGAAATCAGGAGGAAAAAGTGCTAGGGAACCAGAGCTGTTCTGGCAAGAATAAATGGTTAAAAAAAAAAAAAGGTAAACAAATAGTTCCTTCTGTGCAATAGGACACACCGAGATTTTGTTTCCCTCAAAAGCAATGATTCCAAACTTCAGGAAGGAAGTGCATAGGGCAGGAACTTAGCAGTGTGAACTGTGAACTTAGAAGCTGGGTTTTCTGAACTACTTCTAATGAAAAACAAGCTTCTGCTTGGATGTTGTTTAATGAACTTCGTAGCTGAGTGTATTTAGGAGGGTTGAGGCCAAAGGGTGAGTTCCTTGGCCAAAGGCAAAAAACAAAACGCTTTATTGGTGATTAATAGGAAGTACAAGAAAGGAAAATGTGTATTCACTTGGCACATGCCATGGTACTGGCATTTGTGTCAGTTGAGGAGCATCTGGAAGAGAATAGGACACAGACATCTGTAGTTGTAGTGCATCGGACACGTGTTTTGAGAAGAAATCCACTTTGGAAGTGGTACATTAATTGAAAGCTTTGCCATAAAATCCTGAGATATGAAGATTAATGGCTTCGGATAAGGTGGGGCATTGTTGTTGTTTTCAACATACAATGTTAGTTAAACAGTGATTATTGAAATTTTGGGCCTGGGTTAGAGATTTCATAAACACTGACAATGGGCTTTGCAGATCTCATCTCATAACTTTTTGCCAGCCTACAGGAGAAGGAGACCTCGTAGCACTGAGCGTCCCCCATGGAGCTCCTGCACGCGGTACCCGATAGGGATGTGGGGTGCAGGTGCTGGTGCTGCCAGGAGCTCTGCGCGGTGGCTGGGGGAGCTGAGCAAACGGCCCAGACCTGCGCTGGGGTTTGGGCAGCAGCAAATGGCACCGCGCTCATTGGAAGTGTGAGAAGGAACTTAAAGCGGGGAACAAATAATTGCCAGAGATAAAATGGGGCCACGAGATGGCTGATGCTGCTGACAGGAAAGGCCAGAGGAAGATTATATAGTTGGAAATACTCGGAGATGTGTTCTCCGTGTAATTAGAAAGAGGACCTAGGTACGTTATTTTGGAGTGATGGAGAAACTTAGGCGATCTCATTGCAGATAGTGGGGTAAATTTATTTCTCCATCTAGTTATGTTTCCGTGAGATTTTTATCTAGTAATTGTGTTTGTCTGCAGCGTACAGACTGATGGCAACCTGGTCCTGCTTAACCTGTGATGTCTGTCAGGATCACAGCGTTGGAAGGCGTGACTGACGTGCTGATTCTTTAGGTATTACCTTCGGGAATCCCAGCACCCTGGAACAAGGGAGTAGGAGATGTTAAACAGATGGGAGAGTTTGCAAATACACCATAACTGCCGGCGTGGGAATATCAAGCAGCCATGCAGTGAGGATATTGTAAGATATTTTTCTGTAGCTTGGTTAAATATCCAGCTATATCTAAATCTTCACGAGCTAATATATTGAGCCTCCTTTCTAACCCCCTAAAGTACAGAATGAGGACAGTGGAGAAGGAGCAATTAAAGACAAGACAAAAATACCTACTTGTTAAAGAAAGGGTTCAATACTTTGTTTCTTTGCTAAAGGGGAAAAAGAAAAGAAAAAAAAAAAAGGATATAAGCTCAGGTAGTAACTTTAAATTAGCTTAGCTTGCTGATGCCTTAAGACTGGGGATTAGTGAATTTAATTATGGGAGCCAGGAAACGCATTAAGATAACGTTGGGCCTTAAACTAAAACCCACAAAGCAATGAAATTAAAGTTGGTTTGTGTTCCATCTTTATAATGTCCCGTTCTTGCTGTGCTGCAGCACAGGAGGCCCTCCCCGCTCGGCTTGGTGCTCAGCGTCTGCTTCGGCGTGCTGCTTGTGACCGAACGAGTGACCTTCAGGAGCCTTTTGCAGTATGGGGAATGGGCTGCTCTAGTGTCACAACTGCGTGTGAGCTAAAATGTGCTAGGTAGGCTCAGGTAGGTCAGGTCGCCGTGCGGCTCAGCGTCGCCCTGTTCCTGTCCCGGTGTCCAGCTTTGCTGAGGTTCCACCCAAACTGATTGCATCGGGCTGGGCGGCTGCCGCGAGGAGCGTTGGGCGTTGTGGTAAGGTACAGGAGGTTATGGGCACAATGCTGCTACTGTCCTAGGAGAAATCTGGGTTCGTTCCTGCTTTGCTTTCACCTTCCTGCTCTAGCTAGTCTGCTGGTCATTCTTATTTTTTATAGCTGGGCTTTGTATTTACTTTTCATTTTTTAAGAAAAAAGATCAAGATTAAACCCTTTTAAGACGACTTTTATGAGGAGTCCTAATTCTTAGCCTGTTTGCTGACAAATTATATAGTATTGACCTTTCTCTTGCCCTCACTGGATGTTGATTTTTCTTCCATTTGCTGGTATGGAAGTTGCGCACCCCTTACCTTGCGTTTTTAACTTAAAAGCGATACAGTTTTAGGGGAACATAAGATTGCTTTGAAAAACAAAACCAATTTACTTGTCTTGGGTAATGCCATTCTTCCCTGTGCTTTCTGTTACTTAGTGTCTTTTTTTTTTTTTTGTATTTACTATTTATCTTTTATCTGATAAAACGCCTTTAAAAATGATTTCAGTCCAGAAGTACTGTGCTCCCTTCTTCTAACCAGAGGAACTGGGAAAGTTAAATGTGTGAATTCAGAAAGTTTTTGAGGAATAGAAAAGGTTTGAGTCCCCTTGAAAGACTTCAGCTCAAAGAGCTTGAGTACCAGAGCAGTCTGTGGCCGCGTTTATCAGTGAGGTAAATACCCGAGGCACATTGCGAGCAGAAGCGTGCATGGCCTTGTGAGTGCTGGCACCAGGCTCAGCAAACGAGCAAACCTCGGGAGTTCCCATTCATCGTCTTCATCATCAGGTGTCAGTCCTTCAGCACGTCTGGGACGCTGTCCTAGTTCCTGCTGTTGGCCAAGAAGTAAGTGACCCAAGAAAGTGCTGGTTGGGTCTGAGTCTTTGTATTCCTACTGCACGGCCTCCGAAGGTCCTTTCTGGCTTTGGAGTCACTGGTGCATTCTGGTCATCTGAATTTCTGTAGGAAAGAAACGTAACTAAATCCATGACAGTTACTTATATCCCTAGTAAATCAGCAATATCATAAAGATGGCTCTGGATTCATTGTGTTAAATTATATTAAAAATGTAGAGAATAACAGACTGAAACTCATGGAAAGATGCTGCTGCTTTCTGCAGAGCTTGTCTGGTTTTATGGCTTTGTTTGGTGAGTTTAGCAGCCCTCTTATCCATTCTGTACTCTTAGCTTTATGTCAGTTTATATATTCCTTGTTTTATGGATCACTGGAAGATAATTCTGTTGTTTTCTATTAGACCTTTAGTAAATAAAATGTCAGGATTTTTTCCGGTGCTGCATACGCCAGTATCCAGCTGGTATATCAAGTGCCTTGCCTTCTTGTTTGTTCCAGGGATTCTCTTGTTTTCACGTTGGTTTAAATCATTAATCCTGATCGTATTTTTCACAGAATAAAAATAAGTATTTAAAATGTGTATTCAGTAGCATTTTTTATGCCTTCCGTACCACTTCTAGAAGTGCGATTTAGAAAGAAAACAAAGAGCCTCTTCCAGCTCCACTGAGTTTATGTGGAGCATTTTCTTTAAATTCACACGAGCACTGCCTAGCTTGTAAGGCTTGCGAGAAAACAGCATGGTGCTGCAACCCACAGCAGGTTCCGTCTGTAGGCAGAGCTGGATATTCAGACCCTATCCCGTGTTTGATAAATACAGAATTTTTGGTTTGGGGTAAAAGTCATTTGGGGCTGCGTTGGGAATTTGAGAGCTTTTACCCATCCCCAGTGCCTCTGGGCTGCCTGTGTGGAGTCCTGCAGCTCCGGCAGCAGTACCTGGCTCGTGGCTGCCACGCGTGCCTCGGAGCTGGCCGAGCGCTGGGCAGCAGGACGAGCCCCGCAGCCACGGCAGGATGCTTGGTGCTGCGTCGCCGTTTCAGCACGCAAACATCCCAGCAACACAGCTAATGGTTAACGCAGCGGGCCTGGTGTACAGGCTCTTTGCAGGTACCTGGTCTCCATCAGTACAGGAGCTCATGCTCTTTCTCGCTGGTATATTCGCATCCTGTTGTCTGAGTTCCTCTCGGGATCTTTTAGAGTCTTGAGTGTTGCAATTTCGTTCGGTTTTGGATGGGTTGGCATCTCATTTTGATGCTATAGACATGTCATTGTCACCGCCATGATGGCCATTTCAGGATTTTATTGGTAGCTGTATGTTTTGGAAGTCTGCTAGTGAAACGCCTGGAAAATGAAGTTTATTTTAATGCCATGTAATTGCAAAGAAAATTGAAAGTTGTTTGGGATCCTCCTGATTCAGCACTTCCGCAATTCCTTGAAAAGTAGTCTTTGTTGATCGTTCTGCAAATAGCGATTCGGCTTAATTAGGGGAGTTTTCTTACTGAAGGTACGGGCACGTACATCGCACGCGGCCACCAACCCCACTCCCCTTTCGTCACACGGGGGCTGTGTCTGACACTTCGGCAGGGCAGCCTGCGATGTGAGACGTTCTCTCCTCTCCTGCTTTCTTGTACTCCGAGGCACAGGGCGACACGCAGCAGAGATTTGCCGTCTGCCTGGAGTTTTGCGGGTGCCGTCTCCTTGTGCTGCTTCCCTGCGCCCCCCGCAGCGCGTCCGCCAGCTGCAGCCCTGCCTGCTGCACGGGGACGTGCGGAGGGCCCCGCGCCGTGCTCCTACAGCCCCGCTCCTAAATGCCACGTCGGGCTGGTGGCGCCCAGAGCCGCACGGTGGAGGCTGGGACACGAGGCTGGGTGCAGGTGGTAGGGCCCGAGTGCCGACAAGAAATGCCAAATGACCTTGCCAAGCTCGCTGACTTGTTGGTCTGTCCTCACACAGGGTTTGCATGCATACTAAGCAGCTTCCCTATGAAAAATCCTTGAATCCCAAAGATGCTATTCACAGTAATTGCACTTTAAGAGGAAAAAAGGGCATTGCAGTGTTGTTATTTACAGTGCTCTCTGCACAGTGGCTTTTGTGACAACTAAATAAAGCTCAGCCACTTGTGTTACTCCTTAGTTATGCTTTTTCCTCTTACTTTTTTTTTAAAGACATTAAAGCATTAAGACATTAAAAACATCCTCGGTCTGTGCAAGTTCTGTATAAATGGAAGGATGATTAGAGGTAGAAAAGTCCCTTTAGCAAGGGGGACATTTTAATACGCAAAAAAGCATAGTAGAAATTGTGTGGTTTCAGGCTTAGGAAACTGTTGCTACTCTTGCTGGTATGTGAGGCTTAAAGTTAATTTCTAACAACTTCATATCAGTTGTATTAATTTTCTCCTATCAAATGCGTCTCCGTGATTCCCTGTCTGTATTGCCGAGCTCGGTGCCTGATCCTAAGGCAGGTGGGAGTTCCCCCGTGCTGGCGGCGGACCCAGGCTCGTCCCGCGCGGAGCGTGCCTCCGGCTGCGCTCGCTGCGGGCACCCGGGGCAGCCAGTGCCGGGCGGGCGCCTGCTGCCTCTGCCTCCAAGCTCCCTGCCCGTGTCGGCAGCCCGAGGGCCGGGTGCTGTCCCAAGGAAAGGTGCCCAACTGCTTACACCAGGTGTGCCAAACACTTATGTTTCCCCCTCTGCAGCGACACCTGCATGGCGCAGTGTAGGGCCCGCGTCCTTCCCCTGGGTCGCAGGTTACTGATAATACGTTGCTGAGCCTTTTCTTCTGTACTCTAAGATGGTTATTTATTGATCTGCTTTTGGCAGCTGGTGAAATGCCAACTTTTGGTTTTAGCCACTGGCCTCATTTTATTTAAACCTTATAAAATTTTATCATTTCTCTTCAGTGGGGAGAATGTGTAAACACTTCTCCTAGAGTGGTTTAGAGCACGGCTTTTCGTATTTTTCTGCTTTAACCCTTAAAACTCTCATTGTGCAGATTTCATAAAGGGAACATGAAAAATTCCCTCACCCATCCTTCCTCCAGTGTTTTAAAGGCAGTGACCTATCTGTAACAGTGTTGGCCTGAAGGGAGAGCGAGGGAGCCACGGTGACATTCAGAATTCCTGCAGATATAAACAAAATTAATGATAAGTAACAGCCCAAACAAAATTCATGGCCAACTGTTCTTTTTTTGTTGTCTTTTTTTTTGTATTGACAACAAAACAAAATTGTATGTCCTTAGAAAGTAAAGACCAAAGTTTTTTTGGTTTGCATTCCTGAATGCTAATTGCTCTTGTAGTGCAGAAAAACATGCAGAAGGACATCTGGCTTGGGGATTAATCTTTTGACACAGAAGGGTTGGAGAGCACTACTGGGTTTCTTTGTGGGAACTGCAGAGATGGAGACAGATGCGGCAAGAATCACAAAACCTATTAAAAGTCAGCCTTCCTGTATTATTAATATTCAGTTACCATACGCAGGTTTCTCTATAGTGATAAAAAAGAACATTTACAGAATGTTGTAACAAAATATCCTGACCATTATTACTATAAATAAGTTTATTTATAAGAAGATTCTTGGATGAACTTCAGGAGTGTCACTTTTCAGGGCTGATGTATTCACTCAAGAGCTCTTGAAGATGAGAACTTTGAGAATATTTGGGGGCTGTTAAATACGTCGTCATTTTAAGTCATCCAGCTATTCTCTCTATGTTTTCCTAGTATTTATTCTGTTACTTTTACCACTAAATTGTCATCTGAATGTTTATTATCTCCTCATTATGCAGTTAGAGCCCCTGATCCCTGTGCTGCTCAGAACGTTCCTAGCAGAGCTGCTTGGAGCTGATCCTGTTGTAGTGTGGTCATATTGCTCCGGACTGGGCTGTAGTTAGCATGACCTCCTCTTTGAAGGGACTAAGTATTTATAAATTTAGAAGACCAGAAAAAGCAGTTCCGATAATGATGTCTGACCTGCTGTGTCACAAAAGCCGTTGCCTTTCACTGGCTGAAATAATTGCTTTGCAGGGATCCTGTTAGAATAGTGCCGTGTTGTGTGGATCCAATATCACTGGCAAATAAATGGAAAATAACAGAGGGACTTGAAAACACCTGAGTAATGTAGGCTGTTGTTCATTGTTTATACTTTTTTTGGGGGGGTTGCTATATTTATATATGGACTAATTAATTTTCGTATTCCCAAACTGGATAATAAAAGGTTAATCAGTTGCCTACAGCATAGACTATGGGAAACAAAAGTAGGTTGTGCCAATGTTGAGAGGAAAGAGCGCACTCACATTTCACTGTATTTCTGACTGACAACTTTGTGGATCCATCCAGCCGTGAGCTTACAGCAGCCCTGCAGGGAGCTGCTTTCCTTCAGCTCCGTGTTGCTCGCTGGGGCAGACCTGGCTGCAGTACCGCTGGGTTCGAAGTTTTACCTAACATGGGTCCTCCCAAGGAGTGAGCTGATAGAATACACCCATCCATATCGATATCCTTCCTGCACTTGTGCTGGAGAGAATATCGATGACTTCCATTTTAATAAATCATCTAGCTAGTACTAGTGGTGAGCTGCTTATATAATTAAAATTCCCGTCTAATTCAACTTCCATGTGTGAAAGATCATAGTAAAACTCTGTGCATGTTCTTCTGTCTTGTGATGCTCCATATTTCCCTTGGTGAAGTTACTTGTGGATTTCATTTGGGTTTCACTGCTGAAGAATGCCACAGCTTTGATAGCATGCGACAGCCTTAGAAGCAGATTGTGAAGCAGGATTTTTTTTCTGCTTTATCTTTGTTTTAATTTTGCTAGGCATTTCACTTGTCTCTAAACCCTGCAGTACCGCAAAAATGGCACAGAGAAATATCTCTGTGTACAAAACACTGGCACCAGATCTAATGTTAGCCTTTTCATTACTCACCTCTTATGGTAACAACCAGACAGACCCGGAGAAAAGAGGTTGTGTGATGTACAATAGCAGATTTCAGCTGGGTCTAAACAGATGGAAGCAGGAAATGAGAAATAGTGACAAACATTACATGCCTTGTATTCTTTGCAATAAATTCATCTGAATGCTGAGTTGCTGTGTATATCTGCAAAATATGTCTACAGCTAATTTTAGGGGCACGGTTTATTTTATTTGGCATGTATATAGCCTTTGGCTTGTCCCCTGTGGCTGTAGGCAAATAATATATTTTTATAGAGCTCTGTTTGCTTTTATGTATTTTTTTGGCAGCAATTAAGCGTTCTAAATTCTTTTCTCCTAAGAATTTGTATCTGGTTTTAGTCCTCTTTTGTCTAATACATATCTTTGCTGCAAACGTATCAGTGCTACTCATAGGCAAGAAAAGAGTTTCACTGGGGCCGCGACAGGAGGGATGACAGATCAAAGTGCTTCTGTCAGTTCTGCGTCTTGTTCCAGCTCTGTCAGTTAGACACAAGTGCTGTGACCGGTGGTGCGGGTGTCCCGGGGTCGTAGCACCAGTTTGGTTCGATTCCCAAGGCTCTAACACAAGACCCACAAAACCAATGCGCTACAAAATCAATTATCGTTATTGCTGTGGCTTCCAGAGCTACATGATAGAGATGGAATTGTTGAAATTCAGTAGTGCTAATCAAGACCAAGAGTAAAGCAGTCCCATTCTGCATATTGCAAGCAGTGAAAGATCAGAATGGGGAAGGCAAGTGATGGTGGTACAGGAAACCAAAATTAAACACAAATTACAGGTGGTGTTGGTTGCCAGTGTGCATGGTTATTCAAAAGGGGTATCTGCCCAAAGTCATATAGTTAGACTAAGCAGACCGTCTGGTTTCTGACCCACTGGAATTGGCATGGGCGAGTTATTTCAGGTAAACTTAGGAAGTCTGACAGTAAGGCAGTAACACAACACAGATCTGGGTAGGGATGAACACCTTTTTTGAAAGAATTTGCGTGAGGCAAGTGTATTGTTGTAGTCCTGAAGGAATTTCACGCAAGGCATTTTCCATTCAGTTACCAGACTCCCATCCGAAACCCAGGGTGCTCGTGCTGGTGGGGCATCTCGACCTACGCGTGTTCTCCAAGGCTGTTACAAAGGACCCGTAGGAGCTGCAAAGCCACCCGTCTGAACTGTGAGTTTGAGGTGAGCTCAGAGTTCTGGATCGGGCCTCACCACGAGAAGTCACCACCAGTTTGATGTGACGAACTCAGCAGGATGCTTTGAGTGCCGGAATTGTCAGAATTTGCATGCTCTGCTATCTGCAGGGTGCAAACATATGAATATTTAGCAGGAAATTCAGGTGATAAAACAGCACAATTTGTTCAGAATCAGCTAATTCTACATTCCATTAGTACAAAGTGAAGAATGCTGCAGATTGGGACCATGTATTCATACAAATAAGTTCTTAAATTATTTTTTTTCCTTATGCCACCTGTTCTGGCAGCTAAAAATAAAATAGAATTTTGTATTGTATTATTACTTGAAAATGGAAACAAATGAAACAAGGCTGCACAGAAGTCATTTTCATTCTGTGCTATCCATTCCCGTGTCAGCTCTCCATTAGTCATGATCACTGGCAGCGCGGGCAGGGCTGCTGCTTCTTATGCTTGTGGGCAAACGTTTGCATTGTAGCTCATTGATTCTAGGAAATCATAATAGAACTGAGAGTGTGCTTACTCCTGTGACTATTTGCTTACCTTAAGTTTGCAGAGACTGATTGAATCTGAAGACAAACAGCCTAATATTTTCAGTAGAAGTATTGGATTCATAAATCTTCAGTTCATCCCTTCGTTAAAATTTCATATTCTGTAAAGAAAGATTGTAGATGGGGTAACCGAAATGTACAACAACTTGTTCAATCATCCCTCCCCGATTTCCATAGCGCCGAATTACCCCGTCATATAGCAGTGTGCGTGCCTCCGTTGTGTATGGCTGCTGACTTGGTGGCACGACAGGTGAGGTGCAGGATTACCGTCAGCGTAATTCTTGGCAGGAATAAGAAATACACGCTTACTTACAAAAGTCAAGATACTTCCTTACACCTAGGGGTATTGGAGGTTATTCTGTGGGTTTAATTGCAAATACGACAGTTCTCATGCAAAATGTTGACTTTCTGTGATGCTCTCCACTCCAGATATTTACAGTTGGTGCCCCCGGTATGGGTGCAGAGAGCTGTGCCCTTACTTGGAGCCCTTACTTGGGAAAGTCCACCATGGGTAGATGGTAGCCATTGGTTTTGAAAAGCGGGTCGTGTAGATGTATGTATTTCATCTGAAGTATCTGCTGCTGATCTCGGGCACTTGAGTGTCCTGCCCAAGCCTGCAAATAGCAGCTTGCACTCAAGAACAACTGTTTGTTGTTTTTTTTTTTTTTAACTTCAAGAAAAAGCAGCCCAATACTCTCTTTCATATGGTTTGGAAAACATAGAGTTCTGCAATAAAATTTCCCAACTAGTTTGCCAAAAATTGTAAAGTGTATTTTCTACAGTTGCAGTCTTACCCCTGAAAATGCTCATCTGTAATTGCTGTTAATGGGTGACCATACAAGCATTATCACTGAAGGATATTTGGCTGCTTCTCGTTTCATTCCTCTTGACCTTCTAATTTAGAAATGCAAGGCGTTTATGTGATGAATGCCATCTAGGAGTCCTTTTGTCCTGCCTTCCCTTTTGTCCCACTGTTCCAGAGGCGCATAGTTTCCTGAATCCAACGGAGCAGGAGTTAGCAAATCTATTTTTTAAAATTGCAGTGTGTAGCTTGCTGTCACATTTCTTCATAGCTCCTAATTAAAAGCAAATAACCCACAAACTTAGCTTTAGATTTCTGTAGATACGTATATTAGTACACAAAAAAAGTACTTTGCCACTTGATTACGCCGTTAGTGACGACCTTGTTTCTAGCACTCCACGTTTCTAACAAAACCTGTCAGCTTTAAAGTGAATCTGGGCCTTCAAGTCTGACGTGGTTTGTTAGTCCCATTGTACAAACCTTGCTTTAAGCAGCTGTGTCCTGTAACGCTGCTTGATTGCCTCTTCTGTCAGAAGCAAAGCTGCCTTCTGCCCTCACTTACTTGTCCTACCCTCCAGCGACAGCCACGCTAGCACTGAGATTTTGAGGATTTTGTTTTTCTTAATATTTTAATTGTGGCAGTTTTACCATCATATCGTTTGGTGGATTTACGTTCTTATCTCTGCCCTCCGGCCTCTTTAGACCGTTATGTCTTTTGGATACAGATTGCTTCTTTTCCCTTGGTCTGCCTCAAGGTCTGTTATTCTTTTTAATTTGTTTGCAGTTGAGCATCCAGCGAAAATAGGTTCTCGTGCCCAGTGTTGGGGGCAGGATGGACAAAGCAGAGCTTAGCAAAGCTGCGACGGTACGAAAGCCCAGGGCAGCGGGGCGAATAAGGGAAATAAAGGAACTCTGAAAAGAAATGGCGCATGAAAAAAGACACTTCTCAGTTCAGAGAAATAAGGCGGTGTCGGATTGTCCGTGTGGCAGGCGGCTAGAGATGGCCAGCAGAAAGGAGAGGGCAGAGCAGGGCCGTGCGGTGTCCGGCCTCCGTGAAGCACTGCCAGGTGCTGTGGCGTCGCGGCCAGCCCTGCGCCATGAAACCTGCCTGGGCCTTCACTGCCTGGGCTCAGGTGTATCTCAAAGAAAGTGAAAGGAACAATATTTTCAAGTGATAACCAAAATAATGTAAGTTCCAGCGAGCACAGCAGAGCGATCCTTCAAAGAGCACTCAGAGCCGTGTGTGAGGGCTGGGCTGAAGCCTGCGCGAGCTGGTAGTGACATTCAGCACCTTAAATCTGCTCTCCAGATGCCCGCAGGTTTTTTGTTCTAACTGGTGTTTTTTGTTGCTGTGGGTTGGTGTTGGTTCTGGTTTGGGTTCTTTATGTGTGTTAACCTCCCCATGACGTGACGTGCCCGTTGGACGTTGGCAGGGCCGAAGGAGGCCGCTGGCCTTAGAGGCTCCGGGCAGGGCCGCGCACTGAAGGCCATGCTTGCTCCCACCGCACAGTGGTGCTTGCGGGGCGGCCTGTCTTCATGTGCCCTTCCTCTGCCTGTGCTGGTCTAGCAGTGCTCCCACCCAAATCCTGGAAATAATCAGGATTTCGGTGTCTTCTTCCCCTTTCTTAAACAATCACGTTCCCACTGGCTGGAAAACGTGTGACTCAGAAGTCTTAGATTGTCTCTGATGAATTCAGTTTGTGTTTCCCAGTTCTGAGTATGTCAAATATGTTAATTTGCTTTTCATTTTTTAAAATTCTGCCTGGTGAAGAACAGAGTGTCAAACTTGAATTGCCAGCCTTTCAACTGAGACCAAATAACTGTGATTTAATATGGTACAAAATCTTTTTGTTTTCATCTGAATAACATTTTTTGTTTGGAATCTGTTTCCCTCTCTAGTTAATTGGGGAAAGATGCTTAGTTTTATGTGTAAGAGCAGTATATCTTTTTGTTTGTTTGTTTTCTGTTGGTTGGCCATGCAGCTGAACATTTCTTTTTTTGATTGTTACAGCAAGACTTGTGCATCCCTTCCTTGCATCAGAAGTCATATGGTCAGCAGTGGAACAAATTCTGTTTGTAAGTGTAAATCGGAAGCAAATTCTTGATGGCTACGTGATTGTTCTAGCAGGACGTTACTGTATGTTAAATCCCATGGGGCTATTAATATCAAATAAATTGGAAACTAAGAAGTAGATTTTATTTCATTTCCAAGATAATTTTAAATAACCAAATTGATTTTTTTTAGTGACCGTGATCTGCCAGTTCTGTTCAGAATGTTTTTTTCTACTTTGCTGAAATCCTTCATCTGAGCTGGTACTTCCCAGTTACTGACATGCTTTATTTTCAGTAGGGGTTTATAGTGTATGTTAAAATGTCAGACAAACTGTTGAAATAGAGCATCACGATGACATAAAATTTGGTGCTTGCTGGCCCAATTGTTTCACGATGAATGATGAATTCAGAAAAACAGGGTAGGAAATAAGCAGAAAAACAGGTATTTGGGACAATTATATTTTAATATGAAAAAAGGAATTTTTAATAATGCCTTAATGTTCTTGAAGAAAATATACTGGATGATTACGTTTGTTCACTCTTTTTTTTTAATCCATCAGGAAAACAGGAACTACGAAGTATGAAATTATGAAAATACTGATAATGTTCTACCTGTTTACCAGACCAAATGACTCGTTAGGCCATTGTTCAGTATTATTAAAAGAAAAAAAAAGAAAGAAAAAATGGAGGGTGTGCTTAAGATGTTTTGGGCGCTGCTTGTTTAATGTGAACAATATGCCTGAGGAAAACCTTCAGTTAATTTAAACTTAGAATCCAATTGGGTAATCCAGCAGAACCACTAAAATTAGGTTTAGAAATAAGTTTGCTTCATATTCTCAAGCAACCTTTTTCTTAGATATTTTTCTAATTAAGAACAAAAGAAATAAATTATATAATCTTATTTCATTGCCAGTTCGTTTTTTTTTTTTTTTTTTTGCCTCCTCACTCAGTCTGCTGCTGCTTTAAAAAGAAAAAATGTTTTGACAGTGTCAAATACCAAGGTTGGTACTGAAGTTAAGTGAGGTTTTAATTCCTCCCGCTGCTGCAGGTTAGCAGATCTGTTTGTTCTCCAGCCGCTTAGCATATGACCTTGAGCAAGACAGCAAAGGCTAAATATTTCAGAAAGTGGTCTTTAATTAGACAAATTTCTGTTCTCTACTAAATGCCTTGGGGGTGCTTGAATCAGGATGCTGGAAAAACACGTTTACTGGGCCTTGCTTCTCTGAGATGGGAAGTCAAGCTGCATGAGTAAAGAGGCTCTGCGACTTCGGCCGCTCAGGGTAGAAGAAGCTCCAACACGATGTTCAGTGGTGGGCTTCTGCTTGCAGGTGCAGCCCGGCACTTAAACGAATGGAAAGTTAAACGTAGTATAAAAGCTGCTAACGAAACCTGACTGCTTTGTGTGGAGGCACTAGATTAACAGTTAAAACTATTTAGCTGCCACGCTTTGCCTCTGTGAAAACCAGAGCACAAAATAATAGCTATCAGATCTCTTCTTGCCCCGCTCACCCTGCTATAGCTACTTTTAGCTCATTCTCTTCCTTGTTATTCTCTCTGGCTGTAGTTCGCCCCTCTGAGAGTTTGTGTGGAGAAGCTGTGCCAGAGGCTTCCTAGCCCAGCAATCTCCAGCAGCAGCAGCGCGGCGGCCGGGCATGCTGGAGCAGACGTGGTGTGCTGCCCTCCGGGGCATGCAGGTGACACATTTTCAGAAGGATGTCAGAGAAGTGACAGAGGCCCCACCGGCGTGTGCAGTTTTGTCCCAGGAGGAATGGTGAGTGCTTATTAGGAATGTATAATTGACTGGTGCAAGGAAACTTCTCAGAGGTTTGTCACTGAGTAAATCCACTGCCCCTTTTGTGTAAGGTCCTCTGTTTACCAGTGGTGCTGTTTTCAAGGCTTTCATGTAGTTACAGTGTGAGCTTTGAAATCGTATATTAATGAAAAAAGCAGTCACAGAGCTACTAGGCATGTATAGAAACCCGTTCACAAACCTGGTGGCATGGATGCTCCGTAAGTGCTTTTGTGTCAGGCTATTTTATCCTTAAATCCTGAGACTGACTTAAGTGACTCTGGGTGCTCTCTCCTGTGTCTTTAGGCATTCAGCAGCCATTCTCCACAGCTGCGTTATCTGCCAGTGTCTCAGGTGCAATTATTTTCTGTTGCACAGGTTTAAAAAAAACAATCTCTCATAAACTTATTGGGGTCACTCTTGTGAGTCTCCTGTCTATTGGGTCTCCTTATTTTATGCATGTGTAAGTTGCTGTTTCTGAATAACCTTTTGAAAAAGTCTTGAAAAGCTGAATGTGGCTGAAAAATCTATAGCAGACTATTGTAACGACATAATAGAATATGGCACAAAAGTAAGACCTTTCTCCAGGTCTTCCTAACACAGTTTTACAGCAGATATGTAACTGTATCAAGTACTATTGTTGAGCTTTTAAAAATTCCATAGAAAAGTTAGTATTTTCTGTCCCTTCAGTAACAGATTGGTGTGTGTGTGGTCGCCAGTTTTATTGGCAAGTTTATTAACTTCCTTGCTACCATAGTTATGGCTGAGAAATAGAACTTATTTTTCTTCTCTTTATTATGACTGTTTTTCCTCAGCTTTACTTATTGACTTAAAACTGTGATGTCTCAGAACCCCAGTTGGAGCCAGCCCCCTATTGCACTA
Source organism: Anser cygnoides (assembly GCF_040182565.1). Classification (NCBI taxonomy): domain Eukaryota; kingdom Metazoa; phylum Chordata; class Aves; order Anseriformes; family Anatidae; genus Anser; species Anser cygnoides. The sequence goes on from NC_089882.1 coordinate 4,257,762, forward strand.
AGTGCTATACATTAAAGGAACGATATGTAATGTTGCCAATAATGCTTGAGGCATTGATAAAACCGAAGCCTTCCCCGCTATTCAGCCTGTTGCATATGTATTCTGCAGTCTGTCCAGCAAGGAAACATTAGATCTGATTCATCAAGGTAGTTAAAGACAAGCTTAATGTTGAGTAAATGAAAAGTCCCACTGATTTCCTCAGGCTACTCATTTGTTAGAGATAGACAAATGCTGATATACAATGATGGATTGAATTTATAATGTACAAAACACGCATATGCCATTTTAGCAGGTGAATTTAAAGATTATCATACTCTGATGATAAATACTTTTGGGAAAAATTCTTGCTTCACCACATGAGTTATCCGTGCCTCTCCAGACACACTACCAGCAAAAACCCAGGGACGCCAGTAGTGTGGGTTGTGATTTTCAGTGTAGAGGTTTCAGAAGGGAGGTTTCAAGAATATGTATGTGTGTCGGGTGAAAGCTGACCAGCCAAGGGCAAGATAGTTATTAAATATTTTTTGTTTAACAAAAGTAGGAATATTTCCTGAAATAAAAGGCTGTTGTAATGGCTATTACGGAAATATCCATGCCATTATTTGACACATCTAAAACCTTAATGATAAAGAGGTTCCCAGTAGTGGCGTAGTGTGCTGAGGAATTAGTTGTAGTGTCACCGAACAAAAGTTTTACCAGTTATTAGGAGACGCAATTGGGTTCAGTGCCTTTGAAGTAAGAGGAGAAGAAGGCAGAAACTGTACGGCAGGCTTTCTGGCCTCCAGAAAGCTTGTGGATACTTTGCAAGCAAGCACACTACGTTTTGCAGAAGGAGGTAGTGGCCTTGCAGTGGGCAGGAAACAAAGGATAAAGGCATTTCAGGTTTACAACGTTTTCAGATAAAAGAGATAAACCATAGAAGCTGCAAAGGTTAAAACGAAAATCTAGCAGCAGCTGAACCTAATGTCTGTGGTCTGAAACTGAAGCATATTTGGATTGAAAAAATAATTTACAATGCCTTTTTGTTTTATTTTTACAAAATTAAGAGAAATGATTACCCTAGGCATTCTTTTTGTAACACCAACACACCAAGAGTGCAGCATGCTGGACATCCTTTCCCCTTCGTGCCAGCCGGTGTCATGCTAATCCTGCTGTCAGTGTGATGACGAGATGTCGCCAGAATGCACGATGCTGCTGCAGCATTCTTCTCCCAGCTGTCCTGGACAGGTGATTAACTTGCACACTTGCCATGCTTAAAGGAAGCGGGGCATGCAGAAATAATAGAAGGATGCCTTGTTAGTTGCCGTGACCGACATACAAATACTTCATTGATGAGAAATAATTCCCCTGATACTAATAGCAAGGCATTCAAAATGTCCATGTAAACCAAAATGGTGGGTTTACTTCTGTGTTCTCATCAGTGAGTAAACTTGAGATGACCATTTGCTTGTCGTGGCTATATTGATTGCTGTAAATAATGACACTCCAAGAACATGAATACTTATGCTCCAAATATAAATGCTGAGAGCAGCCAAAGGAAGAAAACAAAACAAAAAATTGCCAACAAGCTTAGGGTAGCTGTTACCAGAGGAATCTCAGAAATGGTTGGAAACTTAAGTCTTAATGATTAGTAGTAGTCGGTATCTTAGAATTATCAGCAGCTATTACTTTATACCTCGTTGCCCTTAGGACCTTGCATTGTGATAAGACATCCATTTAAATCCAGTTCTGGCAACTACAGTTGGTTCCCCTGTGTCACATCGTAACACAAAGAAGTCATCCGGGATAGTCAAGGATCTGCTCTTGTGCAGACTGTACGTAATTTTCTTTAGTGCTCAGTTCTGAAATGAGTAATTATATTTGATGCTAATAGTTTTATTTTTCTGTTCTACAATTTAATAATATAAAAATTGACAAGGTATGGATACTGAAAGGAGCTATCACTCAGGCCAAGCCATTTCTCTAAAGCTCCTGCTTATCTTAACTCTGCAACGTCTGCTTTGCCAGACGAGCACTGTACGATGTGCTGCAGCTGACTGTGACCATGCAATGTAAACCGGGACACTGGGAGAGAGACCCTGGCTTTGAGCTTCACTCATGAGAAGCTCACTGTGCTTTTATTCCTTGGTATCTAAATAAGAGCTGCACCAAACATACAATAAAAGAAAGTTTTTACATCTGTAGTGTTCTGCCTTCTGTGAGGGTGAGGCTTTTTTCTTTCTTTCTTTCTTTCTTTTTATCTTCTTTAAGAGCCTTTGTTCTCCTCTGGAGAAAGAGGAGAAGGGGAGCAGCTTTGTAGCAGGAACAGAGAGAAGAGACTCCTGCCTGAAGATGGGCAGGATGGGGGCAATCGCAGGGGATTCGGCTACCCAGAACGCTTGCTTTCTGCTTCCTCACGCTGCGAAGCTGCACTGCAGCGGGGTTGGCAGGGGGACTGTTCACATATGCAAATACTGCCCGAGTTAGTAATGATTTCTGGGATCAGGAACCACTAGAGTCGGTAGTTACTAATTCTTTCCTTTGGACAAGGACGCATATTTTGTTACCAGCATTACGTGACTGGAGCATGGAAATTCGTCTTTTGATGAGCATGGTAGTGCTTGTAAATAGTGCTTATATGAATGCTTGTATATATATTTGTTTTCCATTATTATTACAGATTTTTTTCGGTAGCTTTTAGCGAATTACTGAGTTTTGGCAGAAATAATCATATTTACTTAGCAAATCTTTTCAGAAAAATCTTGCTATGTACTTCAGATTCTCATCTCTAATTCTCATCTCTTTTTCACTGTTATATTTCTAACTGCTTTTAAAAAACGTTGTTAAAGCATGAACTGTGTTTTCTAAATGTAGAGAGCAATAGAAAAAGGGCAGGTTATATTTCTGGTTGGGTCACTTACTCAAGATAAGAGTAATAGCGGTAAAATGATTGATGTGCCCTTCTGCTAAACTGTTTACAGGTGTTAATCTGTGCCATACTGCTTGGTAATCCAGCTGCTGGCTAGCCCGGAGATGCCTGGCAGGGATGGAGTCAGTTGCTTGTGCTTCCCCTGTGTATTGTCCTGTTCCTGCTAACTCCTCTGTTCCTTTCTCTAAACGAAAGGAGACAATCTCAGAGTGATGGATGATCGTCTCCTTTTTCCTTTCATTAACTACTAACCGCAATAGAAAGCAGGCTTGCTGCTGTAGGACCTGGGCAGATGGTCAGATGAAATAATAGATAAGGAAGGCTGGAGTCCTTCAAACCCCTTTTAATGGTGGATTTTAACGAGGAGCAAATTGGATGTTTCAAGAAGTAATACTGGGCAACAGGAGAGTAATCATTTTGTTTATTTAGTAATTTGTAGGCTGATGGCCCTAACTCATTTGAGAATACAGAATTGTTGTTAAGGATGTATCTGAAGCCCCTGGTCATCAGGATTCCCATAAAATACATTTATTAATCTGCAAAATCTTAAGTGTGCTTATATTGATTGCCTGCTCTCCGACATCAAGCCAAACAGTTCTTACCAATTCATCCCTTGCGTGTGCAGCGCTGCGCGTGTCAGCCTCCAGAGAAGGATTTGCATTGTGCTGCTGGGTGTCCACACCTACTGTTCGCATATAAGGGAGACTTTGAAACGGTGGGGCTTATCGGTGGGGGATGCGCTATTCTCCCCACACCAATGTCTTTTGTACACTCAACTGAAAGAGATGTTCATCTGCAGAGAACAGGTCAGGCGCTACGTGGGACCTGAGCAGACCAAGCTGTGGTCTGAAAGGGGTCAGCCCTCACCGTGTGCAGGGGGAACAGAGAAGAACCAGCCTTGTAGTGAGAGCACCTAAAAACGCCTCCCCTAAAATCCATAACCAGTGAAGTGATGTTTAGATCACTTCATCAGCTCTACACCGACATGCTGTTATATTCACCCAGAAACCCAAACGAAGAATTGGATTTCACAGGGATGCATCAGGAACAGGCAGAACTCTTTCACCACTTGCCTTTGCCTAAATGTGCTCTCTCAAATCAGCTCTTTAAACTCCAGAAAGAAAATTTCCAGGCTAGCATCTGATTGTGGATCATCTAGAAACAAAGAGCTTGTAGAGATGTTGTTTATTGTAGTGGCAAAGTAGTAAGTGAGAGTCAGTGCTGGAAAACTCCGGCACCTGTTTCCTTTCAGCTACACAATTAATCTCTCCCTGCTCCTTCACCTTCACGACTGAAACTTTCCTGTCTGGTACAGAAATATCTCTCTACGGAGCCAAATTACAAGGCACAGTGGACCACTTTTTGTGCATTTAAGGAACGTTTTACTTCAGGCTTTCCATGGAGAGAGCTCTAGGGCACCGCGCGTGCCGCTGCGCCATCTGAACCTCCTTAAGGAGTGGAAGGGCCTTTGTGATCAATGAGCACATTCTTTGTGTGCTGCCTTGTCTCCCGCTGGGGTATAATGGAGATTTGAAAGGGGGGGGGTGTTAGGTAAGCCTTCCCAGAGTCTGGCTGGAAAGATGAGGATAAATGTACTCATAAAATGAATAATTGCGTTTTCTCGCAATAAATGAAAATTCATACTAAATAAGCGGTCTGCGTCTGATTTTCATGATGCGGCGCGGCTTAACCAAGGCCATCAGTTAACTGAGATTTTTGCATAAAGGCAAGATATTTTAGACTGGAAGATTGTTAATAGCAGTCCTGGCAGAAGTCACAGCCCGCCTGCCTGGGCTGTGGAAATGCTTCCTGAGCTATTCATCTCTGCCCTGTGCACAGAAGCCACGTTTTGGGATCAGGAGCGCTGTCTGCCTCTTTCAGGGCATTGGCTAAACTGCAGAGAGCATAAAAGCTTCCCTTCACTTTTTTTGGTGCTGATGTGGGGTAGCTGAACGCCGAGTGAATGTCTGAATGTGGCGGAGGGTGCATCCCCGAGGCGGCCAGGCAGCTGGGCACAGAAGGCTGATTCACGGCAGCGCCAGCCCCTGCTCCGCTTTGTTGAAGCCCCTGGTGCCTGCGCGGGGAGGACAGAGTATTTTCTGTGCGGCAGGGGGGCTGGCTCTGCCTCGTTCCCCTCTCCAGCTGCACCGCGTAAAACATATTAATGTACTGCTGTGGATAGGCTGCCCACGTGACTGAAAAGTGGGGGAGAAACCCACATTTAAATGATTCACAGGCTCATCTTACAGCTTTCAGCAACTTCTCCCAAATCAGTTTCTCCCCAGATTTTTTTTCTGTCTCCATCCAAAAATACGTCAGCTTTCTGGCCAGGTTTCCTCTTGTGCCGCTTCCACTGTGGGCTGCAAGGGATACAAACTTCTCTAGGGGAGTTCAGCACTGGAACAGGCTTGTAAATCTTTTAGGATGTGCTAGTAGGAGAAGACTTGAACTAAAATACCCTAAAAATAAACTAATTTTAGGTGAAAATAACTCAAGTGGGCACCATCCTTCTTTGGCTTAACTTGAATGTTTTGTGGAGGACTTCTGTCTCACCGTCTCTTCTGCTGTCTCCATTTGTTTTTTCTTTTGTCTGTTTTATTCCCTGATCCTGCAAAAGCTTAAATGTATCTCCAGCTTCAGGTGCTGGGATAGTTCCTGCCTGCAGTCAGGCACGTGCCAGCACTGCCAGGATTAGGGCCGTACGCTTCCCTTTCCCTTGGGCAGGGCTGTTCTGTGCTTGCACCTTTGGTAGTTGTACAGCTGGCTTGTACTTCCAGGTGCAATCGTAGTGCTTATAATGAGAAAATCTCTTCACAGTGCATCCTCTTAAGCTATCTGCCTGTTCATGCAAATTATTTAGATAGGGATACGCTTGAAATCTAAATTTGCATGTTGTTTGTGCAGATTGGAGGATTTTGCGAGTGTGTCAATGATGACCGCAGTGCTCCTCAGTCATCTGCCCGGTTCTCTTACACAACCGGTAGCCGTGCGCTCAGACCGCGTGTGCAGTGCCAGAGCAAACTATTGAGTTTTGAATGTTACTGAAGTGTTACATGAGAACCTGTTTCCAAGGGCGTTCTTCTTAATTAGAAATTGAGCCACCCTTTGAGGCAGGAGAGGACCAGGACTTACAGGAGGTCTCTCAACATCTCCGCATTGGCTGTTTGTGGTGAGGGTAATCCTTGCCCTGTTGGAATTTCCGTCAGCACTGCCAACGACCGAGGCTCCAGCACGGTGAGCTGAAGGCCTCTCGTGAAAGAGGGGCCACAGACACGTGTGTGCATACTCCACTTAGTGACACTGCACAGCTTTGGCACGGGCTATTTTTCATGTCTCTTGGTGCAGCTGGTTCTGTGGATGACTTGGTTTTCTTACCAGCCAAAGCTGCGAGAATCTTTTTCCCTGCCTCCCTCCATCCCAGGTGCAGGCCCTGATGCTCCCCTCTGCCAGCTCTTCTCTGCGTGCCTGAGCTTCCATTTCAGAAAACATCTGATTCTTTCTCAAAGATTCAGTGTTTAATAAGGCTGCTCGTACCGAGCTTCTCTGCCTCTCGGAAGGGCATACCAGCACTTGCTGCCCTTAACGTTGTTGTAAGAACGAGGCAGGAGATGTTTCACAACTGCCCACACGTTAGTTCACACAAACCTCTGAAGAATGATGCTTTCCAGTTGTTCTGCTGAAGTAAACCCCGGCATCTGTTGTAAGCGTCGCTGTACCTGAAATATTTTGTGTATTTGTTATCTGTTAGGGGTTGCCTTAACAGTTCTGACTTGGGTGTTAGCTTTCCATGTCCCTTACTGCATGTGTGATAGTAGAGAATAAGTTTTATTTATATTTAAAAAAAACCCAAACATTTCTGCTTTCTTTTACATATTTGGCCAAGTGCTGTGGGTTTCATTTGGCATAAGCAGACTGATGCTCAGCTGGGAACCTTTCGCTGGTGATTGCACACTTTGGAGAGGAGTCGGTAAAGGCGAGTGAGTTCAGTGTAAAATTAAAAGCCTACTTGGAGAGATCACTAATGCTGACCAATTAATAGGAACAGTCTCTTTACTTTTAGTGCTTAATGGACTGCGTTAATTAAGCGAGGGATGAGTTCAAATGGGAAAATAACTTGTAATTCAGGTAATCAGCATTAGTTCTCAAAGTGCACAGGCTGTCCCTTGTGTGGTGAAGATCCTTCTTTTCCAGTCTGTCTCTGCAGAGCAGCACTTCTTGTGCAGGCACCTTTGGACACTACTTTCCAAAATGTAAAAACGGATTTTAATTCTGAAAGCAGCAATGACTGCCCCGTCTTTCTTTTTTCTGTGAACCAGTTAAATCTCTAATAATTTTTCATGTAGGATTCTTAAACACTCACTAGCACTGAATTTGAAGGAGAAATGACACCACTCGGTTGAGAGAGTGGCTTTCAGGGAATCTTACAACATTACTATTATTTGGAAATCCTTTTGTTCCAAACAGAGGAAAAGACTGGAACTGATTTGTGGTGTTTGGGTAAGTGCGCTGTGTTTTGGGTGCTGGTCTTCTGGGCTGCTATGACCTGTGCTGGTTCAGGCACACACACACAAACCTGAGCTTGTTCTCGCACCTCCCACGCTGGCTTTGCCACTGGAAACTTTGGTGATTTCTTTTAGATTGTATCTTATGGTGGCTGTAGTGGTTTGCTTTACTTTAAAATCTCGGTCTTTCATCTTTACAGGTTAGATATGTTGTTCCTTGCGTTTATGGAAGGTGTAGGAGATCGTACAGAATACGCGCTGATGGAATTATTTGGAAAGCTTTCTCTGTGGGGGGGACACCTGCCAAGCTGCTGGTTTAGAAAGAAATGGAATGACGATCAAGTCATTCTTTTGAACGTTTAAGTCTTTATTTTTGTGCATTTGTCATGCAAACCTTGCCTTCTTCTTTATAGCTGAGCACAAACCATTCCCGTTCAGTTTCCATAGTGGAAGTGCAGGGAAAAAAAACTTTGAAACTGTATTGATTTTGGAAGTACAATATAATTTTATTTTTTTTTGTAGGCATGCATGTGGTCATAATATTATGGATGAGTGTTGAAGTTTAGGTGGGGGTTATTGGCAGGGCTTTTTGACAAATGTCATGTTGAAAGCATCTCTGGAAGGGTGTTTTTTTGGTAGTTTTTTTGTAGTTTTTGTTTCTGTTCTGTTTTGACTGTTGGTAAACATCACAGAAGAAGATCCAGTAAGGAGACAGATGCTGACTTAGTGGGTACACAGTTTGAATGACAAACCAAGATCAACAGATCATTATTTTTCACAGCAAGCGGAGAAGAGCTGAGAGAAATGGCTCATCTTAATGCCAACCTGTGCTGGTAGCAGCTCTTGTGTTCCAGAATGCTGCACAACAGGAGAAGCTCTCTATTGTACCATTTTGGGTTTTTGCTCTGTTTGATTGCAATTATGGTGGTGGTGTTTTTTTTTTTAATGTTCAGGCCACTACCAGTTTGTTCAAAGTACTGCCATTACAAAAAGGAGACTGATAACCTCACCTGCTCTGATTCAAATCAGGGATAGTAAGTTGTTGTGTATTGTCAAACTTCTAATTTTCTGGCTTTCTACAAGCTTTTGGGCTTTATTCCCAGCTTCAGTGAGCTGATGCTTACAGCAAGTCAATTAAGTCTAGGGGACATGGCCTTTTCATACTCTTTTGATATGCTTTATTGTTGAACTTGGCTAATGCTACACTAAAGCTTAATGCAAGTCAAAGTAAGTGTTGAAGCGAGTGTTCTGCTCTGCAGAAATCCCAGTGTGTCCTCAGCTTCTGAAGGGAAAAAAAAAAAAGGAGGCGATTCAGGACAAAGTCATCAGTGCTTGTGGAGAGCAGCTTTGGAGACTTTTCCCACCATCCCAGTGGTTCACAGGGGTCTCGTGTATTTCTTGTTTAGCGTTGTGGTGTGTATGGATATGGTGGTAGTTTATTCTTTGTGCTGGCTAAGTGGATGAAGTCAATAACATCTGGTGATGCTAGATAACAGTCATCTTGCGTTTCTGTGTCCAGCCTCTGAGGTTTGAGTGCTAAAGGGAAGTACTTCTAAAAATGCATGTCACTAGCTGGCATCGGTCACATTGCTCATAATCACGGATACACACAGGTGTTTTTCGTGCCTCTTGGTCTGATTTTCTCTTTGCCTACACAGAACTGTACAGCTGATGAAGTGCACACACTGCCTCAGTTTTAAAACCAGTTTCTGACTTGGTTAATTCATCAAGATGGGAACGGAAGCGTTTGCTCCAACCGATGCTGCTGAGCAGCCGGTGAGGTGAAAACTCCTTGAAAGTACAGTCACAACTTGCCAGTAACTCACAGCTCAAAGAGCTTGGTTCTGCCTGTAAATATCTGTACTGAGGGAACTGCTTTATCGCTGTCTTAGATAGCAGATGGCTTGCCTGTATATTTTTCTTTACCCAGCAGGGGCTGTTTTACCTGACCGCACTGGTGTTCTGCTCATAAATACGCCAGCCGCTCGGGATTGCTCAGGTTTGGGGCACTCTAATAAAGTTCGGCTGTGCCGCGGGACTCCATAAACTCAGCGTGTCGTTCTGGGAGTGCTTCACTTCTACACAGCTCCTGTTGATCTGCGCAACCCCTCTCCTGTGCTTGTCCCTGGAAGTTTTCTGTGAACGGTGTGAGCACGTAACAAAGCGGGGGGGTAATCTGTGTCACCGGAGCCTACCTGGGCTAGACAGAGCATCGGGAGCCCTGGGCATTCTCTTACGGTTTGAAATGCAGGTGATAATTGTATCAGCAGGTGAGGGCTTTGGGCCTGCCGATTGCCGTGTTGGTCCATCAGGTGATCACTTGATTCTGTGGTTCTGTGTGATCAGTGGAGTCACCCCTGTGGCTAGGGAGTCTCACGTGTGTGGCCACGTGCTGGGGGAGGCTGTGTCCGTGCGAATCCAACTGATGCTACAAAAGATCACAGTTCTTCCTCAATCTCTTTTTGCTTTTATTCTTTTCGTAACTAAATGTCATTTAATTTATATCTCCTTAGTATTCTGGAATAAACCAGTAGTCGCATGAGCTAGTTAGGTTAGCACCAGTCCCTCCTAAAGTGAATAAGCAGACAGTCGTCCTGTGTCTTCTGGCCAGGGCAGAAAAATGTGTTTACCGTGGTAGACGTGAGTGCCAGAGGGTAGCCAACCAGGGTGATCTCAAGTCATTGCTTCTGAATGATTGCAGTCATTTTCAGCAATGTCAGTTAAAAAAACAGGAGAAAAATAAATATCCTCTTGTAGTTGAGATGGTGGTTGGCTGAAAATGTGCTGAAGAAGCCACAAGTCTGGTAGCGATACTTAAACCTTTGAACTGGAGGGCTGGGTTACATCAGTATAAATCTGTGCCCAGCTGGATAAATCATAAGCAGCAGAAGCTTCCAAACTGTGGGGTGAAACTTAGGAGCAGCTCACAAATGGGTGTGCTTACTCCCGAGTTAGAAACACAGGGTTACAGGCTGGGGCGCTGTGCCGTGACTCTAGCAGATGCATCGTTCTCTTTTGCTATTAATAAAAAAAAAATAAAAAGGCTAGCTGGTACTGCCCTTACGCCTTAACCAAGATCAGCCGCCACAGGCTGAGCATAAGGACCCTTCCCTTTAGTTCTAAATCTGCTATTTTTCTCAGTGGCAGCATCTTTGAACATATATGCATTTGCTAAAAGTGGAGAATAAACCAGTTTGTGTCTTAGACTCCAGGCAATGATAGGAGAAGGCTGTAAGGGAGGCTGTTCTGCTGTACATGTGAGAGGAGAGCAGCTCTACTTTCGTTGGACCTGTTTGTGAGCCTCCACAGGGAATTTTGATGATAAATTGACAACCTGTGAAATCATGACGTTTGTACCAAATCGTCCTCGTGACCTTCATACATCTTCCCAGCACCTGCTGCTCAGCATTTCAGCATGGATATAGCTAGCAGGGTTTACGTAGCTTGCTAGGGTTGGAAATTACTTTCAACAAGTAATTGCAGTTCAAAAACTGCAGGATGTTTTGAAAGCACAGGTTTATTTATTTATTTTTTAATAATGAATATCTGCAAGGCAGTACAGCACTTCAGGAGAAGTTGTTTTGTCATTCCTGGATTATACAATAAAGCAGATGAAGAAAACTAGCCCTGTATTTTGGAAAAAAAATATCGGAGATTTCAAAGGGGAAGGGAATTCCTCACGCAAAATGAAGAGGTGACTTCAAAATGCTGCAGAAGGAGGGAGATGTTTTCCAGGCTTTTGATTACGGTGCTGATCTGAATAGGAACACCCAAAGCTATTTTGACGTGATGGCTGGAAACAAAGCTAAAACAGTTTTCAGAAACGTCAGTCATACTCGATGAAAATTTGTTTCCCTTTGTCATAAAATTGTACCACCCACTGAAATTAAAACCCTTTTTCCTCGGTTTGCTGGTATGTCAGAGAGAAGCACACATTTAGCTGAATTTCAAGTAATCTTTGTCTCTTTCAGTATTCAGTTTGAATTTCTTTAGTATTAAGATGCGCTGACAGTTCCACAGTAAATCCTCATTATAAATACGCATGCTAAAGAGTCTCAGCATGCACAGCGAGAGTCGGTACTCGCGTAGCGTGTTTGTTTTCTATTCCTTTAACCTGCTCAAATTCCAGTGCAACTCTGTTCTTCTTGCTGCTTCAGTTGATCTCACTGAGCATCCAGGCCCTGGTAAGGAACGCTCTGCTCCTGCCCCCGCCAAGCTGTGCTCCACCTACTGCAGTACTTGGCTGTACAACATCCGTGCTGGTGATGCGGATGCCGTGAGATGGATTTCCTCATTCCCCTGTAAGAGTTTTCTTTCCTTCGGTAGCTTCTATTTTTGCTTAGCTTTTAGTGAAGTTTCCCCGTGTTAAATGTTTTGAATTTATTTGTTCCTTTTCATGGTCCTCTCCCAGCATGAGACATGACTGGTAGGGCCTAGCCAGATTACTCAATCCATTTTCCAATAACCAGTGATGGAAAGAGAAATGGAAAGAAATAATTCTCCAAGTTTTTTGCCTCTTGTGCTGCGAGGGGTAGTGTTTTTCTACGTGGGAGGGCGGTCATCAGTATTTTCTGTGCTGAAGACCGGACTGCCAGTAACAGAAAGCATTGGTTTTCTACTGATTATTTTCCCCATGTACTGCAGAATCAAACCATAAACATGCTACATGTGCTTCTGCACAGGTCGGGGGATATCAAATAAGATGGCAATGAAATAACAAAGTGATTTAAAAGAAAGGAGAGCAGCTCTCCGTGAGACAGGTCCCAGCACAGAGGAGAGATTGCTTGGGGTGCATCTAGAAAAACCTGAACGCACAAACAGCATTGAATGCAATAATGATCTTAAAGAATTGCTTCTCAGCTTGGTGAGCTACAGTGTTTCGTTCAGACAAGTTGTAAGCTGGAGAGGGAAATTGGGGCATTAGGGAGAAGTAAATTGGCAATTCCTGTGACTGTCAGAATAATAATGGGACAGCTGCATAAGCCTGTCTCGGAGATGCTTAAACTGATCCTCTCCAGGGCCTGTGCTGGCTCATAGAAAAGTTTGGAGGGGCTCTTTGCTCGCTGTTGGGTAAGGGAAATGCAAGTGGGGTTTTTAAAGCATGGGTAGAAGACTTCCACTTCGTAATTTCTAATGTCTTCTTACAGTTGTGATTTTTTTTCTTGTCCCAAATCAGCAATTGGAAGGAATTAAGTCTGATGCTGTGAGCCAGATTCTGAAATACTCCCAGTCAGCATACCTCCACTGAATTCAAGGACTGCAGCAGCTTTTCCACCATTCTTGGGTGTGGATGAACATCCGCCAGTTGCCTTAGTCCTCCACAGTATCCAAGGGTTAATCCTTTTTTAAATACTGCAGTGTTTAATGTTTGCTGACATTTAATCGAAACAAAGCCTAGGAAACTGGAAACAGGAGAGCAGGAGATTTCCTAAATCACAGCGTGCCCAGGTTGGGGAGAACTTTATTTCTGTATTGGAAATTGCAAGTTTGATCCTAGACCTGAGTTAAGCTTTACCTTTTATTTATATTGGAATGAATCAATTTATTTATATCGGAATGAATCAGTTTCTAATTCTGAAGACATTAAGTCCAGTGCTTTTCAGGTGAAGTTTAGGAAAAAAAAAAAAGAGAGAACAAGGAATTTAGGGGGAATCTTCCACGGTAATTTTTCTATGGCTTGTTCTTCTTATTGTTCTAACATTGTTCCATATGTTACTTTAAATATAGTTTGTATGCATTTGAAAAGGAATACTTTTCTTCTGCCAGATGTTCCTACTGCTGCTCAAATGTCTCAATATAAATTATGATGCATGCTGCACTCAAGTAGAAAAGCATCACTGTTTTTTTCTTCAGACAATTACCAAAGGTTACACCAAGAGCGAAGACATTATTTAATTTAATGTTTTAGATCCATTCAAGAGAAAGTGCACTTGTCACTTCTGAAATTGTCTGATGCTGCCTTTGCCTCCAGCCAAAGAAGAAAGGATTTTGTTTCCTTCGCAGAAGGGTTCTCTCATCAGCTGCTGCCACTTTGCTGTTGACATTGTACCTCTGTATTACTCCTAGTTCAAGGATCATAAACTTCGTCAGGTTCATTACTCACCAATTAATCGCAAATAGATTTCACTGTCTAATCGAGTTAGTTGTATTTCTCTTGTACACTGCCGCTGCACCCCGTGGAAGACTTAGAGCAAACCCGGTACAAAGGTGCTGTGGCATTGGCATTTTTAAATGTCAAAAGTTACACACGGCTGTCTCAGCTGGGCTTTGTTTTTGTGACTCTGCCAGTTGTAGACAAGCCCTAGTCTAGGTGGTGTCCTCATTTGAGCTGCTACCTGCTGGTCACAGCTGTCTTCCAGGCCAGCGGCTTTCTGGGCTGTCAGTCGCTAACTTCTGTTAATGAAAGGAGGAAGAAAAAAAGCTACCTCTCAGCCTAGTTCCAGGCTCAGGAGGTTATGAGGTGTGTCATGCTGCATGGCTGGGAGATCGTAGCCGTGCAAATAAAAGCCACAGAATTTGTAAGTATGTGTTCTTGCAAAGCACAAGAATATTTTACACGCGAGTTCAGAACTAACAGGTGACCAGCTTACCTAGCAGCCTTCAGCAGAAATCAGCCTCGCGTACAGCCGTCTCTGGCTACTGGTACACCGTGCCGCCTGCTGCTGCAAGTTCTCTGTGACCGGACATCAAGGGGAATTGTACTTTCTGCTGTTTTAACGGGAAATATGTTAATTTGTGTTTCCATCTCCCTTTAAGTTATGCTTCCGCTTGTTAGAGCAAATCTGCAAGGAAGCCATCGGTCAATTTTTCTTCAATTAATATCCTTAATTACTTTGTAATTTCATCCTTCTCAGTCGGAAGCCTATCGCTGAGTTGAATTCTCTTTAACGATGTGGCAGGGATTGGTTTTTTGCTTTGCACGCCACCAGAGATTTTTGAGGAAAGAAGCAAGTATTTTGAGCCCTCTCCCGTCCAGGCCCTGCGGGGGGCTGCCAGGCCCCCGGTCAGCGCCTCGCTGCGCGTCGCCCTTATCCCAGGGCAGGTGGGAGTACCGGGCAGCGGCTGCGTCCCGGGGTTCTTCAACGGGCCGCTTCCAGCCGAGCCCCCTGCTTCCAGCCACGTCGCCCTGAGCGATACGGGCTCGCGCGGCCTGGCCTCGCGATGTGCTTACACGTGCCCCGAACGACTGCCGTGTGCGGCTGGAGTTGGATCCCCAGCGCTCCGGGGAGGCTTGTGAGCTGCGAGATCTCTGCTTTTTTGAATAATTTAAAAGACAGCTCATCTATTTGTTTAGAGACCCCTAATGCTAGGTTCAGACTTGCTCATCTCCGTGCTACGGTAGCGTTTGGGTGGCTTAATGAATTATTCATGTCGCCTGGTGCGGGGTCTTGATTTTCCGCTGAAGGTTATCAATACAAATAGCGCTGCCAACCGATACTGCTTAGCTTAGGAGCTGTGATGAGGCAGGAGCCTAAAGTAGTTTCAGAAATTACATTTTCATACACCATTGTCATAAAAATGTATTCAGAATTAGGTTAAAAAAGGGGAGGCTGAGGTAGTGATATGCTTACCACTTAGCAACACGCGGTTTCAGACAGAATTCCTGGAGTTACGCTGTGCGAGTGTCATCACTGAGCGGCTGTGGTTCAGCAGTACATTTATCCTTATTCCTGGAAACAGCAGGCCCCTGACGGGCCGCGGGACACCGCTGGGCTTGGCTGGCAGGGGCTGGCCGCGGGCAGGCCGCGCTGGGAGCCCTGACAGCCCCGCTGCGGCCCTGTACGTAGGCGTGCTCCGGGGGGCAGGAGGCAGGCTGCTCCCGGTGTCAGTCCTCTGTGTCTGGCCAGCAGAGTAAGGGAAGGTGGCAGGAGAGTAATTGCATTCCCTTTGTTAATGAAGGAGCGCTTCAAGTTGCTGATAGCTTTACTGGCTTAATTACTTCGCAGGGGCAGCGTTCAGCGCCTTGGTCTGAGTTTTGTCGTAGTGGTTCCTGTGCTTATGAACGCCTGGGTGAACAAGGCTCTTTTTATGCAGTTGCATTTCAAATATATTTAAGTGCTTGAGGAAAAAGAGAGGGGCGAGGTGTTAGCAGGCCGCATCGGGACGGGCGTGCTGGGGGGCCTGAGCTACCTGCCCGATCCTCTGATGGCCCCCGTGGCCTCCTCTGGAAGTACGGCCGCTCGCTCAGCGGTGAGCTTGGGGTGGAAGCAGCGTCCTGCTGCGGTGGTGGGACATGGCCCTGTTTGTTTGGAAGTGCGACTGCTAAAGGGAGCTAAGAAATGCACAGTCGTTAACTCAGCAGCATCGTTAAACTTTCCTGTTCAAAGCCCTCTGCACAGTTTATGACGAGGCGGTCGTGTAAATCCCATCCTCGTTTCTCAAAGGCTTGGGTCAATAGAAAACTAATCACCATCTTGGAGTTGTGTATTGGTAAGGGCAAAGTAATCATAAATAGCTGTCCAAACAGGAATCACATTGACACTGGACTTTTGAATAGTTTTAAATTCAAATACATCTTTTGTGATAATATGAAAAGACTGCTGCTCTTCAGATGAGTTAACTATTGACCCAAAATCTTAGCGGAGCATAGAATTCTCACTTTAAGTGTAAGTTAGCTTTTCTTTTTATTGTTTTATTGTTTTCTCTTTCAGAGCTGCGAGACATGGTGCAGAGCAACTAGAAATGTTCAGTTACCTTCCACATGGTAAGTCTGTGTTTGAAGAATCAAAATGGATTTGTCCCATCTTGTCACATCAAAACCCTGTGCGTGTCCTGTAGTTCCTGGCTGAGGGCACATAGCGGCACCGATAGCCGAGCGTGCCAGGACAGCGTTTCCTGGCGGGGTGTGCTTGCCTCTGTCCTGCACACCAGTAAAACCAGCTGGGATGGTCGCTGTCAGAGTAAAGCCTGTTCTGGGATCATGATGTGTGGTGTGTCTTACCAGGCTACACCTTTCTGTGTTGTCTGGCTGGTAATTATATCTCCTCTGTGAAACTGTCTTGCCGTAAATTGTGAGGACTTGTATTCATCTGCTGTTGTTGAACTATGTATAGAACTGAGCTGCAGCCACGGTCTGTGCATTTTGAGTTGCTTCTTATTTCTTCCTAAGAGTCTCGAGGCTTGTTTGAGAAGTCTGTGGTGTGGGATGGTATAATGCCAATAATGAAATGCTGGGTTCAAAGTGAAAGGCAGCCATTCCAAAACATTTTTATTTTTAGATCCCCCTATTCTTAGTCTTGGATGCTGTTTCTCTCTGCCCTCCTTCAGTGTGATTGCTTGCCAAGCTGTGTGAGGCAACTTCAAACTGACATCCAACCACAGCTTGAAATGTGCCTTGAAATCTGTTTTAATTAGATACGAGCCATAATAATTTAATTACAGATCCACCCACTAAATTGTCTGTTTTGAATTTTAGCAGCCACATTGTGTACAGAAACAAAAATGTTTGGAGTAGTTACCTCCCTGATTTCTATCAAGGGCATTCAAGCTAGGACTGCAGTACCAGAATACTCTGGTTGTTTAACCTCTACCTTGCTAATTACCCACTTAACACATAAAATCTGCCAGATTTATCTAGTTGTAAATCAGATCAGGCTTAACTACCTGCTCCTGGGGATGAAATTCCTGGTACCTCTTGCACTGAGGAAGCACCTGAGTGCAGGATCAGTTGAGGAGGATGTGGTCAGCCATCGATGCCTGGAACTTGCGAAATGTCCCATTGCTTTATGGGCTGACCTTTCAGATAATTAGTTCTCATAAATTGGAATTAAATATGTATCACATGTCTAAGTTAGAATTCCATCTTTCAGTGTAGATACATAGAAGCTGTTGTCCCAGGGGAATCACTGCTGGGGAACAGGGTCTGGATTGCTGCTCAGCGATGTGCTAACGTGAGTTAGTGCTGTTTGAGTTTGCAATTGACAAAAAGATGGATAGAGGAATTATTGCGTCCCTGTCCGTATTTAATATTTAGAGTAGGCTAAGCCTCTTGGTAACCCAGGTTTGTTGTAATGCAGCAGGATGGAGATTAAGGAGCGAAGGCCAGAACTGAAGAGGAGAGACTGCATCTGAGCAGCCGGCAGCTGTGGAGGTGAGAGCGGACGTCTCGGTTAATGGCAATTTCATATGCAGCTCTGTTGCAAAATGCCACTTTGTAATCCTCAGATTGACTGATGGAATCAATCAATCAATCAATCTGTGTCTATCATGGACATAAACAGTGGTTAGACAGAGGATGACAGCAGAAGAACTGTCCTGGGGGAAAAGCACTTGCAAATATGCCCAAGCTACTGTGTGAACATACCTGAAATACGAACTACTGGTCAAGTAGGAAATACTGATTTCATTAATTCTGGATTATCTGAAGTAAGTCGCTAAGTACATTCTTGAAGGGCTTAGTATGTTTTACTTCTTCAGAATGTCTGGAGAAATACTTTTGTAGAAAATATTGTAGTTGACAGCACAAACTTTCCTTCTGTTATTCTGGCTCCCATCCATTTTCTCATTAGTGTTATGATGTAACAGTTACTTTGCTAACATGCAGATTAAAGGTAATCTTTAGATTTGTAATGTTCCGTATCTTCATATTCACAGATAAGCAATTTCTAATTTGATAACTTCTATGTTCTTGCGTCTAAATTCTTGAGACTTTTGAAGGATGTTTTTTCCAAAATTTTTGGACAGTTATTCTGGTGAAGTCTCTTTAACAGAATTTCTTAGTGATGAGCAGCTAGATGAGAAGCTGTAAAATCTAAATTAATTCTGCTTTTATTGACAATGATATGAATTCACATTTAAATCACTGAAACGGCATCGTTATGAAATGTGAGGGATGGGACCATACGTTTATGTGGGCAGGTACTAGAAAGCAGCTGAGGTGCTGTAGCACAACGATAACTTGGCTGTGTGTTGGGAAAAGTTCAAAGCAAAACCTTGTAGAAATGAAACTTCCCTGTAGGGGAGGGGCTGCGTCACTTGGGGGGAGCCCATCGGTGGGGAGCTGGGGAGGCTCCCGTGGCTGCAGCTCAGCTGGGTGCTTTGTGATGGCAGCTGATGCCAGCTCGAGCTCATCACATTCCTCTGTGAGATTTCTCATGTGCTTGGGAAGAAAAGGTTGTATTCTTCTTCTGTCTTTGGCTCTGCCAGAGGCGGCTCTGCAGGAAGATGTTTTCTGTTGTGTCAGATGGTAGGTATCAAGAAATATTTTGGCATTTTTTGCATGGCAGAAGAAATGATTTTTGAGCAATTCTTATTGAAAGCAGGTGCACCATCATGATTGAGGACTTAATGTTCTAAGAATTAATTTTGCCGTTACCTGTTGTGGGACGGGGCTCTACTACTTAAATCGGCTGCCTCTGAAGCAGGAAGCTGAAGGGATAATACTTGTCAGGTGCTTCTCTGTTTCCTTGGCTACAAGATAGTTTAAACACCATCTATTTTATTGGCATTAATGAAAATCTTCTGGGATACGCATCTTTGCATGATATGCAATGATTTCATTTCAGTCATAGGCTGTGTTACAGCATTCGCTGTAGGGGCGTTGTATTTTGGGTACGGATCCAATCACCTCCCCAACAGAGAGAAAACGGTTTAGGAAGACAGAAGTATTAATACTGTGGTATAAGTCTCTGTACTAAATACCCTCAAATGACACATTTTATTGATTGAATCTTTCCTTCCATGACACTAATATGATACCAAGAATTTTTTCCCCCAAAAAAGTATGTGTTTCTTAGCAAACACCTATAATTATGTCAGAATTTTATAAAAGGGTTTCTATTTGCATAGAATAGCATGAATTTTGCATTATTCTCTCAAATGAAGCACAGAGAAGGAACAAATAATTTATTCATGCAAAACCAACCTGCATGAATCATTTATTTACCACTTCTGGTAATTTCACAAGCTCACTTTTTATGCATCAAGCTGCACATTAATCAAAAATTTCTAGGGGTTGATTTTGTCTAGAGAAAAGTGATAATCACATAAATAGCTTCCCTTATACAGAAAATCATCACATTAACTTTGGGGAAAAAAGTCCATATGGGGGATTTTTTTTTTTTTAATTAAGTAACTATATGAAAAAGCAGCTATAAGAGCAACAGTTCTCACTGGCTTTAACCTTCAGAAAATAGTCTTAATGAAGGGTTGAACACAAAATTCTTCTCTCAAGTGTCAGCCTGATCTCTTTTCTGAAGCAGTCTCCAGCTGAAAGTCTACATTTGAAATATATTCCACGCTGAGGAGAAGTTAATCATTAAGACAGCACTGTGAGATTCGGGACATTTGGTCTTACATCTGCCAGTTAGTTTTTAAAGTATTGCTTTGTACTGGAGAATTTAAGTAAGCAATGAATTAAGCTGGCCTTAAAACTCAGTGTGTTTGGGTTCAGCTCTTAGCTTTGCCAGCCTTCCTGCATGAGTAGGGCAATTCACGTGGCCTGGGTGTCGGATCCCCGTTTGGGAAGGTAAGTTTGGTACTTCACTCGGCATCCTCTCCTCTCTTTAGAGCTTACAAAGAGCTGCTCTTCTAGCAAGGAAGAACCGATCTCAGTGAGAGATCCGTGTTCCAATAACAAAGAAATTCAAAACCTGACTGGACACGGTACTGAGCAGCCTTCTGTTGTAGCTGACCCTGTTTTGAGCAGCAGGGTTGGGCTAGGGGTCTCCAGAGGTGATCCTCCCTTCCGTTCTCGGGGATTTAATGATGCTCTGAAGTAATAAAGAAAGTGGAAGTGCCCACTGAAATGACAGAAAGGTGCTAGGATATGTTGTAATTGAGAATTACTTAAGACACTCATTCTATCCTGTGTTAAAAGCTTCACAATTGCAGGAACATTATCTTAACAAAGACGAAAAGTAATTATTGTGCTGCCACTTCTTGCCAGTGTAGTCAAGGGCCTGTCAGGATCTCCATTACTATAAAAATGGTTGCAAAGGCTAATCTAACCTTACGTGAAGGATACCTGCTTGGAATTTAAATCTGGTAGAGAGGTGCAAATATTTTGCTTTGTTTTGTGTTTCGGTTAATTTTTTTTAAGTTTCAGTAAACAGATAAGCTCTTGAGTTGTTCATTGGTATTTCTATATAGACTTGGTTTAGGCCACTTAAGCAAAATGCAATGCAGAATGATAGAAATGAAAGTAGTTACTGTTTGATGGATGCTTCGTAGCTCTGTTGGAAATAAATTATCTTAAAATGCATATATTTATATCACAAGAGTCACTGCCATAATTGCAATTATCAAACTCCATTGTCAGCGGTCTAGCAGACAAGATGCATACTAAATACATAGCGATGAAATATGTTCTTGCTTACAAAGAAGGACGTTCGTGGTACTGTATAAATACAGTGAGGAGCAGAGTTTTGTTTTTTTTTTTTTTTCCTCCAGCCTGTCAGTTTATTTGTCTTAATATTTAGGAATTGTTTAAAAAATATATTCAAATTTTATTTTGAAGAAGGTGCATTTTTCTTATCAGAAAAATGTTCTCTATTCATAGTGTCCTGCCTGACTTTGTATGTTTATTCAGGGTTCGGTCTGGCTGAACAACTTGTCAGTGGTTTAACCTTTCTGAAGCAGACAGACAGCATCTATGTGGGCAGGACTCTCGGATGGCACACGTGCTGCGGTGCACGCGGGGAGGCAGGGGTGCAGAGCAGCAGGCATTCAACCAGGAGAGCCCGACCTTTCCATGCTGTGGCGTATTTTAAAAAATGTCCCTTGGCCAGACATATTCTTTCACCTTCTCTGCAAAGTGTGATTTTTAAGAACAATGTAGATTTCAGTCCCTGCTGAATCTGGTTCTTTTCCAAATACATCTTGATAGGTTGACGCTTGCTAGTCCCACAGTTTAAAGATTTTGCATTGTCTAGTACACGGATCCTGCCCCTTATTGGTGTTAATACCGTACAATCCATTTTTTTTTTTTTAATGCATGCTTATTTCCTCCTTAAATGCAGCTGTTTTCCCCAAAAAGGCTTGGGAAAAATTACTGCTTTCTTGGGGAGCACAACAGTCGTGGCCAGCAGGTTCAGCAGAGGCCCGGGCCAGCTATGCTTGCTGCTGTCCAAGCCCTCAAGAGAAGATCTCCTCTTTGCGAGGCGTTTTCTCTGATGGAAAGCGTGATGGGAGAAAAGCTGAAGTTTCTTTAATGTCCTGCAGCAGGTTAATGGCAAAATCGTTTCCTTGCTCTGGTGTCCCAACTATTAGACTCTTGTACCTGCGTACTGCAAACCATCTGGTGTTCTCTGTGATGGTTAATTTGACTGGTAACAAAAGCACTTCAAAGTTTATTGGATCTTCACAAGGCCTAGTTTCAAGGGTAATTAAACAACTCATTATATCTGGCAATGTTAATTGCATTTTTAATTTTATTTGTATTCTGACATTTGCTCTAGCTAAAAATAGTCTTTATAAATGGGACTGAAAGGGGAAACTAGAGACAGCTATGTATGAGTTGGTGAGTTATAGGTCAGGGAAGAGTGTGAATATTATCCATCTCAGACATGGAGCTCCCTGTGGTGATTGACCTATCGTGGCTGGTCTTTCTGTAAGGTTCAAAGTCTTGGTAGTTTAGGAATAATTAAAAAAAAAAAAAAGGGGGGGGGGGGGAGGGCAAGTTAAAATGTAATTAAATTGATCCAAACCACATTATGGTTTCTTAGATTTATATTTGGCTAACCTCTTGTTTGGGTAGAGGAACTCAAAAATGCTAAATATACCATATTTAAGTCAATTGATAGGCCTTAAACTGAGAAAAACAGCCTCTTCCTCTGGAAAGATATTGGTTGTGTCATTGGAGGCTTTACATGTCTAGGTTTTACAAGTATGAATAGGGTCTTGCAGATCTTAAAGATGAGACAAAGATTTCTCTTCCCAGTTAGATACTTTCATAGAAGAAGAGAAAAGCTGAATTACCAGTACTTGGTAGACTTGGATTTAAAAGAAAGAATTTTAGAAACATATTTAAAAGCCTCAAGGACAACATGAAACAGAAGAAAATTCAAGCTTGAAAACAATTTATTTGCTTTCTGAATAATTAAAAAGTCAGTGTGAAACGCATGATAATGCATGTCAGTCCTCAGCTAACTAGCTATGCTAATTTATTCACTGTATTATAGTTGGCAATTAGTGTTCTTCTGCTAACAATATGCCAATTAAGCATTCTTGCATTTTATTAGTCATTTCTCTCAATCAGTTTTTCTTAAAGATAAGCATTACGGTGCAGTTTTCGCAGGTAACCCACGTGACATTGGTGTATGAATGGTAGCAGTTGGATCTCCGGGATGGCGGTGGAAAGCTTCTGAAAGATGAACACTGTCAATTTCCAGGGTAAATTGCATACAGCCCACTACAGCCCCCAGCATGTTCGTTTGCGGTTGAATAATGAACATGCATGTGCGAAGGCTGGTGCTTATCATTCTCATGAGTGCTGATACAGTTGCTGTGTGCCCTCCTTTGATTTCTGGTTTTGTGTGTGTTCTTGCCGAGGAGTCTCGGGGAGTACGTTGCTTCTGGAGAAGTTAGCCCGTCTTCTGAATTTGAAACACATCCAGACACAGCATGTTTTCATTTGACACAGATACTTACTCTAACACATGTTCTGTGGATCAGCATTAAGCTCTGCTAATATCTGGGGGCAAATTAAAGTCTTTGTGATAGGTAGGAAATCTTTTTCTCTGGAGTCACCAACAGTGAATTCAAAAATGAGAGCTCAAGCGGATTTCTTAATAAGGCAGCCTGTTGAAGTAACAAGAAGGTGGGTTTATGATAGCTATTCTGCCTTGACTTGAAAAATGATTCATCAATTGCCGGAAATATTCCTGAAGATCTTCCCGTTAGATTAAGAACATGGCTTGAAGTTGAATCGGCATACATGCTCTCAAGCTCTCTAAAGAAAATAGCACAATTTCTGACTCCTGTCGTCATCAGTGACCTTATTTAGTTGCAGTAGCAGTGCAAGAAGTACGTGTGGTTTAGCTTTGGAAGAGTTCAACCTTTGCATATATCAGGCACTCCGTTTAATAGCTTTATCTCAGCAGCATCTTGAAAGTATAATGAAAAATGACTTTTCTCTTGTTGCTGCTTGATAGCTTTGAAGCTTGGATTTTGAAGCTGTGTTGAATGTAATAGACTTTTCACTGGATAAACTTTAGGACGTGCAGTTCTTTCTGTGGGAAATGGAGCTCTGCTTCTTTGCGTTAGTGCTGAGATGTCCTATCTTTCAACATCCCCCTTTTCCTGAGCCTGAAAGGTGGCTTCACAGGAGCATGGGAATAATCATAATTGACATAAATCACTTGAGGTACTGTCAACAGAATAGTACTCACTCCTAATCTGCTTTTCCTATTTCTTTTTAAGGATTAATGCAAATCCCATGTAGTTACAGATTTTGTAGGTGGAAGTGAGTCCTTTTGATACATTAAACAGAGTCAGATTTACTCTTTCACGTAATTCTTAGGTTCCCATGTATGCAACTGTGTAAAACAGACTTAGGGAATATGTTCAAAATAAGTTTCAAGGTTCTTGCTCAACTAATTTCTAAAACACGGGGCATTGCAATTGTAACTTTGAGTGTGGTTCTCAATGGTAAGTCTCAGTAACCTTCTTAAATAACCTAACATTGAATGTGATTGTATTAAAGAAAGCCATAACAGTGATCAGAGATTAAGGAAGCTGAAATACATAAAATTAGCTTTGTCCATAACAGTCAATTAAAACATCACTAGAAAAAAGAAAAATACCACCCTGGAAGATTTATTATCTCAACAAATCTAGTGTTAGAAACATAAGCAATTGTTCTGCTATCAGATGTCAGAAATTATGGTTAAAGTGATTGAACCACAGATAAATAAGTTTGAGATTACTAATTAACTGTAACTTCTTACCAAAAAAGTCTAAACAACGGAGCTTGTCGGGCAGCAGTGTCGCAAGTAGAATCAGGCAGCTGTCAGTTTTCATGGGGTCATGACAGATTTTGGAGGAGCCTGTACTAAAAATATGACATCATAGATCTTTAGTAATTTGCAATTTCTCTATTGCTACTTACTCTATACAATCTTGTGTACAGAATAAACTGCGCTCTAGTAGGTGCTGGTTCTGTCCCATCTACACCACCTCTAACAATCATCTACATAGCTGTAACTTTGAAGTGGATACGGACTTAAAAAAAAAACAACAAAAAAAACTTTGTTAATGTTAAATAGCAATTTAAAATCTTTGCGTGTATGCAGAGGAACATCGTAAAGACATTTAAAGAACAAAACACATCATCAAAAAGAGAATAGTGTACTTTGTATCAACAAGCTCATTCTGTTAAGTAATGAGATCTGCTGGCTTTGTGCCAAGGCATACAATATCATTTATTGCAGTAATTCAACCAGAAACCGAAGAGCTAATTGTGTATCTTGGGCCTTGTGATTCCCAGTAACACTACGGCTTTTTAACACATTTCTTTTCTAATAGGAAACACGCTGTCTGGTAAAAGGATCCTTTCACCACGTCTTCCTTAAACCAGCTGGTGAAGGAGGAAGCCCATCGTGCACGTTCCTTAAGAACTGTTCTGTGCTCCTTTCATGGAGATCTAGGCTACATGTAAATAAATACGTATGCATGTGTGAAAACAGAATGCAAAGCTTTGGTCTCAAAGTCGATCTATGGGGAAACAGAGGAACCATGTGAAACTGAAGGGCCGATTGGTTTTTAATTGCTCTGCAGCGAGAGAAGGTAAATTCTGTCTCCCTTCAGTGTGTAAGAATTGCAGCGGCACAGTGCACTGCCTTCTTGCTATTGTACAGCAATTCTGCTTTATTTCAAGGTTGCAAACACATACTTAACCAGAACATGTTACCTACCAGGGGCCTTAAATTTTATCCAGGTGAACTGTGCATTATGCCTGCATAAATGACTGATGACATAATGATGACATAAATGATCAGATTTTGATCATCAAATATATTGCACGTGATAGTTGAAAAAACTAATGTATGGCTGCTTTAGGTGATCAACTGCAGAGAAAGTAATTGTGTTCGGGGAAGGTTTTTGAGTAAAGGAACGTATGGTGCTTTGGTGCAAATAATTTGTTGGGCCGTAATTTGTAATGTGTTAAGCATGGAAGTAAAATTTAGGAAAGAAAATTCAAGTGCTCTATAAAACAAGTTCAGACTAATTTCTTACTCTGAATTGGAATAATGCGCTTAATACTATATAAATATTTCGAAGTAAATGAAAGATCTTATAGAGCATTAAAAATTGATAGCACATCAATTGCCTTAAAAATGCATTTCCGTCCTTTCTCCTCCTGCACATTTTAGTCAGCTTGTCATCGACAGTGACTGGTTTATTACGGCCTTCTTATTTCTGAGCAGGCATTTACAAATGCCCTTAAGTTTAAGTGAAGGCATTTGTGGTGGCTGCTGTGTGATGACTGTTTTACTCTGCAAATAGACTATAAATTATGTATGGAGGATTTATGAATTAATCTATAGTGGATATCTCATACTCATAAATATTGTACAATACCTTGCAGCCTCTTTATAACTTGCTGCTGAAGATCTTTAACCGCAAGGTTTTTCATGCTTTTCTCTTGTATCAGAAGTAGTGTTGATTTTCTGCGGTGCTGTTCTAGGCCATCTCTCAGCGCTGCACTTCTCAGCACAGAGCTAAATGGTCAAATATTGTGTATAATGGAGTGACGGATGCACCTCGCCTTTCCTTTCTGTTTTGGAAGGGAGGTAAGTTGTGAGTTTCATTCCTCTGGAGCTATTTTTCCTTTCACCTGTGTCTTCTGAATAATACATATTTTCCCTAGGTAGCTAATTACAGGGTGAAATTAATATGGTAACAGATTGTAACTGCATCTGAAGATCTCAGTAACTAGCTGTTAAAGCACTGTACATGGCAGTTGAGTGCAGTGCTGAAATGTTCCGTTCACTCAAAATAAAACTAAGATGCAGTGGTATACACAAAGGAGTGTTACAGGTAGTTTGGTACCTTCTGCGTGACAGGCTTAAAATGCCCACGTGGTTTAGATTATTCTATTGAGGAGTCACCACTGACTTCTAACATAGCAATATCTGCCCTCTGTGCTTGTAAACCTCCTTCCTTTTTCCAAAAATGCAGAATCAAAATATATAATTAAACAAAGTTTTACCAGCAGTGTAGCAAGGAGGTGTTGCGAAGGTGAGCCAGAGTATCTTGTTTTTTAAAATACATTGGCATAACTCTGTGTAGGCTATTACAAAGTATTGTTTAGTATTAAAAAATAAAATGTCTCAAGCTGGTTGAAAATGGTTATGAAGCCTTCAGTACAAATAAAAAGGGCCTTTTAAAATCAGTATTTGTGTGCGCTCAGAAGTCCCCTGGAAATATGCTATGGACTTCTAAGGTTGCTTTTATGCGAGGGATTCTCAGTTTCAGTGAGGTTTTCATGAAAGTGTGCGTTGCCTGGCGGGCAGGATGTGCTGATGTGCTGGCTGCTGTGTATTCTGAATTCCTCGCTGTGATGCAGCTGCGTGCCCAACCACGCTCTGCCCCGCACCGCAGCGCTCGGCCATGCGTTCCCAGGGGACATGTATCGTATCGGCCGTCCTTGCGAAGGCCGCTGAATCTGTGATCTCCCATTAAGACATCAGCCTCCTATTCTGGCATCCGTATCGGGTATTTAGAGCAAGTCTTCCTGGTCCAAACTCCCGATCTTTGGGAACAGTGGCGTTACATAGTGTGCGTAGTGCATATCTGCTACCTGTGTGGCATGAGTGCGCTGTTAAGTTCATTGAATACACGCTGATATTTTTGTCTATTAAATTCAGATGTCGTCCTCCCTGCAGAGTGAATTCAGCTGTAAAAGGAGGGGAGCTGTGAGGCCTCCAGAAGGGCTCTGCGAGGCCCTGGCAGCGTGGGCAGACTGCGGGCCTTCCCTCTGCCAGCAGCGAGGGACGCGCTGTCAGGACCCCAGCGCTGCTGCTTTTGCCAGCCGAACCCAGTCGGGCAGCCGAAGCGGACGGGGAAGCCAGCCCGTTGCCAGCATCTGCTTTAGGTTTCCTCCAGTTCGCTCTTCTGATGTTGCCACTGAGAACGCTTGAGGGCTGCAGAACGAGTGGCGTTTTCCCCAAAGCTTGGATTGGCTCTGCTGTCCTGAGCAACTCAGAACAAATGCTAATGGGCTCTGTGAAGAGAATTTAAATTCGGCAATATTAGTGCAAGAGTGTTTCTCTAGCCTGCCTGCCTTGAGGAAGCCTCTCTTCAGTTAATTGGGTTACAGTAGACTGTAACCTTGACGGGAGAAATTTAGGAGAAAGTGGTGATCTCCAGGATAAATTTCCATGCGACATGCGGTGCAGTGTGCTGCGGTAACGCTGTGTGCTACAGGTCTCTTGTGCTTTGTAATCACCGCTGAGCTGTGAGTCAGTAACTGGGCTGGGGGCTGTTACTCAAATGCAAATTTTCTTTCTGTTGGGAAAGGAAATAGCTGGAAAATACTTAAATATCCCCAACTCGGGATATTCTGTGATTCTGCTTTCCCTGTGATGTTTTCGTGTTTGCGTTACACAACGGCAGGCCTGCTGTCTGTTCCGTTCCGGAATGAAGGAGAGGCTCAGAGTGCCACTTGCTGTAGCTGGATGATGGGTGCTTCGCACTCGCACTTTGCACTGCAGCAAGTGACGACTGTGATAGCAGGGGGAGGGCACGCCGCCTTCCTGCGCGCTGGTGAGAAGGCTGAAGCAGAAAAATTGAAAGAGGTTTCTGAAAATTTGTGCAAGAGCCAAGAATAGAACTTGTTTCTTGACTCCTGGTCCTGTGCTTCAGCCAAAAGGTGAAGCTCTCGCTCACAATATTGCAATTCCTAAGCTCTACCTTCGAGTTCTCTTAGTAACACTTCTATCATATGCCTTTAATAAGACTGTTTTATTCTGAGAAAATATTGAATAAATAAGTTCACAGAACTACATTCCAGTCAAAACTGAAGGAAGACATCAGAATATTCCCCTTTCTTGTCGTTTGCGGTCTTCAGTCTCTTTATGAGTCATTTTGTTGTCACATCTTGGAAGTACCTCATTAGTCCCCATCTATTCTTATCCTTTCCTATCTGACAGACATCAGTTTTTTTCTTCACTCTTTGATATTCCGGATCACAGATCATCACAGCATCACAATCTGTACTTGTTTACGCCTACACCACCGGCGGTGGTACCTGTGCCCTCAGACACCAGCGGTGAGCACCACGACAGTCATCCACCAGTACCGCGTGCTGCAGCCGAGCCTGCTGCGGGTCTCTGACCTCCTTTCTGCTCCGGAGGCTGACCCTGTGAAAGCAGCAGCGTAAACGTTTATGGTTTGTTACAGAAATGTGCATTACCAGTGATGCTTTGTGATGATTTTGGTATCTGGTGAATTATTGTTAGGAAAAATAGTGGGTAAACCTCTGTTCGCTTTCTTTGCAGCAAATACCGAAACTTTCTAGGTACCTTCTATGACTTCCTGCTGGTGTCTCAGAGTAAAATCCAATCTATGCTTAATATGCAAGGGAAATTATTTCTCCTGTATGTACGTATTGCATATTGAGTTATATGAGAAGAAACAACACATTTTGGGAGTGTGGAAATATTCAAAATCAAGCTGGAAGGAACAAAAGATCTTCCCTGAGCTTTGCCAGACAGGCACTTAAGGGCCTCTTCAGGTGATCTGCAGAGACAGAAATGAGGACCACAGGTACGTGGTTCTGCAAGAACATTTTATTTTCTTGCTACTTATTTAGGAGTACCATCCACTTACTTTTATCCGTCCCAGTACCAGAAGGAAGATGAGTGATTTGGTGATACTCCGGCGATGAGCGGTTAGAGCCCATCGGCTGTGTCTCTCACACTCCGTCTCCTCCTGACAACCTGTGTTTTCGTATCTATTTCTTGTCGGCTGTGTAACCTCCAGCTCTGTGGGGCTTTTCTTACTCTTCGTATGCCAGTGTGTCATCACAACCTGACAGTTCCTAGTTAGAAGCCATTTTACTTGGCCTGCATAGCAAAACCACCGCACGCTCTGCAGGGGCTGGAGGGGCTGGGGCCCCCAGGAGGCAGCACAGGTCAGCCCGGCGTCCTGCTAGCCACCGGCGTGGTTCTCTGTGCCACGTCCGTGCCTTTCCATCTGGAACCCAGCAGCCCGCGGTGGCCGTGGGTTGTTGGCAGTGCGGGTACCAGCCTCGTGGAGGGACAGGCGTGGTGGTGGGGTGCTGACGCTGACTGAGCCCCCCTGGTAGGCCGTGTAATCTGAATTCAGCACTTCAAATCCTCACTCT
Source organism: Anser cygnoides (assembly GCF_040182565.1). Classification (NCBI taxonomy): domain Eukaryota; kingdom Metazoa; phylum Chordata; class Aves; order Anseriformes; family Anatidae; genus Anser; species Anser cygnoides. The sequence goes on from NC_089882.1 coordinate 4,287,460, forward strand.
GCTGTAATGTCTTGAATAGCGATTGTTCTCCATACTTTTTTCAATTCCAACTGTAAAATTGATCTTTAAGTAGGGCTTTTCTCTGTGGTGAATTAACCATTAGTGCATAATGGAGGAAAAACGCTTCTTCAAACACAGGGATTTTTTTATGGCCATTAAACGAGAAAAGAAAGTGCAGAAGGCAATTTTTGTGCCTTGGGGATGGATCTTCTGTTCTGCTCAAGAAGATGGCTTTTGGGAGGACCTGAGCCTATTGTCAGGAGACCCTGTTATTCTGGCTGTGGAAATGAAACATGATGTGCCTTTGTGAGACTTGCACTAGGACTCAAGTTTTTATATTAAAGGTTTTTTTTCATATAAACATAACCGAGGCAGATTTGTCTATTCTGCTTTCAGCTTACTAAACAAATCCTTTGGTTGTTTGCAGAAAGCAGTAATTTTGCTTCCAGCGTGTCTGTTTGCTAAGAAATAATAAACGCTTGTGGGGAGGTTTATCTTGCCGTACAGTCCTCCAGGTGCCAATTTTTTTTATATAATTGGAGTCTTCTCGTATCTCTAATTTCTAAAATCTTTCTATTTATGTATCTTGAAAAATAAATGCCTATCTAAGAGCTGTGCAGTGGACAGATCTAATCACCAGTGAAAAGCGGTAAGAAACGGCAAATGAGTGCTTGTTTTAACTAGACTAAGGGGAAGGAATTGTGTGAGTAAGACAGATTTCCACTGAAAGTCATTAAATCATTTGGTGCACAGGGATGCATGTACCCGTACAAGACCCTACAGAATGCCATTAGACGGCAATGCAGAGCAGTCGGCATTAATACTGCAGACAGGTGGGAGCAGCAGTGAATGACAGAGAGGAGTGAGGGTCCACTTTCAGCCCGACGCCTAAAGACTTTTGGGAGGAGGATGGCTGGATAAATGCGTAACCCCAAGCTAGAACCTGGTTGTCCATTAATTCCCTCAATCAAGCTTTAAACTGCATTTCCAACCTCCAAGATAAAATCCATTTCACTTTTTTTTTTAAACTTTAAATAAATACTATAAAAATTGAATGTCTCCTTGGAGACTCGTGGAGAATAAAAACCAGCAGTTCATTTTCAAATAATGTGTTAGTGTCTAGGTTTAAAATTGTTACTGATTCTAATTGAACTATAGATATTTTCCAGAGTACAAGTCAAAACAGAGCCATCGACTCCATGTATTGGGGTTAGAGAGAGGTTAAAGCCGTACAGTAGAAACAGATTAGATAGCGAGCAGGAACCTAGATTTCTATCTTGAGGTGAAGAATTTTCAGAAGTTCTTCCACTGTTAGAAAAAGCCAAGGAATTAAAAGGGTCTGCATACGCTGTGTGCGAATTCGTTCACTGGGATTAGTGCGTGTAGCTTTGGACATCAACCAGTATTGTGTGTTTGGAAATCGATCTGTTATTGGTCTGTGAGAAAAATGACAGCTCAGCTCTGACACAGTGCTTGACAAATCTTTTGGCTGTACTTTGAGTATGGGAAAAAAAATATCTCAGTCCAGTATTGAAATATTGCATTTTCTAGTATTCTTTTCTTTTTTTTTTTCCCTAAAACTTAGCATGAGTTTAGACCATTACTCTGTATAAAATAGCATTTCTAGCAAAAAGGTGTGTTGGGCTGCACTCAGGAGACCAGAATAACATGTTATCAGAGCCACCCTGATGGTGCAGAACGCTTCTGTATAATGAGCATTTTAGCTCTGTATTTTTTTCCATCATAATTTTGTTGGCATCTTCAGAGGATAATCATAGAGGAAAAACCTTTCAACAAGCTGCAGTCCAAAAAGGGAATAAATACCTTCCTCTTGCTACCTGTTTGCTCTTTCAGTCTCCCTGCTGCCCTGCAGCTGGAGAAAGCCTGAAGGTTAGAATTAAAAAGCAGGCGCATGTTGAGTGAACATGACTTGGGAAAATAGCAAATAGGATGTTCTCAGGGTTTTTCTTGACCCCAGACTGAAGCAAAGAAAGCAATACAACACAATTAAATCATCTATTGATTCGTGTATCAGAGAGGAGTTTTGTCTTGAGCTACAAGCATGATTTTGGACTCATTTCTCTTATAATTCAGCGTAGGCTAACAGAGAGAGATGGTCTTTTAAAGAGGTGGCATTCTGTTTTTAATGCAAACGTACTTTTAAAACGTTATTTCATTAAACGGCCCTTTGACTTCAGTAATAATAACGTGATGAATAATTTAAAGAGAGAATATTTCTCATTTTCGGGGCCTATGGAAGAGAGATTATTCATATTCCAGGCTTTTGTTAAAACGGAGTGAGTTACCGTGTGGATGACGAACTCCAGACAGCCCTGAAGGCTGAAGGACTGTCTGTATTTATGGAACAAATAAATCAGCTCGGAGGGGCTCGAGCTTCCCCCCAAGGTCCCGTCGGTGCAGGGAGAGGAATCAGGCTGCGGGCGGCAGCCGGAGCCCCCCGCAGGGCCGGCGTGGCGCTGGGCTGCGGATGCTCACCGAGGGGACCCAGCCCGTCACTGAGGTGGCAAGGGAGATGAAACTGCAGGCTTTCAGGTAGGCCTAATGCAAAGCAATGTGGGGCTTAAACCATTTCCCTGTCAAATGAAACAGCTCTCGGCTCATCCATCACCAGTGCTTGCTTTTAATAGCAGTGGTAGTTGGTCAGCTGCCAAACAACTTGGGAAGAAAATGAGCTGCCGGAGCTGCGAGGACTATTTTTGGAGGTGAAACCTGCTACCAAAATAGATAGCAGTTCCAGCGATGAAATCAAGAGATTTCTGCTGGCCTCGGTGGGTTTTGTCTGGCTGTAGTATTTGGAGATGTTACAGCAAGGAATACCGCTGGTGGATGGGTCCTGGCCCGGCTCCTGTACGAGGTGCGTGCTGGCTCCCAGTGCCGGCGCGTTCCCGTAACGCAGCCCACGCGCTGCCTCCTCTCGTTGGACTTCCACAGTTCGGACAACTTCAGCCCAACCCAACTCCGGCACTAGAAGATGAATTCCCAGGTAGTATAGCCTTGCAGAACAACCCCTGGCTCCAAAATCCATGGCCTAAATCTAACCGGCAACACAAGCAGGCGGTGGGTGGCTGTGCCGTCAGTGGCAGACCCCACGAGGAGCGGCCCGGTGGGCCCGGCGTGCCCGCGGTGCGGTGCTGTGCGCCCCGGGGCCCAGCTGGGCCGTGCACCCTGCGCCCTGCCGTGGCCCAGGCCTCGGCCACCCCGAGGCTGTGCTCGGTCCTGCCGCTTCGTGATGTGCACGGCCTTCTGGCAGCATGACAAGCAGTGTCCGTACTGAGAGTCTAACATTTAGCTTCCATTTGGACCCATTTTGCTTTGGAGAATGTCAGCGTAATGACGCTTAATGTGTTTACTCCATGACGGGAAGGTTTCTTTAATAATCTTTGAAATAAAGACTCTTTGAGGTGCGTTTGTAGTCCAACTTCAGTCTAGTCCAGGGAGAGACATCTAATGTGATTTGACGACAGACTTCGTGCTATTTGGCATGCTGCTTCCCGCAGAAACTAAAAACTGAAGGTGCCAGACGGAGAGATTGAGGCATATGGTGCACTAGATAAAAAAGGTTGTAGGGCTGGTGTGACATGGTTCGGGTTGAGCGCTGTCCTGGGGTTCGAGCAATGCCTTGTACAGGGAATTCTGTCAGAGCTTCCCTTTTAGAGGATTGTAAAACACACGATGACGCAGGAATTTCTGTGTGCATATTAAATGTGTCTTGTATACACACACGCAAATTGCTTTTATTGAATATAAAATTATGGATTGGTAGCCTATTTGCTTGCCTTATGTAGGCCAAGAAATGCTGGTGGGCTGTGCTGGTTCTGAAAAGGTATTTGCACGGAGTGAAACATTCCATCATCGGCTGCTTCAGTCAGTATAAATGTTGAATTTTAAATATTTTTCCTTCTTGAAAACTTCACTCATTTTTGCACTACCGCAACAAATTCTATCCACAGTTGTGTTTTTTAGTCATTTATAATTAAACTTGATAATAGAAAAGATCTCAATTAAAACATTGTGGAAGTTCTGTAAAGCTGACATTGTTCCCTCTTATGTTATAAATGATTTATAAATTTATGATTCTATTTAAAAGTCACTGTGTAGTCCACTAGCTTTCTCTTTACTAAGTTGTCAGGATATCTTTCCTGCATGTGCTACTCATTTGGGCATCCGTGATCACTGCTTCAGTCTCTTACATTACTTAATAAATAATTATTAGTTAATAGTTAAGTTGAGCAGTATCATTGAGTGACATTCAAATCCCATAATCTGTCCCTGAACTGAGCTGCAGTCTGTGCAGTGATGCTTTTGCTCAAAATGCCACGTTCCCCAAGTGTTTAGCTTATCATATGCGATGGCAAATTATTCCTCTTGCACAATAGCAGGTGCCCCTAGGGAGTCACAATGATAGGATGACCAGCTGCTCGTACAGATAATACTGAAATTAGGAAAAGTGTTAAAAGCACATGATAAAATGTTAGTGCCTCCTCTTCGAGATAAAGCAGCCGGTATGATGATGAGGCTATTTTTTTTTTTTTTCACAACTCGTTTTTATTGTCAAAAAGGAAGTGCAGTAATGAAACTTGGATTCCACTTGTATTTATTTAGAAATGCTATGTTATTGTACTCTAGTAAAATTTCATCTGCTTATTCAAGAACTCTTTTTCTCAGTGACCTATAGAATAACCTACCCGGATTTCTCGGCTTCATTAACCGTTTCATTTAGGATGTCATTTAGAAAAATTATTCCCTTATTTATATTTCAGTATCTTTCATGCTTTCTTTATTCTTCATATTAACTGTAACTTATTACAATCTAAATTATTTGCAGATGACTTTGTATGAAACCTGCCATTCAAAGTACCAGTATCCATCTAGTCATTTATGAGGATGATGCTGAAGTTAAATTCTTCAAACGCTTCTGTAAAATAGCTTAATAAAATCAGCTCTAGTGATTCATCTTTCGGCTGGTGCCTTCCTGCCCCTCGGCTGCTCTGCGCGGTGCCAAACGGCCTGGCAGGGGATCCTGCCCCGGGAACTGTCCTCCTCACCTCATCCTTCTCCCTCCTGCCCTGCTCTGAAGCCGCAGGGTTTTACGTACTGAAAAGGTTATCAGCCTCTTCCTTACAACTTCTGCTTTCCAGGAGCATCTCTTTAGCATAACCTGTAGCACACGGTCTGTCCGTCTCGTGTCAGCTCGGAGGGCACGGGGAGGTGCCTTCTGCAGCCCCCCGGCTCGAGGCTGCTGGCCCTCTTGGAAACGCAGCCCCTCTGCCTCCGGCAGCGCTCGCGGGAGCGCTCCCCAGGGTGCCGCAGTCAGGGTTCGTGATAAAATGGGCATTCAGTTTTCTGCTTCCATCGGAAGAACGGTTTGGGCTTTGGCAGGGGAAGTTGGTGATAGAACTGTGTCTTTCTTGGCTTTTCTTTGGTGTGTTTCCCTTGCTGTGGCGTGGGAGGCCAGCTGGGGCTGCACAGCAGCACAGGCCCTTCTCTCCTCTCTGTGCCCGTGTACTCACGCAGTGCCACTTGACTCCTCCTAAGGTAAGAGGTTTTGCTTACCTCACTTACCTGTTCCAAAAAAGTCTGAACTCTGAATAATCCTAATTAACTGGAAACTTGATAATCTTTGATCAAGATCTGGGTCCGTTTAAATTTGCAAGCACATTTTTAATGCACAAGTTCTTCTTTGCCCCCCCTTTCCTTAACTATGCCCCTTTCTCGTTCTTTCTGCTGGTCTGCTGTGTGTTGGAGGAAGATTAAGCCTCTGCTCTCTATCCTGACATTTAACCTTTGCTTATCTCATAGTAATTCTATCTGCTTTAACAAAATTACCTTTTTTCTCCCATGCTGATAGACAGTGGAGGCACTTCAAATTATTAAAAAAAAACAAAAAACAAAAAACAAAAACAACAAAAAAAACCACACAAAACCCACAAACACACATGCACAAACAAAACACTGGTGACCTTCAATTAACTTTATTCTGCTGCATCTTACATTAACATGATTGATGTATGCCACAGGATTTCACTATATACATATGTGGAAACTGGCCGCTCTTAAATGTATTTTTGCATCATCAAATGAAGCAACCTGAATAGATAAAATGGAACTGGGCTTCTGCGTGAGTCCCAAGGCTACTATAATGTGCGTATGCCTTTTATTTCCTGCTTAATTTTCTGTAGGAGTAGGTGTAGTGAGGGTTTTATTATACAGATTATTAAAAGATGGAAATGTTGCCGTTCAACCCAGCAGAGGAACGGCAAATGAGTGAATGTTTCGTGTAAGGTCAGAGAGAGTTGGGGAGCAACGGAGAGCACAAAACCAGAATTTTGATGCAGTTTTACCAGCGGAATCGTTTGCTCCGCTGAGATGGGGAGAGAGGACACCGGGGAATTCTGCACAGGGCTTGTCCACAGGGCTGGTGCGTAGGATCTCCTGGTAATGCTGTGCACCATTAACTTGAACAAACAACTTCTGTAAAAACAGTGCTTTTTGTAATTAAGCTGCTTGGCACCCTAGGAATGGGGAATCGTTAGCTGCTGATATCCTCCCGAGGACATAGAGCTGTTTGATCTCCGGGGATGCTGGAGATAAAGGGCTGTTTGTTTTCCTGGGTTAGATTCATCGTCTGATTCTTTCATGTAAAAAGATAAAAAATCATAAACAGAATCTGGTGAAGGCAAATAGCAAAGTGAAGCAGTTAGGCGTCTGCGGTATTCTCCTCTCATAATGAGTCAGATTAAGTTTACCCGGACTCTTCTCTAGGCTTTCATTTTAATGATGGCCAGATGCTCCCAGTGTTGCAAGCTTTATTACGACCAGTAATCTAAAAACTTGCCGTATGTATTGCCGGGTATTATGTACCTAGTTCTGATGATTGACTTTCATGCTTTTCTGAAGCTTATTTGCTTGTAGCTCAAGTCAGCTTGTTGTAGACGGTGCAGAGAAAAAACTCCAGAGAAAAACCATTACAGTTGTAAACATTTAAATGCTTAGTTTCACAGTTCACTGGTCTCAAGCAACCAGCTGCTCGTTTTCATCTGCCTTTTTCTTTTGTTCTCTATTTGCTCTGTATTGGGAGTGACTTTTGCATCGATTGTGTCAGGTCGGGTGGATTTTTTCCTTTAAATTCTAACTAAAAGCTTAAGATGACTTTGCTATTTTTTATTGTGATTCCTGTCTGTAATAGCGAATTATTTACAGAACGGTTTGGCCTTGAAAAAAATTTCCTGTGGGAGGTTCTAGTGCTTTCAGCAGATTTCTGATCTGCTGTTTTGTGAAGCCACAAATCCAGTGGACAAACAAAAGGTTGCTGCCTCGTGCTTAGGAAACTAGAGGCTGGCAGCTTTGCTGGAGGTGCTTGTGGGGCGAATTGCGTGCGTTACCGTTACTTTTTCCTCCGCGAGCAGGAGGCAGATGGTATCGACACACCACCATCCACCACCGGTTAGAAGTTTGCAAACAGTGTCAGTGGAACCCGGTGTGATTTTATAAATTCAGTAAGCGTTGAAGCAGCTGCCCGCTGTTAACTGCGGAGCTTCGCAACCGTGTCCCGGAACAAACGCTGACTTGGTGTGAGCATTACCTGAGCCCGGGCCCTTAATACCCCGATGGGTGACTGGCAGTGCTTGTGCTTCGTACGGGGTGTACGGGGCACCTGCACACCCGCGTGCAGCTATATTGTGTGTTTGTGCACCGGGGCTCTCACTGGGTTTCTCCTTCTGAAAAAAACCACTCGGTTCTTTGTGGGCAGGCTGCGTAAATCCTTGATATTTGTGAAGGTTCGTTCATGTTGCTAAAATAGTGCATGCTTTTTTTTGTCAGTCCATTACGGGCACTGTGAAGGACAGGTTTGCAGATAAAAGAAAGGCAGTAGGTTCTCTCTGTTCAACTTTCAGGTTTTTATTTGTGTTTGGTGTTACGTAAGTGCACAAGGCTATATTCTTCTTACACGTCTGCTTTCAGACTCCTTTGAACTCTGCACCACTTAAATATAACAGAGAGCAGCCAACTGCACGCAGAGCAGAGATGTGGACACAGGGGCACGTGCAGGGTTTGTTGGGAGCTTGGCAGCTCTCCAGAACAGGCACGAATCTTTTGCCCGTCTGCGCCTGCTGTTAACTAAAAGCTCTGGAGGAAGAGCCGAGCAGCAGTGGTTCCAGCCCTCCAGCTGGTAACTGTCCCTCTGCTGATCAGGGAAACGCTCAAACAAATAAACGAAATAAGTGTACAGAAAACAGGGCGAAGACAAAAATCCAACTTACTTGATGCTGCATCCCCGTAAAAAAAATTGCATTTTAAGTAGAACTTACCACTGTTACCACACGTCTGCAGCATCCTTTTCATTATGAAAAGGGGATAAATACCAACGTGATTCAGGTGGAAAAAGGAAGGTTCGAAAGACACCGCACGCATGGGCACATCGGGAGAAAACAGAGGGAGAAAACTTGGCCCCAGGACAAGGGAGAGGGCAGGGGCGGCGAGGCAGGCTTGAAGACCACAATACTTCAGTTTCTCTGACCAGACAGATTATTTCCAGAACTCTCCCTCCAACTAAGCTAAGGGTAGAGAGCATTTTGGATCTTGGATTTTGGAGCCCAGGAGGTCTAAATTTCCAACATAAACACCTCGACTTCTTCCTCCCTGTTGTTTGTATTGGTAATACGAACATCTGAGGATGATATGCCTTCATTTCGTAACTCTCTGTCGTGGATGTTATTTAATTCATACATTCCTTGGCTGTAGAACCCTGTGCGGAATAATAAAGCGCTAAGGATATGCAAAACAGAGTTACGAAAGCCAACAGATTTAGTAAAATGATTGCACCGTGATGCAAGGTCATGTCTCTGAGGTATAAAGTAATGTGGAGAGATCTGAAATATTAAAGAACTTGGAGGCTGAAGGAGAGAGAAAGCATCAGCCCTTGCTAATGCGCAGACGTACAGCATGGGAACAAAAAGCTCGGGTAGCCGTGTCCTTAATGTGAGGACGAGAGGAGGGTGGGCTACTCGCTTACCTGGGGAGGTGGGAGGGGGGCAAAAAATGCACGTGCAGCCGGCTCTGCGGATGGGACCCCGACGGGCCCTTCGGGGCCAGTGAGACCGGCCTGGGGGCACCGACGGAAAGCAGCAGGGGTGAGACAGCACGCGAGTGCCTTCCGCAGAGGGAAAGCTAAGTGTTCCTTTTCTGTAGAAGTTGGGATTTGATTTTCTTCCTCATTATGGATTCCAGCAGACTCTCAAAAACAGTAGCCCCAGCAGAGCTGCTGGCATCTCTCCAAAGCCCAAGTCTTATTCAGAGCCATGGCATTAAGTGCTTGAGATAAGGGTGACTTGACTTCTGGCAGGGATCCTGCTCAGCCTATCTGAGTGATGGTTCTTGGGGATATCATTACAGGTACCTTTTAATGAATTTCTTGAAGCTGTAGGTTTAATTTATCTCACGCTGGGCTTTGCTGAGCTATTATTCTTCATGCAACTTCTATAATTTACTAACGGTGTTTTCTTTAGCACAGGAATGTCAGGGAAATTATTCAAAACAATGCAATTTGGTATAGCGATCCGGGCAAAATATGTATTCTGCAGGGCTGCGAGAAATGCCATCAGTCAGCTCGGTTGGTTCAGGAGAACTGATGAGTAGTCAGAGTTTATCACGAATTTGGATGTTAAACCTGGCAGGAAGCTGACACAGAAGTGAAGCCGTACATCACCATCATCTGAATTTGGGTATATGTATGGGGTTTCATAGAGGTGTTGCTAAAAATACGGCTAGGCTGTATCTTCAAAATATGTAAGTGAAATCTTAGACGCCTGAGCTTTTCCACTTTATTTTTCCCCTTCCCTTACTGTAGTCTGTAAAAGCTGCCGGGAGCTGCGGCTGTTTCCATAGGTTAGCAAGCACAAAACCTTTGTTTTCCTTGCGCAACAGGCGAAACCTGCAAACGTTTCCCTTTTGTTGCAGGTGAATTAAAGCCTCGAGCTCCTTGCTGAGACACAAACTTGCACAGGTGCTTTGTGGTTGGGATCCTACTGGGCCGTGCCTGTGCAGATGGGGAGGGCAGTGGGTGTCCGTGCAGCCTGGCTCCCGAAATCCCACGTCTGCGGGGGCTTGTCCCAGGGCGCTGGGGTCCGAGGCAGAGGCCGTGTCCTGGCGGTTTTCACACGCAGAGAGCTGGCAGTGGCTCCTCGCAGAGGGTTCAGGAGCAAACTGGAGCAAAACCCTGCAACTTGCGAAGGGCGAAGAAATGCCCGCTGTGAGTTGCCCGGTCCGGAAGGGTTCCTTGGCCCTGCAGAGGGGCTTCTGCTGGGGTCGGCCTCGATGATTTCTGCAATGCTATTGCTGACTTAAAAATGTCTGGAAAAAATTGAGGCCAGCATATGCTGGGATTTGCACTTTTTTTCCTGCGTGGATTATTGCTTCGCTGGGCTAAGAAACTAATATCTGTAAGTCCTTTTTTCACGAAGAGCAGTGTGCATAATAACTGCCATACAGATGGGAGCTGAAGGAGGAGGTGACACACTGAAGTCCTGATAGATTTTGCTGCTGTATTTATCCTTCTAAAAAACAATTTAACAAACCCCTGTTTTTCCAGGATTAGTCACCACTTGGTCTTCAAATGGGGCTTGAAAGAGAGATAATCCTGTTGTAGTACCAAAGCAATAACACTGTGTGCCCTAAAATGCAAAATGTAGTGGGACTTCAAAAGATTGACTACCAGCGATTAGTTTGCATGAACACGACTTGATTGCTTGGTCTGGAAAATGATTTTCCTTGTCCCTGGAGATTTGTTTTCTTTGCAGAAGGTTTCCGGTATGCTTCTGGTGAGTTGTTATTAGAGATGATGTTACTTTAGGCAGAAGGATCCAAGCGACTCGCCAGCACCCTGCCAGTGGTTTTGGAAACCCGGGGCCCTGAATTGGCTTTGAGAATGGAAGCCAAAGTTTTACATTACCTAGATATTGAAGGATTTCTTCTAGGAAGTGTTGGTATATAACTGTTCTGATGGTCTCCCTTGTTCCTGTGGCTTTTCATGAAGGCAAACTCTGAAATGGAAATGCTGCCTCTCCTGACTGAGGTTTCACTGCTGCCTGCCTGCCTGTTCGCAGTTGTTTGCTCCCTCCTATCTCAACCGCGCTAGCAGAGGTTTTCCAATGCTTTTGGACAGTGCTTGGCACAGAAGGACTCGGTCGGTAAATGGGACCTGTGTGCTCGCCTCTCTTCCCCATATTTTATTAAATTGCGCAGATTATGCTGTCTGGTCTCTCTCTTTAAGCTGGTTGAGTCCAAGTTAGTTCTTTAACCTTTTCTATTCCTCTTCTGCTTTTCTCATATATCTGTTCACTTTCTGCTTCTACATTTTTTTTTTTTTTTATTTCCTTGTCTCATCTTTCCTCTTTCTTTGCTGCATGTTGCTGGTGAGGAAAGAAAAATAAGCAAAGAAAACCCTCCAGGAGATCTGTAATCATCCCAGCATCTTCTGGCGGTGAGTTTTTCAGCCTGTTCCAAAAGAAATGTATTTGTGTTATTACAGGCTTCAGCCTTGAGGTTTATAGCTACGTATTTGTGAGGAGATGGGCTTTGAAAGCAGACTGTGCCATGTAAGGCTGCTGTCTTTAAAAGAAACAGGAGAAAAAAAAAAGGTAAGGGAGAGGCTACTGTGCACGCATGGATCAGTGTGAGTTTGCTAAATAGGTCTAAGGTGCTTGGGACCCATCCAGTAAAACGATCCAGGTGGGTTTCTGGATCATTTTCAATCCAGGTACCATGCCCAGGGCCTGTCTTTTTGGAGATTTAACTTACGCCCCTTCAAGTTCTTGCAGCATTCTGCAAGAAGCGAATTCAGTGGCTAGGGCTGCTTCTAGAGGGTCAACATAAACGTTTCAAAACGCCGCGTTGCTGAAGGTAGCCGTGCCTCCTCAGATGCTCATTTAACGCGTTTATCTTGCAGCCCAGCTGGTTGTTATGGTCCCTTAGCGTTCAAACCCTGAAGAGCCCTTCCGAGAGCGGCTGCTCTGTGGACTGCTCCGCAGGACGGCACAACCAGCCTGCCTCGGGCCCTGCCTTGCAGCCCAGCCCTGCTCAGCGCCGGGCGGCTGCGCGTCCTCCAGGCTGTGCAAAGTTTCGTGCAAAGTTTCGCTTCTTTGTTTGGAAGCCATGTGATATTTTTTCTTCCCTTAAAGCAACAAAGACTCATTAAATGGAAAACAACCTTGAGAGCCATCGAGGGAGTATATCAGGCATCCAAAACCAGTACAATTACTCAGTTTGAGGCTAAATTTTCCAAATGATTACAGGCTGTGCTAGTCAGTTTTATTCCCAATTACTGCCAAAAAAATTCTATTTATAGGATGGTTGCTCCCAATCAAGGAAAGAGATGAAACGTCAGAGAATGTAAAGAGTGGAGGAAAACAGTCAAGATGCACCGATAATTAATGCCTGAAGGGAAAGCAATTCGCTTTGTTTGGAGTTCTGTTTGAGTCAACCACATCTCAACAAATTTAACAAATACACGTATCATACGCTGATTGCAAGAACAAAGCAGAAGCAGGTGTCATTTTGCGGTGACTTTTTTAAAAGCAAGGCTGTACAAAGAGTGTCCCACGCAAGTTCGGGCGCTTGTCACCACCTATTTCTTGTGCAGGCACTCAGAAGGCGACGGTAGTGGTGGCTGCCCGAGGCAGAGCACTGTTAGGTTGTCTTCTAATTGAAGTGAATTAGTGATTTCAGTTGCCTGAAGTCTGGAGACCATTTCATACAGCCCCAGTTTACTGGATACCACCGTACCAGCCTGGGTTGTCCTGAAACTATTTTTCCTGCACCAACCCCCACTCCCAAGAATAAATAAAAATGTATTTGAGCTAAGCCGGTGCTATTTCCCGTTTAGTCTAAAGTTTCATTTAGATGTTCAAAACTGATCCAGAGGAGATTGAAAATGTGTCAACTTGACTGCAGAGAGCAGCAGGCTTTTATTGTATTGTCCCAAGAGCAGCCGAGTAAGAAAGCAGTAAATTGCACCCCATTTCGCTTGCTGTTTTTCTTTCTCTGCATTCAGAGGAAAAAAACAAAACAAAACCCAGAACCCAGCCCCAAGCCCACCAAACCGTGGTCGTCTGCACCTCCAGCAGCAACTGGCTTCACGCCTGCCTGTGTTCTGCAGGGACACCTCCTGCGGGAGCTCCTCTCCTGCTCCAGGAGGGAAGAAGCCGCGTTCCCCCCGGCTGTCCTGCCCGGCCGAGCACACGCTGGGACTGCTACGAGCCGTGGAGAAGATGGGAGAGGTGTTTCCAGCGCTTACCGATTGCAGCAGACCTCTCCGACGTTTGTGCTCCTCTTTGCGCTGACACGGGCAGCGTCATTCCCTCCCTCCTTTTCGCTGCTGTCTGTCTGGGCAGCACTGTGTGTTTTCAGACGCTCATAAACGCGACCCAGCTTGTGTAGCCGGGCTGTTTCAGCGCTACGTGGAAGGCACCAGCCAGAGCCGCGCTTAGCAGGGCTTGTGCTGGGCTGCACTCTGCCTCCTTGCTGCCCTGCCTGATGGATCAGACAACGTAACCACCTGAGTTTTGGTTATCACTTTCAGCTTGTATTGTTTGTTATTCCTTGAAGTGTGGAGCACGGCTGAGCTCTCCTGCCGTACAGAAGCTCCTTCCAGTCAGGGGCACGGCAGCGACATGCAGCTTACGTAACAGCAGCCCGGGATTTCTCATACGGATGCGGCACAGCACAGCCCCTGCGCTGCTGCTCTCTAACTAGAGGAGGGTGCTCTCTGGCTCGGTTTGGTTGGTGCGTTAAGTGCCCAAAAAGCAGCCGTGGCCCCTGTGCACTGAGCTCTGCTGGCTGTCGCAGCAGGCTCGCTCCGCAGCCGAATCTCCCGAGACAGCGAATTTGCTGTGAGTGACCTCAGGACGTGTGCAGGCCTGAGGCCGTGAGATGAGGGCCTCGCAGGTACCTCGGCTCCGGTGCGAGCAGAGTAGCACCCCGCAGGCCCGCTGGGTTCCCAGCCTGGAACACGTCCCTATCCCCGCGCGTTGTGCCACGCGACGGACTTTGCACGTTAAATGCTGCACTTAAACCGAGGGAGACCTGAAACTGTAATGCCTGGCATCAGTTGTTTGTGCCCTGTATTGTGCCTGCCTTCTTCATGGAAGAGCTTAAAGCTTTTATCTCAACTTCTGTAGAGCCGTAATAATAACCTGTTATAAGCCTGCCTGACCTGAATGTCACTGTTAGCTCAGGAGAACGAGATAAAGGCTATAAATCCGCCCCCCTGAGTTTTTTACAGCGAGCATCGATTTGATTTCCACTATAGCTTTCCTCCTCCTCCGTGCTGGCACACACACAGCTGTGTTTTCTGTCTGAAGCCTGGGGGCAGGCCCAGGTAACAAAGCCCCTGTGCGTAAGGAGCGCGTCGCGGTGAGCGATTTGGGGCAGGCACCCCCAGGAACGATCCCGTCCGTAGAGCTGTAAGTGGCCAGCCGCAGGAGTGCTGCGCTCCTCTGGGAGTGTCACCGGTGTCTGGGCCCCCCCAGGCGTGGCAGGCACGAGAACTTGCCCACTAGATGCCAAAGTCCAGATCCGTGCCTGAGACATCACAAACACCGGTGGCTCTGCTTCGTTCCCCAGCGGCCTGCGTGGGGCCTGTGGGGCACCTCCATTTGCCCTTGTTACTTTTCCAATGCATGCTTTCTGGTTCTCATAAGCCAGAAACATTTTGCTCTGATCCCATGGTTGTTTTATCATGGCACGTTCCCCAAATTAGTGTGAGAATGAACAGGTTGGGGTTTTGGCATGCCTAACATCAGTTGTATTTTTTTTTTAATCTAACTGATACAGCTCCGATAGCTCTGAAGGCTCGTGGAAAACGTCACTTGATTCAAAAAAAAATTGGTTCTGCAAGTTCACAATTACAAAATTGCTAAGTGTGTGTTTTTGTTCATGCTGTAACCAGTTTCCAAAAACAGCTCTGCAGGCCTGTGTGGCACCATGTCAGAAAAACAGCACTTCAAGTAATTTTTTACATTATGATGCAATCACCTGTACTGTAAAAGCAAAATACCCAAAAAAAAAATCAAAATCAAAAGCATTCAGCAGTAGCTTGTAATACATGGACTAAAACCATGATGTAGCAGGAGGATAAGGTTTTCTTATTCCATTTATGAAGCCTTTATTATCCGTTTCTGGAAGTAATTCCTATAGTGCGTACTCATAATCTGTGGGGTTTTTAGGTCAGCGTGGCCTGTCCCTCAGCTGCATCAGGATAATTAATGGTCTGAAGTACAAAGTCTGTTCTGTCAGCGCTGCAAAACACAGCCACGGGTTCTGTGGGTACATGTCCAGGGTTTGGGGCAGCCGGTCCCTGCCTGAGCGAGGCTGCTGGTGGGCAGCAAAAACCCATCCAGCCCGTGCCGGCCAGCGGTAACTTCAGAGGAGGCTCCTCCTTTCTGCTTGCAGTTAGTGAATTAGTAGTTACTTGCCATCTGGCCTGGTTTTAATTCGCTTTCTCATAGCGTTCACATTTTTAGTTGCCAAAACCAGAATGGTTTGTCTTTTGTCAGTTGTACGGGAAAGGTAAGGAAAAGACCGTGCTCCGGCAGGCGGGATGGGATGCTGCCCGCGTGGGACCGAGCAGCCCGGGCACGCGATGTGCTGCGGCAGCAGGAGCCCTGGGTGAGGCAGCAGGAGCTCTGGGTGGATCTGCTCCCACACGCTTGGTAAAATGATTTGCTTTTCTTTGTCTGGAGCTCTGTGGACAAAGGCCGTTGCAGACAGAGATTGGTTTGCTGGCATTAACGTAGCCTCTAGTGAATGGTTTTCCTGTATCTCTGAAATGACATTTTCTTGATTTGTCAAGATTGCGGCTGAAATAGTGGGCAGCTTTGTGAAACAAGATGCAGGCTCATTAGGCGTAGGGTGCCCTTGAATTTCTTCTGCAGCTGTGGTGGCTAGGCACCAGAGTGCTGCTGCCTGGCTGCGAGGTGGGTTATTGTCCTGGCTTTTATAAAGGCAAGAAATCCACCAAATTGCAAATCTGTCTTGGAAATTTTACTTGAAGATCCATCGTGGTCAAAATGTACAGGCTTCATACCTCAGTCACTTGAAAACTACAGTGTATGTATTTAAAAGCCAGCTTAAACTTCATTTTCAGAACCGTGCGGCTCTTCTAATTCCTTTGTGTAAGCGTTCCTGATCCTGGCATCCAGCAGGAACTCTTGTACAGTTATTTTTTATTTATATTTAGGGCTCTTGTTTTTTTTTTTAACTTTAGATAAAAATGTTTCTAATTTACGGTGCAGTTAAATGTCTTGTAAGTGGTATAACGAAACTTTATAACTCCCGTCAGCTTGGGGCTTTACCAATCATTTGTCTCCAGGAGATGTTAATTGCTAATTGCTATTGTGATTTTCAGTTAAGCAAGATCCTGTCTATTATGTGTCTCAGTTCCAGGGTAGGCTCATTTTTGTTCCCTATTTTCCTGTGTAATTATAATGGATTTTTTTCATAAAAAGTCATTTAGTACCTAGGGCACTGCGGCTTAATGATATTTATGCATTCTGGCTCTTTTTTTTAAATGTCAACTCAGTATATAACGTTTAGCTCTCTTCATGATTTTTACATGTTACGTAGTAGAAAATATGATAAAAATATCATGCAGAGAGCTCGTATAGGAACAGCAGCATCGTTCTGAGTTTTTAATGTGTGACTACACACACAGGCACGTATATGTACACGGGGAGCTGTCTGTTTCCTCACACTGTAGGGTTTTTACATGTTGGTCATTGCACGTGCAGAGATACCATTATTTCTGTTTGTCTGCCAGTGTGTCTGTCTCCTTTCACTACCTTGTGTTGCCCAACCTGTAGATCGAATTGGACTTCAGCAATACCCCAACTGCGTCTCCTGCAGCACTGTGTGCGATGTTGCGCTCCTTCATATTCTTATGTTTAAATGTACAGAAAGGCTATTGTTAGAAATTAATCTAATTAATCTTTGTAATCACTTTGTTACATAAATATTTTGTAATGTTCAATTCAGCTTTGTCTTGGATGTTGGTTTCTGGTTTGGTTTTGCCCTTGTTTGTTTGTGGCATTATCTGCAGCTCTGTCTGAAGGGTGAGGGAGCTCTTTGGGGGATGCGCTCCTTCTGCCTCACATGACAGCGGTACGCGTGTGATTTATTGCTATTTTGCATGGAGGAACACCATCTTCCTGGGCAGAATTGCAATTAGAGCAGAAGGACTCTCATCAGTCATCCGGCCATGTTCCCGTGACATGTACAACTTGCAAGTCAAACACTGAAATCTTTATTTAAGCAAAATCGTTCTTTGTCACAGCGCAAATTGCGTATGAGTAAGGAGTTAATTGCACTGTTGCTAATTCTGATGAGGTGCTGTATTAGGCTAGAAGCTGTCGCTGTAAGACGGGCGTCAGCATGATTTCACATTTTGGTGGGTGTCTAACTTGCAGCAAATGTGGTTGGCATTCTGCACATGCGAGTCTGCAGCCCGTTCCACCATGAGTTTGTCACAGCGAATTTGTGTTAATAAAGGCTGAGCATTGGAAAACTTAGGAAAGTTCAAATTACAAATGAGATTTAGTGGCCATTAAAAAAAATGCACGATTGAAGCTGCTTAGCAAAGGATGCAATTTCTGGAAAAAAAAAAATCTGAAATCCTTGGTTAGCTCCACTTATTTATACTTAATAGAGGAAACAGGAGCTGAAGTTGATGCTTTCTGCTGTGCAGGAAGACAGGCAAGAATGTCCTAGCCCTTCTGGCCCTAATTTCCATCATTGAATATTAGTCTGTTCTTCAGTTTGCTGTTAATGTCCAGGATAAATGATGCCTATTGCTCCCTTATGTTGTTACGTGTAGTACTGAACTATAGGTAGCACAACCACCTTTGGACAGCTGTGACCTAAATACATTCCCTTTCCTTTGCCTTTCTTTCTAATCACATTCTCTGCTCCTTTGCTTGTTTTGATTTCTTTTCTTTAAAGGAAAGCTGTTCAGGTTGGCTCACGTATTTTTGCTTGGGGGATCAAAACTGCAGAGGATTCCAGGTGCGTACGCAGGGATAGCTGTGGGTTGCTGAAATCTAACATCCTCCTGAGAACTCATGCTGCTGGTTTTTTGTTCATTTGTTTTCCTGTTCGCTGTCACCTGCAGTCCTTTCTCTGTGACTGCTTTTGTCTATGAAGTTCCTTGTGTCCAATGCGTAGGACTTTGTAGCAGTCTTTCCCAAATGCTCTGGTATTTTCAAGATGGTGTTACCGTTTGTCAGGTTGTGAGGTCTGAAGGTCTCTTTCCTTCTGCCTGTGGATCGGGGAATTTTCCCATAAATACATCTCCAGCTCACAAAGTGTTACTGACTTTTTCCTACATTTAATCCATTTGGAAATTGTCACCAACTGCTCATAAGAAGAGGCATCCTCGCTCTCTAATAGCAACTTGACTTCTTCCTTTTCATCCACACTGAGCCTAATTTTGTTTTGTGCTTCGAAGACTCGATTGCTCCTAAATGGAAAGGTAGTCACCGTTACCAGGGTGCTGAGGTTCTTCACCAGGAGAACTTTGGATTGTTCATAATAGATGCTCATGCTCCCCATTGATCAATTAGCTGTTTAAATAAAATGATAAGAAATCTTTCTAACACTATGTAGCTGGAGTAAATCAGTTGGAGTATGCACTTGATTGAGGAGCTGGAGGTTTTCCAGACTTTATCTTCTGGATGAATTGTTGAGGATTTATTTGGCCTTTTATTTCTTGACAGCTATTGCTTTTATTCACTGCAGAGGTTAAAACAACTGCACAGAACTATTTGAAAAATATTAAGATAAATGATTTTATGTGTAAACAATTTTTCCCCACGCAGAAGATTAAGGAATAAGAAAATGAAGGATCTCTTCTCTGAGGACATCAGACCTTGGAGGTCTTGCCTGTCTCTTTTTGAAAGAAGAATGGAGATGGTTTCCAGAAGAACGGAGGGTCTGAATCTACTTGTGCACTGACAGTAGATAATGGTTGTGTTTTAGGGGTTCTGGAGGGACAAGAAGCTTGCATGCTTGCCAATGGGGTCCCGGAGAAGTATGTTCAGCACAAGAAACTAAAGAAACAGTTTGGCTTCAAGGCACTGGAAAGTATTAGGTCTTTTTTGATGACAAGATCTGAAATACCATTAACTCTTTAATACCATTTATTCAGTGGCTTCTGCCACTGAAGGTTGACAGTTTCTATGCAGACTTCAATTTATGTATTGATTAAAACAAAACTAAATCTATGTTACTAAATACTAGTGTTGTTTTGCATATGATTTGAATTATTAAGTAGCTTCTTGATGATTTCCTGTAGGCAAAGTGTTTAAAGCGTGCATTTTTTCTGCTGATCATTTGACCTATGCTATCAGGCCGCTGTTTGCTTACTGGATAAATGTAAGTACAGAACCAGGTAGGAGATTTGAGCAGATGCTCTGCTTTCAGTGTGTCAGAAGAGAGAAAGTTCTTTGCCTTTATTGACACAAGGTTATGTTCTTTATGCCGGGATAACTGGTGTATTTGTCTTGCTGTGGATCTGTAATAGAGACAAGGCACCAGCCCTTTATACTGCAACAGAGTGAGGAAGGACATCGCTGTGTCTTTAGCCTGACACTTACCAGTGCTGAGTTTACTCTGAAGGAGAATTATGTGCCGTCTTTTACGGGGAATAATAGTCAATGCTCACTAGCAGTCCAGTAGTCAGAATAGATTTTGATCAGACGTGGGAAATGGGGTAACGGACAGGACTCGAGAATGATACAGAAGATTTCTTCACACAATGTTTGTCTGAGACTTTTATTTAGAATGATTTTATGGAATTTGTTCAATTGGAGTATGACTTTTTATTGTAGTTGTGTTAAAAAGGACTATTGGCAATGAGGAATATGAGGCTCTGAGACCTTGTGTAGGTTGAATCCATATGATTAGATGAAGGAGAGTGAATCACTGGGGAATGCGTGCTAACTAAAAACTCTTTTGAGATGGGATTTCCAGGTTGTTCTAAAGGAAATTAGGTGTCTAAACCCTATGAAAATACAACTGAAGCTGGAAGAGAACTTTCCAAATCTTGTCGGAGAAACTTAGTTTAGAAAAGGTCCTTGTGGTCGATGACCTTGAACGGTCGCAGTCCCGCTGTCAGCTTCAGCCCTGACATGGAGGAACTTGGAAGGCGCAGAAACCACTTTTGTGACATTGCTCCCATGTGATGTGTGACAGCAAAACTTCGCAGTACGGGAGGATGGGGAGCAGTACAATAACTGCTAACGACATCATTTTCCACAAACCCAATTTTAAGCTGCCATTTAGAGACTTGCAAATGGCCTTAAATAGCTCTTGCCATTGAAGATGATCATTGGAAGCGCTATTTAGCAGTGCACTTAAACATCTGCACCTTCATTTAATTGTTTGCCAAGATATGTTCAGGTCAGTCTGGAAAAGTTGCTGCCTCTGATGTTTCTGCTTCCCCGCTCAGTAGTTGAGGGGGAATAGAGGGAGCAGCAGCTGCGGCCCCCGCGCCTCCGGGCAGAGCGACGCTGCGCGGTGACTGCACAACGTGGGGCTGTGCGGGTGCTCGTACTGTGAGCTCCCTCCTCCTTCCCTGTGTAGGTCCTAATTCTGCTTTGGTTTCACCATTTCCCTTAAGAAACTGCAGGGACTATCTACAGTATCTTTCTAGAAACTAGGGAAGATTCCTTCTGGAGACGTTTTCTTCCTAGGAACCAGGAAGCTCTTGTTGTTCCGCTTGGCCGTAACATTTAACAGGCCACGGGTTTTGTGACCTTTATAATCTGTTTATTCTCGGGGTTACTCGTTTATTATTTATGATGTAGGAGCTACATCCTTCTGGCTACCTCGTCTACCAGGTGATAGCAGCATTGCTCCCACCCCACCCTCATTTAAAGCAGAAATACTCCTTTGCCATGGGTCACTGTAGAAGGAGCAAGCCCAGTGTACTGGAGGGAGGACAAAGAAGGGGAGCGTGAGGCGGTCTGAGAAGTCTGGGATTGAGAGGATGGGCTGGGTGAGCAGGCTGGACCTGGCCTGGGGGACGTGGTGGCCTGGGACTCGCAGTGTTACAGGGGAACAGCCGGAAAGGCTCAGAAAGGGCAGGAGTGAGCTTGGCCAGGGTGGATACACCGAGCAGGGCGTGTGGGACGAGGCCGGATGGCTGCAGGCAGATCACCGCTGCTCTCGAGTCCTGGCCTTGCATGGACAAGAGCAGCTCCGTGACTTGAGGCAAGTCAGAAAAACCAGGTTTTTATCTATGAAAATATGAATTATATCCTCACTGGCTATGCACAGGAGCCAAGGGAGCTCTGTCTGAGCACAAAATACTCTGAAAACTCAAGGGTCCAGAGAAATGAAATTAGGCGCCCAGATCTCTTGGCTTTAATCTACTTAAACAGTTCTCCTTTTCCTGCAGTAATGTTTTGAAGCTGAATTCAGCCGGTTTTGCAAAATGCTCTAATACCGTCCAGGGAGCAGCAAGCCCCCTGAGGAATGCTTTACTGCAAACGAGGCGCCGGAGAGCTCGGTGGAGAGCTCGGTGGAGCACGGCGGAGGAAGCAAACCGCCGAGCTCCTCAAGCGACCTGGAGCCGCCCGGCCTGCGTGGCCAGCGCTCGTCCTCTGCAAACCACGGGGAGGGCTGTGCCGTGTGTGGTGCGGCAGGTACATCGGGTGTGGGGAGGCTGTTGGTGGGCAGAGGCCCGGCACGGCTCGACGTGGCGTGTCGTGGGCTGAGAGAGGCCGCGCGGCCTGCTCTGAGAGGCCCTGTGCACAGGGGGCTGTCTGCATGCATCAGTGTGCTTATGATCAAATTCAGGGGAAATTGGGGAATTTTACTGTTTGGATGGTAAGACAACGAAGGCGAAGGCTGCCTGTGCTACTCTGGTAGGAGCAAGGTCTCTCACCTCCTGTGAGGCACAACGTGCCGTGACTGACTGATTTTAGCAGTTACCGGAGTGTTTGGCATCTGGGCACAGCCCGGATCTCTGGTAGTCGCTGCAACAGAAACTGCTGTGCCTTTTAGAAGAAATAGGTTACGGAATTATTATTTTTTAACAAAAGGGTATCATCCGTAATCTATTACTACACTATGGACTGTGACTTTGAGGGGTGTATGGTGTGGCAGCCTCAGTTCTGTAGCCGTGTGAACAATGTGACTATTTAGACCTCAAACACGCGGGCTGGAGTTGTTTTCTTCTTAGTCTCAGAGAGAAGGCTCACTGCAGGCTGCAGCAGCTGTCTGTACGTCTTCTGTATTCCCTGAGTGTGCTCTGGTTTGCAATGAAAAACAAACATGTAATTGAGAATAGGATGTGGGATCTGATTTTTTTATTATTGTTATAGAGACCTCTTCAAATGGAATTTCAAGTATAATAGGATAAATTCATACCTGAAACCAAAAAAATAAAAGATCAGTTATGAGCACTTGTTCTAGAGCAGTGAGTTTGTAAATGACCTGCATTATTAGATTCTGTGTAGTCCTTAAACGTGCTGCAGGATCTTTGTGGTTTTTCACATTAAACAATCTTGTTCAGAAGGGGATGTAGTTGATACTCCAGGGATCGTTCTCCATTGCTCCCCACCTTGATCTTTTCTGATGTTTTAATTCTCGCGTCCAGCTGAATAGGCTGCTGTGGGAAAGCAATTGTTAAAGAAAAAAAAAATATCTTCTAAGAACTTTGACTCCAGTTGTGTGGTTGTGAGCAGAAATCTGGAACTGTGGTTTGTGAAGATATGGATCTTATCTGGATCACTGGAAATCAGTAACTCCATTGAGGAGGATAGGATTTAAATCCCGTTCTCCCCATCCCCAGAACTGAAATGAAAAATGATGGTTTCAAGTGATTTTTGTAGGAAAAAAATAATAAAAATGTCCATGTTACAGAATTCCACAGAAAATGTTTCAGAGCTGTTCCAAATTTCAGGCAAGTGAATGCTTCCTGAAGCACTCCGTGAGGATCTGGTTTACCTGACAGTGCAGCTAAGGCATTGCTGACGTTAAGGAGATGCAAGCTCATTGCTCCTTTTGTTGCTCTTGAGAATTCTACTTAATGACCAATTCCAGCGTTTCCAATATATTTCTTTCTTGTATTTCAAAACCTACTGTTACGATTCAGCATTCCTTTGGTCTACACGACATAAATACACAATAGTACAAATTTTATGGTAAATCTCCTTTACCTTACTAGAAAGAAAAATTAGTCTTTTTGTTACCTCTATACCAGTAGAAAAAATAACAGAGGCTCCCCAGGATGCTCACAAGGAAGAACAGCTTTGGAGCAGAGAGACACGGGAAGACATTTAGTTTTTTTTTGCTAAGGGGAAGAGAAAGTTCTGTGTGTTAAAGGGGGAGGCAGAAGGGTAACACTGAGGTGCTGCGTGCTGAAACCTCGTCCTTGATCTGAGTCTTGCTGACAGTCAGCAGCAACTGCGGTCTCCAAAGGGAAACAGCTGAAAGAAAAACAGTGTAAGAGGTACGTGAAGGGAGAAAGGTTGGCAGGGAAAACGGGTGGCTGCAAAGTTAAATACAAATTTCAAGTCCTTTAGTGAACTCTCATGAGATCTTGAGATCACCAAGGCTGTGGGAGATTCACCCTTGAATGCCGGAAGGGTTTGGGGTAGGAGGAGACCGTGGAGAAGGCAGGCTGCAGAGCAGATGGACGGGGGAGTGGGTGGATGAAAGCTCTCCAATATTAAAAATCCCAATAGTTGGAAACAGCAGTAAAAGAAAAGATTAAAAGGACGGCAGTTTGGGAGAAACACAAAACATTCACTTCTGCCTGACACTGCAAAGAGATCTTATCTGGAGTTTTTGGTAGCGGTGCTCTTTTTCACAGGGACACGGTGGCAGTATTGTACCAAGGGCTATGTGTAACAGCGTTTCATGTCTCCAGCTCAGGCACTCGGGTTTTCCTGAAGAAAGAAGTTCAATGTCAGCACATCCACCTTGCCCTTTGCTCTTGGGATTTCATGGCTGTGGGCATTGGGGCTGCAGCTCCTGTGCTGCCGGCAGAGTGAGCGTGGAAGGCAAATCCCCGCTGCGACAGAAATTTGTGTCCGTCGGAGCCCTTGGGTAGGATTCAGGTCCATCACGTTGAGTTGCAGGATGGTGAGAAGATTAGGGACATCTGCCCCAAAAATGTCCCGTTCCCATACTGGGTGTCTCTGCAGTGGAGGAGATGTTGCAGAAGCAGCCCCCAGCTGCTTATCGCACTTAATCTTGGGAATTTCTTTGCATGTTGGTTTGCCCTCAGTCTTGTTTTCAAGGTTGCCACCACAAAGTGAAAGGAGTTGCCCAATTAGTTTTCCTTGGCAGAACTCAGAGGCCCCTTTTTATCATTTGTGTCCCGGCTTCTCATTGGGCAAGTTTATGTACTTCTCACTGCATCTCAGATATGCTGACCTTTTTCTAGTTCTAGCACGTTTTCTACTGTTTATCAAAGAAATTGAGGATTACAGGGTGTAGCTGGGATTATTCAGATCTACCTGAGGTGAAACCAGTGGTCCAAACAGTTGGCCTTTTCTCTTTGTAACCTTCTTTTAGTAACAGTATGCGTTGAGGAAGTGGGGTTGGAGGGCAGAGCGTAGCTTTCAAAAAGCATCAGTATATCTGCTCTGTAATCCATGACCATCTCCAGTATGAGCCTGGGTCCATGGGTGAAAATATCCCCTCAGTCCAAGAGGAGGCTCTGATTTAGGTGAGGAAATACAAAATGCGTGTAGCTAGAGCACTGAATACCACACTTGACTGAGGTACTTACTCTTCAGGGGACAGAGAGATTTCATTATTGGGCGATC
Source organism: Anser cygnoides (assembly GCF_040182565.1). Classification (NCBI taxonomy): domain Eukaryota; kingdom Metazoa; phylum Chordata; class Aves; order Anseriformes; family Anatidae; genus Anser; species Anser cygnoides. Next base: position 4,312,311 of record NC_089882.1, read on the forward strand.
AAGTGGAAGTAACGCTGCGAAAGTTTAGTTGGGTATGAAATATCTACTCTTACTCATTTCTAAACTGTTAGCCAAATGAAAGATAACAGTGGTTTTTTCCCATGTGGTTTTTAAAGCAGCCAGGCTCAGTCTCTGCTTTGGAGCAAACTGGGGGTGTTTTTGTCTACAGCGAATGGCAGATGCAAATACATTTTGAAGGCAATTAGGCAAACAGAGTATTTTTATTTTTGCTTACAATGAACTGCAAGCACAAAATTGTTAGGACAAGGTTGAAGGTTATTTGCTAAGATTATATGCCACATGTCATTAATCTCTTACCCACTATTTTTTCTTTTATTAGCAGAATTTTAAATTTCCAGGAGAACTGTACAGAGCTCCAAGGGGACAGATTACAAGGCTGAAAATCCTTATCACTGGTGGCTGTATCTGCAGAATATGCAGCATTAACTAAGGGGTTCTGGCTGTTCAGCTGCTCTCAGGTAACCTGCAGCTCTCTGCCAGAGTCCCAGCTACAGCAGCTACCCTGGAACATTACAGATCAGCACATCCAGGAGAAGGGTATGACTGTCATAAAGCCGTTTCCTCTTGCTGTTCTTTAACAGCATCACTCTGTAATGATAACAAATGACATAAATCTGCCAAATAGGTCTGCTGGGAACAACAGGCACATAATTTCCCCAGTGGAAAGGAACATATTAAACGTTGCTCCACTTCCTGTACCCCCAGCTGCTGGCGGGTGGTTGCTGATCAAACTGGTGAGCTGCTCCTTCACCCTGCTCCACGGCCTCGTGTCCCTGCCAGCCGTTCCCCCTCTGAAGCTGCCCAAACTGCAGAACATACCCGGGTGAGACCGACCCGTCCAGACACACACAACGGGGCTCGGCGTGGCGTCTGCGCTGGCAGGGACCGGTTGGTCTGAGCGCGTCTGAAGGCGAGCAGATCTCAGAGCTGTGTGTGATGGAGGATGGGGAGCGGGTGGGGAGAGGGAGGCAGCGTACGACCGTCCTCCGCCAGTTCAATGGGGGGCTCAGGTGGAGCGCCGAGGGGTTCGCGTGATCTTGTTACCGAGTATTTATGGCATAGCTGCACAAGCGCTGCAGGAAGGTGGTGGAGAAAGGGGCTTGCTCTGCAGCATCTGATACCTGTTCAGTAATTACTTTCTAAAGAGAACTTTATGATGTCACGCAAGTTGGAAGCCATAATTTTGCTGTCAACCTCATCCTCACTGTGTCTTTTCTCCGGAAAAAGTAGAGTGAACCTTCACTGCAAAAGAGATCTCAGTTTTAATTCATCATCACCGTTATAATAAAAGAGGCAGTTTTAAGGTGAGAATAGCATATAGACAAGATGGTAATTATTGCTCTTAAGCTTTTCTGGAGGAGAAGGCAAGAGGAGAATTTCCATTAACATGTAAAATAAGTACAGGAGAAGGTGACAGTAAATGTTTCCAGCATGCTACTTCTCCATGACCAAAAGACACCCGCCTGATCCCAACATACAACTATCATGTGATTAAAAATTTGAGATCTCATGAACATATAAAATATTGTGAATAGCAAGTACTTGATTCAAATGCATAATTAATACCTTCACTCAGCTTTACATTGAAATGCAAGATCAACAAGGCATGTATCTGAGATGCATACTGGAGTTTTTGCACCAAAGCACTGTATTAGTAAACTATGCTGATAACTTGTCTCATTTTTAGGCAGTTGGCTGTAGAGGAGAAAGAAGTTTGAAGCTGTCTATTTGAAATTTTGGGGGGAGCTCTATAATTGTCTTTTTTTCTTTTTTCTTTCTTTTTTTCAATAAGTTAGTGAGTTAAAAAACTTCAACCCCAAGATCCAGGCACATCCATTATTTTAACAATTAACTTTTACTCACCACAAACCTATTTGGTACGTAAAAACATTAAAAGGTTGCACGCTGACAGTGGTCATAAAGTGTAGAAAATTCTGTGCTTGCTGATTAAGTATCTAGTGTAACCATAACCATATGCTTCACCAGAAACCCACCCTGCTTGTGACTCGTGTGCAGTCCCTGCTGAGAACTTGAGTGGATTCAGAAAAGACAAGGTACAAAGCTTCTGTAGGTTCAACTGCAAATTATGCATTTATATTATACCCAGTGCTTGCACACAAACACCACTGCTTTTGGAGGTTTTCCACTTTTAATGTACTAATTCGGTAAAATACTGAGAGTACTGCTTAATCTTAAGCCTGTAATAAATACAGTTCTATATTGGACCCAAACTCTTATGTTTTGATAGTTTTAGCTATCTTAATTTCTGCTTTTGAAAGAACATTAATCCAGTTCACTTTTTTTTTTTTCTTAATGTGTATGCCAGAATTCAACTGTTCTATTTCAGCTTGGTAGCAGTGAGTTGTTTTTTTTTCTAACTGATCATGACAGCTAAATGTCAGCTTCGTTTGTGTCTTAGCTCAAAATACAAAGAGAAGAATATACAAAAAGGAAACTTTTTTTCGCAATGAATTTTTTGCTGTGTGCCTTATGCCAAACAGTTTTGATTCTGCATGTTACAGTCTAAAAGCCATACTGATATATATATTTCTAATTAAATTATTTTCAATATTTTGCATCTGGTGCAGAGAAAACACTGCTATTAAAAAAAGTGTTTAAAAAAAAAAAAAATCCCTGCAACTTTGTTGAAATGTAATTCCATCAAGAGAAAACCACAATGTTTTTATATAACATTTTGGATATATTTTGTGTCAAAACATGTTCACCAGTCAAACTAGTGATATCTAAAACCAATACATTATTGTGACTTCTAAAATAAAAAAATCAGAACAAAACTAAATTTATTATAGCTCCGTCTTCATTAAACACCATGTGTTGGTGGCTTAAGCACAACAAAACTCTAATATTCTTCAAAAGTGTCTACTAAATATAATAAAAAGAATAAGAGAACAATTAACATTTAGTCTGTTACACTAAAAAACTGGATGTACGTTTTCTATTGCCTGTTAGCTTTACCTAAGCCTTTTCAACAACTACAAAAAGAAAATGAAAATATAATTCATTGTTCAAAGTCAAAAACATTCAAATCAGTTGATACAACATTACAGTACAGTCAACTAACATCATTCAGGGTCTCCTTTTCTCGTGTTGAGTCCTCAGACCAGTGTTACAAAACTAGTTCAATGCAGTTTCAAAACTGTATGTTAGCTTTGCAAGATACTGTACTCTACTGATGGCTTCAAAGGAATGGGGTTGTGCTACTTTTGCATCACAGGGTAACCCCAGCCTCTCATTAATTTTATTCAGCACTGTAGTTAGAACAGCATTAAGTTTAGCACAATAACTAAAAAAAGGAAGAAAAAAAAAAAAGAAAAACTGGGAGCTAGGTGAAGCTGCCATTTGTGTCAAACAATTGCGATACGCTATACTAAAAAATTCTGAAATATCCACCTGTCCTCACCACTCTGCCACAAGCTAGCAAAGTCAAAAATACAAAAGTCTTCAACTTCTCGTTTTTGCAGAATAAAGCAAAAAAGTCTTTGTGCTCCTTACTACCAGAAGCAAAATATCCTCTGAGTTACCACATGTAATAGCTTCTGGATGTGTCGACTTGGGTTGGCTTGGTCTCTGCAGAACCATCCTTGTCCTTTTCACTGTCACCTTCCCAGAGATTTATAAGTGGAGGATAGAGCTCATTCAGCGGGATTGAAGAGGTCTTTTGCATATATTTTTTCAAGGAATGGTGGTAGTTTTTTCTCTTAAATCTTTTTGCAATGTAAACAGAAATGGAGGCAAGACTAATAACGGCAAACATTGATCCCATTACTGCTGCAAGAGCAGTGCTGGTTTCTTGATCTGAAATATCTAGCGCAAAAGCTGCATTTTTTGTTGTAACATTAACGCAGGACTTCTGTGTTTGCTGATGGATGTTTGACACAGTTAGACACACTTCATAATCTGTAGATGGTTGTAAATGCGTGAGGTTATATTCGTGTACATCAACGGGGACCCGAGCAGTGTATGTAATGTGAGGGTTGTCAATCTTCATAGTAGCTGATGACCATTTTAAATTGGAAGTCATGACATTGGAGTTAACCTTCCAAGAAACTAAAATGGAATGCGATTCGGCTTGCTTGACATAGATTTTCAGAACCTGGGCACCATCCAGAAGCGTTCCATTCACCCGGATAGTAGCGACCCTCGTGTCAGCTCCTTCTATGTTTTGAGCAACACAAGTGTACCTCCCCGAGTCTTCGATCTGAATGTTAGAGATTTCCAAGGTACCTTCGCTACTCAGCTTGTATTTGTCAGAGAGACTTTCAACAGTTACTTTATTTCCGAGAGGAGTGACCCAGTAAATTTCTGGCTCGGGTTCTGCCATGGCCCGACAATCTAAAAACACCGTCATGCCGATGTCCAAGTTTAAGTGATTTGGAAAGGTCTCATGCGAGATCATGGGAAGACATTGTTCGTTTGAATCCTGTATTAGCACCTCCTTCACCTGCTGTCCTCTGTACTCGGGAGGCATCGCGCAAAACATGGACAGAGGTTCCATGAAACGGATGTTGGTTTTGTTTGAGTTGATCCAGTGGATGACACAGTCACACCTGAGCGGGTTACTGTGGATACTGATCTCACGCAGGTTTGGGAGGGATTCCACTGTTTTTTGGTAGACGGCATTCAAGGCATTGTTGTTCAGCATCAGGCTCTCCAGGGCAGGAACGTTGCGAAATGCCAAACGATGTATGTAAGACAGCTTTGGGTTGTTGGTGGCTTCAAGCTTTGTAAGTTCAGGCAGGTTGTCCAGCGCGTACCTATCAACAGAAACGAGTTCTCCCATATTATTGATTCCAAGCTCTTTCAATCTGAGCATGTTTTTAAAATCACCTTCTTGAATTTTATGAATTGGGTTCTTGTTGAGATCCAGAAATTTTAGATTGGGAACCTTCTCAAGTGCCAGCTGAGGGACTTTTACCAATTTGTTGTCATAGAAGGAAAGGCTTTCAAGACTATCCAAGCCTACCAAGGCATTGCCAGGGATGTCTGTGAGATACATACCTGCCAAAACCAGACTCCTTAAATTGGAGAGTGGTTTGAAGTTCATATCTAGTATTCCAATCACTGGATTTTCTCCGATCATCAGAATCTCCAAGTTAGGAGTAGAATCAAACCAACGGCTGTCAATAACCTTTAATTTGTTGGAATTGAGATGTAGTCTTAAAAGATTCTTCAGGCCAGAGAATGCATTTGCAGAAATGCTGCTGATCTGATTATGATTTATATATAACTCCTGAAGATTGCAAAGGTCTTGCAAGCAGTAGTCAGTCATCTCCGTTATCTGGTTCTCCTCCAGGTGCAATGTCGTTAGCTGAGTAAGATTTGAGAGCCCCACGTCTTTGATACTCGTGAAGTTATTTTGTGAAAAATCTAATTCTGTTAAATTAAACAACTGTTGGAGTTCATCTGTGGTCTTTGCGATATTGTTGCTTTGTAACAGAAGGACTTGAGTGTCACTGGAAAGATTGCTGGGGATTTTTGTTAAACGAAGGTCATTGCAGTCAACTGTTGTGGCTTCCCTGTATGTTGACTGTGGTGTAAACCATGGCCTGATTTCACATACACAAAGCTGTGGACATTCATTACTCTGTACGGAAGACTCAGTTAGTGAATTCATTAACAATTCTAGCACCAACTGGCAAACAGTTAAAAGCAACCTAATCTTAGCCATGCTGGTCAGCTAGTGAGTTCAGCTCTCCAGCCCCTTAAAATAACAAGAAATTGAGCGTGTAATTTGTTGTCAGGAAGAAAATGTAAAGCTTAAAATTTAGGATGAAAGGCTTGGTCATCCAGAAGATGAAAGACAATTTTCTATGGTTAGAGCAGACAAGAAGTGGTCTGAAGACTCTCAGCTGCTCCTCTGTGTTCCAGGATCTTCTGCAAATCGGTGCTTGAAGATGTTCCTGAAAACAGATAAGGATATATGTTATGCTCATCCCATATTCACTTCATATATTCTTTGATTTCTTCATCCTTTAAAGAGAAGTATCTGAAGACAGTTTTAAGTAAATTAACATTCGATCTCTTAGGAAAATTTGTAGTTAGTAAAGTGTGTAGGTTTTGGAACTCTGATGGTTCTCAAGTGAATATAACAAAACATGTAACCGTCTGAAAATGAAACTTTCAGATATCTTTCAGTTTTACTATGCAGTATTTGTTTGAACGGCTTGGGAAGTGCTAAGGGTCTAGGATACGGCTGTGGGTACGGCTAGGTCCCAAATGAGCGTTCAGAACGTGATCCCAGTTATGGTTCAGGCTGCCATCGCAATCCCAATGTCTTCCATTTCAAGTATAGGGAATTACGGGATAGGAAGATGTTGTTTTATAAGTTTCAAGCCAAATGCATAAGAACTTTGCCAAAATTCATCAAAGTTAATCAAATCAGTTCCAGATAACAGTTTAGACTTAATCCAGCTAAGCACCAAACAGTAACACTAAATATAATTAAATGAATGCACTGCCCTTATTTTAGCTGCTCGTACTGCATTGTGTGTCATGTGTGGATTATTTACCCCAATTCCAATGCAGTGTATAAACCACGATTCGTATCTCTTTTAGCCTGAAGTTACTCATCAAAGAGCATGTTTAAATTAACCCGATAGTGTCCAGCGTACATCAGAAAACCTGTTGTGAGTCTAAGCATATATTCAAGGAGACGACTAAGCTCTTGATAAAATCCCTGTCATTCTTTGTGGAAAAAGTAAACTGCAAGAAACAGTTTGTTGTATGCAAACCTGTCTCTTTCTTGGGCTGTAAAAAGCATGGATACAATTATGAGCTTTTCTTCTGTATGTGCAACGACGCAGCGTGATGTCTGCATTGTTAAATGCAACCACCGCTTAACTGCCAGCTCAGAAGCGTGCGTTGCTTTCGGTGATGCTGGATGAACCGTTTTTCTCCCCCTGGTGATCGTGGTGGTGGTTGAATTAAATACAAAGGATACCCGAGCAAGGCATGCAACAAATCTGAATAATGATTTGTAAATCAGACCTCTCAGAATTTGAGGTGATGCTCTGTATCTCGTGCTATAGTGACTGCAGTTGATGGTTCCAGATGAGGTTTTGGCTTTTTTTTCCTTTTTTTTTTTTGTAACTGAAATAATCAAATTGTGCTATATCTGAGAGTATGTAGCACGGGTAGACTAATAGTAGAAATAAAGAAATGGCTTTGATTAGGTTCTGATTTTTAATAAAAGCTAACAAAAGATGCTGCTATATAAAATAATAGAACTAAATACAACTTTTAAAAATAGTTCTAGTCATCTAGATAATGGCGACAGGCACGACATTTATAATACAATTTTATTCCAAAATCTGGTCAGCGTATTAAATAATGACACCATATTAATTTCAGATTATTATATACTATAAGCAGTACACACCAAAGAGCATTTTTCTGTTGGCATGCTGTTACTTGTTCTGTGGACGTAAGCTGGAGGAAGGGAAGCAGGAATGTTAGCTGGAAAGCATTTGACCCTGTTGAGTTAGTTATCAGAAAATCTAAGATTTCAATTAGGGATGAGAAGACCACACTGGAGGGGGGGAAAGGCACATGTAGAACAAGCGTTCCTTATCAAATAACTTCCAACCGATCCAAAAACTGAGTAAGACACTAACTGCATTTAAAAAATAATCCTATCAACACTGTAAAAGTAAGAATCTCTATTATTACTGTAGAGCGACGAGGAAGCTGATGTAAACGGAGTCATTCTGGCTACAGTTACCCTGCAGTCACCACTCCAGGAGGTGACACTGCTCCAAGCGCGCGTTCCTTCAAAGCCTGTCCCATCGCTTTGCTCGAGGTGGATGAGCAGAAGGCAGCCCGTGCCTCCTAAAGCTCTAGTCCTGCTGATGCGTTAGCGCTGATTTAACTCTGCTGTAGTTACAAGAATCATGTAATACTTCAAAAATGAAACTGCCCGAAAAAGATTTCAAAGCTGCTTTTAAAATGTGGGAACACATCCACATTTAAAAAAAAATAAATTAATTGGAACCTTTCTTTGTTGAATATTTATATCCTCTTACTTTCACGTTGCATTTATTGTTCCTCCGTGGTAGGAAGGCATTTCTGGTTTCACTGAACAGACTTTTGGGGTTTTGATCACTGCAGACGTACGATTTTACAAGTTACCAGTGACATTTCTCTTCTCTAGTTATTTTCTACTGCCAATGGATTTAATTCTCTTTAACTGGAAAACGTTCTTTAGAAATGACCTGCACATTATTGTCTCCAATCTCCTCCAGCCCAGGGCAGCATGGATGAGGCTATAAATGAAAAGGCAGTGCAATCAAAAAGTAAATTCTGCTCAGCTCTGCATGCCCCGGTCCCTTTTAATGCTGTGCTTTGTGGATGGCGGTCAAGAGGCCGCAGCGTAAGGGAAAAGCCGCATCATGGACTTCTGCTGTACCTGCTGCTTGTGCTGTAAAGCCCCATCCATCGCTCTGGGAAACTAAAAATTCCGCACTAATCAGTGAAAAAGTGCACTACGAGTTTTAGATGTAACTAAATAGCAACGACTGCTTTTGTGCCGTGGCTTATATATGCTGTGTGTGACCATCCTGACCCTCCCGTGTGCGAGAGCACCCGTCACTCCGCCCCCCGAGGTCCCGGCTTCCAGGGCTCCCCGGCACAGCGGGTGCCTGGGGGCGCTCCTGTCTCACTGCAATGCCCGAGGGATCTAAGGAGCACGACGGCTTCGGCTGGGGAGTATGGCTGCTGAATGTTAGGTTCCTCTCCGTTCCCGAGATCAGAATTATAATCACAACTTTCCGAATGAAAACTAGACACGATGCGTACGTAGGCAATCGCGTTTATTTGGCGGGTGAGCTGGAGGACAACCGAGCTATGAAAACGCCGTCTCTGACGGTGTGTGGTTCAAACTAACCACTAAGGAATAATCACGAAGGCAAGGCGGATGGACCAGGCACGGCTCCTGGGAAAGCGTCAGTGTTCCCAACTCCCACTGAAATCAGCGAGGCCGAGTTAAATCAGTGCGTGGTCGTTAGCTGCCAGACACCTCGGTGCTCTGCCTAGTGAGAACCTTTTTGTATGAAGTTACTGCGGGCTTTCTTCTTTGCTTGCCTTTAAACAAATACAGCACCTCCCAGCAGCCGAATGCAGTACAAGCCAGTGAGAAGTCGGGATCAGTTCAGAACATTTTAGCTTTTTTCATTTTTCTGAAAATAATATTTAATGGGGGTCTTGTGATCTGTGGCACTCTTTTTAACTGTGTGTTAAAAATTGTATTTCTGTTTACAGTACTGGGTGAAGAAACTTCCCCTAAACATTAAGGGAGCGTTGGCAGTGGTGGAAGCTGCGGGCTGCCCTCGCCTTGTGACCTGGGTCCTGGAGAAGCTGGGCAGCAGCTCTGGGCTTTGGGCATCAGCTTCCAGCATTTTGTGCCTTCCCTAGTTCAGTAAAATCCTATTTCCTAGTGCACCAAACCACAACAGTCATTACAGGTGTTAACTTGATATCAGCAGAAATACCGCTTAATTTTATGGGGGAGAGATGGAGGGAATTATTTTGCCAGGGGCTAAATAAATACATTTTCCATAGCACCTCTCAGTACCCAGTGCATTAAGAAACCACGTTTTAGTCAGTAGGCAAATCCACAGCTGCTCGCTGGGCTATCAGCTTGTTCGTGTTTCTTGCAGACAGAAAAAGCAAGCATCGTTCCTGTGCCTTCCTTCTTGGAAACGCAGTGGGGAGAATCCAAATACCCGTCTGTGCATCGCTTCCCTTTCTGGCTAGGTTCTGCAAACTGTTTAATATTGAGAAGTTGTTTGGCCAAAGAAATCATATTGGTAGGGAAATGGGGGGCATTGGTTCTGGAGCAGAAGGTCCTTTATTTCAGATTTACTGCCAGGTGGGAAGAGGTGTGTGCTGGCAGCCCCCAGCCCTGCTGGTGGCTGCTAGAGGTTGTCCGGGTGTTCAGGAGATCCAAAAAATAGCAGGGTTCAGTCCACAGTGCAGTAAATGGAATAGACGGAGGAACAATCCCAAAAGAAACCGTTCACAAGTGTTCATAGTAAACTTCCCAGCTACAGAAATTGATGTTAAATATTTTTTCTTGGTTGCAGGAAGACAAAGCGTTGTCACTTCCGTGGCAGCTGTATTAGTGGTCACTATTAAAAACTGCTGAAAAAAGAAATGTAGTTTGCAGGGGGATGGTTGGATGTCTGTCCTGAAACAGCAATACTGCCACAGAAAAACTTTACCCTCTTCATGGTCAAGTGGTTCACTCTTGCAGAGTTTCTTTTATATGGCAGGTAGCATCAGCACAGATCTTAGTTGGCAGCCATATATGCCAAACGTGCTTGGGTAAAAGTCTAAGGGATCACATACGGGAAGAAAACTACCTCAGGCTAAGACAAGAAGTTTATTTTGCACTTGCTGTGAGCCAGAAGCACGTACTGATCCACAGCACCTCCCCGCTTCTCCACGGTGCCATTCTCGTGTGTTGAACCGAAGTAACGTAGGCAGCCTTTTGGAAACCCAGGCAGCCTTTTGGAAACCCGTCCGTTGTGCTGTTCTGTTAGTGACCTGTGCAGCTGCCTTGTTTCCCCTCCTCGCTGCCAGTGAAGCTCCTACGTACGGGTACGTGCCCCCACTAAGCGGTTACGCAGTAAGCCCAACACAGAACATCGCCTGGAGCGTTGGGTTACCATCATCGGGTCTTACCCCAGGCAAGAGCGTCAGCGACCTTGTGTACATCCTAGAGAAGGAGGCTGGACTTGGGGTTAATGGCGGGGACATTTACAGCTAACCTGCTGAAAGAGCTCCTCTCCCGAGAATCAAATTTACGAGTGCAGTCCTGTCTATCTAGAAAAACACTGAGGAATCGTGTCTGATAGCAAGCCTTTTATATTAAAGTTTTTAAAGTCTCAGATGTCGTCAGGAAATGAGATACTTACAAGATGGAATTGTATAAAACACAGGAAAGTCAAGCTAGAATGGTGCAAGTCGGTTAAAAAAGTATACCAGAATCTGAAAATCTGAGTTTGTTATTAAAAGCAGAGACATAAACAAGGGATTATAGAACATGTAATAATGGTATGAAAGCTTCAAAACACATCTTCAGGGATTTGTAATATTTAAGGTTTTGTTGTGTTATTTTTTTTTTCCTGCAAGTAATGCCTTGCTTTTAAAATTGTATCTTTCTCTTTTTTGTCTGTTCACACATTCCATCAAAATAAAGTCAGTGTTTAATTTTAGGGAGAGCTCTGGGGAAGCAGGGAAAGCTCTGATGAGAAAGCGATTTGCTGTATTTCAGAAGACAACCTCAGCATGCTTTATCTGTGCTCTTTTGAAAAATGCTAGTCTTATCTCCATGGAAGAAATGCAAAGAGCATCCTCTTCATAATACTTGCACTGCAGAAACAACATACTAAATCTGACATCTTTAAAATTTGTAATTTATTGTGGGTTTATTTTTAAGACTTGCATCTGAAACAATGTTTTTCATTAAAATATTGAAGTAAATTTGTAGGAGAGAGAGATTCTTTTCATTCATACACTGATCCTGAGTACAGGCAGACGGATACGTTGCAGGGAGTACAGCTACTGTATTCTGATGGCCCATCAAATCAGCCATGGAATTGCAGCCCTGCTCCTGTCATCTGTGTGAAAATCTCTTGCAAATTACCACTAATAAGTCACATTAGAAACATCAGAAATAATAAGTGCTTCCAAACAATGGGTTGTCAAATTATATAGTCTGTTTGTTTGTTCTTCAGGAAAGAGAAACTCATAAAAGTATTTAAAAGCCTTGAAAAGCAAGATATGTTTGTTCAGTAGTAATATTCTTGCACCGGAAACTCAACTTGCTATCTAATTTCTTGCTATGTTTATTTTCATAAGAAAATGTTTATTTTCATCAGAAAATAGATAAATCTTGAGGAAATGTAGGCTGTTCTCTTACTGCCCGTGCCTCTAGTTTTCATCTCCTCCCACACAGGGTCTGCTCGTATTCAATACGAAGGCAGTAGTAAAGCTTTTATTTCATTCACTGGAGAAGAACCATGTTCCTGGTTATCAGCCTCGTTCTACGTATTTACCCGATCAAATTATTTCAGCAGATTGGCTTTCCTGACAACCAACCACATAATTTCCACCGTTGGGTGAAAAGCCAACACCACGAGACTTTCCTTGTTGCTCTTCGCACTGCAGAGCCAAGTACCCGGAGCAACCGAAGGAGCAAGGGGCCTGCCCCAATCCTGCCCTCACCCTGAGGGGTGCTGAGCGGTTGGGGCGGCTTCACAGAGATGGCAAATCTCTGCTACCCCTGAGCGCACCTGAACATTTACTTGCCAACAGAGCTCAAAGAGACCAGGCTTGATGAGGGACAGAGCGCTATGGAGATTTGTTCATTTCCAACTGCACTTGCTGTAATGTATTCATATCCCTCTGTATATTTTAAATGCTAGGGAGAATTTAAACCTAATTGGTTTTAGGTTGTAGAGTGTCAAAAATTTACGGAGCATAACTAATTTTGGAAGACCTGTTCCAACTATTTTTTGCGTTTAGTGTTTCTGCTGGCTAAAGAATGAAAGAAGACAAATATTAGAGAAATATGACTGAGTCTTCTAATTAAGGAACAGAAAAGGGCAGAATTCGGTCTTGGCACGCTCCAAATCTCTGATCCGAGTGGAAGGATCCGAACGGCTTGTTACTTGTGGGTCTACCTGCTTCCCGGGTACTAGGAGGCAGGGACTATCAAAGCCGGTACAGTCCAAATCAAAATTTCAACAACCAAAACCAACAACCACCAAAACAAACCCCAATTAGCTCTAAAAGAAGAACAGGGGAATTAGGAGACGGGGCTGGGTTTTGGAGTAGAATTTCTGGTTTGTTTTTTTGACTACTCTGAGAGGCGAGGCAGCTTTGCTAGGGAAGTGTTAATAATGATAAAATAAGGAGCACATAAGAAATATTTTTAACCACGAGAAATATGGATGCCAGAACTCCATGGTATTTTCACCAAGCAACAGAAAATCCTCTTCCCCTCTTTTTGCTGACTGGCTTTCTGGCAGCGTGATTACTTCCTACCCAGTTCTAGATCAAACTCCGGCTTTATGAGTCATTCGGGAACCCCGCAGACGGGAAGACCCCAGCCTGTAAGCAGTTGTTACTACAGTACGTGATGCCAGAAAACGTTTTGCTAGAAATGGGAGTCGATAAATAAAATCTGAATTGCATCAGTATCTAAGTACGTATTTTTAAAACTAACATATAACAGCGCTGGCTGTAGGAAGTGCGTAAGACGTATTATGAAAAGTGTGTATGTGTGTGTGCATGCGTGTGAGTACACGTGTACAGAATAACCAAGCCACATCCAGCTTCAGTCCTGCATCCTCAAGCAAGAAAAAATAAGAGGGTCAATTCCTTTTGCTGGTCCTTGTTGCTACTTTGGTAATTCTGTTTCCCGTGGCTGCACTATGTATTTAGTTTTCAATTATAAGTGATTAAGTATTAATCTATATTTTATTATTAGTCTACATCTATATCTACTCATATTATACGTGTAGTGCGCTTAACGGACATCAGCCCCTAGAATAAAATAGACTTGTATTGATTTTTTCCAGGAGTTATGTGCTTGCAAGATCAAATTCTTTACTTCTGAGCTATATTTACATATAATTGCTAATAAAACCATCTATCAAATTGCCTGATACGGAGACCCCTTATTGTTCACTCAAGAGTGAGAACAGACTAGTAACAACATAACTACATTTATCATGGGAGGTGCTGAGAGATCTAACATAGAGGCTGTTAGCACCAAGACAAAGGTTTGGAACTCAACCAAGCTGAGATGGGATAGAAGTAATTCCATTAAGTGCTCATAGATTTGTTTTGGTAGGTGTCTGAGGTAAGATTTTACTCTCATCTATGAAAAAAGTTATTTTCTCTCCAGTCAGATAGCTGTATTAAATGACCCTCTCCTGCCACTGCCAGCGCTTTTCAGTGGGTTTCTACGTCAAGTTTTCTCATTTTTCTGAGGGCCTGCTACTTCCTCCATTCACAACTGATAACATCAGTTATGCCGTAGTGAGAAAATACACATTTTACGGGGCATGCGTTTTCCATCATTATTTCATTTCACGAGTATTAAAAAAAGTATTGCTTGAAGCGTAGAGCAGGTCATCGACCGCGCCATCGGAAAGCCACGTCTCAGTCAACCGAGACTGGACAAAATGTCAATAGCCTGTATTTAGCTGTTTCTTTTGTTCTGAACTATCACCTACATTTTGAGACTTTGTTTTATGCAGAGATCAGATCATGATTCTTGCTTTGAGGAGTTCACGAGATGGATATATATATGAATAATATATTTGTATGTTTAAGAATAGACCTATAAATTGTTCCGTTAGCTTTAGTCCTCGGTCTTGTCATTGCCAAGTCAGCAGTTCTTCCACAGATGGGTTTATTTCATAACTGCCTGCAAAACTGCTGCACATTGCAGAAAACAGAAGTTACTTCTCTCAAAAGTTTAAGTTATCGAACCTTTATAGATAAATCTTAACCTAATTAAGGCGATTTATCCAGGCGCAGTAATGTTTAATTTTTATATACTAGACTTCTTTCACTTTGAAGGGACAAAAAGTTAAAGGAAAACATACCTGCCAACTAATTTATAAAGAACATCCATCTGTTTTTGCTCAGTGCCTCATACTACGGTGAATTAATTGTGAAGACCTGCTCCGAAGGTCTTTTTTCTTTTCCAGCTACTTTGCTTAACTGTTGTTCGTCTATAAGGTAATAGAAGTTATTTTTGTAATGCATTTACAATTCACTGCAGTGTCTATTGTGAGTGGTGGATCTCTGTAACTGTCAATATTTACTCTATTTCTGTTAGAGTGATGGATCATTTGTAATTTAAAAATTTAGCAAGGCCAATCAGTAGCTCATCTGCATCCCAGTAATTATATGCAGCACATTAGCAAGGTATGCATTTGCTAGGTATTTTTGGACTTGTTTAATCAAATAAATGAAATGATGCATGAAAAAAGAGAATATGCAGGATTCATTATAACAATGACAAACATCTCTACGTTACAAAAAGGACAATCCAAGCTCTGATTTTTTTTTTTTAAACTGCTAGCCTACCAAATTTTGGACAAACTCAGTAATCGTCCCAAATAACATTTGTTTATCCGTAGTTACTTCATCTTTGATTCTTCGCCATGTTGTGGACCAATCCTTGAAAAATACAGGAAAACAGAGCTTTGTCCAGAAGGAGCAGGCCATAACCAAGTGTAAGAGTCGTGGCTGCCCGGGGGTGTTCTGGACCCGCCGCTACGCTGTGCGGCACGAGCTGTGCTGCTTCGGTCGCCAGTTCGCACGGAGTTCGTG
Source organism: Anser cygnoides (assembly GCF_040182565.1). Lineage (NCBI taxonomy): Eukaryota > Metazoa > Chordata > Aves > Anseriformes > Anatidae > Anser > Anser cygnoides. The sequence goes on from NC_089882.1 coordinate 4,327,704, forward strand.
GGAAGCTAGTTGTACGTAACGATAAACTCCTAAGATTGTATTCTGCTAATGACTTTCAAGCTACACTGACTGCGCAAAAGTAGTTATAACAAGCGACTCGGAGGAGCATACAATGCGGGTTCTCAAGGCCAGGCTGGATGGGGCTGTGATAAAAGCAGTTTAGTGGAAGTGTCCCTGCCTAGGGCAGGGGTTTGGAAATAGGTGGTCTTTAAGGCCCCTTCCATCCCAAACCCTTCTGTGATTCTGTTCTGCATACTGAACTCCAGAAAGAGAAGAGGAACATTTGCCTTGAAGTGGAGCAGGCGGTCTCAGCAGGGGGACGTACGGAGGCACAACCTGGGCCCCTTTGGGACCTCCTGCCGGTGGTCGCTGGTGGGCAGATCCTGCCCAAGTCCCGCTGCTGGGGCATCACGGCGCAAGGAGCCCAGCCTGCCCTACCAGGGCTTTGCTCCCTTGGGGCAGGAAGGGCCCTCCCCATGCAACTGCCTGCGCCCATCCCTTGCCCCACGGGACATGGCAGGACGTGGCGAGGGCTGTCCCCACCGCGGGGCCGAGCCAAGCACTGCATCGGCCAGAAGGACGCACTGCCCTTTGCCTCGAGGGAGGCTTGGCTGCAAAAAAAGAAAAAGGCTGGGATTCCTGCCCTAATCACAGTCAACAGGTGCAGAAATGCTGCAGTCACCAGAGTTTAACTTAAATACCTGGAAATGAGATGCTGACAATCTCTGAAATTCCTAAATAAAACATGCAAGTACTCTTTGCCTCCAGTATCAAACGGGCCACTTCAGTTTGTGAAGCGGCCAGGGAAAATCCTGTCCTGCAGTACTACAAAGGACTCGAGGTCAACACTTGGTGACAATTACGTAGCAAGATCATCGTACCAAAGAAAATCAGAGAAAGAGCTGTTTCTGTTTCTCTATGGTACTTAGAGAACTTAGGTGCATTCTCAGTACAGCATCCTTTTAAGTATTTCAAAATTTATTTACAAGTGCTTTGCCTTGTCTCTGAGCAATAATCATAGTAAAAATAAACAAAACCCAACCAAATCGGGTATCTACCCCATCTTGCATACTTGATATTTAGAAACTGTATGCCAAGTAAAAATTATTCCCATTGCTTTGGGAATTCAGTCAACTGGAAGGTCAAGAAAAGGCAGGCTTATATCACCAAATTAAAATCTTCTGAATTAGAAGGTGAAGTTACAAGAACATTTAACCTTTTGCAGTACAATTTAGGAGCAGACACTAATTCTCTTCCCATTGATGCCAAAGACTTCTGCTGTCTTTAAGAGGAAGAGAATTAGGCCAACACAAAATAGGCCAATCCAGTATTTTTCTTCAGTGCCACATGGATAAAAATGAAAGATGACATCCAAACTGGAAAACAAAATTTAAATAAAGTTGCAGGGTTTTAAGGAGCAATGAATAAGAGGATGTAGTTGGGAGGAACTTGCATCTAGGTGCCTCCTAGAACTGTCTGGAGGCACGTCCTGTTACTGGCCTCATGAAGTCCATTAGTGGAGGGCTTAAATATTCTCAGCTGCACGAAAAGAAACCAGGAAATCAGGCTAATTCCAGTCCATGCTCAGCAGGCTGTTTCCTACCAAAGTAGCCCTCTGCTCTCTCTTCTCAGAGTTTAAGCACTCGCTCTTAGGGAAGCAAGATTATTTAATGGTTTGATCGCATACTGACAAAAGCCGTTTCTAAGCCAGCCTCGTGTTTTCCTTTACTCTCACCCATCTCCTTCACCTAACAAGGTACGTGTTAGCTGTAGGCAAAGATAACGGGAACGTTGTTCCACCAGGCGGCTGGCGCCCACCCGGCCCCGCTGCTCCCCAGGTTCTGTCCAGCCCTTGCTAAGGTACAGGTTGGTTGTAGGAAAAACTTGTGTCTTGTAGAAAAAATCTTGTGTCTGCCACAGCACTTAAGGCCTGACCCCGCTGATTACCTAACCTCCTCCTGCAGGACGGCATTCCCAGCTGGGCAAAGAGGAGAATTTGCTGTTGTCAGCCTGAACTGTGGGCTCACCCCGAGCTGCGGTATTACACAGAGATAGGGGGCGAATGGACTTAGGCGCTTCCAAAAACTTTATGTAGGTTTTCTTTGGTTCTATGTCTACAAAATGTCTGCCAGAAAAAAATCTTGAGCTTGGAGGGATGAAGTATCACACGTGTATTGTTCATGTAGCTATGGTAACCTACAAATGCCACCAGTGTTTCCATTTCATACACAAATGAGGGGACAGCTGTGGAGACCACATGTCTGCCAGTGGAATAATATATGTGAACTAGGATGGCTTGGCCAGAAAATTACAACTCATTTATATTAATCAGGGCTTCAAAGAACAGTCATCTCTGTAGATATAAAGTCCACAGGAAAAGCGTGATTTTTATTTCTGAAAGTGTTGGGCTCTCCAGTAAACACTTCCATCATCTTGCTACTTTGCTAGTTTATAGAAGGGCACTGGTTGTTAACAGCATTTTCAGCTTTATTTTTTTTTTAAATGGCACTTAACTTCTTTCTTTGGTTTTGTCTTTTTCTGATGCCTGATCCTAGCCTGGGCCCGACACAAAGCCCAGCCTGGGACCAGGCTTCACCTGGGAAAGCAGCAGCGCCAAAACAGGCAGAAATAACCTGGCTCAAAGCTCTAACCTGCCCACCGAAGTGAAAAACCCTTTCTTTACTCATTGATATCTTCAACAGAAATAAAAGCTCCATAACAATTCATATAGGATATTTTTTTTTAATTCAAAAATGCTTGTTTAAATTAACCTGGAATTTATATCATCCCTAACATCAAGGCCACCACCAACTACAGAAGAAATTCAGCGGACTCAACACCACAAACAAACTGCATTTTCGGCAGCTCCCGACCCCGGGGAGCTGCAGTACCCACGCTGCTTGGCGGGGCCGTGATTCGCTCAAGGTGCTTCCAGCATCCCTACCGAAACCAAGCGCTCGCTCCTAGCCGCCGGCTGCCTTGGCGGCAGCAGCCTGCTGGCAGACGGATGCAGCAGGAATACGGCACGCCGATTAGCAAAAGTTTTCCTTGGCTTCTGCAGGGCTGCGATACCGGGGCGAAGTCGAACAAAGGCTGCAGCATCACCTCCCTCGCGTGCCGCCCAGAAGCGGCGTCGCGCATCTCGGGGGCAGCCAGCATCCGTCCCCAGCGCCTCGTCAGGTGCCCGGGCACCAGGTTATTAATTGCGGCAGGGCGAGGAAGGCTTTGCTGGGTGAATATTTACGCGGCCACCTTTTCCCCGAGCCGGGGCCGAGGCACCTCTGGCACCCGGGGCCCCGCCGCGCAGACCCGAGCCGAACTTTCTTGCTGCCAAGTTTGGGTGCTCCCAGCAGGAGCGCAGCCCCGTTAATTAAAAAATAACGATGAGGATTTCATAGTTAAAAGGCTAAAGGCTCGTTAGCGCTATGAGCTACGGGAGTTGATAGAAATACCGGTCTTCTCCCATAACCAGGGATGTTTCTGGGGTCTGCCCGAGGCTGCCGGGACACCCGGGGGCCGTGCGCGCCCCGGCGGCTCAGGACCAGGTGCGCAGCGCCGCAGGGACGAGCGGCCCCGGAGGAGCCCGGCCCGGGGAGGGCGGCCCCCGCTCACACTGCGCCTTTATGCCGGGCTCTGAGGGGCTATTGTTGCACCGGAGCCTCCTCGCCTTTTCAACCCCCCTGCGGCTGAATGGGCGAGGCGAGACATCTGCCGGGATACGCTCCCATTCGCATGCAAATCAGCGGGGGAAAAAAATAATAATAATAATAAAAAATAGGAAAAAAAAAAATATGAAAAAAAACTTTCCCCCGCGGGGATGCACCGGGAGAGCGGCGGCCCCCGTACGGGGGCCGCCGCTCTCCCGGTGCATCCCCGCGGGGGTCGCAGCGCTCCCGGTGCATCCCCGCGTCCCCTCTCCGCCCGTCCCCTCCCGGTGCCGCACCGGCACTTACCGGCGGCCGGTGTGGCGCTGCCCGCGCAGCCGCTCCATGCAGCGGCGGGGGAAGCGGCCGAGGGCTGCGGGAGGAGGAGGAGGAGGAGGAGGAGGCGGCGCTGCCCGCCGGTGAGCGGTGACCGCCCGGAGGGACCCCCCCGGAGCCGCCCGCTGCCCGCCGCCGCCGCCCGCACTGTGCCGCCGCCGCCGGCGCGCACCTGGGTAGGGGCCGGCGGTCACATGACGCGCTGCGCCACCATTGGCTGAGCAGCCTGAGGGGGGCGGGGCGATGCTTGGACACGCCCTCTTTGCCGCTTAGCCACGCCCTTCTTCCTCACGGCCACGCCCCCTCCATCCGGGACACGCCCCCTCTGTTCAGGCCCCGCCCCCCTTGTTCGGGCCCCGCCCCTTTCTGTGCTCGCCCTCCCTGAGGGGAGGCTGAGGGGAGGCAGCCCCCGGGCACCCCGCTGGGGCTGGGGGGGGGACAGGGGCCCCCCGGGGTGCCTCCAGCCTCTCCGTATGGGCCTGTAGGGCAGGACGCTGAAATGGGAAGGGGCCTTCAGGGGCCAAAGCCTCCCCCTGCCCGGCCACCTCAGGGAGAACTGACCGTTAACGCGCCTTGCTAGGGGCGTTGTCCAGGTGCCCCTGGAACACTGTCACACACGTCGGGTATCGGCTGCCTCGCTGCGAAGCCCGCTCTACCCTCCAGTAAACAAATTTTGCCTGATGTCCAGCCTGAGCCTCCCCCCGTGCAGCTTTGTGCCCTTCCCCACCTGTCCTGGCCGGCTCCTGCCCCTGTTCCCCCTCCTCAGGAGGTGCAGGGGCGAGGGGCTCGCCTCGTGGCCTTCCCTTCTCCCGAGGAGACAGCCCGAGTGCCCGCAGCCTGTCCCCGCAGGCCAGGCCTTCTGCCCTCCACCAGAATTTCTGCCCTCCTCCGGGCGCCCTCAGGGACCTTCGCGTCCCTCTGGGATCACGCAGCCAGAGCGGCAGGCGGGGCCGCGGCAAGGCCAAACAGAGCGGGGGGCTCAGAGGGTCGGCTCTGCTGAGCGGGCAGCAGTGCGGGGTGCGACGGGCCCCAAAGCGCACGCTGCGCCCGCGGCTGCCAGGGCACGCTGCCGGCACCGGCACCCTCTGTCCGTCCGTCCGTCCGCGTGCGCTGGGCTTCTGCAGTCACTTCTGAAGGAGCTCTCAGGAAAGCCTAACAACGCAGCTGACCTCATTTTTTTCCTACAGCCCAAGCCTCCCCTGTTAGCACGGTTACAGCCAGGTGCTCCCCTGTAGTTGCAGCTGGGCGAGCGCGGCTTTCTCCCCTCGGTGTGGGCTCCTGGTGCTACTTAATTCATCGGTAGGTCTCGGAGCGACCAGCTGCTGCAAGAAGGTCACAACGTTCTCGTTCCCTTTCTGGCTGCGTTGGAAGTTCTTCATGAGCTGCAGAAGATGTGGTGCCCAGGTAGGCCGACTGCAGGCTGCCTGGGCTGCCCTGACAAGAGAAGTGCCGCTGTCCTTAGCAGCTGGGGAGGGCTGCCAGGGAACCCCCGCCTCCCCTCCCATCCCTGCTTTATCTGTTTTACCACCCTCATTAAACGTGGCACACAGGTTGAAGGTGCAATGCTGAAGTGGCGCGTGCTGTGCCGGCCTCTGTGGGTTAAAATGTTGCCAACAAGCGTCACGTCTGAATTTCTGCCCTCTGCGGGGAAGGAAACCTTCACCCACGGGGACGTGGCCGCGCAGCGCTGCCGGAGCGGTGACTTGTGCGGCAGCAGCTCCCGGCGCCCCGGGGCTCAGCGCAGCCCGTTTCCAGTCGAGGCACTGAGGGACAGGGAACGCTTTCCTGCAGGTAGGTGAAGCGGTATTACTTACTGAAATCACACTCATGCATCCTCTGTGGCTGCTTGAGTAAGAGACGGATGAATTAGGTAGGAGAAAAATGGGATACCGCGTCAGCTCCAGGAGCGGTTGGAGCCTGGCATCCGAGGCTTCAAGCTGTCCCTGTAAGCCTTTGGGCGGCTTCGCTTCCCATTCACGCGTGTTTTTCTGTTTTGTCTCTTGTTTCGGTTGCCTCAGTATGGAATTACCAACCTGTACTTTTCTGTGTCTCCTTTTCCGTGGCTGCCCTCGGTGTGCAGAGGCCCCGGTCCCTGGGTTTGCCCTCGGCCACGCAGGGCAGAGCAGGCTCACGCCAAGCCGTGTGTCCACAGCCGCGCAGAGCATCTCCTGCCTGAAACCACGCTTGGTTCTCGGCAGTGCTGGGCTAGACAGAGTTTCAGGGGGGCTCGATGCCAGAGGCCAACTGATGCTTTAGTGGCATTATACAAGCCAGCTTTTCTTCATACCCTTAAACCTCTATTTCTTATTTCTTTTTGTTATGCATTTAGCTAGCTGGAGGAAGACCGTGGTGGGCGGGTGTTCTATTGCCTCGCCCCACATGCGCTTTATTAACGTAAGGTAATGGGAATTCTGCACACCTCAGCAGCCCGAACACTTCCATTGACACAACCCCCAACAACTAACTGGGAGGGTTTCACCCTCGGTCCCTCCCCGTCGTGGTCCTGCTGGCAGCGCCGGCTGGGTGGCAAGGCGGTGCTGTCCAGGCAAGCTGCCCTCCATGCCTCTCCTGGAGCCGCTGGAAATGCTGCCCTGGTACCTTCCCAGGAAATTACCTCAAAACCAGTTAAACAATTTATAGTGAGGAAGACTTAAAATGAGTTTAAAAATAAGTTAAATGTGTAGCAAATGTGGTCTTTAATTAATGCCCTAGATCTCCTCTCAAGGCAACGATTTCTTTTTTTCTGAAAGCCCCAAAGGTCGTTTGGGTGACATTAAAAGTGAAGTTTTTCATGTGCAAGGAAATTGAATTTTCGAAGGAACTCGTAAACGTCCCCAGGAAGCCGCGTTGCCTCCCGCAGCGCTGTGTTCCCCGCAGTCCAGGAGCGACTTCGCCCGTCTCTCCTGGTTACTGGCATAGAGGTACTGCCATGGCTGGTGCTTGTGGGGAAATACCCTGTGTTGTGTTGTGAATTGTTTCCGTTCTCCTCTGTTTCGGGGCAGGGAATGTATTTTCCCTTTCTGTGTAGATCTGTCCCTGCATGCGGCGTTAGCTGCACGCCGTCACGCAGCTTCTCGCAGCAATGGCTCTTGCCCCACACCCAGCCCCGACGCGGCCGTGTTCCTCCTGGCCTTTTAACAAGGATGCGTGTTTGGGGCAATGGGTGTGCTCTGTGTTCCACGCCCGCTAGCGGTGCCATTGACGAGGAGGCTTGCCTGGGTGCTGGGGAGCGCTGCCGAACCCTTCTGTATGACAACCCCAGGGGAGAAGCGAAGGCTTGCAAGCAGCTTGCTAGGACAGGACAGGCGCTTTCCGTATTTGATTTCATGAGCAGCTGAGCACTTGCCGGTCGTTGCAGGCGACGCTGTCGCTGTTCCAGGCGTCTGCTGTTTTAAATTACACGCACAACAGGCCCCCGTCTCTGCCAAGAGTGCGAAATGATCACAAATAAACTTTTACACCGCAGCTTACGCCTTCAAGCTGCCAGGCAGGGGGGGATGGCTGCAGCATCCCTGCCTCGGTGCGGCTCCCCTGCGGGACAGCTGGCACCGGCCTCACCTCCTGCCCGGGGCAGGGACAGGAGCGTGGCCTTGGGGACCCACGGGGGACACCTCACCGCCCCCCCAGAGCCGCTGGCGCCGGGTGCAATTATCCTGTAACAGCACAAGCTGCATGCCAAGCTTCAGCAGGGGTCCTGCGGAGTTTGTCCTGTTCGAGGGCTGCTCGTTAGGAGCTGAATCCTAATCCCCGTCTTTGACCCCAGAGGCTTGTTCTGTGGTGCCGCTGGGAGAATTCTGGGAGTGCTGCAAAACGTCATGGTTTTGTAGGATAACGACTGGTAGTTCGTGTTGTTTTAAAATTCGTGCTTCTAGAATGACACTGTGCTAAGAAATGCCAGCTTCATTTTTTTTTTTTTGAAAAAAAAAAAGTTTGATTTCTTCTGGTTGCCTAGAAAAGCTTAAAAGGCATAAACCCAATGGACCTAAAGCCTATACAGCAAGCAAAAAGGAAACAAAACGGCAGCCACTAAAATCTTGCAGTCTGATGTCTTCATTTCTAGACAGTTTTCACAACATTTAAAATGTTGTAATGATAATAACGTTGAGATGGGAATTAAATAAAAACTGGGTACTTCTCCCCAACACTCCTGCCCAAGTGGCCTTAAAAATGACCACGGGAAAAAAGGAGATTTCCACCACCTGGGCTGAGCATTGTCCATTCCAATTGCCCCCTTCTAACCTTGTCCCTTTCCATGCCTTTTGGCTTCATCCCCTTCTTCTTCCACTCTCTGCACGTCATCTCGAGCAGCTTTCCTGGTCCGCCTCCAGAGGTGGGGTAAAGTGAGGGATGTTTGGTGCCCTCGCCGTGTTCACCGCCCCTTGCACGAGCACCTCTGTGCCGGCAGCTCCGGGGCACGGTTTGTGTCTGCGCGGTGTGTGGTGGGCGCCGGGTCTTTAACCCATTGGAAGGGTCTGGGCAGCGCACTTCGGACAGTAACAAAGCAATCCGGCTCTCGGCGACCTGCCGCGCGTGTCACTGCGTTTTTTCTCTGCAGCAGACATCCTGGCATTAAGCTGCTTAACCTCCTGAGTGTATGCATAATCCGTTACCCCGAACTATGCTGTGGGACTCTAACACGTCTTCCTGTAAAGGAGTATAATTATGAAAGAAAAGGGACTTGCTGCCGGGCAGGTGAGGATCTGTTGCCCTGTGATCCAGCAGTAATAGCTCCTAGCCCGTGTGAGATTGAAGTAAGTCTGTAAAAATAGCACCGGTTAGCTGGAAGTTTTGGGAGGGAGGTGATCATTGCTGAGGACTCCTTTGTGAGTTAAGTAGAGAAGGAGGCATTGCAATTTGCATCTTGTGCCAACAGGTTTCTTCACTCAGCTGGCACTTCTTGTTCGCAAGGCGAAACACCGCTAGGTTTTCTTTTCACCTGCTTTTTTAGATGCTGTGCATTTATTTTCAAACCGGCACGAGCGTGCTGGAGTTGTTCTGAAAGGTACCGGAGCTGCACATGCAAATTGCCAGTGAGCAACTGGGTAAGCCAATGACCAATTACAGCCATAACTGGTGATTTGCATAATGCACTCCCAATTACGCATGCAGATATAATAATTGCGTGCACAAATGGTGTAAGTGATTGCAGGTGCAAAAGTGTGTCTGCAGTCACGTGGGGGGGACTACAAACCCCAGCTCCGTGCGAGCAGCGGTTGCACCAGTCACCATGGCGCTGGCACACAAAACCCGAGAATTAAGGTCTTTGTTTTGACCTGGAGGCACCATTTTACCTGCTGGTTGCAATTGCATTTTTCCGAGGAAATAAACCAGCTCCTCAATGGCACCAGTTCTTGGGGCTCCCCCTTCCTTTCTCGGGCAGGCGCGTGCCTCTGGGTGGCTTTGTGTAGGCGGTTCTGTAACGAGGAGCTAGAACGGCACCAGGCAGTGTTTTTAAAGCAGGTCAGTCACTTCGCACACGATTCCATCTCACTTCTCTAATGTATTATTAATTGTGAAGCTTTTTCCTTTCGGTTGATGTATCTTTTCCCAGATGAACTGCTGCGTGAATGTTTCATGAGGAGGGACTCGAAGCTCATTTCATCATTTTGCTAGGAACCCCCCCCCAAGCTTCTTAGAAAGCCAGAGCGCCTTAAAGAAAATCGGGGAGTTTAATTGCGAGCCGGGCATTTGTATTTACTCCGCGGGTAAAAGTGGCAACACGCAGAGCGCGAATCCCGTTTCCGCTGGGTTCCCGGCACGTGCTAACAGAGGACCAGCCATGAAAGCTTTCCTCTGCATCTCCTGGCACAAGGCACGGCTCCCCGTATTCGGCCAGCAGCCTCCCTGCTGGAGGCCGGGCGCAGCCGGGCTCCGCGAGGCTGGCCTCCGCTGGCCCTCGGAGCGGCGAGCTGCGGGGTGCCGGCTGGCCAGGAGGACGGCTCTCACTGCTTCTTACTGCTCAGAAGGAGGAATGGCGTATAGGACTTTGCAGTTCTTACTTCCTTCCTCAGCAGGAAGGCTGGACACGTGTAGACACGCTGCTTTTTGTTTAGGTTTTGTTGGCAAGATGCGGTCAGTCGTGGAGGTGCGGCTTCCCGCGAAGGCAGGCTGTGGTTCGGAGGTAGGGAAGGTCGCTCACGTTTCTTGCGTGTATAAAGGAAGAGCGCTCCTGGGAGGGCATGGGCAAAGGTGCTGCGGTCGCATGGCGGTGGAAAAGCTGCTCAGGAGGGCTGTAGGAAGGAGCGAGGCCCGGCCGCGCTGCGTGCCTCGCGCCGTTCCCACACCACAAGCCGCGCTCTGGGGCGCGCCGACAGCCCGAGCCTCGGGGAGGTGGGTCCCGGGGTGACCGCCGGGGTGCGAGTACAGAGCCCGAGAACTGTACTTCGCACGGCTTAGCCTGAACTGCAGCTCTGCTAATGCTAAGATAAATATAATTTAAATTCAGTTTGACCTTAAGTGGCAGCTGCGACGAAGCGTGGCGCGTCTGAGGCCTGGACACAATCACTGGGCGTTGCTAAACGCCGCGCGTCAGCCGCGACCTTTGCATCGCGCTGAAGCCAGAAGGAGCTCCCTGGTCCCAACTTGTGAACTGTAGTTCACCCCACTGGAAAGCGACTTCAGAAGCTATTACAGTCACAGAGAATATTTTAAAGGGTGCAGAAGCTATGAGCGAAATATTTATTTTACACACTTGTCTGCATTTAATCCATAAATCTGTCTGCTATGATAGTGTTTTACTGGTGTAGATGAGGCAAGTAAGCTGAGATCATAGCCGACGTCCTATAAGGCTTTACAGAAAATCATTGCTTTTTAATCCCTTTATCCCTGTTATTTCCTACCACTGTGGAAATCCAGCGGCAGGGGAAGCTGGCACGGTGTAGGACAGACGCGAGGCACGTAGCGCTAAGCAGGCAGAAATCCTTCTGTGCGTAACGCCCCCAACACGCTACAAATGTCGATGTTCGTGCCATGTGTCCTACATAAATAAAAATAGCGTATCGATACTCGGCGGAGCACTGCACGTCTTTGGGCTAACCTCTCTGTATGAGCCCTCTTGGTATCGGCGATTAACACAACTGCAGCAGGCAGAGCTGCGGGCCGGGCTGCCTCCTGCCGAGCAGGTACCGCTCGGCGCACCGGGGTGAAGGGAGCTGTGCTGCTCCCTGCGCGGCACCCGACCCCGAGCCCTTCCTTTTGATTCCCGCGTTATTTTTTTCCCTGCCTAAGCATGGGGAACGTGCTCAGACAGCAGAGTTGAGCCCGAATGTGCGGAGGGCGTCTGGACATTGCAGGTGCACAACTGCTTCCCTGCCCTTCCCGTGGAAGCGCCCTCCTGCCTGCGGTGCCAATATTGGCACCCAGCGACGTCCCCTTGCTGCGCGAAGGGGCCGGGACATCGGCAGGCCGGGGCCCTGTCTGGGACCGGTGGCGCTGCAAGGACGAGCGTGGATTTCCTTACAGCACGGGAGGAAGGCTGTCGTGGGAGCGAGGCATTGCCGGGTGCGGTGTCTGGGGAAGGGGGGTCCTTAAGAATTGTTACGTGTGGCTTACAGGTGAAAGGACCCGTGTAAAGGTGGGCTGGCAACGGCGTCGGAGGGACACCGGCACAGGCAATGACGGCAGTGGTTTCTCCCCAGGTGAGTCCCGCTGCCACCAGGTGGGACGGAGCCTGGGAGATCCCCCCCCGTCTCCTTGGTCACCTCGGTTTGCAGGGCATCTTAACTTGAGCACCCCTCAGTGCTTTGAGTTACACCGGGAGAAGGTCAGAACCCCCCCGTTTCTCTCCTGCCCTCTGACAAGTGAGGGAGTCACGCGGACGGGACTGCCCGATGTGCTGAGCAGAATTCATTTCCTGCTGGAACTGGGAGAGGCTTTGTTACCTGCTCAGCAGAAGTACCTGGGCTTTGCCTGACGTTGTCCCTCGTGGCCCCGTTGGACCTGCAGCGGGACAGCGTGGGGCTGGCCCCTGCCTCGCATCCCACCCGGCTGCCTCCCCTTCTCCATGCCGTGGCTCCAGGCATCAGTGCGCTGCTGGCGCCCGGCCCTGCTGAGCCCAGGGATCCCGCACCCACCCCACATCCTCCTCTTCTGCAACACGCACTTGTTGCTATTCACTTATGCTGCTTATTTATGCAATTTATTAATTAATGCCCTCTGGTTCAGGGCTGCAAGCTGTAGCTAATTAACGTCTGCACGACACTCCTCCGTTTTATTAACCATGGAGGAACAAAGGCTTTTTAGCCTCCTTCTGCTCTCGTCCTGGTGAAATGGGTTATGATTTCCACGGCCAGGGCATGTCCCAGGCTCGGCCCTGTGCCTGCTGCTCGGTGCCCGGGGATGCTGAGCTGCAGCCCAGCTCTGCCAAGTGCCGCTGCGGGGCCACAACCCCAGGTGGGTAGGTTGGGGTACTGCGGCCTTTTAATCTGGGGCAAGAGGAAATAGGGAGCATGAAGGCAGCATCAATTTCAGATTTCGCCAGCAAAAAGACGGGTTCTTTAAGCCAGGATGACTTAAATCGGAGGTTCATTTCTCTGCTGTTCCTGGCATTCAGTAGAAATCGCGCACGAGTGACAGGCTCTCGGGCTGTTTGCATCCAACTTTAAAAGCATCTGCTGTAGGACACTGCTTTGTACCTAACCCGCGGGCAGTTTCCCAGTTATTTTGCTAAATAAATACAAAGACTCCGTACAAACGGCGGCTCCCCAGAAGGAGGTTTTCCAGCAGGCGAGGCCAGCCAGGTGGAGCGTGCTGCTGCAGGAGAGGTTGTGCAGGGCTGAGCGCAAGGAGCGGAGCTGCAGGATGAGGCCGCCGAGCAGCACGCCCGTGAGCAAGGTTTGGGTACCCGGCGTGTTGGGAGAGAAGTGCCTGGCACACGGGCACTTGGCAAAATCTGCCAGTGTGCTGTGCCAAAACAAAGGTATCTTTGCTTTGAAAATACACACAAGGACCCCGACGGCTTGGTGGAGGGGTGTTTGCCCTTGAATGCCAGAGCACAGGCCATGGTGAAATAAGGTAGAACAGTAAATGTAAGGGAAAAGGCCGACTTTCCGATGGATTTTGTGTTTAATTGGCCTTAGCAGAGCATTATGGCTGTCTCCTAAGGAATGCTAGGATGGCTGTAAGAGCAGCTTCGATGGAGCCTGCTCCTATAGCATCTAATTGGCTTCATATCTATCAAACACTAAAAGCCTTTCTTTAAAGTTGGGGGTTTGTTTTTAAATCAAATAGATTTATTCGTGATGTCTTGGGCACATTATTGCAGTAACCTCATCCTTGGACCAAAGCGTTGGCAGAACACACACATCTGTAATGAGGACTGTGTGTTCTGGGGAGGTTTTATTACAAAAGAAGATGAACAAGTATATCAGGAAGAAAGGGGAGAAGGGGAGAAGACTACTTTTTTGGCAAAGCTTTGGACTACAATTCTCATTTCTCTGCTTGCAGCTGCCTTTGGGCACACGTTTCAGTGACTTGCTATATTGTGCTTTACTGTTGATGCTTCCCAAATTTGCTTTTTGGTGAAACAGACATCGTGCAGGTTCCCCATAAAAATGACTGATTTGGGTTTTACCGAGAACTCTGGCACTTCTCCATTATAAGAAAGAATTACATTATTTTGAGACAATTATCAAGATGGGAGTAGTGAAACAAACATTTTAAATGTCCAGTTTAATTCCCTCTCTTCCTCCAAACGAGCTTATATGAGCAGGATTTTTAGAAGTTCTGAAATGAAAGCTTCCTGAAGGAAATATATTTCCCTGTGGGACTGCACAGCTTTCAGTCCTGCGTCTGTGTGAAGGTAAGAGAGCTCTGTTTTCATTCACTATTTATGAGATGTGCGTTCATATTGCCAAGTGACCATAGGATTCTGTGCTTTTAAGAATCTGCAAATGAGATGAAGCTCATTATTTTTTAATGTAAAAAGGATTATTGAGATCTTAGTGACATGATATGCGACCTCGGAGATGTGTCTCGCTGTAGAATATGTACCGAGGCTTTTCCTTTAGGAAGACAATAAAGTACACGCAGTATTTTCCAGTCATTCTGTTCAGCATTCAGAGATATTTATTAGAAATAACACTTAAGGGGCTTTTTTGTTGTTTAATTGCAGACCATGACTTGTAGGAAATCACCCTCGTCTTTGTGTGAATCTTACTTACTGTGTTGAGATAAATGCAGAGGGATGTTTCAAAATAAAGACTCGCACAAGGGTTGTTCTCATGGTCCTAAGGGAAAGCTAAGTCTGGTAATCAAGTAATCCACCGTTAATTTTTCCTCCAAAAGAAATTAGGATTTCCTTTGTAGGGTTATGTTACTGGGTGTCACACCACGGCCCTGCTCTGACAGCGACACACACCTGGGAGTTTCTGGAGGTGGAAACGTCAGTGCGTGCGTCTGGCTGCGTTGGTGTGTGAGCCTCTGACCTGGGCCGTGGTACGTAATAGCTTAGGGGGAAAACCAAATAGTGAGAGAACTGCAAAGAAAGAGACACTAAACCTGCTCGTGGTACCCACAGGTACAATACGCAGCATCGGTGAAACCTGGCGGCTGTGCCTGTGCTGCCTGCTGAGGCTGACAGCTGCGGTGCCCTGCGCTGCTCCCCGGGATGGCGCTGAGCGCGATGCTCATCCCAAACCCGCCTGGCCCTGGGCACACAAACGCTCTCTCCATTTCTATTGCCGGTGCCGTTGTCGCTAGATCCTGCAGACGGGAAGCCCTCTAATTATTGCGGTCGCCGTGCAGGTCGCTCTGAAGCAGGTTCGTCACGTGGAGTTGTACAAAGAGCTGTTGGTGGAGGGCTGCTCAGATGCACACCTGAGTGTCTGCCGTGCTCCTCTGTGCCCACGTGTGCGGTTCCTGTCGGTGCTCCCGTCTCTGCCATTAACATATCACTGCAGAACAAATACAGAAACCGGCAGGAGCGAAGGGGCTTATGAGGGAAGACAGCCTGAACGTCTTTGTTAACCAGAAAAGCTAGATTTTCAATACTGCCTATTACTATACAGACACTATTCCTTGGTTCTGCACACTCAAGTAGTCCCTGTTTAAAATGACTCGTTAATAATTAATATATTCTCACAGCAGGCCACAGAATAACTGGAAGCATGGCTGGTGCTATTCCTTGCAGGTATTTTTGGGCCCATGCTTCTACCTCTGCTTCGAGGCCGGGTGCCAGGGTCCCCACCCGCAGCCACGACCTGCCTCGCGCAGGGAACCCCAAACCCTGCTCCGCTCGTCCCTGAGGGCTCACCATCACCCTCACAGTCCCGGCTGGCTGTGCTTGAAACACAAATGCCTCCACTTGACTCTCTGCCTTGATGTCTGGTTACTTTGCTAATGAAAGCTGTCCTCGGAGCCTGTTGCATGTAGGTTTTAGGCATGACTTGGATGTTGTTCAAGCCTGAGACAGGAGTGTCAACAGGTAGAAAAGGCGTTACGCTTTCAGGAGAAGGTACCAGATTACCAGCATGCTGCAGACAGCTCAAGCTATTACAGAAAATAGCAAATTAAGAGGAAAATTTCACAGCTTTGCTGAATGGGGGAAGCATCCAAGGATCTGCAGGAGATCCTGAAACAATGCAGGAGAGGGGAGGAGGCCAGCTGAGACAACCCCTTGGCACGTCACTGTCACTGCTTCATTTCTGGAACCAGAAAAGCTTAAAGTAAGGCAGGATTTATCAAAATGCCCTTTGGGATTTAGGTGACATGCTCCCAGGGCCCTCGGGCACTTACATCCCCTAGGTGCCTTTTAAAACCCCGAACTAATTTCCTTCACTCGGGTTCTCTCTCTCTGGAGCTCACGCTCCACGAATGCAGTAATTGCAAGCATTTGTTTTGAGCCATACAAGCCTGAGCTCCACAGCAAGTTTTATTTACTGCAATTATATCTGGCAGATCATTTCTAATAAACTCAGGAAAATGATAAACCGCTCACTAAATTCATGAACAGAAAAATAGGGCAAATTGATCAAATAAGCTGTTTCCCACGTAATCAAAAATTACTATGTGCATAACATTTTGGCGTAGGAATAGCTGCGATGGAAGTATAAAGACAAGCAGGGACCTGCTAGAGGCATCTGCGCAGAGATTTTAAATTTTGGTTGCCTTCTAGCAAAGAGCCTAAGACTGCTCAAGTCTAACAGGAGTTACCCCTTGCTGGCGGTGGAGCTACAGGCTCGCGTGCACGTGCCTTGACCTTCCTGCTGGGTGGTTTTGAGATGCAGCCTTGGAAAGGTGCAGCCCCCTTCCTGCCCTCCTGGTTGTTGACCGAAGGGCAGCAGAGAAGACTTCTTTTCCTTTCAGCACGTAAAACGAAACCAGACAAAGTGCTCCGAGTAAAATACGTGAGATTTGTTCCACATCTCATTTACTGCATGTGCGATGTCACCGAATCTAAATTTCAAATAGCTGAATTCAGGTATTGGGTCTTTCTAAAATGAGCTTTTAATAATTATTGAGCTTTTTTGTCTCTGCTGTGCTGCTTAATTTACATTAAAAATGTGAATTTCATCTGAAATCCTCAATCTAGCAGTGTTAACACCTCTCTGAGATAAGTAAACGCTTGCTACAAATTAGGCCTGGGCTTGGATGCTGCAGCTGATTAACATCACATAAGGACAATTAACAGCGTTTTTAGGAGAGGATAGGAAGAAATTATCATATGCAGTTGAAGCTATAAAGAGAATTCTAGGGAGGTATGTAATTAGGCAAATTAGGATAGGGCAGTGGCTCTAACATTCATACCCTGATGAAATGTATATATGGATTCCTTAAGGACCGTATAGGTTCTTTAATGACTGTAGCCTTCCATCTCCTCTAAGAGATATATTTACAAAACAATTTAAATGTCAGATTCATACAATATTAACATCGCACCGATTCTAAATGGTCTGCCACCACCATGAAAGTTAATGAGAGCTTCCCTGCCTGAGCCCTGAATTTCTGTCTCATTTGAATTTGGATAAGGGGAAAACATAGCTCGGGGAACGAGAGCATAAATTTTGCCAGTTTAACGAAAGCTTACGGCAGGACTGGATCCTTTAGGTTTTCACACCAACATCTATCTGCATTCATTCAGATGCCATTTTTAAAAACCGCTCGTGTGGCGGTGGTCGAGGAACTGCCAGGGGGCTCGGAAAGCAAAGCAAAATGATAGGAACGTGGCCTTCCCGTTTTCCAGCTTAAAGCACCGTTACGTACGACCTTGTGTCACTTTATCCTTCATTATCAATCATCATCTGAGGGCTGAGGAAAGCTTTATCCGTAGCCGGCGTTGTAAGGAATGGCAGCAATGGAGAATGAGGAAGGGCTGCTTATCGTTCGTGGAAAATGTTCTCCTTTGAAACCTCCTCTGTTGTCCCCAGACTCCGTGCCTAAGCCTAGATAGAGACTAATGTTACTCAGAGGCTCGTATTTTCCTCGTCATTGGGAGTAATGGGAACCAGATGTGACAGGCTGCAGGCTGGAAATTATCCATCAAGCGGCATCTCCGGCTGCCTCCCGTGGCTCCTCTGCCTAGTGGGTGTGCAGGGCGATCTCGGTCGCGGTCCCGGCCGCCTGCTCAGGAGCGGGGCAGGTCCCAGGCTTCGTCCTCGCAGGGGTTCGAGCGTCCCCCAGGCCTGCTGGCTTTAGCCCTGCCAGAGCTGGATGGAGCCGCGCAGCGCTGGATGCCGAGCAGGGTGCGTGCCCGCCGTGGCCCCGCGGTGCTGTTTGCAGGTCTGATGAACTTTTTTTCCCCTTTTTGTCGTTTCCACTGCACATTTTCCTCCCCGAGCTTGACTGATCCTTGCTCCCTGCAAGTTCCCCAAGCAAAGAAGAGCAATTCCAGCCCCTGGTGAAGAAGCCCGGCCGCAGGGTGTGCACAGCCAGATAGCCAGGGATCTGCCCGGGGGGGCTCCGGCCTGGCTCGGGCTGCACAGGTGGTGATCCTACGAGATGGTGGTGCCCGAGATGTAGGGGCTGGCGGTCAGCGTGGAGCTGGAGGCAGAGCGTTAAAACGTTTGTTTTCCTGTTCTCAGCACAACATGGCGGCCTTGTGCGTTATGTATCGTGCTGGAGGAAGCTTCCAAAATACCATCCTTAAGTGTGTCTTTCGTGATTTTTTGGGTACTTCACATATGTTCCAATAGTTCTACATCAAATTATGTGTTGTGTAGCATTAAATATATCTCTTAACAGGTTACCACAAGCTATGTCCTTTTAAATGGTTGACCAAATTCATTATGGAATAAATTTCATATATATTGTTAAATTTTATTTGGGTGTAGAAATATTGTGCAGAAATCCTTTATCTGTTCCAAACCTTCAAATAATTCTTTGCTTCTTTAAAAATAACCTTTGAAATGTTTTTTTGCCAAAATGAGTGAGACAGAAGGAATAATAGATGCTGCAGGATTTGCATCCAGTGTAGTTTCCTGCTTCTCCAAGTGCTTTTGGAGTTGCTGATTGATTTGTAACAAAGCCTGACGTGTCCCCGGAAGGAGGGAGTGAAAAACACACTGCTCTAATGTGTGTCGAGGTTGAGATTGGCTCCAAGCTTTAACCTTTAGGGATGCACTTTACTTTGCTTCTTTAACTTTTCACAGCGGTTAAATAGCTGGAAAGAAAACAGGGAATAAAACGTACGTAGAGGAAATTAATAAATTATACTCTCATTTCTGGCACGTTTACAGCAGAGCCGAGCTAGCACTTCAGTTCAGTGACAAAAGAGCGGCTCGCCCTGCCTGCAGCCTGTTCGCCCGGTGAGGCGGGGTGCTGCCGCTGTGCTCTGGGGGAGCAGGGCCCGGCTGCTGTGCGGGGTGGGTTTCACGGGGCACCGACAAGTCCCCTCTGCGCCCCCAGCAGCCAGGGGCGGTGCAAGGGGCCTCGGCTTCGGCCTGCTCCGGCCTGACGCCCGCGGCTGGGCATGGCGGCGGGGCGGTTCGGCAGGCCCGATCCTGCCGGCCAGGGCGCCACCGACGGGGCGCTGCTGGTGCTTCTCACCCAGCTGGGCCCTCGTAAACGTCTGTGTCACCGAGCTTAGTTGTGTGTGGATGGCAACAGGGGCTTTGCCTCGTCTGGAATTTGCAGTAGTTGAAATTGCAGAATTGGGTAAACGTGGTCTGAAAGCTGGCCAGTTTCCAGTACAGCAGGAAGGCCCCTCAAGGACACCGAGGCTGCTCTGGGGCCACCAGCAGCTCGGCTGCTTTTTGTCCTCACCCCCTGTCCTCACCCATGGTGTTGTGCTCCTCAGGGCGCCCAGCGGCCCTCACTCCTCACGTCAGAACCTTCTAGGGTTGTGGGGTTTTTTTGGCCTTGTTTTGTTTATTTGTTTGTTTTGTTATGTTCCATTTTTTCCTGATAAATTTACTCACTGGAGTATAAAAAACAATAGAAAAGCCTAGGCACCTATCTCACTAAAACCAATCCATGATTGCTTCTGAGTGCCTGGGCCTCGTCTCCGCCGCCTCCTTCCCGGGGGAACCACCAGCACGTGGCAGTGCCAAAGCAAGACGGGAGCGGAGCAGCAAGCTCCAGTTGCGTGTGGGCTGGCGTCCCTTTGAACCACGCACATCATCCTCACGGTGTTGGCGCTGGCGGTGAGGTTACAACACCCGAGACTTTCTCAGCGCTGACAGCAGAATCGGGCAGAGACCGTCACATCCTGCGTTACATCGTCTGCGTGGGGCTCCGTGGCAGCAGAGCCAGGAACTTCTCTCCCTTGCTGCGGTGAATGCTGAGGCTTGGAGGAAGGTCAGGAGGGCCAGGAGGGAGCTGTGCTGCAATTTAATGAAACCCCTGCAAATGGCCTGGCTTAAGCCTGGCTGTGTAATTATAGGGCTCTCTCACCTTGTTTCTAGGATTTTTTTTGAGCAGGAAAAGACTCCAAATGAATCCACCTATCTCATTTCAGCCCCACGATATGTTTGTTCAACAGGAAAAAATCAATGTTGAACTAGAATTTTTGTGGGGATGGAGAAAATCCGTGGAGATTACATTTCTGCTTCAGTGCAATTTCGTGTTTTACTGCTGCATAGACTAGCTAGTTAATAAGGTATCCTTGAATACAAGGTCCATATTCTATTTATTGCTGTGCTCGTGTATACAAATCAATCCTTGTAATTGTTACTGGTGGCTACATGCTGTCTTTGGTGTCATCGTGTCATTGATTGACAGGGACCAATAATCAACGTCATTTTCATAATGCTGATCCCTCACCAAACCACACGGAGACGAGGAGCAGCCTTGTGCCTCGTGCTGCTCTCTGGTGCCCAGGCGAGTCCCCAGAGCCGCCGTCTGCCTTGCCTTGGGGCAGGAGCTGAGCAGGGATGGATGCAGCTGGGAGGCGATGGAAGGGCTGTGCAGCGGCCAAGACTCCCCGTCCACCGACAACACCTTCCCTTTGCTCCTAATGAAATCCTTTCTCCCTGAAAGCCATTGAGCCACCTGACAGCAATTCTTCCCCGACTTTGTGCTGGAATAATGTGCAGTTAATGATAGTTTTGTACTTGGCTGGGGAAAGGTGATAAGGAGAGAAAAAAAAACGCATCCTTTGGAGCAGCAGCACGTACGCGTCCTGGATCTCTGTCTAGGCTTGTTATCTGATCTAAGAGTGAAAAGGAGATGACTTAAAAGAAATTAAGGGATAGAAGCAGATTTCTGGACGGAGATCAGTCCTGTGCTTCCTGGATGCATTTCACCCAGAGATTTGGGGAAAACACTGGGGAGCTCCTCTGTAAGCTCCCCCCTGGCTGCAGGGGCTCCGTCCTTCTGTTTCTGAAGTCTCTGAGCTCAGTTGTGCTACCTGATTGCATACCGAGCTTTCTGCGTCTGACTAAAGGGTTTGGTTACTGAATTTGAGCTCTGATTAATTTAGTTAGGGCACCAAAACTAATGACATTTACACACATTAGCTTTAGGTATCAGGATCTGAGGATGACATATAGACTTCACCATGCCTGTAATAAGGAATTTCTGTTATATGTTAGACCTATGGAAACTCAGTTAGTGTGTAGTGCTCAGCAAAAAAATAATTTGCTTTTACCTGTACACTTTAAGTCTCTCTTTCCTTTGTAACATCCTTTCCTTTCTAACATCCTTTGTAACATCCTCTGCATGTTACTCTCATGATTGTTTTAAATCTTTTTGCATTAGCGTTGAAATTATTCATTGGGGTGGTATGAACATCTGTGAAGTATTATATTCTTTTCTGGCGTTTCTTCATTTTGCATTGGATGCACCAAACAGGCAGATGCGGGTTATAAAAATACCACAATGGAAACCTTTGTTGGAAGAGTGCTCTGTGAATGCATACGGATTTCTTTTAGAAAAGATCCCATTTAGGTGGGTAATGTTTTACTGGTTCTTTCAGGGGTCACGAGGACTAACCGAGGAATGGCTGCAAGAGGAGCCGTCGCCTGCAGCTGTGAGGGAATCCTGCACGTCAGCTGGGGTTGGATTTCTGTAAGAAATCAAATAGCTGGAGATGGAGGCTTTGGGGTGAAGGTTCAGAGCTGCAGGCCGAGGGCTGATATCCGTGTGGGTGAGTGGCTTCTGCTCGGCTCTTCAGGCTGCCTGCACTGAGGACGATGCTATCATCACCGCTCCATGCCAGAGAACGCTTTATTGGCTGGCCATGGAAAGCTCTCAGTTAAGATTAAATCTTATGTCCCCGAAGACTGAGTTTTATGTTAGCTGTAAATCACTGTGGTATTGTTAGGGCTAAGGTTAGGTTTCGGGTTAGGGTTCAGAATAGCATCCTCGGGAACCCATTTCATTCTTCCTCCTGTAAATCCCTGCGAGGGATGAAAGGCTAATAGGCAGTCATCAAATGATAGCAATGGCTCCCGTGGCCGCTTTTAAGCCCAGGCTCGGTGTAGGTGTTAGAGGAATTTGCAGAGAAACAAAGTGCTCAAGAACTTGATTCATAGGCGGATCTCGGCCCATGTTTTATAGGTCTTCAAGGAAGCACTGGAAAAACATTTTTTCCTGGGGTTTGAAAGCCTCACCCTACGGTACCTGAGCTGTTGGTGTAACCCCAACTCAGAAGCAGTACGAGCCTTACATTCTGGCCATTAAACAAAAGGACTGAAAGATTACCGGCCTGTTAAAAACCATCCTCCCTTTCAGAAAATAAACAAAAGCCTATACTGCTTGCTGCAGCTCAGAATGGGATACTCGATGCTTCAAAGGTTTTCAAGAAATGATGCTGCAACGTGTCATGAAGCACTTCTGCATCCTGGAGAGGAGCACCACCGCCGGGAAGGTTACCGGCACTGCCCTGGGATCCCCGCGGGCAGGCTGTCGTACCTGCAGAAACCCAGTGCCACGCCGAGCCTTAGAGGTGTTGATTCAGGGAAAGCAGCTGGGACTGTATTTAATGCTGTGTGCATGGGTGTGCCGTGGTGTCCTTTTTAAGGGGGAATCGAACCTCAGCTGTTTGTTGTGAGTCCGCCCCGGCTCCTCTCCAGCTCAGGCAGCTCCCGTGCTCCTGCCGAGCCAGCCCTGGAGCTCCAGCAGCCACCGGGGCTCTTCCCGGGCTGGTTACGAGAGGTGCCCGTGTCCCTCTGGTCCCCAGTGACCTGTACATGTGTGTCCATCTTGGCGCCTGAAGCCTACGTGGGCAATTCTGTAGCTCGCAGCTGGCATCGCAGGAATTTTACGTGTTTGTTTCTACAACATCTCTGTTCCCTGCCTTGCAGCGGGGTGGGCGGGCACCTGGTGGCTAGCCCGTCGGCAGGGCTGGGGGCAGCTCCGGGGCCGGAGCACCCCTGGGACAGGCCCTGACGCCCGCTGGTGTCCGGCCGGGTGCTGCAGCAGCCGAGACACCCACGGCGGAGCCCCCGCGCCCTTGCTCGCGTGTGCCGAGGTGGCAGCGCCGCGGCTGTGCCGTGAGCAGCTGAAGGCTGCTGCCATTCGCTGTGGGAGCTTGCTGCTAACAAGCAAAACAGGCCTTTCTTTTTTGTTTTTTCTTAGCAGTGAAAGGATTGCCTAGAAAAATCAGAACATGGCATTAAAAATAGCTACAGGGAACCTGCCGTGCTCCTTGCAGCCTGCGTGTGGTTACGCTGGTCAGTGCGTGCCTCAGGCCACCGAACGGCTCCGCTCCCTCCTCCCGCAGGTGCCAGCAGGAGCAGATAACGCAGCGCCATCCAGCTTGGGCTGCCACGCAGAACTTTCACCGGGGCCCACGGGCTCCTATACCGACAGATAAGTACATTACTGCCGAGCGTTTCGTACGCAGAAGGGGTTATTCTGCTGTAACCTTCTCAGATCGTTGCAATTTTCCATTTCAGCAGCTCCTTGAAGGGGATTTTAAACCCTATGCTGAATTTCAGGTGAAAGCAGCGTGTTACTGGTGCCTCCTCTTCTCGGTTAGTGTTTGCACACCCAGCCAGCACACTGCTGCTGGGAAATGAGGGGTTGGTGCCCCGCCGGGCTGTGCTTCAAGGTTTGCAGCAATGATTTCTGAGTTGCCTTGTCGAGCTGTCCCTGAGTGTAAAATCGCGGTGTGGTCTGCGCAGTGCTGGTCTTGGTGTGTGTGTACACAACCCTTGTGGTTAAGTACAAAAAGTAATATTCTATTCATTTAAATATTGTACCATCTGACAAAGCTGCAATGCACCGATATTAATGGCTCACTTGCGGCCAATTCTTCTCCTCGAAAGGCTGTTTCCATTGCAAATTCATCATGCAGGCATCAGGCAAAGAGTTATCAGTCACTTGTTTTGGTGAAGGACAGATATTGATATTCTCCTAAGATGTGAAAATAGATCTCCTCAGCAGTGCTTAGCATACCGGCTGCGTGCAGAGGCTCGGTTCAGCAGCAGTGCTGTAGGAAGGGGCCCAGCACAGCACCGGAGCGCTTCGCTTTGCCACAAATCAGTAATGGGAACACTCGGGTATTGGATTTGTAGCGTAGAAAGCAGTTTTTTCATGTAGTTTTGTGTTCTTCGTTCCCTGTGTTTAGCAGGATATGTATTTCGGTCTGGGTAATATGAATGGTCAGAGCTCCTGTGCTTCGAAATTGCTCAGACTTTAACTGAAGAGAAGAGCAAACTCATTTGAGTAGCGCAGGGCAGTGCTGGTGGGGCTGGGGAACACGATGAGCACCCTGCAGGGGTCGCAGTGTGGGGCTGCTCCCCCGGCTGCCCACCGACACCCTGAGCAAGCCGCTGAGGTCTTCGTGCTTCGTGTGCCACCAGCGAAACGCATAAATAGCTTCTTTCTTGTAATGGCAGTTCTCTCACGTGCAGGCGGTGAATGTCTTGGGACAGAAGCCTTCCTCAGCACATCCGTACAGACGCAGCACAGTAGGGGCTTCCTCCTGGCCGAGGTCTCCGAGCACCTCGCAGAAGCTCAGCTCAGCACCCCGTGTCCTCACTCCGGTGCTGCAGACAGCAGCGTCCATGTGAATGCTGCTGAATTGCTTGCAGGGCAGATCATTACTGAAAATATGTACATCCACAACATAAAATGCAGCACTAGCTATCGTTAAAAACCAAAACCTGCCTTGTTTTGGGGAAATCTGAGCTCGCTCTGCTATGGTGGAGTGTGAGGCTTAAGGAAGTACCCAGCGAAGGCCAGTAAAATTAATGAACTGCTTTTGGCTGCTGGGTCTCCTGTGATGGGTGATTTGGAGTAGCAATGAACACGCAGTCTTGGTGCTGCCAGCTAAGGTCTGAGCATTACTATGTAGGGCAGAATTGATTGATTTCCTTGTCTAAATTATTTGCAAGCTTAGTCATTACTTTTGTAGCTGATAATTTCACTGGAGCTTGGGACCTGCCGTATTATGGCTTATAAAAGTTTAACCATCAGTGAACTCTTCGGCAATAAATCACGCTGGTGTTGTATTGCTCTTAAAACAGTAGAAACGCGTGGCTGAAGCATCAGGAGGAGCACGGAGGATGGTAGGGCGCAGCGTTTAGTGCTGGTTTGACTCTGCTGTTTGCCCAAGGGCTGTGTGCTCGGCCCCAACAAGCAGGCACGATGGCAGGGAGCATCTGGGGGGCACGGCTGGGCTTCGTTACCGGCAGGACTCGTCCCCTTCCCGGCCAAATCCAAACCTGCATTTAAGTTGTGACAGGTGGAAACTCTGCAACCTGGAAGGCCAAAGGAGATTTTATAGCAGGTTGCTGCTCGCTAAGTGCTTGAATTGACGCGGTGCTAGTGGTAAATCGCCAAAGCGCCGGGAAACGCACGGGAAATGCAGCGGGTATTTTTTTGTGTTTATTTCTGTGCGTTCAAAGGGAGGAAAAATCATTAGAAAGTTGAAAGTTAACATGTTTTCCTACCACCCGTGGAATTACTCTTTAATATCAGAGTTTATTGTGTAAATTGCCAGTACAAGAGATGGCTGTGGACCTACAGCTAACTCCCCCACGAGGCTCTACAACCGCCTGTAAATCTTTTGAATTGTGCTCTCGAAGCTTATGATGTATTTAGAGCCCCTTGAGCAAATTACAGATTTGCATTAATTCCCCACAATTTCCCATATAAGCACACGGTTGTTATTCCTTCTGTTTTGTAATATGAACTCTTCAATATATAGAAAGAATTAAAGGGTGCTAATTAACCTCAATTCCGGCGCCGGTTCTGGGCGGGTATAATTTCACTTAGGTTTTGAAATCTTAGCCTTCCTTTCCCATTCCCGATTCTCATATAATATTACTGTTTAACCACATCCAGAGCTGGTATTTGCTTCATGACAGATTTTCACTGTTTCCCTGCTTTAACTCCTCCGGTGCTGCCTCGGTTCCCGTGACAGCCTGTGCATCGTGGAGTTGCTGGGTGCGTGTACCACTCGTCCTGGCACGAGGCTTTCATGCAGAGCCTGGAAATACTTTTAGGTTTTTCTCTGCTCTTTCTCTTCTATCTACATAATTAAAGACGTTGAAATCTGCGAGGATGGACACAGAATCAACCCTGAGAGATAAAGATGTCTACTTGTATTTATTTCTCCTGTAAGATATATTCTTTATAAATCCTTCATGGCGCATTAAAAATTGACTCTTCCTTGTCTCAGTGAACAAAATAATTGTGCATCACCGAATTTCTCCTTCGAAAACCCAGGATGGATTGCTGTAGCACTTTCCTCAATATTTAATTAAATTCATTTCTTTAAAAAAGAACGAGAAGCTCATTCCGATCTATGAGGAACCCAGGAACTTCAAGCCTGCCGTTGGCTGCAGAGCAGCACGCCGGTTCCTCAAGGATGCTCTGCGAAGCGTGGCTAACGCCGGCTGTTAGCAGAGGTAGTCAGGGAATGCACCGGGTTTTAGAAACCATGACTGAGGAGTCTCATTTTAAAAACTGCTACCTACAGACGATAAAAGCGTATTGTCGAAATTAACAAGCCCAGATCTTAAAGAGAGCATTAACCTTGCTTTGATAGCGCGCGCTCGTTAGCTGCGGCACAGCCCCTGCTCTCCGGGCCGGCACTTAGCATGCGATGAATGCTTCACGCTCCCCTGCAGAAATCCCCTCTGATGGCCGGGAAGTGCCAGCCTCTCTCAGCAGGACGTTTGCTGAACACAGAGCCTTTGAAAAGGAAGGAAAAGGTGAATTTCTAGTGTTTGAAGGAAAATAGGAAAGCATACTTCATGCTGCAGGCAGTAAGTCACCTTCAATTCTCCTTACATTTTTCCGAGTGCAGATTGGAGACTGCCTCATCCAGAGGAAATACAGGGCTCCAGCAAAGCGCCAATAAGTTCAGGATATTCTGAGAAACATTAAGGAATAGAAAATTGGCTATCCTTGCCATCATCTGCTCTGGGTTGCGTGTGCAGTGGGGCGTTCAGGAGGAACCTGTTCGTCGATGCGCTTTCATCCCAGTGTCTTCCTCAGAGACGAGGAGCCAAGAAGAGCCCGCACGTGGAGCAGAAGGCGGCAATGTCTGCAGTGGCATCTGGCTCCAGGGGCGTCTGTCTCCAGCAGAGACAGCTTTATCCCTGTAAGTAGGGATATATATATATTATATTCTGCAGTGACAGTTTGGAGGCCCAGTGGTTGTTTGGTTATCCCAATCTAAGTGCCAAGGAAAGAGTAGGAGACACTTCTCATCTGAAGCACCACGGCAGCATCCCCTCCTGCTGCCCTCTGCAATTTGAAGCACGCTGCGGGCACTCTGGTGGTAACGGCTCCTTCTTATGGGCTCCCTGTGAACATCTGCTCAGAACGAAGGTGAGTCGGCCAACCCCCATAATTTCCACCTAGAGCATAAAATGGCAGCAAGGTGTAACGCGTAGTGTCTGCCAGCTGATAATCCACCTGGTGCTTCAGCAAAGTTATGTCAGTACGAAATGCGCGTGTGGCTGCGGGAAGAGAAATGGCGTCTCGAGAATCACCTTGATAAATACCTGCCACCGGAGGCTGAGCTCCCCACCGATATAAATAAGGTCTGTCTTTTGTGGTAGATTTAACGCAAGACTGAAAAAGAAATGAAATGCATCAGTTTTATCATATCACAGCACATTTCTGGGGATGTTTAAACAGAGGGTGAAATATAAGGAAAGGTATAAGATTGAATGAAAACGGGGTTTTTCTTTCTCTTATTCTTTTTCCAAGTTAAGTCCTAAATTAAAAAATAATACGTTACCAATGTTGAAGCAATGTTTGCAGCCTGGCAGGTGCACAAAAATGAGGTCCTTCCCAGGGCTGCTAGGTGTAACGTGACCTCGGACGTGGTGCTGGCTGTCAGATCCCACCGCTGGTGCTGACGCTGCGACCCGCTCATCGCGCCGTCCCTCGGCAGGTGACATCCGACAGCCCCGCACGGCGATGTCGTGAAGTTAAACGGGGAGTTCACAAGCGTCGTGTCAGACTTAACGCTTTCTGATGTGTGTGCCTTTACACTTATGTGACTGATTTTTGCTGGCTCATCATTGCTGAGGCTTGAAACATCAGTGATTGCTGTGTGCCCATCTCAGAGCTGTGGGGACGCACCCGTGGGTCCCTTCCTTACGGCTTTGGCTGGCAGCAGCCCTGTCTGCAGAGAGGTATTTTTGGGGCCTTTAACTCAGCGTGATGGTTTGGTAATACTGTTCCGTTCAGCAGCTGCGCCACGTGCTCTGCCCTTCAGCTGTTTGATTTCCCAACGTCTCCATCGTGCTCTCTATGTCTCTGTCGTGCGTCTGGCTGCTTCACAACTGCTGAGCCACAGCGAGCTGCTCCCAGCGTTTCAAGAGCAGATCTGATGCCCTTTGATACCAGCTCTCTAAAGAAGAGCTAATGTCAATACTCATGGAGATCTACATCTCAGGTGCTGCGAGTTCAGCTGAAATATTTAGGAGTGAAGAAATTAATGGGAAACAAAACAAAAAACTCTTTTCCATAGTTAGGGTGGCTGTTTATCTTTGGACGCCCAGCACACCTCAGTGCCCTGTTTTTCTGGTGCTGCATCGTGCTTCCAGGGGTGCTCATGGGCTGGGAGGGGGGACCCGAGGGTGCCAGCAGTCTTCACCCAGCAGCCTCCTGGCTTCTTGTTCTTGCATCCTTTACAAAGCCCCCAGTTTTGCCCTCCGGGCTGCCCTTTGAGTCTCCCTTACCTTGGGAGCACCTGAAGTCCCCGAGGCTGCCTCGGAGGCTCTGTTGTCAGCACGGCGGGGTGCTGGAGCCTGCGTCTGCACCGTGTGGCTCTGCCTTCGCAGCTGCGTCCTAAAGAAATGTTCACAGATAGGTGCGGGGATCTGAGCCTGAGGCTTCTTCCAGCACTGCTGTGGCACTGCTGCATGTTTTTGTTGGCTGTTTTCCTGTTTTCTCTGCCACTGTTCAGTGTTGCGCTGACTTCCATCCCCCCTCCCTGTACACTCAGAGGCTCTTACAGAAAACCAAGTGGGTACGGTAATGGCTGGGGTCAGAAATACTCCAGTGTGTGACCTTTGCAAATGCTGCCTGCTAGTGGGTTCTGTGTAATAAATTAATGCTTTACTGAGAAATGGTCTCACAGCAGACATATTAAATAGCGCTTGCTTTTGACCTGTGGCAACCTCAAGTCAAGAGTTTTCCAGATTTTCTTGCGCAGGTTTCCAGTTATCCACCTGGCTGGTAGCTGGTCCCTTCTACCCGTCTGTGAGGAGAGCGGCCGAAGCAGTGTCAGGCAGGAGACCCAGCTTTCCCTCCTGAATGCAGATCACCTGCAGTGATTGGAGGTGGTTAAAAGCAGCCCAGCAGCGCCCTGCCAGGTCCTGTCCTGTGCCCCCTGGGTGTCTGCAGCCCTTTTTCCTTTAGAGACTTGCAGCTGAGCTGGGCTCATTTGAGGTGCTCCTGGTTGGACTTTGTGCGGAGCGTGGCTCTGAGCCTCTTACCAGCAGGTAGGGATGGGTCCGTTTAATTCCTTTTTCCATAAAAAAACTCTTTTTCAGACAACAACAATGGGTGGATGTGACCTGCCCAGATTTGTGGAGCCCCTGACACGCTGTCTGTAGGAAACTTGTTGGCTGAAGCGCAGACGATGGCGATTAACGTTGAGGCTGTGGAGCAGGAGCTGGTGACGGGGCAGGGGCTCGGGGCTCACCGAGCTCGGGCAGCACCACGTCAGCACAACTGGCAGCACCGAGGGGCTCCGGACGTGTATGGGGAGAGTTAGATGCCAATATTGCTTAGGGAAATGGAAGTGAGAGCAGCATAAAGTGCAAAATAATGTCTTTATAGCAACTTTACTATAAGCTGGGGACTCGTCATCTGGAAATGAGCGGGAGGGGAAGAGCTCTGACTTACGGTGGCTGTTTGTCGGAGGACCGAGCTGTCAGCCACCTGTGAGAAGATTGTGCGAGGTATTTGTGGCTTTTAGGGTGCGTTAGGTGAGGCATTTCTAGGAAAGACCAGGAGAGGTTACAGCTGCTGTGCAAGGCCAGGGTGCGACCTCCTTTGGAGTATTTTGTGCAGTTCCAGAAATCATCTTGGAAGAGTTGAAGTTATTTGGAACGGGTGCTTCTGGGATGATGAGAAGACTAGGATTTTTGGGAGGGTGTTTCTGCCATACCTTCAGCCATAAGATTTTAATTAGTCTTCACCTTCTTTTGAAGCAATCAGATATCATGGACTTGGATGAAACGCTGAGTGAAAAACGTGGTCTCCCACCTCTGTTACTAAAACCTCCCAAGCGCATGGGGTCTGTGGCTGTCTGTCCCCTTGCTGGTTCCTGGTAGTTTGCCATCATCCGTTCCTCGGTTTATTCTTTCAGTCCTTTCTCTGCTCATCCCCTCTGCCTTTCTGCAAGGCACGGTATAACTGCGACAATACTCTTGAGTCAGGGCTTTGGAAACCAAACGTTTGAGTAAATGTGGAATTAAAGCAGAATTAATTTCTTTTGCCCTAAATGTTATATTAACATTTCATTTATTTATATATTATAGCAAACGGACTCAGACTAGAGATTGATGTGTCCCCTGGAAGACCATTACGATACAGTTTATTGAAATAAACTGGAAGCATTGCAGAGATGCCTCTTTTAACTTGTGGCCTGAAATTAAAATGAAATGATCAGTGTATTGGCTAATTAAGAGAAGACATTTGTAATTGAAGTTTTAGTATTCAGTATACCAGTAAGTCACAGGGCAATGATGATAATAAAAACAGTATTATGAGAAAGTGACGTTCTCATTCCGGTGATGAACTCGTGAAATGAATCAACCAATTTAAAGTTTAACGATGTCATTAGTGTTGCTGTGTATGCATCTTCTTCACCGGCAGCCTGGTAAGGTCCGAATGTGAAGTTGCTTTACACAGGGCTTGATTTGGGCTTTTATTCTGCAATTCAGTTGAAAGGGGCTATTATTTGATACCACTTCAATCTGAAATGAGTGCCAGCTCAACTAGAAGGGAATGAATTTAATTTGATTGCAGTAATGTGCATGAAAAGCCTCTGTAAAATCAAAAGTTACATGCCCTTTCATCGGTGTTAAGAACCGTTAGTTTTGCTGAACAAATTGTAGGTTGCAGGAAAAGGGGCGAAAGACGTTCCCTTTGCAGCCTGGCATGGGCAGAGCCACGAGGATCGCTGCGGTTCTCTGGGCAGCTCAGCACCAGCCCCGGGGCACGCTCAGCTCCCACCTGCTTGGCCGCTGGCTCTCGGTGGCTGCAGGGCTCGGCCCTCTGCCCAGGAGGGCTCTGCAAGCGCCCTGCAGGTACGGGGCTGTCCTGCCAGGCAGCTCCCCGCGGGCGAGGTTGGCTGGTGTGCGTGCCAGGCTGCTGCGTGCTCAGAGGGAACAGGAATCGTGCGTGTGTCGCAGACCCTGCTGTCCGAGTTGGGGTCACGTCCCTGGGTGCTTCGTTAGGAGGGCTCGGGGAAGAGCAGGAGCAGTGCTTACTTTTCTCGTGGGGGAGACCACTGTGCGGCTTGGAAGTTCGGGTTATCAGAGCAGCAGCACTGTGGAGGGCAATGGCAGCTCTTTTTTTCCTGTGAGCCTCATCCTCCTTAAGCTGGATCTGCTAAAGACATGGCCATTGAGTCCCCTGCTGGAGCAAAGTATTTCAGGCCTTCCCTTTTCTCTCCTCAAACCTTTTTTGGGGAGGGCAGTGAGATGGAAAGAAAAATCCTTTTATTTAGTTCAGTTTGTAGATGCCTGTTTAGCCTGCGATGCTCTAACCTTTCGGGCAGACTTTTCCCCACGAGCATTCAAGTGAGAGCTCTTCAGGCCGAAACAGCTGCTGGACAGGGACTTTAAATTACCGTATGCATGCTCTGCCGAAAGGTACAGCATGCACCTCCGCTCAGACAGGAAGAAGAATCCTTGCTTTTTTTTTTCTCCTGGTCAAGTAAAACCAAGAGACGTGGTTTTGTTAGAGAACACTCACAATCCATCTCTGGAGTTGTTATTTTTAGAAGAATGAAATTATTGAATTAAGTCAAATAACTAAAATCGAAACAAGGAAATCAGTTTGCTTATAAATGACTTGTGAGCATAAAACAAGGCTACACTTGTTGACAAAATTATTCAGGATGAATTATTTGCTCAGCCCTAGTTGTTAAAAGATTTACAATAATTTTCTCTCTTTTGTGTTACACTGTTCAGCAAAATTGTTGTTTCCTCTGTGGATATTATATCAAAATCTTTACGTACAGTAAACACTATTTCTTATTGCAGACATCTGTCCTGAAAGCAAAAGTCAAAAAAAAAAAAATTAAAAAAGAAGAATTTAAGAAGGAAAGGAAAATGCACCACGAAGATTGATTTCTTTTATATTTATTGAGTTGAAACTTGCGGAATTGGATTGAAATGGGGTCTCATTTATCATCAGACTTGGTCGCATCTTTAAATAACGCCCTTTTTATCGAAATATGTTCACAACATAATTTATGAAAGTAGCAATTTGGCAGATTGAGCTATTTTTTCTGAATCGAATCTCTGTTCTCTCTGATTTAATATTTTAATAACTAAAGCATATCTGCTGGTGAACTAGATAGAAATGACAACTCTTCTATGCGGTCTGATTAGGGGGAAGAAAATCCTGCAGGCAACTAATATCTTAGTTTTCAAAGGATGCTTTTAAGCTATTCACTTCTTTTTTTCTTTGAATTTTTTATAATAGTTTGAACAACCTTGAATTAACAAATGTAAATTAGTGCTTTAAATCAGGCTTCTTAAATGCTTACCTAGATAACTTCAGAGAAGTGAGTTCTGACTTCTTGAAAACAGCTATTTCTAAGGAAGATCCACAACTTAATGATCTTCTTAGCACTGCAATAACTGTATAAAATATTATGTTTGAAATGGGATATTTGTACTGCAGAAGTAAGGCCCAGATTCTACACGTTATTTAAAGATGTATTTGTTCCACCTTTGGCTTGAATTGGGCCCTTACTTACATCAAAAATGATCTTATTTAAAAAAAAGGAAAAATTGTCTCTAATGAAGATCTCAGATTTTTTTTTGAGGAAGTACATCCCTTAACTCTTACGGATTTCATAGGTTAAGGGACCTATATGTGATTTCTGGGCTGTATAGTGACATACAAAAAGATAAAACAAGATGGGATTGAAAATCCCATTTTGCCTGAAACGACCCAGGAAGGAACCTTTTTGGAGGTCTCACTGCCTTTGAGTACCCTGACGTTCCTCGTTTCTGGCCTCGCGCTGTTGGGCTGAGAGTCCCCGGACGAAGCTGTACAAATGCCAGAGACGTGCAGACAGAGCGGAATATGGGAAGGATTTTCGTGCGCTATTCCTGGCTGACGCGGCTTTCCAGCTCTAAAAGCACGGCTGGGTATTTATGACTGCCGGTACGGGCTTAGGCCTTAAAAAGAGCAGTCTGGTTTTGAGGCAGTGCGAATACGACGGGGTAACCCCTCGGCCCAGCCGTCACCGCCCTCCTGAGCGGCTTCCATGCTCCTCAGCTGTTGTCCCCCTCTCAGGGGCTGCTGCCTGCGGCGGGGGGATGCGGCGCTGCTACCCCAGGCACCCCAGCAGGGCAGCGCCATCCAAAATCTCGGTGCCCTGGGTTCTGCAATGGCTGAGAAAGCAATCGCCGGCAGCGACGTGGTGTGCGGGGCTGAGCCTGTGGCCGGGCCCTGCGTCGCCAGCTTGCTTTCCTCTGGGCCCAGATCAATGTGCAGGATGAAAAGTGCTTGCCTATGTAATTATATAGCGTTTTAAATATAGGAAGAGTCATAGCAGCATCAAAGAGCAAAAAGCCCGTTGGCTTTTCCATTAAGCTGACAAAAAATACCAAATTTCGATTTGCTTGCTGTGCGTCCACCTTGCCCAGCGCACTTACCCGCTGCCGTCTGGGCATACCATGGTAAGAGTTACAGAGCTTTCACCTTTCCTTTTACTGTTAGCGCATTGGCAGCTCAAA
The DNA here is from genome assembly GCF_040182565.1 of Anser cygnoides. Taxonomy (NCBI): domain Eukaryota; kingdom Metazoa; phylum Chordata; class Aves; order Anseriformes; family Anatidae; genus Anser; species Anser cygnoides. The sequence continues at coordinate 4,361,461 of NC_089882.1, forward strand.
GGTTTGGCATAAATATTTGGATGCAATTAGAATAAGGCAGTATTGACCCGTTGTCGCAGGAAGCCTTCGCTTCAGCAGCCGCCTGCCCTCCCCTCAAAGAGCGACTCCCCCTGCCCGCCTCCCCCAGCCGGGCCGTCGGGTGCCAGTCGCAGTCTCCTGGGGAGCAAGGAAGAGCTTTAAAACTTTCTTTGGGATCTCTCCCCTCCTTTAATTGTGTTTATTCCCATCTTCCTCCAGCACTTAATTGATTTGTGCTGCTGAGGTGCAGCACCTCCTTCCAGACCTGAGGGCTCTGGGGTGGTGCTGGCCGACTGTCCCCAGCTGGCCAGTGGCACTTGTCCTTCTTGGGGACGTGTCCCCTCATCCTGCTCCCTGCCCCATGCCACAAACCAGCAGTGTTTGTTCCCGTTGGGCCGAGCTGGGGCATCGCAGAGTGACAAAATCATCCCTCGCTCCCTGCCAGCCCCGCTCTGTGGCTTGTGTCGAGCCAGGTGAAATGGCAGCAGAACGAAGAGCTGTGTCTTGAAAGATGAGAAGAATAATTGACCGGCAATTTATAATGCATTAATTAAACGTAGTTATCATCGCACACGGCTGCAATCTGTAATAATACACGCATTATGTGGGCAGAGATTGATGGCTGTTCCTGCAAGGGCCGCAGGACCTCTCCTGAACGCATCCTGGGCTGCGGCCTGCGGGCCGAGCTGCTGGGGACAGCTCTGCGGCGGGGCCTGCAAGCGGGCGGAGCTGTGGCTGCATCCCAGGAGCTGCGCTGCTCTGAAATCAGCACACGGAAAGCAGCGTCCTGCTGCTTCCCCGGGGACCGTGATGCCATTCACACGGGGAAGCGGACAGGAGCAGCCACGGGGAAGCCGGGACGGCGTGCGAACGGGATGTTCCCTGTCTGCAGTCTGCCGTCCGGCTCCGGCAGCTGACAGCATTGTGCAGGCTATTTTTGCATCCTCAGGCATGTGCTCTCTTAGAAAATACAGGCTAAAAAATAGCTCTTCACAAGAATCCTGGGACAGGTGAAAAATTTAATCCCCGACCAAATGGCCAACAAAAATGTCTGTTGGAGGAAAGCTTAAAATAAAGCTGTTACTGAGGAGAAATGAAAGCTTAGTGTTGGGAAACTGTAACAAGACTTGCAATATGTAATTAAAATCCAATTTATCAAGACTAGCATTCATTACAAGGATTTTTTTTTTCAAACTGCAGGAACTATGAAGTTCTTTGAGAAGTGATCAATAGCCCATTACAATAGTGACACAAACTCTGAACCTAATTACCAGCAACAGAGCGGTGGAGCTTACCTAATGAGTTATAAGAATTATTAGAGTAGTCAAAGGTGTGTGGGGTTAATATCCTCTTTTTTATATATTTTTCTCTATATATCCTCTCTTGAGTGCAACAAAATTCAGGCTAAAAAGGAGAATAATTAATCTTGTCTTTTATCCAGCCTCAAACTGCAAGCACAGCATCTTGTTTTCTCTGGATAAAACCCTGCTTTTCTGGAATAGAAGTATTCTGTTCACTACTATGGTGTGCCATAGGTAGACACATCGTCTTTATTACTGCAGCCCATGCGCTAGGACTAACAAAAACTGGTGCTGAAGTAAGTGTGAATGGTTTCACGGGGGCTTTCTGCAGGAGTCCTGGGTAGTGCTCGCTATTTCAACATCACATCTGCAAGCATCCAGCACAACTGTGATTACAAACTGCCTCTCCAACACGAGTGTAAGACAAGTGGCTGTGCTGAGGTGGCTGGGGATGGTAAATCAGTGTTCAGGCTGAGGAATTTTCACTCTTTTTACGAACAATTTTACCTAGGGCTGAGGTGCCCCCTGCAAACGAGGTGGGGAGTGCCTGAGCTCTCCCCCGAGAGCACCCCCTGTTGCAGAACAGGCGCTCGGAGGCACCGCTCGGCTTTGTCATGCTCTTGCACGCGGATGCAAGAAACACAGCTGCTTTCTTGCCTCACTCACCCGTCCCTTTAGGCAAACAGATTGTATTTGGCCAAGCACATTTCTTCCTGAAGGGCCCCAGTCTAGATTCAGAAGTACGTGGCAATGGTGAACTTGCCGCTTCCCAGCTTTCAGCTGGCCATGCTGATTAACCTGGTAGGCTGTTCTCAGCCGAGTTTGTCTGGTTTCAGCATCCAGTCAGTTATCCCTCTTGTGCCTCTCAGTACCGGAGTGAAGAACCCTCTAGTGCTGTTTTTTCCCTGAAAGTAGCCAGGGCAATATAGTGTAATCAAGTCATCTCTCAGTCTTGTTTTTGATTAACCCCGTTTGAACTTCTCCCAGTTTCTCCCTGGCAGGCCCCGAATCATTCTTTGGTATTTTTCAGTTGGCCTTCCGTGTGTTTTTTACAGCGAGGATGAGGAACGAAGTGCTCGCTGTAGTAGCACCGGTGTCCTTAGTGCCACGCAGGGAGGTACAAAGCTGCCTTACACCTCTTGTCACCTTTCTGAGGACCCCAGAAACACAGGAAAGGTCTGAATCTCTTACGTGATGGAGGAGAAGGAAAAGCCACAGAAAATGCCTCTTGGGCCCACAGCTGCCTGGCTGCTCCCGAAGGTCTCGGAGGCTGGCGGGGCTGCAGGCGTTGCCGGTCCCCGTCCCTCTCCCTGAGGTGCCGAGAGACCCGCTGGTGGCATCCTCGCTGCCTGGGGGTCTCTGGGCTTGTAGACAGGGAGACCTCGACTGTTTATGCATGGGAATATACGTGCACGTACGTATAGGCGTAATTATATTTAGAGATGCATGCGTAAATTGTCCCGGTATCTACTCTATGTGACTGAGCCTGGTGAAATGAACATGTAGCTAGCCCCTCCCCGAAAATGCTAAAATTGGAAAATTTCTTGAGATCATGTCTTCATGCCAGGAAGTTATGAGCTTTGTATTTGTAAAAAAGGCAAAAAATTCCACCCAATTTTTGCTAACAAAGCTGAATTTGGCTTCTAAGGTTCATTTAATCTCTACAATGGCTTAGTTAGAAAGAACGCTGCAGAAGGGTAATTTATCTTTATTTGTCAGCTCCCCAGGGGTGAGTTCTTTTGAAGGGCACAAGTGAATAGGAGGTAAGAATAAATTGCGAGCTGTCTAATTTTTGACCTGTGATTTCTTTCAGACATTATGTTTAGGGAGTTTTTGAGCAGTGGCATCAGGAGACATCAGGGAAACCTGTGGGGTGGACCAGCCTGGGATTTGGCTGAGCCTGTGAAACGACACTCGTTTACACATTTTAACCAAGGAAAATGTGTGCAGGATTTAAAGGGGAGAGAAAGGAGTGCAGTTCTCTGCGGATCTGCATAGTTATAGTGGGGCAAATTAACTTAAACAATATAAATTGCTCCGATGAAACTACATTCTCTGTTTCAGAGCAGCAGCAGCTGCACGAGCCTTACCCCACGCCCACCAAAGTCAATAGAAAGACTCCTATTGATTTCAGTGGGGCTTGAATCTTATTTAATGAAAACTTCACTAAAGACAACTTGCACATGTCCAGACTGTTGTTGTTGTAAGGGAAACTGCTTTCTGCTGTGCATTTTAAAGTAGGTCACTTTTGTGAGGAGTGCTGATACCTAGGAATGCTGTCCTCGTCTGAATTTATCAGTGTGTTTGGATATGTTCTTCAGTCCAAAGGGTCACAAAATGGTTTGGCAATCACAGGAGTTAACTGATGTGTAAAAAACACGTTAATAAGGAGATATGGTTGGAAAAATAAAATGGCATTTGGGAAAGGACATGTTCACGTTTCTAACAACAACCTTTGCTCACTTGCATTGCGCTCCAGGTATCATTTATAGAACACAGTTTGGTTTCATTGTCATGTTCGGTGTTCCTTGGTGGCAGGGCCCTCGGTGTTCTGGTTATACCTGACACTGTTTTGTTATAAAATGAACTCCATAATACATTTTCTTATGGAATATCTTAGATTGTCCTTAACAGAAAATGATGAAGATGCATAAACAAAAAATATTTTTCCCAAAGCAGTACGATGAACTTGGCTGTAATAATAACAGGCTTTGACGAGAGGCGGCATCCTGAGTTAGGATTCACATGTTTTACTCTAGCGTGTTATAGGATTTATTTTATATTCTCCTATTTTTCTTCAAACACCTAAGTTTGGTTAATGGGACTTAAGAGGTAGAAGTCATCCTGAATCTTTCCTGGAGGAGGAGTGTTCAGCAGAAGGTAAATGTGATTTCTCGGCTATTATGAACGCTGTGGATTCCATGGTTCCCCTTTTCATTTTTCACTTTGTATCTCATACTTCCTTTCCCGTGCTAATTTTTCACCACGGTATCCTGATTTACCATAGTTAAATGAGTTGACCTCGTGTATATGGTGACAAGGGGATACAAGCAGAAAAAGGCAAGTAGTGGGCAGCATTTGTTTCTAGCAAGTGACCAACATCAAATTTATGATGGATGCTTGTTTTTATATTGCCCATTAAAGCAGCATTCATCCACAGTGGTGTTCAGACAGGGCACACAAATTTGCAGTTTAACGAGGCTCAACTTCAGGCACTTTATGGGGATCCTCTGCTCGTCCTGCGCTGGGCTGGAAGTGCCGGGCAGCTCCCGCAGCTGCCACCGTGCGAACCGGAGAAGTGAGGAGCTCGCAGGGCCAAGACGTGAGAAGCGAGGTAGGTTGACGGCCCTCTGGGTGGCTGGGACAGTAATTAAAGCTGGCAGTAATTAAATGCGTCCTAGTTCAGGCTGGAGGAAGAGCCACTGCAGTCAGCAGCGGCTCTGGGCTCGCCCACCTGGCCGGCAGTGCCGGATGGGACCCGGTGAGGCCGCGTTCGTGTGCGGCGCTGCCCTGCGAGGGTGCTCAGCCTGCAGCGGGGCCGGGGTGCTCAGCCCCGTGTGTGCCCGCCGCTCAGTCCGTGTGCGAGGGCTCCCGAATTTTGAGCTTTGTGCTCGGTCATCAGCACAAGTGGAGAGGTCTGGTGAGATTCGAAGGTGTTCCGTGAAAGGACAACGGACTTTAAGCGTTGTGTGTGTGTAGGGACAAAGCGAACCCTTCCTGCTGCTGCCAGTGTCCTTGCCTTAAGGGGTCTGTAGGAAATTAGCTAAAACACAGTCACACAAGAGCACCAGTTGGCTGTCTTTTTACTCAATTTTTCTTTCTGTCCTTCCTGCCCCACAGCACAGAGCTCAGGAGCTTTGCAGGAGGGCAGAAAGCTGCAGGGGACGGGGCAGCCCGGTGTGGGCACGGGGGGCAGCAGCGAGAGGGGTTCGGGCTCACGCCGCCCCTGCGCTCCTCCATCCTCGTCAGCTACTGCTGCTAAACGATTCCAGAAATAAAGATCTTTGTTCCCAAAAACATTTTAGGTTGCTAAGTGACAGCAGCAGCTTGCCTTTTGCGGCGCTTGCTAAACCCAACCATTAAAATCAAGGGAACGAAGAGTTAATGGCATCACACGATTCAGAGAGCTGGGTACTAGATGCACTATTCTCCCCCGGGGGAAAGAAATGTGTATTTCAGCCACAGCGAGGGCCCAGCCTGTCCCTGCTGTGCAGCGGGGGCTTGGGGGCGCTGGGGGCAGCCGAGCCCCTCCGCCAGGTCCTGCCTTCGACCACCCCTCTGCTTTTCTTTTCCTTCTGCAAACAAGCAGACTGTGGGGGAAGTTGCTCAAAACCCTTTTTCAACATCCTGCTGATGTTTTTTCACTTTCGCTTCCCTCCCAGAAAGCCAGGTATCATCGTGAGAAACGGTGTTTCTAACAGATGCGTCTGCTTCTCCTCCTGAAGCGCTTCGACTACATCAAACTCCGGGCATTTCCATTTTATCTCCAGGACTGCTTTCTCTAGAGATAGATACAAAGGAACATTTTAGAAATATAGTCATAAAAACGCCCCGAACATCCAGAGGTGGCTTTCAGGTTAGTGTCGAGAGGGCTGCAGGGCTGAGTTCCCTCCAGAACCATCCTGGTCGCTGTGTGCTGCTCGGGCTTGGAGGAGGAAAAGCAAGCGGGTGACACCCCGGCTCTTGCCTTGAGTTTGGCACAGTGATTTAACTGTCTCGGCGTGTAGGGGAAAATAAACCGTGCCAGATAAACATCTCGAGCTGCACGCTGCCTCCCGGGAGGAAGGGATTGGAATTGAGAGAGACTAAAAGAGGACTGCTTAATAAAAGCTCATTCATGGTGCCTGCGTCGCTGGTCCCAGCGCTAACTATGACAAATATGTATATTTCATGATCACAGGAAAGTGCTATGCAAATATAAATAATTCCTTCTGTACGGCACATTTGAAACAAAAATTGTCAGATATTTTCAGTCAACAGCAGTTGGCTTTTCAAAACTTCTCATCAGCTGTGATAAGCTATTAGGGGAATGTTTATGGACACATCTAAAATAAACTCCAGAAAGCATCCGTCATCTTTATCGGCCCATTCCAAAGCGAAAGGGTGAATTTTGTTTGCAAAGCACTGCCTGAAACTGGGGAAGATGGAGGGAATTGGATTGGGTTAGTCGTTTTCCAGACGTGCCATTAGGTTTTGATACCAGAAAAGAGGGATAATTCTTGTTCGGGCCGTGCAGAAGCAGAAGAGGGAGGAGGGATCCTGCCACGTGCTGCGGGGGCACGTGGGCTGCGCTCCGAGGAGCTGGGCTGCTCTCACAGCTCGGGCTCCGCAGGCACTAAGAAGTTGCTTAAAATCTGCAAAACCTACAAAAAGTGAAATGAAAATTTTAAAATAACAATTATAAGGTAGGTTTGTTCTGCAGTCCATTGTGCTTCACCTGATGTGGTAATTACTACCGTTACAGAACAATTTAATTACAACCGTGAGTCAGGCTTCTGCAGCTCTTTAAAGCTCCTGACTGCAAAAACTATGTTATGTATGCACAGATACAGGTCGTTTAACTAATATTTTCCTTTTTATTTAACCGAGACTGTTTTCTGCTGGCACTTGTCCCCTGCTTGTTTAAAAGTTCCGAGTTTTTCCCAGCATTGCGTGGAAAACAGACACATTTTCTTAGAGACTTACTAGATTTTTTATGAACCCTCATTTTTACAAACTTGCTTTTAAAATCTAGTAGGGCAGAGAAAGTATTTGATATGGCAATTCTGCAGGCTGGTAGTGAGAGGACTGCAAATTCAAGTTGGAGTGATGTAGCAGATTTACAGACATTTGGTGAGGGTGAGATTAGAAGTAACACAGGTCTTTAAAGGAGAACTCGGGGAACATGAGCGTAAACAGCTTTTCAAAGCTAGTGAGTGCTGTCCCAAAACAGTTGGCTTTTGCAATGAAATTAAGCACCCCCCTCTGTTCTTCAGTTGGTTCTTAAAACAGCAATGTGGAAGATAAATCAAAATTAATTTTGCACACCATGGGAAATTCTTAATGGGAAGCTTATGTAAAGCTTATGCATTCAGGAATCACTCTTTCAGGTTCTCTTTTTTGCTGCACATTTTGCTGTGAAATGACTTTAAGTGATAATAGCTATTTCCAGTAACCACCTTTTGGGTTTCATCCTGGGCTACTGATAATTTCAGCTGGAAGTGTTTTGTTGTTCCTCACACACACAGCTGCCTTTAAAAGCCCTTCACCATCACAGAATCGCAGCCAGCCTACAAATGGGATCGCACAGCCCAGCCTTAACTCAGCAGCAAAATTACAGGTGGATTCAGAAACAAGGCACTGACTTGCAGGTGAGAAACGACCCGGAGCAGCTCAATGAACTTCAGCTTTGTCCTGGGGGTGGTGGAGACCAAGGGGCGTTTGCCACCCATCGGCTTCGCAGGTCCCCAGCATTTGTGACCCAGCAGCGTCACCGGCGTAGGGCAGGTATTTGGCAGAAAGTCCTGAGTCTCCTCTTTGTGGCAGCTGGTGACAAGACCTCGCCCTTCAGGGGGCTGAAAGTGAAGTGGGAAGAGGTCAGGTGTGTGATGAAGGGTTGGGTGCCAGCTGGTGGATGTAAAAGGCACCAGCCAACGATACGCGTCCAGCCCTGAAGCAGGGGCTTGGGCTGAGGTTGTCCTCCAGCCTTCCTGGTGCTGAGCACCGGTGGCTTTTTGTTGCGTGCACCCATTGGGACAGCGAGTCTCTGCGGCGCTGCGTGGCAAGGCGATGAGAGCAGAGAGAAGGTGAAAATACGGCTGTGGTCTGTGCTGAGACATTACAATATTTAAGCTGAACATTTATAAACTGGTATTCATGAGCCCGTGCTTGTTCTAAGAGCACTAGCATATACCCACAAGTGTGTCCCTTTGATGTTTCTTCAGTCTTCAAGATCAAAATCAACCTTGTGGCTAAAAAACATTATTTGCAAGAAGTATTTGGCCATCTGTGAAAAATGGTTGCGTTTCTCTAATCTGCAGTGTTCAGCCAGCCCCGAACCAGGCTTTCTGCGTGACCACCCTTCCCTGTTAAAATACTGCCCAGGAAGAATGGGAGAGATGCCTGGTTTGCATTTTAAAAAGCTAATTTTTTTTTTTCTTTGCATGAAAACCCAGTAGCTGTTGCTCTGCTTGCCTCGTTCGGGCAGGTCAGCAGTGCGGGTGAGGGTGCAGCGCGAAGGAGGGCAACGCCGTGGGGTGTGGGTATGACCTATGTGTGCTGCAGGAGCACCCGGCTGAAGCGTGGCGCTGAATTGTGTTCGTGGCAATGTGTGCGCCAGGGCAGGGGTGCTGCGGGTGCGCTGTTAGGGGTCACCGTGTTCAGGAAGGGAAGGGGAGGAAGGCAGCGTGTGTGTAGGCAGGAGTGAAGCTGACGTGTTATGCCCTCACGCAGTCGGGACAATAATTCTAGCGGATCAGAAAAGCGGGGACGCTTCTGGCCATTGTGCACTATTACTTATTTATGACCTGCCACTTTATTGACGTGGAAACGTGTGATGGAGAGCAGATGATACAGGTTTTGCAATTCAATTTGTAGCTGCATGGGGTGGCTGTGTGTTGAGAATCTCACCTGATGTGCTGTAGAAGGCACGTTTATTATGCGTTTATTATTATTACTCCCCCCATCTTTCTGTAAGGTTCAAATTGATCCTGGGAGAATGGAGCACAAAAATATGCACAGCAACTAGATTTACCACCTGACCATTAAATTACACCTTTTTTTCAGGATCACTAAGGCAAAATCATTTCCTCAACGCATGCCTGAAAAACCGAAATTTCTTTACGAAGAAATTAATGAAATGGTTGACAAAGAGGAATTGTTAAATTCATCACTCCACCATGAAATAAAGATTTATACTCAGTTTATGTGAACCAGATCCCATGCTCTAATGTCTTTACTAGAGAAATCATCGTGTTCAAAATCAATATGAGAAGAGGACGAGTAGTGGACCTATTTTCTGTGAAAATGAGTTGCAGGACTTGAGTGGTTGTTTGAAAATGGACTACTTCAATTAAATAGTATTGTCTGCTTACATGGAAAACCAGCAAATGAGTAATTGTGGGTTAGGGTTCTTTGGTTGTGTGGTTGGTTTTTTTTTTTAACGTTTCTGTTCTCTGTACAAGTACGAAGGAAATGTTTGGGGTCTTTTAGATGAAAAGGCCCTGTTTATTGCAATCTGTTTATCATTTGTTCTTTATATTCTTGCAGTTGTTCTTGAAGCAGGGCAGGCTTGGGAGATGAGAACGAGGCACAGAGACCAAATGAGCTCATAACAGAGCCTGTTTGCTCCCCACATTTACATCTCTGCCTTCTGTCTGCTGGTGTGGAGCAGTGGAGCCCAGTTCTGTTATTTATAAAGCAAAGCTGGTTGCAATCCTGCCTGCAGGAGCACGAGGCAGAGCTGAGCCATGGCATTCCCCAGACCTGCCGCACTGCACTCTACTTGAGTAAAACCAACCCCCCCGTGCATCCCAGAACTCACTCTGGTGTCAGAAATCCAGTGTTCAAGCACTGGGACACCAGGAGCAGGGGGACAATGGCGTTTCACTTGAATTCTTACGTGTAGGCTGGAAGCTTTAAAGCTGCACAAGGAATTTGTCTTCTTCTAAGAACTGAGCACCCGGATAGCCTAGGTGCCTTTGTCAATGACATTAAGAAAAACTAAGGAAGGTGTCTGGAGCGTAGGGAAAAACTAGAGCAAATGGTTCTATTTTAGAGGCTAGGTGTGTTTTATTGTAATCTCTTCCCAGAATGAAAATGACATTTCAATGTTCAGGGAAACATCTTTTTCTTAAAAACAAGTTCCTACTTCAGGTTTTAGTGACGGTATTAAAAAATATGTCTAGGAATGATAACACTTTGCAGTTGTATAATAGCCCGAAAAGTCTCAGTGTGAATGTGCTTATAGTTTGCAGATACAGAAATTGTACCACCTGCTGCTGGAAAAAATTAAGCATCAATGAATATTATGGGAAGTGCTCTACGACAGTGTCTAGTAGGGGAAGGCTTGTAAGCAGATGCTTACTAAGCAGCTGGTAGTAAAATCACAGTGCTGTGATTAACGTCAAGTCTTTTAAGATCATTGGCAGACAGGACCTTCGTTGTACACCTTCATAGAAATACGCCCAGAAATATATGAAAACTGCAGAAAACAAATCATGCTGCCTATTTTCTATGAACAGGGTACCTGCCAAGCTCACTTGCACACATTTTTAAATTATGGTGTGTGGTGTTTTGTTTTTGTAAAGCAGTTATTTTATCTCACTTATCTCAAACTGTCCCTTTTAAACAACTTCTGCATCGGCATTGTTCCTGTGGCTTTGCAGTGTCTGCACAGCGTGTGGCTGCTGTGCCAAGCCCACGTGGCCAGGACTGCTGCTCCCTGCGCTTCCTGCTCGGCACCGTTTGCTCTGGCAGCTCCTGATTTTCTTCTGCTTCGGTGCTGGTCTGCAGCATCCTGAAAAATGCTTCAAGGTCTCCAGGTGAACTGGTCCTCAGAGCACTTTAATGGCATTTTCAAAGTAATATACCGCTAATTACTGCGTAAACTCCTTGCCACCATTAATAAGATAAATTGGTGTTTTCTTGATTCTTATGCACAGTTTATGTTAATTTTAGGCCCTGCAGAAAGTGGCTGTTTCCATGACCAAACGTGGATAATTAGTTGTAGATAGTTATTATGCAAATTCGGTGATCTGCACCTTTGAATGGCAGTGGATGAGCAGGTTGAGCAGAATGCCCAGATTCTGGTTGCAAGTGGAAAAGCTGTGATATGTAACTTGGCCAGGGTGCCATGTTTAAGATCGGCTGCAGAAATTTATCTAGGAAATCAAACCCAGAAAGCACCCCGACCTTTTCTTCTACCTCCAAGCACAAATGCATTTGGGATGGAAAGCCTTGCAAAGCCGCTCTAGCAAACCATCCTGCGTGGTTTCCCAATGCAGGGAGCTGCCGGGGACATGGAATAATGTGCGTACTGAAAGCTGCCCATGGAAATACTGGCTGCCCAGTGCAGGTTTCCTGTAGCGTGGTGCAGCTTGTGGTGCCCAGGAGTCAGACACCGGCTGCTCAGCATGGCTGTGGCCAGCAGGCTCTTCCCTGCTTCGAGCTGCGAGTGAGCAAACCCCGCTTTCAGAGGGGGAACGCGACCGCCCGGCGCTGACAGTATGAGGGCTAATGTTCTGTGTAATTAGGGAGACGGTGGCTCTAACTAGCTGTGCTGTGCTGCAGGCTGTGCCGCAGAGCTCCAGCGCTACCTCCTCGCTTACCAGCACGGACAGGGCGATAAATGGATCAAACCTGCTGCGGGGCTGGGCAGGGCCCGCTCGCTCCTGGTGCCTTGGCTAATTAGTGGCTTCAGCCGAGGGGCTGACAGAGCTCGTCGTGGTTCTGGAGGCTTGTCTCGGGTCAGGGACCAGCCCTGGGACGTAGCCCTGGGGGTGGCTTGGGTGTCCCCGCAGAGAGAGCGGTGTGGGGGCTACAAGGGGAGGGTTCGGCTGTGTCTGAAACAGCCACGTGTGTGCTTATGTGTCCCTGCTGCTCTTATGTCGTTCCCTGAAATGGCTGGTCAGAAAGTCCTGTTCTGGCCTTTTATTAATTTATTTTTTTGACCAAAAGCTCTTAATTCACTTCAGTGGAATTAAGAGCTTTAGCCAAGTGTTTTTTTGTTTGGTTGGTTTTCTCCTCTCTGAGGTTTGTTTAGGAAAAATCTAACCATTTAGGTAATATTTGGCTTTAATGCTTTTATCACCACATCTTTTCATTTGCGTCTGTTCTGAAATATTTTTTTAATGGGTGCTTGTCGGATACACAAGCACATTCGGCACATTGAAATGGAAGGGGGATACTTCGGGTTACAGACTCAAGATTCAAACAAACCCACAGCGTTAGTTCAGGGCCCCTGCAGAGTCCAGCACGGGATGTTTTAAGTGGGCCTGTGCCCTTCTGCAGCCCAGCCTCCTGAGGAATGCAAAACCCGGCCCTGTGCTGTGCCGCCGGCCTGCGCCAGCGCCTCCGCACCCCTGCGCAGAGGCCTGCAAGGCCTCGTGCCCCAGCCGTGGGGGCAACTCTTCCTCCTCCTCCTCCTCTTCCTCGGTGAGGCCTGGAAGGCCGTGGGATGCTTCCTCCCAGAGCGGCCCTGGGGCGTCTGGGCTCCTGCTCCTCTGCAGGACACAGCGGGTTTATTTACTTTATGCAACGCGTGCTCTGGCTGACAAGGTTGTAAAGCTTCTGTACAGACGTGCTGAAATCTCCACCTGAGCCCTGTTAGACTACGGTATTGCTCCATCGCTCGATTACCGCGGGGTGGGGAAGCACATTTCCATAACAATAGCACTTAATGACCAGAGATGGTGAAAATTCAAGGTCTAATTTTGTATATGGAAATAAAGATACGACTTCTCTGCAGAAATATTTGAAGCTTGTTTTAAGAAAAGATGCTGGTGGAGAACAGATGGCCGCCTCCTGCCATACATATTCATGAGTGCATTTATTTCATTATGTCTTCCCCTGGGAAACTCGGCGCTTCAGCTTTTATAAGTTTGCCTGGCCATCAAATTGAGCAGTCAGAAGCCCTCTGTCAGAGCTCTGCTGCTGTGGAAATTGGAGGAAAGTATGTGAAAGGCTTTAGCACTTCTGTCTTGACTTTTATCACGGCAACACCTGTTATTTTGAGATGGAAAGCAGAGATTTGTATCAGGTGTAATGCATGTGGTGATTTGATAGAAAGTGACATGTTCGTTTTACCTAAATCAGGCCTGCTGGGAGGTTGTGACGGCCTTGGGCAGTGCTGTTGGTAACTTTAGGAGGGGTGAGTCCTGCCGGTGCTGCGTGGCTCTGAGGTGCTTAGAGCCAAAAACTATTTCGGGGAAATAAATTGTGTGATTCTCTGCTTGAGATGGTAATTGCCCATAGTTTTACAAAGCAGCAGTTACTCAGATCACAAAGAAATGAAACATGCAGATATAATTACAAATAAAATCTGAAGTTGTCTTTTCACGTGGGAGAGCATGCTGGTGGGCACTACTGTAAGCTGAAAATGCTTCGGGGATTATTTTTAATCTACTCCTAAGGCTTTCATGTGAAATCTGATCTAAATATTTTGGATTTTTTTAATTTATTTATTTATTTTTTTTTCTCTGATGTGCCCTTTCCTGTTAACCTCTAACTCCATGTGAAAGGGTGCGCGCTGCCTTCCCCGACCACTGGCCGCATCTGGCTCTCGATGCGCTACGCCCTGTGCGGGCCCGCGCTCTGCCACAAGCACATGTCAGCTGTGAGCTGCCTGTTGCGACCAGATGCACAGGTTTCTCTGTCCTGTGTGTTCTTTTACGCATTTACTTCTGAGCGTATCACTGGCATTCAGGGACGCTTACGTACTTACGTAGCCAGTGACTGCAGGTGGCTGTTTTGCTCTGTGGTGGACGTAAGTAACGAGCACGTGGTAATTCTGTGGTGCTGCAAACTGGTGAGGCCCCGGGGCAAGGTCTCCTGGAAGAGCCGGAGGTCTGGCAGCAGAGATGCCTCCTGACGAGGTTCAGGCCCTGCCACTGAGGGGACCTTGGCTCAGGGCTGCTTCGCCAGGACCGAAACCAGGAGCCAAGCGCACAGCATCAGTGCCTGGGGAGCTCCGCGTCCGTCCGCAGGAGGGGAGGCACTTGTCCTCCCGCACCGACCAGCAGCGACTGATTGATGGCGGGGCCAGTGTCCCTGGGACTTTCCTAGCCTTGCATTCACCACCTACCTCCTTTTTTTAAAGGAAAGTTTAGCAGCTGGTCCTTTGATTTGCAAAATGAGGTTTAGCCTGAAAGAATAGGCCAGGATAGAGGGGATTCTGCAGATTTGGGACTTGAGATTTCTTTTATCTTTCCCTTTTTTGTAACTTCATTCCTTTCTTTCAGGCCAGAAGTATTTTTGTGTGCTCTTCAAAAGAGGTGCTGGCATTGTTACTTGGGCTCCACAGAGGCAGAAAACTTAGCACATTAAAAGTGCCATTGGAATTCAGGCCTTTAGCAAAGCTTAAAGGGAGAAAAATTGGTAAAGCTTAGAAAGTTTCCTACTTGGACTTGATCGATCATTAACAGGGTATGAGATGGAAGTGTTCTTTTTTTAGGATCTTTGCTGAAGCTGAATAAAATTACAATGGGCATAATGTGACACTTAAGGATGTCAGCTGTTTGAGTTTAACCATGACAATGCAGAGCCTCCAGTATTGTATTTTATTTTTTCCAGAAAAAAAAAAGGTTAATATTCTCCCATTTAGTTTAGTTGATAAAGAATACAGTTTAATTAAATAAAATGAGCACAACTGCAATTTTTTTGCATTATGGAAATGTCAGTTTAGTGTACAGTTCCCGAAGGGCACTCAAAGGATCATTTAATTTTCAAATGATTGTAGCTTTGAAATAACTTAAAAGGCACTAATATATTTAATCAAAGGAGGTAACTGGTAATAGAGAAATAAATCATTCATGCATATAAATAGCAGAGCTTCAGCGAGTGTGTAAAGCCGTCAAGGAAAATATTTAGGACTAAATTCTTTCCTCTGGCCCCTTTCTGCCAAGGTCAGTGAAGCTAAAAGACCTGATCTGTGCTGTCAGAGGCCAAACTTGGCCTTTATGTGTATACAGTATAGCAAGAGGTACTGTCAAGTATCTCTATGCCTATACTCATGCGTAATTTGTGCATGCGTTATCCACACATTGTGTATTGTTTCCTGATTCGAGGAGTTAAATGTCTCGCTAAATGTCAGAATTCAGGTTGCCTGAATAGCCTTAATTTTACCCTTTCATCTTATTCACTGAGTGGGAAATAACGAAGAAAAAGTCATACGTGGTCGTGCAATTAAAACATCTTTGAGACTGAAGTGATTTTACTTCTGGTATTACCTTATGAGTTTACCTGACTTTGTATAGACAATGCTCTTTTAGCAGTGTTTTTTTTGTCAGTGGTAATTATTTTTCTCCATAAAGGCTTGATTTTTTTATTTTCTTTTCCTGAGGGAGAAGTATGACTTAGCATATGCAGTAGCCAGAACTGAAGCGTAGCTGCTGCACTGCCCAGCGCTCCCGTAAGCTCTCTGTTGGGCTCAGCAAAACCAGTCTCCTCCGAACCGATTTCTCATGGTTTCAGGAATATATATTTGTTGTTGGTTCCCAATTGGTGTTTTATTTTTTAATATAAATATATGTTCTTGTGCAAGAGGGCTTTCCCCAGCAGGCTGTTGAGAACAATCGGGGTTTGTGCCGTGCTTACAGCTATTTGGAGTCAATTGAAGTTCACATCAAGTGCACTTTGCATGCACTTAAACATCTGAAACACTCCAAACCTATAAATCTTTTGACAAAGTACCCACCACAGTTTGATTTTTTTCTGCTCTCAAGTATTATATTTTCATTTGTAATTTGCAAAATCTCACTTGTGCCTCGTACCAGCACGAGAGGGATCGTTCAAGTTGGCCGCTCTCTTCATTACAGAAATGAATGTGGAAATGGAGTCCTACACTGCCCAGCGTATCACCCTACAAAAACTTCACTCTGTTTTTATCTCAATGTGCTGTGTAACATACCTGCTGGTACAGTTTCAGCATCTTTCAGGACTGTCTTAAAAAATGTTTGGTGAACAACCACGGAGTTTGGGTTGTACAGAAACCTTTGCAATAGCGTTTCCTAGGGTTTCACCCAATGCTTTTACCCCAAGGGAAGGATGTGCAATAGGTCGCTGCACAAGTGACCTTGTCTAATTACAGGAAATTTCTCCAGAAAGAGAGGAGCACTGAATTTGCAGTGGTCTGGGGTAGCGGAGCTGATGGTAGTGCCTTCCTAGCACGTCCCATCCTGTCTGCCGGGGCTCAGAAGCACTGGTGTGTCTCGGTTGGTTACGGCTGGAGAAAACCCCTGTCCTGGTGTCAGCAGGGTCAGGAGTTTTCACAGCCCCTGCAGCTGTGAGCAGAGCTTGGGTTCTCAGGGCTGGGGAAGGAATAAGCAAACTCTTGGCCGTGTGCCCCAGGCGGGCTGCAGTCCCTGCCATATTTCCCTTTTTGCTGACACACCTTCCCTGTGACCTCAGTGTGATTTCTTTTTTTACTTCCCCTTAATACTTTTGGTGATAAGCTGTGCGTAGCAGTTCAGCACACAAAATGAGACAGCGAGTAGATGCTGCCCCATACGAGGAAGCAGGGATAAGGGAAACTAATTTGACAAAAGTGGTAATGAGACATCTGCCCTGGGTATTTTTTTCACTCTTCGGCTGTCATGTATTGTTTATTAGCAGGAGTGTCAACTTGCTAATTGGCTGAACACAGACAGTCAGCCCTGTCAGAGTTTTCTTACAAACTGTCCATTATAGGCTATCTTTCCCCCTTAAATGAAGTTCAGTTAATTCAAAGATTTTTTTCAAAGTGATTTGATGAAAAATGAATTCTAGGAGGAAAAAAAAAAAAGATGGCAGATCATAAATATGAGATGCTTTCCATCTGCTCGTGGTACATGACTCTGATACTTGCATACACCTGGACTAAAGATGAATAACCTGGAAATCACGCCAGAGAGCTTTTTAAGCTGGCCAAGGTCGTTTAGGATTCTGGTATAATACCAGCTTGTTCAAAGTGACATTTTAGTAGCATAACTATACCTCCGAGGGTGTGAATGTGAAGGAGTAACACCGAGGAGAAAAGCTCCAGCGGCCCAAAATCCCAACCCACCAAATGGAAGCGACGGCTTTTGGCATCCTGTCGGCACAATGCTGGGGCCTCCTGCAGCCAGCACCCGCCCAGCCCTGTCCTCCCCTTGTCACCCCGTCACCCGAATGACCTGCTAGAAAATACGCTCATCCTCCACCTGGTTTTTCTTTTTTTTCCTTGCGTGGTAGATAATTCAGTTTTGTTGCATTCCAGGATATTTCTGGGGTTTTAGTGTCTGACCGCAGGCTTGATTAGGACAGCTCTCTTGGTGCAGAATAGAGTAAAAATAAAGCAAGCACTTGCTGGATGCAGCTACTGCCACTTCTAGCCCACGAAGCTCATCCTTCCGTGGAGTGGCTGCCTGAGATGAGTGCTGCTCTCTCGGCTCCACAGATTTGGGGTTAAGCAGACGGGATTTGCCCCGCAGCAGGGAGGAGCCCCCCTTGTTCCTGCTCCTGCCTGCTGTGCCCATAGCACGTGAGAAACCAGGGGGCCTGTGGATGTTGAAATAGGTGCTGAAGCAGGAGGGAAGAAAAAAGGCTCGTGGAAGAAGAGTCTCAGCTGGTACCCGGTAAGGTAGAGTTCTGCTTCTCATTTCCCTAGAAAGCAGATCTTTGATTTTAGTAGATAGAAAAAGATTTTGGGAAAGTGCCACTAAGACATTTTAGGGGAATAAAAAAGTGAAGAATGGAGTAACTACTGACACTGTAGAGTGAAGATTTATTTTACTGCCTTGTATGACACACAAGTGATATCCTGTAAGGGGCTATGAAAACCTTGCCCGTGGCTGAAAAGAGGTTTTTAAGCAATAATTTTGCTCCGAGTACACCACCAAATTCAGCGGGGCAAAGAGTGGGTGTTCAGGGAAAAATAAAAGCCATCAGCTTTTAAATCCATTACTTAGTAGGTTTTTGTTTCCCTTCATTTCCCCGGAGTGCTGGTGAGTCGGGCTGCTCTGTGCCTTGCGCCTCGCAGTCTCGGTGCGGGTCCAGCCGTCGCCGCGCCGGCTGCCGGCCGCGTGGTGCTGGGGCTCCTCGGGACCACTGGTGAGCACTGCGCGTCCCCCTGGCTGTGAGGGGGAGGCCGCGGACCTGTCAAATGTCCTAAAAGATCTCCGCCTGCATGAACTGAGGGCTCTTCGAAGCACTTATCAGCCCCACATCCCGTATTAGACTTGCATCGGAATGCTGCCCTGCCACGGTCTTTTGGGTAGGGAAAACTTGTCTGTCCCTCAGCTGGGAAGGAAAATGACTTGGAGCCAATGGAAAATGTTAATTTTTAGTGATTGCGAGCACCAGCCGTAACTATGATGGCAATGGGAGTTGTAGGAAACACCCCTAAAAAAACACTCCTACAGAAGTGTTGCCCTCGGAGAATCCCTAGCACTTCCCAGGCCGATGTGCTCTCCTGGATATGAATCATGTTTTCATAGCTTTTGTTTATTATACGGCAAATAAACATGTTTCACAGAGTACCCTCAACCTTTTGGTAGACTTTATCTCACCTCTGTCATCCTCTCGGAAGCTGTGTGCGGCAGGTACCGCGCGGCGTCCCTCCGGCGCGTGGGAAGCCCTTCTGAGCAGCACGCTGCTGGGGGGGAGCGGGGGGAAAGCAGAAAAGCCCAAGTGAGGTTTCAAGCCAACAAATCCTTAAAAAAGGCATCTGGGATTAAACAGCTGTGGACTACATAGTTTAAGTTCACTGCATCCCTTAAATGATACTTCCAGATTTCATCGCAAGTTCTCCCCAAGCCGGGGTGAAAGATGCTTTAAGGTGACTTTGTCGTGGTATTGTAACAGACACAGCGCTGGCTGGTCCTCCTAAGGGTCCCTTTGAGGGTTTGTCTGTAAAGGAATTATTTTCATGCGCTGGCAGTCGCCATTAAAAGGTTATGCTGATGTAAATTTTAAGAGTTTTTAATTTAGTTCTTCGGCTTGCCACTCCCATTCCTCTCCTGGGGGGTGGGAGAAAAACAAGTGGAGGGAAGTGACCTTTCAGTGGGGTGCATTTTAATTGAAAATTTTTATAGATCTTTCTTAATAAGTAGATGCCATAGTGTTGTGTTAACATCTTATGTAAGGAAAAAAGTGGCTAAAATCCTGTTGTCCCAGGGCTGCCGTACCCTGATCTGCCGCTTCACGTCCCCGCGGGCTGGGAGGAGGCGCTGCTGTCACGCAGACGTTTGGCTTCTGGTCCTCGGGATTGCAGGAAAACTTGTCTGCATGCGCATCATGGCCGAGAGCTAAGTGAACGTGTGTTTAATGCCATGTTAGAAGTGCTCATTCCTGCATGTTTGCTCTTTTCCCTGCAATAAACACAGCCATTTGTCAGGGCCACATGGTTTAAGTGCTAATAGCACACTGCAATCGCTTCAGCTGTCCCTCTGACAACACCCGCCTTTGGGGCTAGCGTCATGTGGCAGAGGGTCTAAAAGCCTTCAAGGATGAGGAAATAAATACTAATCTCTTGCAACAATTTTTTCTGTGGTTTTCCTGTTTGACACCTCCAAATACGTAATGTCCACAGCCGCCCTTACGTCTGAGGGACGGCTCTGTCCTCGTTCCCAGTCTCTGGCCTCGTTACAGGCAGCTCCTCGGGCTGCCGCTCTGTGCTCCCTGGCTTGTTATTTTCCCTGCTACCTGCTCGCGCCGGCTCTGACAACCTTTCTGTGCCCTTCACCACGAACACCCGGCCTCCACGCGCTGCACGGGGTGGCCAAATAACGGGTGTTCAGGAGCGGTGCCCCTGCTGTGGTCGCCCTTTGCCTTGTGGCAGAGAGGCCAGGGTTGCTGAGAGATGCTCGGCTGCGGTGATGGGGAGTCACGGGGGAGCTGCCAACACGAGCCTCCAGCATCAGCTTCCATAGTGCTGGCCTGGAGAACGGAGAGTGAAGAGTGAAGCTGCTTTGCTGGTTTTCCACCAGTTTATCTGTCCTTGGAACTGGGCTGCTCTGTCAAACGGGCAGCGCCACGGGTTGCAGCGCAGAGCGTTGGTGGCAGCTCGCGGCTTTCTGTCACTTGCGGGAGCAGCCTCTGCGTGTTCTCCGTCCCACACAGCCCCTCTGTCCCTGCTTGGTCTGGCTGCCCACCACCAGGGCTGAGCTTCTGAGGTGGCGCAGGTCCTGACCACTTGGTAACGAAAATGCAGAAAATACTCCTTGAAGAAATGTGGGAGTGCAGCTTCTGGTTGTTCAGAAAATCAGTCTCAAAAAAGTAAATTCCATTTCTCAGGAAATTGGTAAATACAATTGTCTGATCAGTGAAGTTTTCAGTAAGAAAAGCTTTTAAAGAGAAATTAAGTGTTTCTATATGGAAAATGAGAGGGTGAGTGCCTTGCTGTTGGCTTTATTGCCACTGCCATTCAGTTCTGTCATCGTAAAAATAAAGCCAAGCTTTCGGCGTGGGATCCTCATTTACAGAGCAATAACATTTCAGGAAAAACTAGCAGTGGTTCATAAAAGTACAAACAAAGCAAATTCCTTTCCTAGGGTATGTCCAGCAATCTGAGGTGACTTGAAAGGTGGTAAGGAGAGGCGCAGGATGGTTATTTTCCAACTGGTAAAACAAAAATCAATGGACATGAAATGAGCTAATGGAGTTTGAAATTTTTCACTCGTGGCACTGCAGAAGGCTTTCACTGCAGAATTTTCCGAAGAAACTTTTCAGCTAGCACTGATGTTTTTTCTCTTCATATTAAATTAGCTTTTGGTAACGCTGGCGTTTAACTGCACCCACATTTTTTCATTAGACAGCTAATGGGGAATTTCATGGAGCGCTATCAAACACTTTTTATATCAGTTTAGATTGCTGTCTGTAACGCTGTGGTGTGGCTGAGCCTGGGCAGAGGCACAGCGTTGTCCAAAAAATCCCGCAGCCCAGCTTGGATGAAAAAACGAATGAACTGCTGCTGACAGATTTAATTCTGGCTAAAGCTAGTGCTGCTGCAGCTTCAGGGGGATGGAAACGGGCTGTGCGCTTTGCAGACAGGGCTGCCTGGGAAGGGCCCTGCTGTCTGGGAGCAGTTTTATCTCCCCATCGCCATCCCACCGTAACTGGCTCGTGCCTGGTGGTGGTCAGGCTGACTCCGGTGACGTGGCATCTCGCTGCCATCCTGGGGCCGCGCAGAGACCCGCGTGTCCCGTAGTGTTGCTGGGTGGTGGTTGATGAGAGCCTAAAGCATACCTCAAAAGTCGGTTTTGGCTGTGGTTTTTGGGGTAGGCTGTACCTCCGAGCCTTCTTGACCGTATCGTTCACCACGCGTGGCACCGCAGGCAGCGGCTGACACCGTGCTGGGCCCAGGCCAATGGACTCCGCTGCCACGCGGTACGGGCTGGGACAGGATTGTGCACGGGTTGCTGGTGGGAATACACTTCCAGTCAGATAAAACCCTGTATGCGTTCATCCACATAATTCATTTTGTGTTCCCAGAAAGATTAGACCGTGGTGAAGTGTTTTGTATTAGAGCTGCTCTTCCAAAACATTCTCATATTTATCTGGGGAGCGTTTGCAAATGATTGAACATTTTAATCTTTTTGTTGCATTTTCTCATGTGTATTCTAGTAATGTGCATATGGTAACAGCAAGTGGACTATGACCCAGAAGGGATTTATGGGTTTTGGAACAATGCGTCTCTACTGTAATTTCGTTCTCATCTTCATCTTCTACTGCCGTGTTCTCATCTAACTTAATTCTGTGGTTTTCTCAAACACCATTTATAGCAGCACTGGCTCCTAGAGGCTTGTTCCCCTGGCCTGAGCCCAGCCATGTGCTTCAGCAGGAGCTTCACAAGAGATGCTGCTATTAGATGCAAACGGAAACCCTCCTCCTTGGGTAGTCAGCCTCTCTGCGTGCAGCTTGTGGGCATGCTACGTACGAAGCTGTTTGCAGTGTGTGGATATAAAAGCAAAGGAAATGGTGCCTCAGCACAGCAGGACCTATATAATGTTCTTTTCCACCCGCACCTTAAATAGTTTTCACAATTCGGTTGCTTTATGCTAAGCAATCGTGCAGCCATAGTTTGTGGCTATGGAAAAGTCTCTGCAGGTAGGGATTGATTCCCCTTGGGGGGAACATTTGAACTGACTTTGAGCTTCTCTTGCGGCGTCCACGGAGCAGAGGGCGTTCCTGTAGCCTGAAGACAGCCCGCTCACCACCTCCTTGCAGTCATACACCAGTCCCTGGGCTCAAGTTTTTCTTTCCCAGCAGTAATAATCGTACCTCCATGACCCCTTCCTCCTCCAGCCATCAGTCCTAAGCCACCATCATTCAGGTGTGCACGCAGCAAATGCACTCCACCGTTATGGTCGGCGTGTGTCTTGTTCCTGTTGGGGCCAGCATTCACCTCTGGGACCAGAGCCTGCATAAATCTCACACCGTACAGCTCCTAGTTTCTTGTTCTCCTGCTGGTGTCTTGTGCTCCAAAGACTGCCAAGGTAAACCGCCTGTCCAGAGGCTGGGACTGCTGCCTTGCGAGGTTTTTTATTGTTTGTTGGATTTTGAGCCAGGCAGTGAGAACAGCTGGCTCGGCACTTAATTCAACGGATGAGATGATTTTCGTAAACCTGCAAATATTACTTCCTTGCTTAGTCATCGCTCTGCCGGGGCGCTCAGTGTAAGCTGTGGCTGCCACTGCTCGGCTGTGTCAGTCCTCGTGGCCGTTCCGTGAAGATCTGGCTGATAGCTTGCTGGCGTTGGGAATCGGGTTGGATTTGTGCTCGTTTTTAACTTCATTTGCAGAGCCAATGATAATAACTCGTGGCACCCTTCCTACAAAGTGACACGCTGCAAAAAGGATAGACAGTATCTTACTTTAAAATTCAAAACAGCAATCTTTCTCCAGTCCAACAAAATGATTAACTATCTCGGCTTACATTGAATAATTGCAGGCTTTCCTTCATGTTCCCACCGTCGCATTGTTCTACCCAATATCACCTGATACATCTTTACTATCATGACATTTTTTCCTTGATGCACAATTAGAATTCTAACACCTTTTACTTTATCCTCTGCAAAGCATTCAATATAATTAAAAAGATTTCTTTTGAAGTAATAGAATCCTCATTCTTCGCCATGGCAAGTAATAAAATTACAGAATGAGTTTTTTAAGGCAAATTATGCTGGCAGTTTGGGCTCTACATCAGGCTGTAGCAGTAGGATGCATTTCTTATTTGTTGTCAGCTTTCTTTTCATGCCTCATGCAGATTTGTCTTGCATTTCCAGCGCTGGGGAAGGAAACCTTGATTTAGGAAACCGTGTTTCAATAAAATGAAAACACTTTATGATCTATTGGTGGAAGACTGTCACCTTTCTCCTTGAGTTGCTCCACTGCTTTTGATGTAATTTCAGGCAGGGGACTTGATTAATTATTGTTGAGGGTGACAAATTCAGCCTGTGCGGTCCTGCACTGCCGCTGTGGAGGCAGCGGGGTCCTGTGGGAGTGCGGGGCTGTGTTGGCAAGGTGTGAAATCAGCAGGGACCCAAAGCCCGTCGTTATTCTTAACCTGTCACAGTGGAAAGATTTTGTCATAGTCCTGTACAATGTGATGTTACACAGGTGTTTCAGGTTCTCTTTAAAGGTAAATCTAAATTTACCTTCCTTGCAGTTGTAGCAGGGAGGAAGGCAGCTCAGAATCCCAAAGACAAATAAAGGCAATAGAACTAATTAAAAAAAAAAACCAAACAAACAAACAAAAAAACCCAAAAGCATCTCCTAGCAATTAAGGCAATTTTATAATTTGCAAGGGCTGGGGGGAAAGCAGCCTTGTACCTGTTTTTTGGTTGTCTTGGGTTTTCAGTTGGCCCTGGGACGCATCTTGGGCACCATGCCTGTTTG
Organism: Anser cygnoides; assembly: GCF_040182565.1. Lineage (NCBI taxonomy): Eukaryota > Metazoa > Chordata > Aves > Anseriformes > Anatidae > Anser > Anser cygnoides. Next base: position 4,385,329 of record NC_089882.1, read on the forward strand.
CCTGTGCGTCAGAAAGGCACCTGTAGCTGCGCAGGCGGTGCTGGCTGGAAATCACACCGCTTTGCCGTGTGGGAGCAGGTTAGCAGACCCCATCCCTCATTTTATGGTTTCTGTCTATATGTCACAGTCTTAGTGAAAATGTAGGTCTGATTTTAAGTCTTGAAAGTGTTCATCGTTATTAATAAGACAGCCCGTGTTTGCTGGTTCCCCACCAAAATGGGGATTTTCCTCTTTTTACCCTCTTTTAGAGCCCTTAAAAGTCTCCCAGTTCTGAGAACTGGAATGCTGCATCTCCATTCATGTGAAACACCGATGAGAATACGCAGCGTGCTTCTCCTGTTTGACCCGTATGCTTCCAACAAGCTACGAATTCAGAAGCCGTAGAGATCTCGGTCACAAAGAGACGCGTGAAGCTTTCCTCGAGGTTACAGCGAAGAGCACGCTTCACGCGCAAAACCCGTGCGTGTGCCGTGGGCGCACCGAGGCGAACGGCCTCCCGCGCGGGGAGGCTGCCGGCGGTCACCGCGGGCTTCGGGTACGGAAAACGGGCAGGTGCGGCCGGCTTCCAGCCGCTGGCCTTCAGGAGCCCGGCGCGTGCCCTCACTGGAGCAGTGAGAACTGGCTCGGCGCTGCCCCGGGGCAGCTGCTGGGCGCTGCTCGCCGAGGCCGCCCCTGCAGCCCCCGCTGCCAAAGCCCTGCCGCACGCGCGGCTCTTCCCACCAGCGGCAGCCCCTGGGGCTTGAGGTGCGGGGCACCGCGTGCCGCAGGGGAGTGTTGCTGTACTGAGAGTTTGGCCCCGGAGTCCCTTCGGGGTGATCAGGGATTTTTATACCCGTCTTATCTGCGAATCGAAATAAACGGAACGGAACAGAGGCGCCATTCAGCTGCTGGATCTTGCGTTTCTTTTCTCCTTTTCACACAAGGAACCAAATCCTACCCTACTGTTCTGGCATAGTGGCTGTAAATCCATTGCAGCGTATTTGTGCTGCTGAAGCTTACTCAGAAACCTGTTTTGGTATCTTTTGTCTGGTAGGGATACTTGCATCTTCTGTTTACTTTCAATTATACGATAAAGGAAAAGATGACCTTCACGTCTGCCTTCCAACACGCCTTTCATTCACGTTATTTGCTAGAGCTGCAAGGGGAAAGTTTTGGGTGGAGCCGGTGAAATATATTTTGCTGCAGTGTTAGCTGGCTGATAATTTAACTTTTCTTATTACATTATGCTGCTAAGCAACATTTTAACGGATTGTAAGTTTCCTTTTTGTATGGGTGCCTGGAGAGCATGTACGGTCTTTATAATATGCTTGAAATATAAATAAAAAGTTAAGTATATAGCACTCTAAGTCTTCATAGCACTTTAATAGATTTATTTAATCATCTTTTATGAGCTCGGCTAGCAGTTACTGCCTCCATTCTACCGGGGTGGGGGGGAAGGATATATCAAGAGACTGAGTTATTTGCCGTGGTCAGGAGCAATGTCCCTAGAACACGAGCTCCTGCCCCCACTGCCTTGTCCCCAGTCGCCTCCATTTGACTCCAGCCTGTGCTGTTCTTGGAAGGAAAAACCAGCTTTAGCCAGTCATTTGGAATTAGATGGTCTGAAAGGTCTCTTCCAGCCCAAACCATTCTGTTTTGTTGCGTTGTTCCTCGCTGCTGGTTGGGTGCCAGCGGTGGCCATCCCTTGGTGGCCATCCCCTGCCTGCCTTCGGAGCAGGCTGTAACCACAGAACGTGGCATCAAGCAGGGTGCAGATTTTCACGGGGTAAAAATTGCCGTCGACGATCTACGCTGGTTTTCCTCATCTCAGGACCTGACTCATGGTTTGCAAGTTCGGTCAGAATAAATTAGCTGCTAATTTGTCATCTAGTCAGGTGATTCCTGAATAGGTTTGAAAAACCCAGTTCACGTCATGCGTATTTCCTATTTGATTCATGTGAAATACTCGTCAGTTCTGCATACCAATGACCATGGTTACCTGGGCAGGATTATTTAATAACCTCATAAAAAAAAATGGAAACAGATACTTAATGAATCAAGATGCACTCAGATTAAATGATTAGAAATTCCTAGTTAATTACCAGAAAGGAAACTAATTAAATTACCATTCAGTTTTTATGGGGGCCTTGGGATAGCAAGCTAAAATAAGTCCCTTCAATCACTTTTTTCATTAGATGGGACAGGCATATTCAAGGTTAGTGAAGATAAATGCAGTGTTCTTTGCTTGCTCTTGAAATTATATTATTTAAATAGTATTTTATGCTTCATCACCTAAATTTAAAACCAAGGTATACTGGGAAGAAGAATCCATGGCAGAGGGCTCAACAGACAGGCACACAAAGAAAGTCAAAAATCATGCAATGCGTGAATCAAGATTTAAAAGATTCCACTTAATTATTGGGTTATCCTATAAGGAATAAGGCAGGGAGGTGATACTGGAAATGAGACAGCGATTTCCATGTTGTCTCTGGACCTCCCTGAGCACAGCGAGTGCCCGTGGTTTGGCCGTGGTTTAGCTCCTGCTGATCTGTGAGAAAGCAGAGGAGCTTCATCTCTTCTGCCTCTCCCGCGCCCTGTCCTGTCGTCCCCCCCCAGCACCCCTTGGCAGCAGCACCACCAAGCTCAGCACCCAGCAGGATGCTAGGGCCTTCCAGAACTATCCAAGCGGGCAAACTCCTACAGCAAATCTTCATCGAGTGGGGCAATGGTGAGCAATCATACTGATCCTCAGTGGCCGGGAAGAATAATTGTGCACCTTTTAAGTTACCTTGGAAATGCCAGGGAGGTACGTGAAGGTCTGTAACGCAGAGTGTAATTTTCAGGAGTGCAGAGGGAGGTGCGGGGTCCACGTGGTTTTGCAGTAATTGTTTCTGTTCTGGTTCCCAGCTCCCTGCTCTGAGCATTCAGTGCTTTTGCTTAGTTAAGCGATGGGCGTCTCAGCTGCTTTGGTGGTGTGGGTCTCGTGCTGCCGGTAGATCGCCATTTCCCTGGCTCAGAGCAGTAGCTGCTCTCCACAACAGCAGTTTTTGGCGGTCGCACTGCTGTTTCATGGATGGCAAACAAAGGCACTCTAACCCCAGGAGTTTCTCACAAAATGGAAGGGAAATCCCACAGTGCTTCTAACCCAGAAATAAATACAATTCTGTAGCGTGTAGCAACCCTGTAGAGAAGAAAGAGTAATAAATCTTAGTTTAAACATAGTTCTAACTATTTTGGTGTTCATTTTTTAAATTAAGAAAAACATTTACAGGCTCACAAATGGAACAAAAGATCTCAGCGATGCCCCTTTTGTTCACTGAAAGGAAGGATTTTCACAGGAGAGTTAAATTGGTAAACTCCTTTCACTTTCTGTCTTACTTTTTTAACATCCATATCCAAGGTTTCTGACATTTAGAACTTGCTTGAAAAGCTCAGAAAAGATAATGCAGCCGCAGGATTTCAAAGCAGGTCACAATCAAGTCAAAATAGTCTCACTTCAAAATCTGGGGTCCTTTCATTCATTCTGAGGTCTCCGCTTGTATGACTAATGGAGATATTAGAGACCCGAGGTCCTTCGGATTGCTTGTTAAAGTGGTGCAGCTTTACTTACAGGAATCATAAGTGGCCTTTTGTGGTGAGTGATCAACTGTAAAACAGATTTGTCAGCTGAAGCCCAGGAAGCCTTGAAGTGCTGCTGCATTTTGTTTTCTGGTAATGTTGGTAATTATGCTTACTTTGTCAGTTGGGCTCATTTCTGCATTTGAGAATCTTCACTTTTGTTAAAATAATAAGTACATTTCTAGATATGCTAATAATTAAATATATATATATATATTTTTTTTTTTCTCCAAAAGCTTGCGAACACAAACATAGAAAGCAGGGGAGGAGCATCATTCTATAGTTTTCCAGCTGGCATATTTTCAGATCGGTATCCACACTGGTGAGGGAGCTCTGGCACGCGTTCTGCGGCGGAGCAGAGAGCTGCAGAGCAGAGCGCTGTCTCATCCTCCCCAAGCAGCGAGAGCTGGCTGCCCTGCTTCTGCACGAAAGACCTGGAGGGAAACCTGGGCTGGGAGTGTGACCCGGAGCATTCCTCTTCCCCAGGTCCCCCTTCCAGCCGGCACCTTGCTCTGAACGAAAGCCACCCACAGGAAGGGCCCCAGCTCTTTAACCAGAGGCTGGTCGCACTTTCCATCCCAATTTGAGGCTGCCCCTGGAGATACTTTTTGTTGGTATGAGAGGGCTTTGGGAGTATTTTTCCACACGTTTCTTACTGAGATTATACCAAGGAGCCGTGTGCGTGGGCAGAATAAAACCTCATCAAAACGTGAGACGAGGAGAGGTATTCCAGCTGACGATCCCTCCGTAGCTGTGCCAGCAGTGGTCTGATCCGAAGACACTGAATCTCATTATTTACTCATGGCTCATTGGAGCAAAATTCTACTTCATGATCTAATTTCTCACATCGTTGGTGTTTGTCCTATATTGCTGAGGTCTGGCTTCGGTTAATTTTAGTGGAAAATGGTAGCAATAGATACTAAAGCATCCATGATGAATAGAATGGCTTTTTGCGAGTTTGATGTGTTCTTCATTTCATAGCAGTAGTAGTTCATTATGGCAGTTTACAGAGGCCTAAATATGATTATATCTGTATTACCGGTATTGTATAGGTGCCAAAAATGTAATCGCAGTCCAGGAATACCTTGGTAAAATTATGAAGCAAAAATGTGTTGATAAAGCTTTAAAAAAATAACTGTTGGACTTATTCTAATGGCAGTTTTGTGGTGGAAAAGAAGGAACACCACGCAGGAACAGATCCCGAAGGGCGGATGGAAACAGATCCACATCCCAGCTGGCCATAAGCAGACTTCTTCAAATTAACCTCCTGATCTGCTCTGCGGCTTGCATGTTCAGTATTAGCCTAGGCCAAGGTGGCACAGCAGCCTCACCTAATCCAAAATGATCTTTCGTGTTCAGCAGGAACTTACTCCTGGTTACTGACAGGTCTGAGGAGGTGAATTAATTGCAGGATATTTAAATGTCTGTTCCCTTTTGTAGCTGCTTTCCACCATAGCTCAAGGATATGGCTTGCATTTTAGGCTTTTGATCATGTACAGTTAATTTTGTCGTTATTTTGTGAATCTTCCAATATCCTACAGTCAAGCCTGATTGGAATAATTAAAGTAAGTAGAACGAAAAGCAAGCGGGTACCACGAATGTCCAAGAAATGATGCTGTAATCTAGGGATAATCAGAGGACTGCTGCTGCTAAAAGTCATAACTGATTATTTTCATTCTGAGGCTCCAAGGCAGGTTTCGGGACGGTCCCTACAGCCTGGATGCCCAGCGAAAACCCTGGTGTGTGCGGCAAGCGGCTGTGCCGAGGAGCACAAGCGAAAGCATTCTTTAAATGGTCGCTCTCATTAGGGAAAGCTTGGCCCTGAGTTATGTTGAATAATTGAAACAAAGTATTTTGCCAATTTTATGAAAAACTTGGAAAAGATTAAAGCCGAGAATCTGGCAAAGCGTTTTTCAGTTTCCTCTTGCTCAGAGCCCTTGCCGTGGATTTGACGTTCCCGCCGGGGCAGAAGGGCAGCGCCCAGCACTGCTCGAGGTCCTGCACCGCTGCCTTCTGCGGGCAGGGGTGGCGACGGCACAGCTGCGTCGGAACAAAGTGGTCTGTGGGTGCACCTTACAAAGTGGCAGTGCCATATTAAATTGTTATCATTGGTTATCCAGATGCAGGTGACAACACTTGTACATCTTATGCAAATGTTTTTAAAGGCAACTTATCCTTGTTGTGTTTTTGTAATGTAAATACTGCCATGCAGAGGGGAAGAAGGAATGATGTGTTGGTTCAAGTCCTCAGTTCATTAGTGCACATTTTCTACTGCTCATAACAGACTTCAGGTATGTAAAGAGCTACACTGGGAAAAAACTCTGTACCAGGGGAAACTGGTTGAAATCTAGAGGGTTCCTTGTGGTTGCAGAACTGCTGCTTTACAGGCAGAAAGAAACTTCAGTCCGGTGGGGCTCTCAGCCTGGTGTGAAGGTCAGAGGAAAGCCTGGTGATGCATGTTCAGGAGGTTGAGGCTGGATCTGAAATCGCTGAAGGCAAAGGTGGAGCTCTGCTGGAGCCAGCAGGGAAGGGACCTTCAGACACCCTGAGACCCCGGGCAGTACCTTGGGGAAGCCTTCGAGTTCAGCTGGCAGTCGGTGTGGCAAGCAGCCTGCAGGTAACTGGTGGAGGCAGTCGGGTGAGAGCCTTGTCCATAAAGGACGTGATAGAAAAGAGAATAGCTTGAGTAAATATTGTCATGTGGATTTCAATCTGTACGAGTATTTTGTATTAAAAAGATACAGATATTAGACAATTCTATTCAGAATTGTATGATCAGTCCACACCAGACTGCTTATATTTGTATGTCTGTTCTGTAACAGCTTCGAAGTAATTCCCAGGCAGGTGTTATATACTGAATGAGGTCTTCTAAAGTCTTTGGCAAACCAACAATTACAAAAATAAAGGAAATGTAGGGTTTGGGAGCTGTCAAAACAGTGATGATTTTCCGTTTGCCTGAATCCCTCGGCGCACTTGTTGGTTTTCTTCCTGTTATTGCAGAGAGGCAGTACTGACGCAAAACCTCACTAGCGACTACTTAAGATGAGCAAGGAGTTTTTTGGGTTCTTTGATTGTGAAAGCAGGGTTTGAGCACTGAACACAAAGGTCTGGCCGCTTGTTCCTGCTGCTCAGCGAGGGAAGTGCGAGCGAAAGCAAGGCAGCAAACAGGAGACCTCGAGAAGGCGCAAACCCGCAGCCGCTGGAAGTCTGTAAAAATGATTGCCGGGGAGTTCTGCTAATGGCACAAATGCTGCCCTGGGGAAGGTCAATGGGATGAGTGATAAGGGAAACGAACCAGGGCTTTTGTCTTAACTGGCTCTGCAAGAAATTGTAGGTGGGCGTTGGGAGGAAAAGCCCAAGAGACGTTGCAATAGGAGGGTCTGGAGACGTGCCTCACGTGTCTGCTCAATGCCAGGAGACAGCGGCGGCTGCAGAGGCTGCGGGCGAGCAGCGATGCCTGGCAGAGCCTTGCCAAGGGGCTCTGAGGAGAGGCAGAGGGCGGTATTTGGTCGTTTCCCAGTGGCATCCGTGCTGCAACCCCACTGATGTTCCATCCCCTGGGCCTCTTGGACCTCCGAGGCAACCTGCTGATACCAGCTGGGCTCGTGGCTTGGGCTGCTCATACAGACTTTGTCACTGGTTTTCTTTGGTTGTCGTATTTAAAATAACGGTTTTGAAGGAGTTTTCTTTCCAAAATGCCTTTGCCTCATCCAAAAGTATTTTTTTTTCCAGATATTTCACTTTCTTCCATCTTTACAGGGACACCAAAAAAAAAAAAAAAAAGATTTTTTTAAAGTTACCTAATTAAATTGGAATATCAGGACATTTGGAAGAAATATAAATGTTCCTCTTTAAAAACCCAGAGAATGGAATCTGTGTAGAAACACATTTTGTAGAGAAATACCTTTTTTTTCTTTCCCTCCCACCTGCTCTCAGAGAAGCTGGAAAGGGAGGGGATGCTCTGGGCAGTTACGGGACGCAGTATGCGGTTGCACAGGGTTTTCCCTTGGCTCTGCTGCCAGTGCCTTCAGTGCTGGGAACAATCAGGAAAGTGGTTGGTCTTAAACGATTGCGTGTTAGAAGTGCCTGATTTTTTTTTATTTTCCATTCAGAAAAGCTATTTGCAGGGGAGTAAAACTGTTTGGGACTCAAATTCTCCTTGACAGAAGCCAGCTGAAACCTTTTGGTGTGTTTAACGTGGAGGAAGGTAAACAAGCAGGAGGCTCCCTGACGTCCTGTGCTGATAACGCTGACGCTTCCACACCGGGGAAAAATTAACACACTGAAATTTCGGTTGAGTCGCTAAAATGCCCTCTCAGCAGATCACTTACGTGAAGGAAACCTGAAAATTATTCTGTTTGAGGCGGATTTGCTATCAGACTCGGACTGAGGTGGGGGGAAGTGCCTGAGAGTCCTGCTGGTGATACGCTAGGTCGGCACAAAGGGAGGGTGCTGCCTGCCTGAAGGCTGTGCTGTAAGGAGAGCCTGGCCTGGGGGAGCTGATGACCGGCGCAGCTACAGGCGCAGCCCGGGGGTGACACCAGCGTGAGCTCGGTCCCCTGCACCAGGCGGCACCACAGGGAGCGTGCGGCGGGGTCTGTAGCTCGAGAGCATCCGAGAACACGAGCAATTAGATTGCACGTTCATGGTAGTTCTTCTTTCCATTCAGACGGCTTGCCTGGAAGAAAGCTTTGTACTTCATCAAACTGCACGTTCGAGTCCGGTTCCTAAAACATGCACACTTATTTTATAATGAGCCCCACAGATTTTAAAGCAAAATCTCACATTTTCTAACATCTCAGCGAGCTTGAAAAAGCCTTCTTTTTGTTATATACAATGGTAAATTGTGCGATTTTCCAATGGATCAGGCCCACAGACCTGGTGTAACCGGGTCACTTTATGCCACTGATGTCATGCAGGTGACCTCTTTTTTTTGAGCCTTTTAATGTTTTTATGCCATCCATGTCTAAATTAGACCTAAAAGAAAACTTCCCTGGCAGGCTCCTGGTGCTCCAGGATCATCCCCACGCTGTGGCACAGAGCGAGCTGCCCCGTGGCCGTGTCGGTGCTGCTTTCTTCACCCTGGCTGCGCTCATTTGCTGAACTCTGGACGTAGCCTCCAGCACGTCCCTGTGCCGTGGGTACCCGCACACAGCTTTAGTGAAAGGGGACGGAAAGCCGGGCTGGGGCTGGGGCTAAGGCAGCCTCACCACGTGCCCCAGGGGAGAGTGCAGGGGGAGAACTGGTTGTGCCGTGGTTTAATGATACTTAAGTGACTCACACGGCTTCAGTAAGTGAATACGCTACGAGTGTCGTGTCAGAGGAATTGCGATAAAGCATAACGGAGTTAGCAGTTTATTAGTTTCATAAGCGTCAACCTCTTATTGATAACAAAGGTAAAGGTGGTTTTACAAGAGACTGCATTGTCATCTGGCCTCGCAGCACTGCACGTGCTGAGCGCTGTGTTTAGAACCACCAACTTCGGTCCAGTGGGCTCCTAAATTCCGGCACGGTGCCGCGCGTGGGCCAGGACGGCGCGGCCAGTTCTCCCGGGGGGCTGAGTATCACAAAGACAAGTAAATCGCAAAGCATTTAATAGCTTATTTATAACCTCGTGTGCAGAGTAGTATTGGCTTATGAGGGGGTAGTGTCAGGAGCCGAGTACGGGGAGCTTGGCCTGGCCTCTGGTAGCAAAATTCGTGTTGCAGGTATTGGGAAGATCTGGGCCTTGCAGGAGCTGTCTCCCTCAGGGGAGAACAGCCCTTAACGACCTCGGGCTTCGTAACGGTGGAGCTGTGCCAAGGCGTGTGGAGACCCTGTGGCTGCCGGGCCCTGGGGAGGTGAAGGCTGCGGGCGCTTGCGCTGCTCTCTGAGCGAAGCGCTCACCTCGGTCTGCTGCAAGGGAAGGATGTTCAAGGGCCGAAAAGACACGGCCGTGGCTTCACCCCTGCCCCTCCGAGGTGACTGGCAGTGCCGGAGGCATGGCCCGCCTCGGGGAGACCCCGCGTGTGCAAAGGCCGTTTGTAGACGCTCTTGGTTGTGCTGAGGGAAGCCCGCTTCTCAGCTTCGCCTAGGAGAGAGACACTTGAAATATCACAGGTCATTAAAATAACTAGCTAATGTCTAAAGCGTACTTTGAAGAGAAGGATTAAATAAATAGGAGGTGTTAATATTTTTAATAAATGTGAGAGCGTGATCCATAATGAAAGCTGGAATGATGAAGAGCGTTATTCTGTGTATTATTTTCCTACGCCCCGTAACAACAGAAGAATTAACAGCCTTTCTCATGATTTTGAGATTAATCTTAGGGCACTGTAGATAGCTCAGGCTTTTATTTCCCTCAAAATAGCTTAAAAATTGTATTCAAGCATTTCTATATTTCATACTTCAAGAAGGGCAACGTGACAATAATCTCCATCACGTACCCTCACCTCAGACACATAATGGAGCTGGAAAAGCGTTTCCAAAGAACAGCTCTGCTGCTGTATTGAAATTCTGTGAAACTCCCTGGGAATAAGACACAAAGGTGGATAAAGAAATCTGGATTGCAGTGATAAGCTCCTGACGAGAAGAGCGGGCACAATAGAGTGAGAAGCAGGAGCGTTATGTAAGTACATTATTTTAATTGAAAAGCAAAATGTCCTTACATTTCTTGGGAACAGATTGTGTCACGGACTGTAAGGGAATACAAAAAGTGAGGGCTGGCCATCCTCTCCATATATAGACCATCTTGCCTCACTGAAGTCAACAGGAGGTTTTCACTTACTTAAATTAAGCTTTGGATTTCACTCCTTGGTTTTCAGCCTGGGGACCTACGTGAGGGCTGCTCTTTCTTCACTGGCCATCTTTGGCTCGGAAGACGGTCGGGAGGTGCACTTGCTGCCTTCTGCTCAGCGCCTTTTGGAAGAGAAGTTGCAGATAGCTCGGTCTTTGGAGAGCTTGGCTTGAGTTGGAGATCTGCCAGAAAGCTATTTTGCTGGTGCTAAATGCCCTCCATCAGCCCTGGCCTAGGCACGGCCGTTCCGTCCTCCTCCTCCTCCTCCTCGTCCTCCTCCTCCTCCTCCTCTTTGCAAGTTGGTCGCAGCAGCATCCATGCTGGAGCAAAGCGCCTCCCATCCAGCATTCCCCAGCGTGACGGTGTCCCGCCTGTTGTAGCAGAGCGGTCCCGTGCTGGAATCAGAGTTAAAGAAGTTTTTAACAGCAGCTTCTTCCCTGAAGCAAGTCGGGCGCAGGGAGCCCAGCTGGGGCTTTCGCACAGGGCCAGCATCCCTCGCGGCTGCTGCTGGAAGCGGGAGAGGCTCCCCTTGCCCAAAGCATGGAAGAAATCGCAGCCTGGTCTCGTTCATTAGAAAAATCTCTCTTATGGGCTTAGCATTTTTTCTGGCAACAAACCGTGGAGCACTTTATGTAGCACATGCATGCAATTATTTTGTTCAGTGAAATATATTAGGAGAAGATCCACTGTGTATGCAAATAAGGCAACGTGTGAGAAGGAGCTTTGATATATTTTTTTTTTAATCACTGGAATAATTTTCCCATGGCAACTATCAAGAAACACTGTTTCTCTGCTTGATGTTTTCTGAAAAATATATTTTTTTCTGTTTTCTTTTCTCCCTTTTATTCCATTTACTGTAAAATAGGCAAAAAAAAAATTACTTCTCAAATGATAGCTTGAAATTTAGAAGAAATATTTTTCCTTCCAAAATCTTGACTCCAAGGAGAGATGTGCTGACCTCTTTGAGGCTGATCGAGGAGGACAGGGAAGTTCTCAGGATCTTTTCTGTAGCTGTGGCCATGGTTGGGTATCAGCCGTGTTCACTGGCACCCCACGCACTCGGTTATGCTTGTCATTCTTCTCGTGGCCATCTCTGTTCTTCTGCTTGAAGATTACTTCTGAATTTGTCTTGCTACAAAAAGAACAAGTGCGTGCCAGGCGGCTGCGGGAGGTGCTGGCGCAGGGCTGGGTTCCTCCATCGCCCCGCTCTGCCGGCGCGGTGCCTGGACTCCGCGACTGCTGCAAGGACTTCGCGGGGTGAGAAGCAACGACTGCTTCGCCATGCACTTACCTGCCTTTGTGAGCACTCGAATAACCTTGCACGCCGCTTTCCGGAGAGCCAGAGCTAAACCAGAGGTCATCCTTCCGAAAGTCAGGTGCTTCAGGAGTCAGCATATACCTGTATACGTGGCCTGAAAAAATCACAGCTGTGTCTCAAACCATCGCATGCGGCACCAAAAAGTACAGTTGTTTCAAATAATGTGGTATTACGCCCCATAAATTCAGTAAGGTGACCCAAGAGTGTTCATTTGAATTTATTTTAGCCTCACTTATTGTCACTTAACAGACTAAACAAGAACTGATGGCTCTTCGAGCAGTAATAGTAAATTATAGTTATGGTGAACACAAATGCCTCATTACATCTAGTCAAGGTCTATTTCCCCTTTATAGCGGCAACTGTAGGAAAGCATTGTTTTTAATTTATGAATAAGGATGCACAGGAATCTCAGCTTTCCTATTTACATAAACATGATCGACAATTAATCTTCTGTAAAGTAACTAGAGCGGTGTTTAAAACACACAGGCTCCTTTCGAAACACGTTCCAAAATGACTGGGGGGTATTTGGATCATAGTGCCTTTTAGTGATAATCAGTTACATAGATGGATATAAACAGCAGGAAAATAGACAATTTATTACTTTTATCTTAAGTGTAATTTTATGCTATATGATCCTTTCAGCTCAGGCTGATGCATGGATTTTTATTTGCCGAGGCATTGGGGTGAAAGTTATGTCAGAGTGATAGAAATAGCTCAGGTAGCAAAATGTGATGAATTCTTATTGCAGTACGGCTTGTCCCATCTTCCCTACGTGAAATAGCGCTAGGATTTAAAAAAAAAAAAAAAAAAAAAGAAAACCTTTTATACTAACGCTGCAGTATAAATTATGGAGTGATGGAGAAAAATTGAACTTGTGTAAGTGTCGAGATGAGTCCTGCTTGATAAGCATCTTTTGTTTTTAACAGTTTATTGTTGATGCATTGCCCATCTGTGTTCTGAGAGCAGCCATACGACCTACACGGAGCTTTCTGCGCGCTGCAGATGAAACTGAGGAAAGTGCAGCCTTAACGGGGAGAGGGGGCACGTGCAGATAGCGCGGGGCTGGCAGGCAGGGCCTTTTTGGTCCAGGCTGCTCAGAAAGGCCGACTGTGTTCCACAGGTGTTTCGGGAATTTTAGCCAGTGGACGGGAAGGCAGGTCGGAATGGAAAAGGAACAAATTGGAAAACATTCAGACACCGTAAATGCACTGGAATCAGCGAGAGGCGCAGGGACGTGGGGGGACGAGCTGAGTGGGGATGTCAGGGAAGGTGCAGCTTGTCGTGCAGGTCTTCCTTCTGCCGTCCTCGCGTCTGGCACTCCGCTTGGCGTGGGGCTGGTCCTGGCAGCTAAAGGAGATTAAAGGCGTCTGTCTTGTAGCTGCTCGTGAGTACATAAAGCAAAAGGCAGTCCCATGAAAACTGGTGTCATTTATTTTTAAAATATATATTAATTTATTTTAAAAAGTAATATATAAAAAGAGGCTACAAACCAGGACCCATTGTAGTTACAGAGCAGAATCTTCCCTTTATTTACAGTTCTGTAAATTTCTGCAGAAATTGGCAAGTTCTTGTTCCTCAAGCTGTTGCAGGAGCCAGAAAGAAAATGAATGTGGTTTTCAGGGCTCATAGCAAGACTTCTGGGCTCCCAAGGAGGCAGGGAGAGGATGTTTGCCTGTATATTGAATGCATTTCATCTTAACGTCCTTGGGCAATAACAGAAATAAACTTGAAGTTGTTAAAACAAAATCATACCTGGATGTACTGTGTTTCAGGAAGAAACTAATTTTTGCAACCATTTCACCTTTTTTTTTTACTACTTTCCTCTAACAGTTTGTGTTTGTCAGATAAGACCTTTAGTTTGATCCCGCCCACATTTCGACCTACTTTATTGTTGCTGCAAGAGATAAATTTTTGAATGCCGCCCACATGAAATATACTTTTCTTTTTTTTTTTTTTTTAATGCCTTGGACATGGCACAGTTGTTCTTTGCACTCTCTGGGACCTCTAAGATCAGTAACTCAGGTATCTCTCAGGCATAGCTATTTTTCTGAGATCAGTTAACTTCCAAACACCTACACCGATCTTTTCCCATGGAGCCTCCTGCCTGTATCCCATCCAACAGAAAGCAATAAAGTATGGAAATTGTAATAAATGCAAAGAACGTAGATAACATGAAAATAAATAACATCTATGGTATACTCATTGGGGCCCGATGGCTTGCTTGCCAGTCTGTGGATTTAGTCCCACGCTCATAAAAGATTTTGGCGCTAAATGGTTTAGGAGATCTTGGCAGCGCTTTGGATAAATCATTGTTTTCAGAACCCAATTATTTTTCTGAATTTTACAGACAGAACCTGCTATCTTTATTCTTGTCAGCGATGACCTTCTCATTTAAATGGATGCCATTGACATGATAATTTCTTATTATTTCTGCTGGTAATGGAAAAAAAAATATGTTCCATTTTCCAGGGGAATAGTGCCACACAAGGGCACTTATAACTCGCCTAGCTCCCTTCCGTTGGTGTATTCCTCATTCTCCTCTAACTTGTGGAAAAGCTTGCAGTGCCATCCTGACTCTGTTCTAGCTAAGCTCATGGCAACTTCTCTGTGCACACCACTGCTGAGCATCTTTTAAAGTTGTGCTAGGATTTATTAAAACAAAACAAAAAACAAAACAAAAAACTGTGTATATATTTTTACCAAAAAAAAAAAAACACAACTTTGGTATGTCTTTTGACATCAGGCTGAGTTGCTGTCTTTGTATCCTAAAATTAAATTAATGCAAATGATTATTTTGCTTTTCTTAATAGGTGCAAATAATTCCAATTAATTCAGGCTATCATAATTCACCCTGCTTCATGCAGAGCCCTTCCTGATGCTCCAGGATGCATTACATGCCAGAGCTTTCAGCCTGGTATTGATTGATTCTTTGCAGCGGACCTTAAAAATCCATTAAGGAAGAAGTTAGAAGATGTGAATTAATTCTAAATCCTTTGTTGGTATGTGCAGCTGAAGAAAGCCTTTTCAAAACCATTAATCATAACTCAAAATAGACTGCTAACTTTAAAATAAGCTTTACAGTAAATTGGAGGACAAATCCAAGCCAGGTATTTAGATTTGCTGTCCCTCTACCCAATGTGCACTGAAGTTTTCTCAAGTGTGCTACTGAATGTATTTTCAATATTTTTTCAGTTTGCATTGTTCTGATAAAAAATATGTCAACATGCAGCCATCTGTGCCAAAAATGAAGAAGATGATTGCTATTTAATAGATAAGATGTCACCATTTTGGAAGAATCTGAATAGAAAAAAAACAATAAAACTTGGCATCTCCTCCCAGGTAACAACATTAATCAGGCAAAACTTAATTTAGTACAGAAAAAAAACCCTCCTTCTGAAATCCTCCCCCATTATTAATTATTAAAATTAATTTTGCATTGAGTAGTTTATACACCCACTGCTCCCCAAAACATCTCAATCTTAGGCATAGCTACAAAACCTTTAAATTTACACGGAAATACATGATGAAATAGAAGCAGAGAAATCTGGACTGAAGGAATAGCTACGGATTTATTCAAACAGAGCTCTGTTTACGTACTGTCTATTTGTTAAGATATGTGAAGGTTGATTTCTGCACGTGTTTGTGTACAGGACACTGGAGGACGTGTCCCTGTGCCACCCCGAGTCCGCAGGTCCATCTGAGCATCGCTTAGAAGGCTTTTCAGGGAGCGCAGGAGATGACTCAGTGGGCTGCCGGGGTCCAGGACACGGTGCTCTGGCTTCAGTGGCCCTGGATTTTCATGCCAGGCATTGGGTTCCTCCTGCCTGCTTCCTAAGCGCTCTGAAATATCCAGCTTTTGGTCATTCTGTCCTCAAAATTACATCTGTTAGGGCAGTTTTATTCTCCCAGCTAATAAGGGAGCCGTATGGTGCTGCAGTGGAGACGTATTATCGTTCTCACACGGTGGCAGGTCGTCTGCTGGCTTTGTGTTTCACGGAGTCCCCGCTGTTCTTTCCTGTGTCATTCAGAGCCTGATAGACACTGCTCAAAACAGGGGAAAAATGTATTTTGGCAGGTAGTCTTTTGTCCATCTAATTCTGGATCCTGCTTGGACTGTGCTTTGCTTTGTCATTGCAGGCACGGTTCCAGGTTCCTGCCAAGGACGTTTCGGTACCCTGGCAGCCGGAGCTGTTGTGGGATTTCTGGAGTGGGGCAGGTGCATCCCGGCAGGGCCTCCCCATCGCACATCCCGTGCCTTTACTGTTGTCTTGGTTTAATTTTTGTCACCCACTTCTCTGATCAGCCCCTGGGACTCGGTCATCAGAACGCCTAGGAAGGGCCGTGGGTCGTCAGATTAAACAGGAAGATTTTTCCTGAAATGGTGGATTCCTCCTCAGGGAGCAAAACCAAGAATTCTGTTTCCTAAAACCTGAAGGTGAACTAAAATAACAGACAAACAAAACCACCAAAAATATTTCCATCATTCCCCAAAGGTCCCGTATACAGTAGTAAATGGCTAAAGTAATTGAGATGAGGCTGGCAAGCTGTGTAATAAAGATTAATCCTCCTGCGCTGAGCACACACAGTACCTGAGACAAGCGCTCTAATTTGAGATGTATAGCACAGGGGCACACAGTTAATTTCCAGGTGGTTACGGACCGCATTAGAGCTCCACGTCAGTCTGAGGCCAAGCGGGCAGGCCGGTTACAGATGTGAACATCACAGCGGCGGGGTGCCGTGTGGGCTGGGGGCTGCCGTGCCTTTTGGGAGCGGGGAGCAGGCAGGTGCTGAGCATTATTTAAGTGGTACGTTTGTATGCGAGCCTACCGAAAGTTTGAGTAGCGTCGTAACACGCCTGCGGAAGCAATTATTAAGCTATGGGATTTGTGAGTTAACACTGGGGATTTTTACAGCGAGAAGTCGGTGGCTCAGGATGCCTGCTGGAAGCAGGTTGTCATGACCAACGGTTTCCCTAAAGTTTATGCAGTGGAGTAGATAGGAGCCCACACTTTTAGCAGAGTGTTTCACATTACTCACTCACTAAATATATATGTATATACGACTTGGAATGACTTTCTGCAAAATGTCTCAAGAGCTAAATTTTCCGTTACTGATTCCTTATTTATTTATGTATTTTAAAGATCTAACGTTGGAAAACATTTGCATCAAGCTTTAAAGGGCAGCATGTAGCACCAGTTATAAAATAACATCAATAGTACCTGTATAGTTAAAAAAAAATAAATAAAATAGGACTGTTAAGCCAGATGTTATTACTTCTTAAGGATTTGTTTTCCCTAATTTGCGTAGAACTGTCTTAGATTAAAAATTGCCAGTCCCAAAAGTACCTCAGGGATTTTTTGAAGCAGTCATGGTTTCTTCTAATGAGAATGTATTTTATGCAGAGGTACCTTTTCATTCTAAGTGTACTCTTTAATCTTTTGATTGGTTGTATCTTAGCGTATTCAATTAAAAAACTGTGCATCTTGCTGTGTTAAAACTGCTGATAATTCAGCTGTAAGACTGCATTTCTGTTAGTGTAGGTCTAGTTAGGGAATGAAGATGTGTGGGTACTTCGACCTGGAACAGTTTTTGTGTGACTGGCAGCACCTCTGCTCCAGAGGAGCTCAAGTGTCAAATACTGGAATGCAACGGGCAGAGCTGAATAGATAAATTATTGCAGTATCTGGGTGTGCTGTATCCTCTTCCTAGGAGTGAGAAGTCACACTGGCTTTTTTCAGCCACACAACGAGAAAACCCCCCAAATCTTAGATCTGTACTTTCCATGTGATTGGTGTCGCATTATCCACACGTTATTATGTGTGAAGGTGAAGCCCACCCTGGTTGCTGAGTGGCAGGAACAGGCCCAAGAAACAGACCCGGGAAGAAGTCCCCCCGTGTCCTTCCCGGAGGTCCCTCGAGCGTGACAGAGGCCGGTGGGCTCGGGGGGGGCAGCAGCTACGAGGGCAGGGCAGCAGCCGCACGGCTCAGCTGCGGGGTCCGGGCCTGGGCCTGCACCTCCCCAGGGAGCGTCCATTTCCCTCCTGCTGCTCCAGGTTTTCATTTATCGTCTCACCGGCCACAGGCAAGTGGCAGTAAGTGTTCTGGGCCATGCAGCAGTGGTGCACGGGGCAGGTCAGAGCACTCGTACCGCCCGGCAGCGTCCGGCCCCGTTCACCCGAGAAGGATGCACGGGCTGCGTGTGCTGCGGCCGTTCCCTCTGCACCAGGGCCCTGCGGCCTGCCCAGGAGCTCTCAGAAGAGGTGTTGCACAATACAGTCATTTGCAACAGGCTGTTAACACTATTTTCTTTTTTCTTTTTCTTTTTTTTTTTTTTTTAACTCAGCTATAAATACCATGATGAATTTTTAATGCAAATGCAGAATTCGGGCTTAAAGCAGCAGTGGCTGGATTCATTTTCAAAGTTTTGTGAATTCTCCGGTGGGTTTCTTAGCACATCTACCCAATAACGATTTTTTAAATTCTTTTTACGTTGCATGTGGTCTGTTTTTCTAGTTGGTAATGGGTATTGACTACTTCCTTCACTTTTTTGTTTATTAGCTTCCAGTCATAAAATTTGTGCAGACAGCTGGTTACAGCACGACCTTTAAGAGTGCATCCCAGTAGTCTGCCCGTTGTCCCGGAAGGCTGTCTCCGGTGAAGCTGTATGGATGTTATTTAAACTTGAGCTTTTTACAGACTTGCAATATAATCTGCATTTACCAATACTGAATGCATTCAGCAAATGCTCTGTGCTGGGAGCAGATTGCCTTTGTTTTTGCAGCGCCAAGATCTGCTTTCTCATGCCTCGCAAAGCCGAGCGAGGTGCTCTCCGCAAACCAGGCTCTTTCAGGTCCTGGCCGGGGCTGGTGGAACCAGCGGTGAGGCTGTGACACGTGTGAATGCATGTCTCCCTGAAGCTCCAGTGCTTTCTAACCCCGATATATCTGATCTAGAGGAACTGGCGAGGGGCGTGAGCAGCAGATGCTTGAGCCCTGCGGGGCTCCAGCGCGCAGGTAGGACCCTGGTGCACAGCTGGTTTGTGGCTGGCCAGATGTTCAGGGGGAAGAGAGGGCTCTCCAGACACAAGGTGAAAAACACACACAGGTGAGCCTCACCAGCCAGTAAGAAACCCCTCGCTGTGCAGGGCACCTTGCTCAGGGAACCCAGAGCTTTGGCGGTTTGTATGTTTTTCCTTAAGTTACTATTATTTTTTTTAATAAGGTTAAAACTGAGGTTTGTGGTGTTATCATGCTTGGTGATTCAGAAAAATACTGTACTTTCTTAGCATAATGGTTCCCACTAAATTAATTTTTTTTTGCTTAAAAGAAGTGGAATTGAGAAAAGCATGTTGATTAATGATATTCTAAGACTTGTCAGTTTAAAGCCTATTTCACGCTGATTTTTTTGGTAATTCTCCAACTTCAGTCATACAAGCGTTTCTAAAAATCCAGGAATACTAACCAGGAGCACAAATAGCAAAACAAACCTATGGTAGATTTTAATCTATTGATTCAACCTTTCTTTTGAAAAATACAGGAAACCCAAACTCAAATGTTTAGAATGGTATTGGCAGAGTATAAACAATCGTGAGATAGACAGAGCTCCAAACCACATAATTTGCATGATTTTCTGTCAAGTTTTGAAGGTTATTGTGACAAACTGGATGTGTTCTTTGGACACTTGTATTGATTGCTAGGAGATTTTGTACTTTAATGCAGATGGCAGCATGAATATACAATGTTATTTCATATTGCTGTTCTGACAGCTGAAGTAAAATTGTGAAGTTAGAAAAAATGTGATGAATACTTCCAGGGCCAAATTTCCACTTACTTGAGTTTGGATCATCGCTTAGGTGGTTTGCATTATCCCATGCCCTGGGATGAGAGGTGTTTCATTGCTTTTCTTCCAATAACTAAACATCTGAGAGGAAAACAACATTGAAAGTTAAATGATGGTAAACTGGGGAAACCTGCAAAGGAAAAATCACTGTTTGGTTGGCATAGCATGGCCTGTAGATGCTACATTTGTGGGGCTACATTTCTACCAGCTAAATTCCTCTGTGTGTTAGAAGGATGACCCAGAACATCATGTATTTGGGTACGTGATCAGCAACAAACTTGTCCCCTTGCCTGTATGCCTCCTGGTTTTAGATTGAGAAACTTGGACGGTTCGGTCTACTAAACATTTCTGAACCAAAATTACTACTTTTTCCTTTGCCCCTCATGGTTCCTCAGCAGAAGTGCCTTTTATTTTTTTATAATTCTCTCTGTACCTTACGCAAAACACAAGGTAAGTGATTCCCCCGCCCATGGTGAACATGTTACACTGGAGGCGTGTTACAGACCTTCTGAGCAGAGCTTTCTTCTCCCACTACGGCTTCCCCAGTTCCAAAGCTGTGCTCTGAATTAGTTAAACCTCTGAGTCAGAGGCATAATGAGTGGTTCTCAATAGCATTAAAAGCCAGAGAGTACCCAGGGCTACTTGCACGAAGCAATATGCTTTACACTAAAGAATTGGATTTGCCTTTTTCAAGATGGTCTATCACTTCACACACTGTTGTCTTCAAAATGGAATGTGTTTCGCTCAGAAGTGCTCACACCTCATAAGTCTGTAATTGCCTCCTGCATTAAAGCAGTGCTTCAGCAGTTCGACTGTTTTAGTCCAACCACTTTTCACACATGGTTGTCTTGAAAGTGCAATAGAGTTTGAGCTATTTGACTCCATCTGACTTGCAATTCTTGTCTTATCATCTAAGAGGACACCAGCTGCGATTGTGTTCGCTTCCTCTGTCTAACACCGGACTTGTTTCAAAATCCCTCTGCAATATTTTATATCTTACAGGCAAAAGACAGTGCTTGCTATAAGGGTGACATCTTTTCATTTTCTCTAAGAATGAGTTCAAGTGAGTAATTTGCACAAAATCCCCCAGAAGACAGTGCGGATATTTATGCCACTCTTCATGAACTGGTAATTAAGGAAGGCTTAACTTTTATGTTTAAGATATGATGCAATATTATTAACCTAGTGGCAAGAGTTGCTGCCTGGGTGCTGTCCCCCAAAACTTTTGTTTCTTTATAGACCACAGACAGGTAAAAAAAAAACATTTCACATATGCTAGAAAAATCAAAATTATCTCCATGAATATGATGGAGAAGATATTTTCCTTGATATTAAGGACATAGAGATTAAAAAAAAAAGGAAGAAAGAAAAAGGAAGTGCAGTAAAATGAACTTTTTTTTCCCATGTGCTTTCTGGAAATGTAAGCACAGATGATGTGTAAATGATCTTTAAAAATAGGGTTATTTCTATCAAAAAAAAAAAGGAACAATTTGAACTGTCTTCCCTCTGAAGATCTTGTCAGCATAGATCCATAAAGCTGTGCTAGTCAACAAATTGCTGAAGATTTACAGTTAAGTTCAAGTATTTATAATTGAGAAATTGTAAAAGGGCTGTTCCCACCCTCACATATAAAGGGGTGGGATAATAACCCTGAGCTTTAGGACTGGAACATTTTGGCTGTGCTGAAAAACTTGCTTGATGCTTTTTTAGCACCTGGTTGCACCTCTGCCCTGGCAGAGGAGCGCTGCTGGTCCTGCACAGGTGTAGGACCAGTGTGATGGTGTCTTCCACATTAACGCTGACCCATCCCACGTGCGGGCTGGGAGGTTTCTCTTTGGGGTGAGCAAAGCCCATCGCAGCAGCTCTACTTAGAGCAGGATGAGCTGGAGAGTGGGGCTGGTGGGGCTCACGCCATGTCCCTCCTTCCTTCTGCTCCTGCAAAGTGGGACTGCTGTGGCATTGGGGTTGGAGGTGCACCACCAGCACAGCATGGTAACTCCGGCAGCTGTTCTCCACTCCCTGAGGCTGAACTTCAGGTTTTCCTGGAGGGCAGTGTGTGTCTGCACTGCCCACCGCCACAGGCTGTGTCTTAATAACACTGAAAAATATGGTGATATGTAAGTGGGTTTTTATTTCTTTGCTTTTAATAAAATGTCTGCAGTGCTGCTTGGGAAGGTCAAGTCTGTTTGACACTGCCAGGATGCTGGTATTCTTGGAACGACCATCTGTTCAGAGCGCAGTGAAAAATTGGCTTGTGACTGCCCAAAGTCACTTTAGCTCATGAATAAAACTTAAAAGAAAAAAAAAATAATAAGGCACACCAGTATTTTGCATTTAAAACAAAGAAATTGCAATTTGAAAAATCAGTGTTTCTGACCGTGACTTGGTGAGCGGTGGTTTGTTAGTGATCTGCTTGAGGTATTATCAGCCAAAAGGAGGGCATGGAAAATTGAGCCCCTGGGACTGTCACCGTGTGGCCAAAAAAAATCTTGGTCAATGGCTCAGCTGTAATGAGTTGCACAAGGGCACGCGGGAGGGAGGTCAGGGACTAGCCATGGTGAACCACGCTGACTGACAGAGCTTGAAATAAGAAAATAAATAACCTGTGCACTGCTCTCCTGTCTAAAGCAGAAACCAGTTATAGATTATTTTTTCTTTCTCTCTGCTACATTAATACATTATATTAAATTGTGAAAACTTTGACAGTTTGAGACTCCTTTCTCCATTTCTTTATTCCTTTCTTTTTTCCTCCTGGCAAGTTTAACATTTCCACTTCTCTCTGCTTCTCTATCTTATTCCTCTTTGTGGTTTTTCATGTTCTTAGCAGCTGCTGTATTTTCATCTCTGTTTCTCCTCTTCTTCCCTTAAGGCATGATCCAAAAATAAGATCCAGCAACTCCTGTGGATTTTGTAGTTGTCTGGTTGGGTCCAAAATGTGCCATTTTTCTGTCATTATGTTCTACAAGTCAAATACTTGCAGACCAGCACAGTTTTTATCTGCTTCTTCTTTGCGAACTTGAGACTATATCACTGCTTAAACTAGTGAAAATAATTTTTACTTAAATGTGATGTGTTGATTAATGCATGTGTTTTTCAAGTATGCTATGGATTTTTTTTTCCACTGAAAACAAGTATTGTGACATTTAAAACAAAACCAAACATAATTTAAAGGAATAATAATGTTTAAAAATTATCTTGGCAATGAAGGGAAGGAGTAGCAGGCTGATGTTTCTGCAGGCTGAATGTTTCAAGTTAGTGACATTCCTGGAGGTGTGCTCCAGTACCTGCTGCCTTTCTGTTCCGTCACGTTGGGCGCTCTGTTTGGAGTCGTATTCAGGGAAAGGGGAAAGCAACGTGTGTAAAGGTAAGGAAGGAATAAGGGTAGGTAAGGCAGGCTTCAGGAGCAGGCCTAACAGGACTCCAGTCATTGTCGCTGGGAGGTTGGATCGTAGTCCCAAGGAGCTGATGGTCTGATCGGACGGTTTTGGTAACGGAGCAGTGGTGATGGCGAAGCAGCGCCGTGTCGCCCCGGGGCCTGCACCCAGGCCTGCAGACGGGCAGAAGCGGGCAGTGGAGTAGGCCGGCAGCCTCTCCGCGAGCCTGGGGAGCAAGGAGTGCAGGATCTCTTGTCAAAGCACGCTCGTTCTGCTCTGGGCCTGCTCCGTGAGAAATGCCCGAGGAGACGAGGGAAGCCTCTCACAAGACTGAGGGCGCTTTGCGGGAAAAGAGCAACCCCTCTGCCAGCTCCCTGACGTGGGTGCCTGTGCAAGAAAGGGAGGAAGCGATTGTTCTGCTGGAGGTGTTTGAGGCTGTCAGTAGCAAAGGGGGGGAGCTGAACCCCAGGGTTTTGGGTAGCAATAAGCCGTATCTGACCAGCTGGTGTCTGCTGGGGGTCTGGCAGACCCTCTTGTTGGCACCCAGCTCGCTTCCCAGCCACGTGCAGGTGGGACATCGGTGCACGGCCATGCATGGCCGCCAGTCACCGGCCATACCCACCACTGGCAGGGGAAAGGGGCTGGTAGCTGAGGGGAGGTTCTGCCTGGTTCAGACGGGTTGGAGTTCATCGCAATAAAGCGGAAATAAGAAGCTTTGGGAAGATACTGTGCGTGGCAGGCTGCTGAAAATGATTAAAATTACAAAAAAGCTTTCTGGTGTGGAAAGTTTCATTAAAAGTTACATCTCTGAGTTCAGTCGCAATTTAATAAGAGATAGCGTCTCCAGCTTCTTAAAATTTAATTTGATAGTTTATGAAGGAAATAATTAAAACATACTGTTGCTTCAGTCACTTTTTATTTCATATAAAGTCTGTATAAAAGTGTGTCACTCATACCACAGTGAGAGCTTATATCGGTCTGCAAATTTTGTTTATTCTTATTGACACAGCATCCACTAACCTAAAGTAAATGGGAAGGAAATGATTGGATTTTTTTTTTGTTTATTTTTTTAATAACAGGTAATCTTGAGCTTGAGGCTACATAGAGTGGAAGTTAGTGGAAAGCCTGGAAAAGCTGCATCTTTCTGGGGAAAAAGGATGTTTCTAGTGCTTAACAGTAACCTGGTGCTGCCTGTCCCCAGGAGATAGGGAGATAAGCCTCGAGTGTGTGGTCCCTTGCTCATTGCAGAGTGTGTTAGTGCACCAAAAGTTGTGCTGTGTTGTGTGGAGAATAACGCCAACAACAGCAATGTGCCCGTGGTTTCCATGCCGTGGTCACTAATTAATGTCTTCACTTCGACACCGCTTGCTGCAGGGCAAGTGTGCAGCTGTAACGGAGAGCAAAATGCAACCCGGTGTCTGTTCAGTGATCCGAGGGCTGGATGATTAAAAGCTTAACGCTGCGGGCCGTGTTCCCCTGCGCACTGCCACTGCCTTCGTCCCCTGTCCGGCATGCTGACATTACTGACACAGTTTGCTTTGGGGACACGCAGCAGAGGACAGGCATCCTCCTAGCACTTACTGGGAACACTTACTGGAGCACCTTTTGTTCAACATTAAACTTCCCGTGTCTCTTCCTGGGCCTCTGCCTCCTGTTGTGACAAAAAATATTCAAGAGCTTCATCTTCCAGCCATGACAATAGCTTTCAGAGAGTGTTTTGAAGATTTTATTTGCCTCTGGAATAGTTTTAATCAAAGTATTTTTTCTATCACTTTTTGGACACTTTACAGTTTTCAGTAGCTGCCTTGAATCAAGTCCATAAGTATGTCTAACATGCCAAAAATAGATTCATCTGAAGCCTCTATTACAATTATCACTTTGGATTTCGGTGCCACTTACCACTTAACAGGTTTACAAGCAATTACAGACCAAATCTTCGAGAACCTGTTGGAAGCAGAGCGTTTCCTGCCCTTGCTTTACAGAGAAGCAGAGCAGCTCGGTGCGATGCTGGTCTGCCACCGGCTGAGCTCCGGCACTGGAGGAAGGGAAGAGGGGAGGCTGCTCCTCGGTAATCCGGCCCCAGCAGACTTGCCCACGGTAACAGAGCAGCAGGGGCAGAAGAGGAGAATCCAGATTTCCTGCGTTCAGTCCTATCCCCGAGCACAAACCAGGCGTAGCTAGCTTGATGCACTGCTGCTGGCAATCCCACTTCTGTTCTTGGATTCTGCTGGGGAGGGTTAAAAGCCCTTAAGCCAGATAGATGGAAAGACAGATAGATACTCAAGTCGCTGTTCGTGTAAAAGCAGCATCAAATGAGAAAGATTAGCTATGTATTTGGCAAGCTGCTTGCGTATGTCACATTTAATCCCTTCATCATGGCTTCTTAGTACTGAGCAGATTATTAGTGAATAATGGAATGGTGTGAGAATACCTGGTGACATTATATCTGCATCTCTCCTTTGTTATTACCTTGAGGAACTGATAATGTGAACATGAAATTAAGAATTATCTGAGGATTGCGTTCCATGCAAGACCTGAAAACCCTGGTTCCTCCCGGAGGGGAGCTGCTGCAACAAAGGAATTTCAACCGACATTTGCTGGGCTGTGCCAAGCTGTGCTGGGGTCCTGCTGGAAGGACTGAGTACAGGAATGGTGTCTGAAACGTAATATTGCTTTGAATTCAGAGCACAGATTTGATAGGACACTTTCAGTCACATCTGGGAACTGTAGGACCAACACTAATGTTCAAAATGTAATGTTTTGTGGTTATGCAGACATGCAGCATTATTCTGCCTTTTCTGCTCCAAAAGCTATGATGTGCAGCAATATAGGACTGAATAATCCAAGCACTTTTGAAGAGACATCTTATTTTTCCTCTAAGGTTGCTTAATTAATTTCTTTCAACTTTTTTTATACTGTTTGATGAATGTTATTTCAAACTACTGTCAAGGGAAATGTGAGGAGGGAAAAATGAACCACCTACATACTGCTTCGAATACAATTGTATCTCCCTTGACAAACAGAGAATTAAAAAAAAAAAAAAAGGTGTTAGCCTATATGCATGACAGAGAGCGTTTAGAATAATCATGCTTGTTTCTATTTTAATTATCCTTGTCAGGACACTTTGTAAAACAAAAAAAAATTTCTATAAGTTAAATAAAAATCAGAGGCAGGCCAGGATATTTGAGGCTCCTCTTTCAAACCAACAAACCCAGCCTGTTTTCATTATGTGTACTCTCCATAGACCCTTTGTGCCATATTCCCACTGAGGGAAAAATGAAGGCATCTGGTTATGTTATCAATCTGGTGGGTTTGAAGGTTGGTAGATAGCTACTTGAGGAAATCTAACAAAACTGGAGAAGTGTACATCTTGTATTTAGAAGAAAGCCTCCAGACAGAATTACACGGATATGTTTTCATGCCCATTTATTAACATGATTTAAACAGGAAGGCCACATATTTGCTGCTGCTAGTGCTTTAGATTCTGTTTGTGTTTGGAGATGTCTCATCGTAGACCCTAGACTGACACAGAAACACGTCCTCCAAAGCAGTCACAATGCAAGTGGGTATGAACAGAGAAGGGCTGAGTCCTGTTTTTAAGGTTTAGGAATGTCCTTATGTTGGTTAAAGGCAGGGGCCGGAGGCTGCAGCAGTTGGTGGCTCTGGGGTTTCGTGCATAGAAACCTGCCAAATGCAAGATTGGGCTATTAGCAGTGACTCTAATTAGTGCAGTTCTTGGGCTGGGTCCAGGATCTAGAATTTGCAGGGAAGTTGGTATGAGCAAGTCAGTTGTTTGCTGCCTGCACACAGCTGTGTACTTGACTTAGGCGTAGCTGCAGCTTCAGGCTTAGCTTGCCGGGGTGTTTCTTCCCTCGCAATGCCGAGTGAATAATTTACAGATGAAGTTTGTCTTTTTCTCACATTTATATTTGCCATTTCAAAAATCTTTGCTGAATAATTTATCAAAATAAGCCTTTTTCTTTGCCTTTTTTTGAGCAGGCCATACCAGAAGTTTCTGCTGCATAATTGGAGGTTCCCAGAATCAACTTCCTCCTGCGAACACACGCCAATTTAAAGTACCTGCTTCATGAATATTTGCTGTAACCTGAGTGAGTTACTTCTCAAAAACTTTCCGTTCTGATGAATGTTTCTGCCAGGAAAGTTCCCTTTTACAGCATTTGTGGAAAACACACAAATGACAAGGACACAGTTGAAGTCTCTTTTGCAAATGCGTTTGAATATTCATGATGCATATTTTAATATTCGCCCATTTTCTACTCATGTGAATGCGGCATTTCTGTTTTAAGGTCGAATACAGCTGTGGCAGTTTATTTTGTTACCAGAAATGTTAATTTCAGAAAAAAAATGGTGTGGGATTTGACCGGCAGAAATCCTACTGCATGACTGAGGCCTTAAACAATCCCATAAATCACGGAGCTCGTCTTTCTCCCACCTGGGTAGAAAATTTTGTGGTACAACATGTGCCCTGCTTTGGGGGGAGTGAGCGGGACCGTGCTGCAGGGGATGCTCTGAAGTGCCCTCTCCCCTCTGTTGCCTCACTGCTTGTCACCCGCAGCGCTCCGGAGACTCACATGGCTAAAGGAGGGTGAGGATGGAAGTGCTTTGGGTGCGGCACAGTCAGAAAGAAATTAATTTTCAATTTGAAGCAAGTGCTTGTGAAAGCCATTCCCTGTTCTCTTTGCCCGGCACGCGGCGTTCAGCACCTCTCTCCATTCATCTGCTGCCTGTCGAGAGCTCTTCAGATTGTCTTATGGGGAAATTTCCTCCCACGTGTTATTGGAACATTTTTTCCCTATCTTGATAAATGATGTGGCCAGCGAAGATTATTTCTGTACACAAATGGCTGTTTCTTACCTGATGGCTTTCTTAGAATCCAACCGGAAAAAAACCACAAACACTTTTAAAAATGCGTGGTGGAATAAAGAGGGATGCCTGTCTCCCACTTAGCAGTTGGAAGCCAAGGAAGTTCCTGCTCTGGTTAGTTGTGCAGTGTGCAATTTTTTTAGTGCACCTGGTGATTAAGCGAGAGCCTCGGGCCGTTGGCTTCCCGAGGTGGCTGGGGCTGGCAGGGGAGTAACGGGGGGTGCTGCTGCCACCTCGGCACTGCGGGCTGGCCCCTCTGGTGGCATGGCGGAGGAGATTTTTTAGCAAAATGTAAGTACTAATTATTTATATTGCACTGATTTGCTATCTATGGAGGGAATATTTAGCGATACCGACCTTTATTTCTTTCTGGAGATGTCATATACATCCTCCAAAAATAACCTATTTTCAGAAACAGATAATTCATCAAGTGATTCAAAGGATAAGCTCAAAATCTCAATACCTTGTTTTATTTCTTACTCAATTACGTCAATAATCCCTTTATTGAGTGTCATCTTTGCTTGTTCGTGTATTCATTGAATTGCACTGGGAAATAACTTATTGAAAAGTTATTATCAGTGATTTTATTACTCAGCCTAATTGTAGGACAGTAGGACAGTACTTATGTATTAGGGGAGGGAAATGCTACTAGCCAGGTTTATTGTAAGAAAGCCAGAATAAGACACCCTAAAAGGCTTAACTTCCAAAACCTCCAGAGTCCATCCAGTTAAGAAGTAGCCATCCACACAGACGCTTGAAAGTCTCGGCCAAAGCATCCCTACTAGGTGGCAGGATGTTGCGTCTGGAAGCAAGCCCTAGGGAACGTACTTCTTACTGCGTCAGCAGCATAGGAGGGGAGCTGCACAGTCCTGTGGCTCTTACCTTAGTCCTGGATGAGCAATATGAACGTGAGTGCTTTCTGCTTTTCGTGCTGGATCCATACGGGGGAGCTGGGAGGAGAACAGCTGTGTATCCTAAAGCCGGAGTGAGTTCTGAAGAGTCAGCATGTTTACCTCAGACTTCGTCCTGACCTTCAAAATTGCAGGGGAAAGCAATCAGTCCTGAAAAGAGGTTTCTTCAGGACTTAGAGACTGTGTTTATCCTCCCCCTCTCTTATTTCAATTACCTAAACAATTGTAATTAAAAATATATTTCACCGCAGCAAAGAAAACTCTAGAGCAGATACTATATTTTCTTTGCTGTGTAGCCCATAACTAACAAAGCATCAATTTCTTTATTACAGGATGAAAGCATATCTAAGAAATATGCTGCCAGTGGCATCAGGGGGAATGTGGCACACTGCAGCATTTCTGAGCATTAATACTTTCATTTATTTTCAAATAGTTTGCAGAGCAGCCGCCACCTGGCATATACGCTGTGCACCATTAAATCAAAGTGAACAAATGAGTCTGAAAGATTTTTTTTTTGTTTTTTGAATTATTGTTACATTCAAACTGTACTGTCACAGTAAGGCAAAAGAAGAAACATACGCTATTAAATTTTGTTCTCAGAGGAGGCTGTTCACTCGCCCAGGCACGGTTTGCACAGAACTCACTCTGGTAAATTTAGGGTAGATGCTGCTCTGCATAGCAGTGGAGCAGATCCTTAAGTCTCACTGAAGTATAGGAGAAGATGGGGATTACCAGTGCTTCCCGAGGAGCAAGAGCAGAACCCATTAAGGTATTGCAAGCCATGCAATTCAATGGCCCTCAAAGTATAATTTGGTTGTAATTCAGAAGGTTACTAAAAGGAAATCCATACCAGGCTGTAAGATAAGAAAAGAGGGAGGTGTATTTACTGAGTGGTTAAACGCGAGGTGTGCGAGTCCCTTATCTCTTTTGTCTGCAGTTTATCACCACTGAAGGCAAGTAAAAGGGGAATAATTTCTAGTTCACAAGGGAAGATTGGATTAAGCTTTGTAGAAGGTCTTATGGGAGTTATTTCCATATCACTTTCCTCTAGGTTAGCCTAACTCCTTCAGGCTGTTTTGACACCTGTAAAGGGGAAGGTTTTGGTGCACGGGAGGGACAGGAGATGGGCAGCGCTTTGTTTCTTCGTGGAGGAATTTGCCCTGAGCTTCTGTGAAAGAGTTATAGCCTTGATCATGGTAATTATATACTAATTATATAATTATATAGTAATAGCCTTGATCATGGCTGTTAGTTTAGGCAGGGTGGGTTATCCAAGTGAAGGATGATTAAGGAGAGGAGAAGATTTTGTGGTTCAGAAATATTTACTGCCCAGATACTCTTTTTTTTTTTTGTATTTCCTTAGGATGCTTCAGATATATCATAACTTTCTTTATATGCATGTGTGTGAAAAAGAGAGTGCACTTACAGAATACCACGTTTTACTCTTTTTAGTGATAGCTTAACTCAGAAGAAGACAGCCCAAATAAACACTCATCACTTTCCAGCTCATACCGTGCTGTTTGCAAATGGAATGGGAGAAAACCTGTGCATCCTCGGACAGGTCACGGCGACAACATTTCAGCAGCTCTTGGAGCTGAAATGAAGGGCAGCCTTCCCTGCCTTTTTGCTTTGAGCAGGCAGGCAGTGACACTTTCTTGCCCACTGATGGACAGCGTTGATCAGCACAGCATCTTTCCATTCACTTCAGACCTTTTATTTTGAAGGGCTGCACTGTTCTTTTTTTAACACTTCTTATTTCTCCAGTTGCTGTAACTGCTGCATCTTCCTTGAGCTCCTAGGCACTACAAGACATCTCCTAGATGTTGAATCTTGTCATTTTTGATAAATCTCTGTGAACCACAGAGCTCAGCTGAAAGTGCAGTTCAGCATCCTGAAGTGCCAGTTTAATCTATTTCTAGCATTGAAAAAAAAAGGGGGGGAAGGGAGGGAGGAGCGAAAAAACTTATAGCTTTAGACCGGTAATAGGGATGGCAATGAATAGGCTTTCAGAAAATAATTTATTCCCTGGAGTATTGGAGATGGTTTTTGAGACTCGCGTTTAACAGAGCCTAAGGTAGGGGAAGGGGAAGTGCCTTGTTGTTGTGGCTTGTGCCGAGTGGGAAAAAAAAATCCCCACCTTTTTCCTCTAAAAATTCATTAAAATGCAGGTTTATTTCGCTGTTTTCCAGACTGAAACTGCAAGTGGAACAGCCTTCCCATGGAAATCTTAAGGACTGCTTTGGCCTTGTGGTAGCCTGATTACTTTTCCTGGTGCGTGTGCTCTTCGTATTGTTTTCTGAAAGCAATCTGAGCGTTAGTTATGAAGGTGGAGGGACCAATGGCAGTTCTTATTAAGAGATGATTGATCACTCACCAGGTGATCCTGAGGAAGCTTTTAAAGATAAAAATGGGTGCTGGCTACCTACTTGCCATTGGTAGCCAGAAAAATTAGGTCACTGGTGTTTTAGTCTGAAATTTCCCTCTGGATTTACGGGTGTAAGAGAACAAACTTCACTACTGTTTTCATAATTCCGCCTGGGCTCAGGCAGTCCTTAGCACAGCAGTTGCCATCAAATTAAATGTCAGACGAATGCCACAGAAGACGAGAATTAAAACTCACATGCCTCGTCTGCCTGGCTCTCAGGATCAGGCAGGGTTCGTTTCCTGGCAGATGTTCATCAGCAGCTTCGCGGGCTCTGGACGGGCTCCAGCCCTCCCCGCAGCAGCGGGCAGTTTCTGGATGTTGCTGATGGACGACAGCTCAGGTTGTGTCGTGCCTGCAGTAAAATGGTAAAACCCATTCTGATTAAGCTCACTCTCTTTCTCAGGCCAGCAAATTTCCAATTTACTGTCGGCTGCTGAAAGCATTCCAGGACAAGCTCCTTTTTGTCCTGTTCGTACTTACGGATTCCCTCGGTGCCTGGACATCTCTCTCACCCCCTCTCTCTGAATCAGTAATTCTAATTAAAACTATTCAGTGTGATGTCTTGTCAATATTCATGCCTTTTTAAAACAGCAACTCTGTTTTACTCCAAATACCCTTAATTATCTAGAAAATCTGTATCTAGCTACAAGTAAATGCATCCGTAAGAGCATGTAGACCAGTTATTAGAAATAAACAGAATGACCTGTTCATTAGGAGTAAACACGATGAATGTTTAGCATTCCAGTTCATCTATCTAAACTACTATTTCCATTTGGACTGTAGTTGTGACGTGTAAATCAATGCCCCGAGAATAAAAATGCTTTGTCTAATAATCCTTTGTGCCAGGGTTCTCTACAGCTTGTTAGTCTTGCTTTGCATCTGTCAGTGGAAGTTGCAGTTGAGAAAGAGGGAGCTCAAGGAAAGAAACGAGTGTGTTCTGTGTGGGAAGGAGTCTTCCGCTGTGGGCACCCTGTCTCTCCTCTCCATCGTAGACTGCACAGTAAGGTTGCTTTGCATGCACAGCTTCTGTTATGTTCTCTTGAAACAGCTTAGAGGATGGCATAAAGTTTCATTTGTTCCTGAGGAGCCCCAAAGGGCTGTAGAGTCTCTGAGCTGTATTCACGCCACGAAAATGAACGTGTGAGAAACCTCCACAACAGGATCAGTAATTATTTTAGCTGTCCTTTGTGTTTTGCCACACATCCAAAAGGCAATCGTGTGAAGGCAAGTGTCCCTTCCTGGCTGGAAATCAGTGTGCCTCGGACCAAGATGACAGCACGCTACGTGCTGACTGATGAGTGCCTCTCCCTGGGCTGTCGAGGTGCTCCTCACTCATTATCCCGGTTTATGTAGCTTGACATGAGAGCTTGGATGTCATCCCAGCAAGGTGGCATGGCTTCGAGCCATGGTATTTTGCTCACATAATTTTGCCAAGTTCATCTTAGCAGCTTTTCGTGATCTGGTTCCTCTTGATCTGCGTTGCCAAACACTGCACAACGTGCCAGAGGCAGTTTGGGTAACACTTTGGTGTCAAAGTTGACTACAGAAAACTTCAGCATGCCTTTGGTAATGTCAGCTCTTTATCAGGTAATTAGGACTCTGCAGAGTTCGAGCAGGACATCAACAAATAAATTGTCATTAATTAGATACCAAATAATTAACTAGGCTGCTGGAATGCAACTTGATTTCCTTCACCATGACCATTATATGGTTATAATAGGTTTTACTAATTATTAAAATTAAAATTCATCAAACCAGTAGATGTTGACTGGTGGAGCAAAACGTTTGGAAGTCCCAGACCCCAGCAGCAGTGGTGTACCGTACGGGAGCCTTGGCTGGGTGCCCTTGGCTGGGTACAAACGGGGTGTTTGGGCTCGAAGGGACTTCTCCTGGCCAGCTGGAGGGGGACCGAGGAGGTGCAGTGGCATGGGTGTGCGTGCTGACCTGCAGCCGGGCTGCAGGCGGCTCTGCAGGGCACCACCAAGGCTCCACCGTGACCTGGCAGTCGGGGTAACCCTAACCCTAACCAGTCGGGGTCAGCACAGCACACCCGAGAGAAGCAGATGGCTTGTGTAGCCCAAGGGAGCAGCTGCAAAGACAGACCTCAAGGGATAGGTAGAGCTTATTCTGGAGGAAAAAGAAAAAAAAGGCTAAGTGAGACAAAACCCTCTGGCCTTCTGGTATGCTAGAAACATATCTGTGAACGTATGCATACCGCGTGTAAGTAGTTAGGTAGACCTAGTGAAAAGTTCTGACCGAAAAAGCATTTTGTCAGCGTACTGTGTCAATGAATGTTTCATGAAAGTGTTTTGATTTCTTTGGGTTTTCCTGCAGAAAAACATTGATCATGGTTTTGGGTATTTCTGGTGAAAAAAAATTCTCCCTCGTCCAATTTATTTTATTTCCTGTTCCTTTTTGCCACAGGAAAAAGAACAGAACATTGAAAAGTTACAACGTCTTCAGCATAATAAACCATTTTCTCATACCCTTTGTTTCACAATACACTGCCAAAAATGACATAGAAAAAATACCAAAAAAAATTGCAAGCTGAACAAAAATAATTTATTTTGAAGTTTCTCAGAAGACATACATTCCTTTTTGGAAAAGTACTGTTTTGCTTTTTTGTATGTAAGCTAGAAAAATGTTCTGATACCGCTAGGCTACTGTTGAACAAAAACGATTTGTATATAAAGGGCTGGGTGAATTTTGAACTTCTTCTTGTGTTGCAGAATTTTCTATCAATATTTCATCACAAAAAGTCATTGCAGAGCCTTGCTTTGAGTCTGGCTTTGCTGGAGCAGGTGAGCTATCTCGTGTCATTCTTCGATGGTTTTCTCTGCTGATAAAAGTTAGATAGGAGAACGAAAAGGGTATAATGCTTATAGCTACGCAGAAACACAAGGAGAGAATGAAAGACCTTTAGTCCCGTTTGATATGAATTCTCTTCCCTTCTGCCTTCAGGAGTCCCTCCTCCTCAAAGCGAGCCACAAGCCCGTGTCCCCCGATTCCTGCGGCTCCCCACTGCCTGCCGGGAGGCACCGCAGCGGGCAAATCCTGCCCGCGACCACCCTCTGGGATCCCCGCTTTGAATGGGGCAGAGCGGAAAGGAGGTGCGCTGGTAAGTGGTGCTGGGGGCTTGGGAGGGAAGTTTCCAGTGTGCTCCGGGCCAAATGCGGATGTCCGTGTTCCTTAGGAAGATTATCCAGTTTTTCAGCTGAGCTTTCCTCAGCTAGCTAGGATTTATGTATATATATATATAGAATAAAAGCTCTCCAGTGCCCTCACCACACCAAAATACAAAAGTTCACCTGCGGAGCCGCTGCGCAGTGCGGCACGGCCAGCCAAGAGCGGCTGCAGCAGCGCGCCAGGCCCAGCCCCAGGAAAACGGGGCGGTTACAAGGGCAGTGGGGGGTTTGGCTCAGCTATCCGCTGCCTGCTCCTCGCAAAGCTCTTCCAAAACCTGTCGGTGCCTCTGACTGTCACGCTGCATTTGGAGACCAGCTCCAAGAAATGACTCAGGGCCCATCTGTGTTGCCAAACAACTTCACTCTGCTCCGGTTGCTCGCTGCCTGGCTGTCCGTGCCGGACGCCGTTCTGAAGGCAGCCAGCTACTTCCCTCCACGAGGCAGCTCTCCGGGGCCTGCTACCACAGATGCCATCTCATCGTCACGCTTGTTTCGCGGCTCTAATGAGCTGTGAAACGTCTCTGGTATTATCTCAGCTATCTTGGACTAATGTCAGCGTTCGGCTTTAGGATTCCCCTGTGGGTCCGGCTGGTGTGCAGCACAAACCAGGCCGTGGCGGTCAAGAGGGAGCTAGTCCTGAGCAATGCCCAGGTCCCCTCTTGGATGGGGATCGTGCTCATAAACAGAGGGTGTGAGCTAGAGCACCCTTCTTCTGTCATCCGTTTTAGAAGAGAGTGGTGGTTACTGATGTTACCATGGGCATTCAACTTCAAACGCTGAAGAATCTCAAGGCAAAAAAAGAAAGCACCTCTGCCATCTGAGACACCTCCTCGGCAGGTTACCTCTGCGGGAAGCGATTTCTAGCACGGCCATGCATTGCTGAATCATGATTTGTTTCCTTGGATCTAGTTACCTATTTTTTATGAAAGCAGGGCCCTGGGGCCTTGAGATGGTTGGTCGCCAGAGGAAAAAAAAATGTTACTTTAGTTGTGACCAAGGCACATTTTAGTAACAAAAATTTACAGCATACTGTGGAGATAGCTTTGTATGGGAAGCCACAGCTCTATTACTTTTTTCTAGTTTTGTCAACTAATATAGCCTTTATTAACAGCCTCTCTACTCTCTTGCCGAGCAATTTATTTTTGAATGTGTTATAAATAGCCGATGCTCTAGATCAGGTCAGCACCCTAGGGGAATAAGTACATGCCACTTATATATTAAAAGTTAAATTCTGCCCTGCCTTGTACTCTGCTGAGTGCAGCATTAGGGGAGGTGCAAGGCAGGAAAGAACACGATGCTGTGTATAGAAAACAATTTTAAAGAGTTATCACATTTTTAGAAACCTTATAATAAGGTCAGTTCATTTCAACAAATGACCAGTAATTAATTCTACAGAAGATGTCAGAAGGCAGCAAACTCTAAACAGCATGCTCTAGCTTGGATCTTGATGTTAGAAGTGCCAGACCTGAGAGTAAAGTGCTTTGAAGTTATTCGGTGTTGGGTGGGTGATGTGTCGTGGTGAAACAGATAACGGGGCAGGGAGAGAGCTCTGAGCCTCCGCTGGCCTCGCTGGGGAAGGGCCGAGGAAGGAGCTCGCAGCAGTCCAGCTGCTTGGGGCAGGGCTCATCTCCCTGCCCGAAGCTGGCTGGCGTGACCTGCTGGCACAGTGCCCCTTTCTGTGCCTGATTTCCTCAGGATCCTGTAGGGATTCTGCAGGTAGGAGGAGAAGACATGAGGGATGCCTATAACTGTATGGCTGTTCTGTTGTTTTTTCCTGAAATGTTAAGAGCTGGTCATCCAGCGCAAACCACTGTGCCAGCTGCCTGGGACGGCTGCCCTCTTTGCTCATGCCCAGGAAAGAAGAGTTGTCTTTTTCTCCATCCTGCTACATTTCCTGGAGCACTGATCCCTGTTGTGCAACTGCTGCCTGCACGGGATCGGTGTCACAAGGCTGCTGAGAAGGAGATGTAACCCAAAGGAGAATCTGAGAAACATGCTGACCTCTCCACAAGCTGCACATCACCCTCTGGTGCTTCAGTTTGGCTCCTCACTTAGAGATCTCTTGATTCTAACCAAGAAACCAAAAAAAAAAAAAAGTGAGATTTGAAGCCACTGTGATCTGGTGTCCACCACTATCCACAGGTGAGACAAAGTCCCTCTCATCACTGGCTGTGGGAATTGTGCTCCAAAATTAACAGCAGTGAACTCTTTAAAATTGCTGAAGTAAGGTAATGTACTCCTTTCCCATAGTGAAATATTGTCTAGATATTGGTGAAAAACCCTTCAGCCTATTTTGACCCTATGGAAGGTCAAAAGTAAAACTGAACTGATTCAACACTGCATTTTTTTCTTCCAAAGGATGCTATTCATCCTTTGCTTTAGCAATCCAGCATAGAAGAAAACAGCATGACTAGAGCCAAGGAGAGGAGTTGAGCAAGTGAATAACGACAGCACAAATCAGCAGTAAAGAAGCAGTCTGCTGCAGCACCTGTACAGAAAGCCCGAGGCCAGCGAGGAAAGTGGCAGAAAGATTGCAGTGGGAAATGGCATGGGGAGCACCATATGCACTGAGCACCGAAACGCTGAGAATGGCATTTTCGGCTCTCCTAAAGATGGAGCAATGTCTGTGTCCTTGAGTAAGGTCAAAGATGGATAGACCAAGACCATACTTCTAATGTCAGGCAAGTGCCGCTTTGCTTTCATTTAAAATAGTGTCTTGGTGCTAAGCAGGCACTGCATTTCTTCACAGGGATGCAGCTTTCTCTGTGCAGATAGGAATCTAGCACGGCTGTTGGGTATTTCTTTAGATGAGAAACGAGTATCAATATGGTTGCACAAAGTTTACAATAAAAACCAATCCATTAGTCAATGTCAATCCAGCAAATTAACCATTCTGAATGCAAATCAAGGAGAGCTTTTGTTTTGCTTTGTTTGCTGTGTTCTTGTTTTACCTAGGGTTTGATTCAAAAAAAGGTTTAAAATGGTAATATAGTTGAATGAGATTTTCAACATGGCCTCTGCTACTACTAATAGGATGCATAAAATCTGTGTAATGCTAGATTTTTCTCCTGTATGTTTTTTTTATTTTTCTTCCTATATTTGAGTTTCCCCAGTCTGCTGAGTTTCTCTCGTTGGGATAAAATAAAAGAAAATGTATTCTGGTTGAAATCAAAATTGGCCATTAAGCCTTCCCATAGGATGGAGCGTTAAGGTCCCTTCACCAAATCAGGCGGAAAGTAGGTTATTGCCTTTCCTGGTTTTTGTTTTGTTTTTCCTACTTCTTGTTTTAAATAAGTACTCATAAAGGATGAAGGATGACCATTGACACCCCCGACTTTGCTTTGGTACCTAAGTCAGGGAGACAGTTCATGGTAGAGGGCCCCAGAGGCGGTTCCCAGGTTTCTGGTTGGGGTGAACTGATTTTATCCCTCAGGCTTTCCTCCTTTAATAAGGACCTTTGAATGACCTATATATTTGGCTTTTTTTTTATGTTATTTGGTCAATATACCATGTTGTGAGCCTAGAGCTTAAGTTCAGTGAACATTTGCTGTTGATTTCCATGCGGTGGGGAGCAGCCAGTGCCCTGAGGATAAGGGGAAGTGCACCCTGGGGCCAGGCAGCACCCCGAGGGCTTGGCCCGAAAAGCTCTACCGGCGTCCCACGGCTTCTCCATGCATTTCCTGGTGACTGCAAAGCGTTTTGCATAGATCTCCCTTTCTTCTGACCTGCATGTGAACACGTGCAGATCAATCAATGAAGCTCGAAGTGCTCTTTTATGAACATTATGTTTCATTATTCTTTTCATCTGTTCTGGGCGGAACAAGTCAACTCCAAGAAAGAAATTTTTGGGGATGATTGGAAACACCTTAGTTATTTATTTATTTTCTTGCTTTCTGGTTTTCAGAAAGCAGTACATATAAATTGGATGTTGTCTGTACATGGGGCTGCCATTTTCCATATATAACCGAGGTGTCGTGCAGCTCATTATTTCATAATGTTTAGAAAAAAGCATCGCTGTCAACAACCAAAGCTTGACTGTCATTGGTTTTATTAAAAGCACAAATGTTTGATCTTTTGAAGAAAGAAAAAAAGAAGTCAGCTCCTCTATTTTTTAAAACACTTTGCACTTGGTCTTATCTCAAGGAATCAAAAAGTGAAAAATCTAACCTGACATTATACATTTTAGTGGCCCCTAATAGCCAGTCACTCCACCAATTTCTCTAAGTTTATCTTTAATCTACTACTCCCAAACTAATTAAGGGCTGAATGCCTTCGGACTGATTTTCATTTTGTCTAGAGTTATTGCGACATTTTTACTACAAATTCTTTTTCAGTCTAATTAAATTCCTGCAGCATAAATGTCATTATTAATATCATCACCTTTGGTGGACTAACTTTGCTTTGGTCTCCTGTTAACTGTGCATTGTAGAATAACTCCCTTCCTTCCTGGTTAATATTTGAAAAGTTTGGCTTGAAGTAAGAACATCTCGAGGCTTAGCATAGACAGAGAATCCATTAATATAAATATATTAATTCAAATTGATGGGTCTTATTAAAAAAATCCAGCAGTTATGCTTTTATATTAGTTTTCAGAAGAATATTTCAAAACTCATTTTAAACTTTTCTTTTTATCTTCAAAAAATCATTCCAGGATGGTGAGAATTCTAATAGCTTGAGGATTAAAAGTAATTCCCACTTATATGGCTAAAATTTCCAATCAAGTCATTAATGTAGCTGGCAAGGAGACTCACTAGAAGAGTGTTGGCAGGACAGCAGAAGACTGCAAAAAATGAATACTCCTTTCTTCAACCTGAGCTTCTGTGGGCTCTCTACAGAGAATGGGTCATCGTGCCAGGGATGGTGGGAGCTGGGTGCAGGACTCACAGGCAGCTCCTTTTGTCCTTAGGAGGTAAATATTATTAAAAAAAAAAAAAAGGCATAATCTGTCCGTTAGATTGGCTAGTCTTGATAATTTCTTGTTATTAGTGATCTTAATAATGATTTTTTTTAGCTACAAATTCCTCAGTCAGAAACAGAGATTTTCTGAAGGAAGCTGGTAATGTTGGATTACCTCTTGTGGGCAGTGTGTTAGGAGTAAATCAACAAATTGATTCCTTGTCTAAAGAATCGATTAATTTCTTAAGGTGAAGTTTTGATCTTTGATCTCCCAAAGTTTTGACGAGCGTTAGTGGTGTTAGTGGTGTTGCAGGTGCAGACGTCCAGAGCAATCTATTAAGTTAACAGGCAGTGAGAGTTTGAGATTGATTGCTATAAGCATAGCATGAAAGCGAAGACTTGTTTTGTAGATACAGAGAACTCAAAGTTCTGGCGTAAGTGCAGGGATGCGTGTTACTACAGAAATTGTACGCTTAAATTCTGATTAGCTAAACAGAAGAATAAAACACTATCCAGAAAGGCGAGGCTGAAGAAGCGTCGGAAGGCTGTGAACTCCGCACGGGCTAGTGGGGAAGACGCGGTGCCCGATAGCACAGCCTGCATCATCTACGTGAGTAGTTGTGATGCACATAGTCCATGGAGAGCCGGTGCCTGCTGAAGCAGCCCTGTGTAACGTGTGGCCAGAAGTTCTCCAAAGCCTGATTGAATTGCCAAGGTACTGTACTGAAGTAAATGCACTTCAGTAATTAAATTGGTCCGATGCAGTTGGTACCTTATACAATTATTTTTTTTCCTTGCGTTCTTGCTGAAATTTTGACTACCACTGAACAAAAAGCCACACTTCCAGAAATTCCTTGGTGCTCCCCGAATTGTATACGTAAGCCCTCGATGCCACTTGTTTCTCTATGTCTGTCACCACGAGGGTTGAAAGGGAACGGGATGTCTCACAAACGCTTGAATGTCCTGGTCCCAAACTGTAAGCTGTGCAGACTGTCTGAACACACCCCCTTGGCTGAGAAATCCTTGGGTCTGACTTTGAGCATAGCGTGGTGGTTTATCTGCTAAATAAAATCTAAATGATGAATGTTGATATTTTAATGAAATGTAAGTTTGGGGATTTCACATAAGAAAGCTGCTGTCACTGCTTTAATTTATATGGGGACAGTTATGTGCAGATGGTATATACAGAGTTATTTCCTGACTGCAGTCCAAAGTAAGTTGATTTGTGGTTTAATGACTTTTATCAAAATGAAATAAGCATTTGATCTTTGGATTTGATCTGGCTATATCTGCAGCTGCTACACCGCTACAGCAATTACTTCCAAACTGGGCTTTTTGCCCAGGCAAATGGAGTTCGTCCTTGTTTCATGTCTCATTGACTGTCCTGATAATACGCGCTGTGGTGCTGGAGGTTTTTTCTTCCTCTAAATTTGATAGGTGTGAAAACTTAAGTAGTATGAGAGTAATGTCCTTTTTTTTTAGTGCCTGTGTTGTCTAATTATAATACGTTCACCACCACTGGTTAATTTTATCTTGAAGCTGTTCCTAACTAAAATTGAGTATAAGGATGTGTAATTTTCTCTACATAATCCTGCTATGGCCTTTTTATAAAGAAACAGACAATTCATTTATGAATTCTAAATCTAGCAACTGTAGCGGTAATCTTCACATCTGTCTGTCTGTTTTAAGGAAGGAATTGTAGTGCTATCTTGTATACCCATACTGGACTAAATCCACTCCTAATGTATTTCCTTTGAAGGCAACAGAGTTATACTAGGAATAAATTTACCACCTTGCATCCCTTTCTGAAATAGTGCTCTTTCGCACTACTGGCTAATTACTTACAGCCCTAAATTGCAGTGTGCTAGCATTAGCAGTTCTTTTTCCAGGACAGCAATTCTTTCTTTATTTACTGTTTGGGACAAGATTCCCCCAAGTTTAGCCCCAAAAGCTCCTGGTGAGAGATGGCGGGTAAGATGAACATTTCTTAGGGCTTGATGCTGCTGGCTGTTACTTTCATGAATCGCCCCAACTCGTGCCAGCTGTGTTTCTGACAAGCGTCTAGGAGATAGCAGCAAACTTGGCAGCATAAAGCCAGCTCACCTGGGTGAGGATCAGCAAAGAAGGCTTCTGCTTGGGTTGGCAGCATGCAGTGTGCTCTCTGGATGAGGTGATGCTCTGCAAACAACTTATAGATACAGCAAGCAGGGCTCAAGGCTGCGGATTCACAGTGGCAAGTAGCCGCAGTCACAAAGAGTTACAAAACAAATTAAACATTTTTGTTCTCCCCTTGTTTAGAGTCACCTTGGGCGAAAAAGCACCATGCGTTGTTTCATTAGAAGCTACGTCTTAAATTGTCATTCTTTTTTGTTTGTTTGTTTGTTTTGGCAGGATGTTTCCTGTAAAGAGACATATGTGATAAAAGGGAAATAACTGGAAGGGGACGGGTGAATGTGTTCCCTGTAGATTTGTGCTCCTACCAGTGACTGTGTGAGAAAATGGTTAGTCATGAGTGCTCGGGAAGGATTGCCTGTGCCAGGGCTGCTGCTATATCCTTAGCAAATCAAACTCCTTGTGTAGTACTCGCTTCTTAATCCAGGAAAATTAAAACCACCAGTGATAGCTACATTGTCTAGCCATCTGCTCTTCCAGGTGCTCCCATGCCGGATCAGAAATGAAGTGATGTGACCTAGAATCCTGCTGCGTCGCTGGGATGATTCCCAGCACAGTCCCAAGCTTCAATCTTCTGCATGACATCAGATAAAGTAAACACCAAGATTTGATTCAAGAGCATATGTCCATTGCATAATTCATTAGGATTCTTCTCAGGAGCTATTTTTAGATATTTTTTTCAATCAGAATTAGAGGGTGACGATTACTCAGGAAAAAAATATGGCAATTCTCAGAAAAAAAAAATGTTTAGGTACTTCTGGGTCTGAAGGCAAGCTTGGTCATTCAGTTGTCAGCATTTCTTAAATAACCACTTTGGTCTCGGATAGTCCTTTCCTGGAGTTTGGGTGTGAGATGGCGTAAATCCAGTAGTGGCACGGGAATCCTGCTCCTTTTTTACTTAACACTGCTACTAAATCCACTGCCAGCTCAAAAAGTGTAATTATCATCTGACACCAGTTTCATAGCTGTATAACTCCATTGCCCTGCGTACAGTTGTTCCTGACTTCCAAACGTGAGAAACATTCAGAACTATTTACCTTCTGTTTTGCAACTTCCCCACTAAATGCCGGTGCTGCTTAGCAGGTGAAGTAAATTGTTAGCCTACCAGGCTGTGCAAACTGCTCTGTGACTGCAAATCATTGCAACACTCACAGCTTGTTCTCTTGTGTCAGCAAGAAAATTTGAAATGCGTTCAGCTTGTGTGGGACACCTGGGATGTGTGTTGTTCTCTAATGAAGCCATTGCACGCACCCTTTTCCGTGCCTCATTTCACCTGACATGCAATTTGAGCCAGTGGCTGGGTGGTTGTTGTGCTGTAAGAAAATGTTTTTTCTTTTTTTTTAAAAAAAAAAAAACAACACCCCAAAACCATATTGTACAGTGTGAGTCACTGAGACAAAATGGGAGGAGGAGCTATTTTGAGGGCTTTTACATCTTCCTTATTGCTAGGAGACTGCTTCCCATGAGCGCGGTGCTCTTGAGGCTCTCAACAGCTGCCTCATTTGTACAGCAGGGTTGAGGGCAATTTACAGAGCAGCTTTGTACAAGGAGGAGAAACAAACTTGGATGGGAGCTTACTGTCATTTCTCAGGCTTCCTGAGATGAATGCAAAAGTGTATTGGAGACAACTGCTAGTGTCAAGGAGAGCAGCAAGCCTGAAACAGCAGGGATCTGGGGCGGATCTTGGCACGTTACCCAAGTGTCGGGACAGCCAGGGGTTGCTCCCTGCAAAGAGCTATTTCAGGCCTGGGATTCAGAGGAGGAGGGTGCTTTGCACATAGCCTTGCTGCTGTTAAAGCAATAAAACCATCACCTATCAAAAAAGGAGGATACTGGGGGCAAATCTTGGATTTTGTTTCTAATGCACCCTCTGCTGAGAGTTATTTGCAGGTATTGGGTCTAACATCAAGGGAGGTAAGACTGCCAATGCATCGTTTTGCTCTGAAGTCATGAGACTGGTGCACGTTTTATGTAAGCAAGTACTCAGTCACATTAACTTTATGCATCTGAGACTGTATTTATGATATACTAAATCCAACTTTATGCTCCTCGTAGCAATCAGACATGTTGTGGTCCTTTGAAGCCAAGCACTGAACGGTTACAAGCTCAGCCTGCTGGTTCGGAAAATGCTGATGGGTCACTTCTGTGCAGCCAAGGCTTGGACTTCATTGGGTTTTGTCCTCCTGCCCATCAACACGAATGGTGCAAG
The DNA here is from genome assembly GCF_040182565.1 of Anser cygnoides. Classification (NCBI taxonomy): domain Eukaryota; kingdom Metazoa; phylum Chordata; class Aves; order Anseriformes; family Anatidae; genus Anser; species Anser cygnoides. The sequence continues at coordinate 4,428,914 of NC_089882.1, forward strand.
TAATGACAGCTGCAGTACCTGGTGCTTTAGTATGATCTTGGTGCGATTATGTATTTACCAGGTCTGGGTTACATTTGTAGTGCTAGCGAAGCCACTAGTGCAAAAATGTAGTATTACCAATCCTGAAGGTCAGCTCTGGCTCGTCCCTGAAGGTTGGTCCAGGAGCTCCGTGGGGAATTTATGCTGTGAGCCATCGGTGCTTTGAGTCACACCAGAAGCAGATGCTCAAAGCAGCCTTCAGGAGAAAGTGTGAACGGCAGCCAGGCACCACACGTGACTCCAGGTTATAAAATTCTCACTTGTGATCGAAAATTGTTTTCTGGGAACCACAGATTTAATAAGGCACCTGAAGTAATCCGATTGTGTTTGGGATTATAAATGGACAAATCTCCTAGGGTTGTAGTCATGGCTGAGTAAAGCCTAGAAAAAAAAAAGAAATCTAGGTAATGAGAATTGTGTGAATTTATCATCCAGAAGGGAGTTACTGAGACAACTGTGTAATATCTCTTATTGTATTTTTCACGCTAATGCCAGATGGCCAGGAATGGGATCCCCCATGTTCTCCTTCTTGTCTAAGAAGACAGGAAAATCAGGAAAATGTCCATGATGGTATTAGTTGGCTGCCTGATAAGATGAGTCACTGCTTTTGATTGCTAAAATAATTAGGACTGTTTTCTAATTTGATAACCACGATAAATTTTTCCGCTCCTTATCCCTAGTTTTGGGTTTCCAGCAACAGTTCATCAGACCCTGCCCTTTTCATGTCCCCATTCCAGTCCTGCCCCACAGATCTCCAGCTCCCAGTCACCCTTTTGCCTTCTCCAACTTCGCGTTCTCCCCTCGCGCTCCCTGCTCGTGACTAATGCACATTTTACGAAGGGCAGCCAAACGTCAGGTGCCGTCAGCACCGTGCTGTATAAATAGACCAGCAGATGTAAACAGTATGTTAGAAAAGCTTTACTCAACAAAAATTAATAGTTACAGGAGCCATCTCCCGCACGCCCCAAGGCAGGCCAGATGGCCTGTGCCAGCGGGGGCTGCCAGCTCACGGCCGGCCCCGGCCTCGCCCCGGGGCCTCTCGCTTGGTTTCTTCCCGCCGGTGGGGCGCTGCGGTCTGTAGTTCTTTTTGATTTAAATTCCCAGAAGCTGGGAGCTGTTTGCAAGTGCTGACCCCAGTTAGGGAGCACTGGCCGTGGGCCGTGTGGCTGTGCCGCAGAGCGCGGTTGGGATGGTCTTCTCCTTGGGGCCACGTCCAGAAGGAGCACCAGGCTTTCGTCTCTTGCCACGACAGCAAGGCTGTCACAAGATGAAGCTCTGATAAGAGGTTTCCAGCAAACTGAGTGTGTGTGCCTAGATGCTTTTGATCAGGGACTGGTCCTTGTCACTTCCTTGTCTCTGTCTGGACTTTGAAAGCGCCTTTGATCCGTCTGTGCCAATGAGATGGACTTGTATGAAGTCTTTGATCCTTTCTTTGGGTAGACTGTGCCCAGGAAACTTGACAGGCTCGGGTTATTTCTGAGGATTTCTTCCATTTTAGGAGTCATGAAAAGCAAGATTGAGCAGCTCTTTCTGTTTGTGCTATCTGAGTAAACCCAGAACAGGCCATTTTACACCAGTTGGTAGGCTGGTGTACCCATCCCTCTGCCCCTCTCATCATCTGTGGGACCATGCCGTGCGTTACCAAGCTCAGTCCCAGGCTCAGTTGTCCTCCAGCTACAGGATGAGATTGTGCTAGGAATCACAGGAGAGGAACCACAGGGAGGAAATTTTCAGGTGTAGTTTTAAGAAAGATGAAAATTTTGGCAGTGTTTGAAAAATACTGCTGCAGGTTCATTGACAGGCACAGACTGCCTGGATGAGATGAGAGCCCATCAGGTGTGCCCATGCAGGTGTGGGTGCCCTCTGCTCAGGTTTTATTTTGGGGGTGCTTGGCTCACTGTATGATGCCATGCTCCCTGAAATCATGGGGTGTGTTGTACGCTCAGTCTGTGTGCACATCTATTTTTGAGCTATAACGTGCTGCCTTTCCTACCCAGACAGCGTACCAAAGCAAGTTTGTTCCTTAGCAAATACCAGAAATAACTGGCTAAGTAAAAATGTGTTTCTAAACAGCCTTGTTTGTGACAAAATTGTGAACTAAATCTTCACACGACATCAGGGCTGCAAATATTCGAGTCACATTCGGACAGCAAAGCCAACGGCACGCAGCTTTAATTACAATATTTCTCTCAAACAGACTTTCTCTCATGTTTTTCTGAACATTGTTTAAAGAACTGATGAAAGGGCTGAAAACTTTTCAAACTTTCCTTTTCTTAGGGTCTCTTCAGCTCAGTCTTTCATCACACAGTCAATAAACAGTTGAAAAGGGCTCTTCTGAACTGCAGCAGGAGGGAGGAGGAAGAAGGGAAAATTAATGATATCACCAAACTGAAAACTCTTTCAAGTTCCCTTTAATTGCAGAGGGCACAGGCAGCTCATTCAGTTCTTAATTCTCTGATCTCTTGCACTCCCCGAAGGGACCGTGCCTCTCCTCCCACATTGCAGGCATTTTTCCTGGAGTGGCTGAGCCCGGTGGCAGCAGGGTGGACGCCCGGCTCCTTCCCTGGGGCTCCTGAACCACGGCTCCAACACCATCTCCTCCACCAATTTTCCATCACCTCCACCACTTTTCCTCACCCTTCCATTGCGCTCTTGCTGTTGATGTCCCCCCAGACCCCCACCTGCCCGTGCAGCACCCGAATTTAGGGTAGGACTTTGTGTTCTTCACCCTCCTGCGGTCCCACGCCAGGGCTGGTCCACCCAACCTTTGCCTTCGCAGTAAGAAAGACTAAAGTTAGATGTCCTTTAAACAAAGCTTTTATCACCTGCTTCAAGACTTCGGGGCCTTTTGTGCAGCCCTGGGCTGCCCAAACCGTGACCTTTCCCCCGTGGGTGCTGGGTGCCTTGGCCCCGTGCAGGCACCTTGCTGCTGGTGGCGTGCGGCACCCGCCTCGCAGGGACGCCTCCGTCTCACTTCGGCACCTGCACAGCTGTCCTCCCCATTTCCAGTCTTTCAGAGAAAAAGATAAAGTCTTTAGAGCAGCAGGGAGAGGACGTGGGAAGGTAAATTACATTTAGGCTGATTGTATTTAAGCTCGATAATGAAGACCAGCGTGCACACAGAAAGAAGCCTTTTGTCAAGCTGGCGTTATTTTAGGAGCCTCTTCTAAACAGTTGGCTTCCTTAAGAACAAATTACAACACTTGTTGGAGCTTTGTGAAATACCACGTGTGTTAAAATGTCCTTAAGCTCTATCTTGCTGCGTGAGCTGCCAGTCCTGCTCACACCCAGCCTGTGGCCACAGGTGCTGCTGGCTCGGCGCCTCGCTCACCCGCCTGTGAGATGGGACACGAGCTGTGCATCCGAGCAGACCGAGGTTAAAGAGGAAAAAAAGCAAAAGTGCCAGGACTGTCAGAATATTGCCACTGCCCACCGAGGAGATGCTCAACCAAACGCACCACGTGTCTGCTGCCTGCGTTTGCCTCCTTGGAAGTATCAGTGCGACGGGCTGGAAATTGCTCCAAGAGCCGCTTCCACCGTCTGAAGGACTGAGGATTGTGATTGCGGCAGGTCCAGGGGCTGAAACATGAAGTATAAAGCTTTAAATTCAACTTGCACTGAGAAGTATGACCAATAAAGAGAACAAATTCCCTTAAAAAATGGGATTACAGAGGCCGATGGGAAGAAATATTTTGAAGGAAGTTAAGCAGAAGTTAATCAGCTTTATACAATTTGTTTCCCTATTCTTCCTGGACTGGCTTGCTCCAGCGACAGCTGCTTTCAAGGTTTACGGCCATGCCTATGGGTTGGAGGGCTGGAACTGGCAGCAGATTGCCCTACAGAATAATGTCTAACTGGAAAACTAGCTGAGTACATAACTTACAGATAATACGATCACATCAAAATAAGTGGAATACAAACTCTTCTTATTCAGTCTCCCTGCCACTGATGTGAGCCACTGGTCACCTCTCCTCCCGCCGAGGAGGGGACGAGGAGCACGGGACGGGGTGAGATGGTGAGCCTACTTTTTTTTTTGTTTTTTTTTGAAGTTTGCATTTCCAAACTTCAAAATGGTCCAGGGTTGAACCCAAAGTGGCTAAGGGAAGCAGTCACAAATACTGCATGCAGTACAACTGGTGGCGATGCAGGGTCCTGACGTTGGCATTCCATTTGTTATCCCTCGCTTGAGCAATTCAGTGGGCTAACACGAACCGGCTTGAGGTTTTCTTGTTGCAAATTCCTGGCTTCACCAGGTAAGCAGTATGTCAGGTCTGAAATACATTCCGCGTGGCTTGGAGGGGGTCAGGCCACTGCTGCCGAGCCTACCAAAAAGTAGCTCACAGACTCGTGCGGAGTGCAGATAATACTGGTTTCGCTGGTTGCATCGTGTTACGCAGCGCGGCCTTGCAAAGGAGGAAATTACTCCATGGTCTCAGTCAGTATAAAAGCTGCCGTGTCATTTAACAGAAGCAGTGCCAGAGTTTTTATGGAGTGTAGTTCAGCTCTTTCAAAATTCTGCTGAAGGATGCTTGAGCTAACAGGAGTCACTGTTCTCCAACGAAGAAAGCCATGCCCATTAGCTTTATTGTCAAGACATGGTACAGAGCATTTATTACTTTTGGCTCATGTACAACGTAGGGTTATTCTGTGAGTTTACACAAGACTGTCTATTTGTAGTTGAAAGTGAATTATTTGCTCATTAGTGGTTCAGAAAGGTCTGCCTGCTCCCACTGTGCGAGGCAGCTCGGGCTTCTCTTTGTGATGAAATGTGCTTGCGTTCACCCCTGCTCGACGGAGGCTCGGAGCGTCTTCAAGGTGGTCCAGAGGACGTGGGGTTGTGAGAATCAGCAACTATCGTAAGAAAAATATTCAGCTCTTTTTCTTTTTTGTTGCTCTTGCTTGCAGCACCACCATCCCACTCTGCCTTGGCACCAACGTCCCAGCCAAAAGCAGGTGAGCTTTACACGGGGGATGCTGTCAGCCACGAACCGTCAGCCTGCCTTTTCGGGTGGCCCCCTGGGATGCTGAGCGAGCTCTGGCAGATTGCAAAACTGATTTTCTGAGCAAGTGCTTAGCAGGAACTTCAGCAAACTTTTGGAAAAGCACATGAATTTTCCACTGACCCATATTTATTTGTTTCAAAAACTGCAGCACAGCAACATTATATTATTTTGTCCTACTTTTTTTTTTCTGAAAGAAAATACTTATTAGGCTTTGAACAGGAATATTACCGAAGCTGGTGCTGTACAGTAGGCTTAGCATATTTTTACCTTGCCTTTCTGAAGCACTTGCAGCTCACCATTTTCCTGAAGAATCGTTTCTTAGCATTGGCACCCTCCATACTTTCACAGAGAAACGCGTCCAGAACTGCTCTGCCTCGACACGGGCAATTTTCTGATTTCAGTTAGCTTTTCCTGGTGTGATTTCTGTCCTACAGGAGTGGAACATTTAGAAATATGAAAACTGTATTTTATGGTGAGCTGCAGCAATCCTCTGTGCCAGCCCCACCGGCTGAGGGGTGAGCACAGAAACCATCGGCCTGATGTGGGAGCTGGGCGGACACAGGAACCGATGGAAATTCGAGGCATGGATTGCTGCAGGGGCTGCTTGAATTCCCCCTACCTCACCATTCTATCTGGTTATTTGATCAAACATTAAAACACATCTGTGTTTTTAATATTCAAGGGTAGCTTAAGACAATAACACCTTGGTGTTAGATGATGATTAAACGCTGAATTCTGTCAGGTCCTCCAGCAGATTTAGTCAAATCAAATCGAACTCTAAGTCCTAAAATCTTTATACGTTCTCCAAAATAATGACACCGTAGTACCACTTTTAAAGCCGTGTTGTTCTCTGTTCATAAATAAATGAGTGATTCTTGGATACACCAGTTTAGGAAGCTCCAGCCAGGTTAGTCGTGGCCCCCTCTTGGTGAAGCCATAAGCGAAAAGCCGATTCTTGTGGCTGAGTTACAAAATCGCTAAACAAAATGGAAATGTTGATGTTTGTTATTGATTTTATTCCTTGCTGCCATGGAATGGTGCTAGTGGGAGCTGTTGTAACCAGATTACTTTAAAATTTACTTACAGAATGAGGTGCTTAATTTATCCCCCCTTTTTCCTTTCCTGCAGTGGTATAATTTCAGGGTATCACCTGTGCTTCTTGTAGAACAGCCCTTCTCTTTTTGGTTTTCTCATTGGGCGTGTGTAATTCGTTTGTTACCACTTCATGGGATTTTATTTTTATTTTTTTAGGGGAGTGGGGAGAAAAAGCGTGTTTTACATGCTTTATTCCCTAAAGTAATCACTCATTCATTACGGATTCATTAAAGATGCAAAAATGTTTCAGATTCCAGGAAATATCTGTCAAAAACTGCATTTGCTAAGCATTCCTCTAAAGCTCAGCGTGCTGTCAAGTCACAGCCGTTCGCGTGTGCAGCCTTCATGGGCTTGGGATTCGAGGCAGGCAGGCGGATCCCAGTCTAACTGAGAGCCTGGGAGACGCTGCTGCCTTTGGAGTGATGCATTCGCTCATAATCCTCGGGTTTAAATGGGTTTTCTGATTTGATTCTTCACTGCCTTCCCTGTTTTGCATCAGATCAAATCAGGTGTGAAATGATAGGAAATCAAACCAGTGGGCTCACCTGCCCTCCCACCGCTCGTTCGCACCGCTCGTGAGCGCTGGCAGCGAGCACAACAGAGCGCGAGTAATTAGCCCTTAATTGCCCCTGATTAGTCATACCCAGCATGCCGATATCAGTGGTAATTTCAAGGGGCGATGTGTCTGGGGACCTGCCTTGTCGTTACCTGTTGTTTCTCACCGGGGCTTGGCAGTGAGCATCTCTGAGCACGGCTGTGCCCCCCCCCCCCACACTGACCACGCCACGAGGAGCGGTGATTTTGGGAGAGTTTAGTTGGATAGCAGCAAATCCTGATACCTGCCTCGTTGTCTGGCTGGGGGGTTATAATGATGTATTTGCTCGAGCACCTGAAGTAAATGAATTATATGAAGCCTCTGCAAATGGTCATAAATATGATAGTCTACGTGAGCTGAGGTAATTGCCTGCTTTATATATGTGTTTATCTTCACCGCGTTGCATACACAATGTGCATTATGTCGAAAAGATGATAAAAAGCAGCCGTAATACCTCTGAACTGCATACGTCTTTTTAGTTTATGGCTGAGGCTCCAAGTTATCTTATGCAGTTACCTGCGGCAGGCTTAATGTAAATTAACCTACTTACAAAATGTCAAGGAGCATTAACCGATAATTTCTGAGGCCTACCTCGCTAAATACCAACTCAGTTCTGAAACCTGTAGCTGCACGTTTCATGTATGGAAAATCATGCTTATTCATGAGAGGCTTGTATAAGGGAGTTAATTGCGCGGCAGCCGCAGCTAGCTGCTGCAGACGGTCCTAGAAAACAAGGTGCCGAAAATAAAGTTTCCTTCCCCACCAGGGAGCTCCTGAGGTGGATGTTCAGCGCTTCAGAAAACCAGGCCACGTCATTCCGTGTGTAAACATCGCCTCACTAACCTAATTCTGGACCCATTTTCGACAGAGAACTGGCCTACATGAAAGCCTTTACTGTCGGCACGTCTCCTGGACTTCGACTGAGCGCGGCAGAGGTGTGCCCCCACGCCGGAGCAGCTCCCCCAAACCTCCCTGCTCATTGCAGACGGAAACCTCGCTGTGCTGGGGCTTTGCAGCTCCCCGGCCTGCCTTGCTCCAGTGCCGTACCCCCGGTGTGATGTGCTGCAGCCAGGACTGGCTCCGTTTTCCACAAGGCAGAAGAAGGAAAGCGATAGGGATCGGCACTGATCTTCCTGCATCCACCTCTGCATCTCCAGGACGTTTAGGTAAACACGGAAAAAGAAAACCAGCCTCCTCGTCTGCAAAATGGGGATGATGCTGAGCACCTCCAGCTGAAAAAGGTGAGGCAAGCCCAGGTTTATTTATTTGAATGACTAGAAAAATGCTCGGGGGGTTCCTTTGCCTGTACCCTCCTAAAGCTGGCGGTGGTCATTGCAATGGGCCAGTCCTGAGGAGCCAGAACGAACATTACTTTTTTATTATTATAGACCTGGCTTATACAAAACCTCAGCTTCTCCCTTTGGTGCTTGGTGCCAGGCCCCAGGAAGGTGCTGGCGTCCCCACGGGAAGCTGGGCTCCTCCTGCCCGGGGTGCGAGGCTGTGCAGCTCCTGCTCCGCTCTGCAGCGTGCCTCCCGTCAGGGCTCGTGGGACCGTGCCTGCCTGCCTAAACGGAGCTGCTGAAAGATGAAATTTTAAAGCATTTATAGATTTTCCTTTAATATGTTCTTATTTCTTTTCCATCAATACAATATTCACTTTATCTAGCGCACTGAGGATAGGCATGCTCCCAGAAAACGATGCCGATAATGTTATTTTCATATACAGGTATAGGGATATAAAATGAAAGATTGCCTGCAATGCGCGTGGTGGAAGTAACACAAGCCCCGCCTAGGAAATTTGGCTGTATTAGCTCAGCAGCCTGCAGCTCTCCATGCTCCCATCTTCTGGGCTGCAGCGGGGTGGGGAGGTGTTCCCAGGGCCCGACGTGCAGAGATCGGCTTTGGTAGCGTCAGCAGAGGTTTTACAGCCATTTGGGACCAGAGAGCTCTGCAGTAATGGGTTTCTGTGGCAATGGTGTGGCCAAGCCAGGGATGGGTGTTTGCCCAAGGGGGCTCAGGGTCCTGCAGCCACCCCTGTGGCTCTCTCTTTTAATACCTTTAAAGTGTTGTGTGGTTTGCTGTCTTTTATTTTTAGCTCTCAGATATTGTGGCATCTTTTTTGGGAGATGCTCAGCCTGGCCCTGGGCTGTGAGCAGGGCTGGGACAGGGAGCTCTCCGGGGTCCCTGCGGGGCTCAGCTGCTCAGGGACCCACTGGCCCTGGGCTCAGGGTACGGTTTTGGGGTGGCACCTGTTCCCCTGCCAGCCACCTCGGTGACCTGCGGGGAGACGAGCCCCTCCCCGCTCAGCACCCGCCTGGGGTACTTTGTATTATTTTTTTATTTATTTTAACCATTATGATGGCAGCGCTGAGGCCCTGCGGAAGGCGTTTCCTTCCTCACCTGGTGCTGCAGTTGCTGCCTGTCATTGCCGAGGGCCGGGGCAGGAGCAGGGGCCGGGTGCTGTGCGCCCCAACACACAGCCTGCAGCTTGCCACCGGGATCAGCTCCCCTCCCGCACCAAAGCGGGTGTTAGCGTCACACACCACACCGGTAATCATTTTGCCTTCCCTTGCTTGAAACATAAAAAAAAAAATGCTTTAACCCATCTGCCAAGCAACTGCCTCAAATTAAATTTTGTGATAAAAACAAATGAAGCGTAGTTGAGGAGAGACGAGGGAAACTTGCCCTGAGAAAAAGAAAGATAAGGGATTCCTGGTGATGGTGGTGCAGTGCACGTCGTTACCCGCCGCACGCCCCGCGTCCCTGCTTGCTGCTGCTAGTGCCGGCCTTACAGCACCTCCTTCCCGACCCTCCCTTGTGAGACCTCCCCTCTAAGCCCTTACACACGCAGCTGGAAGATTTAGGCCCGTCGGCTGCCACCAATTAGTCAAAAAATGCACTGACAGGGTGCTGGAGATGAGGCTTGAAGGAAATGCGTTCCACAGAGGCACTTGGATGCCTGCTGAAGATAGCAGAACGTGCCTCCTGTCCCAGGTGGGCTGCCTGGCCATGAAATTGCCCATGAAATGCGAATCTATTGTTTGTCATGCTAATTAGTAACCCAACAACGTTCATTTAAAGATTGCTAGAAAGCACCAAGAGATGTAAGTGTGTTAATGGGAGAAAAATCAAGGAGTCATTTTTTCCAATTATTCGGTATAATATTATTCTTAGCATTTAAGATAATTTAATGCACATCTCAGAAAGTAACACGGGAGTTGAAGGAAAGTTTTAATGTAACTCAGTGTGAAAATAGCCTTCAGAATTTGTTTTACTCAGAGATTTTTGCATCAAAGCTCCTCTAACTATTAATTTCCAAAATTCCAGGATTTAATAGCAAATAAGAAATATTTCAAAGGAACTTTAGAGCTATTACTTCATGAAATACTTCACAAAGCACTGTCCTCTAAAGCACTAGATGGCTTTCAAATGTCATCAAGTGCTTCAAAGAACAGTATTCTGTACAACATTTCTATACAATATTTCTTTTCAGTTTTCTACACTGGGCAGAGCTGACTCATTTCATGTAGCACAGAAACATTTTCAGATGGGCAAAATCAAGTTATTGTTACATTCCAGCAAAATGCTGGACTCAAAGCTGCTTTTGTCTGTTGAGCAGGAAAGTTGGCAGTGAAGGTAGGGGAACTTAGTTAAGGGGTCCGGACCTGGCGCATGCCAAAAGGGGACCCCTGATGGCTACTGGGGAGAGAAGTTCCTCCTTGGATGCTGTAAAAGAAATAGGAAGATAGGAGAAAAAACCCTTTCCTTCCTTCACTGTCTTACCATCCCAGCGCTGAGAAGGATCTGGGCACTTCCAGTAGCCCAGGGTGGCAGAGGGCAGCATTAATGACAGCTGGGATCACACCTCAAATCCCATTACTGGAGCGCTACTAATTGTAAATTCATGCATGCCGAGGACTAATTGCCAGCAGGTGTCAAAGACATATTTCTCTCTGATCTGGGTAGGGGGTAACTTTGTGGTTTTGCTTCTATTGTTCTGCTCTTACCATTGTTCACTGGAACATAAAATGGATCTTCATGGGAAGAAATGGGATAAACAATCTCCCTGTCATCAGAAAAGAAAAGAAAAAATAATCATTTGCCTGTGCAAGACTTCAAAGGGCAAAAATTGTTAATTAGGAAATTACTATTTGAAAAAATATAATTGTAGAGGCCAGACAGTTCTTAAAAGCTAGCCTGTAATTTTACAACCTGCCTGCATTAAAGGGCTGTGCATACTCTGCCCCAGCCATTTACTTGGGCTCCTCGCCTACCTGTGCTGTAAGAAAATGAGTGAGTTTAGACCATTGGTGGAGCTGGCAGTTACCAGGGCCCTCCCAGTCACCACCAGTCCACCTGGCCCCGGGGGCTGACTGGTGGCCGCCCTGCTCTCTCCGTCCGTGGGCACAGGTCCCAGTGAGCATTGGCAGGGTGGAGCAGGAGCTCCTGCTGCCGTGCTGCAGAGGTAAGCCGGGCTCGGTGCTAACTAAATGCTTTAATTAAGGGGCTAGTGCTCACGGAGAGCAAACGGAGAGCAAATGGAGCAAAAGGAGCAAATGGGGAAGGACATCATTTAAAAGGTGACTCCCCCCAGCTCTAAATTGCCTTTTTTCTGTTGTCTTTGTAGAGGATGCAGGGATTGTGGTTTTTGTACGTGTTTGGTACGTGCAGGGCATTCACTCCTCTTGAAAGCGAACAAGCTCGCATTCAATGAGGCACACGAGGAGCACGCATGAAGAGAATTACTGCTGAGAAGTAGCACTCTATAAATTCATGCCTTACTTTGCTCCTTGTCCAGATGGATAAATCCTGATAAAGCTACGAATGAGCTAGTCCTAGGCACAAAGAAACCTATTTAAATAGTCTGGTACTGGTCTGCAGGGTCAAACCCAGCATCGCAACAGGAACAGCTAAATTAGAGAGGAACAGTTTAAAATTCAGGGACTCTTATGGGTTCTTACGACGTGCAAAATATGTCATTTCAATCAACGTATTTGAGAGAAAAGTCGTGGCACTGCTGCAGTAATGACAAAGCAGATGGAGCAGTCAGCAATAATTAACTGCACGGGAAGCACAAGGTTGTCCGACTGGGCTCTTCCAGTAGCTTCCTTACAAGAGTTTGCAGTGCAATAGGTGATGCTACTAGATCTGGTATCCTGACGTGAAAAAAGACTTGTTGGATACTTGGAGTTATAAAATAATAGTGTTGTAGCAATTGTTGTCACCTTCAACAGGAGCTGGGACACAGTCATTAATCGGGAACTGCTCTACAGCACTTATGTTGATGAGAATAGAGAATGGACCTTTTGGGTTTACTTTTAAAAATAAAAACCACTGCCTCTAGCCTTGCATGCCTTTGCAAGCATAAGGCTGCCAGCCCACACACCCCATAAAAAAGCCAACTATTTTTTTTTTTAAATTAGCACCCAACTTCTTGCCAAAGGAAACAGAAGCGAGCCAGTCCTATGAGTTTCTCTATCTCTGATCTCCCAACAAGCCAATCCAGCTAAGTATCAAAAGCAAATGCCTGTGAGGCAGGACATTTATTCAGTGCAGAAGGAACTCACTTATTATGCGCATCTGCTGAACTGTAAGTCTTGACCAGCCATCCAAGAAATGAGAGATCCCTGTGCCCTTAGCATGCCTTATGTTAAAGGAAGGCGGTCGATCTTTGACTGATAGATTTAGTAAATAGAAATAATGCTCATATGCTGTGCCTTATGGCATTCTCCAGTTGCCATTTTTCCAATAAGTAGCAGAGTTAGCACTTGTGCACAGTCACTAGCAATGAGTCCATTGCAAACCAAGATATCAAGGATAGGCTTCAATTATTTCACCTGTATGAAAACAGTTTCTTAATGGTATTATGGATGGCTTTTTGTTTAGGTTTCAATCGTAAAGTAATTAAGGACAAATTTCAGCTCAGTGCAATGACATTTTTCTCGTTTATTCATTCTCTAAAAGAACGGTGCTTGGAGTCACTCACTCTGAGTGTGCTGAGCAAGATCTTTATCTCCTGAAATAGCAAAAACTTGCCTTTGGTCTTCGTCTCTGTATCCATTTTGGACCACGTCAGTGCATATCAGCAAAGTGAAGTAAAAACAAACCTGACTGACTGAAGCACAGAAGAGGCTCTAATGGGCATTTCTGTTTGACAGCTGTCCTTGCCATCGTGCCCATCCGTCTTCTCCAGGCCTAACCAGGTGATTCCTCTGGTAGCAATCTTGCAGAGCCCGCTTTCATGAACAGCAGAAGAGACAGGTTTCCATCTGCATGGGTTTATTTTTCCTTCACTGCAGTTAAAAGAACACTCAGCCAAGCAGAATTTGAAGTCAGTAGCACAAAATAAAGCAGCAAGATCACATGAAGGCAACTGGAGGGAACTGCAAAGGTGTAAGCGATGGACGGAATAGTAATGAGGGAATTAGATAAAAGCCAGGGAACACGTAGCACTTTGAAGAGTAAGAGATAAGCAAAACAAAATGCCCAGTGAATGTCCCAGCAACAGTTTCCCAGCAACAATAAATTCTGCTTGTGATAGGGCAGGCTGAGGAAAAGCTGGGGACCGCTGGTTTTCCGATTTCCTGCCAAAACCCCACGGTCAGCGGCACCATTGCATAATGCTCCGTACGACGTGTAAAAGTTGCATAGGTACGTATGATTCTGTGCAGCAGCTACTGCCAAGGAAATTATTCAGAGAGAGAGAAGCTGACAGACAGCGCTGATGATCGGCACTCGAGCTCTTTGAAGAGGTATCTGTCTGCTCCGAGAATTAATTTGACTTCCAGTTCAGCTGGAGGATGCTGACAAAGAAGTCATATTGCTAGGTGGGCAATTTGCGGGTGAGGTTTTCTGCACAGAAGTGATGTTGGCCTCTTGCTTATCTGTTACCAAGAAACAGGAACGGGATGGCTTGTTGCCACAAGGATCGGTTTATCAGTGTAACTGGGTCTTGCAGATTAAAATAAATGGGAATTTCCTGTGGATGAGCATCTGTGTGGCAGCAAAGGGTATCAAATAGCTGAAGGTTCAGACAATTTTTGAGGTGAAGGAGAAATGCGACTCACCCAGGTATACTTAGGCATTCTGCCGCTGTAAGGAGAGAAAGTGACAAATAGTCAGGTGTCTCAGAAAAGCCTGGATGGAGGAATAATAGCCATCGGTAGTGAAAGACATCTGAATTAGATGGATTCCCACTTCTAGGAAAGACTACCAAGATCCTAGGTTTATTATTGATGGCACTGAAAGTTTTACCTCTTTCCTTTTCTACTTCTGCAGTGCTCTGGTTGGTATTTAAACGTGCAAAGGCAGGTGATGGAGGGATGCTGGAAGGAAAGTGAAAAGCAACATAAATGGGCTAGAACAACAGCTGTGCATTGGCAAGGAGTACAAAGACAAGCCAAAAGAACTGGAAATAATCCGAAATGACAAAGTTTGTTATCCTAAAAATTTCTAAAATATGGAGGAAAGGGTGTTAGGTAAAGGCAGGTCACCATTTCCATGGGCTTTCTGAATCTCTCAGTCTTCTTTTCTCCTGTATAACATCCTAGACCAGATTTTAAGGGTACCTGAGCACCAAGAGATTCTGATTAGCATACAGAAAATTCACTGCTCCCTATTCAAACTCTTAACCGTCTGTCAAATCTGAAAATTCTGCCCTGCGTCCTGCTGTAAGGGATGCCCAGATGGGCACCGTGGGTTGTCTCAGGGAGAGCCAGGGAATATTCAGGTGAATAAGTATTTCAGAGATTGCTCCATATCGAAATCGTTTCAGGCAATGAATCATTTCTGGACTTTCAAAAGGTCATTGTGAGTTCCCCTGAACTTTTAAAGTTGGCTGCTTAATAAAACAAAATAAAAAGAAAGAAATGTTAGCAGAGAGAAATGCCAGTCACGGGAGATACCCGAGGAGCGCTCCGGCAGGTCGTGCCACGGCGGCTTTTGGGCAGAGCAGCCAGCAGCGCTGCTTCGCCCGATAATAGCTTGAAATTAAATGCAGTCTCCCTCTCCTTACTGCAACATACTTAAATTGAAGTTCGTTGCCCTCCGGGGCACCTGGGTTTTATCACTGAACTCTCAGAGGTGAGGAAGCCAAACTCCTGCCCGCACTTCTGCTGGAAACTGAAGGCCAGGCTGGCAGCCCGGGCTGGCAGCAGGCAGCTAGGTGGAGGAGACCCCGCTGGCACCTGCCCCTTGTTCCTGGACCTCCCCAGGGGCTGCTCTGGATGACTTCTGAGTGACTCCCAGGGCAGGTAAGGTGCTGAGCATCGCTTTTTTTGGTGTTCGCCCCAGTCTTTAATTCTGCCACCCTGCGGGTACGGGGCCCCTGGCGGTACCGAAGGAATTTAAATACCGAATTTAAAGCAGCACAACGATGTTTTCCTTTGTTGGTAGAACTACTTCAGTTCCAGGTATGTAGTGTGGTTTTTTTTTCTTCCTCCAAATCAGTAATCAGCCTTTGTCAGAAATGGGGAATGGATTGGTTTTTCAGCTCTGCTGTGCTTCGGGTCAGCTTGATAACATGGGAAATGGCAGCCTAATGACAGTTTAACACCAATTAACAGACCACTTTATAATAGATTAGTATTCTGAGTCTGTTGAATTGATAATTACAATAATTAACTCTCTGAGCTTGCACGCACTTCTGAACAGAAATTTGGTACCTTTGTTTCTGCTGAAGCAGGAAATGCACAAAGCAGACATGGATCATGTCAAGCGCTGCAGTCACTCACGATCATAAATTTACTAAAATTGGGCTTCCTCTTGCAATGTGCTTGCAGGTGACATCCTCCCAGGTGGAAGTGACTACAAAGATGACTATTTCAGCCTTTGCTAAGCGCAGCTGTGAGCAGAACCTCTGTTTTAATATGTTCCTGTGGTTCAGATAAGAAGCAAAAGGCGTGTGTTCTGCAGAGCTGTTCTGCTCATCCCTGCTTCAGGATCCCTGCCTCCAAACTGACAGATTTCTCAGGCATTCAGGCCAGTTATCTTCAATGTTTAGTACTCGTAGTTGAAGTCAGATTCCCAAGTATGTCCTTTTCTGCTGGGAAAGCTAATAATGAGAAGTATTTCGTAAGAGGCAGCTCTGTACAACTGTTTGCAAGGAGACTCAAAAAGGCTCCATGTCCTGTGTGACCGTGCCCCCCGAGTTCCTTGGGCTAACTCTGTTTGCTCTTGAGTCCTTCAGGAAATGGAAATGCTGCTGCCAGAGAGATTTCTGTAAATGGTTTATGGAAGGCTGCAGGCGCCCAGGTGTGACTGCAGTTACACATTTCCTCTGAGGACCAGGTGCAGAGCACAAAGTCAGTTTGACAGAGACTTGCTGAGTCTTAGGATTCACAGGCAGGTCTCTGGTCACGTCTTCATGGGTCCGTGGTTGCAAGGTCTTTGTAATTCTTGGGTTACTGATGACTGTGTGCATCTCGTTTACTTTCGCCAACCCCCTCTCTTAAATACTGTGACACCTGCTAATGCACAAGGTGAGCGTTATTGGTGGTTATTTCTTCAATACTTGGGCAGTGGGCAGAGCTAATGCAGCAGGGGAACTTTGCAAATGCAGCCTGTTTGGGTATTTCTTCAGTCCTGCTCAGATTATCCAAACAAACCCCTCGATGCATGCAGCACCAGCCCTGGAGAGCCCCAACCCCAATCCCACTTCCTTGGAGGGTGCAGTCCCGTATCGTTAAGGAGCCAGCGTCTGCCTGTCCACAGGGAAAGAGAGGTTTAACAGAAATGTGGATTTTTAATCTAAAGGGGTTTTGTTTGCATTGTATGGATGGATGGTTTTCATCACGCCATGCTGTACCCGGATAATTGGATGTATGCAGAGTGCCGCGACAAGCCTGGGTGACAGTGGGTTTGTCACGGAGCTGAACAAGAAACCTGAAGGCAGAGACTGCAGATAGAAATCACCAGTGTCTCCCTTTACCCCAGCGGAGCTCATGGCCCCTGTTCTTGACATTTAAATTTGTGAATCCCTCTGGAAAAATTGCGTGTTTGACCATCTTGACAGAAAAAGATGGGATCAGCATTCTGGTGTGTGTGGAGTGATTAAAGTAACGCACCAGGGACATGCAGATAGGGTCCTCAAAAGAGCGCATTTCGTAGGGCTGAAAACAATTTTGGGCAAAAACAGCTGGGAAAAGAAGTATTTGGCAGGAAAAAGGGAGTAATTGGCAAAGGTGACAAGGAGTCCAAAATTTCTTGGTCAAGAAGGATAGCTGCTGCTGTAAGGAAGCTCTGCCTTGTTCAGAAAACTAGAAATTTGTTTTCCTACAACATCAGTAAAGAACTGTTTTTTAACATTGCTATAGAAGAACTGCTTTATTTTATCTTACTTTTTTTTCATCTTTCTGCATATTACAGGGCATTCGCTTTCATCGCTTGCTCTTCAACATAAGGTAAACACTATGCTGATCCACTTAAAATATAAATAAGTGCTGCATGCACTCCGTGGGGCGTGGAACAGATGTTTGAAAGCACAGCTGTGAGACGCTCTTATTTTTAGTCACTCTCAGCTTTTTAGAGCCTAATATCTCTCCCCGGTTATATTACAGCATGTCTTCCGTCCCCAGAAGCTCCTCTTCAGCTGCTGCCCTGGAGCAGGAGGGAGCCTGGTCCCTTTCCTGGCTTTGGCTCGCTCGAGGAGCTGGGCCGATGGGCTGCAAAAGGCACTGCTTGTGGTGGTGGGCAGCAGGAAGACTGGTCACTGGCACAGGTGATACAGCAGTTAATGAAATGGGAAATCACAGAGATGCATCGGCTCTTCCCTGCCCAGGTAGGTGCTGGGCCAGGTCCTTGGTCAAGGGAAGCAAAGGCAGCAGAGCTGTGATGGATCGGGCTTGCAGGAGCTTAACTCTTACAAATAATACCGTATTTGTGGCCTTCCATGCCATATATCAAATATTGCAGTTGCTTGGGGGTTGTTTCGCGGTGAGTGTAAAAGGAGGACAGATTTCAGACCTCTCGGAGAGCCCTTGTCTGTGATTGAAAGCCCGCGGACAAGACTGCGTTTCTAACAAACGTCTTCATAATACTTAACATTCAGTGGAGTAAAAGGAGAATAATGAGCACTGCAGCTATCCCAGGTTAGTAATTACCACCGTCATTATTAATTTTCCAGAGCAATCCCGTCAAATGAGTCATTATTATCTCAATTCCTTAGCCAGGACTGATTGATTCTTTCTCCCTGTTGTGCTTAATTTCATATAATGTCTGAGTACAATATAGGACTATGGAGCCAGTGTAATTCTAGTGCAGAATAATTCTAAATAACCAAATCCCTTGCCTACAGCACTTTTTAGATCTGATGCTTTATATTACTTAACTGAAATAAATACCCCCGTTCAAAAAACCTCATGTTATTTTAAAGCTGGTTGTAATTACGCCAGAGGAAGAAAAATGATATCAGACATGATTAATTTGGGTGTCCATTCCATAAATACGTCTGTCACTGCCCTTCACACCTGGATCTGGTCTGTGTTTAAATGCTACATCTGGGCTGGCACCTACCACGAGTTTCACAGCACGTTGCAGGGGCTGTACGGAATAGCCTGGAATAAGTGTTGGTGATCTTTCTGGTTTCATTAAACTCATCTTAGCGTGCCACAGCGAGGAGAAATGAAAACCTGTTTCTGGGAAGGGATGTCTTGGTTGGTATTTGGCTGTGCGGGCATTTCTTGGGTGGGATGGTGTTCCAGCTCTGCTTCATGAGCACGCCGTGGTCTTTAGCCAGCAGACCCGAGTATGAAGAAGTTCAGTGCCAGCTGAGGAGAAAGCTCCCTGAGGAAATGCTCAGATGTTTCTAACCTCTACAGAAATAGGAGTAAATAAAAAATAATGTCTTTGTGCGTGGTGCAAGGACTGGGTTTATGAAAGCTTCTAAGGAGCCTTCAGATGGGGTGGAACAGCTCCCTTTCTATTAAAAAATTGGAAACCCACTTCGTGTGGTTTTGTTGGGCTGTCGGGAAGGAGAGGAGACAGCAGTTGTTGTACAGCTTCGACCTTTTTGTCTTCCAGACGTCACACACAGCTAGACTGGAGAGGAAAAAAGAGTAGACTATGAAGCCAGGAACAGCAAGTGGCAGATGATACCCGTAGTACTGGGCGTTGCTTTTCTTTATTTTTATATTTGTTAGACTAGGTAGATAGGATGGCTAGAAATCTTTGTCTGCTTTGGAAGGAAGATCCCTTTGGGAAGGAATCCTTGTCTGCTGGGGAAGTCTCCGTGCTGCTGTGCCACATGAGCTGTGTAGGATTGTAGTTCTGCCTTGCAGTGCTTCGTCTCGTGGTGCCAGGAGCCACCGCTTCTCGCAGCCACGGCTCAGACTCTGCGAGCAGCTCTCGAGCTGAATTTTACCCGCACTCAGCAGGCAGGAACGAGGCCAGCAGGCTGGGTTTATTGCCCGAGCACTGTTACATGTGAAGCAGAGGAGAGGCTGTGCATTTCTGCCCGGGCACCCAGTGACCTTTCCTGCCTGCACGGCTTGCAGGGAAGGGGAGAGAGGCACCTGTGCCACCGCTGCGAGCGGCTCTTGGTTTTGCATTTCTAAAGCCAGCCTCGCTCCCCAGCAGCAGGCGAGTCCTGTGCCAGCCTGGCTTGTTTCTGCTCTGACATTTAAGGATATCAGTGTAGGTTGCTCTGGACTGGCTTGGGGGAATTAAAAATATTGAGTTGAATGCTAAATAAATGAGGAGAGTCTTGCGACATTTCGATATCTTGGCCGCCCAGCATTCATTTATTTCTATGGGTCACTTCTCGAGGCAGTTCCACTTTAGTCTGGTACTGCTGAATTAAAAACTGTATGTACTTTCACAGTCTGTGAAAGCAGAACTTGGTTGTGCACTTGGAACTTGGAACTGTCCTTAGCTGGTGTGTGTGAATGTTTAAATCCAGCAGGAGCTGTGTGTTGCACCGGGACTGGGGTGGTCCCGCCTCTGGCTTTTGCTGTCTGGGGATGCTGGGCAGTGGAAATCCGTACAGGGCATGTTGTTAGTTCCGTGCCCTGGAGCCGTGCTGGGCAATGCTGTGCCAGGCAATGCCGTGCCATCGGGTGGCAGAGCCGCTGCTCGCCCCAGGATGGGGGACCTCTTGTGTCGCTCTGAGCCTCAGCCCCAACCTTGCTCTTGTGGTCCCGTGTCTTCTGCTCATGTAATGGAGTGCACCCTGTTGCATTCCTCTAGACGTAGTGCATAAAAAGCTGTGAAATACATACTAAATCTTTATGATTTTCAGATTTTGATAGGAATACTTGATAACATTAGTGCCGCCTTCTTGGAGACATTTCTCTCCTGTAGGTTTTTTTTTTTTTTTTTTCTCTGATGTTCCTCCTTGCCATTAGGATTCGGTCAGCAAGAAGCAGCTAATGTGATGGTTTTACATACTATTTTTTCTTATTTACAGTAAATAAGAATACCCTGTTAATTGTTACCTTATCAGTTTACTAGGTTTGAGATGTTGAAGCTAAAGCAAAGCAAAGCAAACCTTGAATCAATCAGAGGATCCTTATGGGCACGTGGAGTCCTCTGCTGAAGTCAATGGAGATGTCTGGGCTGTTGGCAGAAGGTAAGCACGCAGCTGGTGAACAGTTTCTGCCCCCGAACGGGAGCTGATTTATGTCTAAATCCAAATGTACGCATAGTGCATCTGAAGTCAGTGAAGACAATGTCTGCAGAAAGGAAATGTTTATAGGTACAACAGTGTGAGATTGTAGCAAGCTGGCTCAGTTAAAAAAAATAATTTAAAAAATGATATTACAACAAGAATCTGAATATAAGTTAAAGTAAATGCAACTTCTTACATACAACCAAGCCTGGAGATAAATCTCCATGTTTTTATAATAAATGTTATTTTATGGCAACCACCATATGCTACCTCTGGTCCTGTTTTGAGTATAAATCATAACAAGTGTGTATCTTAAAATGCTTTATTGTCTTTTTATGGCCACATACGGCTTCTGTTCTTTCCATTTGTGATTAATTTTTTAATGGTTCCCCCTAGAACCTAAAAAATAATTAAAACTAATGAATACTCTGCAGTGACAGTAAAGGAATGAGAATATTGCATCCCTTCTCACTTCCCAGATCTGATCAAAACGAAGCGTAGAGCTGTGAAGTTGTGACACTGACATTTTGTACTGAGCTTCCGACCACCTCCTGAGACCAGACGATGACTTTGGGGAAGATCATGAATTAGAGTTCTCATTGTTTCACAGGAATAGTGCTGAGAGGATAGAATTAAAATTAGTTGAAGTAGCAATGTTTATTTCTTCGTGGAGGCTTTTTAACAAATTAACCAAATGTATAAAAGATTTCAAGATGGACGGATTTTATTTTTTTATTTTTATATTTTTGTCACTGCCTCCGGCTCCAATATTTGATATATTTGATGTAATAGGAGTGGCTGGGCTATTTGTTTCAACCAAATCTTGTAACTATCACAGCCTCTCTTCCTGTGAAACGCCACTGTGCAGCTTCCAGCCACCTACACGCACGCAAGCACACGCGTGTCTGGAGTTACGGCGAGCTTTGTATGTTGGTGTGGCAGCCCAAGAGCCCGAACTAAGCAGCTCGTCCTCCTCCACCATGCCCGAGCAGACCTGCAGCCATCGGGGGGCCATAGCGCTAACCTCTTTGGCCACTTGACTGCTTGGCCTGCTACCAGCTTGGGTTTGGCCAAGGAGTTGAAGACTGTAAAATATTGTTCTTTTACTAAAAGGGGCTCTTTTACAAAAATAAGCAAATAGTGGGGAAGAAGGAAGTTTCATCTGATAGCCAAGTGTCACCCAACACGTAAGAAGCCAGCAGTAGGATCAAAATATTGAGTCTCAGTGTTCTGAATGCCAGTTTCATGTCTTAAGCATGATACCATTTCTTACTCTTCTACAACTTATTTTGATTAATCTCTGGTTATGAGAGTTTTAGCAATTTAACTCAAAATGCTTTACAAGGGAGAGAAAAGCAGAGCATTAGGAAACTACTTTATCAGTTCTGAAGATATCGATTACAGAGGGAGGAAAAGTTATCATTAAAAAATACATGTAAAAGGAAAAAGGCCATTGAAGTCAATGCCATGATTCTTCTAGG
Organism: Anser cygnoides; assembly: GCF_040182565.1. Lineage (NCBI taxonomy): Eukaryota > Metazoa > Chordata > Aves > Anseriformes > Anatidae > Anser > Anser cygnoides. The sequence continues at coordinate 4,450,730 of NC_089882.1, forward strand.
AGGCCAAATTTTGCTGTCCTTACTCCTTAATTTAGAATCATAGAATCATAGAATCATAGAATATCCTGAGTTGGAAGGGACCCTTAAGGATCATCAAGTCCAACTCTTGATACCGCACAGGTCTACCCAAAAGTTCAGACCAATTAATTTAAAATATATATATAAAAATTACAAATAATAATAATTTTGTAATAATAATTACAAATAATAATAATAAAAAAAATTGATGACCGTAAAGTTAACATTTGCTATGCTAGGTTTCCAGTGAGCTTCCACCCTGTACAGTTACACAGTATCATGAGTTAAAGTGAACCAAATCTAAACTGTTGTGGCATATAAAGCAGCAAACAAAGGAAGGCAGCTTTTTTCCCTAACCCCCTGAGATTTATTCTGACAGTTTGCAACTAGATGAAATGGATAATGGAAGTCCCTTGTCACAATAACTCAGTTTAAATGTATTGTCAGATTAATAGACTCAGTTATCCACTCTTCCAAGGAGAAAAACGCCTCGTGGCTCCAAACGATGCCCTCACTCATAGCATCCGATCAAATTAACCCAAATTTAGGCTCCCAGCAGAAGCCAGGCAGTTTTTGTATCATGCCACAAAAATGAATTTATTTGTTTGTTTTTAATCTTTGTTTTTAAGGCTGGCCGAATGACTTCCAACAGCCACGGCAACATCTGCTGGTGACTGCGCAGCCGGGTGCCGCGATGAGGCCCTGTCACGGAGCCGTCCCGTGGTGTCCCAGCGGCGTCACCTCGGCTCACGGTGTGTCCTCATGTGGCCACGCACACCTCTGCCCCCCTGGGGACACCACCCCAAGCCAGGCCCCTGCTCAGCCACTGCCCAAGGCACGCAAGGCTTCTAATTGAATCGCCGATTAAACGGGGTGATAAAAGCTGCTCTTGAAAGGACTGCAGGGCTGTGTTTTGTGCTGCCTTAGCCTGATTTGGGGGAGTGGTGTTTTACAGCTGGTGGAAACTTGGCTTATGGACCTGCTGCGGAGGTTGGAAGGCATCCTGTAGGATTTACAGTGGCCAGCTCACAAAAATGCCTGCAGGAAGGCTCTCCCTGCCCTTCTGATCCAAGGGAGAAAGTACCTCAGGTCATGTCTATCCTCACCTCTCCTGTCCCTTCAGCCTCACAAGGTAATTTCACTTTCTTTCCAAGGCTGCAAGTTCGCTCCACGTTGTACCAGGTAGGCAATAAAAGCCCGTGCTGCTGGGGATGTGCCAGGGCAGGCCCTTTATGGGCTGCAGGAGCTACAGCAAATGATTACAGCCCCAGCAGCCACTTCTCCTGCCCTCAGCCTCGCTCAAAGCTGCCGATTTGCAGCACGGCCGCCCCGGTGGTACATCGCTGTGCGTTATGTTGGCTGCACATCTGCATGGCTACTGCTGCATCTTTATGTGCTGCTGGTTGGGGTTCGGGGGGGGGGGGCATATATTCTATCTTACATATAGTCAGAAAACAAATCTGAACTTCCAGTCCATCAGCATGTGGTGCTGCGTTCAGGAAGCGGTGCCATTTATTAGTGCAAGTGCAGTGAATTGTCCCGGTTTACGTCTGGAGAGTGGCAAATTGTTGGGTTTAATAGCAGTAAGCTGCTCTGATCTGCAATCACTGTCTGGTAGATTTTTTGATCTGACAAAGCTTTGTGCGAGCACTGCCAGGATCCTGCCTCAGCCTCTCGGGGGAAATCCTGCTGACAGGCTGCAGGCGTAGGGCACGTGAAGTGGGTGATTTTGAAGTCTGAACCTCTCTCGAGCTCGAGATACTCTTAGGCAGCAGTTTGCCTTCAAAGTCGCCTCTCTGGCTGTGCTTGCCACCTCTTGTGATTTAGCACTACAGCTCACATTTCCTCCACAGATAGTCATAAGGTTTACTTGCTAAAATCTCATCTTCTTCTCTTAATTAGGCATTTTCATGCAATGAACCATATGGAAGTCAATGAAAAAGGTGTTGATGTGGAGCATGGATGCTGACTGATAAAGCTGGCAGATGGGGAGATCATCAGCTTTGAAGACTGTGAGGTTTCCTCTGAAACTAAATAAATAAGATGGGCCGAACTAGATGGCAATGAGGATGTGCAGCGTGGCTTCTTCCCTGCGTCATCAGCAATTGCTCAGGTCAGTGGGCCTCCTGCAAGCATCTCAGCTCACCATTTTCCATTTTATAGAACCATAAAATGGTTTGGGGGTGGAAGAGACTTCAAAGCCCATCCAGTCCAACCCCTGCCATGGGCAGGGAGACCTTCCACCAGCCCAGGCTTCCCCCAGCCCCATCCAGCCTGGCCTTGGGCACTGCCAGGGATGGGGCAGCCACAGCTCCTCTGGGCAGCCTGGGCCAGGGCCTCACCACCCTCTGAGTAAAAAATTTCCTCCTAACATCCAATCTTAATCTCCCCTCTTTTAATTTTAAACTTTCTCCCCTTGTTTTATTACTATCTGCCCGTGTAAAAAGTCGCTCTCCACTTCCATTTGCTTGTTTTTCCATTTCCCCCGTCTCCTCTTTCTTGTGCTTCCTGTGCAGCTTCCATCCTCTGTTTCATGTCATCTTTGCACATCTCCATTGTCCTTCCATTTTCTTCAAGAACTTAGATAGTCTGTGACTATCTGGGACTTTTCCCAGCAAAGTAACAGAGACTCGTTGTGATGTAGTCCATGATCTGAATTTCTGCATGTAATTCTGTGTGTGTTGATTTGGGAGAATGATAGAAGAGCACATGTTCGCAAGCAGCTTTGAGTGTTGTCTGCACAGGGCTATTGGAAATATTCCTTCTCCTCTGAAACTTGTCGGTTGTTATTTCTGTAAAACTTCCCCTAGAAGCAGTAATTCCTAGCAACACCTGGAAGTTTTCTCCATGTGGCTGCATCAGAATCGAAAGCCACGGCACAAACAGAGAAGGCAACACTTGTGTGACCCTTCCCTGACTAGCAAAATCGCTGAGCATATCATGTCCCTGAGGCACGTTGGAGCTCTTTTATTTTAAACTATAACCATGAAATAGGAAAAAAGCCCAATGAAGCAAAAGCTCCTGCCCTTTTATTTTTGCTCTTAACATGTAAAAACGGAAGCACCTGCTGCCTGCTGGGCTCGTTAGGGCTTTTTATTTTCATAAATCACCGCGGTAGAATCTGAATTATTTACTCGGTAAACTTGAGGCTACGTTAATTTCCCTTATCCAATTTCTCATAACCGCTTTTTGTGCATTAGCTCTGGAGCTGTTCCCCACCCACCTTTTGTTCGGTGCCCACCCCGAGCAGGGTCCCACCCCCCGGTGACTGCGGGGCTTTTGTGAACTTCAAAAGCAGCCCAAAATGCCAGCCACACGCAGCCCTTCTGCAGCCGCTAAATTATGCAGCAGAATACAGCAGATCAAACATTTCAGAATTATTCACTTGTGGGTCTTTGGTTGGTAAAGTGATAAAAAACTCAGCGTTTCTTCTTTGCTAATATGTGGGGTGGTTGTTTTACATGCTCGAGAGTAATGTTATCAGGGGTGTGGGGGTGCGTATGTAATTTTTTAAGCGAAGCACTTCAATCAAAGCTTCATTCTCCTGTAAACCCAATTAGCTTCAGTCTGCCAAGTCAGCTTGACTGTCTGCAGGAATGTGTGTAAGGCTATGAATAATTGCTAAACACGGGTTTCTTTCCATCTAAGAAATGCCACGAGGCTTTTGTTACCACCAGATAAACCCTCTGCGCTTGTCTCTGAGGTTCCAGCTGAAGACATCCGTTCAGAAATGGTAAATGTGTTTGAATAGCATTCTGTGTCTGAAAAGGCTCAATAAAAAGCGTGTGCTTTCTTTGCTTTGGAGCAGAAGGTGGCTGAACCCAGGTCCTGGCCTCCTCAAAACCATCAGGGGTTTTGCCATTAGCTTTAGCGGGAGCAGGACTGACAATTCACGTGGCTCTATGGCACGTTGCTGCAGAATGAGCCCATTACTGGAGGAAAACACTAGCAGGGCTGTCCCCTGCGTCACACGAGAGGAAAGGTTAGAAAATGAAACGCTCCAAAAATACGTGCGGAAAATGGGTCACCTACTTTGTGCGAGGAAGCGTGCAGGATGCTCTCCCTGTGTTTTAATGCGCCGTGCACTGGTTTCCAGCACTTTGGACGTGGTTTCAGGGCCAGGATGATGCCAGGTGAGGTTACCAGGCTGTGCTGGCGCATGGGGTGCTGCCTGGCGAATCACCCAGCTAACTCCGGCCGAGAAACTGGACCACGAGTTCCTTTTAGCATCCCCTGAGGATGGTCATATTCCAAAGGCATCTTAAAGACTACCCAACAGTTTTCTTTCAAAGTGTGTGTTTTTTTTTTTTTAATATTCCTTTAAGTCCAAGGTTCAGAAAGCAATGTTATACTTTGTGTGATGGCTATTGGTTATGTGCTGTGCGATGAAGTTTTGACGCTTCAAGGAAAAGGTTAGATGTTTTGCAAGATTTGAAAATGTTCGTGTTTTTATTACTTAAGTGTTAAATGATGTGTATTTACGCTGACACACACATAGCGTTTTTTTCCAGATACGGCATTATATAAAGCAGCATGACATTATTCCATTTGACTTTTGTAACATCTGCCAAAGCAATGTGTTTGCACTAAGACTGAAGAATTTAGATATGAAAATATTTGCAATGCTACGGGGGAAGATACGATTTTGACTAATTTTATTATAGCAGGTACATGAGTGAACGCCTGGCCTGACAGCTATGAACTAAGTTGCACAAAGCAGGAGTGACAGTGTGCTTCCCAGCAGCAGAAGTCGGTGCCACGCTGGTTTGTCACAGCTCCAGCTTTCCTTTCCTACAGGAGTGACGCTGGTGTCTGTTATCCTCTGTACACAGTCAGCTGTCAACAACTACTTTCTCAATTACTTCAGGGTTTGTGGGGGTGGCACGGGGGAGCAGATGATACCTGATAATAGTACATTTTCAACAGGGGAAGGTTTCATTTTCTTTAAATAGAAACCATGTCGGAATAGTTGCTAGTCTCCCAGACACTGTGAAATCTAGAGGGGAATTTAAACCTTCTTTCTGTGGGATTATGGAGGACACACGTGTGCGTCTTGTTTCTTTTGGTATTGACGTGCTGATGACTGCTGCTATGTCTGGGTATGAACCCAGATATATAGGGGGCCCAAGAGGACTGCGTGGTCCTCTAATGACTCTTCCAGGCGGTGTAAAGCACACACAGTGTGCAGGAATCGGGGGCAGCCCTCAAAGAAAATATCATGGGAGGAGCTTTGGTTGACGGAGGACTTGTCCCAGGCAGTGCTTACTCAGTAGCTGTTTGTCGCTGTTAGTGAACTAAATGCGGGTTAATGAGATGACCAATAATTCAGTGCCGTGATTCAGCTGGGTCCTGTCAGTGCCTGGTGACACCACCTGGCACCAGTGTTTGCCGTGTCAGTCCCTATAGCCTCGCTTTCCTGCTGGGTAGACCCCATCCCTTCTTTTTTGCCCAGATGCTCTTCAGAGCACACACTGTTCCTGTTGGTCCTTGGGCATCGGGGCGTCCAAGTAGGGGGGGTTATCTGGAAAGAAATACTAGACGTACTGAACTTGGTAGTTGAGAAATATCTTGAGAAATGTCATTTCTCAAATGTCTACGTCTTGAGAAATGCCATTTGTTACATGAGAGTTTGGGGTTTTTTTGCTTGGTGTGGATGCCAGTTGCTTTAACTCGAAGAGGAGGAATGTCAGCCTTCCCTGGTGATCTATAAAGGACGACAGAAGTTGTTAATGTACTAGGTGGGGGGGAATACAGGAAAATGGTCATGCTTCTTCCTCCCGATTTCATTAGTAGCCATTTTGGTATGTTCATTACGCAAGGACATTATCACACATTCTATTTTGTCCTGGGTGATTATGCCGTTGAGTAAAATGTCAATGATAGTGCGTAAAACAGCTGGGAAATTAGGGATAATTTCAGTAGCTATTAATGAACTACAGACTTCTTTCGTTGACAGAGTTTTCAGAGAAAGGAAAAATCAAGAGGTTTTGTCTTTTTCAGTCTTTATACTCCCAGTGCCGGGGTTTGGAGCCAGGGGCACGGCTGTGGGGCGGCGTGGCCGGTGGTGGTCCTGCTGCTCAGAGCCCAGGGCAGCGCCCCATCCGCTGAGCATCTGCTCGAGCCCTCTGCTTATCCCCTGCTTTCACCTCGCTGTGAAGGATGCTGGCCCAACGCACAGCTCCTGCACTTCTTTTGCTGGTGAAAAGCTCCTGGGAGCCTAGCTCAAGCTGGGCTTTGTGATACCTGTGCCGAGAGAAGATGGGAGTCAGTGGGATGCAGGTCTCGGCAGAAATTAGCATGCTTATCTCAGCCATTGTAAATAAAGAGCTCTGCAATGGAAAAACATGTGCAAGCTATTTTAGAAGATTATGTATATATACATATATATGAGTGAGAGAGATTATATATATAATCTATCTATATAAATATTTATATATTTTATATAGATAGATCATATATATATTATATATATATATGATCTATCTATATATAAGAATATATATATATATATATTATATATATATATATATGTGTGTGTTCTTTAACTGCCACTAGGGAGATTGGGCTAAAGGTTTTACATTAACTCCTCGGAGCATGGCAGACGTAACTGATCCTCCCAGCACAGAGCTGCAGTTTGCTCCACGAGGAGAGGCTGCAGAGCCTCTGCTCCTGGCCCCATGTCAGGGCTGGAGTATTTTGGGGTGGAGAAGTGGGTGGGCTTAAACATTCACCTGAATGTTTAAGCACGTGCTGCAATTTCTGCATTCATTAGAAGCGATATGGAAGGACTCTGCAGGATGCAAAACCTCTGCATGCTGCTCCTGGCTTTGCAGCACCCATGGTATTCTGGTGAGGCAGAACTTAAAAATATTGGAGCCCATAAATGCAAATACTGCGAGAATGTGTGGATCTCTGGGATGGTGCTGCAGTTCCGGGGCAGTCGGACAGGACATTGGTGGTGCAGGATCGGACCCGTGGGCCAGGCATGCAGGGTGTGCAGGGCTTGTGAGCCCTAAGAGCCGGAGTCTTCAGGAGTGCCTCAGCGTCGAGGTTGGACCCCTCTGCTCTCGGAGCACCCCCTCGGAGCTGCCCAGGAGGAGCGGGCACGCTGCGGCCACTTGTCGCTTGGGCTGGCTCAGCTCTGCTCAGCTGCAGCTTAGAGCCAATTAATTTTATGAAACCTATTTGTAGCTCGTGTTCCTCCTTATATAATCCTCATTTGTTTCAAATGAGCAGAGAGTGTGCCCCTGAGATTCTAAACATACTTCTTTATTAAAGTTTAAGCAGAAATTGTTACCTACAGAAGCTAAACTTAGCCCTAATTTTGGAAATCAGATGAAGATGCTTTTAAATCTCCTACCAGGTGTTAAATAACACAGCACTTTAAGGAGAGGCGGGGAAGGTGACTGCACAGTGTTACGAACATCAGCGTTAATGATCTATTGTATTTATTTCTGCAAGGAGCAGAACTAGATTAAACCCAAAAATACAGAAGGTAATTGGGTGATTGCACAGCAATTGGCATTCGCTTTTGTTCTCTGCTCCCCGGGAATGGCAGCACGTGGCCGGGCAGCGCGTCTCTCACCAGAGCATCCAGCACAGGGATGGCAAACAATGTTATAACGAAGCCCTGTCCTGTTAGACCCTCGGGCAGGGAGCAGCATGGTGCTGTGGGTGCTGGGAGGAGAATGAGGGAAAAGCCTGAAGGCACGGTGTGGGCTTAGAGCACGAGAGTGTGCTGTTGCTGCCTCTGCCACCCGAAATAACAGGAGTCCGGTGTTACCGAGGCCCTTAAATGCTTGCTTCGGGACATGGGGCTAATCTGCCAGCAATTTCTCTCAGATTTGTGTTTCGACTTCCAAGGGTATTCCCATACAACCCGAAATGTGAGAGGGACAGGACTGGTTAAGGCATCGAAGATTTTAACGAGCCCGAGTGCAAAATGCTCAGCTTCTCTAATAAGCACGGCTGAAGAGCCCAAGGAGAGGGGCAGCGGCCGCCTCCAGCCCCCGACCTGCATCATCGCCCCGACGGGCATTCCTCGCTGAAATCAGTGACAGGCAGTGCTGCCTCGGAGTGATGGGTGACTTGGAGATCTCAGTGGAATTTTTCTCCAAAATGTGATGTGAATCGGATGAGGGCGTTACGAATCATGATGGCCCTGGCCTGAACGTACGTTAATTTCCTGGCGTACTTTTCCTGCCGCTGTGGGAGCACTAAGCAGAGAGAAAGAAGACGGGAGGTTATCGATGGGCTCTCCAGTGGACCTCTGTGCTTGGAGAAGTGGGGCTGGGCTGCCCCAAGCCCTGGTCTGGAGGAAGGAGCTTTCTTTGATGAGTTTTTGGAGATCTGCTTTAGCAAGGTGCTGTCTACCCTGTCCCAGGTCCAATTTAGAGCTGGCTGGATGTGCATAGAAGGCAAATTCCTTACTACCATGAACAGCTCGCCCTGCAAAAATTGTTAAGGTGAATTAACTTGCAGGAATATCTACGATAGAAGATTTGCTTTTCCTCTAAGGTATACGAGGATATTTGTCAATTCGTTCCCATTAGAAACCTAACAAATTCAGAGTCAAAGATGAAAAGTGAAAAACCCGTGAAGATCAGACGAAGGGATGGAAATTATCATTCAGGTAACCCAGCTACCTTAACGCTGTCACCATGGAGACCCCCGATTATCTCCTGCTCTTTGCATGCAAAGTGCTGAGAAACACTGGTTTCATAATTGGCATCATATTTCTCCGGGTATATTAAGCTTGCTTGTGGAATGAGGCTCATCAGGTTCGGAATGATTTCAGATAACTAGCTATAATATATGGAATCAGATGATTTGGCGTTCTGGTTTCCAGTCCAGGGATTATTCGATGTGTGTCCATGCCCAGTGCAAGCACGGGGATGACCACGGTGGTGCTAGGGGTGAAGCTGAGGCTCAGGGGCTCGGGCTGCTGAGAAGATAGCAGCGGGTTTGGGGGATGGCTAAAGTGGTACAACAGCCTGCTGGGGCTTTCTGTACATGCCTTGTGTTTTCACATTTCTGTACTCTAGCTTGGGTTTTCCTGGGTTTCAGATTTCAGGAAAAAAAAAAATAATAATTGCAGTGCAATACCTGTTCAGAAGGCTACTGTAATATTTTTTTACTTTATTGTTGTCGGTGGTGGGGTTTTTTTAGGTCAATACATGTGAGTTCAAGCAAACATTTTGCACAAGAAGTACAAGTAAGCTTTTTAGATTGTCTTTCTAATCTGTCTTCAATGCATCAAATAACTGTCTTGGATAACTCAGCTGGTGCATTCCCTCCTGCCCCATGCAGCATGTTTCAGGGTTCACAGCAGAAAGGTGCCACAGCTGAGGTTGTATCTTTAAGGGAAAAGCAAAATTTGTGTTCTATACTCTTGTATCCCTAAAACAATTTAGTTTTATAATTATTAGCATTCTCATTAAGAGCTGTTTAGCTAAAAATCAAGACACAGAGACACAGTGACTTCATCAAAGCAACGCAAATCCAGATAAAGCTAGGTTTCTAATTCGACTTCTGTGCTTTGAAATAAATCCTCAGAGCATCAATTACTGTATCTGTTGTAAAGCAATTATGGGCAGCCTCCATTGCTCCCTTTTAAAGATTTTAATTTAATTATTATTTTCCCTTTAAAATATGGGTAAGAATTTTACAGTTCTTCACGAACAACAACAAAAAGCAGACAACAAAAAATATCCATAAAAGCAGAAATTGCTTTCTTTCGTAATCAGGTTGATTAGACTCATGTATAATCATACACAGCAGGTGGGGAGATTAACATTTCACTAATTCCTAGTGGTCATTACAGCAAGGAAATTTAATCTGCAGAGTTCACAAGGATTGCAGTTGCATGCTGGTAAGGCTCATTTAAAAGACAGAGCGAAAACAACACAACTTTATATTCCGGAATCCAGTTTCACTCAAAACTATTTTGGCCTGCAGGCAACACACATACAAACAGCATCTTCTGTTCAATTGAAAAATAGATTTTTATTGATCATGGCCCCTTAACAAATATAGTCAAAATCTGTGCCTGTTTTCAGTTATTTTGGGGGGGAATGCAGTCTGACCCTCAGCGAGTTAAGCACATTGATAAGATAGATATTTTTGCAGCAATTGTATTTTTTCTGTGCAGGGGCTATATTAGCACACAGTACTAACAGAATCAGCTCTTATATTTGTATCAATTCAGCATAATTCTGCTGAAGTTCAACAAGTTGTGATGCTTCTTTATGAAAATAAAATGTGACAGTTCTTATGATCAGATTCTGCTTCATTAACCGGGATGTTGTTCTTTGGGTTTTGTTTGTTGGTTGCTTTTTAATTGTTGTTTTTTGTTTGTCTTTAATTCAAAACCCAAACATAAGCCCAGCACCTTCAGATGAGGAAGCGGTAGTCCTCTGCTGCTCCTGCACCTCTGATCTCTGGACGTCTTCCCTTGTGTTTCTACTTGCAGGAGATGTGCCACCGGCGGCCAGTGGTGCAGCTCGGGGGGCTGTGGCTGAGCTGGAAATGCCCGAAGGAACACTGAACAGGTACGTTGGGACATCTGCTCTGCTGTTTCTCTTGCGTGGGAGCTAGCTGAGATTTGTGCCTCACTTTTTAACATTGTCACTAGTTGCAACTGCTTTGAAGACGTCCTAAAAAAGCCTCTCATCCTTGCGTACCCACTGAAGAGCTTTTTGCATGCATCCGAGCATTGCCCACAGGAGAAGCTGGGAGGCCATAAATCTTTATGGCCAAAAATATACTCCTTTGATCTATGCAGTTAAAAGTCTAGTTGACTTGTATTGTTAAAACAAAACAAAAACAAACAAAAAAAAATTGACCAGACAACACAGTAGCTGGATTCAGCTTGGTTAGGACAGGATGGTGTTCAGAAACAAATCACAGTGTATCCCTCCAAATAAGACAAGTGCCTATTAAGCATATGTTTTATTGGTTTTATTGAACGACAGAGACCTTTACTGTGATCATTATTATGATGACATTACAATGACAATTCTGGTGTCCTTTTTCTTTGAATCTGAGCCCCAGTGGGACTGGTGATGTTTTCCTTCTCTTGCAGGAAAATGTGTGTGTGGCTTAAATCTGTCGCCGAGCCCTACCGCTCTGCCATAGTTAGGCTAAGCTCAGAACTACTGACATTTTAATGGGGATAACAAAAAATCAAATTCCTGCATCCAAACTCAGTGCCCAAGGTTAGGTCGGGTGGGTACTTCCCTGCGTGTCCCATCCTCAGGTTAAAAAAGATGGACAGGAGCCTTGTGGGGCTCTGGGAGGACTCCAGGGAAGAGTGAGGAGGAAGATGTTAAGGGACTGTCACTGCAAAGATAACAAAATTAAACAGTGAACTAAGAGGTAAGTTATACCATCAATATGCACAGCAATAAATGGCAATGAATCACTGGAGATCTGTTGATTTAATGATGCTGTTGTAAAAATGGTGGCCCTGAGCTATTTCAGACCAAGTATACTGAATTTTGGCTGATGCTTATCAGTTTATATGCAAGACAATTTATAGCATGCAACCTAAATGAAATGGTCCTTTGGACAAGAAGAAATGGATTGCAGGTGCAAACAAGCATGAAATGAAAATCTACTAATGAGTTTCCATTAGCAGCTAAATACATAATCGAATAATTTTAGGCAGCATAGAGCAATGAGAAAAATCAATTTATTCATCATAAGTACTACTATATAGATCGATATGGATTGATGTACATCTAAAACTGGCTTTCTTAAGCGAGACCTGGGCTTTGGATAAAGTTAAAGCTCAGATAATAGCAGCAGAACATGAGTTTGCTTTTATGGAATATGAATGGAAACTATTTTCTTTGGAAACCCTAAATAACATAAGGTAAAATGAGGCATTAGTTAATATGGAGTACTTCTGTCTGAAAGTAGAGACAAAATATTTCAGAATGATGGACTAGCATTGGCAAGCCTGAGTTTACCTAGGAATATCATTAATGACATTAGCATGACTTTTCATCTGGTTTGAAGCAATAATATCCTCAATTTCCTTTCTTTTTGCCTTAAGCAGCAGCTAACCTGACATCTGTTTGCATTGTACTTTCGCTCCTTATTCAACTACGGTAAATATTTCTCCTTCAGCTATGGAGACCCTCAGTTCAAGGTTCTTGCAGCTCGTAGATAAACAAAACAGGTAGCCGGGCAGCTGCTTGGAAAGTGCTCGCGAGGAGCCTTTCTACTGGGATTCTGGAGCAGAAGGCACACTTTGGTCTTAAAGGGGTGCCAATTTAGCGAGGTGTGTGACAACAGCACAATGTGCACATTCTAAAATGTACGCTGACAAATTGGCTGATACGTGCAGTACAAATAATCTACTGTTTCTTACAGGCCAGATTCTGTCACCTTTACTTCCAGCAAGGCATTTGGTCCCATGGACCTCTCCATCTCTTGGAAGAAATAAAGTTTTGCGAAGCAGATCCTGGCTGGCTGTGACTCGCCTTCCCCATCTGGCTCTTTTACCGAGGGAGAGGTAGGTGGGTTTCTGCAGCATCCCCCGGGAGCCACAGCACTGCAAGCTATGAGCCCTCAGTGCTTTTCAGGACAAGATACTGAAACCAAGAGGAATTTTATATGGGGTAGACTTGGAGGCTGACATTAAGTCAGTCAATAATTTAAGACTCAATAGTTTATGAATCAATGTATGCATATTATTTACAAACCCAGCAGTCAAGGGAAATAATAATAATAATAGAGAAGGAGAAAACCAAAAGTTTTTAGCGTTGCTTTTCAAGAACTCATTTTGACGAGTCAGCCTTATTAGGTTTTACAGACAGCATCGCTGATTGATGTTATGAGGATCTTAGATCAGAAGGGGTTATGCAATAGGGACAGGTTTCAGTGGGCATTATTTCTCAGTGGAGCTTATACATGGAAGTCAAATCTCACAGTAAGTGCATCAACCGAAAAACAAATGGACTTGCTTGGATATGTAATACCAGACAAGCTTTCAATAAATGCATGGATGCATATAAATCTCCTCTTTTGGCATGGCAAATCCCATTGTAACAGAAACTTCAGTGACCTCTGAATGGGAATGTGCCACCAGGCTGCAGTCCGGGCGAGGAAGAGGCTGGAGCCCACGAGGCTGCTGGCCACGCTAAAAGCCTGGTGTTCAGCCATCAGCTCTACCCAACGAGCAGCACCGTGCTCCGCGAGCGGCTGCGTCGGATTCAACGGGCTGACAGCCTGTATTCACACAGCACTTTGCGTTTGATGGGATCCCTAAAGGATTTACAAATTTGTCAAACTGAAATCTCATCCATTCACCACTGAAGGCAGCTTCCTCGTGCGCAAAGCACGGAGCTCTGCGAGGCACCACTGTAGAGCAGGGAGCGATGAATAATAACACGCTATGGAAGCTCTGAGGGGGAATTTGGGCAGGTGCAGTGCAGTGATCTAAGCTGACATGTGGTAAGAATGTGGGAGTTTTTACAATCCAATTTCTGAAAAATACAACATGGCATCTCTCGTGTATTCAACATTTCAGGTGTGGGTTTCTTCTGAAAGCAGATCCTCTAGCTTTAGGCAGCTGTCAGATCCCAGGGCTGTAAGACAGCAGGAAAAAATCTCTTTTCACCCCAAAAAAGATATATAAGAAGTGAGTAACCTGTCTGTTTCTAATACTAGAAAAGGTTATTGCCTTTATCCTTAATTGTACCACTGCCATGGAGCACAGCTACATTAGAAAATGCTGCTGGCTGCAGGAACGTGGGGTCTCCGTGGGCGCTGGTTCTGCTGGGCTGCAGCCTGTCTTCCTCACCCTCCTTATCCTCTGCTTCCCACAGCAGCCTCCTCTGCCTGCCCACAGATCTGCAAGATGGATATAAAGGTCATTTTCAAATCCATGAAGTAGATTTTTTGAAAAGTAGTTCTCAAAGCCATGCAGATTGCCATTCACCCAGGATATTTCCTTCTGGTTCACCATAAGTTAGTGCAGAACGAATGCCTGATAGAAACCCACAAGGACAGACATCTTTCTTCCTGGTCCTTCCCGATGCTTATTGCAGCACTGATGGTTTTCACTGATGTTTTTTTTGCTTTGTACCTTTGTGTTTGTATTTCTGCATGTCCCACAGGCAGCCCTCATGGCTCAGGACTATGCTGCGCTTGGTGTCTGTTGCTCAAGCAGGCTGCAAAATGAATTTCTCCCCAAAAGCTCACAATCTAAGATCAGGTAAGTGATGACAGACAAGAGACCAGGAACCAGACGGGTAAATATTGCTTCGTTCCCAACTAAGTGTGGTCAAAGCATTAGGAATGTCTGCACGGCCCATCCAGCAAAGAGCCAGCTAAGGCATATCTTCCTTCCCATCTTCCTCCGAAAATCCAAATGAGAAACAAATAAAATTTTTGTAACCTTATACAGCTGCTGTCATAGCCCTGTGTATCAATCGTCATCCTTTATCTCTCACCGGCTGGAAATCTCACATTTTCATTGCCCTGAATCACCAGATGCATTCATCAAACATGACAAATGCCTCCAAAACACTAAATCACCCCACTCGATCTCAATGGGCTACATAATCATTGTCATACTGACAATAAATTTAAAAATATCTGTGTTGCAAACTCAAATACCTACAGCTCCTAGCAGGGCTGAGAAACCACAGAAGGAAAACTGAATCCTAAATTAAATTTTAGAGTTTTTCACTCCCTCAGAAATTTGATAACCTCATGCGTTTTTGGGAGGCTTTCTGATTTGTTTTTGAAAAAAAGTATTTTTTTTTTTTTCTACCCACAGGAATGATTCATGGACTAAAAGATGTTTTCCAAGAAATAACATTATATCTCAGTAAGGAGGAAAATGTAGATGTGAAAAACTTCTCTGCTTTCCTGGGGAGCTGCCAGTTTTGTGGGCTTGCCCATGTGTTGCCCCGATCCTCCTGCATCCCACGGCACCGAACCTACTCCAGGGTGGCCTCGCAGGGGAGAGCAGCCGTGCCTTCACAGCTTCCAAGGGGACCAAAAGCACCTGAGCATCCTCCCAGCTCTGATGGGACCTCCTTGCATCCTGGAAAGCATTGGCAGGAAAATGCTGGGGTCATTGCAGGTCAGACTGTGGGTGTTGCATAAAACGGGGATTTGGGCTGTGGACACATGAGCACGTTGCCCTGAGGATCCCATAAATCAACTGACCTGTGAGAGCCGCTTCTAATCTGCGGCGAAAACCAGCCCATGCAAGGTAACTTGATTTCCTTAATTAAAGAGATTCTCGTTTTCTTTCCTTGGAGCTGGCCAAAGCCAGTGGAGCAGCAGTACCTCGGATAACCCCATGTTATGCAGGAGGACACGGGCAGGTCCCGCAGAGACCCTGGCACGGCTGGCGGTATGCTCCGCGGCTTCTGCTTGTGCAAAGCCAGGCCTCCCACACTGGTACACTTGAACACTTGAACACTTGAGTTTTAGAGTAAGCTCCACGAAACACACAGGAACGTGACCATTTCCTCCTTGGTGTTTGTCACCTTAATGCAAGAGCCTTGTGTGTGCGTGGAGGATTGCATCATGGGCACGTGGGAAGTCTTTGTACTCAGTCCATATGTGAATCTTGCATTTTTTAGGGTATATTCAATAGAAGTATGCACTTGCACAGACATAAATGTCTCAAAAGCAAGCACATTTGCTGCCATGCAGTCATGCAGCGTTTTCTTAGATCTCTGCTGCAAGCTATTTATTGCATTTTTAATTTTAAGTTGGTTCAGAAAGGAGACTCGCCTGGGATTTTTCGCTGCCGTTCGGCCACCCAGTTCCCACTGAAGCTGAGTGTGGGATTTTGCTGTGAAAAGATGATGATTTCGCAAGAACGCAAAAGCTGTGCAGACATGGGTGGGAGTTGTGCCTCTGGAATGATTAAAGACCAAAGCCAATGAGATGACTGCAAGGCATTAGCCCGGGATCTGGGAAATCTGTACTCTTTGCTCTGCAACTGTGTCTCCTTAATAAGGGGCAGCTTAAGGTTACCCAAAACTCAATCCTGCTGATCATCTGCATCACGAACTTCTAAATTCCTCTCTCAGCAGCTGCCCGGTTTGACCTTGAAAGCTGCGATCAGCATCTAGGTGGGAGGGCAGCTCTCCTCGAGCCTTTTCTCCTCCATGCCCAGGGCGGTGCGGTGCGATGGGCCGGGCTCTCCTCCTCGCCTGCTCCTCCGGCTGCGCTCCTCAACGCGTTATTTCTTGGGCAAGTGGAGCCCAAGAGAGCACCCACAAGACGGGCTTTCCCACGTACTGGGGTAAGGGGGATCTGTTAAATCACTATGGCTGTGGATCACTTCTGTTACTATTTTTTCCCAAATGTCTGATTTACTCCAGTGATAAACCCAGCGTTCTACGTAAGCGTTTATTTCCCTGACAAGCTAGTTTTCCATTGTAAAAACGCCCAGACTGGGGACCTATTACGGCAATTGACAGGTAAAAATGCAGCTTCTGTAAACTCATGCTGGCTGGGTTGCATACCCAAGTAACGAGAAGATGCCATGCGTCACAGAGCCACAGCAGCCTCATTACGTGGAGGCAGCCACGGGGGATGCACACGGTGACAAGGACGCCAGGTTCCTTTCAGCCCTTTGTCATACCCAGAGTGTTAGCAGCGCCAAGATTAAAGTATCAGGAGTGTTTGGTTTTCTTGGTAAGAGCTCTCCAGGTAATGATTCTTGCAAACTAATCACCCCCCCAAACAACCGCTTAACCCCGTTTGATGCAGTTTTAGCTGTCAAGCTAAGGAGAGGTGTCAGAAAGCTAAACCTCGTTAGGAAGCTTATTGCATGTGAAGAGCACGGCCAGGAGCCCACCTTGGGAGGACTCTGGCGAAGAACATCCCGCTTTGGAGGGGCGCTGCGAGGCAGGCACAGGTGGCCACGGCACCGCCAGGAGCACACAGCCTCGGCACAGGGTCAGGAAGGATGCCTGCTGGATCCCAAACACCACCGAGGGGTTGCTGTGGGTTTCTGTTCTTAGGGCTGAAGTTACAATCGGGCCTGGTGTGCTGAAGGAACACCAAACACAAAGCTTCAGGTGCTGCCGGCACAGGCAGCGTGGACCTCACAGCCACCCTCAGAGCTCCTGCGCCGCCAGAAGCAGTGGGGACGGGTCCAGCAGGCTGTGCCCTTGTTCACGCTTGCTGGCAGCGGCTCAGGACCGGCTGTGAGCAGAGGCTGCTCCAGACCTGCTGGAGTGCAATTACCTCCGTGCTGCTTCATCAGCGTTTTTTGTATAAAGAGCATTTTAGAGCGGAAAAATGCTTTGTGCGATTTAAATATCAAAAAGGACTAGGAAGGCTAGAGTGTAAATAGCCAAGTGGCCAAATCAGCTTTCTCTTCCTGGGACAGATCCATAGCACAGATGCAGCTGGGTACTTTGTCTTCTGAACGGCTTGGTCCTCTGCCTTTGCGGCGACCATTTGCTCAGCTGCCTGTACCTCTGGTTCTGCTGTGGCACTGCGAGGCTCCCTGCATTGCCACTCTTGATTTGTCCAAATAATGGCCTTTTGGAGAATGACGCCCCTTTCCTCAGGGCTGAGGAATGGCTGGGTCGGTGGAAGCAGCTCTGAGAAGCTCTCCTGCTGTCTCGGGGGCTGGCAGGGCCTCGTGCAGCATCGCCTCTCGGAAGCGCTGACACGGCAGACCCAGCTGGTAGCATTCGGGAGTCTGTCACGTCAACCCCCCCCCAAATAACCTCCCCGTTACAGAATAAAATAGGAACCTCTATTTTTTTGTGATTTCCACAAGTCAACCTGTTAACCTCCTGATACAAAGCTGCTTTCCACGTTGGCGGCCATCCAAACCAGATGCAATTTTTGAGTGAAATCATCATTAATGTCACAGTGAGTATAAATCACGGCTTTCTATAGCTGTGTTAACATGACTGCCTTCACTTAATGGCCCAAAGCATTAAATCTGTATTCCGAATATGTTTGGTCCAAGCAGGCATGCCATATCCTGTCAGCTGCTGTGTGCGCAAAACTTAACGTAAACCTATACCATTATTTTCATTAAAATCAAATCTAGATGTTAATGAAGCAGCTGTATTTTTGCATCTAACTTGATCTGTTAAATGAAATATTTATTTTTAAAATTAATAATGCTGATATTCATTTTATTATGTGAGGTGCGCATACTTACTGCTTTGACTTTTTCTGTGGGAATATGTCAGTGAAAGGAAAGGATGCTGCATTAATGCCGGCAAAACTCATCAGCCGCAGCCTTCCCCCAGAACAAAACAGTCCGCCTTTAAATTAAATGACTTTTGAATCAAAACCATTGACCAGCTAGAGTTAAAGTTATGGTTTCACTCCTACAAATACTTAAGGTGTTGCTGCCTCTGCTCTGGAAGCATTTATTTCGGCACAGAGAAGTCATTTCCAACGACTGATCTGAACTTTCTGTCATTTGTCTCTCCTTTCTGTTGCTGCCAGAAGGAATTGGCTCTTTCCTTCTCTACAAAGACGCATGATCAGACTTCCACGGCACATCCAGCTTTGCTCAAAGGTTTGTGCTTAGCAGAATACAAGAGGCTGAGAAATGCTGAGAAATGGCGCATTACGTGTAAGGTGGTGCATTCACGGAGAATTACATCTCTTCCAGAGAGAGCCCAATTGCCTGGCTGCGCTATGGAAAAGTAAGCACCTGCCCGTTTTTATTCCTGAATGACAATTTATGTTGCTCTTATCGGTACCTGCACAAGGCTGAGCACTCTGGCCCCGATCCAGCCGAGTACTTGCTTTACTTGAAGGCCGCGGATAATGTCGTTGCCTGGAAAGCAGTGCTCACCTTCCCACAAATCTCCTCGCCCCTTCCCGACAGCCGCTCTGAAAGAAGCCCCGTCGCCTCCTGCCTCGCTCAGCGGGCGGGTGAGGCAGACGGAGGTGACGAGACCTGTGCACTTATCGCACCTGGTCAGGGATGGAGGAGAAACAACGTCGAGGTGTTCAGCCTCGCTGACCTCCATTAGGAGCAATGGCAGCTGCTGGGCACTTGGTGGTCTGGGCTTAAAAAGGAAAAAAATAGAAAACAACCAAAACAAACAAACAAACAACCCCCCAGAAAACACTGTGGAAAAGTGCCATCTGCTCAGGGGGCATTGCTGCTATTTCTCTTGCTTTCCGGTGCTTTCCTGGCTTCTCCACTTTAACGAAACCTTCGGTTTAACCTGTGGAGGGAGAGGCAATTCGCCTGAGGGAGTGAATGGTGATGGCATCACGTTTATCTGTAGTTTCCCATGGAAAAGAAGAGGAAAGCAATTGGTTCTCCTTTCCCCTGCAAAACCAGGCCCCACGAGCTCATTAATTGAAATAACACAATAAAGAGCTAAAATTCACCTAACAAATAAGATAAATCATTTTTGGCTTAGTGGAAATGATTAATGGATTTAGATACAATTTGTCAAAGTTATAAACAAAAAGGAAAGAAAATGGTCAGAAAAAAATGACAACTTCAAGGGATGTTTCTGACTTTTGTTTTCAAAACAGTGTTTTTATTTTATAGCTAGCTAAAAATGTACTCTTATAGACTTTAAAGGACTGTAAAACCTGAATGGATTGGACAAAAGCTACAAAGTCACCTTGAAATAAGTTTTTCAGATATTTAGCCACTGAAACACTGTTTTGGGGCTGGATCAACTCTAAAATATATTTTAATGCCTTTTGCCTTTGTCCTTTACATGCTTTGGCTACAAATTGAAAAAAAAAAATAATAAAAAATCTCACGGTTCTGTAGACACCATCAGGCTGGTCACATCTGCAACAGCAACTCAGAATTTACCTAACTGGCTCTCTAGTGTCTAGGTTCAATAAAAAGGTAAAACTCTCTCATGAGCTTTTTTTTTTTTAATCCCACTCCCTTTTTTGAAGCCTGGAAGGCACATAAAATGCAATTCTCAGCAGGACAGTAATTGGGAGAAAATGTAATAGATGGTCCACATTCCTCTTTGAAGTTCCCATTGATCAATGTTGCTGAGACTATTTTTCCAATCCATAACTCAGAAACATGAAGAAATTGTCACTTTATTCTTTGGGTATGTGTGGTTCACCTCGTAAGAAAATAGACTCTGAGCTCCTGTGTAGCCTTTTTGCAGGTTTTTCGTGGAAGACGGTTTAAAATGGGGAGGAATCAAGACCCCAGTTGTAGGATTTACTTGAATACAAATGTTCCTGATATTAACCAAAACAATAGTGGTTTTGCGATTTCTTTTTTATGTCTGAAATTTGTGTAAGAAAATTGGATACATCCAATACCTTCCCCTCAAAGACCGTGCTCTGCAGCCAGCCCCATGCTGAGAGCTGGTGTTAATTAGGAGGTGATTACCCCACCTCCTCGTGCTGAAAAATGAGCCCTTTTTCCACAAACGTGGAAAAACCATCTGTCCAAAACGATGCTTAAGAAAGAGATTTTTGTTTATGCTCACATGAGTTGGTTCTACACGTGATAACTTGTTTTCCTAATGAAGCTAGTTAGTAGGATGAATTTCCGTGCCCCTAATTGACAGAGCTGGGCTGCAGTCGCAGCTCTGGCCGCAGCTGTTAGGCAGCTCAGGGATTTACAGCCCAGCACCTAACCAGCACGGGGGCGATGCTCCTGGCTTGCGTACATGCAGCCAAAATGCACCTGCGTTTTAGGTGCTAATTGTACCGAGACAGCCATTTCTCTGTGTTGTCACGTGCTGCCTGGTCTTAATTTCTTTGCATTTCAGTATCTCAAATTAAAAAAAAAATAAAAAATAAATAAATTAAAAAGGCTGGCTGAGCAGCTCCTGGTGCTTGGCTGCACTCAGAAGGGCCAAAATCTGGGGTCTGGAAAACCCAACCCCTGATGTCGGCTCTGTTTCTGGCCCTGTCCTAATGACAGAAAGCCCAAATATTTTGACGCAGCACAGAAAAGGCAGAGGAAAGCTGATCAAAGTTGAATGTAGAGAAAACCCATTTGGATCCTGCAGTCGGGAAAGGCAGGCGGAGGGCGATGGTATTTCTCTGAGCTTTTAGACTGCCTTGCAGTCTCCAAGCAAGAACACAGTGGATTTCTTGTAAATATTTAAAGAAGGAGTCTGACCCTCCCTGTGTGGTGCTGTGCTGCTTAAAGGTAAAGATTGGCAGCGATCTTCAAATATTTAGATGTGTTGACTCTAAAAATGCAGCTAAAATGCCTGCTCCCATCATGGAGGTACTGTTTTTTTAATCAGTGCGTGACTGTTTAAGGACATAAAACATCCAGGTGTTGTTCCTGAGATGCTGGTTAACTTAATCAGTGGAAACTTTGGATAAAAGCATGCCAGGATTTCCTCAGAGATGACAAGGGGCTATCAGAGGAGGGCAGCATCACTAACCTATATTAGTTAGTCTTGTCTCATGTTTTCATCCTTTTGAAGTTTGCTGTGTAGTGGTCAAGGCATAACCCTTACTCTGCCCGTGGTGGAACGTGACATTAAGGATTACTTTCTGGCTGGAACAGTCTCTCTGAACTGAATAATCTGTAAGATTTTTATTTTTTTTTACTTTTTTTTTATATGTTATTTTGCAGAAGTAGGAAGGCAGCTTCCTACGTATTTTCACAGGAGATGGCATCACTTCCACCAAGGTGTGCAGCAAGGTGCAAGACACCGGCAGAAAATGTTACAGGCATTTCTTTCTCGTCTTCTTGGGCCTGTGTCGCCGTACTGATGGGCAGCACTGCCCATGAGCCTGCCTTTTCTTTTACCCTCGTCGGTGAGAAATCAGTGCTTTTTAACAGAAGCCCAGATATTGTCTGTATTTCCCTAGTGGTGGTGGTACACAGACACAAACAGCCTCTGAGCTGCTCTGCAGCTCCCCTTCCTCCTTTTCCAGTGTCTTTCCCCATGCCTGCCATGGACCCAGGTCCATGGGAGAAGGAAGCCCTTTGCTCCGTCACAGCTGCCAGGCATCATAGCTCAGTTTCCAGGTCTGTGAGCATTTTATTTTAACTTCTCTTATTCTTATTACAGATTGTTTTGGTTTCTGTAAATTCTTCACCCAAAATAGATGGCACTACGGGTTTAAATGCTAGGAAGTAGAACGGCTGGCCAGAGGAATGCAACGTCCTGGCCAACCTCACCTTACACGTCGTGCCATGGAGCTGTGTAAGAGGGAGGGAAAATCACATCACGGCTTGTGTTTGTGCCACAGAGCAGTGGTGGGGACAGCTCGTGCTGCTGCTGCTGCCTCCGGGCTGGCACTGAGCAGCACCCAGGGAGCACTCACAGCACAAAAACCATCCAGGAGAAGTGCACGTAACTCGCAGGTTGCCACGAGTTCGAATCGATTAGGGCGACAATGTCATTTTGTTTTGTGCTGAACAATCCCGTGGCTGGAATTGAGACCTGCCAGGAGCTGAATGAGTTAGTGGAGCAAATTGGAAAAAGCAGGGCTATAAATTGCAAGCGAATTCACTTCGTGGTTAACACGTGTATGTGCTGTGAGGGACAGGGTGTGCGCGAACTGCCCTTCCATGCAAATCCCAATCAATTCGCTGACAGTGTCCTGCTGAACCCTGATGCCTCACTCAGTATTTCTTAAAATAGCCATGGGTTAGGAGGCACAGGGAGACAGACATTCTTACCTTAAGTGATGCGCTGGTGGGAGGCACTGGGGAATTAATAAGGAGTGTATGGATGAGCCTGTAGCAGCCTTATTGCATTTCATTTCCTATGTCCTGCTAAACCATATGAAATAGTTGTAAGTGAAAAAGGACCTATTTGATATATGTAACACCATTTCCTTTCTCCCGTACGTATTCTGAGAAGTTAGTACAGTATTTTTTCATAGGTATAACTCCAGGAATTGCCAGAAAACTAGGTCAATACATTCATGCGGGAAACTAGTCAACCCACACACAGCAAGTTCACGTCGTGCCAGTCACAAATCCCCTTGCACAGCTGGTACCTGAGCAGCATCCCTGCCCTGCCAGGAGCTGCAGGAACCTAGAATCCTCCCAGGAGCCCCAGGTCTCTTTGTGCCAACAACCACGCTTTGCTTGGGGGTCTTCCCCGGCTGCTTGAAGGCCCTCCTCAGTTTCTCAGGCATCTCTACCCGGATTTTCTTCCCTGCAAAACCTTATTATGCCAGATTGCTCTTCTTTAAACTACAGATTTTCTTTGTGACCAGTGGGAACGTGCCATGCTTTGATCCAAGAGCAATCGTCCCTTCCCTGGGAGGCCCCCGAGCAGCCCGCAGCGGTCCCCCCACCTCACCTCTCCCTGCCACAGGCCTGTGGAATTTGGGGGAGGCACGGAGGTGGCTGTGAAAAGTAGCAAATGTAAGGAAAAATTTGGACCAACGCTTGACAACTTTTCTCTGTTGTCAATTCTAGAAGAATTTACATTGAGTGATATGTTTTCACTTGCAAATGTTTCAGATATGGGTTTTTTTTAATCTTTTCCACTTATTTTAAGCCTTATAGCATTGCATAATTTATTTTTTTTTCTTCTCTCCTTACAGAGGAATATGCAGATAGCAACATCTCAGGAATTTGTACAGAAAAATAATTCCCTTGGAACAGAGGTTTGGTTTTGGCTGAAGAAAAAATAATCCTAAAGATGTTAATAGTTTTAATTTCCAGTTGTGTAAGAGCTGATGCTTCTAGAAAGGCGTGATCTTTAAATCTGTAGTAAACTCTGATGTCCCTTGGCAGAGCTCTGTGGGAGCTCCATGTTTGCTGGAGGAGCCAAACACTGAAGTTGTGAGGCTGGTTTGTCTTAGTTGCTGGTGTTGAAATGCAGCACTTTTTTTTTTCTTTTTTTTTTTGAGGAGCAACTGAAGAAGAATAAGGAGTGTTAAACCAAAAGGTCTGCAGTGCAGTGCTGGGCTGGGCTGTGTTATGCTAGGAAGGGCAGGAGAAGCCAAATGTTTAAGGAGGGCTGGAAGGGAATAAGAGACAGCAGTGGGGGATGTTTACATAAACAATAAACAACCCGCTGAGCGCAAGGATTAAGAGACCAGTGGGAGAGAGGCGTAAAGAGAAATGAAGGAGGAAGAAAGGATTCTAATAAAATGCTGAGAGGAGCTTGTCCTCAACGCATGCAAATGGGATTTGTGTCCCTCACGTCAGTGCCCACCAGCTCTCGGGGGGGAGGCTCTGGCTGCCAGCGAGGGCCCCTTCAGGCCTGTGGTGGAGATCCCTGGTCACACCGAGAGAGGTGGGGAGGAGGCCTGAAGGAGACGGGTGCTCTTCTCTCAGGGCCTCTGGCCACCGTCTGTCATGGAGGAGGAGAATGAGGAGGAGGAGGAAGAAGAGGATGGTGATGATGAGGAGGGCAGATCTTCCATGGGAGAGGAGGAGAATGGAAAGTTGCTGAGGAAACAGGATTATGTTTCCCGGCATGGTGTGATGGGGGAGTTTGATCATCTCTCAATAAGAAAAATGTCTTTGCCAAAATTCTGGTTGAAAAAAAAAAATCGAGAATTTAGTTCTGTGCCCTAGAAAGGAGCTGGGACAGAACTCATGAGGTGTTTGAAAATCCTCTGGGGCATGGCACGGTCAGTGTAGCACCCCTGCCTTGAACACAGCCCAGTGGATAACGCACCGTGAGCCGGGACAGGGCAGTTACCACACAGGCACACTGCTCAGTTATCTTCTTTCCTTTTTTTTGTTGTTGTATTTTTCCATTACACTCCACTGCTGGAAGCACTCCTTGGGTACTGAAAATGAGCCACATGCCTTCCCCACCAGCCTTCGCTCCTCCTCCTCCTCCTCCTCCTCTTCCTCTTCCCTACCGGGTGCCTGCTGCTCTTCATCTTCCTCTGCCCAGGAGCTCCTCACAGCTGCCAGGCCTGCTCGCCTCTGGTGCTTTAGTTAGGAAAATGAAATCGCTCTTCCAGTGTCCTGTGATGGATGTGAGCTAGTTGCCATATTTAACATACCCTTGGATAACATTTAAGTACGTACAGGAAACTGAGCTGTGATAAACCTCGCACAATGAGGTGAGAGCAGGCTCGTTTACAGAAGTATTGTGGTAGGAATTAAAATAAAATTTCCATTTTCCATAGTTATATTCTGATTCTGGTTGTCGTTAACTTACTCAAAAAGCCATTCGGTATTTCAAACTTTAGTAAATCATCGTGTCTTCCAATTAACTTTCATATTCCAGGCAACATAATGTGGCTAATTTCATCCAACTCTGTTGTTTAATAAACATCTACACAATTCTTTCTTTTGGAGCCGCAAAGAAATGCGCAGTTATGTTACATTTTTACATGTGGTAATGGGCAAAAGGAAAATTGCTAGAGGGAAATTCATCCTGGTTCTGAGGTTTATGGGCTCCGGAGAAGCCATGCCGTGAGGGTGCTGGGCAGGGCCGGAGGCAATGCCCCCCCCGGGCGGCATGCCGGGTTTTTGGCTGCCCACGCGAGGGCCCCGCAGGGGGCAGGTCAGTGCTTGGCAGCCCTGAGGGTACGGGAAGGATAGCAGGGATGGTGAGCTGTGGTTATTTCCAGCCAAGAGCCAGGTTAGGGGATCTGGGCAGCTGAAGCAGAAGGCAGAGGTGGGCTGGGGGACTCACGCTGCTCCAGGGCCAACTCGTGCCTGCAAAGTCATCCAAGCTAAGCATAAGTAATAAGACCTATTGCAGTGATGTAAGCTAAATGATTGTATTTCAATAGCATAACTGAGATGCTGCATTATTCAGTATTGAAAAAAATGGGAGAAGAAGTGAGTGCATAACGTTGTTGGTGTAACAGAAAAGTAAAAACTCGATCCCATTAGTACTTTGTGAATTGCTGATGCTTTCCAATGCGTGTTGTGCGGCCCCTGATTTGGAGGTGAAGGACTGCCGTGGGTGTCACTGACCGTGTTCAGGAGAGTTAGTCTGAACACACTGAAATATCTTGTGGTCCATTTTACGCCTAAGAGCAAAAACGTGTGTGTGGTTGCAAAATAAGCACCTCAGTTCTGCCTGAACCGGGGGAAGACGTTTACAGAGGCAGTGAATGCTGCAGCTGAACGCAAGCAGGCAGTATTGGGAAAAGCAGGGAGTTTATTTAGTGGTAAATGAGTTTATGCTCTGTTGTTTTTCTCAAATGCAAGTGTTTGCAGATCCATTAAAAGCTGTGTTTAATCTCTGCTCCATTTGCAATCTGATACGCTTTTGATGCTCCCGCAAGGGGAAGGCACAGCCCGTGGGTCTGGTTTATGGGTGGCTTTCCCAGCACCGTGGGGAGGCCAGGCAGGGTCTCCCCCGCTGGGCTGCATGGTGAGGGGCTCTGGGGAGCAACCCAGGCATGGGGTGAGGTGCTGTCACCTGCTTGTGTGTGCTGAACTCGTGTGCCAGCATTTGTGACTGCATGAAAACTTACCTGAATTACTAATGACATTTTCATTTTTAAGGGACTCAAGCTCAGGCAGCATTTTAAAAAATGAATCATGATTTTAGGTGATTTCTTTCTGCGTGAATGCTTGGAACTGTCTGAAAATCGTCTGTTAAAGCTGCTTCAACTTCTGCCTCTAATGGAGCTACTCACACTCTCTAAACTGGTAAATGCTGGCTGTAGTGTCTCAGTCTCCTGATTATGTCCCATGCATTTTCTTGGATATACAACTAAAAAAAAATAATCAGCAATGAGCAGCACAATTAGAGCAGGAAGAACCGCAGTGCAATAATTGGGCCGGACCCCCGCTGGCCCCTTTGCAGCAGTGCATCCTGCAGTGCTGGGGCTGCAGGGCCTGGTCCCCGGCTCCTTCCCCTGGGATGCACAGATGAGAGCTGGCAGTGCAGCCAGCACGGCTCAGGTGCAGGGTGCTGTGAGAGTTTTCCTTTTTGTCCTTTTCATTTCTTTCATCAGAAGAATATAAGGCTTGATACTTTAACACTTGGCCTAATATTAACCAGGGAAAGCAGCTGCACTTCATAGTATTAAAGATATAAGCAGCCTCTAACGGTCTGTTATTAATGTGGGTAGATTGACTGAAAACGTTTTGCTCTTAAGAAATTCACAGTTCATTTCCAGTCATTAAAATAATTAGGTGCTGTGCTCTGAGTGCTCTGCTAAGGGCACGGCTCGGGCCCTGCTGCCCTCAATGCTGTGCTCCCAGTGCTGTGCTCCCGGTGCCCCCCGGCCCCTGCCTGCTCCTGCAGCAAGGAACCAGCCCAGGGGACTGATGAAACCCACAGGGATGCAGCACTTAAGATGGAGTTTGATGCTTAAATGGTTCTGAGAAGCTGGGCCCCCGGCCCTGCCAAAAAGCACATGAGTAACCTGCCCCCACCGTCCCATTTGTTTTAATGAGACGGCTTTTATAATAAAGATATTTCCATAAATAAGTGATTAGAGGATTGAGCCAAAACCAATCAATAAGGATTAGATGTAACTCATGGGATCAAGAGAAGCCTTTAGTTTTATTGGAAGAAAGGGGGAAAAAAAAGTCAATTCTTCTTTGCTGGATCGCACCATGTATCACCTTCACAATGTAAAGGTCCTTTGAAAATGTGAGTTAACCTGCCGAGGCTCCTTTATGCTGTTCGAGTGCTGTAAAGGATGCGAGTTTGAATGAGCTCTGTAATTGCACTTCTCTTTCTATAGTGTTTTTTCAACTCGTGCTTTCTGAATGTACAAATCTTTTATCTGTTTTGAAGGAGCAAAGAGATGTTCCTGTAATTCTGGTGTTGGGCAGCAGGATCATGAAAGCATTTCCGTAAATACACTCGGAAAGTACAGAAGTTGGCTTAAGGGAACTGCCGAGCTTTTCTCTCCGCATCAGCAACTTGGACCCAGGTGAGGTTTATGGAGGCAGAAGGGCCTGGATGGTTTTGGGACCGTGGCAGCAGCATGAAGGCAGTCGAGGCGCTGCGCCAGCCGGGACGAAGCTGCCCCGACACGGCTGCTGCTGCTGCAGTGTGCACAAGGGGCTGCGAGCCTGGCGCTGCGGGGGCTGTTTTCAGGACAGCTATAGTTAAGTGATTATGAACAGAACCAACACTTCCACTGAATAAAAATAAATTCATATTACATTAATTATACAGATTACTTAAAACGCAAAAGCTATAGAACAATATACATTAGGAGATGTATCTATTTCCAAAGTCCTTACAACCATACTTAAATCTTTGGAGTTATTACTCACCTTTAACATAGTTCCCATCAACTGCAGTGTAAGCCTTAGAGCTGACAGTTCAAATAAGTACACGATATAGTTCAGCCCTAAAACCCTTAACAGAAAGTACATCAGGACTTACTGTAAAATTTCATGGAGGATTAGAGAAAATATTAAGTCAATAGTTCTCTAGTTATTAGGGGCTTTTAAGGTAATCAATACTTTCTAGCCATATTAGTGCCTGCGAAGATAAAAGATGACATTAGTATCCAACTCCTCTTTTGTTGCTCTACTTATGTATATCCTGTATATCCTTTCTTTAGTCAGCCCTGCTAGAATCAATAGCGATACCAAGAATATGGTTATTTTTAAAACGTGATCAATATTGATTTATTTATTACTGCCAGTTTCAAGAGGAACTTGATTTCAGGTAAATTTTTACTCTTCCATATAGAAGAACTGCCGGTCACCCTAGAACTTTGGAGTACCACCCGATTTGGCTATGGAGGCATTCATGTTTAGCAGTTTGCTAATGCAGCAAGGATGGTTTTAAGAAAATGTTAAATGGGATTAATTCTAAGAATTCTTTATAGTTAAATGCTATTTTACACCTTGAAAGCATTACACAGATGTTAATTAAATTTAATTGATATAATTCAGTCCTAAGCCTATTTGCACGCAGTTATTTGATAATTGTTTTATCAATGACATGTATTCTTTCCTTTGGTTCTGTTTCAAAAAGTGGAGACAGCCGTCCTGTGTGCAGTCTTTGGGCTCTGCCTTCCTCACCCAGGTAACTCCAGACTACAGCCAGTCATATGACAACATTTCAGATCTTTTCCAACAACTGCGCTCTTGAACGTCCTTGCTTTTGTTTCTCGCTAATCGTCTGCTGGCTTTCTTCTGTATTCCTCAAGTAGGAATTTGTGTAAGAGTTCTATGGATACAGTGTTCGTAGCCCCCAGATGCCTCAAGATAAGCAATGCTGTTTGTTCCATGTACAGTTTGTCCTTTTCTGGCCAGTTCTAAGGCAAGGAGCTGCTCCTTTAAAATATCCCTGCATCCACTGATTTTAGGAACTATATTGGGAACTGTTGCAAACCTACCCCCCAAAATAAAGTGGTTTGAAAGAGCAAGAAATCCATCAGTCGTAGCACGAAGCATGAAGTGCTTGATAGGAAGTAAATTGGGCTGCGGAGCACTTGGAGACTTCCCTGCACGGAAATACTATGAATTATCATCAGCTTTCTAAACCTGTGTTCCTGGCTGCCAGTGTTAAGACCCTGTTGTGTCCGCAGAGTAATTATGCAGAAAGTACCTTTTTCTGATGAACGGTAAAGCTCGCTGAAGTGTAATGGGGAAAGCATCTCCACTGCGGTATCGATTCTTGCTCCTCTCGCTGTCGTGGCTGCTCTGGGCTGAATGCAATTAGATGTGATCCCTGCACTCAGGGGAAACGGGGCTTCTTGGTTTGTAGCTGCGCCTCCTTCAACTCCTAATAAATAGGACATTAAAAGAGAATTATTCCATTTCGTGTTTTACAAAAGGACTAGTCTTCTTCCATTTGATTACTGGACCCTAATGATCCAGTCAGTGAAAAAATTTATAGTCAGGCCTTTTTTTATTTCAGCCCCTACTTACCCAGGAGAAAAACAAAACATTATGAAGAAAACATGGGAAATTTTGTATTTAGCTGACGTCCCACCATACATCACTTGTACATCTTTCTCTCCGCGTTTCCAAAAGGCCATTTAGCTTAATGCTCTGCTCCCCATCTCAGTTTTGTATGCTACAGGTGCTGTAGGGATGCTTTTCAGAAGAACAAAGGAATGACATATGTCCTGGTTTGGAAAATGAATCCAGTGCTGGTTTGGGAGTCTCGCTCTTTTTGTGCCTAAGATTTACTTTCCATAACATGTCACGGATGATAAGATTTTAAGAAAAATATAGACAATTTTAAATAAGAGAATAAATACAATTTTCTAGCCCACCACAAGCTTTCAGACCATTGGTAAGTTCTTTATATGTCTGCATTTGTAGTAAAAATTAATTGAATGACTGAATTTTCCGAAGTTTAGGCGAAGACAAAATGAATTGGCCTCCATTCTATTTTGTTCAACTTTATGACAGTAAAAAATTACATGTACAAAATATATTATTTTAAAAAGCATTGAGTATCTTAAAAAAAACCATGCCTAGCTGTATGATGCTTATTTAGACAGTGCATACTTAAGATCTCTAAGAGCCTACAATATCCCATTTACATGAAAAAGAATGAAGGAAATACAGGGGGAAAAATAGGTATTTACCTGGAAATTTGGATTGGAGTATATCTGTATATCAGTACTGGTTCTTGCTATTCTTGTTTGCCACTGATAATGTCAGGTCACTAATAAAGGTCAGTTCGTTGTGGAAGAGTTTGTGAATGGCCAACAAACTACGAAGCATTGCTGAAAATCGACTTACGCACTCAGCCATTGAAGGAATTAATCCTAAGTGGGACTTCGGTAGTAGAACTTCGATGAATTTTTCATGCTTGATAAATAGTGATATTCAACTAATAATGTTAATAACCTTACTGTTTGCAGGTAATTATCCCTATAAATGAGCTGTGATGGTTTGAAAACATCTGTTTCCTTTTGGATTCTCTGTACATCTGCCCTTAAACAAGGTGAAAAATTGGTGTGATAACTCTGAGGACTGAATTGCTGTTTTTTTTTTTCTGTAGTGCAGTATTCCCTGCAATTAGGTAACAGTTTAAAATATGATTACTGCATTTTTATGTATCAGTGTGTATATTTTTAGAATGTCTCCTTCCATAATCTCCCTGCTTTATCTAATATTTTAGGCATTAAACAAATCATAGGGTCGATATTAGCAATGTTTTTTGAGGAATTGGTTTATTATTTTGCATGTGAAATCTATTCGGTGGAGAAACCCTTTTAATGAGCTTTGCCACAACCGCTTCCTACCTGGGGGCAGTGCATATCCACCCACCCGCTCAACCGGACCTCTGAACCTCCACCGGCGCACACAGCCTGCACTCAGTGCACAAATACATTAAAACTCTTCTGAGGTTACGGCTGAGAGCTAATTGGGTGCCAGCTGAATGTTCCGCCAGTACTTTGAAACCGGTGGTAATCAAATGCCTACAGCATCTTGCGATGAGTAAGAATTTCCATTTTCCAGCAGGTACATTTTCCTCTCGTTCCCGGCAGAGGCGTTCACTGCCACTTTATCTGAAGCCCTTCACCGTTCCTAGTTCAGTGCTCCACTCGGAGCCTCTCGCAGGGAGCAGAACCCTCTCGATGTGACGGATATGCTAGTGAAGGAAAAGCGCTGCTCTGTTAGTAGTTTCAAACATGAGAGAGGCTCCCTTGTCCATACAGTTGGCAGTTGGATCATTTTTTTAACCTTCCAACAGAGACTAAAGCGGCAGCAGGATGGGTGTTAAACGTGGGGCAGCAGGGGAATGAAAGCACCTCTCTGAGGCTGTGGCTGCCCTCCAGGAGGACAAGCCACGCGTCCCTGTGCTGGGTAGCAGCGAGAGCAGGGCTGGGGTTGTCCTCAATCCACACAGCTGCAGCTGGTGTCTGACACGAAGTAGTGACTGTAGACTTGTGTGAGCTCAGTAGAGCTGGGGTGCCCAAAATGAGCTGTCAGGCCAGACTCTGTGGTTTCCAGCTCTTTCATGTCTCCCGTGTTCTTCAAAGTGGCTGAAAAGCAGTTTAAAGGTTCCCTGAGATTTCTTTCAGTGTGTGACTGTTCTGAAGCATCGCACCAGGAGATAGCAAAGAGCACGTCGAGGCAGGTAGAAAGTACAGCTAGTCTCACTTTATTGCCCGACATTACCCAGGGGATCTAGGCTCACACCTATGTGAGGGTCAAGGACAACGGAACTGTGAGAGCTGCAAAAGCATGAGAGCATCTCTGGAGTACCCGTTCCTCTGCTACCTCAGGCAGAAATCCAGCAGAGTTTGGCTTTTATGTCTATTACATTGTAGCTTACAAAGTGTAAACCTTTTCCTCCGTCTTTGCAGTACAACTACCCCTGGATCGGAGAGATGCAATACTCAGTAGCAGTACTAAAAAAATTCAGCGAGTTAAGCTAACAATCTTTGAGCCCAAGCGATGGAGAAGACCTATGTAAGCAATCTGCAAAGAAAGGGTACTCAGTCTCTGCTAGATTTCAGTATATTGTCATGAAAAAAAGCTCAGAAAAGGCTTGGTTTCAAAGCCTGTACTGTGTCTTTTGCACTCCCTTGTCAGTGTTAGCTGTGGCCTGGATGTACATTTCCAGCTCCATACTCTGCTGAGGTTACACGCCTTCTTCCCCGAGATAAACTGTCGCCATGCGAAGCCAGCAAAAGCCTCAAACAGAACTGAGGCTGTTTCCCCCAAGATAAAGGACAATATTAACGTAAACGATGTCACCATATTAACTTCTCTGAATCTTCTTCAGTCCGGAGTGAGTTTTCTGCATTGATAATGGAAGTAGCATGCTCCAAATACATGGTGCATGAAAGATGGCACTTTTAGCTTACACTTAGCACTCTGTATTTTAAACTGAAGTCAAATTTATTAATTAGTTGCCTCTATCTAAATGTATATAAACCACTCACATTATTTTATGTAATATATGGGAACAATTTGATTGTGTCCCTTGGTTAATATATACAGGTATAAAGCTGTCACCACTTGCGCTGTCAGGGATTGCTGAAGTGAGCTCCATGGAAACTTCTGTTCAGACAGATCTTCTTCAGCAGTACTGCCTGGAACTATATTTACAGCCATCTTTTTGCTAAGATGGGTGCTGCCAGATCCAATAGGAACAATGGAGAAAGAAAAAGAAATGTAGGATTCAATGGAGTTACCCTCGTCTACACCAGCTAAAGCAAAGGCAACCCAAAAAATTTTAATGGAAAAAAAGGGAAAGGGAAGATCAGACCCTGCGTTCTGATAAATCCTTTGGAAGCTTACACCAGCTGTGGACACATCAGGTCTGTGTAACCTCTCCCTGAAGCTACAGAGGTGTTTCAGGGAGGGCCGGGAGCAGTGAAAACCACAGTGGTCTCCAGTGCAGGTTAAAGAAGCCCCAAGAGGATTTGTTTTTTTTCAAGCTC
Organism: Anser cygnoides; assembly: GCF_040182565.1. Lineage (NCBI taxonomy): Eukaryota > Metazoa > Chordata > Aves > Anseriformes > Anatidae > Anser > Anser cygnoides. The sequence continues at coordinate 4,483,949 of NC_089882.1, forward strand.
AGGAATCAGCGTGGAGGAACTGGAGCTCTTCTCCGCTCATCTTCCCATGGATGCTTCTGAAGGTCTCTGTAAAGTGCAGTTCCCCACGGCCATGGGAGGAGACTCTCTGGAGCAGCTCAGGATCTGCCTTTAGGGCCCATCTCTAATTTACATCAGCAACTGGAAAAGCTGCCCATCGGCTGCGCTGATTTACAGCTCTATTTGTAAAGCAGCAGTCACACAGGGACAGGTCTTGGCCCCTTTTCTCAGACGGGTACACGCATCTCTAAGCCGTCTGGAAGCTCCAGATTTATGCAGAGCCAACAGTCCTAAAGGACATGGGGTCTTCTTGACTCGGTATACCCTTCCAGCTAGCATTACCTAAAATGGATTTTTTCTCACTTTCTATTCTCTTTATTGAACCAAATTTCTGTTTATAGTCACATTTTCTTTATATCCCATGCTGTCTGTCACTTGTGTTGAATATGGGTTTTGCACGCATGCCAACTAGATTGTTACTTGGCGAGAGTTCACTGGCAAGAGAATTTGCTTCTACGCATAGTAATAGGCATGTTTGGCTAATAGGCTCTTTGTCTGAAAGCCTCTTGCATATTCAGAGCTGCTCATTTGTCTCGCTAGCCTGACCTAGGCAACAAATATTAAAAAAAGAGTCATAAATTTGCCCCGTTCTTTCTAGAATGCCAACCGAAGCAAGCACTAGCTGTTTCATGATGAACTAGTCATCTGCTACTCTCCCTTCACAAGCGTTGTTCACCCACACTTATTTCTGGAATAGTCTTCCTGCCCATCACTGATTTTTGCTTCTGGAAGTGCCTTGCTCCGTTCTCTGTATTCTGGTCGAGTACATTTATATATCGAAATGGACAGCTCTGATGATGTGGCAGCTTTGGGATGGCGAAGTTGACGCCCCAGTCCTTGTGGAGCTGACAACCTACAGTCTGCCCTGGGTTTTCAGTTAATGGCAGGGAATGTGCCCTACGTGGTGGGCGGTGAGCGTACCAGGCTGGAAGCACCGCGCCGACGCTCGCCCGGCTGCCGTGCTCCGTGGATTGGGCAGCAGGCATCTGCCCAACCTGGCACGGCTTCCCAGCGTGTCACCCCTTCAGCTGGTCACTGACTTCTAAAGTTGTGATTTCTGTGACTTCTACAGCCGGGAATTTCCTTAGGCATTTGGAAACGGCAAGTGCCGTTAGTGTTGGGTCTGACTGGCTGTTGATATCAAATGGCTTCGTGCATCCTTTGTAACTGGCTTTTTTTTTTTTTTTCCCCATGTAAATTATAGAATTTATTGTCCTGGAACTGCTATCTTATTTTTAGCATTTAATAATTATCTAAAGGTTGAGAGTCACTTTTTATTTTGAAATAGTTAGACATACTACATTGTTCTGCCTAGAACGAGCAGATTTGGTGTATAACAAGCCTATTTATTGGCAGAGTAGAAATCAATGGTGTACATACCTACGACTTTTCCTATTTTAATTAGCCTATACAGACTACTTTTCAAACAGTAGTCAAAACAGCATGTTGTAGAAATACACAAAAGCCTAATTTAAATGGATTGGGTCAGAGATCAAGCTTTTCGACTGTTGGTTGTGAATCCCCTAAAAATAAACAGCCCAAAGCTAGCAGTGCAGCATAGCTGACAGTCTCCCAAAGAAACAAAATCTGCCAAAGTGTATGTTACAGCACCATCTAGCGCCTCTTATCCCAGCAGTATAGCAAATTAATTTAATTTTCTGCTTAATTCAAGTACGTAGGTGGAGAGGAGGGAGTGCATTGGCTGCTTCTACATTCTGACAACTTATTTTCTCTCAGCTGGTGCCGAGTTAGGAGGGAGCTGAGGGATGTAAATGAGCTTTGGCATTTTACATGGCTGGAGGTTTTGCCAGTACAGATGCTGGTAGCTCCTCCTCTTTATCCTCTTACCACTCACATAGTTTTTCCTCCTGACAATAGTTGGGAAGAGGACACAGGAGTCCGTATGTAGAGAAAAAGGGAGACGAGTACTGCAATTAAATAGCAAACAGACCAAACTGAGTATTTTGTGGGGTTACAGCCATTTCTGTCCCAAAGGTACAAGTGGGAGGTTGGTGACTGTCTGCAAACACCTTTTGTTGAGAACTGCACCCATAACGTATGCACTTGTCTCAGGTCACCAGCACCCGAGCGTTTGCTTTGTGCGTTCTGAGTATGGCCCTCAGCAATGCCCAATGAAATTCCACTTATTGCGAGATTTTAATGTCCCTTTTTTCTGTCTTTTTTTTTTTTTCCTTTCTAAAAAGGTAATTAGTGTCCTCTGACTCCAAACTGCCAACAGCAATTTTGCAATTAGCCTCTATTGCCGGCCATCAACCGCAAGATACGAAAGAAACAATATGAATTTGGGCAGTAACCTCCACAAGGTCTGGTAGCATGGTATTTAAATTTGTTTCTAAATTAACGTTCTTATAAACAGCACTCCTATAAAAAAATGAAAATCCATCACAGCTGGCTGTGTGTATCTTTGATAAACAGCTGCTAAAAAGAAAAAAAGCCCTTCATCATACTGAAGTGCTCCAACTTCATCTAAATTACAGTAATTTGGGCTACTCACAGACAGATTGGCACTGACCAGATTAACATACTTTGGAATACACATACATTTGCCCTGATCAAATTTAATAAAATAACTTGGAATTTACACAGTTGCTCTTCAGTCTACAACCTGCCGCTTTCTGTCTTTAACCAGACCCTGGGTTAATGCCGCAGGAAGAATAATAAATAGCTCCTGGTGCTGCTGTACAAGTTGGGGAGCTCAGTGCGTGCCGGGACGGACTGATGTGTGAGATTAGTGAACCTCACACTCTTCAAACTACAGGCTGGCTTTTGTGATAATAAATTTAAACATTTATATGTTAAATGTAATTTCTAAGAGGTTTAGGATAAAAACTTAAAAAGTAAGCACCGCCTCAGCATATTTAATAAAATAAAAACATCCTGAGAGCAACATGTAACATATCAGAAACACAGATCTTAAGAAAAATATTCACTGTGTCTTCACTATGCCCTTGTAGGAAAGGCTGGTGGCTATTAATAGGTGTAATTTATAGGCAGGGACTAAATTAGAGCTTATGACCAATTTGTGGGTTTGGACTTAGATTTAAGACACTATCTAGAATTATACATGCTGCACATGAATATAGCTCTTAGCAGTGTTAAGGTCACAAAGAGATGCAATATCATCCACAATAAGAATTCTTGGGTTTTGGTCTCAAAATTTCCAGTAGTCATAATTTTATTATGTTTTTTTTTAATTATTATTATTATTTTAGTTTCATAAAAAAAATAAAAAATAGCTCCTTCAGTCATGTGATTTATTTGAGAATCTCAGTAGCCATTAAAAAATAAGTTCTATCCCTCCTCACTGCAGAAACAGGCTTTAAAAAGTGACTGAAATGTACACTTAACAATTAAGTTAAAAAACAAAACAAAACAAAAATCAAAATATATTAGCATATCAAAAAAGCCAAAAATATTTAGCATAACTGTTTTTAATAAAACCGTAGGGTTTGTAGAAGAAATGGCTCATAATTTTTTAATACTTCAGTTTGCTAGACTGCAATACAGAACGACAACAAAACTATTTGATGTTTTTTATTATGGTATATGTAATAGCTACAATATCCTGGAATTATGTATATTATACCCAGACGGTGCAGAAAAAGCCATGGAATCGCTGAAAAATTGAGTGTTTATTTTATTTTATTCTTATAAATGTTTTATGTATCATCATAGGCGTGTTTGTGGTACTTTCCTCTTTCAGCAAGTGTGTTATTGAATCTTGCTCATATGCAGTTCGGTACAGGTGATGACTATTTTGAAATTTTCCACCCATGATGGTCAGACAGTCCATCTGTCTGACTTTCAAATCAATCTGATTTGAAAACTGGGGAACGACAGCCCGGCTGTGGGGGTGTTCCGAGGCCGACCGCTGATCAGCACAGCACAACGCTGCTCAGTACTCAGGTGGAAATGAGCGGCCAGCCCCTAGGTTGGTATGTGTCTGTGCTATTTATCTTTAAAACATGTTTCTCTGAAACACCTTAATTCCGAGAAACGTAGGAGCATGCGTTTGGGAGCATCGCATGGGATTTAGTGATTTGTGAGAGTATGCAGCAGATGCCAACGGCAACAAAAAGTAAGCATTTTAACAGAACGGGAGAAGGCCCAGGGTTTGATATGATGGCTTTCATTCTTTTAAAGGTGGAAGGCAATACATAACTGGTGGGACAGGGCAGAGCAGGGCAGCAAACCCACTCGGCCTTCACCTCGCCGTGTCAGCCGGCCCTGCCGCGCACCAGCAGCAGGACAACTGCGACCTGCTCCTGGGCATGACGCTGGCCTCGCGTCAGGACGACATTTTGCACTTTTGGCTGGAAGTCTGAAGCATTTAGTTTCGGCTGTGCTACAAAACACAGCTTTCATCTTTTATTTTCCGTGCGTAAAACCAGTTTTCACTGAAGTTCTCAAGGAGGGAAGGGACCCGTCTGCACCACACACAGCGTGCTGGGCACTGAGGACGACACGAGGCTATATAAACCGCCTCGAGCACCCTCAGCAGGGCACGGGCAGGCTCGAGGCCGGCAGGCAGGCCCTGAGGCCCGGTGCCGGTCCGAGGGACGAGCCCAGGCCCAGCGGGGCGCCCCGAGGGGGACCGGGCACCGCCAGGGGCCGCTGTGCCACCGCCGGGGGCCGCGGCTCCTGTGCCGGCTCCGGCGGCTCCTCCTCCTCCTCCTCGCCCTCCTCCTCCTCCGGCGGCGGCGGCTTCCCAGGCTCCTCTCCGGGTAAACAGCGATGGCCGCCGAGGAGGGAGGCGGCGAGCCCCGCAACAACATGGGCAACCACCTGCAGCCGGCGCCCGGTAACGGCCGCCGGGGGGAGGAGAGGCGGCGGGGCCGGGGGCAGCGGGCAGGGGCCGGGCGTGAGGCAGGGCCGGGGGGGCCGGGCCGCGGGGCGGGGCCGGGGCCGGGGCCGGGGGCAGGGGCAGGGGCAGCGGGGCGGGCTCGGCACCGGCTGCGGGGGGAGCTCAGCCCCGCTGCGGGCCTGGGGAGGGAGCCGGGGAAGGCTGCGGGGCGGCCTCCGGGCTGTTTTTGGGAGCTGAAGCGGCAGGGAACGGCGAGTGGGGTGAAAATGATCGAGCAGTAGAGCTGAGGGTGTGCTGCTGGTGGAGAAATGTGGGGTGGCCAGCTGGGCGAGCTGCAGGGGGGCCAGGCTGCTTGGGCGAGAACAGGGAGGAGGGCAGTGAAGCTGTGCAGGTCACCAGCCACCCTGTCCTGTCCCAGCCCGTCCCGTCCTGCTGCCCCTGGGCCTCAGCAGGCCTCTGGGGTGCAGGAGCCCGTCCTGAGTGCTCTGCCGTAGCTCACCCTAGCATATGTCTGAGGCCGGGCAGCAGTGGGAGGTGTCCCTGCCTTGCTGCTGCTCATGTTGTCACAATTCATCTTTAGGTAGGTGCACGGTGCTAACAGCCTTCCTGCTTATCAGCCTTCCCGCTAATGAAGCTGCGGGCGTCGCTCATCGTCTGCATGCCCAGCGCTGGCAGTGCCGCTGCGCGTAGCTGGGGTTGTGCAGAGGTTGTCCGCACCAGGCAGGGCTCAGAGAAGGGCAAAATCAGCTGTTATTGTACGTCTTGTGTCGTTTTTATTTATTGGCCGAGTCCACCAGTCTGTAGTGGAAGAATAGACGCTCAGGCACCGGGCCTGTAGACATTAGGCAGCTGGTCAGGTGAAAGTGCTGAAGAGGCGTAGTTTCCACCAACGTGGGCAAATGCAGATACCCGACTCTGCAAATTTGGGCCTCTGTAAAACCTAACAAAACTTGAGGAAATCTTCTGTTGTTTTAGAAGGCCTCCACTCAGTCTAAATGCTCTGTAATGCCATTAGTAAACAGGGAAGCAGGATGTCCTCTGTACCGCACTTGAGGGCAGCGTTGAATTCCGCGCCGTGTCCAGACTTCCTGCAGTGTTCATGCTGGAATTTGTAGAGCAGCCTGGTTTGTTCGCATACACTGTCATAATTCCTTGTGTAGGTACCCAGCGCATAATAACGTGCATTTTTCTGATTTAGCATATAGTGCCTCCAAAGTGACGTGAGCTCATGTTTTGGTTTTGGAAGCAACTCCTGCTAAACAAGAAAAAAAAATTATTTCAGAATAAGCATGCATATAGCAGTAAGTCCTGCTCATAACTGATGCAGTTTGCTGTGGAAGGAAATTCTATGAGAATTGTGCCTTTGGCACTTGCCGTTCTCTTGTTCCTGTGTACTTGAGGTCTCATTAATCATGAAAAAAAAAATCAACAAAAATGTGGTTAAATGACAAATATACAGTTCCTTTTGTCTTCCATCTCCTGTTCCTGTAGTGTGACTGAGTAGGAGAGTGAAGCCGGCGGTGTGTTTTCGACATTCACATGGTGCTGCTGCAGTAAAATGAGTCATCATTCCTCTCAGCCCTCCAGATTCCCTCTGCCACCACGCAGCCCTTAGTGTGCGATTTGGGAGAGAACGACCAAAAGTTTGCAGGACGCAGTTGCTCTCAGATCAATGACTGTAAATTCCTTTTGTGCTCCGAAGAGCAAATGAAACAGCCTCTGTCTAAAAGGCTATTAAAACTGCTAATGATTCATACAATTTAATGAGTGCATGTAAACCAGAATATAATTTTCGAAGGAGACAGCTTCCCTCCCTGCAGCCCATGCTGCTGCACCAGAGCCACGTAAAAACTTTCCATTCTTTGTCTCCATCGAGCTAAAGAGCATGCTGGCCCTCTTCTACATTTTAAACATTTTGCAATAATTTATGCTTCGGATTCCGAACTCAATATCATGGAAGAAAAAATTTATGCAGAAATGGAATATATTTTTACAATAATTAGGAAGTTGATGTCTTACTGCTTTAAGTTATGTAATTAATAAAACACCAAGGAGAGTCCGTAACCTCCTGTAATGCTGTATCATTTCTGTTCGATATAAATACAGTATTGGCTGGATCTGTAGCGTCAGCTTGTCGTGCTATTCCTCCTACAGAGAAAGGTCTGTAAACTGCAAGACCTAAAAAAAACCAAGTGAGATAAAACCAAAACATGACCATCAACTGAACATTTTGTAAAGAGTAGGTTTAACAAATGTGCCTGAAGGCCAAGGAGGGGAAATACACACTCTCCAGAGACAGCTCATCTCTTCATTGTTGTCTCGTCCTCCCACTCAGAAGGAGTACGATCTAAGTGAGCAAGGGTGCTGGTGTTTCTGAAGGAAGGATCCTTACAAACCCTATCCCTTCGTAAGGTTTGTTCACGGTACGTTTCAGATGAGATAATCGCTCCACCTTTAAGTTGTCAGCACTAATTGCAAAGACAGGCAACTGGATAGACTACTGTAAGGATATTTTCCTGCTGACGTATTAGATTTCAAGATCTAAATCATGGTTTTTGGCACTGTTGGGATTATCTTTTACTCAGCAGCTACTGGCATAAGAATCCTGCAGATATGATTTACAAAGTTTATAACAAATCTAATTCAGACATGTCATGGCATATAAATATTATTTATGTTCCAAGTGTCAGGAAATAGGATCAAATAATACAATTACAAATGTGTGTTAATCACGTTGTATTTGTTCTGGGTGAGTATTTACAGGCACACATTATATGGTAATACGTGGAATGGTCAGTGAAACAGCATTTTAGAAACACTTTTTTTTTCTAGTTTAACATATTTGTGTGGATTTTATACAGACAAATGCACTGGCTATGTGTTTAAATAATAAAACATACTGATAATTTATCTGTCTTCTTGCCTGAAAGTAATTTCAGGATTGATACCTAGAACTGAGAAATGACAAGGAAGTAGTAATTTTTAAATACTGTTTTGTACCTGAAGGTCTTTGTAGAGTCATAATACTGCCTTCCTCCTTTGTAGTTACCTTTCCTGTGTGTGCCTTTCTGTGTGCGCTGCGTTTTGTGATTATGTGTGGTACACACTGAGCAGAGGGTGACAGCAGTGAAAGAGCCTAAAAATATCAGCAAGAGGCTGTGTGAATGTAGAGCTTCAGATTACCTGGAAGTCAGTTGTTTTATGAACAGTTATACTGTACAGTGTTGTACCGCTGTAAGTGGTGTATTCAGCATCCTGTAAGAAATTAAGTTAGCTGGCGTCCCTGCGTTACAGGCAGAAGACGTTAGGAATTTAAACTAAAAACTACTACTGAAGTAAAAATCTGAACTGTCAGAATTTGTCAGAATTTTGTCCAAAAAAGGTTGTTCCTTAGCCTTTCAAAAATAAATTACCAGCTTTTGACCCTTGCTATAGAACAGTGATTTTGCTGTAACTGCAAGAATTTTTCATAGTTTTTACAAATATGCAAGCTGCTTCCCTGTGAAGAAGGGCTTTAGCCTGGGAATATTGAATGTGTTTCTATGATTCTCTTTTCTCCGTATTTTAATTTTCATTGGTTGATTTGTACACAGTATTCCTTATGTGCTTATTAGCAGAGAGTGAGGAAGAGGATGACAACGAAATGGAAGTGGAAGATCAAGATGGTAAAGAAGCCGAAAAGCCCAACATCATTAATTTTGACACCAGTTTGCCAACATCACATGTGGTATGTCTTTCTCTATGTGTCTTCCATTAAATGCAGTTTGAAGAAGTTTTGATTGGTTTTGCATAACTCTGTTGTAAAAGCCTTAGGTTAAAGGCCTAATTTTATTTTGTCCTTGTAAATCAACCCAGCCTGTTGTACTGCTGTCATTTCCTTACTTATTGTTTTCAGTATTTAGGTTCTGATATGGAAGAGTTTCATGGGAGAACGGTGCACGATGACGACAGCTGTCAAGTGATCCCAGTGTTGCCCCACGTGATGGTGATGTTGATTCCTGGACAGACGTTACCTCTTCAGCTTTTTCGCCCTCAAGAGGTTAGCATGGTGCGGAATTTAATTCAGAAAGACAGAACATTTGCTGTTCTTGCATACAGGTAAAATACACGAGTGGGTTTACTGATGGTATGCAGCATGTATTTGTAGCACAGTTACTTTGGATACTAAATCAAAAGCAGATGATTGCATCAGTTTTGTGGTGAATAACTAAGTTGTGGTCCGAAATTGTTAGGCAAAAGATACCTTCCAGCACATCGTGAAGAGGGTTTCATGTGTTACTGGGTTGCTTCATGACAGTATCACGTTTGTATTAGAGGAACAGAAAGTGTCCATCTGCCGTCCTAGTTTGAGCATCCTTTTGTAATTAGTCACTCTTTGAATGTATTGCCCCATTTTGCTTAAAGAAGCATCCTTAATTTGAAATACAAAAATGAGATTCTTGTTCTGACGACTTCATTGTCATAAAGGTGTATTTGCTTGCTTTGTGTACAAACAAGCGCACACAACGGTTGGACAAGAGAGTAGAGAGACATGAGATGTTAGAGAAATGGAAAAGATAAAGGCCAATATGTCCCGGAAGAAGCTGGGAGCATTCCTCCCTCTTTCCCCCACATTTACTATGGTTTAATTACGTAAGAAGTGGGAACGGTTGTTTTTGGAAAGTTGGTCTAAAGAATTTTGAACGTTGGCATTTCCGATACAGATACATTGGTGATCCCTGTGTTCCCAGGTTCTTACCTCTACACCCTTAAAGAAAACCAAATTAACTGGTTAAAAAAAAAAAAAGATACCATTAGAAGTTGCTTTTAAAATGGAAAAATAATGGCTGTAGTTAATTGAAAGTATTTTACCAAGTTTAGCTTTTTGCTAACAGTAAGTGGTAAGACTGTACAGCCAGTGCAGGTGGATTAACTTGTGAAATCTGAATGAACAGTACTATGTGGAGGGTAGGTAATCTTTTTAATCCTTTTACTTTTAGTAATGTACGTGAAAGGGAAGCACATTTTGGAACAACAGCAGAAATATATGCCTACAGAGAAGAGCAGGAATATGGAATTGAAACAGTCAAAGTGAAAGCAATAGGAAGACAGAGGTTCAAGGTGCTTGAAATACGAACCCAGTCGGATGGGTAAGAAAATAATGTATTTAATTTTACATAATGCAAATCTTGTTTCACCAAGGCATTTACCATATATTGGGGTGCATCTGGCCTGTCAGTCACACAACTGACTGATTAGTGTTTTTATGTTTAATTGGTAATTTCTTCAAGTATGTGTTTTAGTTAGAGCTTTGCTCTAAAATTCTCTAAAGAATGTTTGCCGGTATTTTGATGTGGTGTGTGTGTGAAAACATCTGTGACAACATCTTTGTTTCTGAAAACTAAGCCAGAAAAAGATGTTGATTTACCTGCATTATAAGTGGTAAAACTTTCAATATCTCTCACATCTGTGCTTAAACCAAATGTGAAATGAGAAGATACTCTCCTTTATCAGGTATGTGCCTTGTGTTGTCTTGTAGAAGGGCTCCCTGATACCATAGATATGCCTCCCTGGCACCATAGATACCATTCTTAGGCTTTCACGACCTTCAGGTGAAGAAATAAAAAATACCTGTTATACTTGCTATTTCTTACTATCTACCCTTTGGTTACAGTTAACAAATTCTGAATTTTACTATATAAAAAACTCAGTGTTGAACACAAGATGGCAGCACTTGGATAACTGCAGCAGCAATGACGTTGTTCAGAATGCTGAATCTAGAAACAGTTAAAATCTGTGCTGTTAAAGCATTTTATTTTGATGGTTTCTCATCTACTGACTAGGAGAGAACGCTTTTATACAGCATGTCCACAAGTTTCATTCATAAGTCTGAATTTTTAAATGTATGAAATAAAGGTAGTGAGATGAATTTTCTCATCATGGCAAGCTCTAGATTTGTTGGAATGACTTAAACTTATATATAGCTACTCTGCTTTCAAATACTTTAAAATACAGCAGATACCCTGTGCTTTAAGATACGTAGGCATTCCCGTTGTATCTCATGGAAAAGGAAGTTAACTGTGAGAGGAAAAAAGCAAAGTAACTTTTGGTGAAAAAGTTAGAGCAGTGATTTTCTAGTTTTGTATGCCAGTGCAAAAATATTTGGTAGGCAGCTAGTTCTGATTTTTAAAGGCAAATGAAAAATAGAGATTGAAGAATCTTCAGTGTATTGCTTCTGTCTTCATTTTAGGCATACTAGAGTCCAGTTAGCACAGTGGCTTTAATAATTTAGCAGAGGATGTCTGTATTTTGGATTCGTATGTTTGGATGCTACAAATGTGCTGTATGATCCCTATGGTAATTTGATTTACGTTGCTACAACTTAAAAAAAAAAACTTGGATGAAATGGGTTCTTGCTTGAATTCTATAGTACCATGTAGTGATAAGCAGTAAAATCAATTTTTGAAACTCTAGTGTATGTGTATATATCTGTCTTTTTTTCCTTTTATCAGAATCCAGCAGGCTAAAGTACAAATCCTCCCTGAGCGAGTGCTGCCTTCAACAATGTCAGCAGTACAGCTGCAGTCTCTCAGCCGATGCCACATATTTCCTTCTTCAAAACCTACAGCGTGGCAGGACCGAGCTTTACGTCAGTGGTGGCAGAAATATCAAAAGGTCAGAAGCTAATTTTTTTTAAAATTACTATGTTTGACAGTATTTTGAAAATGAGTATGAAATTCCATCTGTCTTCAGAAGTGGATGCACAACTGGGACGCTAGATGCCAACCTTCTGCTTTTTTACAGGCTGTGTGATTATTTATCAACTGTTAACGGCAGGGAAATACATGTTTTGTGTGCATTCTATTTGTTTTTAATTATAGTAGTATTTGATTAATGCTATTACCATAATATTCAATGTAATAATATTACAGTTGTTACTAATTTTTACATAAGCACCTCAGAGAGAATGATGATTGCTAAAGCGTATAGGTGATGAAGTGTTCATGAAAAAAACAACAAATTAATAGCTTTTTATTTGTAGGCAGGTCAAAGAAACATCTTGACGTTAACTGTCATTGCTGTGCCCATAAAAATATTGGCAGTGTTGACAGTGCCGTGGGTCTTGTTTTGTACTTACAGTAATGTTTGGCTTTGAAAGTGAGGGTGCTTTTATAACTCTTTCTCTGTGGCTGGTTGATAGAGGTAGAAGAGGTTCTTAAAGAGCCGAGGTGACTCTCAAATTTCAACAATGAAACGGAAGACCTTTGATGTCTAAAACGTAAGAACTTGGTTGTTTGGAATCATAACTCCATTTGCTAATTTTGCTTTAAAACCTGCTTCAGTTAGAGAATTGATTTCTGTACCTGCAGTTCCTTTTTTACAGAAAATGTGGATCCACAGTAGAAAGATGGACTCTGTTTTTTAACTCAGTCAAATATTCCCACCCAGTTGTTGGCTAACAGCTAAGCTGAAGGTCAGAGCTCTGAGCATGCTTTATGGTGCATGTTCACCTTCTTATAAACATTTATATATCTCAAGGTTTTGTTAATTTTTGTGCTTAGCAATTTTCTTTCTCAGTTTGCAGCAGTATTTCTGTACAACAAATTTATTCAGTCCAATTGCACATGCATTTCTAAATCTTTTTTTTTATTATTATTATTTATTGGTATTTGTTTAACAGACTTTCTGGGATAGCTAATATAGAACCCATTTTTACACTTAATTTAGAAATGTTCTTAAATTTTGTTATGTTACTGAAAGTGACACGCTAGAAAAAGGTCACAAATCTCTAATTGTTTTATGCAATCTACATACATTGATGTGTTAGTTAATAGAGGAAGAAAGTGGTTTTACACACGAACAATGTGGGTGAACTAGCAGTTCCATGGTCTTACCAATTTTATTTCCTAGAGCTTTCAGAACTTTATTTGCTTTACTCTTTGATTAAAAACAAAACCAAAACAGTAGAGGAGAAATAATCACTATCAAGATGTTGGTATTGCCATTAGGGAATGAGGCTCTACTTTTACTTCACTGGTACAAATTCTGTCATTGCTTGTTTACACTATTTTTGCATCACTGCAGCTGTAACAATACTTGAAATCGGTAGGGAATTTGCACTAAGATCATAGGGCAGAATTTTCAAGACTCCTAAGTGGAGTCTTGCTACAAACTTCTGCATTGCTCAGGGGAACGATAAGGTGTGATTTGTGCTAGAGGCATCTGTGCTATTTAAAAGGTGCTAAAATATGCATTTATTCAAGTGAACGTGCGTGCACTTTTACCAGCATACAGCATTTTCCTTTAGAAGTCTGAAATAAAGCATGCTGTCAAAGGATAATTTTGCTGGAATAAATTACATTCCTATAATAAGCAGCCTGCTGGCATGTTGTACTAGCAGAGTTGTACCAGCAAAGCCTTTCAAGTGTAAACCTGGCTCCTTCTCAGGCACAAAGACCAACTATCATTAGCAGTCAGTAAGTGTGCACGGTGAGGTTAATGGGACAAGAGTTAGCACTGAGGACAGGAGAGGGGATGTGGTGAAACTCTAAACAATTCGCCACTGTTTGGTTGGAGATACTTCTCCCACTGTAGAGAATTCATCAACTAATTAGAGAATTAACTAAGCAAATACCTTTACGCTGCTGGTAATTTGGTGGTTGACAAATTCAGTTTTGTCAGATGAGTGCAGTTAAAACGTAGGGTTTCTTGTCTGCAGGATATGCACAGGGTGCACACATGCTGAAGATACTTTAGAAGTGTTAGAGGCGTCCCTTTTTATTTTGTTCCACCTTACCTGCTGTGTTTTAGCGTGCAGATGTTTTAGTACACAATTCAAGGGCACGCATTAGTCATGCCCAGTGAAGTATGATGCAGCTAGCATGGCTAACTCCTGCTAGTGAAATTTTTATTTTAAAAGACTAGAAGTCAGTAAAAATAATTAAGAGACTTTCGGAGGACTTTTTTTCTGATATTCTTGTTTTCTTCCTCCACGTTTGTTTCTTACTCCATAGTCCATTTGGGTATGTAATTTTATTCACACGAGGCTGCTAGATGGATATTGTGCAAAATTTCGTTCGCCGTCTTTGGGTAGTGATAATAAAGCTGTTTAATAAATTTTCAGTAGGCTGTCATAAGTATCGATGTTCAGTAAGCATTTCTGAAAACATGATTTCCATTACAAATAGATACAAGAACAAGAGTGGATAGCGATACGTGATTAAGCATCAAGGCTACCCAACAGTTTTCTTAGTCAGAAATTGTTCTGCTGTGAGAAGGCATCCTCTGGAACTCCTAACTTGTGTGTTGTTATTTTTAGCTATGTTTTTAACACAACACTTTTCCGCTTTAAAAATATGACCATATATTCTTTGAATTTATAGATATCAGCTTAGGTACCTACTGTGGCCCATTAATCTCCTTCTTTCATTTTATGTATTTATGTGTTTGACTAAATTGATATGAAATGGTTTAATCACCTTACATAGTGATTTGCTGTGGTTGCTGAGGCATCAATAATTGATGGTGACTAAGGAACAGATGCGCTATCTAATAGTACTTAAGTTTTTTAACTGTCTAGATTTCAGATAGATACTGTTTGGAAATGTGTATTTCTCATTAGTAAGCAGTAAAAATACTTTTAATGCTGAGACAGATTTTCTGAGAAAATCTATGTATTGTTTATTTTATGCAAAAGTCCTCAGTGCATCTGAGAAGTGTTTTGGAAGCCTCATGTTGAAGTACTGGTTTTTATGGTGATCATTTGTTGTATCTTTAAATAGTCAAATATGCCTCTGTTTTATTTGCGTAAACAAGAAATGTTGGTAAGATCTGTCAGTGTTAAAGAACAAATATTTGTGATTTTGGTTTTAGAGGAAGTTTCACTGTGCCAGTTTGACATCTTGGCCTCCCTGGCTTTACTCTTTGTATGATGCTGTAAGTATTACCAAATAATATCTAGTTATTGGATAATATAAAAGTTTTCATTTTGTTGGCTTGTAAGTTATGTTTTAAAGAAGGGTACAGCTTTCAGTTTACTGGTAAGAGCGGGAAGGACTTGCCTGTGTATAGTTGTTCCCTGGTGCTAGAGCATGCATCTGGGATAGGTACGAGAGGTTTGGGTTCTTGTTCTGTTGTCGTGGAGCAAAAAACTTGATCCTCTGTCCCACACGCCTCAAATGAGTGTCCTAACCAACTTCAGTCTCAGGTGTCGGCTTACTTAAAAAATATAGATATTTTATATGTATAATATATGTAATTTATTTCTTTATTTATGTATGTAGATATGTATATTAATACATAAAGCAATTACTGTAAGGGAGGGACAGGTAGGGAGAAGGCTAATTCTGCCTAACCCTGATCTGTTTTATACATCTCTAGAACTTGAATAGTTGTCTACTTACCTGAGATGAGATTTATACCTACCACTGGTTGATTTTTGCCCATTTCCCGTCTCCTTTTGCACTTAAGTTAAAAATACACAGGTATGAAGTGTTTATAATTATTGTAAGTCTTAAAAGCTAATGTCCAGTAGGGAAAATAGCTTACTCTACATCTTGCTTCCTTTTTTTTTTTTTTTTTAAAGAAAACAGAAATACCTATGTATTTAAATTAGGCTTTTCTTCTAAAAAAAGGAAACCTTGATGGAAAGAGTCAAGAGGCAGCTACATGAATGGGATGAAAATCTTAAAGATGAGTCTCTTCCAACAAATCCAATAGGTATGATGTTCTTTAGCTTATGAAATCAAATATTATGTAGGAGAAAAAAATCCTAAGAAAATAAGGGTTAGATAATTACTTTCTATTGACAGTCCATTCTTCACTTCCAGTTTCCAGCAAACTTTGATGGCTGATTTTGACAAAAAGATGATAGAACTTTTAAAGGTGTGAAAATCTCCAGCTGTTTTGAAAGATGTTCAGTAAAACAAATAGAACTCTGTTGCGTTCCATGGCAGGAAGAATGTGATACAAATCTTTCATAAGAAAACATGAGCCAAAAGCATACTAGATTTTAAAAATTATTATGTAAGTCCAAGTGGTCAATCACTGGTGATCTTTAACTATGGATTAGACAAATATGTTAGAAGCAGTTTTAGGTGTACGTGATCCAGCCTTAGGGCAGAAGGATATGCTGAGATGACCTGTGAAAGTCCAATATAAACTTAAGTTTTAGCACTCAATCTGTGAGAAGAACTAGTAAGTTTTATTTCTTCCTTAAGTTCTAACAGGTCTGGTACTTTCTCATTTCTAGATTTTTCTTACAGAGTTGCTGCTTGCCTGCCAATTGATGATGCATTACGTATACAGTTGCTTAAAATAGGTAGTGCTGTTCAGCGACTCCGGTGTGAATTAGATATTATGAACAGAGTGAGTATTTGTTTTACCTGTTACTTACTTTAAATTGTTCTCTGTCACACACACACACAAAGTGACGGTTAAAATCTATAACAAATAATACGTCTAGAGAGTGAGTTTGGGAGTTTTTATTTTACCTTCACCTTGAAAAGATGACTTAAGAAAGAAAATGCTGTTAATTCTACACTTTATTTGGCAGCAAGAGTCACATTTGCTTTTGTCAGAAATTATTTGAAAACACGCAGCAATTCCTTCACCAAGAGGTGGTGCTAGAAGTCTAGTGTTGTTGGTACCAATCTTAGGATCATCAGAACACCATATTGCTGTATAACATACTGCAATCAAGTAGCATTGTGCCATGAAGACTTGAGGACTTTGTAACAAAAGATAAATCTTTGTAGCATTGAGCTATTGAATATAAATCTTAGACTAAAAGGATTTTTGAAAAAGACATGTATTGACTTGTTAAGCAACACTTTTTAAAGTTATTTTAAAACTTCTCTTTTCTTATTTTCTTTCCATTCCATGGCCAGGTAATGCTCTAAATGTAGGATGTAGTTTATTTTTACATAGTACATTGCTTAATAATAGCATACTATAAATAATGTTATGTATTATAATGCAAGTATTTGTCAGTCAAACTCATGTCGAATCCATCTGTTTTTATGAGCAGTGTTTGCAAGAACGTCTTGCAACATTTCCAATAGCAGTTCAGATTGCTATTCTCTTTCTAAACAGAAAACATTAAAAGAGTCATCAGTATAATTAAAAGTTTTAACTGTAAACTTGCTTATGTCTGGTAGTGGTAGCTGGAACATTCACTATCCAATTTTTGAATGGAGAGACAAATTAATGTTTCATTAATGTGTTCATATAACAGCGCACCTCCTGAAAATTCATAGTAAAGCATTCTACTAAGCTGATTTTTAAACGGCTATTTTCTTGGTAATGTCAGTGATTGCTTGTTCTGCTTTATAGAAATTGTAGGGGAGAAATTGCTCTGTCATAATCTTTAAGAAAAAGGTCAATGCATCTTACATATTTGTCTTGAGAAATTTAAAATTATTGATCTACAGTATTCTCAAATTTAGCAAAACTTAATGATTGCATTCATCTTAATGATTGTATTCGTCTTCCTTTTGTGTTATATCTTAGAAGAGCAAAGTTGCTTTGTTTCTAAGTTAGATTTTAAAGACCTTAGCAAGTTGACTTGCTTATTGTGTAGTCAGATTAGTCAGATCCTCTTTTTATTTTAAAAAGCAAGTGTATAAAGATTTTTTTTTTAATTTTATATAACAATTAACATTTACCATAAGTAATGAAAATGCCTAAACATTTTTATCCTTTGGTTTAAAGAGAAAATGTGATTGCTGCCCAGATAAACAAAGGAATTGGTACAAAGTCTATTATGAGGGAAGGGGAGAGAAATTTTATTATTTGCCAGCGTGCTGACAAGTATCTGGAAACGAATGAAATTACCATGTTGGTTTTTCTTTTCAAGTGTACATCTCTTTGTTGTAAGCAATGCCAAGATACAGAAATAACAACCAAGAATGAAATATTCAGGTGAGTTTATTGCTCTTAATCTTTGTGAGGTTCTTGATCAGAAACACTGGCACAGCAAAACATATTTTGCTGGGGTATGTCTTATAGCTAATGTGTTTTCCACAGCTCTAATAAAATTTAAGTAAATATTTATAGGGAATTTTCTTTATTAAACACACCAAGTTATTTGAGCTTTTTTAATAAAAAGTTAGTAAATACAAACATCACCATGTATATTGTAACAGAAGTTAGTGTGAAAAGCCTTGTTATATCACCTAGTCCTGCATCTTGCCACATGCACTCTGTGGTGAGTTTTGAACTCCAAAACTCTACGTATAAAATTTGGGACCTCGTGAACTTTATTCAGAAATAATAGGACAAAAAATACTTTCCTGGCACTTCATTCTGACTTTCTGTACGCCAACAAACTTGAGCAGCAGATTAAAATGCACTAATTGTGTGGCACAGATAGGGTCCCGGGATGTTGTCGTATAAGCACATTACCTATGTATGTTGTTAAGCATTGTGATACCTCTCTCATTTAAAGAATATAGGCTAATAACCGTACTAGGCAGTATGCCCCCATTGTATATTTGACCTATACAATATTTTCCATGTTAAACAATGATAAGACTGTACATTTTCCAAATGATTGCTACTTCTGCCAGTCTTGTCATTGTTTTCATCTTGGATAACTAATGTCAGTCCATCACCTATGATAATATGAAGGTTAAAAGATGCCTTGGTGAAAGAACGTAAGACTCCCCACAGTTTTCCTTTGTCAGTGTGAAAAGAAGCTGATGCGATAATTAAAACCCATTTCTTATCTTCCAATTAAATGATGGATTCCAGAAGTGACAATTCCTGCTGTGTTGACATGATGTACTTTGACAGAAGAATGATGAGATGTTAGTGTAATGAATGCACATTTTTGCTGACTTTTAAAGTTCAATTTAAGAGTAGCAATATAGATGCTACTTGTTTTTATTGGAAGTTGTTACTCAGTAGAGGCAAGTAAAATAAACTATGAGTCTGTCGTGCTTTTTTTTTTGTTTTTTTACAACTACTGGGCTGTAGTTTTTTGAGGGAAACATTAATAAAAACCTTAAATGGGGGAGCTGCATAACAACATCCTGTCAGCTATCCTATAATAACTTGTCCTCCTTAGCAAACAGCTGGGCAAGATGCAGCCGAACATTTTAATCCTTACTTGGGATAATACCTTTTTAACTACCTTTACTGAAGTAGAGACTTTTAACTAGGTAACAGGAGTACGTTAAGGCAGTCCCTTCCCTCGGCCTGCCAGCAGTGCCGGGCCTGAGGCACCCCAGGGCACGGCCGGCCCTCCTGGCTGCCAGGGCGCACTCCTGACTCGAATTCAAGTTGTCGTCAACAGCACTTCCTAATTTCTTATCGTCTGCAAACTTCGTATGCTTTTGAGTTCCACATGCAGATCATTTACAAAAACATTAAAGAGAACCGGCCCCAAAATGGAGTCCTGAGGAACTCCACTAGTGTCTGGTCACCAGCCAGAAGTAACCTCACTATACTTGTTTGAATACTATTTTACGTAACTATTTTCTTTCAGTTTTTAATAACATAGTTAAAAATAGATATTTTTTTTTCTACAGACTGATGTAGTTCTTTTGCTGTGTAAAATAGTTTTAACCATCGGCTGTTTTTCCTCTGTTTACATTTGAGAGCTTTTTTTTTTTTTCTTTCTTGAACTTTGGCTAAATTCTTAATTGTCTGTCATAGTTTGTCCTTATGTGGACCCATGGCAGCGTATGTGAATCCGCACGGATACATCCATGAAACTCTTACTGTATATAAAGCCTGCAACTTGAATCTCAGTGGACGACCATCAACAGAACACAGCTGGTTTCCTGGGTAATACAATTAGAAGAAAAATTATTAATAATTTTATTAATTAATTTATTTTATTTTTATTTTATTAATAAACTCAGTTGTAAATGTATTCTTATGACAGTAGAATAGTAAAACATATAATTTTAAAATGTGTATGGTGATTTAGCTCATATGAAAAATAAGAAAGTAAATTTAGACTTTTCAAAATAAAGAATGATAAATTCATGTAAAATGTTTTCAGAATTTCTCTTGAATTTTTTTGAATATTTTAACATATTAAGATTTTAAAACATACCCTTTGAATCTCAGAGCTATGAACAGGATACTGATTTTCTGGGAATTTCTTTGTGTATGGTTTTAAGTAAACCACAACTAATACCAGAACTGTTGTTTCCATGCAGTTTTGTTTGATCATGAAGTATGTCAAGTACAAATTGAAAACGTAGTGTATAAATGCAGTTACTCTACTGAGATATATTTTTTTAGACCTAAAAACCGAATAAATGTTATATTACTTTAAAAATGACTAACATTATATTAATCTGATTATTGTTATTTTTTTTAAGTACTCTCGTTCCCTGCAATAGTAGCGGACTTAATTGTCAAGATGTAAATGTGTACCTAATAATGAATGGTCTTGCATCAAAATGTCACACCTCTCTGGTAGGAATTTTTTTGCCTAGATAAGCATGCTTCAGGCACACGTTCAAAACTTTGAATATTTAACCTCTCAGCAGCAGCTGAAATGTCAAAATATATTTGAATTACAGTTTCACAGAAACATTATTTATAGTTCCACAAAAATACTTGTTACAGCTTCACCAAATCACTTTTCTGTGTGGCCCTTTCTGTACTGCAATGTCAGAAATCGTTCTTTTGTCCCTTTGGCTATTGTGTGTCTAAAGCAGCATAAAATAATACGTTGCTGTATTTCTAGCCAGTCCAAGGTTCTTGACTAATACATGTACTCATTGACTCCTGCATTTTTTTTTTTTTAATTTCGTTTATTTTCTGGACTATCACAAAACGCTGAGTAATGACTTGGAGGGCAGGTGGTGTATCTGTCCTAAGAACTGCATGCTTTAAGATTCCCTGAGGAAAACTTTTAGCTCATAGTATCTGGAGTTAATTTTTCTCATCCTTACCTGTTTTCTTGGTTCTTTTCTTCTCTGGTTTTGAAATATTCACGTTCTGACTTTTGAAGCTGTTAAAGAAAAATCTGTCTGGAAAATGTGGTTCCCTTTTAATTTATCAGCAGTGCAAAAAACACTTTTATTTCCATTAAGTAACTTACTCTCCAAGAACCACTTTCTGACTCTTTTTTATGGCACACAGCATTTCATTATATTGTTGAAATGCTGTGCTACTAAAATACTCGTTACTTTCTGTGCTTGAAAGCTGATTTATTTTTTAAGATTTGCAGGGTTTTAGATGAGAGCTGGATACCTTGATTCCCTAAGATTCTTTGAAAATCCAGCTTGAAACTATAATTCTCTTCTTACCTGATAAGTGAACTGTGGTCTGGTATTTTGAAAGCATCTTTTCTTTACAAGTCAGCATCAACCTTTTCTTTTGTTTTTGATAGGTATGCGTGGACTATAGCCCAGTGCAGAATCTGTGGGAACCACATGGGATGGAAGTTCACAGCTACCAAAAAGGATATGTCACCTCAAAAATTCTGGGGATTGACACGGTCTGCTCTCCTGCCTCGGATTCCAGAAACAGATGATGAATCGGGCCACGATAGATCACCGTTACTCTGCCTGTAATCTAGTAACCTGCTTTTGGAGATGAACAGGCAGTAGTCTGTCTCTTAGATGCATCTACTCAGTTCTGCATCTGATGCCTACTTAACCTTAAAACAGAACAAAAAACTACACTCCCCCCCCCCAAAAAAAACACCAAACAAGCAGGCTCACTACGTTTGGATTTGGTGTGCATCCACATTACTGTTGCTTCAGCCACCCTGAGAACTGAAGGTTGAATCTTTAAAATGACAGCTGGGGAGAGAAGGTGGTATGAGACACCAAGAAATCACTTTGATTCATCTGGTCAGAGTTGACTGAACTTTCTACTACTGTGTATAATTTCAGAAATGTTTACTGCTATCAACCTACAGTGAAAGAAGGAGACAAAAACTAAAATTGCAATTAAACAGAGTATAATTTATGCAATATATGATGGTAGATACCAGTTACTTACTGCGGAGTATTTCCCATAATATACTTATGTGTTTTTGATGAGAATCCCTGTTTCTAACTATGTGGAATACTTCCAATTTTATGCTTGTGCTGTTTCTCAAATATTAGCTGAATAACCATCAAAGAGAGTACAAGGCTGAAGCATGTATTTTGACTGATAGTGTGTTGGAAATGTTAGTGGCAGTGCTGTAACTGGCAGAAGCAAGAGCTGCCTGCAGCTAGAACAAGTATGTTACAAAATGCCCTTTGAAAAAAACTACATTATGTATATGGTCCTTATAAGTTATCTGATATATTGAGCATTTCTGACTTCAAAAGTCTTTTAAATTTTAAATTATTTATACAAAATATACAGATCAATCCCAGAACATAAAATACATTGTCATTTACTGTTGAATGTGCTTATATTTACTTTTCAAAATTGCTTCTGTGAAGATTAGTTTACAGGTATGCATGCCCAGGGTTCCATGAAGTATCCTCTGCAATACGTGACTATGGAGAATTTTCACTAACACATATTTTGATAAGGGGGAGGCAACATATCTTTTTTTTTTTTCTTTTAGACTTTCATATCAGAAGGTAAAATTTTACATTAGCACCTTACCCTACAAAAGGCAAACGTTCCTGATTAAAACAGAAACAAAAGGCAGTGCTTTTTGTTTGTTTTTGTTTTCTGGAGTGCTGTCTGTGCTACAGACATGGGTGCCAAAACAGGGCAGCTTTTGCTGCTGCAGGGTTGATTTTTTTCATCAGAATGCACTTTGATGGCAGAAACTGAAGATGGCAAGATTTCTTCAGTTTGTGTGTCCATACATATTTTCTTTTGAAGCTTTTTCATTCACTCTTCATTTCTTCTGTGTAAATCTTTAAGAACTTGCATTATTAAATACTATGACACAAAACTGCTTAAGATTGAAGACATAAGCCACTAATTGTTCCTTCTCAGTCACACTCTTACATCAAACATGTAGCATGGATAGATTACTGCAGTGAAAGGCTAAAGCCGGACCTCTACAAGACAAGTAGCCGATTTAAGCGGTAATGTGGTATTTGTTACAGCACAGCTGAGAAAAAATCCAGATGTGAAAAGATGCTAGAAGCTGAAAGGCTGTTAGGATAGTTTATTATGCTAGGTATGTAGAAACTAATGATTGTGTAACTCAGGTTTAGTTCTTTGAAGCCTTCTACCTCTGTGCTTCTGTGATAACTTTTGTTCTCTCCGTAGACATCTTTAATACCATATTTAATTGTGTGTGCAGTGCTCTGACTTGCCAGTGAACCATGAAAAGCAATACTTCTTTGAATATAATTCTGAACAAATAGAGGGTGAACGATGGCTCATTTTCTTAAAGAAAACATTCTGTATTTTGATTATGTTTCTATAATAAGCTTTCAAAAGACTGACATGCTAAGCGGTAGTGTGAGCAAGAGACTGTGAAACTTCTGTACTTAGCAACCACCTAAGTCATACTTAGCTTTCCCCCTCACTCCCTGCACAGGCACGGACATACATGCAGCACGCACATGGGTGCACACAGACACGTGTGGCTTAGCTATAGGCTTAGTTTATTTTTTCCCTCTGAGATACTCAAGTATCTGTTGTTCCTATCGCCCTCAGTAGGTCTTGTGGGCAGTGGGAAGCCTGAAGGTGCTTTAAAGTACCTTCTGCTGCCATTTGCTTTAAGCATCCACAGAGGGTTTGGTGAGTGGAGCTTTTAAAATGATCATTTTCTCAGCTCTCACTGAACTTCATAAGGTGTTTTGGGTTTTGGCCAAGTCTTTTAGATTGCCTCAACTGAAAAATGGCATTATGGTGGCAATGTTTGAATACAAAATAGGCATATTTTTGGTATTGTGTATATATAGTCAAATGTAAACTAATATAATTGAGATAAGTCAGAAGTAAATTTCGCTCTAACTTAATTTTATTGTTGATGATGCTTTTCCATCTGCCTAACCTTCTGTGTAATTTGCCATTTCAAAGTCCATGACAATTTCCAGGTTGAAAGCAAGTATAATTCACCTTGCTGCAGAAATGATGAATCCTGCTGTGGTGAAGCTGGCCATTGAAGTGGTACACATGTAAGAATTCCCAAAATGTACCGCACGTGACTTTCAGCGTGGATGTAGAGTTGTGAATGGTTCAATACGTTGGTTAATATTTTCTATGCTTCTTTTCTCTTTTTTGGAGAGAAAACTACTAGAATGTTGGGATTGTGAAGAACTATTTCTGACAAATATGGACATCATACGCTTTTGAGAGCTAAATACAAAGGAAATCAGCAAATTTTATGATAATAGCTGTATTTACTACATTCATGGGTTGGCATGTAGTTTCATGCTGTAATTAATCCAACTGACATGCTGGCTGCTGCCAAAAGGGACTGCTTCTCTTTTCTCTCCCGCTGTAATTTGTGTCTGTACGTGAGACCTGGGAATTACAGAGTCACGGGATCGGAGTACTGATCACACAGCCACATCCGTGGCAGGTCTGACGGAGGAAGGACGAAGAAGCATCTGGGGGGGGGTGTAGACTGGGGACTGCCCCGTTTAGCAGAACATCTCAGCTGGGTTGGAGTACAAGTAGCATAGAACTGTTCGTTTCCAAGCTATCATTGCCGTAGCCGTAGAATAAAGACGTCATACAATCGGAGCCTGTAATTTTGCAAGTTTTCATATATTTTAGTTTAGATGAATAGGTAGAATCACAATAGGACATTTGCACACTTGTTCTGAAATGTTCGAACTGTTCTTTTTTAATAATAATGCTATTTTTGTATGTGCTGCAATTAATTTTGTTCCTCATTGTTTTTCACCTTTAATTGCTTTGTAAAAGCTGCAGAAGGGGTAGCACATTCTTTGCTTTAACTCTTCCTCTGCCTTTTGGGACAACTTTTTTCTGAAAAGTCTTGTTGCTTGCAAACATTTGCAAAGAATAAAACTCAATTTGTTTCAAAACTGATCTTGGAGGACACATTTTTTGCTGACTGGAACAGAAAGAAAATGGGTTTACACTGTGTTTCGAATTGTATTGGTTACAGAAAACAATGTTAAGGGAGTTGAGCAATGGGCACAGCTGCCTCCTCTACCCCTTCCACCCCAGCACGGCTCCTGGCTGGCCACTGGAGCCCAGCTGGGCGCTCAGGGAGCCGGGGCTCTGCCCAGGCTGGGGTCTCTTTTTTACCTATCCACCTTCTTTGCTCCTCCTGCTCCCCCTTCACCCTGCACACCTCCATGGCTTTGCAGAGCCCTGCAATTTCTGCACCCTCCCAGTCTGGGCCCCCTGGTTCCCATCTTGTAGCTGTGAGCTTCGTCCTTCCTGGGACCAGCAGCACCTGCAGCTTGTTAGCCCACCCCTGAGCGTGACCAGGAGGCCTTAGAAGTCCTCCATCAGCTAACCCTGCTGGAGTAAACATTCCCTCATTCTTACGTGCTCTTATAAATCAGTGTGACCAACCAGACTTAGTTCCCATCTTTCATATTATCCCTTATTGCTTTGGAAAAAGGTCCTTGACCCCGTACCCTTATTAAAGGAGCAGATACTCTCCTTCTAAGTACCCTGACAAATAATGTGTTCAGTAAATGAGGTTCTGCTTCAAAGAATGTCCAGCCTCAACAGGCAAAGAACAGACAAGACACAGAACAGCATGAAGACAAAACATAGGTTGTCATTCCAATTAATAACTAAAATGAACCCTTAGGACGTTTATCTCAAACTCTTCTGTCTCATCTGTGCACTTATTTTAATCTGCCTGAGCAATTCCTAGATAACACTGCTAGTGCGGGACTTTTTGTACTACAAGAATGTCCTGCTCTTAATAAAGCTCTGCAGCACGCCCTGGACCTTTCCTTTCC
The DNA here is from genome assembly GCF_040182565.1 of Anser cygnoides. Classification (NCBI taxonomy): domain Eukaryota; kingdom Metazoa; phylum Chordata; class Aves; order Anseriformes; family Anatidae; genus Anser; species Anser cygnoides. Next base: position 4,509,656 of record NC_089882.1, read on the forward strand.
CTGTATTTTCAAATCTTGGTGTCTTACAAGAGCTTTGCATGGCTGCATGATGACCGCCCCCCCCCCCAAAATGTGCAGGTAGTACGAACTCGGGATGGGTGCCATGCTATTGGGAAAGCCCCACAGTTTTTCTAAGTGTTATACAAAATCACACAGAGTGTGTGACAAAAGCACAAGGATTGCGATGGGGATTGCCATACAGCTTCTTCACAAAGCTACTAGCACATGCCCTGGAGCATGCTTCCTGGCCTCGTATTTCTTTTGGTACATTTTTATCTGAAGGTACAATGACTAAATGAGGCTATAGGATTGTAGTTTAGGCTATATGCAGGTAGTGGAGCATGCTGAATTGAATTTCAGACTCTTTGGGAGCTATTGTCTTACCAAGTTATAAAGAAATTACCTAAAATGTCAAAGCTTTAAATCCTTGTCCCCTTGCACAGCCTGGTAATGAAGGATGCTGTTAGTCTTGCTAGCACAACGCTCTGTTAATGGAACATAATCTGCACTGTCCCGTTGGAGCTGGGAGAAGCTTTTGAAGGGAGGAAAAGGAATGATTACACTACAGCTGGTCCTGCTCGACAATATTCCGCTAGATTTGTTGATTTATTGAGGCTTGTAAGAAAGGTTACCCACCTGAACGAGAGCCCTTATAGAAGACTGGATACCTAAAGATGTTACCCCTGATTTTACTGGCTCCATAGAGAAATTATAACGGGTCTGATATGGGAGTGTGCTCCATGGCTTCCGTAATCTTAGAGTGCTCTTCTAGAAAAGGCAAATGTGACTTTTAGAGTGCTGAGAGGCCACACTAATTGAAAAGATTCATCAGTGTCCAAGTATTGTGGCACTTGTCTGCATTCAGACACAGTTTATGTTTTCCTCGCTGTACACATTTTTTCTCTGCCCACTGGTACCTCTGCTTCTAGTATATGGGAACAAATAGGTTGGTATTGCCATCAAAAAACTATTTGAGTCCTAATCCCTCGAGATTCCCATTTAAGCTAATGAGCCATTTGTGTCTGTACCATATGGGGAAGTAAAATAAGGATAATAATCCTGCTTTTATGTTCAGCTAGATGAATTCCCATGTACAACGCTTATTTATTGTGCAAGCTGTAGATACAGGCATCGCTCTTTCCCCAAGCTGAACTGAAACAAGGTCTGGGGGGGGGCCGAGGTGTAAACTTAACAGACCATGGCACAGTTCATAACTGTTTAGGAAGCACAGTTCCCAGAAGCAAATGTGTGCTGGAGATTTCTTTGTGAATCTACTCCACCATGTTACTGCGTTTGGAAACCCAGCGCAGCGCCTGGCCCACTCCAGCCACGCCACCGGGGTGACTTCAGGGGCTGTGCCTGGTTTGTGGGGACATGGGGACAGGGCTACAGACACACACCTGCACACACCTGCAGAAAATATTCTTTCAACAGGTGCAGGGAAACTGAGGCAAGGGCACAGGGAACAGATTACTTCAGGCTGGTGACCAGACACTAGCGGGGTTCTTCAGGACGCCATTTTGAGGCCAATTCTCTTCAATGGTAAATGATCTGCACACAGGACTCAAAAGTATACGAAGTTTGAAGATGAGAGGAAATTAGGAAGTGCTGCCGACGGCATCTTGAATACGAATCAGGAGGGTACCCTGGCAGCCAGGAGGGCTGGCTGTGCCCTGGAGTGCCTCAGGCCCGTCTCTGCTGGCAGGCTGAGGGAACGGATTGCCTACAGTGCAGGCACCATGTGCTGCACAGGCCGGGCCTCCACAGGAGGCGGCCTGTGGTGGCCGCCTCCTCACGGCCTCTATACACGTATCTACGTATACAGCAGACATATATAGAGCTATCTGCACATAGATGTAGCTGTATATGCACTGGAAAGGCCAGTGTGGCAGTGTCTGGGGGAGCTGCTCCAGACGCTGCCCTCTGGCGCAGCTGACGTTCCTCTGAAGGGTTTGCTGAGCTGCTGTGCCGCCCACCAGGTGGGCGTGGGGCATTTGTGGTTATTTTCCTCCTCATATCTTTCCTTCAGGCCTTGGGTTCATGGGCTCTGCAGGGAGAATCAGCCATGCCCTTTCCCCTAAAAATTCATTCAAGCCAATCTGGCCTTTCAATCATTTTTACAGATCATTACATTTTGAGAGAATGGTAAAAACGTTCATCAATCCTCAGAAACCATCTGTGAGGGAAGCCAGTTTGGATTATTTACCATTTTGCCCTTCACACAAGGTTTCCCCCCAGGGCAGCGATGAACTTGGGCAGGGGAGGCACCTGTGGCTCCCGCAAACACAGCGGCTCTGGGCTGCAAGGATGTTTTGGTCTGTGCACTCCTGTCCTGCTGCTCCAGACTCCAATTTGGACGAAAATTAGCTTCACACAGGAAAAAGAGAGTTTATTTCATTATTCTTTGCAAACTGTTGAGATATGTCCCCCCAAGGACAAGAGGGTATATGGGAAATGTTAATCTTTTTTTTTTAAGAGAAAAAAAAAAAGAAAAAACACCAACCAAACTGAAATAGATTGATTTACATCAATACTGGCAGCTGATTTTTAAAAGGGACATCACAGTGGGGAGCAGCGGACAGCTACCAACCAGCAAATCCCCATGTGTTTCTGATACGTAACTTTTAATTAAAACACTGTGCACATTGTTTGACCAGTCAGGTAATCCTTTGGAGAAGGGTATTTTACTTGACCATCTATGTTTAAATGCTTCATCTCTTATCTCCCAATTTGATATTTAAATATTTTGTACTCTATAAAAAAATGTTTATTCAAACAGATCATTTTCCAGAACTCAGCCTCATACTGCTTGTTTAAAATATGCCATTGTTTTGATTGAACGCAGTTTCCTTTTTACTAGGATTTAATTTCTTTGAGATGTAATAAAACAGAGATGCTGGAAAAACCAAATGGAAAGAAGTATAACAAGACTTTTAAACGAGCTATTTGAGCACATGTGCTAACCATGCTGAATTCAGAGCAGGACTATTTAATTATGATGCTTTCAGAACAATCTGTTTGTGCTTTTTTCAACAGGCACCGGAGATCATAAAGCTTTCAAGTTTCTGTCCTTAAATATCGGAAAAATCCTACCTCCAAGTGGGGTTTGACCCGGACAATTGTGTGTAACATAAAGCGTACTTGCTAACATTTTAGCATCTCCACAGAAGTTGCCTTAAAGGATGTAGTTTTGTCAAGTGTTCTTTAAAAGAGAATAGACTACTAAAGCACTAAATTTTATTACTTGTCTCCCTCCCAAGATTTTAGTAGTTCAATAAATTGCACAAGGACACTTCAATTTAATTACATAATTAAATCAAACACCATCGTCTTATCAGGTTTGCCTTATTAACAGAGAAAAACAGCACATTTTTCCCTCCCTTGCTGTCTCCCTGAAGTTCTTAAGTACCTTCAGAATAATTTAAAGTAACTGATTTCCTAGGGAAAAAAAAAGCAGCTGGTAACTTGTCTATATTAAAACATAAAATGCTGGGTACTGTGCCACTGCTCTGATGTTACTGCCATCTAGTGTTACAAAACGGTATCTGAGGAAAAGGAAACGACTTTATTATAGTAACCATGGTTTTGTAAGAAAATTTAAACCCGGTAATAAAATTTATATACACAAGAGATGCTTTCATTTAGAACTATATTTATTTTTAAAGGTACACCAAAAAAGCCAGGGATGTTAGTACATGTTCATTATGACCAGCCATGAACAAATCAGTTTCAAACGCCTATCTTCCACAGCATTATTTCATGGCTACTCTTCAAAGAGACTATGAACTGTTCATCAAGTCCAGTATGAGTTATTAGGTACTACATGAACACAGCTCTCTCCTCTTTTAGGCTTCCTTCTCCCCTAACATCCCATCAGCTTTGACTTGTAGTCAAAACCTCTTATTTCTCATATTTTCCGAAATGCTATTGATATATTTATTAATGTTGAAGGGACAAAATATTTAAATTTCCTTTTGAACTGAATTCAGAGTGCATTTTTAATGTGGATCTGCACAGACAGAAGATACGTATGGACAATTAACACAGAAGCAACACAGCTGTTGCATGTACCCTGGGAAGATCCCGTTGTGATAGTAGCAGGGATGGTAAAGATTTCTTTACGAAATAATCCTACTGATTTAAACAGAATGTTTGCAAATGAGAGAGGAGGTGAACGCCTCTGGGTGTAACTGGTGTGAGCTACAGAAAAAGATGTGAGAATTACTGAATACAAACTGGTAATTTATTGTCAGTAGTTTGAAGGCAACAGATACATGACTTAGGCAAGATTCACTTTGTTTAGGCACACTAACATCATCACCGTAATTCCACTTAAGTAACTGGAGAAGAAAAAGGAAGAAAGGAAAGAGTCAACTACTGGACATGAGGAGAAAAAAGACAAGCTGGGAAGCTGATCTCCCCTCCCTTCTACAATTTCCATTGATGATACATTTCATTTACATAGTTGAGAACTGCAGAACCCTTCACCAGTTCTCTACGGACTTAACTCCTCACAGCAAGAAGTTACCAAAAAACTACTGAAGAGAGAAAAAAGCTCATGATAATGACACAATTAAGTCACCCTTTTAATCTAAAATTGTTTCTGAAATTATGGATAATTTTTTTATTTATTATTATTTTTTAAAGAAAACAGACTTCTTTTACATGGTAAGACTGTGACTGTTTGGGAACTGGTGAAGTGGGTATTTCAATTTTATATCTAGCTTTAACTACAAAAAGATTTATATCTCGTTCTTTCCTCACACTTTGTCCCTCTCCTAAGCACTAAAAACCATTAAGATGATTTTATGTACAGGATAGAAGTATCTTCTTTTTGAGATGTAGCAAAGTTGGAATGAGGAAAGTCTTTGTGTCATCTCTACATTCCCCAAATCAAGATAAAGTAGTAAATATCTATCATAATATACAACAAAAAGAGGTAGTTTGTGGAACTTGCCAAATAAGATTTTGCATCACTACAAAATTAAACCTCTGTTTGCAGAAAATACATATTAATAAACAGGAGAACAGTGCTGTCTGTGAAGATCTTAAATATGCAGAATACCGTATTGGTTGCTAGTATCTTGACAAAGTAGTTACTGGTATCTCAATTCTACTTGGAACATGGCACAAACGGTTCTTTATTATTATTCAATTGTACTATTTCTTCAGGCAACTTAACAGTTCTTCTTTATCCATGTGGTATCCACTCTTCTTCCACTCCTCCCGTAACTGCTGTAATGCTGTTCCGATTTCTTTCCCAGAAGACACACCCATTTTTCTTAAATCGTGGCCGCTAACAGGAAAAGAAGGAACAGTCCACTGCTGCAATTCTTTTAGAAGATGTTCTTCTCCTTGGTACTTCAGAAGTTCCAATATCTTGGAATTTGTATTAGCTTCCCTAGACTAAAGAAAGAAAAAAAGAGGATTCGCTATGAAACATTACAAACAGCTCAAACTGTGCTCCACATCACGTCACTCCCATGACATATTATGAGCAACATCTGCACAACAGGTTGGAACTATGGAAGTGAGGATCTTGTGTCTCGCAAGTTTTAAAGCTCAGTCCAAGCTCAGAGGCTCTGGGAGATCCTTGGAGACTTCCTGAATTCCAGGTAAGAGCTTTATCCATGATCTTCTACCTACACCGAGAGGGACCACTACATCTCCTGTGAGAGGCAGGCCTCACTGCAGAGACTGACATCTCTCACCTTAGGCCTCAGGTAATGCAACAGAAGTGCAGAACTTCACCTGAAAATTACTGAACTTCGCTACTGAAGAATATCACAAGTTGCCTACTTAACAGTACTCTTCATGAAAAATAAATACCAATGGTCCAGGAACTACACCAGCTCTCAAAACCCAATTCAGCCAATTTTTTTTTTTCAAAATAATCTCTTGAAAATTAATTTAGAATCTTAGTCTTCTGGATGAGAAAGGGGAAAAAAAAGAACCCTTCGCAGCCCTTTCCTTCCTCTAGGCACTGCCATCTTTGCTGCTCTGTAGAACAGGCAATTCAAATTTACTGTGAAGAACGAAGTACAGCAATGTGAAATACACTTACATCCATGATGAAGTCTTGATATGGTCTAAGAGGTTCAGGACCCACTGCTTTGGTTAACTCCTGCCGGTGTTTCACTAAAAAGAGGCCAAGGTTTTTCTCTTCTTTTGAGATTTTCAGCCTCAAATCAAGGTTTGTGACATCATCCTTCACCTTGAACAATGATGTCAGAACAGTCATGGGTTTCGGACACAAATTTTGAATATTTTTAGTGACTCTGTCAAGTTCCTCTAAACCTCCATTAAGTGGTAGTCCTAAAGGGATACAGACAAAAACATGCAGGAAAGAGTGTTAATAAAAAAGGAAAAAAAAAAAAAAACAGAAAAAAAAGTCTAATTTATTTCTGGTTAAAAGCAAACAAGTTTTATCTCAGTTTGCCATGCTACAGTTCCTTTGGATTTCCTACTCCTCTATCACTTACAACCCTCATTTCACTTTACCTATATATTGGGCAACATCCAGCTCATACAGAAGTCGAACCAAATGATTTACATGATTTCCAAGAAGAATTTTTTTCAGTTCCACCCAAATCCTTTCTCCTGATATTCCAGCCAGACCTTTGGCATTTTCTTTAATTGCTTCCACTGTAGCAGGTTCATGATCATCAGGTTTTTCTGCGATTCTTCCATAAAACCTGCCCAAATAAAACTTCTGTATGTTACGACTGAGAACAAATATTCTATTTGTTACTGCTATTCAGAGAATTAATATCACAACAGTGTAAAGTGTACTTTAATATACCAGAGGACACTTTAAAAATATGACAACCAACTTTTTACATCACTGATATCTTTTTACAATATTTTTCTACCATGAACGTTAAAGCTCTTCACTGCTCTTTTACAAGTCATTTTACCAAGCAGTACTAAAAGAGAAAACTGAAGAGACACTACATGACTGGAAGGAGTTCACTGTCAAAGAAAAAGGTGCAACATAAGTTAAAAGTTAAATTGCATTGTCCAAAGCAAATAAAATCAATCCTGATCAGACCAACCTTCCTCCCCCTTCCCGAACTCGAAGAAAGGTTCACGGCAAGTAATTTTAGTTCTGCTGATTACATGTAGAAAATTGGACTGCATTCAATCAATAAGCTTATTGTTTCCTTTTAAATTACGTTTATTATATTTCAAACAGAATTGTTGAAAAGCCTTATTTTGACAGATTCTTCACTTGTATGGAGAAAACAGAAGGCAAAACATGTAATTGGTTCTCTTATCATTTTTTTGAGGAAAAAATATTGTTTCAATTTTGATTCTGAACTTCTTCTATGAACCTACTTTTCTACAACCAGTCATCAGAAGTACTTCTTTAGTTCATTTCCTTATCTAGAAAAGGCAAAACCAAATACCTGAAATATCTTAGGATTCGTAGATAATCTTCTTGTATTCTTGCACTTGCTTTTCCTACGAATCTAATTTTCTTGTTTTTTAAGTCTTCATATCCATTAAAAAAATCATACAGCATCCCATCCAAACCTAGAAGATGAAAAAAGTAAGAATAGAAATTTACAAACATGGCTGGCATAATTAAACACTCTCATTTGAAAATGCAGAAGATTAAGTTGTATGATTTGATGTGGGTTGTCATGTTATCTCTCATATTTGTACAGACTTTTTGGCTGACGGTCGAAAAACTGAACAAAATGGAAACAGACTGAGAGAATTTACTGGCCTAATTTGAAAAGCAGTGTTTTATCTAGATATTTGCCTTTGAAATAATTTTACCTAAAAACATGGAATTGACAGTCAGATCCCTCCTTTCAGCATCCTTTTCCCAGTCGGTGGTGAATTCTACCTCTGCGTGTCGTCCATCGGTGACAACATCTATTCTAAGAGTAGTAATTTCAAAATTCTGTTCATGGAGCTGAAAATCCCACAGATACTGTTATTTCAACACAATCATGAATATAAATGTAACAAACACACATTTTTAAGCCCCATGTTGGTTTGCACATGTCCAGCTTGAATACTAACTGTACACAAACACATACCATGTTTCCACACACAGCAGACAATCAAAAATACGAACACTTGAAAATAATCCTTGCATTATTCATTTTCTAGACAGTCTGCAGAAATCTAGACAGTCTGAAGAAGATGGAATAAGAAGCAGAGGAACGAGTATGGTAGAGAAAGCAAGACTTGGGAGGTCAGGAGCAGGAACAGAAAACCCTACAACCAACTTCCCTACTCTACATGAATAGGGCAGCTTTTCTAGCGATGACACAGCAGCATCAATGGGTTATGCTGAGATAATATGCATTAAAATGCTGTAATTCATTGAATTGTTCAAAGAGAAAGTAATCCAAAAGCACTCCATACTTTACGGGGTCTCAAACTCTTAGTGTGACACTGCGACACAGCATGAGCATGTTACCAGTTTACTATTGGATGCGCTGCATATTAACTGACACATGAAGCAGTCAGAGAAGATCCAAGTCAGAGCATAAACCAACCCTGGCAGTAATGGTTCCATGTTTTTCTCCTTTGTTATTGATCAGACGAACACCAGCGGACGTGAACATTTCCTTCATCTCTGCTGGTGTAGCTGTAGTGGCAAAATCTATGTCTTGTGGTGTCATTCCGCTCAGCAAATCCCTCACAGCACCTCCTGCTATTCTCAGCTCATAGTTCTTCTTCTCGAACAGTTCTGGGAAGGAAAGGAAAGCCATAAAGCACACTCTAAGATAAAAAATACAGCACATGGGCAGCCATAACCTACTTGCCACAGACTTAATTCACAGATGCGGGGATACATGTTTGAATATGCATTATCAAGTATGTATGTACCAGTTTTTTTGCAAAATGCACTAACTGGGTACACCGCTGAGCACCCACGTGTATTTTTCCGGTCGTTTCTGATACACCTTTCCGGTGCATTTCCGCCAAGCTGCACATTAGTGGGCTGCAGCACGATGCTGGGGGGGGTCCGGGCTCAGCGACCCGCACGGGGAAAGGCCCCGGTGCTGCCGGCACCCCGAACCTGCCCCCCCCGCACCCCGGGAAGGCGCCGAGCTCCGCCGTGCCCCCGCGGTGCCGCTCGGCAGGGCCGCGCAGGCCCCCACAGCTCCCACCGGGGCCCGGCTCCCCGGCCCTTTCGCAGCTCCGGGCCGCATCCAGCCCAGCCCGCAACCCCCGGCCCGACCCCGCCGCGCCGCGGGGCGCTCACCCACCTGCCACGCTGCGGAGCCCCGGCGTGAAGAGCGCCTGGAACTGCGGCGTCTGCAGCCTCATGGCGCCCGCCGCGCCCTGCCGCCACCGCCGCGGCGGGAGCAGCCGCAGCCGGGCCCTGCAGGGCAGAAGCAGCCGCTCAGCCCACATCGGGGGCGCCGCCGCCGCCCCCCGCACGGCCGCAGCCGCCGCCCTCCCCTCGCCCCCCCGCAGGCCCGCGGCCCTCAGCGCTGGGCCGGCGGCGCTAGGCCCGGCGGCCGGGAGCGGCCCGGGTCCGCCGCGAGCTCAGCGCCGCCGCCCGGCCCCGCCGGGTACCGAGGGCGGGGAGCGGCCCCCAGCCCGCCCGGCCCCACCGCGGTGCCCCGGCCGCAGCACGAGGCCCGGTTACCGCCCGCTGCTGCTGCTGGGGTTCCTCGCTGCCGGCCGGCGAGCCCCTGCAGGATGAGCGCCGTAGAAACAAGCCCGCACGCGTCCTTGCAAAGCACTGAATTCACACCTTAGGTCAGGCTCCGTGTAGGAGGCTTCCTAAGAAGGTGCTGCCTCGCTTATTCTGTAATAAAATAAGAAGTAGCTTCTGAGACAAACACAACCACCGCTACATTTGACACGTGCAGGGCAGCAGGCTGCCTCCACCAGGGTGGGCGGATGGAGCCTGTGCTTTGCGGCTCTCTGCTTTCCTCTGAAATAACAGCACTGGTGGGGTGTCCTGGGCAGAGCTCGTCTGAGCTGGCATGGGGAGCATGGGTTGCCTGAGTCCCAGGATGGGAAGGACTTCGTACATTTTACTCCCGTGGCATAACACAGTGAAGCCTTCAGGGGCCCACCAACATGCCTTGTCCATCAGCCACAGTCAGCTGCGGGGGATACTAGTGCTCCTTCATCCTGTGTTTGGGAGCGCAGTGAAGAACGTGCTTCCACTGAGCAATGGGGCACCGAGGTTCAGGCCTCTGGCAAATGGCTGCTCTCCTGGGGACAGCAGGGCTGGTCATGCTGACCTCATAGCTACGGCTGCGTACAGCCCTTGAATGCATGGGAATGCTGGTGAACGTTTGTCCTGCCAAGAAATAAAGCACGAAAAAAGGGAATTAGAAAAGAAACAGTACAAAACAGAAGAGATTTACCATGGCTTCATTTCAGCTTAGAGAAGTGTTATTAAGGGGGACAAAAATAAATGTTATTTTGATAGTGATGCAGCCACGACCAAAGAAATGGGTTGATTGCTCACACGGGGTTTATAGCCAATGTACCAGTTGTGAGATCACTTCAGCAATCACCGAAACAGCGTTAAGCTTGGCGGTTGCTGAACTATTTCCAGTAGCAGCTCCTGGATTGATTTACATCTTTAATGTGTAGAAATGTATGGACAAGATGAGAGTCCTGGGGATTTGGCACAGCTCCGGGTTTCTGTCGTTCCTTCTTCACCAGTGCCATTTCACTGCTTGGCCGAGCGCACTTCCCCAGGGCAGGGCAGGGCAGAGCAGCAGCTCTCCTCGCTCCTCTGGCCCTACTCCTGCCCCAGAGGCAGCTCGCGGTGCCTGAGGGATTTGAGGGAGTGGAGCCTGGAGGAGCTCCCCCAAATGCTAGTTAAATTGGGAACTTGGTTCACTTTGAAGTTTGAAGCCTGAATAAATCTCTGTCTCAGCAAAGAGTGCTACAGGTTTGTACTTGAAAAGAGACGTTACACAGATCTGTCCAGCCTTTCAAGTACCTAACAGATCAGCACCTCACTGTAGAAATGCGAATGCTTGCGAGCATGAAAGGTTTTTTTCGGAATAACCTATTCCAAAAAACATCTCAGGTTTACAACATAGGCCCATGTAAGAAGGTAAAAACATAACCTTTTTTACCCTTTTTTGTGACTACCACTTTTATTGAATATCCTGCCTCACCTTTAGAAATGATCTTTCTGCTGAAACATTGTGCTGTAGGTGTTAGAGCTCTCTACACAAAAATTAGCTGTTTACTCAGGCAGATACAGACGTAGAAAATAGGGTGCCTAACTTAATCTCTGTGCCTCATGGTAGGATTCGATTATGACTTTCATTTCCAGCTGATGTTTGTCTAAAGATGACCAGCGATAGAGTTTCTTTCCTATTCCATTGCCTCCCTAGCCTCAGCATTGAAAACGCTCTCTAATATCTAACCTGAATTTTACCTGTCATCATCTTGTGCTTCTAGTCACAGCCCAATGGACTTAGAAAACGTGTGAAAGCCTTAACATGAGTTCTAAGATCGCACTTCTGCATATGCCGTCCCTCAACTTAGTTTGAGGAGTTTCCACTCTGGTGGTTCTTAG